>NC_088802.1:27154260-29654260 GCF_011386835.1 Chrysemys picta bellii | reverse complement strand
TCTTGGTGCAGCTCAGGGGCACCAAGTGGGAGATGGGGAGCTCAGGGCCGGCAGGGCCCAATCACTACCATGCAAGTACCGGCTATGGGTCACCACCAGGTGCGAGCAGGGTAGATCTGGTGTAGGGATATTAAAGAAGGTACTAACAGTGATTCCCCCAAGAGACAGTGACCCCCTCATAATTTGGCCCCCACACTTTAAAATTCAACAGTTTCACCAAGTACAAAAATCTCTTGGGTCTTCTGTTAAAACTTGTAAGCTACTGTCTGTATAATCAATGGTTTCTATCTATCCTGTGACTACTATGTAAAACTTACAAACAAGTTAACTGACTTTGTTATACAATGTAAACAAACACTATAAGCTGTTAAGTGTCTTTCACTTCATTCAACTGCTCCTAGATCAGACCCCCACCCTCTGTGATTAAAGGGCCGGGAGTCTCAAATGAATTAGCACACACTCTGAAAGTGGTGGAGACAGTAAATTAAAATATGGTTAAGGGATGGAATGTATGCTGATGAATGCTTGATATACATGGATGGTTAGGGAGGTGCCAGCCTAGAAAAGGAGTATCCATCGGCCGAAGAATGTGTCAAGTGGATGACCAGAAACCCCCGGAGGGTAAACTGGGACCCACCCCATCACCTGGAAGGATGAGAAACACAAACTTTGGACAGTGTGGAGCCACCAGGAATGTGCCACTTTGGACAGAAATGTGCCATCTGCTGATTGAGTCAGCAACAGCAGGATGAAACAGCTCCCATAGACTAACATAGGAATTAATTCCTATAAGAAGGGACTCTAAAGACTGATGACTTTGAGTCTCTGGTTCTGCTGCCAGCCTCCAGGAGCATCAGGTGCACCTGACACAGACTCGGCTCCATCCTCATGACCAAGATACCTGGCCAGTAACTTGGCATGAGCAACTTCTAGGCTGGTAACTATAACACCTATACAGAACTTGAATGAATGATTGTGTGAATGAATCTCTCTCTCTCTATATATATATATATGTATGTGTGTATGTATAAGAAATAAGTAGTCAAACAACGTTGTTTACTTTTATCTTTTGCTTTATCAGTATATTTACAATAAATGTGGCATCTTTGCCTTATCCCTCTTAATAAGATCCTGCTGGTTTTTATTCTATTGGTATAACATTTTGGTGGAGAATTGCGAAAGGGGGGAATATTGGTAAAAAAGCCTCAGGTATTGTAAATATTGGTGTGCACACAGCCGGCTCTATAGAGAGCGGTTCTATTTTTGGTTAACCAAAGCCTACTGACCTCCGGTGGGTAGAGGCTTCATAAAAGAGCTCATAGAAACTTTAAGCTACAATTAATCTTATCCAAAGTGTTCACTGAGAAATCAGGGGTAACAAGAGCCTATAGGGCAAGGTAAAGCTGCTCGCTGAACGAGATCAGGGGTAGCAGGATAAGATAATTTAGGCTGTGTCACTCGCTGCAAGGGTTCAGGGGTGACAAAGGAAACTATACACGTGTTAAAAAAATGTTTAAGAAAAGACAAGGGAGAACAGTCTCAGAGACAGGAATGGAGTTTGAAGGAGCTCCAACCTCACCTTTTGTAAAAGAAATAACACCCTTTAAACAAATCCTTCAGAGATATAGGCACAGTCTTTGGACTGAACAAGCCCTTGCAGATGCTTGCTCTATTTCAGATCTAGAGGATAGATTGGCTCACTATATCCTCATATGTAAACCCCGAAATGCAGCAAAAAGAGACGCTGCAGGGATCTGGCTGCTGTGGGAGGCTTGTAATGACAGCTACCTCCGCCTAACAGCCTGTACAGAGGAAAACTTACTGTTTCTCGCTCTGATCCTGGGAAGGATTTTTATATTTGGTGGATGAACCCTCGGTGGTAAAAGCCCGAGCAATACAGAGGGAAGCTTAGCGTCTCTCCCTCTGGCCCAAAGTGGGTTAAAATCATAAGATACAAATCTTGTTCTGTTAAACCAAACTCTGAAGAATATAGGAGTTTGGGCAGTGTAGTGTGGTTTATGTTTGTTTGTTTGTTTTGCTTTGTTTTGTTTTTCTTGTGAGTGATATTATGGTCATTTCACAATATTGAAAGAAATGTTTAAGGAAAGGGACCAGGAAGGGTGGGGGCTGGTTGAGAAGCCCACCCTCCTTGCTAAATTGGTAGTGGAACAAAGCTTGTGCCCATGGAAAGGAAAGGTTCTTTGGAAAAAGCAGGATCAGGCCCAGACAAGCAGGCAAGAAATTGGTTGGAAGCCTTAAGGGCATAGTGGCAGGAGTAAGAAAGCAATAAGTGCAGGCATGAAACCCTGGAACAATACTTAAAATGGTAAAATCTAATTGATAAAGGTGTCATTTTGGGAGATAAACAGTAATTTAAGGAAAGACCCTGAAAAGTTAACTCTACAGAGGCTGAACAGAATTAAGCAATTAAACTTTGTGAAAATGCTAAAAAGTACCATGTTAAAGAGAAAAGGAATTCTTGGTTTCTTTGCAGCCATTCTGAAGGAAAAATGGGCCCTTTTCCAAAGGAATGTCTGTAAATAATCCAGGTATTTGAAATAATTTGACTATGAACAATTTAGTCAAATTTGTTAAAAACATGAGGGGATTCTATTGAAACTTAACTGACCCAAATGTATGAAGGGAATATAATCTATGTACAGCTATGTAAAAACAGCAATGTAGAAAAGATGTTAAGGGAAAGAAAATGTGTATGTATCTATTTGTCTGTGGAAATATGTAAAGTTCTAAGAACCTAAACCAACACATCTGGTTTGTAAAACTCCTGTTTTGTAGGTTTAAGATAAATTAGTTTTGTTTTGTTTTTAATGTGTAACAAAATAGCAAATGAGAGCTGTAGTAAAAGAATAAGAAATTAACAGTGCCCCTCTGAGGCAACAGCAGGGGTGAGGTGCACAAAACAAAAAGAAGCACTGCTAGAAACACTGAGCCTTAAGATGGCTCTGTGTAATCAGACTGTCACTTTGACGAGGGTACATGAAAACTCTGTAAAAACAAAAGGAAGCAGCTGCAGTTTGGCTTCTATGGAAGACCTGTAACAAGGTATTCCTTCAATTGGCTACATGCAAAAATAAAAAACTGCACCAAGATTTACAAGCCTCTGCTGCAAAAGCAGAGAAATAAAATGTATGTCCAGCAGTCACACTAGAACAGAGGATAGCACAAGCCCAAGCACCCCCCCCCCCCCCGGAAGAATTGGATACCATGGGTCAGGAGAGACATATTTGGTACACCGATGGCAGTTCCATGGTGGTGCACGGTAAAAAGAGAATCAGATATGCAGCCATCATTTTAGAAGAGGAGGTACTAAAGGGGTATTTGGATCATGGCTCAGCACAACATGCTGAACTCCATGCCATATACCCAGTCCTAAAACAGTATGAAACAGAGAACTGCCCCAAGACTGTATACATTTATGCTGACAGCAATTACTGTGTAAATGGGGTGCAATATTGGATGTTTGATTGGCAGAGGAACAATTGGAAAGCTGCAGATGGGAAAAAAATAGCATATATAGATGAATAGAAATGGATTTATGCCTGGGTTACCTCTCATCCCAACCAGCTTAAAATCAAACATGTCAAGGCACATGGAAAAGGCTCTGCAGCTGAAACAGTATGAAATAACTGTGCTGATGCCATAGCCAGAGATTATGAAGGGATAGCAGCGGTGACCCGAAGGCAGGAAAAGAAGGTATTAGAAGCAGTCCACGTCCCAGGAAGGATTGAAAGGCAGGAACTGGTTATAGCTCATCAGTTCATGCATGAAGGAGTGGAAGGGACGCTGGGAAGGTTAAAGCAAGTGGCAGAATGGAAGGGGATGAGAGATGATGTGGATACATGGGTCAGGAATTGTATACAGTGTGCCAAAGATAAAGCTTGTCCTCCACACCAGCCTCAGATGCTACATCAAAGAAGGCTGGGACCCTGGCATAGAATCCAAATGGACTTCATTGATAAATTGCCAAGGAGTAAAGAAGGATTTCGATATCTACTTGTAATCACAGATTCCTTTTCAGGTTGGGTGGAAGCTTTCCCTACTAGGAACAATAGCGCCTGCACAGCCGCTAAGAAACTATTCTCTGAAGTGGTTTGCAGATATGGGACTCCCGAGATTATCGACTCAGACAAGGGAGGATCCTTTGTGGGAGACATATTTACTCTACTGCTTAAAGCATTAGGGGTTTCACACAAACTCCATGTCCCATACAGACCGCAGTCTTCAGGACAAGTATCTCCAGGCCATGGCAAAATGGCTGGAGATTTTAAAACAGATTTTTTTTTCTAGATGGAGTGTTAACGCCCTTTTACTGAGAGAAAGGGAGGATTTACACTCACAAGAAATGCACCACTTAATTAGCATTTGTGCAGCCCCAAATACCAAACACACTGTGGCAGAGACCAAGCAGGTTCTGCCAGGGTGAAAGCACTGTGCTAATTTGTTTCCAAGCTTCTATCTTTCAGGCTCTGAACCAGAACATCAGGAGAGCTGGTACCAGCTGAAGAGTTATAAAAGACCATGGTTATAGTGTCGCGACAAATTCTGTGTTCAGTGTTGCATGTTCTGTGTCTGTCTCTAGTGGTGTCCTGTGATAGCATTGGGTCCAGAGAAAAAGGGGATACTACACTAGACAAGACAAATGTCTTTTCTTCTACTTCCCCCATATCCATCCAACTTATCAATCACCACTTGTGTCCAAAAGACTTTGGTCCCCAGTGCATCAGGTTTATTTTTTGTTAGGTTCTCTAATAGTCATTTTGTTGTTAATTTTTGTTATTGATACATTTGTATTGTTAGTTACATTTGCTTGTACTGTTAATTCCACACTTTCCTCTATGCACTCTGTATTCTACTTCCCCAAGCCCTGAAGGGTAGTTCTTGGGCCCCCATAACCTGTAAAACCTTAGCCCATGATTGCAGGGCCCCATCTTTCAGGTCCCCAGAAACCTCTTAAGAACAACTGTTAAAAATAGGGGATTCTGCATTAAAAAGGTCCTAACCTCAGTAACTTTTATTGTTTGATGACTATTGCAGCATCAAACTTGGACCTCATTTTATTTGTCAATGTACCTAATTATTGTAATGGTTTCAGGTTTTATTGTATTCCCAATTATTATACTTAATTGTTTGCATTTCTGTTTATATTATATCTGGTGTTTGGTCAATTGTAATGATTTTAGTTATACTCACCTGCTTATAATTGTTTGGTTTGTTTACAACAGATCACCTGTGCCCTACAACGACAACTACTGTACTGTAATGATCATAGATCCAGGGGCGGAGTGTTGTAGGAGCAGCACTGATCTGTATGTACCAATATGACTGGATGCAGTATGTTTCCAGCACTGTGAAATCAGACTTGTTAATTGGGAAAATAATTGTAAAAATAGCACACCAACAGTCTCTGGAGGCAAAGGTATGGAAGGTTAGCCCACTCCCCATATTACACATGGGATCATTCTGGCTGCCTCGGACCTCGAGCCAGTGGGCTGGGGAGGGAGGAAAACTATTGGACACTAGAGGTTGTACCGAATGGACTCCTCAAAAGTGGGTATGCCTCACCTTACCTGTTGCCCCAGAGCCTTGTAGTAAAGATGTTTCATTGGAATCATGTATGTGGGATGAATTGGATAATGACACCAAAGTATTGTACAATGGACAATGTGTCTGTATCCACTCATGGGAGGAAGTATTTTGGGAGGATGGGAGTGTTAGCAACCCCCCCAGTAGATGAATGTAAATGATTCTCTGGATGGTCCCCGACTACCCCTGGCATCCTATCAGTAATGCTACACCCCTTGATAGTAGTCTTGATATTAAATTGTATTTGTATAATTGGTATGTATGGCATGTGTTTTCAGATAAACAGAATGTATGCTAAATTGGAATCACAAACACATGTTGCCTCACAGTACCTTCTCTCAAACAGGTTAAAAAGAAAGTGACACTAACGATTATATAAATATCGTAGTGTCAAAAGGGGGATTATGTAGGGATATTAAAGAAGGTACTAACAGTGATTCCCCCAAGAGACAGTGACCCCCTCATAATTTGGCCCCCACACTTTAAAATTCAACAGTTTCACCAAGTACAAAAATCTCTTGGGTCTTCTGTTAAAACTTGTAAGCTACTGTCTGTATAATCAATGGTTTCTATCTATCCTGTGACTACTATGTAAAACTTACAAACAAGTTAACTGACTTTGTTATACAATGTAAACAAACACTATAAGCTGTTAAGTGTCTTTCACTTCATTCAACTGCTCCTAGATCAGACCCCCACCCTCTGTGATTAAAGGGCCGGGAGTCTCAAATGAATTAGCACACACTCTGAAAGTGGTGGAGACAGTAAATTAAAATATGGTTAAGGGATGGAATGTATGCTGATGAATGCTTGATATACATGGATGGTTAGGGAGGTGCCAGCCTAGAAAAGGAGTATCCATCGGCCGAAGAATGTGTCAAGTGGATGACCAGAAACCCCCGGAGGGTAAACTGGGACCCACCCCATCACCTGGAAGGATGAGAAACACAAACTTTGGACAGTGTGGAGCCACCAGGAATGTGCCACTTTGGACAGAAATGTGCCATCTGCTGATTGAGTCAGCAACAGCAGGATGAAACAGCTCCCATAGACTAACATAGGAATTAATTCCTATAAGAAGGGACTCTAAAGACTGATGACTTTGAGTCTCTGGTTCTGCTGCCAGCCTCCAGGAGCATCAGGTGCACCTGACACAGACTCGGCTCCATCCTCATGACCAAGATACCTGGCCAGTAACTTGGCATGAGCAACTTCTAGGCTGGTAACTATAACACCTATACAGAACTTGAATGAATGATTGTGTGAATGAATCTCTCTCTCTCTATATATATATATATGTATGTGTGTATGTATAAGAAATAAGTAGTCAAACAACGTTGTTTACTTTTATCTTTTGCTTTATCAGTATATTTACAATAAATGTGGCATCTTTGCCTTATCCCTCTTAATAAGATCCTGCTGGTTTTTATTCTATTGGTATAACACTGGCACCATGTCCTGCTTGGCAAGGTTGGTGCCTGTGGCAGCACCAGGAGCAGGAGCTTGCACGGACTGGTGCCTTCTCCCAGGGATGGGAGGGGGACACAGTACCCTTGATGGGGGGTAGATGGTGTACATGAAGTAGGCAGATGTCCCAATTTTTTACAACTCTGAGGTGGCTACCCTAACAGGACTCCCTGACAATGTTTGTGTAACTGTTCTGGACGGCCTCCTCCCTCTCAACTCTATGTGATAGGATACCGGAGTGCATGAACCCCTGGGCCAGTGGTGTTACAATGTGTGTGCACATCCCCTGAGCTCACTTAATTCCTGATGGAGCTGCCCAGATGCTCCCAGAATGCACCAGCACAGGTGCACGTGCGCACACACACACATACACACACACACACACACACACACTGAGGCAGGCAGCGCACTGGGTGCAAGCACACAAACATAGTTCAGCCACAGCTGTGAGGCGGAAAAGCTACCGTGTCGGCACAATTTGTTGTAAGTGGGTCAGGGGAGTGTCACAAACTTATTATAAAAACATGTCTGCCCTTGCAGCGGGGACAGGGCCTTCCTCGCCCCAAATACATGGGGAAACTGAATATCTCTTAGCTGGTCATGTTACGCTAGAAGGAGATTGTGGGCTAATGCTCTGTCTGACCATGGAAATATTGCTGTTGTGAAGTTCAGTGCAAATTATTGATAGATAAGAATGTACATCCTGCGGAACTCAGGTACTAGAAAGTTGACACTAGGCTCCAGTATTTCCTCATGAATCAGCATTTTCTCAAAGGAAACACACCCTTGTGCTGCAATAAACCTGGGGTATCTGCCCCTTTCCATCTGTCCTCAGTGATAATTGCTGTTTGCAGCCTTTTGAATTTCATATGAATTTCATTCTTTGTACGAGGAAAGGAGCAGCGAGCTCTCAAGGGAGTTGGGGCCTCGCCATGGGTAAAATATCAGTGGTATGTACGGTACCTGAGTAGAGCTAGGAGATTCTCCACCCTGCAACTATACACAGACAGAGGGGTGAGAACACCCCTGAACACAGACAGGCTGAACAGGAGACAAAGTCACACTGAGCTCAGCCTGGAGTGTCTCTAAAAATAAAACAAAGAGAAATGAGTCAATATCACATTATTGTGCAGAAGAGAAGAGAGTAAAAAACATCTTAAAGCAGGGAAGTTATAATCCTTAGACTCAGCCTGGAGGCTACATCAGCAGCCAGATACTGGCACCTCCTGGGCAACGAAATGGAATGGAATGGCACCTCCTGGGCAATGGAATTAGCAAGAGGAGAACTACAGTAACCCCATCTGGCCACCTGACCAGGTTCAAGAGGTTATTAGAGCAAAACAGGGATCCTTCAGGAAACAGAAAATATTAAGCCTGTGAAGTCAGGAGAAAGGAGCATTGAGTGCATCCAGTGAAGTGTATGATGGGTATTAGGAGGCTAAAATTTAATTAGCAGAGTAATAAAAAAATACCAGAGAATTATTTCAGTCTATTGGAATCCAGTGAGAGAATCGATGGGTCTCCTGGATCAGCAGGGGGTAAAGGGAACTATTGAGGAGGGCAAGGACAATGCTGAGAGACAGTACTGATTTCTTTGCATTAGTTTTCACCACACAGGGTGTGTTGGGGACAGGCCTGTCCTTGAGCTGCTCTTTTCAGGAAATAAAAGTGAGGGATTGGGGTGTGAAGAGGAGATACTGGAACAAACTGATAAATGAAAGACCTAGCAGTCACCAAGACCAGAAAAGATCCCTGACAGATGGCAAATGCCCAAGTGTTGTGAAATGACATCAGAGCCAGAAGACTGAGGCCTTGTCTACACTACACAGTTTTGTCGACAAGCCAGGTTTCAAAACTCTCCTGCTTTGCTAACAAAATAAAACCACCTCAATGAGAGGCGTAGAGCTTTTTGCAGCAAAGTTATATGAATAAACTGTTAGAGTAGATACCATGCTTGGTTATGTCACCATAAATGGCCTCCAGGAGGTGTCCCACAATGCCCATCCTGACCGCTCTAGTCAGCAGCTCAAACTCCTCTGCCCTGCACCCAGGTACACAGGCATCCAGCCCTCCCTCCTTATAGGCCCAGGAAATTTTGAAATTCCACTTCCTGTTTGCTCGGCATGGAGACTTCACGTAACCCTTCTGCCCATCTAAGTTGGCAGCAACAAGGGCCGGGTTCTGTATCTAGGGGTTCCGTTTCAATAACGCAAGCAAAACCGGCTCGAGCCCCCACCCAGTGACCTGGGACAATTACATACCACCCCCTGGGCACCTCTAAGAGGCAATACTTCCCCTCTTGCAAGCACAGAGTCTGAGTGTAGCAGAAAATGTTTAATAACATGAAGTAAACGACATCAACATTAACTTGGAAAAAACACCACAAACAGGATTCCTAACACAAACCATGAGCAAAAGACCCACCCCAGCAAATTGGGCCGTGTCCTTTCCCTTTGGTTCTTGAATCCAGCAACCCAAAAATCACCCAGAGTCCCCAACGTCCAACACCCCCAAAGTCTCTTGGGTCCAGCAACCATCCAAAGTCCCAAAAGTCCAACAACCCCCAAAGTCTCTGTCCCTGGTCAGTGCAGCCCCAGAGTAAAAGGGGGGCACACACAGGGTGTTAAGTGCTCGCTGCTCCTCCCGCCATCTCCGCAAACTGCTCCACCAGCCGCTTAGCAATATAGCTTCAGGCTCCCCCACTAGTTATCACAGCACTCAGTGATCTCAGCTCTTAGTAACTTTAGCTCTTTCGTGATTTCAGCTCAGAGTAGGGGAGCCCCACTGCTGGTGCACTATTGGCCCAAAGTGAATTCAGCTCAGCAGCCTGTAACTAGACTCCTAAGGGAATCAAAGTTAGCTCTGACATTTAACAGGGGAGGGAGGAAGAGAAGGTGATACAATTGGTGTTTCAGGCCCTCAAAGGGGCCCATACCATCAGATATAAATACCTATCCCTTCTAAATTCACTGGGTTGTGGAACCCATGTCCCTTGTCTAGCGAGTGCTACTTAGGTGATGGTGAGATCCTCTGTCATTAAACAGTCTCATTGCCCTTGATTCACATAATCAGGGTAACAACACTTTATTCCTCCTGCCCCAATAACAGAGAAACTGGGGATCCCACCCCATCCAAAGTAACCACTATCAGTTGCTGTTGTCTCATGCCAGGCGGGTGGGTGTGCCTATGCAAACAAGATCAGCCCCTGGAGTTCTTTTCCACACTCGCCATAATTCACCACCAGATGTCAGGGTAGAGCTCATCCTGACTCTGCTTACATCCATATTGCATCTTCCCAGCTGACCATGGTGGCTCCACACAGCAAATGCTCTCCTGCTTGGAGCACACCTGAGTTGTTGGATCTGCTGGCGCTGAGGGGAGAGGAGGCTGTGCAGTCCCAGCTCCACTCTAGATGTAGGAACTTCAATACCTACAGGGAGATTTCTTGTGAAATGTTAGATAAGGGCTATAAACGGGACTTCATCAGTGCCATGCAAAGATAAAGGAGCTGAGGCAGGCGTACCAGAAGGCAAGGGGGACAAACTGTCACTCTGGTGCTGCATCAAAGACCTGCCACTTCTATAAGGAGCTGAACTCCATGTCTGATAGCAATGCCACCTCCACCACCAAGAACACCATGGATACTTCAGTGGGGCCGGAGACGGCAGACAGAGGACTCAACCCCAAGGACAAAGTTGTGGACAAGGAGGTCAATATAGAGGACGATGTGGAACACACAGCAGAGTCTTCCAGTGGCGCAGTGAGCCAGGACCTGTTTTCCATTCCAGAGGGGTCTAGCCAGTCCCATCAGTCCATCTCAGGTTCACATGATGCAGGAGAGGAGACACCTGGTAAGTGATCTTTTTGAGTTGATTCTTCTTGGTTATATGAGGTAAAACTGTCCTTTGTGCTGCATATTCTAAAAGTGGGTGAAGGGATAGAAATGTACAAGACTAGCTGTGTTTGCATGTGCTCCACTTTCCCCTGTGCAGCTAGGCAGTGCATCAGAACTGTGATAATGCACACTGAAATTTCATGGGAATGCTCCTGTGAGATCTCTAGGAATCTTTCCTGGAGGTACTCACCAATCCCATGCTGAAGGATCCTTGGCAGAGCTGCTTTTTTCCTTCCCACATTGTAAGAAACTTTCCAGGCCATTTGGCAATCACTTGTGCAGGGACCAAAGCAGCACAAAGGTGAGCAGCATAGAGATTGTGTCTGAAGCCACACACAAGCAGGACATGCACCCTTGCATCTTTGCTCACCCACAGGAGTGAGATATCAGCTTCAATGACCCCAGCCTGTGGAAAATGGGGGCAGAATTTATAATATTGTCCCTATGCCTGCAGTAATCCCCTTAAAAAGGCACATAGACCCTTTGACCCATCTTGAGTGCTCACCCCACCCTAGGCAGAACTCACCATCTTTACGGTGTTCGCCAAGATGTGTGCTTGCTAAGGGACAGTGAGAAACTGATTCAGATATAAAAAAGGTGTATTTTACTATAATGAGTCAATGAGGCGCGTGAACTAACAATCATACTTCTGTTTATTGTTTGTTCTGCTCCTGCAGATGTGGCCTTCAGAGGAATCCCTTAAACACTGGTGGAATGCCTCCACCAGATAAGGAAGTGACCAAGCTGGAGTAAGAAGAACATATTCCAAGAGGTGCTCCAATACACAGAGGCTGAAAAAAGAGAACACGGAGGTGGAGACAGACTCTTTCCAATTTTTCCACATCCTTCTTGTAGCATCCCTCGATCTGCTGGCAATGCTCCTACTTATACAGCCCAAAATGCCGTTAGCCTTCTTGGCAACAAGGGCACACTGTTGACTCATATCCAGCTTCTCGTCCACTGTAACCCCTATGTCCTTTTCTGCAGAACTGCTGCCTAGCCACTCGGTCCCAAGTCGTGATGTGTTGGTCAGAGTGAGCAGTATACCAGTTCACAGTTCGGGATCCATTCCTGCATACCAAAGAGGCAGAGCACGCAGTGCACAAACTGTTGAAAGATGGCGCCAAATGCAGACAGAAGCACAGGGATTGCTGGGATGCGAAGCAATGCATCACGGAGCATTGGGACAGGACCCAGGATGTCCCCCAACCCCCTCCATCTTCCCACAACTCTTAGCGGTAGAAGAGGAAGAGACGCTCTGTGTGATAGCTTCCCAGAGTGCACCGCTCCAAATACTGCTGCAAGTGTGAACATGTTATTGCACAGGCAGCTGACAGTGTGAACATACAACAGTGTTTTCCCTTCAGCACTTTCTGAACGGCGCTGTAACTCCCGGTGCTGTAACTCTGCCAGTGTAGACATACTCTTAGAAATCCTTTCAGCTGCCCCAGGTGTGGCGGGGTTCCCACTATCAGCCCCAGGCAGCTGCTCCCCTGACAGCCTGGGAAGTGAGAGAAGGGACTCCCCTGCAGCCCTCCTGCTCCAAGAAGGGTGAAGAACCCTAAGGAACAGATATGAGGTTGGAGACTGCAGGTGGCTGAAGTGAGGAGGGTGGGTGTCTAAAGGGGTGGGAGGACAGTATTGATGGTGGGTTCTGAGCAGAAGGGATGAGTGCTGGGAGGATGCACTGAGTCCGGTGGGGATTGATGGGTTACGGGGGACTGGAGTGGTGGTGTAGTGATGATGGAGGTGGGGGATTGAATTGGGGGGGATGAATTAAGTGGGGTTGGGTGGGGACAGAACTGATGGGGGACCAGGGGACAGGATTAATTGCTGTGCAGGAGACTGGCAGATGTGGAACTGAGAGCTCCTGTAACAAGGTTCAAAATCACCTTACTCAGTGTGTGGGAGACTGGGCGGCACTAATCGTCAATGTGCACATCCCGGCCATGGGCAGGGGGAGTTCAAACATCATGGGACCGACCTAAAAAACACTATATAATCTTTTATTAAAATGTCATGATTTGGGGGCCAATCTCATGATTTTTGGGGGTCAGACTAATGATTTTTGAACTCCTGAAATTGGCAATACTGCATTGATCAGCAAAGGTAGGGGTAGCAAATTGTGACAGGCATATTGTTGCCTGATTTTAGGAGGTTAATATTATTAGTTAGATAATATGAGTTATAGGCTTGCCAATTGATCTGATCAGAAGATAATAAGGTTCTTGTCCCAGAATCAGGCTACACAGAGTTCGCAAGGACCATTGGGATGTACGACAAGGACACTCACATTGAGACAAATGTAGCCTTAAAGACTTTTATTGAGATAAATGGAATAGTAATCAAACAGTAATTAAATGATAAAATAATCAATAGTTACAAAGGCAATAATATTGTTCTAGAGATACATGTGATATTATGCATTATAAAGCTTTTGATTAATATACTCAGAGCCTTCCTTGATAACCTGGTGGTAAGAGACCAAGGACCAGCCTCACCTCTGGCATGCCAAGAGATTTCAGGTCCAGGTTCCTCAATTCCTGAGTGGGAAGTGCAGAGTTTAGGAGAAGCTAGAGAGCTAAAAGATATAGAAGACTGAAGAAGCTAACTTAGAGTTTTACTGAACTAACTGACTTAAAACTTACAATTCAGAACTAACAGATTAATAAACTAATAAACAAAAGGGTAATAAACTACGAACAAAAAAGCCTCTTTGTCATAGCGGGTCACTCCTCTTATAGATCTTGAACACCTGAGCCCTCTACCTATGTCTAAACTTAGTTTCCTCACCCACAGAAATGTTGGGGTGCACTTACTCCATAGGCTGGTATGTTTGTACATATTGCTGACATATACACACATATTAATGACATTAGCTCATTCTCACATTTGTTATTTCTGTCCTATCCGGTTATTTCAGTTATTTGCAAGTTCCAAGTTGCGATGTACCTGTTAATTTTAAAGAGGGTATCCATTTAGGTAGCCCCCTATACCACCCTGCTTAAACACATTCTTTATGTATCTATGTTAAAAGTCACAACCATATAATGCACCTTATGCTTTAGCTTATCAACACCTATCTAGGTGAAAGGTCCCAAACATATAAACACTAACTTTGCCTTAGCTCAGCATACAACCCTTGGGTCAGGCCAAGGGTCCATCTAGCCCAGTATCCTGACAGTGGCCAGTGCCAGGTGCCCCAGAGGGAATGAACAGAACAGGTAATCAAGTGATCCATCCCCTGTCACTCATTCCCAGCTTCTTGCAAATAGAGGCTAGGGACATCATTCCTGCCCAGCCTGGCTAATAGCCATTGATAGATCTATCCTCCATGAATTTATATAGTTATTTTTTGAACCCTGTTATAGTCTTGGCCTTCACAACATCCTCTGGCAAGGAGTTCCACAGGTTGACTATGCGTTGTGTGAAGAAATACTTCCTTTTATTTGTTTTAAACATGCTGCCTATTAATTTCATTTGGTGTCCCCTAGTTCTTGTGTTATGAGAAGTAGTAAACAACACTTTCTTATCTACTTTCTCTATACCAGTCATGATTTTATAGACCTCAATCATATCTCCCCTTAGCCGTCTCTTTTCCAAGCTGAAAAGTCCCAGTCTTATTAATCTTTCTTCATACGGAAGCCGTTCCATACCCCTAATCATTTTTGTTGCCCTTTTCTGAACCTTTACTAATTCTAATATATATTTTTGAGAAGGGGCAACCACCTCTGCACACAGTATTCAAGATGTGGGCGTACCATGGATTTATATAGAGGCAACATGATATTTTCTGTCCTATTATCTATCCCTTTCTTAGTGATTCCCAGCATTCTGTTCGCTTTTTGACTGCCGCTGCACATTGAGTGGATGTTTTCAGAGAACTATCCACAATGACTCCAAGATCTCTTTCTTAAGTGGTAACAGCTAATTTAGACCTCATCATTTTATATGTATAGTTCGGATAATGCTTTACCAATGTGCATTACTTTGCATTTCTCAACATTAAATTTCATCTGCCATTTTGTTGCCCAGTCACCCAGTTTTGAGAGATCCTTTTGTAGCTCTTCACAGTCTGCCTGGGTTTTAACTATCTTTAGTAATTTTGTATTATCTGCAAATTTTGCCACCTCACTATTTACCCCTTTTTCCAGATCATTTATGAATATGCTTAATAGGATTGGTCCCAGAACAGATCCCTGGGGGGCACCACTATTTACCTCTCTTCATTTTGAAAACTGACCATTTATACCTACCCTTTGTTTCCTATCTTTTAACCAGTTACCAATCCATGAGAGCACCTTCCTTCTTATCCCATGTCAGCTTACTTTGCATAAGAGCCTTTGGTGAGGGACCTTGTCAAAAGCTTTCTGAAAATCTAAGTACACTATATCCATTGTATCCCCTTGGTCCACATGCTTGTTGACCCCCTCAAAGAATTCTAGTAGATTGGTGAGGCATGATTTCTCTTTACTAAAACCATGTTGACTCTTCCTCATCAAACTATGTTCATCTATATGTCTGTTCAACGAGTTTGCCCAAATACAGTATGTGGCCTGCAGGTCCCTTGTGTTACAGCCAAAAATACTCTAATATAAATCTATAAACCTATAATACCTGTTATAACAAAACAAATAGTCAAACCCACAAGAGAATTAGAAACCAATAAGAAATGGAGGCAGTAAATTATGGTTGGAATGCCTCCATCCATTACAACTTACTGCCCTGGGACTATAGGTTGGGGAAAGGCAGAAGCAGCAAATTGTGATAGGGCAGCAAAGAAGAGGATACACAGATGTTAATAACTGCTACCAGAGGCAAATTGTGCAGGCAACGTTAACTGGCAGGGTGAGGAACAGCAGGAAGCTCTGTGGGAGAAGGAGGGAGAACTGGAGGGGTTTTTCCTACAGCCCAGTGACGGGTTAATTTGACTCTACAAATAACCAGTGGAACCTGTTGGCATAGCACTCACAATTCCATGGCCCGAACTAAGGGAGCAGACCTCGCAGCTCAGCTCAGGGCTAGCAGACAGTGAACATGCTATGGAGAAAAATGACAACATCTTACAAACTGCTCCCTGGATCAATGTCTTACCAGAGTGAATCCCACCACAGTCACTGTCACCGCGAAATATGTCCCCTGCCTCTCTGGGTTCTGGGTTGCCTCTGTAGGACCAGGAACCCATCATCCCCTTGTCCCAAGTCTCTATAGACATCCAATCTGCATGTCTTCTCTCTGTCCACTCATTGACAGGGTGCATTCTATGCATAATGCCTCCTTAATGCTGAGAGCAGCTGCCTGCTCCTAGGGCAGTGGTTCCCAAACTGGGGTTCGTGAACCCCTGGGGGTTCACCAAATGTTACAAGGGGTTCTTGGAAAAAAAATTCCCTAATGGTGGACAGAACTGTCCCTAGGAACCCCAGCAGCATGGGGCCAGTAGCCAGGAGCCCCTGGACTTCCAAGAGCTAAGCAGATCAAAGTAAGCAGATCTATCACACTGAGGAGATTTACACTTCAAGACTCCTTATAAGAAATGGAAAGGGAGGTGGATATTTGTTGCTGTTTTCAAAATCAAATAGGCAGCTAGTATATTATGAAGAACAAGTTTAAGCTTTGCTGTAATGTGCGTTTTTGTCTGGACTGCTCAAGCCCTGAATGCTTGTGTAGAAGGAACTCTTTGAATCGGCTTCTTAAATCCCTTCCTGCTGTTTCACATCTCATACTCCTTGATGAAACCTAGGAGCCTTGTCTTATAACAGGGTTATTCAAAGTGATACGAGCTATGAAAGTGAGATCTTGGAAGAGTGTTGTCATTTTCATAACGTAATAAAAATACTGGAATGATAATTAATAATTAATAATAATGTGTAATAAGCATGCCACAAAAACAAATTTTATATTTCCAAGGTCACTGCTTTTATAATTTATACTCAGGTAAAGGAGAAAATCCCTGGAAATATTCATTTTTAGGAGGGGGTTTGCAAGACTTGACATTTTTGTGAAAGGGGTTCACAGGTTGTTAAAGTTTGGGAACCACTGTCCTAGGGGAATGTGATTTCCTGGAGAGGGAGGGTCTGGGGCAGGTGGCTGCAGTGCAATCCTTTTTATTTATTTATTTGGTTAATTTTCATAAAGAAACAATAATCCCATTTATTTATTGGTTGATTGATTAATTTGCATGAAGAGAGAAACAGAAAACACAATAAAAATATAAAAAGGAAAATGACTGACAGCTTGACTGAATTACCCAACACCGCACGTCTCACAGGACAGCCAATAACATTATTCACTAACACAACTTCACAAAGCTGCCAAACTAGACCATGCAAAATCAGACAGAACATGCTGGGGGTAACCAGGTCCGCTGACAGCAATTCCGGACCCCAGGGCAGAACAGGCACTGGTCCCCCTATAAAAGGATGGCCAAGGTTTACAACACTACTTTTTATCCTATGGATAACACATTAGAACCCACTATGTGTAAATTGTGGCGTTGCTTGATCTAGTTAACTTTTTTATCTTAATTTTTATTTTAAAAATACATAATTCTCCCATCTGCCCTGGGATCTTTTAAAACACCGGGCCCCTGGGCAATTGCCCCCGCCCTTGGCGGCTCTAGGGGATGAGGATACAATAAATAATAATAACAGACAGACAGAGGTCAGACTTAATGCGATCCATCTCGCTAGGACCCAGGAGGCGCCGGGCGGAGCGATTCCCGGGGTCACTCCGCCTGGCAGCAGGAAGTGAATTGCAGTCGCTGCAGTGACTCTGTTGCGGAGCAATCTACATTCTTTGCAAGACCCCAGAGCCCTGGCTGCAGGCGGGGGAGGAACATTCCCGCTGCTCCCCGAGAGACTGTCCCAGTGCAGAGACCCCAGCCTGTTCCACTCCCCCCTTACTGGGACCCAGAGCCCTGCTCCTAGGCAGAACCCCGCGTGGAGAGAAGGTGAGACCTGCCCACCATCCCCGTCCCCAGGGAGAGACGCTCCCGGTGCAGCCTGTCTGCAGGGGTAGGGGGATGCCCCAGGCTGCTCCCAGCTGGGCTGGCTGCGTTTCCCTGCATTGTGCAGAGGAAAGCTGGCTGCCCGCTCTCATGGTTTGCAGGGAGTGAGGGATTGGGGGTGGGGCAGCGACATGTGGGGAACCAAAGGGGGGTGGGAGCCTGAAGGGGGCTGAAGAGGGACCGGGGGTGTGAGAGCCGGAGGGCATTGAGGGGTGAACGGGGTGTGTGAGGGGGCAGGAGGGGGGTGAACAGGGATTCAGGGGGTGGGATAGGGATGTGGGGCTGCTGAAGGGAGGCTGAGGGAATACCCAGGAACCAGGGGGCAGGGTGAGAATTCTGGGGCTCAGGGGAACAGAGCTGGAATAGATGGAAACTGAGTGGGGGGATAAAGAGAAGGAAAAGGGGGGCTGTGGGGAGGCTGGAGGGAGAATATGAGAGCAAGTGGAGACTGGCTGGGGAAGGGAGAGCAGGAGAAGGGAGAGGGATGGTGAGAGATACAATGGCAGCTCCCCCAGCCCATGGGGTAGGAGGCTGCCCCGCTTAGCAGCCAGTGAGGAATCTTTTTCCCTAGAAATGGTCAAACAAGCATTGGAGGTGGCTGAGCAGGGGATTTCCCCTTGAGGGCTCAAAATTTACAAGGCAAATATCCCCCCTCCCTGACCACACACTGCTCCCAATTTAGTCTTTGATATTTTTAAGACAATGTCATTATTTGGGGGTCTGATTCGGGAATGTTAAATGTTTGGGGTTGACAGGACTGAACCGGGCCCTGCTCTGATTTCTGTACAGGATTCTGTTTCAAACCAGAGTCACTGAAAACAACAGCAGGCAAGGAGTCCAACTGGTATTTAATTTCAGGTTTTTTCTGTTCAGTTCGGGTTCAGTCAGTAAAACAAAACTTTGGTTCAGGTTCGGTTCCGGTTCACGTACGAAATCCCGGTTTGAACTGGTTCTCTGGTTGCAGTGTGAGTCCAGATGGCAAATGAGATCAGCATCGGCCTGGCTGTCCCTTGGGGGCTGCAGGGGCAGCATAGGGAGGCTCAGTCATTAGCTGCCCTAAGCAGAGGGCTCTGGTAGTTGCTAAGGCAGAGGAGGCCAGTGTCAGTCTCTTTTTGTGCTCAGCATACTGCAACCCTAGAGCTAGCTGGGCTTCCTGGGGTAGATGCTGCTGCCTCCATTGTGATCTAGGAGCCCGGGCGGAGCTGCTGCCCAGCGGCGCCTGTGCTGGGACAGACCATCACTAACGTCCCCTCTATGCCCAGCCGAGGGGGGTCTTTCTGCTGTGACTGAAACCAGCCCCGGGCTCTGCTGCCACCAGCTCCTAAGCTAGAGACTCCAGGTGATGACAAAGTGCTGGGGCCGGACAGGAAAGTGACTCTGCACAAATGGCCCCTCCTCACCCCATCTCTGCTCCCTGTGTGTCCTTGACTCCCAGAACTGCTGCTCTCACTGATGCAGCCAGGCTCACATTCCTGTTAGCAGTGCATTAGGTAATGGAGAGGAAACACCTACAGGAATGGCAGGACAGTAACTAGTTCTTCCATGCCAAAGGGGGAGTGGAGAGACTGGAAGGGGCAGCAGGAGCAATAACTGGGGAGGGAGGTTCCCGGCTCCCAGATCTGCCCAGCCCCATTCCCTGCAGCACCCCGGGGCAGATTGACTTTCCTGGGACAAGGTGAGGAGCAGAGAGAGGAAAAGCCAGTTCCTGCCTCTGCCGAGTCCCTGTGCTGCTGGGGGAATGTGCTGCCCTGGGAACAGTGTCTGGAAAGTTGCTCCTTTGATTCTGCTCCTTTCTAGTGTTTGGCTCAGAGACACTGTTCCAAGAGGGTTTAAAAGTGTCTTGTGGGTTTAGTCCTGGTGAGAGGGGTCAGGTCTGTGTTGTAATATAACTGATGAGTCTTTTCCCACTATGGCAGAGTCTAGAGTGTCTGTCTGACGGGAAAGAGCCTGGAGGGAATCAGGGTGTGAAATGGACTAACGCTAATTCAAGAAACCTCCACAATTGCCCTTCTCACCCTGACAGGCTACAGAATAACAACCCCATTTTGCTCCAGATCATCCCATCCTTCCAGGGTCCGGAGCAGGGAAATGGCTGTGGTGGATCCTGCTCAGGTAGGGGGTGTTGGAGTTGCTGCTGGGGATGGGTGTTGTAGAGGGGGGCGGGACAGGAAATACACAGGGTGAGGCAGGGAGGGGGACAGGGTGTGTTAAACCTGCTGGGATATATGAGCAGGCACATGTGGGGGTGGAGTGAAAATTCTCCCATTTCTGAAACCAGAAACAAGCCCCTGGACAGGGTTGGGAAAACAGACCAGAGTGCTGAAGCCTGAATGCACTAGCCAGAGTCTGCGGTGAAATACAAAGGGAAGGTGCTGGGTTTCCTGTCTCTGTGTGGAGCTCTGTTTCCCACATCAGCCTGTGCCTAGTAGGTGGGTGGCAAATGAGATTAAACCCTGCCCTCCTCCATCTGCTGGGAGGGACAAGGAGCTCTCACCTTTTCTCTGTTCTATGAAGCCTCCTGGCCACTCTGAGCAGGGTGGGGATGGGATTCTGCTCCTTTGGCCTGCCCAGAGCTGTCCTATTTTTGTGCTGCTTCCCCCATGAATAGTGGGATTGTGGCTGGGGCACCAGGCACTGAGTGGGAAGCACCTGTTGTTTCAGGTGCCAGTGACCTTCGAGGAGGTAGCTGTGTATTTCACTGCTGGGCAGGGGGCTCTGCTGGACCCCGGTCAGAGAGCGCTCTACAGGGACGTCATGCAGGAGAATTATGAGACTGTGACCTCGCTGGGTAAGGATTCATGTCCCCTCAGCTATTTGAAACCATGGGGTCTGCATTTCTGAATCTGGTCAGGTTCTTCCCTCGCAGTTTGATTAGAGGGGAATGGGTTGCGTAATCCACAACTCCAGTGTGAGAGAGCCATCACCTCCATACTCCCTCCAGTGGGATAGGGGAGTCATAGACCAAATGGACATGCTAATTTATCCCCATCCATCCATCTGTAATAGGATGATACACTGCTTCTGTCCCCATCTGTATTAATTCTCACTCACACACAGGATCTCTGTGCACCTCTCTTCGTACGACTAGCTCCATGTCTGGGGAGGGCTCCCTTCTTGGAAATAGCTCTATCTGTGGGGATGGATCTGGGCTCTGGAGGTTTAGACATAGGCAGAGGTTTAACACCAGAGCTTTGTGTGCCTCAGCAAGTCTCCCAAAGCCCATAGATCCTGAAAACTCCTAGTGAAGGTATGACAACTCCGCCTCCCCCAGACATCTGCCTCTCCCAAGGGGGCTCAGTGACCACATGCCCATCTGTTCACATCCCACAACTCCCCAGCCAATCATGGGGTCAGTTTAAACTCAAGACGGTGTTCTTTGTGACAAATATTGCCCCAATCCTCATTGCACTCGGATCATGCCTGATTTCACCCCCTGAGCAGGACTCCCCATTCCGAAACCTGCCCTGATTGCCCAGCTGGAAGCAGGGGAAGAGCCGTGGGTCACCGATCTCCAGTGCTGCGAGGAAAGGAAGATCCCAAGAGGCACCCGCACAGGTGAGGAGACAGTGACACTGACTCGGAAACTATATTGCAAATGAAGGGAAAAGCTGAAAATCCCCAAAATGTGGTGTGAGCCCCCTCAGTTCTGCCTTATCTCACCCAGGTCTGGTGTGGTCAGCAACTGTGTTCCCTGTAAGCTGTGCGGTTGCGTGGCCGCGCAGGAGAAATTCAAATGCCGCCCAGCTGGTTAGCAGAGCGCATACATCTGGCAGCATGTGTTCAGGTGCCCCTCCCCCCACATTGTTCCATCCTGCAGCTGCTCCTGGGACCCTCCTGCTAGATGTGCAGGGGGGTGCTGATGTCAGGGTGTCCCTTTCCCCCCGCCCCTGTACCCCATCTCCGCAGAGCAGGGAACACAGCCTAGCTCAGGACTCAGAGCTGCTGCGGTGAACGGTGAGTGAGTGAGTGCCTTTCTTAAAGAGACAGTGCACTGTTTCTGAGATTTCCCCAGCAGGATGCTCACGCAGTCTCTGTCTGTCTCTCACACACACCCCACACCCCCCCAACGCCACACAGTCTCTTTCACACTCACCCCCCAACACATACTTGTGGTGGTGTTGGTGTTACTTCTTGGCACTTCCTGCAATGCACATATATTCTCTGTAATTTTATTCTTTCTAAGTGTGTTACGTTAGTGTTTTGACTGGTCTATGCATTTCATAATTTTTATTTCTCTTACACTTAAATTTAATTCTTTGAGTAGTGAGTTCTAAAATGCTTAACCTGTCCTGGCTGGAGTAATTATCCCTATGGTAACTTTTTAAAAATATATATTACATCTAGGTTTTTTGTTTCTACTGGTGGCGCACATCCACACATACCTTGGTGCACATAACAAAATTTATTCCACACATGGATGGAAAAAATTAGAGGGAACCTTGGTCAGCAGGTGTCGCATCATCATGACAGATATCGCTCATGGCTTCCCACCCATCCTGTTAGCTCTCAGGAGTTTTCTCCCTGACTTCACTTCCCTGTCAGTGGTTGGATGGGATGTGGAGGCAGAATCCAATTTTGCAGTCTTCCAACAGTTACTGCATTGTGTTTTCCCTCTTTGCTTTTCACTTTTGTCCTTTCTGCTAGCCGGGGCGGCTCTAGCTTTTTTGCTGCCCCAAGCATGGCAGGCAGGCTGCCTTCGGCGGCGTGCCTGCGGGAGGTCCCTGGTCCCGCGGATTCTGCGGCATGCTTGCGGGAGGTCCTCCGGTCCCGCGGCTTCGGTGTACCCGCCGCCGAATCTGCAGGACTGGCGGCCCTCCTGCAGGCATGCCGCCGAAGGCTGCCTGACTGCCGCCCTCGCAGGGACCGGCAGGGCGCCCCCCGCGGCTTGCCGCCCCAGGCATGCGCTTGGAGTGCTGGTGCCTGGAGCTGCCGCTGCTGCTAGCCCAAGCAATGAATCCTGTCTTGATTCTCTCTCTGCCCCAGCAGATGATGGGAGAATGAGTGAAAATGAGGAGGGGAATCCACAGCGGGAAGGTCCTGTGCAAGTGGAACTGCAGAGGAACTTTTTGAGAAGAGCTGAAGAGAACTTTTCCCAGTTCTTGGAACAGAGAAAAGCCTGGTGTAATTGGCACAGGTCAGAGAGGAAGCTGGGAAACCACCCAAGAAAGAAAGTGCATGAATCCATTGAATGTGGTGGAGAAGACAAGGATTCCAAAGAAACCACAACCCAGCAGACAAATCCCAAAGAAAAGAAACCCTATAAATGCTTGGAATGTGGAAAAACCTTCAATTGGAGCTCAAATCTTACTGCCCATCGGAGACTGCACACGGGAGAGAAACCGTATAAATGCCTTGAGTGTGGGAAAAGCTTCAGTCAGTGCTCAGGCCTTATTAGGCATGGAAGAATCCACACAGGAGAGGGACCACATAAATGTCTTGAGTGTGGGAAAAGTTTCAGTGCACCATCAGCCCTTATTGTACATCAGAGAACCCACACGGGAGAGAAACCCTATAAATGTTTAGACTGTGGGAAATGCTTCAGTCAACGCTCAGGCCTTATTAGCCATGGGAGAATCCATACGGGAGAGGGTCCACATAAATGCCTTGAGTGTGGAAAAAGTTTCAGTGGACCATCAGTCCTTATAATACATCAGAGAACCCACACAGGAGAGAAACCGTTTAAATGCTTGTACTGTGGGAAAAGTTTCAGTCAGCGCTCACATCTTACTTGCCATGGGAGAATCCACACGGGAGAGGGACCGTATAAATGCCTTGAGTGTGGGAAAAGTTTCAGTGGACCATCAGCTCTTATTGCACATAAGAGGACCCACACAGGAGAGAAACCCTATAAATGCTTGGATTGTGGGAAAAGCTTCAGTGTGAGCTCAGGTCTTTTTATCCATAGGAGAATCCACACAGGAGAGAAACCGTATAAGTGTCTTGAATGTGGAAAAAGTTTCAGTGCATCATCAGCCCTTATTACACATCAGAGAACCCACACGGGAGAGAAACCCTATAAATGCTTGGACTGTGGGAAAAGCTTCAGTCAGCGCTCAGGCCTTATTAGCCATGGGAAAATCCATACGGGAGAGGGACCATATAAATGCCTTGAGTGTGGGAAAAGTTGCAGTGCACCATCAGCCCTTATTACACATCAGAGAACCCACACGGGAGAGAAACCCTATAAATGCCTTCAGTGTGAGAAAAGTTTCAGTGCACGATCGGTCCTTATTGTACATCAGAGGACCCACACAGGAGAGAAACCTTATAAATGTTTGGACTGTGAGAAAAGCTTCAGTCAGAGCTCAAATCTTGCTGCCCATCGGAGACTGCACATGGGAGAGAGACCCTGTAAATGATTGGACTGTGGGAAAAATTTCAGTGGACCATCAGCCCTTATTTCACATCAGAGAACCCACACAGGAGAGAAACCCATATAAATGCCTCCACTGTGGGAAAAGTTTTATTTGAAAATCAAACCTTGCTTCATATCAGACAATCCACACGAGAGAGAACCCATAAATGTTTGGATTGTGGGAAAAGCTTCAATAAGTGCAGGAAAAGATTCAATCTGAGCTCACACATTATTCCCCATCGCATAATTCACAGAAGAAAGAGCTTGAATGTGGGGGAAGCTTTATTTGGTGCTCACACGGCATCAAGAATCAGCAAATCCACACAGGGAAGAGTCCTCTCAGATGTCCTTAGCATGGAAAAAGCTTCAGTTGGATCTAACACCACATTGGACATCCTCCACACAGGAGAGAAATTCTCTCAGTGCCGTGACTAGGGCTCGCCTTAGTAAAAACTCCATTTCCTAATTCCCACACACATCAGAGGCATTTGGCTCCCAGGTATCCATCTACCCATCTTTGGGGGCAGCTTTCAGCAGCTGCTGACCCTGAGCTGATCAGTGATACTCTGGCTTGCCTGGTCTAAGCTAACCGCAGGCGGAGGAGGAGAAGTTCAAATCAGCCCCATGATGGGTTGCCCCCCGATGCCACCTGATGTACTGGGGTTCCACTGAGCCCGCCTGTTCCACCAGCCAGGGTCCCCTCACCGTGTCCTGCCAAGCCAGGCTTTCCAGCCTTCACTGGGAAACACACAGGTAGGGCCACATCCTGCTGCAGAAAAACCCAGACACTGAGATTAAGTCTGCACGGGAAGATCCAGCTTGGGAAGTGCCCAGCACTTGTGTGCACACCACCGTAGGTTTGCATTGTCTTGTGCTGTACAGCAAACTGTGCAATGTAAGCTCATTGATCACCCCCTACCTCGATGTGGAGGAAGATATGCACAGATTCTTGCCTCCCCAGTTACGGATTCCACAAACTGGTAAACAAAATGAGTTTATTAACTGTAAGGATAGATTTTTAAGTGATAATAAGGGATAGCAAACAGATCAAAGCAGATTACTGAGCAAATAAAACAAACATGCAAACTAAGCTAATACACTACAGAAATTGGCTACGGATAATAATTTCCTCACCCTAATGTTGCTTCAAGCATCTTATTTGCAGGCCAGAGCCCTTCCAGCCTGGGTCCAGTCCTTTCTCCCTGAGCCTAGTTTCAGGTGTTCACAGCAGTTATCGGGCAGGGATCTCCTCCTGAGAAGCAGGGACGGACTGACTTTGATTACCTCACTCCCCAGCCATAAATAGGATTTACATAAGGTGGGAAAACTTTGTTTTCCAGTCCTATCCCCTCCCCCTTTTTGTGGAAAAATACAAGCAGCCCAAGATGGGGTTTAGTCCCAGGTGACATGACCACATGACCCTTCAGTGTTAAAGCAGACTTGAACCAAAGTTATCCCAGGAAACTTCTCAGGAAGGTGAGAGATTAGCACTTTCAAAGTTCTGTTGTTCCCCCTATGGCCCATTGATTAGCCAGCCAGGCTGATTGCATTTTGTTTGATAGACTTTTCCCAGGTGCAAACACATAGTCAATATTCCTAACTTCAAATACACAAATGATGCATGCATACAAATTGGATAAGCATAATCAGTACATCATAACCTTTCCAATGATACCTTACAAAGAATCATAGAATATCAGGGTTGGAAGGGACCTCAGGAGGTCATCTAGTCCAACCCCCTGCTCAAAGCAGGACCGATCGCCAACTAAATCATCCCAGCCAGGGCTTTGTCAAGCCTGACCTTAAAAATCTCTAAGGAAGGAGATTCCACCACTTCCCTAGATAACCCATTCCAGTGCTTCACCATCCTCCTAGTGAAAAAGTTTTTCCTAATATCCAACCTAAACCTCCCCCACTGCAACTTGAGACAATTACTCCTTTGTCTGTCATCTGCTACCACTGAGAGCAGTCTAGATCTATCCTCTTTGGAATCCCCTTTCAGCTGGTTGAAAGCAGCTATCAAATCCCCAGGACAGTGATAGTGACGATGAAATGCTATCAAAATTAAGAACTCAATAATAGTAGGGGATTTCAATTATCCCCATATTCACTGGGAAAATGTCACCTCAGGACGAAATGCAGAGACAAAATTTCTCAATACTTTAAATGACTGCTTCTTGGAGCAACTGGTACGGGAACCCACAAGGGGAGAGGCAACTCTCAATTTAGTCCTGAGTGGAACGCAGAAGCTGGTCCAAGAGGTAACTATAACAGGACCACTTGGAAATAGTGACCATAATATCATAACATTTAACATCCCTGTGGAATTCAAAAAGTGGAAAAGTCAAATCCTAGTGAGGTAAATAGTTGAAACAATAGTAAAGAATAAAATTGTCAGACAAATAAATTGTTGGGCAAAAGTCAACAAGTTTCTGTAAAGGGAAATCGTGTCTTACTAATCTATTAGAGTTCTTTGAAGGGGTCAACAAACGTGGACAAGGGGGATCCAGTGGACATAAGTGTACTTAGATTTCCAGAAAGCCTTTGACAAGGTCCCTCACTAAAGGCTCTTATGTAAATTAAGTTGTCATGGGATAAGAGGGAAGGTCCTTTCATGGATTGAGAACTGGTTAAAAGACAGGGAACAAAGGATAGGAATAAATGGTAAATTCTCAGAATGGAGAGGGTAACAAGTGGTGTCCCCCCAAGGGTCAGTCCTAGGACCAATCCTATTCAACTTATTCATAAATGATCTGGAGAAAGGGGTAAAAAGTGAGGTGGCAAAGTTTGCAGATGATACTAAACTGTTCAAGATAGTTAAGACCAAAGCAGACGGTGAAGAACTTCAAAAAGATCTCACAAAACTAAGTGATTGGGCAACAAAATGGCAAATGAAATTTAATGTGGATAAATGTAAAGTAATGCACATTGGAAGAAATAACCCCAACTATACATACAATATGATGGGGGCTAATTTAGCTACAACGAATCAGGAAAAAGATCTTGGAGTCATTGTGGATAGTTCTCTGAACACGTCCACGCAGCGGCGGTCAAAAAAGCAAACAGGATGTTAGGAATCATTAAAAAGGGATAGAAAATAAGACGGAGAGTATCTTATTGCCCTTATATAAATCCATGGTATGCCCACATCTTGAATACTGCGTACAGATGTGGTCTCCTCATCTCAAAAAAGATATACTGGCATTAGAAAAGGTTCAGAGAAGGGCAACTAAAATGATTAGGGGTTTGGAATGAGTCCTATATGAGGAGAGATTAAAGAGGCTAGGACTTTTCAGCATGGAAAAGTGGAGACTAAGGGGGGATATGATAGAGGTATATAAAATCATGAGTGATGTAGAGAAAGTAAATAAGGAAAAGTTATTTACTTGTTCCCATAATACAAGAACTAGGGGCCACCAAATGAAATTAATGGGCAGCAGGTTTAAAACAAATAAAAGGAAGTTCTTCTTCACACAAGGTATAGTCAACTTGTGGAACTCCTTGCCTGAGGAGGTTGTGAAGGCTAGGACTATAACAGCATTTAAAAGAGAACTGGATAAATTCATGGAGGTTAAGTCCGTTAATAGATATTAGCCAGGATGGGTAAGGAAGAGTGTCCCTAGCCTCTGTTTGTCAGAGGGTGGAGGTGGATGGCAGGAGAGAGATCACTTGATCATTGCCAGTTGGGTTCACTCCCTCTGGGACACCTGGCGTTGGCCACTGTTGGTAGACAGGATACTGGGCTAGATGGACCTTTGGTCTGACCCAGTACAGCCGTTCTTATGTTCCTCCTCATTCTCCTCTTCTGCAGACTAAATAATCCCAGTTTCCTCAGCCTCTCATAAATCATGTGCTCCAGCCCCCTGATCATTTTTGTTTCCCTCCGCTGGACTCTTTCCAATTTTTCCACATCCTTCTTGTAGTGTGGGGCCCAAAACTGGACACAGTACTCCAGAGGAGGCCTTAATAATGCCAAATAGAGGGGAACAATCACGTCCCTCGATCTGCTGACAGTGCTCCTACTTATACAGCCCAAAATGCCGTTAGCCTTCTTGGCAACAAGGGCACACTGTCGACGGATATCCAGCTTCTCGTCCACTGTAACCCCTATGTCCTTTTCTGCAGAACTGCTGCCTAGCCACTCGGTCCCTAGTCTGTAGCAGTGCATGGGATTCGTCCATCCTAAGTGCAGGACTTGTCCTTGTTGAACCTCATCGGATTTCTTTTGGCCCAATCCTCTAATTTGTCTAGGTCCCTCTGTATCCGATCCCTACCCTCCAGTGTATCTACCACTCCTCCCAATTTAGTGTCATGATCCATCTTGCTTAAACATATTTTAGTTATGCCATATTCATATAATAACAGTATCTTTATGAAGATCATTGGGGTGTACTGCCGCAAGCCCCTTCTCCCTGCTACAGCCCTGGCTGCTGAACGGATGGGTCTTCCTGCCTCCTGCTAACCTGCTGGAGGAAGAAAGAGAGAAACTTCTCCAGAAGCTCCCTCTGCCTGGATGAATTCCCATCCTCTCCCTTCCCTTCCCAGATGTGATGCCCCTTCTATGGAGACTAGGAGAGGGATACTTGGGCCAGGCCCCACAATCACTCTGGACAGCTGTGGCTCCCCCACTACCCAGAGCTGGCCCCTGCAGGGTAAGTGTCCCTGGTGCTGACACCTTCCCTTCCGTATATCCCCTAAGGTGGTGCATTCCATGGATAATGTGAAAGGAGCAGGAGGGATGGGTTTTGGGGAGGAAACTAGGGGATTCAATGCTTGGGTCTGGTGGATATGGGAAGCAGAAGGTGCTGTGTGCTGGGTTAAATCAGACGTTAGGGATTGTGGGAGAAGAGAGGAGAGTACAGGGAAGAGAGGTGTTGCCTCTTATCACTCAGCCCCTCTGTCCCTTTTCCCTGCCAACCCTGCATTCATAAAGCACCACTGAGAGGAACAGATTTCCACAGGATCTTTTCTCATGGGCCTAAAGGCTAGGGTTACCATATTTCCACAATCAAAAAAGAGGATGGGGGGGGAGCCCCGCTCTAGCCCTGCCCCGCCCCCATCCACTCCCTCCCACTTCCCACCCCCTGACTGCCCCCCTCAGAATCCCGAACCCCCCCGCCTCTTGTCCCCTGACTGCCCCCTCCTGAGAACCCCCCACCCTAACTGCCCCCCTAGGACCCTACCTGTCCCCTGACTGCCACGACTCTTATCCACACCCCCACCCCCTATTCACACCCCCACCCCCAGACAGACCCCCAGGACTCATACGCCCTATCCAACCGCTCCCCGACAGGACCCCCAGAACTCCCACCCCATCCAACCCCCTCTGCTCCCTGCCTGCCTCGACCTCTCTCCACACCCCCGCCCCATATCCACACCCCCTCCCCCAGACAGACCCCCGGGACTCCTACGCCCTATCCAACCACTCTCCGCCCCCTGACAGGACCCCCAGAACACCCGACCCATCCAACCCCCTCTGCTCCCTGCCTTCCTTGACCCCTCTCCACACACCTGCCCCCCGACAGCCCTCCCAGAACCCCCGACCCATCTAACCCCCCCTGCTCCCTGTCCCTGACTGTCCCAACCCCTCTCCACACCCCTGCCCCCCTGACAGGACCCCCAGAATACCCGACCCATCCAACCCTCCCCCCTGCTCCCTGTCTCGACTGCTCCGATCCCTCTCCACACCCCCGCCTCGTGACAGCCACCCCCCCCAGAACTCCCGACCCATCCAACCCTCCCCCTGCTCCCTGACTGCCCCCTGGGACTCCCCTTACCAGGCTCATGTCGGTCAGATGCTGGCTTCACGTGGAGGCAAAACATTGCCGGGCTGCCCCCCGCAGAGTGCTGAGGCAGCAACGGGGGAGCAGGGGAGGGGCTCTGGCTGCTGGAGGCCAATGGGAGCGGCTCAATCAGGCCCAGCCGCCCAATCAGCTTTGCGGCACTCTGCATGGAAGGAAGGGAGGGAGGGGAGAGGGAAAAATCCCAGACCTTTTAACCTTATTACCAATTCCTCCCGGATGGCTATTTAAAGACGAAAAAGCCGGACATGTCCGGGGAAATATGGATGGATGGTAACCCTACTAAAGGCCTCGGATCCCACCTCTGCCTCCGCATCATCAGCTTCCATGGGCCTGCCTGGGGTGGGAAAAGTGGTTGGGATTAGCTAGCAAATCTTATAGACTCATAGACGCTAAGGTCAGAAGGGACCATTATGATCATCTAGTCTGACCTCCCGCATGATGCGGGTCACAAAAGCTGACCCACCCACTCCTGGAATAATTCTCTCCCTTGACTCAGTTGTTGAAGTCCCCAGATCATGATTTAAAGACTTCAAGTCACTGAGAATCCTCCAGCAAGCGACCCCTGCCCCATGCTGCAGAGGAAGGCGAAAAACCTCCAGGGCCTCTACCAATCTACCCTGGACGAAAATTCCTTCCTGACCCCAAATATGGCGATCAGCTGAACCCCGAGCATGCGGGCAAGATTCTCTAGCCAGACCCTCTGGAAAAAGTTCTCTGTAGTAACTTTTAATATCCCATCATTGACCATTGTTACTAATTACCAGCGATGGCACGTTATTGACCTATTGACTAAAATCACTTTATCCCATCAAACCATCCCCTCCATAAACTTATCAAGCTTAATCTTAAAGCCAGAGAGGGCTTTTGCCCCCACTATTTCCCTCGGAAGGCTGTTCCAAAACTTCACCCCTCTGATGGTTAGAAACCTTCGTCTAATTTCAAGCCTAAACTTCCCCACGGCCAGTTTATATCCATTTGTTCTCGTGTCCACATTAGTACGGAGCTGAAATAATTCCTCTCCGTCCCTGGTATTTATTCCTCTGATATATTTAAAGAGAGCAATCATATCCCCCCTCAGCCTTCTTTTGGTTAAGGTAAACAAACCGAGCTCCTCGAGTCTCTTTTCATACGACAGATTTTCCATTCCTCGGATCATCCTAGTGGCCCTTCTTTGTACCCGTTCCAGTTTGATTTCATCCTTTTTAAACATGGGAGACCAGAACTGCACACAGTACTCCAAATGAGGTCTCATCAGTGCCTTGTATAACAGAACTAGCACCTCCTTATCCCTACTAGAAATACCTCGCCTAATGCATCCCAAGACCACATTAGCTTTTTTCACGGCCACGTCACATTGCCGAGTCATAGTCATCCTGCGATCAACCAGGACTCCAAGGTCCTTCTCCTCCTCCGTTACTTCCAACTGATGCGTCCCCAGCTTATAACTAAAATTCTTGTTAGTCATCCCTAAATGCATAACCTTACACTTCTCACTATTAAATTTCATCCTATTACTATTACTCCAGTTTACAAGGTCATCCAAATCTCCCTGCAGGATATCCCGATCCTTCTCCGAATTGGCAGTACCTCCCAACTTTGTCTCATCCGCAAACTTTATCAGCCCACTCCTACATTTGGTTCTGAGGTCAGTAATGAATAGATTAAATAAAATCGGACCCAAAACCGAACCTTGAGGAACTCCACTGGTAACCTGCCTCCAACCTGACAGTTCACCTTTCAGTACGACCCGCTGCAGTCTCCCCTTTAACCAGTTCTTTATCCACCTCTGGATTTTCATATCGATCCCCATCTTTTCCAATTTAACCAATAATTCCTCATGCGGTACCGTATCAGATACTTTACTGAAATTGAGGTATATTAGATCCACCACATTTCCTTTATCTAAAAAATATGTTACTTTCTCAAAGAAGGAGATCAGGTTGGTTTGGCACGATTTACCTTTCGTAAAACCGTGTTGTAATTTATCCCAATTGGCATTGACCTCAAGGTCCTTAACTACTTTCTCCTTCAAAAATTTTTCCAAGACCTTGCATATTACAGATATTAAACTAACAGGCCTGTAGTTACCCGGGTCACTTTTTTTCCCCTTCTTGAAAATAGGAACCACATTAGCTATTCTCCAGTCAAACGGTACCACCCCCGAGTTTACAGATACATTAAAAATTATTGCTAGTGGGCTTGCAATTTCTCGCGCCAGTTCCTTTAATATTCGTGGATGAAGATCATCCGGTCTGCCCGATTTAGTCCTGTTAAGCTGTTCGAGTTTGGCTTCTACCTCGGATATGGTAATGTCAACCCCCACTCCTTTATTCCCATCCGTCTCGCTTCCACTATTCCTAAGCCCTTCATTAGCCTCATTAAATACCGACGCAAAATATTCATTTAGATATTGTGCCATGCCTAGATTATCCTTAATCTCCACTCCATCTACAGTCTTAAGCGGTCCCACTTCTTCTTTCTTTGTTTTCTTCCTATTTATATGGCTATAAAAGCTCTTACTATTGGTTTTAATTCCCCTTGCAAGGTCCAACTCCACACGGCTTTTGGCTTTTCTCACTCCATCTCTACATGCTCTGACCTCAATAAGGTAGGTTTCTTTGCTGATCCTTCCCATCTTCCACTCCCTGTACGCTTTCTGTTTTTTCTTAATCACCCCTCTGAGACGCTCGCTCATCCAGCTCGGTCTAAATCTCCTGCCTATGAACTGTTTTCCCTTTCTCGGGATACAGGCCTCTGACAGCTCCTGCAACTTCAACTTGAAATAATCCCAGGCGCCTTCTGCCTTTAGATCCCTAAATATGTTAGTCCAATCCACTTCCCTAACTAGTCCCCTTAATTTATTAAAATTAGCCCTTTTGAAATCGTAAACCTTAGTCTCCGAATTAATTCTGTTAATCTTTCCATTTAGTTTAAACCGAATTAGCTCATGATCACTCGAGCCAAGGTTGTCCCCTACAACCATTTCCTCAACGAGGTCCTCACTACTCACCAAAACCAAATCTAAAATGGCATCCCCCCTCATTGGTTCAGCAACTACTTGATGAAGGAATTCATCAGCTATCACGTCTAGGAAAATCTGAGCCCTATTATTGTTACTGGTTTCAGAGTAACAGCCGTGTTAGTCTGTATCCGCAAAAAGAAGAACAGGAGTACTTGTGGCACCTTAGAGACTAACAAATTTATTAGAGCATAAGCTTTCGTGGACTACAGCCCACTTCTTCGGAAGAAGTGGGCTGTAGTCCACGAAAGCTTATGCTCTAATAAATTTGTTAGTCTCTAAGGTGCCACAAGTACTCCTGTTCTTCTTATTATTGTTACTAGCATTTGTTCCCCAATCTATATCCGGGAAGTTAAAGTCTCCCATGATTACACAGTTCCTATTAGTATTTACTTCCCTAAAAACATTAAAGAGTTCTCTGTCCATATCCAGGCTAGATCCCGGCGGTCTATAGCACACCCCAAACAGTATCCCAGGGGAGGCTCTAGTAGTTCTTTTACCCAATGTAAGTATTGCCCAGACAGACTCAGTCTTATCCATTCCATCACTTATTATTTCTTTACAGTTTACCTCATTATTGACATACAATGCTACTCCCCCACCTTTACCTTTGATACGGTCATTCCTAAACAGCACATACCCTTCCATACCTGTACTCCAGTCATGACTACCGTTGCACCACGTTTCAGTTATTCCTATGATATCTGGTTTCATTTCTCGGACCAGGAGCTCCAATTCCTCCATTTTGTTACCTAGGCTTCTCGCATTGGTGTATAAACATCTTAATTTATGCCGTTTGGCCTCTCTCACATTCGTTATCCCATTTGGTATGGACACTGTACTGCTAGTATGACCTATTAGTCTAGTATCCATCCTCCCCCTCCTCCTTATGTCCAATCTCTTCCCCCTGGCTATATCCGTTCTTATCTCATCGTCCTCCCTCTCAATGTTATAATCTAGTGTGGAGATTAACTGGACATCTCCCAACCATCTCCCCCAAATTCCTAGTTTAAAGCTCTTTTGATGAGATGAGCCAGCCTCCCTCCCAGAAGTCTATTTCCTTCCCTACTTAGGTGAAGTCCGTCCCATGAGAACTGTTTTCTGTCCCCGAAAGCCATACATCCCAAAGCCCTCTTTATAGCACCACTCCCTTAGCCAACTATTTATAATCACAATCCTGTCACCCCTTTGCTGCCCTTCTCTAGGAACAGCCTCTGACCCTCCCCCACTCTTCCTAGTCTAGACTGACCCCACCATTTTATATAGTCTGATCTTCCCATTAGCAGAGGGATTGTTAGAGTCACTGTGTTCCCCCTTTGGGGAGAGATTGTCTCATTTCCACATAGTCTCACATTGCTCCAGGTTATGCCAAAAAACATTTATTTTTTGTACATTGACTCCCTTGGAGACCAGAATTAAATAGATTCTAAAAGTGCTAGAGCAGGGATAGAAAAATGTGGTGTTTTGGGTTCTGTGTTATTTGAGGGTGATGGGGTGAATTGGAGGGATTCCCTCCTCCCCCCTTCACTGCCACATGCCACCCTGACATAGCAGCCCCTGTCTGAGCCATGGAGAGTTTATCCTCTCCCCATTCTACCTTCTACCTCCCAGCATGGGACTTCCAACAGTGTTCTTTGATCCCCATGCTTAGGTGTCACACGTCTTAATTTTTTTTAATCCTGACTCAGACTCCTAGTGGAGTGTTTGTTTCTTTTTTCCTTTTTTGCATTGGAACGATGCTAAAACTTTTGTAACTGGCACAACCAAATAAAGAGAAGGTGCTGAGTACAGCAGGTTTAGCAAGGTCAGAAGAAAATAGATAAATTTGTTTTCCTTCTTTTGGGAGTTATGATTCTGTGGGATTTCACTTTATGAACCTGAAAGTGTTTTGTAGCCCATCTTGTAGTGTTGGTTTCTCTCTCTTCCTGAAGGCTGGTTGGTCACATAATTTGATATCAGTTTAGTTTGACAGGATGTAGCCCAGCTTTATTGAGGACTTTATGAGACAAATATCATTTGCTCGAAGAGTCCTTTTTCTATTTTATTTTAACCGTTCTTTTCCATTGTCATGAGATTTTTTGTATTTGAACAGTGAAAATTATCAATATCTCTCAGCACGAACACTGAGGGTGAGAGCTAGATTCACACTCCGAGAGGCGAAGAGGGGAAGGGACAGTGTGTCCCGATTGCTGAGAGATCGAGGCTGGACAGAGGAAAGAAGGAAGCTGGGGAAGCCAACAGGCTTGGGGCAGCCTTGAAGCCAGGCTAACCCCCATAATTGAGGCCAGAAGTAGATGAGGAGCCTGACAGCCCAGCTGGTCACCCCTCTCCATCTACCAGTGTCCTGCATGGGGATGACAGCAACTATCTCTGCCCCACTCACCCCACACTGTATCCATCCAATCTCAGCTCCTTGGATTCCCTGCTCTCGGAGTGTTTGCTTTGTGACTGGGTCCCAGCATCTCTCCTGGATTCTCTGCACTTTTCTGCCAGTTTGTAAAATGTTGCTCTGTTGCTGGTGCTTGGGGGAATTGGGCGCAGCAATGTGCTGGGCTGGGGATGAAAAGTACCGTGCTGAGCTGGGCTGGGGGGTGGGAAAAGGAGTCTGTCTTTGTTTGTCCTTTGAAATAATAAAGTAGAATTTAGTTTCTCATGCTCACAGTGTCCTTTGTTTTGCATTAAATATCCACCAGATTCAGAGTGGAGGTTAAAAGTAAAAGCAATACAAACATGGTCTGGTACGGCAATGCACAGTGTTGTCACTCATACAGTCTCACCTCTGCCCTGTCATAGGCTCAATTGCAGGCAGTATATTCACAAATTTATATGTGTATAATATGGCTAAAGTGATTCTGATCTCTGAGTTTGGTTTCAGCCCAAGATCCCCACTCTCAACTTTACCACCTGCCTAATTCTAGCTCAGACCCATTTAAATCAATGGGGCTATTGGCAGTAGTACAATTAAACATGTGATGAAGGTTTTGCAGGACTGGAATTTTAGATTGTGGGGTTTGGGAGTCTCTCTCTGTTGATACTCGGCCTGTTCCACATACCACAACTTTCCCAAAATTCATTCTTCTCTGATAACAAAATAATTGTGTCTCAGTTAATACCATGATTATTTGTAATATATCAGCAGTTAAAGGTTCTGCAGAAGTCTATGGCTGTATTGTGCTAGGCACTGTATATACACATTATGAGAGACAGCTCCTCAGGGAAAGTGTTTACAGTCTCAATATGCAGAACAACCAATGTAATGATTTTGTAAATGTCAGGAGTGACCCGGAAATCTAAAGGGCTACAAGTGATGCCCCAAGAGGAAGGATGAGGGGAGGGGGCAGCATCTCCTGATTGCTGAGAGAACGAGGCTCTGCCCTTAAAGCAGGTATTCAACTTCTGTTATGTGTGAAAAACACAGATTGTTCTTCCCCACAATTTCAGCATTTACCCCTAGAGTGCAGAACATGTTTTCTGAGCAAAGTCAATCTGCTACTGGCTTTAGCAATAATCATTAACAATGGGTCTGTTCAGACATTTAGCACCAATTGTGAGACCCTGCCATGGAGTGATACCACTCAAAGCCCCATTCTATTCAGATTAAGGTATTTTAGTGCTTGTGGCCCCAGATTATATTGAACTGATTTTTGAAGTCCATTAGGTTTTTGGAAAGTTTTTTCAAAAGCATCTTTTAAAAAATGGCTTCGGGTTGGATTTTAAAAGATATTGGGCACTTGAGGATGCAGATAGGGGCCTAGAGGGGTTGTCAAAGCAGGTTAGGCACCGGGGGCTAGATACACAAAAAGATTTAGGAGCCTAGCTGCTAATTTCACTTTAGGTACCTGATTCTGATATTTAGATGCCACTGATCCTCAACGCCTCCCCCCCACTCAGCTGTTGCCTAACTCTGAAGGTGTTTAATGGTCCTATGCACCTAAATTTTTGTCATTTAAATCCCCCAAGTGTCTACAAATCTGGTTCTGGGCATGCACACAGCTGCCTCAGGCTAGGTGCACAGATCCCTATTTCATACCTAAGCTCCAGCACGCTCCTTGCACAATGTTTTTCCTGGCCTATCTCGCATGGGGCTGTCCCACTGCCCACTCTGATTTGTCCCAGGTCCGTGCCCCATTTCTGGGGGGGAGGGGAAGGGAGGGAGAGGCCAAATTTGGTGTTGCAACTTACATGGCTCAATTTTGACCCCAGATGCTCCCCTCCCTCCCCGTCACAACTGCGGTGGGATATTTGGGCCTATCCAGAGTGCTCAGAGCACCAGCCCTGGAATCGAACCAGTTGGTGCTTCGCCAACATCCAGGCGCAGCATGGGGAGCTGCTGTCAGTGCCCACATGGGGTAGCCAGCCAGGAGAAGGGCAGAGGAGGATAGGCAGGGGGCAGACATGGTGGGGGATTGCCTAGTGTCCAGTGATGGGTTAATCCAGCCCTATGAATAACCAGAGGAACCTGATGGCAAAGCACTGACAGCTACATGGCCCGAGTTAGGGGAGCGGAGCTTGTAAGCTCTGGCCCAGGGCTAGTAGCCAGTGAACCTGATGTGGAGATAAGAGACTGTCTCTGATAAACTACTCCCTGTGACAGTCTGTTACCAGAAAAAAGAACAGGAGTACTTGTGGCACCTTAGAGACTAACAAATTTATTTGAGCATAAGCTTTCGTGGGCTACAACCCACTTCATTGGATGCATAGAATGGAACATATAATAAGAATATATATATACATACAGAGAAGATGCCATACCAGCTCTAAGAGGCCAATTAATTAAGATGACCTATTATCAGCAGGAAAAAAACTTTTGTAGTGATAATCAAGATGGTCAATTACAGACAGTTGACAAGAGGTTAAGGATAGTTATCATAAGGAAAGAGATTCAAGTAGTGTAAGGACTCAGCCATTCCCAGTCTCTATTCAAGCCAGAGTTAATGGTATCTAATTTGCAAATCAATTCAAGCTCAGCAGTTTCTCGTTGGAGTCTGTTTTTGAAGTCTTTCTGTTGCAAAATTGCCACCTTCAGGTCTAGTATCAGAGCGGTAGCCGTGTTAGTCTGAATCTGTAAAAAGCAACAGAGGGTCCTGTGGCACCTTTAAGACTAACAGAAGTATGGGAGCATAAGCTTTCGTGGGTGAATGCCCACTTCATCAGACGCAAGTCTGTTACTGAGTGGCCAGAGAGGTTGAAGTGTTCTCCTACTGTTTTTTGAGTGTTATGATTCCTGATGTCAGATTTGTGTCTGTTTATTCCTTATTCTTTTGCGTAGAGACTGTCCGGTTTGGCCAATGTACATGGCATTGTACATTGCTCAGTGGGTGAGTGTGGGTGGGGGAAAGGGTCAGATTCTGCATGCAAATCCCATTCCCGCCCTGCCCCGCCCCAGTTCCTTGCTGGTTGGGTGGGGGAAAGGGGCCAGATGAAGCATGCATTCCCACTCTTCTAGTCTGCCCCAGCTACTTGCTGTGTGGGTGGAGAGGGGAGCGTGCCAGATGCTGCATGTAAGTCCCATTCCCCTACTCCCTCCCCCCACCCCCCCAAACTCCTTGTTGGGTGGGTGGCAGGGCCGGATTAACTCTCCTTTGGGCCTGGGGCTATTAGATTTTGTGGGGCCCCTGTATACAAGTCTTTTTCCTAATTTAAAACAAAATGATCACAATTATGGCATCAACACTATTAACGCTATACTAAACTTGCCTTTTAATTAACATAAACCCAGGGGCTGCAGAGACGTGCCAGCAGCCGGTCGCTTCCGGGCGGCATGGGGCCATGCATGCAGGCAGCCTGCCTGAGCCCTGCTGTGCCACTGGACTTTTAGCGGCCCGGAGATTGCGATTGACTGGCAGAGGCTCCAGGATCGACCAGTCGATCACGATTGACAGGTTGGTGACCAATGAATTGTATATACTTATAAGAACATAAGAACGGCCATACTGGGTCAGACCAAAGGTCCATCTAGCCCAGTATTCTATCTTCCAACAGTGACCAATGCCAGGTGCCCCAGAGGGAATTAACAGAACTGGTAATCATCAAGTGATCCATCACCTATTGCCCATTCTCAGCTTCAGGCAAACAGAGCCTAGGGACACCATCCCTGCCTATGCTGGCTAATAGTCATTGATGGACCTATCCTCCATGAATTCATCTAGTTCTTTTTTGAACCCTGTTATAGTCTTGAACTTCACAACATCCTCGGGCAAGGAGTTCCACAGGTTGACTATGCGTTGTGTGAAAAAAATACTTCCTTTTGTTTGTTTTAAACCTGCTGCCTATTAATTTTATTTGGTGGCCCCTAGTGCTTGTGTTATGAGAAGGAGTAAATAACATTTCCTTATTTACTTTCGCCACACCAGTCATGATTTTATAGATCTCTATCATATCCCCCCTTAGTCGTCTCTTTTCCAAGCTGAAAAGTCCCAGACTTATTAATCTCTCCTCATACGGCAGCTGTTCCATACTCCTAATCATTTTTGTTGCCCTTTTCTGAACCTTTTCCAAGTCCAATATATCTTTACTGAGATGGGGTGACCACATCTGCAGGCAGTATTGAAGATGTGGGCATACCATGGATTTATATAAAGGTAATATGTATAGTTGGGATTATGTTTTCCAATGTGCATTACTTTGCATTTATCAACACTGAATTTCATCTGCCATTTTGTTGCCTAGTCACCCAGTTTTGTGAGATCCTTTTGTAGCTCTTCGCAGTCTGCCTGGGATTTAACCATCTTGAGTAGTTTTGTATCATCTGCAGATTTTGTCACTCACTGTTTACCCCTTTTTCCAGATCATTTATGAATATGTTAAATAGGACTGGGCCTAGTACAGACCCTTGGGGGACATCACTATTTACCTCTCTCAATTCTGAAAACTGACCATTCTCTCATTATTTATCAATATGTTAAATACCTCTCTCCATTCTGAAAACTGGATTTATTTTTGCAGGGCCCCCTTTAGCCCGAGGCCCTGGGCTGCAGTCTCTAAAGCCCCTGTGTTAATTGGCCCTGGTGGGTGGGGGAGGGAGCCAGATACTGCATATAAGTCCCACTATCCTACCCCAAGCTCCTTTGTGGGTGGCTGGCAAATTTGTGAACTTTTTGGACAACCCACTTGATGCATCCTATCATGCTCCAATTTAAGCACGCTTGGATGCCATTTTGAGGCTCAGCCAATGAAAAACCAGTATGTCACCAAGAAAATGGGCAAAGTATGGAAAAAAAAATATGGAAAAAAAAAATACAGAAAGGCATGGAAAAAAGAAAAGGAGTTGAAAGATGGGTTAAGGCCTGTGGACGGTGATGACAGTAAAGCAGCATGCAAATTTTGTAAAATCTGATTCATGCACATCATGCAGATTTTGTGCAACATGCAGGGACTGACAAACGTAAAAGAAATGCAACATAGAATCATAGAATCATAGAATATCAGAGTTGGAAGGGACCTCAAGAGGTCATCTAGTCCAACCCCCTGCTCAAAGCAGGACCAATTCCCAGCTAAATCATCCCAGCCAGGGCTTTGTCAAGCCGGGCCTTAAAAACCTCCAAGGAAGGAGACTCCACCACCTCCCTAGGTAACGCATTCCAGTGTTTCACCACCCTCCTAGTGAAATAGTTTTTCCTGATATCCAACCTGGACCTCCCCCACTGCAACTTGAGACCATTGCTCCTTGTTCTGTCGTCTGCCACCACTGAGAACAGCCGAGCTCCATCCTCTTTGGAACCCCCCTTCAGGTAGTTGAAGGCTGCTATCAAATCCCCCCTCATTCTTCTCTTCTGGAGACTAAACAATCCCAGTTCCCTCAGCCTCTCCTCATAAGTCATGTGCTCCAGACCCCTAATCATTTTTGTTGCCCTCCGCTGGACTCTTTCCAATTTTTCCACATCCTTCTTGTAGTGTGGGGCCCAAAACTGGACACAGTATTCCAGATGAGGCCTCACCAATGTCGAATAAAGGGGAACGATCACATTCCTCGATCTGCTGGCAATGCCCCTACTTATACAGCCCAAAATGCCGTTAGCCTTCTTGGCAACAAGAGCACACTGTTGACTCATATCCAGCTTCTCGTCCACTGTGACCCCTAGGTCCTTTTCTGCAGAACTGCTACCTAGCCATTCGGTCCCTAGTCTGTAGCAGTGCATGGGATTCTTCCATCCTAAGTGCAGGACTCTGCACTTGTCCTTGTTGAACCTCATCAGATTTCTTTTGGCCCTATCCTCTAATTTGTCTAGGTCCCTCTGTATCCTATCCCTACCCTCTAGTGTATCTACCACTCCTCCCAGTTTAATGTCATCTGCAAACTTGCTGAGAGTGCAATCCATGCCATCCTCCAGATCATTAATGAAGATATTGGACAAAACCGGCCCCAGTACTGACCCTTGGGGCACTCCACTTGATACCGGCTGCCAACTAGACATGGAGCCATTGATCATTACCTGTTGAGCCCGACGATCTAGCCAGCTTTCTGTCCACCTTATAGTCCATTCATCCAGCCCATACTTCTTTAACTTGCTGGCAAGAATACTGTGGGAGATCATATCAAAAGCTTTGCTAAAGTCAAGGAATAACACATCCACTGCTTTTCCCTCATCCACAGAGCCAGTTATCTCATCATAGAAGGCAATTAGGTTAGTCAGGCACGACTTCCCCTTCGTGAATCCATGCTGACTGTTCCTGATCACTTTCCTCTCCTCTAAATGTTTCATAATTGATTCCTTGAGGACCTGCTCCATGATTTTTCCAGGGACTGAGGTGAGGCTGACTGGCCTGTAGTTCCCCGGATCCTCCTCCTTCCCTTTTTTAAAGATGGGCACTACATTAGCCTTTTTCCAGTCATCTGGGACCTCCCCCGATCGCCATGAGTTTTCAAAAATAATGGCTAATGGCTCTGCAATCTCACCCGCCAACTCCTTTAGCACCCTTGGATGCAGCACATCCGGCCCCATGGACTTGTGCACGTCCAGTTTTTCTAAATAGTCCCGAACCACTTCTTTCTCCACAGAGGGTTGATCACCTTCTCCCCATGCTGTACTGCCCAGTGCAGCAATCTGGGAGCTGACCTTGTGCGTGAAGACAGAGGCAAAAAAATCATTGAGTACATTAGCTTTTTCCACATCCTCGGTCACTAGGTTGCCTCCCTTATTCAGTAAGGGGCCCACACTTTCCTTGATTTTCTTCTTGTTGCTAACATAGCATCACTTTCTTCTATTCACCTGACAGATGTTGGCTTTACAGTATGGAAACCTTCAACTACGATGCACCAAGCAGAGCTAAAACTGGCCTGCTACATTGCCTGCCACTCAATGGTTAGTTCCATGGATCATTTTGGGGAACTTGTCAGATCAGCTTTCAAGAGAGAGGTAAGTCTGCATTGCACAAAATGCACAGCGTTAATAAACAACGTCATTCCTCCCTGCATGTTCTCTGACCTCAAAGACATTGGTGAGTCTTAGGCCTGGTCTACACTATGAGTTTAGTTCGAATTTAGCAGCGTTAAATTGAATTAACCCTGCATCCGTCCACACAACGAAGCCATTTACTTTGACATAAAGGGCTCTTAAAATTGATTTCTGTACTCCTCCCCGACGAGGGGAGTAGCACCGAAATCGACATTGCCATTTCGAATTAGTGTTAGTGTGGCCGCAATTCGACGGTATTGGCCTCCGGGAGCTATCCCACAGTGCACCATTGTGACCGCTCTGGACAGCAATCTGAAATCGGATGTACTGGCCAGGTAGACAGGAAAAGCCCTGCGAACTTTTGAATTTCATTTCCTGTTTGTCCAGCATGGAGCGCTGATCAGCACAGGTGACCATGCAGTCCCGGAATCAAAAAAGAGCTCCAGCATGGCCCGAACGGGAAATACTGAATCTGATCTCTGTATAGGGAGATGAATCTGATCTATCAGAACTCCGTTCCAAAAGACGAAATGCCAAAACATTTGAAAAAAATCTCCAAGGCCATGATGAACAGAGGCCACAACAGGGACTCAGCACAGTGCTGTGTGAAACTTAAGGAGCTGAGACAAGCATACCAGAAAGCCAAAGAATCAAATGGATGCTCACGGAGGGAGGGGCGACTGACGACTGTAGCTATCCCACAGTTCCCGCACTCTCCAAAAACCATTTGAATTCTAGGTTGAGCTCCCAATGAAGGGTCAAAAACATTGTCGCGGGTGGTTCAGGGTATATGTCATCAGCCTCCCCCCCGCCCCCCCGTGAAAGCAAAGGGAAAAAAATCGTTTCTCACCTTTTTTCACTGTCACCGTATGTCTACTGGATGCTGCTGGCAGACGCGGTGCTGCAGCGCTACACAGCAGAATCCCCTTGCCTTGCCTTGCAGATGGCAGATGGTGCAGTATGACTGGTAACCGTCATTGTCGTCCTGTGGGTACTCCTGGCTGGCCTCGGTGAGGTCGGTCGGGGGTGCCTGGGCAGACATGGGTGCTCCTGGCTAGCCTCGGTGAGGTCGGTTGGGGGCGCATGGACGAAAAAGGGAATAACTCCAGGTCATTCTCTTCTTTATGTTTTGTGTAATGGAGATTCAGTCCTGCCTGGAATATCATTTCAGCTGGAGGTTTCTGCCTCAGGCTGCCCTCCCATTCGGCAGCACTGCGCGGTTGCACCTACCCCAGACTACCCCTTGCTCCCAGGGCTCACAATCAGATACTTTTTGCTGCAAATAAAAAAATTAAGCTGCCGTTTAGAACTGTCCCCCAACATACATATCCTGGGACATTTTGTATTTTACCAGTGTCAACCAAAGGCCCACACACAAATGGAGATTCAGTCCTGCCTGTGCTTCTATCCTAGTGCTTATCACAGATTCCCATTTTCAGCTATAGGCTGAGCAAGTGCAGAATAGTGGTTCACTCGACTTCGCTGTAAGCCAACCGCCCTCCCCTCTCCCCTTCGATCTCTGCTTGCAGAGGCAATAAAGTCAGTGTTGTTTCAAATTCATGCATTCTTTATTACTTCATCACACAAAAGGGGGGATAACTGCCAAGGTAGCCCGGGAGGGGTGGGGGAGGAGGGAAGCAATGGGTGAGGTAGTTGTAGGGGCACCCCCTAGAATGGCATGCAGCTCATCATTTCTGCGGGATGTCTGGGGCTCTGACCTGGAGTGGCCGTTTGCCTCTCTGGTTCTTTAGTAGGCTTGCCTGATATTCTAGGCAGGACTGACTCTCCATTAGACAAGACTTAAGAAGAGAATGACCTGGGGAGTCATTCCCATTTTTGTCCAGGCGCCCCCGACCGACCTCACCAAGGCCGGCCAGGAGCACCCATGACAGCAGCAGATGGTACAGTGTGACTGGTAACTGTCTGTCAACTTGCAAAGCAGCAGACGATACAGTGGTTGGTAACCGTCTTTGCTAACTTGCAAAGGCAAGGGGATGCTGCTGTGTAGTGCTGCAGTACCACGTCTGTCAGCAGCATCCAGGAGACATACGGTGACAGTGAAAAAAGGCTGAACGGGCTTCATGGTTGTCGTGCTATGGCGTCTGCCCGGGCAATCCAGGGAAAAGGGTGCAAAATGATTGTCTGCCGTTGCTTTCACGGAGGGAGGATTGACTGATGACATGTACCCATAACCACCTGCGACAAATTTTTGGCCCCATCAGGCATTGGAATCTCAACCCAGAATTCCAATGGGCGGGGGAGACTATGGGATAGCTACCCACAGTGCAACGCTCTGGAAGTCGACGCTAGCCTTGGTACATGGACGCACACTGCCGAATTAATGTGCTTAGTGTGGCCACATGCACTCAACTTTATACAATCGGTTGCCAAATATCGAATTCTGTAAATTCGGAGTAATCCCGTAGTGTAGACATACCCTTAGTATTCACTGGTTATAGATGAGAGCATAGACGTTGCTGTAGTAAAGCAACTCGTCCTTAAAGAACAGTGTCTCTACATTTTTGGGACTAGTCAGTTTGGAAGGTGAAACAGCAGAAGCAATTGCCACAGCAGTGATTCAGTTTCTTGACAGTGTTGGTCTGGATTTCAGCAGATGTATTGGGATTGGGACTGATGGCTGTAGCATCATGGTTTGGCCCCAGGCTCCTCCCAGTGGAGCTGGCTGCGATTCCCTGCCCTGTGCTTAGGAAAGCTGCTGCAAACTCCCATTGTTTGTAGGGTGCGTAAAGCCAACCTGCACCGTCTTGAGGGCTGGGGAAGTGAAACCTGGGGGAGAATAGATGGGGGTGGCAGCTTCCAGGGAGCTGGGGGTAGGAGCAGGGGTTAAGAATGGGGTACAGGCACTGCCAGACTCAGGAGGAGGGGGAAACCCAGGAATAGGGAGGAGCAGAGGGGATAAAAGTTCCCCCACAAGGGGTAAGCTAGGTGCAGTGGCTGCAAAAACAGGGTGTGGGCAGAGCAGCTTTTCTTTCCCCCTTTCGCAGGATCTTAGCTCCTATTTCCCAGCTGCTATTTTTACATATCCTTATGATTTTAAAGCCAATATCATGATATTTGGTGAGCCTGACTCATGATTTTTGAACATTTGGGGTTTGGCAATACTGAAGGGCCTCAGCTGCTACTGCTGGAGACCCTAGATCCCTGGCTGTGGACAGGGGAGGTTTCCTATCGAGGGAGGAACATTCTCGCTGCTCCTTGAGAGACTCTTCCAGTGCAGAAATCCCAGTCTATCTTGGACCTCCCTTACTGGGAACCAAAGTCCTGCTTCCAGGCAGTGCCCCACATGAAGAGAAGGTGAGACCTGCCCACCACCCCCTTCCCCAGGGAGTGCTTCTGTTTGCAGCCTGTCTGCAGGGGGATGCCCCAGGTGGTACCCAGATGGGCTGGCTGTGATTCCCTGCATTGTGCGGAGGAAAGCTGGCCGCCAGCTACCATGTTTTGCCATGAGTGTGAGGGATTAGGGGTGTGCCAGCAACATATGGGGATCCAGAAGGGGGTTGGAGCCAAATGGGGGCTGAAGAGGGGCAGGGAGTTCTGAGAGCCAGAGGGCATTGAGGGGTGAACAGGGATGTGTGAGGAGGAAGGAGGGGGGAACAAGGATGCAGGGGGCAGGATGAGGCCACGGGGATGTGGGGCTGCTGAAGGGAGGCCAAGGGAATCCTTGGCGGGGGGAGAAATCTGGGGCTCAGGGAAACAGAGCAGCAATAGAGGGAAACTCGGGGGGGATAAAGAGAAGGAAAGGGCAGATGCAGGAGAGGGGACTGTGAGGAGGCTGGAGGGAGAGTATGAGAGCAAGCGGAGACTGGTTGGCAAAGGGAGAACCAGAGGGTAGGGAGAGGGATGGTGAGACATACAATGGCAGCTCCCTCAGCCATGAGGGGGGGGGGGGGGGAGGAGCTGCCCTACACAGCAGCCAGTGGGGAATCTTTTTCCTTAGAAATGGTCAAACAAGCATTTGAGGTGGGTGGGCAGGAGATTTTCTCCTAAGAATTCCTCCTCAGAATTTACAAGGCAAATCCCCCCGCGCACACACACAGATCCTACTCCCAGTTTAGTCTTTGTCTTAAATAAATCAATCTCATTATTTTGGGGTTTCAGAGTAGCAGCCGTGTTAGTCTGTATCCGCAAAAAGAACAGGAGTACTTGTGGCACCTTAGAGACTAACAAATTTATTAGAGCATAAGCTTTTGTGGGCTACGGCCCATAGGGTGACCAGATCAGAGATATAAAATATCGGGACGCGGGGAGGCTGGGGGGGGGGAGGGGCAGGGGGGGCGGTGTGGGGGCATGGGCTGAATCCCCGCTGCTGCCGGGGAGCCCTGCACCGCTCCCTTCCGCTCGCAGCTGCGGCTCCTTCCCGGCGGGACGCGCCTCCCGCCGCCCCATCCCGCCCTGGGCACATGCGGCGTGCGTCCCCCGCACCTAGTCTCCCTCCCGCCTGGAAGGAGCTGCTGGAGCGCAGCCGAGTGGGAGAGGCATGGGGCTTCCCGCCAGCGGCGGGACGCACGCCGCATGTGCCCGGGCCGGGCTATGGGACGGGAGGTGCGTCCCGCCGTGAAGCAGCCGTGAGCGGGAGGGAGCCCCCCCATCTCCCTCCCTCCCTTGCCAGCCCCCCTTTGCCCGCCCGGTGCCCGGGTGCCGGAGCTGACTCACCAGCTCCAGGATCCAGGCGCCGCCACTGCCCCCCCCCCGCTCCAGGCTTGCGCTGCCATGCAGCTGCAAGCCTGGGAGGGGGGAGGAATGCCGTGTGGTTGGAGAAGAGGCGGGGCCAGGGTGCGGATTTGGGGAGGGAGCCAATGAGGGAAGGAGGGGGCGGAGCCAGAGCGGGGGGGGGGGGGGCAGAATCCCTCCGGGAGGGCAAAATTTCTTGTTTGTCCAGTGTCCGGACCAAACATTGGTCAGGACGCGGGACAAAGAAGCAAATATCAGGACAGTCCCAATAAAATCAGGACGTCTGGTCACCCTAACAGCTCACTTCTTCGGATGCATAGAATGGAACATATATTGAGGAGATATATATACACACATACAGAGAGCATGAAAAGGTGGGAGTTGTCTTACCAACTCTGAGAGGCCAATTAAGTAAGAGAAAAAAACTTCTGAAGTGATAATAAGATAGCCCAGTACAGACAGTTTGATAAGAAAGTGTGAGAATACTTACAAGGGGAGATAGATTCAATGTTTGTAATGGCTCAGCCATTTCCAGTCTCTATTATTTTGGGGGTTTGGCTCATGATGTTAAATGTTTAAGGTTGACAGGACTGAAAAGGGCCCGGCTCTGATTTCTGTGTCAAACCAGAGTCGCTGCTAGCATCAGCAGGCAAGGAGTCCAACTGGTGTTTATTTCAGTTTGGTTCAGGTTCGGATTCATTTCCGGTTCAAGCCACCCAAAAATTAAAGTTCAGTTACTGGTTTAAATCCTATTTCAGTCTTAGCAGTAGTAAATTCAAAAAAGAGAGCTGAAACTTAAAATTGATATAAAATTAAATAATAGTCAAAAATTTCTATTTTCCTAGTGTTTTTGTGTTGTCAGATAAACACGAGTATTTTATGAACAATTTGTTTGAGTAACCTAAAATAACATCTTTAAATATTTGCTTTGTCATATTGTACCTCTGCAGTGAAAGGATACAGTTGAGGCCTGGAAATTTTATTTCAACACTCACTTGTGATGCTGAACTGCCAGTACAATTTTTCCTAGTTGATACTGCTTGGGCATGACATTTTTCTGATGCTTCCAGTAGTTTGGTATGTCTGGACCTTGGGCTTTTATCAGGTCCGTCAATGGGTATGCTCTGGTAGCAAAGTGGGGAATGAATCGCCTGTAGTACCCTACTATTCCTCTACTTCGATATAACGCTGTCCTCGGGAGCCAAAAAAATCTTACCGCGTTATAGGTGAAACCGCGTTATATCGAACTTGCTTTGATCCATCAGAGTGTGCAGCCCCGCCCCCCCCCAGAGCACTGCTTTACCGCGTTATATCCGAATTCGTGTTATATCGGGTCGTGTTATATCGGGGTAGAGGTGTATTCCCAGAAATGCTCTGACCTGTTTCTTCCGGATTCATCGGGCCAACTTTGTATTACTTCTAACTTATTCAGTTGGGGCTTCATTATGCCGCTTCCTGCGATGTAACCGGGGTATATGGCTTCGGCTAGCCCTATTGCACATTTTGAGGGATTTGCAGTGAGACCCGCATCCCTCAGGGTATCCAATATGGCTTTCACCTTTTCTAGGTGCATCTCCCAGCCTGGGCTATGTATGACCACATCGTCAAGGTAAGCAGCCGCATACTTGGCATGTGGACATAACAGCTTATCCATGAGTTGTTGGAAGGTTGTGGGAGCTCCATGTAATCCAAAAGGGAGGACAGTATATTGGTACAATCCTTTTTGTGTAGAAAAAGCAGTCTTCTCCTTGGCTCCCTTGGCCAGAGGGATTTGCCAATAATCTTTGGTCAGGTCGAGGGTGGACATGAATCATGCTTTTCCCAACTGGTCGATTAGCTCATCTATCCAAGATATGGGATAGGCATTGAACTGGGACACCTCGTTCAATTTCCGGAAGTCATTGCAGAATCTCATGGTGCCATCTAGCTTAAGTACCAGACCGATCGGACTGGACCACTGACTATGGGACTCCTCAATGACTCTTAGCTCCAGCATCCTCTTAACTTTGGTCCTAATCTCCTCTCTTTTTGCCTCTGGGATCCGGTATGGCTTAACATTCACCTTTACTCTGGGATCCGTGATGATATGATGATGAGCTTCAGTGGTTCTGACTGGCTTCTCTGAGAACCCATCGTGGTTTCGCTCAATCATATTGGTGACTTCTGCCCGTTGTTCAGGGGTCAATTTAGGGGATATTTTCACATGCCCCTGTGGTTTATTTTCTTGGGGTGGTGTCTCTAGGGTGACTACATAAGCTCCTCTGTCCTGCCGGGGTTTCAACAGGTTGACATGGTAGATCTGCTCCAGCTTCCGGTGATCAGGCTGTTGAACCTTCTAGTCAACCTCCCCAATGGCTTCTATTACTTCATATGGCCCCTGCCATCTGGCCAGGATCTTACTTTCAGCTGTGGGCACCAGCACCATACCCAATCACCTGTCTGGAACTTCCGGACCTTCGCTTGGAGATTGTAATAGGTCTGTTGGGCCTCTTGTGCTTTCTCCATGTGTTCCCGCACTATGTGGGTGACTTGGGCCATCCTGTCCCACATCTGCATCACATGTCAATGATGTTTCTCCCCTGGTTAGGCTGTTCTTCCCAGTCCTCCTTGGCAATGTCCAATACACAACGGGGACGACAACCATATAGCAGCTCAAAGTGGGAGAACCCCGTGGACGTTTGGGGAACTTCCCTTATGGCAAACATCAGGTAAGGTAGCAAGGTACCCCAATTCTTCCCATCTCGGCTCACCACTTCCCTTATGTTCTTCAGTGTCCTATTAAAGCATTCGACAAGGCTGCCAGTCTGAGGATGGTAGGCTGATGTTCACAGGGCCCGTATGTGGAGCATTGCACTCAGGTCCTTGATCAATTTTGACACAAAGGGGGTTCCCTGATCCGTTAAGATCTCTTTGGGTGTCCCTACCCTAGAGAAAATTTGAATTAATTCCTTCGCTATTGTCTTGGACATTGTGTTACGTAGGGGTATGGCTTCTGGGTATTGGGTGGCGTAGTCCAGAACTACGAGCACACACTGATGGCCTTGGGCCTACTTCTCCAGTGGGCCTATTAGGTCCATGGCTATCCTCTCAAACGGGACTTCAGTAATCGGCAAAGATACTAGAGGAACCCTTAAGTGCAGTGGGCTGTGTAATTGGCATTCTGGGCAGGAGGCGCAATATCATCGGACCTCCATATAAACTGCCCAAAAGAACCTTCGGGATTCAGTCAGGGGTTTCATCTGTCCCTAGATGTCCTCCAAACAATGGCTATGAGCTAGGTCTAACACTGCTCTCTGGTGTCTTCGAGGCACCAGGAGCTGCTCCACTTCTTACTCTTGCATTTGAACTACTCTATTTAACAGGTCCCTTCTTATCACAAAGTATGGCCCTGGGCCTTTGTGTTTCCCCTCCACTGGAGCCCCATTCACCTCAACTACCTCCTTTCTAATATTGTCATACAGCAGATCATTGGCTTGGCCTTGCCCAAAATTTCTAAATGAGGGCCCAATATGCTCAATATCAAGGGGACCTATTTCTGTTTCCCCTCCAGGGTTGGCCTCAGCGGAACTGGGTCCAGCTTCTGGCTTGTCAACGACCTGAATTGCCCCCCTGCTAGCTGGACGAGATTGCCTCCCTACAAGCACAACCTTTTGTTTCCTAGCCAAAATCCTGGTTCCCAACCTTTTATCCGCCCTCCTTTCTCGCCTAGTTTTCCGGGGCTTCCCAGTTGCAGAGAACAAGTCCTGGTCAAATTCAGAGAAAAATGGGAGAGGGCTACCTACTGGGGCCACAGTATCACTCCTGGTGTCTCCTTGGACTCACCCACCGGAAGTAGATTCCCAAACCCTGGGAAATCTTGTCCTGTGAGGACCAGATATGGGGGTTTAGGGACCACCCCCGCCGTCACCCTCGTGGTACTTCCCTGAACTCAGTTTGTACAGGGATGGTCAGATAGTAGTTGGCAGTGCCATGTACACAGGCTATCCCTGTGTGTTTGGCACGAGATAGCTGGTCCTGTCCCACTAGTTTCCCTGAGACCAGTGTGACGGCACTCCCGGAGTCCACCAATGCAATGGTCTTTATGCCATTCATATTAACTGGCTGTGTGTACCTATGTGGGATCATCACAACCCCCACAAGGTTGATTATGTCACACAGGCCTGTATGATCACCCAGGTTGCATTGCATAGGCTCCTCAGTGTTAGGACATTGGGCTGCAATATGCCCTAGTTCTCCTCAAGTATAACACCTATATCCCACTCAGGATATCCCCCTATTCTTTGGGCTATTGGGTCACATACCCCATAACCCTCTCTCCCCAGTCCCCCAAATCCCTTTGCAGACTCCTGCCGCTCTTCAGCATCCTTTCTCCCTAACAACGTTCTGCCTGATCCTTCGGGAGTCTGGTCCTTCAGGGTGGGGACTGATCTCTTGATTCAGCACATTTCTTCCCTGGTAGTCTGAGAAAGTTCCTTGGCCGTTAATTGTCTCTCTATGAGGGCAACTACATCATCATAAGAGGAGGGGTCATTTTGGCTAACCCATCCTCGTAGGTCTGGTGGTAATCCTCTCATGAATCTGTCCAGCACTATGATTTCTATAATCTTCTCCGCGCTGTGGATCTCAGGGCACAGCCACTTCCACATTAGATAGATCAGGTTGAACAGTTGTGACCTCGGCACCTTGCTATCCTGGTACCTCCACTCATGGAACCTCTGGGCCCTTATAGCTGCCACTCTGAATCTTGCCAGGATCTCTGCCTTCAGCTGGGAGTAATCTTTGGCTGTTTCTGCCTTCTGGGCTTCCCCACACAGGAAAGGGGACAGGTTGATGGCCCCTGTTCTTGGGGCCAGGCCTCACGTAGGGCCATTCTCTCAAAGGTGAGAAGGTACGCCTCCACATCATCTTCCACCGTCATCTTTTGCAGGTAACTGCTGGCCCTTAGGGGTCACATCTCATTAAGGCCATGTGTCAGAGCAGTCAGGGCCTTCAGCTGGGTCACGACCTCCTGCGGGGTGGCTTGATCTTGGGCTGCCTTTCTTATCAGCAGCTGATTTGTCTCCTGTTGTAGTTGTACCAATTCCTGTTGGGCAGTCATCTGGGCCCTGGTAGCCTCTTATTGTGCTGCTGTGGCCTGCACCAGTGCCCTCATTACAGTGTCCTTTTTTTGTGGAGGAGGTGGGGGTGATTTATCTTGCCCTGGGATGGTTTTCAGTATCAATTCGATCCCACCCCTGACACCACGTGTGGCAAGGCACCCCTTCTGCCTCGCCAGACTTAGTGCTCCCTCCTCTGGCAGGAACAGGGCTTGGGATAAATCAGCCCCTCACTCTGGAGAATGTCTGTCTTCCCTCTTTGGGGGTTGTTTCTCAGAGCTTTCCCGGTAGGCCTTGGGACAGGCCTGAGGAGTGCTCCTCTGCCAAACAAAGGGAAAAAGTCTATAACGCACCAAAACAAATGGGGAATACCTTTCCCTGGCCCCCTCACTGGGGCAGGTGTTATCCTGTCACTAGCCCCAGGGTGTCAGTCCTTTCCCTAAACAGGCACTGGGTTTTAGGTGTCTCCCCTATGGGGAGGAGCACAGTCTCACACACTGGAGAAGCCTATCTCCCTGCTGCTGCCAGCCTTGCAGCAGTTTGTCTCTCCCCACCCCTCTCACACGAGAAGAGAGATTTTAACAGGTTTCAGGCAGCCCTTAACTGGACTCAGGTTTCCCTAACTGACTTGAAGCAACCCCTTCCCAGCTTGTAGGAAAAAGGGCCTTTAGCATTCTAGGGCTAACATACCTGTTTTCCCAGACACTCCTGCAGCTGTCCGGCCTGACTTTATCACACTAGGAAATAAAATGCAATCTAAATCCTATACACTAGACCAGATTTTAATCAAACAGTGTCTCACCCTCTTAGATAATACAAACAGTCCTTTTGTGTTGTAGGGGGAGTGAGGCCCTGTGGTGATGTCACTTCCCCCTTTTATAGCTTCTTCCATGTGTGGGAACTTCTTTCTTTTAAGCCAAGCTGCCCCCTCCCACCCCTCAGCACAGTTTGTGGGAAAATACAAGTAACAAGATGGAGTCTAGTATCACATGATCTAGTCACATGCCTTTGTATGCTTCGATGAGTCCTACCAGCCATTACTCATACCCTGACAGTGACTATAATGGCCACAGGAAAGATCATCAGGTGAAGATAAGCTTTTCCCATGGCCCATTGTTTATGTTGATGGGCCATCCAACTTGAATAGGGTACATGGGCTTGTTCTGGCAACGCTAAGAATACCAAGGGAAGGTCTTTGATTGTATTTCCAGTTTCTCATCAGGCCAGAATCATGGATTAAGGGTTCTTGTGGGCCACGCTCACATTCAGATGGAAAAGGCATTATGAGGAGGTCCTCTTGGTCCTTCCAAGCCTTCAGCAGGTTCATCTGGTATATCTGTGTCTTTTTTCTCTTTCATAATCAAATGCCTTTGCCCTTTTTACAACCTTGAATGATCCTTGCCACTTGGCCAGCAGTTTTGATTTCAAGATTGGCAGCAACAATAAATCTTATCACTGAGCTTAAATTTTCACATCTGGCCCCTTTATTGTAGGTCCACTCCTGGTTCTACTGAGATTTCAGCTGATTCTCTCTCAAGAAAGCCCACAGTGGCTCTAAATTTTCTCTCAAACAGAACACGTATTGTACCACGTTGGTTGTTCCTGAGGCTGGCACCTCCCATGTCTTGTGGAGGAGATCTAGGTTTCTGTGGGGCTGTCTCCCATACAGTAGCTCAAATGGGGATAATAGGAGAGATGGGATTAACTGGACCCAGTGATGGGAATCTGAGGCCTTAGCCCACCGGCTGGTTCACCAATTGAGTTCTGGGTTAATAGAGTCCAACAAAATATGAACAGACCAACAAAAGAAAGGCTCTTCAACCCACCTCTGGGCACCTGTGAATGGCACTCCCTTAGCCCAGGGCTTATAATGTCTCTATGCTCTCCAAGGGAGGGAAAAGGGGTTTATGTCCCCTCCAGAAAAAGGATGGTTAGTACAGGAGCCCAGACCCTCCCTCTCCATTGGACACATAATCAAAAGGCTCACCTGTGATCCTCCAGATCCTCTCAGACCTGGAGTAGCTGCTGCTAACAGAATCTCTCCTGCTGCACACTTATCCAGGAGCTCCCAAGGTAAGTCTTGTTCTCTGCTCTCTCTCCCCCTTCTGAGCTGTCTGGGTGGTGATATGTCAATGCAGAGGTGTCTCCCCTAGCCAAATGGAGGTGATGGGGGGCATGGCTCCAGCTCATTGAGCTCAACGGGGCTGTCAGTCCACTCCTGGTGTTCAGTAATCTGGACATCCTCTCTGTTCTCAGATCCATCACGGGGCTGGTAGGGGAACCCAGCCTTGCCCCCTCCACTGGGTTCCAGCTCAGGGCCCTCAAGCTAGACCAGGAGAATCAGGGTTTGCTGACTCTGACAGTGCCCTAAGCTCCTTCCTAGCTTCCCTCAGGCCTCTGCAAGCTCTTCAGTCTGTTGGCCTGTTCCCCCCTTTCTGGGGCGTTGTCCCCTGGGCGACTCTCTAGCAGTCTGCTGCCAAGAGTTCCTTTCTCCTGCCTGCTCACTCCTCCTTAGCCACCCCACCTGTCTGCTTCCCAGCCCTTTTACCCTCCCAGCCTCTGTTAGCCTGCCAGTCACTGTATTAACCCTTTGGTTGCTGGGCTAGCATAGGGTACATACACCCCATGACAGGCTCCCTTTTAAACTCCAGCTTGAGCAGGTTCTGCATGTGAGGTGGGGCAGGATCACAGCAGCCCAGGACTGCTCTCTGACCCCTCCTGGTCCAATGTGGGGTTCTACACCCCATCACAGGTGTCCTAAGAGGCACAGCCCTGCAAACCCTCAGACACCTGGTGAAAGGATCAAATGGTGCAGAGCTGGTACATCACCTTGGCCGTGATGTCCTCCTGCCTCAAGAGAACAAGACCTGTCAGAGACTTGGCTGCCCCCAGGAATTGGGGGGATTAATGGCAACTGGAACCTTGGGATGGGATCTTCTCTTCCTCTCTAGTGTCCTCCAGTGCCAAACACCCCCCACTCCATTGTAAGGTGAGCTCCTGCCTCCATTCCCTCAGTTTTCCCATGACAGCTGTTCGTTGGCATCTTCTCTTTCTCGGATCTCTCCTTCTGGTTTTGGTGCCTGTGATCTTCCATTCCCACTGGCTACACAAACCCGGCCCAGGGCTAGTAGCCAGTGAGCCTGGTGTCTCTGACAAACTGCTCCTTGTGCCAGTCTGTTACCAGATTGACTCACAAACAGTGTCACTGAGAAATGTGACACTTGCAGCTCCTGGTCCCAGGCAGCCTTTCTAGGACCAGGACTCATCATCCCCATGTTCCTCTTCATATTGGGGAGGGGACTCACTTAGAACAATCTAGAGTCTCTATAGAAACCCCCGTTCTCCCCCAAGCCCGGCTTCTATGCACAATGCCCCCTTAATGCTGAGAGAAGCTGCCCCTGCCCAGGGGACGTGGGGCCCCAGGAGGCGGGGTCTGGGGGGCTGCGGTGCAATCCCTTGATCGCTAGGACCCAGGAGCAGCTGGAATGCGGCTCTGGGAGTGATCGCTGAGGTCACTCAGTCCCGGCAGCAGGAAGTGAATTGCACTCGTTGCAATGACTGGGGCGCTGCCCACGGTCCTTGCAAGTTCCCCGAGCCCGGCTGCTGCTGGGACCCCGGAGCCCTGGCTGCAGCCGGGGGAGGAGACTGGAGCAGTAACATTCCCGCTGCTCTCCAGGAGGAAGGAGCCTCTCCCGGTGCAGAGAGCCCAGTCAGCTCAGGAAAGGAAACCCTGAGTCACTCTCTGCAGGGAGCCATGGCTGCAGCGGTGAACCCTTTGAAAAGCCTCCGAGATGAAGCTACTTGCTCCATCTGTCTGAGTTTCTTTAAGGATCCAGTGTCTTTAGATTGCAGGCACAATTTCTGCCGAGCCTGCATCAGCCAGTGCTGGGAGGAATCGGATGCAGACATCTCCTGCCCTCAGTGCAGAGAGACCTTTCCCCAGAGGACCCTAAGGTCAAACAGGCCACTGGCCAACGTCGTAGAAATAGCCAAGCAGCTGACTTTCCAGGCAGCAGCAGGAGAAGATTTGTGCAAGGTGCACCAGGAGCCTTTCAAACTCTTCTGTAGCCAGGACCAAATACTCCTCTGTGTGATCTGCAGAGAGTCCCAGGATCACCGCGCTCACACTGTGGTCCCGATAGAGGAGGCTGCCCAGTCGTACAAGGTAGGAAATTGCTGTGCAGTGTAATTACGTCTATTTGTGCATGTCTACAATGTGTATTACAATAGCTCCTAAAGGCACTGAAATCAGGGCCCCCATCATGCGAGGTTCTCTACAAACACAGACAGACAATTCCTGCCCCAAAGAGCTGAGTCTAAATAATCAAGATGGACAAAGTGCAGGTGAGGGAACCGAGATACAGGGAGGCAAAGGGTGGGATTCACAACGGTACTTAGGTGCCTAAACTCCAGATTTAGGTGCATAAGTCTGGGATTTAGGCACCTAAGTCCCAATTTTAGGCTCCACTGCAATCCCCAGAACTCCTGCCAAGTCCTGTAGGGACCCAAACTCACTTAGTGCCTATGTTTTCAGGGTACAGGTTCTCTCATTGCCTGTGTTACTGCCTCTGGGCATATCCACAACTGCCTCCCTCCAGGTATCTAGCTGCCTATCTCCTGCCCACCCCCAGAGCAATCCATGTGCTGGGGGAAGGCATGTGTTCCTCTTGCCTCTTTCACTGGTAGGGCCTGATCTGGTGGGCATGCTCAGAAGCAAAGACAAAGGAGTGAGACACTAGAGAAACAGAGGTATGGAAGGGGCAGTTACTTGACCAAGCTCACAAAGCAGCTCAGTAGAAGAGCCAGGAATTAAACCCTTGCCTTCCAGTGCCCATCCTAGTCCTCTAGTCCCTAGGCCACACAGCCTCTCATCACACTTCTTGTGCAGTTCTCTACAAGTACATTATAAATAGGGCTGCCGGGGGGGGGGGGGGGGGGGAAGTGGGGCAATTTGCCCTGGCCGAGAATCCCTTTCCTGGCTAGAGGCGCCTCACCCGGCGGCGGTCTGGGTCTTCGGCGGCACTTAGGCGGCGGGGGACCCTTCAGTTGCTCCGGGTCTTCGGCGGCATTTCGGTGGTGGGGGGTCCTTCAGTGCTGCCGAAGATGCGGAGCGAGTGAAGGACCCGCCACCGCAGACACGGAGCGCCGCCTGGTAAGTACAAGCGCCGCAGCGGGTGCCGCCTTTTTTTCGGTCCGCTCCCCTGCTTTGCCTCAGGCCCCCTGAATCCTCTGGGCGGCCCTGATTATAAACATCTCAGCACAGATATAGGCTGGAGTTTCCACAGAGCTGGTGTTTAACTACTTTCTGAAGTGTAAGATGCACTGAAAGGTTTTTGTTTTTAAAAAAAAAGATTAATCTGCTTAACTTTGTCTTTGAGGAAAAATCAGGCTGATGAAATCCTGTTTTCCCTGGTTTGCTGAAGGACGGTTACTTTGCTGCTCCTGAAACAGAGCATGCTTTGGACTTTTTCTTTGGGTTTATCCATCCATTTGAACCACAAACTTGATGTAACTTTTTAGGGCCCATGAAGTCCAAGTGGATTGGAACCTTAAAAAGCCAGTTGGACTGAGCAATCCACTGTGGACAGAACCTGCTGTGCTGTAAGCCACTTTAGCTTTAAGGACAAAGTGGACTATATTAATGCCACAGTAAGATTAAAGGGAAATAAAGACTGATTCCCTGACCACGTTGAGTCACCTCGGAAGTAAGAACAAGCCCTTTCCCCCATACCAAACAATCAAGCACAAATCTTTAGGAACCTTGCAATATTACCAGTGTGTTGAATTTTTAATGAGTCCCTTTCTCCCAAGAGTTCATTAGGCACCAGAGTTTAATACACACTTTAACAAAAAAAGTGTTTTAAACACTCTTACCTAAACTCCCTTCTCTTTAAGTTGCTCAGCTTTAAGTCTCTGACATCCAGATCTCCTCATATAGTTTTCCCTGTCATTGCATGGGAGCAGGACACCCTACCCTACACTGCTGCAAAATGGATACTACTTCAACCCATTGCCCAGCAGCACTTGGAGGATTTGCTGAAGACAAAGCTCTCTAGCCAGAGTCCCTAAGCCTCTACATCAGGCCTGGTGCCCCCAAGACCTCTCTGTTCCCTGGCTGCATGACACATACAGAACAGAAGGAATGCAGGGCTGAGACTGGGGACTGAGATGCCCAGTTGCCATTGAAATGAATGGGAGCTGTGCTTTAAAATTCTCTGTATGGCTCTGCGACACCTCACCCTGGTGAATTACAGATCTTATGAGCAAATTTTCAAATGCACCAACTGACTTAAGAGCCAAAGGGTATGTCTACACTACGGGATTAATCCGAATTTATATAATTCAAATTTGGGAAACAGATTGTATAAAGTCGAACGTATGCGGCCACACTAAGCACATTAATTTGGCGGTGTGCGTCCAAGTACCGGGGCTAGTGTCGATTTCTGGAGCGTTGCACTGTGGGTAGCTATCCCATAGCTATCCCATAGTTCCCGCAGTCTCCCGCGCCCATTGGAATTCTGGGTTGAGATCCCAGTGCCTGATGGGACAAAAAACATTGTCGCAGGTGGTTCTGGGTACAGTCTCACCCCTCCATCCCTCCCTGCATGAAAGCAACGGACGGCAGACAACCATTTTGCGCCTTTTTTCCTGGGTGAACACTGCAGACTCCATACCATGGCAAGCATGGAGCCCGCTCAGCTCAAGACAGCAGTCATGAACATTGTAAACACTTTGCGCGTTCTCGTGGAGTTTATGCTGAGCCAGGACCAGAAAAACGAGGCGAGGAGGCAGCGGCGGCGGCAGCGCAGTGACAAGCGTGATGAGGACATGGACACGGACACGGACACAGACACAGAATTCTGTCAAACCGCGGGCCCCAGTGCTTTGGAGATCATGTTGTTAATGGGGCAGGTTCTATCCATGGAACGCCGATTCTGGGCAAGGGAAACAAGCACAGACTGGTGGGACCGCATAGTGTTGCAGGTGTGGGATGATTCCCAGTGGCTGCGGAACTTTCGCATGCGTAAGAGCACTTTCATGGAACTTTGTGACTTGCTGTCCCCTGCCCTGAAACGCCAGAATACCAAGATGAGAGCAGCCCTCACAGTTGAGAAGCGTGTGGCGATAGCCCTGTGGAAGCTTGCAATGCCAGACAGCTACCGGTCAGTCGGGAATCAATTTGGAGTGAGCAAATCTACTGTGGGGGCTGCTGTGATGCAAGTAGCCAAAGCAATCACTCAGGTGCTGCTACGAAAGGTAGTGACTCTGGGAAATGTGCAGGTCATAGTGGATGGCTTTGCTGTAATGGGATTCCCTAACTGTGGTGGGGCGATAGATGGAACCCATATCCCTATCTTGGCACCGGAGCACCAGGGTACCCAGTACATAAACCGCAAGGGGTACTTTTCAATGGTGCTGCAAGCACTTGTGGATCATAAGGGACGTTTCACCAACATCAACGTGGGCTGGCCGGGAAGGGTTCATGATGCTCGCGTCTTCAGGAACACTACTCTGTTTAAAGGGCTACAGCAAGGGACTTACTTTCCGGACCAGAAAATAACCGTTGGGGATGTTGAAATGCCAATAGTTATTCTTGGGGACCCAGCCTACCCCTTAATGCCATGGCTCATGAAGCCATACACAGGCAGCCTGGACAGGAGTCAGGAGCTGTTCAACTACAGGCTGAGCAAGTGCAGAATGGTGGTAGAATGTGCATTTGGCCATTTAAAAGGTCGCTGGCAATCATTATTGACTCGCTCAGACCTCAGCCAAACCAATCTCCCCATTGTTATTTCTGCTTGCTGCGTGCTCCACAATCTCTGTGAAAGTAAGGGGGAGACCTTTATGGCGGGGTGGGAGGCTGAGGCAAATCGCCTGGCTGCTGATTACGCGCAGCCAGACACCAGGGCGATTAGAAGAGCACACCAGGAAGCGCTGTGCATCAAAGAAGCTTTGAAAACCAGTTTCATGACTGGCCAGGCTACAGTGTGAAATATCTGTTTGTTTCTCCTTCATGAAAACCCGCCCCCTTTATTGACTCATTCTCTGTAAGGAACCCACCCTCCCCCTTCCCCCAGCTTGCTTTCAAACCAAATAAAGTCACTATCATTTAAAAATCATGTATTCTTTATTAATAGATTATAAAAAGAGGGAGAGAACCCGGGTGGGATTTGGGAGGAGGATCGGTGGGAAGGAAAAGGCCACTAAAAAAAGGTTAAAAAAATGACAGCCTTTTGCTTGGGCTATCCACTGGGGTGGAATGGGAAGGTGTACGGAGCCTCCCCCCCCGCGTTCTTACACGTCTGGGTGAGGAGGATATGGAACATGGGGACGGGGGTTATACAGGGGCTGTAGCGGCACTCTGTTTTCCTGCAGCCGTTCTGAAGCTCCACCAGACGCTGGAGCATGTCTGTTTGCTCACGCAGCAGCCCCAGCGTTACATCCTGCCTCCTTTGATCTTCCTGCCGCCACCTCTCATCTCGAGCGTCCCTCCTGTCCTCACGTTGGTCCCTCCTGTCCTCACATTCACTGGCTTCTTTCCTATACTTTGAAACCGTGTCCTTCCACTCATTCAGATGAGCTCTGTCACTGCGGGTGGATTCCATGATTTCTGCAAACATCTCGTCTCGCGTCTTCTTTTTCCGACGCCTTATCTGTGATAGCCTTCGGGACGGAGGAGGGAGGCTTGAAGAATTTGCAGCTGCTGTAGGGAGGGGAAAAAAGAGAATTTTTTAAAAATTTAAACAATGCTTATACTCTTTCACGGTGACCAACACTATTCACATTACATAGCATATGTGATTTCTGTGCAAGGTCGCATTTTGCCTCTTAATGCTGAGTGCCTGTGGCTTTGCTGCTAGAGATCACAGGTCCGGGCAACAGAATTCGGCTTGCATGCGGCCATGGTAAGCCATTGTCTTTCGGCTTCTGCGCCCTCCTTTCCCACATACCAAGCAAAGCCCGTTGAGTGCTGCGGTTTTCCTGTTAACATTCAGCAGCAGCAGAAAACAAACTAAGCACCACCCCCCATCCAATTCTCTGGGATGATCGCTGTACCCCTCCCCCCACCGCGTGGCTGGTATCAGGGAAGATACCTGCAGGAACCAAACTAACCCCCCCCCGCCCCCCTCCCCCGCCATGAAGTCTCTGGGATGATCGCTGTACCCCTCCCCCCACCACGTGGCTGGTAACAGGGAAGATCCCTGCTAGCCAAACGCGAAAAGCTCAGGGCCAATTTCCCCCCCTGCGCTTGGCTAACTGCAGGGAAGGATTTCTTTTCAGCCACAGGCAAACAGCCCAGTAGGAACGGCCACCTCTGTCCCCTTAATTAAGTTCCCGTATTTCAACTAGGTTACCATGAGCGATATCACTCTCCTGAGGATTACACAGCAAGATAAAGAACGGATGTTGCTTGAATGCCAGCAAACACCAGGACCATACGCTGCCAGGCTTTGTCAGGCACTGATACCAGATTACTTGCTGCAAGCATGGCATGGTCAAGTGTCCTACCATGGAGGACGGAATAAAGCTGCACTGCCCAGAAACCTTGTGGCAAGGCTTTTGGGGTACCTCCAGGAGAGCTTCATGGAGATGTCCCGGGAGGATTTCCGCTCCATCCCCAGACACGTTAACAGACTTTTCCAGTAGCTGAACTGGCTGCGAATGCATCCCAAGTCCTCAGGGCGAAGTAATCATTAAAAAACGCTTGCTTTTAAAACAAGTTTTATATTTTAAAAGGTAAACTCACCTGAGGTCCCTTCCATGGGGTCATGGTCTTGGATACTGGCTTGGGAGGGTTGGGAGGGTACTTCAGTCAGACTGAGAAAAAGATCCTGGCTGTTGGGGAGAACGGAGTGCTGGGTGCTCTCTGCAAGCTCGTCCTCCTCCTCCTCCTCCCCATCCGCAGAATCCTCAGGTGTAGCTGATGAGACTATCCCCGACCCGGAATCCACGGTCACAAGTGGGGTAGTGGTGGCGGCCCCCCCTAGAATTGCATGCAGCTCGGCGTAGAAGCGGCATGTCTGCGGCTCTGACCCGGAGCGACCGTTTGCCTCCTTTGTTTTTTGATAGGCTTGTCTGAGCTCCTTGACTTTCACGCGGCACTGATCTGAGTCCCTATTGTGACCTCTCTCCATCATGCCCTTGGAGATTTTTTCAAAAGTTTTGGCATTTCGTCTTTTCGAACGAAGTTCTGCTAGTACTGAATCCTCTCCCCATATAGCGATCAGATCCAGTACCTCCCGTACGGTCCATGCTGGTGCTCTTTTTCGATTATCGGACTGCATGGTTACCTGTGCTGATGAGCTATCAGTGGTCACCTGTGCTCTCCACGCTGGGCAAACAGGAAATGAAATTCAAATATTCCCGGGGCTTTTCCTGTCTACCTGGCCAGTGCATCCGAGTTCAGATTGCTGTCCAGAGCGGTCACAATGGTGCACTGTGGGATAGCTCCCGGAGGCCAATACCATCGAATTGCGGCCACACTAACCCTAATTCGAAATGCTAAAATCGATTTTGGCGCTACTCCGCTTGTCGGGGTGGAGTACAGAAATCGATTTAAAGGGCCCTTTATTTCGAATTAAATGGCGTCGTTGTGTGGACGGGTGCAGGGTTAATTCGAATTAAGGCTGCTAAATCCGAATTAAAGTCGTAGTGTAGACCAGGCCTAAGTCCCATTTTCAAAGAAGACTTAGGCCCGAATCTCCAAAGGGACTTGTGTGTTGTGATGCTCAGCATTGCAATGCCTAACTTTTAGGCACCTAGAAAATCACTAAGAACATAAAAAATGGCTGTAATGGGTGAAACCAATGGTCCATCTAGCACAGTATCATGTCTTCCGACAGTGGCCAGTAGCAGATGCTTCATGGGGAATGAAGAGAACCAGGCAATTATTGAATGATCCATCCCCGGTTGTCCGGTCCTAGCATCTGGCAGTCAGAAGTTTAGGGACACCTGGAGCATGGGGTTGTGTCCCTGACCATCTTGGCTAATAGCCATGAACTTATCTATTTCTTTTCTGAACCAGTTACACTTTTGGCCTTCAAATCACAACATCCGCTGGCAGTGAGTTCCAGGAGTTGATTGTGTGAAGAAGTACTTCCTTCTGTTTGTTTTAAGCCTGCTACCTATTTATTTCCCCTGGTTCCTGTGTTATATGAAGGGGTAAAAAAACTTCCCTATTCATTTTCGCATTCTTGATTTTATAGACCTTTATCACACTCCCTCCCCTCACAATCCAAGTTGTTTTTTTTCCAACCTGAACACTCCCAGTCTTTTTAATCTCAATCTCAAAGCTGTTCCATACCCTCATGATTTTTGTTGCCTTTCTCTGTACCTTTTCCAATTCTAATGTATCTTTTTTTAATGGTACCAACAGAAGTGCATGCAGTTTTTAAGGTGTGAGAGAACCATGGATTTATATGGCATTATGATACTGTCTGTCTTACTACCTATCTCTTTCCTAATGGTTCTTAAAATTCTGTTAGCTTTTGTGACTGCAGCTGCACATTGAGTAGATGTTTTCAGAGATGACCCCAAGAGCTCTTTCTTGAGTGGTAACAGCTAATTTAGACCCCATCATTTTCTATGTATAGTTGGAATTAGGTTTTCCACTGTGCATTACAGTAACTCCTCACTTAACGTCCTCCCGCTTAACGTTGTTTCGAAGTTATGTCGCTGCTCCATTAGGGAACATGCTCGTTTAAAGTTGTGCAATGCTCCCTTATAACGTTGTTTGGCTGACTTTACAAGGGAGCATTGCACAAAGTTCCTCTTCTCCGCCTCCTCCTCCGCCCTCCCAGCGCTTCCTCCACTGCCAAACAGCCAAAGGCGCTTAGGACTTTCTGGGAGGGAGGGAGAGAGCAAGTGGGGAAGCTGCTCCCCCCAGCCCCCTGGCAGGCAGGGCCGCCCAGAATGCAGGGGCTTTAGGGGCTGCAGGGCCCTGGGCTAATGGGGTCCCGGGGCCCTGGCCTGCAGCTCTAAAGCACCTTTCGGAATGTGGCCCTGCGAACACGGGCCGGAGGACTCAGGAGGAGCAGGGGCAGCCGCGCAGCCAGCGGCCGGAGAGAAGCGGCGCTTTCCCCCTCAAAGGGGAAAGTCCTCCGGCCCGTGCTTACAGGGCCGCATTCCGAAAGGGGCTTTAGAGCTGCAGGCCAGGGCCCCGGGGCCCCTAAAGCCCCTGCATTCCGGGTGGCCCTGCCTGCCAGGACGGTGGGCAGCTCCCAGAATCGTAGCTCCCAGAATCGCGGCCATGGAGGTGGTGGCGCACTGCGCAGAGCCACCTACACACCCCCTGCACCAAACAGGAGCTGCCCCAGGTAAGTGCTCTGCACCTCCTGCCTGCCCCAGCCCTGGGCCTTCTCCTGCACCCCCACCCTGAGCGCCCTCCTGCACCCTAACTCCCTCCCAGATCCCACCCTGAGCACCCCCCCACACCCTAACTCCCTCCCAGCTCCTGCACCCCCAGCTCTGAGCCCCTCCTGAGGAGGAGAATGGAGAAAAAAAGAATGAAAAACGGGGGGGAGGGAGAGAAGAAAGAATGTTCCCCCATGGGGGTCCCCAAAAAATGAAGCTGAGCACAGGGACCTACTAACTCTAAATCCGCCACTGATGGGAGGGGGAGGAGCAGGGAAGTGCCGCATCTCCGCTCCTCCCCTCCCTCCCAGAAAGTCTTAAGTGCTGCCAAACAGCTGTTTGGTGGCAGGGAAGTGCTGGGAGGAAGGGGGAGGAGCGGGGACGCAGCATGCTCTGGGGAGGAGGTGGAGTGGGGGTGGGAAGAGGCGGGCCTGGAGCGGAGTGGGGGTGGGAAGAGGCGGGCCTGGAGCGGAGTGGGGGTGGGAAGAGGCGGGCCTGGAGCGGAGTGGGGGTGGGAAGAGGCGGGCCTGGAGCATCCCCCGGCAAAGTCAGACCTGTTCTTCTGGGGGGAAGCTGCTGCTGCGCAAGGTGCTTCCTAGCGTCCTTGCCTGCCTCGTTGTCTGCAGCGGACTATGCCTGTGTGGGGTAAGCCAAGGGCACCTCCCCACCACAGTACTGTAAAGTATATAAAGTATATAATGCCTTTTGTCTGCCCCCAAAAAATTTCCTTGGAACCTAATCCCCCGCATTTACATTAAATCTTATGGGAAAATTGGATTTGTTTAACATCGTTTCACTTAAAGTTGCATTTTTCAGGAACATAACTACAACATTAAGTGAGGAGTTACTGTACTTCGCAATTAACATTCAATTTCATCTGCCATTTGGTTGTCCCATCACCCAGTTTAGTGAGATCTCCTTGGAACTCTTTGCAGTCTGCATTGGACTTAATTATCTTGAGTAATTTTGTATTGTCTGCAGATTTTTACTCACTGTTTACTCCCTTTTCTCGATCACTTATGAATATGTTGAACAGCGCCAGTCCCAGTATTGATCCTTGGGGGGATCCTGTTATTTGCGTCTCTCCATTGTGAAAACTGACTGTTGCCCCTTTTTTCTTATCTATTAACCAGTTACTGATCCATAAGAGAACCTTCCCTCTTATCCCATGACTGCTTAGTTTTCTTAGGAGCCTTTAGTGTTGGACCTTGTCAAAGGCTTTCTGAGAGTTCAGATACGCTGTATCAACTGGATCACCCTTTGTCCACATGCTTCTTGGCACCTTCACAATGAATCCTAGTAGATTGGTGGCATGATTTCCCTTGAAAAAAGACGTTGCCTTATTCCCAACATATGTTCATCTATGTGTCTGACAATTCTATTCTCCATTAGCGTTTCAAACAATTTACCTGATACGGAAGTTAGGCTTACAGTCCTGTATTGCCAGGGTTGCCTCTGGAGACTTTTTTTTTAAATATTGGCTTTGCATTAGCTATAACCCTCCAATCATCTGGTACAAAGGCTGATTTAAGCAATAGGTTACATATTGTGCTTAGTAGTTCTGCAATTTCATATTTGAATTCCTTCAGAACTCTTGGGTGAATACCATCTGGTCCTGGTGACTTATTACTGTTTAGTTTATTAGTTTGTTCCAAAACCTCCTCTAATGACACCTCAATCTGAAACAATTCTTCAGATTGTCACCTAAAAAGAATGGCTGAGGTGTGGGAATCTTCCTCGCATCCTCTGCAGCGAAGACCGATACAAAGAATTAATGTAGCATCTCTGCAATGGCCTTATAGAATCATAGAACTGAAAGGGACCTCAAGAGGTCATCTAGTCCAGTCCCCTCCGCTCATGGCAGGACTAAGTATTATCTAGACCAGGGGTCTGCAACCTCTGGCACTCGGCTCGCCAGGGTAAGCACCCTGGTGGACCGGGCCAGTTTGTTTACCTGCCGCGTCCGCAGGTTCGTCCGATCGCGGCTCCCACTGGCCGCGGTTCGCCGCTCCAGACCAATGGGGGCAGTGGGAAGCCGCAGCCAGCACATCCCTCAGCCTGCGCCGCTTCTAGACCATCCCTGACAGGTGTTTGTCTAACCTGCTCTTAAAAATCTCCAGTGATGGAGACTCCACGACCTCCCTAGGCAATTTATTCCAGTGCTTAGCCACCCTGAGAGTTAGGAATTTTTTCCTAATGCCCAACCTAAACCTCCCTTGCTGCAATTTTAAGCCTATTGCTTCTTGTCCTACCCTCAGAGGTCAGGAACATTTTTTCTTCCTCCTCCTTGTAACAACCTTTTACATACTTGAAAACTGTCATCATATCCCCTCTGTCTTCTCTTCTCCAGACTAAACAAAACCAATTTTTCCTCATAGGTCATGTTTTCTAGACCTTTAATCATTTTTGTCGCTCCTCTCTGGACTCTCTCCAATTTGTCCACGTCCTTCCTGATATGTGGCACCCAGAACTGGACACAATACTCTAGTTGAGGCCTAATCAGCACGGAGTAGAGTGGAAGAATTACTTCTCGTGTCTTGCTTACAACACTCCTGCTAATACATCCCAGAATGATGTTCGCTTTTTTTGTAACCGTATTACACTGTTGACTCATATTTAGCTTGTAGTCCACTATGACCCCCGGATCCTTTTCCGCAGTACTCCTTCCTAGGCAGTCATTTCCCATTTTGTATGTGTGCAATTGATTGTTCCTTACTAAATGAAGTACCTTGCATTTGTCCTTATTGAATTTCATCCTAGTTACTTCAGACCATTTCTCTAGTTTGTCCAGATCATTTTGAATTTTAATCCTATCCTCCAAAGCACTTGCAGCCCCTCCCAGCTTAGTATCGTCCACAAACTTTATAAGTGTATTCTCTATGCCATTATCTAAATCATTGATGAAGATATTGAACAGAACCGGACCCAGAACTAACTAATCCTTGTCTTTATTGAGCGCTCCTTTAGCACCTAGATTGTCCACAGGCCCCACTGACTGTTTGACAGGCTTCCTGCTTTTGATGTCCTTAAAATAAAATAAAAAGAAAATGCTGTTAGTTTCATGTTTTTTGCTGGTTGCTATTCAAAAATTTTTTTGGCCTGCCTAATTATACTTTTACACTTGACTTGCCAGAGTTTATGCTCCTTTCTGTTTCCTCACTAGGATTTGACTTCCAATTTTTAAAGGATGCCTTTTTGCTGCTAATCACCTCTTTTTCTCTGTTCTTTAGCCATGGTGGCATTTATTTTTTTTGGCCCTCTTACTATAAATTAAAAAAAAAAAAAAAGTATGGTGTTTTAAATAGTTTCCATGCAGCTGGCAGGCACTTCACTCTTGTGACTATTCCTTTTAATTTCCATATAACCAGCTTTCTCATTTTTGTGTTGTTCCCCTTTTTGAAGTTAAATGTTACTGTGGTGGGCTTCTTGGGAATTTCTGCCTGTAACAGGACTCACTCACCTTTCTTGAGCTCCTCCTTCTGGCCGAGTGTGTGTGCTTGCACTCTCTCTAATTTTGGTAGGTCTTCAGCTACTCAGCCCTCCTGCCAAGCCACATACAGCTGATATGTGAAACAACACAAACAAAACAATCCCCTACCGGGTACACAGTTCAATAGGGGCCTATCACAGCACCCCTCAGTTGGTGTCTCTCTTCCTGCAGTCCTCCCTGGGCTTTGGGCCTTAGGTAGTCCAACAGGGGGTATTGCAGTACCCTGTTTGGTGTCTGCCTGCAGCCCTGCCTTGGGCACGGGTTCAGATCTCAAACTGTTCACTGGCCCTATCACATTATCCTCAGTTATTGTCAGCCTCTTCTGGGCTTGCTCAAGTGTTGTCCCTTGCTCTGATGTGGAGCAGTGCCACCAGGGCTTCCTCCCTGGAGACTCTTTGCCCTTTCTGGCCTATCTGGTCCCAGCTCTCCAGCTGGGTCACTAAACAGTTCAGGTCCCCTTCTGGGGTATATCAAAGTTCAATATTCAGCCCCTTCTCTGAGCCTTCCCAACTCTCTTCCTCAGTGCTTAATTCAACTCCCCTCTCTGGGGTTAGGCCACTCCACTTGTGGCCAGTGGGAGGGACCCAGGCCCACCCCTACTCCAGGTCCCTACCTAAGTACCCTATAAGTAGCAACCATGTGCTGAATCCCTTTATTCCTCACGGTGCTGCTACGGTTCCCTGGGCCACTTCCCTGCAGCCCCAGCCCCAGCACCTTCACAAATGCTTCACCCTTACCCCAGGGCAATCTTGAGCTCAGTACCAGCAGCCAGCCAGAAGCTACTTCTTGCTCCCCTGGTCCCTGCCAGTAACTGCTCTGGTTGAGGAGCTACAATCCCTTCAGCCAGCCAGGAACACAACTCTCACTCCTCTAGCTCCAGGTAGCAACTGAACTGTGCGCTGTACTGCAGCTCCTTTTATATGGGTCTGCAACCCTCTGATTGGGTGATCCCTGCTACTTCTCATAGACTCATAGACTTTAAGGTCAGAAGGGACCATTATGATCATCTGGTCTGACCCCCTGCATGATGCAGGCCACAAAGCCGTCCCTACCCTTTCCCTTGATTCTGCTGTTGAAGTCCCCAAATCCTGTGGCTTAGAGACTTCAATTAGCAGAGAATCCTCCTGCTAGCGGTCCCTGCCCCATGCTGCGGAGGAAGGCGAAAAACCTCCAGGGCCTCTGCCAATCTACCCTGGAGGAAAATTCCTTCCCGACCCCAAATATGGCGATCAGTAAAACCCCGAGCACGTAGGCAAGATTCTCCAGCCTGACCCTCGTTAGCCATTATACTATTTACCTGCCATAGCACGGTATTCCTTTGACTAAAATCATGTTTTTCCATTTAAACCATTCCCTCCATAAACTTATCTAGCTTAATCTTAAAACCAGACAGGTCCTTCGCCCCCACTGTTTCCCCCTGATTGGCTGCTTCCCTGTGGCATCTCTAGGCTGCTTGAAGGTCTCGCCTCTACTACTCTTTCTGGGGCGGGGTGTGCTAGGACCATGGGGTCTCCAGCAGGGGGCCTCAGGGTTCTGATACACCCTGTCACACCCCATACAAGGATGTTAAATTTAATTATGTTATGGTTCCTATTACTGAGCAGTTCAGCTAAATTCACCTCTTAGAGGAGATCCTGTGCTCCACTTAGGACTAGACTCTCAGACTTTAAGGCCAGAAGGGATGAGTCTGCCTGAGTTGCTGAAGTCCTCAAATCACGATTTAAAGACTAAATCAAGAACTGCCTCTTCCCTTGTGGGTTCCAGGACTAGCTGCTTCAAGAGGCCATCATTAATGGTGATTAGAAATTTTATTTCTTCATCCTGTCCTGAGGTGACATATACCCAGTCAATATGGGGATAGCTTAAATCCCTCATTGTTACTGGGTTTTCTGTTTTTGTAGCCTCTCTAATTTCCCTGAGAATTTCACCATCACTATCACCATCCTGATCAGCTGGTCGGTAGTATATTTCTTACTGCTAAACTCTTACTGTTCAAGCATGGAATTTCTATCCATAGAGATGCTATGATACAGTTTGAACCAACAAACCTGAATTAGGCACCTGGGCTCCCTATACAATGCATGCTAGGTCGGGAGTCACTAAGCTAGTCAGTGGGAGATGGTGATGAGAAGGGTGTGTCCTAAGTCCCGCCCCCTCAGCGTTTGGTGTAGGAAAGCTTGTGAGCCACACCTTGGATCCCCTCTCCTGGGATCAGGTGGCTTGGACACCTACGCTGCTTCTGGCAAGATGGAGTTTTGCACCTGTGTCACACACAAAACAGCCAGGAAGGAGGCAGCAGACCTTCTTCATAACCATTAGCCCAGGGAGTAGGGCACTCACCTGGCATGTGGGAGACTCCAGTTCAAGTTCTCCCTCTGCCTGATGAGGAGAAGAGTTTTGAACAGGAATTTCCCACCTCTCAAGAGGCAATTGTGATATTGCCAGGAGTCCTGTCTGTGGGGCAGCCTGGTGCTGACCAGCCCAAGAGGGAGATGGAAAGTCAACAGAAGTTGAGAGTCCAACTCCATGAGGCTTCTTTGAAAATCCCAGCCTCATCTCATGAAATCTGTGCTGCAATGTATATAAATATATCTATGAGCCACCTGACCCTCCTACCCCCAATTGTTTTCCTTGCCTCAGGGACAAATTCAAACCCGATTGAACACTCTGAAGAAAGAGAGAGAAGAACTTTTGGAGTGGAGACAGGATGGAGAGAAGCAAAGCCAGGAATATCTGGTAGGTCCCCTTTGTTATGATCCAGCAGTCGCATCCATCAGGGTTGGTATTTCTCTCTGTAGGAGAGTGTCAGCCCTTGTCCATACACAGCATTGCTCTGATTTAGCTATGGCTACATCTACACTGCACACCGCTGGGGGCGGCTTATAGGGTATGCGTAGCTACACGCCCCATTGAAAAGCAGGCTCTGTCCACACTGCGATGTGTAGCTACACGCATGAATAAAAGGCTTCAGCAGAGTGAGGCAGTGGAGCTGCCAGAGCTTTCCCTGCCACAGAGAGCTGCTGGAGCCTTTCCCCACTGCTGGAGACTTTCACTGCTGCCAGAGCTTTTCCCTGCCAAAGACACCAGCAGTGGGGAGACAGCGGGGAAAGGCTCTGTCAGCTCCATGTGGTGAAGAAAGGCTCCAGCACTGGGAAGGCAGCGGGACACTACACTGCTAAAAATAAGAGTGTAGCTGGGGGAGGTATTGTTTGGGCATGTAGAGAGACATGTAGGGCATATACCCATAGGGTTCAGGCTTGTCTCCTCTCTACTTGCTTAAGCAATGCCTCACTGTCAACACTGCTGGCGGGCGGTGGGGGGCAGGTGTGTAGTGTATGTGCTCTACACAACACCATAACATTTGTGCAGTCTTCTTCTTTTGCAGTGCTTCCAAGACACCCACCAGCAGCTTCATCAGCACAATGTAGGGGCCCTAAGGCCACCATGAAATCTAGTCAGTTGACACTCGTTGACAACATGTGCCATTGACTGAGGGAGGCCACAGTGACAAAGCGGGTTGCTGCGCAGACCCCATGTGTAGAGGTTGGCTGTGCATATTCCTTGGCAGTTCGGAACTTGTTCAGCAGAGTCCAAAGGTAATGCGGCAGGTCAAATTCAGGTGGTCGAACAGTTGGATCAGTGACAAGGAAACCATTCGAAACATCTTTAGCCAACCACTCGTTGCTCCATAGGGTTGCTGCTGACAGATTCTGATCTGGCAGTTGAGATTTGTGCAGTGCAGACGTACCTTAAATCAATTTTTAATGTAATGTCTTTATTAGGACTGTCTATTAATCGCAGTTAACTCATGTGATTAACTAAAAAAAATTAATCAGGATTTAAAAAATTAATCGCAATTAATCACAGCTTTAATCACACAGTTAAACAATAGATTACCAATTGAAATTTATTAAATATTTTGCATGTTTTTCTGTATTTTCAAATATATTAATTTCAATTGCAACACAGAAAACAAAGTGTACAGTGCTCACTTTATATTCTTTTTTATTACAAAAGTTGGCACTGTAAAAATGATAAAAGAAATAATATTTTTCAAGTCACCTTATACAAGTACTGTAGTGCAATCTCTTTATCATGAAAGTGAAACTTACAAATGTAGTTTTTTTGGTTACATAACTGCACTCATAAACAAAACAATGTAAAACTTTAGAGCCCAGAAGTCCACTCAGTCCTACTTCTTGTTCAGCCAATCGCTAAGACAAACAAGTTTGTTTACATTTTCGGGAGATAATGCTGCCCACTTCTTATTTACAATGTCACCTGACAGTGTTCACATGGAACTTTTGTAGCCGCCATTGCAAGGTATTTATGTGCCAGATATGCTAAACATTTTTATGCCTCTTCATGCTTTGGCCACCATTCCAGAAAACATGCTTCCATACTGATGATGCTCATTAAAAAAATAATGCATTAATTAAATTTGTGACTGAACTCCTTGGGAGAGAATTGTATGTCTTCTGTTCTGTTTTACCCGCATTCTGCCATATATTTCATGTTATAGCCATCTTGGATGATGACCCAGCACATGTTGTTCATTTTAAGAACACTTCCACTGCAGATTTGACAAAACACAAAGAAGTTACCAATGTGAAATTTCTAAAGATACAGCATTTGACCCAAGGTTTAAGAATCTGAAGTGCCTCTGGCACAAAATCTGAGAGGGATGAGGTGTGGATCATGCTTTCAGAAGTCTAAAAAGAACAACACTCTGATGCGGAAACTACAGAACCTGAACCATCAAAAAAGAAAATCAACCTTCTGCTGGTGGCATCTGGCTCAGATGATGAAAATGAACATGCATCGGTCTGTACTGCTTTGGATTATTATCGAGCAGAACCCATCATCACCATGGACACAAGTCCTCTGGAATGGTGGTTAAAGCATGAAGGGGCATATGAATCTTCAGTGCATCTAGCACATACATTTCTTGTGACGCTAGATACAACAGTGCCATGCAAACGCCTGTTCTGACTTTCAGGTGACATTGTAAACAAGAAGCGGGCAACATTATCTCACGCAAATGTGAATACACTTGTTTGTCTGAGCGATTGGCTGAACACGAAGTAGGACTGAGTGGACTTGTAGCCACTAAAGTTTTACATTGTTTTGTTTTTGAATGCAGTTATTTTTGTACATAATTCTACATTTGTAAGTTCAACTTTATGCTAAAGAGATTGCACTACAGTACTTGTAATGGGGGAATTGAAAAATACTATTTCTTTTGTTTTTTACTGTGCAAATATTTGTAATCAAAAATAAATATTAAGTGAGCACTGTACACTTTCTATTCTATGTTGTAACTGAAATCAATATATTTGAAAATGTAGAAAACACCCAAAAATATTTAAATAAATGGTATTCTGATATTATTTAACAGCGTGATTGATCGTGCGATTAATTGGTATTAATGTTTTTAATTGTGGGATTAATCGCAATTAAATTTTTTAATCGCTTGACAGCCCTAGTCTTTTTATACTGGTGCAAACTCCTGGCATGCAAACATTTTAAACTTATCTTTATTTGAACCTAGTGTGATGTCTAGGGTTCACTTTGCCCCTTTAAACTGAGGTAAAAGGTGCTGACTAGGAGCAAAGTCAAGGTTAGCTATAATGTATTAAGTAACCCCCAGATAGCCTCAAGTGTTTTGCCTATTGTAGACATACCCTTATAGCAGGGGTGGGCAAACTACGGCCCGCAAGCTGTTTTAAGCTGGCCCGCAAGCCGCACCGTGCGGGTCAGCCCCACTCTGGCTGGGGCGCTGGATCAGAGGCCCCACCACTCAGCTCGGTTGCGCTCCAGCTGGAGCGCTGTTTCGGGGACTGCTCCACGGGGCTCCCGGAAGACGCAGCATGGCCCCACTACGGCTCCTATGCGCTCCAATGGGAGCTACAGGGGCAGTGCCTGCAGATGGGGCAGTGTGCAGAGTCACTTGGCCGCGCCTCCGCATAGGAGCTGGAGAAGGGACATGCCACTGCTTCCAGGAGCCGCTTGAGGTAAGTGCTGCTCGGAACCTGCATCCTCTGAGCCTCTCCCCACACTAGGGTGACCAGACAGCAAATGTGAAAAATTGGGATGGGGGTGAGGGGGTAATAGGAGCCTATATAAGAAAAAGACCCAAAAATCAGGACTGTCCCTATAAAATCTGGACATCTGGTCACCCTACCCCACACCCCAACCCCCTGCCCCAGCCGTGATCCCCCTCCCGCTCTCCAAACCCCTCAATCCCAGCCCAAAGCACCCCCTGTACCCCAGATCTCTCATCCCCAGCCCCACCCCAGAGCCTGCACTCCCAGCCAGAACCTGTACCCCTTCCCACACCCCTGCCCCAGCCCTGATCCCCCTCCTGCCCTCCGAACCCCTCAGCCCCACCCCAGAGCCCGCACCCCCTCCCACACCCCAACCCCAATTTTGTGAGCATTCATGGCCCGCCATACAATTTCTATTCCCCAATATGGCCCTCGGGCCAAAATGTTTGCCCACCCCTACCTTACAGGGTGAGATCATGTTTGTCTGTGTTTATCATCCCTTTGGTCTGATTCCTCCATTAGCTTCCAGTTTCAACTCAAAGCATTGATCTTATTCCCCAAACATCAGTGGATCCAAATTCAGCTACAACAGTGATATCAGGGTTGATTTTCAAAGCCACATATGGGGATTAGGTGCCTAATTCACACTGACTTTCAATAGGACTTAGGCACCTAACGGCTATTTTGTACCTTTGAAATCCTCCCCCGAATCCCCATCTATAACCACCAGACATGACTGGTTTCCTCTGGGACAATGTAATTAACAAAATGCTGGATGAAACGTGTAAGAGCTGGAGATGATAAACAAAATATACTAAGCAACTCATACCTGAAAACTCATCATTTAGAGATATTGAGTAACATTTTCAAAAGTGCCTAAATTATTTCAGAGCCTAAGGCTAACAATTTTGCAAGTAGCTAAGGACCAGATTATCAAAGGTATTTAGATGCTTAAAAATACAGAGGTGAATGTCCTCTGTAATCAAAGTGAGTTAGGCACCTAAGTGATATTGAAAATCCATCTAGGGGCCTATCTGCATCTTTAGACACTTAAATATCTTGAAAAAGCAAGTCCTTATACATTTTAAATGGGTTTAAACTCCAAAATGATTTTCCTGCTTCTGAAAAATTCACCCTGAATCCTATTTTCAAAAGTCATTTTCAAAGAAACTTAGGCTCCTAAGCACCAAAAGTGACCTCTGAGAGTGGGAATTGGACTACTATATCACAAAGGTACTTCTGAACATGTTATTCATTCAGGCCAGCTGAGAGACTACCAGAAAATCTTCCCTCTAGTATCAACAGGCATGTTCTCCTGAAATCTCAACTGTATGTTCTTAGTAGGTTGAAATGAAAAGAGGGCTCTAAGAACTGTCCTCAGACTCTCTCCATGTCCCTGACCTGTCCTTTCCTGGTTTGTTTCTCTTCATTACAGGGAAAGATAGAAGCTGAGAGGCAGAAGGTTGTGTCTGAATTTGAGCAACTGCGACTCTTTCTGGAGGCACAAGAGCGACTTCTGCTGGCCCGGCTGGAAGAGCTTGACAAGGAGACTGTGAAGATGCTGGATGAAAATGTCACCAAACTGTCTGAGGAGATTTCTCGTCTGAGTGACTTGATTAGTGAGATAGAAAAGAAGTGTCAGCAGCCAACAAGTGAATTCCTGCAGGTGAGATAGTTAGAGACACCCAGATCCGTGCAAAGGGAAGGGAGAGATTCAGCTTGATTAACTTTGGAGTTTATTAAATTCTTGGAGAGCTCCCACTCCACAATAGAGACTGTCAGCGTGTCCTTTAGCACTGCCACGGAAAACAAATTTTGACATTTCTAATATTTCCAGTGTGAAAAACAGAGTTTTGCTGTTTTAAAAGCAGATGTCTCAGGCCTTTTTGATATATCATATGGAAACAATAAAGGGCACCGTTTATAGGAAGTGGGAGATTAGGAAAGTAAAGCTCGTTTTAGGGCCTATTAAAAAATGGGAATTAATCTGGCTTCCTGAATTGATTACCAGAATTGTGTACATGGAGCTTTTAGCTTGAGAAAGGCAATCACTCCGTAAAAAGCAATTGCGTGTGCAAGTCAAGGATTCATGTGTCTGATTAGTCTGTTTGAGCAAGTGCCATTAGCACAAGCAAAATAGAATTTAGAAGAAGAAAACCCATAATTATGGGTGCATGCTTAGGGGCCACATTCCATGTAAGTATGTAAATGGACTTTTAAAATTGCTAACTACAGATAACTGCATCTGGAGCTCAACTAGGGACAAGAGGGATCCCCAATTTGTGGCACATGGGACTGAGGTCTATTTTCTCTCTTTCTTCTAGGACATCAAAAGCACCTGGAGCAGGTATGTAGCTCATTCCCACTCCTCCTAACAATGCTGGAAGGGGATTGGATGCCAGGGGTCAGATTTTGAAGGGTATTTAGACACCTGAGATGTAGACAGGCGCTTAGTGGGATTTTCCAAAGCAGCTAAGCAAGTTAGGCACCTCCCATTGCAATCAGAGCCAGATGGGAGCCTAGCTTGGTTAGGTGCTTTTGAAAATCCCCGTAGGCACCTTTAGGTGACTTGCCCAAGGTCACACAGGGAGTCTGTGGGAGAGCCAGGAGAGGAACTTAGGTTTCCAGAGTCCTACAGCAACCCCTTAACCACTGGGGCATCCTTTCCCACGGAATTAGGCCTTTCTGTCTGAGAGGGCAGCTTCTGAGCCCCATACTCTTTAGATCCTCAGATGGGAGTTAGGCACGTAAATACTCCTTTGAGGAGGCCAGTTGACTCACCAGTGGGAGTTACAAATTCACAACTAGTCCACTAGACGGCAGCCCTGTTTCCCTGAAAACAGACTTAGGGAACCCCGGAATAGCTCACCGATTGCCCCCTCCTGGGTTTACCAAGGGTTCCCTTAAAACAACCCACCTACTAACGAAACTGTTCTCCTTGGGTATGGTCTCCAGGGTGCATAAGGAAATACCTGGAGGACACTGATACAGTCTTTCAATAAATGAATGATCGACACAAGGAAGTGTTCCTTCCAAACAAGACACCTTTTTATTGGTGTAAACAACAATCCCTAATACAATAATAATCTAAAACACAAATCTCTTACAGCAAGTAAAAAAGCACCCCAAACCACAATAACAGTCAGTTGAGTTGATCCATAGTGGCTGCGCCCTGTTACGATGGCCAGTCTGCCACAGGTCACTGACAGCAGTTCTTATACTTTAAACTTTACATAGGCAGTGGTGTTGGAACAATTTTTATAGTGGGGGTGTTGAGAACCATTGAACCAAACTATATACAGGGTTTACAATGGGAAACAAAGGGTAGGTATAAATGGTCAATTTTCAGAATGGAGAAAGGTAAATAGTGGTGTCCCCCAGGGGTCTGTTCTGGGACTAATCCTATTCAACATATTCATAAATGATCTGGAAAAAGGGGTAAACAGACCCAGGAAACTGCGAAGAGCTACCGAAGGATCTCTCAAAACTGGGTGACTGGGCAACAAAATGGCAGATGAACTTTAATGTTGATAAATGCAAACTAATGCACATTGGAAAGCATAATCCCAACTATACATATAAAATGATGGGGTCTAAATTAACTGTTACCACTTAAGAAAGAGATTTTGGAGTCATTGTGCTTAGTTCTCTGAAAACATCCACTCAACGTGCAGCGACAATCAAAAAAGCGAACAGAATGCTGGGAATAATTAAGAAAGGGATAGAAAATAGGACAGAAAATATCATGTTACTTCTATATAAATCCATGGTACACCCACATCTTGAATACTGCCTGCAGATGTGGTCACCCCATCTCAATAAAGATATATTGGAATTGGAAAAAGTTCAGAAAAGGGCAACAAAAATTATTAGGGGTATGGAATGGCTTCCGTAAGAGGAGAGATTAATAAGATTGGGACTTTTCAGCTTGGAAAAGAGATGGCTAAGGGGAGATATGATTGAGGTCTATAAAATCATGACTGGTGTAGAGAAAGTAGATAAGGAAGTGTTATGAGAAGTAGTAAACAACACAAGAATTAGGGGTCACCAAATGAAATTAATAGGCAGCAGGTTTAAAACAAATAAAAGGAAGTATTTCTTCACACAATGCACAGTCAACCTGTGGAACTCCTTGCCAGAGGATGTTGTGAAGGCCAAGACCATAACAGTGTTCAAAAAGAATTAGATAAATTCATGGAGGATAGGTCCATCAATGGCTATTAGCCAGGATGGGCAGGAATGGTGTCTCTAGCCTCTGTTTGCCAGAAGCTGTGAATGAGTGACAGGATGGATCACTTGATGATTACCTGTTCTGTTCATTCCTTCTGGGGACCTGGCATTGGCCACTGTCAGAAGACAGGATACTAGATGGACCTTTGGTCTGACCCAGCAGGGCCGTTCTTATGTCCTAACCACTTGCTGCAGCACCCTCTGGCTTGGTCCTCAGCACCCTTAGTTCCAGCACCTATGTACATAAGTAAATTCCTTTCACAATCAATACACACTTACACATCTTTTTAACCCCTCCCCCCACACACATATACGTACCCTAATACTACACTATAATTATAACTGGCATGCTTCTGCTGCTGCTTCTTCAGGTGTGCTGCTAGAGAGGACACTGTGCTGCTGCTTTCTTCTTCAGGCCTCCTTCTCTGCTCCCCTTCACTCTCGTCCACTCTTCACTTAACTTTTCTCTCTACTCCCATCTGCTGCTCACTGACACGCTGCCTTTTATACTGTCCTGTCAGAACTTTCTAGATGCTATTGCTAATATGTTTCTGTCAGATCTTTACTGGACATGCTCACTACCAACATTTCAAACATTCCACGCATGCTCACTGCTAGTTCTATTTTTAGCCTGCAGCCATTGTTTACCTCAGATTTATGATGATCTGCTGACCTTTCCCCTACTTTGGTTTTCCCACCAATTCTATGTTGTTTACCACAGCTGACCTTTCCTCTACTTTTGAAGCACCATGTGAGCTGCAGCTTCCAATGATGGAGTGACTCTTGCTTATTCAAAATGGAGTCCAGGAATACAAAATGGAGTCTTGGGGAATTTCTGTTCATTCTCAGAAAAGAAAGAAAACAGAGAATGTTTTTTCCCCCATCTAGGTGTGAGAAGTCGTTTCAGAAACCAGTGGCTGTGCCAAAGGACCTGGGAAAGAGACTCAGCGTCTCTTCTCAACAAAATGTTTGTTTACAGGAGTCTCTGAAGAAATTCAAAGGTAATTAAGTTATCTGGGTTTATGCTATAGTTATGATACATGAGGATGTGCTTCTGTGACTGTGGAAGGAGATGGACTCTGGCTTATTAGTTCACAACTTGTTAGAGCTAGATGTCTTTGTGGGTGGGGTGGATAGGGCTGAGGGATTATGCAAAATCTTCAGGCCTCCACTTGGATTGTCTCAGACCCAACACTAGGTGTCAAAATTTGCCACTCAGAATTTCAGACACACAAAATCACCAGAAGTTTTAGAAAATGTTGAATTTAGCCTCCCTGGCTGGGATTTTCAAAGGGACCTAAGGGAATTAGGCACCCATCTCTCACTGACTTTCAATGGGAATTGGTCACAAATGGCCTCAGCCCTTTTGAAAATCCCCAAGCCTGTACCTAAAGTTTCTCCATCTTTAAAAAGGGGGAAATAATGGCCAACCTACCCTGTTGTGATAGTTAGTGAATACCCCCAGTGCTTTGAGATCCTTGGAGGAAGGGAGATGGAGAGGTGCAAGATATTATATTTGGGATGATGATTTCACTTTAGTTTGGCCTCACTGGAAAAATCTCTCCATTCCAATCTACCTTTCATTCTGCATTCTTTTCCTTCTGTCTGTCTCTCCATATTACAGCACTGTTACATGCAGTGTTGCTGTAGCTGTGTCGGTCCCAGGATATTAAAGAGACAGGGTGGGTGAGGTAATATCTCTTATGGGACCAACTCCGATTGATGAGAGAGACAAGCTTTCAAGCTACACAGAGCTGAAGAAGAGCTCTGAGTAAACTCAAAAGCTTCTCTCTCTCAAGCACAGTTACATTAATTAACAGTAGGAATATTACCAAAGTCAAGACAACATGAAATCACCTTTTTCCAATCCTTCCTTCCTTCCTTCCTTCCTTCCTTCCTCTAGAGACCCTGCTCTCTGAGACCAAAGGCAGGAAAAGGGAGAGGGCTAGATTCACAGAAGGACTTAGGGGTCTAACTGCCATTTTAGGCACCTAAATCCCAGCATCAGGCCCCACTGGGATTCACAAAGCCCCCACTCAGCTGCAACGAAACCTTGTAGGAGCCTAAAATCACTCATCACCTCTATTTTTGTAGTAAAATAGGCGCTTGTGTTTCTGCCTCTGTGCACACTCACGGCAGTCCCAGTCTAGCTGTCTGGACACCTAAGCCCCAGAGAGATACATGAATTGGGGAATGGAAGGCGTTCCTCCTCCTAACTCACCTACGGGGCCTAATCTGATGCATGCTCTGAGCACACTTACTGGATCAGGCCCTGTAGGGGAACTTACCCAATATAACAGGCGATAGGGAAGGAGAAGCTCCCTTATAACCTATAGCTCTGTGATTAGGGTACTCACCTGGGATGTGGGAGACCCCCAATGCAAATCCCCTGGCTGCCAGAGGGGGAGAAGGGATTCCAACAGGGGTCTAATATACTCCCTCAGTCTCCCCTGTTGAAGCTGATCCACAGCGTATAAATAATAAAGCAGGGGGACTGGCTTCTGGACCTCCCAGGTGGGTGCTCTAGCCACCCAGCTACAGAGACAGTCTCATGATTCTCTCTGTCTCTGGCCCAATGGATCTTTATTGATTATCCCCAGTGGAACCTCTCCCACAGGAGAGCATGAGGGGACCCTGAATCAGAATATCCTACAGCCCAGAGAGTAGGGCACACCCTGAGAGATGGGAGATCCCATTTCAAATCCCTGCTCCCTGTCCGGCACAGAGTTGACTTGAACCAGGGGTCTCCCAAAGGCCAGGTAAGTGCTCTAACCATGGAGCTAAAAGTTATGAGGCAGGAGGGTTTCCTTCCCCCTCCCACACCCTGGGATTCTTGCAAAAAATGGCATAGGTGCCTAACACCCAGAGAGGGTTCGCAGCTGAGAATCCCAAGAAGAGGGAGGCACCTACACTGCTACCCAGACTCAGTTGCTGTCGTCGCCGAACTGCCTGAGACGGACGGGGCTTAGCACACCCCCACACCTTGGCATTTCCCACCGGCAGGCATAAGCAGGGAGTCGCCTAGCGTGCTGGATTTTGTGAATCCCATCCCAAGGCACATCTCTCTCCCCATTTATGGTATAGGGAGGCTGGCACCTGACTTGGGCTTTGTGAATCACACTGATTTTCTAGGTGCCTACGCATTAGGTGTCGCGATGCTGAGCGTCACCTTGTCTAAGCTTCTTTGTGAATCCAGCCCTAAGTTTCCTACCAGAAAAGAGGATATCACCTCTCTTCTGATCTTTTCTTTCTCTAGAGTCCCTGCCCTATCAACTGAGCTTTCTGATATCAAAGGCAGAGAAAGAGGGTAAGTTTTCATGATGATATTTTCCTACAACAATTATTTTTTATTAAAATCTCAGTATTAATTTTTAGAAGAAGTCTCTGAATTCAAACAAGAGAGTTTTTCACCAATATACAGTCCTGGATTCGAAGGCTAGAAGGGATCATTAGATCATCTAGTCCAACCTCCTGCAGAACTCAGGCCAGAGTTTCACATTGGGTTTGGCAATCCCATATATTTATACTGAAATATAAAATAAGCGAGGGCAGATTCTCTCCCCTTTATGTTGCTCTAGTGTTGCAAAGGGCAGTATTGACAACATTCAGAAATCAGAATCAAGCCCTTGAAAATCACGAAACTGGCTTGAAAATCATGAGATATTCTAATAAATAGCATATTGTGGATTATTTTTGTTGGCTTTCTGATTTGGAGCCTTGTATTGATCTCAAGGGCCAAAATAGTTAAATTCTTTCATTGTCCAGTATTAAAACAGTGATAAGGGGGGAGGGATAGCTCAGTAGTTTGAGCATTGGCCTGCTAAGCCCAGGGTTGTGAGTTCAATCCTTGTGGGAGCCACTTAGGGATCTGGGGCAAAATCAGTATTTGGTCCTGCTAGTGAAGGCAGGGGGCTGGACTCAATGACCTTTCAAGGTCCCTTCCAGTTCTAGGAGATAGGATATTTATGGGGCGCAGGGGGTCCTGCAGAGGAATTGGTTTTACTCAGTTCTTTGGCAAACACCCAAAATAATTAATTCTAAAGTTGAAAGTTTACTGCTCAAACACAAGAAAGAAAAGAGATTAAACAAGCATTTATATTGAAACTGGAATTGAGGGATTATGCAAAACAAACAATCACTGAAACCAATCAAAACCTCTAAAGTCTCTTTCCTTTTCATGGCAAAATATCAGTCTCTGATTTGCAAAATAATCTTTCTTTGATGAAAAGGAAAGGCTTAATTTTGCTTTCAGTCTGTTGTGTGTAGGGTAGTCACTTCTGTTTTTAACAGACAGACACAAGGTGGAGGGGAAAGAGGATAGGAAAAAGGTGGGGAAATACAGGTTTTGCTGCTGTTGCTGGAACTGTGAATGGATGATTTGGCTGGCAGGTCGACCATGGCAGCTATTGCTTGGACACGTGGTCAGGGACATCATCTGGTTGATTCTTTTCTCCTTGGATAGGGGAGGAATGTGGTCATCCCATTTCACTGTGTTGATGCCGTGCAGCTGATTTCAAGATCTGATGAAAAGCTGAGAGAGAGAGAGAGGATAGGAGCAGGGAAGGGGGGCAGAAAGTAACACAGCAGGAAGAGAGACAGTACAGGAACTGACATACCTCTGTGATACTGGTAATTAGGTGTCCGCACTGATGGGCTGAGGACTGGATGTCATGACGACTTTTCAGGACTCACAGGTGAAAACAAGGCTCCTTAAATAAAAGCAAGGCTTAATGGCCTCCCTCTAGGGAAAAAAGTCTTTTGGTCTGATCTGGTCCTTCTGTCTTGGGGTTGAGCGAAATGAGATGAGCTGGGATGCTAGGTGGGATGGGAGATGAGATTTTTTTTCCAAAGTCTCTTTTTAAGAATTCCAGAAAGGGGAAAAGTGGCTGGCATACTTCATCCATCATCACTTTGTCCAATAAGGCCTAATACCCATCACACAAATTTTGGTCCATTAATTTCTGGTTCCACATCTTTTGTTTTTACCAGGCACGATTTCAACAGTCTTTGAACTATATCAGCAGGGTCTTTTTGTTTGGACTAAGCCAGTCTCTGTCTGGTTTTCTTGCATTTGTTCATAATACCCTTTCCTGAAAATAACTTGACCTACTTTCTATGGTTAATTCTGAAGCAGGCAAAAATTATTGTGACATCTTATGAACGTGCATATACTATTTACAATTGAACGTAGAATAAATGTTTAGGTTCAATAATCACAACAGCCTTTAGGGTGCACTCAGGTCACATTTTGCTGCTTCTCTCTGCAATTATACTGACTAGAAAATTGTTCTTTTTTTATTTTTTAAATGAAAGACAAGCTTCGCTGCCCAAAAGCATCATTGACACAGAGTTCAACTTGATCATCAGTGCCTCGTACTCTTCCAGAACATGCAATGAACCCAAACTTCAACCTCTGAAAACTGGGAAATAAAGAGTTAAGGAAGTGTCTCCCACTAGCTCCTATGCTCTAGTTCCCCTTCCACTCTGGTGCAGGTTTCCTAACCTTTTTCTCTGAGGCCAACTTGTGCAGCTGAAATAGGCACTGCAGCCCATCACCCCTGACCCCTGCTGTCTCCCCGGGCTTCACACCCATCCCTCATTGCCCCCAGGCTGCTTGCCCCCAGTGCCTGAAGCTCCCTGCTGCAGCCAGGGTGAGGCCTATTGCCAACTGCCACTCCACAAATGTATGCAGTATCCTCCCAAAATATCAACCCTGGTGGACCACTGGGACTGTGTCATGACCCACCTTTGGGCTGTGGCCCACAGTTTAGGAACCCCTGCTCTAGAGAGCCACAGACTGGCAGGGGAAGGTCTTTTACTGGGTAGGTGGAGAAAGGACCCTGATTGCAACCTCCACTTCCCAGCCATTGACCAGAACTCTGACTACTGCCTTCCTCCATAGAGATCCCATATCCGCTTCCCTCTGCAACAAATCCTTCAAGGAAAACCCCCAAATCAACATTGTAAAATAATACCCCAGGCACATATAGAACCCCAAACACGCAGTGACTATCTGCTCTCTGTTCTGGGGAAGGAGGAAATGCTCTGAGGCCTGGAGCCCCTTTCTGGTGTGTTTGAGAATCTCCAGGAGTCTTACTAGCCCCTCTGGAATCAATGGGGGAATCAGGAGGCAGGCCTGACCCCTTCGCCTGGTCCTCACCAGACTAGCTACCACATTGTTAAGTGTGACTAGTGCAAACACAATGTAGTATCTTTCAAATGCATTAGTTGGTGGGTCAACTGTAGAATGATGTGTTTTCAATGAGGACCTATTTTCCTAGTCTGGACATGCCCAGAGTTCAAGGAGCATTGTCTCTCCCTGTGGAGTAGGATGTGCTTCCTGTGGTACTGGGAACTGTACATTTAAGGGAAGTTGGAGCACAGAGAGAGGAAGTGCCTGAGGTCATACAGCAAGTCAATGACAGAGCGAGGAATAGAACCCAGGAGTCCTGGCTTCTAACCAAGCTGCTGTAACTTCTAGACCATGTTCCCTCCCCAAAATTACTATAATGCACAAGCTTTGGATGACCTTTACACATCCCCTGGTGGGGACATTTAGCGCCACCAGGAAGCCTAATTACCATTGCGCCAGAGAGCCAGGTGTCTCTCCAGCAGTGTTGCTCACTCCTTTCTCCTGGTCTGAGTGGATGGAGTAGTTCTCACCTCACGTGCCTTCCTCTCGGCCTGGGGACTTTCTACCAGAGATACAGGGGGAATAGGGCAGTGTGGAAATGTGTGAAAAGCTGAAGTTGGTGTCCCTTTACTTCCTCTGCCTAGTGTCTGCCACCGCCCCAGCTCTGTTCTGCTGCTGAGTGTGGAGCACCCCCAGGGGAAGCAGGGAGAAGGATCAGGGGAGAAGGCAGAGATCCTTCTGTCACAGGATTGGTACTATGGCCCTAGCTTTCGAACAGTCTCTGGGAGGAACCCTTTAAGTGTGCCAGTCCCCTTAAGGGTCCCACTATTCCTCTAAGGTAAACCACACAGCTTCACTGCCTTGAGGCTGCACTGCCTTGCACTCCTGCTTCACACAGTGAGCTCTGTTCACTGAGATACACCTGGAGGGAGACTTGTACAATCCTAAGGAGCAATGCACCTCTGCAAGCATCTGCAGTGATCCTCAGTCAGCATTGCCAAACAGGTTTATTAGTCAACTGGACCACAGCACAGGAAACTTTTGGTTAGTGTAGAGAAATGAAGATTACAGCTGTGACAGGTTCAGTCAGAGAGATCCCCTTGGGACTGTCATCTGATGTGCTTAAATTACCTCTAAGCTCATTTTCCCTGCCAGCTTGGGACTCCAGAACCCTGTTTTGTTGAGCCAGACACGCTAGCCTGCTGCAACACAGACCCAGGGTCTGGTCCATGCCCCCATAGCTACAGACTTAACTGAAAACAGCCCAGCAGGTTACTTATCTCCAGCATCCAGACACCCAGTTCCCAATGGGATCCAAACCCAAAATAAATCCGTTTTACTCTGTATAAAGCTTATACAGGCTAAACTCCTAAATTGTCCGTCCTCTATAACACTGATAGAGAGAGATGCACAGCTTTTTGCTCCCCCAGGTATTAATCACTTACTCTGGGTTCACTAATAAACAAAAGTGATTTTATTAAGTATAAAAAGTAGGATTTAAGTGGTTTCAAGTAATAACAGACAGAACAAAATAAGTTACCAAGCAAAATAAAGCAAAAACATGCAAGTCTAAGCCTAATACATTAAGAAACTGATTACAGGTAATATCTAACCCTCAGAGATGTTCCAATAAGCTTCTTTCACAGACTAGACTCCTTCCTAGTCTGGGCCCAATCCTTTCCCCTGGTACAGTCCTTGTTAGTTCCAGCAGACATCTTAGGTGGAAAGCAGGGGTTCTCTCATGACTGGGAGCCCCCTTTGTTCTGTTCCACCCACTTTTTATAGCTTTGGCAAAGGTGGGAATCTTTTGTCTCTCTAGATCCCCACCCCTCCTTCTAAATGGAAAAGTACCAGATTTAAGATGGATTCCAGTATCGCGTGACATGGTCACATGTCCTGTGAGACCTCATTCTTCATTACCCAGGGGCTGGCCCACAGGTACACAGGAAGGCTTGCAGGTAAATAAACCCATTCACAACCAATTGTCCTAGTCAATGGGAGCCATCAAGATTCTAAGCCACTATTAATGGCCCACACTTTGCATAATTACAATAGGACCTCAGAGTTAGGCTTGACAAAGCCCTGGCTGGGATGATTTAGTTGGGAATTGGTCCTGCTTTGAGCAGGGGGTTGGACTAGATGACCTCCTGAGGTCCCTTCCAACCCTGATATTCTATGATTCTATGATTCATATTTCTAGCTTCCAATACAAGAATGATACATACATACAAATAGGAGGAATATATTCAGTATGCTATAACCTTTGTTATGATACCGTACAAGAGACCTTTTTGCATAAAGCATATATTCCAGTTACATCATATTCACACTCATAAGCATGTTTCCATAAAATATATGGAGTGCAACATCACAACAGCATCGTCCATTCTGGGTAGCCAGAGCCCAGCCAAGCTCTGGTGAACCCCATTGTTCAAGCTCTGTCTCCCTGTCCATTTGATTTCCTTTCTTAGACTCCCAAGTGTGCCACCGACTGCTTCCTGCAGCCAACACTTAACTTCCACCTCACACCCTTGCCCCAGTCCTTTGTTCCTGAGCTAGGGACATGCAGCTCAGCCTCCCTACTGAGAGGTGGGGAAGTCCATCGCTCTCTGGGTTGTTGGTTGCTAGGTGTCCATGTCTGGGCAATTGGATTTGCCATTGTCTTCTCAGGAGTTTCATTGATATGGGACCTCAGGCCCCAGAGAGCTAGGTGACACTTACACCTATATCTTACCCTCCCACAAGAGCAAACAGTCCCTTTTCACCCACTAAGTAACTATGCAGCAAATAGAGGAAACTGAGGCACATATGGGCATCATAAAAATATTACAAAAATTCCCACTTCGTCACACCCTCTCAACAGTACCTCCTAGATGCCTGGAGGTAACGACAGTGAATTTCCTAGTCAGCTACAGCCAACAGGCAGCTCCCCAAGACTGACTATCAGAGTGCCCCAGGCAGCACGAGGCAACTGGGGAGCATGAGAAATGGTCCTAGCTTCCCCCAGGGCTGAGCTCTGCCTGTAAGGGCCTGTCTTCACTGCAGTGTGAACCCGGGGGGGTCAGCACCCAGGTTAGCCTGGGCTGGCTGTGAGGAGCCACGCTGCTGACCCTGACTTGAGTTACCGTGTTCTCACTGGTGCTGCTCTCCCCCATGTCAGCCGCTAGGAATTCTGGGAGCACATCCCATGGCTGATTGTGCCACCATAAGCTGAGCTATTGTGCAATTCTTTCCTAGTGAGTCGTGGGACCCAGTGTCTGTTTTTCACAGGGGAATTGTGGGAAAGCAATGGAGGACTATTTCCCCCATGTCTGATTGGCAGGGACCTTGGAGGTCTTTCACCTTCTTCTGCAGCATGTGGGTGCAGGTCTTGCCAGGATTATCTGGGGGTATCTCACTTAATCATTTCCTTGCACTGTGGGGGCCTCGGGCACTGGTGCACCTCGGTGCCTTCTGTTCTCTGCCTGTGGCACATCACAGTCCAGTCTGCTGTGGGCTGTGGTACTTTGGGCTAGTGTTGGTTGTTGGGTTAGGTGTGTGGGTGCTGGGTGGGGTTGGTGGTTTGTGATATACAGAGGGTCAGACTAGATGACCTGGTAGTCCCTTCTGGCCTCAGACTCTTTGGCTCAGCGCTGGAGCGGTTTAGCCTGTGCCCTCGCTGCAAGGTGGGCAGGCACCAGCCCGAGTGAAAGTAGAACCCAGGCTGTAACTCAGCTCCCCATCCAAGCCAGCTGGCCTGGGTGGAAAGCACCACTGAACTCAGGTGTGGGGTTTATGTATCTGGACAGGAAGCGCATTAGGGTTAGCAGCCGAGTAAGAGCCTGGGTTACCTCTGCAGTGAGAACAGACCTTAACACTCTCCTCCTCTCTCTCTCTCTCCTCTCTTACAGTGCAGGCCACTCTGGATCCAGACCTGGCAAATCCCTGTTCTGTCGTGTCCACAGATGAGAGTGTGATACACGAATACCAACACACAGAATTTCTGGAGAAACAGAACAGGTTTTACCCTGCTCCCTGTGTGCTGGGCTCTAAGGGCTTCACCTCAGGGAGATGTTACTGGGAAGTGGAGGTGGGGAACAAAAATCAGTGGGTATTGGGCATTGCCAAACTGCCTGTGATAGATCAGGGAGTGATAAGCCCTATGCCAGGGGAGGGGGTCTGGGCTTTGGAGCATACAACGAATAAGTACTGGGCCCTCACCTCCCCTAAGTCTCCTCTGGACCTACTTTCTGGCCCCAGTAAAATTGGGGTTTATCTAGATTATGAAGGGGAGAAAGTTACATTTTATGAGGTTACATTTTCTGGAAGAGAGCCAATCTTTACTTTCACAGCCTCTTTCACTGGGAAAATCATCCCCTTCTTTGGGAGGCGGCATGTAGAATTTCAGAGTAGAAACAGACTTGATCCCTGGTATGCATACCATTAAGACCATGACAGAGGAATGGGTATCCCTCAATATGAGATACCTTAAGTACAGCAAAGACATGGAAAATATATAAATTATAGCTATCACGCATTGCCATTACAGTCTTGCCAGCCCCAAGCATTCAAAAATGATGTGTCAGGCCCCCTAAAATCATGAGATTGGCTTTAAAATCTTTTTTTAATATTGAGTTATTTTTCTTTGCCTTCTGGTTTCCGAGCTTTCAGGGTGTTCTTGTTTCCAGTGTTCAAGCATTTCTACTACGGCTGTCAATTAATCGTAGTTAAGGCATGCGATTAACTCAAAACAAATTAACACTTTTTTTTTAAAGGAGCATCAATTGCACATCTCTGGAGACGGGACTCGGCCGTGGCCAGGCAGGGAGGGAGTCACCAGCTGGGTGAGGGGGGCCACTGTCTAGGGCACTATGCTCAGGGCAGCACTGCTGCAAGCCTCTGGGGTAGGGTTGCCCCTCCTCCCGCCACCCTGCTCCACTGCTGCTCACACCTCCTCTCCACTCCTCATAGAGCTGCTCTTGGGTAAGCTGCTCCGGACCAGGAGCCTGTCTCCTGTCTGCTGCGCAGAGCTGGGGAGCTGATGTTAGGGTGTCCTCCTCCCCCCACCCGTATACCCAGTCGCCCCTGAGCTAGGTCTGGGAACAGGGGCAGCCTGTCTGCTGCTGGCTCAGGAGTGAGTGCTGCCCACAGCAGCTGCTGCTATCTGAACAAGTGTTCAGGCTCCTAAGTACCCTGCTTAAAGAGACAGAGTGATGACACACTCAGGCATGCACACACTCCCCCCAACACACAAACTCTCTCACACACAATCCCCCAATACACACATTTTGTGCACACATACTCTGTCATGCATACACACTCCCCCAACACACACACACTCTCATGCACAATCTCTCTCACACACTCCCCCCAACACACACACTTGTATTATTATTGTTGTTTTTGTTGTTGTTACTTCTTGGTACTTCCTGTTGAAATGTGTAAGGCACATATATTCTATGTAATTTTATTCTTTCAAAGTTCATTAAGGATTACAGTGCTGTTATTTCAGTTTTTTGACTGATCTATGCATTTCATAAATTTCTCTATTATGATTAAATTTAATTAATTGAGAAGTGAGTTCTAAAATGCCTAACCTGTCCTGCCCTGGCTGCAGTAATTATCCTTACTTTTATTACCACACTGTGCTTTGTCACTCATTATTTAAAATGGTACAATCAAATAATAGCATCCTTCTAGAATGTAAATTTAGCTTGTACTCACCTTAGCAGTGCCAGTCTAAAAAAAGTTATCTAAACAAACACAACTTTAGACACTGTGCGGATGAAGGTCGCTTATTTTCAAATGGTATTTTTAGTTATATCTGTAAAATAACTTAAAATTCATACAAAAATAAATGTGGTTCCAAGTCTGATACTAATAGTAATGATGGAGTCAAATATTAGTGAGTCACGTACATGATTGTGATCTGCAAACATAAATGCCAAAATAATTTTTAAAAAAATTCCTGTTCTTAATAAAAGAAAAATATCTTAATCGTGTATGTTAAAATTAAGTAAATCCATTTTTTAGTGGAGTGAAAAACAATTGACTAAAATAGAGTAGATAATGGCAGTAACACAGTGTGTCTGTTAGAGAAAGTAAGCAGATTTTAAGCAGATTTTCTTTGTCTCTACTAAAGATAGTGTACAAAATATCAAACATGTGTTTCTGAGATCTGTGTTAAGGCTCCAGAACCAGTACCTCAAGGCTTAGGATTGGGAATATCTTGCTGTATTATCTCCTGATTGTTCTAAATGTACATATAAACTTAAATGTGGCTTTAATTGGAGTTTGTATATTTATTTTCCTTCTTTCTATAGGAATTGTGTACAATGCTTCTGTCAGATAATTTCTGTTATCTGCAAAAAATAAAAAAATAAAAACCCTAGAGTTTTCAGGTGCCTAAATATCCCCTAAATCACAGTTCAAGTTGCCTCCCACCCCTCAAAATCAGAAATGGCACCCCTGGTGAGCCAGGAGTGGCCAGAGGGCTGCAGGATGGCCGTGGGGTCCAGCAAGATGCAGCCCCCATGCGACAGCACAGAGCCCGCCGAGAGCCATCAGGCAGAGGGCCAAGCACCACAAGCTGCAGCAACAGTGTAGAAGTACGGGTGGCAGTACACCATATACAATGCCACCCTTACTTCTGTGCTGCTGCTGGCGGTGGTATTGCCTTCAGAGCTGGGTGCCCGGCCAGTGCTTAATATGTGCTGGGGCTGAGCTCTGGCATCTCTTTCAATACAAATTAAGCACTGGGAGGAGGCAGGAGAACCCGGAGGTGATGGGGGTTGGGGAGCCCATGGGGGCAATGAGGGGGTGGGGCACCCACAGGGGCCGGGGCACCCAAATACAAGTTCGCCCAGGGCGCCATTTTCCCTTAAAGCATAGGCCAAATCCAAAACTGAAAACCACAGCCACCCCACCCCCCAATGGAGGCCTCACCTCCTGATACTTAGCCACTAGAGGGGCCATTGGGGGTGTCAGCCAATTAAGAAGGCGAAAAATCTACTAGCCTCCAGGTCTTGCCATCACTTTTCAGGACTGGCCAGAGAGCAGCATTACTGGGGCTTGGCTGTTCCACTAAAATTCCTAGGCTTAAAAGCCCATCAATTATATTTTTCTAGGATAGCTTTTGCCTTTCTTGGATACCTGTATTGCTTTGGGGGTGGGGGATCAGGGCCTGTAACTAAGATTTTTTTCCTTAATTTTACCACATTTTATTTTATTTAAGGCCCACACCTTCCAGTGTTCTTTTGAAATTGCCAGATTTTCTGGAGTCCATGTGGGCCACTTTCTCTCTTTATATGCCTTAAGGGCAGCTATCTGGTAGCTTGATGACATCCTTACTGGTTCCCAGGATGTGCCAAGAGGCTTTTCCCACAAAACCTTGTTAGCAAAATAAACTAGCACTCTTAATTTTCTTCAGACATTAATTCCCAAGAACCCTTCTTCTCCCAGATTCATTAAGCCAGATTGCCCATTTCTCCTTCTTTTTTTCAAACACCAAATGCAGAATGTTTTTGCAAAAGGGAGCAACATTTTGTGCCTCACTGAACCCCTGTAAGGTTTTAAATCCTGCCAGAGGGCCAAACAGGTTCTTATCAAGGAGTAAGTGGCACCTGTTTTTAATAACAAATTCTGTCCAAACACCCCTCCTTCAAATTCACATAAATCAAGAACCTCACTCACCCATTGGTGTCCAAATGTGCAACTGTTGGGGGAGCTGGGGGTGCCCGGCCTCCCTACAGGGAGGCAACTGGCAGCGGTAGCAGTGCACTCGGGGTTTTCCCTGCATGCTCAGCCAGACTTAACAAAAATTCCAGGGTGGACAAGCCTTAAAAGCTGTCTTCAAATCTTTGACTCAATCCTTTTTCTTTTTTGCTCTTTTTTTTCCCCCCAATTTTAACGGGGGGCAAATGGCTTTAAACAAAGTTGCTTTATGCAGACCCAAACTTTTTAATTTTGGGGCCCAATTCTTCTTTTGTTAATTTACTGCTTTTTAAAAAACTGCTTCCAAGCACTAAGTAGTTATTGCCTGGCAACCACATTTTGAAAGACAGTAAATACTTTTGGGGGAGGGGGAGAAGAAGCAGAGAGAAAGGGGAAGGGAGAGAAGTGGAGGGAAGGAGGGAGGGAGAAGAAGTGGAGAAAGGAAAAACGGAGAGAAGGGGGGAAGAAGAAGGAGAGAGAGAGAAAAGCGGAGAGGGAGAGCGAGAACAAGTGGAGGGGGAGGAAGGAAGAAAAAGAAGAACGGCTTAGGGAGAAAGGAAAAACCTAAGCCAAGAAAAGTACAGACAGCAACAACAAATCTAGAGGTAGGGCTCCACACACCAAAGCATCTAGGAACCCCTAGCCCCTATCTTGGCTCCGAGAGGAGAGTGGGAGTTGCTGCCACATCCGCTGGAGTAAGACCAGGGGTGCCAGCTATCCTTGCCAGCCATCCCAAGGCTGTGGTCCGGATTAACAGGACAATCAATTCTCTTGCGGCTCTAGCCTGGTCAGCAGTACCAGGTTTACAGTGGCTCCACTTGCGCTGTGCCCAAAGCAGCTGGCTCCTCTCCACCCCTCCAGCTCTTCCCCCCACCCACCCCTCTCAACAGACCAGGGCTTCTCTGCCCCTGGCCCCACCTCCCAGCTCCTGCCTGCCCTCTCCCCTCCTGCCCACTGCTTTCTCCTTTCAGCTGGCAGCTGGCTGAGGGCTCCCTCTCTGCTCCCATCACTGGCAGGCAGACGCCAGCAGAGACGGGGGCGGAAGAGGAGCCCTCAGCTGCTGCCACTCCGGGCCAGTGACCGTCCATTTCAGGCTCCCCGGGGGCAGGCCCGGCTTCTCCCTGATGCTCTGCAGAAGCGGTGGGCTGGGGAAGTTGGCAGCTGCCTCCCCCTCACCCATGCAAGGAAACGCCTCCTCCGCCATGGGCAGCACCAACGCCAGACATGTAGGGCTGCGTGGAGCCCCGGGGTACAGGACCACTCTATGCTGCCGAGCTTCAGCTGTCCTGCCCCCAGCACTGTACTGGGAGGGGGGAATCCCTGCTCTGTCCTGGCTCAGCAGGGTCTGGGGGCAGGGCGTGGGGGAGTGTGTCTGTGAGGAGGATGCTGGGATGTGAGGGGTTGGGGCCATGGGGGAGGTTTGTGTATTTTGGGGTGTGAGGCATTGGGGGTCTGTTGGGGCGCTGTGCAGTGGTGGTGGGGCTGTGGGGAAGGGTACTGGGCAGTAGAGGTGGGGGAGATCTGTGCGTGTTGGAGTGCTGGGCAGTTGTGGTGGGGCTGAGTGCAGTGGGGGAGCTGGGCAGGGGTGGTGGTTTTCAGGGCACTGTGCATTTGTGTGTAGGGGTGCTGGGCATAGCAGGTCCAGGGGGTGCTGCGGGGAGGGGGGGGGGCTTTGTGGCCCCTCCCTCACGGGAAAGGGGCACGCTGATAGCACAGGGCTGGGCGGGCCACTGTGCGTCTGGCGACTGCCGGGTTATAAACAGTGTCCTCACACTGGGTGGAGCGGGGCCGCCCCCGCTCTGCCATGCCCCATTGCCCCTGGCTGGCCCCTTGCTCCAAGGACCAAACTCCCTGCACCATGTTGCATTGTAGATCAACCTCTGATAATTTTCATATGACTTTACATTGTGCCTCTTCATATAACCTTGTGGTGGATCTACCCACGTGTGACCTCTGTTGTCATGGGACTTTGTATCAAAGCCTCATTTAGAAACTTTGCATTGCCCTTGGTATAATATTATAGCCCCTTTTTTATTGTTACACTTCTGCTTTTGGAGTGCCACTATCTGAGCTGCCCTCATTCTGGATATTTTTTGTTTTTATTTTTTTCATTTTTTCAAACTAAATGGAAGGATAAACAAAAATAGATCTGTGACTATGGTTTTTGATTTCAAAAGGGCTAACTTTAAAAAAATAAGGAAATTAGTTAGGGAAGTGGATTGAACTGAAGAACTTGTGGATCTAAAGGTGGAGGAGGCCTGGAATTACTTCAGGTCAAAGTTGCAGAAACTATCAGAAGCCTGCATCCCAAGAAAGGGGAAAAAATTCATAGGCAGGAGTAGCAGACCAAGCTGGATGAACAAGCATCTCAGAGAGGTGATTAAGAAAAAGCAGAAAGCCTACAAGGAGTGGAAGATGGGAGGGATAAGCAAGGAAAGCTACCTTATTGAGGTCAGAACATGTAGGGATAAAGTGAGAAAGGCCAAAAGCCATGTAGAGTTGGACCTTGCAAAGGGAATTAAAATCAATAGTAAAAGGTTCTATAGCCTTATAAATAAGAAGAAAACAAAGAAAGAAGTGGGACCGCTAAACACTGAGGATGGAGTGGAGGTTAAGGATAATCTAGGCATGGCCCAATATCTAAACAAATACTTTGCCTCAGTCTTTAATGAGGCTAATGAGCTTAGGGATAATGGTAGGATGACAAATGGGAATGAGGATATATAGGTAGATATTACCACATCTGAGGTAGAAGCCAAACTCGAATAGCTTAATGGGACTAAATCAGGGGACCCAGATAATCTTCATCCAAGAATACTAAAGGAACTGGCACATGAAATTGCAAGCCCATTAGCAAGAATTTTTAATGAATCTGTAAACTCAGGGATTGTACCGTATGACTGGAGAATTGCTAACATAGTTCCTATTTTTAAGAAAGGGGGAAAAAAGTGATCCGGGTAACTACAGGCCTGTTAGTTTGACAGCTGTAGTATGCAAGGTCTTGGAAAAATTTTTGAAGGAGAAAGTAGTTAAGGACAGTGAGGTCAATGGTAATTGGGACAAAATACAACATGGTTTTACAAGAATTAGATCGTGCCAAACCAACCTGATCTCCTTCTTTGAGAAGGTAACAGATTTTTTAGACAAAGGAAACGCAGTGGATTTAATTTACCTCGATTTCAGTAAGGCATTTGATACGGTTCCAAATGGGGAATTATTAGCTAAATTGGAAAAGAGGGGGATCAGTATGAAAATTGAAAGGTGGATAAGGAACTGGTTAAACGGAAGACTACAACGGGTCATACTGAAAGGTGAACTGTCAGGCTGGAAGGAGGTTACTAGTGGAGTTCCTCAGGGATCGGTTTTGGGACCAATCTTATTTAATTTTTTTATTACTGACCTTGGCATAGAAAGTGGGAATGTGCTAATAAAGTTTGCAGATGACACAAAGCTGGGAGGTATTGCCAATATGGAGAGGGACTGGGATATCCTACAGGAAGATCTGGATGACCTTGTAAACAGGAGGAAAAGTAATAGGATGAATTTTAATAGTGAAAAGTGCAAGGTCATGCATTTAGGGATTAATAACAAGAATTTTTGTTATAAGCTGGGGACGCATCAGTTGGAAGTAACAGAGGAGGAGAAGGACCTCAGAGTATTGGTTGATCACAGGATGACTATGAGTCACCAATATGATATGGCCGTGAAAAAAGCTAATGCGGTCTTGGGATGCATCAGGCGAGGTATTTCCAGTAGAGATAACAAGGTGTTAGTACTGTTATACAAGGCACTGGTGAGACCTCATCTGGAATACTGTGTGCAATTCTGGTCTCCCATGTTTAAGAAGGATAAATTCAAACTGGAACAGGTACAGAGAAGGGCTACTAGGATGATCCAAGGAATGGAAAATCTGTCTTATGAAAGGAGACTCAAAGAGTGTGGCTTGTTTAGCCTAACCAAAAGAAGGCTGAAGGGAGATATGATTGCTCTCTATAAATATATCAGAGAGATATATACCAGGGAGGGAGAGGAATTATTTAAGCTAAGTACCAATGTGGACACAAGAACAAATGGATATAAACTGGCCATCAGGAAGTTTAGACTTGAAATTAGACGAAGGCATCTAACATTCAGAGGAGTGAAGTTCTGGAACACCCTTCCAAGGGGAACAGTGGAGGCAAAAGACATATCTGGCTTCAAGACTAAGCTTGATAAGTTTATGGAGAGGATGGTATGATAGGATAGCCTAATGTTGGCAATTAATTGATCTTTGATTATTAGCAGTAAATATGCCCAATGGCCTGTGATGGGATATTAGATGGGTTGGGATCTGAGTTACTACAGAGAGTTCTTTCCTGGGTGTCTGGCTGGTGAGTCTTGCCCACATGCTCAGGGTTTAGCTAATCGCCATATTTTGAGTCGGGAAGGAATTTTCCTCCAGAGCAGATTGGCAGAGACCCTGGGGGGTTTTCGCCTTCCTCTGCAGCGTGGGGCACAGGTCACTTGCTGGAGGATTCTCTGCACCTTGAAGTCTTTAAACCATGATTTGAGGACTTCAATGGCTCAGACATAGGTTAGGGGTTTGTTACAGGAGTGGGTGGGTGAGATTCTGTGGCCTGCACTGTGCAGGAGGTCGGACTACACGATCATAATGGTCCCTTCTGACCTTAAAGCCTGTGATTCTGTGATTTTTGCCTTTAACTGGTGTATCTATTTATTTGCTAGGATCAATACCATTTGCTTACAAAGCTGCACGAACGCTCCAGGATGGTATAGCTCCCAGGCTTTTAAAAAACATTCTCATGCTCCTACTTGAAGTTTGACAAGCCAAATTCAGGTTTTTTTTCTTTTTATGTATTTCCTGTCCTTCTGACATATATTTTTACTTAACCAAGCTTATCAGCAGTGTTCCCTCTAATTTTTCCCACCCATGGGCAAAATGAATTTTGTTACGTGCACCGGTATGGAGGTGATGCATGACGTCACCTTCATATTGGTTCACATAACAAAATTCATGTGGTGGGGGTGGGGCCAAGGGGTTCAGAGTGTGGGAGGGGGCTCAGGGCTGGGGCAGAGGGTTGGGGTGCAGGGGTGCGGGCTCTGGGGTGGGCCCGGGTATGAGGGGTTTGAGGTGCAGGAAGGTGCTCAGGGGCTACAGCGGGGAGAGAGGACTCCCCCCAGCGCTCTGTCCCCACAGCAGCACCTGGACTTGGGGGGAGAGGCACCTCTCCCCGCCGTGGCAGCTCAGGGGCTAGGGCTACAGGATAGGCGCCCCTCCCCTGACCCCAGGTCCAGCCCTGAGGAGGGCTGCCCCGGCCGTGCCTGCATCTGGGCCGAACCACTCCAGTCACACCTGGGGCTGGACCAGGCTGCACCTGTCGTGGCTGGGTCCGGGCCGCTCCAGCCGCAGAGTTGGGGCCAGGAGAGTTGGGGGGCCGGGCTTGGTGGGGGCTGAGGGAGGGGCGCCCCTCCCCCAGCTGTGGCAGGTCCCTGGGCGGGTTCCCTGAGTGCCTGCATAGCACTAAATAGGCTGCTGCACAGCCACGCAGCTTACAGGGAACTTAGCTTGTCAGCCCGAGCCTGAAATTAACAACAGAATGTGACTGTAAATCAATTCACAGGCTACAGCATGGAGAATTACAGGTTGTTACCCTGTTCCACTGCCCTCTTCACCTATTGCAAACAAACAAACCAACTACTTAGATGGGAATGTTTGATACTTTACACCATTCCTGGCTTCTGGCTCGCCAAAACTCAAACATGCTCCCTTAGCTCCAGCAGCCAGCTCACTGTGCTTCCTAGTTCCAGCAGCCCCAACCGTTCAATCCTCAGTTTCCTGCACAAAACCATCCTCCTGGTCCCTCAATATTTCATCCCCCAGAACCCAGCGCCCTGAAGGATTTGGGGAGGGAAGGAGTTCCAGCCTTCAAAGACACTCCTGTTCCAGGGAACAGCTCCAGATAAGTGGGAGAGCACAGCCCAGGGGATGGTGGAAGATGAGGGGTGGGGACAGGTGTCTAGATGGAAGGTGGGGTCTGCCCTAAGTGTCCTTCTCTTTATCTCCATGGAACAGGGATCACATCTGGGAAGGGAAGGGAGAGGGGGGAACTTCAGCCGGCAGAGGTAGTGTCTTGAGGAGTTTCTGTCTCTCCCTTCCCCCACCTGTGGCCCATCAGTTCAGCAACCAGGGCTGCAGCAGGGAGATGGGACTGATCAGGACTTCTCCTCCACTGCTTGGGGTTTGCTTAGACCAGGCAGAGCCAGAGGGTCAATGACCAGCTGATGCTCAGCTGCTGCTGTATCCTCACCGTAGCGATGGGCAGGTGGATCCTTGGGAGCCAAATGCCACTGCTGTGTGTGGGAATTAGGAAATGAAGTTTTTACTATGGCCAGCCCCAGTCAGGGGACTGAGAAAATTTCCCTCCAGTATGGAGGAGTCTCTGATGTCCAATATGGTGTTAGCTCCACTTGGAGCGTTTTCCACACTGAGGACATCTGAGGGGGCTCTTCCCTGTGTGCATTTACTGATGCTTGATACTATGGGAGCAACCAATTGAAGCTTTCCCCATATTTGAAGTCTCTCTGTTATATGGATCACTCATGGCCGAGAATCCCTTCCTTGGCTACTCACCCGGTGGCGGTCTGGGTCTTCGGCGGCACTTCGGTGGCGGGCCCTTCAGTCGCTCTGGGTCTTCGGCGGCTGGTCCTTCAGCGCTGCAGACTCGGAGCGCCACCCGGTGAGATCAAGCACCGCAGCGGGTGGCGCCTTTTTTATGTCTGCTCCCCCGCTTTGCCCCAAGCCCCCTAAATCCTCTGGGCGGCCCTGTATAGGGTATTTCCTCCGTGTGGTTCCTGCAGTGTCTAGTGAGGTATGAGCTGTGGCTAAAGCTTTTCCTACAGTCCAAGCACTTATGGGGTCTCTCTCCAGTGTGGGTTGTCTGATGTGTAACAAGGGTTGATTTCTGAATGAAACATTTCCTACATTAACATGGTTTCAGAGTAGCAGCCGTGTTAGTCTGTATCCGCAAAAAGATCAATTTGTTAGTCTCTAAGGTGCCACAAGTACTCCTGTTCTTTTCACATTAACATGGTCTTTCTCCTGTGTGGATTCTCCAATGTCTAGTAAGGTTTGATTTGTGGCTGAAATTTTTCCCACAGTCCAAGCATCTATAGGGCTTCTCTCCTGTGTGGATTCTCTGGTGTGCATTAAGGGCTGATTTCAAACTGAATCTTTTCCCACACTCAAGACATTTATAGGGTCTTTCTCCTGTGTGGATTCTCCCATGTTTAGTATGGGATGAATTTTCAATAAATCTTTTCCCACACTCAAGGCATTTATAGGGTCTTTCTCCCGTGTGGATTCGCCCATGTTTAATAAGGGATGAACTTTCACTAAAACTTTGTCCACACTCAAGGCATTTATAGGGTCTCTCTCCTGTGTGCAGTCTCTGGTGCGTAATAAGGTATGACCTCTGACTAAATCTTTTCTCACACTCAAGGCATTTATAGGGTCGCTCTCCTGTGTGCACTCTCTGGTGCGTAATAAGGTATGACTTCTCACTGAAGCTTTTCCCACAGTCCAGGCACTTATAGGATTTTTCTCCTGTGTGGGTTCTCCAATGTGTAAGAAGGTTTGTACTCCAACTGAACCTTTTCCCACAGTCAAGGCATTTGTAGGGTTTCTCTTCCTTGTGATTTGTCTGCTGGGCTGTGGTTTTCTTGGGATTTGTGCATCCTCCCCCATATTGAATGGATTCATCCACTTTCTTCCTTGGATGGTTTCCCAGGTGCCTCTCTGACCTGTAACGATTTCCCCAGGCTTTCCCCTGTTCCAAGCACTGGGAAAAAACCCCTTCAGCTCTTCTCAAAAACCTCCCCTGTGGTTCCACTTTCCCAGGAACTTCCTGCTGTTGATTCTCCTCATTGTCCTATCACCTGCTGGGGGAGAGAGAGAATCGAGGCAGGAGTTAGTGCCTGTGCCAGGGAGAAAGGACAGAAACAGGACTAGCATTGACAGAAAACACAACACAATAACTGTTGGGGACACTGAGAAATTGGATTCTGCCTCCACATCCCATCCAAACATTCACAGGGAAGGAAAGTCAGGGAGGAAACTCCTGACAGCAAACAGGATGGGTGGGAAGCCATGACTGATATCTGCCATAATGATATGACGCCTGCTGGCTGCAGCCCTGACCTGGGTGGGATGGGGCAGAACTGAGGGCTCTCACTCATGGCACATTTTTGGGAGTCCCAGTTTTTTCCTTCGCTCACCAGATGGTTTCTGTTTTAGTTTCCCTGATTCCTCACCTGTGCAGGTGCCTCACAGGATCTCCATTTCTTTGGTGGGCTGGAGATCTGGGACCAATGGCTCTTCCCCTCTTTCCAGCCTGGTGATCAGGGCAGGTTTGGGAATGGGGAATCCTGTGCAGGGGGTGAAATCAGGCAAGGTCAGGGCGCATGGAGTCCTGGTAGAATATTTGTCACAAGGAACATTCCCTGAGTTAAACCTGATCCTACATGGGACTCTGGTAACTCAGACCCCTGGGGAGCAACAGACCTCTAGGGGGGTGTTGTCACGCCCTCATTAGGAGTTTTAATGATCTGTGTGGTCTGTGGGACTTCCTGACACACACACAGATCTGGCGTTAAACTCATGCCTATTTCCAAGCCAGTGAAGGGGGTGCAGGAGTCAGGGCTGGGGGTGCAGGGTCTGTGAGGGAGTTAGGGTGCAGGAGCAGGCTGGGGGTTGGGGTGCAGGGTCTGGCCAGGAGTTAGGATGCAGCAGGGGACTCAGGGTTAGGGTAGGGGTCATGGGGGTGCTCCCAGACCCCCTGCTCCACCCCAGCCCCCTGCCCTGAGTGGCTCACGGAAGGGGGTTGGGGGGGTATGTGTTGGGGGAGTGCGGGGGCCCCGCCTTTGCTCCGCCCTGCCCCGATTCCACCCCATTCCCAAAGGCCCTGCCCCCGCCTCTTCTCCACCTCCTTCCCTAAGCACACTGCGGCCCTGCTTCTCCCCCTCCCTTCCGGAGCGACCTGAGTCCGGCAAACAGCTGTTTGGCGGCAGGGTGCTGGTAGGGAGGGGCAGGAACGCGGCACGCTTCAGGGAGAAGGGGGGAGCTTGGCTGCCGGTGGGTGCGGAGCCTGCAGCAGGAGCCGGCAGGACCAAGCTTCTGCCCCCACAGCTGCCCAGCCGTGGAGCCCCCTGTCGTTGCGGGGCCCCATGCCAGGGCACCCTGTGTTTTACTGTAAATCCACCTCTGGGAGAGGGACAGGAATCCCAGCACCTTCCCTTTGTATCTCACTGCAGTCTCTGACCAGTGGGTTCAGGCACTAGCAGTGAGAATCTGGTCAGTTTTCCCAGCCCTGCCCTGAGAACGAACGAACGCATGCACGCACGCACACACACAGCTGTTCACAAAATCAGGCCCAGGTTGAACATGTCCCAGCAGGTTTATCACACCCTGACCCCTCCCTGCCTCATCCTGCGTATTTCCTGCCCCTCCTGCTCTACAACAGCCCCCTACAGCTCCTTGAAAATCCCCTACCTGAGCTGGATCCACCACAGCTAGGTCCCTACTCTGTCTCCTGGGAAGATGGGAGGATCTGGAGCAAAATGTGGACGTGGTTCTGCAGCCTATCAGGGTGAGGAGGGTGGTTGGGAAGGTTTCTGAATTAGTGTAAGTCCATTTCACACCCCGATATCCCCCCAGGCTCTTTCCCTGCAGACAGACACTCTAGACTCTGCTATGCTGGGAAAACCCTCAGCCACTTAGACCTGGCCCCAGCCACCAGGGCTGAACCTACTAGGGCACTTTTAAACCCTCCCAGTAACAAAGTCTCGGAGCCAAACGCTAGAAGAGAGCGGAACCAAAGGAGCCACTTTGGGGGATCCCCCCTGACATTGTCCCTGAGGGCAGCAGATTCCCCCAGCAGTGCAAGGACTAGGTAGAGGCAGGAACTGGCTTTTCCTCTCGCTGCTCCTCACCTTGTCCCAGGAAAGTCAGTCTGCCCCAGGATGCTGCAGTGAATGGATCTGGGCAGGTCTGGGAACTGGGAACCTCTCTCCCTACTTCTTGCTCCTGCTGCCTCTTCCAGTCTCACCCTTCCCCTTTCGGTCTCCTTCCCTCTCCCCTCTGCCTGGGAGAGCTGGTGACTGTCCTGTTCCCAGTGTGAGCCTGGCTATGTCAATGAGGGCAGCAGCTTTGGGACCTGCAGGCACACAGGGAGCCCCTTCCCCTCTGGTACAAACTCACCAGCTGATCCCTGAAAGGGGCCCTTTGTACAGAGTCATTTTCCTGCCTGGCCCCAGCCCTTTCACTCAGGTCTCTCCCCGTCACCCGGAGGCTCCAGCTCAGGAGCTGATTTAACCAGAGCCTGGGGCTGCCCCAGGCATTGGTGTAGCCAGGGTCTAAGTGTAGGGGGAGCAAACATAAAAAAGGCGCCCCCCTTGGCTCCTCCTCTGGCCATGCCCTCCCCTTGGCTTCTCCCGTTTCCCCCCCCCAGATTAACCCCAGGGCCCGGCTCAGGACTCCTGCGGGCTTCCCGGGGGTGCAGATACCCCCGTCCCCCCGTGGTCCCGGGAGAGTCTCTCCTGCCCAGCCCGCTCTGCAGGTGTCCCCCGCCAGGCTGCGCCACCCGGCCCCACCCACAGGGTCCCGTCCCCCCCCCCGCCCCGGGCTCCAGGCTCCTGCACCGCACCGGGCCCGCCCCGTCCAGACAGCGCGGCCTGCACCCCTGCCCTGCAGGCCTGGCCCCAGGAAGCCCCTCACCCAGACCCCCCAGTGCAGGGCACCGGACCCCCGCCGCTCACCTTCCGTTCTGCGCTGCCCCCTGTCCCTGTCCGATCCCGGCCCTGCGCCGTGGGCAGATCCCAGCTCTGGCTCAGGGCGGGGAGCGCTTGGCCGCCGAGCCCTGAGCTGCTGCAGGAGGTGGCTGCACCTGCGGCGATGTTGGGGCCGCGCTGAGCCCCTCGCTCCTCTGACCGCACCTGCTGTCCCCCTCCCCATGGCTCCTCCGGCAATGCTGCCCCCAGCGCCGGCCCGGCAAGCACCGCTTTTGGGAAATGTGCTGAGGGGAAGTGGCTGCTTCCCCTGCACCCCGCTAGCTATGTTACTGGCCCCAGGGTCCTGGTTCCAGCCACCGGGGAACATCCCCATCTGGGCTGGGCACAGAGGGAGCTTTAATGAAGGTCTCTCCCAGAACAGACCCTGCTGGGGAGCAGCAGCTGCTCAGTCTGGGCTCCCAGATCATGATGCAGGAGGCAACATCTGACCCAGGAAGCTCAACTAACTCTAAGGGTATGTCTACACTACGAAATTAGTTCGAATTTATAGAAGCCGGTTTTATAGAAATCGGTTGTATACAGCCGATTGTGTGTGTCCCCACATAAAATGCTCTAAGTGCTCTAGTCGGCGGACCGCGACCACAGTACGAGGCTAGCGTCGACTTCCGGAGCATTGCACTATGGGTAGCTATCCCACAGCTATCCCACAGTCTCCGCCGCCCCTTGGAATTCTGGGTTGAGATCCCAATGCCCGGATGATGCAAAACAGTGTCGCGGGAGGTTCTGGGTACATGTCGTCAGGCCCCTCCCCCCCCGTCACAGCAACGGCAGACAATAGATTCGCGCCTTTTTACCTGGGTTACCTGTGCAGACAACATACCACGGCAAGCATGGAGCCTGCTCAGCTCAGCTGAGCTCACCGTCACCATATGTCCTCTGGGTGCCGGCAGACGTGGGACTGCATTGCTACACAGCAGCAGCTGCTAACTGCCTTTTGGCGGTAGACGGTGTAGCATGACTAATAGCCGTGGGGCTGGCAGCCGTAGGGCTGCATTGCACCAGCCCCTTGCCCTTTGGTAGGCGATGGTATATTATGACTGGTATCCGTCGTCGTCATACTGGAGTGGCTATCAATCATGGCCACCTGGGCAGACATGCTACTGTTTCGATGATGATGGCTACCAGTCGTAGTATACTATTTTCTGCCACTTGCCCATTATTGTCTGCTAAGCACCCAGAAGAGGCCGAGGGCGATGCTGGGTGCTGGCGGACGTGGGGCTGGCAGACGTGGGGCTGCATTGCTACACAGCAGCAGCCCTTTGCCTTTTGGTAGACGATGGTATATTACGATTGGTAACCGTTGTCATCGTACTGCAGAGGCTATCACTCATGCTGCACCGTCGGCTGCCAGCTTAAGATGTAAAAAATAGATTTGTTCTGTATTCATTTGCTTCCCCTTCCTCCGTGAAATCAACGGCCTGCTAAGCCCAGGGTTTTCAGTTTAATCTTTGGGGGGACCATTCTGTGTGACAGTTGTTTGTGTTTCTCCCTGATGCACAGCCACCTTTCTTGATTTTAATTCCCGGTTCCTATACCTGTACGCCATGTCATCACTCGGCCCTCCCTCCCGCCCTCCCTCCTTCTCCTGGTCCATCAGATACTAGTTTCGCGCCTTTTTTCTGACCAGGCGCCATAGCTAGCACTGGGATCATGGAGCCCGCTCAGATCACCGCGGCAATTATGAGCACTATGAACACCACGTGCATTGTCCTGGAGTATATGCAGAGCCAGGACATGCCAAGGCGAAACCCGGACCAGCCGAGGAGGCGATTGCAGCGCGGCGAAGAGAGTGATGAGGAAATTGACATGGACATAGACCTCTCACAAGGCACAGGCCCCAGCAATGTGGAAATCGTGGTGTCACTGCGGCAGGTTCATGCCGTGGAACGCTGATTCTGGGCCCGGGAAACAAGCACAGACTGGTGGGACCGCATAGTGCTGCAGGTGTGGGATGATTCCCAGTGGCTGCGGAACTTTCGCATGCGTAAGGCCACTTTCATGGAACTTTGTGACTTGCTTTCCCCTGCCCTGAAACGCCAGGATACCAAGATGAGAGCAGCCCTCACAGTTGAGAAGCGAGTGGCGATAGCCCTGTGGAAGCTTGCAACGCCAGACAGCTACCGGTCAGTCGGGAATCAATTTGGAGTGGGCAAATCTACGGTGGGGGCTGCTGTGATCCAATTTTCCAGGGCAACGAAAGACCTGGTGATATCAAGGGTAGTGACTCTGGGCAACGTGCAGTCAATAGTGGATGGTTTTGCTGAAATGGGATTCCCAAACTGTGGCGGGGCCATAGACGGAACCCATATCCCTATCTTGTCACCGGAGCACCAAGCCACCGACTACGTAAACCGCAAGGGGTACTTTTCAATGCTGCTGCAAGCCCTGGTGGATCACAAGGGACGTTTCACCAACATCAACGTGGGATGGCCGGGAAAGGTACATGATGCTCGCGTCTTCAGGAACTCTGCTCTGTTTCGAAAGCTGGAGGAAGGGACTTTCTTCCTGGACCAGAAAGTAACCGTTGGGGATGTTGAAATGCCTATCGTGATCCTTGGGGACCCAGCCTACCCCTTAATGCCATGGCTCATGAAGCCGTACACAGGCAGCCTGGACAGGAGTCAGGACCTGTTCAACTACAGGCTGAGCAAGTGCCGAATGGTGGTGGAATGTGCATTTGGACGTTTAAAAGCACGCTGGCGCAGCTTACTGACTCGCTCAGACCTCAGCGAAAAGAATATCCCCATTGTTATTGCTGCTTGCTGTGCGCTCCACAATATCTGTGAGAGTAAGGGGGAGACATTTATGGCGGGGTGGGAGGTTGAGGCAACTCGCCTGGCCACTGATTATGCGCAGCCAGACACCAGGGCGGTTAGAGGAGCACAGCAGGGCGCGGTGCGCATCAGAGAAGCTTTGAAAACGAGTTTTGTGACTGGCCAGGCTACTGTGTGAAACTTCTGTTTGTTTCTCCTTGTGGTAAGCTTGCCGTAGCTCCTTAATTTTCACGCGGCACTGCTGTGTGTCCCTGTTATGGCCTCGGTCCTTCATGGCCTTGGAGACCTTTTCTAATACTTTGCCATTTCTTTTACTGCTACAGAGTTCTGCTAGCACTGATTCATCTCCCCATATGGCGAGCAGATCCCGTCCTCCCGTTCAGTCCATGCTGGAGCTCTTTTGCGATCCTGGGACTCCATCACGGTTACCTGTGCTGATGAGCTCTGCGTGGTCACCTGTGCTCTCCACGCTGAGCAAACAGGAAATGAAATTCAAACATTCGCGGGTCTTTACCTGTCTACCTGGTCAGTGCATCTGAGTTGAGAGTGCTGTCCAGAGCGGTCACAATGAAGCACTGTGGGATAGCTCCCGGAGGCCAATAACGTCGAATTCCGTCCACACTACCCCAATTCCGACCCGCAAAGACCGGTTTTATCGCTAATCCCCTCGTCGGAGGTGGTGTAAAGAAACCGGTTTAAAGGACCCTTTAAGTCGAAAGAAAGGGCTTCATCGTGTGGACGTGTCCAGGCTTAATTCGATTTAACGCTGTTAAAGTCGACCTAAACCCGTAGTGTAGACCAGGCCTAAGGCTCTAATAATATGAGCAGAGACAGACACCAGCCTCCTCTGCCTGAGGCCTTGGCTACACTGGTGCTATACAGCACTGCTACTTGCTGCGCTCAGGGGTGTGAAAACCCACCCCCCCCGCCGAGCACAGCAAGTGCAGCGCTGTAAAGCGCCAGTGTAATCAGCGCCTGCAGCGCTGCACGCTCGCTCACAGCACTGCAAGCTAATCCCCTTGGAGAGGTGAAGTACATACGTCGCGACTACACTCGCACTTCACAGCGCTGCCAGCGCTGTGAATTCCCAAGTGTAGCCAAGGCCTTAGCAATAACCAGAGACTCCCCTCAGTTTATGACTGAGCCTCCCTAGGCTGCCCTGGCAGCCCCCAAGGACAGTTCAGCAGATGCAGATTCCATTTATCTAGCTAGACTCACACCAGAACTGAACCAGAACCAGACAACAAGTTTGAACCAGTATTTTTAACTGAGCTAAAACCAGACTTGAACCATAATTTTTCTCTTACTCAGTGAACCTGAATCTGAATTGAACTGGAAAAAATGGTTACCAGTCACAATGAAGCTTCAGCATTTTTTAAACTCAGTATTTGATAAAATAAAATCTACTCTACTCTAATCTCACTTTCATTATAAAACAAGACAAGAGAATAACACCCAGGCATGTTATTGCTATCACAACAGCCTGCCCCAGTAGAAGGAGAAGAGAAGGGGGCAGCCCACAGGAGATGGGGAGGAGGTGGGAGAGAAGAAGTGGGGGGCTCTCTGGCCCCAGAAGTTAACAATAACTCTCCAAGCCTATGGAAAAAGGCAATGGCTGCCCAATTCTTCTCCCCCTTAGACAGGCCTCAGTACATCCATCCCCACCCCCTGGAGCAGCTCCTCCCTCCTCTTGCCCCACCTGACTCAGTCCCTAGGTCCCAATCCAATTCAGTTCCCCGCTGAAGCAAGCCACAGAGCCCACTCCCAACCCCTCACCCCCTTTTGGGGCACGGCCTGGTAACTGAAGCATTTTCAGGTATCTTGAATCAAAACCAAGCACACCAAATGCCACTGAACCTGAACCAAACCAAACCTCAATTCCACTCCTTGTCGGCTATGTCTAAAAGAGGTTTGACACTGAATCCTGTGCAGAAATCAGACTAGCACCCCATTCTGCCCCATCAACCCAGGAGTCAGACCCCCCAGATAATGAGATTGTCTTTAAACAAAAAGTATTAAACTGGGCGGGGGGCATTTGCCTTGTAAATTCTCAGCCCTGCAAGAGAAATCTCCTGTGTCAACCACAATGCCTGTTTGACCATTTCTAGGGGGAAAAGATTCCCCACTGGATGTTGGGTGGGGCAGCCCCTCTCCCTGTCCTACCCCATAGGCTGGGGGAGCTGCTATGTTGTATCTCTCACCACTCCCCTCCCTTCCCCAACCCTCTGGCTCCCCCTTCCCCAGTCAGTCTCCCCTTGCTCTTATAGTTTCCTTCCAGCCTCCCCACACACCCCCTTTCCTTCACAGCATCCCCCCTCTCCCATTTCCCTCTATTCCAGCCTCCTTCCCCTCAGCCCCATAATCACCCCTGCACCGATTCCCCTGCATTGCCCCATCCTCCCTTCAGCGCACCCCTGCCCCCAATACCATCCCGCCACCTGCACCCCCTCCTCCCCTTTACAACCTCACACCCCCTGTGTCCCCTCAGGTGTCACTCTCCTAGCCCCCTCGCGCGGGCTGGCTTCATCAGCCCTGCAGACAATGGGAGCTGGCGGCAGCTTTCCTGTGCACAGGGCAGGAATCGCAGCCAGCTCCGAGCAGCCTGGGGCCAAACCCTCCCCCTGCAGCCAGGGTGGCACCAGGCGGCACCGCTCCCTGGGGGGATGGGCAGGTCTCTAACCTTCCCTCCAAGCGGTGCCCTCCCTGGGAGCAGGGGCTGGGGCCCGGGAAGGGGGGTCCTGGCCAGGCTGGGGTCTCTGCACCGGGAGAGGCTCCTGGGAGCAGCGGAAATGTCAGTGCTGGAGATTCCCCTCTCCCGGCTGCAGCCAGGTCTCCGGGGTCTCAGCAGCAGCTGCCGGAGCTCCGGGATTTTACAGCGCCCCAGAGTCACTGCAGCCAGTGAAATTCACTTCCTGCTGCGAGACTGAGTGACCCCAGCCATCTCCCAGAGCCGCATCCCAGCTGCTCTGAGTCCTAGCGAGCAAGCGATTGCAGTGCAGTCCCCCTGCCCTAGACCCTGCCTCCTGGGGGGGCACGTCCCTGGGCTTGGGCAGATTCTCTCAGCATTAAGGGGGCGTCATGCATAGAAGCCGGGCAGAGGGAAGAAGGGGGGTTTCTATAGAGACTGGGGATTGTTCCAGAGAGAGCCCCCAATAGCAAGAGGAAGATGGGAGTGATGGGTCCTGATCCTAGAGAAGCTTCCCAGGACCAGAAGCTTCAGGTGACAAGTTTGTGGGCGACACTGATTCTGGTAACAGATGGGCACAGGGAGCAGTTTGTCAGAGACGGTCCCTTGTCTCCACACCAGGCTCAGTGGCTACTAGCCCTGGGCCTGAGCTACAAGCTCTGATCCCCTAACTTAGACCTTGGAGTTGTCACTGGTCTGTGCTTTGCCACCAGGTTTGTTTGGTGATTGGCAGGGCCAGATTAATCCATCACTAGGCTCTAGGCAAAATCCCTCATGTCACACACACCCTCCAGGTTTCCCCCACTGCCCCTCTCCTGGCTGCTCCCTCATGCAGGCCTCACTGCAGCCTGCAGCTCCCTGCCAGGCACCTGGATGTGGGCACGGAAGCTCCTGCTGGTCTAGTTCAGGTACTGGTGCTCTGCCCACTCAGGAGTTGCCCCAGTGTCCCACCCCTCATTGTGAAGACAGGGGGTGCTGGGGCAAAAATTGAGTGAGTGGCCTTGTGATGTGGGTCACAGCCCCACTCAGTCAGTTTTGGCCTGGTTGCCCCCCACCCCCCAAAAATAGGTCATAGGCCTGAGTGGGCAGTGAGGCAGCCAGCGCTGCGCCTTCCCATTGCTGCTCTGGGGCAGGCAACGGAGCCCATCTCTCCGGCACACACAGACCTAGACACACGCATAGTTTACCTGTTCCTTAATCCAGCCCTGACTACTCCTGACTCTCTAGGGTGGGGGGGGGAAGAGAGTGTCGGCTCCGCCCACAGTCCACCCCCGCTCCTCCCACGCTCTGCCCCCACTCTGCCCCAGATCCCGCCCCCTCCCCGCTCGGCCCTGCCACCACACCCCTCCTCACCCCCTGGCCCGCCGCTGGCTTGCTGCGTCCCTCCTCAGTCCCCGACCCACTGCTCGCCTCCTCCCACCTGCCGCTCACCTCCTAACTCCCCTGCCAGAAACCCCCATGCCGGCCCCGAGAACCCCTGCCTGCCGCTGGCTCACCACTTCTTGCCTCCTCACCCCCACCTTCCCACCCGCCGCTGGCTCCCTCGCCACTCGCCTCTTCAACCCCCGCTGCCCACCGCTGGCCTTTTCACACACACCCCCGCCCGCCCGTCTGCCGCTGGCTCGCCGCCTGCCTCTGGCTCGCTGCTCACCTCTTCACCATCCCCGCCCGCCACTTGTCTCCTCACCCGCCACCCACCAGCCAGCCACTGGCTCCCTCGCTGCTTGCCTCTTCACCACCACCCCCCGCTCACCTACTCACCCCCATATCCACTGCTGGCTCACCGCTTGCCTCTTCACCTAGCCCTGCTCGCCTACTAACCCCTCCTGCTGCAGGTCCCTCTGGCTCCTAGGATCAGGGGCAGCCGAGGGGGTCTCCATGTGCTGCGCCTGCCACAAGCGCGAGGTCCGTCACTCCCATTGGCCGAGAAAAGCACCAATGGGAGCTGCCGGAGCCGCGGAGCAGGGCTTGCAAGCATAGGTGCTGACTTTTGGTTTTGCCGGTGGGTGCCCCACCTGGCTCTGTCCCTTCCCTGAGGCCCCGCCCCCACTCTGCCCAAGGCCCCGTCCCCACTCTGCCTCTCTCTGCTCCTCCCTCCTTGTGGCTTGGTCTAGCACCTGACTCCACCCACTCACTCAAAGTGACCCAGGAGGTTCCCCTCCTCAGGGTAGGAAAGGTTGCCTACTGGTTAAAGCACAGGCCTGGGGCTCAGGTGTTCTGATTCTCTGCTCTGCCACAGACTCTCTGTTTAGGCCTTGGCTACACTTGAGAGTTACAGCGCACTAAAGCCGCCCCCAGCGCTGTAACTCACTCCCCGTCCACACTGGCAAGGCACTTACAGCGCTGTATCTCCATGGCTACAGCGCTGCAGGTACTCCACCTCCCCGAAAGGATTAACAGCTGGTGCGGAGTGGCTGAGACGCTGGTGCTCCAGTGTAAATGGGGAGTAACCTTATTACGCAGTGATTGACCTCCAGAAACTCCCCATAATCCTTTTAAGTGAAGATTCCTCTCCTTGTTTTGTTGTGATGCCTTTCTTTGTTTTGTTGTGAACTCCGGGGGCTCTGGGAACTGCTCATCAAAAAAACAAACACAGCTACTGTTTGCTGTGAATGAGTAGAGGCAGGCAGGGGGGCTCCCTTTGGAACGCCCACAGCTAATGTTTGCTTGAAGAGAGAGGCGGGGGGGAGGGGGGGGGGTCCGTTTTGGCGAGAGGCTGCTTATCTGGTCTGTGAGAAAAAACAAACAGCTGCTATTTGCTTTCAGTGAGTGAGAGAGGGGTGGAGGAGGGAGGGGGGTCGGAACTTGCAAGGCAGGGTGCTGACACAATGTCGGCACTCCAAAAACCCACTCTCTCTCCCCCCCCCCCCGCGCTCCCTATCACACTCCACTCCACCCCACCCTACCCCTTTTAAAAAGCACATTGTAGCCACTTGAACACTGGGATAGCTGCCCATAATGCACCGCTCCCAATGCCGCTGCAAATGCTGCAAATGTGGCCACGACAGTGCGCTGTCAGCTGTCAGTGTGGACAGACTGCAGCGCTTTCTCTACTCAGCTGTACGAAGACAGATTTAACTCACAGCACTGTACAGCTGCAAGTGTAGCCAAGGCCTCAGTCTCAGGAAAGTCACTTCATCTCTTGGTGCCCTAGATCTCCCTCTTCCAAATGGGGTTAATGTTTCCCTGCCTCCTAGGCTAAATCCATTCATGCCTGTGTGATGGAGGTATCAAGGTTTTAACATTCACAGCATCCCCTGGCAATGAGTTCCACAGGTTGACTATTGTGGGAAGAAATACTTCCTTTTGTTTGTTTTCTATCAACTCTAAGACGCCTGAGGATGTATTTTCAGTAGATACAAATGTTATCATCTTTTTTCCAATGGCAGTGTGCTTTCTTTTCCTATTAAGTTACTCAGCAATTAGAAATAAAGTCTTAAAAACATTGTAATCTATTTATACAATGCATTTGATATTTCTCCAGCACAAATGAAAACACACTCCAGTTCAAGATATTAAAGGTATAAAGATTCAAAACATAAAAACAAATTTAAAAATTGAACTTGCATTTACACATGACTGATCTAAAAGCCTGTTTTAGCTCTGGAAACAGTTCAGTTTTACAATGTAATAAGAAATCCTGAGTATGCATCTACAGTGACTGAATTGAACGATTTTTAACTGGTCTTAATGAAAATACAATATGACACTATACGTCTTAAATGTTAAGAAAATTTGCCCCCTAGACAATGTCATTTTCAAGGGCATACTCAAACGTTAAGGAAGTTACTAAAGAGACCTGTTCTAAGGCTGTAACAACCAGGTAGAATTAAGAGCACTCCGGGAGGGATTTTTTTTTTTTTTTTAATTATCAAAAGTTCCCAGGATCCATTTGTGACGGGTTGGATCACAGAAACCCCCTTGGGAGCTGCCACCTGATGTGCAAAGACTACCTCTGCTCCTGTTTCCCCTGCCAGCTCAGGACTCCAGCACCCTGTCTTGCTGAGCCAGACACTCCTGTCTGCTCCAACATAGACCCAGGGTCTGAATCACTTGCCCCAAAGCTGCAAGTTTACCTGAAAACGCTCACAGAAGTTTGCTTGTCTTTAGCACTCAGATGCCCAACTCCCAATGGGGTCTAAACCCAAATAAATCCGTTTTACCCTGTATAAATCTTATGCAGAGTAAACTCATAAATTGTTCGCCCTCTATAACACTGATAGAGAGATATGCACAGTTGTTTGCTCCCCCAGGTATTAATACATACTCTGAGTAAATTATTAAATAAAAAGTGATTTTATTAAATACAGAAAATAGGATTTAAGTGGTTCCAAGTAGTAACAGACAGAACAAAGTAAGTCACCAAGAAAAATAAAATAAAATGCGCAAATCTATGCCTAATCAAACTGAATACAGATAATCTCACCCTCAGAGATGCTTCAGTAAGTTTTTTCTCAGACTGGACACTTTCTAGGCCTGGGCACAATTCTTTCCCTTGGTACAGCTCTTGTTCCAGCTTAGGTGTTAGCTAGGGGATTCTTCATGATGGCTCCTCTCTCCCCTTTGTTCTGTTCCACCCCTTTATATATCTTTTGCATAAGGCGGGGACCCTTTGTCCCTCTGGGTTTCCACCCCCCTCCATCACTGGAAAAGCACCAGGTTAAAGATGGATTCCAGTTCAGGTGACATGATCACATGTCACTGCAAGACTTCATTGCCCACTTGCCAGCACACACATATACAGGAAGACTCACAGGTAAACACAGCCATCTGCAGATAATGGTCCTTGTTAATGGGAGTCATCAAGATTCCAAACCATCATTAATGGCCCACACTTTACATAATTACAATAGGCCCTCAGAGTTACATTTTATATTTCTAGTTTTAGATACAAGAGTGGTACATTTATACAAAACAGATGATCATACTCAGTAGATTATAAGCTTTGTAATGATACCTTACAAGAGACCTTTAGCATGAAGCATATCCCAGTTACGTTATATTCACTTATTACCATATTTTTCTAAAACTATCCCAGTTACATTATATTCACTTATTATCATGTTTTTATAAAACCATATAGACTGCACAACGTCACACCATTGACTATTTCAAGAAAAAAGATTGAGAAGCAGAGGTATGTACAATAATACTTCCTCTGATTTCCATCTAGAGCAATTGAAATGTCTCAAGGAAGAAGAACTGACTGTGACACTGAAAATAAAACTGATCAGCTTTGTGGGAGAGACTTGAGATCAGCACTCACCAAGTCCCTTCTCTCAGCCAAGGCTAGCCAGAAACTGCTCTCTCCTGGGTCTCATCCTATCAACTGGGTGGGAACTATTTTTATCCACATGAAGCGCTTTGAGTGCACCTCTGGCCCAGGGGCTGCTAGCACTGCTGCTGGCTGGGGGGGATTTCTAACTCGCACAGGCCCTCAGCCTGAGGGGGCATTTGAGAAACTCATTAAAGACTCCCTCTGTGTGCGAAGAGGTGGGGTGGACAAAGCAATCCAGCTAGCTCTCCTGCTCTCGGAGCAGCAGCAGCCCACACAATGGGGAATTTACATTTCCCAGAGCCGAGGGGGAGAGAGGAGCTGCTGATCCAGCTTCTCTGGGACAGCCGTATCAACTTCTTGCTCAGGGAGGAGTAAAAGCCTGCTTTGCCCTGGAAACGGACCACTTTTACCTGCCGTGGGAGCCAGGTTAGAAACTGCAGCCACACACTGCTCATCTGCTAGCTCCCTGCCAAAACAGCTGATAGATGGCTGCACACTACAGTAGATTGGTTAGAAACAGCTAATCTAGCCGCCCGCCAAAGGTTCATGGGGCTCCGCATGCAAGAGAGCTGATTTGCAGCGGCCACAACTGATTAACTAGGGTTACCATTCGTCTGTATTTTCCTGGACAATTTTAGATATTTAAAAATTCCTCCCGGAAGGCAATTTAAGAACTAAAAAGCCGGACATGTCCAGGAAAATACAGACGTATGGTAACCCTAGCATTAACAGTCAGAGAGAGGTGCTTAAATCAGGCTACAGGGAGAGGCTTATCGCCACAAGAGGGGTGGGGATTAGGACATCTCCCTCTCCTCAGCATCTCTCTTAGTTGGCTCCCTGCCTAGCCTGCTGGATTTTGTGGATCCCATTCCTAGGTGTGTCTCTCTCCCCATGCATTGCATAGGGAGCCAATAGGGCAGGGATCTCAAACTCAAATGACGACAAGGGCCGCATGAGGACTAGTGCATTGGCCCGAGGGCTGCATCACTGACATCCACCCCTTGTTGCCCCCGCCCCCTCCACCCTTTCCATGAGGCCCTGCCCCTGTCCCACCTCTTCCTGCCCCTTCCCTGCCCCCATTCCAACCCCTTCCTCAAAGTCCTCACCCCAACTCTGCCCCCTCCCTTCCCACAGGGGGCGCAGGAGGCGTGTGGGATGTGATGGGGGCTCAGGGCAGGGAGTTGAGGTGCAGGAGGTGTGCAGGGTACAGCAGGGGGCTCAGGGCAGGGAATTGGGGTGTGGTGTGCAGGAGGGGTTCGGGGTGTGATGGGGCCTCAGGGCAGGGAGTTGAGGTGCAGGAGGTGTGCAGGGTACAGCAGGGGGCTCAGGGCAGGGAATTGGGGTGTGGGGTGCAGGAGGGGTGCGGGGTGTGATGGGGCCTCAGGGCAGGGAGTTGAGGTGCAGGAGGTGTGCAGGGTACAGCAGGGGGCTCAGGGCAGGGAATTGGGGTGTGGGGTGCAGGAGGGGTGAGGGGTGCAGCGGGGGCTCAGGGCAGGGAGTTGGGGTGCAGGAGGGGTGAGGGGTGCAGCAGGGGGTTGGGGTGCAGGGTGTGGCAGGGGGCTCCGGACAGGGGGTTGGGGTGTGTGCTCCGGCCCGGCACCACTTACCTAGAGCAGCTCCGAGGTGGCAGCACCATGGCCAGGGCAGGCTCCCTGCCTGCCTGCCCTGGCCCCTGGCCCCGCTCCACTCCAGGAAGCAGCCGGAGTCCGGGGGGGGGGGAGAACGGCGCCATGTGCTGCTCTTGCTCCTCCAGGTACCTCCCCTAAAACTCCCATTGGCCGCGGTTCCCCGTTCCCGGCCAATGGGAGCTGCGGGGGGCAGTGCCTGGAAGCGAGAGCACAGAGCCCTCTACTCCCCCATCCCCCACCGCCTGGGGCTGCAGGGACATAGTTCCAGCCGCTTCAGGGAGTAGTGCAGGGCTCGCAGCGCCACGGGGTAGGCAGAGGGGCGGGGGGGGCGTGCGGGCGGGGGGGCATGGGGAGCTTGGCGGGCCGCATGAAAGAACCCCGTGGGCCGCATGCGGCCCACGTGTTTGAGACCCCTGCAATAGGGTGACCAGATGTCCCAATTTTATCGGGACTGTCCCGATATTTGCTTGTTTGTCCCACGTCCCGACCGATGTTTGATCGGGACATGGGACAAACAAGCAATTTTGCCCTTCGCTCCGGCACACAGGCGGAGCCCGGAGGGGCTCTCGCCCCCCCTGCCCCCAACCCCGCCCCCTCCTTCCCCCATTGGATCCCTCCCCAAATCCCTGCCCTAGCCCTGCCCCCAGCCCCGCCCCTCACTGCCCCCATTGGATCCCTTCCCAAATCCCCGCCCTGGCCCCGTCTCTTCCCCAAGCACACAGCATTCCTCCTCCCTCCCAGGCTTGCGCTGATCAGTTGTATGGCAGCGCAAGCCTGGAGGGAGGGGGTGGCCCCCAGCACTCACTCTGCGAACTGCTCCAGTCCAGCTTCTCCAGGAAGGCGAGCATGGCCCGGCAAAGATCCTGCAGCGGCTCCCTCCGCCCGAGCCCCCGGTAGAAGGCAAGGCAGGCCTGGGGATCTGCCCCGGGGATCTAGCGCAGCTCGTGGGCTTGGCAGCTCCGGGCTGGGGCGTGCTCAGCTGTTGCGGCCACCATAGAGTCGGGTGGAGACAGGGCTGTGCCGCCTGGTGGTGGCAGAGGGGGGGGGCACTCCGGCGGCTTTTTTTTTGCTTTTGCTCCGCTGCCGGCTTTTTTTCCCCTCTGCCGGCACCCCCCCCCCCCCATCCCGATATTTCATCTTTGTCATCTGGTCACCCTAGGAGTCAAGGTGACTAACTCAGGCATGGAGGATCCTATGGGTTTTCCAGTAATTTTCTAGATTCCTAAAAGTTAGGCATTGCAACACCAAAGTGCCCATGTTGACCCAGGCTTCAGTGGCTGCCATCAGCCGGGTTGTTGATCTGTAGACAATTGTAAATGAAGCTGATGGGTTTATTGGCCAGATGGCAGGGGCCCCATATGTCCTATATTTCCCCTTGTAATTTTTAAATGTTCACCTAAATCCCCAGTTTTCTGCTGATGATTTATAAAAGAGAAAGGGCAGAGACAATAAATGCTCCTCAGCAACACCCCAAAGGGAAACTTGGCAACTCTACCATTCACTCTGCTAATGGGAGCTGTCTCGAGATTCAAAGGGTCAGTCTAGACCAGGAAAAGGGGCGGGGTTCAGTCAGGGTCAGAGGGAAATGTTCTAGCTAAGCCTGACCATGTTTCCTAGTCTGGACAAACTTAGTCTGCTGCCAAACAGTAGGTGGGATCCCAGACCTCTAGGTCCTCTTGCATCAGTCCCTCTCAATGTTGGTTTGGAATGCAGTGGGATGCAGAAGGGCAGGGGGTGAATGATAAGGGTCATGAACTCTCTGGTGCTCTCCCGCTCTTCTTATTCCATGATCCACAAACCGCTGATAGCCCCAGCATCCAGCTCCCCCTTTTTCCCATCTCTACCAGCCCCAGCCATTCAATCCCCCAGTTCCCTGCACAACATCATACCTCCCAGTCCCTTAACGTTTGATCCCCCAGAACCCAGCGCATGGGGGATTTGGGGACAGGAGGAATTACAGTAGAACCTCAAAGATACAAAGAGTTACGGACTAACCAGTCAACCAGACACCATGTGCAACTGGAAGTAACCAATCAGGCAGCAGCAAAGACGACCAAAAAAAAAATGCAAATACTGTACTGTGCCTCTATTGCATCTTAAAGGTAGGCATATCTGGGCTGCCTGTCCCCACCCCCACGCACCTATGGGGCAGCCACTTACAGGAAGGGGGACACACTGTTTTCATTCACACACAGATAGACACACACACACCCCTGCCAGGAGGGGGACAAGCTTGCAAACTCATGCCAGAGCTGAGAATGGAGCTGAGCTACTGCTGAAGCCTGGCCTGGAGTGTCAGCTGCTGGATCTGGAGCCCAAAGTGCTCTTTGTTCAGAGTTACAAATATTTCAGAGATATGGACAACTTCCATTCCTGAGGTGTCTGTAACTCTGAAGTTCTACTGTGCCAGCTTCAGGGACACTCATTCTTCAGGGAAAAGCTCCAGGTAAGTGGGGGAGCCCAGCCCAGGGGCTGGTGCAAGATAGAAGGTGGGGACAGATGTCTAGAGTGAAGTTGGGGCCTGGCCCAAGTGCCTCCTCCTAATCTCCATGGAAGGAGGATCACATCTATGAAGGGAAGGGAGAGGGAAGAACTTCAGCCAGGCAGAAGAAGCCTGGAGGAGTTTTTCTGTGGAGTTTCTCTGTGTCCTTTTCCCCACATGTGGCCCATCAGCTCAGCAGCCAAGGCTGCAATAGGGAGATGGGGCTGACTGGGGCTTCTCCTCCTCTTCCTGGAGTTGGAAACAGGACCCCAGACCAGAAGTTATTGGATTTAATACCTTATTTGGACGTATACGGCAGTTCTGCCCTCTCAGAGCTGTTGTCTTAATCTGTCTGCTGACTCAGGCAAATGTTGCTGCATCAGTTATGGTTGGGTCTCAGTTTCAAGTTTTCCTTTGCTGACATGAGGGCTAGAAACTTACTCAATGGCTATTGGCAGTCGTAACATTAAACCTCTGAGTAAGAGTTTGCAAGCACCTGGGAGTTTAGATTGGAAGCTTTGGGAGTCTCTGTTGATATTCAGACTGTTCCTCCTACTGCATCTTTCCCCAAATTCACTCTTGTCTCACTATAAAATAGTTGTGTTTCTGTTAATGCCGTGGTTATCTGTAATACAGCAGCAGCCAGAGGCTCCACCCTATTGTGCTAGGTGCTGTAAATCCACATCATGACAGACAGCTCCAAAGGGAAAGAGCTTACAATCTAAATATTAAAAGTAATAACAGTAATAATAATGATGTATAATAATTAATGATGATTTTGAAGATGTCAGGAGCAAATCCATGTCTAAGACCTTCCACTTAAAGCAGGTATTCAACTTCCATTTACTGAGAAAAGTGCAGATTTTCTCCCCCCAAATTACAGCACTTAACCTGAGAGTACAGAACACATCACCTGAGAACTTACAAGTAAATCTGTTAATGCCTTTAGCAATTAATATTAAAAATGGGTCTGTTCAGATATTTAGCACTGACTGTCAGACCTTGCCATGTAGTGATACCATTCCTAGCCCCATACAATCATAATTAAGGACATAAGGTTTACCCGCATCAGTGCTCGTGTGCATAACGCTATGTCAGCGGGAGATGCTGTCCTGCCAACATAGCTACTGCCGCTCAGTGAGCTGGTTTTATTATGTTGACGGGTGAGTTCTCTCCCATCGGCAGAACATGGCTACATGAGCACTCTTACGGCACAGCTGTATCGGTACAGCTGTGCTGCTGTAAGCTTGTAAGCATCTGTGGCGAGTAATGAAGGCTGGGGGAAGCTAAGTCTCCCCAAACTTCGAGCTGCCAGAGCAGCGGGCAGGTAGTGGCAGATTATCCCAGGGGCCCCGGCCAATTTGGGGCCCCTGAAAAAATCTCCCCCCGTGAAGGCCCCAGGGCTGGAGAAGCTCTCGCTCCCTGCCACGGTCCCCCGTCGGGGCACAGAACTTTTCTGGTCTCAAGGCCGCAGCAGGGAGGGGAGGTGGGAGGGAAGGAGAGAGCGAGGGGCAGGGCCTCAGGGGGAAGAGGTGGAGTGAGGTTGGAACAGTGGCGGGGGTGCAGGGGAAGGGGTGGAATGGGGCAGAGGTACGGACAGAAGGGGTGCGGCCTTGGCCAGAAGAGGTGAGACAGGGGGCTATCCTCCTCAAGGGGGAAGCTTTACTCACCGCCTATGTTTATAAGTGTAGACATGGGAGTTTTCCAAAAGCATCTTTTCCAAAATGACTTAGGGCTGGATTTTCAAAGGTAATGGGTACCTGAAGATGCAGCTAGGGGCCTAGTGTGGTGTCAAAGCAGCCTGCAGGGCTAAAAATAATAATTTAGACATTCCGGCTTGGGCTGGAGCCTGGGATCTGAGACCGTCCTCTCACATCAGGTTTCAGAGCCTGGGCTCCAGCCAAAACCTGAACCACTATATTGTTATTTTAGCCCCAAAGCTGAGCCCCATGAGCCCAAGTCAGTTGACCTGAGCTCTAAGACTTGCTGCCGTGGGTCTTCATTTGCAGAGTAGGTATATCCTGAGTCTTCTTAGACTCTGACGGCCTGGGAGGGGGCAAACATGTCCCTGGCAGCTCTTAACACTGGGGAGATTTACCCATCTCTGTGGAATTGAACAGGACCCTCTGGCTTGTCCCAATGGCAGTAATGTGGTTAGATTTGTAAATGGCTAATCATCCCCAAAACAAACACTCTTCCCTCTCTTCTCTATCACCCTCTCTGCTCTGTCTTATTTAGTCTGGACAAAACACCCTGACTCCCTCAGACAAAGGGTGTGTGGGGTTAGTTACATTTTCTCTCTCTGTGCCACAGATTGTTCCTTTTCCTTCTCTGTTTGTGGTGTTGGAAACTTTAAAACTGAAATCCATTTTCTGGAGCCGGGGTGCAATCCAGACTGGGCAGAGCAGACATGCCAACTCTCATGAATTGATCATGAGAGTCATGATTTCTGAGTAAAATTAACCCTCACTCAGGATCTCTTGGTTGAACTCTTCAATGGCAGGATTTTTTTTTTACACCTGGAGCACATTCTTAAAATGGGTTTCCAGTCAAACAGGACTGACCCACCCTAAACAAAGGAATGTGCTTTCTCCATGGGCAGTTGAGAAATCACTTACATAGCAGGTATACAAAGCTAGCCATCAGCGCTCCTGAGCTGGTTTGTGAAAGCAGCTGACTAACTGGATAGTTACAGTAATTCCAGTCAATTAGTGTGAGAGGAGAGGAATCCTTAAAGAACCACCCACAGTTCTACTGAGCTGCAAGGGTTGGCAGCAGGAGACTCAAATTTTCAAGTGCCTCCATGTGGTTGAAGATAACAGCAGTGTTGAGGAATCTGTTCTTTTTGGTTCAGTGGCAGTTCAGAACAAAAATCAGTTCAGATCCAACTAGTCGGTCTTTTCTGGAATTTTCAGTGAATCAAAAAAGTCCATTTTGGCACTATTCCTGAGATACAAGCCTGGGTGCCTCACACACCAGGTGAGTGCCATAACCACTGGGCAAAATGGGGATGGGGATGGAGACATTTATACAGAGCACATCACCGGCCACCGCCAATACCGAGAGTGAGCCGGCGTGTCTCCGCGCACCCACAATGAGGAAGAGACCTGAAGACTTCCTCTGTTGGACCCTATCCCCTGAACCCTGAACCCACCGAACCGAACTGAACTCCACCATATGAGGGTCATCCTATCCTCATTACCCGGCCCACTTATTTATACCTATTGTAACCCTTCTGCCCATCTAAGTTGGCAGCAACAAGGGCCGGGTTCTGTATCTAGGGGTTCCGTTTTAATAACGCAATGCAAAACCGGCTCGAGCCCCCACCCAGTGACCTGGGACAATTACATACCACCCCCTGGGCGCCTCTAAGAGGCAATACTTCCCCTCTCGCAAGCACGGAGTCTGAGTGTAACAGAAAATGTTTAATAACATGAGGTAAACGACATCAGCATTAAATTGGAAAAACACCACAAACAGACTTCATAACACAAACCATGAGCAACAAACCCACCCCAGCAAGTTGGGCTGTGTCCTTTCCCTTGGGTTCTGAAACCAGCAACCCAAGGATCACCAAAGTCCCAAAAGTCCAACAACCCCCCAAAGTCTCTGTCCTTGGTCAGTGCAGCCCCAGAGTTTGGGGTGGGGGGGAGGCACACAGGGTGTTAAGGGGCACCTTACGTGATCCGAGGCTGACGGGGTTCCGCCGCAGCCTTCACCACGAGCCGCTCCACTCCACCAGCTGTCCCGTGAGCTGCTCCCGCCGTCCCACGAACTGCTCTGGCAGCTGCTCCACTCTGCTCACCAACCTGTGAGCCGCTCAGCTCTGCTCCACTTCAGCCATCCCTTGGGCCACTCCCACAAGGCTCCGCTCTGCTAGCTGCTCCTCCAGCCACTCCGCTCCGCTCCACTCACCGACCTGTGAGTCGCTCAGCTCCACTCCAACCATCCCGCAAGGCTCCACTTAGCTAGCTGCTCCGCCAGCCACTTAGCAATATAGCTTCAGGTTCCCCCCACTAGTTAACACAGCCTCAGTGATCTCAGCTCTTTTGTGATTTCAGCTCTTAGCAATTTCAGCTCATAGTAGGGGAGCCCCAGTGCTAGTGCACAATTGACCCAAAGTGAATCCAGCTCAGCAGTCTGTAACTAGATTCCTAATAGAATCAAAGATAGCTCTGCTATTCAACAGTGGAGAGAGGAGGTAGTGCAATTGGTGTTTCAACCCCTCAGAGAGGAGCCCATACCATCAGGTACAAATACCTGTCCGCATCCTCTCTCCATTCACTGGGTTTTGTAACCCATGCCGCTTGTCAAGCAAGTGCTACTTAGGTAATGGTGAAGGACTCACTCAGTCCTTCTGTCCTACAACAGTTTCACTGCCCTTGATTCACAGAATCAGGGTAACAACACTTTATTCTTCCTGCCCCAATAACAGAGAAGACTGGGGATCCCACACCAGCCAAAGTAACCACTTTGAGTTGCTGTTGTTTCATGTCAGGCGATTGGGTGTGCCTATGCAAACAAGATCAGCCCCTGGAGTTCTTTCCCACACTCGCCATAATTCACCACCAGATGTCAGGGTAGAGCTCATCCTGACTCTGCTTACACTATGGCACATTAATTCGGTGGTGTGCGTCCAAGTACCGGGGCTAGCGTCGATTTCTGCAGCGTTGCACTGTGGGTAGCTATCCCATAGCTATCCCATAGTTCCCGCAGTCTCCCGCGCCCATTGGAATTCTGGGTTAAGATCCAAGTGCCTGATGGGACAAAAAACATCATCGCAGGTGGTTCTGGGTACAGCCTCACCTCCTCCCTCCCTCCTCCCTCCCTCCCTCCCTGCATGAAAGCAACGGACGGCAGACAACCATTTCGCGCCTTTTTTCCTGGGTGGGTGAACACTGCAGACTCCATACCACGGCAAGCATGGAGCCCACTCAGCTCAAGACAGCAGTCATGAACATTGTAAACACCTCGCGCGTTCTTGTGGAGTTTATGCTGAGCCAGGACCAGAAAAACGAGGCGAGGAGGCAGTGGCGGCGGCAGCGCAGTGACAAGCATGATGAGGACATGGACATGGACACGGACACGGATACAGAATTCTGTGAAACCACGGGCCCCGGTGCTTTGGAGATCATGTTGTTAATGGGGCAGATTCTATCCATGGAACGCCAATTCTGGGCAAGGGAAACAAGCACAGACTGGTGGGACCGCATAGTGTTGCAGGTGTGGGATGATTCCCAGTGGCTGCGGAACTTTCTCATGCGTAAGAGCACTTTCATGGAACTTTGTGACTTGCTGTCCCCTGCCCTGAAACGCCAGAATACCAAGATGAGAGCAGCCCTCACAGTTGAGAAGCGCGTGGCAATAGCCCTGTGGAAGCTTGCAACGCCAGACAGCTACCGGTCAGTCAGGAATCAATTTGGAGTGGGCAAATCTACTGTGGGGGCTGCTGTGATGCAAGTAGCCAAAGCAATCACTCAGGTGCTGCTACGAAAGTTAGTGACTCTGGGAAATGTGCAGGCCATAGTGGATGGTTTTGCTGCAATGGGATTCCTTAACTGTGGTGGGGCGATAGACGGAACCCATATCCCTATCTTGGCATCGGAGCACCAAGCCACCGAGTACATAAACCGCAAGGGGTACTTTTCAATGGTGCTGCAAGCACTTGTGGATCACAAGGGACGTTTCACCAACATCAACGCGGGCTGGGCGGGAAGGGTTCATGACGCTCGCGTCTTCAGGAACACTACTCTGTTTAAAGGGCTGCAGCAAGGGACTTACTTTCCGGACCAGAAAATAACCGTTGGGGATGTTGAAATGCCAATAGTTATTCTTGAGGACCCAGCCTACCCCTTAATGCCATGGCTCATGAAGCCATACACAGGCAGCCTGGACAGGAGTCAGGAGCTGTTTAACTACAGGCTAAGCAAGTGCAGAATGGTGGGAGAATGTGCATTTGGCCGTTTAAAAGGTCGCTGGCGATCATTATTGACTTGCTCTGACCTCAGCCAAAGAAATCTCCCCATTGTTATTTCTGCTTGCTGCGTGCTCCACAATCTCTGTGAAAGTAAGGGGGAGACCTTTATGGCGGGGTGGGAGGCTGAGGCAAATCGCCTGGCTGCTGATTACGCGCAGCCAAACACCAGGGCGATTAGAAGAGCACACCAGGAAGCGCTGTGCATCAGAGAAGCTTTAAAAACCAGTTTTATGACTGGCCAGGCTACAGTGTGAAATATCTGTTTGTTTCTCCTTCATGAAAACCCGCCCCCTTTATTGACTGATTTTCTGTAAGGAACCCACCCTCCCCCTTCCCCCAGCTTTCTTTCAAACCAAATAAAGTCACTATCATTTAAAAATCATGTATTCTTTATTAATAGATTATAAAAAGAGGGAGGGAACCCGGGTGGTATTTGGGAGGAGGATTGCTGGGAAAGAAAAAGCCACTAAGAAAAGGTTAAAAAAATGACAGCCTTTTGCTTGGGCTGTCTACTGGGGTGGAATGGGAAGGTGTACGGAGCCTCCCCGCCCCGCGTTCTTACACGTCTGGGTGAGGAGGATACGGAACATGGGGAGGGGGGAGGGTGGAACAGGGGCTGAAGTGGCAGTCTGTTTTCCTGCAGCCGTTCCTGAAGCTCCACCAGACGCGGGAGCATGTCTGTTTGCTCACGCAGCAGCCCCAGCGTTGTATCCTGCCTCCTCTGATCTTCCTGCCGCCACCTCTCATCTCGAGCGTCTCTCCTCTCCTCACGTTGGTCCCTCCTCTCCTCACGTTGGTCCCTCCTGTCCTCACGTTGGTCCTTTATGTCCTCACGTTGGTCCCTCCTGTCCTCACGTTGGTCCCTCCTGTCCTCACGTTCACTGGCTTCTTTCCTATACTTTGAAACTGTTTCCTTCCACTCATTCAGATGAGCTCTGTCACTGCGGCTGGATTCCATAATTTCAGAAAACATCTCGTCTCGCGTTCTCTTCTTACGACGCCTTATCTGTGATAACCTTCGGGATGGAGGAGGGAGGCTTGAGGAATTTGCAGCTGCTGTAGGGAGGGGAAAAAAGAGAGAATTGTTTAAAAAGATACATTTTGCAGAACAATGCTTATACTCTTTCACGGTGATCAACACTATTCACATTACATAGCACATGTGATTTCTGTGCAAGGTCGCATTTTGCCTCTTAATGCTGAGTGCCTGTGGCTTTGCTGCTAGAGATCACAGGTCTGGGCAACAGAATTCGGCTTGCATGCGGCCATGGTAAGCCATTGTCTTACAGCTTCTGCGCCCTCCTTTCCCACATACCAAGCATAGCCTGTAGAGTGCTGCGGTTTTTCTGTTAACATTCAGCAGCAGCAGAAAACAAACTAACCACCCCCCCCTCCCGCCATGAATTCTCTGGGATGATCGCTGTACCCCTCCCCCCCACCGCATGGCTGGTATCAGGAAAGATCCCTGCAGGAACCAAACTAACCCCCCCCCCCCGCCGCCGCCCCCCTCCCGCCATGAATTCTCTGGGATGATCACGGTACCCCTCCCCCCACCGCGTGGCTGGTAACAGGGAAGATCCCTGCTAGCCAAACGCGAAAAGCTCAGGGCCAATTTCCCATCTGCGCTTGGCTAACTGCAGGGAAGGATTTATTTTCCGCCATAGGCAAACAGCCCAGTAGGAACGGCCACCTCTGTCCCCTTAATTAAGTTCCCGTATTTCAACCAGGCTACCAGGAGTGATATCACTCTCCTGAGGATTACACAACAAGATAAAGAACGGATGTTGCTTGAATGCCAGCAAACACCGGGACCATACGCTGCCAGGCTTTGTCAGGCAATGATACCAGATTACTTGCTGCAAGCATGGCATGGTCAAGTGTCCTACCATGGAGGACGGAATAAGGATGCACTGCCCAGAAACCTTGTGGCAAGGCTTTTGGAGTACCTCCAGGAGAGCTTCATGGAGATGTCCCTGGAGGATTTCCGCTCCATCCCCAGACACGTTAACAGACTTTTCCAGTAGCTGAACTGACCGCGAATGCATCCCAAGTCCTCAGGGCAAAGTAATCATTAAAAACCGTTTGCTTTTAAAACAAGTTTTATATTTTAAAAGGTAAACTCACCTGAGGTCCCTTCCATGGGGTCAGAGTCTTGGGTACTGGCTTGGGAGGGTTGGGAGGGTACTTCAGTCAGGATGAGAAAAAGATCCTGGCTGTTGGGGAGAACGGAGTGCTGTGTGCTCTCTGCAAGCTCATCCTCCTCCTCCTCCTTCTCCTCCTCTCCCCCATCGGCAGAATCCTCAGGTGTCGCTGATGAGACTATCCCCGACCCGGAATCCACGATCACAGGTGGGGTAGTGGTGGCGGCCCCCCCTAGAATTGCATGCAGCTCGGCGTAGAAGCGGCCTGTCCGCGGCTCTGACCTGGAGCGACCGTTTGCCTCCTTTGTTTTTGATAGGCTTGTCTGAGCTCCTTGACTTTCACGCGGCACTGATCTGAGTCCCTATTGTGGCCTCTCTCCATCATGCCCTTGGAGATTTTTTCAAAAGTTTTGGCATTTTGTCTTTTAGAACAAAGTTCTGCAAGCACTGAATCCTCTCCCCATACAGCGATCAGATCCAGTACCTCCCTCACGGTCCATGCTGGTGCTCTTTTTCGATTATCAGCCTGCATGGTTACCTGTGCTGATGAGCTATCTGTGGTCACCTGTGCTCTCCACGCTGGGCAAACAGGAAATGAAATTCAAATGTTCGCGGGGCTTTTCCTGTCTACCTGGCCAGTGCATCTGAGTTTAGATTGCTGTCCAGAGCGGTCACAATGATGCACTGTGGGATAGCTCCCGGAGGCCAATACCATCGAATTGCGGCCACACTATCCCTAATTCGAAATGTTAAAATAGATTTTGGCGCTACTCCGCTCGTCGGGGTGGAGTACAGAAATCGATTTAAAGGGCCCTTTACATCGAAATAAATAGCGTCGTTGTGTGGACGGTTGCAGGGTAAATTCGAATTAAAGCTGATAAATCCGAATTAAAGTCGTAGTGTAGACCAGGCCTGTGATTGCCTGTAACTCCTGTATGAGTGATGTACCCTCACTGCTTGCAGACTGTACCTTGATTCATCCTCCTTGTACCCCCCCCCCATTGGGGATATTGCAGACAGTATGTGTTATGTGCTCTCCAACGTCAAAATACTAATATCCCCCTATACTCTGTATGTTACCCCGATGACTAATAACTGAAGTTTCAGCACTCTGTATCATCTATTTATAACATTTTCTAATAAAATTTTAAATATGCAGGGCCAGCTCTAGGCACCAGCGCTCCAAGCATGTGCTTGGGGCGGCACTTTCCAAGGGGTGGCACTCCAGCCCCCCCCCTTTTTTTTTTGCTTGGGGCGCAAAAAGCCGGGAGCCGGCCCTGAACCAAGATGTTCCCTGTCAGCTGAGGCTTTCAGGCTGAGCTGGAACTAACACTGTAGTTCTGGCTTCAATAGCTAGATGGTGCTCATGGCAGCCTGAGTTGCACAAGGAACAGAGGGTCCTGTGGCACCTTTGAGACTAACAGAAGTATTGGGAGCATAGGCTTTCATGGGTAAGAACCTCACTTCTTGAGATGCAAGTAATGGAAATCTCCAGAGGCAGGTATAAATCAGTATGGATTTTGGAAATCTCCAGAGGCAGGTATAAATCAGTATGGATTTTTTCCATACTGATTTATACCTGCCTCTGGAGATTTCCATTACTTGCATCTGAAGAAGTGAGGTTCTTACCCACGAAAGCCTATGCTCCCAATACTTCTGTTAGTCTCAAAGGTGCCACAGGACCCTCTGTTGCTTTTTACAGATTCAGACTAACACGGCTACCCCTCTGATACTTGAGTTGCACAAGTTGGACTGCAGTTCAGGCTGCCCTGCCGCTGGGGAGCTGGAGCATCAACCCCTGGAGCTGAGCCCGGGCTGCGGCGGCGAGAGGGGCTCAGCTCTGGGGGATGATGCTCTGGCTTTCCAGCAGCAGGGCAGCCTGAACTGCAGTCCAGCCTATGTGTGAGGAGCTGGGGAGAGAAGGAAGTGGGGCCCGGAATTCAGGGAGGGGTCCTGCTGCCTCTGCTCCGAGTCTCCCCAGCAGGGCCGGCTCCAGGCACCAGCTCGCCAAGCAGGTGCTTGGGGCGGCCACTCCGGAGAGGGGCGGCAGGTCCAACTATTCGGCGGCAATTCGGCGGACGGTCCCTCACTCCCGCTCGGAGCAAAGGACCTCCCGCCAAATTGCTGCCGCAGATCATGATCACAGCTTTTTTTTTTTTTTTTTTTTGCGCCACTTGGGGCGGCAAAAACCCTGGAGCTGGCCCTGCTCCCCAGGGCAACGTGGCGTTTCCCTGTTCAAGTGGGCTGTGCAGGGCGCCACCAGGCTGGGCAGGGGGTGCAGATCCTGGCTCGCACGCTGACAGGGCGAGTGGCTGGGCAGCCCGAGCTGCCAGGGAACTGCTGCCACCCCCTCCTGCCCCCGGACCCAGCCCACCGCGCACCTCCCCCACCTCAGCCCTGCGCTGCCTGCCCCGGGTGGGGAGAGGCAGAGCCCGGCTCCGAGCGGGGCAGCGAATACTGCCCCGTCAGGGGACCCCCGCGGCTCGGGCACCTGGGGTCGGTGTCTGTCCTCTCAGCTCTGCATGCACGGGGCTGGGGAAGCAACTGTCAGCGCCTGCCCCTCTCAGCCCTTGCACCCCCCATCACGCTCGCAGCCCCTCCACTTGTACCTCCCTCCATTGCTCCTTCGCCACACTCCTTTCCCTTGTACTCTGCTTTCACCCGCACCTCTCCCCTTGTACCCTCCCGCAGCCCTCTCCTCCCGCACCTCGCCTGCACCTCTTCTCCCACAACCCTCCTGATACCCCCTCTCCTCCTCCACCCTCCTCCGCAAGTACATCACACCCTGCTTCTCTGCCAGTGTAGAGCCCCCACGTACCCCCACACCCACTCCTCTGCCTGAACCCTCTTTACTAGATCACCATCCCTTTCTGGGTACAAGGTTTGAGGGTTAGTCCCTATGCCTTCCATGTGCATTTGGAGCACTAAAGATGGGGTTGCGGGGGATGGGGGGTGAGATTTATACTAAAGTGAAATAAAAATAGGAGAAACGGTTTGATCCCCACTGCAAGTGTAAAGGGGGTTGCTGTGGTGAACGAGGAGGTCACGTTTGTGGGGGAAGCCCAGGGCTGGGGTGGCAGGGGATGCGGGGGGGGGGGAGCGAGAGCCCAGGGCTGGGGTGGGAGGGTGGGGAAAAGCTTAGGGCTGGGGTCGGGGGCAGCCAAAAATTTTTTTGCTTGGGGTGGAAAAAACCTAGAGCCGGCCCTGGTAGTATGAATTCCTCTGGCCTTTTTGTGAATGAGCAGAACTATTTGTGTGAAATCTGCAAATAGTTTCATGTCAACTGAAATGGCATATTTTTCACAAATGAACTATTAGTCAAAAATATTTTGTCATGCTGTAATCCCAAGTAGGTGGAGAATGGCACTGCACATTGTTCCCAAGTCAGTGATGATTACTAGAAGTGTCAGTCTTTCCATAAACTACCTTTAGGAATTGGATCAGGCTTTAAATATGGAACACATAGAAAACTAATTCATGATAGCATACAACAAAATATCAGAGAGGTAGCCGTGTTAGTCTGGATCTGTAAAAAGCAACGGATGCGCATCCGACGAAGTGGGCATTCACCCACGAAAGCTTATGCTCCAATACATTTGTTAGTCTTAAAGGTGCCACAGGACTCTCTGTTGCTTTATACAACAAAATGACATCCAGGTTCTGTGTTCTGCAGTCCTACCACACAGAGACAGGGAAGGGCAGTGTGTTGTTGCTCAGTAGATCAGTCCATACGAATAGAGTGGCTGTGCTGCTGATCTCCATGTAATGGCAATCCTTTTTCTGTTGCTTTTGTTTTGTTTTGATTTTATATATATATAATTATATATTTTATATAACCCAACAAACTATACATAAAGTTCTCATCATATATTAACCATTTGCTACCTAACCCTAGCTATACTTGAAACATTACATGATGCATGTAATATGAATAGTTAAACTATAAATAAATGTGTATTATACAATTTACAAACAAACAAAATCGGTTTATAAAAATCCAACTTATTAAAGAAAAATTATGAAGTTAAGATAAAGAATAAAAGCAAAGTTCAGAGAAGAGGGGTAGATATCGGGAGGGAAGGAAGAGAGTAGAGAGGAGGCAGGAGCAAGGGCGCAAGGGCCTAATCCAATCTGGCCTAATGATGGGGTTGCCTGCTAGACAGAGTTTCGAGTTACCCCAGACTGAAGCCCTGGGATGCAAAAGGGAGTGATTTTTTTAATTTAGTAGATATTGTATGACAAGTATTTCTGGCTGCCCCGATAGCTGGTAATTGTTCTTTAGGGAACCGGTATTAATCCAAGTACAGTGCATCGGAAAGGGGTAAAGGAGCAGCCATTTCTGCTTCCAGCTGGAGCTTTACAGCACAAGGGAATAAGCCATTGTGCTGCTTGGCTAAGAATTATTTCCTGATGTTAAGGTTAGGAAATCTAAAACCATCTGTTTTGACAGGGAGCTGGAATCTGTGTAAGCACCCCACAACAAGGACCTGAACATGGTGTCGATATTGGTAAAATAAAAGGGAGGAATATGGATAGGGAGGGAATTCAGAATGAAAAGGATCCTGGGAAGGATATTCATTGTAATTATGTTTGTTTTTCCCTGCCATCCATTTAAATAATTTGTTAACTGCATGGTTAATGGGGCTAGGAGTTTATCTTCTGAGACCCTAATTTGATCCCTTGAATTGGAGAACTTGGAGTGGAGAGTGCTTCCTGTGTGGCAAAATGTGACGGATGTTGTCCAATTTAACATAGAGCTCTTTATCACTGAGATCTGAACATTTTCCATACAATTAATTGTTCAAGAGTATTTTCCGGTCTGCTGGCAGTTTACTAAGGTTATACAAAAAAACTCAGGTCTCTTCTTGATGCTTCATTTGTCCAAACCTTTCTTCGAAGGGCACTCAAGCAGTGTTAACAAGTGAGCAAAAAAACTTCCTCTTGAATTTTTCTTCCGAGCTTCCCATCACCTCATCTCTGCCCACGTAACCAAAGTGTCTCTTCTTCCGATGAATATGAGTTCCCTTGAAGACAGGCTCAACTCCTAAATCTTAAGACATTTTTTTGGCAGCAGTGATGGCCCAAAATTTGAAGTCAGTGATCTGGTTTGCCAGTTTTTGCACCTTGTGTTGAATTGCTTGACATCAGTGCTCATGCATGACATCATCGTATTTCCCAAGGAGTTTCACCAAACCGAGGAAATTACTGTTATGTTCAGTGAGCAACTTATCCGACGAGCCACAGAAAGCCAATTTATTCTTTGCAAGGAGGAGGGTAATTGAGATCGAACACGTTCCTCCAATGCTGCATTCCTCCATTAAAAATGCACTGGTTTTCTGCGTCTATGCATTTATTCAGCTTGAGCCTGGACTTGACCTCCATCCATTTGGAGTAGGCCGTAAAATGGCCAGGTGACTTTTCATGTTGCTTCAGTGCATCAGTCAAGTCATACCAGTAATTGTACCCAGAAAGCACAAGCAACAATTTGGCATTTTTGTCAAATATTTTGCAACAAAAACAGAACACTTTGTCAGTTGATTTTGAGTAAACTAGCCAACACCGATCCAGTTTATCACCATTCTTGAGCACTCTTTTGCAGTGTGACTTAGAGACATGACACTTCTGTTCATTTACTAGAAATGCCATATCCTCAGTCTTGTCCGGCCTGTTCAAAATTGTATGATCAATATCAGCAGAGTTTAGGATTGCCAGCCATGAAGCAGGAACTGATGTATCGATTTGTGGTGTGTAATTTTTTTTCACTGCTGTTTCTGTCATCATGCGAGTCTGGTTCTTCTTTATTATTTCTCTCCTTTTCATGTAAACCAGATTTTTCTTTGTTATTACTCTTCTTTTCATGGGAGCCACATTTATCTTTATCATCACTCTCCTTTATGCCGCCAGGAAAACTAGACAATTCTCCATCACTTTCCTCACATTTCCATTCCTTATCTTCAGGTTTATCTGCTAATTCCATAGTAATAGGACTTCCATCATTTATGCTTCACTCCTCAGTTTCTTCTGCACTGGGACAATCATTACTGCCTAAAGCTCGGTCTATGTTGTTCTGTTTCAGATATTTTCTCATCAAATTTGCCCCTTGCTGCATACTAGAATACAATTGAGCTTTTTGCTTCCTATACTGAGCTCCTGAAGGCTTCTTCGGGATCATCTTTTATTTTCTATTGGGGAAAACAGACAGTAGTATGGAGACCAAAAGTCTATGTTCCGCAATCTTAGAAAGTCATCAAACATTATGTGTTATGCACAACAAAAGAAGTAACAGTATTTCTTGTATATTGTTGCATAGATAGGTGTTCGATAGATATCTCTGATGTCTCATTAAATATGTCTTTTATTAGTCGCTACTTACGCTCTTCGAGTCTTATAACACAAGTACACTTCCACAATTACACAATCAAACAAGGTTCACACTATCGTAGGTGGGCTCTCACTTCACTTCAGTTTGGTCTTATATCTCATTGACTGACTGGTGATGCCCCGACTCTTATATACACGCAGGGGCATGGCTGACAACATTCTAGGCAGTTCAAGGAAAATGTAGTTCTCAGAAAGTCTGGAAGGTTCCACAAGATTCTACAAAGGTCCAGAACATTCTAGGAGGCTAGTAAAAAATGAATCCACATACGGAATACCTGAAACATTTTACTTCAAACATTCTATTTTCCCTTTTGTTGCTAACAACAAAAACAGCACCTCAAGCTTGGCGCCCCCCAAGTCAGCACCCCAGGGGGTCGCCTGCCCCTCAATCCAGCCCTGGAGGTGGTAATTTTAGCAGATATCTCCCTCCTGATTCTAACAAAGGCCCAGGGAGCATGGCTACTGATAGCATCCTGAAGCCACCCAGGCCTACATGCTGCTAGTCTCTTTACTGCGATGATGCTTGCCAAAGTTATCACTGACTGGTGTGGGAAAGTGTCTTACCATGGAGGAAGAAATGAGGCTGCAATCCCTAGAAACCTTCGGCAGAGGACTGCAGAGTACCTCCGCAGAAGTTTTATTGAGATCGCTCAGGAGTATTCAAGGGTCATCAGTAAACTGCTCCACTTGCTCCCCCCACCTAACTTAACAGGGGAATGAAAATCAGATAACAACTCTACCTCACTGTGTGGTACCACTACCTCTTCTAGTATGAGTAAATTAATGAAAAGTTAATAGCTGTGTCCTGCTAAGTTTGTAGCCACCATCACTGTAATGGGAAATAAATTTACACATTTACCTGAGGTCCCCCCCGCATCAGACTTGCTTATTCTTAACTGCCGGGACTAGAATCATAGAATATCAGAGTTGGAAGGGACCTCATGAGGTCATCTAGTCCAACCCCCTGCTCAAAGCAGGACCAATTCCCAGCTAAATCATCCCAGCCAGGGCTTTGTCAAGCCGGGCCTTAAAAACCTCCAAGGAAGGAGACTCCATCACTTCCCTAGGTAACGCATTCCAGTGTTTCACCACCCTCCTAGTGAAATAGTTTTTCCTGATATCCAACCTGGACCTCCCCCACTGCAACTTGAGACCATTGCTCCTTGTTCTGTCATCTGCCACCACTGAGAACAGCCGAGCTCCATCCTCTTTGGAACCCCCCTTCAGGTAGTTGAAGGCTGCTATCAAATCCCCCCTCATTCTTCTCTTCTGGAGACTAAACAATCCCAGTTCCCTCAGCCTCTCCTCATAAGTCATGTGCTCCAGACCCCTAATCATTTTTGTTGCCCTCCGCTGGACTCTTTCCAATTTTTCCACATCCTTCTTGTAGTGTGGGGCCCAAAACTGGACACAGTATTCCAGATGAGGCCTCACCAATGTCGAATAAAGGGGAACGATCACGTTCCTCGATCTGCTGGCAATGCCCCTACTTATACAGCCCAAAATGCCGTTAGCCTTCTTGGCAACAAGAGCACACTGTTGACTCATATCCAGCTTCTCGTCCACTGTGACCCCTAGGTCCTTTTCTGCAGAACTGCTACCTAGCCATTCGGTCCCTAGTCTGTAGCAGTGCATGGGATTCTTCCGTCCTAAGTGCAGGACTCTGCACTTGTCCTTGTTGAACCTCATCAGGTTTTTTTCGGCCCAATCCTCTAATTTGTCTAGGTCCCTCTGTATCCGATCCCTACCCTCTAGTGTATCTACCACGCCTCCTAGTTTAGTGTCATCTGCAAACTTGCTGAGAGTGCAGTCCACACCATCCTCCAGATCATTAATAAAGATATTAAACAAAACCGGCCCCGGGACCAACCCTTGGGGCACTCCGCTTGAAACCGGCTGCCAACTAGACATGGAGCCATTGATCACTACCCGTTGAGCCCGACGATCTAGCCAGCTTTCTATCCACCTTACAGTCCATTCATCCAGCCCATACTTCTTTAACTTGGCGGCAAGAATACTGTGGGAGACCGTATCAAAAGCTTTGCTAAAGTCAAGGAATAACACATCCACTGCTTTCCCCTCATCCACAGAGCCAGTTATCTCATCATAGAAGGCAATTAGGTTAGTCAGGCACGACTTCCCCTTTGTGAATCCATGCTGACTGTTCCTGATCACTTTCCTCTCCTCTAAATGTTTCATAATTGATTCCTTGAGGACCCGCTCCATGATTTTTCCAGGGACTGAGGTGAGGCTGACTGGCCTGTAGTTCCCCGGATCCTCCTTCTTCCCTTTTTTAAAGATGGGCACTACATTAGCCTTTTTCCAGTCATCTGGGACCTCCCCTGATCGCCATGAGTTTTCAAAAATAATGGCTAATGGCTCTGCAATCTCACCCGCCAACTCCTTTAGCACCCTCGGATGCAGCGCATCCGGCCCCATGGACTTGTGCACGTCCAGTTTTTCTAAATAGTCCCGAACCACTTCTTTCTCCACAGAGGGTTGGTCACCTTCTCCCCATGCTGTACTGCCCAGTGCAGCAATCTGGGAGCTGACCTTGTGCGTGAAGACAGAGGCAAAAAAATCATTGAGTACATTAGCTTTTTCCACATCCTCGGTCACTAGGTTGCCTCCCTCATTCAGTAAGGGGCCCACACTTTCCTTGATTTTCTTCTTGTTGCTAACATACCTGAAGAAACCCTTCTTGTTACTCTTAACATCTCTTGCTAACTGCAACTCCAAGTGTGATTTGGCCTTCCTGATTTCACTCCTGCACGCCTGAGCAATATTTTTATACTCCTCCCTGGTCATTTGTCCAATCTTCCACTTCTTGTAAGCTTCTTTTTTGTGTTTAAGATCAGCAAGGATTTCACTGTTTAGCCAAGCTGGTCGCCTGCCATATTTACTATTCTTTCTACACATCGGGATGGTTTGTTCCTGCAACCTCAATAAGGATTCTTTAAAATACAGCCAGCTCTCCTGGACCCCTTTGCCCTTCATGTTATTCTCCCAGGGGATCCTGCCCATCTGTTCCCTGAGGGAGTCAAAGTCTGCTTTTCTGAAGTCCAGGGTCTGTATTCTGCTGCTCTCCTTTCTTCCTTGTGGCAGGATCCTGAACTCGACCATCTCATGGTCACTGCCTCCCAGGTTCCCATCCATTTTTGCTTCCCCTACTAGTTCTTCCCTGTTTGTGAGTAGCAGGTCAAGAAAAGCTTTGCCCCTAGTTGGTTCCTCCAGCACTTGCACCAGGAAATTGTCCCCTACACTATCCAAAAATTTCCTGGATTGCCTGTGCACCGCTGTATTGCTCTCCCAGCAGATATCAGGGTGATTAAAGTCTCCCATGAGAACCAGGGCCTGCGATCTAGCAACTTCTACTAGTTGCCAGAAGAAAGCCTCATCCACCTCATCCCCCTGGTCTGGTGGTCTATAGCAGACTCCAACCACGACATCACCCTTGTTGCTCACACTTCTCAACTTTATCCAGAGACTCTCAGGTTTTTCTGCAGTTTCATACTGGAGCTCTGAGCAGTCATACTCCTCTCTTACATACAACGCAACTCCCCCACCTTTTCTGCCCTGCCTGTCCTTCCTGAACAGTTTATATCCATCCATGACAGTACTCCAGTCATGTGAGTTATCCCACCAAGTCTCTGTTATTCCAATCACATCATAGTTCCCTGACTGTGCCAGGACTTACAGTTCTCCCTGCTTGTTTCCCAGGCTTCTTGCATTTGTGTATAGGCACTTAAGATAACTCATCGATCGTCCCTCTTTCTCAGCATGAGACAGGAGTCCTCCCCTCTTGCGTTCTCCTGCTTGTGCTTCCTCCCAGGATCCCATTTCCCCACTTACCTCAGGGCTTTGTTCTCCTTCCCCCGGTGAACCTAGTTTAAAGCCCTCCTCACTAGGTTAGCCAGCCTGCTGGCGAAGATGCTCTTCCCTCTCTTCGTTAGGTGGAGCCCGTCTCTGCCTAGTACACCTTCTTCTTGGAACACCATCCCATGGTCGAAGAATCCAAAGCCTTCTCTCCGACACCACCTGCGTAGCCATTCGTTGACTTCCACGATTTGACGGTCTCTACCCCGGCCTTTTCCTTGCACAGGGAGGATGGACGAGAACACCACTTGCGCCTCAAAGAGCAGCAATGCTATAAGCAGGAATGCTTTCTAAGGTTTGAATCAGGTATGAAAAAGTATTTTCCATACCTAGAAGAAATAATTTGGATAGGGAATGTTTAGTTAGATGCTATCAGGTTTATTTCTTATTTTGGCTTGTGGATCTCCTCTGTGCTAACCTCAGATGTTTTTGTTTGCTTGTAACCTTTAAGCTGAACCCCCCCAAAAAGCTAGTCTGGGTGCTTAATTTTTGGAATTGCTCTTTTAAAATCTAGCAAAAGCCTAAGTTCCAGATGTATTCTTTTCCTTTTTGTTTTTAATAAAATTTACTTTTTTAAGAACAGGATTGGATTTTTGGTGTCCTAAGAGGTTTGTGCATGTTGTTTGATTAGCTGGTAGCCACAGCTAATTTCCTTTATTTTCTTTCTCAGTTCTTCCCTGGAGGGTGGGGTTGGGGGGTGAAAGGGCTTGAAGGTACCCCACAGGGAGGAATTCCCAAGTGCTCCTTCCTGGGCTCAAAGGGGGTTTTTTGCATTTGGGTGGTGGCAGAGTTTACCAAGCGAAGGTCAGAGAAAAGCTGTAACCTTAGGAGTTTAATACAAGCCTGGAGTGGCAAGTATTAATTTTTAGAATCCTTGCAGACCCCACCTTCTGCACTTGGAGTGACAGAGTGGGGAATGAGCCTTGACAGACCCTCTCAAGAATTGTTCTTGGAGGGTCAAAAGGGGGATATGTAGTGGTAGAATTTTATGTTTGTATTTTTTATAATTTAAAATAAAATATAATGAATAATAATATAGCATGTATTAATGTATGATTTGACTATATCCTGCCAGCCATCCTTTCTGAAAGCAAAAAGGAATGGCCTAGGGTGGCCATTGGTAAAGATGTATCAGCCAGAATTTGTGTCTGAGCTGATTTCAAGGCAGTAACAGACCTTTTAGGGTCACTACTTTGTTGTAGGTTTAGCATTTTAAAATAAGTAAAAGAATGCAATGATTGGTTTCTCTTGCATTGCAATTTAATGTTCCTGTTCAAATGCTCTGTGTAAATCAATTCTGTTTTGTGTGTGAATGAGGTATGCGTGTGTTAGAAAATAAGTGCAAAGGCTATCACCGGACCAAATGTTCTAGGAAGGGACCGAGGACAAACGTAAAGGCGCCAGGAGATTGCAAAACGCCCTTATTGAGATGTCAAAGGAGGGCAGATTAACGACTCTAAAAATAAGACAGGCACCTATCAATGGGGACAAAATAGCTGTGATCAAAACCAGCATGGGGTAACTCCCTAAAAGACTTAATAAAAAAACAAAATAAAAAATAAATAAATAAAAAAAACAATTTAAAAAACAACTGATTACAGCATGATGGTGCAAATCTCACTGGTCCCAATGAAGTAAAATCTCCCCCATGGCTCTTCTCCAATATCCTACCTTTCCTTTGGGCAGGGCTGAGCTTTCCTATTGGAGCTGATTCATGGACTGGGGAAAAGTTCTCCTCTGCTGCCATTTCCTGTCTTCTCTCTGAGTTTGGGATGGGTCTAACCCACTCAATGCCACCTCCTACTCACTGGTCTTGAGTGGTTCTTCCTCAACACATGTTCCTCTCTCTTCACTGGCTTGGGAGGGTTGGACGCTAGACTGTGGGGGTGGCCAGAGAGTCTGTGAGGAGGAAGGAACAGATCAGCCATAACCCTGGGCGGGAAGGGGATCTGGGCTGTGGAGCGGTGCTGGGATCAGTTCTGGGCTTTCACTTCCCCTGTGACCTGCCTGCCCCTGAGCCGGGTCGCCAGCAGGATCCGGGTTTGTCTGGACTATGACGAAGCACCGATCTTCACTTTCCCACCAGCCTCTGTCCCTGTGGAGAGAATCCACCCCTGGCTCTGGGTGGGGGGATCCCAGCTCAGACTATCTCCCTGAGAGGGGAAGGGAGGAGGGGGAATATCCCACTGGGTACCCTGAAATCAGCTTCTCTAGCTCACACCTCCTTGTCTCTGTGACCCTGGAAGTCTCCTGTCTTCCTGCAGACTTTGTACCATGCAGACTCTATGACCCTGGAGGCTCTGTGGGGTGTCTGACCTGTCAGACCATAGAGAGCAGGGTGGGATTGAGGTAGAGAAGCCAATCTCACTGACCCAAGGAGTTTGCAGCCTGTTTGTCACTGTCCTCTATGGCACTGGAGGTCAGACAGTGCCACTGAGACATGGTGGTAATAGCCCATTGGGAATGAAAAAAATGGGCTTCTCTAGCCTAAGTCATCCTAGTGTCTGTGACAGTGGAGGACTCCCATCTACCTACCCCCGGCTCATCTCTGTGACCCTGGGAATTAGAGCCCCAACCCCCATGTCACCCCCATGACTCTGGAGAACATCTGTCCACCCAACCACCAATGCCTCATCTCTATGACACTCCTGCCCCCTCCCTCCCTGCAGCCCCAGTGATGGGGAGGGGGAGGGGTTGAAGAACCCCTGGAGCTGCAGGAGGAGAAGAGGAACCTTGAGGGGCAGATGTGGGGGCTGCAGGGTCAGAACTGATGGAGGGTCTGGGGCAGGAATGACATGGGGATTGGGGCTCTAATTCCTAGCTGGGCTGGGGGACAGGCAGATGTTGGGTGGCAGGGACACAGAATTAACTAATTGGGATTTGGGAGGTGTGGGGAGAAGCTGGAGGCTCTGCAGCAGCAGGGCAGCTGGCAGACAGAGACCCAGGGACTGGCGAGTGTGACTTCCAGGCCACCAGGGAAGAGATGTTATGGTGGGGAGGAGTTGCTGGGAGGTGGAAGGCGGAATGTCATTTGGACGAAAGTGAGCTGGCTGTGGGGGATGGAAGAGGCAGGTACAGGGCATGTTTAACCAGAAGGGAGAGAAGAAATGAAACGGGAAGTGTGTGTGGGGGGGAGAGGCAATAGTTAAGTAAAACAAGAGTAAATAGAGAAGTCTGGGGAAAGGGGCACGGTGGTGGGGAACTGATATGTAAAGGATGAAAACAAAGCAATCCTGAGAAGGGAAGAGGGAGGGGAAGGGATAAGCTCAGGGGAGCGAACTGGGAAACCAAGTTGGAATGATCTGTGATAGGGATTTGTTCGAGTTCCCTCCCCACTCTGAACTCTGGGGTACAGCTGTGGGGACCTGCATGAAAGACCCCCCAAAGCTTATTTCTACCAGCTTAGAAATAAATGGAGATATCCCATCTCCTAGAACTGGAAGGGACCTTGAAAGGTCATTGAGTCTAGCCCCCTGCCTTCACTAGCAGGACCAAGTACTGATTTTGCCCCAGATCCCCAAGTGGCCCCCTCAAGGACTGAACTCACAACCCTGGGTTTAGCAGGCCAATGCTCAAACCACTAAGCTATCCCTCCCCCAAAGTTAAAAACTCCCCCCTTAGTTAAAAACTTCCCCAAGGCACAAATTCCTTTCCTTGTCCTTGGAGAGTATTGCTACCACCACCAAGTGATTTACACAAAAATTCAGGAAAGGGTAACTTGGAGTCCCTATTCCCCCAAAATATCCCCCCCAAGCCCCTTCACCCCCTTTCCTGGGGAGGCTTGAGAATAATATACCAACCAATTGGTTAACAAAGTGAGCACAGACCAAACCCTTTGGTTTTATGACACTAAAAATCAATCGGGTTCTTAAAAGAATAACTTTATTATAAAGAAAAAGGTAAAAGAATCACACCTGCAAAATCAGGATGGAAGGTAACTTTACAGGGTAATAAAAAGATTTAAAACACAGAGGATTCCCCTCTGGACTCAGCTTCACAGTTACAAAAACAGGAATAAAACTACCTCTTAGCACAGGGAAAATTCACAAGCTAAAACAAAAGATAATCTAACTCATTTCCTTGCCTTACTTACAATTTTTTGTAATTTTAGATGGTTCATTTCATGTATGTTTTCGGGAGATGTTGTACCTACCTGCCTGGTCTCTCTCTCTGTCTGGAGAGGGAATAAACAAAAAGAGCACAAACAAAACCTCCCCCCCCCCGCCCCCGCCCCCGCCCCCGCCCCCCAGATTTGAAAGTATCTTCTTTCCTTATTGGTCCTTTTGGTCAGGTGCCAACCAGGTTATTTGAGCTTCTTAATCCCTCACAGGTAAAGATTCAGTACAGCTGCCCAGGAGGGATTTTATTTACCCGTATCTGTATGTTTATGACAGGAATATGACAGGGGATTTAGGGGAAGACAGAGAAATAAATGGATGGAAAACGAGTGCTAGAGACAATGATGTGAAAAACTGTCTGAATGAAATAAAAGGGAGAAGGAAAGAGAAGGTGAGAGCGAGAGGCATCTCAGTCCCACCTGACACACACACGGGATCCCTGGAAAGGATTTTGCAAGTATGGGGGGAAAAGGGCACTGCTGGGCTAATGGGCAGGGCCGGCCTTAGGGAAAATGGCACCCTGGGTGAACTTGTATTTTGGTGCCCCTGGCCCCATGGGCATGGTGCTCCCCCCCCCATTGTCCCTGGTCCCTCATGGGCTCCCCAGGCTCCCTCCTCCCCAACCCCTGCACTGTGCTAGCTTCACCCCTAATCCCTCAACCTCCTTCCTGCACCCCTAACCCCTGCATTGTGCATGCCCCCTTCACCCCATCCCCTGCACTCTCTTCCTGAGCCCCTAACACCTGCAGTGCATGCACCCTCACCCCAATCCCTGCACTCCCCTCCTGTGCCCCTAATCCCTGCACCCCCTTCACTCCTACCCCCTGCACCTCCCTCCTGTGACCCCAACCCCTTCACTGTGCCCCCTTCATTCCTACCCCCTGCACTTCCCTTCTGAGCCCCTAACCCCTGCATTCCCCTCAGCACCCACATGCGGAAACTGACCCACCTAGATGCATAAAGCAGCTGGCACTGCTGTTCGCTCCCCCACTGGACTGCTGCTTCTCTTCCCCATGCGCCCCCTGGGCTGCATAAGGAGAGGGCAGGAGAGCAGCAGCTGCTGATACCTCAGCACAGCCCTGGTGGGGAAGTGATCTGAATGCAGGGAGCCCTGGTGTTGTGTGTGTTGGGGGGGGGGGGGCGGGGAAGAGAGAGAATATGTGTGTGAGACAGTGTGTGTTGTGTTGAGGGGAATGTATGTGTGCCTGAGTGTATGAGTGTGCTGTCTCTTTAAGAAAGCACTCAGGGTCAGGAGCCTGAAGGCTTGTGTTCAGACACAAGCAGCCGCCAGCAGCTCCAGACCCAGAGAGGCAGCAGCACACACAGATTCCCCCTGTCCCGTCATCTCACCTCAGCGGAAATCGGGTGCATGGGTGAAGGGGACACCCTGACATCAGCCTCCCCCTGCCCCAAGCGGATAGGAGGATGCTCCCAGTCCGGAACAGCAGCGGCTGCACATGTGTAGCAGGGGGGAGGAAGGGAACTCCTTCTCCGGAGGAGTCACCTGGTCACCTGGCTCAGAGGGCTGGTCGTCCAACTGCCCCCTGCAGCTCGGGTCTCTCCCCCCGCCCCATCTCCAGCGCTGCTGCTTGCCTGTCTGTCTGCCGCCCCTCTGTCAGCCCAGTTGACCCTCAGCAGTTCAGATGGGAATCCAAACCCTGCACACAGCGTCCTCTTTGGCAGGCTGCCCTGGGTCGGGGCCTGGACAGCTCACCCCAAATGCGAGCCCTGGTATGGGCTAATTTCATGCCCAATATCTATGTGTCTGAAACTTACCAAAAAACAATAATAATTCACATTTCAGGCATGCCCACACTGAGTTACAGTGCAATCTCTGACTGATGGACTCTCGTGTTCACAATTCAGAAGCTGTCCTCTCCCTGTGTTGAATTCTGGGATGTTTCTAACACAGTCTCACCTACAGAAATTTACTCAGTGGCTTCTGATACTTCCCCTCTAGCTCTCTGATCAGCTCCCTGAGCCTTGGTCTACATTACGGGGTTAGGTCGAATTTAGCTGTGTTAGGTCGATTTAAAAACAACTGTGTCCACACAACCAACCCTGTTCCGTCAACCTAAAGGGCACTCCTTACCCATCCCATGGGATACATAAGAGGTGGGATGAAGACCCGAACTCACAACCCTCCAGAACGGAACATAACCATAAGTTCTAAGGGGTTTGACAAGGAGCGTGCATTGAAGTATATTTGGGCCTGCTAAGAAGGGGGGGGGGGGGAAGAGGAATGGTAATGGGAGAATGGGGGACTGGGAGAATGGGGGACTGGGAATAGGGGAATGAGGAACAGGGACCAGGGCCAGCTCCAGGCACCAGCTTGCCAAGCAGGTGCTTGGGGCGGCCTCTACGGAGAGGGGCGGCACATCCAGCTATTCGGCGGCAATTCGGCAGACGGGCCCTCACTCCCGCTCAGAGCGAAGGACCTCCCGCCGAATTGCCGCCGCAGATCATGATCGCGGCTTTTTATTTATTTTTTTTTGCCCCGCTTGGGGCGGCAGAAACCCTGGAGCGAGCCCTGACAGGGACACAGGCAAGGCTCTGCAGCATCAGAGCTGGGAAAGAGGACACAGGGTAAAGGCTCATTATGTTGGACTAGATTGATAACTGGTATATTTCTAATATGGGAAATGTAAAAAAGAGTGACTCCACAGCAGACCCCAGAATTTGGCCTGACCATTAGAAAGAAATATGTTTCTCAGCCACCCTGCTGAGTCTGTGTTGATTGAAATTGCCTGTCAGTTTACAAGGTCAATGTTAATTGTAGAAGCACATCCAGAGACAAAGAGTTTGTTCTAAAACTAACAAGATAACAGCTGTCCTTTATGGCTGGTACAATTTTGTTTTCCTAAACTCCAGAATAAGATTTGTGAGACCTCTCCCCACACACACACACACACACACACACACACACACACACACACACACACACACACACACACACACACACACACACACACACACACACTCTTGCATGCTTATGTTGTTCATTTCCTTTTAAATATAACAAGTGGGATGAATAGACTTACTGAAGTCTGCCACGTCCCACTGATTTTAGAATGGTTATGTTAAAGGATGGGTAGGTAATAAAATGCAGATGTGACAGGATATACATTGAAGTGTGAGTGTGATTGTATGTATAATTAAATGAGAAATGAAAAATTAAAGGTTAAGGTGCCAGCCTTAAAATAAGACCGTTTGGCTGAAGAATACAGTGGATGAGGAAGCCCGATAAACCTGAGAGCATTCTTGTCCCAAGGACAGGGGGGCTGAAGAGCCAAGGAACAAGATAACAACATACTGTATATACTTGTTCATTAGCCCGTTCATTTATAAGCTGACCCTCCAAGATGGTTAGGTAAAAATAGCAAAAACTGTATGACCCTTTCATAAGCCGACCCTATATTTCAGGGGTTGGCAAACTTTGGCTCCTGGCCCATCAGGGTAAGCCGCTGGCGGGTCGGGACGTTTTGTTTACTTGGAGTGTCTGCAGGCACAGAGCCCCTCAGCTCCCAGTGTCCGCGGTTTGTCATTCCAAGCCAATTTAATCATCAAATTTTGGTGTAGACCTGTTTATAAGCCGACCCCAGCTCTTTGATGCATCACTTTTTTACCAAAAATATTCAGCTTATGAATGAGTATATATAGTACTGTCATTTCATCATTGCTGTGCCATTTGCGTGATTGACTATCACCTCAAACGTGAGAACAGTGATTAATTATCACTTCAAACATGAGAATAGCATGACGAGGCAAATACATGAGGCTGGATCCCTATAAAGAACAGACCCTAAAGACTGAGGACTTTGGGTCTGATTCTGCAAACCAACCTCCAGGAGCAGTGGATGAGCATCTGACAAGGCCCTGCTCCCTCCTCGTGTCCAGGCCACCTGGACAGTGGCTTGGCACGAGCAACTCTAAGGCTGGTAACTATAATAACAACCTTGCAGAACCTGTGTGTGTATAAATGAATGTATAAATGAATGTAAAATTGAATGGAATGTTATAGCTATAATTGATTGCTTACTCTGATTCTTTCTGTATTCACAATAAACGTGGCATTTTGCCTTATCCCCTTTAATAAGATCCTGCTGTTTTTTATTTTATTGGTATAACAATATTTGGGCCTGCTAAGAAGAAGGAGGGGGAGCGGGAAGGGGAATGGTAATGGGAGAACGGGGGCCTGGGAATAGGGGAATGAGGAACAGGGACACAGGCAAGGCTCTGCAGCATCAGAGCTGGGAAGGCAGACATGGGGTAAACACTCTGCGGCATCAGAGCTGGGAAGGGGAACACAAGGTAAATGCTCTGCAGCATCAGACCTGGAAACAGAACACTGGGAAGAGGGAGCTCCATTGGTGTGCAGAGCTAGGGGTTAGAAGAGGAAGGGGTTCTATTGGCGTATAGAAGTGTAGTTGGGGAGGGGAAGGGGAAAACTCTATCAGCGTATAAAGATATGCCCGACTGGTGTGAAGGGCTTCGGAACATGTTTGCTTGGAACTAAAACCCCAGTAAACATCGCATTGCCTGCACTTCGGACTTCTGGTCTTCTGCTGTCCATCTGTGTGACAAGAACCAGGGGAGAGGGTGAAGGGAAAGCCCTCTAACACCCCCCTCTGGCTCCTACATGGAGGTGCGGCCAGGAAGCTCTGCACAATGCAATATCCGCAGGCACCACCCCTGTAGCTCCCATTGGCTGTGGTTCCCGGCCAATGGGAGCTGCGGGGGTGGCACTTGGGGCAGAGGCAGCATGCGGAGCCCCCTGGCTGCCCCTACATAAGAGCCAGAGTGGGGACATGCCAGCTGCTTCCTGGGAGCCGCGTGGCAGCTAGCAAGGAGCCTGCCAGCTCCACTGCACAACGCCACCAATCGGACACAGAGCTGCCAGGATCCCTTTTCGACTGGGTGTTCTAGTTGAAAACTGGACACCTGGTCACCCTATGTTAAAGGTGCATGTTAACCTGTTGCTTGCTAAGAATTATTACCCTTGGGGTATAAAAAGAAAAAAATCCCAAATGGCTTTTCTTTCCTTCAAACCCAGTGATAGAAAACAGCAGAGTTTGTGGCTGAAACTATGTTTGCAAAAGAGTCTTTACTGTAACTGTGAACTCACAACGAGAAACTTCCCTGAGTCACCAGCAGAGAGCGCTGAAGCCCTGAAGCCTTCACATGTCCCCTGCATTGGACAAGCCTGCTCCTGAGAATCCTCTGTGGGGACACAGGGTTCAGTGCAACCTACGTCTGAGGTTCTGGCAGCACAGCATCTGCACACACCGTGCTCCTCAGGTCAGGCAGCAGGGCAGAGGAAAAGGCCCTCAGCCATGATCTCCATTCATTGCCTCCAGCATATCCCTCTTTCCCTGACACAGAGCATGGAGATTCATGGGTTTGGGACAGTGAGACAATGTCCCTGACAGACCCATGGAACAGAAACTCCCATCCATAAGAATAACTCCAAGGAAACGCTTGATGTGAAGCAAACTGTGTCTGAGACTAGACCATGGTACGGTTCACATTATCTCAATGAGCTCTGAAATCTTTGCTCAGGTAGAACTCCCATCGTAGCCACTTCTATTTTATCCCACGTTTACTGTCAGGGGATGGGAGGGGGCAAGGGGGCAATAGCACGGGCTCTGACGCTTGGCTCTGATCTGAAGTAAGAATAAATAAATGCAAAGTTCCCAGATGCAAATTCTCTCTTTTTTTAAAGCAACCATTCAATTTTTCCCCTGCCAACACTTCTCCATGTGCATAAATTTAAACTCAAAGGGACAACTCACACGCACAAAGTTCAGCACGTTCTTAAGCATTTGCAGGATTCTTATCCTCAAAATGAAACTCCCAACTAATGTTGCAATTTTCAAAAGTACCAAAGGGAATTAGGAGCACAAAACCCATTGACTTTGAATGGGACCTATGCACCAAACTCACCTACGTGTTGTTGAAATCCCACCCTAAGATAGTTTGGAGTGAAGGTTGTGGTTACATTTCTGTCATTTGCTTCCTTTAGGGGCTGAGAGCTCCTGCAGCAGAGGCCAAAATCACCTTACTAGTACATGGGAGAATGTGGCAACGTCACATGCACACACCCTGGGGGAGAAGTTTATTTAGGTAGGGTTACCATTCGTCCGGATTTACCCGGACATGTCCTCCTTTTTGTGCTAAAAATAGCGTCCGGGGGGAATTTGTAAAGCACTCACAATGTCCGGGATTTCCCCCTCCCCCGGCACAGCAGAGCGAGCGGCTGGGAGGGCAGCAGGAAAGTCCCGGGCTGGACTCCGGAGCAGCTGGAGAGGAGCTCCGCCCTGCATTCTGAGCAAGTGTCTCAGCACAAAGTGCAGCCCTCCCCTTTTGCAACTGGGAGCGGTTTCTGCCATGCAGCGTAGCAAAACGGGAGAGAGAGCACTTTGTGCTGATACAAGGGCAGCTCTCCCCTGCAACCCGGTCCGGACCAGGGACCGGGTTTTGTTGTGCAGGGCCAGGGACCGGGTTTTGTTGTGCTGGGGAGCTTAGCCACGTGTCCGGCTCGCACAGAGCCCAACACCCTGTTCTGAGCAGCAGGGTAAGGGGGGACAGGAGAAGGGGCAGGGAGGTTCTGGAGGGGGCAGTCAAGAAACGGGGGGGGGGCTTTTTGGGGGGAGTGGAGAAAGTTTTGGGCAGTCAGGGTACATGTAGGGGGTAGGGTCCTGGTGGGCAGTTGGGGGGGGTCTTAGGAGGGGGCAGTTAGGGGACAAGGAACAGGGAGTCTTAGGTAGGGGGTGGGGTTCTGGAGGGCAGTTAGGAGCAGGGGTCCCAGGAGGGGGCACTCAGGGGACAAGGAGCGGGGGGTGGGGGTGGGGGGGCTGGGAGTTCTGGGGGGGAGCTGTCAGGGGGCAGGAGTGGGGAGAGGGATCGGAGCAGTCAGGGGACAGGGAGCAGAGGGGTTTAGATGGGTTGGGAGTTCTGGGGGGGGCTGTCAGGGGGCAGGAGTGCGGAGAGGGATCGGAGCAGTCAGGGGACAGGGAGCAGAGGGGTTTAGATGGGTTGGGAGTTCTGGGGGGGGGGCTGTCAGGGGGTGGGGAGTGGTTGGATGGGGCGTGGGAGTCCCAGGGGTCTGTCTGGGGGTGGGGGTGTGGATAAAGGTTGGGGCAGTCAGGGGACAAGAGGCAGGGAGGCTTAGATAGTCCTGGGGGGCAGTTAGGGGCAGGGGTCCCAGGAGGGGGTAGTCAGGGGACAAGGAACGGGGGGAGGGTTGGGAGGTCAAGGGGGGCAGGAAGTGGGAGGGGCAGGGGCGGGGCTAGGGCGGGGCTCCTCCCGTCCTCTTTTTTGCTCGCTGAAATATGGTAACCCTAATTTAGGGAACACAGGGGAGTTCAAAAATCAAGAGACTGACCTAAAAACACACTATAATCTTTTATTAAAATGTCATGATTTGGGGGCCAATCTCATAATTTTTGGGAGTCAGACTCATTTTTGATCTCCTGAAGTTGACAATACTGCATTCCCCACAGGCCCCTGAGCAGCCACGCATGGACTTTCAGCCACTTCCCACATTGGGGGCAGGGGGGAGTGTTATTAATCTGGAGCCAGACATCTGGGGGCACTGCTGGGGAGGAAGCAGCTTTATCAGCTCAGAGCCCAAATAGACTCTTTTTTACTATAGATCCCCACCAGAGAAGGGGCAGGGAGTTGCAGAGATTGTGGGTGACAGAGAGATGTATGTGTCTCTGTTTCTCATCTCTTCCTCCAGAGGGATCTGTTTAGAAACAGCAGGGCCCAGGTGGAGAAGTTTATCTAGGGAACACAAACAGACCAGGAGAGAGGAAGGGCTTTGGGCAGTGGGGCCCAAAAGTTGAGCACAGAACATATCTGGGCATTCAGAGGCAGCCTGAGCATTTCAGAGCAGGCCTGAAAAAATAATCTATTTTCATTCCCACCAGGTACTCAGGTCCTGTCCACTGTGATCACCTGACTCTGCACAGGGCTGGCCCAGTGATTGTGGGGAGGGTCAGTGAGAGGATCATTAGACAAACTTTACTAATGTATTTTCCCTGCGTGTAGCTTTGTCTTTATCCTCCTTTCCCAGGCTCCTAATTTAGCGAAGAAGGCTGGTCTGGTGGTTTAGCTGTTTATTTGGAAGACCCAGGTTCAAGTCCCTGCTCTGTAACTGTCTTCCTATGTGACTTCAGGCAAGTCATTTATCTGCTCTGTGCTGGACATTCCTCTCTCTGAAATGGGGTAACAGCATTTCCCCACCTCACAGAAGTGTTGTGAGGCTAAACACAGTGTACACCCAGTAGATATAGTGACTCACAGACCATTTTCTCTCTCAGACATGACTGCAGCGCCCACCTCCCCACTCCTCAACATCCCTGGGACAACCACAGCAATCGCTCACCTGGGGAAGGAATCCTAAGGCTATTTTAATGCAACACAGGAGCTGAAAACAAGGGGGAGGAGCCAGACAGCTCTCTGCAGGTCACAGTTTGAGCAATGCATTACAGCCATGACTTGGTTCCCTTCACATGATATGCATGTTCTCTTTTGTGGTACCACGGAGTCATACAAGACTTGGGGCTCCTGGAAACCCTCCTGCCCTCTTCAGAGACAGGCAAGCTGTGAACCCCTATTTTCCAGTCCTTGCAGGGCTGTCTTGATCCCTCAGAGGGAGAGAGACAGAGACAAGCAGGAGAGACCCACGATGGGGCAGAGACAGCAGCTTTTCTGGTCTGTTCACTTTGCATTTAAATGTCTCTGCAAGAACATGGGAGCCATGCAGGGCCAAAGAGACTAGGGCCAAAGAGGCCGGAGAAGCTCGTTTCATGGAACTGGGAGCCATGTGCCACCGGGTGCCTCAGGAATAGAGAATGAGTTGGGAACCTACACCCCAGACCCAGAAGAAAGGGCGGAGTCTCTCCCCTGTGAATGAGGTTGGTGGGAAAGTGAAGATCGGGGCCTCACCATCAGTACTGAAAAATGCCACCTGCCCCTGTTCACAGTCCAGAGACACCTGGATCCTGCTGGGCACGCAGCTCAGAGACAGGGGGGTTGGAGGGGAGGTGAGAGCCTGGAACTGGAACCCCCACCTCTGCACAGCCCAGATCCCCCCCTCAGGTGCTGCACTGAGCTCCTCCTTTCTCTTCACAGACTCTCTGGCCACCCCCACAGCCCAGGCTGTCCCATGCCCCACCTCCACCTCCCAGCAATGTCTCCCTGAGGTGAATTCCTCACAGCCCAGCACACAAGGAGACGAATCAAATCTCTGGGGATGGTCAGGACGGTTCAGCCGTATGACGTCCCAGGTCAAAATTTTCCGATCCACAGACAGGAGAAGCCGGGGATGAGCCGTGTCTGGATCCAGAGTCACACTCGCTGAGGAGAGAAGCAGAGTGCTTCAGGCAGAGCTCAGCCCCCGCAGGAGAGCCCATCCCAAAGAGAAGTTTCTGGATGGCAAGCCCCTCAAACCAGGGGAAGGGGAAAAGGTGCGACAGTTCTGAGGGGCCTCTCTACTCCATTTTCCTCATTAAATATGAAAAAGGAACCTGGGGTGGGATTTTCAGGAACACCTAAGGGAGTTAGGGGCACAAGGCCCATTGGCACTTAACTTGTGACTCCCTTAGATGCTCCTGACAATCCCACCCAGAAATGTCCATGAGCAGTGCCGGGGCAGAGTAAAGGGTATTTGGGGGCCTGTCGGTGAGACTTTTTCTGTGTATTGGCTGTGTGTGAACTGGCTACTCAGGCTGATGTCAGGATCTTTGGGGCACAATGAAGCCAGGCCCCCACTCAACTCGATTAGGTATTTCTGTGCCTATCACACGACATCTTTGGACAACACCTGATCAGTTCCAGACCAGATGGGCCTGGTTGAGGCACAAACGGGCAGAACCCTGCTAACTTTGGGGACAATCAGAAAACTGGAAAAGTCCAATTTCCACTAAAGTCAGGCCCACAGAGGCCCAGGGTGATGTGGGCAGAGGAATCTCTCTGGCTCTCCCTGCTGCCACCTAAATGTATGACAGGTAGCTGCTAGGGGGAGGTACACTGCATTGCTTATGTAGGCTGACCTGTATGCTCCCCCAATAGAGCCCATTCCCACAGGGAGGCCCCTTACCCTCACTATGCCAAGCCCCCCAAGCAGGGCCTCCTGCCTGCCCACTCCAGCCAGTCTCCTCATCACCCCCAAGCTGGTACCCTCACCCTCATCCAGTCCCAGATTTCCAGCCATGCCCCTCACTCCCACTCTGACCAGCCACCCCAGCCATGCCCCTAACTCCCCACTCCAGTCAACCCCCACCCCCCCATAAGTGGGTCTCACCTCACACCGTCCAGGCCCCCTAGCTGGAGTCTTCATTCCCTCCCCATGCTGGCCAGACCCCACTAGCTGGGCCCCTAACCTCCTCTGCACCCCAGCCAGCCCTCCTAGCCATTCTGGCTAGCCCCAATGGCCAAGCCTCCATTTGCACGGAAAAACTTGTTAACAGACAAAGCTTGGCCTACATGAGCAAACGTGTGACAAACATGTGACAAACTAGTGATGTAATCTTAGCTTGCGGTTTCCTTCAAATCTAATCATTTTTATATTGTTTTAGTGTGCTCTGTAATTCTTTCTTTCTTTCTTTCTACTTTAACAACAAGTAAACAAAGATATTATTCTGGGGAAGTGTCTTTCCTTCTAATTTAGTAATAAATAAATAATAACAATAATAGCAATTCCACCTGGAAACATACCCTTCTCATCTGATCCCATGGATTTCCCCTTTCCTGTCTTCAGTTCCAATGGCAGAACATCTAGTGGAAAGAACAGGGGAAAGAGACAAGACTTCATGCTATCGTGTTTATGGGGTGTTCCTGCTCTTTGTTAATATAACTGCATTTTGGTTATGAGAGAGAAACTGATAGAGACAGACATAAAGACAGACAAAGCAGTGAAGAAAGAGCCACATCCATTTTTCCAGTGTGGCTAGGTTAAAACTGATCAGAAACTTTGCCTTTTCCCTCTGATGGCAGTGTAACCCAGTGGTCAGTGTGTTTTGTCTCTGTATGTGCCCAATCCACAGAGACTGCAAGTCTGTGACAGCCCCAGCAAGTTCCTTAGTTCAAGCTGTAGAGATTCCTGTGCTCAGCTGAGGGTTCTTGGTTTGATCCCTAGGTCCTTGGTTTGATTCTTAGGGTTGGCCACAATAGTGGCTTTCACGTAAGAAGGGACTTATCTGGGTTTGAAGCATTGGGGACCTCAGCTGTTTGGGATGAGCTTTGTCTGTAGAGCAGAAGTATATAACCCATTGGTAAATGTGGTGTGTCCCACCTCTGATCTACAGAGGATGTGAGTTTGTTACAACACTCAGGTAGGAAGCTTGGCTCCACGGGTAAAGTTCTTGACACTCATGATTTTAGCGCTGAAGCCCTAGTTCAATCCATGCTGTGTTGGTCAAGTTAGCAACTGTCACAACAGCATGTCAGTGCACTTTACTGTCACTCAGCAAGTTACACCACCATCCAAAGAGACAGCATCTCAATTTTTAAAGACAGGGAAAGTGAGGCTCACAGAGATTAAGGACTAGATTTTTTTCTTCAGATATGGCTGCTTCTTTATGGTATAGAAAGGACTGATATTTTCTTTTATAAATTCCCTCAATTATTACATCTCACTCTTGTCCCCACTGTGGAACAGAATTATCCCTAGAACTGAGCAGAGACTAGTTTTCCATCTTTCAAATATTTTAGAGTACAAAAATTTTCTCCATCTCAAAATGGGACAAAAAATTGAAGTCTTAAAAATATTTTGTAAGTCAAAATAGGGGGGGAAATCAGTTCAGGTGAATCAAAATGTTTCATTTTGAAAGTTCCCAAACAATTCCTTTTTAATTTTCACCTTCTTTCTAACTTTTTTTTTAGTCTAAATCAGCTGAAATTTTACAACAAAAGGGCACTTAAAATTTTCCTTTAAAAAATGTCAACATGAAACATTTTGACAACTATGACTTATTTTTTCCACAATTTTATTTGAGTGGTTGCCCCATCTCAAAAAAGATATATTGGAATTGGAAAAGGTTCAGAAAAGGGCAACAAAAATTATTAGGGGTATGGAATGGCTTCCGTAAGAGGAGAGATTAAGAAGACTGGGACTTTTCAGCTTGGAAAAGAGACGGCTAAGGGGAGATATGACAGAGGTGTATAAAATCATGACTGGTGTAGAGAAAGTAGATAAGAAAGTGTTGTTTACTACTTCTCATAACACAAGAGCTAGGGGTCACCAAATGAAATGAGTAGGCAGCAGGTTTAAAACAAATAAAAGGAAGTATTTCTTCACACAATGCACAGTCAACCTGTGGAACTCCATGGCAAAGGATGTTGTGAAGGACAAGACCATAACAGGGTTCAAAAAAGAACTAGATAAATTCATGGAGGATAGGTCCATCAATGGCTATTAGCCAGGATGGGCAGGAATGGTGTCCCTAGCCTCTGTTTGCCAGAAGCTGGGAATGAGCAACAAGAGATAAAATAAAAAAAATAAAAAATAAATAAAATGGAACACTTGATGATTACCTGTTCTGTTCATTCCCTCTGGGGCACCTGGCACTGGCCACTGTTGGAAGACAGGATACTGGGCTAAATGGACCTTTGGTCTGACCCAGTAGGGCCATTCTTATGTTCTTGAGCTGGGACATTTGTTGAAACTGATTCCCAATCAATTCTAATTATCCCCATTTTAAAGATGGGAAAACTGAGGCACAAAGCATGACACATTTTTCAAAAGTGAATACTTAAAGTTAGGAGATTAGCCTTTAAACACAGGGATATTGGACAGATATGTTCACTCCCCAATACCCATTACCACTGTGGAAGGAACCAGGATTTGCCCTAGTTAGTTCTTAATTAGTTTCTGTCTGTTACTATTGCCCAAGGAGTTAGCAGTGGATTCACAGCCCTTTGGACAAGCCCAGAGTGGGCCTGCAGGCCCTGGGGAACACAGGGGTCTTTGGGAGCAGTGAGAAACCCATCTGTAGAAGGATTCTCCTTCCCACCGGAGCCCATTTACACTGCATCGTAAATAGGGAAGAAAGTCTAGCTCTGGCCGGATGAGAACTGCGCCCGTGCAGGAACCGGCTAAGACAGTCACACAGCCCAGCAGAAGGGGCAGGCCCAGGCCAAAGGGGACTCTGCTGCACTGACTCTGGGCAGGGCTGTTACCCATAGGCTGCTCCACTTGGGCTGCACTTTAGACATCCCCCAGCCCACTGGGGATTCTCTTAGCCCCGAGGCATAGCAACCTCAACCTGTAGTTTTGAACTGCGGGAGAAGGGCTGTTGGTCCCTCTCTGTAGAATGTGGTTGAGTAACTAATTTGGGCTTATTCTGCTGGCTGCTGTGAAGTGGCTGCTGTCTCCTCCTACAGTCACAGAGACTTCTCTCGATGTCCCCTCCTAGCTCCTTTCTCGGTACCTTTCAGTTTGTTCAGGGTCAGCTTTACAGCAATATTTTTCTGACAGAAATTGCTGAGGCTCCTTTCCAGCTCAGAAGAAGCCTCCAGCAGCTGCTGGAACTTCCCCTCCTCAGACCTAGAGAGAAAAGAAACATTTCTCTGTGTGATTTTATTACTACACGCTAGTGACAGCAGCTGGCCTGAGGGTCTGGAGTCTAAGGGCCTGTCTATGTGGGGAATTTTCTAGCAGAAGTATATGCGTATGGTTATATCACTGGAGCTCTGCCAGGAAACCCCCTGGGTTGACAATCTTATCCAGCCGCTGAGCAGGCACAGCCCAGGCAATGGCAGCACAAGCTTTCTACATAGTGGCCACTGATGTGCTTCAGCTCTGATCTGGAGACCAGCTCTAGGGATGAGAAGGGAGTTGTCTCCATGGCTAGTTCAATCCCTGGCCTTCATCTTCTGTGAGCCAGGATGTTTCCACGTTCTTGTATTTATTGCATGGTGGGCATCTGCCCACTAGGAACTGGTCTGAGAGCCCCGCTCGCCCATTCCTGAAATGATTTCACCCCGTCACCAAACCATAAATTAGGTGGTAAATGTTCTGATCACTGCTGACCTGGGCAAAAGAGTAGCCAGTCATTGTGAAAGGTAATGAAAGACCTGTATTCCATTCCCAGACTCCTGAGGCAGCCAGTCCCTCAGAGATGGACATTACCATGTTTAGGGTAATAACCCTTCTCCTAGGACTCCAGTCCTGTATAAAAGGGTAACACCCCGGGGCTAAGGGTCAACACAGGGAGATTGGTCTCTGAAATGACCCTGCCCCACACATTGTGCCCTGGGGAGATGTGCTAATAAGATTCCCGAGCCCCTTTCCAGTGCTGAGAAGCATGAGGGGGAGTGAGAAGGAGCCACATACCTGCTCATGGTGCTTCTGATGTCCTAGAGGGGAGAGAGAAAAAAGGGAGCTCAGTCCCACATGCCCCACACTTGGTATCCCTCCTGCTCTGGAGGGGACTCACTGTACCATTACCACTTCTGTCCCAGAGGGAGTTTTTAGGAGAAAGTTTGCAGCTTTAAACAATTTGATACATTTATTTTCCAAGGCTCATGATTCAGGAACCTGCCCATCCCTGTGTAGGGATCTGAGGTGGGGGTTATAATGTCCCTCACCTGCAGGAATTCACTGGCTGGCTGCCGGCACTTCCCCTCCAGCTCACTGATCTGCTCACTGAGATGGGAAATCTCCTTGGAGAGTTTGGTGACATTTTCATCCTGCAGTTTCACAATCTCCTGGTCCAGCTCTGCCAGCCGGGCCAGCAGGAGTCGCTCTTGTTCCCTCAGGAACTGATGCAGCTGCTCAAACTCAGACATAATCTTCTGCCTCTCAGCTTCTGTCTGTTTCTGTAATAGACAAAAAGAAACAGAGAGAGGCCGGTCAGGGTCACAGAGAGGAGTCATGGGTCAGGTCATAAAGCCCTGGGCATGAGGGAAGGAGCATTTCACAGTAACCCCTGAGAATTCAACACCTGACACTTGAATGTGCCCTGTGGTCACAAGGGAGAAGATTTTCCCACAGGTTCCAGTTTGGACCCTATCTCCCTTTGAAGGGAGGTTTTTGTGTCTCACATGAGGAGGAATTTCTGTGCCCATTGCCTTCTGGAGATGCAGGTACCGGGCAGCAAGGAGTGGGGTTCAGCCAATATTGACAGGGACTTTGGAGAGAGGCCAGGGGAGAAAGAAAAACCAATAGAACAAACAAAGGAAAAAGCAGCAATATTGTAAGTAGGAAGACAGGATCCTCGTTGTTTTTACAAACCGTATTGAGACACAAAGAGAGAGAGAGAGAGAGACTCCACCAAACACACAGAAACTGATTCCCCCTCTCTCCCCCACCCCCACAGAGAAAAACCCACAAAGAACAGACACCTACTCTACATTTCTCTTATCTTTCTCTCTGCTGCAACTGGGGGTGGACGGCAGGGGCAGGTGCTTGGTCCTCACTCCACTCTCTGGCCCCTCTGGGGCTGTGTGGGTCCCAAGCCAATATGCCCTTTCAGGGTGGTAAGCCCCAAAATTCCACACAGCCTCCTGGGGATCCCATATCCCTGCATCCCAAGGTGTGGTGGGGGCAGGGATAAGGGGTTCCCGGGGTGCTGGAGCACACTGCACCCAAAGCCCTGGGGATGCATGTCACTGCTCTGCAGCCAGCAGCAGCCAGCTGGGGTGTGTGTGTGTGTGTTTTCCCTCTGATACCTTCATTTTATATCAAACTTCAAAATAAACAGAGAAAAATAAATAAAAAACCAACTAAACAAAAACCTCTTCACTGGACAGCCCACTTTAAACATTAAGAATTGCAAAGTTTCATCTTACTAGTTTGACAGCCCTGGAGCCTGATATCCTAATTAGCCTCAGAATAGGGGCACATGGGCATTTTCCTGACAGCGTGACTCTGCCTAGAGCCAGAGAGCCCAATTCTCAGATTAGATGGTAGTTCAATATAAAACCTTCTCCCACTGCAGCCATTCTACTGAGAGAGCCACCAAAGGAGCCAATTATGCCATGTATGTACTCATGTGCTCCTTGTGGGCACCTAAGTCCCATCAACAGCAGTGTCACACTTAGGAAATAGGGTGGGCAGTAGAGTTTTCCCACAGTGCACCACATTCCTAGGGCTAGAGTGTCGACACAGGGTGTGTGTGTGCTAGGCACTCTGGGATAGTGTTACTTTGACTCAGGTCTATTCACAGCAGTGCGGATGCTACAGCCCTAGGTTCATGCACGAGTCAGAAAATCATTAACCTAGGGTTAAAGTGCAGTGTAGACACTCAAGCTCGGGGTTCCCTGATACAGGTCAGCTGACTCAAGTCTCACTATCCCTTGCTGGATAGACATACCCTCTGGGGTTAGGCCAGCACAGCTACAGTGCTGTAGTATACGTTCAGCTCAGGTTGACATTCCAGTGGACAGGGAGTCGGAAGACCTGGGTTCTGTTCCTAGCTCTGCTCCTTGGTGACCTTGGCAAGTCACTTACCCACCTTGTGCCAAAATGAGGATAATGATATTGACCTCCTTTGTAAAGAGCTTAAGAACATAAGAATGGCCTTACTGGGTCAGACCAAGGGTCCATCTAGCCCAGTATCCTGTCTTCCGACAGTGGACAGTGCCTCAGAGAGGGAAGGAACAGAACAGGTAATCATCAAATGATCCATCCCCTGTTGCTCATTCCCAGCTTCTGGCAAACAGAGGCTAGGGACACCATTCCTGCCCATCCTGGCTAATAGCCATTGATGGACCTATCCTCCATGAATTTATCTAGTTCTTTTTTGAACTCTGTTATGGCCTTGGCTTCACAACATCCTCTGGCAAGGAGTTCCATAGGTTGAATGTGCGTTGTGTGAAGAAATACTTCCTTTTATTTGTTTTAAACCTGCTGTCTATTCATTTCATTTGGTGACCCCCTAGCTCTTGTGTTATCAGAAGTAGTAAACAAAACTTCCTTATCTGCTTTCTCTACACCAGTCATGATTTTATAGACCTCTGTCATATCTCCCCTTAGCCATCTCTTTTCCAAGCTGAAAAGTCATAGTCTTATTAATCTCTCCTCTTACAGAAGCCGTTCCATACCCCTAATAATTTTTGTTGGTCTTTTCTGAACCTTTTCCAATTCCAATATATCTTTTTTGAGATGGGGCGACCACATCTGCACACAGTATTCAAGATTTGGGTGTACCATGGATTTATGATATTTCATATATGATATTTTCTGTCTTATTATCTATCCCTTTCTTAATAGTTCCCAGCATCTGTTCGCTTTTTTGACTGCTGCTGCACATTGAGTGGATGTTTTCAGAGAACTATCCACAATGACTCCAAGATCTTTAGTAATTTTGTATCATCTGCAAATTTTGCCACCTCACTGTTTACCCCTTTTTCCAGATCATTTATGAATATGTTGAATAGGACTGGTCCCAGAACAGACCCCTGGGGGAGCTATTGATGAAAAATGCTATATAAGACTTAGGTATTATCTATTAATATTGGGGTGCATCTCCCTGCTGCACTGTGGTCTCCCCTCTGGCATCCAATCTCTCTTACAAGCCAGTATTTCTGAATCAAACCTTTTCTGAACTTTCTCCAAGAGAAGTTTTTATATTTTGATGTTTTGTCCTGGATCCAGATGAAAATAAATATAGAAATATCAGAATTTCCCATGGAATGGAAATTCCATTTTTCAGTCAGATCCATTAATAACTATTGGCACCTACCAGATGTTCCCAGCTTCTCTGTGTATCCATCATTTGAATTTCCTGTAGTTTTTCTCTCTCTTTCTTCAGAGACATCAAATGGGTCTGAATTTTTTTCTGAGTAGAAAAAAAAGTTTTAATTATTTGAGAGTTTATTTATTTACTGTGGGAGGGTGGATTTTAGGAACAAAATCTATGTATATTGTCATACTGGAGAGAGGTGGTAGCTGCCAGCAAGTGTGTTTTGATCGGTGGGTATTTGTAGAGTTTTTTTAAGTTTATGGCTGTGCTAGCCCACTTTCATTCATGCTAAATGAGGGAGCAGTTCAGTGTCCATTTGTCTAGTGATAGCTGAAACAATAGATGCTACCACCCAAGTCATGGGCCAACACAGTGAGGCTGGAGTAGAAGTTGACCCACATGGACTGAGGGAGGGGTTTCCCTGGGACTGACTGCAAGCACAGGGGCTATGGATTGATTGGATGGCAGCTGTGTCAGTCTGTGTGTAGCAGAGGGGAGGGGCGTGGGGAGAAAACAGGAGAAAAGTAGCCAGAATAGCCAAAGAAACACGGATAGCATGGTCCAAGCAGAAGACAAAAGAAGGAGTTTGGGGCAGAGTGCTGGCTGGAAAAACAGACTTGGACTTGTGAGCAAGGAAACTCCCTTCTGTTGTTTGTGTCTGGTTTGTTCAGGGAAACAGAACTTTGTGTACATTTTTAAAAAATAAACATGATTGCACCCATCTAATACTCCATCATCAATTTCTCCTCCTAATGCAAGCAGCCCTAAATTTTGTCTAATAGCTCAGGCCAAAAGGGATGACATTTTAAACAATCGTTGATCAAACAGACATTGAATGGAACCAAGTTCCTTTTCCATAACCTATTGGCATTACTGTAACCATCAGAATACAATAGAGCAAGATGGATACATTGGAGAAAGGTCTGATGTGTGAATTAGAGCTGTGTGACATTTTTTTCCAGTAAATAATTTATTCATTGAAAAGTTCAGTTTGGGGCCAACTGAAACTGTTTGTGAATTTGGGTCACATTTGGTGAACAGTTTGGGCGGGGGGGAGGAGGAAAAATACAGAAAGTCAAAATGTTTCAATATAACACTTTCAAAACAAATGTTACAACTTTTTCATTTTAAAATTATGTTTCAGTTTTAAATTTAGTTAGATTTAACTTTTTTTTCAAAGAGGGAGAAGAAAAGGGGAAAGAGCGCTCAAAAACTAATTGAAACATTTAGTTTCAGGTTGTACAAAATATTTCATTTCAGATTAAACAAAATATTTTGTTTGATCCAAAATGATTTGTTTTCCATGTTTTCATTTTGTTGAAGGGAAAAATGCTGTTTTGTGTCAATCTGAAACTATTACTTTTTCCGGTTTCTCAGGTCAGTCACTGAACTGCAAAATCAATTATTTCCCCAGCTCTAGTGTAGCTGTCATTTAAAAGTTTCTGTTCTCCAGAAAACTTCTTTATTTAATCTTTCATGCAATCAATGTGTTACAGAGTTGGGAAATTCTGTTACAATAACAGCAGATAGAGAGAGAGGAATTAAGTGTTATCAGCAAATTGCAATGAAATTGAACTGTCTTTAAAATCTAGACCTGAAGAAGAGCTCTGTGTAAGCTTGGAAGCTTGTCTTTTTCACAACCATAAATTGGTCCAGTAAAAGATATTACCTCACTCACCTCATCTCTTTAAAATCCAAAGCTGTAACTATAACATGACTACATGATGGTATCCTACCTTGTACTCCTGGGCAGCCTCCTCTATGGGAACCACAGCGTGAGCTCTGTGCTCCTTGGACCTGTCGCACACCACGCAGATGGGGGTCTGATCCTCCTCACAGAACAGTTTCAGGGCCTCCCCATGCGTCTCACACACTCTCTCCCCTTCGGCTCCTTTTGCTACCTGTAAGCTCAGCTGTTTGGCAAGTTCTACAACATTTGCCAGCTGCCTGTTGGGCCTGAAGTTTCTGTGTTGAAGGATTTCTCTGCACTGAGGGCAGGAGAAGTTTGCATTGGATCCCTGCCAGCACTGGGTGACACAGAGCCGGCAGAAATTGTGCCCGCAGTCTAGAATCACTGGGGCTTTAAAATACTCCAGACAGATGGGACAAGTAGCTTCCTCCTGAAGGCTTTCTACAGGGTTCTCTGTAGCCATGGCTCTCTGTGGGGGAGTGTAACTGGGTACTTGTGCAGTGCTTTCTGAGCTCAGTCAGGTTTCCGGCTAGTCCTGCACCAGGAAGTGGGCTGGCTCTCTCGTGAATCTGACTCATGATGTCTTGCTTTGCTGGAAGGAGTCCATTGTTAAAGCAATAGCCCAAAGCAGTGGCTCTCAACCTTTGCAGACTACTGTACTCCTTTCAGGAATCTGATTTGTCTTGAGTACCCCAAGTTTCACCTAACTTAAAAACTACTCGGCTGCAAAATCAGACATAAATATACAAACGTGTCAGTCACACTGTTACTGAAAAATTGCTTCCTTTCTCATTTTTACCATATAATTTAAAATAAATCAGTTGGAATATGAATATTGTACGTAGATTTCAGTATAGAGTATACAGAACAGTATAAACAAGTCATAGTTGTATGAAATTTTAGTTTGTACTGACTTCACTAGTCCTTTTTATGCAGCCTGTTGTAAAACTAGGCAAATATCTAGATGAGTCGATGTCCCCCCTAGAAGACCTCTGCAGAGTACCCCCAGGAGTATGTGTATGCCTGGTTGAGAACCATTGGCTCAAGGAACACTGATGAGGAATGGAATATTTTCTGTCTAAGGAGTGACACTGTTATTAAGTTCATGGTAAATAAGTTGGGAATGTTGTGAATATCTGTCCATTACATACAGAAATATAGGATGACATTGTAGTTTTCTCAAACAATTAAACAGTACAATGCATGGAAATGCAGTTAAGGTCCAAAATCCTTATTGCTGTGCCCATCCTCCACCAGACTCCTGGAGCCCTGCATATAATATGAGGCAGAACTTTTGTTTAGGAAACTTTAGATATGAATTATGTTTATTATGGTAGTGCCTAAGGACCAACCAGAAATGGGGCATCCATTGTGCTAGGCACACGGACCAACACTTTCAAACTAATTTCAGGGACATTTATGGTGTTAACTTGCTAATAAAGCCTCTCTGAATACACACACAATATAAGTTCCTTTATTTTATTTTGCTAAATAATAACATAGAAACACAGATTTACCCTATTAATGATCGTGCTGAAGAACAGTGTGTAGCACTCTTTCCCGTTATTAGCATCTCTTATTTGGACTGAGCTGGCAACAGTCCTGTTGCAGACACAGATTCACTTTGCTGGAAGTATGCCCCTTAGTGTGTATTAGGGTTACCATTCGTCCGGATTCCCCCGGACATGTCCGGATTTTTGAGCTAAAAATAGCGTCCGGGGGGAATTTGTAAATGTCCGGACTTCCCCCCTCCCCCCCCTCCCCCCATGCAGAGTGCGTGCGGCTAACAGAGCAGCCGGCCGGATGGTGCCACTTACATGGGGCTCCGACAGCCGGAGAGAGCCCCGCCTCCCCCCTGCAGCTGAGAGCACGCCCTCCCTCCCTGCATTCGCAGATCGCCTCCGGCAGTCTAGAGCTCCTCCCCTGCTCCTCCTCCACTGCCAGCCAGCGTGCTGGAACGAATGGCTCAGGTCCTTCCTGAGCAAGTTCACAGAGACATTAGGTGAAGGCCAACAACAAGGGGGCCAGGGGATCGGAGAAGGGGCAGGGAGGTTTTGGATGGGGCAGTCAAGAGACGGAGCGGGGATCGGGAGTTCGCGGGGGCTTTCTGGGGGAGGGTGTGGATAAGGTTTTGGGCAGTCAGGGTACAGGAGGGGGTAGGGTCCTGGGGGGCAGTTAGGGGAGGGGGGTCTTAGGAAGGGGCAGTTAGGGGATAAGGAACAGGGAGGCTTAGGTAGGGGGTGGGGTTCTGGAGGGCAGTTAGGAGCAGGGGTCCCAGGAGGGGGCAGTCAGGGGACAAGGAGCGAGGGGGGGGGGTTGGGAGTTCTGGGGGGGGGGGCTGTCAGGGGGCAGGAGTGGGGAGAGGGATCGGAGCAGTCAATGGGACAGGGAGCAGAGGGGTTTAGATGGGTCGGGAGTTCTGGGGGGGGCTGTCAGGGGGTGGGGAGTGGTTGGATGGGGTGTGGGAGTCCCAGGGCTCTGTCTGGGGGTGGGGGTGTGGATAAGGGTTGGAGCAGTCAGGGTACAGGTAGGGGGTAGGGTCCTAGGGGGCCAGTTAGGATGTGGGGAGGGTCTCAGGAGGGGACAGTCAGGGGACAAGAGGCAGGGAGGCTTAGGTAGGGGGTGGAGTCCTGGGGGGCAGTTAGGGGCAGGGGTCCCAGGAGGGGGCAGTCAGGGGACAAGGAGCGGGGGGGAGGGTTGGGGGTTCTGAGGGGGGCAGGACGTGGGTGGGGCAGGGGCGGGGCTAGGGCAGGACGGGGGCGGGGCTCAGGCGGGGCTCCTCCCGTCCTCTTTTTTGCTTGCTGAAATATGGTAACCCTAGTGTGTATACTTTCTTAGTTTTGCCTCATAGCAATGCTGGCTTTTCAGCATCTGTGCAAAAATTCACACACAGCAAAGAAGTGCTAGCCAAGACCCCCTTGCCATTTACCAACATGGGAAGGACAGGGTGGGTATATGTTAGTGAATCCCCAGACTGAAAATCTATGGAATAGCAGATTCTCTCTGCTTATTTTTCACTAATTTCAATAACCTCTCAGGTCTTGATCCAGCCCAGCTATAACAGCACCCCTAGTGCCTGGGAGGAGGGACTTGCAATTAAATCCCTGGTCAGTCTCAGCAGAGAGGCAGGGACACAGAGGTAGAAAATCAGGGGCTATCCCAGCCAGAATGGCGCTGCTGGGGAGTGTGAGAAATGGTCCCAGCCTCCCCGGCGCTGAGCTTTGCCCCTAACGCTCTGATTCTCTGTCTCTCCAGTGAATGTGACTCTGGATCCAGACACAGCAAATCTCCACCTCATCATTTCTGCAAATCACAAAAGTGTAAGATGGGAACATGCAGGGCACAATCTTGCTGACAGTCTTGAGAGATTTGTTCCTGTTTCCTACGTGCTGAGATATGAGAAGTTCATTTCAGGGACACATCCCCGGGAGGTAACAGTCCGGGGCTGTGGATGTTGGTGGACCCTGGGGGCTGCCAGCAAGTCTGTGAGGAGAAATGGGGGGGAAGGGAGCATTCACCTTTAAACCTGAAGGGGAGATCTGACCTGTGCAGTAGTGTCAGGGTCATTACTGGGCTCTCACCTCCCTTGTGGCCTTTCCTGCCCTTGACTGCAAGGCCCAGGAAGCTCTGTGTCTCTCTGGACTATGAAGAGGGGAAGGTGACATTTTACAGTGCTGATAAGAAGGCCCCAATCTTCACTTTCACCAAAGCTTCATTCACTGATGAGAAAATCTTCCCTGCATTCTAGCTCCGGGATGCAGAATCCCTGTTCAAATTGTGTCACTGAGACCCAGGGTAAAATAACTCAAGAGGCCCAAGCAATGGGATTCTCTAGTCTCTGATGTCCTAATCCTGATGGCCCAGGAGGACTCCAGTGTTACTGTGTGGTAGAGCTGGGTGAATAATTATTTCTTGGGTTTGGGGCCAAACCAAAAAAAAGTTGAAAAAATCATTTTGGGCTGAATTATATGCTTAGTTTGATCAGAAACAAAATCTTTTTCTCTCTCTTTCTTTCTTGTCGAATCTAGCTAACTTCTGAAACAAAACATAATTTCATAATGACAAGTCAAAATGTTTCTTTTAAAAATATCAAAATAAAATGTGAGAGAGACGAGGAGAGTGAGGTAATATTTTATCATTTTTTATCTTTTATCAGACCAAATTCTGTTGGCGATAGAGACAAGCTTTTGAGCTACATAGAGCTCTTCTTCAGGTCTGGGAAACTTACTCGGGCCCGGTCTATACTACAAAGTTAGGTAGTGTACTATCTTGTATTGGCCTAGTTGTGCATGGGTCTGTTGACTTCACTAGGCATCACCCTAGGTAACTCGGGAGGGTGGAAGGCCACTATGTATCAATGAAGCCTTCCTGCACTAGGCCTAAGTGAACCAAACTCTATCCTTCCATGTTTAAACTCTAATCAACTTCAAAAGCCAGGTGCAATTGGAATATGTAAGCAATCAGTTATCTGTGTGCAACCCCCTGCTCAAGCAGTAATAATGAGGCCTGCATGTTTCTGGCTGAAGGGAAAAAGGACAAGATAACGGTTTAAAGAAGTTACTAACAAGCTAGGCTTATAGCTGCCAAGAATGACTTAACTATTACCAGGGACGGGAGGGGTAGAGGGAGGAATGGGGGGAGAAAGGGAGGGCTAGAGTGGAAGGGGGTGGGGTGAGGCTTAACTGCAAAATGTATAAAAGAAGAAAAACTGTTCCTGTTAGTGTGCTTGATCTGAGACGTGCCTGTCTCCTAGCACCGCTTTGGGATCCCAAATAAACTTTGTTTGCTTCTCCCCCTGGTGTGTTTATTGGCGCGAAGCACACCGGGCAACGAACCCGCTGTTGCTGTCCTCGGGCACCCCTGTGCTGGCAACAGGTCTGTTGGGGTCCACTAGGCATAGCTACCAGGTAACTCGGGAGAGTGGAAGGCCAAAAGTGCCGATGAAGCTCTTTTGCTCTGGGTCTGTGAACCAGTGACTTCATCTTGGGAACTCTCACCTACTTCTATGCTAACTGCTTACATGCTCTGAAGTAGGCTGAAGCAGAAATGTATTGGTCAGCATTTTTAGCAGATGGCTGCAGTTTCACTCACACTAGCAGAAATAATAGAGATAAGAAGCGGGGTAGTTAGTTTGCAGGCGTCTAATCCAAGGTCGCAAAGACTGGGAAAGTTTTCTCACAAGCTTATGTAGAGCTTATTGTAACAGTTGTCTGGAAGGGAGGGGTAAGGGGGAACAGCCAGACAAAGAGATGTATGCAAACAGTTTGAAGTATAAAAGGTAAAAATTGTTTGTATTTGTTGCACTGGATTTGAGACATGCTGGTCTCCTAGTGCCATTTCAGAGCTCTGAAATAAACTTGGCTTGCTTTCTCCCCTCGGTGTCTTTATTGATGCCAAGCACACCGGGTGACGAACTCCCTGTTTGCCATCTCGGGGCCCAGTTCTGGGTCAGGCAACAGGTCTACACCTAAAGTTGTCTCCCACTGAAGTAAGTGCCCTGTTACATGGACGTAGTAACACCAACTCCCTGAATGGCACTGAGCCATGGTCAATGTACATAGATTGGCAACAGTGGGAGTGTAGACACTGCGTTACCTACCGGTATGTTAACCCTAACAGCCCTCCAGCTCAGGCACCAACTTCCCCTGTAGCCGGGGGGGTGCTTGACCCCCTTCTCTGCCCCAGGCCCTGCCCCCACTCCACCCCTTCCTGCAAGTCCCTGCCCCGTCTCTTCCCCTCCCTGCTCTGCCCCCTACACTCCACCCCTTTCCCCAAGCCCCCGCCTCTTCCCACCCCCACCTTACCTCTTTCCCACCTCTTTCTGCCCCCTCCCCCGAGCACACCTCTCTCTCCCAGTCCCTCCCACCTGCTGTGAAACAGCTGTTCGCAGCAGGTGGGAGGCACTGGGAGGGGGGAGGAGTTGATTAGCAGGGCTGCCTGCTAATTAGCCAATTAACTAATTGCCCAGGAAATTAGCGTCTGCTAATTTTTCTGCCTGGGTGTTCCAGCCCCGGAGCACTCATGGAGTCCGTGCCTATGCTCCAGCCACTGACGCACAATGCCTGACACTGACTGCTCTGGTCACGATTGTGAACACCACTGCCCAGGGGTCACAGAGACTGGAAGCCCATCCCCCTCTAAAGACCCACATGAATTTTTGAAATGTCTTTTCCTGATTGTCTAGCTGGGCAAGTGCACCTAGCAGCTCTCCACTGTTGTGTGCAATTGCCCAGCTGACCTTGCTGGCTATACATTCCCAACGTGCTCCTTCCTGGAGTAGACAGGAGATATTAGATCTCCTGGTCCTGTGGGAAGAAAAGGCTGTGCACGTACAGCTCTGATCCAACAGTTGAAATATCGACATCTACAAGCAGATTGCTTGGGGGATACAGGAGAAGGTCTACAACAGAGAACAGCAGCATGGGCTGAGGGAGCTGCCATTGTATCTCTCACCATTCCTACCCTTCCCCTGACCTTCTGGCTCTCCCTTCCCCAGCCAATCTCCGCTTGCTCTCATATTCTCCCTCCAGCCTCCCCACATCCCCCCTTTCCTTCCCTTTATCCCCCCACTCACAGTTTCCCTCTATTCCAGCTCTGTTCCCCTGAGCCCCAGAATTTTCCCCCTGCCCCGATTCCTGTGTATTCCCTCAGCCTCCGTTCAGCAGCCCCACATCCCCATGGCCCCATCTTGCCCACTGCACCTCTAATCACCTCCTCATACATCGCTGTTCAGCCCTCAATGCACTCTGGCTCAGAGACCCCTGCCCCTCTTTAGCCCTCTTCTGGCTCCCACAACCCTCTGACTCCCCAGATGTTGATGTCCCAGCCCCAATCTCTCACATGCCCTACAAACCATAGGCGCTGACAGCCAGTTTTCCTCTGCCCAATGCAGTGAATCACAGCCAGCCCAGCTGCGAGCAGCCTGGAGCACCTCCCTGCAAACAAGCTGCAACCTGGAGCATCGCTCCTTGGGGAGGGAGATGGTGAGCAGGTCTCACCTTCTCTCCACGTGAGGCACTGCCTGGGAGCACGGCTCTGGTTCCCAGTAAGGGGGGCGGGGGGCCGGCTGGGCAGGGTCAGGCTTTGGCTTTGGGGAGGTTTAGCGTCCCCTGGCCAGTTCTACCCACCACCCATAGAATCACAGAACCATAGAATATTAGGATTGAGGAAGAGGAAGAGACCTCAGGAGGTCATCTAGTCCAATCCCCTGCTCAAAGCAGGACCAACCCCAACTAAATCATCCCAGCCAGGGCTTTGTCAAGCCAGGCCTTGAAAACCTCTAAGGATGGAGATTCCACCACCTCCCTAGGTAACCCATTCCAGTGCTTCACCACCCTCCTAGTGAAATAGTGTTTCCTGATATCCAATCTAGATCTCCCCACTGCAACTTGAGACCATTGCTCCTTGTTCTGTCATCTGCCACCAGTGAGAACAGCCAAGCTCCATCCTCTTTGGAACCCCCCCTTCAGGTAGTTGAAGGCTGCAATCAAATCCCCCCCTCACTCTTCTCTTCTGCAGACTAACAAGCCCAGTTCCCTCAGCCTCCCCTTGTAAGTCATGTGCCCTAGCCCCCTAATCATTTTCGTTGCCCTCTGATTGACTCTCTCCAATTTGTCATAGAATCTCAGGGTTGGAAGGGACCTCAGGAGGTCATCTAGTCCAACTCCCTGCTCAAAGCAGGACCAATCCCCAGACAGATTTTTGCCCCAGATCCCTAAATGGCCCCCTCAAGGATTGAACTCACAACCCTGGGTTTAGCAGGCCAATGCTCAAACCACTGAGCTATTCCTCCCCCCACATCCCTTCTGTAGTGGGGAGACCAAAACTGGACGCAATACTCCAGGTGTGGCCTCACCAGTGCCGAATAGAGGGGAATAATCACTTCCCTTGATCTACTGGCAATGCTCCTACTAATACAGCCCAATATGCTGTTGTCCTTCTTGGCAACAAGGGCTCACTGCTGACTCATATCCAGCTTCTCGTCCACTGGAATCCTTTTCTGCAGAACTGATGCTTAGACATTCGGTCCCTAGTCTGTAGCAGTGCATGGGATTCTTCCGTCCTAAGAGCAGGACTCTGCACTTGTCCTTGTTGAACCTCATCAGATTTCTTTTCGCCCAATCCTGCAATTTGTCTAAGTCACTCTGGACTCTATCCCTACCCTCCAGCGTATCTACTTCTCCCCCCAGCTTAGTGTCATCTGTGAACTTGCTGAGGGTGCAATTCATCCCATCATCCAGATCATTAATAAAGATGTTGAACAAAACCAGCCACAGGCCTGACCCCTGGGGCACTCCGCTTGATACCGGCTGCCAACTAGGCATCAAGCCATTGATCACTTCCCGTTGAGCCCAACAATCTAGCCAGCTTTCTATCCACCTTATAGTCCACTCGTCCAATCCATACTTCTTTAGCTTGTTGGCAAGAATACTGTGGGAGACTGTATCAAAAGCTTTGCTAAAATCAAGATATATCACATCCACCACTTTCCCCATATCTCCAGAGTCAGTTAGCTCATCACAGAAGGCAATCAGGTTGGTCAGGCATGACTTGTCCTTGGTAAATCCATGTTGACTGTTCCTGATCACCTTCCTCTCCTCCACCTTCCTCTGCTCCCACCCAACCCCTCCCCCCAAATCCCCACGCCTACATCGCCTCTTCCCGCCCCCGCTCCACTCACACCCTGCCTCTTCCCGATCCCGCTCCACTCCCACCCCGCCTCTTTCTGCCCAGTTCCGCCTCCTCAACCGAGTGCACCCCATTCCTACTCCTTCCCCGGACCGCGCCTCCTGTACACTGCAGTACAGCTGATTGCCGTGGCCTGGAGGTGCTGGAAGGCAGAGGGAAGAGTTGATCGGTAGGGCCGCTGGTGAACAGGAGGCACTTGGGGGTTGGAGGAAACCTGGCTGCCGGCACTATTTTTTTTCCATAGGTGCTCCAGGGCTGGAAAACCCATGGAGTCACCGCCTATGGAGGTGCATGTACATGTACACACAAAGTATCCATCATCATGGAGTAACAGACAAAAGCCGACATTCCCCAAGATCCAAAGGAGTCTGCCTACAAACAGAGCTTGCAGCCCGTGTCAATGCAGGTTAATAACACAAAGCTACCAAATACTCCTGGTTTCTCTTCTCTCTATTCAATTTAAATCCTGGGAGCTTTTCTCTCTCTTCCCTCAGAATCATCAAATGGGTCTGGATTTTTCCTGAATTAACAGAAATGATTTGGGTGGTTTGATTTTTATTTTTATTGGTGAACCAAAAAAACAAACAAACCGCAACAAAAATCAGACTCCACTGCTGACTGGAGAAGGTCTATGATATCAGAGATACTAAGGAAGTGGAGTCATATTAATGGAGACTGGGAGTGTTTTATATTCAGATTTTGAAATTATTTGACCTCGTGTCTCCACTGATTTACACCAACATGAAATTGGAGTCACACCCTTGGATTTTCTTTTGCTGTGTAAAACAACCTGTTTTTGAGAAGGTTTAACTAAGAAAGTGACACAAATCCCAGAAGCCCCCAGGGTTAGAAATCTGGGCTGGGAGTCTCATTGGAGCCCAATTCCCATCAAATTTCAGCCCTGAAGCCCTGGGGATGGTACTGTCTGGACAGAACTGGTCTTAGCACTAGGACACCCCCATTAAACATGTGATTTTTGTTTAGAATGGTTGAGGTTTGCTCTAGTGCTGTCCTGAACTCTTCCAGTGGCAATGCCACCTGGGCAGCTATTCCACAGCTCCCAGCAAAGCTCCCAGCAGCAGCGGGTTCTGGAGATTTGAAAATGCTGCACTGTGGGAGAGCAGAGTAAGGGCTAATGGAACCATTGTAGCTGGTCCTTCAGACGGACACAGGGCAGCACCACTCAGGGGTTAGTTTTGCTGAAATCAAGTTCAATCCCAATGAGATCTGACATGGACCTGCGCAGCCTGGAGCCCTCTTGTGCCTGAGCTCAAGGTGCTCAGGGGCCACACCGTGTTTAGCACAGTGAGCTCCTCCAGTGCAGACCAGCACCTCAGTTCAACCCCTCATGGCGCAACATGAGAATTCAGAATCCCAAGAAGAAACTACATCTCCTTGCAGGTCTTGGGACCTTTCTCAAGGAGTCTTTCCCTTCTAACAGACTGCATCGCTGCTCGGTGCTGCCAGGGCAGCAGCAGCATGATCTCATGGTTTAGGCACTGGCATGGGCCTTGAGAAACTTTGGTGCTATTTCCTACCCTGCCACTGTCCTGCTGGGTGACCTCAGGCAATTAACTTCCTCTCTCTGGACCTCAGTTTCCCACTCTGCATTTTTCTTCTCAGATTAGCCTGTAATCTGTTCAAAACAGGGATTGTCCCTCACACTGTTTCCTGCAGGTTCCAGCAGAATCAAGGTCAGATCTCATCTGGGGTCTGCTACTGGGATGCAAATAACAACAATGATAATAAATGCTAAGGTACAAATCAGCAATGACAGCACCAGCTTTTTAATTTGACATTCTCCAGCTTGAAGACAACACTCTGACATAGACCAGTCTGCAGGCACTGTGATTTAAGCCTCACTGATCATTTAACAGCCTCTGTTCTGTAACCCTTCTGCCCATCGGAGTTGGCAGCATCAAGGGCCAGGTTCAGTATCTAGGGGTTCCTTTTCAATAACACAATGCAAAACTGGCTCGAGCCCCCACCCAGTGACCTGGGACAATTACATACCTCCCCCCTGGGCACCTCTAAGAGGCAATACTTCCCCTCTCGCAAGCACAGAGTCTGAGTGTAGCAAAAGCCTTTTAATAAAGGAGGGAAACAATGCGGCATTATGTTGGGGAAACACCACAAACAGGATTCATAACACGAACCATGACCCACCTCCAAGTAGATTGGACCATGTCCTTTGCCTTTGGTTCTTGAGTCCAGCAACCCAAAAGTCACCCCACCCAGAGTTTCTGACCTTGGTCAGTGCAGCCCCAGAGTTCAGAAGTTCATCTGCAGAGTTGACCTCCCAGCCTGGGTGGAAGGGGAGGGAGGTATGTGGGCACCTTACATGCTCCGCTGCTCAGGTCAATGGCTGATTGCCACGCCTCTCCATGGGGTTCTGGCTGCAGTCTCTCTGCCAGCCACCCAGCTGGCCGCGCCTCTCCACCACCCATTCTGCTAGCCGCGCCTCTCCACTAGCTGTCCTGCTAGCTGCTCACCGATATGTCTTCAGCCTCCCGGCCCCCACCATTTAACACAGCTCTCAGTGATTTCAACTGGTATTAGGGGAGCCTCAGTGCTGGTGCACTCAGAACCACTAGCCCCAAATGCTCTAATGCTTAGACATAGGCATCAGTGATTTCAGCTCAGCTTCCTGGGGGTACCAACAAGAAAGCCTCGCCACCCTCCGCAACAGCTTGACTATTAAGCCTTCCTTGGTGGCTTGTGCTGGGGAGCATTATCCCCCTGGGGTACATTTGGGGGACACCCTGGCCGGAAAGAATTCCAGCCACCCGGAAAACCCATTTGGTCCCATGGGGTCTACCTGGCTGCCCTGCCACTGCTTCCCAGGGCGGCCACCTCAACCTACTTCTCACTGCAGTGGCTGAGGTCACTGCCCAGGCCAGCCTGGCCCCTGCTGTAGCTCTGTTGCGTCACCAGTTCAAGTTGCTCCTTCCACCATTGGCAGAGGCAGCCACCCAGGCTTGCCCTGTGCAGCCCTAGTCCCATTGTCTATCAGCCACCAAGGGACCAAATTTAAAGGCTAAGGTCGCTGTGGTTCGGCAGACTTTTGGAGAAAAACCCCAGGGAAAACCTTGTGAGGCACATCAGGAAAGTTGCACTTTGCTAGGGCTCGTGCGGAATTTGAAGCCAAGATCTCTTGCTCCCAAAGCAAGACTCATGTGCCTAGACTAACAAGCCACACACAGACCCATCAAAAACCATCAGTCCTCAGAATGAACCAAACCAAACACTAAGTGTGATGGGGTGTCCACCCCACCCAGCATTGGAGGGGGTTAAGTTGGCCAGGTAGGCATAATAACTCCACAGGCTGCACCTGGAGGAAGAGCCAGGGAACAGAGACTGATTGCAAGCAGGAACAGGCAGAGCCTATAAAACCGGGAAGCTGGCAACACAGCTGCTGGGAAAGTGCAGTCGCTCCCTGGGAAGAGGATTTGGAGCCGGTACACCCAAAATAAGGAGGGAAAGGAGGAGTTGTAGGAAGCAGTCCAGGGAAGGAGGGGTGAGGGCTGGGAGGGGAAAGCCCAGAAGTGCTGGGAGTAGGGTCTCAGGACTGGAAATGAGAGTGGAGGGCGGGCCCGGGTTCCACCATCGGCCACCAGGGGCAAGGCATAAACCAGGTGTGCGGCAGTGAATGGGAAAACTGCCTGGGTCACTGTGGTAGTGACAGAGAATTGAAGGACTGTCCCCGGAACGGGGGGAGATGCTTAGTGACCTAGAGGGAGGGCTGAGTCACAAACAAGACAGCTGCAGCTCCTGAGAGCGAGAGAGGGGCTGCAGAGGAGAAGGTGATGGGATGTAGCCTCTGGAAGGGGCCTGAGCCTGACCGAGCTAATTCCCCAGATAAGCCACTAGGAGGCGCCATCCAGCAATAGATGGACCATGCCATCAAAGTAAGCAAATGAGAAGAAGAGCAAGAAAAACCTCACAGATGGAAAACCAGCCCCCACATTCACCATACAGCCAAGAGAAAGCCATGGGCAGGGCTTCTCTGGGATTTGTACCCAATATCTGTTGCACCCAAAGCAAGAATCCTACCCCAGACCAACAAGGCACCCTCACAAGGAAGGCATTCAGTGTGCCTTAGAATTTTGGCAGAAAGAACAGGCCACTCTAGCCAGAAAGTTGTAAAGTATTGTGCCTAACTTCACCTTTCCAAGGTCATCTCCATGGTCTGTCGCACCTTGGAGCAACAAACCAACTTCACACCCTAATGAAGCTTTCACGCTGCACTATTTGGGAGAAAAATCCAGGCAAAAGTAGGGACAACAAAGAAAGGGACAGCAGCAAACACACCCTTTGGTGAGGGATTGTCAGGGAGTTGACCCCAGGACCTCTCGCACCCTAAGCGACACTTGGACTCCCAACAGTCAACAAATCAATCTTTGTAGCAAAAGCGAACATCATTTCTCTCAATCTTGCCAAAACCCAAAAACAACCCAACCCAACCCCCATAACAACAGACACCTGAAAAAGTACTGCCCCTGACTTCACCTTTCCAAGGTCTTCTCCATGCTCTCTCCCACCCACAGCGAGAATGATACACCTCGACCAACCAATCCAATTTAGACCCTAATGCAGCTCTCCCTCCACAGGATGTTGGAGAAAAACAGAAACAAAAAACCTAAAAGCTCAGCTGCAAGCCCTGCCTTGGCAAGGGCTTGGATTAAATTTGAAGCCTGGATCTCTTGCGCCTGAAAGGAGACTCGTGCCCTAGTCCAACAAATTCTTTTGGAACTCTAAGGAAAGATGCATTCCACAGGAGTGCACAAAACCAAACCACCAGCCACACACCCAGGCAGAAGGAGCCTGCTAATGGGAAGGTACAGCAGCAAACACCCCCATGGGGAGGGCTTCTCTGGGAGTTGCAGCTGGGCCTTCTGGCACCTGAAGCGAGAATCAGACCCCCTAGACCAACAAGCCACATTTGGCCATTGCTGCAATCGTCAGTCCTCAGGATTTTGGGCCAAAACCCAACAGCCAAATCTAGTTGTAAAATTTAACCATTTGGAAATGGCACTCCTAGAGTGCCACAGTACCCTAGGCAACAGTCTCTGTGTGTGTGTGTGTGTGTGGTTGGCTCCTGCTAGGCAGAATCCAGTGCCTGTGTCTTTGCCTCCCACGGAGGGATACCTTGAGCCTCTGACGACAATTAGGGGAAGAGTGGGTAGATGAAAACCAAAAGAAAGCTGCAAGAATTCTCCTTTCTCGCTGATCTGGGTGCGCCCTTCTTGACTTGGGGGACTGACCCTGACAGGTGGATGGATGGGGTCCAAGCACCCCCAGCTCCTGCTGCTCTTTTCTGGCTCAGCTGTATGCTCCATTCTTGCCTTCGGGGTGGGGGCATGCGTAAGCCTCTGCCCGGTGGGCGGATCGGCTCCAGGGACCTCCCAGCCTCAACCTCCAGAGGCCGCCCCATAAGCCTCGCCCCTTCCTGGATGTACCAACAAGAAAGCCTCGCCACCCTCCGCTACAGCTCAACTATTAAGCCTTCCTCAGCATTATCGCTCTGGGGTACATTTAGGGGGACACCCTGGCCAGAAATAATTCCAGCCACCAGGTCAACCTGTTGGGTCCCATGGGGTCCACCTGGCCGCCCTGCCACTGCTTCCCAGGGTGGTCATCTCACTGCAGTGGCTGATGTGGCTTCCTGGGCCAGCCTGGTCCCTGCCCTAGCCCTGTTGGGCTACCAGCACAAGCTGCTCCTTCCACCATTGGGGGAGGCAGCCACCCAACCCCATCCTCTTTCAGCCACCAAGAGACCAAATTCAGATGCTAAGGCTGCTGTGGCTCGGCAGACTGTTGGAGAAAAACTTCACAAACCAACTTCACACCCTAATGCAGCTCTCACGCCGCACTATCTGGGAGAAAAACCCAGGCAAAAGTAGGGAAAACAAAGAAAGGAAGAGCAGCAAACACACCCTTTGGTGAGGGATTGTCAGGGAGTTGACCCCGGGACCTCTCGCACCCTAAGCAACACTGACTCCCAACAGTCAACAAACCATGCTTTGGAACGAAAGTGAACATCATTTCTCGCAATTTTTCCAAAAACTAAAAACAAACTCTTAGAAGAAAAAGGAGCAAGTTGACCCAGAGGCGGATATGAGTACAGGCTTCTTTATTGTGATACTTGTTCCCCTGGACCCAATTGTCCAGTAAGCACTGAATTAATTACAGCACACTCTTTTTGTTTAAGTTAGTATGTACACACGTACATCCATTACAACACCCCAAAAACCCTGATTAAGTAATAAAAACACCCATTCTGTTAGTAAACCCACCTCTATCTATTGTGAACAGCATTACACATATCACACAGCCATTTTTACCTTGAAAATACATTTCTTTGTGTAAGCAGAGTCAGGATGAGCTCTACCCTGACATCTGGTGGTGAATTATGGTGAGTGGGGAAAAGAACTCCAAGGGCTGAACTTGTTTGCATAGGCACACCCACCTGCCTGGCATGAGACAACAGCAACTGATAGTGGTTACTTTGGATGGGGTGGGATCCCCAGTTTCTCTGTTATTGGGGCAGGAGGAATAAAGTGTTGTTACCCTGATTATGTGAATCAAGGACAATGAAACTGTTTTATGACAGAGTGTCTCACCATCACCTAAGTAGCACTCGCTAGACATGGGTTCCACAACCCAGTGAATTGAGAGAGGAGTGGGACAGGTATTTGTACCTAATGGCATCCCACCTTTGAGGGCTTGAAACACCAATTGCACCCTCTCCCCACTGTTGAATGTCAGAGTTAACTTTGATTCTGTTAGGAGTCTAATTACAGGCTGCTGAGTTGAATTCACTAGGGCAATAGTGCACCAGCACTGGGGCTCCCCTACTATGAGCTGAAATCACTAAGAGCTGAAATTACAAAAGAGCTAAAGTTATTAAGAGCTGAGCTCACTGAGTGCTGTGTTAACTAGTGGGGGAGCCTGAAGCCATATAGCTAAGTGGTTGGCGGAGCAGTTTGTGGGGATGGCTGGAGGAGCAGTGGGTGGCACGGAGCCTTGCAGGGACAGTTGGAGTGGCCCAAGGAACGGCGAGTGGGGCTGTTTGCGGGGACGGCTGGAGCGGCTCACAGGGCGGTGAGCGGAGCGGAGCAGCTTGTAGAGCAGAGCAGTTCGTGGGATGGCAGGAAGTGGACTGGCTCATAGTGAAGGCTGCAGCGGAACCCCACGGAGAGATGGCCGGCTGGCCTTGGATCATGTAAGGTGCCCCTTAACACCCTGCATGCCCCCCTTTTACTCTGGGGCTGCACTGACCAGGAACAGAGACTTTGGGGGTTGTTGGACTTTTGGGACTTTGGATGGTTGCTGGACCCAAGAGACTTTGGGGGTGTTGGACTTTGGGGACTCTGGGTAATTTTTGGGTTGCTGTATTCAAGAACCAAAGGGAAAGGACAGAGCCCAATTTGCTGGGGTGGGTCTTTTGCTCATGGTTTGTGTTATGAATCCTGTTTGTGGTGTTTTCCCAATTTAATGCTGATGTCGTTTACTTCATGTTATTAAACATTTTCTGCTACACTCAGACTCCGTGCTTGCGAGAGGGGAAGTATTGCCTCAGGGGGTGGTATGTAATTGTCCCAGGTCACTGGGTGGGGGCTCAAGCCGGTTTTGCATTGTGTTATTGAAACAGAACCCCTAGATACAGAACCTGGCCCTTGTTGCTGCCAACTTAGATGGGCAGAAGGGTTACATTTGCAAGAATCTGTTGCCACAAATCTCCCTTCTCAGCGATTCTCAGGAAGGGCCCATGAGCAAGGGCTCGTTTATGTAGTTGGGAAAGGAAGGGAGGGGGAAATAATACTGCTTTACACAAAAAGTATCATTTAGATTCCCACATTCCTTATGCAGCTGTGAGCTTATCTATCCCCAACAAGCTGAAGGGAAGGGCGAGGGATAACACTTATCTATCAAGCGAAAAAATGGTGCCTGCCTGTGACTTTGCTCCCTCATACCATACCAGCACACCAGTGGTTTCCCAGGTCTCTGCTTAACCCTTACATATCCCAACACTCTCCCACTTTTTTCAAAGAAGGGCCCAGGCGCCCCTCCTTCTCACACACTGAACGGTGGGGTATTCAGGCTGGAGGCTCTGGCTCCAGCTAGCCTGATACCTTGAGCCACTGATCATGCTATGAGGCGAGAGAGAAGGCAGGTCATTAAAAAGGGCTAAGCCACTGAATTTACAAATATGGCTTTCGGGGAGAGGCTAAGGCAGCACATAATTTGAAACACCCCATGAATATGATCAATGCTACAATTAATAGGAATAACATTCTTACAACATGAGTAATATGACTAAGAAATGAATAAGTGTCCATTAGGCTTGTTTGAAAGGTACAGGCAACATCAGCCCAAGCCCAATCAGCAGGCAATTCAGTAGCCAGTTGGAAGGCATTCATTCCTTGAAGAGCCTTGGCTTCCAAAATCAGCGTTCGGCGATGCTCAGTCTGGAACTCCTGGAGTAGCTGTATCACATGGTCCCGTTCATTCAGGTGGGTTCCAGTACCACCACAGTCCAGTTAGTAGCTATTGTTGAGTGCCCGGTTACATTAAGCCGATGGTATATGGATCTGGTAAGTGAAGTTTTCCAGTTGCAAGGAAAAGTTTCCTGGTCCAGATCCCACCCGCTTCAAACACCTTCCACTCTCTAGAACCTGGCCATTAAGCACAGCTAATCCCTCCCAGCAAATTTTATTTTCCTGTTGCACCCAATGCTGAGGGGGTACCGGTTCTGAACACTGCAGGGGTGGCGGTTCCTATGGCCATCCCTTCCAGGTATTTTCCTGTCCCACCCACGTGAGACCCATCTGTGGGTAGTATACCTTGGATCCCATTAGAAACCGTGTGTCATTATTTGTTATTACTACTTGCCATACAGGTTTTTAGGACCATTTTCATTTGCAACCCCGGCTGTAAAAGGGTGGCTGAGGTCCATTCTTCTTCAGCCACTTCCCTGACAGTAAGGGTACAGCAGCTTAATGTACAGTCCCTCAAAATTGTTTGCTAGGTGGCTCTAAAGGGCCAATATTGGTCCCTTCCAACTCAGATGGCCATAAACCCTGACAGGCATCCTGCAAGAGGTATACAAGATGATTGGTGAGGGTTTGTTGAACCTGGCCACATGCTTTTTTCCCCACAAAACAGTTTTTTTTACACTATTTACTAATTTATTTATAAGGGATTTTGTAATATTCTTGAAGGATAGAATAACATTTCCCAATAAATGGTCTGTTGAGCTAAGCGCAGATCCTTGTAATAATCCCCCCATTCAGTAATCCCAGGGCATGTTCCAAGTTCATTTATGAAATTCATGAGGTTGTGTACATCAGTTTTTCCTTTTGTACAACAGACCAGGATTATTTATTATTTGCAGCTTTTTTGTGCTGCCATTTATGGGCAGTTCTTTCCTTCCCCTATCAGCTAGGTAATTTGCATCCACACAGATGCTTTTTGGCTTTCTTTTGGATCCAAAGCTATTAGCAGCTTAGAGACTTTGTTTTAAAAGGGACACAATTAACTTCCACCAGAGTTCTGATTACTTTTTATTTTTAATTCTTGCTTTTAAAACACACGGCCATTTGAAAAAGAAAACACCACCTATTGTGGCTTCTTTTGGAGCCCTAAGAGGATTTTAATTATGTAGCATGTTTTGTTTGCACTTCTTTTACCCCTTCTATAACATACACTGCACATATTCTGGGAAAATGCACACCCCCTCCATAGTTCAACCGTACAACATTATATTAGCTACATTAACTTTGACACAAGGTGTAACTGTCTCCCCTGTGCCCACAGGGTGATCTGGAGGATGGTGTGGACTGTACCCTCAGCACATTTGCAGATTACACTAAATTGGGAGTAGTGGTAGATACACTAGAGGATAGGGATAGGATACAGAGGGACCTAAACAAATCAGAGGATTGGGCCAAAAGAAACCTGATGAGGTTCAACAAGGACAAGTGCAGAGTCCTGCTCTTAGGATGGAAGAATCCCATGCACTACTACAGACTAGGGACCGAATGTCTAGGCAGCAGTTCTGCAGAAAAGGACCTAGGGGTTGAGAAGCTGGATATGAGTCAACAGTGTGCCCTTGTTGCCAAGAAGACTAATGGCATTTTGGGCTGTATAGGTAGGGGCATTGCCAGCAGATCGAGGGACGTGGTCATTCCCCTCCATTCAGCATTGGTGAGGCCTCATCTGGAGTACTGTGTCCAGTTTTGGGCCCCAAACTACAAAAAGGATGTGGAAAAATTGGAAAGAGTCCAGCGGAGGGTAACAAAAATGATTAGGCGGCTGGAGCACATGACTTATGAGGAGAGGCTAAGGGAACTGGGATTGTTTAGTCTGCAGAAGAGAAGAATGAGGGCGGATTTGATAGCTGCTTTCAACTACCTCCAAAGAGGATGGATCTTGACTGTTCTCAGTGGTAGCAGATGACAGAACAAGGAGTAATGGTCTCAAGTTGCATTGGGGGAGGTTTAGGTTGGATATTAGGAAAAACTTTTTCACTAGGAGGGTGTTGAAGCACTGGAATGGATTACCTAGGGAGGTGGTAGAATCTTCTTCCTTGGAGGTTTTTAAGGTCAGGCTTGACAAAGCCCTGGCTGGGATGATTTAGTTGGGGATTGGTCCTGCTTTGAGCAGGGGGTTGGACTAGATGATATTCTATGATTCTATGATTCACAGAGTTCTCATGGACCCCCACCAAAGCGACAGTCCGATCACCCAGAACCACCCCAAGGCTTAGTGTTTCTAACATTGCTCCCTTGTACATTTCACCCCTGCCTTTCCTTTAGAGGTACACTGTCTTTTAACTTTTTGTTTTTCTTCTGCAGTTCTTAGCTGCTATTACAACAACAACAAAAGATCCAGAATTTCTCCCCATTCTCCCAGTTCTGGCTGGCCTAGCCAGGAACATATTTTTTTGTTTGTTTTTTATTTAAAAAGATATTATACTCTACAAAAACATGGAAGTATCCAAAGGGTTAAATGCTAAATACCAAAGCCACATCACACTATCTGCCTGTGTCTAGCACAAGGGTATGTTAGTGTTGCAACTCTGAATGAGAGATTGAAATGGAATTTTAGTGGCATTGTTTTTTTTATTATTATTATTTAAAAAAATAAAACCAAACCAATTTATTTTAAACTTACAAACAGGATTTTATAAACCATGAGTGCTGGTTTAGGTCCTTAAAACATTACAAAGTTATACAAAAAGATTTACATGCAAAAATTCTTTTTTGCTCAACACCCCTTGTACTGCTTTTATTATTTTTTATATAACTGTACCCTGATTACACTCCCATCTTGTACAACTAGAGACAGTCAAGTTAAGTTCCAATAGAAACCCCTGACATTTTTAGTGATTTTAATTAACTTGTCCAATAGTTAAATAATATAGATCAGCGTACCTGGCTGCTTGATGCCTGCAGCAGTTCTTTACAGACCATTTCTATGGGAAAAGGGCCCATTTCCCCTCAGAATAGCTATAAAGGCTCCTGGGGTCCAAAACACAGTGGTGGTAGTAGCCCCCTGACCCCGTTGGATAATTTATTTAACTACCAGGATGTCACCCAATGTGACTGTACTGAGTTGCACATATATTACATTTACATAATTGGGTTTTATTTTTAAACCATAAATTCCTTTTTTATAACACCACAACTGTTACTCTTTAACATTTTAACAACTTTTAACTGTTTATTTCCCTTTAAACTTCCACCAAACTTAGTAATATTAATTTCTATAAAGCTACTTGTAACTATTTACTTACTTTAAATTATCTGCTTGTGCATTTAATTCTTTAAGGTGGTATATTTTGCTTGTAACGACATAGCCACCCAGTACAATCCCGGCAACACATCTGCCCTTCCCTGTGCCTCCTTTACCTTAGGATTATTTAAAAAAGCAATAAAACATTTATTACTATGGTCAGGGCCTTTCCTAGCCATTAGGGTGCCCTATGCAGCCCCCCCACGGGGGGGGTGTCCTGTGTGGGGCCCCAGGCCTCCCCAGAGTCTGGGAGGCAGGAGTTGTGGGGGGCCACTTTTGGGGGCCCCCACAGGCCCAAAGTGGCCCAGGGGATTAGTGGGGCACTGGGAGCAGCCCGCTCCGCTTCCCTCACCCTGGCCCCAGCCGTGTTGCTCAGAGGAGAGGGCTTGGGGGAAGGGATCCCCCCCACTCACTGGCAGTGGTGGGAAGCGGAGCAGCCTGGCCCCAGCCTACTCTATTCCGCCAGCTCCCAGCTGCGGCGCTCCGCTTCCCACCGCCAGTGAGAGCTGGGGGCCATCCTTTCCCCAACCCAAGCGACATGGCAGCGGCTGGGGCAAGGGACGCGGAGTGAACTGGGGCTGCATCTCTCCACTTCCCGCCGCCAGTGAGTGCAGGGGGTGATCCTTTCCCCTCACTCACCGGCGGAGGGAAGCAGAGCGCCGCAGCTGGGAGCAGGCGGAATAGAGTGGGCTGGGGCCGGGTTGCTCTGCTTCCTGCCACTGCCGGTGAGTGCAGGGTCACTGGGGGAAGAGGTGGATTGGGGACGGGATGGGGGCGGAGCAGGGGGGAAGGGTAAGAGGCAGGGCGGAGGGAGTTGTCCGGGGCCCCACACCCCCCTAGGCACAGCCCTGCCCCTTGCAGGGGAGGCCGGTCGAGGGATACGGCTGGTCACCGGGGCTAGTGCTGCTGCATATGCAGCATGCAGCTGCCTAGGGCATCATGAAATTTGGGGCAATTTGGTGCCCCAAATTTCATGGTGCCCTACGCAGCTGCGTATGCTGCGTATGCCTAAGGATGGCCCTGCCTATGGTCACCCATGGATCTTTTACTTAAAAACTTTTAAATGAAATGCAGCAGACTTCTGTCATGCTTGTCCAAACAAACTTTTCACTAAGTATCCAAAGTACCATCCATTAAAACTTCAGAAAACCAAAAGTGTGGGGGAAAAGCGGAGCGGGGTGGAGGAAGAGGTGGAAAGAAAGCAATTAATCCTGTGAGGTCTGTTTAAAGTACAGGCTACCAGCAGCAAATTAAGTAAACTGAGAAAAAGAAGAAGGAAATGAAGAAAAGGATATAGTTAGCTCTGAGCTAAGAATAGGGCTCCCTGGGTTGAAACAGTTGGGAACCCTCACCCCTAGGTTCTTATTCTGCCTCTGGGAGGTGAATGGGATTTTTTAACAGCTCCTGCAAACCCTGCCGTTTTTTCACTTCCCCAGGACCAAGTCCCAGCTCCAGTTTTTTTAAGGTAGTTTGTTAACTTTGCTTTTGACTTTAAACCCTGTTGTGCCAAATTATTTTTAACTACGCCTAACTTTGATTTAGAACCCTTCAGCAGTTTTTCCTGAAGCAGCACTAAACTTGAAAGTTTACTGGCAGCCTATGAGAAGGGACAGATGGGTAAAAAGGGGCCAGAGAAAAAATATTTTGCTTTAAGGTGTCTATTTGACCCTTCTGGGCCAGGTTCTTTGACTTAAGACGATTAAAATTGTCCATAGATTTTTAGCTAAAACCTGACAGACCTTCACAGACAGACAGCATCAAACCAGCCTTTTTCTTATCCTGGGAGCACCTGGATGCCAGGGCAGCTTTCACCCACTCCTGGATGGCTAGCCAACCCAGACAATCCCTGGGGCGGGGAGAGGACACATAAAGACCATCCCATTTCCCTACCAGTTCATTAATAAACTACTTAATTGGGGTTGGAGTAAAGGGCCCACTCAAGTTCAACTTACTCATTGAATCCATGGCGAGACATTGTGATCAGGCACGACTCTCCCCTGGGATCCTGTTTGTGATGCCAGATGTTAGAAGAAAAAGGAGCAGGTTGACCCAGAGGCGGATATGAGTACAGGCTTCTTTATTGCGATACTTGTTCCCCTGGACCCAATTGTCCAGTAAGCACTGAATTAGTTACAGCACACTCTTTTTTTTAAGTTGGTATGTACACGCCTGTGACGGTGTACCCCATAAGGCTTCATGGGAATATGCTTATGAATGTATATATGATATAACTGGAATATGTTTTATGCTTCATATGCCATGTAACATACCTATGTAAAGGTTATGATCTACTGAATACACTCCTCCTATTTGTATTCATGTATCATTTTTGTACTTGAAGTTAGGAATATTGGCTGTATACTTCCTTGATTTCTAAGTAGCCTTAGTAAAGCATTTGGTCAGCTTCTTGAAAAAGGAATGTGCAAATTAAGTGCCCAGTCAAGAACCACTTAAGCCAACAATGAACTCAAAGACACCTATCCACATCAGAGCTTTCCCAGGAATGTGGCTTGGCTGGTAAGAAACTCAGTCATGCATGGACATGTGACTTGTTCATGTGACTCCAAAACTCCATCTTGGAGCTGGATTTTGCAGAGAAGAGAGGAGGGGGTCTCCACCCACAACAGAAAGTCTACTTAAACCCCTGGGATATCCCTCCATTTTGTCTTCAGCTGGCTCAAGAGATAGTCTCTCCACCCCCCGGGGATATCTGAAAGAAACTGGAACAAAGGACAGTAACTACAGGGGTGTGAGTGATTGTTGGACTCAGACTAGAAGGAGACTAGTCTGTAAAAGGAAGCTTACTGGGTGAGGCTTTAATCTGTATTCAGTTTTCTTAGACATAGATTTGCGTGTTCTATTTTATTTTGCTAGGTAATTCACTTTGTTCTGTCTGCTATTACACCTCTACCCCAATATAACGTGACCCAATATAACACGAATTTGGATATAACGCGGTAAAGCTGCGCTCCGTGGTGGGGGGGGGGGCTGAGCACTCCGGCGGATCAAAGCAAGTTCAATATAACGTGGTTTCACCTATAATGCGGTAAGATTTTTTTGGCTCCTGAGGACAGCGTTATATCGGGGTAGAGGTGTACTTGGAACCACTTAAATCCTACTTTCTGTATTTAATAAAATCACTTTTTACTTATTAACCCAGAGTATGTATTAATACCTGGCAGGGGAGGGGCAAACAGCTGTGCCTATCTCTCTATCAGTGTTATAGAGGGCGAACAATTTATGAGTTTACCCTGTATAAGCTTTATACAGGGTAAAACAGATTTATTTGGGGTTTAGACCCCACTGGGAGTTGGGCATCTGACTGTTAAAGACCGGAACACTTCTGTATGTTGCTTTCAATTAAGTCTGCAGCTTTGGGGCACGTGGTTCAGACCCTGGGTCTGTGTTGGAGCATATGGGTGTGTCTCGCTCAACAAGACAAGACAGTCTCCAGCTGGCAGGGAAAGCAGGGGCAGAAGTAGTCTTGGCACCTCAGTTGGAAGTCCCAACGGGGTTTCTATGATTCAGCGCATCACAAGGTCTACATCCGTTACAACACCCCAAAAACCCTGATTAAGTAATAAATGCTGCTTTACACAAAAAGTATAATTTAGATTCCCACATTCCTTATTGCAGCTGTGAGCTTATCATTCCTTATTGCAGCTGTGAGCTGAAGGGGAGGGCAAGGGATGGCATTTATCTATCAAGCAGAGAAATGGTGCCTGCCTGTGATTTACTCCCTAATACCATACCAGCACACCAGCAGTTTCCCAGGTCTCTACTTAACCTTTACATATCCCAACACAAACCAACCAAACCCCCACAACAACAGGCACCTGAAAAAGTACTGCCCCTGACTTCACCTTTCCAAGGTCTTCTCGGTGCTCTCTCCCGCCTGAAGCGACAATGATACACCTCGACCAATCAATCCAATTTAGACCCTAATGCAGCTCTTCTTCCACAGGATGTTGGAGAAAAACAGAAGCAAAAAACCTAAAAGCTCAGCTGCAATCCCGGTTTTATAGGCTCTGCCTGTTCCTGCTTAGGGGAAGAGTGTGTAGATGAAAAACAAAAGAAAGGTGCAAGAGATCTCCTTTCTGGCTGATCTGGATGTGCCCTTCTTGACTTGGGGGGCTGACCCTGACAGATGGACGGATGGGGTCCAGGCATCCCCAGCTCCTGCTGCTCTTTTCTAGCTGAGCTGGATACTCCATTCTGGTCTTCGGGGTGGGGGCATGCGTGTGCCTCTGCCCAGTGGGCAGAACAGCTCCAGGGACCTCCCAGCCTCAACCTCCAGAGGCCACCCCTTAAGCCTCACCCCTTCTTGGGTGTACCAACAAGAAAGCCTTGCCACCCTCCGCTACAGCTCGACTATTAAGCCTTCCTCTGTGGCTTGTGCCGGGGAGTATTATCTTCCTGGGGTACATTTGGGGGACACCCTGGACGGAAAGAATTCCAGCCACCAGGTCAACCCATTGGTCCCATGGGTCCACCTGGCTGCCCTGCCACTGCTTCCCAGGGTGGCCACCCCCTCAACCCACTTCTCATCGCAGTGGCTGAGGTCGCTGCCCAGGCCAGCCTGGCCCCTGCCTTAGCCCTGTTGTGCCACCAGCTCAAGCCGCTCCTTCCACCATTGGGGGAGGCAGCCACCCAGGCTCACCCTGTGCAGCTCTAGCCCCATCCTCTATCAGCCACCAAGGGACCAAATTCACATGCTAAGGCCGCTGTGGCTTGGCAGACTTTTGGAGAAAAGCCTCAGGGAAAACCTTGCGAGGCACATAAGGAAGTTGCACTTTGCTGGGCCTCTTACAGGATTTGAAGCCAGGATCTCTTGCTCCCAAAGCAAGAATCATGTGCCTAGACTAACAAGCCACACAGAGACCCATTGAAAACCATCAGTCCTCAGAATGAACCAAACCAAACACTAAGTGTGATGGGGTGTCCACTGCACCCAGCACTGGAGGGGGTTAAGTTGGCCAGGTAGGCCTAATAACTCCACAGGCTGCACCTGGAGGAAGAGCCAGGGAACAGAGACTGATTGCAAGCAGGAACAGGCAGAGCCTATAAAACCGGGAAGCTGGCAACACAGTTGCTGGGAAAGCAAAGTCGCTCCCTGGGAAGAGGATTTGGAGCTGGTACACCCAAAGCAAGGAGGGAAAGGAGCAGTTGTAGGAAGCAATCCAAGGAAGGAGCGGTAAGGCCCAGAAGTGCTGGGAGTAGGGTCTCTGGACTGGAAATGAGAGTGGAGAGCAAGACCGGGTTCCCCCATCGGCCACCAGGGGCGAGGCATAAACCAGGCGTGCGGCAGTGAATGGGAAGACTGCCTGGGTCACTGTGGTAGTGACAGAGAATTGAAGGACTGTCCCCGGAAGGGGGGAGATGCTGAGTGACCTAGAGGGAGGGCTGAGTCACAAACAAGACAGCTGCAGCTCCTGAGAGCGAGAGAGGGGCTGCAGAGGAGAAGGTGATGGGGTGTAGCCGCTGGAAGGGGCCTGAGCCTGACTGAGCTAATTCCCCAGATGAGCAACAAGGAGGTGCCATCGAGTAGTAGATGGACCATGCCATCAAAGTAAGCAAATGAGAAGAAGAGTGAGAAAAACCTCACAGATGGAAAATCAGCCCCCACATTCACCATACAGCTGAGAGGAAAGCCACGGGCAGGGTTTGCCCGGGATTTGAACCCTGGATCTCTCGCAGCCTAAGGCCTGGTCTACACTACGACTTTAATTCGGTTTTATCAGTGTTAATTCGAATTTACCCTGCAACCGTCCACACAACGACGCCATTTATTTTGAAATAAAGGGCCCGTTAAATCGATTTCTGTACTCCACCCCGACGAGCGGAGTAGCACCAAAATCGATTTTAACATTTCGAATTAGGGATAGTGTGGCCGCAATTCGATGGTATTGGCCTCCGGGAGCTATCCCACAGTGCATCATTGTGACCGCTGGACAGCAATCTAAACTCGGATGCACTGGCCAGGTAGACAGGAAAAGCCCCGCAAACATTTGAATTTCATTTCCTGTTTGCCCAGCGTGGAGAGCACAGGTGACCACAGATAGCTCATCAGCACAGGTAACCATGCAGGCCGATAATCGAAAAAGAGCACCAGCATGGACCGTGAGGGAGGTACTGGATCTGATCGCTATATAGAGAGAGGATTCAGTGCTAGCAGAACTTCGTTCTAAAAGACGAAATGCCAAAACTTTTGAAAAAATCTCCAAGGGCATGATGGAGAGAGGCCACAATAGGGACTCAGATCAGTGCCGCGTGAAAGTCAAGGAGCTCAGACAAGCCTATCAAAAAACAAAGGAGGCAAACGGTCGCTCTGGGTCAGAGCCGCGGACATGCCGCTTCTACGCCGAGCTGCATGCAATTCTAGGGGGGGCCGCCACCACTACCCCACCTGTGATCGTGGATTCCGGGTCGGGGATAGTCTCATCAGCTACACCTGAGGATTCTGCCAATGGGGGAGAGGAGGAGGAGGAGGAGGAGGATGAGCTTGCAGAGAGCACACAGCACTCCGTTCTCCCCAACAGCCAGGATCTTTTTCTCAGCCTGATTGAAGTACCCTCCCAACCCTCCCAAGCCAGTATCCAAGACCCTGACCCATGCAAGGGACCTCAGGTGAGTTTACCTTTTAAAATATAAAACTTGTTTTAAAAGCAAACGGTTTTTAATGATTACTTTGCCCTGAGGACTTGGGATGCATTCGCGGTCAGTTCAGCTACTGGAAAAGTCTGTTAACGTGTCTGGGGATGGAGCGGAAATCCTCCAGGGACATCTCCATGAAGCTCTCCTGGAGGTACTCCAAAAGCCTTGCCACAAGGTTTCTGGGCAGTGCATCCTTATTCCGTCCTCCATGGTAGGACACTTGACCATGCCATGCTTGCAGCAAGTAATCTGGTATCAGTGCCTGACAAAGCCTGGCAGCGTATGGTCCCGGTGTTTGCTGGCATTCAAGCAACATCCGTTCTTTATCTTGTTGTGTAATCCTCAGGAGAGTGATATCACTCCTGGTAACCTGGTTGAAATACGGGAACTTAATTAAGGGGACAGAGGTGGCCGTTCCTACTGGGCTGTTTGCCTGTGGCTGAAAATAAATCCTTCCCTGCAGTTAGCCAAGCGCAGATGGGAAATTGGCCCTGAGCTTTTCGCGTTTGGCTAGCAGGGATCTTCCCTGTTACCAGCCACGCGGTGGGGGGAGGGGTACCGTGATCATCCCAGAGAATTTATGGCGGGAGGGAGGTGGCGGGGGGGCGGGGGTTAGTTTGGTTCCTGCAGGGATCTTCCCTGATACCAGCCATGCGGTGGGGGGAGGGGTACAGCGATCATCCCAGAGAATTCATGGCGGGAGGGGGGGGTGGTTAGTTTGTTTTCTGCTGCTGCTGAATGTTAACAGAAAAACCGCAGTGCTCTACGGGCTTTGCTTGGTATGTGGGAAAGGAGGGCGCAGAAGCTGTAAGACAATGGCTTACCATGGCCGCATGCAAGCCGAATTCATAGACTCATAGACTCATAGACTTTAAGGTCAGAAGGGACCATTATGATCATCTGGTCTGACCCCCTGCACGCTGCAGGCCATAAAACCATCCCCGCCCCTTCCCTGGACTCTGCTGCTGAAGTCCCCAATCCTGTTATTAGTGACCTCAATCGGCAGAGACCCTCCTGCTAGAGATCCCTGCCCCATGCTGCGGAGGAAGGCGAAAAACCTCCAGAGGCTCAGCCAATCTGCCCTGGAGGAAAATTCCTTCCCGACCCCAAATATGGCGATCAGTAAGACCCCGAGCATATAGGCAAGAGTCTCCATCCTGACCCCTTTTAGCCATTATGCTATTTACCTACCATTGCTTGGTTTTCCTTGACAACTATGTTTTACCATTAAACCATTCCCTCCATAAACTTATCTAACTTAATCTTAAAGCCAGACAAGTCCCTCGCCCCCACCGTTTCCCTCGGAAGGCCGTTCCAATATTTCACCCCTCTAACGGTCAGAAACCTTCGTCTAATTTCAAGCCTGAACTTCCCCACGGCCAGTTTATATCCATTCGTTCTCGTATCCACGTTAGTACTAAGCTGGAATAATTCATCTCCCTCCCTTGTATTAATCCCTCTAATATATTTAAAGATAGCAATCATATCCCCCCTCAGCCTTCGCTTGGTCAGACTAAACAACCCAAGCTCCTCTAGTCTCCTTTCATACGACAGGTTTTCCATTCCTCTGATCATCCTAGTGGCCCTTCTCTGCACCCGTTCCAGTTTGAGTTCATCTTTTTTAAACATGGGAGACCAGAACTGCACACAGTACTCCAAATGAGGTCTCACCAGCGCCTTGTACAACGGAAGCAGGACCTCCTTATCCCTACTAGATATACCTCGCCTAATGCATCCCAAGACAGCATTGGCTTTTTTCACCGCCACGTCACACTGTCGACTCATAGTCATCCTGCGGTCTACAAGGACCCCTAGGTCCTTCTCCTCTTCCGTTACTTCTAACCAATGCGTCCCCATCTTGTAACTAAAATTGTTATTGGTCATCCCCAAATGCATCACCTTACACTTTTCACTATTAAATTTCATCCTATTTCTGACACTCCAATTCACAAGCTCATTCAAGTCTCCCTGCAGGATATCCCTATCCTCTTCCGAATTTACAACGCCTCCCACCTTCGTATCATCCGCAAACTTTACCAGCCTACTCCTGCAATCGGTTCCGAGGTCAGTTATAAATAGATTAAATAAAATGGGTCCCAAAACCGAACCTTGGGGAACTCCACTGGTAACCTCCCTCCAACCCGACAGTTCACCCTTCAATACGACCCGCTGCATTCTCCCCATTAACCAATTCCTTATCCATCTCTGGATTTTCAAATCGATCCCCATGTTTTTCAGTTTAACCAATAATTCCTCATGGGGTACAGTATCAAACGCTTTACTGAAATCCAGGTATATTAGGTCCACCGCATTTCCCTTATCTAATAAATCCGTTACCTTCTCAAAGAAGGAGATCAGATTCGTTTGGCACGATCTGCCCTTCGTAAAACCATGTTGTAAATTATCGCAATTGCCACTACCCTCCAGGTCCTCAACTAATTTCTCCTTCAAAATTTTCTCTAACACCTTGCACACTACAGATGTTAAACTAACAGGCCTGTAGTTACCCGGATCACTTTTTTTCCCTTTTTTGAAAATAGGAACCACATTAGCTATTCTCCAGTCTAACGGGACCACCCCCGAGTTTACAGATTCATTAAATATTATCGCTAACGGGCCTGCTATTTCCCGCGCCAATTCCTTCAATATTCTCGGATGAAGATCGTCCGGTCCTCCCGACTTAGCCCCATTAAGGCGTTCAAGTTTTGTTTCTACCTCGGATACGGTAATCCCCCATCCCGAACGCCCCTCTGTAATGGTGCTAGTATCCCTAATCCCTTCATTGGCCTCATTAAACACCGACGCAAAATATTCATTGAGATATTGCGCCATGCCTAGATTGTCTTTGATCTCCTCTCCGGCAATAGTCTTCAGTGGTCCCACTTCTTCTTTCTTTGCTTTCTTCCTGTTTATGTGGCTGTAAAACCTCTTACTATTGCTTTTAATTCCCCTCGCTAGGTCCAATTCTACACGGCCTTTGGCCTTTCTCACTCTATCTCTACATTCTCTGACTTCGCTTTGGTACATTTCCTTACTGATCCCTCCCCTCTTCCACTCTTTGTACGCTTTCTGTTTTTTCCTAATCGCCCCTTTGAGTCGGTCGCTCATCCAGCTCGGTCTAAATCTCTTGCTTGGTAATCTTTTTCCCTTTTTGGGAATACAGGCCTCCGACAGCTCATGCATCTTTAACTTAAAGTAATCCCAGGCTTCTTCTGCCTTTAAATCCATTAATACGTTTGCCCAATCCACTTCCCTTACCAGTCCCCTTAATTTGTTAAAATTGGCCTTTTTAAAATTATAAACCGTAGTCTTTGACTTAATTCTGTTACTCCTTCCCTGTATTTTAAACCGAATTAGCTCATGATCACTGGAGCCCTAAATTGTCCCCTACTACCACTTCCTCAACGAGGTCCTCACTACTTACCAGAATCAAATCTAAAATGGCCTCCCCCCTCGTCGGTTCAGCTACCACTTGATGGAGGAATTGATCATCAAGCACATCTAGGAACATCTGAGCCCTATTATTGCTACTAGCGTTTGTTCCCCAATCTATTTCTGGGAAATTAAAGTCCCCCATAATTACACAGTTTCTATTGCTTATTACTTCTCTAAGCACATTAAATAGTTCCTTATCCATATCCTGGGTCGATCCCGAATTCTGTTGCTCGGACCTGTGATCTCTAGCAGCAAAGCCACAGGCACTCAGTATTATGAGGCAAAATGCGACCTTGCACAGAAATCACATGTGCTATGTAATGTGAATAGTGTTGGTCACCGTGAAAGAGTATAAGCATTGTTCTGCAAAATGTATCTTTTTAAACAATTCTCTCTTTTTTCCCCTCCCTACAGCAGCTGCAAATTCCTCAAGCCTCCCTCCTCCATCCCGAAGGCTATCACAGATAAGGCATCATAAAAAGAAGACGCGAGACGAGCAGTGACAGAGCTCATCTGAATGAGTGGAAGGAAACGGTTTCAAAGTATAGGAAAGAAGCCAGTGAACGTGAGGACAGGAGGGACCAACGTGAGGACATGAGGGACCAACGTGAGGACAGGAGGGACCAACGTGAGGAGAGGAGAGATGCTCGAGATGAGAGGTGGCGGCAGGAATATCAGAGGAGGCAGGATGCAACGCTGGGGCTGCTGCGTGAGCAAACAGACATGCTCCGGCGTCTGGTGGAGCTTCAGGAATGGCTGCAGGAAAACAGACTGCCGCTACAGCCCCTGTACCCCCCTCCCCCCTCCCCATGTTCCATATCCTCCTCACCCAGACGTGTAAGAACGCGGGGGTGGGGGGGGGAGGCTTCGTACACCTTCCCATTCCACCCCAGTGGACAGCCCAAGCAAAAGGCTGTCATTTTTTTAACCTTTTTTTAGTGGCCTTTTCCTTCCCACCGATCCTCCTCCCAAATCCCACCCGGGTTCTCTCCCTCTTTTTCTAATCTATTAATAAAGAATAAATGATTTTTAAATGATAATGACTTTATTTGGTTTGAAAGCAAGCTGGGGGAAGGGGGAGGGTGGGTTCCTTACAGAAAATGAGTCAATAAAGGGGGCAGGTTTTCATGAAGGAGAAACAAACAGATATTTCACACTGTAGCCTGGCCAGTCATGAAACTGGTTTTCAAAGCTTCTCTGATGCACAGCGCTTCCTGGTGTGCTCTTCTAATCACCCTGGTGTCTGGCTGCGTGTAATCAGCAGCCAGGCGATTTGCCTCAGCCTCCCACCCCGCCATAAAGGTCTCCCCCTTACTTTCACAGAGATTGTGGAGCACGCAGCAAGCAGAAATAACAATGGGGAGATTTCTTTGGCTGAGGTCAGAGCGAGTCAATAATGAACGCCAGCGACCTTTTAAACGGCCAAATGCACATTCTACCACCATTCTGCACTTGCTCAGCCTGTAGTTGAACAGCTCCTGACTCCTGTCCAGGCTGCCTGTGTATGGCTTCATGAGCCATGGCATTAAGGGGTAGGCTGGGTCCCCAAGAATAACTATTGGCATTTCAACATCCCCAACGGTTATTTTCTGGTCCGGAAAGTAAGTCCCTTGCTGCAGCCCTTTAAACAGAGTAGTGTTCCTGAAGATGCGAGCGTCATGAACCCTTCCCGCCCAGCCCGTGTTGATGTTGGTGAAACATCCCTTGTGATCCACAAGTGCTTGCAGCACCATTGAAAAGTACCCCTTGCGGTTTATGTACTCGGTGGCTTGGTGCTCCGGTGCCAAGATAGGGATATGGGTTCCATCTATCACCCCACCACAGTTAGGGAATCCCATTACAGCAAAGTCATCCACTATGGCCTGCACATTTCCCAGTGTCACTACCTTTCGTAGCAGCACCTGAGTGATTGCTTTGGCTACTTGCATCAAAGCAGCCCCCACAGTAGATTTGCTCACTCCAAATTGATTCCCGACTGACCGGTAGCTGTCTGGCGTTGCAAGCTTCCACAGGGCTATCGCCACGCGCTTCTCAACTGTGAGGACTGCTCTCATCTTGGTATTCTGGCGTTTCAGGGCAGGGGACAGCAAGTCACAAAGTTCCATGAAAGTGCCCTTGCGCATGCGAAAGTTCCGCAGCCACTGGGAATCATCCCACACCTGCAACACTATGCGGTCCCACCAGTCTGTGCTTGTTTCCCTTGCCCAGAATCGGCGTTCCATGGATAGAACCTGCCCCATTAACATCATGATCTCCAAAGCACCGGGGCCCGCGGTTTCACAGAATTCTGTGTCCGTGTCCATGTCCTCATCATGCTTGTCGCTGCGCTGCCGCCGCCGCTGCCTCCTCGCCTCGTTTTTCTGGTCCTGGCTCAGGATAAACTCCACGAGAACGCGCGAGGTGTTTACAATGTTCATGACTGCTGTCTTGAGCTGAGCGGGCTCCATGCTTGCCGTGGTATGGAGTCTGCAGTGTTCACTCAGGAAAAAAGGCGCAAAATGGTTGTCTGCCGTCCGTTGCTTTCATGCAGGGAGGGAGGAGGTGAGGCTGTACCCAGAACCACCTGCAACGATGTTTTTTGTCCCATCAGGCACTGGGATCTCAACCCAGAATTCCAATGGGCGCGGGAGACTGCGGGAACTATGGGATAGCTATGGGATAGCTACCCACAGTGCAACGCTGCAGAAATCGACGCTAGCCCCGGTACTTGGACGCACACCACCGAATTAATGTGCTTAGTGTGGCCGCATACATTTCGACTTTATACAATCTGTTTCCCAAATTCAAATTATATAAATTCGGATTAATCCCGTAGTGTAGACATACCCTAAGTGACACTCAGACTCCCAACAGTCAACAAACCATGCTTTGGAACGAAAGCGAACATCGTTTCTCGCAATTTTCCCAAAAACCAAAAAGAAACTAACTCAACCCCCACAACAACAGGCACCTGAAAATGTACTTCACCTTTCCAAGGTCTTCTCCATGCTCTCCCCATTCCCTGTGTGGGGGGTTGAGGTAGATTGTATGTACCAGCCCCTAGAGCCACCGCCAGCAGCCGTCGCTCTCTCTGCTCTGCCTTCAGAGCTGGGCGGCTGGAGATCTCTGGCAGTTTTGACCTTTGCAATTGGAGGGGTGAGCATGGGGGGCTATGGCAAATTTTGGGGTGGCTACAGCCCCAACAACTCCACTCCCAGGGCCACCCTTGTGTGTGTTGTTTCAGTGTGCTGTCCAGCTCTGCGCAGATAGCTTGTTCAGCAGACCTCGAAAGGACTAGCCAGTGCTGCTAAGTGCTGAAGGCTGGAACGTTGTTGCCTTCGTAACGCTGCTCAGGCTGCCTGGTGCTTCTGCCCCTGGTTATTATTAACAGCAGATAAGGGAACCCCTCATTCAGCAGCCTTCGATGTTACTCATCAAGGACGATCACAGGCCTGGTTCAGTGACAAAGGCACTGGGCCAGGTTTTTTGCCCTCTAGGCACAGTCCCAGCGCCCTGGCTCCACGGTTACAGGTACACTAACACATGAGTGCCTAGCAGCCAGGAACAGCTCAGCCAGTGGCAGGACTTTCCACTGCCCCCTCAGCCAAACAAAGAATTAAGGCAAAGTACCCCAACATTTATAGACTGAAACAAACAACTGTTTCCTTGCCTTCTTCCTGATATCTTGAACAAAACATCCCTATCCATTGTTTGTCAAACCATCTTATCTTGTACTAGACTGGGATGTATCTGTACTATCTCGGATATATCTATGTAAATCTCTAGTGCCTGGTACAGCAGCAGCAACTTTGCCAAGTTTATGTACAGGGCGGTGAACTTGTGAGCATCGGCTTTAATACATGGCCTGACTTGGGTTCACAGCCTCTGGTTCAGGCCTCAGATCTTGCACCAGGCCCAGTGCTCCAGGCTCTTTCTCTACTACACCCCCATCTGAGCAATTACTCAGGGCAGTAATTCTCCTCCCAAACAGAAGGAATCTTTCATTATTCAGTAATTAGAGACAGAACAAATCTGTGACTGTTGAGGAGAGTTTAAACAAAATCTGAGAAGAATGACACAAATTGGCTAAGTACACAGGAAAAAAGCAATATCTGTATTTGAAAGGTTTCATATCAAGTAAGTATTTAAAGAAAAAACACACAATCTTTATGCAGAGATTATATTAGTAACCCATCTACAGTGAGAAAGTGATCAGCAACTCATGGGGGCTGCAGTAAAATTCAATAAGTGAAGAAAATGGGAAATCTGTGCAGCAATATTTGATGATTGGCAAGAAAGGGGGCAAGATTGGAGGGTAGAATATCTGTATATTAAATAATCATATGGTGGAGCAGGAAAACTGGAGGGGATTTATAACAACTTTACCCTCAAAATATTACAGTAAAAGCATGTTCTTAAGGGTGCAAAGTCAAGCAGTCTCAGTTAAGCATTGCCAGAACCAAGGATGTCTGGGCTTGTTAATTCAGCCCCCTTGTATCTGTGCCTTACTATATAATCTTTAATGAGAGAATCACACACTGCAGTGTTCATTAACACAGGACCTGTCTCATTCAGGGTGTGTCGACACTGGGGAAAAAAACAAACAAACCACTGCAGCGAGTCTCTGAGCCTGGGGCAGCTGACTCAGGGTCACAGGGGGGAGCTCAGGCTGCAGGGCTAAAGTACCAGTGTAGATGCTTGGGCTGGATCCTGGGGTCTGAGCTCACCCTCGCACCTCCTTGCCAAGTTTCAGACCCCAGGCCAAACCCAAATATTGAAATTGCTATTTTAGCCCCAAAGCCAAGTCAATTCACCTGGGCTTTGAAAGTTGTCATGGGTCTTTATTTGCAGTTTAGACATACCCTAAATCTTTTTAGACTCTGGGAGTCTATGATGGAGCACACATGTCCCTGATCCATCTCTGTGGAATTAAACGGGACCCCCTGGCTTGTCCCAGTGACAGTAATAGGGTTAGATTTGTAAATGGCTAACCACCCCCAAAACAAATATTCTCCCCTCTCCCCTGCATCACCCTCTCTGCTCTGTCTTATTTAGTCAGGGCAAACCACCCTGACGCCCTCAGACAAACCATGTGTGGTGTTAGTTACTTTTCTCTGTCTGTGCCACAAATTGTTCCTTTTCTCTCTCTGTTTGTGATGTTGAAACCTTTAAAATCAAAATCCACTTTCTGGGGCTTGTCTGGAACCTTGTATGGGCTGAGCTGTGACCTGCAGACTCGGAAATAATAAAACACATTCCCCATGAAAGATAAAATCCCTCTGTGACGTTATTGACATAAACTGTGACCGTATAGATCATTGTTGCAACTACTGTTATATATTTGCAGCAAATATTGTACAAAGGTTGTCGTGTGAGGTGTCGAAAGGTTATGATTTGCTGGTTATGTTTATGCTATCTGTATGTGGGTAATGGTATCATTTTTGTAGTTGAATATATGAATATTGGCTATGTACTTGTATCTCAATGTGTTTTGATTCTAAGTAGCCTCAGTGAAGCATTTGATCAGCTTCTTGAGAAAGGACTATTCTCAGTAAGTGCCCAATCAAGAAACACTTAATTGACAATGAACTTTGGGAGACGCCAATCCATATCTGAGCTTTCCTGGGAACGTTCAAACTAACATGTAAACAATGGCGTTGGCCTGTAAAGAACTGAGTCATGCATGGACATATGACTTGCCCATGTGACTCCAAACTCCATTTTGTAGCTGTGATTCTGAACAGGAAAATAAAGGGGTTTCTGCCCACAAGAGAAAGACTATAAAATGCCCTGGAAACCCCTCCATTTTGTCTTCAGCTGGCTCAAGAGATAGCCTCTCCACCCCAAAGAGATGCCTGAAAGAAACTGGAACAAGGACAGTAAATATGGGGGTGTGAGTGATTGCTGGACCCAAACTAGGACGGAGAAAGAAGCTTATTAGAACGTCTCTGAGGATAAGATTTACCTGCATTTAGTTTCTTACTGTATTAGGCTTAGCTTTGCGTGTTTTTATTTTGCTTGGTAATTCACTTTGTTTTGTCTATTATTACTTGGAACCACTTAAATCCTACTTTATATATTTAATACAATCACTTTTTGCTTATTAATTAACCCAGAGCAAACAGCTGTGCATATCTCTCTATCAGTGTTATCGAGGGCAAACAATTTATGAGTTTATCCTGTATAAGCTTTATACAGAGTAAAATGGATTTATTGGGGTTTGGATCCCATTCGGAACTGGGTATCTGGGTGCTAGAGACAGGAGCACTTCTTAAGCTGCTTTCAGTTAAGCCTGCAGCTTGTGGGGGACGTGGTTCAGACCTGGGTCTGTGTTTGCAGCAGGCTAGCGTGTCTGGCTCAACAAGACAGGGTACTGAAGTCCCAAGCTGCCAGGGAAAATGGGCTCAAAGGTAGTCTCAGCACATCAGGTGGCAGTCCCAAGAGGGTGCTCCATTCAGGTGGTCCATGGATAGTTCCCTCTAAGGTGTACGCCTGGACAGCCACACATGAGAGAATGAAGGGCCACCCACCTAATTAGTGGAGCTGCGCAGGCATGGCTCCACTAATTAGGTGCCTGGACCCTGGAGAAGATGCATATGTAAGGTCAGGTGGTGGCCTTGGAGGGAATAGAGGGTAGGTGGGAGGAGGCAGTGGGGTGAGAAGAGGGGGTGGGGAGAATTTGGGATATGCAGGGCTGCGGCGGCCGGAGAAAAGCGACTTTCCCCAGCTCCAGGACTGCGGCTGCCAGGGAGAGACGGCCCTCCTTCCCAGTGCCAGCTCGGGGGCTGCTGTGGCAATGGAGAGAGGGAGAGACTCCCCTCCTTCACAGCCTCAGCTCGGAGGCTGCCACGGTGGGGGAGAAAGGGCACATCCATCACATTAGAAAGGTAAGACTACTGATATTAAAATATGAGCTGTGTGCTTTTATGTGTAGAACATAGCGCTTTTATCCAAAGTGCTTTACAACAGTTAGCTAACAGTACAAACAACATTTGGAAAGATCATTAAGTGGTCTGCTGAGACCATCAGCAATTTTCAGGTGGTCCGGTGAAAAAGAAGTTTGGGAACCAACCCTTTAATTGATCAGCAACGTAATAACAAAACAACATTAACTGGGATGACTTTAAGTGAGGAATTACTGTATATTGGCTTACAAGGCAGGTGTGGGGGGTGGGACTTGGACCTGTTCTGGGCACCACCAAAAATTATACAAACCTGCCGCCCCTGCCCTGGACCTCCACCCGCCTCCCCCAGCCTCCCTCAACAATGGGTGAGGAGACTTCACACCCTGACCAGCCTCGAAGGTTCCCAGGAAGGGGTTGCCAACTGATATGCCAAGACTACTGCCCCTGCTTTCTTGCCCTCGCAGCTTGGGACTTCAGTGCCCTGCCTGGTTTGAGCCAGACCCGCTAGCCTGCTGCAAACCCAGACCCAGCTCTTAACCACGTCCCCTAACAGCTGCGGGTTTAAACTGAAAGCAGCTTAAGAAGTGTTCCTGTCTTTAACACTCAGATGCCCAACTCCCAATGGGGTCCAAACCCCAAATACATCCATTTTACCGTCTATAAAACTTATACAGGATAAACTCATAAACTGTTTGCCCTCTATAACACTAATAGAGAGGTATGCACAGCTGTTTGCCCCCCCCCCCCCAGGTATTAATACATACTCTGGGTTAATTAATAAGTAAAAAGTGATTTTATTAAATACAGAAAGTAGAATTTAAGTAGTTCCAACTAATAGTAGACAGAACAAAGTGAATTACCAAGCAAAATAAAATAGAACACGCAAATCTGAGTCTAATATAGTAAGGAAACTGAGTACAGATAAAAACTGCACCCTTAGAGGAATTCCAGTAAGCTTCCTTTTACAGACTAGTCTCCTTCTAGTCTGGGTCCAGCAATCACTCACACCCCCTGTAGTTACTGTCCTCTGTTCCAGTTTCTTTCAGGTATCCTTGGGGGTGGAGAGGCTATCTCTTTAGCCAGCTGAAGACAAAATGGAGGGGTCTCCCACAGGCTTAAATAGACTTTCTCTTGTGGGTGGAGACCCTCTCCGCTCTCCTATGCAAAGAGTCCAGCTCCAAGATGGAGTTTTGGAGTCACATGGGCAAGTCACATGTCCATGCCTGACTCAGTTTTTACAAGCAGCAGCCATTGCTTACATGCTACCTTGAACGTCCTCAGGTAGACTTTTTATGTGGATTGGAGCCTTCCAAGATCCTTTAAGTGTTTCTTGATTGGGCACTTAATTTGCACATTCCTTTCTCAAGAAGCTGATCAGATGCTCTACTAAGGCTGCTTAGAAATCTAGCAAGTATGCAGCCAATATTCATAACTTCAAGTACAAAAATGATACATGCATACAAATAGGAGGAATGTAATCAGTAGATCATAACCTTTACAGAGATGTTACGTGGCATATGTAGCATAAAACATATTCCAGTTATGTCATATATACATTCATAAGCATATTTCCATAAAGCCTCACGGTGTACACCATCACAGGGGTGTTGTTCTGAAATGTCCAGCCTTGTCCTGGCTTGTCCTGGCTGCCACTAATTTTTCCCCGTGGGTGCTCCAGCCTCGGTACACCCACAGAGTCGGCGCCTATGGCTGTGTCTGCTAAACTGCAAATCGTTTAGTTCCAGCCCCCTCTGGTGCAATTGATGGGGTTGCTCCAACCCTGGTTAGCTTGATGGGTCTGTGTAAGCGAGATGTAAATACATTCTCATGGTCTTTCAAAGTCCTATGACAGTAACTCTGGGGAAAGGCGGGGAGGGAAATTACATTCCTTTGTCTAGGGTGGCGTACCCTGAGTAACGTGTCCCCAGCTGATCCGGGCTCTAGGTAACCTCTCTAGGACCAAGAAGATCCAACATCCCCTTGCCCTTGATGATATTGGGGACTCTCTGCACCAATCCCCAGTCTCCATATAAATAACTCTTTCCCCCACTCCCAGGAATCTTCAGGTCTCCTTTCTGCTCACGGAGATGGTGGCTTCTATGTACGACGCCCCTTTCATGCTGAAAGAAGCTGCCCGTGCCCAGGAGACTTGGGGGCCCAGGAGGCAGGAACTAGGGCAGGGGGGCTCCCGTGCAATCCCTTGCTCGCTAGGACCCAGGAGCAGCTGAGATGCGGCTCTGGGTGCGATCGCTGGGGTCACTCAGTCCCGGCACCGGGAAGTGAATTGCTCTGGTTGCAGTGACTGGGGCGCTCTGGGGAGCCCACCCTCCTTGCAAGATCCTTGAGCCCCAGCGGCTGCTGCTGGGGACCTCGGAGCCCTGGCTGCAGCCGGGAGAGGTGAATCTCGAGTAGTAACATTCCCGCTGCTCCCAGGAACCTCTCTCAGTGCAGAGACCCCAGCCTGGCCAGGACCCCCCTTCCCGGGCCCCAGCCCCTGCTCCCAGGGAGGGCACCGCTTGGAGGGAAGGTAAGAGAGACCTGCCCATCCCCACAGGAAGCGATGCCTCCCGGTTCCACCCTGGCTGCCGGGGGAGAGTTTGGCCCCAGGCTGCTCCCAGTGGAGCTGGCTGCGATTCCTGCCCCGTGCCCAGGAAAGCTGCCGCCAGCTCCCATTGTCTGCAGGGCGGGTGAAGCCAGCGCGCGCCGTGGGGAGACCGGGGACAGCGACACCTGGGGGGACAGAGCGGCGTGGGAGCCAGAAGGGGGCTAAAGAGGGGTAGGGGTGGGTGGACAGGTGGGATTTAGAGGTGAATAGGGATAGGGATATGGGAGCAGGAAGGGGGCTGAAGAGGGATGTGTGAGGGGGCAGGAGGGGGGACAGGGATGCAGGGGGCGGGATGGGAATGTGGGGACGCTGAAGGGAGGCTGAGGGAACACACAGGAATCGGGGAAGGGGGCGGATTCTGGGGCTCGGGGGAACAGAGCTGGAACAGAGGGAAATTCTGGGGGGATAAAGAGAAGGAAAAGGGGGATGTGGGAAGACTGAAGGGAGAATATGAGAGCAAGAGGAGACTGGCTGTGGAAGGAAGAGCAGAGGGTCAGAGAAGGGAGAGGGATGGTGAGAGATACAATGGCAGCTCCCCTAGTCCATGGGGTGGGTGGGGGGCTGCCCTGCCCAGCAGCTGGTGTGGAATCTTTCCCCCCAGAAATGAATGGTTAAACAAGCAGTGGGGGGTGGAGAGGGGATTTACCCCTAAGGGCTCAACATTTATAAGGGAAATTCGCTCCCCCCACATACACCCTGCTCCCAATTTATTTTTGGATATTTTTAAGACAGTCTCATTATTTAGGGGTCTGATTCCTGTATGTTAAATGCTTGGAGTTCACAGGACTCAGCAGCATCCTACTCTGATTTCTGTGCAGGATTTTGGGTCAAACCAGAGTCGCTGCTAGTGACAGCAGGCAAGGAATCCAACTGGTATTTATTTTGGTTTGGTTCAGATTCAGTTCCATTCAATATATTGGGTTTCATTTCTGGTTCTAGCCACCCAAAGAAACAAAAATAAAAGTTCAGTTACCAGTTTAAATCTTATTTCAATGTTAGTGGAGGTTAATTAAAAAAAGAGAGCTGCAACTTAAAATGGAAACTGTTTTGATTTTTGATAATTTATTTATTTTTTAACTACATGAATTTTCCTGGATTTTTTTGTTGTCAAATAAATACGATTTTTTAAAAATGAACAATTTGGCTGAACAACCGAAAATAATATCTTTCAACATTTACTTTGCCATATTGGACCTCTGCAGTGAAAGGATACATGTGAGGCCTGGAAATTTTCTTTCAACACTCACTTGTGTTGCTGGAACTGCCAGTACATTTGTTGCTAGTTGATTCAGCTTGGAAAAGACATTTTTTGGATGTTCCCAGTAGTTTGTTCTTATTGAGAAATGGCTCGTCTGCAAATGAATCAAGAATTGGCCCAATCCTTTTCTGGGCTTTCCTTCATCCAGATATCACTTCCTTTTTAGAGATTTCAAAAGCTTTCAGAAGAAGTTCCAATGTATCTTTCAATTTCAAACGTCTCTGACAGATTCTATAACATCATTACTTCTGACTGAAGCTTTTCCATCTTCTTCCATGTTTTGGTGTAATGAAATTTTGCCTTGACTTTGTCCTCCTCTGATAGTGGGGGGTGGAGGTGGGCATCAGACAGTGCCGGGGGGGGGGGGGGGGAAGGGAAGAAGGAGGGAAGGGGTTGGGAGCTGGCCCTGCAGGTGGCTTCAGTGGGGAAGGGAGTTTGGAGCATGAACCCTGCCTCAAGTGGGAGGGAGGAGCTGCCCCAGGGGCTGGGGATGGTGGGAGGAGGCCTGTCTAAGGGGAGAAGGTTGGGGAGCCCTTACCTTTGCCCTTGGGCTTGAAGAGATATTATGAACTTCAGGGCCCAGGGAGCATCCCCCCTCTTCTCTCCCCAGGGGGGCATCTCAGAGATGGTTCCTCTGGTGTGCAGGAAGCTGCCCTCCCTGTGCTTGTGGGCTGGCCCTCTTCTATTCTCATTCTCTTCTCACTATCCTGGGGCAGGCCATTCTGGGAGCCATCACCAGACCATTGGCTAGTTACTTTATTCTCTTAAAATTAAAATGAGATTACTAATTTTTTTTTATATTGATCTTAAAATTATGCTGAATCTTTATTTTAACTGGTCCCCTCTGCCCCACCCACTTTTTTTTTCCAGTTCAATTCAGTCAGTAAATAAAAACTATGGTTCAGTTTTGGTTCCAATATGAAATTCCAGTTTGGACTGATTCTCTGGTTCCAGTGAGTGTCCAGATGGGCAAATGAAATCAGCGCTGGCCTGATTGTCCCTGGGGGTTGCAGGGGCAGCACATGGAGGCTCGGTCATTAGTGGCCCCCACCAGAGGGCTCTGGTAATTGCTAAGGCAGAGGAGGCCGGTGTCAATCTCTGTGTTCAGGATAGTAGAGCCCGAGAGCTAGCTGGGCTTCCTGAGGCAAATGCTGCTGCCTCCACTGTGATCTGGGAGCCTGGGCTGTGCAGCTGCCCCGCAGGGTCTGTGCTGGGATAGACCAACATTAAAGCCCCTGTGTGCCCAGCCAAGGGAGGACTTTCTCGTGTGGCTGAAACCAGCCCCTAGGGCAGCCCTGGGCTCTGCCAGAGACTCCAGTTGATGAGAGAGACCTGCAGTAAAGTGCTGGGGAAGGACAGGAAAGTGATTCTGAACAAATGGACCCTCCTCATCCCATCTCTTCTCCCAGCTGTCTGCAAGTCCCAGAGCTGCTGCCCTTGATACATCCTGTCACACACCTGTTAGCCCTGGCAGTAGCTACTAGAGAGGAAAGCTCGCAGGAATGGCAGGACAGTAACCAGTTCTTCCATGCAGAAGGGAAAGGGGAGAGACTGGAAGGGGCAGCAAGAGCAATAAGTGGGGAGGGAGGTTCCCAGCTCCCAGCCCTGCCCAGCTCCATTTCCTGCAGCACCCCTGGGCAGATTGACTTTAATTAGAAGAAGGTGAGGAGCAGAGAGAGGAAAAGCCAGTTCCTGCCTCTACCTAGTCCCTGCGCTGCTGGGGGAATGTGCTTTCCTGGGGACAGTGTCTGGGGGATCACCAAAGTAGCTCCTTTGATTCTGCTCTTTTCTAGTGCTTGGCTCAGAGACTCTGTTACTGGGACTGTTTAAAAATATCTTCTGGGTTTAGTCCCCGTCTAAGGGGTCAGGTCTGTGTTGTAATAATGTCACTGAGGGTTTGCCCTGCATGGCGGAGTCTAGAGTGTCTGTCTGCAGGGAAAGAGTCTGGGGGGAATCAGGGTGTGAAATGGACTAACGCTATTCAGAAAATTCCCCTTCTCACCCTGACAGGCTGCAGAATAAGGACAACGTGTTACTCCAGATCATCCAATTTTCCTAGGGTACGGGGAAGGGAAATGGCTATGGTGGAGCCAGCTCAGGTATGGGATTTTGGGGGGAGCTGCCAGGGAGGGTTGTTGTGGAGAGGAAGGGGCAGGAAATACATAGGGGCAGGCAGGGATGGGGACAGGGTGTGTTAAATCTGCTGGGACATGCTCAGCCTAGGGCCTGATTTATGAACAGGCCAATGGTGGGGGAGGGGGGGGGAGAGTGAACATTCCACCATTTCTGAAACAGGAAACAACCCCCTGGACAGGGCTGGGAAGACAGACCAGAGTGCTGAAGCCTGAACGCACTAGGCAGAGACTGTGATGAAATACAAAGGGAGGGTACTGGGATTCCTGTCCCTGTTCCCTGCACGGAGCTCTGCTTCCCACATCAGCCTGTAGGCAGTAGGTGTGTGGTAAATGAGAAAACCCTGCCGGGAGGGACAAGGAGCTCTCACCTTTTCTCTGTTCCCTGGAGCCTCCTGGCCATTCTGAGCAGGGTGGGGGTGGGATTCTGCTCCTCTGGCCCTCCCAGAGCTGTCCTATTTGTGTGCTTCTTCCCACATGAATAGTGGGATTGTGGCTGGGGCAGCAGGTACTGAGTGGGAAGCACCTGTTTTTTCAGATGCCGGTGACCTTCGAGGATGTGGCTGTGTATTTCACTGAGGGGCAGGGGGCTCTGCTGGACCCCAGTCAGAGAGCCCTGTACAGGGACGTCATGCAGGAGAATTATGAGACTGTGACCTCACTGGGTAAGGATTCCTGTCCCCTCAGCTATTTGAAGCCCTGGGGCCTGCATTTCTGCACCTGGTCAGGTTCTTCCCTAGTCAGTTACATTAGAGGGGACATAGTCTATGAATCTCATAGTCCACAACTCCAGTGTGAGAGAGCCATTCATCTCCATATCCCCCCAGTGGGATAGGGGAGTCATGGACCTAATGGACATGCTAATTTATCCCCATCCCTCTAGCTTTCATGGGGCAGGAACAGTGTATTATCCTGTCTCCATTAATTCTCACTCATATACAGGATCTCTGTTCACCTCCCTTCTTGGAAATAGCTCCATGTGTGGGGAGGGCTCTGGCCTCTGGTGGTTTAGATGTATCCAGGGGTTTAACACCAGAGCTGTTTGTGCCTCGGCAAGTCCCTCAGAGCACACAGATCCTGAAAACTCCTAATGAGGGTGTGACAGCTCCCCCCTCTCCCAGACATTGGCTTCCCCCACTGAGACTCAGTGACCATGTTCCCATCTATTCAGATCCCACAACCCCCCGCAATTCATGGGGTGAGTTTAAACTCAAGATGTGCCCTTTGTGACAAATACTGCACCAATCCTCAGAGCACTCTGATCATGCCTGATTTCATCCCCTGAGCAGGATTCCCCATTCCCAAACCTGACCTGATCAACCAGCTGGATGCAAGGGAAGAGCCATGGGTCCCAGATCTCCAGGCCTCCAAGGAAACAAAGATCTCAAGAGGTACCCACACAGGTGAGGAGTCAGTGACATTGACACAGAAACTATCTTGCAAAAGAAGGAAAAAGCTGAAAATCCCAAAAATCTGGTGTGAGCCCCTTCAGTTCTGTCTCATCCCACCCAGGTTAGGCTGTGGTCAGCAGGTGTCATATCATCATGGCAGATATCGCTCATGGCTTCCCATCCACCCCTGTTAGCTGTCAGGAGTTTTCTCCCTGACTTCACTTCCCTGTCAGTGTTTGGATGGGATGTGGAGGCAGAATCCAAATTCTCAGTCTTCCAACAGCTATTGCATTATGTTTTCCCTCTCTGCTATTGCCCTTTCTGTATTTTCTACCAGCCCAGGAAATAACTCCTGCCTGGATTCTCTCTCTCCCCCAGCAGGTGATGAGACAATGAGTGAGAATGAGGAGGGGAATCCACAACAGGAATGTCCTGAGCAAGTGGAACTGCAAGGGAGCATATTGAGAAGAGCAGATGGGAATTTTTTCCAATGCTTGGAACAGAGAAAAGCCTGGAGTAATTGGCACAGGTCAGAAAGAAAGCTGGGAAATTGCCAAAGGAAGCAAGTAGATGAATCCATTGAAAGTAGGAGAGGAGGTAAGGATCCCAAGGAAACCAGAGCCCAGCTGACAAATCACAAAGGAAAGAAACCCTATAAATGCTTGGACTGTGGTAAAAGCTTCAGTGGGAGCTCAAATCTTATTAACCATGGGAAACTGCACACAGGAGAGAGACCCTATACATGCCTTGAGTGTGGGAACAGCTTCAGTAATGTCTCAGGCCTTTTTTGCCATAGCAGAATCCACACAGGAGAGAGACCATATAAATGCCTTCAGTGTGGGAAGAGTTTCACTGTATCATCAGCCCTTGTTATTCATCAGAGAACCCACACGGGAGAGAAACCCTATAAATGTCTTGAGTGTGGGAAAAGTTTCCGTGCACGCTCAGCCCTTATTGTACATCAGAGAACCCACACAGGAGAGAAACCCTTTAACTGCTTGGACTGTGGGAAAAGTTTCCGTCAGAGCTCACATCTTATTAGCCATGCAAGAATCCACATGAGAGAGAGGCCATATAAATGCCTTGAGTGTGGGAAAAGTTTTATTGCAGCATCAGCCCTTATTACACATCAGAGAACCCACACAGGAGAGAAACCCTATAAATGCTCGGAGTGTGGTGCAAGCTTCAGTCGGAGCTCAAATCTTATTACCCATCAGAGACTGCATACGGGAGAGAGACCATATAAGTGCCTTGAGTGTGGGAAAAGTTTCAGTGCACCATCAGCCCTTATTGTACATCAGAGAACCCACACAGGAGAGAAGCCCTATAATTGCTTGGACTGTGGGAAAAGTTTCCGTCAGAGCTCACATCTTATTAGCCATGCAAGAATCCACATGGGAGAGAGGCCATATAAATGCCTTGAGTGTGGGAATAGTTTTATTGCAGCATCAGCCCTTATTACACATCAGAGAACCCACACGGGAGAGAGACCCTATAAATGCTTGGACTGTGGTAAAAGCTTCAGTTGGAGCTCAAATCTTATTGCCCATGAGAGACTGCACACGGGAGAGAGACCCTATAACTGTTTGGATTGTGGGAAAAGCTTCAGTCAGCACACAAGCCATATTAAGCATGGGAGAATCCATAAAGGGAAGAAACTGTGAAAATGCCTCCACTGTGAGAAAAGTTTCAGTCAGAATTCACACCTTAGTAGACATCAGACAATTCAGACAACAGAGAAATCCCCAAAATGCTTGGATGATGGGAAAGGCTTCAATCCAACGTCATACCTTTCTAAACGTTGGAGAATTCACATGGGACAGAATCTATAAATGCCTCAGCTGTGGAAAATGTTCAATTCGAAGATCAAACCTCGCTTCACATCCGACAATCTACACAAGACAGAGAACCCATAAAAACTTGGATTGTGGGAAAAGCTTCAATAACTTCAGGAAAAGATTCAGTCTGAGCTCACACATTATTCCCCATTGGATAATTCACAGAAGAAAGAGCTTGAATGTATGGGTACCTTCATTTGGTGCTCACATGGCATCCAGCATCAGCAAATCTACACAAGGAAGAGGCCTGTCAGATGTCCTTAGCTTGGAAAATGCTTCAGTTGGAGCTGACACCACAGTGGACACCGGAGACTCCTCCACACAGAAGAGGCTAGCCATAGTAAAAACTCCATTTCCTAATTCCCACACACAGTGGCATTTGGCTCCCAGGTATCCAGCTGCTCATGTCTGGGGGCAGGTTCCAGCAGCAGCTGACCCTGAGCTGATCAGGGACCTAAGCAAAGCCCAGGAAGAGGAGGAGAAGTCCTGATCAGCCCCTGCTGCAGCCCTGGCTGCTGAAGTGCAGGGCCTTCCTGCCTCCTGCTAACCTGCTGGGGGAAGGGAGAGAGAAACTCCTCCAGAAGCTCCCTCTGGCTGGATGAAGTTCCACCCTTCCCTTCCCTTCCCTTCCCTTCCCTTCCCAGGCATGATTCCTCTTCCATGGAGACTAGGAGAGGGATACTTGGGTCAGGCCCACATTCACTCTGGACACCTGTCCCTACCCCCCATCTTCCAGCAATATTCCTGGGCTGGGCTCCCCCACTTACCTGGAGCTGGTCCCTGCAGGGAGAGTGTCCCTGGGGCTGGCAACACTTCCCCTCTCTAAATCCCCTGAGGTGCTGGGTTCCGGGGGATCAAATATGAAGGGACCAGGAGGGATGGGTTTTGGGGAGGAAACTGGGGGATTGAATGGTTGGGTCTGGTGGATGTGGGAAGCAGAGGGTGCTGGGTGCAGGGGAAATAAAATGTTAGGGATCATGGGGTAAGAGAGGAGGGTATGGGAAAGAGAGGTGCTTCCTCTTATCAGTCACGTCCTCAGCCCCTTTTCCCCGCCTTCTCTGCATTCAGAAAGCACCATTGAAAGGGACTGATTTCCATAGTCTCTTTTGTGGGAGGTCTAAAGGCCTCGGGATCCCACCTCTGCCTCCATAGCATCAGCCTCCGAGGGTCTGTCTGTGGTGGGAAAAGTGGTTGGGATTAGCTAGCAAATCTCCCCTGACCCTCCTCCAGTTTTCCTAGTCTAGACTGACCCCAACTTTCTTGTATATACTGATTTCACCCTTCACCCTTCCGCTCCCCCCGCTCCCATTAGCAGAGTGATTGTTAGAGTTACTGAGTTCCCCTTTTGGGGAGAGAGTGTCCCATTCTCACATAGTGTCACATTGCTCCACGTTATGCCAAAAAACATTTTTTATATATATTGACTCCCTTAGAGACCAGAATTAAATAGATTCTAAAAGTTCCGGAGCAGGGGTAGGAAAATGTATTTTGGGCTCCGTATTATTTAAGGGTGATAGGGTGAGTAGGAGGGATTCCTTTCTCCCCCCTTCACTGTCACACTCCACCCTGACACAGCAGCCCCTGTTTGAGCCATGGAGAGTTTATCCTCTCCCCATTCTACCCCCCACCTCCCAGCACGGCACTTCCAACAGTGTTCTTTGCTCTCCATGCTTAAGCATCACACTTTGATTTATTTGCTCCTGACTCAGACTCTGAGGGCTAGAGATGAAAGTGTCCCAGACCTGGAGGGGGGAATTCAAATGAACCCCAAACTCTGTTTGAGCTTAAATCACTATTTCCATCTCTTGGTAAAGTGGCTTCTGGGCTTTTTCCAGCCAAGTCCAGAACATTTATAGATGGGCAGATTTTGGATTTGGTTTGTTTGTTTCTTTTTTCCTTTTTTGGCATTAGGACAATGGTAAAACTTTTGTAAATGACACAATCAAGTAACGAGGGGGTGCTGAGTAAAGCAGGTTTAGCCAGTTCAGAAGCAAATGGATACATTTGCTTTTTCTTCTTTTGGGAGTTATGATTGTGTGGGATTTCACTTTATGAACCTGAGTGTTTTGTAGCCCACCTTGTACTGTTGGTTTTCCTCTCTTCCTCAAGGCTGTTTGGTCACATACTTTGATATTAGTTTAGTTTGACAGGATGTAGCACAAGTTTATTGAGAACTTTATGAGACAAATTATCATTTTCCAGAAGAGTCCTTTTTATTTTATTTTAACCTTTATCCTTTGTCTTGAGATATTTGTGTTGTTTGAACAATGAAAATTATCAATGTCTCTGCACAAATACTTAGCTTGAGTGCTAGATTCATACTCCGAGAGGCCGAGACTGATCAGGGCATGGAGTTACTCCCTGACCCCTTCAGAGATATGAGATACAGCTAAGATGGGGAGAGGGTGGGGAGAGAGAGCTGGGAAACTGCAGTCTTGTCTATTGAGAGACAGACAGCTGAGGCTGAGAACTGTGAACTTGCTGCACCAATGCCAGAGAGACAAGTATTGCCCTATGAGTGCCGGGTGAAGCCATCCATGAAATCTAAAGGGCTACAAATGATACCCCAAGAAGAATGATGAGGCGAGGGGGCAGCGTCTCCCGATTACTGAGAGGATGAGCCTGGGCAGAGACATGTAGGAAGCTGGGGAAGCCAGCACACCTGGTCCAGCCTTGAAGCCAGGCTGACTCCCCGCATTGAGGCCAGAGGAAGATGACCAGTCTGACAGTCCAGCTGGTCCTTCCCCCCACCCACCCATTTATCACCCTGTCCTGTGTGGGGACAACAGAGACTCACTCTGCCCAACTCACCCCACACTGCATCCCTCTAATCTCAGCTCCTTGAATTCCCTGCTCTCGGAGTGTTTGCTTTGTGACTGGGTCCCAGCATCTCTGCACTTTTCTACCAATTTGTAAATGTTGCTTTGTTGCTGGTGCATAGGGGATTTGGGCACAGCAGTGTGCTGGGCATGTAAAGTACGGAGCTGGGATGGGTGTGGGGAGAGGAGTCTGTCTTTGTTCCTCCTTTGGAAGTAGAATTTAGTTTCTCACACTCCAAGTGTAGTTTGTTTTACATTAAATACCCAGCAGATTCATAGTGGAGGTTAACCATAAAAGCAATGCAAACATGGTCTGGTACAGAACTGCACAGCGAGGTCACCCATACAATGTGTGTATGTGTGTGTGTTTCAACCCAAGACTTCTGCTCTCTCAACCTTACCACCTACCTAATTCTAGCTCAGACCCATTTAAATCAATGGGGCTATTGGCAGTAGTAAAATTGAACATGTGAATGTGGTTTAGCAGGACAGGAAGTTTAGAGTGGTAGGTTTGGGAGTCTCTCTCTGTTGATACTCGGCCTGTTCCACATACCACAACTTTCCCCAAATTCATTCTTGTCTGGCTACAAAATAATCACGTCTGAGTTAATACCATGAATATTTGTAATACAGCAGCAGCCAGAGGCTCCACAGAAGACTACGGTCATATTGTGCTAGGTGCTGTATATACACATCATGAGAGACAGCTCCTAAGAGAAAGAGTTTACAGTTTCAATATGCAGAACAACCAACTTAATGGTTTTGTAAATGTCAGGGGTGACTATGTAATCTAAAGGGCTACAAGTGATGCCCCAAGAGGAATGATGAGGAGAGGGGGCAGCACCTCCAGATTGCTGAGAGAACGAGGCTCTGACCTTGAAGCAGGTATTCAACTTCTGTTATTGACAAATACAGATTGTTCTTCCCCACAATTACTGTACTTACTCCTAGAGCGCAGGATACATTTTCTGAGAAAAGTAAACCTGCTACTGGCTTTAGCAATAATCATTAACAATGAGTCTGTTCAGACATTTAGCACCGACTGTCAGACCCAACCATAGAATCATAGACAAGGTCAGAAGGGACCATTATGATCATCTAGTCTGACCTCCTGCACAATGCAAGCCACAGAATCTCACCCACCCACTCGTGTCAAACCTGTGTCTGAGCCACTGAAGTCCTCAAATCATGGTTTAAAGACTTCAAGGTGCAGAGAATCTTCCAGCAAGTGACCCATGCCCACGCTGCAGAGGAAGGCGAAAAACCTCCAGGGCTTATGCCAATCTGCCTTGGAGGAAAATTCCTTCCTGATACCAAATATGGCGATCAGCTAAACCCTGAGCATGTGGGCAAAACTCATCAGCCAGACACCCAGGAAAGAATTCTCTGTAGTAACTCAGATCCCACCCCATCTAACATCCCATCACAAGCCATTGGGCATATTTACCGCTAATAGTCAAAGACGAATTATACCATCCCCTCCATAAACTTATCAAGCTTAGTCTTGAAGCCAGATATGTCTTTTGCCCCCACTACTCCCCTTGGAAGGCTGTTCCAGAACTTCACTCCTCTGATGGTTAGAAATCTTCATCTAATTTCAAGTCTAAATTTCCTAATGTCCAGTTTATATCCATTTGTTCTTGTGTCCACATTGGTACTGAGCTTAAATAATTCCTCTCCCTCCCTGGTATTTATTCCTCTGATATATTTATAGACAGCAATCATATCTCCCCTCAGCCTTCTTTTGCTTAGGCTAAACAAGCCAAGCTCTTTGAGTCTGCTTTCATAAGACAAGTTTTCTATTCCTCGGATCATCCTAGTAGCTCTTCTCTGAACCTGTTCCAGTTTGAATTCATCCTTCTTAAACATGGGAGACCAGAACTGCACATAGTATTCCAGATGAGGTCTCACCAATGCCTTGTATAATGGAAGCAGCACCTCCTTATCTCTACTGGAAATACCTCGCCTGATGCATCCCAAGACCACATTAGCTTTTTTCACAGCCATATCACTTTGGCGACTCATAGTCATCCTGTGATCAACCAATACTCCGAGGTCCTTCTCCTCCTCTGTACTTCCAACTGATGCCTCCCCAGTTATAACAATAGTTCTTGTTATTAATCCCTAAATGCATGACCTTGCACTTTTCACTATTAAATTTCATCCTATTACTTTTACTCCAGTTTACAAGGTCATCCATTTCTTCCTGTATGATATCCCGGTCCTTCTTTGTATTGGCAATACCTCCCAGCTTTGTGTCATCTGCAAACTTTATTAGCACATTCCCAGTTTTTGTGCCAAGGTCAGTAATAAAAAGATTAAATAAGATTGATCCCAAAACCAATCCCTGAGGAACTCCACTAGTAATCTCCCTGCAGCCTGACAATTCACCTTTCTGTACGACCCGTTGTAGTCTCCCCTTTAACCAGTTCCTTATCCACCTTTCAATTTTCACATTGATCCCCATCTTTTCCAATTTAGCTAATAATTCCCCATGTGGAACCGTATCAGATGCCTCACTGAAATCGAGGTAAATTAGATTCACTGCATTTCCTTTGTCTAAAACATCGGTTACCTTCTCAAAGAAGGAGATCAGGTTGGTTTGGCACCATCTACCTTTTGTAAAACCATGTTGTATTTTGTCCCAATTACCATTGACCTACTTTTTCCTTCAAAATTTTTTCCAAGACCTTGCATACTACAGATGTCAAACTGACAGGCCTATAGTTGCCTGGATCACTTTTTTCCCCTTTCTTAAAGATAGGAACTATGTTAGCAATTCTCCAGTCATACGGTACAACCCCTGAGTTTACAGATTCATTAAAAATTCTTGCTAATGGGCTTGCAATTTCATGTGCCAGTTCCTTTAATATTCTTGGATGAAGATTATCTGGGCCCCCTGAGTTCATCCTATTAAGCTGTTCGAGTTTGGCTTCTACCTCGGATGTGGTAATATCTACCTCCATATCCTCATTCCCATTTGTCATCCTGCCATTATCCCTAAGCTCCTCATTAGCCTCATTAAAGACTGAGGCAAAATATTTGTTTAGATATTGGGCCATGCCTAGATTATCCTTAACCTCCACTCCATCCTCAGTGTTTAGCGGTCCCACTTCTTCTTTCTTTGTTTTCTTCTTATTTATATGGCTATAGAACCTTTTACTATTGGTTTTAATTCCCTTTGCAAGGTCTAACTCTACATGGCTTTTGGCCTTTCTAACTTTATCCCTACATGTTCTGACCTCAATAAGGTAGCTTTCCTTGCTGATCACTCCCATCTTCCATTCCTTGTAGGCTTTCTGCTTTTTCTTAATCACCTCTCTGAGATGCTTGCTCATCCAGGTTGGTCTACAACTCCTGCCTATGAATTTTTTCCCCTTTCTTGGGATGCAGGCTTCTGATATTTTCTGCAACTGTGACTTTAAGTAATTCCAGGCTTTCTCCACCTTTAGATCCCCAAGTTCTTCAGTCCAATCCACTTCCCTAACTAATTTCCTTAATTCTTTAAAGTTAGCCCTTTTGAAATCAAAAACCCTAGTCACAGATCTATTTTTCTTTATCCTTCCATTTAGTTTAAACTGAATTAGCTCATGATTGCTCGAACCAAGGTTGTCCCCTACAAACATTTCTTCTATGAGGTCCTCACTACTCACCAAAACCAAATCTAAAATGGCATCCCCTCTTGTTGGTTCAGCAACTATTTGGTGAAGGAATCCATCAACTATCGCATCTAGGAAAATCTGAGCCCTATTATTATTATTACTAACACTTGTCCTCCGGTCTATATCTGGGAAGTTAAAGTTTCCCATGATCACATAATTCCCATTAGTATTTACTTCATTAAAAACATTAAAAAGGTCTCCATCCATACCTAAATCAGATCCCGGCGGTCTATAGCACACCCCAAGCACTATCTCAGGGGAGGCTCTAGTAGCTTTCTTCCCCAATGTGATTTTTGCCCAGACTCTGTCTTATCCGTTCCGTCCCTTCTTATTTCTTTACAGTCTACCTCATAATTGATCTACAATGCTACTCCACTACCTTTGCCTTTATTTCTGTCTTTCCTAAACAACACATACCCTTCAATACCTGTACTCCAGTCATGACTACTATTCCACCATGTTTCTGTTATCTCTATAATATCCAGTTTCACTTCCTGCACCAGTAACTCTAGTTCCTCCATTTTGTTACCTAGGCTCCTCGCATTGGTGTACAAACGTCTTAATTCTTGCTGTTTGGCTTCACTCAAATTCTTTACCCGATTAGGCCCAGACATTCTACTGCCAGTATCACCTATTAGAATTGTATCTACAGTACCCTTCCTCCATATGTCCATTCTCCTACTCACGACAGTATCCTTTCTTGCTTCATTTTCTTCCCTCTCAGTGTTAAAATCCAGCGTGGAGATTACCTGGACATCTCCCAACCATCTCCCCCCCAATTCCTAGTTTAAAACTCTCTTAATCAGTTGTGCCAGCCTCCATGGAGTGATACCATTCAAACCCCCATACTGTTCTGATTAAAGGAGGGAGGGATAGCTCAGTGGTTTGAGTATTGGCCTGCTAAACCCAGGGTTGTGAGTTCAATCCTTGCAGGGGCCATTTAGGGAACTGGGATTAAAAAAAAATCTGTCTGGGGATTGATCCTGCTTTGAGCAGGGGGTTGGACTAGATGACCCCCTGAGGTCCCTTCCAACCCTGATATTCTATGCCTAAAGTATTTTAGTGCTTGTGGGCCCTGATTATATTAAACTGATTTTTAAAGCACATTAGATTTGGGGTAAGTTTTTCAAAACCATCTTTTCCAAAATGACATAGGGTTGGATTTTTAAAGGTATTTTAAAGGCACTTGAGGATGCAGATAGGGGACTAGTGGGGTTATCAAAGCAGGTTAGACACCAGGGGCTAATTTAGATGCCTAGCTGCTACTTTCGCTTTGGTACCTGATTCTGATATTTAGATGCCACTGATCCTCAATCCCTCCCCCCCACTTAGGCCTTGGCTACACTGGCAATTCACAGCGTTGCACTTGCTGAGCTCAGGGGTGTGAAAAAACACCCCCCCTGAGCGCAGCGAGTGCAGCGCTGTAAAGTGCCAGTGTAATCAGCGCCTGCAGCGCTGCACGCTCGCTCGCAGTGCTGCAAGCTATTCCCCTCGGAGAGGTGGAGTACTCGCAGTGCTGGCAGCGCTGTGAATCCGCGAGTGTAGCCAAGGCCTTAGCTGTTGCTTAACTCTGATGGTGTCTAAAGATCCTGTGCACCTAAATTTCTATCATTTAAATCCTCCAAGTGCCTACAAATCTGGTACCGGGCATGCTCCCAGCTGCCTCAGGCTAGGCACACAAGCTTCAGCACGCTCCTCACACTCAGTGTTCCCTGGCCTACCTTGCATGGGTCTGCCCCACTGCCCACTCAAGTTTATCCCAGGCCCTTGTCCTATGTCGGGGGGGAGGGACACTGAGGCAAAATGCCTCTCACTCAATTTTGGCCCCAGAGCCTCCCCTCCCTTCCTCCATCATAACTGCAGTGGGACATTCAGGCCTATCCAGAGTGCTCAGAGCATCAGTCCTGGAACCAGACCAGCTGGTGCTTCACCGCTGACATCCAGGCACAGCATGTGGAGCTGCTGTCAGTGCCCACACAGGGGAGCCAGGGGGCAGAGGGGCACACAGGAGGAGTTTTTGCCTTCTGCCCAGGAATGGGTTAATCCAGCCCTACAAATAATCAGAGGAACCTGATGGCAAAGCGCTGACAACTGCAGGGCCCGAGTTAGGGGAGAAGAGCTTGTAATTCTGTCCCAGGGCTAGTAGCCAGTGAGCCTGGTGTGGAGACAAGAGACCGTCTCTGACAAACTGCTCCCTGTGCCCTTCTGTTATCAGAATGAATCACACACTAAGTCAGTGTCACCAAGAAACATGTCACCTGCAGCTCCTGGTCCTGGGCAGCCTCTCTAGGACCTGGACCCATCACCCATGTGTCCCGGTTGATACTGGGGACTCTCCGGAACAATCCCCAGTCTCCATAGAAACCTCCCTTCTCCCCCTTCCCGGGGATCTGCACGTCTCCTTTCTGCCCATTAACACAGTGGCTTCTATGCACGATGCCCCTTAATGCTGTGAGAAGCTGCCCCTGCCCAGGGGCCGTGGGGCCCCCAGGAGGCAGGGTCTGGGGCAGGTGACTGCAGTGGAATCAGTTCGTCGCTAGGACCCAGGAACAGCTGGGATGCGGCTCTGGGAGCAATGGCTGGGGTCACTCAGTCCTGGCAGCAGGATGTGAATCACACTCACTGCAGTGACTCTGGGGTGCTGTGGAGAGCCCATGCTCCTTGCAAGATCCCCAAACCCAGGTGGCTGCTGGTGGGGACCCCGGAGCCCTGGCTGCAGCCAGGAGAACTGAATCTCACACTACAATGGCCAGTATGAGGTACAGCAAGTCCCACTTCCCTACCCCGAACTCCATGCTGGGTGGGTGGGGAGAGGGGCCCAGATGCTGCATGCAAGTCCCAATCCCCTACCCCCCACGAGTTCTTTGCTGGGTGGAGGGAAGTGAGCCAGATGCTGCATGCAAGTCCCACGCCCCTTCCCAGAGCTCCTTGTTGGATCATAGAATCATAGAATATCAGAGTTGGAAGGGACCTCAAGAGGTCATCTAGTCCAACCCCCTGCTCAAAGCAGGACCAATTCCCAGCTAAATCATCCCAGCCAGGGCTTTGTCAAGCCGGGCCTTAAAAACCTCCAAGGAAGGAGACTCCACCACTTCCCTAGGTAACGCATTCCAGTGTTTCACCACCCTCCTAGTGAAATAGTTTTTCCTGATATCCAACCTGGACCTCCCCCACTGCAACTTGAGACCATTGCTCCTTGTTCTGTCGTCTGCCACCACTGAGAACAGCCGAGCTCCATCCTCTTTGGAACCCCCCTTCAGGTAGTTGAAGGCTGCTATCAAATCCCCCCTCATTCTTCTCTTCTGGAGACTAAACAATCCCAGTTCTCTCAGCCTCTCCTCATAAGTCATGTGCTCCAGACCCCTAATCATTTTTGTTGCCCTCCGCTGGACTCTTTCCAATTTTTCCACATCCTTCTTGTAGTGTGGGGCCCAAAACTGGACACAGTATTCCAGATGAGGCCTCACCAATGTCGAATAAAGGGGAACGATCACGTTCCTCGATCTGCTGGCAATGCCCCTACTTATACAGCCCAAAATGCCGTTAGCCTTCTTGGCAACAAGAGCACACTGTTGACTCATATCCAGCTTCTCATCCACTGTGACCCCTAGGTCCTTTTCAGCAGAACTGCTACCTAGCCATTTGGTCCCTAGTCTGTAGCAGTGCATGGGATTCTTCCGTCCTAAGTGCAGGACTCTGCACTTGTTCTTGTTGAACCTCATCAGGTTTTTTTCGGCCCAATCCTCTAATTTGTCTAGGTCCCTCTGTATCCGATCCCTACCCTCTAGTGTATCTACCACGCCTCCTAGTTTAGTGTCATCTGCAAACTTGCTGAGAGTGCAGTCCACACCATCCTCCAGATCATTAATAAAGATATTAAACAAAACCGGCCCCAGGACCGACCCTTGGGGCACTCCGCTTGAAACCGGCTGCCAACTAGACATGGAGCCATTGATCACTACCCGTTGAGCCCGACGATCTAGCCAGCTTTCTATCCACCTTACAGTCCATTCATCCAGCCCATACTTCTTTAACTTGGTGGCAAGAATACTGTGGGAGACAGTATCAAAAGCTTTGCTAAAGTCAAATAACACATCCACTGCTTTCCCCTCATCCACAGAGCCAGTTATCTCATCATAGAAGGCAATTAGGTTAGTCAGGCACGACTTCCCCTTCGTGAATCCATGCTGACTGTTCCTGATCACTTTCCTCTCCTCTAAACGTTTCATAATTGATTCCTTGAGGACCTGCTCCATGATTTTTCCAGGGACTGAGGTGAGGCTGACTGGCCTGTAGTTCCCCGGATCCTCCTTCTTCCCTTTTTTAACGATGGGCACTACATTAGCCTTTTTCCAATCATCTGGGACCTCCCCCGATCGCCATGAGTTTTCAAAAATAATGGCTAATGGCTCTGCAATCTCACCCGCCAACTCCTTTAGCACCCTCGGATGCAGCGCATCCAGCCCCATGGACTTGTGCACGTCCAGTTTTTCTAAATAGTCCCGAACCACTTCTTTCTCCACAGAGGGTTGGTCACCTTCTCCCCATGCTGTACTGCCCAGTGCAGCAATCTGGGAGCTGACCTTGTGCGTGAAGACAGAGGCAAAAAAATCATTGAGTACATTAGCTTTTTCCACATCCTGGGTCACTAGGTTGCCTCCCTCATTCAGTAAGGGGCCCACACTTTCCTTGATTTTCTTCTTGTTGCTAACATACCTGAAGAAACCCTTCTTGTTACTCTTAACATCTCTTGCTAACTGCAACTCCAAGTGTGATTTGGCCTTCCTGATTTCACTCCTGCATGCCTGAGCAATACTTTTATACTCCTCCCTGGTCATTTGTCCAATCTTCCACTTCTTCCACTTCTGGATGGGTAGAGGGGGCCAGATGCTGCATTCAAGTCCCACTCCACTACCCTGAGCTCCTTGTTGGGTGGGTGAGTGTGTGGGGGAAGGGGTCAGATGCTGCATGCAAGTCCCATTCCCGTCCCCTCTTCCCCCCCAGCTTCTTGCTGGTTGGGTGGGGGGAAGGGGCCAGATGCATTCCCACTCCTCTATGCCCCCCGCCCCCCACACTACTTGCTGGGTGGCGGAGGGGGGAGCGGACCAGATGCTGCATGCAAGTCCCACCCCCCTACCCCAAGTTCCTTTCTGAGAGTGACAAAGTGGGGTTTTATTCATCTTGTTATGTTGCATGTGAGTCTTACTGTCCTATACTAATACTGTGTGTACCTTAGTTACCCTGTGTACTGCACCAGTACTTAGGTGGTGGGAATTGGGTGTGTGATTTTGCTGAGGCCCTCAGGGCAGGTGAGACTGCCCAGCTATTTGCACCTATGTAATCTGAGACCCAGGAGGGGGGTGTGACCAGGTGACACCTTTGGCCTGGGAAGCGAGACAAAGAGAAGGAGGAGGGGAATGAAGGGGGGGTGTTGGAGGTCGGGTGGCTGGAGGCTGGCAGTCTGCGTGGGGGGACTGGAAGAGGGGGAATGCAGGGCATCTGGGCCAGGATTCCCAAGATGGACTTGGCTGAAATTCACTGATGTCTGTAATAGCAAGCTCTGTTCCATGCTGTGGTCCTGTTGATGGAGAAACCTTCTGTTTTGTGCTGGCTGAGAGTCACATCTGACTGTGGAGTTGGGGTGCAGGGTGTTATCAGACGCCACCGGTGTGGTGATCTGCTCTGTTCAATGATGATAACAGTCAGCTGCGTGTGTGTGTTTCCTCTGTGTGCTGCCCCGGCTCTGCACAGATAGCTGACACAGCAGACCCCGAGAGAACCCCCAATGACCACAGACTCCAATAAGGTACGAAGGCACCCGGCCAGGTTTATTGCCCAATGAAACACAGTCTCTAGCTCCCTGGATCAGAGGTCTATGGCTCTGCTAGTACAGGGGTCGGCAACCTTTCAGAAGTGGTGTGCCAAGTCTTCACTTATTCACTTTAACTTAAGGTTTCACGTGCCGGTAATACATTTTAACATTTTTTAGAAGGTCTCTCTCTATAAGTCTATATTATATAACTAAACTATTATTGTATGTAAAGTAAACAAGGTTTTCAAAATGTTTAAGAGGCTTAATTTAAAATTAAATTAAAATGCTGATCTTACGCCGCCGGCCCACTCAGCCCGCTGCCGGCCTGGGGTTCCGTTCACCTAGTGCAGCAGCAGGCTGAGCGGGGCCTGCGGGACCCTAGCTGGCAAGAGGCTGGAAGCCGGGACCCCTGACTGGAAGCAGGCTGAGTAGGGCCAGCGGCTGGGACCCCAGACTGGGAGTGCAGGTGGGAATGGGGGGGGGGGGGAGGGTGCAGGAGCTCCCATTTGGTGCTCAGGGTGGGGGTGGGGATGTGGGGGGTGGTGCAAGAGTCAGGACATGGGGTGTGGGGGGGCTGGGTATGTGTTGGGGGTGCAGGAATCAGAACGGGGGCTGGAGGTGTGTGAGGGGGTGCAGGAGTCAGGGTGTGGGGTGGCTGGGTATGTGTGTGGGGTGCAGAAGTCAGGCCTGGGGTTGTGGGGGGTGCAGAGGCAGGGCAGAGGGCTGGGTGTGTGGGAGGAGGGGTCACAGCAGAAGGCGGGGTGTGTGGAGGTGGTTCAGGGGTCAGGGTAGAGGGCTGGGTATGGGGGGGCCTTCAGGGGTCAGGGCAGAGGGCTGTGTGTGTGTGAGGAGTCAACGAATGGCTACGCAGGTGGTGTCGGAGAGAAGGCTTTGGATTCTTCGACCATGGGATGGTGTTCCAAGAAGAAGGAGTGCTAGGCAGAGACGGGCTCCACCTAACGAAGAGAGGGAAGAGCATCTTCGCCAGCAGGCTGGCTAACCTAGTGAGGAGGGCTTTAAACTAGGTTCACCGGGGGAAGGAGACCAAAGCCCTGAGGTAAGTGGGGAAATGGGATCCTGGGAGGAAGCACAAGCAGGAGAGTGCAAGAGGGGAGGACTCCTGTCTCATGCTGAGAAAGAGGGACCATCGATGAGTTATCTTACGTGCCTATACACAAATGCAAGAAGCCTGGGAAACAAGCAGGGAGAACTGGAAGTCCTGGCACAGTCAGGGAACTATGATGTGATTGGAATAACAGAGACTTGGTGGGATAACTCACATGACTGGAGTACTGTCATGGATGGATATAAACTGTTCAGGAAGGACAGGCAGGGCAGAAAAGGTGGGGGAGTTGTGTTGTATGTAAGAGAGGAGTATGACTGCTCAGAGCTCCGGTATGAAACTGCAGAAAAACCTGAGAGTCTCTGGATAAAGTTGAGAAGTGAGAGCAATAAGGGTGATGTCGTGGTTGGAGTCTGCTATAGACCACCAGACCAGGGGGATGAGGTGAACGAGGCTTTCTTCTGGCAACTAGCAGAAGTTGCTAGATCGCAGGCCCCGGTTCTCATGGGAGACTTTAATCACCCTGACATCTGCTGGGAGAGCAATGCAGCGGTGCACAGGCAATCCAGGAAATTTTTGGAAAGTGTAGGGGACAATTTCCTGGTGCAAGTGCTGGAGGAACCAACTAGAGGCAAAGCTTTTCTTGACCTGCTACTCACAAACAGGGAAGAACTAGTAGGGGAAGCAAAAATGGATGGGAACCTGGGAGGCAGTGACCATGAGATGGTCGAGTTCAGGATCCTGCCACAAGGAAGAAAGGAGAGCAGCAGAATACAGACCCTGGACTTCAGAAAAGCAGACTTTGACTCCCTCAGGGAACAGATGGGCAGGATCCCCTGGGAGAATAACATGAAGGGCAAAGGGGTCCAGGAGAGCTGGCTGTATTTTAAAGAATCCTTATTGAGGTTGCAGGAACAAACCATCCCGATGTGTAGAAAGAATAGTAAATATGGCAGGCGACCAGCTTGGCTAAACAGTGAAATCCTTGCTGATCTTAAACACAAAAAAGAAGCTTACAAGAAGTGGAAGATTGGACAAATGACCAGGGAGGAGTATAAAAATATTGCTCAGGCGTGCAGGAGTGAAATCAGGAAGGCCAAATCACACTTGGAGTTGCAGTTAGCAAGAGATGTTAAGAGTAACAAGAAGGGTTTCTTCAGGTATGTTAGCAACAAGAAGAAAATCAAGGAAAGTGTGGGCCCCTTACTGAATGAGGGAGGCAACCTAGTGACCCAGGATGTGGAAAAAGCTAATGTACTCAATGATTTTTTTGCCTCTGTCTTCACGCACAAGGTCAGCTCCCAGATTGCTGCACTGGGCAGTACAGCATGGGGAGAAGGTGACCAACCCTCTGTGGAGAAAGAAGTGGTTCGGGACTATTTAGAAAAACTGGACGTGCACAAGTCCATGGGGCCGGATGCGCTGCATCCGAGGGTGCTAAAGGAGTTGGCGGGTGAGATTGCAGAGCCATTAGCCATTATTTTTGAAAACTCATGGCGATCGGGGGAGGTCCCAGATGACTGGAAAAAGGCTAATGTAGTGCCCATCTTTAAAAAAGGGAAGAAGGAGGATCCGGGGAACTACAGGCCAGTCAGCCTCACCTCAGTCCCTGGAAAAATCATAGAGCAGGTCCTGAAGGAATCAATTATGAAACATTTAGAGGAGAGGAAAGTGATCAGGAACAGTCAGCATGGATTCACGAAGGGGAAGTCGTGCCTGACTAACCTAATTGCCTTCTATGATGAGATAACTGGCTCTGTGGATGAGGGGAAAGCAGTGGATGTGTTATTCCTTGACTTTAGCAAAGCTTTTGATACGGTCTCCCACAGTATTCTTGCCGCCAAGTTAAAGAAGTATGGGCTGGATGAATGGACTGTAAGGTGGATAGAAAGCTGGCTAGATCGTCGGGCTCAACGGGTAGTGATCAATGGCTCCATGTCTAGTTGGCAGCCGGTTTCAAGCGGAGTGCCCCAAGGGTCGGTCCTGGGGCCGGTTTTGTTTAATATCTTTATTAATGATCTGGAGGATGGTGTGGACTGCACTCTCAGCAAGTTTGCAGATGACACTAAACTAGGAGGCGTGGTAGATACACTAGAGGGTAGGGATCGGATACAGAGGGACCTAGACAAATTAGAGGATTGGGCCGAAAAAAACCTGATGAGGTTCAACAAGGACAAGTGCAGAGTCCTGCACTTAGGACGGAAGAATCCCATGCACTGCTACAGACTAGGGACCGAATGGCTAGGTAGCAGTTCTGCAGAAAAGGACCTAGGGGTCACAGTGGACGAGAAGCTGGATATGAGTCAACAGTGTGCTCTTGTTGCCAAGAAGGCTAACGGCATTTTGGGCTGTATAAGTAGGGGCATTGCCAGCAGATCGAGGAACGTGATCGTTCCCCTTTATTCGACATTGGTGAGGCCTCATCTGGAATACTGTGTCCAGTTTTGGGCCCCACACTACAAGAAGGATGTGGAAAAATTGGAAAGAGTCCAGCGGAGGGCAACAAAAATGATTAGGGGTCTGGAGCACATGACTTATGAGGAGAGGCTGAGGGAACTGGGATTGTTTAGTCTCCAGAAGAGAAGAATGAGGGGGGATTTGATAGCAGCCTTCAACTACCTGAAGGGGGGTTCCAAAGAGGATGGAGCTCGGCTGTTCTCAGTGGTGGCAGATGACAGAACAAGGAGCAATGGTCTCAAGTTGCAGTGGGGGAGGTCCAGGTTGGATATCAGGAAAAACTATTTCACTAGGAGGGTGGTGAAACACTGGAATGCGTTACCTAGGGAAGTGATGGAGTCTCCTTCCTTGGAGGTTTTTAAGGCCTGGCTTGACAAAGCCCTGGCTGGGATGATTTAGCTGGGAATTGGTCCTGCTTTGAGCAGGGGGTTGGACTAGATGACCTCTTGAGGTCCCTTCCAACTCTGATATTCTATGATTCTATGATTCTATGAGGAGGGTTCAGGGGTCAGGGCAGAGGACTGGGTGTGTGGGGGGGTTCAGGGGTCAGGGCAGAGGGCTGAGTGTGTGGGGGGTTCAGGGGTCAGGGCAGAGGGCTGGGTGTGTGTTGGGGGGTTCAGGGGTCAGGGCAGAGGGCTGGGGTGCTCAGCTCGTGAGGGTGCTCACGGCAGGGGGCTGGAGGGGATATGCCCCATCCCCACCCCTTTCCCCAGGGCCCCGTCCCCACCTCTTCTCTGCCTCCTCCCCGGAGCAGTGAGTACGCTGCGGCTCCGCTTCTCCCCCTCCCCCTCACAAGGGCGATCAGCTGATCAATGCAAGGAAGGAGAGGAGGAGGGGCAGGAAAGCAGCACGCTGGGGGAAGAAGCAGGGGAGGGGGAAGCTTGGCTGCTGGCAGGACCAAGCTTCTGCCTCCTGCCCCCGTAGGAGAGAGCTGTGGGGTGGGGGGGCTGAGTGAGGCTGGGACTCCGGCAGGGGGCAGGTAGCAGTGTGCCATTAAAAATCGGCTCGCGTGCCGCCTTTGGCACACGTGCCGCTGGTTGCTGACCCCTGTGCTAGTACATATGTGCTCCCTGACAATGGATGCAGCTCAGTCAGTGGTAGGACTCTCCACTGCCTCCTAGGCTGGACAAAGACATCCACTTATACATTCTTATACACAGGTACAAACAAGTTACACATCACTCCTGACACATCGAGGTACAACCAGTGATGAGCTCCCAAAATCCTAAGAACCGGTTCCCTACCGGGTCCTCGGCGGCACTTCGGTGGCAGGGGGGTCTTCACTCACTCCAGGTTTTCGGTGGCAGGTCCTTCACCCGGAGTGAGTGATGGATCCGCCACCAAAGTGCCACCAAAGACCCGGTCGGGAACCGCGTGGTGAGTACAAACCCCCCATGCCTGTCTCCCCCCTGCCACCCACCCATCCGACCCCAACCCACATTCTGCCCCTGACTGCCCCCCTCAGAACCCGCAACCCATCAACCCCCCCCTTGTCCCCTGACCACCCCCTCCCAAGACCCCCACCCTAACTGCCCCCCAGGACCCCACCCCCTACTTAACTCGCCCCACTCCCTGTCCCCTGACTGCCCTAACCCCATCCACCACCACCCCGACAGACCCCCAGGACTCCCACGCCTATCCAACCCCCCAGTTCTCCATCCCCTGACTGCCTCCCCATAACCTCCGCACCCTCTAACCGCTCCCTACCCCTTATCCAATCCCTCCTCCCAGCCCCGGCTGGCCCCGTTACCATGCTGCTGTGTAAGGATGCCACGCAGCCGCTGGAGCTTGCAGCCCCACCCCCTTGCCCAGAGGTGAAAGTAAGCTGGTATGCCCCCGTACGGCGTACCGGCAAGAGCCGGTGCACCGTACTGGGGTGGCCCGGCTTCCCCAGGGGGCAATTCAAAGGGCCTGGGGCTCCCAGCAGCCCCTGCTGGGAGCCCCAGGCCCTTTAAATTGCCACCTGAACCCCACTGCTGGAGCCCTGGGGTAGCAGCAGTGGAGCTCTGGGGGCTATTTAAAAAGTCCGGGGCGCCCGCTGCTTCTACTGGCCCGGCTCTTTAAATAGCCGCTGGAGCCCCGCCGCCACTACTCCAGGGCTCCAGCGGCTATTTAAAGGACCGGGGCGGTAGAAGCAGGGGAGCCCCGGGCCCTTTAAATAGCCCCCTGAGCCCTGGGGTAGCAGGGGGCTCCAGGGGCTATTTAAAGGGCCGGGGCTCCAGCTGCCTCTGCCACTCCGGTCCTTTAAATAGCCGCTGGAGCCCGCCGCTTCCCCCAGGGCTCCAGCAGCTCTGCGAGACGGGGAGGAAGCAGGGGAGGGGCCAGGGGAGCCTTGGCCTCCCCAGCTGGGAGCTCAGGTGGGCCAGACAGGACGGTCCCGTGGGCCGGATGTGGCCCGCAGACCGGAGTTTGCCCACCTGCCCGCCCCTTTAGGAACTGGTTCTACACCGGCTTCTAAATTTAGCAACCGGTTCTTGCTAACCGGTGCGAACCGGCTCCAGCTCACCACCAGGTACAACCCCGCTGCGTGTTGGGGTGCTGCTTCTCTCCTGGTACATGTTGGTTGAACAAACAAGTCTACCCATCATATTATCTTTTTGACCCTGTCTATGCCTTGGTGAATCTTCCAAAGCGCAGCCCTCTCTCTCTGCACAGCTCTACAATGTTCTTCTTAAGGAGATGGTTATAGGCCATCTTCACACTGTTCCCAACTGTTCCCAAGTGGTCACGGACTCACAGGCCTGTGTGCTCTCGGCTCCCCACAATCCCTGGGAGGAACCCCTTCAGTACCACAGCCCTTCTCAGGGGTCCACTGTCTCTCGGGGTTAAGCTGTAGGCTCCTCCGCTTCCTGGAACCGCAGCTCTTGGAGCCTCCAGCACACCCATCTCTCGCTAATCCCCCTTTGTTTTACTGCTCCCCAGTCACTTACTGCACGATTCTCTGTCCATGGGGTGCAATTTGATCCCACCACGTGTCACGGAGTCACCAGGCGATGCTCTGGAACTACTCCATATGAAGCCAGTCAGGACTCTGGGGAAGCCTCCTCTCTCTGAGCATACTGTCTCCAGGGCAAGAAGCTTACACAGCTTCAACCTTCCTGTATCTGACCTCAGCATCCCCTTCCACACCGTGCGCTTCCCGCAGCGAGTCCACACAGGTGGGGCTCCCGGGGAAGCAAGAGGGCCCAGTGTAGTAAGATGAGGCCCTGAAACATAAACCCTTGGTATCGGAGGCCTGGTATGAGGCCTGAGGCCTGAACCAAAGGAATGGTCAAGACTTCGCTAACATAAAGCAAAGTTAAGCTCTCAGCCAGAGGCAGGCCCTGCTCACAAAAGTTGGCAAGAAGAAGGCTGCTAATTGGACGTATAGACATATCTAAAGGGTATCAAGCTGTACTTTGACAGGGAGAATTTGGTACTGGCCGTGTGTGGCCAGTGGGAGGAACAGGGAGATGACCCCCTGAGACAGGCCGGCCCTTTGCTGGAATCAATTCCCCTCTCAGACCAGCTAACCCCTGCCCAGCAGGCAGTAGCGCAGCTAGGGGAGGAGCAGGGGGAGGGGCCGGGGCTCCAGCTGCCGGGAGCAGTGGCTGCTCCTCTGAGCACTCACTCGGCACTTCCCAGCACGTCCAGGTCTTGGGCGGCACTCACTTCGGGCTCCACTGCGTGCATCTTGCGGCGGCGGCTCCTGCGGCCGGTGCTTCTCCTGCTCCCCCCCCGTCATTTTGTGGCAGCCAGGTGACACTCCCCCCTGTGCCCGCTGGGGGGCGCCTGCTATCTTGCTTGGCTGAGGACTAATCCAGTGCAGGTTTCCCACAGGCAGCTCCGGGTCGGCGGCAATTCGGTGGTGGGTAATTCGGCACGGTGGGTTCTTCAGTCTTCGGCGACAAGACTTGAGTTTTTCTTTTTTTTCTTCGCTGCTTTGCAGTGGGTGGTGCCTGTTTTTATATGTTCGCTCCCCATGCTCTTAGAACCTGGCTACGCCACTGCCAGTAGGCAGAAATCCAAGAGGTGCTGGGTTCCTGCCATCAGCTCTTCTCTAACCAGCCTGGGCTCACTAACCTGGCTGTCCGCCAGGTGGAGACCGAAGCCCACCCTCCTGTAAGATGCTCCCCATGCTGGGTCACTGGGAAAACAGCCCAGAACCTGGAGAGAGAGGTCAAGGACATGCTGGCTTTATGGGTGATCCGACAGTCTTCTAGCCCTTGGGCCTCTCCTGTGCAGGGATGGCAGGTTTGTAGAAATTTTGGTGGTGCTCAGAACCCACCCCCGCCCAAACTCCACCCTCCAAAACTCCACCCCCCACCTGCCCAAGGCTCTGGGAGGGAGTTGGGGTGGGGGAGGAGGTCTGGGATGCAGGCCCTAGGGTGGGGCAGGGGATTGGGGTGCAGGGTGCAGGCTCTGGGAGGGAGTTTGGGGATGGGAGGGGGTGCAGAGGGGGGGTGCAGGGGTGAGGGCTGTGGGGTAAGGGCTGTGGGGTGTGGCTGCAGATGAGGGGTTTGGGGTGTGGGAGGGGCTCAGGGCGAGAGTAGGAGTGTGAGGGGTGAGGGCTCTGTCTGGGGCTGGGGGGTTTGGGGTGTTAGAGAGGCTCAGGGCTGGGGCAGAAGGTCGGAGTGCAGGGGGATGAGGGCTCTGGCTGGGACTGGAGATGAGGGGTTTGGGGTGTGGGAGGGGCTCAGGGCTAGGGCAGAGGTTAGGGTGTGGGGTGATGAGGGCTCTGGCTGGGACTGGGGATAAGGTGTTTGGGGTGTGGGAGGGGGCTCAGGGCTAGGGCAGAGGTTAGGGTGTGGGGGGGGTGAAAGCTCTGGCTGGGGGTGTGGGCTCTGGGGTGGGGCAGGGCTGGGGATGAGTTTGGGATGCAGGCAGGCTGCTCTGGGACAGGGGCCAGAGAGGAGGACTCCCCCCAGCCCTTTCCCTGCCAGCAGCAGCAAGCTCTGGGGCTCAGAGTCAGTCTGCCCTGCCAGTCGAGATGGGGGGCACTAGGACCTTGTGGCAGCAGTTGCTGCAGGGAGGCAGCATGGAGCTGCATGGAAGAGACAGAGCCAGACGAGTACCCAGAAGTCACCTCCTACAAGACAGGCCCAACAAAGAAAATAACAGAACACCACTAGCTGTCACCTTCAGCCCCCAACTAAAACCTCTCCAGCGCATCATCAGAGATCTACAACCTATCCTGAAAGATGATCCTTTACTCTCACAGATCTTGGGAGACAGACCTGTCCTCGCTTACAGACAACCCCCCAACCTAAAGCAAATACTCACCAGCAACCACACATCACTGAACAAAACCACTAACCCAGGAACCTATCCTTGTAACAAACCCCGATGCCAACTCTGTCCACATATCTATTCAAGTGACATCATCATAGGACCTAATCACATCAGCCATACCATCAGGGGCTCGTTCACCTGCACATCTACCAATGTGATATATGCCATCATGTGCCAGCAATGCCCCTCTGCCATGTACATTGGCCAAACCGGACAGTCTCTACGCAAAAGAATTAATGGACACAAATCTGACATCAGGAATCAAAATACTCAAAAACCAGTGGGAGAACACTTTAACCTGTCTGGTCATTCAGTGACAGACCTGCAGGTGGCTATATTACAACAGAAAAACTTCAAAAACAGACTCCAATGAGAGACTGCTGAGCTAGAATTGATATGCAAACTAGACACAATCAACTCCGGTTTGAATAAGGACTGGGAATGGCTGAGCCATTACAAACATTGATTCTATCTCCCCTTGTAAGTATGCTCACACTTCTTATCAAACTGTCTGTACTGGGCTATCTTGATTATCACTTCAAAAATTTTTTTTCTCTTAATTAATTGGCCTCTCAGAGTTGGTAAGACAACTCCCACCTGTTTATGCTCTCTGTATGTGTGTATATATATCTCCTCAATATATGTTCCATTCTATATGCATCTGAAGAAGTGGGCTGTAGTCCACGAAAGCTTATGCTCTAATAAATTTGTTAGTCTCTAAGGTGCCACAAGTACTCCTGTTCTTCTTTTTGCGGATACAGACTAACACGGCTGCTACTCTGAAACATGGAAGAGACAGTGACTCTTTGCTCCAGGGCCCCGGAAAGGCGAGCGGGGGCCGGGGGACACTTGGAGGAGGTGCAAGGGGGGCGGTGGCAGGTGGGGTCAGGAGGGACACCCGGCCCCAAATATTGGTGGAGCTGGGCTCCTGGGCTCTGAATATTGCTGGTGCTCGGGCACCACGTGGGAATATAACTCATCGCTTATGCTCCTGTGGTGTTGATCCCCAGGAAGGATGGGCCAATCCGGTTTTGTGTGGATTACCGGAGGCTTAATGCCATCACCAAGTTTGATGCCTACCCTATGCCTAGGCCTGACGAGCTTCTAGTCAAGCTAGGGGCAGCTCGTTATCTTACTACTATGGATCTCACCAAGGGCTACTGGCAAGTACGTTGGGATCTGGATGCCCGACTGAAATCTGCTTTCATCACCCCTCTGGGGTTATACAAGTTCCTGGTCCTACCTTTTGGCCTAAAGGAGGCACCTGTCATCTTCCAGCTCCTGGTGGACCAGTTACTCAAGGGGATGGAGAATTTTGCCCTGGTGTATATTGCTGATATCTGTGTTTTTAGCCAGACCTGGGAGGAGCATGTGTCCCAGGTTAAACAAGTGCTGGACCGGCTCAGGGATGCAGGTCTGACTATAAAAGCTGGGAAGTGCAAGGTGGGGATTGTTGTAGGAGCAGCAGTGATCTGTATGCTCTGTATGACTATGCTATGTATAACCTGTTTGCTCAAAAGGTCTGTTACACTCCCCCCGCTTTTGTCTCCTCTCCCTTTTTGAATACCTGTGAAGTGGCTTTCCCCCTCCCCTTCTCTCCTGGAATGCTTGTGGGATGAATGGGCTGGTTGAACAGCTGGAAGATCAGAAGAGCTCCGAGGTAGACAAGGTGTCTGGGACTCTAATTAGGCAGCGATCACACACCCAATGCATGGACACTGGACGAGGTGGAGTGTGACCAACCAGATGCGGCCAAGTCATCTCTAGTCACAGGCCATGAGGAGCAGATCCTTAAAAGGGGAAGGGGCCACGTGCTCAGGAGTGCACTCTCAAGCTTGTACCTCCCATGAAGGCCCTTCGCCCAGACTGCCTGGCCGTGGTTTGCTCCGTTGTATTTCATCGTGCCTCGGGAAGACTGACCTCCATCACACTGTCCATCACTGTGCTGTGGGACACTTACCTTAAAGGATCCTGACATCTCCAGTGCCGTTCCTGTCGTGAGTATGCGAGTGTGAGTGTGACCCCCCCTTCTTTTGAGCTTAGCTATCAGTATAATAAACATGCTGCTTTCTGCCAAACTCTGGTGGGTCATTAGTCCTCCTTAAGCTTACTAGCTGGCCCAATTTTGGGTACCAGGGATGATACCAGACACCTCTGTGTTCTTGGGGAACCAGGGTGCAGTATCCAGCCTGACTCATGAAAGACACCTGTGACAGTGTACCCCATAAGGCTTTAAGGGGAGGGGGTGCTTATAAATGTATTTATGACATAACTGGAATATGTTTTATGTTGCCTGTGCCATGTAACATATCTCCGTAAAGGTTATGGTCTACTATATCTATTCATCCTATTTGTACATATATATATCATTTTCTACTTGAGGTTAAGAATATGGGCTGTATGCTTGCTTGGTTTCTAAGTAAGCTTTGGGAGGCATTTGGTCAGCTTCTTTAGGAAGGAATTCGCCAGGTTAAGTACCTGATCAGGAAACACTTGGAGAATAATGCATCTTGGAATGCTCCAATCCACATAAGTAGTCTTCCTGGAGACATGCAAGATACCATGTGGACAATGGCTTCGGCCTGTAAGGACTGAGTCGTGCAGGGACATGTGACTTGCCCAGGTGACTCCAGAACTCCATCTTGGAGCTGGACTTTGCATAGGAGGGAGGAGGGGGGGTCTCCACCCACAAGAGAGAGTCTATTTAAACCTGTGGGAGACCCCTCCATTTTGTCTTCAGCTGGCTAAAGAAGGAGCCTCTCCACCAACCTCCCCCCCCCAGGATACTTGAAGGAGATTGAAACAAAGGCCAGTAACTACAGGGAGTGTGAGTGATTGCTGGACCCAGGCTAAAAGGAGATTAGCCTGTAAAAGGGAGTGCTCTGGAACTGGTGAGGAAATTATCTGTATTTAGTTTGATTAGACATAGATTTGCGCATTTTATTTTATTTTGCTTGGTGACTTACTTTGTTCTGTCTGTTACTACTTTGAACCACTTAGATCCTACTGTCTGTATTTAATAAAATCACTTTTTATTTAGTAATTTACTCAGAGTATGTACCTGAGGGAGCAAACAACTGTGCATATCTCTCTATCAGTGTTATAGAGGGCGAACAATTTATAAGCTTTATGCAGGGTAAAACGGATTTATCTGGGTTTAGACCCCATTGGGAGTTGGGCATCTGAGTGCTAAAGACAAGCACACTACTGTGAGCTGTTTTCAGGTAAACTTGCAGCTTTGGGACAAGTGATTCAGACCCTGGGTCTGTGTCTGGAGCCAGACGGGAGTGTCTGGCTCAGCAAGACAGGGTGCTGGAGTTCTGAGCTGGCAGGGAAAACAGAAGCAGGGGTAGTCTTTGCACATCAGGTGGCAGCTCCCAAGGGGGTTTCTGTGATCCAACCCATCACAGTCCAAACTCTGGTGGGTCATTAGTCCTCCTTAAGCTTACTAGCTGGCCCAATTTTGGGTACCAGGGGTGATACCAGACACCTCTGTGTTCTTGGGGAACCAGAGTGCAGTATTCAGTCTGACTCATGAAAGACACCCCCCCCCCCCAGCCTCTGCTTAAACCAAAACCCATCAGAGGAAAAAACTTGCAGAGAGCAGTGAAGGGCGTTGGGAGACACACCTAAACCCCTCCTGACAAGGGTGACAAGAGTAAGACATCTCCATTAGCATACAGAATGGAGAGCAGAGACAACTCCCCTAGCCTCATCTGCATGAAAGATGGGACAGGAAGACATCTCAATTTACATACAGAATGGAGAACAGAGAACCACACTGAATTCTGGGACCAGAAAAAGCAGGGAAGCACTGCATCATGGGAATCTCTGCTCCATATGCTAATGAACCTATGTCAGCACACACCCAGCTCAGCAATTAACAGACCAATTCTAGTAATGAATCCTTAATTAATATCCAAATACTGAAGCAGCCTAGTTGCATTGTGAGCTCCCTGGAAGAAAACACCACCCATAGCCAAGAGTGATCAATTCCTATTGTCTAGCCTAAAGAAAACCCTTGAGTCATCAGCTTACCTATAAACAAATCTAGTGTTCTCCCTTGAACAATTGTAATTTCTCTACAAAAATCCCTACTCACCCTCTAGTCAGGGTTCTGATGCTAGATCCAAACTAGGTATCAGTTCCACTGGAACCCATCTTCTCCTGACTGATTGTGCTAGGGGCTCTGTCTGTCTCCAGCACTCAGGACTCTCCGCTAGCACCATCACCTGGGAACCCCAACCAGTTCAAGCCTCATGGAGTGGGTGAGATTCCCCCTCCCCTCTTTCTCTCTCTCTGTTTTTCTTTCTACCTTAGGTATTAACCTTTAATAATGTATGTTATGTTGGTTTAGCTCTCCTTGTGTAGTTATCGCTATTATTCAATAAATAACTTTTATGGTTAAGTTGGTTGCTTCTCTCTTTCTTGCTGAACTTTACTCTTTTGTGTTTTTAGCTTCCCCCATTCACTCTACAGCAACGCTTCTTTTACCTAAGCTAAAGATCCCTGCAGCGCCCAAAATACTGTGGGGTTTGCTCATCAAGTAGGTTACTGCCAGTACAATTGTGTTGTGAGAGTGGGGATAGGGATGTACTGAATCTGGGACGCATAAGGGTAACAGCTTGAAAGTGCTGCTTGACCCAATCCATGGAGTCCAGGGGCATATAAGGAGAGACAGCTTGAAAGTGCTGCTTCCTCCAGCCCAGTGAGTCCAGAGACATATAAGGGATCAGCTTGACAGTGCTGATTGACCCAGTCTGCTCAGACCTGCTCTGTTAATGTATGTGTGGGTGTGTGGGTGTTCATTCGGTTCTGGGGCTGGAGTAACCCAGCCCTAGGGAACCTAGGTCCTACAGGATAGCTCCATTGGGAGGGGACTTGCAGAAAAGAAGTAGAGCTCCATATGAAAACACAAGTGACACAAGCAGTACATTGATAGGATTACAGAATCCCCTTCCCCAGAAAAGTAACTCGAATAAATGAGCATACTCCAAAGTAAGGGGCAAATCTGGTAACAGGGATGTCAGAAGTGATATACCTGGGCCACAAAGTGGGAGGCGGCTGCCTAAAGCCATAGCCAGCCAAGGTGGAGGTGATCAGAGATTGGCCCACTCCCCAGACTAAGAAGCAGGTCTAGGCTTTTATTGGGCTGGCAGGCTACTACCGGAGGTTCGTGCCCCAGTTTAGCTCCATAGCCACACCCATCACTGAGCTATGTAAGAAGAATAATTCAGATAAGGTGGTCTGGACCGAGCAGTGCCAGAGGGCTCTCTGTGCTCTGAAGGAGGCTCTGGTCAAGGGCCCGGTGCTGGTAAACCCGGTCTTTGACAAGCCCTTTATGGTGTTCAGTGACGCCTCAAACACAGGTCTGGGTGTGGTGCTAATGCAGGTTAACAGAAAGGGGGAGAGATACCCCATCGTGTACCTGAGCAGGAAGCTGCTGCCCTGGGAGCAGAATTATGCAGCCATAGAAAAGGAATGTCTGGCCATGATATGGGCCCTTATAAAGCTGCAGCCATATCTATTTGGGCGGCACTTCACTGTGTACACTGAACATTCACCCCTGACGTGGCTACACCAGATGAAAGGGGCCAATGCCAAGCTCCTGAGGTGGAGTCTCCAGCTTCAGGATTATGACATGGAGGTGGTCCATGTTAAGGGGAGTGCCAATGTTATAGCTGATGCTTTGTCCCAGAGAGGGGGGCCGGAACTTCCCCAGGCCACTGGCTAAAGTGGCCCTGCTCAGTTCAGTCTCAGAGGAGGGAGAGATGTGACGAAGTGGGGTTTTATTCATCTTGTTATGTTGCATGTGAGTCTTACTGTCCTATACTAATACTGTGTGTACCTTAGTTACCCTGTGTACTGCACCAGTACTTAGGTGGTGGGAATTGAGTGTGTGATTTTGTTGAGGCCCTCAGGGCAGGTGAGACTGCCCAGCTATTTGCACCTATGTAATCTGAGACCCAGGAGGGGGGTGCAACCAGGTGACACCTTTGCCCTGGGAAGCAAGACAAAGAGAAGGAGGAGGGGATTGAAGGGGGGGTGTCGAAGGTCGGGTGGATGGAGCCTGGTAGTCTGTGTGGGGGGACTGGAAGAGGGGGAATCCAGGGCGTCTGGGCCAGGATTCCCAAGATGGACTTGGCTGAAAGTCACTGATGTCTGTAAAGCAAGCTCTGTTCTACGCTGTGGTCCTGTTGACGGAGAAACCTTTTGTTTTATGCTGGCTGAGAGTCGCGTCTGACTGCGGAGTTGGGGTTGAGGGCCCTCTGGCTTCCCCAGGAGCCCCGCCTGTGCAGACTTGCTGTGGGAAGCCCACGGTGTGAAAGGGGGATGCTGATGCTCCAGGGTCAGACCCAGGAAGATTGAAGCTGTGTAAGCTTCTTGCCCTGGAGACAGTATGCTCAGAGAGAGGAGGCATGCTCCCCCAGAGTCCTGACTGGCTTCGTATGGAGTAGTTCTGGAGCATCACCCGGTGACTCCGTGACAGTGGATGGGGGGAAATTTGTGAACTTTTTGGCCAACCCACTTGACGCATCCTATCATGCTCCAATTTAGGCACGCTTGGACGCCATTTTGAGGCTCAGCCAATGAAAGACCAGTATGTTGCCAAGAAAATGGGCAAAGTATGGGAAAAAATATAGAAAGGCATGGGGAAAAGAAAAGGAATTGAAAGATGGGTTCAGGCCTGTGGTTGTTGATGACAGTAAAGCACCATGCAAATTTTGTAGCCCTGGTTCATGCACATCATGCAGATCTTGTGCAACATGCAGGGACTAACAAACATATAAGAAATGCAACACCATTTTCTTCTATGCACCTGACAGATGTTGGTTTTACAGTATCAAAACCTTCAACCACAATGCACCAAGCGGAGCTAAAATGGGCCTGCTACATTGCCTGCCACTCAGTGGTTAGTTCCATGGATCACCTTGGGTAGGGTGACCAGACAGCAAGTATTAAACATCGGGACGGGGGGAGGGGGGGAGGTAATAGGAGCCTATCTAAGAAATTGGGACTGTCCCTATAAAATCGGGACATCTGGTCACCCTAACCTTGGGGAACTTGTCGGATTAGCTTTCAAGAGAGATGTAAGTCTGCATCGCACAAAATGCACAGCGTTAATTAACAATGTTATTCCTCCCTGCATGTTCTCTGACCTCATCAGAGACATTGGCGAGTCTCAGTATTCACTGGTTATGATTGTTGTGTGTGCATTCTAGATCAGTGGGATGCATTAAAGTTGAATTTCCAACTAAGCAAAGATCAGCAACAGTGCTATGATGCAGAAGTTCTGTAGCAGATATATTGTGACCCTGTTAATAAACTGTATTTATCCCTTTATTTCACTTTATCTTCAATATCATATTAAGGATGAGAGATTATTTCTATTAAACCTCCTCTTCAGGAGGTCAGACTAGAGGATCCAGTCATCCCTTTGGCTATTAAACTCTGTGACTCAAAATTATCAAATTTTCAAATTAGATTTTGGTCTCAAATTAATCCAGTTTAGTCTTTTCCCAAATTTTATAAAGTTATATTAATAAAACAACCCCCAAAGCCCAAAGAATAAGAAAGAAGAAAAATTTAAAAGTAAACAACTCCACAACGATTAAACAAATTCCCACATGAGGATCCAATATTGTACAAAATATTTCCTGTGAGAGGAAGGATAATGACACCAATTTCTATATATCCTTTGTCTAAAAATTATTATATTTTAGTTAGGTGTTTCCCTTTCCTTATGTTTTATTTCTCTTTATCATCAATATGACAGTGAAGGCTGAGACATCAAACATGTCCTCAAAATGTCAGACTAGAGGATCCGGTAGTCCCTTCTGGTCTTAAACTCTAGGACTCTAATGCTTGTTAGTTTGTCAAATTAGCTTTTGGTGGGAAATTTATCCAGTTTAGTCTTTTCCCACATTTTATAATGTTACAATATCCCCCCACCACAAAATAAAAGAATAATAATAAACAGTCAGTAAACAAACAAACAAACAAAAGGAGGTTTCATATTGCAACAAAATTCTAAAAGTTAAATTTAACAGTGAACAACTCCACAACAATTAAACAAGCTCTCACATGGGGATTCAATTTGGTATAAAAATTTCTTGTCAGAGGAAGGTTAATGACACTTACCAATTTCTATATCTTGTTTGCCTAAAATTAAACAGAAATACAAGTATTGTTTGTTAGGTGTTTCCCTTTTCTTATGTTTTATCTCCTTTTATGATCAATATGACAGTTAAGGCTGAGAGAGAATTATTTTACCTCTTAAGGAGATCAGACTAGAGCAGGGGTTCTCAACCTTTTTCTTTCTGAGCTCACCCTCACCCCAACATGGTATAAAAACTCATGGCCAAACTGTTTTTCTGAATATAAAAGCCAGAGCTGACATTAAGGGGTAGCAAGCAGGGCAACTGCCTAGGGGCCCATGCCACAGAGGGCACCACAAAGCTAAGTTGCTTGGGCTTCGGCTTCAGCCCCAGGTGGTAGGGCTTGTAGCTCCGAGCTGTAGTCCTGTGTGGTGGGGCTTTGGCTTTCTGCCCTGGACCCTAGTGAGTCTAATACCAGCCATGCTTGGTGGACTCCTTGAAACTCGTTCACGGACCCCCATGGGGCCCCAAACCCCTGGTTGAGAACCACTGGACTAGAGGATCTGGTCATCCCTTCTGGTCTTAAACGCTATGATTCTATAGATTCTATAGACTCTAATCATAGATTCTATGTGACTCTATGATTCTATAGTTTATCAATTTTTCAAGTTAGCGATTGGTCTAAAATTCATCCGGTTTAGTTTTTCTCCACATTTTATAGTTATATTAAAAAAGAAACCCCCATGCCCCCCCAAATAATAATAATTATTAATAATAATTAATATTAATTAATTAATAATAGCAATAAGAAAGAAAGAAATCAAATAATCAAAAAAGATTTCATATTGCAAATATTTTAAAAGTTAAATTATAAGCAAACACCTCCACCACAATTAAACAAACTCCCAGATGATCCAATTTGCTACAAAAAGTTTCTTGTCAGAGGAAGGATAATGAGACTTACTTATTTCTTTATCTCGTTTGTCTAAACATTAAAGAGAAATAAATGTATATTTTTGTTAGGCATTTCATTTTTTTCTTATGTTTTATTTCTATTTATCATCAATATGACAGTGAAGGCTGAGAGAAATCAAGCTCCTCTTCAGGATGTCAGAGTAGAGGATCCAGTGGTCCCTTCTAGTTTTAAACTCTATGACTCTATTGCTTATCAGTTTTTCAAATTAAATTTTGGTACGAAATCTATCCAATTTAGTGCTTCCCCAAATTTTATCAAGTTACACTAACTCCCCACCAAGAAAAGAATAATCATTAAAATCACACACACAAACAAACAAAAACAGGATAAATATTGCAACAAAATTGAAGTGAACAACTCCACAGCAATTAAACAAACTCCTACATGAGGATCCAATATGGTACAAAAAAAGTTCTTGTCAGAGGAAGGAAAATGACACATACCAATTTCTATATCTTATTTGCCTAAACATTAAACAGAAAGAAATATATATATTGTTAGGAGTTTTCCTTCTCTTATATTTAATTTCTCCTTATCATCAATACGAATATTAAGGCTGAGAGATTATTTCTATTCAACCTCCTCTTAGGATGTCCGACTAGAGGATCCAGTGGTCCATTCTGGTCTTAAAGTCTGTGATTCTATTGCTTATCAGTTTTTCAAATTAGCTTCTGGTATGAAATGTATCCACTTTACTCTTTCCCCACATCTTATAAAGTGACATTACAAAACAACCCCACATCCCTCCAAAAAGAATGATAATAATAATTTTAAAAGCATGCAAGCGAACAAACAAAAATAAGGTTTCATATTGCATCAATTTTAAAAGCTACTTTTGAAAACAAACAATTCCATCACAATTAAACTCCCATGTGAGGATCCAATTTTCGTACAAAAAGTTTCTTGTCAGAGGAAGGATAATGAGACTTACTTATTTCTTTATTTCGTTTGTCTAAACATTAAACAGAAATAAATACATATTTTTGTAAGGTGTTTCCCTTTTGTTATGTTTTATTTCTCTTTATCATCAATATGACAGTGAAGGCTGACAGGAATCAAGCTCCTCTTCAAGATGTCAGGCGAGAGGATCCAGTGCTCCCTTCTGGTTTTAAACTTTGTGACTCTATTGCTTAACAATTTCTCAAATTAGCTCTTCATGGGAAATTTATCCAGTTTAGTCTTTCACCATATTTTATAAAATTACAATAACCTCCCCACCCCAAAAAAAGAATAATAATAAAAAGCAAGTAAGCAAACAGAAATAGAGGTTTCATATTGCAACAAAATTGTAAAAGTTAATTTTAAAAGCAAACAATTCTACAACAATTAAACAAGTTCCGACATGAGGATGCAATTTGGTACCAAAAAATGTCTTGTTAGAGGAAGGATAATGACACTTACCAATTTCTGTATCCCATTTGCCTAAAAATTAAACAGAAATACACATATTGTTTGTTAGGCATTTCCTTTTTCTTATGTTTTATTTCTCTTTATTATCACTATGACAATTAAGACTGAGAGATTATTTTTATTCAATCTCCTCTCAAGAACGTCAGACTGGAGGATCCAGTCATCTCTTCTGGTCTTAAACTCTGTGACTCTATTACTTATTAACTTTCCAAATTAGCTTTTGGTCTGAAATTCATCCAGTTTACTCTTTCCCTAGGATGACCATATTTCCCTATGCTGAATACGGGACACCTGGTAAAATTATTCATATTCAAGTGAGTTCAATGGCAATCAATTGGAACTATGCAGTACAAACATTCAAATTAACATCAAGTTGCTTGAGCCCCTGTTAAAAAGAAATACTGCTAGTTGGATTCTTTTAATTTTCCTTCTTATTTTTAAGGGTTTAGGGTTCACAGGGGGAGAGGTGACACACACACACACACACTCCTGTACACCTCTCTCACATGGGGGGGTGACCAACCGACCCGACCCTGCCTGCCCAGCACTCTGCCCCCCCATGCCTGGCTGGGCCCCTGGGATGGTCCCATCTCTCCTGGTATCTGGTGCCGCATCTTCTCGAGGCAACACGTGGTGGGGCACACAGGGTCACATGCCCCTCCCCCCCTCCCAGATTTCTGCCAGGGTTCACACCAGAATGTGGCCAGCAGCAGCCTTTCAACACTGTGCAGGAGGAAAGGGACGAGAGCTGCTTCCAGTCGCAGGGAAGAGGGGCGAGGGAGGGATGACCTGACCCATGTCTTTGCAGAGCTGCTCTCTCCCCCTCCACCCCATCGCCCCTGTACTGGAAGCAGCTTGTCCCTTCCTGCCTGCACAGTGTCGAAAGGCAGTTAACACCTCCAGGCTGCTGCTGGCCACTGACATAACCCAGCCGCCTCTTCTCCCTGGGCTACAGTGCAGGCAGGAAGGGCTTAAGCCCTAAGGATGCATTGTGCACCAGGGCCCAGGGAACCTGACTGCAGGGGCTTCAGCGAACCTGACCAGCAGAGGAGGGTGCATAGGGGATGGAGCAGCCCTGTGGTCCCTGGGGGCAGGACCCAGGGCTGGGGCGGGGGAAGGGGGCAGGTAAAGAGGATGATAAGCTCCTGCCTGGGGGTCGACTGTGGAGCCTGTAGGGTCGGGGAGTGAACAGGATGGAAATCACTTCCCCCCCACTCCAGAGCTTAGCTGAGAGGTGGAGAGGCTTCCCAGGCTGGAGGGTCTTGAGCTTTCCTGAGGCACCAGCCCAGCCAGAGGCAGTGGGGGAAGGAAGGAGCCTGCCGTCCAGACTGTTGGTGAGCAGAGCGCTCCGATGAGGGGCTGGTTCTCCGCACAGTGCTGGGAGTGGGACATGCCCCATTGGGGTGGGGGGGATATGGAGGAGCAGCGGGGCTGCGGGGACAAAGTGGTAAAGCAAGGAGAGGACAGCGAGAGAGGGAGCATGTAAAGGGCCGATGGGTGAGCAGCAGAATCAACATGTAATTGGTCACTGCCTGGCACCTGCCCACACTCACCAGCCACTGCATCTCACAGTGCGCAGCCAGTGCTGGCTGGAAATGGGACGTGGGTGGGGCCCTGCTGGCTGAGAGCTGGCACGCAGCAGGGGCTGCACTGATAGATCAGCAGGGGGAGCGGCCGGCCCCACGTGCTGCAGCTTTGCACTGCCACCAGCCTTGCACACCCAACCCCATTGTCAGCCTCTGTCCCCCCCCCCCACACACACTCACCACTGGCAGGTGGGCAGCTGATGAGCAGGGATATGGCCAGCAGCAGGACTCACCAGTACTGATGGAGCGGGAGACAGAAAATATGGGACAATATGCCCGTTTTAAGAAAAAGTTGGGACACCTGCAGGAGGGCTGAAATATGGGACTGTCCCTTTAAAAACGGGACATCTGGTCACCCTATTTCCCCACATTTTATAAAGTTACATTAAAAAAAACATGTCCCCCAGAAGCATTATAATAATAAAAAGCATGCAAGCAATAAAAAAGAGGTTTAATATTGCAAAAAAACTCTAAAAGTTAAATTTAAAAGTGAACAACTCCATAACTATTAAACAAGCTCCCGTGTGAGGATCCAATTTGGTATAAAAAATTTCTTGTCAGAGGAAGGTTAATGACACTTACCAATTTCTATGTTTTATTTGCCTAAAAATTAAACAGAAATATTGTTTATTAGGTGTTTACCTTTTCTTATGTTTTATTTCTCTTTATCATCAATATGATAATGTAGGCTGAGGGATTATTATTTTATTTAATCTCCTCCTAAGGAGGTCAGTCTAGAGGATCTGGTCATCCCTTCTGGTCTTAAACACTGTGACTCTATGACTGTATTGCTTATCAATTTTTCAAATTAGCATTTGGTCTGAAATTCATCCAGTTTAGTCTTTCCCCACATTACATTACAAAACAAACCCCCATATGCCCCAAAGGATGATAATAATAATAATAAAAAATCAAGCAATCAAACAACCCAAAAAGGTTTCATATTGCAACTATTTTAAAAGTTAAATTTAAAAGCAAACACCTCCACAATAATTAAACAAGCTCCCGTGTCAGGATCCAATTTGGTACAAAAAGTTTCTTGTCAGAGGAAGGATGATCATAGAATCATAGAATATCAGAGTTGGAAGGGACCTCAAGAGGTCATCTAGTCCAACCCCCTGCTCAAAGCAGGACCAATTCCCAGCTAAATCATCCCAGCCAGGGCTTTGTCAAGCCGGGCCTTAAAAACCTCCAAGGAAGGAGACTCCACCACCTCCCTAGGTAACGCATTCCAGTGTTTCACCACCCTCCTAGTGAAATAGTTTTTCCTGATATCCAACCTGGACCTCCCCCACTGCAACTTGAGACCATTGCTCCTTGTTCTGTCGTCTGCCACCACTGAGAACAGCCGAGCTCCATCCTCTTTGGAACCCCCCTTCAGGTAGTTGAAGGCTGCTATCAAATCCCCCCTCATTCTTCTCTTCTGGAGACTAAACAAACCCAGTTCCCTCAGCCTCTCCTCATAAGTCATGTGCTCCAGACCCCTAATCATTTTTGTTGCCCTCCGCTGGACTCTTTCCAATTTTTCCACATCCTTCTTGTAGTGTGGGGCCCAAAACTGGACACAGTATTCCAGATGAGGCCTCACCAATGTCGAATAAAGGGGAACGATCACGTCCCTCAATCTGCTGGCAATGCCCCTACTTATACAGCCCAAAATGCCGTTAGCCTTCTTGGCAACAAGAGCACACTGTTGACTCATATCCAGCTTCTCGTCCACTGTGACCCCTAGGTCCTTTTCTGCAGAACTGCTACCTAGCCATTCGGTCCCTAGTCTGTAGCAGTGCATGGGATTCTTCCGTCCTAAGTGCAGGACTCTGCACTTGTTCTTGTTGAACCTCATCAGGTTTTTTTCGGCCCAATCTTCTAATTTGTCTAGGTCCCTCTGTATCCGATCCCTACCCTCTAGTGTATCTACCACGCCTCCTAGTTTAGTGTCATCTGCAAACTTGCTGAGAGTGCAGTCCACACCATCCTCCAGATCATTAATAAAGATATTAAACAAAACCGGCCCCAGGACCGACCCTTGGGGCACTCCGCTTGAAACCGGCTGCAAACTAGACATGGAGCCATTGATCACTACCCGTTGAGCCCGACGATCTAGCCAGCTTTCTATCCACCTTACAGTCCATTCATCCAGCCTATACTTCTTTAACTTGGCGGCAAGAATACTGTGGGAGACCGTATCAAAAGCTTTGCTAAAGTCAAGGAATAACACATCCACTGCTTTCCCCTCATCTACAGAGCCAGTTATCTCATCATAGAAGGCAATTAGGTTAGTCAGGCACGACTTCCCCTTCGTGAATCCATGCTGACTGTTCCTGATCACTTTCCTCTCCTCTAAATGTTTCATAATTGATTCCTTCAGGACCTGCTCCATGATTTTTCCAGGGACTGAGGTGAGGCTGACTGGCCTGTAGTTCCCCGGATCCTCCTTCTTCCCTTTTTTAAAGATGGGCACTACATTAGCCTTTTTCCAGTCATCTGGGACCTCCCCCGATCGCCATGAGTTTTCAAAAATAATGGCTAATGGCTCTGCAATCTCACCCGCCAACTCCTTTAGCACCCTCGGATGCAGCGCATCCGGCCCCATGGACTTGTGCACATCCAGTTTTTCTAAATAGTCCCGAACCACTTCTTTCTCCACAGAGGGTTGGTCACCTTCTCCCCATGCTGTACTGCCCAGTGCAGCAGTCTGGGAGCTGACCTTGTTCATGAAGACAGAGGCAAAAAAATCATTGAGTACATTAGCTTTTTCCACATCCTCGGTCACTAGGTTGCCTCCCTCATTCAGTAAGGGGCCCACACTTTCCTTGATTTTCTTCTTGTTGCTAACATACCTGAAGAAACCCTTCTTGTTACTCTTAACATCTCTTGCTAACTGCAACTCCAAGTGTGATTTGGCCTTCCTGATTTCACTCCTGCACGCCTGAGCAATATTTTTATACTCCTCCCTGGTCATTTGTCCAATCTTCCACTTCTTGTAAGCTTCTTTTTTGCGTTTAAGATCAGCAAGGATTTCACTGTTTAGCCAAGCTGGTCGCCTGCCATATTTACTATTCTTTCTACACATCGGGATGGTTTGTTCCTGCAACCTCAATAAGGATTCTTTAAAATACAGCCAGCTCTCCTGGACCCCTTTGCCCTTCATGTTATTCTCCCAGGGGATCCTGCCCATCTGTTCCCTGAGGGAGTCAAAGTCTGCTTTTCTGAAGTCCAGGGTCCGTATTCTGCTGCTCTCCTTTCTTCCTTGTGGCAGGATCCTGAACTCGACCATCTCATGGTCACTGCCTCCCAGGTTCCCATCCACTTTTGCTTCCCCTACTAGTTCTTCTCTGTTTGTGAGTAGCAGGTCAAGAAAAGCTTTGCCCCTAGTTGGTTCCTCCAGCACTTGCACCAGGAAATTGTCCCCTACACTTTCCAAAAATTTCCTGGATTGCCTGTGCACCGCTGTATTGCTCTCCCAGCAGATATCAGGGTGATTAAAGTCTCCCATGAGAACCAGGGCCTGTGATCTAGCAACTTTTGCTAGTTGCCAGAAGAAAGCCTCGTCCACCTCATCCCCCTGGTCTGGTGGTCTATAGCAGACTCCAACCACGACATCACCCTTGTTGCTCACACTTCTCAACTTTATCCAGAGACTCTCAGGTTTTTCTGCAGTTTCATACCGGAGCTCTGAGCAGTCATACTCCTCTCTTACATACAACGCAACTCCCCCACCTTTTCTGCCCTGCCTGTCCTTCCTGAACAGTTTATATCCATCCATGACAGTACTCCAGTCATGATGACACTTAATTATTTCTTTTTCTTGTTTGTCTAAAACTTAAAGAGAAATAAATATATATTTTTGTTAGGTGTTTCCCTTTTCTTATGTTTTATTTCTCTTTATCATCACTACGAGAGTGAAGACTGAAAGAAATCAACATCCTCTTCAGGATGTCAGCCTAAACCACACTTGCTGCAATTTAAGCCCATTGCTTCTTGTCCTATCCTCAGAGGTTAATGAGAACAATTTACCTCCCTCCTCCTTGTGACAACCTTTCATGTACTTGAAAACTGTTATCATGTCCCCACTCAGTCTTTTCTTCCCCATACTAAAAACAAACGCAATTACTCTATTGCTGACCAATTTTTCAAACTAGCTTTTTGTGTGAAATTTCTCCAAGTTAGTCTTTCTCCACATTTTAAAAAGTTATATTAACCCCCCAATAATAATAATAATTAACAATGTAAGCAAAGAAACAAAAACAGGTTTAATAATGCAAAATAAATAAAAGTTAATTTAAAAAGCAAACAACTCCACAACATTTAAAAAACCTTCCTATGATGGAGGATACCAGTTTAAAACCATGCCCTTTGGACTTCATGGGAACATTGCCACTTTCTAGCGGCTGATGGACAGAGTGCTAAGGCCTCCTGGGTCCTATGCGGCCACCTACATTGATGATATCAACATCTACAGCAGTGGTTCTGAACCCGCAGCCCAATGTGTGCTAAAAAAAATTCAAAATTTGCCACTCTGGTCTGGCAGGTGGCGGGGCCAGCTGAGGGGTAGATGGTGTCCAATGTGCCTGAGGCCTTCTCCACACATGGTTTGTGAACTGATTTAGTGAAACTGGGGCAACCCTCTTATGGGGTCATTCTTAAATTGGTTCAAGAAGAGTTGCACCAATTTAAATAAATTAATGAACAAAACCTTAAATCATAAATTAGCTTAATAAAGCCCTACCTCCATTTAGCTGCAGTTGGTAAGGAGTTGACTGAAGCTAAATCTATATAGTTCACTCTGAAACTTATATGAGTGTTCACCCAAGCAAGTGGCATCGATTAACTAAATAGTTGATCAGTGCAACTTTTGTGTGTAGACAAGGGTAAAATGAATCCCTTTATGGATCCGGACCAAAGTGACTGAAAGACCACAAGTCCCACTGAAAGTCAGTAGAAACAACATCACATGACTTAGGTGACATTTCACACAGGTAATGAACAGGGCCGGCTCTAACTTTTTTGCTGCCCCAAGCAGCAAAAAAAAGTGCCGCCCCCCGAGCCTCCGCCGAGCACCGCGCCACCCCCCCAGCGCCGCCCCCCCGCCGAGCGCTGCGCCGCCGGAGCCCGCCCCCCCAGCCGAGCGCCGCCGGAACACACACCCCCAGCGCCGTGCCCCGCGCCGCCCCCCCGCCAAGCGCCGCACCGCCGGAACTCCGCCCCGAGCGCTGCACCGCCGGAGCCCGCCCCCCCCCGCCGAGTGGCGCGCCGCCGGAGCGGCCCCCCCGCGGAATGCCGCACCGCGCTTCCCCCGCCGCCCCTTACCAGGTGCTGCCCCAAGCATGTGCTTGGTTGCCTGGTGCCTGGAGCCGGCCCTGGTAATGAACAATGAGTTGGTTCAATGACAAGATCACAAACAAGCCACAGTAGAAAATTTACCACGTTCAAAAAAATAATTAAGATGAAGTTAAGGTTGCAGGAACATACTGCGTCAGTCGACTGAGTGAAAGTTTCTTTTAAAAAATGTTGGAAGTTTCTGAGTGTGTGTACATGCTAGAATATCAGCAGAGCCAGAGTTAACATTAAATCCAAAACTAATTTGAATACTCACAATTAGGGAATTAAGTTGCCTGAATTGTGACACCCCATAAAGATACCAGCCTCTCATTGTATGTGAAATATCCACCACAGAAGTTTCAGTTCTTTTCTTCCTATGTTTTGTTTTGTTTCTAGTGATGGTGAGTTCAGAGTGGGATTTGGATGGTAACTGACCTGCTATATAAACAGCTGATTCCTTTTCTTGATTGAGAACAGTGTTCCTGATGCAACAGGACAAGTTTTGGTTTGAATGTTTTTTCACAACCATAGCAGTTTGTGTTTTAAAGAGGTTGTTATCCCCTCGGGATTTTGTTTCGGAGAGTGATGGTAAATGTCGGCCATTGAGATCTTTCCACAGAACCTCAGGCTCTAAGTACCAACCAGCTGATCGACAAACCACCCAGATCCCTCCATCCTGGTGACCCTTAACAGAGATGAGAGGAGCAGAGCCCAAACCTAAGGGGAAAATACATGAAGGTGTTAATTCCATGAATTAATTTATAAAGCATAAGGGATGAGGGACAGTTTGTGGATCCCTTACTCACATTAGAAAGCACTAATTCATGTGGGTAGTCACTGGAAGGGATAAATGAATACTGGAATGTCTGAACAAATATTTAAAATAATTTCACTGAGTCAGTGGAAAATATTGTCCTATCAACACAGGAGCAACTGAATGCTAAGCACCTTTGGAGACATGACCACTTCATTTAGATACCTGAATAGGATCTGAACTTTTTCAAAATATGATCATTACTGCACTGGATAGATATTGTTATTTTAAAAAAAATCTAACTGGTATTATGGTTATAGTGTCAAAGCATCAGCGGAGAAATGCTCAGTCTCATCTAAGATTGGTAAAAACATCATTTCCCCTCCCCACCACCATTATACAATCTCAGCAAATAAGAAGGCTGCATTTGATTTTGACTATACCCCTAAGTAACAACCAACAGTGAACCAATCAGAAAGCCATAAAAGTCTGGCAGTCCCACTGTAGTCACACATCCTAGAAATGACTGCAGAGCAATTGGAAGGCCATCTGTGTCCAGAAGTTTTTCCCTCCTAACTAAGGACCCCTTTTGAAGTCAATCAAGAATTTCTTTTGGGCAAGAAAGTGCCTTGACCATCCTGAAAATGTTTTTAATAACATATTGGGAAAGAGCACTGTGTTATTGTAAAATAATTCACAAGCAGATAGTCAAAGTTAGAGTAATAGAAAAAAATAAAGCCTGCAGCGCACACAAAAATAAAATTGACACAAAGAACTGACCTGCTACCCGCAGTTTCAATACAGTTTCTTCAAGAAAAGTGTCATCTTGAACAAAACAGCAATATTGTCCTTCATCAGAGTGTCTGATATTGAGAATCCTCAAGGGAACATTTCCATCTATGAGTCCAGCTTTCAAAAGTTCTGTCCTTCCCTGATAGTCTGGCATTTGCTTTTCATACTGATCCTTCCCATCATGGTACAGGTGCACAAAGGATAAAAACTGAGATCGGAACCGTCTCACCTTGATGTTTACAGCGCTCATCCTGGGGAACAGGTGACAGGGTAATACAGTTTCCTGACCCAGGATGTCAAGGATAGGGTCATGGGGTCCAATCACTGTGAACTTTGCTGGAAAATGCACCAGGACAACAACAACAATAATAACATGCTAGATGTATAGTTGAGACAAGCTTATTATTCAACAACTCATTTTTCTAAGTGCTCTCAAATTTACATGCTTACTGACATTGCCATGTAATTTGCTAGGCCTCAATAGGAGTAAGGGAAGGGTTGGTGGGCCATATTTGATGTTCTTTCACCAAGGCGCTCCTGAGATATAGGACTATTACTTTAGCTAATTGTTTGACTATTATGGTTCAATACTTCACATGATCAAGAGACCAAATAACCAAACTTAACACCTAAAGACAAAACTGTATACCACGAAAAGGAGACACATACTCTCCTTCCAGGAAGCAAGTCTTATCTTGCAGGGTGCTCACCTTACACAGAAGGTGTGCTTCAAAAATACACCCCCAAGCCCACTTATATTTATATCATGCTGCTTACAAGTGAAAAGGCACTTTATACATCACCTACCCACCAGTTCCTTAACTTGCTGTTCTGTACCTTCCTTATCTCTGTTTTGAACATCACATTCCAAAACAGGTGGGTGTAGAGGTACATCCCAACCAGTGCTAGGACACACCATTCATGTATCTTGGCTTTGACTGATTTCCTATTTTCTATTCTGAATGCTAACTTCAGCTTTGCATAATTTTGTGGGATATTTGATATTGATGAACAGAATTGTGGGAAGAGCATAATACATGCAGTTAGCTTCCCAATACTTTATACATACATATATACATACATATATATAATGTATATTATACGACTACTGTGCATATAATACCTAATAATATGGTGTATACTACATATATGTATTAGCTAACAGGCTCAATAAAAAAAAGTCACATGACATCAATATATTCTGGTTCTTATTATGTTTTTGTGCACATGGAGTCTCAAACTATGGCTCTGATCTTTTTTATATTGAAACCTAGTAAGTACATTAATTAATTATTATTATTATTTTATTAAACTCTTCAATAAATGTCCATCCAATGCTTGACAATCTTTTAAAAATACTTGCATGAAGAAACAGACCTGTATAATGTCCCAGGAGCAAATAAAATATGCCATCAGCAACACAATCAGAGCAAACAATGAATAATGAAGGTGCTGATCTTGCAGTGTGGTTAAATTTACATGCTGTGAGTAGTTCCATTGATTTTGAGTTAAGCATGTTGTGAAGACACTTCAGGGGCCTAAATACATCCTCTAAGAAACAGCACACACAGTGCGGATTCCTACCTGATTCCATCTTGTGAACATAACAAATAAGGAAGAAAATAATAAAACCAGGCAGAGGGGAGCTGGCTTTGGAGCTGTGGCAAAATGAGAGGATCTTCATCTTCATTGTGACTTGATCTAGACAACAGGAAGAACAAGGGGAAAAAACTCATCATAGTGAGCATAACACTGATTAACATTAAATCATTAAAGTCAGACATTAAGGAGACACATTAAATAAAAAAAGGAATAAATACATTGTTAAGTGAACTCTTTCATATTATGGAGTTAGAACAGCCATTCAATTAAAGTTGAAAACGTGTTTCCTTTATAAGTCTGATTTTGTCCCATCTCTACAAAATCTACATTAAAAAAAAAGATCAGTGTCAAAGTTGGTAGTAATTCCATCTATGGAGAAAAAAGTTTTAAGGAATGAGAAAGAGGGTGTTTCAGTGTGTGTGTGAGAGAGAGACATTCTTGATTTTTTTTACCCATTTCTTTTCTTTCAACACATCACAGACAAAATGATTCAGTCCCACAACCAGAGCTATTAAATAACAGGCACAACAGAGAAAGATACTCCCCTATAAAGTTGGATTTACATGAGTTTGTAACTTACTTTACAAAACAGAAATATACAATAAGTTAATTCATATCAAATCTCTCTTTGAATGCATTGAGAGCGGGATCAGGTCCAGTTTTCTTGAGTAAAATATAAGAGCAAATAAATAAATTCTTAAATAAAATAACCACAATAGTCTGGTGTTAAATTGAAATGAAAGGAGAGGAAAATAGCTCATATATCATTTTGAATACATAGTTCAAAAGCAAAGTTTATATTCAGCAGGGCCGCCCGGGGGGGCAAGTGGGGCAATTTGCCCCAGGCCCCGGGCCCCACAGGGGCCCCCATGAGAATATAGTATTCTATAGTATTGCAACTTTTTTTTATGGAAGGGGCCCCTGAAATTGCTTTGCCCCAGGCCCCCTGAATCCTCTGGGCAGCCCTGATATTCAGAGTAAGACACATTTATCTGGGATTATTGGATCATTTTGCAGTTAATAATTTACCCAAGGTCAGGATTAAACACTAGGAAATACAAAAGAGCAATGGAGATGGTATTCAAGTGAGAGAAGCTCACCTACCTGATAAATCCTGGAAATAAGCTTTGGAACAGTTTTGAGATCTCCTTCGTATTCCCAGGTTTTCTAACATTCTCCTCCAATTAGTTTACATTGTCAGTGACTATTTCAGTTACAAGGCTGCAAAATTAATTCTTAATAAAAAATTACAGAGACAGAGCTGAATCCCAGTCTCTGCTTCCATATTTCTGCCAAAATGGTGTTTCTCCTTTGTGGGACACTGAAGGGAAATGTTTCAGAGTGGTAGCCGTGTTAGTCTGTATCAGCAAAAGCAACGAGGAGTACTTGTGAGGTCTGTGAGAGTAAGGGATCATCCTTCAGGATAGGTTGTAGATCCTTGATGATGCTCTGGAGAGGTTTTAGTTGGGATCATCAAGGATCTACAACCTATCCTGAAGGATGATCCCTCACTCTCACAAACCTTGGGAGACAGGTCAGTCCTCACTTACAGACACCCCCACAAGCTGAAGCAAATACTCACCAGCAACTACACACCACACAATAAAAACACTAACCCAGAAACCTATCCCTGCAACAAACCCTGTTGCCAACTGTGTCCACATATCTATTCAAGTGACACCATCATAGGACCTAACCACATCAGCCACACCATCAGGGTCTCGTTCACCTGCACATCTACCAATGTGATATATGCATCATATGCCAGCAATGCCCCTCTGCCATGTACATTGGCCAAACCAGACAGTCTCTATGCAAAAGAATAAATGGACACAAATCAGACATCAAGAATTATAACATTCAAAAACCAGTCGGAGAACACTTTCACCTCCCTGGACGCTCAATAACAGACTTAAAAGTGGCAATTCTTCAACAAAAAAACTTCAAAAACAGACTCCAACAAGAAACTGCAGAACTGGAATTAATTTGCAAACTGGACACCATCAAATTAGGCCTGAATTAACTGGGAGTGGATGGGTCACTACCAGAACTAAAAAAAAAAACTAATTTCCCCATACTAATTTGCCCTTACTGTTACTCACACCTTCTTGTTAACTGTTTGAAATGAGCCACCCTGATGACCACTACAAAAGTGATTTTTCATCCTGTTGATAATAGCCCACGTTAATTGATTTGTCTCGACCCCCCACTGGGTAAAGCAACTCCCATCTTTTCATGTACTGCTATATATAATTTCCTACTGTATTTTCCACTCCATGCATCTGATGAAGTGGGTTTTAGCCCATGAAAGCTTATGCCCAAATAAATTTGTTAGTCCATAAGGTGCCACAAGTACTCATTGTTTTTGAAGGGAAATGTGTCTCTCTTCATGCCTTTTCCAAGACAGCAGCAAAAATAAAAAAGGAACTTTAATGCTCCACCCTATTACTCCCTCATTATAGTTTGGAGATAAGGATCCTCTCTCAAAGAAGCCCTCCTAGGGTGCTAGTGTTGATGGCATCAGACTCCGATTTCCGAGTGCCCCGATTTGGCTGAAGGCAAGAACTGCTAAATACTGTCATAATAATCATTATTATATCTTTCATCTCATGCTCCAAATGGAAACTCCCCTTTTAATTACTTAAGTAATAACTAAGCAACCTTTGTACTGCATACTGGAGTTTATGGTGAAGCCAGTGTCTTTATTGCTGTAAGGTCTGAAGGTTAAAACCCAACCCATCTCTGTTCTCAGGTAGGAGTCTAACTGGGATCAAACAGCATTAGTTGAGTCTAAGTTCTGATTGGTCAGCAGACATGGTGCTCGCCTGTCTAAATCATCACCACAGATTAATCATAAAATCATAGAATATCAGGGTTGGAAGGGACCTCAGGAGGTCATCTAGTCCACCCCCCTGCTCAAAGCAGGACTAATTCCCAACTAAATCATCACAGCCAGGGCTTTGTCAAGCCTGACCTTAAAAACCTCTAAGGATGGAGATTCCACCACCTCCCTAGGTAACCCATTCCAGTGCTTCACCACCCTCCTAGTGAAAAAGTTTTTCCTAATATCCAACCTAAACCTCCCCCACTGCAACTTGAGACCATTACTTCTTGTTCTGTCATCTTCTACTACTGAAAACAGTCTAGATCCATTCTCTTTGGAACCCCCTTTCAGGTAGTTGAAAGCAGCTATCAAATCCCCCCTCATTCTTCTCTTCTGGAGACTAAACAATCCCAGTTCCCCCAGCCTCTCCTCATAAGTCATGTGTTCCAGACCCCTAATCATTTTTGTTGCCCTCCGCTGGACTCTTTCCAATTTTTCCACATCCTTCTTGTAGTGTGGGGCCCAAAACTGGACACAGTACTCTAGATGAGGCCTCACCAATGTTGAATAGAGGGGAATGATCACGTCCCTCGATCTGCTGGCAATGCTCCTACTTATACAGCCCAAAATTCCATTAGCCTTCTTGGCAACAAGGGCACACTGTTGACTCATATCCAGCTTCTCGTCCACTGTAACCCCTAAGTCCTTTTCTGCAGAACTGAATCACAATCCTCCATGTTCTTGCTGTTCCTTCAAAAGTGGGCAGTGAATTAATGGGGTCAGACCAAGACAATCACAGTGCAATATTTTTAGAGGTACATGTACTGGTTTGCCATCACATGAACAAGATCTGAAACAGCAAGGAAGCTGTGACTGTGTTGATATAGTTATTAGACAGACAAGGTAGGTGAGATAACCTCTTTTATTGGACCAACTTCTGTTGGTGAGAGAGACGAGCTTTCGAGCCACACAGATCTCTTCTTCAGGGCTGGGAAAGGTTCTTCCAGCACCACAGCAAAATACAAGATGAAACAGATTGTTTGCATAAATAGTTAGGCCATATTGTAAGGGACCATTCAAGGTAGAATGGCCTGTTAACACCTCTGCAGTCATAGGACAAAAAGAGGGGGGTAGTGGGTTGCAGCTTTGTTGTAATGGGCCATAAATCCAGTGTGTCTGTTCAGTCCTTGAGTTTTACTGTCTACCAGACTGGATTTACAAAATGTTCCCTGCTACTACAGTCCGAGCTTCCATCTTCTGTCCCTAGCCTGGCAATTAATTCTACCCCCTGTCCAGCCCCCACATTTGCCCCTCAGCAACATGTCAGTCTGAGCTCGGTGTGTGTGCGCCAGGCCCCCAGCGTGCCCGTCCCAGCACCCCATGCCAAGCTGAGCCAGCCTGCCTGATGCCGCTGGACAAGAGTCCAGCCAGCCTAGCCTCACAAAGAACTGACCCAGCTCAGCCAGGACTCTGGCACCAGCCTGGTTGGTGGCATTTTCAATGTAGAAGCGAGACCCTCCCACAACAGCCTGGCCCCACAGCACCATACTGTGCTTCCTATTTCCTCCCCTTCCCCCCCACAGCACTGCCCACAAGCCTGTGCCAGGGATGGACTTGGGCACACCATGAGATGCCACAGGGGTGTGACCAACATCACAGGATTTAGGACATATATTTAACTAACTTGAGAAAAAATATTTGGGAGAAGTTTTTTCTTTGTGAACTTCCTGCCTCTCACCATCAATTACTCCCCCCCCACACACACCTCTTCCCCCTCCCCCTCCCCCTTCCATGCCACTGAAGGACACATTCCCTGTAGGAATTGAAGGAAGCCAATTAAGCAGGAATGGTTTTGTTTGTAATGAATTTTCCTTCCCACTTGGTATTTTAACCTAAGGAAAAATATTTGTCCTGGTTTGGTTTGCCCCATTTGCCTTGATTGTTGTGTTGTGCTGGGGTGGGGGGTGGGGTTCTGGTTTCCCTTCTCAGGGGCACTGCCAAGTGTGAAATACTGAGCTGAGGCAGAACAGATGAAGGGGCTTGAGATGTGCTACTGATGCGTAACTGGAGCAACTGATTGGACCCCAACTGAGTGTAGCAGAGGAGGTAGCTCTGGATGTCCGTTTCCCCTCTAGCTACCTTAGGTCCTTTTATGACCTCCAGGCTCATAAGAGCTCAGTGATATAAAAATCTTCAAAGTATTTATGTTCATACCAGCCATGTGAAACAGGGAAACATTCTCACTTCTTTTCACCAGGGGCGGCTCCAGGCACCAGCGCACCAAACGCGTGCCTGGGGCGGCACGCCACGGGGGGCGGCCTGCTGGTCGCCGTGAGGGCAGCAGTCAGTCTGCCTTCGATGGCATGCCTGCGGAAGGTCCGCCAGTCCCGCGGTTTCAGCAGCAATTCGGCGGTGGGTACGCCGAAGGCGCGGGACTGGCGGACCTCCCGCAGACATGCCGCCGAATCCGCGTTACCAGCTGGACCTCCCGCAGGCATGCTGCTGAAGGCTGCCTGACTGCCGTGCTTGGGGTGGTAAAATACATAGAGCCGCCCCTGCTTTTCACAGATGGGGGATGAGGTACAGAGAAATGCCTGAGGCCACACAGAAAGTTTAGCAGAACAGAGAATATAACTTGGATCTCCAATCTCAGGTTCACCCCCTGACCACTGGACAATCCTTCCTCTGAAGTTGTAGCTCCTCCTTATGCAGTTCTAGCCCTTGTGCTTGGCTTAGTTCATGTTGTTCTGTTGGGGAAGAGGAGACATTCAGTTCCCTGGAAGCTTGCTGGGGCTGATCTCAGCAGCACTGTGGAACTATGAAAATGTACACCAGCTGAGGATCTGCCTAGAACTGTCTTACAATAGATAGAGATAGATAGATAGATAGATAGAAAGCTTGAAATTTAGGATCCTGCCACCACAATCATTCAAGACAATGGCCAGCGTCTCAGCAGGTGCAGAGTTCAGCTGAGGGAAGTTATGGGGGTGCTGCTGGCAATGTCTTATGTAAGAACCAAACTCCCTGTCCCACAGCCAGAATGAGGAAGAACTCCTCTGGGTGGCTGTGTGCTGGCCCAGGTCTTGGGCACAGGGTGAGTGAGACTGAGCTACCTCCTTCCTTCAGGTAGGTCTTGTCTGATCTGCTCTCAGTGGTGGCCAGAGCAGACCAGAGCTTGACCTGGATCACGGGCTGCTCAAACCTCTATTAGGCAGATGCTGGATTTCTAGCGGCATTCGCTGGCTTTCCTTGCAGACTGGCTGCCTCATTCTACTCCCTGGTCTCCATTGCTTCCCTCAGCTAATGCTTGGTCTCTGCCCTGGCTTGGCCCTTTCCAGCAAAGAGGCGGTGGCTTGTGAAAATCTGAGAAGCTCCCTGAAGCCTAAAGAGGAAATTCAGCTGTAGTGAAAATTGGAGATTACAGATGCTGCTGTGGAGACCTGAACTGCTCTTTGAACTAGACACAATGAATGCAGCCATTGAACCATTTTGTGAGTGGATACATTGGTGCACTGGTGTAGTGTGAACTAGACACATTGTTGCAAATCAGCTTCACCCTGTGTCAGCCATTCCCTGGCAGGTCAATGCTGTTCACAACAATACAAGGGGGCAGATTGAATTTAAAAGTCTCAGGTTTCTCAGTCATAATATTTTAAAATCCCCGCCCCCAGGGAAATGAACAAACAAACTTGCTAGTGTTTGCAGTCCCGCTGTGCCCCCCAATCTCTCTCCCTAACACACAGCTCTCAAGCCCGGTTCTGGGTAAGCCTGGAGAAGAACACAGGTTACTGAGTTAGCCAGGCCACGGGAGAGGTAGAGGCTGTGTAAGATGGTCTATGATGACCCCAGAACTGCCCCTGCACTGCCACACTGCCCAGATTCCCTCTGCAGGGTTAGGGCTGTTCTGTCCCTTCCTCCTCACTGACTCTCTGGTGACCCCACAGCCCAGGATACTCCATTCCTCACCTGCACCTCCCAGTAATGTCTCTATGAGGTGAACCCCTCACAGCTCAGCACACAGTGATGTGTGTCAAATCTCCTGGATTTTCAGGTAGGTCCTGAAATAAGTCTGCCCATCTCACACTTTTCTGATCCTCAGACACAATGAGGATGGAATGAGCAGCGGCACGGGAGCCGGCGAACAGGGCTGCTAACAGGGGAGTTTGAGTGGGAGTTCCACTGGAGGAGAAGGTATCTGTATTTGCGTCTGTCTTTGTAGTGCTTGTATGTGTAGAGGCCTGTAGGGGCAGCGTGCTGGGAGGGCAGCTGAGCCCTGATTAGGGGGCGGAGCTTGGCTGAGGAGAGGGCCTATAAAGCGGCCACCCAGCCAGGCAGCGGCACAGCTGTGAGCAACGGCACAGGAGCCGGCGAACAGGGGAGTTTGAGTGGGAGTTTACAGGGGGAGGTGGAAGGGGAGCCAGGAGGGCGTGGTGCCCCATGTGCTGTGTTACCCCAGTTGCAGAGGGCATAGACAACAGCAGCCATGAGCCAAGCAGCAGGGGACACAATGCAGATGATTGCATGTGGCAGCTGCGGTATGTACATGGTCCTAGCGGCGGTGCCTGAACAGAGGTATGCCTGCATGAAGTGCTGCCTAATAGAGCTGCTGGAAGAAAAGATCTGAGGTTTGGAAATGCAGGTAGATACCCTGGTAGAGTTTAGAAGGGGGTTCGAGCTGCTGATGGAGCAAAGGCAAGGAGTGGCTGAAGGGGAATGCTCAGGGGTACAGGTGGAAGCAGGGGCAAAGGGCTGGGAAGGGGGAATGCCAGGGGGAGAACAAGGGCAGTGGAAGCATGTGACAGTGAGAAGCAGGCCAAGGAAAAGGAGGGCCAGTGAAGGAGAAATAGAGCTCAGGAACAGGTTTGGGTGTTTGGAAAATGGGGAAGGGGTGCAGAAGGTGGTAACTGAAGGTGGGAGGGTGAGGAAGAAGAGAAGAGCGGCTAGTCCCATAGAAAGAGGGGAGGAGTTGATGGAGACAGCACTAAATCTGGGCCCCGGGAGGATACAGGATGGCATAAGGGGGATTATAAAGGAAATAGGAATGGACAGGGATTGCAACTAGAGGGATCAGGGGATAGATTAGTAGATCGCACTGTCACCAGGCAAAGGCAGGTTTACATGATTGGGGACTCCTTACTGAGGAGGATAGACAGGCCTGTGACCAGGGCAGACCCAGAGAACAGAAGGGTGTGCTGTCTACCGGGCGCTAAGATACAGGATGTGGACCTGCGACTGAAAAGGATCCTAAAAGGAGCAGGTAAGAACCCCTTGATCATCCTTCATGTAGGAACGAATGACACGGCTAGGTTCTCGCTGAAGAGAATCAAGGGAGATTATGCCAGGCTGGGGAAGACACTTAAGGAAATCAAGGCACAGATCATCTTCAGTGGGATTCTGCCTGTTCCTAGAGAAGGGCAGCAAAGGGGTGACAGGATTGTGATGATAAATAGTTGGCTAAGGGAGTGGTGCTATAAAGAGGGCTTTGGGATGTATGGCCACTGAGAGGCTTTCGGGGACAGAAAACTGTTCTCACGGGACGGACTTCACCTAAGTAGGGAAAGAAATAGACTTCTGTGAGGGAGGCTGGCTCATCTAATCAAAAGAGCTTTAAACTAGGAATTTGGGGGAGATGGTTGGGAGATGTCCAGTTAATCTCCACACCAGATTATAACATTGAGAGGGAGGACGATGAGATAAGAACGGATATAGCCAGGGGGAAGAGATTGGACATAAGGAGGAGGGGGGGGATGGATACTTGACTAATAGGTCATACTGGCAGTACGGTGTCCATACCAAATTGGATAACGAATGTGAGAGAGGCCAAACGGCATAAATTAAGATGTTTATACACCAATGCGAGAAGCCTAGGTAACAAAATGGAGGAATTGGAGCTCCTGGTCCGAGAAATGAAACCGGATATCGTAGGAATAACCGAAACGTGGAGGAATGGTAGTCATGACTGGAGTACAGGTATGGAAGGGTATGTGCTGTTTAGGAAAGACCGGAACAAAGGTAAAGGTGGGGGAGTAGCATTGTATGTCAATAATGAGGTAAACTGTAAAGAAATAATAAGTGATGGAATGGATAAGACGGAGTCTGTCTGGGCAATACTTACATTGGGTAAAAGAACTACTAGAGCCTCCCCTGGGATACTGTTTGGGGTGTGCTATAGACCGCCGGGATCTAGCCTGGATATGGACAGAGAACTCTTTAATGTTTTTAGGGAAGTAAATACTAATAGGAACTGTGTAATCATGGGAGACTTTAACTTCCCGGATATAGATTGGGGAACAAATGCTAGTAACAATAATAGGGCTCAGATTTTCCTAGACGTGATAGCTGATGAATTCCTTCATCAAGTAGTTGCTGAACCAATGAGGGGGGATGCCATTTTAGATTTGGTTTTGGTGAGTAGTGAGGATCTCGTTGAGGAAATGGTTGTAGGGGACAACCTTGGCTCGAGTGATCATGAGCTAATTCGGTTTAAACTAAATGGAAAGATTAACAGAATTAAATCGGAGACTAAGGTTTACGATTTCAAAAGGGCTAACTTTAATAAATTAAGGGGACTAGTTAGGGAAGTGGATTGGACTAACATATTTAGGGATCTAAAGGCGGAAGGAGCCTGGGATTATTTCAAGTTGAAGTTGCAGGAGCTGTCGGAGGCCTGTATCCCGAGAAAGGGAAAACGGTTCGTAGGCAGGAGATTTAGACTGAGCTGGATGAGCGAGCATCTTAGAGGGGTGATGAAGAAAAAACAGAAAGTGTACAGGGAGTGGAAGATGGGAGGGATCAGCAAAGAAACCTACCTTATTGAGGTCAGAGCTTGTAGAGATGGAGTGAGAAAAGCCAAAAGCCGTGTAGAGTTGGACCTTGCAAGGGGAATTAAAACCAATAGTAAGAGGTTTTATAGCCATATAAATAGGAAGAAAACAAAGAAAGAAGAAGTGGGACCGCTTAAGACTGTAGATGGAGTGGAGATTAAGGATAATCTAGGCATGGCACAATATCTAAATGAATATTTTGCATCGGTCTTTAATGAGGCTAATGAAGGGCTTAGGAATAGTGGCAGCATGACGGATGGGAATAAAGGACGGGGGGTTGACATTACCATATCCGAGGTAGAAGCCAAACTCGAACAGCTTAACAGGACTAAATCGGGCAGACCGGATGATCTTCATCCGAGAATATTAAAGGTACTGGCACGAGAAATTGCAAGCCAGTTAGCGATAATTTTTAATAAATCTGTAAACTCGGGGGTGGTACCGTTTGACTGGAGAATAGCTAATGTGGTTCCTATTTTCAAGAAGGGGAAAAAAAGTGACCCGGGTAACTACAGGCCTCTTAGTTTAACATCTGTAATCTGCAAGGTCTTGGAAAAAATTTTGAAGGAGAAAGTAGTTAAGGACCCTGAGGTCAATGCCAATTGGGACAAATTATAACACGGTTTTACGAAAGGTAGATTGTGCCAAACCAACCTGATCTCCTTCTTTGAGAAAGTAACAGATTTTTTAGATAAAGGAAATGCGGTGGATCTAATATACCTCAATTTCAGTAAAGCATTTGATACGGTACCACATGAGGAATTATTGGTTAAATTGGAAAAGATGGGGATCGATATGAAAATCCAGAGGATAAAGAACTGGTTAAAGGGGAGACTGCAGCGGGTCATACTGAAAGGTGAACTGTCAGGTTGGAGGGAGGTTACCAGTGGAGTTCCTCGAGGTTCAGTTTTGGGTCCAATTTTATTTAATCTATTTATTGCTGACCTCGGAACCAAATGTAGAAATTGAGGCAGGGGGAAGGTTGGCGAAATGGGCCAGATTCACCCCTGTATGGGCAAAAAGAGAGAGGGGAGGGGCAATTTGTGACTCTGCTGTTCAGTGGCGGCAGGGGCCGGTGCAGACCTTGGCACAGGCTGAGGAAGTTCTGAAGCCAGCCAGAGTTACATCCCTATGACAATGGCCCCTGTGTCTCTTGGCCAGTGTGCAGAGTGTCAGAGGCCCAGCTTTACGCTGCCCCCCTCCCTCTATCCCTGCCCCCCTCACCAACCCCACCCCATTCTCAGCCCTCTCAGGAACACGCCTTGTGCCTGTAGCTGCTGTGGAGGAGACACAAGAGGATTCCTCTGGAGTGGGAGGGGCTTTCTCCTTGCCTACAGCCCATGTGGCCCAGACTAGCTGCCATACGGGACCACAGCACAGAGAGGGACCGGGTCCAGGTTTTAAAAATGGCCATTAATTTAGGATCTAAATTTTGAGTGCTGACCTTTAGGCCCGAGGGCCTGGCTCTCAGAGGTGTTGGGCACCTGCAGCTCCCACTGACTCCACCTGCAGCTGTGGATGCTAAATAGCTCTGGAGCACCTGCCCTCAGGGCCGGTTCCAGGCACTAGCTTAACAAGCAGGTGCTTGGGGTGGCCAAGGGAGAGGGGTGGCACCTGCGACAATTCGGGGGCGGCAGGTCCCTCACTCCCTCTAGGAGCGAAGGACCTGCTGCTGAACTGCCGCCGTCGATCGCGGCTTTTTTGTTTTGTTTTTTGTTTTGTTTGGGGCGGCAGAAATGCTGGAGCCAGCCCTGCCTGCCCTGCAGCTCTCTAGTTCGGAGAGAAACTCCGGTGCCCCAAATTAGTCCATTTTGCTAAATTTGGGCCTTAATGTTCATACTGTTGTTAAGTCATTAATTAATGTGAGACACCCTGACACCTGGGCCCCTATTACATCAGCTCAATTTGTCTGCTTTCCCACTACTTATTAGATTAAGTATTAAGAGTTGGTACAAGGGGCATTTCTTATGCATAAGTTTGGAGAACACAAGATTGTGCATTTATGCCGACTGACTTGGCTTTGGCTTACTTAGCAGTTTGCTTGACATACAGGAAATATTGCCTTAAGTGACCTTGTTATTTAGTGATGTTGCAATTCAGATAAATTGCTCTGTGGGACAAAGAGATGTTTTGACTACACAATGTGCTTAAAGACAACAGACACCCAAAATGTACTGTGGAGGTAACGGTCAATGTGACCTATGCATAATCAGTGGTAATAAACCAACCAAGAAAGAGAATAATAACATGAAAAGAGCTTGGATAGCCAATTTAAAAGTTCATATATGTGTATTGTATGAGTTATATAAGATACTTAATATTCATAGCACTCAAACATGATTGGAAGAGAACTAACAAATATATAATTTGGATGTGTATAATATGTCAGACATTGTAAGGGGTTGTCGGAGCTTCATAGAAGAAATGCACCGTGACCTACCCATGCCCCAGGAGATGGTACTGTACTTTATTCTGTACATCTGACATTTCTTACTTTAACTGTAACTGTAATTGTAATGGCAAGGCATGCTTTTGGTACAAATAAAACTATGAATTATTCAACCTGAGTCTCTTGCACCCCATGTGTGGCCTTCTCACCCAACAATTAAATCCATGCATAATATAATTATGAACCAATAGGCCAAAGCCATTCTCCCACAGTCCCAGAGGCTTATCCTGATTTCCCCTCCTAGATCCCTTCTAGGTACCTTTGAACTTCCTCAGAGTCTCCATTAGAGCCATAGTTTTCTGGGAGAAATCACTGAGTCTCTTTTCCAGTTCAGGAGTAATCTCCAGTGGTTGCTGGAACTTCCCCTTCTCACACCTGGACAGAAAGAGTTTAACATGGTTATATTTCATTTAGTGACTCATTATAAGTTCTTGCTAGTGAGTTGCTGCTCTAATGGGCCTGGAGCCAACAGTGCTGGAACCTCAGTAGAAGTCAGGGGCCACAAGGGCCTGCACCTCTCTGTGGCCTCTGCTCCTCCTCTTGCCCCCAGAGGCCCCTCCCCCTGTCCAGGCCACAAGCCAGAGTTGGACTGCAGTAAAAATTGCACAGGGAGCCTGGGCCACTGTGGGCACCTCAGAACTTCCACATGCCCTGCATGGGAGTCCAGGTGATCACCCCACTGGGAAATGCAGCTCCTGCTGGCATTGCTCCTTGCCTGCCCGAGGCTTGCAGTTTGGTGGGGGGCAACATGACCCTCTGACCTCCAAACTATGCCCATGTTAAAAAGTGAGCAGGCATTGCCCTCCCACTTTTAAAAGTGTGTGTGGGGGGGGGCAAGGTCCCCCTGCATCCCCCCTGGTTATGGCATCCATGTCTGGAGTTAGAATTTCTCTACTCCTCCCAGCCTCAGAGCAGGCACAAGAGAGTTTATGGCTGTGCAACCTTCCCTCAAAGGTCACATTAATATTCTTAAGCCCTAGCCTGGGGAGGCTAGGTCTGGGGATTAAAGAGGAATTGAGTCTCTATGGCCCATTCACTCCTTGGCCTCCATGCTCTGATGGACACAAAGTTTCCATGTGAAGTGTTGTAGAAGTCTGTCCACTAGGAATTACAGTGAGACACCAATTCCCAACCTCCCCATCTTATTCCACACAGGTCTCCAAACTTCAGGTGGGAAAGACTCTGGGTCACTGCTGACCTGGGCTGAAAAGTAACCAGTGCCCCAGCAGTTAAAAGACTCATATTCCATCTCCACTATCCTCAGGCAGCCAGTCCCCCAGGGATGTAACATCTCTAAGAAATACTTTAGATTAATCTTTACCATTCAATAGATAATTCCAGAGTGTTCTGTAAAAGGGTGAGAACCTCGGGATGAGGTTGATCAGAGAAATTTGTATCCAAAAATGCAACCTTCCCCCCCACATTTTGCTGTAGAGCCCTAGGGAGATGTGGTGCTAACATCGTCTCCCAGCTCTTTCCCAGCATTGTGAAGGGGAATGAGAGAGAGCCACGTACCTGCTCAACGTGCTTCTGAAATCCTGGGGGGTGGGGGAGGAGGAGGGAGAGAGAGAGAGAGAGAGAGAGAGAGAATTTAAGTCCCACATGACACACACACTTTGAATTCCAAGGAAGGGATTTTGCAAGTATGGGGAAAAGAGTCCCTGCCCTGGACCCAGGGCCATGGATTCCCTGAGCTAATGGGGCTTTTCTATCTCTAATATCAATGTGTCTGTGACTCTGCAAAGAACAATAGGAATTCACATTTCAGCAATGCACACACTGAGTTACACTGTGATCTCTAACTGCTGGACTCCAGTGCCCATGTTTTAGGAGATGTCCTGTTCCTGTGTTGGGATCTGGATTATTTCTAACTCAGTCTCACCTGCAGGAATTCTCTCGCTGGCTTCTGATACTTCCCCTCCATCTCACTGATCAGCTCACTGAGACGGGAAATCTCCTCAGAGAGTTTGGTTATATTTTCATTCTGTATCTTCACAATCTCCTTGTCCAGCTTTTCCAGCTGGGCCAGCAGGAGTCGCTCTTGTTCCTCCAGGAACTGCAGCAGTTGCTGAAATTCAGACACAATTTTCTGCCTCTCCTTTTCTATCTGTTTCTGTAAAACAACAGGGAAAGGGCTGGTCAAGAACTTGGAGGTAGTGTAGAGAACTTTCATGGAGTTAGGGTGACCAGATGTCCCAATTTTATAGGGAAAGTCCCGATTTTTGGGTCTTTTTCTTATATAGGCTCCTATTATCCCCCACCCCTGTCCCGATTTTTCACATTTGCTGTCTGGTCATCCTATATGGAATGCTGAGTGTGCAGGAGGGAGAACTTCTTTGTAAACCCTAAGATTTCTGACACTTGATTCTACCCTGTGATTACTTGAGAGAGGATTCTCTCACACCTTGGTCATTTTGCCCCAATGTCTCTGGAAAGGGATGTTTTCATCTCTGACATGATTAGGACATTGTGTTATCCATGGCCTCTGACAATGGAGCTCCAGAGCAGCAGGAGGCAGCACTCAGCATTACACTGACAGAGAGGCCGGAGAGAAAAAAAAGAATCAAATAATTCAGCAATGAAAAACATGACACAGACACAGTGAAAACCACAAGGGCTAGAAATTCACTCATTAACTGAAATGAAAGCTTAGATTCTGCACATGAATCAAACACAGAAAATCTAGGATCACAGAGAAAAACACACATGCCCACATTCACCAAGGGCCTAGAGGAATCGGCCCATAAACAGACCTCTCACCACAACTCTCCACAGGTCAATAACAACAAGCACCTACCAGATACTCCTGGATTTTATCCTCTCCAGTCACTTTAAATCCCAGCAGTTTTTCTCTCTCTTCACTCAGAGTCTTCAAATAGGCCTGAATTTTTTCCTGTAGAGACAGAAACGATTTGGGAGGTTTCATTTTGAGGATTGAGAGGGGTGTGTAGGGGGATGTTTTTCCATCCAAATCCAGGGGACTGTTTGTCCTAATCCGTCTATGACATCAGGGCCAGCAGGGAAATGAAACCTAAGAATGGAGACTGGAGCCTTGGCTACACTTGCAAGTTACAGCGCTGTAAAGCTGCCCCCAGTGCTGTAACTCACTCCCTGTCCACACTGGCAAGGCATTTGCAGCGCTGTACCTCCGTGGTTGCAGCGCTGCATGTACTCCACCTCTCCGAGAGGAATAGTGAGTATTGCGCTACCGCTGCGGCGCCAGTGTGGCCGCCCAATGCGCTGTGAATGGCCTCCAGAATTATTCGGCAGTATCCCACAACGGCTGTTCTAGCCACTCTGGTCAACAGTTCAAACTCTACTGCCCTGGCCTCAGGTAACCAACCATGTGACCCACCCTTTACATTCCCCGGGAATTTTAAAAATCCCCTTCCTGTTTGCTCAGCCCGGCGTTGTTTGGAGTGCTATCAGCGAATCTTTCCAGGTGACCATGCCTCCACGCGCCAAGCAAGCCCCAGCATGGAGCAATGGCAAGTTGCTGGACCTCATCAGTGTTTGGGGGGAGGAAGCTGTACAGTCCCAGCTGCGCTCCAGCCGTAGGAATTACGATACCTTCGGGAAGGTATCAAAGGACATGATGGAAAGGGGCCATGACCGGGACGCCCTGCAGTGCAGGATTAAAGTGAAGGAGCTGCAGAGTGCCTACCGCAAAGCCCGCGACGCAAACGGCCTCTCGGGTGCTCCCCCTGCAACCTGCCGATTCTACAAAGAGCTGGATGCGATACTTGGGGTTAACCCCACCTCCACTCCGAGCACCACCATGGACACTTCAGAGCCGGTGGGGGGGGGGGGAGGAAGAGGAGGAGGAGGAAGAGGAAAACGGGAGTGATGGTGGTGGGCCGGATGGAGACACCCCGGAATCCCTGAAGCCATGCAGCCAGGAGCTCTTCTCAAGCCAGGAGGAAGGTAGCCAGTCGCAGCGGCCGGTAATTGGTGGAGGACAAACAAAAGAGCAGGTTCCCGGTATGCGGGGGAGGGGGGGTTTCGGGAAGGAATTTTTTCGGTGCAGGCTCGCTGGGAGAGGAGGGTTAGGCATGCATGCCTAGATGCGGAATAGTGCATTGATGTGGTTTTCACATTGCGGTAATCAGCCTCGGTAATCTCCTCGAATGTCTCATGCAGAACGTGTGCAATGCGCTTGCGCAGGTTTATTGGGACAACCACCATGGCCCTTGTCCCAGCCAGGCTAACGTGTCCACGCCACTGTGCTGCGAGTGGTGGGGGGACCATTGCTGCACACAGGCAAGCTGCATATGGGCCAGGGCGGAAGCCACATTGCAGTAGAAGACCCTCCCTTGCTTCCCAGGTCACCCTCAGCAGTGAGATATCGTCCAGGACGAACTCCTGTGGAAAATGTTGGGACAGTGTTCAGTGTAGGTGCCCCCTGAAGCTGTTGGCTCTCCCCAAGGCACAGAAACCCAGAGGACAGTGCAGCCCTGAAACCATCAGTCCCCCTTACTCACCATTTTGAGGCTCCCGTGGGATATGTGTGCTCTGTTTCGGATGGGGAAATTATGCTATTGTGTAGACCCTGTGTGTTTTCTACTCCTTAAGTGCGGGGGGAATCATTACTTTGTCTGGTATAAACAATGCTGCCTCTGTTAAATGTTGCATTTTGCCTATACAGCTGCATCAACCTTGAGACCTCAGCTGTCCCTCTTATCGCCTGCTCAGAGACTGCAAAGACTCAGGAAGAGACCACAAAAAAGCAAAAAAGACATGCTGCAAGAAGTGATGCAGCAATCCACTAAAGAGAATGAGAAAGCACAGAACTGGAGGGAGAGAGAAAGCAGGAGGATCCGCCAGGAAAATGCAGCGCATCGGCAGCAAAGCACCGCGCACCAGCAGTAAAGCACGGATAGGCTCATAAGCATCCTGGAGCGCCAAGCAGACGCTACCCAGGAGCTGGTAGCCATGCAGAAAGAGGAGCAGTACTGCAAACGCAAACACCACCACCCCGAATGCCCTTCCGTTGTGCCCCACTGTCACCCCCAACCCACTTTCCCCAACTTCCATGTTCTTCATGCCACCCGCTGCCTCCAACACCAGTATCTTCACCACCCTGCCCTGAAAACCACGACCTTTACCATCTTCACTCAACCCCCATCACCATGCAGTATAGCTGTCATGAAGTGCAGCACTCACTGCACAGCACACCAGACAGGACATACACGAATCTGTGATTGTACTGTTCCCCACTCCACCCCCTTGTTTCTTTTCAATAAATAATGTTTTTTTCTTTTCAATAAATGGATTTTTTGGCTTTGAAAACATTCTTTATTATTGCATAAAGTAAAAGACTCCTTAGCCCAGGAAATAAACAGGCACTGCAAGTCTGCTTGTCTGCTTAGCAAACACTGATTCCTAAAGATTGGAACTACTGCACTTCACTCCCATGCAGGGCACCAGATATCACTGCTGGTTTTCAGCCTCAAATTGCTCCCTCAAGGCATCCCTAATCCTTGCAGCCCCGCACTGGGCCCCTGTAATAGCCCTGCTCTCTGGCTGTGCAAATTCAGCCTCCAGGTGTTGAACCTCAGAGGTACATGCCTGAGTGAACTTTCACCCTTCCCTTCACAAATATTATGGAGGGCACAGCATGCGGATATAACCGCGGGGATGCTGTTTTCGGCCAAGTCCAGCTTCCCATACAGAGATCGCCAGTGGGCCTTTAAACGGCCAAAGGCACACTCCACAGTCATTCGGCACCGGCTCAGCCTGTAGTTGAACCGTTCCTTGCTGCTGTCAAGGCTCCCTGTGTAGGCTTTCATGAGCCATGGCATTAACGGGTAAGCAGGATCTCCAAGGATCACAATGGGCATTTCAACTTCCCCTACCGTGATCTTCCACTCTGGGAAAAAAGTCCCAGCCTGCATCTTCCTGAACAGCCAAGTGTTCCGAAAGATGCATGCGTCATGCACCTTTCCGGGCCAGCCTGTGTTAATGTCAATGAAACGCCCATGGTGATCCACAAGCGCCTGGAAAACCATAGAGAAATACCCCTTCCGATTAACGTACTCGGATCCTAGGTGGGTTGGTGCCAGAATAGGAATGTGTGTCCCATCTATCGCCCCTCCACAGTTAGGGAATCCCATTTGTGCAAAGCCATCCACTATTTCCTGCATGTTACCCAGAGTCACGGTTCTTCTGAGTAGGATGCGATTAATGGCCTTGCAAACTTGCATCAACACGATTCCACTCCAAACTGGTTTGCGACCTACCGGTAGCTGTCTGGAGTTGCCAGCTTCCAGATTGCAATAGCCACCCGCTTCTCCACTGGCAGGGCAGCTCTCAATCTTGTGTCCTTGCGCCGCAGGGTGGGGGCAAGCTCCTCACACAGTCCCATGAAAGTGGCTTTTCTCATCCGAAAGTTCTGCAGCCACTGCTCGTCATCCCAGACTTCCAGGACGATGTGATCCCACCACTCGGTGCTTGTTTCCCGAGCCCAAAAGCGGAGTTCCACGGTGCTGAGCATGTCCATGAATGCCACAAGCAATTTCGTGGCGCACTGTTACACGGCTCGATAGCATTGTCGGACTCCTCACCCTCACTCTCACTGTCACTTTGGATCTTAAGGAATAGTTCGACAGCCAAATGGGACGTGCTGGCGAGACTCGTCAGCATACGCCTCAGCAGTTCGGACTCCATTTCCTGCAGACAGATCGCGCTGCACAGAAACCGTTGAAAGATGGCGCCAAAGGTGGACGGAAACAAAGGGATTTCTGGGATGCAAAGCAATGCATCATGGGGCATTGGGACGGGACCCAGAATCCCCCGCACCCACGCCCCCTTCCCACAATCCACGGCGCCAGAATGGGAAAAGGTGCTCTGTGGGATAGCTGCCCATAATGCACCGCTCCCAATAGCACTGCAATTGCTGCAAATGTGGCCACGACAGTGCGCTGGGCACCTGTCAGTGTGGACAGACTGCAGCGCTTTCCCTACTCAGCTGCACGAAGTCAGGTTTAACTCACAGTGCTGTACATCTGCAAGTGTAGTCAAGGCCTGGGAGTGTGTCACATGCAGATTTGTTACCGATTCAGGTTCAGTTTTTTTAGTAATTAGAGAGAAACCTCAATTATCCAAGCTTGATAGATATTTATTAATTACTTAGTAGTACATCACATAACAAGAAACTGGAGTTACATGGTGGTGAATCAATAAATTTACTTTTGAGATGATTAAATTAACAAAGTGATACAAATCCCAGAAATCACCAGGGCTCCATATATGAGCTGGGATTATCCAAGGAGCCCAACTCCCAGTTGAATTTCAGCTCTGAAGCCCTGAGGATTGCACTGGTTGGACAGACTGGTCTGAGCATTAGGGCAAATCCCATTAGACAGGCTGACTTGTAAGAACAGTTGTGGTTTGCCATAGTGCTGTCCTGAACAGAAATGCCTTCTGGGTAGGTATCCTCCTACTAAAGAGCCTAGAAACAGTGGATTCTGAGAGTTTTGAAAAGGCTGCATGATCGGACTAGTGGAAACACTTCAGGTGGTCCTTGCCCATGTACATGTAAGCAAGGTCCACATGAGCTCTCCCTGACATCTAGTGATGAGCTGGGGAAGAGAACTTCAGAAGCCAACCTTGTTTGCATGGATACATCTACCCTGCCTAGGTGCTCAGCATGATGGATCTGCTTTGCCCAAATGATCACTTTTGGTTGATGTTGGATCACAAATCTCTTTGTTATTGGGTGCAGGGGCAATAAAGGTTGAATCCACACAGTGACCTCCTCTAGTGCAGGCCAGCATCTGAGTTTAACCAGTCATGGAACAACACGGGAGTTCAGAATCCCAGTGAGACACCTCATCACCCTGCTGGGCATGGGGCCTTTATCAAGGCATCTTTCCCTTCTAATGGCCACACTTCATCACTGATCAGTGCTGCTGCTAGGGTAGTAGCATGGCCTACTGGTTAGGGCACTGAACTGGGTCTTGGGAGACCTGGGTGTTATTCCCATCTTTGCCACTGACCTGCTGAGTGACCATAGGCAAGTCTGTGCCTTGTTTCCCCTCCCACCCTTCATCTGTCTTGTCTAATTACACTGTAACAGGGCAGGGATTGTCCCTCACTGTGTTTTGTGCAGGGTCCTGCACAATCACAATCAGATCTCATTTGGGGTCTGTTGGGGCTACTGAGATGAAAATGCTACTAATAAAAACCGTGTTACAAATCAGTAACAACAACAGCTTGTAACTTCCTATTCTCCACGTTGAAGGCAGCACTTTCACATAGACTGGCCTGCAACTCATGTCATTTAAAGCTCACTGGTCATTTAACAACTTCTGGTCTATAGAAAATTCCCTTATGTCACCAGTGGGAGTTGGGTTTGAAGAGGAGTCAGTTTCTCAGACAAAAATTTTCTCACATCAGACATCTTTAAATTCTTTGGGTTTTTTGCCTTTCTTGCCACACTGCAGTATCATTAACTTGTTATAGCATCTGTCATACCATGAAGGCGTTACAGAACTGAATGATGCAGTTATTCTGGGTTCTTTGTGGCCATAGGACTCTCTTGCTCAAACGACCCTAAGTGGGAAATGGCTTGGAAAAGAATTTAGCTTCTCAGAAAAATGTTTCTTTCACTGCACATCTTTAAAGTCTTTATACTGCATAATTTACTTTTTATAGAATGTTTCATACAATGTAGGCTTTACAGAGCTCAGTGATGCAGTTACACAGATAGCGATAATAGGCAACTTGCTATGAAATTAACCGGTAATTAAAATCCAAAGTTATTACTCTTATTAATACTTTATTAAGTCATCCAAAATCTAAAGTTATTCAACTTTACAGCAATTCCCTACCTTGTACTCCAAACAGCCTCTGCTATGGGAACCACTGTGTGAGCCCTTTGAGTCCACAACAGATGGCAAACTAAACAAATCGAAGTTTGATCCTCTTCACAGAACTGTTTCAGAGGCTTCCGGTATTCCCCACACACCCTCTCACCTCCTGCTTCATCCAGTGCCTCTAAACTCAGCTGTTTGGCTGTTTCTACTTCTATCGCCAGCTGCCTATTTGGTCTGATGTTTCTCTGTTGCACAGTCTCTCCCTACTTGGGGCATAAGATGTCTGTATCCGATCCCTCCCAGTACTGGATGATGCAGGCTTGGATGAAATTGTGCCCACAATCCAGAGTGACAGGTTCTCTGAAATACTCCACACAGATTGGACAAGTAGCTTCATCCTGGAGACTTTTCACAGGGTTCTCTGAAGCCTGGCTCCCTTTGGACAGTGTAACAGGGTTAGTTTCACTTTCCAGAGCCCAGAATTATGCCCAGCCTGAAACACAACTGTGCAATTCCCTTTCTGGAACTGACTCTGCTGTTCACTCAGGGTCAAGCACCAAAGAATGACACTGAGCATATACATGGAGAGAGAGAAGTTTAGGGGGTTGAAAGCTAGCTAACAATGACTCACAGATTTCAGAGGTTCAAGGGACAATTGTGCAGCCATTGAACCTGAGTAATACACAAACACTGAGTCAAACACAGCCCTGGGTAGAAATCAGATTCTTTTAAAGGGTCATAGTGATACAATCTGCCTCTATCAAAGGGCTATTTTTTTATTTTGGATAAATGGAATCTGAGTACAGCAGAAAATTCAGCAGATGCTCAAACTATGTTTGAAAAGAAAATAAAGTACACATACAAAGGCTTGTTCAGAGGGGAGGAGAAATTTATCTTTACTCATCTTTATAGACTGCAAGCTCTTTGGGGCAGGGACCTCAGTACATGTAAGCTGCCAGCACAGATTTGTGTATCGTGTATTTTCTTGGGATGGTGAGTTGGGCCCACTGCCTTCTTCCTGGCCTGCCACACACACAGAGCCCCCAACTTGGGAGAGGTGGATGAGGACCCTAGAGCAGTAGTTCTTGGAGCGAACACCCCATTGACATGCATGGGGTAGTTCCCTCCTCTCAGAGCTATTGGCTCAGGCTCTCTGCAGAGTCAGGCACACGTCACTGTATCAGTTACGTTTAGGTCACACTTTCATACTTTTCAGTCATATGGGCTAGAAAGTTACTATTTGGTTGTTGATATGTTATGATGAAACCTGAGGGCCTGTTCTAATCAGGCAACTCCAGAGATTGGTCGCTAGGGAAGTGTCCATAGTACCTGTACTTAAACCCACTCCTGTATGTATGTTGTATGCAGCAGAGCGAGGGCTGCTGTGTTCATGATTAATGTGAATGTCCTGCTAGCAGTGCCTGGGCTGTCAGGGGTGTGTTGGGAACAGCTCATTCCCTCCATTCCTGGTTTAGCAGCAGCTCAGACACATTTTGATTCAATCCTGTGTGTGAGGAAAGTGCCTCCACGGAGCTTTAGTGCCCACAACTCCCTAATGAACAGTGTGGGGTTGACAGGTTAGGGCAGAATCAGTGGCCAGGGCTCCCTGCACCTGCCCAGAGGAAGGAGCCTGCAGGGGAGAGATTTAGGTGGAGCCAGAGATCAAGGTAGAAAGTCTGGGAAACTGGGAGATTCCAGGGCTCTGAGAGATTTAGTCTGAAAAGGAAAGGATTGAATGAACCTGGATCCACAGTGTGTCCTACCTTGTATTTCTGGGCAGCCTCCTCCATGAGAAGCACCGGGTGAGATCTGTGCTCGGGGGATCGCCAACAAACCACACACACGGCTTCTCCGTCCTTGTCACAGAACAGATCCAGGGCTTTGCTGTGTCTCTCACACAGATTCTCTTTTCCTGGTTTTAAATCCAGCTTTTTAATTGTTTTCACTATATTTGCTAGCTGATAGTTATTCTGGAGAGTCCTGTTTCGTATTATGGCTTTACAACTGGGGCAGCACAAAGGGTCATGGTCCCCCTCTGTCCAGGTCTCACAGTGCTGAGTGATGCAGACTCGGCAGAAGTTGTGCCCACAGTCTATGGTCACTGGGTCTGTCAGATATTGCAGACAGATGGGACATTTGGTTTCCTCTTGGATTTCCATGGCTGCTGGGATCTCTTGGCTTCTGTTCTCTCTGCATCAGAAATGGTTTTGCTGACAATGGGAGGTGCCTGTCCCACCTCATATCAGCTGCACAGGTGCAGAATGAAGTAAAGAAAAAGGAGAGGCCTGGAGGAGGAGCAGGAGAAAGATAAGAAAAGAAGGAAGCAGGAACTACATAGGCAAGGAACAGGAGCGGCGAGGTTTAAAAATGCAGAAAGGGAATAAAAGGAAAAGGGGGGCAAGGAAACAAACAAACAAGAACACAAAAACTTAAATTCAGGGTCTGGCTACACAATAGGTGTCCAGGCGGGGGTCGGGCTGGATTGTACTCCAGTGGCTAGCCCAAGCCTCCCCCTTGCTGTCGTGGCTGCACTGCTATTGGCAGTGTGCTAGCTCCCGCAGAGTCAGCACATGTACATCTACCCGGGCTGGGAATCACACCTCCCAGGTACTGTGGAGAAGTACCTTCAATCAAACAAGGACATGCTTAATTCACAGTAAGGTGTCCACAGCCACACACAGACTTGCATTGAAACAAAACTAGGTGGGAGCTAAACCCCATTGAGTTATTTCAGTGACAATAACCTCGTTATCTCCATACTGATTTATTCCTGCCTCTGGACATTTCCATTACTTGCATCTGAAGAAGTGAGGTTGTTACCCATGAAAGCTTATGCTCCCAATACTTCTGTAAGGCCTGGTCTACACTACGACTTTAATTCGGATTTATCAGCTTTAATTCGAATTTATCCTGCAACCGTCCACACAACGACGCTATTTATTTCGATGTAAAGGGCCCTTTAAATCGATTTCTGTACTCCACCCCGGCGAGAGGAGTAGCGCCAAAATCGATTTTAACATTTCGAATTAGGGATAGTGTGGCCGCAATTCGATGGTATTGGCCTCCGGGAGCTATCCCACAGTGCATCATTGTGACCGCTCTGGACAGCAATCTAAACTCGGATGCACTGGCCAGGTAGACAGGAAAAGCCCCGCGAACATTTGAATTTCATTTCCTGTTTGCCCAGCGTGGAGAGCACAGGTGACCACAGATAGCTCATCAGCACAGGTAACCATGCAGGCTGATAATCGAAAAAGAGCACCAGCATGGACCGTGAGGGAGGTACTGGATCTGATCGCTGTATGGGGAGAGGATTCAGTGCTTGCAGAACTTCGTTCTAAAAGACGAAATGCAAAAACTTTTGAAAAAATCTCCAAGGGCATGATGGAGAGAGGCCACAATAGGGACTCTGATCAGTGCCGCGTGAAAGTCAAGGAGCTCAGACAAGCCTATCAAAAAACAAAGGAGGCAAACGGTCGCTCCGGGTCAGAGCCGCGGACATGCCGCTTCTACGCCGAGCTGCATGCAATTCTAGGGGGGGCTGCCACCACTACCCCACCTGTGATCGTGGATTCTGGGTCGGGGATAGTCTCATCAGCGACGCCTGAGGATTCTGCCGATGGGGGAGAGGAGGAGGAGGAGGAGGAGGATGAGCTTGCAGAGAGCACACAGCACTCCGTTCTCCCCAACAGCCAGGATCTTTTTCTCACCCTGACTGAAGTACCCTCCCAAGCCTCCCAAGCCAGTACCCAAGACTCTGACCCCATGGAAGGGACCTCAGGTGAGTTTACCTTTTAAAATATAAAACTTGTTTTAAAAGCAAACGGTTTTTAATGATTACTTTGCCCTGAGGACTTGGGATGCATTCGCGGTCAGTTCAGCTACTGGAAAAGTCTGTTAACGTGTCTGGGGATGGAGCGGAAATCCTCCAGGGACATCTCCATGAAGCTCTCCTGGAGGTACTCCAAAAGCCTTGCCACAAGGTTTCTGGGCAGTGCATCCTTATTCCGTCCTCCATGGTAGGACACTTGACCACGCCATGCTTGCAGCAAGTAATCTGGTATCATTGCCTGACAAAGCCTGGCAGCGTATGGTCCCGGTGTTTGCTGGCATTCAAGCAACATCCGTTCTTTATCTTGTTGTGTAATCCTCAGGAGAGTGATATCACTCCTGGTAACCTGGTTGAAATACGGGAACTTAATTAAGGGGACAGAGGTGGCCGTTCCTACTGGGCTGTTTGCCTGTGGCGGAAAATAAATCCTTCCCTGCAGTTAGCCAAGCGCAGATGGGAAATTGGCCCTGAGTTTTTCGCGTTTGGCTAGCAGGGAACTTCCCTGTTACCAGCCACGCGGTGGGGGGAGGGGTACCGTGATCATCCCAGAGAATTCATGGCGGGAGGGGGGCGGCAGCGGGGGGGGGGGTTAGTTTGGTGCCTGCAGGGATCTTCCCTGATACCAGCCACGCGGTGGGGGGGAGGGGTACAGCGATCATCCCAGAGAATTCATGGCGAGGGGGGGGTGGTTAGTTTGTTTTCTGCTGCTGCTGAATGTTAACAGAAAAACCGCAGCACTCTACAGGCTATGCTTGGTATGTGGGAAAGGAGGGCGCAGAAGCTGTAAGACAATGGCTTACCATGGCCGCATGCAAGCCGAATTCTGTTGCCCAGACGTGTGATCTCTAGCAGCAAAGCCACAGGCACTCAGCATTAAGAGGCAAAATGCGACCTTGCACAGAAATCACATGTGCTATGTAATGTGAATAGTGTTGATCACCGTGAAAGAGTATAAGCATTGTTCTGCAAAATGTATCTTTTTAAACAATTCTCTCTTTTTTCCCCTCCCTACAGCAGCTGCAAATTCCTCAAGCCTCCCTCCTCCATCCCGAAGGTTATCACAGATAAGGCGTTGTAAGAAGAGAACGCGAGACGAGATGTTTTCTGAAATTATGGAATCCAGCCGCAGTGACAGAGCTCATCTGAATGAGTGGAAGGAAACAGTTTCAAAGTATAGGAAAGAAGCCAGTGAACGTGAGGACATGAGGGACCAACGTGAGGACATGAGGGACCAACGTGAGGACAGGAGGGACCAACGTGAGGAGAGGAGAGACGCTCGAGATGAGAGGTGGCGGCAGGAAGATCAGAGGAGGCAGGATGCAACGCTGGGGCTGCTGCGTGAGCAAACAGACATGCTCTGGCGTCTGGTGGAGCTTCAGGAATGGCTGCAGGAAAACAGACTGCCGCTTCAGCCCCTGTTCCACCCTCCCCCCTCCCCATGTTCCGTATCCTCCTCACCCAGACGTGTAAGAACGCGGGGGGGGGGGAGGCTCCGTTCACCTTCCCATTCCACCCCAGTAGACAGCCCAAGCAAAAGGCTGTCATTTTTTTAACTTTTTCTTAGTGGCTTTTTCCTTCCCAGCAATCCTCCTCCCAAATACCACCCGGGTTCCCTCCCTCTTTTTCTAATCTATTAATAAAGAATAAATGATTTTTAAATGATAGTGACTTTATTTGGTTTGAAAGAAAGCTGGGGGAAGGGGGAGGGTGGGTTCCTTACAGAAAATCAGTCAATAAAGGGGGCGGGTTTTCATGAAGGAGAAACAAACAGATATTTCACACTGTAGCCTGGCCAGTCATGAAACTGGTTTTTAAAGCTTCTCTGATGCACAGCGCTTCCTGGTGTGCTCTTCTAATCGCCCTGGTGTCTGGCTGCGCGTAATCAGCAGCCAGGCGATTTGCCTCAGCCTCCCACCCCGCCATAAAGGTCTCCCACTTACTTTCACAGAGATTGTGGAGCACACAGCAAGCAGAAATAACAATGGGGAGATTTCTTTGGCTGAGGTCAGAGCGAGTCAATAATGATCGCCAGTGACCTTTTAAACGGCCAAATGCACATTCTACCACCATTCTGCACTTGCTTAGCCTGTAGTTAAACAGCTCCTGACTCCTGTCCAGGCTGCCTGTGTACGGCTTCATGAGCCATGGCATTAAGGGGTAGGCTGGGTCCCCAAGAATAACTATTGGCATTTCAACATCCCCAACGGTTATTTTCTGGTCCGGAAAGTAAGTCCCTTGCTGCAGCCCTTTAAAGAGAGTAGTGTTCCTGAAGACGCGAGCGTCATGAACCCTTCCCGCCCAGCCCGCGTTGATGTTGGTGAAACGTCCCTTGTGATCCACAAGTGCTTGCAGCACCATTGAAACGTACCCCTTGCGGTTTATGTACTCGGTGGCTTGGTGCTCCGGTGCCAAGATAGGGATATGGATTCCGTCTATCGCCCCACCACAGTTAGGGAATCCCATTGCAGCAAAACCATCCACTATAGCCTGCACATTTCCCAGAGTCACTAACTTTCGTAGCAGCACCTGAGTGATTGCTTTGGCTACTTGCATCACAGCAGCCCCCTCAGTAGATTTGCCCACTCCAAATTGATTCCCGACTGACCGGTAGCTGTCTGGCGTTGCAAGCTTTCACAGGGCTATCGCCACGCGCTTCTCAACTGTGAGGGCTGCTCTCATCTTGGTATTCTGGCGTTTCAGGGCAGGGGACAGCAAGTCACAAAGTTCCATGAAAGTGCCCTTACGCATGCGAAAGTTCCGCAGCCACTGGGAATCGTCCCACACCTGCAACACTATGCGGTCCCACCAGTCTGTGCTTGTTTCCCTTGCCCAGAATCGGCGTTCAATGGATAGAATCTGCCCCATTAACAACATGATCTCCAAAGCACCGGGACCCGTGGTTTCACAGAATTCTGTATCCGTGTCCGTGTCCATGTCCATGTCAATGTCCTCATCATGCTTGTCTCTGCGCTGCCGCCGCCGCTGCCTCCTCGCCTCGTTTTTCTGGTCCTGGCTGAGCATAAACTCCACGAGAACGCGCGAGGTGTTTACAATGTTCATGACTGCTGTCTTGAGCTCAGCGGGCTCCATGCTTGCCGTGGTATGGAGTCTGCAGTGTTCACCCACCCAGGAAAAAAGGCGCGAAAATGGTTGTCTGCCGTCCATTGCTTTCATGCAGGGAGGGAGGGAGGGAGGAGGTGAGGCTGTACCCAGAACCACCTGCGACGATGTTTTTTGTCCCATCAGGCACTGGGATCTTAACCCACAATTCCAATGGGCGTGGGAGACTGCGGGAACTATGGGATAGCTATGGGATAGCTACCCACAGTGCAACGCTGCAGAAATCGACGCTAGCCCCGGTACTTGGACGCACACCACCGAATTAATGTGCTTAGTGTGGCCGCATACATTTCGACTTTATACAACCTGTTTTTCAAATCTGAATTATATAAATTCGGATTAATCCCGTAGTGTAGACATACCCTTAGTCTTAAAGGTGCCACAGGACCCTCTGTTGCTTTTTTCAGTGACAATGTGTGTGCAGAGAAGCCTTGGCTTGGCTGTGTCTTGCTGAACATCTAGCCACCCGCCTGGGACCAGCCGGGCTACAGGAGCTCCCTGGGTTAAGGTCAGAGGCAGCTGGTGTGTGCTAGTGACAAGGCCTGAAAAATGGCAGCAAGTCACTAATCAGGACCAACCCTTGAGCTGAAGGGTGATTTTATGGTAAATCCTTTGCAGTCTAAAGGTTACAGCCCAGCCCATTCACAATGCCAGCTAAGAGCTGGAAAAAAGATTTTAGGTTTAAACTTTGTGGGAAAGTAACAATCCGACCCACCTTTGCCCCATTGCAGCTGCCCCAGCGTTTTTGTCTTCTTGTCTCCTTGTGCTAATACTGAGCTCATAATCACTGTGTGGGCTGAATCGGCTGGGGGGGATATGAGCCAGGGATCCTAGTTTTAGTTTTGTTGGACTCTGGGGAGAGGAGGGTCAGACCTGAGAGAAAGGACAATGGAGACTGCTCAGCACACAAAGCTGGATATGCTGAAGCCCACAATGAGCAGCAATCTACTCCTCTGCACAGGCTCTTTGCTGATGGAGCTCCCTGCAGATGTTTGCCACCCATGCATTTACTTCCATTGGTCTAGATTCTGACTCGGGTCAAACCATTGCTCCTTTGATCTCAGCAGTTAGACAGTGTTTGGGGCCTCTCTCAGTTCTTCCAGTGGCAGAAGAAGTTGATTATAGGAGTCTGGTATTTCTTTGGTGGAGTAGTTATTATTTACAATGTCCACACATTCCTGTGCTCCGAACATGGTAGAGACAAACAACTGCAGGCAGTTTCCTTACTCAGAACTCCATGTCTGCCTTTTGTTACCAGATTTGCCCATTACTTTGGGGTATGCTCATTTATTCGGCTTACTCTTCTGGGGTGGTTGGTTCTGTAATTCTATCAATGTACTGCTTGTCACATGTGTTTTCATATGGAGCTCTACTCCTCCTTTATGCAAGTCCCCCCCGATAGAGCTATCCTACAGGACCTAGGTTCCCTAGGGTTGGGTTCCGCCAGCCCCAGAACTGGATGAACACACACACACACACACACATATTAACAGAGCAAGGGTAAAACGGATTTATTTGGGGTTTGGACCCCATTGGGAGTTGGGCAACTGAGTGTTAAAGACAGGAACACTTCTGTAAATTGCTTTCAGGTAAGTCTGCAGCTTTGGGGCACGTGGTTCAGACCCTGGGTCTGTGTTGGGAGTAGACTGGCATGTCTGGCTCAACAAGACAGGGTGCTGGTGTCCCAGGCTGGCAGGGGAAGCAGGGGCAGAAGTAGTCTTGGCACATCAGTTGGCAGTTCCCAAGGGGGTTTCTGTGATCCAACCCGTCACACCCAGTATGTGGGAGACCTGCATTCAATGCCCCCATTTGCCCTATGGTTGGATTGGTGATGTGTCTACACAGCCTCTTTCCCCCACAGACCCAGGAGATCCACCATCTCCTATATGCAGTCCAGGCAGAAGCACTTTTTGAGCATGTAGCCAGCATGCTCAGCTGGGCAGTTGCTAGGTGAGCTCTCCATGCTCAGCAAACAGGAAATGGAATTTCCAAAATTCCTGGTTCTTTAACAGGGAAGGGGCTTGTGCTGGTATACCTGGCTGCTGGGCAGTAGAGTTCAAAATGGTGACCAGAGCAGTCACTGCGGACAGGGCCGGTGCTACCATTTAGGCAAACTAGGCGGTTGCCTAGGGTGCCAAGATTTGGGGGCGCCAAAAAGCAGTGCCCCCAATTTTTTTTACAGCGTTCCTACGCCCCCTGAGCACGCGGTTGCCGCTCCACTTCTCCCGCCTCCAAGGCTTGCAGTGCCAATCAGCTCTTCGGCACCACAAGCCTGGGAGGGGAGGAGAATTAGAGCGGGGGCGGCGTGCTCGGGGAGGAGGCGGAGCAGAGGTGAGCTGGGGTGGGGAGCTGCCGCACAGCTCCCCAGGCTGGGGTGGGGTGGGGAGCTGCTGCGGGGGTGCCTCAGGGCAGGGGGGAGCTGCCCCAGGGCTCCCCACCCCAGCTCACCTCTGCTACGCCCCCCCCCCGAGCACGCTGTTGCTGCTCCACTTCTCCCCCCTCCCAGGCTTGTGGCGCCAATCAAGTGTTTGGCGCCGCAAGCCTGGGAGGGGAGGAGAATTAGAGCGGGGGTGGCATGCTCGGGGAGGAGGTGGAGCAGAGGTGAGCTGGGGTGGGGAGCTGCCGCACAGCTCTCCAGGGGGGGAGCTGCCGCGGAGGGGGGCGCCTCAGGGCGGAGGGGGGGCGGGGAGCTGCCGCAGGGCTGGCGGGGGGGGAGGGCGCAAGGTGGAAGTTTGGGCGTGAAACTTCCTTGCACCGGCCCTGACTGCGGAGCATTGTGGGACAGCTCCTGGAAGCCACTTCAATTGACATAAGCAATGCAATGTCTACAATGCCACTGTGTCGACCTATGTCAACTTAGGAGCTATACCTCTTGCGGAGGTGGAGTTATTAAGTTGAAGTAGCAGGCAAGTTAAATCAGATAGAGGAACTCTGGAGTGTAGATGCTGAAGTTATTAGGTCGACATAAGCTGCCTTACGAAGACCTAACTCTGTAGTGTAGAACAGGCCTTAGTGTGCTGTACTTACCCTTCCCCTCTACCCCCGCATCCAGTTTCAGTTACACAGTCTGACCCAGGATCTCCAGATCCTCCCAGATCATACAGAACAGTGACAAATGGGCTGCACAATCTCTGGCACAATGAGATTGGCTTCTCCATCTCAATCACTCCCTGCTCTCTATGGTTTGACAGTCCAGACCCCATGTCTGAATAGAGACTGGTGTGTCTGAGACAAGACAGGCTGATTTCAATGTCCCCAATGGGGTATTCCCCCCATGTCTCAGAGACACAGTCTGATCTGGGATCCTGCCCCACCCAGAGACGGGGTGGATTCTCTCTCCAGTGAAAGAGGCTGGTGGGAAAGTGAAGATCATTGGCCTCATAATCAGCATCGAAAAATGTCACCTGCCCCCTATCATAGTCCAGACAAACCCGGATCCTGCTGGAGTCAGGGGGGTTTCAGGGGAGGTGAGAGCTTGGTACCAATCCACCCACCACATCACAGCCCAGATCCCCTACTTAGGGTTACAGCTGATCCCTCCCTTCCTCCTCACGGACTCTCTGGCCATCCCCACAGCCCCGCACATCCCATCCTCCAGCTCCACCTCCCAGCAATGTCTCCCCAAGGTGAATCCTTCACAGCCCAGCATGCAGTGTTCAGTGTCAAATCTCTCAGGATTGTCAGGTAGATCCTGCTGGATGTCTCCACATCCAGGGCCGGCTCCAGGGTTTTGGCCGCCCCAAGCAGCCAAAAAAAAAAAAAAAAAAGCCGCGATCGCGATCTGCAGCAGCAATTCGGCAGGAGGTCCTTCACTCCCAGGCGGAGTGAGGGATCGTCCGCCGAATTGCCACCGAATACCTGGACCTGCCGCACCTGTCCGGAGTGGCCGCCCCAAGCACCTGCTTGAGAAGCTGGTGCCTGGAGCCGGCCCTGTCCACATCTCACACTTTTCCAATCCTCAGACAGGATGAGTCGGGGATGAGCAGGGTCTGGATCCAGAGTTACATTCACTGAGGAGAGAGAGAATCAGAGCATTAAAGGCAAAACTCAGCCCTGCAGAAGGCTGAGACCATTTCTCACACTCTCCAGCAACAGCCCTGTTCTGGCTGGGACAGTCCTGGATCCTGGGCTCCTGAGACTGAGCAGAGATCTCACTGCAGTTTCTCATTCTCTTTAATGGGAGCTGCTCATCAGTTTCTCATTTTTTACAGGGGCTGCAGCTCCCTGCTCCCCCTGCTGGGGCTGCTCCATTCCCAGCAGCTGACACAGCTAGGAAGGTCTCAGAAGCATTTAGTGAGGAGGGAGCAAGGGAGGCAGGTACCAGCTTTAAACCCCAGAGGGAAGCTCCCTCCGCTAAATGCAGCCTCCACTCCCAGGCCAGCGAACAGAGGAAGGTGCAGCATTGGGGAAGAGCCACTGAAGACCACAGAGTAGGAGTTTGCACTGCGTGGGGGAAGAGCCACTTTTCTCCAGTTCAAAGCACAGTGTCTGGAGGGGGCAAGGACTACAGAAATGAGATTTCAGGCTCTCACGTTTATGATGGCGTTCCCATTCTTAACTCACATAACTGTCTTTTAATTGGCCAGAGAAACAGACGGAGAGGGACAGAGACACACTCAGGTCTGTAGTATAAACTAATTTCCCATTTCCTCTTTCATTCTGGCATGTCACAGCAATGGAATCCATGGCCATTAAGCCTCACAACCATTGTGACACTGTATGGAATATGTGAGACACTTTCTGATATTCTTGACACCGATATTATAACATTGCACAGAATCTGACCAGTTATGCCGGTGAGGTATCTGCAAAAATGTTATAATTTGCCAAGTATGATGATCTTATTCATCTGTTTGTATCACCTTTGCATTATGAGTTTTAGATCTGTAGGGTATATCTGTATTTCCAAACTTGTGCTGTGTTTCTGCGTGACACCCTCAGACAGATTGGCATCAGCACTGCCTGGCCTGTTCAATGGCCCATCAAGGGTCATCAGCTGTAAAATAAACCTATTGAAAGACCAGGGACTACACCTAATGAGTCAGCAAGTCATGTAGGAGCATGTCTATGGACAGAACTCTAAGGGTTTTCCATGCCGTGTGCTGTAGAGCTTGTGTTTGAGACACAGGAAGTACAAGCCACCTGGCAAAAGGAATATAAAGCGGCAGCTGCATCATCTCCATTTTGTGTTCAATCCTGCTTCTTACCTCTGGAGTGACTTTTCTACAAACTGAAGCTCTGAACAAAGGACTGAATGACCCATCCATGCTTTAGATGTGTTCCAGAGGGACTTTCAAGCCAACAAACTCACCAGTACTGCTAAGAACCTAATATATGGACTTTGACATCTCTGTATGTATCTGATTGCTTTGCCATTTAACAACTCTCTTCTTGTTCTTTCTTTTTTATTTATAACAAACCTTTAGTTTTAGACACTAAAGGATTGGCTGGCGACGTGGTATTTTGGGTAAGATCCAAATCTATACTGACCTGGCAATGTGGCTGATCCTTTGGGGGTCAGAACATTTTGTATAGTGAGCAGAGTTTTTTAAATAACTTCTTGCTGTACTGGACCCAGATGCTGATTGTGATATATGCCATCATATGCCAGCAATGCCCCTCTGCCTTGTACATTGGCCAAATCGGACAGTCTCTACGCAAAAGAATAAATGGACACAAATCAGATGTCAAGAATTATAACATTCAAAAACCAGTCGGAGAACACTTTAACTTCCCTGGTCACTCGATTACAGACCTCAAAGTTGCAATACTCCAACAAAAAGCTTAAAACAGACTCCAGCGAGAAACTGCAGAATTGGAATTAATTTGCAAACTGGACACCATTAAATTAGGCTTGAATAAAGACTGGGAGTGGATGGGTCATTACACAAAGTAAAACCTATTTCCCCATGCTAATTTTTTTCCCTACTGTTACTCACACCTTCTTGTCAACTGTTGGAAATTGGCCATCCTGATTATCACTACAAAAGTTTTTTTTTCTCCTGCTGATAGCCTACCTTAACTGATTACTCTCTTTATAGTTAGTATGGAAACACCCATTTTTTCATGTCTTCTCTGTATATATATCTTCCTACTATATTTTCCACTGCATGCATCCGATGAAGTGGGTTTTAATCCACAAAAGTTTATGCTCAAATAAATTCATTAGTCTTTAAGGTGCCACAAGTACTCCTAGTTCTTTTGGCTGATACAGACTAACATGGCTGCCACTCTGAAATATTTCAGTTAGTGACTCATAATTTCTTGCTAATAAAACTTGCTTCTTTAATGGGCCTGGAGTTTGAATTCCTCTACTTTTCCCAGCCTCGGAGCAGGTGCAGCACAGACCATGGCAATCCAATCTACCTGCTAAAGGTCCCATTAATATTCTTCAGCTGTGGCCTGAAGAGACCAGCTCTGGCTGTAGAAGGCAAATTGAATCTCCTCAGGCAATTTACGCCTTGGCCTCAATGCTTTGATGATCAGGAGGTTCTCATGTTAAGTGTTGTAGAAATCTCTCCCCTAGGAATGAGACTGATACCTCTCTCCCCAGCTAAATTCCACTCAGGTCTCCTCAGTCCTCTGGTGGCAAAGACTTTGGCTCACTGCTGACCTGGATCAGATTGTAACCATTGTCCTAGAGGTGAAAAGCCCATATTCCATCCCCAGAATGCTTAGGCAGCCAGTCCCCCAGGGATACATCTCTAAGAAATACTTTCGCTCAATCTCTCCCACTGAACAGGTAATTCCATAGTCTTCTATAAAAGGGTGAGAACCTCAGGATTAACCTCAATGGGGAGATTTGTATCCAAAATGTGACCTTCCCCTCACATTGTGCCGTGGAGCTCTGGGGAAACGTGGTTTTAATATTATGTCCAAGTCCCTTCCCACATTGTGAAGTGTGTGTGGGGTGAGAGAGAGCCATGTACCTCCTCAAGGTGCTTCTGACATCCTAGAGGAGAGACAGAGAGAATATCTCAGTGCCACCTCTCAGTTTGTGTCTGTTTCTATAAAAAAATAAGTAAAGGGCTGACCAGGCACATGTACAGGGCCTGTGGGCCTTACATAAAGCCCTACAAAAGAGAATTTCTTTTCCATTTCTAAGACATCTGTGTAGGGAATGAGGCATGGGTGGTCAGGCCTAGTGGTCAAAGCCAGGGTTGGACGCCAGGACCTGAAGCCAGAGTCAAAGCCAGATAGCACCAAGGACTGGAGCCACACTCAGTGTCATGAGTCATAGCAAAAGTTCTGCCAGAAGCAGTGTCAGGAGTCAGGCCATGAGTCTGGACTGGAGTCAGTCAGTGATCCATGCCGTGGGTAAATTTGGACTCAGGGAACGGTGTCAAGGACCAAGGTGGAGTTAGATATCAGGATCAAGGGTCAAACCAGAGTCAGGTAATTATGCCAGGGTCAAGCTGCACTCAGGGTCCAGTCCAGCAGCAGATCAGGAGTTCACTCAGTTGCTCAGACAACTTCCTGACTCCTTCTGGCTTAAGCAGTACATCCGAATGTTTGCTCCAATTAGGAGCTTCTTAGGTGGCGCCTCTGCTGGGCCAGAGTTCTACTTGCCCCCTCCCAAACTGGTTCCCGATTGCTGCTGGGTTGCAGCTGTGGTCTGGCACTTGTAGATCCAGGTTCAAGACCCTCCATCCTTCACTTCCTGACACTTTAGTATCCCTTGTGATTACTAGGGAGAGGATTTTCTTACAGCTTTCCGTTTGGCCACAATAGCTCTTCAAGGGATGTTTCCATATTAGACATGGTTAGGACACCATGTTATCAATGGCCTCTGAGGCTCCATTTACACAGCTTGTGGCAGGGAGCCTCTGAGCCCAGGACAACAGACTTGAGCTCATGGGGCTTATGCTACTGCACTAATAATAGCTGTGCAGACACTACAGCTAGGGCTGAAGCTCGGGCTCTGAAACCTAGGGCGGGAGTAGGGTGGACTTCAGAGCCTGAGCTCCAGCCAGAGCTGCAGTGTAGAAGCACAGATTACACAGCCGTTTTTAGTGCTTTACTGCATGTCACGTGAGCTTGAGTCTGTCAGCCTGGCCTGGAGGTTCACTGCTGATGGCTGTGTAGATGTGCCCTGAGAATTCAGGTCCCAAGCAGCAGGAGGCAGGACTCAGCACTACACTGACAGAGATGTCAGGGGAGAAAAGTAATCAAATGATCCAAAAATGCAGTAAATGACTGCAGACTGCAACAGACAGTGCTGCCCAGGGTATGGTCAGCTCAGTTTGGGGGAAGTTTTGTGAAAGCCACAAGGGGTAGAATTTAATTCATTCATTCAAATGCATCTCAGATTCTACAGATGATGGTGTTGTCCTTCTCCAGGGAGAGAAATTTTATCTCTCGCTCTCTCTCACAGACACACACAGACACACACAATTCCATGATCATGAAGAAACACAAGCTCACATTCACCTAGCCACAAGGAAATCTACCAACAAACAAACCTCCTACTCCCATGAAACAACAGGTGAAAAACTGTGGCCACCTACCAGATACTCCTGGCTTCTCTTTTCTTCACTCACTTTAAATCCCTGGAGCTTTTGTCGCTCTTCCCTCAGAGTCTTCAAATGGGCCCAGATTTTTTCCTGAATAAACAGAGATGATTTGCTGGTTTCATTTTAAAGGTGGTGTGTGTGTGTGTGTGTGTGTGTAGCGGGTTCTTTTCACCCAAAACACAAGATTCTGTAGATGACTATCAGTTCTACTAGAGCTGTGTGTGACTGAGTGCACCCCGTATATGCACCCTTCACATGATTGTAATAATCTTTGTACAAAAATGCCTTCTGAGGTATCATTTGAAAACTAACTCACTGGTCAATATCATGGTAGAATCTATGTCACAACACTGTAAAGTTGTGAGATCCCTCCCGTATGATGTTAAACTCACATAGCCCCAATTAGGCTCAATTGGTCAAGCAGGTCTTAAACAAAGGGATGTGTGGTTACCTCAATTTGCATACAAACTGTAAACAAAGTCCTCAGATAGCGGGAGTGAAAAGAAAGGAGACAAAGAAAATCTGCATCTCAATACTCCCAGATGAGACAAAGCAGCATGAAGCATCTCCTTCTATCCACCTAAGAAGACAAAAGAAATAGCTGTTGGGCTTTGCGGGAGGGATCGTGACCTGCAAAGGTTGGTCAATTGGAAGGACACGGTACAGACTTTACTTTGAATCAAGTATAGTTTGTTAAGTTAGGCACTAGGAAGCATTTTATCTTTATTTTTCTTGTAACCATTTCTGACTTTTATGCCTCATTACTTGCACTCACTTAAGATCCTATCTTCTTCTATAATAAACTTCTTTTATTCTTTAATTGAAACTAATCCAATGTTGTTAAATTAAACCGTCTGGGTAACTCTATTTAATGTGAAAAGTTATTGTGTATTGTTCGCTCAAAGGGACAACGGACTTTGTATATCTGGACTGTCCAGGGGAGGGCTTCATAGTAAGAGACCTACATTTTTGGGGGAAATCCTAGACTGGGAGTGTTTTGGGGACACCCTTCAGTGGTAACCAACGCAGGTGAGAGCCAGACTGTGGCTGGCTGGCTGCAGATACACACATACACTCAGGGGCACCTGCGTGCTGATAGGCTGGCTGTGAGCAGCCCACCTAACACAGCAAGGCATTGTAAGGCACCCAAGGGTGCAGGACAGGGGTGACACAACACCTCATTGGTTGGGATTGCACCCCAGAATGTCATAGTATGACATCAGAGACACCAAGGAAATGACACATTACTCATGGAGATTGGGAGTGTTTTATATTCAGACTGTTTGGAATGTTTTAGTCCAGTTTCTCAGTTGAGTTAAACCAGCAGGAAACTGGTTTCACCCGGTGGTGGATCAATAAACCTGTTTTTGAGGCAGTTTAGCAAACAAAGTGATACAAGTCCCAGCAGTCACCAGGGTTAGAAATATGGTCTGGGATTCTCAAAGGATCGCAACTCCCATTGAATTTCAGCCCTGAACCTCTGCGGATCGCACTAGTTGGACAGAAGTGGCCTGGGCACACGTGGAAACCCCATGAGATGGGTTGATTTGTGTTAAGGACAGCTGAGGTTTACCTTAGTGTTGTCATAAACCCTTTCGGTAGCAATGCCTTCTGGGTAGCTACCCCACAGTCCATAGCAAAGGTTCCAGAAGATGTGGATTCTGGGAGATTTCAAAAGGCTGCATGAGGGGAACCCCTTTGGCTGGTCCTTGACCACATACACAACAAAACAGTTCACTGTTGGTCAGCACCACCCAGTGGTTAGTTTTGCTGCAATGCACTCTAATCCAAATGGTATTTGGCATGGACCTCTGCTGTCTGGAGCCCTTCTCTGTGTGATGCCTGGTGCTTGGGTCCACCCAGTCAACTACTGTAGTGGAGGATGGCATCTGAGTTTAACCAGTCATGGAGCCACATGAGAATTCAGAATCCCATGGGAAACCCCAGCTCCCTGCTGGGCTTGGGGCCTTTATCAAGGAATCTTTTCCTCTTAATCGGCAGGCCTCCTCACTGCTCAGTGCTGCTGGGGTAGCATGCCCTAGGGGTTAGGATGCCGGATTAGACCTTAGGAGACTTGGGTGCTCTTCAACTGAGCTGCTGGGTGACCATAGGCAAGATACTTCTTCTCCCTGTGCCTCTGTTTTTCCTCCTACCCTTTGTCTGTTATGTCTGTAAACTGTTCAGTGCAGAGATTGTTTCTCCCTATGTTTTGTGCAGGCCCTAGCAGAATGGAGGTCAGATCTCATTTTGGGTCTGTACAGGCTGCTGGGATGCAAACATAATAATAAATACCTCACTAAAAATCAGTAATAATAACAACAGCTCATAACTTCCCTTTCTCCAGTCTGAAGGCGACACTCTCACATAGACTGGCCTGCAGCTCAAGTGATTTAAACTTCACTGATCATTTAACCGCTTCTGTTCTGTAGAAAGATTTGTTATTTCACCAGTGGGAGTTGGTTTGGAAAAGGATTAAGCTTCTCAGGTAAAAGTTTCCCACGTCAGACAAATTTAAAATCTTCATTTTTTGTCTTTCTTCACAGAGTGGAGTATCATTTATTTTTGGAGCATCTTTCATGCAATGAAGGCTATACACAACTGAATGATGCAGTTGCATCTGTGTCAGGGAACTTGTGCTAACATTAAATTGTAATTAAAATCCAAATGTATTACTCATTGGATTGGACAGCAATTTCCTACCTTGTACTCCTGGGCATTCTCCTCTATGGGAACCACAGCGTGAGCTCTGTGGGCCCAGGATCTGTTGCACACAGGGCCGGCCTTAGCAAGAGCGGGGCCCGCCCCCAGGAATCGGACCCCGCTCGGGCTGGGGTCACGGGGTTTGGGTCCGGGCCGGAGCCGCTGGGGCCGGGGCCAGGCCGGAGTTGCTCGGGCCGGGGCCGAGCCGGCACGCCGGGGCCCGAGCCAGAGCCGCCGGGGCCCGAGGGGCTCGCGCCGGGGCCGCTCGGGCCAGCGCCCCAGGGCCCGAGCCTGGCCGGGGGTTCTCGGCCAGCACCGCTCGGCTGGGGCCGGGGCCGGCACCCCGGGGCCTGAGCCAGAGCCGCCGGGGCCGGGGCCTGAGCCAGAGCCACCGGGGCCCGAGCCGGGGTGCTCGGCCGGGGCCGGAGCCGTGGAGCTGTGCTGGGGGTGCTTGGCCGGAACTGAGGCTGCTGTCCCGTGCCGGGCTGGAGCCAGAGCCGCTGGGGCCACTCGGCTAGGGCCGGACTGGGCCGCGCCGTGCCGCGCCTCCCAGGAGCCCTCCTCGCGCCCCCCCTTACCTGTTGCTGCCACCGCCTGCCCCTTTTCAGACTTCCCGCGAACATTTGATTCGCGGGAAGCAGGGGAGGGGGAGGAACAGGGGGCGGAGCATTCAGGGGAGGGGAGGAGGGGGAAGTGAGCTGGGGGCGGAGTGGAGAGCTGCGGGGCCCTCTTAGGTGCGGGGCCCAATTCAGCCGAATCGGCTGAATCGGCTTAAAGCCGGCCCTGGTTGCACATCACACAGATGGGGGTTTGATCCTCTTCACAGAACAGTTTCAGAGCCTTCTTGTTTTCCCCATACACTGTGTACCCTTCCTGCTCCTTTTCCTCCCTGTGAACTCAGCCATTTGGCTATTTTTAGGACATTTGCCAACTGCCTGTTGGGCCTGAGGTGTCTCTGTTGTACAGTTTCTCTGCACTGAGGGCAGGAGATGGCTGTATTGGATCCCTCTCAGTACTGGCTGATGCTGGCTCAGCAGAAATTGTGCCCACACTGCAGAGTGACAGGTTCTGTGAAATACTCCAGACAGATGGGACAAGTAGCTTCATCCTGGAGACTTTCCACAGGGTTCTTTGTGGCCATAACTCCTTCTGAACAGTGTAACAAGGTAAGTTTCAATTTCACCTGAGCTTAGAAATACGCCCCTCCTGCATCTACAACTGCGTGTTTCCCTTCCTGGAACTGACTCATGCTGTTTGCTGAGCTGGAATGATCCCATTTTAATTCCAGCCCTGGAGGTTTTTGAGAAAGTTGTATCACTAGGGATCCGGCCCTGCAATCAGCCCTGTTTGCTTGTGTGGAGGGTCACTGGAGTTTTTACTTGGGCATCAGTGTCTGCCAGCTGTGGAACAGGCAGGGTCTGGGAGCCGTGGCCTCATCACTTTTAAAAGTGGTGTGCAATTTTTCTCGCTGCTGTTTTTGTCATCACGGAAGGTTGATTCTTCTTTATCGTTTCTCTCCTTTTCAAGTGAACTATTTTTCATTGTCATTACTCTCCTTTTCATGTGAGCCATGTCCTTCTTTATCATCACTCTCTTTTACCCCACCAGGAAAACTGGATGATTCTCCATCACTTTCCTCACATTTCCATTTCTTATCTTCTGGCAAATCTCCTAATTCCTTAGTAATAGGACTTCCATCATTTACGCTTCATTTCTCAATTTCTTCTGCCATGGGACAATCGCTACTGCCTAAAGCTGGTCTATCTTGTTCTGTTTCAGATATTGTCCCATCAGATTTGCCCCATGCTGCAAACTAGATTGCAATTGAGCTTTTTGCTTCCTTTACCGAGCTCCTGAAGGCTTCTTTGGGGACATCTTTTATTTTCTAGGGTGAAAACAGACAGTGTTAGGGAGAGCAAAAGTCTATGTTCCGCAGTCTTAGAAAGTCATCATACATTATGTGTTAAGTATGTGTTAGAGTTGTGAGCTGGGCACTTTATAGGCCATGGTGCAACGCCTGCTGCTGGGGAATTGGTGGTTTTATGGTTTCATGAAATAGAAATTTTTACACATTTATTTTTTTATTTTCTATGTCTTATTTAATTCACAGCATGGTTAAGACTTTATAATCTGTAGATTATGGTTTGTGGTGCAATAAACCGCAGGTGTTCCACATCATAAACATTTGTCACACGTTGTGATTGCTGGTCACACCCTGGCAAGTCTGGAGGTGAAGAGAGACAACCCAGGTCTCTCCCCAGCACAGCTGAATACGTCCTGCTGTACAGGGTTACAGCTGAACACGTCCTGCTGTACAGGGTTACATACAGCACATGACCCAGAGAACAGGATGAATAGTAGCAGTGAGATCCAGGCTCTCACCACAGTGACACACACACACACTCCTCATTGGTGCTGGGGTAATACAACCAGGTTTGAGAGCAAATCCCACAACCCCCTTCAAACATCACAGCTGGGAAATCAAAGGGAAACAACCAAAGAGAACATTTTATAGGCTTCATTTACTTTAAGTGTCAGGCTTAAAAGTATCTGAGAGGAAACGTTAGTAACCAGAACATATGGGGAAATGTCCACATATCTGAAGAATGGTTCACCTGAAAGGAACTAAAATGGCACCAAAGAATTACAGAGTTCCTGTTCATTGAAAATCAATGGGCGTGTGAGGGAAGAAGGTTAATGTGGCTCAGAGGGGGGTTAAGTAACCTGATAGGCTAGCCCAAGGGAGAGCTAGGCAATGACCTGCTAGTTCCATGATGTTCTATGGAATGGGGTGGGATGGGGGCTGTCAGGTTTCCTGTTCTTTTTCTACACACCTGCTCAGGTGTGGAGAGCTCCCAGGAGTCTGAGTCTGGGGCCACCTCAGGCAACAACAAGGAGGACATTTTTGATTAGGAAGAGGAGGAGGAGAATGGGAGACAGGCTAGCGGTGGATCCATTCTTCTCAACAGCCAGGAGCTGTTTTTAACCCGGGAGCCCAGCTGGTTGCAGGACTGAGTGGTTACCAAGTGTGATGCTGGGGAAGGCACCTCTAGTGCGTACACATTTCCAATCAAAGTGTAGGGATTACATGCTCTTAAACTTTATGTTTAACCTGAACAAAAAATTAGGTGCAGTGGGTATCTGCTTCCCTTTGGCTGCTCCAGCAATTGAAAGGGTGCTCTGCAGAAAAGACTGTTTATGTGCACAGGGATGGCCTGGAGATCTCTATGAAACTTTCATGGAGGTACTCTGCAATCCTTTGCAGAAGGTTTCTGTGAAGGGCTGCCTTATTTCTTCCACCAGTCAGTGCTTGTTTCCTGGGACCAGAAATAGTGTTCTATCATGTTCAGCTGATGCGCAACTGCCAGCAGCAACCGGGAATTGTTTCATTCTATGGCTTACAGCAGGGCTGTTGTGTGACATCGCAATGTTCCACACTGTGGCTCCCATCTTGGCTCTTGTGAGCAACAAGGGTGATGTCATGGTGGGAGTCTGCTATAGACTAGCAGACCAGGGAGATGAGGTGGACGAAGCTTTCTTCTGGCAACTAACAGAAGTTACTAGATCACTGGCCCTGGTTCTCATGGGGGACTTCAATCACCCCGATATCTGCTGTGAGAGCAATACAGCGGTGCATAGACAATCCAGGAAGTTTTTGAAAAGTGTAGGGGACAATTTCCTGGTGTAAGTGCTGGAGGAACCAACTAGGAGCGGAGCTCTTCTTGACCTGCTGCTCACAAACAGGGAAGAATTAGTAGGGGGAAGCAAAAGTGGATGGGAACCTGGCAGGCAGTGACCATGAGATGATCGAGTTCAGGATCCTGACACAAGGAAGAAAGGAGAGCAGCAAAATAGGGACCCTGGACTTCAGAAAAGCAGACTTTGACTGGGGTCTCCAGGCAGTGGAAAGGGCTGGGATCAGCCCTATGGGAGCAGGGATTCTCATGTCTGTTTTCACTTAACCCACAAGATCAAGAGTCGCACGCAGAGGCCCTTGGAAAGACAATGGAAAGACTCAAGGGCTGTGAGTGAGGCACCCCCATCCCAGAGCAGCAGGACCCACCGTTTCTGAACCCTATGGGCTCAGTGGGAAGGATCTCCCATGGAGGAGCCAGAAATCAGCGAGATCCCACAACAGTAAAATGCCCTTTGGACATTTGTGATGATCACATTGTATTGTGATATTTATTTTCTCTCTTCTGGTTGCATGTTTGCTCAGTTCTCCCCTCACTGCCAATGACAGACCCCCATGCACCTATCTAGCCTCTCATCCCCTGTTCACCTGCCTATGCTCAGCGATCACTTTCCTCCCACTACCTTCCCTCCCCACCCCTCACCTTCCCTAGTGTACACTGAGGGCATGTCTACACTACAAAGTTAAGTTAGTTAATGTAAGTCAACATAAAGTCTCCGCATTAATTAAGTTGATTGTGCATGTCCACACCACACTCATTGTCTCTGTGGGGTGAGTCCTCACTGGCAGCGCTTGCACTGATGCACAGAGCAGTGCACCATGAGTAGCTATCCCACAGTCAACTGGTCACAGGGTGTTTTGGGAAGGGTTTTCAATGCCTCATGGGACCAAAACATTGTAACAGGGAGGAATGGGAACATGGCTTTGGTCTCCCATGATGCACTTTCTTCCCTCCTTTGATTTCAATGGCAAACAACCCATGTTTTTTCACACCTATTTTCGAAAGCCTGGTTTAGCCGCACATATGCCATAGCCCCATGTATGGACTCTGCTCAGTGTGCGCTCTTGTGAGCATTACAAAAACCATGCATCTTATCCTGCAGTATTTCCAGAATCATAGAATATCAGGGTTGAAAGGGACCTCAGGAGGTCATCTAGTCCAACCACCTGCTCAAAGCAGGACCAATCCCCAACTAAATCATCCCAGCCAGGATTTCGTCAAGCCTGACCTTAAAAACCTCTAAGGAAGGAGATTCCACCACCTCCCTAGGTAACCTATTCCAGTGCTTCACCACCCTCCTAGGGAAAAAGTTTTTCCTAATATCCAAATGGGCTAGCCCTGTAGAAATTACCCATAGTTTCAGGTTGGCTTATACAGCCTGTGCCAAATGCGTGCTGTCACGGCTTACATGCTCCATAGCCCAGCTAGCTAAATTATAACTAGTTTGGACATCTACTTGAGCTGCAGTCACACCCTCTGATTGCAGCATAGATGTACCCTTTGTCTTCACTATAGAGAGTTAGAGCAATTAAACAATATAACCAACATTTATTTTTCAGTAATAAATGGACATGGAGTTCTCTCTCCCTGCCTCTTTCTCTCTCCACTGTCACTGGGGTTTCTTCCATTTCCTGAAGTTTAAATTCTGTGAGCCATTCCATGGGGTTGTCTCTGAAATTTACATTTTCTGTATCCTTTAATGGGTTTTGAGATTGGTCAAACTGTGATTTGTGTGTTTCAGGAATTCACACACTGACTTTCACAGACCGCTGGACTCCAGTGCCCATGTACTGTACTGTCCTTGTGGTGGGATCTAGGGTATTTCTAAATCTGTCTCACCTCCAGGAATTCACTTACTGGCTTCTGATCCTTCCCCTCTATCTCACTGATCAGGTCACTGAGACAGGAAATCTCCCCAGAGATTTCAGTGACTTTTTCATTCTGTATCTTCATAATCTCCTTGTACAGCTTTTCCAGCTGGATCAGCAGGAGTCGCTCTTGTTCCTCCAGGAACTGTTGCAGTTGCTGAAATTCAGATACAATCTTCTGTCTCTCATCTTGTGTCTTTTTCTGTAAGAAAAAAAAATATAGAAAGGGCTAGTCAAGGATGTGAATGGAAACTGAGGTCCTTTCATGGAGATATCCTATCTCCTAGACCTGGAAGGGACCTTTAAAGGTCATCAAGTCCAGCCCCCTGCCTTCACTAGCAGGACCAAGTACTGATTTTGCCCTAGATCCCTAAGTGACCCTTTCAAGGATTGAACTCACAACCCTGGGTTTAGTAGGCCAATGGTTAAACCACTGAGCTATCCCTTATTAATGGAGGGCGGACTATGCAGGAGGGAGAATTTCTTTGCAAATTCTAAGACATCTAACACCTGCCTGTGACCTGTGGTTACTAGAAAGATAATTTTCTCACACCTTCCCATTTGGCCCCTATATCTCTTAAAAGGATATTCCCATGTCTGACATGGTTAGGATATTGCATTACCAATGGCCTTTAAAAATGCAGATCCAAAGCAGCCGGAGTCAGGACTCAGCCCTAGAACTCAGTTGCATTTTTTGCAGTAAACTTTTATGCAAGGAAAATGGAGATTTGTTGTGTCTGAAATATTTCATGAATTCCTGTAAATTTTCACCCAATGTTTTGCATAAATAAATTAATAAATACAACAGAGGGTCCTGTGGCACCTTTAAGACTAACAGAAGTATTGGGAGCATAAGCTTTCGTGGGTAAGAACCTCACGTCTTCAGATGCAAGTAATGGAAATTTCCAGAGGCAGGTATAAATCAGTATGGAGATAACGAGGTTAGTTCAATCAGGGAGGGTGAGGTGCTCCGCTTGCAGTTGAGGTGTGAACACCAAGGGAGGAGAAACTGCTTCTGTAGTTGGAAAGCCATTCACAGTCTTTGTTTAATCCTGATCTGATGGTGTCAAATTTGCAAATGAACTGGAGCTCAGCAGTTTCTCTTTGGAGTCTGGTCCTGAAGTTTTTTTGCTGTAAGATGGCTACCTTTACATCTGCATCTGCTCCAACCCCTCAGACAGAGTCCAACACCTACAAGATCTTCACCAAGCATTCTCAAAACTACGATACCCACACAAGGAAATAAAGAAACAAATCAACAGAGCCAGACGTGTACCCAGAAGCCTCCTGCTTACAAGACAGGCCCAAAAAAGAAACCAACAGAACTCCACTGGCCATCACCTACAGTCCTCAGCTTAAACCTCTCCAACGCATCATCAGTGATCTACAGCCCATCCTGGACAATGATCCCTCACTTTCACAGACCTTGGGAGGCAGGCCAATGCTCGCCCACAGACAACCCGCCAACCTTAAGCATATTCTCACCAGCAACCACGCACCACACCATAACAACTCTAACTCAGGAACCAACCCATGCAACAAACCTCGATGCCAACTCTGCCCACATAACTACACCAGCAACACCATCACAGGACCTAACCAGATCAGCTACAACATCACCGGCTCATTCACCTGCACGTCCACCAATGTTATATATGCCATCATATGCCAGCAATGCCCTTCTGCTATGTACATTGGCCAAACTGGACAGTCACTACGCAAGAGAATAAATGGACACAAGTCAGATATCAGGAATGGCAATATACAAAAACCTGTAGGAGAACACTTCAACCTCCCTGACCACACAATAGCAGATGTAAAGGTAGCCATCTTACAGCAAAAAAACTTCAGGACCAGACTCCAAAGAGAAACTGCTGAGCTCCAGTTCATTTGCAAATAGGGTGACCAGATCAGAGAGGCGAAATATTGGGACGCGGGGGGGGGGGGGGGGAAGGGGGCGGAGCCAAAAAATAAAAAAGCCGGTAGGGAGGAAAAAAAAAAAAAGCACGAACAAGCGGGAAGCGCCTAGGCTGGTGCCGGTAAACAGCGGCCCCTGGGTCCCGGGATGCAACAACCCCTGCCCGGAGCCCGATGCCGCGGAAATGGGCACGGACAGGGGGAGCACCCCCGCCAAGTCCCTGCGCGGAGACCGTCCTGGGCTGGCTGCGGGCGCGCCAGCATGTGGCAGCCCCTCCCTGGCAGGCTTCAGCTCCCCGCGGGCCCGGGAGTGCAGCCCGACCGGCCCTTCCAGCTGCTACTCCGCCTCTCCCTCGCCGCGTGTCAGGCAGAGGCATCTGCCTGGCACCCAGCGCCAACTACACCCCTCCGGGGCCGGAGCGCACGTGGCGGAGGTGAAGCCCCGAGGAACCAGAGCCCCACGCGGACAGCTGCTGCCCCCCCACCCATGGGCGCGTAGGGAGCCGGTTGCCCAGGCTGGACCCGGGGCTGCCCCCCTGCAGGTACCCCCCGCCCTCCTGCCTGCGATTGGGCCAGGGCCAGGCCGGACTCATCCCGCTGTCCCCAGGCCTCCTCCCTCCAGCGCTTGCCTGGGAGGGAGGAGGAATACGGCGTGCTTCAGAAAGAGGCGGCGATTTGGGGAGGGATCCAATGGGGCAGTTGAGGGGGTGGGGCCAGGCCGAGGATTTGGGGAGCTATCCAATGGGGGAAGGAGGGGGCGGAGTTGGGGCGAGGGAGGGGGCGCGAGCCAGAGCGGAGGGCAAAAATTGCTTGTTTGTCCAGTGTCCCGACCAAACATTGGTCGGGACGCGGGACAAACGAGCAAATATCGGGACAGTCCCGACAAAATCGGGACGTCTGGTCACCCTATTTGCAAATTTGACACCATCAGATCAGGATTAAACAAAGACTGTGAATGGCTTTCCAACTACAGAAGCAGTTTCTCCTCCCTTGGTGTTCACACCTCAACTGCTAGCAGAGCACCTCACCCTCCCTGATTGAACTAACCACGTTATCTCCATATTGATTTATACCTGCCTCTGGAGATTTCCATTACTTGCATCTGAAGAAGTGAGGTTCTGACCCACGAAAGCTTATGCTCCCAGTACTTCTGTTAGTCTCAAAGGTGCCACAGGACCCTCTGTTGCTTTTTACAGATTCAGACTAACACGGCTACCCCTCTGATACTTAATAAATACAAAATCCTGAAAACAAATCAAGAAAATGTTTTTATTTTTCAATCTGAAATTCATTTTTGTTAAAAATAGTTCTCTTATCTCTACTCAACTTAAATCCAAGGAGCTTTTCTCTCTCTTTCCTCAGAATCTTCAGATAGATCTGGATCTATCCTGATTCGACAGAAATGATGGGATGGTTTGATTTTTATTTTTAGGTGTGAGAGTGCATCTCAGTTTAACCCCCCATGGAACAACATGGGAATTCACAGTCTCAAGAAGAAACTTCATCTCGTTGCTGCGCTTGGAACGTTTCTCAAGGAGTCTTTCCCTTCTAATAGACTTCATCACTGCTAGGTGCTGCTAGGGCCACAACAGCATGGTCTCATGGTTTGGGCACTGGTGTGGGCCTTGAGAGACCTTTGTGCTATTTCCCACCCTGCCGCTGTCCTGCTCTGTGACCTTAGGCAATTAACTTCCCCACTCTGGGCCTCAGTTTCCCCTCCTGCTCTGCATTTTATTTCTCAGATTAGCCTATAAATTGGATTAGCCCTGCTCAGAGCAGGGATTATCCCGCAGTGTTTCATGCGGGGTCCAGCAGAATCAAGGTCAGATCTCATCTGAGGTCTATAATGGCTACTGGGATGCAAATAACAATAATGATAATAAATGCTACAATACAAATCAGTAATGACAACACCAGTTTTTTAACTTGATGTTCTCCAGCCTGAAGGCAACACTCTTACATAGGCAGGCCTGCAGGTACTGTGATTTAAACCTCACTGATCATTTAACAGCATCTGTTCCATAGATTGTTCCCTTAATTCACCAGAGGGGACTGGGTTTGAAAAGGATTCAGCTTCTCAGGTAAAAGTTTCCCACATTAGAAATCTCTCAAGTCTTCATTGTTTGTGCTTCCTGCTATCCAGCCATCTTATTTACTGTTTATAGCATCTCCCATACAATGAAGGCCTTATAGAGCTGAACGATGCAGTCACACCTGTGACAGGAAACTTGCACCTATCATAAAAATTCAAAGTCGTTACTCATTGAACTTGATAGCAATTCCTACCTTGTACTCCTGGGCATCCTCCTCTATGGGAACCACTGTGTGAGCTCAGTGAGCCTGGAACAGATGGCAAACCACACAGATGGGGGTTCAATCCTCTTCACAGAACATTGTCAGTCTCCTGGTGTTCCACACACACCTTCTCCCCCCCTGATCCCTTTGCTGCCTGGAAACTCGGCCATTTGGCTATTTCTAGGACATTCACCAGCTGCCTGTTTGGCTTGAGATTTTTCTGTTGTACAGCTTGTCTGCACTGAGGGCAGGTGATGCCTGTATCTGATTCTCCCTAGTACTGGGTGACGCAGGCTCTGCAGAAATTGTGCCCACACTCTAGAGTGACAGGTTCTGTGAAATACTCCAGACAGATGGGACAAGTAACTTCATCCTGGAGCCTTTCCACAGAGGACCCTGCAGCCATGGCTCCCTCTGGACAGTGTAATGGGGTAAGGTTCACTTTCCTGAGCTCAGCAATAAGCCCCACCTGTAGCAGCATCTGGGTGTTTCCCTTCCTTGAACTGACTTGTGCTGTTTGCTGAGCTGGAACAAGCCCCCTGGTAACATTACAGCCCTGGAGGCTTTTGTGAAAACAATACCACTAAGCTAGGCTCTGGTCCTGCAACCAGCCCCATTTCCCCGGCAGCCAGGCCCAGGCAGGGAGCAGAGGGAGCAGGCCGCCACCTCCAGAGGCAGGCTCTCTACATAAAGGCAACGACTCAGAGTGGCCAGCCTCACCTGTGAGAGGCTTCTCTGTCTTGCCCACTCCACTCCACATTTGGGCCCGGCTGCCAGGAAGAGAGGCTGAGCGAGCCAGGAACATGCCAGGGGCAGGCGCAGCAGGAGATGGACAGGGACCCCCACCGCAGGTAACTTTGGCAGGGAGAGCACAGCAGCCCTGGGCTGGGTGCAGGGTAGCTGGGGAAGGTGCTGGGAGAATGTTCCCTCTGCTCAGCCTGAGTTAGGGTCATTGCCCAACACTGTAGCATTTAATTTCACAAAGGGGAACTACACAAAAATGAGGTTAGTTAAACAGAAATTAAAAGGTACAGCGCCAAAAGTGAAATGCCTGCAAGCTGCATGGAAACGTTTTAAAGACACCATAATAAAGGCTCAACTTAAATTTATACCATAAATTAAAAAACATAGTAAGAGAACAGAAAAAGTGCCACCGTTGCTAAACAACATAGTAAAAGAAGCAGTGAGAGGCATTGTTTAAAAAGTGGAAGTTAGATTCTAGTGAGGAAAATAGAAAGGAGAATAAACTCTGGCAAATGAAGTGTAAAAATATAATTAGGAAAGCCAAAAAAAGGATTTGAAGAACAGCTAGCCGAAGACTCAAAAAGTAATAGCAATTTTTTTTTAAGTATGTTAGGCCAAAAAAAATATGGAGTACAGAACACTGTTTGGCCAGCTTAGCCAAAGTTAGGCTAACTGTAGTTGCTGGGCCATTCCTGTCTCTCTGTGAAACATGAGGACATGCTTGCTTGGGCTACAAAGAATAAGATAAAGGGCGGGGGGACCGTATTCTTGTACCAAATGTACTAGGAACAGTTTGTTTGGACATATGGAGACTTGCAGTCTTCACTCCCTGTTTCTGTTCTTAACTCCCTACTTTCTAGTGCATGACGAAAAAGCTGATAAGAAGCTGCTGAGGAATCATGAACTGTTTGTACTGTCAAAGAACATAGATATGTATGAATATTAGAAGCTTTTAACTAGTAAAGGAGGGGATTGGGTTGCTTTAACTATGACGCGACGGAACTGTCTATATAATCTCACTAGTTATTGTAATCGTGGCTGGTTCTCTCTGAAGACGGGCCGCTCTCTATTGTTGTGTGCACTCTTCAATAAAGAGCTTGTATTGGACCTTGCTGGTGTTGCCTGTCTCTCACTCTGCGGTCAGACAACGAACCTTGCCGTCTGGGTTAAAAAGTCCCCGACAAATTTGGCGACTCCGCCGGGACTCGTCTGACTCTCCGGTGCGGGATCAGACTCCGAAGCAACGCAGCGCGCATCCTCTGGCTTTGAGGAGCCTTGCCCGGTAACCTGATCCCTGCATCGGCGATAAGGCGAGTTCTGTGAACCAGCTGAAGCCCGTAGAAACCTACCCGTTGAGTAGGATCCAGGTCTTCGGGGTTCGAGTCCCTGGGGAGGTCAGGTCTTCGGGGTTCAAGTCCCTGAATAAGGTAAGCGATCGCCGGCGAGGGGTTAGAGTCCCCGGGAAAGGGGTTAGAGTCCCCAGAGAGGGGTTAAAGTCCCCGGAGAGGGGTTAGAGTCCCCAGTGAGGGGTTAGAGTCCCCGGAGTAGGGTTAGAGTCCCTACAGGCTAAATGGGACAGTTTGGCAGCAAATGCCCGGGGGACGCCCCGTTGTCTCTGGTACTTAGAAATTAGAAGGAAATCTCTGGAACAACCTGTTTGACTTAATCTAAATGAGAAACTTATGCCAAATTCAATGGCCTTCCTTTACTACTCATTTGTCCCCGACTAAAGACTGGCCAAGGTGCAGAACCTTTTCTGTTGACAGGGTGGATTCCCTCAGGAATATCCTGGTTGATCTTAGACCGGGAGAAATGGATTATTTATTTGTATGGTATAACTATAAACCAAAAGAAAAACTGCTTTCGGCCCCAGCTGGCTGTGAAAAAATATAGACAGAGGCAAACCAAAGGCAGTACGAAAGGTTTCAGAGTAGCAGCCGTGTTAGTCTGTATCCGCAAAAAGAAGAACAGGAGGACTTGTGGCACCTTAGAGACTAACAAAGGCAGTACAAGTTACAGTGCTGAGATTACATTTGCAACGCTTAACTATCAAGTGAGATCCAACAGTCTGCCTTTGAGACCCTGGAGCTGGCGTGGTTTGGGGACGCTGAAGAAGCCACAGGCAGCCGGCCTGGACTGGAATCTCTGAAAGAGACGTCGCAGGAGACCCCAGGGTGTAAAAGAACAGCCCTCCCAAGAGTGAGAAGTTAACTCTATAGTTGCTAGAGGGAATTAAGCAGTGAAGCTTGGTAAGAATTTCTGTAAGTAATCCAGGCAAGAAGTTATTTAAGTGGAATTATTCGACTATGAATACGTTAGTCTAATTTGCTGAAGAACACTCCTGCTGTGTACAATCTGTATTTTATAAGTTTAAGATGAATTGGTATTGTTTAAAGTTGCAAAACCGAGAATACTTTTGCCAGGCACAGGAAACTAGTGTTGTTTAAGGTATTTAGCATTTAATCCTTAAAGTGACTTAATGCGACAAGAGTTAAAATGTTTTAAATAAAGACCAAAGGTTGTGGCTGCAGCAGGGTAGTCAAAGCCAGAAGAATAAAAGATTTAAATTTTGTTTTTGGGTAACAAAATAGCAGATAAAAGATCTGGTAAAGAGAGAGAAGGACAGTGCCCCTGGCTCTGTGTGGTTGAGCTGACACTTTGCTGTGGGTGCATGGAGATTTTGTAAGCATAAAAGAAACAGTTACACCTTGTGTAGAAATTGATGTGGCTAGTGTTGTAGAAATTGAATTGTGGATAGGATGTGCATTTTCCCCAGAACATGTGCAGTGTATATTGTAGTAGAGGTAAAAGAAATGCAAACCTACCAATATAGGTTGTGTTGTCTTTTTCAGAACACTGTGCGTTTGAAAGCAGGAGTTAGAAGTAAAAGGCAATCAAAAGTCTGGGAAAGTTAATTGTGTCCTTTTTTAAAGTAAGAATCTTTAAGCTGTGGATAGCTTTGGACCTGGAAGCAAGCCAGAAAGCATTTGTATTGATGCAAATGATCTTACTAATAAGGTAGAAGCCACTGAAACCTGGGCTGCCTATGAAACAAATACAAAGAAATATGGAGTAATTCCTCTGTTTTGCCTAAAATCAACAAGAGTATGTGTATATAAAGGAAATATTTTAAGCAATGACTGACTGCCCAGAAGGGGTAGACCTCTGTTCTTTTGTCTTTCAGATCATTAGAGAAAACGGATGCCAGCTGAACAGCATTCAATGTACCATGCATTTACTGGTACAATAGAAATTATTTTTGTGTTCTTTGGCCTGTCTTGTGGTGTTTGTCTTGTGGCCAGAATTGTTGGGTTTAATATTTTCGTAAGACAGTCTAGTTCAAAATTAAATAAAAGGGTTGAAATAAAAAGCAGATACTTGTTTTATTCAACTTAGAATACAAAGTGTTTAAATAAATCAAGAAAAATGTGATATACTAAGTCTAATACATTTGCTTAAGTAAAAAAAAAAAGGCTTCATTGGTCAAATCTTTTAATTAAAAAAAATGTTGTTAAAATTTGCATATCAACAGTCTTTGGAAGCAAGGACATGGAAGGTTAACCCACTCCCCATATTGCACATGGGATCCTTCTGGCTTCAGATTTCTAGCCAGAGGGCTGGGGAGGGAGGAAAGCTATTGGACACAAGAGGTTGTACCGAGTGGACTCCTCAAAGGTGGGTGTGCTTGTCCTGGTTTGTTGCTCCAAAGCTCTGTATAAAAGTTATTTTACTGGAAGGGTGTATATGGCATACATTGAATAATAAGACTAATGTACAGTATAATGGCAATCTGTATGTGTTCATTGTTGGAAAAAGGTGTATGAGTGAAAAGTGGAAGTTTCCTTTGTAGGTTAAAAGAAGCCAAAAAGGAAAGAAGGAAAAAGAACAGAACGAGTTAACTAAAAAAAAAAAAAAATAGCTAGCAAGCTCAGTCTAAAGATAAGATGCTGGCCCATCCAAGGGCACTGCCCACAGCTAAGACTTGGCTGACAGCCAAGAAAAGGGGGGGCCTGAATGTGCCCAAGCAGCTGTAAAATCTGCAAAACACTGCCAGGCATTAATGAAATGTGTTAGGTTTTTCTCACAGGTAAAGAAGTGCTACCTAAAGACCGTAGCAGCCCTGCCATTCATTGAAACCAGGAGACTGAGACTACGTAAAGTCCATCAACGAAAGACTGCTTTGACCATGCTGGAAAGGCCCTTTCCAAGTCCTGTTAACCACCAACACTGCTGTAAAGTGCCAAGGACTGCCTACCTGGACTCATGCTTTTCACTGCAAAAAGACCCCTCCACCTCGGGAGGACTCTCTGACTGATGATCAGCCTATTTCTCCTTCTAGCTCTGCCGTGCCTTCTGGACAGCAGGGAAAAGAAAAAAAAAAAGACAAGGTGAAGTGCTAGTAACCTCTCCCTTGTCCACTGACAGACCTACTGTGCCTTTGAATTTTTTTCTAAAAAAAAGCAAAACCCATTACAGGGTAATGTGCTAGTAACCTCTCCCCTGTATGATGCTGAACCACACTGTTTCAGAAAAAGAGAAGAAGGAACACTCGCTCCATTGAAACCACCAAAGTCCAGGAATTCCTGACTACCAAAAAAAAAAACATTAAGAACTAACCCTGGTGAAGAAACAAAGAATTATACACTGGCAGGAAGAAACTTGTGGGACCCATGCTTGGGAATGTGGTTTTGATTGGATTTTGGGGTTTATTCTACAGGCTGCGCCCTGTGTTTTGAATGAGTCCTTCAGCATGTATTGCCCTCCCTAATTGGATTTTAAATGCAAAAGGGGCTGCTATTAGATTAGCACAACAGAGGGCTTGGGTTATTTCCTCTAGAAAGAAAAGAGACTTGACCGGATCCCTATAAAATAAGGCCAATAGTACAGCAGCAGTTTAAAATATTTTTAAGAACCAAAAACATAATAAGAAATTAGGGCAACTAAAGAAGGCCACAAGCCTTATTTGTGGAGCACAGCTAACCCAGGTACAGGCTGGGATTGGTGAGTTACATGTTATCTCCGCCCTTAGTACTATGACCCAGAAGTTGCTGATAGAGATGGTATTGAATATCATTGAGGCTGGGAAGGCATTGCAGTGGGATCTAGCATGTTCAGGCTTGGCCCACTGCCCTTACAGACACATCAGGAGTACCATCTGATCTGTGGCCATAAAGAAATACTTGGAGACTTTCCTGGTGGAAGTGCGGACATTCTCAATGCTCCTTCCAAGCATATGGACCGGTTAGGGGGGTGTGGGCTCCCACATACCGAATCCTGCCGGGTCCATGGGGAGGATGCATGTGAGATTGGGTAATTCACCGAGACATCTGGGAAATTAGACTAACGCCGATGCCCTGGTGGACTTGGCAACAGCACAGAGAAAACTAAGGCAGATGGTTCTTCAGAACCACTTGGCTCTAGATATTTTACTGGCCTCTCAGAGAGGAACATGTGCATTAATTGGACAAGAATGCTGTGTGTATGTCCCAGATGTTTATAATGTCACTTGGGAAAGAGAAAACCACCTTATGGAGGTAGCAAAGGACCACGGAGGGAAGCGAATTGAATCCTGGTGGAGTAACCTGTTCAGTTGGATTCCAGATATAGGTGGTTGGCTCCATAATGTACTCCGAAGCGCCGTTGTAATTATATGCGGCTTACTGGCCTTGTATGTTATGATAAAAGTTGGACGTTGGATGGGCGCCAAGGTGTGTTCTGCCCAAAAGTAACCAACCCCAGTCTTTCTGCTCAGTAGTTGTCCCAGGAGTCCCTCCAAGGTACTCCAGGGACAAAAGGGGGGACTGTTAGGCCAAAAAAAATATGGAGTACAGAACACTGTTTGGCCAGCTTAGCCAAAGTTAGGCTAACTGTAGTTGCTGGGCCATTCCTGTCTCTCTGTGAAACATGAGGACATGCTTGCTTGGGCTACAAAGAATAAGATAAAGGGCGGGGGGACCGTATTCTTGTACCAAATGTACTAGGAACAGTTTGTTTGGACATATGGAGACTTGCAGTCTTCACTCCCTGTTTCTGTTCTTAACTCCCTACTTTCTAGTGCATGACGAAAAAGCTGATAAGAAGCTGCTGAGGAATCATGAACTGTTTGTACTGTCAAAGAACATAGATATGTATGAATATTAGAAGCTTTTAACTAGTAAAGGAGGGGATTGGGTTGCTTTAACTATGACGCGACGGAACTGTCTATATAATCTCACTAGTTATTGTAATCGTGGCTGGTTCTCTCTGGAGACGGGCCGCTCTCTATTGTTGTGTGCACTCTTCAATAAAGAGCTTGTATTGGACCTTGCTGGTGTTGCCTGTCTCTCACTCTGCGGTCAGACAACGAACCTTGCCGTCTGGGTTAAAAAGTCCCCGACAAGTACATCAGAGGCAGGAAGTCTGCTAAACAACCAGTGGTGCCACTGGACGATTGAGGTGCTAAAGGAGCACTCAAGGACGATAAGGCCATTGTGGAGAAACTAAGGCCTTGGCTACACTTGCAGCTGTACAGCGCTGTGAGGTAAACCTGTCTTCATGCAGCTGAGTAGGGAAAAGCGCTGCAGTCTGTCCACACTGACAGCTGCCAGCGCAGTGGTGTGGCCACACTTGTAACATTTGCAGCTGTGTTGGGAGCGGTGCATTATGGGCAGCTATCCCAGCATTCATGTGGCTGCAACGTGCTTTTCAAAACGGGGCGGTGGGGTGGATTGTGAAAGGGAGTGTGGGGGGAGAAAGCGTGCTTTTTGGAGCATGTCATCTCTCTATTTTGCAAGTTCCGAACTCCCGGCCCCCTGCTCATTCATTCACTCACTCAAAGCAAGCTGCAATCTGTTTGCTTTTCTCTGTGGTACGAGCTTTGAAACCGGCACTTCCGCATTCCTGCAGCCAGTCACAACAATGGAGAGGATTGGCCACTTGACAAGGTAATTAGTACAACGCTGCAAGCGTTTACACTCACACCCGGGAGTCGTGGCCACTCCGCTGCAGCTGTTATTCCTCTCAGAGATGTGGAGTACCTGCAGCGGTGTACCCAGGGAGATACAGCGCTGTAAGTGCCCTGCCAGTGTGGATGGGGAGTGAGTTACAGCGCTGGGGGAGGCTTTACAGTGCTGTAACTTGCAAGTGTAGCCAAGGTCTAAATGAATTCTTTGCATCAGTCTTCATGGCTGAGGATGTGAGGGAGATTCCCAAACCTGAACCATTCTTTTTAGGTGACAAATCTGAGGAACTGTCCCAGATTGAGGTGTCAATAGAGGAGGTTTTGGAACAAATTGATAAACTAAACAGTAATAAGTCACCAGGATCAGATGGTATTCACCCAAGAGTTCTGAAGGAACTCAAATGTGAAATTGCAGAACTACTAACTGTCATTTAAATCATTTAAATCAGCTTCTGTACCAAATGACTGGAGGATAGCTAATGTGATGCCAATTTTTAAAAAGGGCTCCAGAGGTGATCCCAGCAATTACAGGCCCAGTTCATGGAAAAATACAGGTACCAAGATGGAATTTAGTGTCCTGTGGTCTGCTCACATGCCCTTGCATGTCTTGCTGAGTCATAGCAGCCATTACTCATAGACTGGCTAAAATGTTCCCCAGTGAGGACAAACCTTTTCCATGGTCCATTGTCTTTGTTGATGAGCTATTTGCACTGTCTAGCTTCTTCATTGCTGTACCCGAAAGGCTAATTGTGGGTGTTACCCAGAGTAAGCACATTTGAAATACAGAACATAGTTAATATTAATAACTTCAGATACAAAATGAAACATGCATACAAATAGAATAATCATATTCAGCAAATCATAACTTTTCCATAGACACCTCACATGACACATTTTGTACAAGATGCATCATGTCATAATCATATCATAATGATACCACTATGATGAATATGGGGTACTGTGTAACACTTGCATCCCATGCCTCTCCTGCTGAGGTGTCCATGGGTGCCTAAGAGTTCCAGGGAGAAACTGTGTTGTTGTGAGACCCCGCTAGCATGGAGGCACGTGCTTCCCAGCCCCCAGGAGCCAGCGGGCTTGGATGCCCTGGCCCAGGGAGGTGGTGTTGGAACATTCCTCCCAGAGGCGACACATGGGGTGGTGACGTGCCCCCCCCCCCCCCAGTATCAGCAGGTATGTCGTCTCTGCAGGAGACTGTGTAAATGTGAGTCCTCCAGGGTCATAGAGATGAACCAAGAGACTGTATAGAGAGGAGTCCTCCAAGCTCTCTCATACACAGATAACTGAAGCTAGGGAAGCCCATTTTCTTCATTCCCAGTGGTATGTGTTCTGTACTCTAAGTGTAAGTGCTATAATTTGGGGGAAGAAAAATCTTTTTTTCACAGATATCGGAAGCTGGAAACCTGCTTTAAATGCACGCGCTACCTACACCTACAGAATCATTACTTTGTCTGTTTTGTATATTTAGATTTGAAGCTCTTTTCCTTAGGAGCTGTCTCTCATGATGTGTATGCTGAATACAATACCGAGCACAATAGGGCCTTACTCTTGGGTGTAGCCTCTATCTGCTACTGTATTAAAAATAATCCTGATATTAATAAGACCAATTACTGTGTAGTCAGACAAGAATGAAATGGGGTAAATTGTGGTATGAGGAACAGGCCGAATATCAGCAGAGAAAAACTCCCCAGTCTAGCGATCTAAATTCCCAATCCTGCAAAATTTCACTGTATTACTGCCAAAGGCCCCATTGATTTCAATGGGCCTGAGATAGAATGAGGCAGAGAGTAAGGTTGTGACAACAGGGGTCTTGAGCTGAACCCATTCCAGAGATCAGAATCTCTCTCTCTCTCTCTCTCTCTCTCTCTGTACATTTCCTGCTAATTCGCTTAGAGGCCAGTGGTCTGATTCTCCTCTCACAACAACTTCACACTGTTGTAGACAGTTCATGAGATTCCAATGGGATTATTTCTGTTTTACATCAGGGTGAGGGAGAGGAGAATGACCCTGTGAACCCAGTCATACTACTCCTGATTTGTGCAGGGGTCAGGGAGAGGGGGACAAGATTTCAGCAAGTTTTAGCTCAAAGGGAAGTTTGACTAGCTTATTACAGGGCATGGATACGGTTGTATGAGTGACCTCACTGTGCATTTCCATTCCACACCATGTTTGTATTGTTTTTAACTTTAACCTTAACTCTGGAGTTGGTAGCTATTTAATGCAAAACAAAGGACACTGAGAATTGGAGAAACTAAATTCTACTTTATTATTTCAAAGGAGGAACAAAGACAGACTCCCTTCCTCATCCGCAGCCCAGCCCAGTTCAGTCCCAGCCCAACACATTGCTGGACCCGACTCCCTCATGCACCAGCACCAGCACCATTTACAAACTGGTTGGAAAGTGCAGAGAAGCCATGAGAGATGCAGGGACCCAGTCACAAAAGCAAACACTCCAAAAGCAGAAAACCCAAATTGCTGAGGTTGGAGGGATGCAGGTGGGGTGAGTGGGGCAGAGACAGCCTCTCTTGTCTCAACACAGGACACTGCAGTAGATTCAGTGTGGAGGGATGACCAACTGGGTTTAGGGCTCCTCATATCTCTCTGGCCTCAATGATTGGGGTCGGCCTGGCTTCAAGGCTGGCCAGGTCTGTTGACATCCCCAGCTCACTTCTTGCCCGCACTCCACTTCATCATCTCAGCAATCGGGAGATGCTGTCCCCCTGTCCCCATCATTCTTTGCGGGGTGTCATTCATGACCCTTTAGAGGTCAGGGGCAGCTTCACATGACACTCATATATTCTCGTCTCTCTCTGGCTCTGACACAGGGGGTTCACAGTTCTCAGCCTCGGTTGTCTGTCTCTGAAGAGCAAACCCAGCAGCTTCCCAGCTCTGATCCCCCACCCTGACTGTTTCTCACATCACTGCAGGGATCAGGCAATAAACTTCTTTCCCTGTTTCAGTCTCTGTCTCTTGGAGTGTGAATCTTGCTCTCACCCTCACTGTTTATGCTGAGAGATATTGATCATTGTCATTGTTCCAACACACAAAAGATCTCATGAAAAAGGGGTTAAGTTAAAATAAAATATTAAAAAAAAAAAGGCTCTTCTGGCAATGATCATTTGTCTCATGAAGTCATCAACAAATCTGAGCTACATCGTGTCAAATTAAACTAATATTTAAGTATGTGACCAAACGGCCTTCACAAAGAGAGAAAATCCCACAATACAGGATGGGATATAAAACACTTTCACATTCATAAAGTGAAACCTCAGAGAATCTTTTAAGACTCAAAATCAGGAAAATAAACGCACCCATGTTCTTCTGAAGTGGCTAAACCTGCTTTACTTTTCGCCTCATTATTTGGGTGTATTGGTTACAAAAGTTATAGTATCATTATGCTAAAGGAAAGAGAAAGAAAGACAAAAAATTCCCAAACTTCCCATCTGCAAATGATCTGGACTAGCCTAGAAAAATCCCAGAAGCAATTTTACCAATAGATGGAAACAGTGCTATAAGATTGGACAGGTCAAACTGTGCTTTGAGGGTCATTCGGACTTCCCTGCCCATTCCTGGGTCTGTGACACTTTCTTCTCCAGCCCTCAGGAATCTGATTTAGGATCATAGAAATCAAACTGTGATTCATAAGCATGGAGAACCAAGGCCATTGTGGTAAGGTGAAGGGGTAGAATGGGGAGAGGATAAAACTCTCTATTGCTTGGACAGAGGTTAATGTGTCAAGGGTGGACTGATGGTGATGGGGAGGGAATCCCTGCAACTCACCCCATCACCCTCGAATAGCACAGAAGCTAGAACAACATTTACTGTCACTGCTCTGATTTTTTAGCACCTAGTTAATTCTGGTCCAGAAGGTAGAAAATGTACAAACAATAAATGGTTTTCACCTCGGCCTGCAGTAATGTGAGAATATCTGGGAATGAGACAATCCCCAAAAGGGGAACTCAGGGACAAGCCATCACTCTGCTAATGGGGGGATAAAATGCTCAGGGTCAGTTTATACTAGGAATCTGATGGAGGGTCACAGAGATTCACTGGCTAATCCTGACCACATTTCCTACCATAGAGAGAACCTCAGAGGCTGATGCTGTGGGGGCAGAAGTGGGATCTCTGGGCCTCCTACAAAAGGCCCTGTGGAAATCAGTCCCTCTCATTGGTGCTTCCTGAATGCAGAGGGGACAGGGAGAAGGTAAAGAGGGAATGAATGATCAGAGGCAGCACCTCTCCACCCCTGTGATCTCCCTCTCTTCTTATCCCATGATCCTCAAACACACGACAGTCCCAGAACCCAGCTTGCTCTGCTTCCTAGTTCCAGCAGATCCAACCATTCAATCCCCAGTTTCCTGCACACAATGATCCTCCTGGTCCCTCAATATTTGATCACACAGAACCCAGCACTCTGGGGAATTTGGGGAGGGAAGAAGTCTTTCTGGACAGCCCCCTTCCAGGAAACAGCTCCAGGTAATTGGAGTAGCCCAGTCCAGGGGCTGGTGGAAGATGAGGGGGTGGGACAGGTGTCTAGAGGGAAAGTGGGGCCTGGCCCAAATGTCCTTCTCTTAATCTCCATGGAAGGGGGATCCCATCTAGGAAGGATGGGAGATGGGGAAACTTCAGCCAGGCCGAGAGAGTGTCTGGAGAAGTTTTTCTCTCTTCCTTCCCCCACCTGTGGCCCATCAGCTCTGCAACCAAGGCTGCAGCAGGGAGATGGGGCTGATTGGGGCTTCCCATCCTCTGCCTTGGGTTTGCTTAGACCAGTCTAATATGGTGTTAGCTACACTAGGAGAATTTTCCACACTGGGAACATCTCAGAGGTTTCTTCCCTGTGTGGATTTGCTGATGCCTGATACTATGGGAGCAACCAATTTCCCCCACAATTTTCCCCCACTTTCAAGGTCTCTCTGTTGTGTGGATCACTGATGTGTGAACTCAGGTTGAATCTTTTCCCAGTCAAGCTGTCACTCAGTAAGAGACTTAAAGGTGGCAATCTTGCAACAGAAAAGCTTCAAAAACAGACTTCAACGAGAAACTGCTGAACTTGAATTAATATGCAAACTAGATACCATCAATTTAGGCTTGAATAGAGACTGGGAATGGCTGAGCCATCACACACATTGAATATATTTCCCCATGTTAAGTATCCTCACACCTTCCTGTCAAACTATCTGAAATGGGCCATCCTGATTATCACTACAAAAGTTTTTTCCCCCCCTGCTAATAATTGCTCATCTTAATTAATTAGCCTCTTAGAGTTGGTATGGCAATTCCCACCTTTTCATGTTCTCTGTATGTGTATATATATCTCCTTACTATGCATCCGATGAAGTGGGCTGTAGCCCATGAAAGCTTATGCTCAAATAAATTTGTTAGTCTCTAAGGTGCCACAAGTACTCCTGTTCTTTAAGCTATTTCTAGGGTCTCACCCTTGTGGATTCTCTGATGTTTAGTAAGCTCTGAGCTCCTACTGAAGCTTTTCCCACAGTCAAGGCATTTATGAAGGGTATAACCTGTGTGGATTCTCTGATGTATAATAAGGTTTGATCGCTGATTGAAACTTTTCCCACACTCCAAGCATTTATGGGGGCTCTCTCCTGTGTGGCTTGCCTGATGTCTAATAAGGTCTGTTCTCTCAGTGAAACATTTCCCACAGTGGAGGCATTTATCAGGTTTATCTCCAGTATGAATTTTCTGGTGTCTAATAAGGTGTGAGCTCTGAATGAAACTTTTCCCACACTCAAGGCATTTATAGGGTCTCTCCTCTGTGTGTGTCCTCCAATGTCTAGTGAGGTATGAGCTGTGGCTAAAGTTTTTCCCACAGTCCAAGCACTTATGGGGTCTCTCTCCAGTGTGGGTTGTCTGATGTGTAACAAGGCTTGATTTCTGAATGAAACATTTCCCACAGTCCAGGCATTTATATGGCCTTTCTCCCGTGTGGATTCTCTGATGTTTAGTAAGATTTGATTTGTGACTGAAACTTTTTCCACAGTCCAAACATTTATAGGGCTTCTCTGCTGTGTGGATTCTCTGATGCACAATAAGGCCTGAATTGTGAGCAAAACTTTTCCCACAATCCAAGCATTTATGAGGTTTCTCTCCTGTGTGTATTGTCTGATGTGAAATAAGGTTTGTTCTCTGAATGAAACTTTTTCCACAGTCCAAGCACTTATGAGGTCTCTCTCCTGTGTGGATTGCTTGATGTGTAACAAGAGCTGATCTCTGTGTGAAACTTTTCCCACACTCCAAGCACCTATGGGGGCTCTCTCCTGTGTGGATTGCCTGATGTCTAATAAGGTTTGGTCTCTCAATGAAACTTTTCCTACAGTGGAGGCATTGATGAAGTTTATCTCCAGTATGAATTCTCTGATGTCTAATAAGGTGCGAGTTCCGAATGAAACTTTTCCCACACTCGAGACATTTATAGGGTCTCTCTCCCAAGTGGGTCCCCCAATGTCTAATGAGGTATGAGCTGTGGCTAAAGCTTTTCCCACAGTCTAAGCACTTATGGGGTTTTTCTCCAGTGTGGATTGTCTGATGTGTAACAAGGGTTGACTTCTGAATGAAACATTTCCCACAGTCTGGGCATTTATATGGTCTTTCTCCCGTGTGGATTCTCCGATGTTTAGTGAGATTTGAGCTGTTACTGAAGCTTTTCCCACAGTCCAAGCATATATAAGGTCTCTCTCCAGTGTGGGTCCTCCAGTGTGCAGTGAGGTATGAGCTGTGGCTAAAGCTCTTCCCGCACTCAAAGCATTTATGGGGTTTCTCTCCCATATGGATTGTCTGATGTGTAAGAAGGCGTGATCTCAGAATGAATTGTTTCCCACATTTGAGGTACTGATTGGGTTTCTCTTTCTTGTGATTTGTCTGCTGGGCTGTGGTTTCCTCAGGATCCTTGCATCCTCCCACATATTTAATAGATTTAGCCACTTTCTTGGTAGGCTGGTTTCTGAATAGCCTCTCTGACCAGTGCTGATTTCCAGAGGCTTTTCCTTGTTCCAAGCACTGCGAGAAATTCCCTAAAACTCTTCTCCCAAAGGTCCTCTGTGGTTCCACTTTCCCAGGAAATTCCTGATATTGATGATCCTCCTCTTTCTCACTCTCTTGCCTATCACCTGCTGGGAGAGAGACAGACAATCCAGGCAGAAGTCATTGTCTGTGGTGGGGAGAAAGAGGAACAGCACAAAGGGAAAATCCAACACAATAAATTTTCAAAGACTGTACAATTGGATTCTGCCTCCACATCCCATCCAAACACTCACAGGGAAGGAAACGCCTGCAGCTGGCAGGATGGGTGGAAAGCCATGAATGATATATACTGACTACAGCCCTGACCTGGGTGAGATGAGGCAGAACTGAGGTGCTCGCTGACACCACATTTTTGGGATTCTCAATGTTTTCCCTCAATCGCCAGATGGTTTCAGTGTCAGTTTTACCAACTCCTTACCTATGTGGGTATCTCTCAGAATCTCCCTTTCCTGGCAGGCCTGGAGATCGGGTACCCATGGCTCTTCCCATTGTTCCAGCCGGGTGATCAGGTCAGGTTTGGGAATGGGAAATCCTGCTCGGGGGTGAAAAGAGACAAGATCAGGGTGCATGGAAGATTGGTAGAGTATTTGTCACAAAGGACATTCCTGGAGTTGAACCTGTGCCTGTGCTGTGCTGGGGGAACATGGAATCCAAGAGGATGGGAATGTGGTCACTGAGCCCCCTTGGGAAAGGCAGATGTCTGGGGAGGTGAGAGGAATTGTTACACCCTCACTAGGAGTTTGCAGGATCTGTGCACTCTGGGGGCCTTGCTGACACACACACAACTCTGGAGTTAAACCCCTGTCTATTTCTAAACCTGCAAAGCCCAGACCCCCCCTCATGGCTGGAGCTAGTCCCAAGAAGGGAGGTGAACAGGATGTGACAGTGCACCGCATATTCTTCATAGCGATATTATTATAAGATAATTATAGCGTAATTATTATTCCTTTTTTGCAAGACGGGTCATGTAAGATGTTATTGGAAAAGTTATGATTTGCTGAATATGAATATCCAATTTGTATGCAAGTATAATTTTTGTATCTAAAGTTATGATTATTGCCTCAGGATCTGTAATTCAAATGGGCTTACTCTGGAAAACACCCACAGCCAGCCTTTCAGGTACAACAATGAAGAAGCCAGACGGGGCTGATGGTCCATCAGCAAAGACAATGGACTGTGGAATAGCTTAAGCTTTCTGTGGGCGTTTTGGCCAGCCAGTTAGCAGTGGCTGCTATAACTCTACAAGGACATGTGACCAGACCACTTGTCTCTGGACTCCATTTTGCAATGTCAGTATTTTTCCACAAACCAGTCTGGGAACCAAGTTTTGAAACAAAGGGTTCCCACCACATGCTAAAGCTATCCAAGGCAGGGAGTGAATTCATCTGTTGTTCTTCACTCCCCATACAAGAAGACTCCTGGAAACACCTGAGGAACAAAGACTGAACTGGGGGAAGTGCTGGATCCAGGCTGAAGGGATTTCTAGCCTGTGTATAAAGACCTGAGAAACCCAAGCTGTAAAACTAACACAGCTTGTGCCTTAAGAATCTATAAGTCTGCCTGTACTATCAGTTAGGGTGAGAATCTGCTAACATATCCAATCTAAGCTTAGTTTGTGTTTTGTTTATTTGCTAGGTAACCTGCTTTGATCTGTTTGCTATCACTTATAATCACTTAAAGTCTATCTTTTGTAGCTAATAAACTGGTTTTATGTTTTAATCTAAACCCAGCGTGCCTTTAAGTGAAGTGTCTGGGGAAAAAAATCTTAGCTTGATTTAACACAAGTTTCTTGCATTTCCTCCCCACACTGAGGGGGCAGGCGAACTCTATGACCTTACCCTGTGCAGCGTAATATGGTATAATTTTGGGTTCATACTCCAGAGGGGGTGCATGCCTGGGGAGCTGGGAGTTATCCTGGTTGTAGCATTCCTGTTGTTGGTTCATGCAGGGGCTGGACAGAGAGCCTGCATGTAACTGCAGCGGGGTGTGTCCCTGCCTGTGTGGATGCTGGTGGAAGTGTAGGACTGGGAGTGGGTTTGCAGCTTGTCACAGAAGCACAGTTTGAGAGGGAGCCCAAGCCTTGTGGGTCAGAGGGCTCAGTGGTACCCCAGTTCCAGGTGGCACCCCAGGGGGAACCAGTCACACAGGGATTCTGTGTGTGCCTTAGAAATAATACAGACAGGACAATACATGACTTCTGGCCCCTTGAAAGCTGGAGGGGTGGGGATGAGATAGAATGTCCATTAGGTTTTGACACCCCTATCTCATTGGAGGGTGTAAGGAGATGAAAGTCTCTCTCACACAGCAGCTGTGGATTATAGGGTTGGTTCACCTCCAGTCAGGGCCGGCTCTGGCTTTTTTGCCACCCCAAGCAAAAAAAAAACAAAAAACCTGCGGGGTTGGGGGGGAGCATGGAGCGGCGAAGCAAAAAAAAAAACACACACAAAACACCTGCGGGGTGGCCGGAGTGGCAAAGCAGGAAAAAAGAAAAAAAGAAAACCCATGGGGCGGCCGGAGCAGCAAAGCACACACACACACACACACACACACAAAAAACACTTGCGGGGTGGCCGGAGCGGCAAAGCAGGAAAAAAAAAACCCACTGGGCGGCCGGAGTGGCAAAGCACACACACAAACACACTACAGCCTTGGATACACTTACAGATGTACAGCGCTGTGAGTTAAACCTGACTTCGTGCAGCTGAGTAGGGAAAGCGCTGCAGTCTGTCCACATTGACAGGTGCCCAGCGCACTGTCGTGGCCACATTTGCAGCAATTGCAGCGCTATTGGGAGCGGTGCATTATGGGCAGCTATCCCACAGAGCACCTTTTCCCATTCTGGCGCCGTGGGTTGTGGGAAGGGGGCGTGGGTGCGGGGAATTCTGCGTCCTGTCCCAATGCCCCGTGATGCATCGCTTCACATCCCAGAAATCCCTTTGTTTCCGTCCACCTTTGGCGCCATCTTTCAACGGTTTCTGTGCAGCGCGATCTGTCTGCGGGAAATGGAGTCCGAACTGCTGAGGCGTATGCTGACGACTCTCGCCAGCACGTCCCGTTTGGCTGTCGAACTATTCCTTAAGATCCAAAGTGACAGTGAGAGTGAGGGTGAGGAGTCCGACAATGATATTGAGCCGCGTAACGCGTGCAACACGAAATTGCTTGTGGCATTCACAGACATGTTCAGCACCGTGGAACTCCACTTTTGGGCTCGAGAAACAAGCACCGAGTGGTGGGATCACATCGTCATGGAAGTCTGCGATGACGAGCAGTGACTGCAGAACTTTCAGATGAGAAAAGCCACTTTCATGGGACTGTGTGAGGAGCTTGCCCCGACCCTGCAGCGCAAGGACATGAGATTGAGAGCTCCCCTGCCAGTGGAGAAGTGGGTGGCTATTGCAATTTGGAAGCTGGCAACTCCAGACAGCTACCGGTCGATCGCAAACCAGTTTGGAGTGGGAAAGTCAACCGTTGGAATAGTGTTGATGCAAGTTTGCAAGGCCATTAATCGCATCCTACTCAGAAGAACCGTGACTCTGGGTAACGTGCAGGAAATAGTGGATGGCTTTGCACAAATGGGGTTCCCTAACTGTGGAGGGGTGATAAATGGGACGCACATTCCTATTCTGGCACCACCCCACCTAGGATCCGAGTACATTAATCGGAAGGGGTATTTCTCTATGGTTCTCCAGGCGCTTGTGGATCACCGTGGGCGTTTCACTGACATTAACACAGGCTGGCCCGGAAAGGTGCATGACACACGCATCTTTCGGAACACTTGGCTGTTCAGGAAGATGCAGGCCGGGACTTTTTTCCCAGAGCGGAAGATCACGGTAGGGGAAGTTGAAATGCCCATTGTGATCCTTGGAGATCCCGCTTACCCATTAATGCTGTGGCTCATGAAACCCTACACAGGGAGCCTTGACAGCAGCAAGGAACGGTTTAACTACAGGCTGAGCCGGTGCCGAATGACTGTGGAGTGTGCCTTTGGCCGTTTAAAGGCCCGCTGGCGATCTCTGTATGGGAAGCTGGACTTGGCCGAAAACAGCATCCCTGCGGTTATATCCGCGTGCTGTGCCCTCCATAATATTTGTGAAGGGAAGGGTGAAAGTTCACTCAGGCATGGACCTCTGAGGTTCAACACCTGGAGGCTGAATTTGCACAGCCAGAGATCAGAGCTATTACAGGGGCCCAGTGCGGGGCTGCAAGGATTAGGGATGCCTTGAGGGAGCACTTTGAGGCTGAAACCCAGCAGTGATATCTGGTGCGCTGCACGGGTGTGAAGTGCAGTAGTTCCAATCTTTAGGAATCAGTGTTTGCTAAGCAGACAAGCAGATTTGCAGTGCCTGTTTATTTCCTGGGCTAAGGAGTCTTTTACTTTATGCAATAATAAAGAATGTTTTCAAAGCCAAAAAATCCATTTATTGAAAAGAAAAAAACATTATTTATTGAAAAGAAACAAGGGGGTGGAGTGGGGAACAGTACAATCACAGATTCGTGTATGTCCTGTCTGGTGTGCTGTGCAGGGAATGCTGCACTTCAGGACAGCTATACTGCATGGTGATGGGGGTTGAGTGCAGAGGGTAAGGGTCGTGGTTTTCAGGGCTGGGTGGTGAAGATACTGGTGTTGGAGGCAGCAGGTGGTGTGAAGAACACGGAAGTTGGGGAAAGTGGGTTGGAGGTGACAGTGGGGCACAACGGAAAGAGTTTTGGGACAAGGGCTGTAGGGTGGGGTGGTGTTTGTGTTTGCGGTACTGCTCCTCTTTCTGCATGGCTACCAACTCCTGGATAACGTCTGCTTGGCGCTCCAGGATGCTTATGAGCCTATCAGTGCTTTACTGCTGGTGCGCGGTGCTTTGCTGCCGGTGCGCTGCATTTTCCTGGCGGATCCTGCTTTCTCTCTCCCTCCAGTTCTGTGCTTTCTCATTCTCTTTAATAGATTGCTGCATCACTTCTTGCAGCATGTCTTCTTTGCTTTTTCGCGGTCTCTTCCTGAGTCTTTGCAGTCTCTGAGGAGGCGATAAGAGGGACGGCTGAGGTCTCAAGGTTGATGCAGCTGTATAGGCAAAATGCAACATTTAACAGAGGCAGCATTGTTTATACCTGACAGAGTAATGATTCCCCCCGCACTTAAGGAGTAGACAAGAACACAGGGTCTACACAATAGCATAATTTTCCCATCCGAAACAGAGCACACACGTCCCACGGGAGCCTCAAAATGGTGAGTAAGGGGGACTGATTGTTTCAGGGCTGCACTGTCCTCTGGGTTTCTGTGCCTTGGGGAGAGCCAACAGCTTCAGGGGGCACCTACACTGAACACTTTCCCAACATTTTCCACAGGAGTTCGTCCTGGACGATATCCCGCTGCTGAGGGTGACCTGGGAAGCAAGGGAGCGTCTTCTACTGCAATGCGGCTTCCGCCCTGGCCCATATGCAGCTTGCCTGTGTGCAGCAATGGTCTCCTCGCGGCACAGTGGCGCGGACATGTTAGCCTGGCTGGGACAAGAACCACGGTGGCTCTCCCGATAAACCTGCACAAGCGCATTGCACACGTTCTGCATGAGACATTCGAGGAGATTACCAAGGCCGATTACCGCAATGTGATAAACCACATTAATGCACTATTCCGCATCTAGGCATGCATGCCTAATCCTCCTCTCCCAAAGAGCCCGCACCGAAAAAATTCCTTCTCGAAAAAAAAAAAAAACGCTTACCGGGAACCTGCTCTTTTGTTTGTCCTTCACCAAGTACCAGCCGCTGCGACTGGCTACCTTTCTCCTGGCTCGAGAAGAGCTCCTGGCTGCATGGCTCCAGGGATTCCGGGATGTCTCCATCTGGCTCACCACCATCACTCCCGTTTTCCTCCTCCTCCTCCTCTTCCTCCCCCCCCACCGGCTCTGAAGTGTCCATGGTGGTGCTCGGAGTGGAGGTGGGGTTAACCCCAAGTATCGCATCCAGCTCTTTGTAGAATCGGCAGGTCGCAGGGGGAGCACCAGAGCGGCCGTTTGCGTCGCGGGCTTTGCGGTAGGCACTCTGCAGCTCCTTCACTTTAATTCTGCACTGGAGGGCGTCCCGGTCATGGCCCCTTTCCATCATGTCCTTTGATACCTTCCCAAAGGTATCGTAATTCCTACGGCTGGAGCGCAGCTGGGACTGTACAGCTTCCTCCCCCCCAAACACTGATGAGGTCCAGCAACTCGCCATTGCTCCATGCTGGGGCTCGCTTGGCGCGTGGAGGCATAGTCACCTGGAAAGATTCGCTGATAGCACTCCAAACAACGCCGGGCTGAGCAAACAGGAAGGGGATTTTTAAAATTCCCGGGGAATGTAATGGGTGGGTCACATGGTTGGTTACCTGAGGCCAGGGCAGTAGCGTTTGAACTGATGACCAGAGTGGCTAGAACAGGCATTGTGGGATACTGCCAAATAATTCTAGAGGCCATTCACAGCGCATTGGGCGGCCACACTGGCGCTGCAGTGGCAGCGCAATACTCGCTATTCCTCTCGGAGAGGTGAAGTACATGCAGTGCTGCAACCACGGAGATACAGCACTGCAAATGCCTTGCCAGTGTGGACGGGGAGTGAGTTACAGCGCTAGGGGAGCCTTTACAGCGCTGTAACTCGCAAGCGTAGCCAAGGCCAAAAACACCTGCAGGGCAGCCGGAGTGGTAAAGCGCGCGCACACACACACACACACACACACACACACACACACACACACACAAAACACCTGCGGGGTGGCCGGAGCGGCAAAGCAGGGGGGAAAAAAAAAACCCTGCAGGGCGGCCGAAGCCAGGATGCAGGCAGACTCCCTGTGCTGCAGACGTGCAGCGGAGTGCGCGCCCGGTCTATCGGGGGGCAGGAGGGAGCGGGGGGGAGAGAGAGAAGTGGGGCAGCCAGGGCTTCAGCGGGGCGCTCGCGATGCGGCCCCTCCCACTGCGCCGCCTGCCTCCTACAGGGCGGCCAGAGCAGCAAACCAAAAAGAAAAAAAAAAAAGGGCAGCCGGAATGCCGCCCCTTGGAATCTGCCGCCTCAAGCACGAGCTTGCTCGACTGGTGCCTGGAGCTGGCCCTTCCTCCAGTCTATCTCTCCAAAGATGCACCTGACAGATTTGGAAATGCAGACCCCATGGCTTCTAATAACAGAGAGGCCAGGAAAGCCTTACCCAGTGAGGTCACATTATCATAATTCTCCTCCATGACTTCCCTGTACAGGGCTCTCTGACCAGGGTCCAGCAGGGCCCCCTGCCCCTCGGTGAAATACACAGCCACATCCTCGAAGGTCACCGGCATCTGAAACAACAAATTTTCCCTACTCAGCACCTGCTGACACAGCCACAATCCCACTATTCATGGGAAGGAAGAAAGGAAGGAAGCAAGCAAGCCAGCTCACCGGGGGGAGGGGGGAAGGGGGGGGGAACAGAGGAGCAGAATCTCACCCCCACCCTCAGGGCCGGCTCCAGGCACCAGCTTGTCAAGCAGGTGGTTGGGGCGGCTACTCCGGAGAGGAGCGGCACGTCCAGCTATTCAGCAGCAATTCGACAGACAGTCCCTCACTCCGGCTCAGAGCGAAGGACCTCCCGCCGAATTGCTGCCGCAGATCGCGATCGCGGCTTTTTTTTTTTTTTTGGCTGCTTGAGGCAGCCAAAACCCTGGAGTCGGCCCTGCCCATCCTGCTCAGAGCAGCCAGGAAGCTTCAGGGAGTGGCAAGAAAGTGAGAGCTCCATGTCCCTCCCAGCAAACAGAGGAGGGCAGCGTCTTCTCATTTACCACAAACCTACTAGGCACAGGCTGATGTAGGAAGCAGAGCTCTGGGCAGGGGACAGAGACAGGAATCCCAGCACCCTCCCTTTGTATTCCCCGCAGTCTCTACCTAGTGGGTTCAGGCTCCAGCACTGTGGTCTGTTTTCCCAGCCCTGTCCAGGGGGGTGGGGCTGAGGAGACGGTTCCTGTTTCAGAAATGGGGGAATGTTCGCCTCCCAATAAGCCTGTTCATAAATCAGGCCTTAGCCTGAGCAAGTCTCAGTGGGTTTTTCAGACCCTATCCTCCTCCCTACCTGACCCTGTGTATTTTTTTTTTGGCCTTCCTAATTATATGTTTATACTTCATTTGCCAGAGTTTATGCTCCTTTCTATTTTCCTCAATAGGATTTAACTTCCACTTTTTAAAGGATGTCTTTTTGCCTCTCACTGCTTCTTTTACTTTGTTGTTTAGCCATGGTGGCACTTTTTATTGTGTCTTTTTAATTTGGGGTACACATTTAAGTTGAGCCTCTATTATGGTATCTTTAAAAAGTGTCAATGCAGCTTTCAGGGATTTGACTTGTGGCACATACCTTTTAATTTCTGTTTAGCTAACTTCCTCATTTTTTGTATAGTTCCCCTTTCTGAAATTAAATGCTACCACGTGGGGTGCTGTGGTGATTTCCCCCTCACAGAGATGTTAAATTTAATTATATTATGGTCACTATTACTAGACGGTCCAACTATATTCACCTCTTGGACCAGATCCTCTGCTCCACTGAGGACTGTATCAAGAATTGCCTCTCCTCTTGTGGGTTCCAGGACTAGCTGCTCCAAGAAGTAGTTATTCAAGGTGTCAAGAAACTTTATCTCTGCATCCCATCCTGAGGTGACATGTACCCAATCAATATGGGGATAGTTGAAATCCCCCATTATTATTGAGTTTTTTATTTTTGTAGCCTCTCATCTCCCTGAGCATTTCACAGTCACTATCACCATCCTGGTCAGGCGGTCCCTACTACTGTATTCTTGTTATTCAAGCATGGAATTACTAGATTCTATGATACAGTTTGGTTCATTTAAGATTTGTATTTCATTTGATTCTACGCTTTCTTTCACATATAATGCCACTCCCCCACTAGCACAACCTGTTCTGATCTTCCGATATATTTTGTACCCTGTATTACTGTGTCTCATTGATTATCCTCATTCTATCAAGTTTCTGTGATACCTACTATATCAATATCCTCATTTAATACCAGGCACTCAAGTTCACTCATCTTATTATTTAGACTTCTAGCATTTGCACATAAGCACTTAAAACAATTGTCACTTTTTAGCTGTCTGCCATGACATGGTGTAATTGAATGGGCCTTTTTTTTCCATTTGACTGTTTCTCATCAGATCCTTCCCGTATTTTATCATCCTCCATCCTCTCCTCCTTCCTAGGACATAGGGAATCTCCATTAATAGATCCTCCCCTAAGGGATGTCTCTGTCTGAACCACGTGCTCCTCCACACCTGTCAGCTTTCCCCCAGCTCTTGGTTTAAAAACTGCTCTATGACCTTTTTAATTGTAAGTGCCAGCAATCTGGTTCTATTTTGGTTTAGGTGGCGCATATCCTTCCTGTATAGGTTCCCCCTTTCCCAAAAGGTTCCTCACTTCCTAATAAATCTAAACCCCTCTTCCCTAAACCATCGTCTCATCCACACATTGAGTCCCTGTAGTTTTGCCTGTCTACCTGGCCCTGTGCATGGAACTGGAAGAATTTCAGAGAACACTACCATGGAGGTCCTGTACTTCAATCTCTTACCTAGCAGCCTGAATTTGGCATCCAGGACCTCTCTCCTGTCCTTCCCTATGTCATTGGTACCTACATGTACCACGACCACCGGCTCCGCCCCAGAACTACACATAAGTCTGTCTAGATGTCTTGAGAGAGACACGGTGGGCAAGGTAATATCTTTTACTGGACCAACTTCTGCTGGGGAAAGAGATACGCATTTGAGCTACATAGAGCTCTTCTTCAGGTCTGGGAAATGTACTCAGAGTGTCACAACAAATACAAAATGTTTAGCATTAGTAGGTAACACATATTTCAAGGGACCATTCAAGGAGAAATTGGTCCAATAAAAGATATTATCTCACCCACCTTGTATTTTTAATATACTGGGACTGACATGGCTTCAGCAACACTGTATTAAATATGAAATGGCAGAACTACTAACTGTGGTATGAATCTTTTGCTAAAATCAGCATCTGTAGCAGAAGACTGGACGATAGCTAACATAATCTCCAGAGGCAATCCTGGCAATTACAGGCCAGTAAAACTAACTTCAGTACCAAACAAATTGGTTGAAAGTATAGTAAAGAACAGAAATATCAGAAACATATATAAACATTATATGCTGGAGAACAGTCAACATAGCTTCTTCAGGCCAGAGAGAGGCAGACACTAGCCTCTTCTCTGTCTGGTGGCAGCAGCTAATGACTGAGTATCCCTGGTCTCCTCCAGCAGTCCCAGGGACAGCCAGGCAGATGTGATCTCATTCGCCCATTCGGATCTATCCCCTGCTGTTCTGGCAGTGACTCTGAGCCCTGAATCCTGCTCAGAAATCCAAGAGAGGCCCTGGTCCGTCCTGTCACTCCAGACAGTCCCAGTCAGGAACCAGAGCCCAGAAATCATGAGTTTGGCTTAAGAAAATAATGCAATCGTGTGTCTGTTGGGGGCAAGTTCCGTGGGGATATTTGCCTTGTAGCTTTGGAGCCCTTAGGGCTTAGTCCCCTGCGGGCCCCCCCCCCGCGTGACCATTTCCTCTAAAAACAAAATCCCGCGCTGGCTGCTGGGCGGGGCAGCTCCCCCCTCCCCGCCCTGTGTGCTGGGGGAGCTGCCATTGAGATCCATCTCTCAGGATCGCTCTCCTTTATCACTAGCCGCTCTCCCCATTCAGCCTCCGCTTGCACCGCCGTTCTCCCTCCAGCCTCACCCCCATCCCCACATATTCCTTCTATCCCAGCCCTGTTCCTTCCCGCCCCAGGATTCTCCTCCCGCACCCCGAGTCTCCGGCATTGCCTCATCCTCCCTGCTGCGCAACCACTGCCCCCCTACTCCCATTCCGCCCCCTGCATCCCTGTTCAGCCCCTTCTACCCCCTCACACATCCCATTTCATCCCTCAATCCCCTCCTGCCCACACACCCCCTGCCCCTCTTCAGCCCCTTCCGGCTCCCACCCCCCCCTTTATCCTCCCACGAGTCGCTGTCCCAGCCCTCCCCAGGGCGCGCGCTAGCTTCACCCGCCCTGCAAACAATGGGAGCTGGCGGCAGCTTTCCTGGGCACGGGGCAGGAATCGCAGCCAGCTCCGCTGGGAGCAGCCTGGGGGCAAACCCTCCCCCTGCAGCCAGGTTGGCACCAGGGGGCACCGCTCCCTGCGTCTCTTACCTCCCCTCCAAGCGGTGCCCTCCCTGGGAGCAGGGGCTGGGGCCCGGAAAGGGGGGTCCTGGCCAGGCTGGGGTCTCTGCACTGGGAGAGGCTCCTGGGGAGCACTGGGAATGTTACTGCTCGAGATTCACCTCTCCCGGCTGCAGCCAGGGCTCCGGAGTCCCAGCAGCAGCGGCCGGGGCTCAGGGATCTTGCAATGAGCGTGAGCTCCTCACAACGCCCCAGTCACTGCAGCGAGCGCGATTCACTTCCTGCTGCCCAGCCTGAGTGACCCCAGCGATCGCTCCCAGAGCCGCATCCCAGCTTCTCCTGGGTCCTAGCGAGCAAGGTATTGCACTGCAGTCCCCCTGCCCTAGACCCTGCCTCCTGGGGCCCCATGTCCCCTGGGCACAGGCAGCTTCTCTCAGCATAAAGGGGGCATCATACATAGAAGCCACTGTGTCAATGAGCAGAAAGGAGACGTCAAGATCCCAAGATGAGGGGAGAAGGGGCATTTCCATGGAGACTGGGCATTGTTCCATGGAGTCCCCAGTATTAACAGGGACACATGGGGGTCCTGGTCCTAGACAGGCTGCCCAGGATCGGGAGCAGCAGGAGACAGGTTTCTCGGTAACACTGACTCTGTGTGTGAGTCACTCTGATCACAGACTGGCACAGGGAGCAGTTTGTCAGAGACGGTCTCTTGTCTCCACACCAGGCTCACTTGCTATTAGCCCTGGGCCAGAATTACAAGCTCCGCTCCCTTAACTCGGGCCATGTAGCTGTCAGTGCTTTGCCATCAGGTTCCTCTGATTATTGATAGGGCTGGATTAACCCATCACTGGGTAATAGGCAACACCCCACCATTTCTGCCCCCTGCCAGTCCCCCTCTCCTGGCTGGCTCCCCCATGTGGGCACTGAGAGCAGCTCCCCATGCTGCGCCTGAATCTTGGCAATGAAGCACCAGCTGGTCTGGTTCTGAGGCTGGTGCTCTGAGGACTCTGGATAGGCCCGAATGTCCCACCATGGTTGCAAGAAGGGGAGGGAGGGGAGCATCTGGGGCCAAAATTGACCCAGTGGCATTGTGCCATGTGAGTTGAAACACCAAATTTAGCCTCCCCCCACCCGTAATGGGGCCCGGGCCTGAGACAAACCAGAGTGGGCAGTGGGACAGCCACATGAGAGACAGGCCAGGGAAAACATAGTGTGAGGCACGTGCTGGTGCTTAGGTATGAAATAGGGATCTGTGCACCTAGTCTGAGGCAGCTGGGATCATGCCCAGTACCAGATTTGTAGGCTCTTGGATGATTTAAATGACAGAAATTTAGGTGCATAGGATCTTTAGACACCATCAGAGTTAGGCAACAGCTGAGTGGCGGGGAGGGGTGGGGGGGCAGTTGAGGATTGATGGCGTCTAAATGTCAGATTCAAGTACCTAAAGTGAAAGTAGCAGCTGGGAACCTAAATCTTTTTGTGCATCTAGCCCCTGGTGCCTAACCTGCTTTGGTAACCCCACTAGGCCCCTATCTGCATCCTCAGGTACCTAATACCTTAAAAAATACAACCCTAAGTCATTTTGGGAAAGATGCTTTTGAAAAACTTACCCAAAAGCTAATGGGCTTTAAAAATCAGTTTAATATAACCTGGACCCACAAGCACTAAAATACCTTAATTGGAATAGTATAGGGCTTTGAATGGTATCACTACAAGGCAGGGTCTGACAGTCAGTGCTAAATGTCTGAACAGACCCAATGTTAATGATTATTGCTAAAGCCAGGAACAGATTGACTTTGCTCAGAAAATGTGTTCTGCACTCTAGGGGTAAGTGCTGTAATTCTGGGGGAGAACAATCTGGTTTTTAGACATAACAGAAGGTGAATGAAGTGCAGAGCCTCGTTCTCTCAGCAATTGAGAGATGCTGCCCCCTCCCCCCATCATTCCTATTGGGACGTCACTCATAGCCCTTTAGATTTCAGGATTGCTCCTGATATGTACAAAATCATTACATTGGCTGATCTGCATTTTGAAACTGTAAACTCTTTCCCTGAGGAGCTGTCTCCCATGATATGTATAAACAGTACCTAGCACAATACGGCCGTAGTCTTCTGTGGAATGTCTAGCTGCTGCTGTATTACAAATAATCATGATATTAACTGAGATACAATTATGTTGCAATGAGACAAGAATGAATTTGGATGAAAGTGTGATATGAGGAACAGGCCGAGTATCAACAGAGAGAGACTTCCAAACCTACCAATCTAAACTCCCAGTGTGGCAAGACCTTATTTACAGGTTTAATTTTACTACTACCTATAGCCCCATTGATTTAAATGGGTCTCAGCTAGAATTAACCAGGTGGTAAGGTTGAGAGAGTGGGGATCTTGGGCTGAAACCCAGCTCAGAGACCAGAATCACTTTAGCCATATTATACATATATAAATTTGTGAGTATAGTGGCTGCAGTTGAGGGTATGATAGGGCAGAAGTGAGATTGTATGGGAAACGTCACTGTGTATTTCCATACCAGACCATGTTAGCATTGCTTTTACTGTTAACCTCCACTCTGAATCTGCTGGGTAGTTAATGCAAAACAAACTACACTTGGGAGTGTGAGAAACTAAATTCTACTTTATTATTCCAAAGGATGGACAGACTCCTTTCCCCAGCCCAGCTCAGCATGGTACTTTACATCCCCAACCCAGCACATTGCTGCGCCCAAATCCCTCATACAGCAGCAACAGAGCAACAGTTACAAACTGGTAGAAAAGTGCAGAGAATCCAGGAGAGATGCTGGGACCCAGACACAAAGCAAACACTCCGAGAGCAGGGAATCCAAGGAACTGAGATTAGAGGGGTACAGTGTGGGGTGAGTGGGGAAGACTGTTTGTCATCCCCATGCAGGACACTGGTAGATGGGGAGGGGATCACCAGCTGGGCTGTCAGGCTCCTCATCTCTCTCTGGCCTCTATGATGGGGGTCAGTCTCGATTCAAGGCTGGCTCAGACTAGTTGGCTTCCCCATCTTGTCTCTGCCCAGCCTCGTCCTCTCAGCAATCGGGAGACGCTGTCCCCTCCCCTCATATTTCATCTAGAGACATAATTTGTAGCCCTTTAGATTTCAGGGATGGCTTCACCCAGCACTCACAGGGCAATTCCTGTCTCTCTCTGGCATTGGCACAGCAAGTTCACAGTTCTCAGCATCAGCTCTCTGGTTCTCAAGAGAAAAGCCTGCAGTTTCCCAGCTCTGTTTCCCCACTCTCTCCCACTCCTGACTGCATCTCACATCTCTGCAGGGATCAGGCAGTAACTCCATGTCCCGTTCAGTCTCAGCCTCTCAGAGTGTTAATCTAGCACTCAGCCTCGGTATTCATGCTGAAAGATATTGATAATTTTCATTGTTCAAACACACAAAAATCTCATGACAAAGGGTTAAGAAAGGTTAAAATAAAATAAAAAAGACTCTTCTGGCAAATGATCATTTGTCTCGTAAAGTCCTCAATAAAACTGGGCTACATCCTATCAAACTAAACTAATATCAAACTATGTAACCAAACAGCCTTCAGGAAGAGAGAAAAGCCAACACTACAAGATGGGGCTACAAAACACTTTCAGGTTCATAAAGTGAAAACCCACAGAATCATAACTCCCAAAAGAAGGAAAACAAATATATCCATTTTCCTCTGAACTGGCTAAATCTGCTGTACTCAGCACCTCCTCATTATTTGGTTGCGTCATTTACAAAAGTTTTAGTATTGTCCTAATGCAAAAAAGAAACAAAAACAAACCAAAGCTAAAATCTATCTATCTACAAATGTTCTGGACTTGGCTGGAAAAAGCCAGAAGACACTTTACCAATAGATGGAAACAGGGATTTAAGCTCAAACAGAGCTTTCGGGTTCATTTGAATTCCCCCTCCAAGTATGGGACACTTTCATCTCTAGCCCTCAGGAGTCTGTGTCAGGATCAAAAAAATCAAAGTGCGATTCCAAAGCGTGGAGAGTAAAGAACATTGTGGCAAGTGCCACGCTGGGAGGTGGAGGGTAGAATGGGAGGACGATAAACTCTCCAAGGCTCGGACACAGGTTGCTGTGTTGGGGTGGAGCATGACAGTGAAGGAGGGAGGAGGGAATCCCTCCAACTCATCCAATCACCCTCAAAAAACACAGAATCCAAACACCACATTTTCCTATCTCTGCTCCAGCAATTTTAGAATCTATTTAATTCTGGTCTCTAAGGGAGTCAATGTACAAAAAATAAATGTTTTTGGCATAACCTGGAGCAATGTGAGACTATGTGGGAATGAGACAATCTCTCCCCAAAGGGGGAACTCAATGACTCTAACAATCACTCTGCTAATCGGGGGAATCAGAATATATAAAATGGTTGGGGTCAGTCTAGACTAGGAAAAGTGGGGGAGGGTCAGGGGAGATTTGCTAGCTAATCCCAACCACTTTTCCCACCACAGACAGACCCTCAGAAGCTGATGCTGTGCAGGCAGAGGTGGGATCTCGAAGCCTTTACACCTCCCACAAAAGACGGTGTGGAAATCAGTCTCTCTTAGTGGTGCTTTCTGAATGCAGAGGGGGCAGGGAAAAGGGGCAGAGGGGGTGAGTGATAAGAGGCAGCACCTCTCTTCCCTGTACTCTCCTTTAGAATCATAGAATATCAGAGTTGGAAGGGACCTCAAGAGGTCATCTAGTCCAACCCCCTGCTCAAAGCAGGACCAATTCCCAGCTAAATCATCCCAGCCAGGGCTTTGTCAAGCCGGGCCTTTCTTATCCCATGATCCCTAACACTTGATTTCCTCAGCACCCACTTTTTCCCACATCCACCAGACCCAACCATTTAATCCCCCAGTTTCTTCCCCCAAACCCATCCCTCCTGGTCCCTTCACATTTGCTCCCCCAGAACCCAGCACCTCAGGGGATTTAGGGAGGGGAAGAGCTGCTAGCCCCCAGGGACACTCACCCTACTGGGACCAGCTCTAAGTAAGTGAGGGAGCCCATCCAGGGGTTCCTGAAAAATGGGGGGTGGGGCAGGTGTCCCGAGTGAATGACGAGCCTGGCCCAAGTATCCCTCTCCTAGTCTCCATGGAAAGGACATCGCATCTTGGAAGGGAAGGGAGAGGGGGGAAATTCATTCAGGCTGAATAAGCTTCTGGAGGATTTTCATTCTCCCTTCCCCCGCAGGTTAGCAGGAGGCAGAAAGGCCCATCAGTTCAGCAGCCAGGCCTGCAGCAGGGAGGACGTCGATTTGCTTAGACCAGGCAAAATCAGGCTCATTGATCATCTCTGGGTCAGCGTCTGCTGGAACCTGCCCCCAGAGATGGGCAGCTGGATACATGGGAGCCAAATGTCACTGCTGTGTGTGGGAATTAGGAAATGGAGTTTTCACTGTGGCCAGCCCTAGTCAGGGCACTGAGAGAATTTCTCTCCTGTGTGGAGGAGTCTCTGATGTCCAGTGTGATGTTAGCTCCAATGGAAGCATTTTCCATGCTAAGGACATCTGAGAGGCTCTTCCCTGGGTGGATCTGCTAATGCTTGATGCCGTGTGAGCAACAAATTAAGTTTCCCCCACATTCAAGCTCTTTCTTGTGTGAATTGTCAGATGGGGAGTCATGTGTGTGCTCAGACTGTATCTCTTTCTGCGGTTATTGAAGCTTTTGCCACAATCCAAATATTTATGTATTCTCCATTGTGTGGTTTGTCTGATGTGAAGCAGGGTTTGATCTTTGAATGAAACTTTTTCCACTGTCATGCTAAGTTCAGTGTAAGCTGCGCGGCCATGCAGCTGTGCAGCAGCCTATTTAACACCGTGATGGCACTGAGGGAACCCTCCCGGCCAGGACCTGCCGCGGCCAGGGGAGGGGCAGCCCGAATGCAGCCCAGGCCTGACCTGCCACAGTCAGGGAGAGACACTTTCCCCCTCAGCCCAGGTGCTGCTGTGGGGAGAGAGAGCTGGGGAAGTCCTCTCTCCCCTCTGTAGCCCCAGAGCACCCTCCTGTACCCCAAATTCCTCATACCTGACCCCACCCCAGAGCCCACACCCCAGCTGGAGCCCTCACCCCCTGCACTCTAACCCTCTTCCCCAGCCCAGAGCCCTTCATCGCAGGCCACACCCCAGAGCCCACAGCCCCAGCTGGAGCCCTCACACCCTCGCACCTCAACCATCTGTCCTAGCCCTGAGCCCCCTCCCACACTCCGAACCCCTCGACCCCACCCCGCCACATGACTTTCGTTTTGTGCACTAATATGAAGGTGATGTGTCACACAACACCTCCATATTGGTGCACATAACAAAATTAATTCCGCACATGTGTGGGAAAAATTAGAGGGTACACAGCTGTCAAGGCATTTATAGATTCTGTCCCATGTGGATTCTCCAATGTATTGCAAGGTATGAGCTGGAACTGAAGCTTTTCCCATTATCCAAGCATTTATTCGGTTTCTCTCCCGTGTGGGTTCTCTGATGTGTAATGAGTTGTGATCTGTCACTAAAGCTTTTCCTGCACTCAAGGCACTTATAGTGTCTCTCTCCCATGTGCAGTCTCCAATGAGTATTAAGACTTGAGCTCTGACTGAAGCTTTTCCCACAATCCAAGCATTTATAGGGTCTCTACCCCATGTTTATAGGGTCTCTCCCCCATGGGTAATACTAATAAGATTCCGACAGTAGCTTTTCCCACACTCACTGCATTTATAGGGTTTATTTTCCTTGTGATTTGTCTGTTGGGCTGCGGTTTCTTTGGGATCCTTGCCTCCTTCACTACATTCAATTGATTCATCCACTTTCTTCCTTGTGCGGTTTCCCAGCTTCCTCTCTGATCTGTGCCAATTATTCCAGCCTTTTCTCTGTTCCAAGCACTGGGGACAAAAATGTTCAGCTCTTCTCCAAAAGGTCACCTGGAGTTCCACTTGCTCAGGATCTTCCTGCTGTGGATTTGCCTCCTCGTTCTCACTCATTGTCTCGTATCAGAGGGGTAGCCTGTTAGTCTGAATCTGTAAAAAGCAACAGAGGGTCCTGTGGCACCTTAGAGACTAACAGAAGTATTGGGAGCATAAGCTTTCGTGGGTAAGAACCTCACTTCTTCAGATGCAAGTAATGGAAATCTCTAGAGGCAGGTATAAATCAGTATGGAGATAACGAGGTTAGTTCAATCAGGGAGGGTGAGGTGCTCTGCTAGCAGTTGAGGTGTGAACACCAAGGGAGGAGAAACTGCTTCTATAGTTGGATAGCCATTCACAGTCTTTGTTTAATCCTGATCTGATGGTGTCAAATTTGCAAATGAACTGGAGCTCAGCAGTTTCTCTTTGGAGTCTGGTCCTGAAGTTTTTTTGCTATAAGATGGCTACCTTTACATCTGCTATTGTGTGGCCAGGGAGGTTGAAGTGTTCTCCTACAGGTTTTTTGTATATTGCCATTCCTGATATCTGAGACTCATTGTCTCATCACCTTCTGGGGGAGAGAGAGAATCCAGGCAGGAGTCATTGCCTGGACTGGTCAAAAGGACAGAAAGGGGAATAGCAATGAGAGAAAACAAAGCGCAATAACCGTGGGAAGAATGAAAAATTGGATTCTACGTCCACATCCCATCCAAACACTCACAGGGAAGTGAAGATGAGGAGAAAACTCCTGGCAGCTAACAGGGTGGGTGAGAAACCATGAGCGATATCTCCCATGATGTCATGAAACCTGCTGACCACAGCCTGACCTGAGTGAGATGAGGCAGAACTGAGGGGCTCATACCACATCTTAGAGATTATAAACTTTTCCTTCATTTGCCGATACTTTTTGTGTCAGTGTCACTGACTCCTCACCTGCGTGGCTGCCTCTTGGGATCTTCCTTTCCTCGGAGGCTTGGAGATGCGGGATCCACAGCTCTTTCCCTGCTTCCAGCCGGGCGATCAGATCAGGCTTGGGAATGGGAGTCCTGCTCAGGGATGAAATCAGGTATGATCAGAGTGCACTGAGGATTGGTGGAGTATTTGTCACAAAGGACACCATCTTGAGTTTAAACTGACCCCATGACTTTCTTGGGGGTTGTGGGATCTGAAATGATGAGAACATGGTCACTGAGCCCCCTTGGGAGAGGCCGATGTCTGGGGGAGGGGGAGTTGTCCCACCCTCACTAGGAGTTCTGAGGATCTGTGGGCTCTGGGGGACTTTCTGAGGCACACACAGGTCTGGTGTTAAACCCCTGCCTATATCTGAACACCCCAGAGCCCTCCCCAGACATGGAGTTAGTCATATGAAGGGAGGTGCACAGTGTGTGAGTGAGAATTAATGCAGATAGGATAATACACTGCTTCTGCCTCCAGGAAAGCTGGAGAGATGCGGATAAATTAGCATGTCCATTAGATTCATTTCAGAGTAGCAGCCATGTTAGTCTGTATCCGCAAAAAGAACAGGAGTACTTGTGGCACCTTAGAGACTAACAAATTTATTTGAGCATAAGCTTTCATGGGCTAGAACCCATTTCATCAGATGCATAGAATGGAACATATAGTAAGAAGATATATATGTATATATACATATATACACACACACCTGCTCATAAATCATCCCCTAGCCTGAGCATGTCCCAGCATGTTTAACACAGCCGGTCCCCGTCCCTGGCTCACTCTGTGTATTTCTGGCCCTCCCTCTCTACAACAACCTTCCCCAGCAGCTCCCCAAAACATCCCCTACCTAAGATGGCTCCAGCACAGCCATTCCCCTTCCCTGTCCCCTAGGAAGTAGGGATGATCTGGAGCAAAACAGGGTCATTATTCTGCAGCCTGTCAGGGTGAGGAGGACAATTGGGGAAGTTTCTGAATTAGTGTTAATCCATTTCACACCCCAATTCCCCCCAAGCTCTTTCCCTGCAGACAGACACTCTAGATTCCGCCATGCTGGGAAAACGCTCAGTTACCTTATTACAACACAGACCTGACCCCTCCCACAGGGACCAAACCCACAAGACACTTTAAACCCCATACGAACACAGTCTCTGAGCCAAATGCTAGAAAAGAGCAGAATCGAAGAAGCCACTTCGGTGGATCCCCCCTGACACTGTCCCCAGGCCAGCACATTCGCCCAGCAGCATGGAGAATAAGCAGAAGCAGGAACTGGCTTTTACTTTCTCTGCTCCTCACCTTTTTCCCAAGTAAGTCAATCTGCCCCGGGGTGCTGCAGGAAATGGAGCTGGGCAGGGCTGGGAGCCGGGAACCTCCCTCCCCACTTATTGCTCCTGCGGCCCCATTCAGTCTCTCCTGTCTCCTTTCTGCATGGAAGAGCTGGTTACTGTCCTGCCATTCCTGTGGGTGTTTCCTCTCCAATAACTACTGTCACTGCTAACAGGAGTGTGGGCCTGGGTGTGTCGGAGGCAGCAGCTCTGGGACTCACAGAGAGCTGGAAGAAGAGATGGGGTGAGGAGGGGCCGTTTGAGCAGTTACTTTTCTGTCTGTCCCCAGCACTTTCTCCAAGTTCTCTATCATCACCTGGAGTCTTCAGCTCAGGAGCTTGTCGTGGCAGAGCCCGGGGCAGACCTAGAGCACTGATTCCAGTCACAGGAGAAAGTCCCCCCCTCGACTGGACATAGAGGGGGCATTAGTGATGGTCTACCCCACCACAGACACTGCTGGGCAGCAGCAGCTGCTAAGCCCATGTTCCCAGATCACAACAGAGGCAGCAGCATCTACCCCAGGAAGCCCAGCTAGCTCTAGGGTTGCAGTATCCTGAGCACAAAGAGAGACTGATACCAGCCTCCTCTGCCTTAGCAATTACCAGAGCCCTCTAGTGGGGGCAGCTAATGACGGAGCCTCCATGTGCTGCCCCTGCAGGCCCCAGGGACAGTCAGGCCAGTGCTGATCTCATTTGCCCATCTAGTCTCACACTGGAACCAGAGAACCACTTCAAACTGGGATTTTGTACTTAAACTGGAACAGAACCTGAACCCTAGTTTTGTTTTACTGACTGAACCCGAACTGAACAGAAAAAACAAAAACAAAATAAGTTTCAGTTAGACTCCTTACCTGCTGTTGCTTACAGTGACTCTGGTTTGATGCAGAATCCTGCACAGAAATCAGAGCAGGACCCTCTTCAGTTCTGTCAACCCCAAACATTTAACATCAGGAGTCAGACCCCCAAATAATTAGATTGTCTTAAGAAAATCAAAGACTAAATTGTGAGCAGTGTGTGTGTGGTGGGAGAGGGGGAGTATTTGCCTTGTATAGTCTGAGCCCTTAGAGGGAAGTCCCCTGCCCACCCCCAATGCTTGTTTGACCATTTTTAGGGGGAAAAGATTCACCACTGGCTGCTAGGCGGGGCAGCCCCTTCTCCCTCTCCTACCCCATGGGCTGGGGGAGCTGCCATTGTATCTCTCACCATCCCTCTCCCTTCTCCTACTCTCTGGCTCTCCCTTCCCCAGACGGTCTCCGCTTGCTCTCATATTCTTCCTCCAGCCTCCCCACAGCCCTTTCTCCTCACATCCCCCCTTTTCCTTCATTTATCGCCCCACTCAGAGTTTCCCTCTATTCCAGCTCTGTTCCCCTGAGCTCCAGAATTCTCCCCCTGCCCCCTGATTCCTGGGTATTCCCTCAGCTTCCTTTTTGTGGCCCCACATCCCCATGGCCCCATCCCACCCCTGCATCCAAGTTCCCCCCCCCCCCACACACACACATCCCTGTTCACCCCTCAATGCCCTCTGACTCTCAGAGCCCCCTCCCTCTCTTCATCCCCCTTCAGGCTCCCACTCCCCTCTGGCTCCCCACCTGTCACTGTCCCACCCCCAATCCCTCACACTCACTGCAAACAATGGGAGTTGGCAGCCAACTTTCCTCTGCCAATGCAGGGAATCGCAGCCAGCACAGCTGGGAGCAACCTGGGGCATCCCCCTGCCCCTGCAGACAGGCTGCACCGGGAGCAGCACTTTCTGGGGATGGGGGCAGGTGTCACCTTCTCTCCATGTGGGGCACTGCCTGGGAGCAGGGCTCTGGGTTCCAGTAAGGGGGAGCAGGACAGGCTGGGGTCTCTGCATTGGGAGAGTCTCTCAGGGAGTAGCGGGAATGTTCCTCCCCCGCCTGCAGCTAGGGCTCTGGGGTCCTCAGTGGCAGCAGCCGAGGCCCTGGGGTCTCCCAAAAAAGGTGGGTTGCACCGCAACAGAGACACTGCAGGCGCGACTGCAATTCACTCCTGCTGTCAGGCTGAGTGACCCTGGGGATTGCTCCACCCAGCACCTCCTGGGTCCTAGCAAAATGGATAGCACTGGGTCTGGCCTGTGTCTGTCTGTTATTGTTATTATTTATTTTGTTGTCACCCCTAGGTAGGGTTACCCTAAATCCGTATTTTCTGGACATGTCTGGCTTTTTGGTTCTTAAATCGCCATCTGGGAGGAATTTTTAAATATCTAAAAATGTCCAGGATTTTGCCATTATTATTTTTCCCCAAAGAAGAGTTGATCATTCAAGAAAGAGAGTGAATGTCAATCATTTGAGAAAGAAAGTGAATGTTGCTCACTCGAGAGAGTGCCCGCTTTTCCCCCCTAGCTCCCAGTGCTTGCGCCGCGAAACAGCTCAGGGGAGGAGGCGGGTCTGGGGCGGGGATTTGGGGAAGGGGTCCAATGGGACAGGGAGGGGGCGGAGTTGGGGTGGGGACTTTGGGGAAGGGGTTGAAATGGGGGCACAGAAGGGGCGGGGAAGGGGTGGAGTTGGGGCAGGGCCGGGGGCGGGGGGCACGAGCACTCACCGGCACCGGGGAAAGTTGGCACCTAACCCTATGGTTCCAGACAGGTAAGATCATTTTTCCATAGTGGCGATAGTGCAACATCAACAATTTCAGTGTCTTTTCTGAGTTTGTAGCGTGCACGGTAGTGTTTCCTCAAGAGCTCTTTATTTGATATTTTATTTCACTACCCCCAAACACAATGCCAAAATGAAAGTGTAAATTCACTGCAGAACTAAAGACGAAATTCCCGTGTTTTCGAAGTGGTAGAAAAGAATGGGAAGCTGAGTGCTTGGTATGTAGACCTGGTACTTACGTCTCTGTGAAAAATAAAGGCGCTAATGATTTACAAACTCATACGGACTCAGACAAGTACAAAAAAGCAGTTTGGGGAGAGAGCTCATCAACAAAATTGACAGATTATTTTGTAAAACCAGGCAGCAAATCAGAGGCTGCTGTTACTGCAGCAGAGGGTGCTTTTGCATTTCACGCCGTTAAGCATCAGAATAGCGTTAAATCAATGGATTGCACCTCTGTCTTGTTGAAGAAGACATTCCCTGATTCTGAAGTAGCATGGAAATTTTCAAGTGCTAGAACCAAGACAGAAGCAATTATCTCTGTGCTTGCACTGCATTCTGTTGATGTTGTTCTGAAAACATTTGAAGAAAATGACATAGCTTACTGTGGAGTTGCTGCAGATGGAAGCAATCACAGTTCAGTGAAAATATTTCCAGTAATTATTCAGTATTTCAACTGGAAGAATGGCGGTTTGCAGTCAAAATTGATTGAGGTCCAGAACACACCTAATGAGACTGCTGACACAATTGCTCATTACATAAAAGAAACGCTTGAAAAAAATGGTTTGTTCGAGAAGTGTATTGCATTTACAGGTGACAACTGCAATACAATGTTTGGAGGACTCCGGCGTGATGAAGATGGAAAGAATGTGTTTGCAAACTTAAAAAACTTGTTGCAGAAGAGAACATTAATTGGTGTGGGTTGCCCAGCACACATTTTGAACAGCTGTGTTCACCATGCAACAGAAAGAATGAACGTTGACATTGAGAACATTATTTTTAAAATTTACCAGTACTTTCATATCTACACTGTCCGAACTGAGTGGCTGAAGGAGTACTGAGAGTTTGTTGATGTTGAATACAGAAAGCTGTTTTCTCATAGCAAGACACGATGGCTGTCATTATTTCCAGGCATTACAAGGCCGATACAGATGTTTCTGGCCTTGAAGTCATTCTTTCTGTCACAGGACAAACCACCCACAGTGCTTGAGACATTTTTTGAGTATGAATTAAGTGAGATTTACCTCTGGCACATGCATTCACTCATGAGTGTATTCCAAACTTACATCCAAGAAATCAAAAGGGAAAGCAATTCTGTCGTGGAAGTGCTGAAAAGTTTGAACTCGGTTCACACTACCCTTCTTGAACGCAAGACTCACCACTTTATGTCCCTGAAAGTTAAGGGACTACTGGCACAAAAGTGCATGGAAGGAATTGATAAAGGGTGTGACAAATTCTGTGCTGAAGTAGATAATATGTACAGCAGATGCTTAGAATATTTGGAGAAGTGGCTTAGACCCCTGGAAGACTTCTCTTGTTTCAGGTGGATTACCCTGTGTGAGACACTGAATTGGAGTGATGTGGAACCTTGTATCAAGTACCTGATCGATAAGGGGGTGAAAATTGATGACGTGAAGTGTTTTGATCAGGTCAGCAACTTGAAGAAGTTTACAGAAAGTTGCAACAGTGATGAAGAGTTCAGTAATTATTTGCTAGCACACCAAAAGTGGACCAAATATTTTGAGAAATCTAAAAACATTGAGTGTCATTCAGAACTGTTAAAGATTGCACAATTCTTCTTTGCTATTCCTTCTCACAATACAAATGTAGAGCGAATTTTTTCACTGATGCAAAGCCAGTGGACAAAGGAAAGGAACAACTTGAATGTTGAGTCGCTGAAAGGAATTCTACTTGTACAGTACAACTTCAGACAAACTTCTTGCAAAGACTTTCATGCCTTCTTAAAGAGCAATCAACCACTGCTGCGAAAAATGCGATCTACAGAAAAGTATGTGTGGCCACATGAGGAGAAAGAAAACTGAAGAACTGGTGAAAGGAAAGGATTCACTACATATAAAGAAGTACAGTAAACTTTAAATAATTAAACTTCACTTTTGAGGCCATATCACTTTTTCTTTTATATACACCACAACTTACACATAGTGGGTTCTAATGTATTATCCATAGGATAAAAAGTAGCATCATCAACCTCAGCCATCCCTTTCTAGGTGGCCATTGACTGTTCTGCCCTGGGGCCCAGAATTGCTGTTGGCAGGTCTGAATTCCCCTAGCATGTTCTGTCTGTGTAATAGTGCCTGATTTTGCACAGGCTAGTTTGGCAGCTTTGAAAAGTTGTGAAGTTGTTTGAGTGAATAATGTTACTGGCTATCCTATGAGACATGCGGTGTTGGGTAACTCAGTCAAGCTGCCAGTCATTTCCCTTTTTATATTTTTATTGTGTTCAGTTTCTTTCTTTATGCAAATTAATCAATCAAATAAATAAATACATACATAAAGGATTATTGTTTCTTTCTTTATGAAAATTAATCAAATAAATAAATAAAAAGGATTACACTGCAGCCACCTGCCCCAGACCCTCCCTCTCCGGGGAACCACATCCCCCTAGGAACAGGCAGCTCCTCTCAGCATTAAGGAGGCATTATGCATAGAATGCACTCTGTCAATGGGGGGGACAGAGAGGAGACATCCCGCTTGGACATCTATAGAGACTTGGGACATGGAGGTGATGGATTTCTGGTCCTACAGATGCTGCCCGGAACCCAGAGAGGCAGGGGATATTTTTCCCAGTGAGCGACACTGTCTGATTCACTCTGAAGAGATTGATCCAGGGAGCAGTTTGTAAGATGTGGTCTCTTTTTCCCACAGCTGTTCACTGTCTGCTAGCCCTGGGCTGAGCTGCAAGGTCTGCTCCCTTAGTTCGGGCCATGGAGTTATCAGTGCTATGTCACCAGGTTCCTCTGGTTATTTGTAGGGTCAAATTAACTCATCACTGGGCTGTAGGTAAAAATCCCTCCAGTTCTCCCCCCGTTTCCACACAGGGCTACCTGCTGTGCCTCACCCTGCCAGTGTAACTTCGCCTGCACAATTTGCCTCTGGTACCAGTTATTAAAATCTGTGTATCCTCTCCTTTGCTGCCCTGTCACAATTTGCTGCTTTTGCCTTTCCCCATCCTACAGTCCAAGGGCAGTAAGTTTTGATGGATGGAGGCATTCCCACCACAATTTGCTGCCTCTCACCTTCCCCATCCTCTACCTTTCCCTATCTCCTAGTCCAGAGGTAGAAAGTTGTGATGGATATGGGGTATCGTAGCCTATAGGGCTAGCCAGCTTGCTTGCCTAAATATCTTTTCTTATGGGTTTCTTATTTTCTTATGGGTTTGACTATTTATTTTATTATAATAGATTTATAGATTTAATTAGAGTATGTTTGGCTATAACACAAGGGAACTACAGGCCACATCCTGTGTGTTGAGCTAAGGCAAAGTTAATGTACATATGTTTGGGACCTTTCACCTAGATAGGTGGTGATGAGCTAAAGCATAAGGTCCATATATGGTTGTGACCTTTAACATAGATACATAAAGAATGCGTTGAAGCAGGGTGGTATACGGGGGGCTACCTAAGTGCATACCCTCTTTAAACTTAACAGGTACACCACAACTTGGAACTTGCAAATAACTGAAATAACTGGGTAGGACAGAAATAACAAATGTGAGAATGAGCTAATGTCATTAATATGTATGTATATGTCATCAATAAATATAAACATACCAGTCTATGGAGTAAGTGTACCCTAACATTTCTGTGGGTGAGAAAACTGAGTTTGTACAGAGAAGGAGGGCTACCTTCTACCATGCCAAAGAAGCTTCTTTGTTCTTAGTTTATTACCCTTTGGTTTATTAGTCTGTTAGTTCTGAATTGTAAGTTTTAAGTCAGTTAGTTCAGTAAAACTCTCAATTAGCTTCTTCAGTCTTCTATAGCTCTCAGCTCTCTAGCTTCTCCTAAGCTCTGCACTTCCCACTCAAGAACTGAGGAACCTGGACCTGAACTCTCTTAGCATGCCAGAGGCAAGGCTGGTTCTTTGTCTCTTATCACCAGGTTATCAAGGAAGGCTCTGAGTATATTAATCAAAAGCTTTATAGTGCATAATATCACACGTATCTCTAGAACAATATTATTGCCTTTGTAACTCTGATTATTTTACCATTTAATTACTGTTTGATTACTATTCCATTTATCTCAATAAAAGTCTTTAAAGCTACATTTGTCTCAATGTGAGTGTCCTTGTCATACATCCCAAGGGTCCTTGCAACTCTGTGTAGCCTGATTCTGGGACAAGAATCTTATTATCTTCTGATCAGATCAACTGGCGAGCCTATAACTCATATTATCTAACTAATAATATTAACCTCCTAAAATCAGGCAACAGTATGCCTGTCACAATTTGCTACCACTACCTTTATCCATCAATACAGTATTGCCAATTTTGGGAGATCAAAAATCATGAGTCCGACCCCCAAAAATCATGAGAATGGCCCAAAAAACTTAACATTTTAATAAAATATTATATTGTGTTTTTAGGTCAGTCTCTTGATGCTTGAACTCCCCCTGCGTGACCTCAGGGTGTGTGCATGTGACAATTAATGTCTCCTACGTACTGGGTAAGGTGATTTTGGCCCCTGCTTCAGGAGCTCTTGGCCCCACATCTGCCCATCTACTGCCAAGCAATTAATCCTGTCCCCCATCAGTTCTGTTCCCACCCAATTCCACTCAATTCAGCCCCCCAGTTCAATCCCCCATCCCCCATCATCACCACCCCATCGAACCCCACCGCACTCAATGCATCCTCCCAGCACTCATCCCATCTGCTCAGAACCCACCATCAATGCAGTTCACTCACCCGACTAACTTCAGCCCCCCTGCAACTCCCAGCTTCATCTCTGCTCCTTAGGGTTCTTCAGCATCCCCAGGGTGGGGGGCTGCAGTAGGGTCCCCTCTTCCACTTCCCAGGGGAACAACCACCTGGGGCTCACAGCTGGAGCCCTGCCTTGCTCACGGTAGCTGACAGGATTTCTAAGCCTCACTTTTAGAACTCTCAAATGTCAGGATTTTTTTTTCAGTTGATTCAATTGCTTATTTGATGGTTGGCCCCTCTGCCCCCTTCTTTCTGTCTCAACTGAAGTTCTCTCTTCCCCCCACTTGTTAGCTTGGTAGCTTTGTTTACCTGATATGTGTGTGAATTATCAGTGTCTTTCCAAGTATTGTGGCAGTAACTGCCCAGTGAAGAAAGCACATTTCTTTGTTTACTGTGGGTCACTCCTGTTTGACTGGAAACCCATTTTAAGAATGTGCCACAGGTGAAAAAAAATCCTGCCATTTGAGAGTTCTATCATAAGATCCTCTGTGAGGCTTAATTTAACTTAGAAATCGTGAGTCTGGTGATCAGTTCAGGAGAGTTGGCATGTATGCTCTGCCCGGTCTGGATTGCACCCCAGGATGTGACAGCCTTAACTGAAGAGGGATTTTATCTTTCACAGGAAATCTAAGTATTATTATTTCCAAGTCTGCAGGTCACAACTCAGCCCAGACAAGGCTCCAGAGAAGCCCCAGAAAATTGATTTCAAACTTTTAAAGGTTCCAACACCACAAACAGAGAAGGAAAAGGAAGAATTTGTGGCACAGAGAAAATGTAACTAGTGCCACATACAATTTGTTTGAGGAAGTCAGGGTGTTTTGCCCAGACTAATTAAGTCAGAGCAGAGAGGGTGAAGCAGAGAGAGGGGAGAGTGTTTATTTTCCTCCCACTGCCCTCTACCAGTCAGGATGGGTTTCAGCGGCAGAGGACCTCCCTGAGAGTGGATTTGACCAATCGTGGGGCGGGGGGAGTTCCAAGGCGGAGTGACCCGCCCAGAAGAGGGTCGTGTGACCCCTCTAAGAGCTCCCCCATTACCCTCTTCCAATCAGAGCGCAGCATCATCCCCAGAAGTCCCAGCGCCACATGGAAGAGGCCATTTCATTCCAAGAACGCATGTTTTAGAAATCATGGAAGGCTGAGAGGAAACATGGACTCCTTCTCCACCCCCGTGAGAACTTCAGGCTTTGTTTTAGCTCTGAGGGCCTTCAACCACCTGTGGAGGAAGCGCTACATCAGCGACAGTTCCGAGGAGGAGGGAGCGCTATGGTGAGCCCTTTGGCCCAGCTGTTGATGGATATGCCGGAACCCAACCCCCAAACCCAACCACTTGTGAGGAAGACCACCCCTATGGAGGAAGGTGACCACGGCTCATGGGAGTCACCAGTGGACAAGGTGAATGGAAGAGAAGTCACTGAGGTAAATGAACAATTAAGAAGTGAGGGTCAAGGATGGGGTGTAATGGGGTTAGGAACTGACCCGTGGTTGCGTAAATCTGAAAATAAGCAGTGGGGGCTTACAGTTGTTTCTTTTCTGAAAATCTTTCGACAGCTCAACGATGCCTTTCTAGAGGATCTGGAGGCCCTGGACAGCATTGCATCAGACAATGAAGATGAACTGGGCCCATCTTGGTTTTGCTCAATGCTGGTACAAATTGTTGACAAGGACACCGAGGATGACGGTTATATGGATTTAAGGAAGAGGCGTGGCATGGAACTGAGACAGTGCCACGTTGTGAGTGTTAAAACGTCATGTATTCTATTGTACGTATTGCTGTTTATGCTGTCTTTAATCACTGCCTTAGGGAAAAGCTTTTTGAAGATTGTGAGGCCTGTGTCATAGACACGCCAGCCCAACAGCACTATGACTGACTGAGTTGGACTTCAGAGGATATAAACTGCAAGCTTCGGGACCTGTGCACTGACCTGTGTTTGGAAAGCTTATTAAACACTGTTATTGACATAGATTATGCTTTGCAATGTCTGTGCCTAACCCAAGAAAATTTAGCACAAGGGATGACCTTGGTAAATGCTGTGCAATTCGGTCGAGACCCTGGCAGTATTTTAAAGGAAATGACCAAACCAGAAGATGCCTGCTTACAGCGTTATATTGACTGTCTGGTCCACATAGAAAGTTACAGAACCCTGCTTAAGAAAAAGACTATTTGTAAGAAATCTAAAAGGATTAAGTTAGAGAATGGTGCGGGGACAAACATGCGATATAAAACTTGGTAGCTGTAAATAAAAATATCGATTGAAAAGGACTTTGTGACTATCTGTTTCTGTTAGAAGGTCTGTGTGGCCCTTAAGTGAGATAAAAGTTTTGATGGAGCATCTTGGTTTGTTTTCAAGGGCTGTATGTCTTTTAAATTAAAAAAAAAAGTTCATAAGAAACTAGCTCTTGTGTCTTTCTGTAAAAGAGACCCTTTTACAGCATAACAGCTGAAATGCGTGTAGTAGAATCTTGTGGGGACCCCCCCAAAAAATGTGTTTAAAATAAAAGCCCACCCCCCAAAAAAGGTGTCTATATAAAACAGGGATGTTTGAGACATGTATTTGACTACAATAGAGCTGACTCACCCTGTTGAGCTGATGGTTTAACCACACCCCCACTGAATAGCCAGGGTGACTCTATTGAGTCTGTAGATCTAGATGTGATTATCCACCCTTGTTTCCATCAGGGTTAAATGTATTTGTGATCAGTAATTAAGTGTGATGGGTGAACACCCACAGTAAGGGAGGTGGGTAGGTGGGGATGGTGAGCTCTGATTAATATTAAATGAAATATAACCCCAGGAGTTCATAGATGCTATGGGACAGTTTTAATATAACCTAGGAGTTGGTTAACGCTATGGGTCACTCTTTCTAGCAACTCAAAATCATTAAAATAATATATTTACAAAAATAAACAAGGGATCTAACCCAAAACTGAAATGTTTCAAGGGTTCACAAACCTCCACCATACTTTTATAGAACAAGTATCTGCTGTACAAACATTTAAAGCTAGGGGTAGTTGTAGGGTGTTTACTGTGGTTGTGATACATCCATTTTATTTCCAAACAACCCAAAACTTTAAAGCTTAAGCCATTGATGGATATGTTGGAATCCAACCGCGAAACCCAACTGCTTGTGAGGAAGATCAACTCTTTGGAGGAAGGCGACCCCAGCTCATGGGAGTCACTGGTGGACAAGGTGAATGGAAAAGACCCAAATACACATGGTTCTGGGTTTGTGAATTTGTGTTGTGACAGACCCAGACCAGTGGGGTACAGGAGTCTGGTCCTATTGGGATCCAAGAAGTGGGCAGGCGAAGCTAAAGGATCCCCCCCAGCCTAATGGGGGGTCCACAGGATCCGGAGACCAAAAAATTACAGGGGACAACTAATAAAAGAACAGGGACAGGAGTGAGGTCAAAGGGTCAAATGAAGGGAACCAGATGGGGACACCGAGCAGAGAACCCCGGACAGCACCCACTGCTCCTCGAAGGCGTCAAGGGTGCCAATGGACACCGCCCAGAGGAACTCTGCCTGGATATGTGAAAGAACGGAGGACCTGAAATATGCTCCACAGTCACAGGAGACTCCATCGGCCAACCTCCTCACTCTGGTTTTATAGATGGCCAGTTTCGCTAGGGCCAGGAGGAGGTTGACCAGGAGGTCCCGCGACTTTGTGGGGCGACTGATAGGGAGCGCATAAATAAAAAGGTGAGAAGATTTTGGTTGCACTTTTCTCAATAAAATATCCGTGAGGAGCCGGAATAGGGGCTGCAGCCTGGCGCACTCCAGGTAAACATGCGCCAGGGTCTCCCTCACACAGCAAAAGGGGCAGGTGTCTGGGATAGGGGTAAACCGCGCCAAGTACACGCCCGTGCTCATGGCTCCGTGAAGGAGCCACCAACTGATGTCCCTGGTGCGCTTTGGGATCAGAGCAGAATAAAGGCTGGCCCATCGGGGCTGCTCACCCTCCAGAGGTGGCAAAAGGTCCCGCCACTTCGTATCGGGGCAGGATGCGAGGGTGAGGACATGAAGAACATGGAGCATGAGTGTGTATAGATGTTTCCTTGGCGCAGTCCGGAACAGAATCGGCTGCAGATCGTGCAGCCGGCTCATGGCAAATGGACGGGGAGGGGGCTGGTTGGGTCCACGGGGCAGGGGCCTGATGAAAAAATCTGGAGGGCTTGGAGTGGAGGGTGGGCGGGGCATGCCATCTCGCAGGACCTGGTCGAGTTAGTCCCGAGCAGGGGTGGCAAAGCAGCCCTCACCTCCTGAAGTACACTCCGGGGAGTACGAGGACTGGAGAGCCCCATGCGCTGAGCGAGCATCAGGGGATCCAGCCAGTCTCCCCGTTTTAGTCCAGGAGGACTCCGACTTTGGTGACTTCTGCTAGGACCAACCTCTGGCGCACCATGGGGGACTCCGCCACCTGTACACGAAGCTGGGGGTTGTGTAGCAGGGGCTCCATGAGGAGATCTGCCCCCACGGTGGCCGCCACGGACCTGGTCACTGAAAACAGTTTCCAGGTCCGGAGGAGGTCCTGGCAGAAGACCGGCAGCTCGGAGAGGCCTCGCGGAAGACCTCTTGGATGGAGACAAAGGAGCTGCCGGTCATATCGGAGCCCTCGGAAGCGGCGCAGGAAGGCGTGCACCAATACGCTCCATGCCGGACTACCTGCACCATAAAGGAGCCTCTGCAGGGCCTGGAGGCGGAAGACGTGGACCTGAGCGTGCAGACACTTCAGGCCCTGCCCTCCCTCCTCCAGGGGTAGATGGAGAACCCCCGCAGAGACCCAGTGCAGTCCTGACCAAAAGAACTCTAGAATCAACGTCCAGAGGGTGGTCAGGAAGCCCGGGGCTGGGACCAGGGTGTTGAGCCGGTACCAGAGCATGGACAGGACTAGTTGATTGAGCACCAGTGCTCTCCCTCGAAGGGAGAGACACTGGAGCAGTCCCGTCCATTTCCGGAGCCGCTCCGACACTCTGCCCTCTAAACCTAGCCAGTTCTCCGGCGGAGACGGATGCGTGGCAGAAAGGTAAACGCCGAGATAGAGCAGCGGACCCGCGCTCCACCGGATGGCCTGAAGCGCGGGTGGGAGGGAGCTCGCCTGCCACCCGTCCCCTACCACCAGGCCAGAGCTCTTGACCCAGTTGACCCGGGCGGAGGAGGCCGCCAAATAGATGGTCTGGCAAGCCTCCACCCGCACCAAGTCGCCCGGGTCCTCGACCACGAGGAGCACATCGTCGGCGTACACCGACAGGACCAGCCGCAGCTCCGGTTCCCGCAGCACCAACCCTGCCAACCTCCTACAGAGGAGACAGAGGAAGGGCTCGATCGCCAGAGCATACAGCTGGCCCGAGAGGGGGCACCCTTGACGTACTCCTCGCCCGAAGCTGACCGGTTCGGTCAGGGTCCAGTTGAGCCTGACCAAACACTCTGCGGCGGCATACAGCACCTAGAGAAAACCCACAAACTGGGGCCCGAAGCCAAACGCTCGCAGAGTGCCCAGGAGATACCCGTGGTCCACCCTGTCGAACGCTTTCTCCTGATCCAGGGACAGGAGGGCGAACGACAGACCATCCCTACACCCGAGTTCCAAGAGGTCCCGGACCAGATACAAGTTGTCGAAGATGGTGCGGCCCGGGACGGTGTAGGTCTGGTCTGGGTGGATCACATCCGCCAGCACGGACCCTAGCCGCAGCGAGATGGCCTTCGCTATGATTTTATAGTCCGTGCTGAGGAGTGAGATGGGATGCCAATTCCATAAATCGCAGAGATCCCCCTTCTTCGGCAATAAGGTGAGCACGGCTCGCCTGCACGAAAGAGGGAGGACCCCACCCTGCAAGGACTCGGCCCAGACGGTGACAAGATCCGGGCCGAGGACATCCCAAAACACGCGGTAGAACTCCACGGTTAGCCCGTCCATGCCCAGAGATTTATTGGTGGGCATGCGGCGGAGGGCTTCAGAGAACTCGGCCAGAGTGAGAAGCAGCTCCAGCCGGTCTCGGTCATCCACGCTGACCGTCGGGAGTTCATCCCAGAGCATTCTGCAAGCGTTAGGATCGGTCGGATCCGGGGAGAAAAGGCCTGCGTAGAAGGCCCTGGCCCTCCCGCACATTTCCGCCGGATCCGTGAGGGGGGTGCCGTCCTCTGCTAGAAGGCAGGTGACGTGCTTCTTAGCCCCCCTCTTTTTCTCCAGGGCGTAGAAGAAGCAGGAACCGCGATCCATCTCCCGAAGGAGGCGGATGCGGGATCGAACAAAGGCACCTCGGGCCTGATGGTCCTCGAGGGTCTGCAGCTCTTCCCGCTTCTCCCGGCACGCTCCGCAGAGGGATGGATCACTGGGGCTGGCGGCCAGACGCCTCTCCAGCTCTAAGACCTCCCGTTCCAACTGCCCTATCGCCGCATCCCTCCGTCGGCTGGCGCCCTGGGTGTAGTCACGGCAGAAGAGCCGGGCGCGCACCTTCCCCAGGTCCCACCACCGCCGTGCCGAGGGAAAGGCACGCCGTTGCCCTTGCCAGGCCAGCCAGAACTCCCGGAAGGACGCCACAAAGCCCACATCCTCCAACAAGCTATTATTAAAGTGCCAATAGGCCGGCCCCAGCCTCTCCGCGCAAAGAGAGACTCTGTCACGATGGCTAGATGGTGATCTGAAAAAGGGGCCGGCCGGACGCTGTAGGAGTGGGCCCGGGAAAGATGGAAGCGTGACATATAGATGCGGTCCAACCGGGAGTGGTACGACCAATGGACCTCCACCCGGACAAAAGTGAATGTCGAAACGTCATCCGGGTGGTGGTCGCGCCAGACGTCCACCAGGGAGTGATGTTCGACGATCTCCCGGAGGACATCCATGTCGGCCGGGTGCTGCTCGGTCCCCGAGCGGTCCCGTTCCTCAAGGGTGGCGTTAAAGTCCCCGCCCAGGACCAGGCACTCGCGAGGATCCAAGGTGCCGAGGAAAGCGGACGCCTGCTGATAAAAACACAACCTCTCCGGGCCCAATGTCGGGGCATAAACGTTGACGAGATTAACCACAAGCCCCTCCATGCGGACCCGGAGGTGCAGCAGGCGGCCTGGCACAGCCTTGGCGACCCCCAGCACCTCGGGCCGTAGGTCGGGGGAGAACAGGGTCGCCACTCCAGCCGTACGAACTGTGAGGTGGCTAAAATAGACCCTGTCCCCCCACTCCAGCCGCCAGCTAGCTTCAGCGGCCGGATCCGTATGGGTCTCCTGCAGGAAAATCACAGAGTACCCCCCCTCCCGAAGGAAGGAGAGCACCTGGCTCCTGCGGAGACCCATCCTACTGCCCCGGGTGTTTAATGTTGCAAAGATGATCGGTGCCATGAGGAGGGCTGGGGGGGATCCTCGCTAGCAGAGACACCCACGGCCTCCGTTGGGCCGCGCAACAATCCGTGACCTACCCCATAAGCGATTAAGGAGTCACGGAAGAGGCGGACCCGTTGGTAGGCCACGGCGGCCTGCCTCCCGGTCCTCTTACCCTCCCCCATGAGGGCCCTCGCGGCCCGGAGGATCTGATGGAAATCCCCCCATCGCTGGAGTGCAAGCTGTACCTTGTTGTGGGAGCCACGGACGTCCTCAAGGAAGTCTCGTAGCTCCTCTCTCAGCGTATGGGGGCGTGGGGTCACTGATCTATGGCTTTCCCCCAGTGGGGCCCCTGTCACAGCCCCGTGGCCCACCGAGACGGGCAAGCAGTGGGCAGACCTTCGACATGGCGTCCGATGGGCCGATGCCACATGGCCCGCCTCAGACCCTGGCTCAATGGGGGGGCGGCGGAGGGAAAATAGCAGCCCCTAGTGGGTCGGGACAGGGAAAAACAAAGGCCGCTCCTCGGGGGTCATCCTCTGGGATATAGAAGGAGACGGCCCCAGGGGCGGCAATAGCATCACGGGAAGTGGAGGGGACAGGGACGGGGTCGGTGTCAGGGGCAGGGTCGGAGTCAGGAATAGGGACAGGGGAAGGGGCGATAGTGGGATCGGGGGCCCCAGCAGCCAGGCCACTGGGTGGGGGGGGGTGGCACCCCGCAAATGGGCTCAGGGATTTGCGGGGAGGGAGGTGGGCCTTCCACGATGCCGGGTTCGTGCGCCAAGGCAGATGGTAAGGCCACGGCATCTGTAGGTGGAGAATCAACTATGGGACCCCCACCCAGGAAGGAGGTCGGCTGCCCCTCAGCCACAAGGGAGTCCCCTGGCGAGTTGCATGGCACTGGCCGTCACCTCAAGAGGCTCGGCAGTCGCTAGCGAGGTGCCATCTGCGGCCGGGTTACTGGAAGAGTCCAGGGGCTCCTCGGAGGCGGGAGCAGAAGCAGTGGGTAAGGGGACGGAACACGGGGAAAGGGGGGCCAAGGCGAGGTCGCTCAGATCGAGGCCCGCTGGCAGAGGGTCGTCCTCCCCCTGCGTAACCGGGGTCAGACCCAGGGCCTCGATCTCCTCATGAATGGAAGGGAGATCACCTTCCACCACCCCAGGGCTCTCCCCTCCTGCACCCGAAGCGACGCTCGCCGTGGTGCATGCAGGGGCTTCAGATTGTAAGGGGGCGAGAGGGGCTCCATCAGGGGTTTCCATAGGAAGGGACACCGGAGGAGAGGTAGTGATTTCCTCCGATGCTGCCACGTCTTCCCTAGCCGTCAATGGTGGACAAAACCCACCTGGGGGCAAAGTGGAAGGCTCAGCATCGGTTCCCCCCTTCCTGGTCTTCCGGGGGGCTACAGCATCAGATGGAAGGAGCGGAGCTCGAGCCTTCCACTTGCCCCGCTTCCCCCGTACTAAGGACCAGCCCTCCATGGCATCATCCGGGGGCTGGCTAACAGGAGTTGGGTCAGGGAGCAAGAGCAAAGGCTTAGGGACTCTGCGAGGCAATGGTGGGGCAGCATGTAGGAGGGACGATTCTCTCTGGGGCATGCCCTCTTCTATGCCCGGTGATATCCCTATCTCACCCTCCTCCACAGGCCCTGCCAGATCGCAGGTGGCAGAGGCAGGGCCCTCTCGCTCGTCTAGGCGCACTGGGGGAAGATACCCCTTGGGCCCGAGCGGGAGCATTGGTGGGCTGGAAAGGAGGAGGGGCGGCTTCGGGCACCGGGCAGCTAGGGGCGCCGGCAATGACGGGGCCGGCGCCCTGCCGGGGCTCGGGGGTCCCGGATGTCCCTCCGTGCCGGGCCAAGGGGCAGTCCCTCCGGACGTGTCCCATCGCCCGGCAGAGGTAGCACCGGGCCTCCCCTGTTGAATAATGTACCCGGTAGCGGGCCACCTGGTAGGGGACCAAGAAGGACCCCTCGAGCGCATCACCGTCACGTGCCGCCGCCGGCAGTTGTAACTGTACCTGCCGGCGGAACGAGAGGACGTGACGGAGGGCGGGGTCTTTGCAGCCCAATGGGAGAGGGCTGACCACAGAGATCGGCCTCCCCAGGGTAAAGAGGGCGGGTAACAGGGCGGCATTTGGAAGGAAGTGAGAGACAGAAGTCAGGACCAGTCGGGCGCCCAGGTCTTCTAGCGGCTCCAGGGGGACATACACGCCCCCCACTGCCAGGCCCTTCTCCACTGCCTCCTGGGACGACCTTTCCGTACATCTTGGAGGCCGCCACAATGGCCGTGGGCCCCACCACCCTCGCCAACGCCCGCACGTAGGTCTCCACGTGGGGCGAGGTGGGTACCAGGAGGCAACGGATGCCGTGCTTCCTGGTCAAGGTGGGGAAGGGGCTCCGGCCTCTATAGATGGTAGCAGAGGCGGTGGATGGGGGAGATGACGTAGCGGCAGGCGGGGGGGCCGCCGCCACCTGGGCGTATGCCCTGGAAGCTGGGGGTGGGACACCCATAGAGCTGGTGGAGGGAACAGCAGGGAGGGACGCCGCAGCCTGTTGCGGGGCCGCGGCAGTGGGGGCACCCCCTGCCATGGAGGGCCTGGCTTTTTTAGCGGGGCCTTTACCCTTCTTCGTGCCCTGGCCCTTCCTGCCGGCTGGGGGGACTCCCCCAGAGTCAGAGGGGGCGAGGGACGTGGTAGCAGCGGAGGTCATCTCGTTACCCACCGCTGCCGGCGCTCCAGCAGGGATGGTAGTAGGCGGCTCGGCAGCGGCGGTTGAGGTAGAGGCTAGGGGGGATGATGGTGGGGCAGGTGGAGGAGGGGCAGCAAGGTCTGCCCGAGGGGTCTCACTCTCCTCGTCCCCTGCCATAATGAGGACGGGGGGAGAGTAAACACTGGAGGGGGGGGTAGGGAAAGGGGAAGCAGTTCGACCACTCCTCCCCGCTAGGCTGTAGGCAGGGGAGGAGGGCGCCAAAAAAGGGGGGGGTGGATGGGGGGGCTATCAAGGGCTAGGGGTCAGTCACTGACTCAGGGAAGGTTTCCGGCTCCTGTTGTTGCACCAAGGAAGGGAGGAAATAACAGCATTGGGGGGTAAAGTGAGATAGAATTAAACTAAAACGGGGAGTGGCACAAGCGCATAGGAGGGGACATGGGCGCACGAGGGGAGGCGCTAATCAGGGCAAGGGGACCGCAGGGGGAAGGGAGCAAGCAGGCGGGAAATGGGGCAGAGGAACCACGGGGCTAGCTTCGGAGGCTGGGGCGGGTCAAACAAAGGCTGCGGAGGGAAAGGGCGGGGCAGACAAAGAAACTGGAGCTAGCGAGGGGCTGGGGCAAGGGGGAGGGGCAAAATGCAGCAAGGGGCAAATGGGTAGGCAGCAGGGGCAAAGCTGGGGGCTTGTTGCAGTGGGGAGGGGGTCAGTCAAAAAAGGGGGGGTACGTGCACCCACGTGCGCTTGCAACAAAAAGAAAGTTCTTGGAAGCTGGCTGCTGTATCAGGCCCAATGGTGGCAACAGGGCGTGGCAAGCAATGGGGAGCAGCTGAGTCCCAGAGGCAGGAGCCCAAGGCAGATGGTGAGTAACCAGTGGGGGTGGTGGAGGGGGCAGCGATGATGGTGGTGGGCTGGGTCAGGGGGGGGACACAGATGGACCAGGGGGCAGGCTCCACGCCACACCCCCTGTGTCCCACAAACACAGTCTAGACCCCCACCACAAGAGCACAGTTCAAAAGTTACTCAGTCCATGAGAACCCCCTCCACGGTGGTCTGTTCCTACGTGCTTCCCAGCTGGCAAATGGTCTTCTTCTCCTCGGGGCTCCAGCAGCTCCCAGCAGCAAACACAGCAGCTTTAGGTGGCAGTCTGGTGGCCAGCAGGAAGGACCCCTCTCAGGTGGTGGTGTCCTCAGCAGCAGGAGCAATAGCTGGCTCCCTCCCTCCTCTCCTCCGGGGAGTGGGCCAGCAGCCCCCTCCCTCCAAGGGGCTGTAACTGGAGTAGCAGCAACCAAGGAGGGGCAGGGGGGTCTAGCAGCCTGCCAGCCAACAAGCAGGTAGCAGAGATGCCGGGTGGGGGGGGGAGAGGGTTAGCCCAGCCAGGAGAGTAGCTGGAGCAGCAGCAACAGACAGCAGTTGTAGGGAAAACCCAGGGCCTAGAAGCAGGAGGAGCAGCTCTCTACCGACCTACCTCCAGGCCAGTGAGGTACAGGAGTTTGTTCAAAGGCAAACACACCGGCCACTGGCTGAACAGTTACCTGTTCTCTGAGCAACCAGAGTAGGGGCTGCATTAGAGTAATCAGGAATCTGCTAGAACCAGTTAAGGCAGGCAGGCTAATTAGGACACCTGGAGCCAGTTAAGAAGAAGCTGCTAGAATCAATTAAGGCAGGCTAATCAGGGCACCTGGGCTTTAAAAAGGAGCTGGGAGCAAGAGGCACAAGGAGCTGAGAGTGAGTGGGTGTGCTGCTGGAGGACTGAAGAGCACAAGCGTTATCAGACACCAGGAGGAAGGTCCTGTGATGAGACTAAGGAAGGTATTTGGAGGAGGCCATGGGGAAGTAGCCCAGGGAGTTGTCGCTGTCATGCAGCTGTTACAGGAGGCACTATAGACAGCTGCAGTCCACAGGGCCCTGGGCTGGAACCCAGAGTAGAGGGTGGGCCTGGGTTCCCCCCAAACCTCCCAATTGACCCGGACTGTGGGTTCTTCCAGAAGGGAAGGTCTCTGGGCTGTTCCCCAACCCACATGGTGAATCTCTGAGGCAAGAAAATCTGCCAATAAGCACAGGACCCACCAAGATAGAGGAGGAACTTTGTCACAGTGTTTTCCCTCACATTCACAACCCCTAAAGCGCATGCTCTGGGTTTGTGAATGTGTGTGATTTCCCTCACAGTTTTCTCAGGGATTGGTGTGCTGCTTACTGTTGAGGAATTGGAGTTGTGTTTGCGTGGCTGCTTTTTACCAAAGTCTTTTGTTTTGTCCTTGGGCTTGACATATACGAGCTTTGGACTGCCCTGATGCTTCGTCTGCAATCTTGTGCAGTTTTGCATTGGCGCTGTTGTTGTTAAAGATCTCAGAGCAGATTTCTGGTTCTTTGGTGGTCCCTTCCATGGAGACTAGGAAGACACCTGGGCCATGCCCCAACTTCAACTCTAGACACCTGTCCCCACTGCCCGTCTTCCACCAGCCCCTGGGCTGGGCTCCCCCACTTACTTGTAGTTGTTCTCTGAAGAATGAATGTCCCTGAACCTGGTAACTCTCCCCCTCCCCAAAGCGCTGGGTTCTGGGGGAATCAAACATTAAGGGACCAGGAGGTATGATATTGGACAGGGAACTGGGGGAATGAATGGCTGGGGCTGGTAGAAATGGGAATAAGAGGGAGCTGGGTGCTGGGGCTATCAGCTGTTTGAGGATAGACTAAGGCCTTGGCTACACTTGCGAGTTACAGCACTGTAAAGGCTCCCCCAGCACTGTAATTCACTCCCTGTCCACACTGGCAAGGCATTTGCAGCACTGTATCTCCGTGGTTGCAGCGCTGCATGTACTCCACCTCTCCGAGAGGACTAGCAAGTATTGTGCTGCCACTGCAGTGCCAGTGTGGCCGCCCAATGCGCTGTGAATGGCCTCCAGAATTATTCGGCAGTATCCCACAATGCCTGTCCTAGCCACTCTGGTCATCCGTTCAAACTCTACTACCCTGGCCTCAGGTAACCAACCATGTGACCCACCCATTACATTTCCCGGGAATTTTAAAAATCCCCTTCCTGTTTGCTCAGCCCGGCGTGGTGTGCAGTGCTATCAGCGAATCTTTCCAGGTGACCATGCCTCCACGCACCAAGCGAGCCCCAGCATGGAGCAATGGCAAGTTGCTGGACCTCGTCAGTGTTTGGGGGGAGGAAGCTGTACAGTCCCAGCTGCACTCCAGCTGTAGGAATTACGATACCTTTGGGAAGGTATCAAAGGACATGATGGAAAGGGGCCATGACTGGGACGCCCTGCAGTGCAGGATTAAAGTGAAGGAGCTGCAGAGTGCCTACCGCAAAGCCCGTGACACAAACAGCTGCTCGGGTGCTTCCCCCGCGACCTGCCGATTCTACAAAGAGCTGGATGCGATACTTGGGGTTAACCCCACCTGCACTCCGAGCACCACCATGGACACTTCAGAGCTGGGGGGGGGAGGAGGAAGAGGAGGAGGAAAACGGGAGTGATGGTGGTGGGCCGGATGGAGACACCCCGGAATCCCTGGAGCCATGTAGCCAGGAGCTCTTCTCGAGCCAGGAGGAAGGTAGTCAGTCGCAGCGGCCGGTACTTGGTGGAGGACAAACAGAAGAGCAGGTTCCTGGTAAGCGGGTTTTTTTTCGGGAAGGAATTTCTTCGGTGCGGGCCCTTTGGGAGAGGAGGATTAGGCATGCATGCCTAGATGCGGAATAGTGCATTGATGTGGTTTATCACATCGCGGTAATCGGCCTCGGTAAACTCCTCAAATGTCTCATCCAGAACGTGTGCAATGTGCTTGCGCAGGTTTATCAGGAGAGCCACCGTGGTCCTTGTCCCAGCCAGGCTAACGTGTCCGTGCCACTGTGCTGCGAGGGGCGGGGGGACCATTGCTGCACACAGGCAAGCTGCATATGGGCCAGGGCAGAAGCCGCATTGCAGTAGAAGACCCTCCTTTGCTTCCCAGGTCACCCTCAGCAGCGAGATATCGTCCAGGACAAACTCCTGTGGAAAATGTTGGGACAGTGTTCAGTGTAGGTGCCCCCTGAAGCTGTTGGCTCTCCCCAAGGCACAGAAACCCAGAGGACAGTGCAGCCCTGAAACAATCAGTCCCCCTTACTCACCATTTTGAGGCTCCCGTGCAGGGCCAGCTCTAGGTTTTTTGCCGCCCCAAGCAAAAAAATTTTGGTTGCCCCCCCCGTCCCAGCGCTGGGCTCCTCGCCGCACCCCCCTGCTGCCCCAACCCTGGGCTCTCCCCCACACACATACCCTGCCACCCCAGCTCTAAGCTCCCCCCTACCTCCCCACCATTGCGCCCCCCCCACACACCTCCTGCCGCCCCAGTCCTGGGCTCGCCCCCCCCCCCGCCCTGCAGCCTCCTTCCGCCGCAGCCCTGGGTCACTGGTAACTCGCTCCCAGGGCGGGTCATTCAGCAGGAATTTTGGATGTGCACAGAACATGGACAGGATTGGTTCCCATATGGTTACAGAACTGCAGTAAAGTGGAACAATTTTCAGCTTGTGTGATTGGAGGATATCTGGATGCATATTATAAGACTGTCCTACATAAATGAGGAAAAGTTGAGGTGCCTTTATTATTCTTTTGTTCCACTCTTTCTTTCTATGGGGAATTTGCCAATGCAATATCACTGTCTTCCTTTTACACAAACAAACAAACAAACAAACAAAAAGGCAATGGCTGTTGAAAATAGCAATTCCAGTCCTAATAACCACTGGGAAGCATTCCTTGCTCAATTTTATCCTACTTTTTCTACAGCAAGTTACAGTGGATCAGTATATTTGATTTGGGAGAAATGAAGTAGCAGCTGCCCAAACTGAGCTTGAGCACTCCTGAATTTTGAGGTATTCAAATCTGGAAGGCAAGTGCTGGGGGGGGGGGGGGGCTGTGGCTCCGCAGGGGAGCATGGCAGCATGTATGCAGCAGTGTGTCTGGCGCTGTGCGAAGTCAGACACGCTGGTCTGAGTGGCACGGTAAGGGGGCTGAGGGGTTGGAGAAGGGGTAGGGAGTTCGGGGGGGCAGTCAAGGGACAAGGAGAAGGGGGGGTTAGATGGGTCAGGGGTTTGGGGGGGCAGTCAGGGGACAGGCAGCAGTTGGATAGGCATGGGAGTCCCAGGGGTTTCTCAGGGGACAGGTAGGGGATGAGATCCTAGGGGGTAAGTTGGGGGGGTCTCAGGAGGGGGCAGTTGGTGACAAGGAGAAGGGAGGCTTAGATGGGGGTGGGGTCCCGGGAGGGGGTAATCAGGGGACAAGGACCATTGGGGCTTAGATAGGGGGTGGGGTCCTGGAGGGCAGTTGGGGCAGGGGTCCCAGGAGGGGGTGATCAGGGGACAGGGAGCAGGGGGGTTGGATGGGTTGGGGTTTCTGTGGGGGGTAGTCGGAGGGAGTGGATGGGGACAGGGTGGGGCTGCTACCCTCCCTCCCCATGGAGTGTCCTATTTTTTGAATGTTAAAATATGGAATCCCTACTCACAGTGCAGCTCTCCATTCAACGCAGGCTGCAGCATGAGGTCTCAGCTTCCTCACTCCCTCCCCCTCTTTCCTGTTGGTAGTGGCCAAGGGAATGCTGGGAAATGTAGTTCTTTCCCTGCTCCAGGGCTGGTCCTATCGGCAGGGAGCTAAGCAAGGAACTACAGCTCCCAGGGCCCCCTGTTGGTTCTCAGCTCCCATGCTGGATCCCTGCCGTCCCTGCAAATGGGCTGCCCGAAGCATGTGCTTGCTTTGCTGTTGCCTAGAGCCGCCCCTGCTCCCGTGGGATATGTGTGCTCTGTTTCGGATGGGAAAATTATGCTATTGTGTAGACCCTGTGTGTTTTCTACTCCTTAAGTGCGGGGGGAATCAATACTCTGTCTGGTATAAACAATGCTGCCTCTGTTAAATGTTGCATTTTGCCTATACAGCTGCATCAACCTTGAGACCTCAGCCGTCCCTCTTATCGCCTGCTCAGAGACTGCAAAGACTCAGGAAGAGACCGCGAAAAAACAAAGAAGACATGCTGCAAGAAATGATGCGGCAATCTATTAAAAAGAATGAGAAAGCACAGGACTGGAGGGAGAGAGAAAGCAGGATCCGCCAGGAAAACGCAGTGCACCAGCAGCAAAGCACCGCGCACCAGCAGCAAAGCACTGATAGGCTAATAAGCATCCTGGAGCGCCAAGCAGATGCTATCCAGGAGCTGGTAGCCATGCAGAAAGAGGAGCAGTACCGCAAATGCCACCCCCTCCCCCTACAGCCCTTGTCCCAAAACTCTTTCCGTTGTGCCCCACTGTCACATCCAACCCACTTTCCCCAACTTCCGTGTTCTTCACGCCACCCGCTGCCTCCAACACCAGTATCTTCACCACCCAGCCCTGAAAACCACGACCCTTACCCTCTGCACTCAATCTCCATCACCGTGCAGTATAGCTGTCCTGAAGAAAATTTTTTTTCTTTTCAATAAATAGATTCTTTGGGTTTGAAAACATTCTTTATTATTGCATAAAGTAAAAGACTCCTTAGCCCAGGAAATAAACAGGCACTGCAAATCTGCTTGTCTGCTTAGCAAACACTGATTCCTAAAGATTGGAACTACTGCACTTCACTCCCGTGCAGCGCACCAGATATCACTGCTGGTTTTCAGCCTCAAAGTGCTCCCTCAAGGCATCCCTAATCCTTGCAGCCCCGCGCTAGGCCCCTGTAATAGCCCTGCTCTCTGGCTGTGCAAATTCAGCCTCCAGGTGTTGAACCTCAGAGGTCCATGCTTGAGTGAAGATTTCACCCTTCCCTTCACAAATATTATGGAGGGCACGGCACGCGGATATAACCGCGGGGATGCTGTTTTCGGTCAAGTCCAGCTTCCCATACAGAGATCGCCAGCGGGCCTTTAAACGGCCAAAGGCACACTCCACAGTCATTCGGCACCGGCTCAGGCTGTAGTTGAACCGTTCCTTGCTGCTGTCAAGGCTCCCTGTGTAGGGTTTCATGAGCCACAGCATTAATGGGTAAGCGGGATCTCCAAGGATCACAATGGGCATTTCAACTTCCCCTACCGTGATCTTCCGCTCTGGGAAAAAAGTCCCGGCCTGCATCTTCCTGAATAGCCAAGTGTTCCGAAAGATGCGTGAGTCATGCACCTTTCCGGGCCAGCCTGTGTTAATGTCAATGAAACGCCCACGGTGATCCACAAGCACCTGGAGAACCATAGAGAAATACCCCTTCCAATTAACGTACTCGGATCTTAGGTGGGGTGGTGCCAGAATAGGAATGTGCGTCCCATCTATCGCCCCTCCACAGTTAGGGAACCCCACTTGTGCAAAGCCATCCACTATTTCCTGCACGTTACCCAGAGTCACGGTTCTTCTGAGTAGGATGCGATTAATGGCCTTGCAAACTTGCATCAACACGATTCCAACGGTCGACTTTCCCACTCCAAACTGGTTGGCGACTACCGGTAGCTGTCTGGAGTTGCCACCTTCCAGATTGCAATAGCCACCTGCTTCTCCACTGGCAGGGCAGCTCTCAGTCTCGTGTCCTTGCGCCGCAGGGTGGGGGCAAGCTCCTCACACAGTCCCATGAAAGTGGCTTTTCTGCAGCTTTTCTGCAGCCACTGCTCGTCATCCCAGACTTCCATGACGATGTGATCCCACCACTCGGTACTTGTTTCCCGAGCCCAAAAGCGGCGTTCCACAGTGCTGAGCATGTCCGTGAATGCCACAAGCAATTTAGTGTTATACGCGTTACGCGGCTCGATAGCATCGTCGGACTCCTCACTCTCACTTTGGATCTTAAGGAATAGTTCAACAGCCAAACGGGACGTGCTGGCGAGACTCGTCAGCATACGCTGCAGCAGTTCAGACTCCATTTCCCGCAGACAGATCGCACCGCACAGAAACTGTTGAAAGATGGTGCCAAAGGTGGACGGAAACAAAGGGATTTCTGGGATGCGAAGCAATGCATCACGGGGCATTGGGACAGGACCCAGAATCCCCCGCACCCACGCCCCCTTCCCACAACCCACGGCGCCAGAATGGGAAAAGGTGCTCTGTGGGATAGCTGCCCATAATGCACTGCTCCCAATAGCGCTGCAATTGCCGCAAATGTGGCCACGACTGTGCGCTGGGCAGCTGTCAGTGTGGACAGACTGCAGCGCTTTCCCTACTCAGCTGCACAAAATCAGGTTTAACTCACAGCGCTGTACATCTGCAAGTGTAGCCAAGGCCTAATAGACTTTAAGGTCAGAAGGGACCATTATGATCATCTAGTTTGATCTCCTGCACAACGCAGGCCACAGAATCTCACCCACCCACTCCTGTAACAAACCCCTAACCCTTGCCTGAGTTATTGAAGTCCTCAAATCGTGGTTTAAAGACCTCAAGGTGCAGATAATCCTCCAGCAAGTGACCCGTGCCCCACGCTGCAGAGGAAGGCGAAAAACCTCCAGGGCCTCTGCCAATCTGCCTTGGAGGAAAATTCCTTCCCGATCCCAAACATGGTGATCAGTTAAACCCTGAGCATGTGGGCAAGACTCACCAGCCAGCACCCAGGAAAAAATTCTCTGTAGTAACTCAGATCCCACCCCATCTAACATCCCATTACAGACCATTGGGCATATTTACCTGCTAATAATCAAAGAGCCTAATTTTGGCAATTAATTGATATCCCATCATACCATCCCCTCCATAAACTTATCAAGCTTAGTCTTGAAGCCAGATATGTCTTTTGCCTCCACTACTCCCCTTGGAAGGCTGTTCCAGAACTTCACGCCTCTAATGGTTAGAAACCTTCGTCTAATTTCAAGTCTAAACTTCCTAATGTCCAGTTTATATCCATTTGTTCTTGTGTCCACATTGGTACTAAGCTTAAATAATTCCTCTCCCTCCTTGATATTTATTCCTCTGATATATTTATAAAGAGCAATCATATCTCCCCTCAGCCTTCTTTTGGTTAGGCTAAACAAGCCAAGCTCTTTGAGTCTCCTTTCATAAGACAGGTTTTCCATTCCTCGGATCATCCTAGTAGCCCTTCTCTGTACCTGTTCCAGTTTGGATTCATCCTTCTTAAACATGGGAGAGCAGAACTGCACACAATATTCCAGATGAGGTCTCACCAGTGCCTTGTATAACAGTACTAACACCTCCTTATCTTTACTGGAAATACCTCGCCTGATGCATCCCAAGACCACATTAGCTTTTTTCACAGCCATATCACATTGGCGGCTCATAGTCATCCTGTGATCAACCAATACTCCGAGGTCCTTTTCCTCCTCTGTTACTTCCAACTGATGTGTCCCCAATTTATAACCAAAATTATTGTTATTAATCCCTAAATGCATGACCTTGCACTTTTCACTATTAAATTTCATCCTATTACTATTACTCCAGTTTACAAGGTCATCCAGATCTTCCTGTATGATATCTCGGTCCTTCTCTGTATTAGCAATACCTCCCAGCTTTGTGTCATCCACAAACTTTATTAGCACATTCCCACTTTTTGTGTCAAGATCAGTAATAAAAAGATTAAATAAGATTGGTCCCAAAACTGATCCCTGAGGAACTCTACTAGTAACCTCCTTCCAGCCTGACAGTTCACCTTTCAGTATGACCCGTTGTAGTCTTCCGTTTAACCAGTTCCTTATCCACCTTTCAATTTTCATATTGATCCCCATCTTTTCCAATTTAGCTAATAATTCCTCATGTGGAACCGTATCAAATGCCTTACTGAAATCGAGGTAAATTAGATCCACTGCATTTCCTTTGTCTAAAACATCGGTTACCTTCTCAAAGAAGGAGTTCAGGTTGGTTTGGCATGATCTACCTTTTGTAAAATCATGTTGTATTTTGTCCCAATTACCATTGACCTAATGTCCTTAACTACTTTCTCCTTCAAAAATTTTTCCAAGACCTTGCATACTACAGCTGTCAAACTAACAGGCCTATAGTTACTCGGATCACTTTTTTTCCCTTTCTTAAAAATAGGAACTATGTTAGCAATTCTCCAGTCGTACGGTACAACCCCTGAGTTTACTGATTCATTAAAAATTCTTGCTAATGGGCTTGCAATTTTATGTGCCAGTTCCTTTAATATACTTGGATGAAGATTATCTGGGCCCCCCGATTTAGTCCCATTAAGCTGTTCGAGTTTGGCTTCTACCTCGGATTAAAGACTGAGGCAAAGTATTTGTTTAGATATTGGGCCATGCCTAGATTATCCTTAACCTCCACTCCTTCCTCAGTGTTTAGTGGTCCCACTTCTTCTTTCTTTGTTTTCTTCTTATTTATATGGCTATAGAACCTTTTACTATTGGTTTTAATTCCCTTTGCAAGGTCTAACTCCACACGGCTTTTGGCCTTTCTCACTTTATCCCTACATGTTCTGACCTCAATAAGGTATTTTTCCTTGCTGATCCCTCACATCTTCCACTCCTTGTAGGCTTTCTGCTTTTTCTTAATCACCTCTCTGAGATGCTTGCTCATCTAGCTTGGTCTACAACTCCTGCCTATGAATTTTTTCCCCTTTCTTGGGATGCAGGCTTCTGATAGTTTCTGCAACTTTAACTTGAAGTAATTCCAGGCCTCCTCTGCCTTTAGATCCACAAGTTCTTCAGTCCAATCCACTTCCCTAACTAATTTCCTTAATTCTTTAAAGTTAGCCCTTTTAAAATAAAAAACCCTAGTCTCAGATCTATTTTTGTTTATCCTTCCATCTAGTTTGAACTGAATTAGCTTATGATCACTTGAACCAAGGTTGTCCCCTACAAGCATTTCTTCTATGAGGTCCTCACTGCTCGCCAAAACCAAATCTAAAATGGTATCCCCTCTTGTTGGTTCTTCAACTACTTGGTGAAGGAATCCATCAGCTATCGCATCCAGGAAAATCTGAGCCCTATTATTATTACTAGCACTTGTCCTCCAGTCTATATCTGGGAAGTTAAAGTCTCCCATGATCACATAATTCCCATTAGTATTTACTTCATTAAAAACATTAAAAAGGTCTCCATCCATATCTAAATCAGATCCCGATGGTCTATAGCACACCCCAAGCACTATCTCAGGGGAGGCTCTAGTAGCTTTCTTCCCCAATGTGATTTTTGCCCAGACAGACTCTGTCTTATCCATTCCATCCCTTCTTATTTCTTTACAGTCTACCTCATCATTGATCTACAATGCTACTCCACCACCTTTGCCTTTATTTCTCTCTTTCCTAAACAGCACACAGCCTTCAATACCCGTACTCCAGTCATGACTACTATTCCACCATGTTTCTGTTATCCCTATAATATCTGGTTTCACTTCCTGCACCAGTAGCTCTAGTTCATTTTGTTACCTAGGCTCCTCACATTAGTGTACAAACATCTTAATTTTTGCCATTTGGCTTCACTGACATTGTTTACTCGATTAGGCACAGACATTCTACCGGCAGTATCACCTGTTAGACTGGTATCTACACAACCCTTCCTCCTTACGTCCATTCTCATACCCATGGCTGTATCCTTTCTTACTTTGTTTTCTTCTTTCTCAATGTTAAATTCCGGCGTGGAGATTACCTGGACATCTCCCAACCATCTCCCCCAAATTCCTAGTTTAAAGCTCTCTTAATCAGTTGTGCAGCCTCCATCCTAGAAGTCTATTTCCCTCCTTACTCAGGTAAGTCCATCCCGAGAGAACAGTCCTCTGTCCATGAATGCTTCCCAGTGGCCATACATCCCAAAGCCCTCCTTATAGCACCTCTGCCTGAGCCATCTGTTGATCATCATAATCTTGTCACACCTTTGTTGCCCTTCTCTAGGAACAGGCAGAATCCCACTGAAGATCACCTGAGCCTCGATTTCCTTAAGCATCTTCCCCAGCTTGGCAGTCCCCCTTGATACATTCCAGCGAGAATCTAGCCATATCATTTGTTCCCACATGAAAGACAATCAGTGGATTCTTTCCCGCTCCTGTTAGGATCCTTTTCAGCCTCAGGTCCACATCTCGTATCTTAGCACCCGGCAGAGAGCACACCCTTCTGTTCTCCGGATCAGCTCTGGTTACAGGCCTGTCTATTCTTCTCAGTAAGGAGTCCCCAATCACGTAGACCTGCCTTTTCCTGGTAACGATGCGATTCTCCGGTCTATCCCCTGCTCCCTCTGGCTCCAAGTCCTCTCGATTTCTATTGTCCCTTGCAATCCTCCGCAATCCATCCCATATCCTCCTGGGGCTAGTATTTGGTGTTATCTCCATTGACTCTTCCCCTCTTACTATAGGACTAGCTGCTGTTCTCTTCTTCCTTGCCCTCTCACCTTCAGCGATTACCTGCTGTGCCCCTTCTTCATTTTCCAACTCCGCAAACCTGTTCCTGAGCTCTATTTCTCCTTCACTAGCCCATCTCTTCCTCTGCCTGGTTCTCTTAGTCACATGCTTTCATTGTCCACTTTCATCACCCAGCAGTCTCCCCTCAGAATTCTTTGGTCTTGTTTCCATCTGCAAGTCTGAGCTTTTTCCTTCAGCCTCCTCATGTTTTTGCTCCATTATCTGCTTGAATCCCCTTCTAAACTCGACCAGAGTTTCCACCTGCATCTCCAATCCACGGATCTTTTCTTCCATCAGCTCTATCAGACGGCACTTCATGCAGACGAAATTCTTTTCAGATACCCCCTCCAGGATCATGTACATGCCACAGCTTCCACATCCAGTCATCCTCATTGTGTCTTCCACTGCTGCCTCTGTATCGGCCTTGCCACCTAAAACCTGTTAGTCCAGGAAACACAAACCAAAACCACCACCACCCACAGGAAAGAAAAAACCACACAACAGGCACCAAAACACACCACCACCCCCTCCCTTCACTAGCCTGTCTATTCCTCTGCCTGCCTCTCTTAGTCTCCTCCAACAGAACTCCCACTGAAACTCCCCTGTTTACAGCTGTTTGCTGGCTCCTGTGCCGCTGCAACTGTCTATGCCACTGCCTGACTGGCTGGCTACCTTTATAGGACCCCTAAGCAGAGAAGCCCTGCCCCCTAATCAGGGCTCAGCTTCTCTCCCAGCACACTGCCCCTACCAGCCTCCACACATATAAAACTACAAAATACAATGCACAAAATACAAAAACCTTCTCCTCCAACAGAACTCCCACTGAAACTCCCCTGTTTACAGCTCTGTTTGCTGGCTCCTGTGCCGCTGCAGCTGTCTATCATAGAATAAGAAGAGCGAGAAAGCACAGGGGAGTTCATGACCCTTATCATTCACCCCCTCTGCCCTTCCCCATCCTTCTGCATTCCAAAAGTACCAATGGTGAGAGGAACTGATTTCCAGACAGCCTAGAGGTCTGGGGATCCACCTCTGCTTCAGCAGCAGACTAGGTTTGTGCAGACTAGAAAACGTGGTCGGGCTTAGCTAACACATTTCCCTCTGACCTTGACTGAACCCCCACCCCTTTCCCTGGTCTAGACTGATCATTTGCATCTCATTGAGACAGATCCCATTAGTAGAGTGAATAGTAGCGTTGCCAAGTTTCCCCTTTGGGATAGATTGTCTCATTCCTGATTATTCTCCTGTGGCTCTGGGTTGTGCTGAAGAGCATTTATTGTCTCTGCCCTTTCTCTGTTATAAATCATCAGCAGAAAACTGGAGATTTAGGTGAAAGTTGGAAAATTACAAAGGGAAATATAGAACATATGGGGCCCCGGCCATCTGGTCAGTAGAACCATCAGTTTCAGCCAGGCCTACAATTCTCTAGACATCAACAACCTGTTTGATGGCAGCCACTGAAGTCTGGGTCGATACAGGGATTTTGGTGTTGCAATGCCTAACTTTTAGGCATCTAGAAAATCACTGGAAAAAAACATGGGATCCCTAATGCCTGAGTTAGTCACCTTGGCTCCTTCTGCAATGCATGGGGAGAGAGACACACCTAGGAATGGGATCCACAAAAGCCAGCAGACTAGGCAGCGGGCCACCTAAGAGAGATGCTGAGGAGAGAGAGATGTCCTAATCCCTGCCCCTCTTGTGGCGATAAGCCTCTCCCTGTAGCCTGGTTTAGGCGCCTCTCTCTGACTGTGAATGCACAGCTGGGAACCCCTTTGCTGGAGTCCAATGGCTTAGGTGCCCACACTCTTTTCTGGAGAGAATGAGTTAGGCAGGTCCCTAGCTCCACCTGCATGGGGGTGTGTGTGTGATTTCTCCCTTAAGGTTTTAGCCCAGGGGTGAGGGCAGCCATGCTGTGTGTGGGACCCAGGGTCAATCCCCCCTGCTGCCCAAAGGGGAGAAAGGATTTGAACAGGGGATTCCCTGGGTGAGTCATTAAAGAGTCCTTGGGAACAGGGTCTGGACCCTCCCAGCAGGTGCCCTACCCACTGGACTGCAGAATCAATCTTTCTCTCTGGCCCAGTGAATGTCCGCACCTGGGCTGGGCACCGAGGGGGCTTTAATGAAGATCTCTCCCCAGCACAGACCCTGTTGGGGAGCAGCAGCTGCTCAGTTCGGCCTCTCAGATCCCAGTGGAGGAGGCAGCAGCTTGTGACCCAGGACGGAAAACAGAGACAGATCGAGCACAGTCTCCTCTCTGGAACAGCGACCAGGCCCCTCTGGACACAACAGCTACTGAATCAACTCCGCACACACCCCTCCCCACCAGACCCCTACCCTGGAGGGTCAAGTGTAGTCAGGGCTGGATTAAAGAACAGGTACACTAGGTATGTGTCTAGGTCAGTGTATGCTTGAGAGAGGGGCTCAGTTGCCTGCCCCACGGCAGCAGTGGGAAGGCACAGTGCTGGCTGCTCCACTGCCCACTCAGGTTAGGCATATTTTGGGGGGATGGGCACCAGGCCAAAACTGATTGAGTGGGGCTGCAACCCATGTCACAACGCTACTCACTCAATTTTGGCCACAGCACCCCACATCTTCACAATGGGGGTGGGGTGGGATGCTGGAGCCACTCCGGAGTGGGCAGAGCACCAGTACCTGAACCAGACCAGCATGAGTTTCAGTGCCAATATCCAGGTTCCAGGCAGGAAGCTGCAGTGAGGGTCTACAGGGTGGATTCAGCTGGGAGAGGGGCAGAGGGGAACCCTGGGTGCGGGTGACATGAGGGGTTTTGCCTAGAACCCAGTGAAGGGTTAATCTCGCCCTGCCAATCACCAAACGAACCTGGTGGCAAAGCACTTACCAGTGACAACTCCGTGACCTGAGTTAGGGAAGGAGACCTTTCAGCTCCGGCCCAGGGCTACTAGTCAGGGAGCCTGGGGTGGAGACAAGAGACCATCTCTGACACACTGCTCCCTGTGCCCATCTGTTACCAGAGCAAATCACAGTGAGTCAGTGTCACAGGGAAACATGTCACCTGCAGCTCCTGGTCCCGGCAGCCTCTCTAGGACCATCACTCCCATGTCTCTGTTGATACTGGGGACTCTGGAACAATGCCCAGTCTCCATAGAAGCACCCCTTCTGCCTCTTCCCCGGGATCTGGACGTCTCCTTTCTGCCCATTTACATGGTGGCTTCTATGCACAGAGCCTCTTAATGCTGAGAGAAGCTGCCCATGCCTAGGGGAAATGGGGCCCCAGGAGGCAGGATCTGGGGCAGGTGACTGAAGTGGAATCCCTAGGTCGCTAGGACCCAGGAGCAGCTGGGATGCGGGTCTGGGAGCAATCACTGGGGTCACTCAGTGCCAGCAGCAGGAAGTGAATCGCATTCTCTGCAGTGACTCTGGGGCGCTGTGGGCAGCCCATGCTCCTTGCAAGATCTCCGAGCCCCGGCGGCTGCTGCTGGGGACCCCAGAGCCCTTGAGAGGTAAATCTCCTGCATTAAAATTCCTGGTGCTCCCAGGAGCCTCTCCCAGTGCAGAGACCCCAGCCTAGCCAGGATCCTCCTTCCCAGGCTCCAGTCCCTGCTCCCAGGGAGGGCACACCTTGGAGGGAAGTAAGAGAGACCCTTCCCCCCCATGGAGCGGTGCCTCCCAGTTCCATTCTGGCTACAGGGGAAGCATTTGCCTCAGGTGGCTCCCAGCTGAGCTGGCTGCTATTCCTTGCCCTGTGCCCAGGAAAGCTGCCACCAGATCCCATTGTTTGCAGGGCGGATGAAGTGAGCCCATGCCATGGTGAGGGCTGGGACAGCGACACCTGGAGGGCAGAGGAGGGTGGGAGCCCGGAGATGGACAGCTGGACACCTGGGAACCAAATGCCACTGCTGTGTGTAGGAATTAGGAAATGGAGTTTTTACTGAGCCAGCCCTAGTCAGGTCAGTGAGAAAATTTCTCTCCTGTGTGGAGGAGTCTCTGATGTCCAATGTGGTGTTAGCTCCAACGGAAGCATTTTCCATGCTAAGGACATCTGAGAGGCTCTTCCCTGGGTGGATCTGCTGATGCTTGATGCTATGTCAGCACCAAATGAAGGTACCCACACATTCAAGCTCTTTCTTCTGTGAATTATCCGATGGGGAACAATGTGTGAGCTCAGACTGAACCTTTTCCTGCAGTTATTGAAGCTACTCCCACAATCCAAGGATTTATGAGTTATCGCCGTGTGGATTGTCTGATGTGAAGCAAGATTTGATCTTTGAATGAAACTTTTTCCATGGTTGAGGCATTTATAGATTCTGTCCTGTGTGAATAATCCAATTTTTGGGAAGGTATGACCTGGGATTGAAGCTTTTCCCATCATCCAAGCATCTACGGGGTTTCTCTGTTGTATGGATTGTCTGATTTCTAATAAGGTGTGATATCTAACTGAAAAATTTCCCACAAAGGAGGCATTTTCACAATTTTTCCCCTTTGTGAGTTCTCCCATGCTTAATAAGGCCTGTGCGCTGACTGTAGCTTTTCCCACAGTCCAAGCATTTATAGGGTTTCTCCCCTGTGTGGATTCTCTCATGGGTAATAAGATGTGAGCTCTGACTGAAGCTTTTCCCACAGTCCAAGCATTTATAGGGTTTCTCTTCCTTGTGGGTACTCTGATGTCTAATAAGGGTTGATGATTCAGTGAAACTTTTCCAACATTGAAGGCATTTATAGGGATTCTCTCCTGTGTGGGTTCTCTGATGTGAAATAAGGGATGATGTTACAGTGAAACTTTTCCCACACTCAAGGCATTTATTTGGCCTCCCTTCTGTGTGGATTCTTCCATGTCTAATAAGGACTGAGTGATGACTTTGTTAGGGTATGTCTACACTACGAGAGTAGTTCGATTGTACTTAAATCGAATATGTGGAATCGATATTACAAAGTCGAACGTGTGTATCCACACTAAGGACAGTAATTCGACTTTGTGAGTCCACACTAACGGGGCAAGCGTTGACATTGGAAGCAGTGAACTGTGGGCAACTATCCCACAGTCCCCGCTGCCCATTGGAATTCTGGGTTGAGCCCCCAATGCCTGCTGGGGAAAAAAATGTGTTGAGGGTGGTTTGGGGTAAATGTCGTCATCCAACCATCACTCCCTCCCTCCCTTCCTGAAAGCGCCGGCGGGCAATCAGTTCGCGATTCTGGGCACGTGAAACAAGCACTGACTGGTGGGACCGCATAGTGCTGCAAGTCTGGGATGAATCCCAGTGGCTGAGAAACTTTCGCATGCGGAAGGGAACTTTCCTTGAACTTTGTGAGTTGCTGTCCCCTGCCCTGAAGCGCAAGGACACCCGGATGCGAGCAGCCCTGACTGTCCAGAAGCGAGTGGCCATAGCACTCTGGAAACTTGCCACGCCAGACAGCTACCGGTCAGTCGCGAACCACTTTGGCGTGGGCAAATCTACCGTGGGGGTTGTTGTGATGCAAGTAGCCAAGGCAATCGTTGATGTACTGCTGTCAAAGGTAGTGACCCTGGGAAACGTGGAGGCGATCATAGATGGCTTCTCAGCGATGGGATTCCCAAACTGCGGTGGGGCCATAGATGGAACTCACATCCCTATCCTGGGACCGGACCACCAGGCCAGCCAGTACATTAATCGAAAGGGCTACTTTTCCATGGTGCTGCAAGCACTGGTTGACCACAGGGGACGTTTTACCAACATCTACGTCGGATGGCCGGGCAAGGTTCATGACGCTCGTGTTTTCAGGAACTCTGGTCTGTTTAGACGGCTGCAGGAGGGTACTTACTTCCCGGACCAGAAAATAACTGTTGGGGATGTTGAGATGCCTATAGTGATCCGCGGGGACCCAGCCTACCCGCTAATGCCCTGGCTCATGAAGCCCTATACAGGCACCCTGGACAGTGAAAAGGAACGCTTCAACTACCGTCTGAGCAAGTGCAGAATGGTGGTGGAGTGTGCTTTTGGACATCTCAAGGGGAGATGGAGAAGCTTATTGACTCGCTCTGATCTCAGCGAAACCAATATCCCCATTGTTATTGCAGCTTGCTGTGTGCTCCACAATCTCTGTGAGAGCAAGGGGGAAACCTTTATGGCGGGGTGGGAGGTTGAGGCAAATTGCCTGGCTGCTGATTACGCCCAGCCAGACAGCCGTGCGATTAGAAGAGCCCAGCGGGATGCGCTGTGCATCCGGGAGGCTTTGAAAGCTAGGTTCCTCAGTGAGCAGGGTAACCTGTGACAATTTTGTTGGCTTACAGAGAAGCTGAACCTGCCCCCGTTTCTTTACCCAGTGACTGTTCACAATCCTCTCCAGTTTCATACCCCGTTCACCCCCTTCCAACCCACATTTAAAAATAAAGTGACTGCACTGTGTGTGTGACCTGCTGCTGAACCTGCCCCTGTGTCTGTACCAACCACCTTTCCCCCCCCTTAAAAACAGACTGTCATCTAAAAAAAACATGATGGAAACAGCAATTAACAGAAACATATTTTTTATTAGCAAATGGACAGTTAGGGGATGAAACTGGGATGGGGGATTGGGTGATGCGGGAAGGAAAGGACTTATCAAATTTTGGGGAATGACAGCCTCCTGCCACTTGAGCAGTCTGCAGGGGTAGAGTGACAGTTTTCACTGGCTCTGCAGCCCCTCCTTCTTGGTACTTTCGGTGAGGTGGGTATGGGACTTTGTGGCGGGGGACGGTGGTTACACATAGACTGCAGCGGGGCTCTGTCCTCCTGCCTCCGGTCCTGCAGAACATCCACAAGGCGCCGGAGCGTGTCCGTTTGCTCCTTCATTAGTCCAAACAGTGTTTGAGTCGCCTGCTGGTCTTCCTGCCGCCACCTCTCCTCCCGTTCGCTGTGTGCTCGCTGGTATTGGGACATGTTCTCCCTCCACTGACTCTGCAGGGTTGCCTCGGCTCAGGAGCAGCCCATAAGTTCTGAGAACATGTCATCCCGTGTCCTTTTACGTCTACGCCTAATCTGCGACAGCCTCTGGGAGTCTGATGACAGGGTAGGTCGGGAGACAGCCACAGCTGTGGGATGGGAAAAAGGGAGTGAATTCCTCAGAAAGATAAATTTTTGGGTGAACAAAGAAAATAGTCTTTCTCTGTGAAAAAGACCATTCACAGCACCTATCACATGCGCACTCAGGACAAGGTCGAATTTTCGGCCTTCGCATTCAGTCCCTGGGGTCCTGCAGTGCAGATCACAGAATCGGAACAGCACAGCAGAATTTGGGTAGCGGGCTGACATGGTAAGCCGTAGACTTGTGGCAGCTTAAAACTTTAATAATAGCACTGACCTACTTTCACGTTCAAAGCAATGCTCCTAGCGTTGGCCAGTTCCTGCTGCCAGCAATCCGGCAAGCATGAACTCTGCCCCTGTCCCACCCCCTAGCGGCTGTCCCCGGGAAAGATCCCTCTATGCTGCCCCTCTCCCGCCTCCACCGCATGGCTGTAAACCGGCGGTTACAGTTCTGTAAAGGAATAGGGAAGCAGTCTGTAATAGGTCCTAGCCGGGGCTCGACCCTTCCGGGCAGGAGGGGAGCCACACCGACTCACTACTGTGGGAACAAGCAGTCAGTTAGTCCCGAAACTCCGGCTCTTTGGTGCAGAGTCGGAGCAACCACAGTTAAAGCTCAGGCCCTTGACTGCAGGGGGCTGAGCGAGCAAGCAGTTCAGGAGCCCAGGCCCTGGATCAGGGCGGGGCAAACACAGTTAGCTCAGACCCTTGTTTGCAGGGGCTGAGCGAGCAGACAGTTCAGAGCCCAGGCCCTGGATCAGGGCGGGGCAAACACAGTTACCTCAGGCCCTTGTTTGCAGGGGCTGAGCGAGCAGGCAGTTCAGAGCCCAGGCCCTGGATCAGGGCGGGGCAAACACAGTTAGCTCAGACCCTTGTTTGCAGGGGCTGAGCGAGCAGACAGTTCAGAGCCCAGGCCCCGGATCAGGGCGGGGCAAACACAGTTTAGCTCAGGCCCTTGTTTGCAGGAGCTGAGCGAGCAGACAGTTCAGAGCCCAGGCCCTGGATCAGGGCGGGGCAAACACAGTTTAGCTCAGGCCCTTATTTGCAGGGGCTGAGCGGGCAAATAGTTCAAAGCCCAGGCCCTGGATCAGGGCGGGGCAAACACAGTTAGGCTCAGGCCCTTGTTTGCAGGGGCTGAGCGAGCAAACAGTTCAGAGCCCAGGCAAGGCACGCCTAGGCTTTCTGTAGCCGAGTGTTGGGTGAGGGGGAAGCCTGCCACCCGTGAGCAGAGGGTGGCAGGGGGGGGAACGCAGGCCCACCCACTCCACTGCGTTCCAGCCCGGGGCCCTAGCAGCGGTTACTGCCGCTGCTGGTCAGTGGGGTATCCAGACCGCAACACACTGACATAGGCTCACACTCGGTTGCAGCCGGACCGGGGTTGGCTACCCCCTGGCTACTTCCACGATCCCCCTCAAAGCCTACCTCGTTCGTCGCGCCGGGCTTGGGCCAGTCCATCTGCATAGGCTCCTCTCTGCCAGGGCTCGGTGGCAGGTCCGGTAGCTCGGCCGGGAAGTCAGGCCAACGGTCCTCAGGCGGCTCCTCTGGGTAGCAGCAGGGGCGGAGGGGTTCGGATGCAGTCCCACCCTCAGGGTTGGTGGGGTGGGGTTCCCAGGGATTCTCCCAGTGACGGGATCGGACGGGCTCCGGTGGCTCCTCCTCGTAGCGTGCCCTGGGTAACTCGGGCCAGCTAGGGTCCAGGCCTCGGTCTTCGGCGGCCTCCTGGCCGGGAGCTCCCGGCCACACGTCTACTCCCTGTGGTGGCTGGCCGCCGACTGAGCTCTGGCGGCCGGCCTTTATACTTCCTGTCCCGCCCCTTGACTTCCGGGGGGCGGGGACAGGCGGTGGTGGTCCCACCCACTCTGGTGCCTGCACGTGGGCTCCCTCTTCTGGGCAGGAGGGGAGCCACACCGACTCACTACACACACCCCCCCTTAAGACTGGCTCCCGCGTGTCGGGGCCAGGTCCTTCCATCTCCCCCATGCGGGATAGGAAGTCCGCATTCGTATGGTCCTTACCAGCTCGATGCTGAACCGTAAATGCGTAGGGTTGTAAGGCGAGGTACCACCGCATAATGCGGGCGTTATTATCTTTCATCCGCATTAGCCACCGGAGGGGGGCGTGGTCTGTGACGAGGGTGAACGGGGCCCCGAGGAGGTAGAAGCGCAGGGCATCGCAGGCCCACTTCACCGCGAGGGCCTCTTTTTCCACCACTGCGTAATTCCTCTCACGGGGGAACAGCTTCCGGCTGAGGTATAATACGGGGTGGTCCTTTCCCTCCACTTCTTGGGACAAGACTGCCCCTAACCCTACCCCGGAGGCGTCGGTCTGCAGGATGAATGGGCGTTTAAAGTCCGGGCTATAGAGCACCGGCTCCTGGCAGAGACACTTCTGCAGTGTCCGGAAGGCAGCCTCACACTCTGGGGACCACTGTACCTGCCGGGGGCTGTCCTTCGTCAGAAGCCCAGTTAAGGGTGCTGCGATGGTCGCGAACTGGGGGATGAACCGTCGGTAATACCCAACGAGGCCCAGGAACTGCCGAACGTGCCGTTTGGTTGACGGGGTGGGGCAGTCCAGGAGGGCCTGAACCTTCCCGACGAGGGGTTTGACCTGCCCGCCCCCGACAGTATAGCCGAGATAGGTGGTCTCTCGCCAGGCAATACGGCACTTTTGGGGGTTGGCGGTCAGGCCCGCTTGTCGTAGGGACCTTAGGACCGCTGCAACCCGAGGCAGATGGTCCTCCCAGCTGCGGCTATAGATGACCACGTCGTCTAGGTAGGCAGCCGCATAGTCCTGATGGGGCTGCAGAAGATGGTCCATCAGTCGCTGGAAGGTGGCTGGGGCCCCATGGAGACCGAACGGCATTCGTGTGAATTGGTACAGCCCCGTTGGGGTGGCAAAGGCGGTTTTCTCCTTCGAGGCCTCTTCGAGGGGAATCTGCCAATAGCCTTTGCTGAGGTCCAGCGTGGTGATATACCGGGCCTCCCCCAGGCGGCCCAGTAGCTCGTCCACTCGGGGCATCGGGTACGCATCGAAGTGCGAGATGGCGTTTACCCTTCGAAAGTCAATGCAGAAACGGCGGGTGCCGTCTGGCTTGGGCACCAGGACCACCGGACTACGCCACTCGCTCTGGGACGGCTCAATGACGCCCAGAGCCAGCATGGCTCTTACTTCCTCCTCGACCGCATCCCGCATCCGATAGGGCAGGGGCCGGGTCGTCTCTCGAACCACTTTCCCCGGCTCGGTCTGGATGGAGTGTTTGACCAGGGACATGTAGCCCGGTACGGCCGTGAAGGTTCGCTTGAAGGCCTGCAGCAGGCAGTTGGTTTGTTTACATTGCTCTTCCGTGAGCGATTGTCCTAATAGGGGTGCCGGGGGGTCATCCGTCGAGGGTACGCGGGGTCCCAATTCCGGCTCGGGCGGGCACAGGTTAATTAAGAGGCCCTCCCGGTCCTGCCACCGTTTCAGCAGGTTTACATGATACCGTTGGGTCCCCTTCCGCTTGTCCGGTTGCCGCACCTCGTAGGTGACGGGACCGACTTTACGCACGACGTCGTAAGGTCCCTGCCACCGGGCTAACAGTTTTGACTCACTGGACGGGAGGAGGAGTAGGACACGGTCTCCTGGTTGGAACTCCCGGACTTGGGCTCCCTGATCGTAGGTTCGTTTCTGCCGCTCCTGCGCCGTCTTCAAATTTTCGCGGGCCAGGGCTCCGGCCTGGGCAAGGTATTCCTGTAACTGGATGACATATTTCAGGAGGCCCTGGGCTGGGGAAGCTGACTGTTCCCAGGTCTCTCTCATCAGGTCTAAGAGGCCCTGTGGTCTGCGTCCATACAGCAGCTCGAAAGGGGAAAATTTCGTTGAGGTCTGCGGGACTTCTCGGATGGCTAGCAGCAAGGGTGGAAGGAATTGGTCCCAGTGGCGGAGGTCCTCTGCTGGGAATTTCTGCAACATGCTTTTCAAAGTGCGGTTAAACCGCTCAACCAACCCGTCCGTCTGCGGGTGGTACACGGACGTCCGGAGTTGTTTGATGCCTAAGAGGGCACAGACCTGTTGCAACAATTGGGACGTGAAGTTCGTTCCCTGGTCGGTCAGGATCTCTCTAGGCAGTCCTACTCGGGCGAAGATTTTCAGCAATTCCCCCGCGATAGTCCGGGCGGTAATACTTCGCAGGGGGATGGCTTCCGGGAACCGAGAGGCATAGTCCACCAAAACCAGGATGTATTGAAACCCCGCGGCACTTTTCGGGAGGGGGCCCACGAGGTCCATGGCAACCCGTTCGAAGGGCGTCTCCATCACTGGCATGGGGACCAGGGGTGCCTTGGGGATCCCGGGCGGGGCGACCCGCTGACAGTCTGGGGAGGAGGCGCAATATTCTTTCACCTCCTGAGAGATTCCTGGCAAAAAGAAGCGCGCCAGGATTCGAGCGAGGGTCTTCTCTCGCCCCAGGTGCCCAGCGGCTGGCACATCGTGGGCCAACTTCATTACCGCCCGCCGGTGACACAGGGGCACTAACAGTTGGGTTTGTGGTTCCTGGGTGCGGGGGTCACGGTCCACGCGGTAGAGCCGGTCCCGGCGCAGCTCAAAGTGGGGCCACAGGGTGGCCCGCTGGGGGTCCACAACACTCCCGTCTACTGCCGCGAGCTGCTCGTAGAAGCGGCTAAGGGTGGGATCCTCTCGCTGGTCCCGACAGAAATCGGTATCGAAGCGGGGCTGGGGGGCCGGCTCCGGCGGCGGTCCCGCTGCGTCCGTGTCGTCTATCTCAGTCGCCGGGCCCTGCTTGGGGGTCTCGGATGAGGACCCCAGCCGATCAGCCTCCAGGGCCGGCGTGGACCGTAGGACTTCCTCGAAGGCCGGCCAGTCCCGACCGAGGATCACAGGATATGCAAGATGGGGAGCTACCCCAACCACCAGGTGTCGGGTGATCCCCGCGATGGTTAGGGGGACCCGGGCGCTGGGGTATGGTCGGACATCCCCATGGATGCATTGTAGATGAATACACCCGAGGCGGGTATCACCCGGCGGTACCAGGTCCTTACGGACCAACGTCTGGCCACAGCCCGAGTCGATCAAGGCCCGCGTAGTCCGCCCTCCGACGGCCGCCGGGACGGTCAGCTTGGGGTTCATGGCTGGCGGGGCTCGAGTGTGGCCCGCCCATACTTGCCCATAGCTGCAATCCATCTCCAGACAGTCTCGCTGGAGGTGCCCCATCTTCCCACAACCGAAGCAGGGACCGAGTTCAGGTCGTCTGCTCCTGGGGCCCTCTCGGCTTGGGCTCCGGGGGGGGCTTCGCCAAGCCCTTGGGGGCCCCTGGCCCGGGGCCATTGGTCCGGTCCGAGGAGCCGGGTCCGTGTGCCGGGTCCGGGTCTCGCGGCGGGGGTCGGGCCTCGGTGCGGGGTGTCGTGGTCCGCTCGGGGGTTCCCCTTTCTTTTCGCCACGGGCTGGTTCGGGCCCGGGGCGTCGGAAGGTGGGCCCTACTGCATCTTCGGCGGCTAGGAAGTCCTCCATTAGCGACACTGCCTGGGCCAGCGTCGTCGGCCGGTGGCGAAGCACCCAGGCGCGCCCTCGGGAGGGTAGGGTGTGCACGAACTGTTCTAACACCGCCTGCTCGGTTACCTCCTCCGCCATCCGGGTGCCGGGCTGTAGCCACCGTCGGCAAGCCTCTTTTAACGTTTGGGCCACTACCCGCGGTCGGGCCCCGGTGGGGTAAGTCTGGCCCCGAAACCTTTGTCGGAAAGTCTCGGGACTGACGTCAAGGGCGTCCAATATCGCGGCCTTCACCAGGTCGTAGTCCCGTGCTTCCTCAGCCGCCAACCCACGATAGGCCACCTGGGCCGCCCCCGTCAGGTAGGGGGCTAAGAGGGTAGCCCACTGGTCCCTGGGCCACCCGGCGACGAGGGCTACCCGCTCGAACGTGACCAGGAATGCCTCAGGGTCGTCGTCTGGGCTCATCTTAGTCAACCGAAGGGGGGCAGCTAACCGCGGCATCTCCGCGGCCTCCCCCGCCGGCCCCGGCGCGGGGCGAGGGAGCGTGACCAGCAGCTGCTGCAGCTGGACTCCCAACTGCCGCACCAGCTGCTGCTGTTGCTCGAGCTGGGCCGTGTGCTGCTCCTGCTGCAACTGGAGTTGGGCGGCATCTCGCTGCTGTTGCTGCGCGAGCTGAGCGGCCTGCTGTTGCTGTTGCTGCTGCAACTGGGCCGTCTGCTGCCGCTCCTGGCTCTCCACGAGCAGCTGGAACAACCGCTCCATATCCATTCCTTAGAACGGGGGGGTGGGCAACGGCCACTCCCCCTCTAGCCCCTTCTCACAGGGGCAGGGGCTCGTGCCCCACGTTGGGCGCCAAATGTAATAGGTCCTAGCCGGGGCTCGACCCTTCCGGGCAGGAGGGGAGCCACACCGACTCACTACTGTGGGAACAAGCAGTCAGTTAGTCCCAAAACTCCGGCTCTTTGGTGCAGAGTCGGAGCAACCACAGTTAAAGCTCAGGCCCTTGACTGCAGGGGGCTGAGCGAGCAAGCAGTTCAGGAGCCCAGGCCCTGGATCAGGGCGGGGCAAACACAGTTAGCTCAGACCCTTGTTTGCAGGGGCTGAGCGAGCAGACAGTTCAGAGCCCAGGCCCTGGATCAGGGCGGGGCAAACACAGTTAGCTCAGGCCCTTGTTTGCAGGGGCTGAGCGAGCAGGCAGTTCAGAGCCCAGGCCCTGGATCAGGGCGGGGCAAACACAGTTTAGCTCAGGCCCTTGTTTGCAGGGGCTGAGCGGGCAAATAGTTCAAAGCCCAGGCCCTGGATCAGGGCGGGGCAAACACAGTTAGGCTCAGGCCCTTGTTTGCAGGGGCTGAGCGAGCAAACAGTTCAGAGCCCAGGCAAGGCACGCCTAGGCTTTCTGTAGCCGAGTGTTGGGTGAGGGGGAAGCCTGCCACCCGTGAGCGGAGGGTGGCAGGGGGGGAACGCAGGCCCACGCACTCCACTGCGTTCCAGCCCGGGGCCCTAGCAGCGGTTACTGCCGCTGCTGGTCAGTGGGGTATCCAGACCGCAACACACTGACATAGGCTCACACTCGGTTGCAGCCGGACCGGGGTCGGCTACCCCCGGGCTACTTCCACGATCCCCCTCAAAGCCTACCTCGTTCGTCGCGCCGGGCTCGGGCCAGTCCATCTGCATAGGCTCCTCTCTGCCAGGGCTCGGTGGCAGGTCCGGTAGCTCGGCCGGGAAGTCAGGCCAACGGTCCTCAGGCGGCTCCTCTGGGTAGCAGCAGGGGCGGAGGGGTTCGGGTGCAGTCCCACCCTCAGGGTTGGTGGGGTGGGGTTCCCAGGGATTCTCCCAGTGACGGGATCGGACGGGCTCCGGTGGCTCCTCCTCGTAGCGTGCCCTGGGTAACTCGGGCCAGCTAGGGTCCAGGCCTCGGTCTTCGGCGGCCTCCTGGCCGGGAGCTCCCGGCCGCATGTCTGCTCCCTGTGGTGGCTGGCCGCCGACTGAGCTCTGGCGGCCGGCCTTTATACTTCCTGTCCCGCCCCTTGACTTCCGGGGGACGGGGACAGGCGGTGGTGGTCCCACCCACTCTGGTGCCTGCACGTGGGCTCCCTCTTCTGGGCAGGAGGGGAGCCACACCGACTCACTACACAGTCCTAATACTAACATTGCCCTAATTCAAAGCAGGTGACCATGAGTGACATCACTCTGATGCGTATTTCTGACAGCGACAAAGAACGCATGCTTCGGGAAAGCCTCCAAAGACCAGGGCCGTATGCCGCCATGCTGTGCAAGGCAATGATCCCGGAGTACTTGATGGTAGCCTGGCACGGAAACGTTTCCTACTACGGAGGACACAACAAGGCCGCTCTCCCAAGGAACCTCATGCAAAGGCTTTCCAAGTACCTCCAGGAGAGCTTCATGGAGATGTCCCATGAGGATTTCTGCTCTATCCCCGGATATATTGACCGAATTTTACTGTAGCTGCACTGGCAAGGGCTAAACAGTACAGCGCCTAGGGCAAACCAATCAAGATTTACTGGACATTGTTAGATTTTTTTGCAGCAGTTGCACTGCCAAAGACTAGAACTTTAAGTGCCTAGGACAATCTAATCATGAAAAAGCCACAGTTAATATTTATATTCTTTTATAAATAAATGTTTACATGTTTAAACCACTTACCGGCTGATCCTTCCCCTGATTCTGGGTCCGGGTTAACGGCTGGGGACGGTTGGTAGGGGATCTCTGTGAGGGTGATGAAGAGATCCTGGCTGTCTGGGAAATCAGCGTTGTAAGCGCTGTCGACTGCCTCGTCCTCCTCATCTCCTTCCTCTTCTTCCCCGTCCACTACCATCTCAGAGGAAGCGGGCGTGGACAATATCCCATCCTCAGAGTCCACGGTCAGTGGTGGGGTAGTGGTGGCAGCCGCACCTAGGATGGAATGCAGTGCCTCGTAGAAATGGCATGTCTGCGGCTGGGATCCGGAGCGTCCGTTTGACTCTTTGGTCTTCTGGTAGCCTTGTCTCAGCTCCTTTATTTTCACGCGGCACTGCGTTGCATCCCGGCTGTATCCTCTCTCTGTCATGGCTTTTGAGATCTTCTCGTAGATTTTTGCATTCCGTCTTTTCGATCGCAGCTCTGAAAGCACGGACTCATCGCCCCACACAGTGATCAGATCCAAGACTTCCCGATCAGTCCATGCCGGGGCCCTCTTTCTATTCTGAGATTGCATGGCCATCTCTGCTGGAGAGCTCTGCATCGTTGCCGGTGCTGCTGAGCTCGCCACGATGTCCAAACAGGAAATGAGATTCAAACTGCCCAGACAGGAAAAGGAATTCAAATTTTCCCGGGGCTTTTCCTGAGGGCTGGTCAGAGCATCTGAGCTCTGACTGCTGTCCAGAGCGTCAACAGAGTGGTGCACTTTGGGATAGCTCCCGGAGCTATTAGCGTCGATTTCTATCCACACCTACCCTAATTTGACATGGCCATGTCGAATTTAGCGCTACTCCCCTCGTTGGGGAGGAGTACAGAAGTCGAATTTAGGAGACCTCTATGTCGAACTAAATAGCTTTGTTGTGTGGACGGGTGCAGAGTTAATTCGATTTAGCGCTGCTAAATTCGACATAACCTGCTAGTGTAGACCAGGCCTTAGTCTCTAAGGTGCCACAAGTACTCCTGTTCTTTTTGCGGATACAGACTAACATGGCTGCTACTCTGAAACCTGTCATTATGCAAGGCACTGCATTTAGCCATATGAAATTTGTTAGTCTCTAACGTGCCACAAGTACTCCTGTTCTTTTTGAGTGATGACTGAAGCTTTTCCCACAGTCCAAACATTTACAAGGTTTCTCTCCTGTGTGGGTTCTCTGATGTTTAATAAGGGCTGATCTGTCACTGAAACTTTTACCACACTTAAGGCATTCATATGGTCTCTCTCCTGTGTGCACTCTCTGATGGGTAAGAAGATTTGAGCTCCGATTAAAACTTTTCCCACATTCCAAGCATTTATAGGGTTTCTTTTTCTTCTGATTTGTCTGATGGGCTGTGGTTTCATTGGGATGCTTGCCTCCTCCCCCACATTCAATGGATTCATTCACTTTGTTCCTTGGTTGGTTTCTCACCTTCCTCTTTGACCTGTGCCAATTACTCCAGGCTTTTCTCTGTTCCAAGCACTGGGAAAAATTCCCTTCAGCTCTTCTCTAAAAGATCCCCTGCAGTTCCACTTCCTCGGGACCTTCCTGCTGTGGATCCCTCTCCTTGTTCTCATCATCTGCTGGGGAGAGAGAGAATCCAGGCAGGAGTCATTGCCTGGGCTGGTACAAAGGACAGAAAGAGGAATAGCAATAACTGCTGTGGAGACTGAGAATTTGGTTTCTGCCTCCACATCCCATCCAAACACTCACAGGGAAGTGAAGTCAGAGAGAAAACTCCTGGCAGCTAACAGGGTGGGTGGGAAGCCATGAGCGATATGTGTCGTGAAGACATGATACCTGCTGACCACAACCTGACCTGGGTGGAATGAGGCAGAACTCAGGGTGCTCACACCACATTTGGGGGATTTTCACCTTTTTCCTTCTTTTTCAAAACAGTTTCTGTGTCAGTGTCGCGGACTCCTCACCTGTGCGGGTGCCTATTGGGATCTTCCTTTCCTTGGAGGCCTGGAGCTCCAGGACCCACGGCTCTTCCCTTGCTTCCAGCCGGGCAATCAGGTCAGATTTGGGAATAGGGAGTCCTGCTCAGGGTTGAAATCAGGCATGATCAGAGTGCACTGAGGATTGGTGGAGTATTTGTCAGAAAGGACACATCTTGAATTTAAACTGACCCAGATGGGAACATGGTCACGGAGCCCCCTTGGGAGAGGCCGATCTCTGGGGGAGTGGGAAATTGTCCCACCTTTATTAGGGGTTTTCAGGATCTGTGGGCTCTGGGGGACTTGCTGAGGCACACACAGCTCTGGTGTTAAACCCCTGCCTATGTCTAAACCTCCAGAGCCCAGACCCCTCCCTACAGCTGCTGCTACTCCCAGGAAGGAAGGTGAACAGAGATCCTGAGTGTGAGTGAGAGAGAATTAATGGAGATAGGATAATACACTGCTCCTGCCCCCGTGACAGCTGGAGGGATGGGAATGAATTAGCATGTCCATTAGGTTCATGACTCCCCTATCCTGTTGGAGGGGGTTTGAAGGTGAACGGCTCTCTCACACTTGGAGTGACCCACTCCCCTCTAATCTAACTGACCAGTGAAGAACCTGACCAGATTCAGAAATTCAGATCCAATGGTTTCAAATAGCTGAGGGGACAGGAATCCTTACCCAGTGAAGTCACATTCTAATAATTCTCCTGCATGACGTCCCTGTACAGAGCTCTCTGACTGGGGTCCAGCAGAGCCCATTCCACCTCGGTGAAATACACAGCCACCTCCTCAAAGGTCACCGGCATCTGAAACAACAGGTGCTCCCCACTCAGTACCTGCTGTCCCAGCCTCAATCCCACTATTCATGGGGGAAGAAGCATAAAAATAGGACAGCTCTGGGAGGGCCAGAGGAGCAGAATCCCATCCCCACCTTGCTCAGAGTGGCCAGGAGGCTCCAGGGACCAGAGAGATGGTGAGGGCTCCTTGTCTCTCCCAGCAGACAGAGGAGGGGAGGGTTTTCTCATTTACCACATACCTAATAGGCACAGGCTGACGTGGGAAACAGAGCTCATTGCAGGGAACAGGGACAGGAAACCTAGCACCTCCCCTTTGTATTTCACCGCAGTCTCTGGCTAGTGGGTTCAGGCTCCAGCACTCTGGCCTGTTTTCCCAGCCCTGTCCAGAGGGGTTGTTTCCTGTTTCAGAAATGGGGGAATGTTCACCACCCTCCCCTATGGGCCTGTTCATAAATCAGCGAGATGCCCTGCACTGTGCTTTGCCTATTTGTGTCTGGCTTCTATTAGACTCAGACTCACAGGCTTTAAGATCAGGAGGGACCTTCATAATAATCTAGTCTGGCCTCCTGTGCATTGCAGGCCACAGAACCTCACCCACCCACTTCTGTGACAGACCCATAACCTCTGGTTGACTTCATGATGTGAAAACTTCAGTATTTATGTGTATTGTTGTTCCCTACACACACACACACACCCTACCATGTCAGGCCTGTGTAATATTGTCTGATTCTGCATTGCTTGCTCTTGCAGCATTGACAAGTTGTCAAGCTGTGTAAGTGAATAAGTTCCCTGGCTCTCCTGAGCAAGGCACGGGGGTTGGGAAGCCACATGCCACTCCGTGAAATACACAGCCAACTCCATGAAGGTCACCGGCATCTGAAACAACAGGTGCTCCCCACTCAGTACCTGCTGCCCTAACCACAATCCCACTATCCATGGGGGAAGAAGCACAAATATAGTACAGCTCTAGGAGGGCGAGAGGAACAGAATCCCACCCCCACCTTGCTCAGAGTGGCCAGAAGGATCCAGGAAACAGAGAGAACGGGAGAGCTCCTTCTCCCCCCAAATCAATGGAGGAGGGCAGCGTCTTCTCATTTACCACACACCTGCTAGGCACAGGCTGATGTGGGAAGCAGAGCTCCGCGCAGGGAACAGGGACAGGAATCCCAGCACCTTCCCTTTGTATTTCACTGCAGTCTCTTCCTAGTGAGTTCAGGCTCCAGCACTCTGGTCTGTTTTCCCAGCCCCCCAGGGAGGTTGTTTCCTGTGTCACAAATCGAGGAATGTTCACCCTCTTCAATGGGCCTGTTAATAAATCAGGCCCTAGGCTGAGCATGTCCCAGCAGGTTTATCACACCCTGTCCCCCTCCCTGACTTACCTTGTGTATTTCCTGCCCCCCCTCTTTGATAATGCTCCCCAGAAACCCCCCCCCCAAAAAAAATCCCCTATTGAAGCTGGATCCACCACACTCATTTCCCTTCCCTGGCCCCTAGGAAGATGAGAAGATCTGGAGCAAAACAGGGTCATTATTCGGCAGCCTGTCAGGGTTGAAGGGCAATTGGGGAGGTTTCTGAATTAGCATTAATCTATTTCATACCCTGATTCCCCCAGGCTTTTTCCCTGAAGACAGACACTCTAGACTCCGCCATGCTGGGAAAACCTCAGTTACCTTATTACAACACAGACCTGACCCCTCCCACTGGGACTAAACCCACAAGACACTTTTAATCCCTCCCTGGAACAGTCTCTGAGCCAAATGCTAGAAAAGAGCAGAATCAAAGGAGCCTCTTTGGGGGATCCTCCCAACACTGTCCCCAGGGTAGCACATTTCCCCAGCAGCACGGGGACTAGACAAAGGCAGGAACTGGCTTTTCCTCTCCCTGGTCCTCACCTTGTCCCAGAAAGTCAGTCTGCCCCAGAATTCTGCAGGAAATGGAGCTGGGAACCTCCCTCCCCACTTATTGCTCCTGCTGCCCCTTTCAGTCTCTCCCCTCTCCCTTCTGCATGAAAGAACTGGTTACTGTCCTGCCATTCCTGTGGGCATTTCTTCTCCAATAGCTATTGCCACTGCTAACAGGAGTGTGAGCCTGGGTGTGTCGGGGGCAGCAGCTCTGGGACTCGCAGACACATAGGGAGCAAAGACGGGGCGAGGAGTCACTTTCCTGTCCAGCCCTGGCACTTTCCCCCAGAGGACTCTCATCACCTGGAGTCTACAGGTCAGGATCTGATTCCTGCAGAGCCCGAGGCTGCCCCAGCAGGACAGTTCCATCTACAGGAGGAAGCCTCCTCTCGGTTGGGCACAGAGGGGGATTTAATGATGGTCTGTCCCAGCACAGACCCTGCTGGGCAGCAGCAGATGCTCAGCACAGGCTCCCAGATCACAATGGAGGCAGCAGCATCTGCCCCAGGAAGCCCAGCTAACTGTAGGGCTCTATGATGCTGAGCTCAGAGAGAGACTGACACTGGCCTCCTCTGTCTTAGCAATTACTAGAGTCCTCTGGTGGGGACAGCTAATGACCAAGCCTACCTGTGCTGCCCCTGCAGCCCCCACGGACAGTCAGGCCAGTGCTGATCTCATTTGCCACCTGGACTTACAATGCAACCAGAGAACCAGTTCAAATTAGTATTTCATACTTGAACCAGAAATGAACCTGAACCATATTTTTTTTTTTTTTACTGACTGAACGTGAATTGGACTGAACAAAAAAAACCAAAACGTGTGTTTGGGGGACACCAGTTAAAATAAAGATTCAGGATTTTTTAAAGCTCAGTTTTAAAAAACAACAACAACAACAACAACAACAAAAAAGACTTCAGTGATCTTATTTTTACAACAAAATAGACAAAAGGCTGGTGATTGCCCCAGAAGGGCCTGCCCCAGGATAGTGAGAAGAGAGTGATAATAGAAGGGAGCCAGCCCACAAGATGGAGGGAGGGAGAGGGGAAGCTTGGGAGCTGCCTGCACACCATGGGAGGTAGAAGGGGGGCCCAGAGGTAGAGGAACCATCTCTGAGACACCCCCCCTTGGGACAGAAGAGGTGTGAGGCTCCCTGGGCCCTGAAGTTCGTAACAACTCTTCAAGCCGCAGGGCAAAGGTAATGGCTCCCCAACCTTCTCCCCGCAGACAGGTCTCCGCCCACCCTCCCCAAACCATGGGGCAGCTCCTCCCTCCAGTTGCCCCTCTTGAGGCAGGGTTCATACTCCAAACTCCCTTCCCCACTGAAGCCACCTGCATAGCCCACTCCCAGCCCCCCAAGGCACTGTCCAATACCCACCTCTAGCCCCCCATCCCATCCTACAGCAGGTTAAGATTCAGAGCCAAGTTCTGCCTGGGAGGCAGGCCAGTCTGCCTGCAGCCCGATGTGTTCCTGGTGGTGCCATTTTCCCAGCCCTGCTGCTGCAGTTAGCAGCGAGCACTGATCTCAGCACTGAGCCTGCCTGGGTGACTCTTGGAGCTTAGGGATTTCTGCCAGGAAGTGACCACAAGCCATGAGCTTCACCTGACAGAAGCAATATGGAGGGCTGATGAAGGCGTCACAGTGCACTGAAGTCTGGTAATGTGACAGCAAAGATTCTTGAATATGAACGACTGACCATGGGTGACTTTATGGTGCTTGGTTAAAACACCAACTGGAAATATCAAAATTTTCTTCTCCGTTTCCTGAATCCTTACTAGCTTCAATGAAAAATGGGAAAAAATCTGTTGGAACTGATAACTTTCTCTCATATATATACCCTGATCTTAGATAGCAATTCCCACTGTCAGAAGAGGACAAATCAAGGCAAAATTTCATTTCACCAAAATATAAACAAAGATGGAAATGCTTCAGTGAGAAATCAGAAATAATGATGTCACAGAATCAACATCAGACATGTCTGAAATTGAAAGATGAACTCAAACTTCTTCTGAGAGCTTTTGAAATCTCCAAAAAGGAAATGATATCTAGACAAAGAAATGCTCAGAAAAGGATTGGGCCAATTCTTGATTCATTTGCAGATAGGCCACATCTCAATAAGAAAGAAAAAACACCAAACTACTGGGAACATCAGAAAAATGTCATTACCAAGCTGTATCAATTAGCAAAACTTGTACTGGCAGTTCCAGCAACACAAGTGAGTGTTGAAAGAACATTTCCAGGACTCAGGCTTGGTCTACACTACCCCCCCTAATTCGAACTAAGGTACGCAACTTCAGCTACGTGAATAACGTAGCTGAAGTTCGAAGTACCTTATTTCGAATTAGTTCAAACTTACCTTGGTCCACACTCGGCAGGCAGGCTCCCCCGTCGACTCCGCGGTACTCCTCTCGGCGAGCTGGAGTACCGCAGTCGACGGCGAGCACTTCCGGGTTCGACTTATCGCGTCCAGACTAGACGCGATAAGTCGAACCCAGAAGTTCGATTTCCAGCCGTCGAACTTGCCGGTAAGTGTAGCCAAGGCCTCAGAGGTATTCTTTCACTGTAGGGGTACAATTAGACAAAGCAGATATTTAAAGATGTTACTTTAGGTTGCTCAAATTGTTCATAAAAAAAAATCGTGTTCATTTGACAACACAAAAACACCAGGAAAACTCATGAAAATTTAAAGTCGCAAAATAAATCAAATAGTCAAAAATCAAAACAGTTTCCATTTTAAGTTGCAGCTCTCTTTTTTGAATTTACCTCCACTAAGATTGAAATAGGATTTAAACTGGTGGCTGAACTTTTATTTTTGTTTCTTCGGGTGCCTTGAACCAGAAATGGAAATAAACATATTGAATGGAACTGAGCCCAAACCTGAACCAAACCAAAATAAATACTAGTTGGACTCCTTGCCTGCTGTTGCTCACAGTGACTGGTTTAGGAATCAGAGCAGGACCCTGATCAGTCCTGTCAACCCCAGACATTGAACATTCAGGAGTCAGATGCCCCAAATAATCAGGGCTGGCTCTAGGCACCAGTCCTCCAAGCATGTGCTTGGGGCGGCACTTTCTAAGGGGCACTTTCTAAGGGGCACTCTGCCCCTCCCTTTTTTTATTTTTATTTTTAATTTTTTTGCTTGGGGCGGCATTGCCGGGAGCCGGCCCTGGCCCAGCCACTCGCCCTGTCAGTGTGCGAGCCGGGATTTGCGCCCCCTGCCCAGCCCAGCGGTGCCCTGCACAGCCCACTCGGGGAAACGCCGCGCTGCCCTGGGGAGACTCGGAGCGGCAGCAGCAGCAGGACCCCTCCTCCCTCCCTGCATCCTGGTCCCCGCTTCCCTCCCTCCCTGGCTCCTCACACACTCTGGGAGCTCCTCTCACTGCCGCCGCCGCAGCCTGGGCTCCCAGAGTGTGTGAGGAGCTGGGGAGGGAGGGAAGCGGGGTTCCCTGGGGCCGAGCCCGGGCTGCAGCGGTGAGAGGGGCTCCCAGAGTTAGGGCCGCCCAGAGGGGGGGAGCAAGTGGGGCAATTTGCCCTGGGCCCCACAGGGGCCCCCACAAGTATGTCAGAGGCTCCCCCCACCTCCGTCTTCCCCCATCCCCCAGCGTCTCAGCTGGTAAGGGGGTAGGGCTGCGAGCTGCAGCCGAGCGGCGGGAACTTAGGCCCCGCTGGAGTCACCACGCCGCTGCAGCGCTGTCCAGGAGAGGGGGTAAGCGGCATGGTAAGGGGCCGAGGCTGGGCACCCCCCCGACCCCATCCTCCCACAGCCCTGACCCCCATCTCTGAGCTGAGCCCCTCTGAGCCAGGCACCCCCCCGGCCCCATCCCCCCCACAGCCCAGACCCCCAGCTCCGACCCCAGCCCCTCTGAACCGGGTACCCCCCACCCCATTACCCCCACAGCCCTGACCCCCAGCTCTGAGCCCAGCCCCTCTAAGACAGACCCCCCTGACACCATCCCCCCCACAGCCCTGACCCCCAGCTTCGAGCCCAGCCCCTCTGAGCAAGACACCCCCCGACCCCATCTCCCCACAGCCCTGAGCCCAGCCCCTGTGAGCCGGGCACCCCCCCAACCCAGAGCCCAGCTCACCACCCAGCCCTGGACAACAGCAGCACCACCCCCAGGCAGCGACAACCCATTGGTACCAACCATCACCATCACCCAGCAACAGGCCATTATGTAATTGCAAATGTATACATAGCATTAAAGCTTTTAATGTTTTTAAATAATGTATTTAGTGTATTTTCAAATTATTACAAATTAATTTTAGAATGTATTTCATTAGTTATTTTTTACATTTTTTACATTTCCATAGTATTGCAACTTTTTTTATGGAAGGGGCCCCCGAAATTGCTTTGCCCCAGGCCCCCTGAATCCTCTGGGCGGCCCTGCCCAGAGTGTGTGAGGAGCAGGGGAGGGAGGGAAGCGGGGTCCCCTGGAGCCGAGCCCAGGCGGCGGCGAGAGGGGCTCCCGGAGTGTGTGAGTAGGTAAGTGGCCAGCTGGGTTTGTCGGTGCTGAGCAGGTTGCCCCGCAGCCAGAGATCCTCGCCTTCCCGCCCACCAGGGCTGGGCCAGGGCGCGGTGAGGCTGAAGAGCAGCAGGTCCGGGGGGCTCACCAGGTCCTCGGCCGCCAGCATGTCGGCGATGAGGGCGATGAGCACGAACTGATCCACCTCGGCCACCAGCAGCGCCGCAAAGCCCAGGGAGGGGGCCGTGTTCTCCGCGCCGCCCCGCAGCTGCACCGCCTCCTGGAAGTACTCCCTCTCCGCGCCACCCAGCAGTTCCACCCGCATGGGGACAGAGTCAAGGCTGGGCCAGGGCTCAGCCGCCATGTGCAGGTAGCGGATCCCACGTTTGGGGGGAAGCCCAGTGCTGGGGCGGCGGGGGTGGGGGAAGAGAGAGCCCAGTGCTGGGGTGGCAGGGGGTGGGGGTGGGGGAGCACTGGTGGGTGGGTGGGTGAGCACAGGGTTGGGGGGGGGGCAACCAACATTTTTTTTGCTTGGGGCGGCAAAAAGCCTAGAGCCGGCACTGCAAATAATGAGACTGTCTGAAATAAACCAAAGACTAAATTTGGGGTTGGGGGGGGAGAGGATATTTGCCTTGTAAATTCTGAGCCATTAGGGGGAAGTCCCCTGCCCACCCCCAATGCTTGTTTGACCATTGCTAGGGGAAAAGATTCCCCACTGGCTGCCATGGGCTGGGGGAGCTGCCATTATCTCTCTCACCTTCTCTCTCCTTTATCACTACCCTCTCTTCCCCTCCCCCTGCCAGTTTCCTCTGTCACTCCCGTTCTCCCCCCAGCTCCCACTCTCATCCCCTCACTTTCTCCCCCTCATTTCTTCTCACTGTCCCACACTCACATTTTCCTTCTCTCCCAGCGCTTTTCCCACCCGCCCCAGTAAACCCCTGCATCTTGAGTCCCAGGAATTGCCTCATCCTCCCTCCTGTGCACACACGGCCTCCTGCCCCCAATCCCATCCGGCCCCCTGCATCCCCATTTCCCCTCCTGCCCCTCACATCCCTGTTCCTCTCTCAATCCCCTCTGGCTCTCAGAGCTCCCTGCCCGTCTTTAGCCCCCTTCTGGCTCCCACCCCACTCTGTCCCCCCAGGTGTCACTGTCCCAGCCCTCCCCACGGCACCCGCTGGCTTCACCCGCCCTGCAAACAATGGGAGCTGGCGGCAGCTTTCCTGGGCACGGGGCAGGAATCTCAGCCAGCTCCACTGGGAGCAGCCTGGGCCAAACCCTCCCCCCTGCAGCCCAGGCGGCACCGCTCCCTGGGGGGACGGGCAGGTCTCTTACCTTCCCTCCAAGCGGTGCCCTCCCTGGGAGCAGGGGCTGGGGCCCGGGAAGGGGGGTCCTGGCCAGGCTGGAGTCTCTGCACTGGGAGAGGCTCCTGGGAGCAGCGGGAATGTTACTGCTGGAGTCTCCCGGCTGCATCCAGGGCTCCGGGGACACCACAGCGCCCCAGTCACTGCAGCGAGTGCGATTCACTTCCCGATGCCTAACTGAGTGACCCCAGCGATCGCTCCCAGAGCAGCATCCCAGCTGCTCCTGGGTCCAAGAGATCAAGGGATTGCACTACAGCCCCCCTGCCTGAGTTCCTGCCTCCTGGGGCCCCATGTCCCATGGGCACAGGGCTGGCTCCAGCTTTTTTGCCGCCCCAAGCAGCAAAGCGAAAAAAGAAAAAAAAAAGATAAAGCCACGATCGGCGGCACTTCGGCAGCAGCTCTACCGCGCTGCTTCATTCTTCGGCGGCAATTCGGCAGTGGGTCCTTTGCTCCGAGACGGACTGAGTAGGGTTACCATTCGTCCGGATTTACCCGGACATGTCCTCCTTTTTGTGCTAAAAATAGCGTCCGGGGGGAATTTGTAAAGCACTCACAATGTCCGGGATTTCCCCCTCCCCCGGCACAGCAGAGCGAGCGGCTGGGAGGGCTGCAGGAAAGTCCCGGGCTGGACTCCGGAGCAGCTGGAGAGGAGCTCCGCCCTGCATTCTGAGCAAGTGTCTCAGCACAAAGTGCAGCCCTCCCCTTTTGCAACTGGGAGCGGTTTCTGCCATGCAGCGTAGCAAAACGGGAGAGAGAGCACTTTGTGCTGATACAAGGGCAGCTCTCCCCTGCAACCCGGTCCGGACCAGGGACCGGGTTTTGTTGTGCAGGGCCAGGGACCGGGTTTTGTTGTGCTGGGGAGCTTAGCCACGTGTCCGGCTCGCACAGAGCCCAACACCCTGTTCTGAGCAGCAGGGTAAGGGGGGGCAGGAGAAGGGGCAGGGAGGTTCTGGAGGGGGCAGTCAAGAAACGGGGGGGGGCTTTTTGGGGGGAGTGGAGAAAGTTTTGGGCAGTCAGGGTACATGTAGGGGGTAGGGTCCTGGTGGGCAGTTGGGGGGGGTCTTAGGAGGGGGCAGTTAGGGGACAAGGAACAGGGAGTCTTAGGTAGGGGGTGGGGTTCTGGAGGGCAGTTAGGAGCAGGGGTCCCAGGAGGGGGCAGTCAGGGGACAAGGAGCGGGGGGTGGGGGTGGGGGGGCTGGGAGTTCTGGGGGGGAGCTGTCAGGGGGCAGGAGTGGGGAGAGGGATCGGAGCAGTCAGGGGACAGGGAGCAGAGGGGTTTAGATGGGTTGGGAGTTCTGGGGGGGGCTGTCAGGGGGCAGGAGTGCGGAGAGGGATCGGAGCAGTCAGGGGACAGGGAGCAGAGGGGTTTAGATGGGTTGGGAGTTCTGGGGGGGGGCTGTCAGGGGGTGGGGAGTGGTTGGATGGGGCGTGGGAGTCCCAGGGGTCTGTCTGGGGGTGGGGGTGTGGATAAAGGTTGGGGCAGTCAGGGGACAAGAGGCAGGGAGGCTTAGATAGTCCTGGGGGGCAGTTAGGGGCAGGGGTCCCAGGAGGGGGTAGTCAGGGGACAAGGAACGGGGGGAGGGTTGGGAGGTCAAGGGGGGCGGGAAGTGGGAGGGGCAGGGGCGGGGCTAGGGCGGGGCTCCTCCCGTCCTCTTTTTTGCTCGCTGAAATATGGTAACCCTAGGACTGAGGGACCCGCCGCCTAATTGCCACCGAAGGCCTGGCCCCTTTCCATTGGCCTGCTTCCTTTGCTGGTGCCTGGAGCCGGCCCTGCATGGGCACAGGCTGCTTCTCTCAGCTTTAAGGCAGCGTGATGCATAGAAGCCACCATGTCAATGAGCAGAAAGGAGACGTCCAGGTCCCGGGCAGCAGGGAGAAGGGGGGTGTCTATGGAGACTGGGGATTGTTCCAGAAAGTCCTCAGTATCAACAGGGACATAGGGTGATGGGTCTTGGTCCTAGAGAGGCAGCCCAGAGCCTGGAGCAGCTGGGGACACCCCGCCCTAGACAAAGGAATGTAATTTCAAACCCCCTGGGAGTTACTGCCATAGGACTTTGAAAGACCATGACAATGTATTTACATCTCGCTTACACAGACCCATCAAGCAAAGCAGGGGGGAGAGACCCCATCAATTGCACCAGAGGGGGGAGGACTAAACGATTTGCATTTTAGCTGACCCACCCCCCACAGGGGAGGAAGCAGCAAGTCGCTGCCTTCAAGACAGACCCCCTGTCACCTGCCTCACAGCTGGAAATAGACTTTTGTCTGGAGGTCACCATCAGAAGAATCCAGTTCAAAGGTTCACTGGACTCTGAAAGAGACCGATCCAGGGCTGTGTTTGAACTGAACTGTTTGGTGACACCAGGGAAAGTAATCAACTGTTGCACATTGACTCCTTAAAGGGAGAACAAACCTTAACGTTCCTCTGACTGTTCTAGGACAGGGCTGGATGTTTCAGAGCCCCTCCGTTACCGAAATATTGGGTTCACCTAGCTGAGAGCCAATAACAGCCAGACAGGGATAAGGAAGAGTTGCTTTATTCTGCAGAAGAAAGGAGAGCCTTGCACCTTGGTACAAAGACTCTGTTTTACACACATTTTACAGATTTTTTATACACATTCAGACAACGGTCCTTGCAGTGTTAACACTTGATTGGTGGTGGTCAGACCCGTGCTTTTGCTATCTGGTCAGTGAAAACCGGCTTGGGACCAGCTCCAAATACCTTAAGGCCTTGAAGGGAAGACAGTTGAAAAGTTTAGGCTACTGTGTTCTTAAGGTGTCTGCTTCCCCCTAATGGCCGCTGGCTGACATAACGACTGCTCTGTTAAGGGGGGGAGGTCACTAGTAACTTTTACAGTCCCCCCTTCGGGCCTGACAAATTTAAAAATTGTCAGGCCCGTTACACAATTTGCAATTAAGCTGGAGGGACAGATACTGGGTTTTTTTATGGACAGCAGAGCTTTTGATTATAGCATTACACAGGGATTTGGCATATTGTATTATTATTTAAATAACATATAGAAAGAAAAGAAAGAAAAGAATCTATTTAACAATTGTTTGAAAGAGCCCCGTAAACCATGACCCAAGGTCTGGAAGGAGGTTTTTAAAACTAAAGGTGTGATTGAGAGATACAGCATGGAAAACAACAGCAGCATTTTTAATGGCTTCTAAATCCTGCTTAATTAAGCCAGAATGATTAACATAGAAACAACATGTTTTTCCGATGGGAGCACAAGCCCTCCCTAATTCAGCATTCATAGCATTTAACACACGTTTATTTTGCAAAGCTATTTTTGCCACCTTATTAATTTTTTGTTTTAACTTTTGGAAAGCGTTTATTAATGCATTAGCTACTTTTTTTAGTTCTGCAGAAATATTTACTACTGCTTTTTTTAGCTTGGCTACTCCCAACCCAGGAATGAGCGCATGAACAAAGGAGTGAAACCCCGTTTGCCTGACTACTAGGGGATTGTTGGGGCATTTTGCTCGAGTCCTTATGCGGGGGGGGTGTGTGTGAAAAACTTATGGGAATAACTGCCCAGGTTGAGGATCTGGCTGTAATTCAATGTGTTGTTTACTTGGACATTTGGTAACACCCGGGCCACACCACACCGACCTTGTCAACCTGGAGGGAAAGCTTTGTAGACACTGTGGCCACAGATAAAATACAAGCCAGGGGTTTCTAAATAGAGGGTAAGGGTATTACCCGCAACTTGATGGCGCTAGGTTACCCATTCATCCCAGCGCCAGAAGTTACTTACTAGGCGGTCCTGGCACCTTCAATGGGAAACATTTAAGTCTTCTAGGGCATGCATATTGTTTAAAATGGCTCCACAATATGTAACTCCAAATATGTTAGCTGTGAAACTTGCAAGTGATCCCATGGACTCCGGGCATCCAGACGTCCTTTCAAGGGATGTGTGGGGCAACAGAATGCCAGAGTAAATATTCATATAATGCATATGTGTTTTATTTATGGGGCCTAATGGGAGGAATAAGGGAAACCACTGCCCTTGATAATGAATGCCTGTTGGTTTTACAGTAAAGGCTATGTGCAAGAGACAAGGGGGTTTGGGGGCATTTTTAGGGGTATTTAAAGGGTAAAGGGTTTTATTTTTGACCTTAAACCGAAGGGTTTGATCACAGGCCTCCAGGGGAAGGTAGCCCACTTTTTTTTTTAGCATTTTTTAAACAAAGGGGCAAGTTATACCCGATCCCAAGAACTTTAAAAAGAGGGACCCCCTTAGCTGCCCAGTAATAATGCCAAACTTTAGACCTTTTTTTATATTTGTCATATTGATATTTTTTAACCCATGCCCATTTAGTTTTTCGTACTACCTGTAAAGAGAGTACTTTAGAGAGATTTGCAGGTACAGCCCATAATCCTATTTCATTTTTAGAGCAGGTTTTGTGATACAGCCAACAATTAGATAAGTGTTCCAATGTGGCTATTTACTGAAGAGGTTTAGTGGCTAGCTTGTACAAGGGGCAGACCCAAAAGCAATAGCCACTGCAGCACCGTCTGAGAACCCATAGTTATAAAGTTTTAGGATTTTGTTTGCTGGAACAGAAGCTTTAGTCCCTCAAGAGGTTTAGCTTTCCAGGTATTGTCTGCTTCTGGCTTTTCCGGGTTGCGGTGGGAAGAGCTGGCGGTGCTCCCTCAAGGTCCGAAGTCGTTTGCTTTTGGCCCCGTCCTAGGGGCTAGCTTGACTCAGGTGTGGTGTATCCAAGTGTTTCGCTCTTTCACTTGAATGGCGGTGTGAGAGGTAAGAAGGACTTGGAAAGGTCCCGCCCACCAGGGTTGGAGAGGCTTGTGTTTCCATTCTTTTACATAGACCCAGTCTCCTGGAGCGATCCAGTGGGCAGGAACATCAGCGGGTAGGGACTCAAATTGAATTGGTAAGCGTGGCCCCAGCTGTTCTTATCTAGAGGAATACTAAAAAAAAGCATTACACAAGTCTATTACTGAATAACAAGCAGTACCTGCTGGAATGGCAGTCAGGATTGTGTGAGGGTTAGGCACCACATTGTGTTTAGCTTGAACAACCTTATTTACTGCACGTAAGTCCTGGACAAATTGGTATACCGGTTTTCCCTTTGAGTTTATGTCAGGTTTTTTGACTGGCAGAATGAGAGTATTGAAAAGAGACTTGGTGTGAACCAGCACTCCCAACCGCAGGAATGTGGTGATAAGACTCCGGAGGCCAAACAGAGCTTTTTGGGGGATGGGATACTGATAAATCTGAGGAATTTTAATGCCTGGCATCAGGGTTATATGCACTGGCTCTGTCTGGAGAGTACCCAAGTCTGCCCTTGAAGTGCCCCACAGGGAGATGTTTACCTCCTGTCTGAGTTGCTCTGGTAGAATCGGGTCCGCAGGCAGGATTGGGTTCTTTGAAACTTGAGTCAGAACAGCACACAGCTGGGGAAGTTGGGTTTGAGGCAACCGAAGAATGATTTTGTCATCTGAAAAGAAAATTTGAGCACGTAGTTTACACAACAGATCTCTGCCTAAGAGGTTAACTGGGGAATCTGGAGCTAACAGAAAGGCATGGGAGGCGGAGACACCAGAAATTTTTACAGCAGCCTTCTGTAATACAGAACAGTCAAATGGCTTTTTGCCTATATTCATTACCGGAATGCTCTTATTCGTGAGGCTTCCTCTCTCCGGCTTGGCAGTAACAGTAGAAAGTGCAGCCCCTGAATTCAAAAGACAAGAATAGGTGGTTCCTCCCAATGTTAGGCGAACCTGGGGGTCTGTGAAGGAACAAACATACGTGGTAAAATCATTTGAATAGGTGACAAGAGGATCCCCTGGTTACCGTCATTCCTCATTATCAATAGCGTCTGTTCTTGTCACAGCCATTTGTTGTTGAGGTCGGTCTGGGCGACGGGGTTTGTCGTCCAGTAGGTTGGTTTGGACACTCTCTCTTCCAGTGGCCAAGCTGCTTACAGTAGTTACATATGTCATTGGCGTGACTTGGGGTCCTTCCATAATTCGATTTTGGTTGCCACTTGGGGGGTTCCTGCCGCCCTCCCTGTTTTTTATTTTCAGTGTTTACAAGGGCTGCTAGCATTTTCAACTGTTTGGTCTTTTGATATACTTGGGTGGCCACGCTTACCAGTTCCTCCAGGGATTTTCCTTCAGCGCCCTTGAGCTGCTGCAACCGCTTTTTGATGTCCGGGGCTGACTGGGAAATAAAAATAAGCCTGACCGTGGACTGTGTGTCCGTGGCCTTGGGATCTGCATTGTGGCGTCCTCAATCTTTGTTGGTGGGATCTGTCTCGGTAGACCTGCTGTCCCGGGCTCCGTTGAGGAGGGTACCGGGTTCACCACAATTGGTAATGCTGCCGCTGGGGGTGGGCATGGTCTAGAGCAATACATGGGGGGAATATCCTCCCAGTAATCAGCTTTGTGAGGGGCAGAAGCTTTCGGGAATAGAGGGGCCTGAATCTGTATCTTTTTCAAGCGATGATGAGCCTCATTATCCCACAAAAAACAATAGTTCATTTGCCCCGGCACTTCGTTTTGGTCTTTCTGGGAACCCCTTCTGGGCTGGGCAGGGTGTAAAGCCACCTCACCTGTTGTTGAGGGAGGCTGGGGAAGTCCAGGGTACTGTAGAAAGGCACCAGGATCCAAAGCAATGGGCCAGGGCTGCATGCTAGGTGCTGACTGTTGTAGAACTGATGAATGAAATTGTTTTTAATTGGGGGGGGGAGGGATAGCTCAGTGGTTTGAGCATTGGCCTCCTAAACCTAGGGTTGTGAGTTCAATCCTTGAGGGGGCCACTTGGGGATCTGGGGCAAAATCAGTACTTGGTCCTGCTAGTGAAGGCAGGGGGTTGGACTCAATGACCTTTCAAGGTCCCTTCCAGTTCTAGGAGATAGGATATCTCCATTAATTTAAATTTAATGTAACTTCATAAGTAAAGTTTTATGAATGAAACAATATTCATTCATAAAACCAGTTACCCCAATAACTGGCTAATTGACAGTTAAGATGCTTGTTAAGAGCCATAGCTGTTCAGTCAGCTGCCTTTGTAAGTTTCACTATCAATCCAATTCCTGCTTAAATCACTGAGACTTGCACTGTTTCAGTATTAAGCAACAGAGGGTCCTGTGGCACCTTTGAGACTAACAGAAGTATTGGGAGCATAAGCTTTCGTGGGTAAGAACCTCACTTCTTCTACTTGCATCTGAAGAAGTGAGGTTCTTACCCATGAAAGCTTATGCTCCCAATACTTCTGTTAGTCTCAAAGGTGCCACAGGACCCTCTGTTACTTTTTACAGATTCAGACTAACACGGCTACCCCTCTGATACTTGTTTCAGTATTGTAATTTCTGTTCACCATTTATTACACTTGCCTACAGTGTAACTTCTGTTCACTGTTTGCCATCCATTATACTTGTCTATATTGTAACTTCTGTTCACTGTTTGCCATATTGTAATTCAAACCCCATTTTAAAATGCTTACTCCATTTTGTAAGGGTTTGCTGCAACCTTCATTTTTGCAAACCCTGCTGTAATCTTACTAGTTTAGTTTAGATGTGTGAATGAGGTATGTATGGATAATGGAATCAACCTCCAGCCCCAGCCTGTCCTGATTAAATAGAGTTCAAACACCAAGGGCTAAAGATGCAGAGAAGAGCCCTAACAAAGTAAGAAGAATCCACCCTAAAAAGAAAAGGTACAATAGAAGGAAGATCAAAGCCCGTTCCGGGGCTGAAAGTCATGTCTGCAATTAACGGGTGATCAATCACCAAATCCAGAGGCAGCGTGACACAGCAAAACCTATAGACTCTGGATTCAAACTAAAGCCTACAAAAAGGATGGGTGAGATGGAAAACTTTGGAGGAGGGTGTCATGACTATAAAGGGAAGGGTAACAGCTCTCCTGTGTACAGTACTATAAAATCCCTCCTGGCCAGAGACTCCAAAATCCTTTTACCTGTAAAGGGTTAAGAAGCTCGGGTAACCTGGCTGACACCTGACCCAAAGGACCAATAAGGGGACAAGATACTTTCAAATCTGGGGGGGGGAAAGGCTTTTGTTTGTGCTCTTTGTTTTGGGGGTTGTTCGCTCTTGGGACTGAGAGGGACCAGACATCAATCCAGGTTCTCCCCATCTTTCTAAACAAGTCTCTCATATTTCAAACTTGTAAGTAAAAAGCCAGGCAAAGCGTCTTAGTTTTACTTTGTTTTTCTCAACTTGTAAATGTACCTTTTACTAAAGTGTTTATCTTTGTTTGCTATGCTTTGAACTTGAGGCTAGAGGGAGGTCCTCTGAGCTCTTTGTTTGATTACCCTGTAAAGTTATTTTCCATCCTGATTTTACAGAGATGATTTTTACCTTTTTCTTTAATTAAAAGCCTTCTTTTTAAGAACCTGATTGATTTTTCCTTGTTTTTAGATCCAAGGGGGTTGGATCTGTATTCACCAGGAGTTGGTGGGAGGAAGAAGGGAGGATGGTTAATTTCTCCTTGTTTTAAGATCCAAGGGGTTTGGATCTGTATTCACCAGGGAATTGGTGAAAGGTTTCTCAAGGCTACCCAGGGAAGGGAATTAGCTTTGGGATGGTGGCAGTGGACCAGACCTAAGCTGGTAGTTAAGCTTAGAAGTTTTCATGCAGGCCGCCATATTTGTACCCTAAAGTTCAAAGTGGGGATACAGCCTTGACAGAGGGTAACATTCTGCTGCCAACATGGAAGGGCATCGGTGCATGCCCAACAGAGACCCAGCTCGTCCTTGTGCCTGGCTTTCCTGGCCAGTTAGCCGCCACAAGCTACAAACCCAAGCTGCAAACTCAACCCACAGACTCAAGCAGAACTGGTAACTATGCAGCAGCTGCAAAACATCTGATGGATGTGTGTGTGTGAGAGTGTGTGTGTGTGTGTATATATAGGTATTAGGTATAATGTGTGTGTATAAGGATTAAGATATTAGTTATTGGTCATAAATCAAATTGTTATCATAATAAATGTGGCATCTTTATCTTGTCCCCTTTAATAAGATCCTGCTAGTTTTTATTGGTATAACACTGTGGGCGTCCCAGGCAGAGAATCCCAGAGGCCAAGCGCTGTGAAGCATTCGGGGTTCCAGGGTTACAGCTGACCCAGCACTTCACCAGTCTGGATTGCACCCCAGGATGTAGCAGAGCCTTAAACTGAAGAGGTATTTTATCTTTTATGGGAAATCTAAGTGTTGTTATTTCCAAGTCTGCAGGTCACATCTCAGCCCAGGCAAGGCTCCAGACAAGCCCCAGAAAATGAATTTCAGTTTTAAAGGTTCCAACACCACAAACAGAGAGGGAAAATGAACAATCTGTGGCACAGAGAGAGCCATCCCTAGGGTATGGCAAATTGGGGTGACCGCCCTGGGCCCCATGCTTTGGGGGGCCCTGTGCTTCGTGAGGAGGCAGGCCGGGAGGTGAGGCAGGCGGGGGGGCGAGGAGGAGCCACCCTACCAACCTCTCCCCCAGCACCTTCTGCCCACCGGGGGGGCCCTGACGATCAGCAGCTCCCCCTCCCTCCCAGCGCCTACCACCAATCAGTTGTTTCACAGTGTCTAGAGGTGCTGGAGGGGAGGGAGCGGAACTGGGCAGGGAAGAGGTAGAGTGGGGGTGGGGCCTTAGGGGAAGGGGTGGAGTGGGGGCAGGGCCTGGGCAGAGCTGAGGGGTGATACAAACTTAGCACCTATGCTCCAGGCCCTGCACCCCCCTAGGAACAGTTACGTTTTCTGTCTGAAGGGCTAACACCACACATGGTTTGTCTGAGGAGTCAGGGTGTTTTCCCCAGAGTAATTAAGACAGAGCAGAGAGGGTGACGCAGAGGAGAGGGGAGAGTGTTTGTTTTGGGGGTGGTTAGCCATTTACTAATCTAACCCCATTACTGCCACTGGGACAAACCAGGAGGTGCTGCTGAATTGCACAGAGATGGGTCAGGGACATGTGCTCCATCAGAGACCCCAGAAACTAGAAAGACTGAGGGTTCATCTGCACTGCAAATAAACACCCACGACAACAAATCTGAAAGACTAGGGCAATTGACTTGGCTTTGGGGCTAAAATAGCCATGTCAACATTTGGCTTTGGGCTGGAGCCTGATCTTTAAATCCTGGCAAGGGGGAAGGATCTCAGACCCCAGACTCCAGCCTGAGCCTCTACATTGCTATTTTTAGCCCTGCAGCCTGAGCCCCTGCACAACCCTGAGTCAGCTGTCCCCAGGCTCTGAGACTCTGCTGCAGTGGTATTTGTTTTGGTTTGGGGCTGTTTGGGCTTTTTGTTGTTGTTGTTGTTGTTTTGCGGTGTCCACAAATCTGTGTTAATGAGTGCTGCAGTGTGTGATCCTGTGTCACTAAAGATTGTATAATTAGGCACAGACACAAGGGGGCTGAATTAACAGGGCCCAGACATCCTTGATTCTGGCAATGCCTAACTGAGACTGCTTGACTTTGCACATGCTTTTATTGTAATTTTTTTAGAGTAAAGTTGTTATAAATCCCCTCCAATTTTCCTGCTCTACCATATAATTATTTAATATGCAGATATTCTACCCTCCAATCTTGCCCCCTTTCTCTCCAATCATCAAATATTGCTGCATAGATTTCCCCCTTTCTTCACTTACTAAATTTTACTGTATCCCCCTGAGATGCTGATCACTTTCTCTCTGTAGATGGGTTACTAATATAAAGATTGTGTGTTTTTGCTTTAAATACCCACTTGATATGAGACCTTTCAGATTTTGCTTTTTTCCTGTCTGCTTAGCCAATTTGTGTAAATCTTCTCAGATTTTTCCTCATTTCCCCTTGTTTATCAAATGCTGCTGTAAAGTCTCCTCAAAGTTCACAGATTTGTTCTGTCTCTAATTACTGAACAATGTAAGATTCCCTCATTTTGGGAGGAGAATTACTGCCCTGAGTAAGTACCACAGATGTGGTATAGTAGAGAGAGAGAAAGCCTGGAACACTGGGCCTGGTGCAAGAGCTGAGGCATGAACCAGAGGCTGTGAACCAAAGTCAGGCCGTGTATTAAAGCAGATGCTCACAAGTTCACTGCCCAGTACATGAACTTGGCAACGCTGTTGCTAATGTATTAGGCACTAGAGATTTACTTAAATATATTCCAGCTAGTACAGGTACATCCTAATGTAGTACAAGGTGGGATGGTTTGACAAAACAATGGACAGGGATGTTTTGTCCACGACAGCAGGAAGAAGGGGAGGTAACAAACAGCTGTCATGACACCCGTAACATGGGGCGTAAATTGTGTATTCTAGTTGTTTGTTTCGGGCTACAAATGTCAGGGTACTTTGCCTTGAATCCTTATTCGGCCGAGGGGGCAGTGGAAAGTAGGGTGACCAGACATCGGTCGGGATGCACTTTGTCCCGATATCGGGGGACCGTCTGGTGGAGGACGCAAGCCGGTGCTGCCGACGCCGCTCACCTCTTCTTCCTGGGCCTGGGGCAGCGCAGCTGAACTCCCAGTGCTCGCCCGCTGGCCAGCAGGAGCCTGCAGAGTGCTGCAGCCCCACTCCCCAGGCACGCACAGAGACAGCGAGTAGGTCTCCACTGTGTGCTTCAGGGGCGGGGCTTGTAGGCGCCGGCAGCGAGCCCTCCCTGCCCCGCCCCGCCCTGCATGACCTTAGGAGCCAGAGGGACAGGACCTGCCTGCTGGATGCTTCCTGGGAGCCACTCCAGGTAAGGCTAGCACAGCCCGGGACTCACCTGGCCCCCTGGCAGGTCCCTCTGGAGGGGGCGGGGGGCTCTGCGTGTTGCCTCCCTCCCTCCCCGAGGGGGGAGGTGGAGACGGAGCGGAGGCAAGCTGGGGGGGCGTGGAGCTGCTGGTGGTTTCTCAGTTTTTCCTGTGCTCCGGCAGTTTTTTTGTTTTTGTTTTTTTTGTTTTGCTCCGCCGCCTGCTTTTTTTTTTTTTTTTGCTCTGCCCCCCTTCTCCCCCCCCCCCCCCCCCCCCCCCCCGCATCCCGATATTTGACCTCTGTCATCTGGTCACCCTAGTGGAAAGTCCGGACACTAACTGAGCCGTTCCTGGCTACTACGCACTCATGCGTCACTGTACCTGTAACCATGGAGCCAGGGCGCTGGGACTGTGCCTAGGGGGCAACAAACCTGGCCCAATGCCTTTGTCACTGAACTGGGCCTGTGATCTTTCTTGATGAGTAACATTGAAGGCTGCTGAACGAGCAGGCTGCCGTATCTGCGTTAATAATAACCAGGGGCAGAAGCACCAGGCAGCCTGAGTAGCGTTACTAAGGGTATGTCTACACTACGGGATTAATCCGAATTTATATAATTCGAATTTGGGAAACAGATTGTATAAAGTCGAATGTATGTGGCCACACTAAGCACATTAATTCGGCGGTGTGCGTCCAAGTACCAGGGCTAGCATCGATTTCTGGAGCGTTGCACTGTGGGTAGCTATCCCATAGCTATCCCATAGTTCCCGCAGTCTCCCGCGCCCATTGGAATTCTGGGTTGAGATCCCAGTGCCTGATGGGACAAAAAACATTGTCGCAGGTGGTTCTGGGTAACATCTGGTAACTTTGAAACAAAAGATGGAAGTTACCATACCATAAGCTGATGACAGGTTGACCAGCGTAATGAAAATATACTCTTCAGACTTCTCCAGTAGTTTCAGATGACACTGCAGCTCGTACATCACCTCATAGAAATAGCAGCGTGCCAGGGTCACTAAGGTGTTGCTAGGTGCCAGTTTTAGTTCATTTGTTGCTTCCTAAAAAAAAAAACAGAGAGAGAAAGAGAGACTGAGGTGACTGAAGCTGGTTGCACTAGCCAGAGTTGTTTATATGAGTCAAGTCCTTATTTCTATGCATAAGTTGTGAATGAACACTCCCAACTTTCTGTGGATGGAGTCATTAGTCATAAATATTCATCGAGTCATTTGGCTAAACAATTTTCAGCCTTTGAGTTCCTTGCAAGCTGCTTAGTTAGTCTATTTACTATTAGCTACTTGTTGTGGATGTCATATGATATTTTCCCTGCTCTTCCCTGAGGCGGTAGTGAGACACAGACTGGGCAGCTTCAAGATATTCAGAGGGCTTTCCTGGAATAAACTGTCCCCCAAAAGGAGGCTGACTTCCTTTGGAACAAGAGAGCAATTTTTCCATGAGTACTCCTGCTGGCAAACTATATTCTAAATCCAATGCTGCTTCTTTTGGAGATAGCTCAGATTCTGTCTGTCTTGGGGCTTTATACTGCCACTTATTGCTATAGTATCAGAGCATCTTCCACATAACATCAGGATCAATAATGAAATCCCTAGTAGACTTCGGGAAAGACTTGCTCGTTAAGAAACCATAGGCCTCTCGCTGTGTCTGATATCATGTGTCTCGGGTCCTGATCTTGCAAAGCACTTAAGCACATGTGTAACTTTCGCATGTGAGTTCTCCCATCCTATGCATGTGCACAAGTGCTGTCTAGGACCTGGGCTTTGGTCTGGAGGAAGGTGTGGGCCTCTAACAGGAGAATACATTTTCATTTCAGTATATAGTTTACCCCTCCAGAAAGAGAGTTTTAATTAGTTAAAGCTTTGATCCTTTGGTTAGTATCTCGGGACAACTAACTTACCTGAGTCTCTCTCATGTGGTTTGAGGCCAGGGTTATTATTTTGTTCAGTAGCCTACTCTCTAGGCCCCCGGTGTCCTGATTTAATACTTTCTCCAGGACACAGTAAATGTCAACTCTGTCTCGCTGTGGACAAAGCATAAAAAAGAATAAACAATTGGAAAAAGGTTTTTCTTGATGACCACACAGTAATTTGGCTAATAAGCCCCTGCACTAAAGAGTTTACAATCCAAACACGAAATGACTAGCCCAAGTTTTATCATAACAGAGCAGGTCCGTGGCCAGGAAGAGAATCCATGTCTCCTGAGTCATTATCCAGAATCCTATCCACGAGGCCACACTGACTCCTCAGCCTGCATGCTCACACAAGTAATCCATTGGTTTAATTGGTGCAAAACATGCCATGCCCTCCACAATCACTGCATTTAGCAGCACTTCAGAAGCAGCTGAGCAATTTACATATTTTAATCTTCCTGGAGAGAAAAGAGCCAGAATAAGCCTCCTTCACTGCCCCCTTATCTAGTTTCATTTATTTAAAACAAACAGTAAAAATGAGCACCTTGCCCTTGCTCTATCCAATCCAGACAGAATTTGTAAATTTGTAATTACAAAATACCCAACTGCCACAGTAAGTCCTCAACAGTTCCTAGGGGAAATTAGCTCAACAGTTAGAGCTACATTGACAGTCGCACACTCGAAGGTGTCTTTTATGAGGCCCATCAGTGTAGAAATTCACAGATGATACTAAATATGGAGGAGTTGTGGTATCAGTTGGGACAGAGAAAAACTAAAGAGGGACACAGAGAAATTAAAAACCTGAGCAGAGAACAAGATTCATTTCAGAAAACTGCCAAGTAGCACATCTGGAAAGGAGGTAGAAGTAACTGACATAATGGGAGGGAGAAAAGTGGGAAGCAACAAGTGCCCTGGGGGTGACAGTGAAAAACAAAGTCAATACGTGTATGCAAGGTGTGATAGCTCCCACAAAGAGCCATGTGCGTTGGGTCTTTTACACACAGGGATCATGGTACAAAGCAGGAAGACACCAGTTCCTCTCTGTTCAGCTGAGGTGTGACTGCATCTGGATTGTTGTATTTTCTAGTACCACATTACCAGAGAGCTCAACAAATTGGAAGTAATTCATGGGAGAGCAAAAATAGAATGCAGGGTGGTGGCGGAATTGAGTTCTGAATAGAGCCCTGCAACCTGACCCAAATCCTACGGGACCTGACTACAGGCGTCAGGGTCAGGTTGGATGAGAAAACCCCTCTTGGACTCGGGTCAGGTTGGCTCTCCTCCTTTAGCTCATGGGATCGGCACAACCGTGACCGCATGTTCCTGCCAGCCACCACCTCCTTTCTTTGCTGCATGCGCTGTGGAGTGAGGATGCCGAGGAGTCACAGCATCTCTCTCGCTCTCTGCAGCACATACCCAGGGGGCAGTGTCAGAGGATGGAGCCATTGCTGCAAATTGTTGCCGCTGCGCCGGCCCCATGAGCAGTATGCGGTGGCAGTATCCGGTTTGAGGCGGATGGTTGGGATCAGGATGGAAAATGATTCAACCTTCTCAGGGTGAGGTAAGTGGGCTTGGGGTGTGTTCAGGTTGGGCTTAAAAATTGGGCCCGAGCAGACCACTACTTCTGAAGACAGCCTCAAAGAGCTGCCTATGGCAGATGCGGCCAAGGGATGACTATGAGGGATACATAGTCTCCATACAAGTATCTGAAGGGGGTGAACACGAAGGAGGGAGAGGAATTTTTTAGTATAATACATTTAGGTAAAAGTAGGAGTAATGGGATTAAACTAAAAAAAGACATACAATTTAGACTTTAATAACAGGAAAAATTTCCCAACTGTGAGACAGGTCTACACTAGGAGGTTATGTCGAATTTAGCAGCGTTAAATCGAATTAACCCTGCACCCATCCACACAACGAAGCTATTTAGTTCGACATAGAGGTCTCTTAAATTCGATTTCTGTACTCCTCCCCAACGAGGGGAGTAGCGCTAAATTCGACATGGCCATGTCGAATTAGGCTAAGTGTGGATGGAAATCGACGCTAATAGCTCCGGGAGCTATCCCACAGTGCACCACTCTGTTGACGCTCTGGACAGCAGTCCGAGCTCGGATGCTCTGACCAGACACACAGGAAAAGCCCCGGGAAAATTTGAATTCCTTTTCCTGTCTGGGCAGTTTGAATCTCATTTCCTGTTTGGACATCGTGGCGAGCTCAGCAGCACTGGCAACGATGCAGAGTTCTCCAGCAGAGGTGACCATGCAATCTCAGAATAGAAAGAGGGCCCCAGCATGGACCGATCGGGAAGTCTTGGATCTGATCACTGTGTGGGGCGATGAGTCCGTGCTTTCAGAGCTGCGATCGAAAAGACGGAATGCAAAAATCTACGAGAAGATCTCAAAAGCCATGACAGAGAGAGGATACAGCCGGGATGCAATGCAGTGCCGCGTGAAAATCAAGGAGCTGAGACAAGCGTACCAGAAGACCAAAGAGTCAAACGGATGCTCCGGATCCCAGCCCCAGACATGCCGTTTCTACGAGGCACTGCATTCCATTCTAGGTGCGGCCGCCACCACTACCCCACCACTGACCGTGGACTCTGAGGATGGGATATTGTCCACGCCCGCTTCCTCGGAGATGTTAGCGGACAGGGAAGATGAGGAAGGGTGAGGAGGAGGACGAGGCAGTCAACAGCGCTTACAACGCTGATTTCCCAGACAGCAAGGATCTCTTCATCACCCTCACAGAGATCCCCTACCAACCGTCCCCAGCCGTTAACCCGGACCCTGAATCAGGGGAAGGATCAGTAGGTAAGTGTTTTAAACATGTAAACATTTATTTTGAACAGAACAGGAATATTAACAATGGGTTTTTCATGATTTGTTTGCCGGCGCTTATCGTTTTAGTCCTTGGCAGTGCAACTACTGCAAAAGAATCTAACAATGTCCGGTTTATCATGATTGGTTTGCCCTAGGCGCTCTACTTTTTAGTCCTTGCCAGTGCAGCTACTGGAAAAGAAGGTCTATATGTATGGGGATAGAGCTGAAATCCTCATGGGACATCTCCACGAAGCTCTCCTGGAGGTAATTGGAAAGCCTTTGCATGAGGTTCCTGGGGAGAGCGGCCTTATTGTGTCCTCCGTAGTAGGAAACTTTTCCTCACCAGGCTATCATCAAGTACTCTGGGATCATTGCCTTGCAGAGCATGGCGGCATACAGCCCTGTTTTTTGCTGGCTTTCACGCAGCATGCGTTCTTTCTCGGTCTCAGAAATTCTCAGCAGGGTGATGTCGCTCATGGTGACCTGCTGAGAATTAGGAGAATGTTACTATTGGGACTGCTTGCCTGTTCCTTTACAGAACCCTCACCGGCGGTTTACAGCCACACAGTGGAGGCGGGAGAGGGGCAGCATACAGGGATCTTTCCCGGGGACAGCCGCGAGTGGGTGGGAAAGGGGCAGAGTTCATGCTTGCCGGATTGCTGGCAGCAGGAACTGGCCAACGATAGGAGCATTGCTTTGAACGTGAAAGGAAGGCACAGCTATAATTTAAGTTTTAAGCAGCCAAAAGTATACGGTTTACCATGTCAGCCTGCTACCAAAATTCCGCTGTCCTGCCCCAGTTGTCTGATCTCCACTGCAAGACTCCAGGCACTGAATGTGAAGGCCAAAAATTCGACCTTGTCCTGAGTGCGCATGTGATAGGTGCTGTGCATGGTCTTGTTCACAGAGAAAGACTATGTTCATTGTTGTTCACAAAAAATTATATTGTGAGGAATTCATTCCCTTTTTCCCATCCCACAGCTGTGAATGTCTCCTGACCTACCCTGGCATCCCCCTCACAGAGGCTGGTGAAGATTAGGTGGAGAAAGAAAAGGACACGGGACGACATGTTCTCAGAACTTATGGGCTACTCCCGAGCCGAGTCGGCACAGCAGACCCAGTGGAGGGAAAACATGTCGCAATACCAGCGAGCACACAGCGAACGGGAGGAGAGGTGGCGGCAGGAAGACCAGCAGACGACTCAAACGCTGCTTGGACTAATGAGGGAGCAAACGGACACGCTCCGGCGCCTTGTGGATGTTCTGCAGGACCAGAGGCAGGAGGACAGAGCCCTGCTGCAGTCTATCTGTAACCACCATCCCCCGCCACAAAGTCACATACCCCCCTCACCCAAAGTCCCAAGAAGGAGGGGCGGCAGGTGCCGTGAAAACTGTCACTCCACCCCTGCAGACTGCTCAAGAACCAGAAGGCTCTCATTCCCAAAAATTTGAGAAGTCCTTTCCTTCCCGCTTCACCCAAGCCCCCGTCCCAGTTTCATCCCCTAAGTGTGTAGTTAATAAAAGATACGTTTCTGTTAATTACTGTATCCATCATGTTGTTTTAGGGGAGACTGTGTTTGAAAGGGGTTGGTAATTGGAGAGGACAGTCACCTTTACCAGGGTACAGACACGGGAGCAGGTTCAGCAGAAGGTCACACACACATTGCAGTCACTAGGCACCTTGGTCAGTCTGGGAGGTCGTTTTCATGTTCTGGGGGGGGGGCATGTGACTTTGTGGCGGGGGAGGGTGGATAGAGATCTTATGCAGCGGTCCTTGTCCTGGATCACAGAGCCACGCAGCAGGGGATCTGTAACCGCCACAAAGTCACATAGTCCCCCCACACAGAGTCCTGAAAAGGAGGGGTGGCAGGCTCTGTTGAAACAACCAGTCCATCACTGCAGACCTCTCTAGGAGCAGGAGCCTGTCATTCCTTGAGTTTAGAAGCGTTCTTTCCATCAGTACTCCCGCTACCCACCACAGTCTGCATCCCACTTTCAACACTTTACCGTGAAATGCGTAATAAAGAAAACGGTGTTCATTAACAAAGTTCCATGTCTTTTATTTTTAAACGTGTGTTGGGGGGGGCGGACGGGGTGAACGGAGTATGTAGCTGGAGAGGATAGTCAACAGTAAGTGGGTAAAGAAATGGGGGCAGGTTCAGTTTCTCTTTAAACAAACTTAATAGTCACAGGTTACCCTGCTCACTGAGGAACCTAGCTTTCAAAACCTCCCGGATGCACAGCGCGTCCTGCTGGGCTCTTCTAATCGCACGGCTGTCTGGCTGGGCGTAATCAGCAGCCAGGCTATTCGCCTCAACCTCCCACCCCACCATAAAGGTCTCCCCCTTGCTCTCACACAGATTGTGGAGCACACAGGAAGCTGCAATAATAATGGGGATATTGGTTTCGCTGAGATCAGAGCGAGTCAGTAAGCTTCTCCATCTCCCCTTGAGACGTCCAAAAGCACACTCCACCACCATTCTGCACTTGCTCAGACGGTAGTTGAAGAGTTATTTTTCACTGTTCAGGGCGCCTGTATAGGGCTTCATGAGCCAGGGCATTAGAGGGGAGCCTGGGTCCCCGAGGATCACTATAGGCATCTCCACATCCCCAACAGTTATTTTCTGGTCCGGGAAGTAAATACCTTCCTGCAGCTGTCTAAACAGACCAGAGTTCCTGAAAACACGAGCATCATGAACCTTGCCCGGCCATCCTGCGTTGATGTTGGTAAAACGTCCCCTATGGTCCACCAGTGTTTGCAGTGCCATTGAAAAGTAGCCCTTTCGGTTAATGTACTGGATGGCCTGGTGGTCCGGTCCCAGGATAGGGATGTGAGTTCCATCTATAGCCCCACCGCAGTTTGGGAATCCCATCACGGCGAAGCCATCTATGATGACCTGGACGTTTCCAAGGGTCACTACCTTTGACAGCAGTAGTTCAACAATTGCGTTGGCTACTTGCATCACAGCAACCCCCACGGTAAATTTCCCGACGCCAAAGTGGTTCGCGACTGACCGGTAGCTGTCTGGCATTGCAAGCTTCCAGAAGGCTATGGCCACTCGCTTCTGGACAGTCAGGGCTGCTCGCATCTAGGTGTCCTTGCACTTCAGGGCAGGGGACAGCAACTCACAAAGTTCCAGGAAAGTTCCCTTCCGCATACGAAAGTTTCGCAGCCACTGAGATTCATCCCAGACCTGCAGCACTATGCGGTCCCACCAGTCCGTGCTTGTTTCCCGGGCCCAGAATCGCCATTCCACAGCATCAGCATGACCCATTGTGACCATGATGTTCACTGCGTGGGGTCCCGTGTTTTGCGAGAGATCTGTGCCACTCTCAGACTTCATGTCCTCACCGCGCTGCCGTGGCCTCCTCTCCCGATTTCTCAGCATCTGCCTCTGGAAAAGGTGGATGATAAGCTGCGAGGTGTTGACAACATCCATAACTGCAGTGATGGTCACAGCGGGCTCCATGATCGCAGTGCTGTGGCGCCCGCGCTGTCACTCACCAGAAAAGTGCACGAACTGATTGCCCGCCGGCGCTTTCAGGGAGGGAGGGTGGGAGTGACGGTTGGATGACGACAGTTACCCAAAACCACCCTCGACACATTTTTTTCCCCAGCAGGCACTGGGGGCTCGACCCAGAATTCCAATGAGCAGCGGGGACTGCGGGAACTGTGGGATAGCTGCCCACAGTGTACCGCTTCCAATGTCGATGCTTGCCCCGTTAGTGTGGACTCACAAAGTCGAATTACTGTCCTTAGTGTGGATACACACGTTCAACTTTGTAATATCGATTCCACATATTCGATTTAAGTACAATTGAAATACTCTCGTAGTGTAGACATACCCATAGTCTTCCTAGGAAAGTGGTGGAAGCTCAGTCATTAGGGGATTTTAAAATTAGTTTGACCCAAACAGTGAAAAATGACTGCTGGGAATTCTCCTGCATTAGCAGGGAAATGGACTGGATGATCCAATAGGTGTTTTCCATCTCTGTCTCCTGTGAGTCTCTAAATCTATGTGACGTGCCTGCCAAGGTCATAAAGCACTTTGGAATGTTCAAAGCCAATCAGATCTCTTGACTGGCTAAACATTCCAGTGGTTCTGCTTGAAAAGGAATGCTTCTGCAAACTGCAATCATACCAGACAGCTCCACTGGGGAGAAGCTCCTTCCAGGGCCGGCTTTAGGCCGATTCAGCCGATTCGGCTGAATTGGGCCCCGCGCCAAGAGGGCCCCGCGCTGCAGCTATCAACCCCGCCCCCAGCTCACTTCCCCGACCCCTCCTCCCCTCCCCTGAACGCCCCGCCCCCTCCCCTGCGAGATTCGCGGGAAGTCTGAGACGAAGCAGGGGCGGGCCGGCAGCACAAGGTCAGCTGGGGGGGGGGGTCGGGAGAAGGGCTCGGGGAGGCGCAGCCCGTTCCCGCAGGCCCCAGCGGCTCTGGCCCGGCTTGGCTCCAGCCCGGCCCCCGCGGCCCGGCTCCGGCCCGGCCCGGTCCCCGCGGCTCGGGTCCCCCCCCCCGGCACGGCTTCCGCGGCGCGGCTGGGATCCCCCCCCCGGCGCGGCTCGGGGGCCCCCCGCGGTGCGGCTCGGGTCCCCCCGTCCCCCCCGCGGCGCGGCTCGGGTCCCCCCGTCCCCATCCCCCCCGCGGTGCGGCTCAGGTCCCCCCCCCGCGGCGCGGCTCGGCTCGGGCCGCCCCCCCCACAGCGCGGCGCGGCTCGGGTCCCCCCCCGCCGCCCCCCCGCGGCGCCCCCCCCCCCGCGGCGCGGCTCGGGTCCTGGGGGCGGGGCTTGCAGCAAGCCCCGCCCCCAGGAATCGGGCCCCACTCTTGCTAAAGCCGGCCCTGGCTCCTTCCATTCATTTTTAAATGTAAGGAAGATTTGTTTAATTGAAAATTGTCTCTGATAACTTATGAATACATAGGCACTATGTAATTCAAGTAATTAATCAAATTAATTAACATAATTAATTGAGTAATTCAAATAATTAAAGTAGTAGGAGGCCAAGTACAGTTCTGAACTGAACTGCTTATCTTGGCCTCCTAGTACTTTAATTGAAACTAAAATGCCTTCTGTGTTGGCCCTTAATAGAGAAATGGACTTTGTTGAATGCAAGTATTAATTAATGGAAAAAGGGGTCTAAATATTATTCCTAGGGGAATTCTGCACTACTGCACATGTGCATAATTAATGAGCCTAGGATTTAGAGCAGGGAGTCAGTTCACTTGGGTTTTATTCACATTCTTTTACTAACTTGCTAAGTGGTGTTGAGCAAGTAACTTAATTCCCTGTGACACAAATCATCCATAAATGGGGATAATGCTTACCATTCTCACAAGGGTGCTGTGAGTCTTAATTAATTAGTATTAGGTAAGTGCTTTAAGATTTTTGAATGAAGATGCTAAAGAAGGGCAAAGTATTATTGGAAGAGCTTACTGCAAGTCCTATAGTGTACTTTTACTATATCCAGCCCATGTGCTCCACTGTGTGTAAAAGGACAACGCTTTCTTTATAGAGCATTATATCATCCTGATCTGTAATAACAGCATTTTGCATTCTGAGTTTATGCCTGAGGACAGAAGGATGAATACTGATTATACTGATGGTGCACCGTGCCAAATTCTATACTGAATTACCCCCATGCATTCCCCTATACCCCCCATGAAGTCAGGTAGAATTTGGTGTGGACACATGGAAAGCAGATGTAATTTAATGAAATTACCCTACCTCATCCTGTTGCAGTTTCTCTAGCAGAACTGTCACAATGATAGCCAGCTTGGTCTCAGCTATATTTGCCAGGAGGGAAACAACCTCATTATAAACACCTGAAATTAAATAAAAGGATTCGGCTGGTTACCACTGACAGTAGAAATTGATGCCGGCCTCTTTAATTCACTGTCCAGTAAAGATTCTGCAGGAGCCCAAACACTGTGAGAAGTAGACCTGGGAATCATGTAAATCCTCTTCCTTGTGCCTAAAGAAAAAAGAACAGGAGTACTTGTGGCACCTTAGAGACTAACAAATTTATTAGAGCATAAGCTTTTGTGGACTACAGCCCACTTCTTCGGATGCATACAAAGTGGAATAAATATTGAGAAGATATATATATACACATACAGAGAGCATTTATATCTCCTCAATATTTATTCCACTTTGTATGCATCCGAAGAAGTGGGCTGTAGTCCATGAAAGCTTATGCTCTAATAAATTTGTTAGTCTCTAAGGTGCCACAAGTACTCCTGTTCTTTTTGCGGATACAGACTAACACGGCTGCTACTCTGATTCCTTGTGCCTGATGACCAGGTTTGTTTGCTGAACTACCCAATGTGTTTGCGGGGAAATCATAATGTAATGAAGAAAATTTGCTCCTTTCAAGTAGATCCCCACGTAAAATAATCTTCCTTTCCCTCTTTACTATCAATTCAAGAGTTTTGCTCGCATACAGAATAATAATTTATGGTCAACATTTTCAAAACTGGGTGCCTAAACTTAAGCTCCTAAATCCATATTAAGGCACCTATGCCCTGAGTCAGCATCCTAACACATGCTTAACTCTAAGCAAACAAAGAGACCTAAAGTTAAGCACATGTTTAAGAGTTTTGCTTAGTCAGGGCCTCATTTTCAAAAATCCTGAGCACTCACATGTACCTATTGGCTATGCTGGGAACTTTTTTGGGCTCAGTATCTCTTGAAAATCAGGCCACTTTTTTAGACATCGGTATGAATTTAGAAGCCTAACTTTAGGCCCCCTGTTTTGAAGAAAGCCTTTAATCTTATTTTATGGTTGTTTAAATACTTGCAGACAAGACTCATGGAACACAGTTCATCCGGTTGCCTGTAGAGGTCATAACGGACTTTTCCCCCTATGTACAATTGACTAGATGTACGCTGTGAGTGGGGTCAGGTGGTTCCCTCCAACCTTCACCTGAAGCATCAGGGATTGACCATAGCAGGAGAAGGGACACCTGGTAAGGTGGACCAGTGCTCCAAGATGGTTCAGAGAATCTGTTTCCTTAGATGTCCTGCTCACATGCTCAGGGTCCAACTGATCTCCAGAGTGGAAGGGAAGGACTTTTCCCCTGCTCAGATTGGCAGGGACCTTTGGGTGGGAGGATGGGACCCTGATCACCTGCTAGGATCATCTGGGTATATCTGACCTATTCAATTCTCTACCATTGCAAGGGCCTCAGGCATTGGTGGAACCGCAGTCCCTCCTGTTCTCTGCCTATGGCACACAACAGTTTAGTCTCCTAAAGACTGAAATGTTTTAGTCCAAGACAAGTTTTTGGGTTCAGTGTAGGGTTGCTAGGTGAAATTTTAATGGCCTGTGAAATACAGGAAGTCAGGCTAGATGATCTAATGGTCCCTTCTGGCCTTAAACTCTATGAAACTATGAAATAGCTGATATATTAAAAAAAAAATCTGGATTTTATCTCCCATGTATCTCTTAGCTGTGGGCAGAAATTCTCCAGGAGACTTAATATTTAACAAGAACTCTGAAATGCCATATTTATCTGTCTCCATTGTAACAGCATTCCAAAGCATGAAGGAGGAACTAACAAGATTTCCCCTTCCCAGGAAAGACTGCTTGAGGTTAGGTGATTGCCCATCCTTTATGCAAATTGCATCCTTCACTTCTAACACCCAGATGCAAAGTGAACCATAACTATCCTACATTGCCCATCTAGCTGCAGTAATGATAATGTCGGATTAGGAGCACTAGTATTGCTAAGAAATGTGACCCCGTGCTTTCTTATCCTGCATTTAAGATATTAGAAGAGCTTCATTTAGACAGCTAGAGGAGGAGTTCTTCTGCATTTTTTGTTCTAATTTCCCCCATCTCTGATGGATTCCACAGCTAGATGTTGGCTCCATGGATGCAGAAGACACAAAATGAGGACCCATAATAAACATAAAACAACTGGGAGAAAAGAAGGAAGATCTCCCCCATAGCATTCAATAGAAACTCAGATTCTCAGGAAAGTTTCCAGGTCCAGAGGCTGTAGGCCAACTCCTCAACTGGTGTAAATCAACACAGCTACAAGGAAGTCAACAGAGCAACACTGGTTTACAGCAGCTGAGGTTCTGGTCATATAAATGGAGAACATTACAGCTAATCTATCTGTATGCCTATGCTTTCTAAATGTGTGTGTGAATATAGAATGGATATAGAGAATACAATGTTGACCCTTACCTCTGTCGGTTACCGCCTGCTCACTCACAAATTTATTCAAGTTTAATACTTCCTCCAGTCCGACCTCCAAAGAGCTCCCATACTGATAGGCAGCTGGCCTCTCAGTCAGTCATGTCCAGGATAACCAGTTAAGATTATGCAAGCACTATTATGACATCCATGTGACTGTGGCACACCACATAAGCTGCTGCTGACCAGGTATGTGCTGTAATTACATGGTCAAGATCCTCAAAGTTATTTAGTCTCCTAACTCGCACTGAAATCAGTAGATGTTAGGAACCTTAATACATTTCAATATCTGGGCCCATACATGTAAGCAGTCCAATAGGTGGCTAAATTTGCTCCAGTATCGAATTTCTCATTCTCTCTACGTCATTTTGAATTTTGGTTCAGTCCTTCTCTCAGTTTGCCACACTTTCCAATATCGGTTTAATCTGAAAATCTGCTCCTGGTTGAATTTATATAAAATAAAAGCATCAAAGAAAGAGAAGAAACTGCCTTGGAGAATGCACAGTGACACTTGAGTGTGGTTGGTGGTTGGTTTCCTTTGCTTTTTAATTTGGTTGATCAAAAAGCCAGATGAAACCTTATTGAACTGTATTACAAATATTGATTTTATATTGTTTTACAATTAATTGAAATTTATACTTCATTTCCATGTCCTGCCAAACAAATCAACAACATTAATTTTTATTGTGTTTAATACAATGTGGTGTCATATGTATGGCCATATGTAGAGCCAACACTTGATTTTGGAAGTTATGTTGCCTTTAAAGCATTCAGAGTGATGACACTCTTTGCAGTAAACCATATGGAAAAAGAATTCCAATTACATTTGTCCCTTGGTATGCTTAACTTATTTTGTGCCTTTCTACCCTTTCTGATTTTGTCCTTACACATATATGCTATTCTTTTGTACTCCGCCTTAGTAATTCGTCCACTAGTGCACATTTAATGTTGAGACTAATCACACATATGCACAAGATATCACCTACGATGCAGGACAGGTAGTGCAACTTGTGCATTATTCAGTTGCACCTCTTACTGTAATATAAAATTCATCTGTTATCACTATAGGTCTCGGTAAGAACATGCACAACTGGTAAGCTGTGACTCTTACTGATGCGTGCTGTCTCTGTGTTTAGCACTTCAACATGCAAGTTCTACACTAAAAAAGCATACTTTTGCTGGAAAAATGAAAGACATGTTTTGCTACCAACTTGAACCTAGGACATGCAACATCTGTACTGGTGCATACCTGTTTAACTGGAATATGCATGCTAATACAAGTTGATTACTGTAGCATTCAATAGTTGCACTAGTACAGATCCTGTTCAGAAATATGCAACACCTTTCTTGGTCAAATGAGTCCTGTTCTAGTTACAAGGTTTATAGGCTTGTACAAATTTTGGAACTGCAGTGTTGATTGTTGCCAGGGCCGGCTCTAGAATTTTTGCCGCCCAAAGCAAAAACAATTTTGGCCGCCCCCCCCCCCCCATTCTTTAATTACCCCACCCCCGGCCCCGCCTCAACTCCGCCCCTTCCCCAAATCCCCAGCCCTGCCTCCTCACCCCAGGCTCTCAAGCCTAGGAGGGAGGGGGAGAAGCGGCGCCCGCGCCGCAGCCACTCGGAGTCTCCCCCTCCCTCCCAGGTTAATATAAATATAAATATAAATGTTTGTCCTATTAACTGGCATTATGACAAATATAATTGATCTTTTCCCAACAAGAGTAATGACCTCAGTGGAAACATTTTAACCTCTTATATTTGTACTTAAAATTTTCAGTAAAATACAGAGCTATTTCAAGTTACCCTTCAAGATACATGGGCCTGGTGGTGTACCTACTGATAAAGACCCTGATAAAGCAAAATATTTACACACATGCTTAATGTTAGCCATATGAGTAGTTCCATTAACTTAATGGGAATACTCATGCTTAAAGTTAAGTATATCCTTAAGTACTTTGCTGAAGAGAGTTGTAACCTTTCAGTGAATGTGACCACTGATTAGTTAAAAATGTTCTCCTATTGAAAAAGCTTTTCTGCTTACCCCTTTCTTGACTGTGGAACTTATTTCTGATAGAAGATAAGTAAGTGCACCTTTCTTGGATAATCGGGATTCCCAAGTGCCAGGAGCAGGATGACCTTCTGCCTCCTGAATATGGAATTGCTTCTTTGTGTAACACATTTGACATAAGTAATACCGTGTGAAATAAATAAAGACTATAACATGACCTCCTTATATGGTTGCACGTTTACAGCAGTTCCACACAATAGTTAGTGCCCAACAGGGGGTCCCCAAGACTTGCATGTAAAACTAGTATAGATGTCTCTTTTTTGTAAGTTTTATTTTTGTAACTGTGCATGTAAAGCATCACTGAATCAATGGATCTGTTGAAGAACTCAGCTGCTGGAACCATGCAAAATGTTTTGAATTGCCCTTAAAATATGGAAAATGTTTTCTGAATGCTTTATATTCTTTCTGCTGTAAATTAAAAACAAAAAATTTCCCCTTACTAAGTGTATTTCTTTTAACATTTTCTCTTCCATTTTAATCAAGAAGGAGCTGAAGATTCCTCAAGTAATTATATATATCCTTGTTAAGTATGGATCTGTGTCACACACTTAGAAGACCTACTTGTAAACTCACATAGTCTCCTAACTGACTGAATTTCAAAGGTAGACAATTTTTTAAAACAAATTCTGCTTCTAGTGTGTGTACAGCTCCCACTGGATTCGATGGGATCCATGTATTCATGTGAGAGGAGAATGTGGTCCTTAAAATCTATAGTTAACTGTTTCAAATGAGGAAGCTAGGAAATAGGGAACACAGTTATCTAATCAAAATGTTCAACAAGAATTAAAAACTTGAAGTCACTTGGACCTCTCAGCCTGGGTATTGATGATGTACATTATATAATCACAGTCTTGACTCTTTTCTGTGGTTTTTAATTTATACTCTTAATCAGGCACATTTCATAAAAGGGACCAAAATAATTTCGAGACCACATCTTTTAGAAAAACATCCAATCTTGATTTTAAAATGGTCAGAGATGGAGAATCCACCACAAGTCTTAGTAAATTGTTCCAGTACATTTCAGAGCTATAGTTGCACTTCAAGTAGTAAAACAGACTTGGCCTTCAGATTCAGGCCTTCAAGCTGCATTATAATTACTCAGAAAGGTACTGCCTATCCTTTTATTGTTTTAGTTTAAGATGTTTTAAGCTCAACCCAGAGACTCTCATCATAGTGTTCTGCACCTACCACATGGGGGAGTCAGGTACAAGTCAGTGCTTCAGACTTGCTTCAGAGTCTGGCAGCAAGAGGCAAATGCTATGTGAGGCTCCTTTTCCCTTTTTTCTTTCCTTTTCCCAAGGGAAAAGAAATGTTCTTATGACAGTTAAACCAGATTTTACAGCAGAAAGGTAACCAGTTTCTCTCACTTTGGGGTCCCCTCTTGTTCATGTTGCAAATGACAATTTTTAGCAAGATGGATACAATTCACAAAAGCTTAGAAAATCCAACTGTATTTAAATGTAGGGGGGAAAATTCATCCCCTCTCTAGCTCAGTGGTGGGCAACCTGTGGCCCGTCAGGGTAATTCCAGCCACTGGGAGCTGCGGGCGGCCATGCCTGCGGATGGTCAATGTAAACACTGTCTCGCGGCCTGCCAGTGGATTACCCTGACAGGCCGTGTGCGGGCCACAGGTTATCCACCACTGCTCTAGCTCCTCTAAAGTTAAGAAAATTCAGCAGAGCCTTATGCGGAGATTAGAATCTGTCAAATAATTTATTTTAAATACTTCACAAAACACCTCAAATAAATCATGATATAAATATATTTGTGAATTATTTGACCAAATGTGAAAGATGATAGAATACCAGTGAAAAAAGATGTCTAATAATGTTTTTGGAAAATAACACAAAACTGAGCAAATAAATTATTCAATTTATATTATGATAAATTCCCCTAAGGATGAATTTGGCCATTTTAACCCACGTATGAGAGTCATACTGAGAAGTGCAATTTCTGTGTGCACTTACAAAATGCTGAAAAGGGGAATAGTTAGTTTTCTATTAAACAATAACGTTTCTTCAGAAAAAAGCAATGAAATGTTACATCCAGGAAGATTATAAATGCACAATTTTTATAACCGAATAAAATTAAACAGAAAAAAATAGAAGAACATGAGAAAGTAGGAAGAAATATTTGACCAGCTCCTAGCCCAATGGAGCCCCAATTTTGATCTAGACCTCTAGACACAACTGTAACACAAATATATAATGAAATACATTTCATCGAGCTATTTTCAACTTTCTGAGAGAACAATACTTTCTGTACTTCTTAAATAAGGTACTGTCTTTGAGGGCAGAGACTAAGTCCTGAGTTTCCAACAGAATCCATGAAGCAGTGTGTAATAAATTCCAGAACTCTACATAGAGGGACAGAATAAAAAGTAATTTTAAAAGTTCCATGAGGACTTTAGAAACAAAATCCAAAAAGTCACGTTTAACAACAAGGCAGAATTAATTTCTGGCTAATGCATTTAACAGGCATATAAATGGCTTTGAACCAGAGCTGGATAATGTTGTAATATAGTAAACAATTCTTCCTGTCTTTATAAAGCTATTAGAGCACACACTCACACACACACATCTATCTGTTGTGTAAAAGTGTGTGTCATTAATCTCATGATTAACCCATTCAACATATGATAGTAATCAGAGTAAGAACAGTTCCAGGTCAGAGTGTCGCATTTGGATCCTATATTTACCCTAAATTTGCCAACCACCTAGCGGTTGTCATGTGTCCAAGGTAAAAGAAGCTTTGCCACTAACATCGCCAGAAACAGGAGCAGGCCCTTAATGATTCAGTGAATGGGACGTAGGCTCCTAAAAGACCTAGGCATCTTTGAACTTTTTCATAGAATCATAGAATATCAGAGTTGGAAGGGACCTCAAGAGGTCATCTAGTCCAACCCCCTGCTCAAAGCAGGACCAATTCCCAGCTAAATCATCCCAGCCAGGGCTTTGTCAAGCCGGGCCTTAAAAACCTCCAAGGAAGGAGACTCCACCACCTCCCTAGGTAACGCATTCCAGTGTTTCACCACCCTCCTAGTGAAATAGTTTTTCCTGATATCCAACCTGGACCTCCCCCACCGCAACTTGAGACCATTGCTCCTTGTTCTGTCATCTGCCACCACTGAGAACAGCCGAGCTCCATCCTCTTTGGAACCCCCCTTCAGGTAGTTGAAGGCTGCTATCAAATCCCCCCTCATTCTTCTCTTCTGGAGACTAAACAATCCCAGTTCTCTCAGCCTCTCCTCATAAGTCATGTGCTCCAGACCCCTAATCATTTTTGTTGCCCTCCGCTGGACTCTTTCCAATTTTTCCACATCCTTCTTGTAGTGTGGGGCCCAAAACTGGACACAGTATTCCAGATGAGGCCTCACCAATGTCGAATAAAGGGGAACGATCACGTTCCTCGATCTGCTGGCAATGCCCCTACTTATACAGCCCAAAATGCCGTTAGCCTTCTTGGCAACAAGAGCACACTGTTGACTCATATCCAGCTTCTCATCCACTGTGACCCCTAGGTCCTTTTCAGCAGAACTGCTACCTAGCCATTCGGTCCCTAGTCTGTAGCAGTGCATGGGATTCTTCCGTCCTAAGTGCAGGACTCTGCACTTCTCCTTGTTGAACCTCATCAGGTTTTTTTCTGCCCAATCCTCTAATTTGTCTAGGTCCCTCTGTATCCGATCCCTACCCTCTAGTGTATCTACCACGCCTCCTAGTTTAGTGTCATCTGCAAACTTGCTGAGAGTGCAGTCCACACCATCCTCCAGATCATTAATAAAGATATTAAACAAAACCGGCCCCAGGACCGACCCTTGGGGCACTCCACTTGAAACCGGCTGCCAACTAGACATGGAGCCATTGATCACTACCCGTTGAGCCCGACGATCTAGCCAGCTTTCTATCCACCTTACAGTCCATTCATACAGCCCATACTTCTTTAACTTGGTGTCAAGAATACTGTGGGAGACAGTATCAAAAGCTTTGCTAAAGTCAAGAAATAACACATCCACTGCTTTCCCCTCATCCACAGAGCCAGTTATCTCATCATAGAAGGCAATTAGGTTAGTCAGGCACGACTTCCCCTTCGTGAATCCATGCTGACTGTTCCTGATCACTTTCCTTTCCTCTAAATGTTTCATAATTGATTCCTTGAGGACCTGCTCCATAATTTTTCCAGGGACTGAGGTGAGGCTGACTGGCCTGTAGTTCCCCGGATCCTCCTTCTTCCCTTTTTTAAAGATGGGCACTACATTAGCCTTTTTCCAGTCATCTGGGACCTCCCCCGATCGCCATGAGTTTTCAAAAATAATGGCTAATGGCTCTGCAATCTCACCCGCCAACTCCTTTAGCACCCTCGGATGCAGCGCATCCGGCCCCATGGACTTGTGCACGTCCAGTTTTTCTAAATAGTCCCGAACCACTTCTTTCTCCACAGAGGGCTGGTCACCTTCTCCCCATGCTGTACTGCCCAGTGCAGCAATCTGGGAGCTGACCTTGTGCGTGAAGACAGAGGCAAAAAAATCATTGAGTACATTAGCTTTTTCCACATCCTCGGTCACTAGGTTGCCTCCCTCATTCAGTAAGGGGCCCACACTTTCCTTGATTTTCTTCTTGTTGCTAACATACCTGAAGAAACCCTTCTTGTTACTCTTAACATCTCTTGCTAACTGCAACTCCAAGTGTGATTTGGCCTTCCTGATTTCACTCCTGCACGCCTGAGCAATATTTTTATACTCCTCCCTGGTCATTTGTCCAATCTTCCACTTCTTATAAGCCTCTTTTTTGCGTTTAAGATCAGCAAGGATTTCACTGTTTAGCCAAGCTGGTCGCCTGCCATATTTACTATTCTTTCTACACATCGGGATGGTTTGTTCCTGCAACCTCAATAAGGATTCTTTAAAATACAGCCAGCTCTCCTGGACCCCTTTGCCCTTCATGTTATTCTCCCAGGGGATCCTGCCCATCTGTTCCCTGAGGGAGTCAAAGTCTGCTTTTCTGAAGTCCAGGGTCCATATTCTGCTGCTCTCCTTTCTTCCTTGTGTCAGGATCCTGAACTCGACCATCTCATGGTCACTGCCTCCCAGGTTCCCATCCACTTTTGCTTCCCCTACTAGTTCTTCCCTGTTTGTGAGCAGCAGGTCAAGAAAAGCTTTGCCCCTAGTTGGTTCCTCGAGCACTTGCACCAGGAAATTGTCCCCTACGCTTTCCAAAAATTTCCTGGATTGCCTGTGCACCGCTGTATTGCTCTCCCAGCAGATATCAGGGTGATTAAAGTCTCCCATGAGAACCAGGGCCTGCGATCTAGCAACTTCTGCTAGTTGCCAGAAGAAAGCCTCGTCCACCTCATCCCCCTGGTCTGGTGGTCTATAGCAGACTCCAACCACGACATCACCCTTGTTGCTCCCACTTCTCAACTTTATCCAGAGACTCTCAGGTTTTTCTGCAGTATCATACCGGAGCTCTGAGCAGTCATACTCCTCTCTTACATACAACGCAACTCCCCCACCTTTTCTGCCCTGCCTGTCCTTCCTGAACAGTTTATATCCATCCATGACAGTACTCCAGTCATGTGAGTTATCCCACCAAGTCTCTGTTATTCCAATCACATCATAGTTCCCTGACTGTGCCAGGACTTCCAGTTCTCCCTGCTTGTTTCCCAGGCTTCTTGCATTTGTGTATAGGCACTTAAGATAACTCAATGATCGTCCCTCTTTCTCAGCATGAGACAGGAGTCCTCCCCTCTTGCGCTCTCCTGCTTGTGCTTCCTCCCAGGATCCCTATTTTTACCCTATTTTTACCCTATTACAATCCATATCCAGCACAAGAAAAATGTAGAGGTCGATAATAAAAGATACAATTGGTTCATCCCAGAAAGTGAGTGAGTTAAAGTTCCAGCCGCATCTCCCACTTCCTGAGCTGTCAGTCTGGGTTCACTCTGGGGAACTGCACAGTCAAGCTCATGAGTGGTAGCTGGACTCCCTTAGTCAGCACTAAGTCAGCCAGCTCGACTGCTCCAGAGCCCACAGCTTGCGTCACACCCCCATCCCCCACGCCAATGGCCCTGCCCTGAAGGGACCCATCTAGGGGCAGAGCGGAGCTCAGGCTCTGTAGCCCCAGCATGCCAGTCCCACAGCCTGCAGGCAATGTGGGTGCTGGCCCAACAGGAACTAGACTGAGCCCCGCTCCACAGCCACCACCCACTGTCAGTCACTGCTCCCCTGGGACAGATTCGAACCCGTGCCCCAGAGAGGAGGCCAGCCCAGAATATTATTATTCATCTTACATAGCACTGTCCAGCAAAACACTTCCCAAAGAAGGTCAGTGTCATCATCCCCACGGTACACATGGGGAAACTGAGGCAGGGGGCAGGGAAGAGATTTGTCCAAGGTCACCCAGTGGCAGAGCCAGACATAGACCCCCAGTCTGCTGCATCCCAGTTCAGTGCTTTACCCACTAGCCCACACTGTTTCCCTTGACTCTGTGGCCATAACTTGGGAGCTGCATTCCCCCCACGCACCGCCAGGGGCAGCCATGAGATGTTTAGCTTTGTCTGTCCCAAATGTGGGGAGGCATGTCCCACCCCGGGTCCCACACAGGTGCCTCTGTCCAGAGTGTATGGCTGTCTAATTCTTCCCCTATCCCATCGGGGACACGGTGGCCACGGGGCACAGAGGGCAACAACCCTAGACACTGTGCCAGAGGGAGGGAGCCTGGCCTGTCCCCTGTCCTAACAGCCAAGCAGCCTGGGGGTCCCGTCCCCTCTCCCGTTCCTCCCCGAAAACTGACACCACTGCCAGGAGTAGGGGGGAAGGTGCCTTGTTGAGAAGAGCAGGTGGAGCTGGGGGCAACAAGTTGTGGGGGGCAGAGTCTCTGGGGGGAGGGGGCTGCTTCTAGGCCTCTGTGGGGGCCTCATGGTCGAGGGTTTGGACATCATCCAGGAAACGCTTGGGGGTCAGGATGTGACTGGAACCTGGGGGAGAGAGAGGTGGTTGGCAGCGGTGGGCACAGTGGGGCGGGCATGAGGTTGGCATCACCATCTCCCCCATCCTTGCAGCTGGACCCTGCTCTAGTGCAGGAGGGAGGGTCTGTCTCCTGCCCCCCCGCGACCTGGCACCACACCCCTAGTGCCTCTGTACCCTGCACAGCCAGGCAAGAATCCACGCTGACAGCGTTCCTCACCCTTGGGTCTTAGAGGGGTGTGTGCAGGTGGTGAGCCATATCCCTATGGGTGTTACTGGGGGTGTTTGACATGGTCCTTGGGCAAGGAGAGCCCTGGGGAGCCAGGGGCCAGGAGATCAGGTGGCCAGATACAGGCCATGTGGGGCTGCGGGCAGGTGTGGCAAGCACATCTGTTCCCAGGCCCCTGAGTGCAGGAGGACAGAGGGTAGCATGGGCACCCTGTGGGTGTTAGGCAGGCAGTTCTAGGCTCTCCCCCTCCCAGGGGGTCCAGACTGTCCCTGACCTGGGCATTCCAGCCGCCCTTCCCCCAGGACTCACCCCACTCACCGATCACAACCTCCCACTTGCCCTCCGTGGCCTGGGTCACTTCATAGGCGCAGCGCATCTCAGACATGGACACCTCACCCAGCACGTAGATGATGAGGTGAGGGCCCATCCAGTACTCGGCTGCTGCCTTGTTCTTGTGCCAATGCCCGAAGCAGGCGCTGGGGGAGGAGAGAGGGGCAGTGTGGATACCAGGGGCTCGCTGAGGGAATGCCAGGCGGAGGGGTGGGCACTGCCCGAAGCGGGGGCTGAGGGACTGCTGGGGTGTGGGGGACATGATGAGTGGGGTCCAGGGCTCCAGGCTCTTGGGCACCCTCTCCCCCATAGAGGGCAGGGTCCTGGCCACGCACTCCCAGGCACAGAGGTGCCTACACCCGGGGGGGGGGGGGGGCTGTCAGGGCTCTGTCCCCCACAGCCTAGCCAGGCTCAGCCTTACCTGACAGCAGCCTAGGAGCTGGTGGCAGGGACTGGGTCTGACACGAAGGGCCACAGCTTCTTGTCCAGTTTGTCCTCAATGATGTCCTGAGGAGTGGGGGGAGGACAGGTCAGCAGGGGCCAAGCAGCAGGAACCTCGGACGTGGGAGCCAAGCCGGGCCCCATTGCCGGGCAGGGGCTGGGAAGGCTCCTCACTGAATGATTGACAGTCCCTGGGGGAGCAGCCTGGGGCCCCCTTTCCAGGGTGGGGCACAGGGAGCCAGCAAAGAGCATGCTGACTCCTCCCGTGATGCCCCCCCATCTCCCCACCTCCCCCTCAGCTGCTCAGTGCCCTGCTGTGAACTCCCCACCCATCCACCGTTATGGGGAGGGCAGGGACCTCCTGCAGCTGGATCCAGCGCCCCTCACTTGGGGGCGGGGAGGCAGGGGGCTGTCCTCAGTGCCCCTTCCCTTCTGCGGGCAGATCCAGTCCCTGCCTCTTGCCCCATGAGGTGTGTCCCAGCCACGCAGGGGGCCCAGGCTATGATACATCCTAATGCCACATAATAGGGGCTTTTACATTAATCCGCTGCGTTGACTTGTACAGGGAAGCTTAAAGCGCCCCTGATTGGATTAAGCACAGGATTGAGGCTACCGCAACTGCCTGCCCCAAAATCCCACAGGAGGAACCATCACAGCACTGGAGCCCCCCGCCTGTGATCTGCCAGGGACAGGAGCTCAGGCAGGGGGGTTAATTCTTGGCCTGGAGGTTGGAGGCAGCTACACTGGCCCCCCCACCTCCTTGAGGAGTGCCCCACAGGGGAGGGCAATGGGGGCTTAGCCCACAGCAAGGGTGGGGGGAAGGAGCGATCATGTCACTTCTCACAAACCAAGCAGGTTTGGGCCCAGGCAGCGCTTGGATAGGCGACGTCTAAAGAAAAGCCACTAGGTGCTGGGGGGTGCTAGTGAGTCAGCAGAGGGTGCTCTCTGGCCCCAGTGCAGCGCTAGGGGGCGCTGTGCTGCAGGGAATGGTTTGGGGGCTCTGTAGGGCGTGCTCTCCCCTGGCAGTCAGTGCTGGCCCCAGTGCAGTGCTAGGGAGCGCTGTACTGCAGGGAGTGGGTTGGGGCTCTGCAGAAGTCACTCTCACTGGTCAGTCAGTAACCAGTACCGTGCTGCAGGAGTTCATCCTTAGATGAACATCAAACAGCTGCTCCTCACTGCAGGTTAGGCCAAGGACCCTGCTGGCCATTAAGATTCCAGTGCCAGTCATGACAGTGTGCTGCCTGGATCCCCTGCACTTCCAGCCCCACACACTGATCACCTCCTGCCCTAGACTCTCAGGCAGTGCTGCTGTGCGGCTGTTAACAGCTGCCTGCCACTCAGGAAGAATTCAGCCTCGGTGAGGGACCCCTGTATAAACCACCCGTGCCCCACCCCAGAGGTGGCAGCATCTCAGCACCGGGTAAGACAACTCCCCTGCACTCATGTCTATGATTTAAGACCCCTAAGGATGGCAGCAGGAGAAGACTCTCTGATGAGCCCCTCACATGGCTAGAGCCCTGTGCGGATACAAAAATGTGGATGTGCATCAGCCCACGATCCCCTAGCCGGCAGCAAGCCCTTAGAAGGGCTAGCGAGGTGCGGGGGGAAGGGATCTTGAAAGGAAGAGGCAGTGCTGAGGGGATGGGGGTAAGGGGCAGCACGACAGCTGGATCTTGAAAAGGGGCAGTACGGAGGGGATGGGGGCTGGGAGAAAGGGGCCGCACGGGGGCAGGATCTCGAGGAGAAGAGGCAGTGCAGAGGGGGTGGCGGCGGGGTGGGGAAGGGGCAGCGTGGAAGGGGCGGTGGCTGGGAGGAAGGGGCGGGGGCTGGGTGGTCTCATCACGTGCTGCTCCTGGGGGGTCATGAGCGACAGTACACGGGAGCAGCAGAGCATGTTGCATCACTGTGGGGTGGAGGGGTGGGGTGCTGGGGTCCCGCCTGCTCCAATCCGAAATCCTGCTCCCTAGGAGCTCGTGGGGACGCTGATGCTGCTCAGCGTGGCAAGGCGAGTGGGTGCCAGCCAGCCCTGACTTTGACCTGTCACCCAGCCACTGGCTGCCTGAGCTGGATGCCGCGGGCCAGGCGCTGCTGGGGAGTAGAGCCCGGCCCGGTTGTATCTGCAGCCGATCCACTATCTGCAGAAATGTTGTGCAGATATGCAGGGCTCTACACATGGCTGACCCCAAACCAACCCCTCCCCCTTGGGCCCAGCCTGCCAGGTGTGACCCCCACCCCCAAGGCCAGGAAGCAGACGGCCGGGTACCTCCATGACGTCCTTGAGCCTGGGAGTCCAGCGGGAGAGTGGGTAGGTGGACTCCAGCCGCACCTTCCCCTTGGGTCACAGCTGCCCGCTTTGAGGGAGGAAGGGAAAGGGGGTGAAAAGCAGCAGGGAGGGGGTGCGGGGTGGGAACGGGGGCAGACAGGGAGAGCACGGCCTACCTGAGTCACTCCAGCCGGGCTGGCAGGGGAGAGGCAGAGAAAAGAACAGAATGGATCACCGAGCGAGGGAGAGAGAGAGGAGGGGAGAGAGACTGATGGGAGAACAGAGCCGCTTCCCCCCATTCGCCGCATGGCCACCCCATGCAGTGGTCACCAGCTCCAGCTTTCTGGCGATCTGAGGTCCTGACCCCCAGGGTCCTCTGCAGGGGCAGAAGAGGTCATCCCAAATGGGGAGTAACTCGGGGGTCACCTAGGGCCGGTGCAAGGAAGTTTCACGCCCTAGGCGAAACTTCCACCTTGCGCCCCCCCCCAGCCCTGCGGCAGCTCCCCGCCCCCCCACACTCTGAGGCGCCCCCCCCACAGCAGCTCCCACCCCCGGGGAGCCATGCGGCAGCTCCCCATCCCAGCTCACCTCTGCTCCGCCTCCTGCCCAAGCACGCTGCCCCCGCTCTAATTCTTCTCCCCTCCCAGGCTTGTGGCACCAAACAGCTGTTTGGCGCCGCAAGCCTGGGAGGTGGGAGAAGTGGAGCGGCCGCTGGACTGGGAGAGGGAGTCTGAGCCGCATGTGTCAGCGCGCCGCCGGCAGCCCAGCCCAGGAACGCTGTAAAAAAATTGGGGGCACCGCTTTTTGGCACCCCCAAATCTTGGCGCCCTAGGCAACCACCTAGTTTGCCTTAATGGTAGCACCGGCCCTGGGGTCACCCTCATATGGGGAGGGCGTCACCCCACTGTACAGGGGCAGAGGTCACCTCTGTGCTGGGAGTAGGTGATTGCCATAGGGGCATCCCCAGGATGGCCTGGGCTTTCCTGTGCAGCACAGATCTGCCCACTGGCATGAGTACAGCTGCTGGCTCCTGGCCCCAGTCCCTTACCTCAGGCATGAGGGAGGTGCCCAGGAACTGCATGTTGTTGATGATGTTGCCCTGCTGCTGGATGTTGGCATGCTGGATCAGCTTGGTGAGGTTCTCCTTGCTCACACCTGCATGGAGAGAGACAGTCAGCACTAGCACCCCTGGGATGCACCCACAGCCCAGGCATATTCAGTCTGTGGCCCCAGGAGTCCTAGTTCCCCGATCAAATCCTGAGATCCTGCTCTTCCCACCCCTCTCAGAGCGGGGGGTAAACCCAAGAGTCCTGGCTCCCAGCCCCCCAGCTCTATCCCACTGGACCCCACTGCCCTCCCAGAGCTGAGGCTAGAACCCAGGAGACCTGGCTCCCACCATCCACTCTAACCAGCTGGACCCCACATAGTTAATGATCGAATTTAGGTTCTTGCTGCTCCTCCCTCCACAGGTTCCCTCAGGTGCTGCAGGCAGGGGTCTCTCTAGCTCTCCCTTGGCAGTGCAGTGGGAGCCCCTCTCCCCCTAATCTGGACTCCCCCTCCTGCGGCCAGTCAGGTGCAACATGCGCTCTCCCCCTCCGGCCCCCCCAAAATCATTTACTGCTGCTTAGTGCAGAGGGGAAGGCCTGGCAACTCCACAGCGCCCCCTGGCCAGGAAACTGGGCAGCCAGAGGAGCCACATGAGGGCACCCTGGCCTGGGCAATGGGCGCAGGGGCTGTGCCTGAGCAGGGTTACAGGAAGGGCCCCGGAGCAGGGCCCTGCCCCACCGAGCCAGCATGGGGCAGGAACCGATGGGGGAAGAGGGACCGTGCCAAGTGGCAGGGTCAGGGAGGTTCCCCAGGCCCTGGAGAGCTGCGGGAAGGGGCTGGATGCAGCAAGAAGCAGGTAGCTGGTACAGGGATGACACAAGGGGTGGGCAGGGAACTGGTCGCAGGGGGCTCAGAGACAGAACATGGTATCTGAACAGCCTGCAGAGAACGGGCCGGGGCAGGGGGCGCGCCGCTCGGGGTGTGCATCTCCATCCCCCCTGCCTACAGAGAATGGGCTGGGGGGCCGCTCCAGATGTTTGTCTCTCCATTTCCCCTCCCTGCAGAGAATGGGCTGGGGGGAGCGTGGAGGGTGGACACTGCTCGGAAGGCAGCAGCAGGCAGCAAAGGCCGCCAGATCCGACCCCAGGGGGCAGTGCGGAGCGTGGGTGCGGCGCACTGGCTGGCTTGCAGGCACCGAGAGGTGGGCAGAGGGGAGACAGGGCCGTAGAGCCAGGCTGGACACAGGCCCTGGGAAATGGCTGGCTGGGAGGCGCCCTGCATGGCTGGGGGACGTGCCAGTCTGAGCGGTGCTATTGCCCCACAGGCCTGGGTTCCGCCTCCAGGAGCGCCCCCTGCAGAAGCAGGCCCCCCAGTGCTGCCCCCTGCAGGCCTGTGGCGTTACCGTTCTTCAGGAAGATGTAGAGCAGGATGATGCGGATCTTGTCATAGGCCTGCGTGCTGAGGTCCAGCAGGACGGGCAGGATGATCTTCATGGGGTCCCTGATCATCTCCCCATCCACGTCCGTCCCCATGGCCAGGTCCTGGGGGGAAGGAGAGCGCACACACAAGGCCCAGGTCAGGTCGCGCCGCTTCCTCCCGCCCCCACAGTGGGATGGGGGATGAGACGGCCCCATGGACCACAGCTCGCCTACCCCCTGTGCCAGGGCCCCCTCCTCCCTGGGGTCAGCTCCCCTTGGGGTGAGTAATGGGCCCCCTGGGAGTAACCCGAGCCCCATGTCTCCCTTCTGCACCCCCGGTGCTGCATGGGGGGCTGGCCCTGGCTCCAGCGAGCCTGCGGGTCTGAGACCCCTCTCTCCGGGCTGAGTTCATGAGCCAGACTCTGCCCCCCAGCCAGGCTCTGCCCACAGACCCACCTTCTCCACGCTGCACAGCTTCTCCACCATCCCTTTGAAGTGCCGCATGCAGTGCTCGGCCAGGTTCAGGTGCGTGGAGTACTGCGGGGAGAGACCGGTGCATGGGGGAGTTTACTGTGGCACCCCATCACCAGCTGGTCTAGGGCACCCGCACCCCCCAGCCCCCAAGGAGAGCCCCTTGGCCAAAGGAGTAACCCCAATCGTCTGTGTAAGCCGAGTATACAGGGATTGTTTTGCCCAGCACTGATGTGCAGCCACCTCTGGGATGGAGTGGGGCAGCTGGAGGGGAGGATCAGGAGGGCACCTGGAAGGAAAATGGCTTTGCCCGAAGGGACAGGTCAGCAGCTCTCATCAGGCAGTAAGGCAGTCCCATCACTGGGGCAGGACTCCTGCCTAGACCTGGACAGAGCCCCCCCCAGAGTGCCCTGCCCCCCAGTGAGTCCCTACTGTCCCTCACCAACCTCACAGAGCACCCTGTGCCCCCATCAACCCCACTGAATGCCCTGCACCCCGCCCACTAACAGCTCCAGCCCCATTACCTTGTTCAGCTCTTTCTGGTACTCGGGCATCTTCTTCAGGATCTGAGACAGGTCCTTGATGTTGGCCTGGGGGGAGGTGGTGGTGAGATCCCGGCCCCACCCAGTGCTCGGAGCCCCCTGCAGGGCAGAGGCCTCGCCTGGGGACAGCCGCAGCAGCCCAGCCACGTGTGCCAGGGCCAGGGTGGGTCACTCATGCCATGTTCAAAATCGGGTAGCACAGGCCTGGCATGGCTGCGGCTTGGATTAGACCTGCTCTTCCCAGGCCAGCTGGAAAGAGCCGGGAACCCCGCAAACCGAGCAACCCTCGAGGTGTAAAGCGGCAGCGGGCTGGAGAGATGCCAGCGTTGGCTCGCTGCAGCTCTCCACGCGCAGCCCTGATCCTGCTGTCTGACCCTGCCCCATGGGCCTCCACCCTCCCCCACCGTGGGGAGCTCCAGAGCTCTGGCTGGGGGGCAGGGGGCTCCACATACACCTCTTAGCCCTTTACAGGCAAACCCTGGGAGCAATGGGACAGCCCCCCCTCCCCACACCAACCCCTCTTAAGGCAGCAGGGCAGCCTCTCCTCCCCATAAGAAGCAGTGGGATGGGTCCCCCTGTCCCTCTGGCCTGGATTCCCCAATCTCTCCTCCCCCCCTCAGCCCCTGCCACACCTTGTCCGTGGTCAGCCTCTTGCTCTCACAGAAGGTGCGCAGCAGCTCCGTCACCTTCCTGCAGCAGGGAGAGGGGTCAGGCTGGAGCCAGGCACTGCCTTAGAGGTAGGGGGCACCCTGTCCTATGCTACAGGGGATGGAGCCCTTGCCCCACGGGCACCAGGGTTCTCTGCCTTGACAGCCTCAGATGGGGCGTGTGGGGGTGGGGGGTGCCTCTTCCTAAGTTACCCCAAGGCAGAGCGTTCAGTGCACCTCTGGGGGCTCCTGGTGCCCTGCTGGGGGCGGGGGCTGAGGGCAGAGGCAGGCCCAGCAGGAGGTCAGTGAGGGACTCACTCAAGGGGGCTATGAGGTGCATGGGGAGATCCTGGGATCGGGGGAAGACAGTGTCCAGGGGGATCCCCAAGAGGAGATGCAGACAGTTGCTCTGGAAGGGAGTGCTCAGGGGTCCTTTGGGGAGAGGGGCTGGGTCCAGGGAGTCTCAGCACTCAGAGAGAATCATGTCTGAGGGACGGGCCCCAGCAGTGGGGGGGAGGGGGAGGGGGAGTCCTGTCACTGAGCAGGAGAGAGGTGTGTTGCGGGGGGGGGGTCCCTGCACTGGGTGGGAGAGGAGTGCATCCAAGGGGGAGTGGGGTTCCAGCACGGGGTGGGAAGGGGAGGGGAGGGGTGTGTCCGAGGGAGCCCCAGAGTGGGGAGGGGTGTATCTGAAGGGGAGGATGGGGGAAGTCCCGGCACTGGAAAAAAGGGGGAGGGGTGTGTCAATGGGATTGGCTGTCCTGGCACTGGGTGGGAGAGGTGTGTCCGAGGGGGGAAGTTCTGGCAGTGGGCAGGGAGGGGAGGGCTGTGCCGAATGGGGAGTGTAGCGGGTCACGGCACTAGGCATTGGGTGGGGCACGGAGTGGTGTGTCTGGGAGGGGATGGGTCCCGGCCCTGGGTGGGGCACGGAGAGGCATATCTAGAGGATGGGTGGGACACGGAGGGGCATGTCAGGGGCAGGGCTGAGCACGCTCACTTGGAGACGTCAGCGATGTGCATGTGGCATAGCTGCACCCAGAGTTCATCGTCTTCGTCCAGCAGCACCTCCTTCTCCCGCGAGTCGCTGATGCCCGTCGTCTCATACCTGCAGGGGAGGGGAGAGGGAGTCAGGCTGCGGCACCCCTCCCCCGAGTGTAGGGGCTGCGGAGCAGTGCCGGTGCCTGGGTCACATCCCCCCCCAGCCCGCCTGAGGAGGAGTGCGGGGTGCCCGCTGCTGGCAGCCAGGCCCTGCTTGTAGGTGTCGTTCTCGATGCTGAGTAGGTCGTAGGCCATGGCCTGGTAGGTGAGCTCGTGCAGCAGTGGGGACACCAGGTCGAAGCGCCGGTCCACGATCAGCAGCTGAGAGCGGGCTTTGTCGGGGCCCTGGAGCAAAGGAGAGAGAGACCCGTCACCCCCTGCTCCGGCGGAGGGGTCCTGGCCTGGCTTACACGGCACAATCCAATGGGCCCAGGTGGCCTCAAACTTCACCACCTGCCCTCTCTGCAGCCCAGCCCCCAACCCCAGGGGGAAGCCAAGAGACAGCCCCCAAGCTAGCTGGGACATGCCCTGGGGTCCCGCCCTGACTGGCAGGGAGAACTCCCCACCCAGCTGCGCTGCAACGCCCCCTGCAGGGACGGGCCACCTGCCCCTCGTGCAAATAGGAATGCCCGCCCCCCAAGCATGCTCTCTGCTTGTGCCTCTCCACCAACGGGAGCATGCCCCTTACAAGTCAGCCCCCCGACTGCCCCTGCTCCATATGCTGCATGGGGAGGGGGGCAACTACATCAGAAGGCCCTGACTAGTCTATCATTAACCAACACCAGCCCAGAGACTCTTTGATACAAGATCCCAGAGGGGGACAATGGAACGTTATCCCTATGCCCCACCTTGCATCTGAGCTGGGACCCCATATGAGGCTCTAGCTCCCCACTCCAGTTGGACAGAGACCCCTCAAATGGTCAGCATCTCAGACCCACATCATGGGGGAGGGGGGGCTGGCCCAGCCCCCGCTCCCTGACTGATCAGCATGCACTGCCCTCTTGGCGCAACAGGTGGTGATAGGAGACCAGCCCTGCGCTCCCATGGCAGACGGCTCTGAAACTGGCTCCAGCAGCCCCAGTGGAACCCAAGCCCACCCAGGAGCACCTCGGCAAGGGGATGCATCTGCTCTTCGCTGGGTAGCACAGACAGTCAGGGGGGCCTGGGACATACAGCCCGACGCTTCCCCAACTGTCCCACCTCAGTACGTGGCCCGATTTTCAGCCACACTCGGGAGCAGAACATAAGGGTACATCTACACTACAGCGGGGAGTCGGTTTAAGATACGCAAATTCAGCTACGTGAATAGCGTAGCTGAATTCGACGTATTACAGCCGACTTACCCCGTTGTGAGGACGGCGGCAAAATCGACTTCTGCCGCTTTTGTCGGCGGCGCTTACTACCACCTCCGCTGGTGGAGTTAGAGCGCCAATTCGGGGATCGATTGTCGCGTCCCAACGGGACGCGATAAATCGATCCCCGAGAGGTTGATTTCTACCCGCCGATTCAGGCGGGTAGTATAGACCAGACCTAAGACCAGCCACCACCCACCCGCCTGGCAGGTCTCCACAGCCTCTGGGTAAATGGGTTGAGGCTGACGGGTGAGCACCTCTCTTGGAGGAGTATCTGTCCCCCACCACTGTAACACTATCATTGCTGCATCCTGCCCTCCCCCCCCCCCCCATGCATGTGGAACTGGGCAGGGCTGTCATCCCATTGCAGAGGCTGGGAAACATCAAGGCAAGAGGGACTAGTGCAGACAAGGCCCCATGGCACCGTGGCCGCGGGCTGAGTGGCTTTGGAGATCTGACTGCTAGAGGCCATGCTACAAGAGACTCTGGGGTTCTGCGCCAGCTGGCAAGGCAGGGGCACACTGGACTGGCCAGCCAGGATTGTGCAGCATGGAGCCAGCATTGTATTGAGAACAGGGGCTTGAGTCTGCACTCCTGGCCCTGCGGTGGGCGTGCTGTCTGGATTCTATTGAAGGGGACTGGGCAGTCAGGAGTCCTGGCTCCTATTCCTGCCTCTGCCACCTACTCCTGGCACGCTGCTCCATGCCTCAGTTTCCCCCGAGTAACATGGGGATAATGCTTACATCTGTGACAGAGAGGCTTGGCAAGAGCCTCAGGAATATCCCTGGGGGGGGGCTCAGAGGAGCAGGGTGTGCACGGAGCAGGACTTTGCCCTCCCCAGCACCGCTCTCAGTTCCTGAGAATAGTACAGATCAGACATTTCCAGTTGGTCACAGGTACACAGTCTCCCAGCAGCTCAGCAAAGGCTGGAAGCAAGAGCAGAAGCAACAGGAGGGAGAGATCTGGGCAGGCCTTGGATTTTACATCACTGCTTCTCCTAGGGGGACAGGAGGCACTGGGTTTCCCGTGCGAGAATCCAGGGCATTGTGGGTTTGCAGCTCCCCTCTGCTGGGAGTGGGACAGGGACGGCAGGAGCTGGGGGAAGCCCACAGGCCAGGGCTGACTTGTGGCTAAGGCTTGGGAGAGCTGGGTTCTATTCCTGCTCTGACAGGCTCCCTGCATGCCTCAGTTTCCCATCTGTAACACAGGCCACCCTGCCTCCCCTGGGAGGCTGAGTTCATTAGTGAGGTTCCGATACCATGGGGATGGGTGTAGGAGCACACACAGACAGGAGTGTCCAGGTGTGGAAGAGGCTCTGTGTGCGAAGCTTAGTTCTGTGACTGAACTGCCCCGTTTATAAACAGAGAGATTGTGCTGGGCACACACTTCCCCAGTCGGGGCCTCAGTTTCCCCATCTGTAGAGAGGGGATAAGGACACTGGCCTTTGTAGAGCACTTTGAGATCTGCCCATGGCCAGTGTTAGAGAAGGGCTGGGGCCATTAGTCCAACCACACAGGGAATGCTATTTTTCTGCCAACCCCTCAGGATCTCCAAGGGGGTCTAGACCCCACCCCTCCACCTGCCAGGATCTCCGAGCAAGTTCTAAATCACTCTTCCCTTCTACTTCTCATGTGCTCCCCCTCCCCCCGCGGGTCTGTCCCATGGCGAGGGCATGGCCGGCACAGCTCACTCACCTCTCCCATGCTGGGCTCGTATCCCTTGAATGCCTTGAGTTTGGCCAGCACAGCGTGCGCCAGGAGGAAGTTATCTTCATGGTCCCTGCAGCAAAGACAAACCCTGTGGGTCAGAAACAGCTCCTGCCCCAGGGACATACACACTTCCTGTAGGGATGGCTGGATAACCCCTTCCCCCAGGCACACTCACTTCCTGTAGGGATGGCCGGGTATCCCTCCCCCTGGGCACACTCACTTCCTGTAGCAGATGGCTGGATACTCCTTCAGGGTTTCACACAATGTGGCAATCTGCTCTGCCAGCATCTCCAGCTGCTTGTTCTTGTCCGAGGAGCGGTGGGAGCTGAAGCAGTTGGGGAAGGTCTGTGGCCTGTCCAGGGAGTACACATGGGGGGCAGGGGGCAGAGATCAGACCCTGGCGCCTTGCGTTTGTTATACCAATAGAATAAAAACCAGCAGGATCTTATTAAGAGGGATAAGGCAAAGATGCCACATTTATTGTAAATGTAAGTCCACTTGACACATTCTTTGGCAGATGGATACTCCCTTTCTAGGCTGGCAACTCCCTAACCATTCATGTACATCAAGCATTCATCAACATACATTCCATATCTTAACCATATTTTAATGTACTGTCTCCACCACTTTTGGGGTGTGTGCTAATTCATTTGAGACTCCTGGCCCTTTAATCACAGAGGGTGGGGGGTCTGTTCCTAGGAGCCGTTGCTGATACAATGAAGTGAAAGTCACTTAAGGGCTTATAGCGTTTGTTTACATTGTGTCAATTACAGAATAAACTGCCTGAAGCACACAGAGTCCATTAACGGCTTATAAGGCTCACAGCAGGGGTAGTAACATAGTGTTCACTTCAAGAACAAAGTCAATTAACTTGTTTGTAAGTTTTATATAGTAATAAAGTATCTTTCACAGGACAGATACAATCAATGGTTTCTACAGACAGTACTTTACAAGTTTTAACAGGTTTCAGAGTAGCAGCCGTGTTAGTCTGTATCCGCAAAAAGAACAGGAGTACTTGTGGCACCTTAGAGACTAACAAATTTATTAGAGGATAAGCTTTCGTGGACTACAGCCCACTTCTTCGGATGCATAACAGGATGTTTTAACAGAAGACCCAAGAGATTTTTGTACTTGGTGAAACTGTTGGATTTTAAAGTGTGGGGGACAAATTATGGGGGGTTCACTGTCACTTGGGGGAATCACTGTTAGTACCTTCTTTAATATCCCTACACGTTCCCCGCACACTCAAGCTAACTTCCCCCCATAACCTCCAACCCCTGGGGTGCCAGGGAGGGACCATGGGCAGCGGAAAGCAGTCTTCACCCTAGATATGCTCCTCCTGGCCTGACTGCCCCCGAATTATGGAACAGCTCTGACCCTGGTCCCCATGGTGCTAGCCCTGCCAGGCATGCCATCCCCCATCAGAATTTCCCCTCACTTGCTCAGTGGCCTGGCGGAGCCGTAGCGAGCCCCTAGTGAGGGAAATCCCTTTGCCAGTGCCACTCCTGTTGTGGTGGAGGGACAGCGACCCAGAGCTTCATGCACCAGCCTGGGACAAAGACACCCCGGGTTCAGGTCCTTACTTGGCTGCAGACTCCCGGTGCTCTCAGAGGTGTGTCTCTGCCCTGGAGAAGTCAATGTTGGGGGAGGGGGCTTGGCCACGCTTCTAGTCTGGCGAAAGCCCCAGCATAGCCACGGGCAAACCCGGCATCAACGCGCGTCTGCCGCTGTCACTTATTTCACTGGCCGAACAGAAAGAGCCATAGGGGCAAACGTGCTTGGACACCAATAAAACAGTATCGGCCCATGAAGGGTTTGCTGGCACAATGGGACGGGTGAGCCAGCAAAGCCTCCTGACGCACACTCAGCTTATACCAGCCAAAGCTTCTCTTGGCACAGCTGGCACTGGTGCCCCAGATGAAATAAGCTACAGTGGCGAAAGGACTGCTTTGCCAGCGTAACAGCATCTACCCAGGGGCTCTGCCAGCGCAGCTGTATCAGTTACAGGGGGGGGATGTTCTCTCTCATGTCCCCGTAACAAACCCATACCAACAAAGCTTTTGTGTGTAGACCAGGCACATGTCTCTCTGTGCCTCAGTTTCCCCATCAATGCAATGGGGCTGACAGCAGAGCCCTGCCCCACAGGGGCATGAGGGGAGAAATCCACTGATGACACAAGGAGGGGATGGAGCAGTTGGGCAAAGGGCAGGTGTGTGGAGTATCGGGCTGTCTTGCATGCCTGGTATAAACCATCAGTAAGAGCTGGTAAAGCCAGGGAGGCAGGGCCCTCCTCCCCCATACATCTAAGCCAGCGATTCCACATCTCAAAGGGTGTGAGCAGCCATGGTGAGTCCCTGCCGCCCTGTGCTGGCATCAAACCCAGGGCCCTAGAAGGGAAAGGTTCCCCCTCTGAGCCACGTCGAACACTTAGGGTGGGGTGTCGTATATCACTGTTCGCCCCGTGGCTCTGCTCCTCCAAAGCCTGGCCACCCCTCACCTGGCTGTCATAGGGAAGGAAGGCCACATTGATCTCCTTAAAAAAACAACAAGGAGTCTGGTGGCACCTTAAAGACTAACAGATTTATTTGGGCATAAGCTTTCGTGAGTTAAAACCTCACTTCTTCGGATGCATAGAGTGAAAGTTACAGATGCAGGCATTATATACTGACACATGGAGAGCAGGGAGTTACTTCACAAGTGGAGAACCAGTGTTGACAGGGCCAATTCAATCAGGGTGAACACTTCAATCTCCCTGGTCATTCTATTACAGATTTAAAAGTCACTATCATTGAACAAAAAAACTTCAGAAACAGACTTCAAAGAGAAACAGCAGAACTAAAATTCATTTGCAAATTCAACACCATTAATCTGGGCTTGAATAGGGACTGGGAGTGGCTGGCTCACTACAGAAGCAGCTTTTCCTCTCCTGGAATTGACACCTCCTCATCTATTATTGGGAGTGGACTACATCCACCCTGATTGAATTGGCCCTGTCAACACTGGTTCTCCACTTGTGAAGTAACTCCCTGCTCTCCATGTGTCAGTATATAATGCCTGCATCTGTAACTTTCACTCTATGCATCCGAAGAAGTGAGGTTTTAACTCACGAAAGCTTATGCCCAAATAAATCTGTTAGTCTTTAAGGTGCCACCAGACTCCTTGTTGTTTTTGTAGATACAGACTAACACGGCTACCCCCTGATAATTGATCTCCTTGAGGGTTTTGATGGCTTTAGTGATCCATGACTTGCTCAGCTCCTTGAACAGAGGCTCAGGACAGGCTGCAAGGCAAAGGCAGTGGGTGGGAGTGACAGGCACATGTAGATAAATCTCTGATAATTTTCATATGACTTTACATTGTGCCTCTTCATATAACCTTGTGGTTGGTCTACCCACGTGTGACCTCTGTTTTTATGAAACTTTGTATCAAAGCCTCATATAGAAACCTCCTATTGATGAGCCTTGGTATATGGAAACTTTGTATCAAAGCCTCATGTAGAAACTTTGCATTGCCCTTGGTATAATGTTATAGCCCCTAAGGATAGAATAAGATAGAAGAAAAATGTATTTTTGCTAGCAGTAGAACAAGATCTCCCCCCACCCCACTCTTAATCAATTGCCCTGTTGAATGAATGAGTTGTGGATGAGCAAGGCACGGAAGTCAGCACCTCCAGACAGCCTCAACCATTGGAGAGGGGCTGGGAGCCAGACCCAAGGACAATAAAACGTGTCAAGTGGGCTCATTAAAGACAAGCAGACATACTGATGGCCTGGGGGTGGGGGGTGTTAGGAGCCAGCACCTTCTTTTGGAAACACCCTCTTTGCAGCATTGGGACAACACCCAGAAGGAAGCAGCACAAAGGACCAATGGACACAGACACAAATTTTGAATCTGGTACAGATTTGCATGAGAGGGAAGCTGCTATAAAAGTGAGGTGTCTTGCAGAGGACCCCGGGTCTCGTCTTGTCAACATGGGAGCATCGATCCAGATCTGCAGAAGCCCGGCTTCACCCCCTCCCCCATCTAACTCACCTGGCCAGTGCAGTTAAGGGGAGCAACTATTTGGTAACAACAACAAGACGGAGTGTGCTTGTGTGTGTGTGTGTAATATATATATTATATCATATGGATATGATACGGTGTTAGTGAATACATGTATTACTAATGTAACCCTTCTGCACATCTAAGTTGGCAGCAACAAGGGCCGGGTTCTGTATCCAGGGGTTCCGCTTCAATAACGCAATGCAAAACCGGCTCGAGCCCCCACCCAGTGACCTGGGACAATTACATACCACCCCCTGGGTGCCTCTAAGAGGCAATACTTCCCCTCTCGCAAGCACAGAGTCTGAGTGTAACAAAAAAACGTTTAATAACATGAGGTAAACGGCATCAGCATTAAATTGGAAAAAACACCACAAACAGGATTCATAACACAAACCATGAGCAAAAAAAACCCACCCCAGCAAGTTGGGCTGTGTCCTTTCCCTTGGGTTCTTGAAACCAGCAACCCAAGGATCACCAAAGTCCCAAAAGTCCAACAACCCCCCAAAGTCTCTGTCCCTGGTCAGTGCAGCCCCAGAGTTCGGGGGGGGCACACAGGGCGTTAAGGGGCACCTTACGTGATCCGAGGCTGACAGGGTTCCGCCACAGCCTTCACCACGAGCCGCTCCACTCCACCAGCTGTCCCGTGAGCTGCTCCCACCGTCCCACGAACTGCTCTGGCAGCTGCTCCACTCTGCTCACCGACCTGTGAGCCGCTCAGCTCTGCTCCACTTCAGCCGTCCCTTGGGCCACTCCCACAAGGCTCCGCTCTGCTCTGCTAGCTGCTCCTCCAGCCACTCCGCTCCGCTCCGCTCACTGACCTGTGAGTCGCTCAGCTCCACTCCAACCATCCCGCAAGGCTCCACTCTGCTAGCTGCTCCACCAGCCACTTAGCATTATAGCTTCAGCCCCTGGAGTTCTTTTCCACACTCGCCATAATTCACCACCAGATGTCAGGGTAGAGCTCATCCTGACTCTGCTTACACTAATAAATGTGGTGTTTTGCCTTATTCCCCCTGAAAAGATCCCTTGCTGTACTTTAAGTACAACACACAGGGCTGAGGACCCCCAGGACAGTGCCAGCCCCCACGGACGGGGCCAGGATGGGCACAGCAGGGGCAATAGTGCTGCAGACCTGTGGGGAACCTGGGCAAGCCAACAGGGCCACACAGGAGTCAACGATGAGTCCAACCCCCCCCGAACCAGAGTCACGCCAGGTTCTCGGCTTCTGCAGCATCAGCAGCGAGGGGGGACCACAATCTCTCCTATGCACACCCTGCCCTCAGCCCCCCCGCAGGGGGAAGTGACTGGCGTGTACAACTCCGGATGATGCACAAGGAGGAACAGGGACTTGGGCTCTGCTGTTGCTGTAATGGGGAGAAGCAGATGTGACTCTGACACACTGGGTATTCTGGTGGTGTCCCATCCCCCCACCCCAGTTGGGACTGATGGAGCAATGCATGCTGGGAATGGTAGCCAGAGGCCCGTTGCATGCTGCACGTGTCTGAGAGTCATGCTGGTGGGAGGCAGGCCTGTGGGGGGGAAGGGATAGGTGGGGTTGTTTGGTCTGGCCTGCATCCCCCTGCAGGAGGGCAGAGCGTAATCAGGGTGCTGCGCATTGGCCTGCCTGCAGAGAGAGACCCCCTAGCCCTAATGTGCCACGGGTCAGGCTCCCAGCTGGGGGATCCCCCACCCCCTGATACTCACTGTCGATGAAGAAGATGTGAGCCACCCTTGTAGGTGAAGGTGGGTGCCCTGGAAGTCATTGATCAGAACCTGCACCGACTGCAAAGGGGAGAGAGGGGGGTTGTCAGCACCAGCCGAGGCCCCTCCCTGCTGCCCGAAGGGCCCAGCCCATGCCCAGCCCCTGGGGATTCAGGGCCCAGCATGATGCCCCCCCACAGTCTTGATTCCCAGCTCTAACCACTAGACCCCACTCCCCTCCCAGAGGCAAGGGTAGAACCCAGGAGTCCTGACTCCTAGACCACCCCAAACTCTGACAAGCTGTTCAACTTTCCCTGCAGCCAGACCAAAAGCTCTCCATGCGACGCAGCCACTTGCCACTTAGAACAAGCCTCTTTAGCCAGCGCCGTTGAATGAGTCCTTCCAAATCCGGACCTAAAACCGAATTAACTCAATTGCTGGGAATGAAACCAGATAATCCGCCTTCTTCCTTCCCCGCCTGCTGCTAATCTGGATTTGGGATGTTAAAAATGCAACAACTGGCAGCGAAAAGAAGAGACAGGTGGGAGTGAGTGTAAGGCCAGACGGAACCATCAAATCATCCAGGCCGATGTCCTGTTCGACAGGCCAGAGAACTTCCCCCAGGTCTCCCTGCACTTAGCCAATTACCTGCGTTTGGCTAAAGCCTCTTCCGCAAAGGCTGGCTCTGAAACCCCCCAGAGATGGCGAATCCACCCTTCACCGGGGAGCATCACTCACCCTCCCACTGCAAAATCGGTGCCTTATTTCCAATCTGATCTGGTCCGGTTCTCTCTTCCAGTCAGTAGTTCTTGCTCTGCCTTCTCCGCTAGATTGAAAAGCTCGTTGGCACCCAGTATTCTTCTCCCCTGGAAAGGACTCGGACACTGAAATCAAGTCCCTTCTCAGCCCTTTGCTCCTCCCCATTCCAAGCTCCACCAGTGCCCCTCACTCCTGACCTGCAGTCCCTGCTATTCCTGTTCAGAGACCCCTCTTGAACTGGGGCAGTATGGCCCAGCCCAAGTATTCAAAAGTCACATGTCAGGCCCTCCTAATTGTGCGATTTACTGAGGAGAAGCTAAGAGAAAAGCTAAGGGTTATTAGCACCACCAGCCGTCCTGAGCTGTGGGCCACTTTTGCTCTGTCCCAGTTCTGGGGGCAACCATGGAACATCAGAACTGAATCCACTTTCCAAGGGTCTTTTAAACCCCAGATCTGTGGTCTGGATTTAGCCCCGTTCCACCAGCATGGAATCTCCAGCCTGGGCTGGAGATTCAGCAGTGGTTTGGGCTTCTGAAGTAACCCTGCCGTCACAGCGGGTCAGGGTGTTGCCAGAAGACATAACAACTAACACCTCAGAGTCCAGCATGCACAAGGCAGTGGAGGCCATGCTGATCAAGAGTAAGGCTTTAACTTATTCTCTCCTACATTACAGCTATAGCCTACGCCAGCTCTGCATTGCGGCCGGGCAGAAACGTACTGCTTCACTACGGTACAAAGTGGCTATGACGTCATTTTTCTCCTCACGCCCAGCCATTACCCTTTCTGACAGGCTATTTATAACACTAAGTTCACTAGCTTTCGGAGGTGGTTGGGGGGAGGAGAGGGGGCGCAAGGTGGAAGTTTTGCCTAGGACACAAAATATCCTTGCACCGGCCCTGGTGGAAAGAGATGACCATGCCCCCCAAGATGCAGCTCCTATGGGAGGGGGCAGCCCTTGGGGGTGGGGCAGATACCCTGCTCCCCCTGCTGGTGTGTGACAGGCAGGCGGGGGGGGAGCTCTCTGCTCCAACTGACTCCTAATCCTCCCTAAGGGCACGACACCTCCACGAGCACCCCGCCCTGCCCTCCCAGAGTCCCCCAACTGGGCCCTGCCCCCCCAGATCCACACCCGACCGGACCCTGCCCCCGACCGGGCTCAGACCCCCCGGCTCTGCACTCACTTTTGCACACCCCCGCCTTCAGCCCGGATGGGGCCATCTCCGCCTCCTGTCACGTCCCCTCGAGTCCTATGGGTGGAACTGGGACTCAGCTGTGTGCGGGGTGGGGCTGGAGTCAGGACTCCTGGGTTCTGCCCTGGCTCTGCTCCTGCTCTTGTGCACACCCTGGCCTCTCCCTGCCATGCTCTGGGGAGTGTCTGTGACGCTGGGTGACGGCCCCTAGTGACACTGATGGAGGGGCCCAGCCCCCCCCCAGTGACCCTGGTGGATGGGCCCAGGCCCCCCAGTGATACTGGTGGACGGGCCCAGCCCCCCCAGTGTCACTGATGGAGGGGCCCAGCCTCCCCAGTGTCACTGATGAAGGGGCCGAGCCCCCCCAATGTCACTGATGAAGGGGTCCAGCCTCCCCAGTGACTGATTTCAGTATAAAGCAATTGTGGTGCTGGTGGGTTGATGTCTGCAAGGCTGATGGTGGCCGAACACTGCAGCCCCCACTTGGCGCTGCAGGGGCTGGGCCTGGGCACCAATGGGCAGGCACCTGGTGACAGGGCCACGCAGGTTCCCACTGAACCCCCACCTGGTCATGTGGGGTGCAGAAGGAGGCGGGGGCCTCGGGCAGGGTTAAAGCGAGGACTGGTTTGGGGTAGTGGGGCCTCAGCCCACTCCGGTCAGGGCCCCCCACCGAGCTGCAAGTCCCCCCTCCAACCAGTGCCCCTGCAGCAGTGTCCCTCACCCCCTACCTCCACCCAGCACCCCCTCAGCCAGGCTCCTCACCGCCCCCACCCAACCAGGCCCCTTGTTATACCCAGGAGCAGGAGTGGGTTCGATGGAACGTCTCCTTCCCTCGCGCTTCACTTCGACCAGAATGTGCTGGGATGGCCTGAGCCGCGTACGCACAGTCACTGGGACGGACTGCACGACTCGGCAGGGAGCTCAGTCCCTTTCTGCATTTAGTGGAGGGGAAATACGGTACAGTCCCAGCAAGGGTGGAAAACAGTCTGAGGTAAAATTGTCCTTGGAGTGGCCAATGTCGGGAAAAAACAGTTGGATCCAGGTATGACTGGGCCATGATAACAGTAGACAACAAGATGGCAGTCACAAGATGGCAGTTCAGACTCCATCTTGGATTGCTGCTATAGCTTTACAAACTACATATTGAATTTCATATACACATATTTTAACAGACTATAATCCTATAACAAAACACACCCAGCAGTATATAGAGCAGTATAAACAAGTCATTGTTGGTATGAAATTTTAGTTTGTACTGACTTCGCTAATGCTTTTTATGTAGCCTGTTGCTGTACCCCCAGAAGACCTCTGTATCCCCCAGGGGCACACGTAACCCTGGTTGAGAACCACTGGGTTAGAGAAACGGGGGGGGGGGAGGGTCTAGGAATCAGGACTCCTGGGTTCAATCCTAACTGCAAGCGGAGTGGGGTCTAATGGTTAGAGCAGAGAGCTGACAGTTAGGATTCCTGGGTTCTAGTCCGGGCTATGCAATTGATTCATTCTGTGACATGGTTCATTCTGCCTTGTCTGCTTGTGACATGTGGAGTGCAGAGACCTGCCCCAGCCCTTCCCTTCCGGCTGGGTGGTGCAGTAATTAATGGCCGTAGAGCCTGGGCTCCAAGATCCTGGAGCAAAGCATCCCAGAGAAGGAATTTGTTCCCCAGGCTTGACTGGATCCCTGCCCCATCCCTCCTCCATCAATCAGAACAAATCCCTCATGGCAGAGCTGTTGTCTAGTTACCCGCAGTGCGGACCCAATCTATTGTGTCCTGGCTGCTGTTCAGCTCAGGTTAACAGCATGTTCTGTTTCTGTAAACTCCCCCAGAGCTTTCGAATGGAAGTGAGAGTCTTCTTCACACCCTGCTCTAAACTGTGAGTAGTGTCGCTCTGTGGCTGTTCAACAGCTGCTGCATTCCTACCCCAGAGGTGGCATCATTTCAGTCCTGGGTGAGTGATCCCTGTGTAGTGTTGTTGAGTGCTGTTGCATATCAACTGTGCTCCATCCAGAGGTATCTGCATTTCAGTGCCGGGTGAGTGATCCCTGTATAGTGTTGCTGTGTGTTGTTATACAGCTACTGCGCTCCACCCCAGAAGTGTCTGCAATTCAGTGCAGGGTGAATGAAAGTCCATGTCTCATTTTGCAAAGCATGGGTTCTCCAAGCAAGGGTGCCGTCTGTCCCATGTTCCTGCTCAATAGACTCCAAATTCTTAGCATCAGCAGAGCTACATTTTGAGCAGTGGTGGAACCTGGAGGCAGTTGGGTCATTGGTGGTTCCACCTTCAATTATACCTATTGGCTTGAAAAGGCACCACACGTATACCTAATGGCTGCCGAGGGGGGGCGGTTGCCCCTGGCCCACTATTAGCTCTGCCACTGATTCTTATTAAATGTTCATTGCGCTGCTTCCACCAGCCACTTTGATTTAGTTTTGTTTTACAGACCCAGGCAAAACGCAACCAACCGCCTCATGCTGGCCTGGCTAGAAGCAGATCCATGTAACTGAACAGACTCATCCAATTACTGAGCCTTCCCAGAGCCATGTGCTGCCCTCACGATACATCAAACCTTGAGGACCCGCTAGGCTCCCAGTAGATGCAGCCTAGAGCCAAACGCAGGCCAGGCAAGGTGGCCTCACCCATGGAGTTCAGGTCCAGGGATTCAGTAGGGGGTAAATGGCCAGCACTGGATGCTTCAGGTTTTGGTGCCCACACAGAGACGGCTGGGGGCTGATTTTCAATTACACACCCACGGCTGGCCCGGGCCAGTTGACTCCAGCTCCCGGGGCTCGGGCTAAGGGGCTGTTTAACTGCGATGTAGCCTTTGGGGCTCAGACTGGAGCTTCGGCTCTAGGACCCTGCGAGATGGGAGGGTCTCAGAGCTTGGGCTCCAGCCCAAGCCAGAACGTCTGCACTGCAAGTAAACAGCTGCTCAGCTCGAGCCCCGTGAGCCAGAGTCAGCTGGCCTGGGCCAGCCGTGAGCACATAACTGCAGTGTAGACGTACCCTAAGTATCCACGAGCCCCGCTGGGAGCTGCGGGTGTTTAGCACCTCTGAAATTCGGCCCCAGGTGTCTCAACGTGGGCACCCAAAGTTAGGGGCCATTTGAAATCTTCTTGCCAGTGTCTGTATGGTCATGAGGAGGCAGGGGGGATATGCTGTCCTCTGCTGTCCCCTGCTGGCTACAGTCAGAATAGCTCAGACTCTGGGCTTTATCCCCCACTGAAGCTTGTGAAATCAAGTGGCGGACGGGAAAGCCTACGAGGCCCCAGACTTCGGGGGTGGGGTTCCACCCCAGCGTCCATATCACAAACCCACTGTTGCCTCAGGCTGTATCTGGGCCCCTCGGTGACAGCCCCCGCAGAGCAGCAAGGGGCTGAATGGGCCACAGGGGCTGAGCCCACCTTTTCCCCTAGATGCAGGGCTGCTGGACAGTTTGTATCGTGGGGGTGCTGAGAGCCGTTGAACCAGACTGTAAACCCCATATAGGATGGAAACCACTTCCGCCGCACCCCCAATTCCAGCACCTCTGCCTATTGGAAATGGGCCATTTTGATTATCACTACAAAAAGTTTTTTTTCTCCTGCTGTTAATAGCTCACCTTAACTGATCACTCGTTATAGTGTGTATGGCAACACCCATTTTTTCATATTCTCTGTGCATATATATATATCTTCCTATTGTATTTTCCACTGCATGCATCTGATGAAGTGGGCTTTAGCCAACGAAAGTTTATGCTCAAATAAATTTGTTAGTCTCTAAGGCAGGAGTCCTCATAGCACCCACTGGGGCGTCTAAGTGCGCCCGCATACTGGCTGGCTGGTGGACGAGCATCTGCCGAAATGCCGCCGAAAAGCAGCGTCATCAAGGGGCGTCGCCGCCGAAATGCTGCCGAAAATCGGCAGCATTTCAGTGGCGACGCCTATTAACGTTGCCGCTTGTCGGCGCCATTTCGGCGGATGGTCGTCCGTCGCCAGGGTCCTCCGTGGCTCCTCGTCTGGCACCCGCTAGACGAAAAAGTTTGGGGACCACTGCTCTAAGGTGCCACAAGTACTCCTCATTCTTTTTGAGTAGTTTTGTATCATCTGCAAATTTTGCCACTTCACTGTTTACCCCTTTTTCCAGCTCATTTATGAATATGTTGAATAGGACTGGGGCCAGTACAGACCCCTGGGGGACACCACTATTTACCTCTCTCATTCATGTATAGCTCTGATTCAGCCATTTTGCATCCAGCAGCCTGCCACCACTTATCACAGACATACTCTTGGCTTCCTGACTTGGCTGATGTTAGCAGGTGACCCCAGCACACCTCCCGTCTCAAACCTATGTGCTCTGTGATGTCCAGCCCTCTCCTGCAGCATTAAGAGGAATAATAAGGTCTGTTTCCTCTTCTAAAGAGACAAAATGCACAGCTTGCCACATTCAGTGGAGTTAGCTAACACTTTTATTCAAACACAGCACTGTTGGTATAGTTCAGGGATCGGCAATGTTTGGCATGCGGCCCACCAGGGTAAGTCCCTTGGCGGGCTGGGCCAGTTTGTTTACCTGCCCCGTCCACAGGTTTGGCTGATCGCGGCTCCCACTGGCCACAGTTTGCTGCCGCAGGCCAATAGGGGGTGTGGGAAGCTGTGGCCAGCACATCCCTCACCCTGCGCTGCTTCCCGCAGCCTCCATTGGCCTGCAGCGGTGAACCAGATAAAAGTGAAACGCTTTCCAGTGACTAAAACTGAACCCAGCAAGATACAGTTTTTGTTCAAGATGGCTTTTCTCACTCAAGGTCTTCCAGCAGGATGGTGGCTGTCCCTCCCACCCTCAGTCAGAATCTCCTCTAGAAGCCAAAGTGCTGGCTCCTTTCTTAGGTGAAAGAGATCATTTGGGGCTCTTTGCCCCTCTCTTTAATAGTCCAAGAAACCTTTGCAATGGATCCTTCTGAAGGTTACACCTCAACATTTAGTCAAGCTGTGAGGAAGGTGACACTGAGCCTGGTGGCGAAGGAAGGGCCATGGATCATTGGTGTGCGGCTGCTTCTGCTTCCACAGTCCGTCAGTGTGCTTCTTCTTGCTGCTGCTTTTCTGCCTCCCTCGCCTGTGCTCCTGCTTCCCAATTTTGGTGTTCACACTCTTTGGCTTCCTGCTCAGCTAAACAGTTCTGGCGTTCATGCTTCTGTTGTAATTTGTCACTCCAATTTGGCGCTCCTGGTTTTGCTTTACTTTTGTTCTGTTTCCTTTACCCAAAATAAACAAACAGAAAATAATAAAATTGTAACCTTTCCTTCGGCTGTTCTCAGTCACTACACTTGAGAATCACGTAAGTGGTTCTCAACCAGGGGTACGTGTACACTGGAGGTACGCCGTGGTCTTCCAAGGGGTACATCAACTCATCTTGATATTTGCCTAGTTTTACATCAGGCTACATGAAAAGCACTAGTGAAGTCAGTACACACTAAAATTTCATACAATGACTTGTTTATACAGCTCTATATATTGTACACTGACATGTAAGTACAATATTTCTATTCCAATTCATTTATTTTATAATTATATGGCAAAAATTAGACAGTCAGCAATTTTTCAGTAATAGTGTGGCTGTGACACTTTTGTATTTTTATATCTGATTTTGTAAGCAAGTAGTTTTTAAGTGAGGTGAAACTTGGGGTACACAAGACAAATCAGACTCCTGAAAGGGGTCCAGTAGTCTGGAAAGGTTGAGAGCCACTGACTTAAACTGTTACCCCAGTGCTTGAGCTGTAAATCTCAGTTAAAATAGCAAGCAGTATGTAAATCCTGCATGACTACATCACTGTCCCACAAAAATTCTTTGTCTGCCCTTTCTGTATCACTTTTCCATGTAACTTGAATGTAGCATTCATATTTAAAATAATGTTTCAACTATTGATTAGTTCAATAAAAATCATCAAAATTATTTTCATAAGCAGTAGCATGTATTAAAGCAAAGGTGTCATAACTTCAAAGCTGTCGGGATAACATACGAGAGTGAGAACCATTTTGTATATTTCCACAAACATGGTCAAACTGAGCGCTGGCATTTCTATGATGGAGTTTGGGGAATGTAAAAGGAAAGGAGGTGTAGGTATTCTAGTCATATGATAGAGTTTTCCAAACTCTATTAACGCATACCAAGCCACATTGCTGCTGTACGAGTCTCCCTAAACCACTCAGGATGCTAGCTGGTTTAACTTAGTGTAGTATATAGGACTAGGATAGTATTTCTTTAAGTAGTTTGTGAGCACTCTACTGCTTCGAGACAGACTCGAATTTGAAGAAAGACTCAGAGATCCTACCCCATAGTGATAGGATTAGGGCTAGAAGACAAAGAGTTTGTCAGCACTGTAGTGCTATTCACTGTTGTCTATATTTTAGAAGCCATCAGAAATCACTGAGAACCGCAGGATAGGTTAAGCTAGACCTTGGATGTTGGCACATAGGTAATAAACATGGTTATTTGGGAGCCAGCTATGCCCGAGCAGTGTCTTCATATGAATTTTGCTGCGTAACACGCAAAACACACAACTTGAATAATGTGTTTTATTATTTTTATTAACACAATGAAACAAATTTAGGTAAATGTTGACATTTTCCTGTTCTTAATTCACCAAACAACAAACTCCTTCATTTGTAACTAGTGTATAATGTCCCCAGACGGGGTATACCAGACCCGCTGAGGCCCTGTGCTGGAGGCCTTGTGGCCTTGCCACTCCCTTCCCCAGAAAAGGGCAGCAGAGAGGGTCCTTCAAGCTGCCTAGAGTGGCTGTGTGGAACACAGCCAATCAGAAAGGGGATGAAAGGAGCAGCCAATCAGGGCCCAGCAGCATAGTATGAGCATAGGCGTGCGCAGCACATTTAGTTAGGGTGTGCACCCAGGGAGTCCCGCGCCTGTTCTGCCCCCATCCACTCCCTTCTACTTCCCGCCCCCTGACTGCCCCCCTCAGAACCTCCAACTCCCCCTGCTTCTTGTCCCCTGACTACCTCCTCCTGGGACCCCCTCACCCTAACTGCCCCCCCAGGACCCTCCTTGCTCCCCGTCCCCTGACAGCCCTGACCCCTATCCATCCCCCACCCATGACAGACCCCGGGACTCCCATGCCCCATCCAACCCCCTCTGCTCCCTGACTGCCCCCTCCAGAGACCCCCCCCCCACTCTTAACCACCCCGCTGGGATCCCACCCCATATCCAACCCACCCTGTTCCCTGTCCCTTGACTGCCCCCACCCCTTATCCAAACAGAGCTGGCTCCAGGTTTTCTGCTGCCCCAAGCGGCAAAAAAAAAAAAAAAAGCCGTGGCAGCTCAATTGCGCCGCTCCACTCTTCAGCGGCAATTCGGCGGCAGGTCCTTCGCTCTGAGAGAGACTTGCCGCCGAATTGCTGCTGAAGACCCAGACGTGCCACCCCAATAGCAGCCGGAGTGCTGCCCCTTAGTATCCTCCCACCACCTGCCTAAGGATCTGGGATGGAGTTTGGGTGGGGGAGGGGGTCTGGGGTGCAGGCTCTGGGATGGAGTTTGGGTGCTGGGTGCAGGCTCCGGGCTGGGGCAGGGGGTCGGTGTGCAGGAGGGGGTGAGGGCTGCAGGCTCTGGGAGGAAGTTTGAAAGTGGGAGGGGGTGCAGGCTCTGGGAGGGAGTTTGGGGGCAGGAGGGGGTGTGTGGGAAGGGGGAGGGGTGCATGCTCTGGGAGGAAGTTTGGGGATAGGAGGGGGTGCAGGAGTGAGGGCTGTGGGGCTGAGGATGAGGGGTTCATGATGCAGGAGGGGGCTCAGGGCTGGGGCAGAGGATATGGGTGCATGAGGGCTGGGGTTGGGGATGAGGGGTTTGGGGCGTTGGAGAGGCTCAGGGTAAGGGCAGCCTGCCCTGCCATTGTGGTAGGGGGCACTAGGACCCTGGGGCAGCGGACAGCAGTTGAGCAGGAATGTGCTACACCAGCAGCACAAGCAGGCACCGGAGAGGTGCTTTCTTTCAGGCCGGGATGCTCCGGGATGGGCGGGGGAGGCAGGCGAGACCCACGGGGGTTGGGTGGCTGGCGGGAGCCGGCCCGGGAAGGTGGGGGAGGGGCCGGCGGCTTGCTGCTGATGGGAGAGTGGAGCCATTTGCCCACTCGTGCATTAGGGTGTGCCAGTGCACACCCCGTGTGCACGCCTATGAGTATAAGATGAGCTGCAGGGCCATTCTGAAATCAGTTCCTTACTAGAGTTGGGGGTGTCAGAGAATAACAGAGTTCTCACTTTTTGTTTGGGTACAGCAAATCAGATACTTTATTTTCTCTCTATCAATTGCATAGAGGGAGAGAGCTAAACAGGTCTCTCAACAGGTAAACAATTACAGCAAGCATTTATACCTTTTGTTACAGACAATAATGAGCAACAGCTGCATTTTGTTTATACATAGGTCATTCTGATATCTTGTTTTGCTCACTAATGTAGACTCTTAGTCTATATTCCATATTATCTACACATTATCTACACAAGGTCGCAACAACTTCTCACACAGTTCTTTCCCACTCACCTCACATATTCCTCGCTTCTACAAATCTCGCGTTATTAGGGTTACAGTTAGCCTAACTCTTGCCAACGAACTGTCGTGCATTGCATCCCCTTCCTGTCAGTTCTTTCTCTGCTTCCACAACCCCCCCTTTTGTATTACTAGTACAACAAACATATTCAAATCTCTATTTGCATTAAATCTCGGAATTCAGATTTTACATCAGATGCTTCAACCTTAGGGGTTTTGATTGGATGTAATGACAATGCATGATGAGCATGGACATGAAAGGTATTACTATTATTATGTCCTTTACAACAACAACATACTCCTACACTAGCTAACAACAACACAAGCAATAACATTCCCATAGCCATAATATGATGGGGTTGTTGTACAATCTTAGTCATATAACACAATACATCATACTTAGTACATAAGGTGGATACTCTATAAGCTGTCTGAAAGCATGTGAATTTGCCCTTGTACTTCAGAGATTTTCTGAACCTCTGGTAACAGTGAAAGCAAATTTTGAAATCGATCAGGTAATAAATTAGTCCAATTAAAGGGTATCTGGAACCTAAGGACTACTTGCAAAATTCCATTTGCAGGCCAGTAAATAATATGATTGCCTGCAGTGGTAATGAGATTAAAATGTATGTCTTGCAATGTGTTGGCTTTAACATACACACAGCTATTATTAACTTGAAAAAAGTAAGTGTCCTGTCAGGGTAGTTCCTTGTCCCCTACCCTCCCAGCAAACGTAGTCATGAAGAGTAACAACTTCTGGTTTCAGTTTATGGATACACTGAAGCTGTGGGGGTTCTAACGGCCAAAATGTCCATTGACTCCCTAACCCCATCCAAATGTCAGATGTAATCCCAGGAGCACTGACTAAAAATCGATTGGGCATACCAGGAGGTCTAATTTCCCAGATGTCTCGGTGAATTACCCAATCCCACATGCATCCTCCCCATGGACCCGGCAGGATTCGGTATGTGGGAGCCCACACACCCCCAACTGGTCCATATGCTTGGAAGGAGCACTGAGAATGTCTGCACTTCCACCCAGAAAGTCTCCAAGTATGTCTCCATGGCCAGAGATCAGATGGTACTCCTCATGTGTCTGTAAGGGCAGTGGGCCAAGCCTGATGCTCTAGATCATTCCGAATGGCCATTAGCTGGTCATTCAGAAAATCCTGAATTTCTGAACATGTTAGATCCCACTGCAATGCCTTCCCAGCCTCAGTGATATTCAATACCATCTCTGTCAGCAACTTCTGGGTCATAGAACTAAGGGTGGAAATAACATGTAACTCACCAACTCCAGCCTGTACCTGGGTTAGTTGTGCTCCAGAAACAAGGCCAATGGCCTTCTCTAGTTGCCCCAATTTCTCATCATGTTCTTGGTTCTTAAAAATATTCCAAACTGCTGCTGCACTATTGGCCCCATCCCATAGGGATCCGGTCAAGTCTCTCTTCTTTCTAGAAGAAATAACCCAAGCCCTCTGTTGTGCTAATCTAATGGCAGCCCCCTGTGAGCAATTTGGGTATGTAGAGGTAATCTGGAAACTGGATAAGGGCAATGAAAATTTAACAGTCCCTAGTATAGTGTTAATCACAGTCCATTAATATCCTAATACATCTCTCTTTGGTGTAGTACTATACCACATCTGTTGGTTGAACACCTTTATGTACTTCTGGGAGGCATTGATATTAATGGCATAAGAAGGGGTGTATTGCAATAAGGTACAGGTCACATTATTAATCACTGGAATAATTTCTATGCAGGTAAAATTTCCAGTGGCAAAACAAACTCTGGGTATTTGTTTAATTGTTCACTAATTGGGTGACCAAATAACAATAAGGGCCTCTCTCATTTAACACAGTGCAAATTCCAGGAACATTCGCTATAGAATCCATCAATTGCAATTACAGATTCTTGGGGTTCACTGGTAGTGACATCATATACTTTTATCTCCACTGATCCATTCAATTGTTCGTTTATATGGGATATCCTGAACCTTAAAAATATTTTTTTTCAAACAATATTTAAATAAATCACTAAAGTGTGAAGGCCTTGGCCATTGGTTTTATCAAATATATGGCATTGTCTGTATTTGGATGTGTTACAGGGGTAATAGTGTAATGGAGGAGATGGCAGGGGCAATGGGAACAAGGTGCCTTTGGTACTTATCATTTAAAATCCAATTAGGGAGGGCAATACATGCTGAAGAACTTATCCAAAACACAGGGCGCAGCCTGTAGAATAAACCCCAAATTCCAATCAATACCACGTTCCCAAGCATGGGTCCCACAAGTTTCTTCCTGCAAGTGTATAATTCTTTGTTTCTTCACCAGGGTCAGTTCTTAATGTCTCTTCTAGTCAGGAATCCCTGGACTTTGTGGTTTCAATGAAGCACGTGTTCCTTCTTCTCTTTTCCTGAAACAGTGTGGTTTAGCATCATACAGGGGAGAGGTTACTAGCACATCACCCTGTAATGGTTTTGCTTCTTCTAGAAAAATCCAAAGTCACAGTAGGTCTGTCAGTGGACAAGGGAGAGGTTACTAGCACTTCACCTTGTCTTTTTTTTCTTTTTCCTGCTGTCCAGAAGGCACAGCAGAGCTAGAAGGAGAAATATGCTTATCATCAGTTGGAGAGTCCTCCCGAGGTGGAGGGGTCTTTTTACAGTGAGAAGCATGGGTCCAGGCAGGTAGTCCTTGGCACTTCACAGCGGTGTTGCTGGTAAACAGGACTTGGAAAGGGCCTTTTCAGTGTGGAGTCAAAGCAGTCTTTCGTTGATGGATTTTACGTAGACTCAGTCTCCTTGTTTCAAAGAATGGCAGGGCTGCTAGGGTCTTTGGGTAGCACTTCTTTTATCTGTGAGAAAAGAAACCTAACACATTTAATTAATGCCTGGCAGTGTTTTGCAGATCTCATAGTTGCTTGGGCACATTCAGGCCCCCCTTTTCTTGGCTGTCAGCCAAGTCTTAGCTGTGGGCAGTGTCCTTGGATGGGGCCAGCGTCTTATCTTTGGACTGAGCTTGCTAGCTATTTTTTCCAGTTAACTCGTTCTGTTCTTTTTCCTTCTCCCCTTCTTGGCTGCTTTTAATCTACAAAGGAAACTTCCACTCTTCACTCATACACCTTTTCCCAACAATGAACACATACACATTGCCATTATACAGTACATTAGTCTTATTATTCAATGTATGCCATGTACACCCTTCCAGTAAAATAACTTTATTACAGAGCTTTGGAGCAACAAACCAGGACAAGCACACCCACTTTTGAGGAGTCCACTCAGTACAACCTCTGGTGTCCAATAGCTTTCCTCCCTCCTCAGCCCTCTGGCTAGAAATCTGAGGTAGCCAGAAGGATCCTATGGGCAATATGGGGAGTGGGTTAACCTTCCATGTCCTTGCTTCCAAAGACTGTTCGTATGCAAATTTTAACAACAATTTTTTTCAATTAAAAAAATCTAGCCAATGAAGTTTCTTTTTCTTACTTAAGCAAATGTATTAGACTTTAGTATATCACATTTTCCTGATTTATCCAAACACTTTGTATTCCAAGTTGAATAAACAAGTATCTGCTTTTTGATTTAACCCTTCTATTTAATTTTGAACTAGACTGTCCTATGAAAATGTTAAACCCAACAATTCTGGCCACAAGACAAACCCCACAATACAGGACATAGAACACAAAAATAATTCCTATTGTACCAGTAAATGCATGGTACATTGAATGCTGTTCAGCTGGCATCCGTTTTCTCTGATGATCTGAAAGACAAAAGAACAGAGGTCTACCCCTTCTGGGTAGTCAGTCATTGCTTAAAATATTTCCTTTATATACACATACTCTTGTTGATTTTAGACAAAACAGAGGAATTATCCCATATTTCCTTGTATTTGTTTCATAGGCAGCCCAGGTTTCAGTGGCTTCTACCTTATTAGTTAGAAAATTGCATTAATACAGATGCTTTCTGGCTTGCTTCCAGATCCAAAGCTATCCACAGCTTAAAGATTCTTAGTTAAAAAGGGACACAATTAACTTTCCCAGACTTTTGATTGCCTTTTACTTCTAACTCCTGTTTTCAAACACCCAGTGATCTGAAAGAGACAACACAACCTATATTAGTAGGTTTGCATTTCTTTTACCTCTGCTACAATATACACTGCACATGTTTTGGGGAAAATGCACATCCTATCCACAATTCAATTTCCACAACACTAGCCACATCAATTTCTACACAAGGTGTAACTGTTTCTTTTGTGCTTACAAAATCTCCATGCACCTCTAGTATAGTGACAGCTTAACCACACAGACCCAGGGGCACTGTCCTTCTCTCTCTTTTTACCAGATCTTTCATCTGCTATTTTGTTACCCAAAAACAAATTCAAATCTTTTATTCTCCTGGCCTTGACTATCCTGCTGCAGCCACAACCTTTGGTCTTTAGTTAAAACATTTTAAATCTTGTAAAGCATTAAGTCACCTTAAGGATTAAATGCTAAATACCATATTAAACAACACTAGTTTCCTGTGTCTGGCAAAAGTATTCTCGGTTTTTGCAACTTTAAACAATACCAATTCATCTCAAACTTATAAAACACAGATCCCACAAAAACCAATAATCTATTTGTTTTTCAGTACCAGGCACAAGGGAGTTAAGTAAGTCGGAATGTCAAAAGATCCGGATTTGGGCCAATCAGTGCCCAGGGCTGGCCAATCCTGGGTGCAAAGCTGCAACAAGCGTCTCTTCGACATTCTTTTCTGAACACAGGGTAAAGGCCATTTACTTAACATATAATTCAAAGGGCTATCCTTAGAGGGTTTTACCAGAGACCCACCCATCTGCCTGCTGACACTCTAACAGAGAATTACACAGAGAACAGGGGAAAATATGGCCTAATAGGATCCTATTACAGGAATTTCTACTAATACTGACCGCTACAGGGGACGGGACAGAAGGATCCCAATTCGACCTCAGAGCTTCATCGCATGCGATGGCTTCCACTCTGAGGAATTACGAATGAGAGGCTCAGTTCCATCCACACACCTAACGCCCAAATGTATAAGATAGAAATGCATTAACCGGAGTCGCCAGTAACTGTCACCAAAATATCGGGTCCACCTAGCTGGGAGCCAATAACAGCTAGACAAGGATAAGGAAGAGTTGCTTTATTCTGCAGAAGAAAGGACAGCCTTGCACCTTGGTACAAAGACTCTGTCTTACACACATTTTACCATTCCAATTATTATCCTGGGGATTTGAAATCCTCATGCTTATAATTACTTACTCCTTTCCTTCCACTATGCCCTCAAAGTTTCCAACCTGTTTTCCAATCTCTCTATCTATTGCCTGCCCGCTTGGACCCGATCCTGCTTTTCTCGCTGAACCGTCCCTTCCATGGGCACCGGCTTTTTCACTACCAATTTAGATAGGAGGGTGGGCTTCTCAACTAGCCCCCACCCTTCCTGGTCTCTTCCCTTAAACATTCTTACTCACAAGGCTACCCGAGTCCTCCTTCTTGAGGCTTGCCACTTGGGCAAAATGCATGGCTCATTGGCGTTTAACTATTCAATTTTCTCTTGTGGCAAACACACTGCTGTTACAGCATATGCAAACACAAATGGTTAAATTCTGACAAGTCCCTGAAGGACCGGTACTTGCTTGGCCAGTGCTTCCTTTTCTGCCTGGAAGTCCTGTCTCAAGGCTTGCAACTTGCCCTGGGCATATGTTTGAGTTGCTGCTTGTTTCATGGTCTATGCTCTTAATTGCTCAATTCTAGTTATCAAGTACACAACTCTTCCCTTTTCTCCAACTTCTCTATTGCCCAGTCCTGCTACGACTGGGGTAGATCCACCTTACACCCTTCCCGGTCAACCGGGGTGGAGAGAGGAATGCTAAATCCCTCTCCGGTTCTCAGACTTACTGCGGCTGAGAGTAGGCACACTTTCATACTCACACACGTACGTCCAGACTGGCCACGTCTGTGTATAACGTTCAGAGGAGGTGCTGTGCAATCGCCGACTTGCTTCCTCTCTTGGGAGGGCAGTTCTTTTACACCCTGAGGTCTCCTGGGGCGTCTTTTCAGTGATTCCAGTCCAGGCTGGCTGCCTGTGGCTTCTTCAGCGTCCCCAAAGCTCGCCGGCTCCAGAGTTGCAAAGGCAGACTGTTGGATCTCACTGGACAGTTAAGCTTTGCAAATGTAATCTCAGCACTGTAACTTGTATTGCCTTTGGTTTGACTATCTCTATACTTTTTCACAGCCAGCTGGGGCCAAAAGCAGTTTTTCTTTGTACTTAGCCTGGTCTGCATTGATTCTTGACCTTGAACGCAGATTAACTTTCTCTTTATCTCTGAACCAAGCTGAATTTCAAATTAACCCGTTCCTTTCCTCAATAGACAAATTGCTCCCATTGTGTGTCAGAAGCTTGTTGGTGATTAAAAGCTCCTCTGAGATGTATGATCTTATCTAGATTGAAGGTACCTTCTAGTGGGCATTGTTTAGATGAATTTTCACGCTTGTAATGATTCCAATTCTCTAAATACCTGCAGTTTTTAGGACCATAATATATGTACATGAAATAAGCTGGGGTACCCTTAGGGGGTGAGAGGGAATCCTTAGACTGTCCCCCACCCATTTTCCAATCACACACACAGGGAGGATGCCCTGTCCGCTCTAGCAGCACATAAACTAAGGATCTCTCCCTACAGGGTACTCACACAGGAGAGGCTAACGAGGATAGCCACGATCCTCCTACACCTCCCTTCAGCAAAGAGCGTCCACTAGTCTCAGAGAGACGGCGCCACTTACTCTTGTTGCATCCAGTGAGATGATCAGACTGTCAGTGGCTCACACAGAGAGGAAAAGGGGAGGGAAGATGGGTTCACACACTCCTAGACCCAGGTAGCCTCCTCGCCGGACGATGCCAGGCCGAGTTAGCCCACCGTGGGTCGGATCTCCTAAAAGATCCTATAGTTACCGGGCTTGTGTTAGAGTAGTTATGGTCACAAGCCAAAAGACTTCGCAGAGTACTCTGGGCATCTTCCGGTAACTCTCAATTCACACTGGTGTACACACACACACCAAGGCCTCTATTTCCAGGTATTATTCCCAAGTACCACGATGCATCTACACTATGAGGCGGTAACAACCCCTCTTGAGGCGGTAAAAACCCCTCAGCACGGGTGCATACCCATGAATCTCTCATATGCATATATGGGGGCGGCCAAACTAACAGGTCCCCAGAACCGCATACAACTACCTTATTGGGGGCGGCAAAACAATTCCCCAGAACCGCTCTGCATCTGACCTTGCTGCACAGTCAATAAGTTTGGATGGCGTGAGCCCAACAGGGACAGACGGCCCTACGGACGGTCCTCCTCTGACACCCCAATAGAGATTTCAAAAGGTCTCCTACCTCTATTGTGGCGCCATGGGGTTCAAAGGGGAACGATCCGTAGCAGCTGCCGGTACCTCTGCGGGCGTTGCCATCCCGGACGAGCCCCCAAATTGTCGGAGAATAGCAGAGTTCTCACTTTTTGTTTGGGTACAGCAAATCAGATACTTTATTTTCTCTCTATCAATTGCATAGAGGGAGAGAGCTAAACAGGTCTCTCAACAGGTAAACAATTACAGCAAGCATTTATACCTTTTGTTACAGACAATAATGAGCAACAGCTGCATTTTGTTTATACATAGGTCATTCTGATATCTTGTTTTGCTCACTAATGTAGACTCTACATTAGTCTACATTCCATATTATCTACACATTATCTACACAAGGTCGCAAAACTTCTCACACAGTTCTTTCCCACTCGCCTCACACATTCCTCGCTTCTACAAATCTCGCGTTATTAGGGTTACAGTTAGCCTAACTCTTGCTAATGAACTGTCATGCATTGCATCCCCTTCCTGTCAGTTCTTTCTCTGCTTCCACAGGGGAGTGCTGTGGGAGCTATCGGACCTCAGACAGAGCAGTGCTGGTGGAAAGAAGGAGCTCTGGGCTGGTTGCTGCTGAGGAAGGGATGGGGATACTGGGAAGTGGCCCTGGGAATTAGAGCAGTGGTGTGGTGTAGATAAAGGGTCACGACGGACAACTGCTATCTGCAGGGGTAGTGAGCGGACCAGGGTCTTCCTCACCTGTCATTAGCCACTGGGGGAAGCGGCCTGGATTTTGAGATACCCCAGAAGGGGAACTGAACTCTTTGGTGGCCCAGTAGGAGAGCTGGGGCCTGAAACGCCCTCTGAGGACATGCCTCCAGGGGGAAGCCCTGGAGTAAGGCCTGCTGTCAGAGCTGAAACCACTACTAGAATATGGGACTGATTAAGGATAAGGACCTAAGCCCAAGAAGGAGCTTTAGGGAGAGGAAGTGCAGGCACTGTATGCACTCAACCAGGGGTGCTCATGAGACATGAGTGCACCCCTCTACACTGAGTGAAAAAGTTATTGCTGGATTTGAAACCCACGAACTATTGCTTGTTGTTGATTTGTACGAACATATTGTGTGTTAAGGGACAAAGTAAACCCAAAATAAAAATGGGGTAACACATCTGTCAGGCCAGAAATCAAGGTTCAGCTCCAGGAGTGGCATAGCCTTCTCTCTCCATAATACAAGAAGGATTACGTGGGGTGGCAGTTTGTCACCTCCCACCTGGCTGCTCTGTATTGGAGTATTGCATTAACAGGCAGTTAATAGTCCTTTGGCTTTGCAGCACAGGCCAGCCCGGGGCGCTGGTGACGTTGCTGGACACGGGCTCTTGCCCTGAGATATTTGTAACTAGACATGATTTCCATAGAGCGAGGCCAGGCTCCTGCTGGTGCCAGGCTGGATGGTCGGGGGGGGGGGGGCAGGTGTCAGGAGCGGGGCAGGGCCTGAGTGAAGCCAGCCCCGCGGTTAGAGGCAGGGAGCCCTTCACTGGTATTGCTTCGTGCAGCCGCTAGGCGTCCCCGCACTGCACAGAGCCCCAGCCGCCAGCAGCACCGGCTTGCCGCGGTTCCCCCAGCGCAGCTGCCCTGTCAGCGCTTTTGGGTCTTTAAATAGCCATCCAGGGGGAAATTCCGGACATTTTTAGCTTTTTACAAATTCCCCCCGACGGCTATTTAAAGACCCAAAAGCCAGACATGTCCGGGGAAACCCGGACATATGGTAACCCTAAGTTCTACACACAAATGGTGACATGAAAAAGCAGTAGTGTGCTGGGTAGAGACAAAATAACAATTGACGGAGGCAATCCCCATTGGTGGATCAAAGGAAACTGAAGGCGTTTTGACACCAATGCATGAAATCAGTCAGCTTTGAACTCAAATGGTCCCAAAGAATGGATAGATTGAACAAAAATTTTAAAAAACTGTAAATTACATACAAACAGGAAATGTTACACTAGAAACACTGAGATGTTTATTGCTGAAGCTACTAGTAACTATCAATATTGTTCATGACTGTTTTCTATTTAAAATATTAATTAAAATGGCACAATGATATCCATCTCCACAGTGTTAATGAAGTTACTGATTAAGTCCTAGGATTAATAAAAATAACATTTTAAAAAGTAAATAATGTAAAGGTATGAAACTACTTGCACAGTGGATTGCAAAAATAGGAGTCAACTTGAGGGAATCGGACAGTAGATGAGACAAATTTCTGAAGTGCTATGTGGCTTTATGCAAACATATAAACTGAGAAGGGATTGTGTCAATGCGTGAACACAAAGGACACATCCAGATCCCTAAGAAAGGATTCTTTTAAACACTAAAAACAGTTGCGACAATTATATTGGGGGAGGGGGGTATGTAAATATTTCACTGAATAAAGTCTCATATACATGAGGGAAGAGCAGCCATGTCTAGACACTGCACACATTGCTAAATTTCTATTGTATTAATAATCCAAAGTCACTTAAAAAATAGTCCCAAAGTAGCCCAATCTGTTTATTGAAACAGTTTATTAACACACTGATCTATATATCAAATAACAAATGAAAGCTTTTGTTAGATTCCTAGTACCTTTTTTTTTTTAATCAAATCTGTACAAGCCTCAGCAGTAGTTTGTCCACATTAGCAACAAAGCTATGAGTTGACACTCAAACTCAAAACCCCAATACAGGTACTTGTATCCCGACTGAAGGTTGGCAGATGTTTCAAACAAAAAATGGTGAACGATGGCATTCAAAATAGCCCCAAAGTAGCCCAAAACATATGTAGTACAAAAACAACAATAAAAGCATTGTTTACTAAAGTCTTTGTTCCGAGCGGCATCCCTATGTTCGAGAACTTCAATCCAAAACTGCTCTACTTGGTTGTCTGGAGTATGATGTTAGTGAACCATAGGCAAAACTCTCCACTGCTGCTCCCACTGACCAAGGTCTCCACAAAACAATGGCAAAAATGAGATATCAGCCTATCACTCTAGGATGAGTGCAATAGAAGGACTTTACCACCAAATCACTTGTAATACTATCTCTATTTCATCTGTTTCACTGGGGAGGGATAACTTCAGTAGTTTGAGCATTGGCCTACTAAACCCAGAGTCGTGAGTTCAATCCTTGAGGGGGCCACTTAGGGAGCTGGGGCAAAAATCAGTACTTGGTCCTGCTAGTGAAGGCAGGGGCTGGACTCAATGACATTTCAGGGTCCCTTCCAGTTCTATGAGATAGGTAACTCCAAAATATGTTGACACCCAGTTTTGATGTCTTTGACAACAGGAACAGTTAGTGTATATTTTGAAAGTTCCAGCTGAAAAGTGTCTCCATAATTGACTGTGCAAAGCAGTAAGTAATTTGACTCCAAGGTGATGTCTCAGTTTAACAAAGAAGCCCAGTTCTCAAAAACACTTGGTTTCACAACTCTTACCAATAGGCTCTGAAGGAATGTCATCAATTCCTGCAGCAGTTTTCCAGTATTAGCACTTTCCAACTAAAACATTTGGTTTATTCGCCAGGATTCCTGAAGAATTGAACACAGAAAAATCAGGTACATTTTGTTCACTGAATCACTGTACATATGATAAAGAAGTTTGGCATTGTAGTTTCTTTCTTTGTCTTTGTCTACCTGAAAGTGTAGCTTCAGTTCGTTGAATTGATCAAGAACCTTGTTCACACAGGGACTAATGGAAAATCTCCGTGTGTCAAAAAAATACAGTATCTTCAGTGGCACTTCATCGACATTAATAGTAGCATAGAGTTCATGGTATGATTTCTGATGCAGACTGCTGTGAGAAAATCAATTGTATATTTGTAAAATCATAAAATCAATATTTTGAGAAAGCAGTGTGATTTCTTCCGATAAACAAAGTTGCGAAGAATGATATACATACTGGATAAACACAATGTTTGGATGAAGACTGAAGCCTGGATACCACAGAGTTATTTTTGCCGTATATTGTGTTACAGCCATCAGTAGGCTAGACCAATGCAGTTACTAATCATATTGTTATCTTTAAAAAATGTCAGCAAACACTGTACGGTGCATTCAGCATCTCTGTTCGGCAAAGTGATCATGCCACCAACCGTTGACAAAATTTGCCCCCGTGTCTTACCTCAGAACCATACAACAACTGTTTGTTCATTGTTATATCAGTACTTTCATCAATCAAAAGCAAATATGACTCATTTGTCATATTAGACAGCTCAGTTACTATAGGTCCAAGATAGTCAATAATGAGAATACTTGAGTGACAAGCAATTTAAGCGGCTAGTTTAAGATCGCCAATTTTCACTGAATTATGAACATGTATTCGCTTGATTCTGTAGTTAAACAGTGTTCTTGAATTTGAAAACAGAGCAGTATTCTTTATATGCTTCTCCATTCTACTGTGCATAACAAGATCGCTATGATGTACTTGTAATTCACATTTGGAGTATTTACATGCAGCTTTCGATTCATCCTTACACTCCTTATCCAGATTTTAAAGAGGTTATCTCATTCCCAATTTTTGTTGTATTTCTTTCTGTATTTCGCCTACTTGCCACGATGCATGGCTGACTGGTGGATAACAAGAACAACAACACTTTTACTGTCACTATTTTGACATCACCACCTAAAAAGCTCCTTGGGATGTTAACCAATGTAATGCTACATACAAATCTTATGGGGAGTCAACAGAAAAAAAAGTGAAACTACATTTTGGTACATAGTGCATTTTGAATTCACCCAATGTCTAGCATCTCCCACAAGGTTTTCATGTATGAAGATTCAGTTTTTTGAATTACAACTATTTTAATTTTTTTAATTGAATTAAATTTAATCAGCACAAAATGTAGCAGACTATAAGCAATCTAGCCCAAAATTCCACAACCCATGACTGCTAAAAAAAAGTACTGCAACTGGCATTCACAGCTAAGAAGGGATTGTGTCACAAAAGGTGACATCCAGATCCACAGGCGATGACTTTTGTTTTTGCCAGTGGATGCTTTTGAAGCATGTGCGTTTTGGGGGGGGGGGGGGGGGGGGCAGCTCTGCCAGCTTTGGGGGGAGGATATTTTCAGCATATGTATACACTTATTCAGTAAGTGGACTGTGACAGATGTGTCTATCATTGGTATCTTAACAATTTAATCATTATTAAAATAGTAAAATGAAAATTAATTGACAGCCCTAGTAATCACAGTTAACAAGTGATTAACTCAAAACAAAGTAACTTGATTAAAAAAATTAATCCCGATTAATCCAGTTTTAATTGCTCTGTTAAACAATAATAGAATACCAATTTAAATTTATTATATTTTGGGTATTTTTCTACATTTTCAAATATATTGATTTCAACTACAACACAGAATACTAAGTGTACAAAACTCACTTTATATTATTTTTTTATTTCAAATATTTGCACTCTAAAAAAACCCAAAATACTATTTTTCAATTTACCTTATACAAGTACTGTAGTGCAATCTCTTTATAGTGAAAGTGTAACTTACAAATGTAGTTTTTTGTTACATAACAAGGTATTTGCGTGCCAGATATGCTAAATATTTGTATGCTTTCAGAACACTCCAATTCATAAACTATAGACCTCAAACCACCAGAAAAGAAAATCAACCTTCTCTTGGTGGCATTTAGCTCAGATGATGAAAATAAACGCACATCAGTCCACACTTTTTTGGATCGTTATCAAGCAGAACCTGTCATCAGCATGGAAACACAGTCTCTCGAACGGTGGTCGAAGCATGAAGGAGCATACAAATGTTTAGAATATCTGGCATGTAAATACCTTGCAATGCTGGCTACAACAGTGCCATGCAAATGCCTGTTCTCACTTTCAGATGACATTGTAAATAAGAAGTGGGCAGCATTATCTACTGCAAATGTAAATATATTTGTTTGTCTTAACGATTGGCTGAACAAGAGGTAGGACTGAGTGGACTTGTAGGTTCAGAAAGTTTTACATTATTTTATTTTTGCGTGCAGTTATGTAAAAAAATTCTATATTTGTACGTTGCACTTTTACAATAAAGAGATTACACTACAGTAGTTGTATGAGTGAAATGAAAAATACTATTTCTTTTGTTCATCTTTTTTACAGTGCAAATATTTGTAATAAAAATATAAAGTGAGCACTGTACTTTGTATTCTGTGTTGTAATTGAAATCAATATATTTGAAAATATAGAAAACATTCAAAAATATTTAAATAGATGGTATTCTATTATTGTTTAAGAGTGCAATTAAAACTGATTAATTGTAATTATCTTTGATTACGTTATTATGAATTACAGTATATTAAAATCATTGCACTCACCTACAAGCTGTCTTCACTAACATCCCAGTTTAAAGACATTACGTCTCACTGTAGCTTTCTGGATGAAAGTGTCAGCAATCTTATTTACATCTAGTTCACAGGTATGATCTTTATGCACGTTAAGGACAGCTACTTTATTCAGACGCATCTGTCCCATTGATGACTGGAGATAATTTTTAAGTCTTCTGAGGCTGGAGAATGAGTGTTCCGCAGTGCAAGCTGATACAGGCACAGTGAGAAGGATTCTTATAAATTTTCAGTACTCTGGAAGCACAGTGCATAAAAGTTCATTCCCTTCAGTTTCTAAAAATGACACAACATCCTCAACACTGGAGACTGTTATATTTTTCTGTACAGCTACGTCCAAGAACATGTCACGGTGTAGTTTCAATCTCTGCTTATCTAAGTCATGTGCATAAAAGTCTGTTACTTGTTTGACTTTAACCATCTTGCTGCCAGTCGCAAATTGTTCCATTTGAGTCAAATGCTCTTGAATGTCAAATCTTAAGTCAAGATGTCTCATGATATGTTTAAAAACTACGTTGAATAATTTTCGATGCACATCCATAGGTGTAGCAAAAACATGGGAACTGCTTCCTTCATCAATTCGCCTCGATACCTTCCTTACACGAGGCAAGCAGGGCTCCTCAAGATCCAATGTTTCGGCCTTTGCAGAAACATCTTTCCACAGATCCTCAAAACCATTGTTTCTCAATAACTGAATCGTCTCATTTAGAGAAAAAATCATTCTCTGCACTTCCTGAAAATGCAGGCTCATCTTTTGTAGACATGTGTCAACTGATTCTACTTGCTCGAAAATAAGTAGAACCAGGTGCAGGATGAAAAATGTCTCATACTTACGGAGTTGAATAACAAATCCATGTGCTTTTGCTCCAGTATCAGAGAAATAAGTTCTGTCCATTTCCTCCAAAAATGTCATCAGTGTACCGTAGTTCGAAGCCACTGATCTCAGGGATGCAGCGTGTAGACACCACCTTGTGGGGCAGAAAGGGTAAAGACATGGAGCAGCAAGAGCTTCCGCTTCTTGTAAGGCCTCAAAGTGGGCCAACGTTTTTGGAGAGCTTCTGATAAAACTGATCAACTCATGCATTAGAAATAAGGAGTCCTGAACAGGATGTATTTGTTGCATCACATCTTGCACAACCAGGTTTAATGATTGTGCCATACAATGTACATACACAGCTCTTGGTTCTTCATGCTTCATCCTAGCTTGTCTGCCAGACAGTACATCACTGACATTCATGGCCCCATTGTAACACTGACCTCGACATTTTCTAATGTCAAAACTAAACTGAGGCAGTTTACTATAGTAAAGAGTGTATTAGCATCAGTCAAAGGTGTCTCGTAAAATCCAAAAAAAGATCATGAACAGAAAAATCATCTTTGACAATCCTGAAAGATATGGATACTTGCTCTTTAATAGAACTATCTGCTGTTTTATCAATTATAAGTGCATAGTAATGACTTTCTTGTACGAATGTATATAGCTTTCGCAGCACATCATTTGACATCAGGGTGAGTATCTCGTTGATGATTTCATGAGACATCCTTTTATAAGACAAAAAGAAGAACAGGAGGACTTGTGGCACCTTAGAGACTAACAAATTTATTAGAGCATAAGCTTTCGTGGACTATAGCCCACTTCTTCGGATGCATCCGAAGAAGTGGGCTATAGTCCACGAAAGCTTATGCTCTAATAAATTTGTTAGTCTCTAAGGTGCCACAAGTCCTCCTGTTCTTCTTTTTGCGGATACAGACTAACACGGCTGCTACTCTGAAACCTTTTATAAGACATTCGCTGTAGCCATCTCTTAAGCTCGGGTACATCCTCAGCATGCAAAAGCAACAATTGAGCGAAATCGGAATTTTCATCTGTCTCTCCATTAAAGGCCAATACCTCTGTTGCTAAAAACTGCAATGAAGTTATAATTCTTAGCAATGAAATCCTTGCATGCTGCATATCACGTTCTTTGCCTGCCAACATAAGACTGCCTACATGGATGCATGGATCCTTGTTTGGATGCAGATATACTCTGAACAGCACCTCGGCATACAGAAGACTTTTCATGGGATGAAAACATTTCTAATGCTTTGTTTCAGGAGCAAAACCTGTTATTCACAAAAGCTGCTAACGATTCTTTATCTCTACTTGTAGATGGGAGAGGATGTCTAGTCACAGCTTCTTTGCAACATAAAGAGCAGAAAACACGATTCTTCACACTACTATACTTTATCCATTTATACTGCACCCTCCCCCAGCTCTCTTGAAAAGATCTCCCTTTGCCTTGTTTTTCTATTGTGTTTTGTTTGTTCTTGTTGGAATCAAAACTACTGGTAGCAGATTCAGCGGTCAGATCATCCACCGTTGCAGAAGATTCTACCATATTTGCTGAAGCACTTCGGGTTCCTGAAAGTTTCCCCCTGTTGATTTTGAACACAAATTTAGCCATCTTTTAACCTGTCCCTACTCACGTCCATTACCTAACTATGAATCGTGGTATACTAGTTTAATAATTCGGCCTGCCAGTTTCACTGTGTGCCATGTACATGCTCCTGCCACTACTGGTGCCATTATAAAATATTGGTTTAAGGCAAAGTAACTTTCAACGGACATGTTTAATAACATTTATCACATAGAAAACCCACTACGGCTCATGGGTGCTTAGCACCCCCTATTTTTTTTCGGTGGGTGCTTGAGCTCCGGAGCACCCACTGAGTTGGTGAGTATATCCAGATCCCTAAGAAGAGATTCTTTTAAACTCTAAAAACAGGTGTGACAATGATATATATTTTTTGTGCGGAGGTGTATGTTAATATTTTCCCAAATCAAGTCTCCTTGAGCAGTACACTATATACAGGTGGGAAGAATGGACTTGTCTAGGCATTGGGCTGCACTGTGCCTTCAAGGACATAACCCTAGGAAATGGGAGCTAAAACCCTGTGAAAGGGGGGAGGAAAGCCCTTCTGCCCCACACTTTATTTTTGCAACCAGTGCACCTGGCGCACCCCCTCTGAGGGAACTTTTATCCCCTCTGCCCCTCCCTATTTCAATTGTGGAGTTTCCCCCCCTCTGCCACGTCTGGCAGTGCCTGTACCCTGTTCTTAAAGCCCCCCCCCCATTATATCCCCAGGTCCTGAGTCTGGCCCTGGGCCCCTCTCCTTCCCCTGCCTCTAGCTGTTGGACCCTCCTGTGAAATCAGTCTGATCCCTGCCAAGATTCTGCCCCTCCCTCACCTCCAATTTGCCCCCCAGGAACAGCCGGGAGCTCCTTGTCAGCCCAAGGGAGGCACAGTGCAGGGGGCAGTGTCAGCAGATCTCACTGAGCCAGGGCCGGCTCTAGGATTTTTGCCGCCCAAAGCAAAAACAATTTTGCCCCCCCCCCATTCTTTAATTACCCCACCCCCGGCCCCGCCTCAACTCCACCCCTTCCCCAAATCCCCAGCCCTGCCTCCTCACCCCAGGCTCTCAAGCCTAGGAGGGAGGGAGGGAGGGAGGGAGGGGGAGAAGCAGCGCCCGCGCCGCGGCCACTTGGAGTCTCCCCCTCCCTCCCAGGTTTGAGAGCCTGGGAGGGAGCGGGAGACTCCGAGTGGCCGTGGTGCGGGCGCCACTTCTCCCCCTCCCTCCCAGGCTCTCAAGTCTGGGAGGGAGGGGGAGCAGTGGCGTGCGAAACGGCTGTTTCGCGTGCCGTGGCCGCTCGGGATCTCCCCCTCCCTCCCAGGTTTGAGAGCCTGGGAGGGAGGGGGAGACCCCGAGCTGCCACGGCACACGAAACAGCTGATTCGTGCACCGCTGCTCCCCCTCCCTCCCAGGCTTGACAGCCTGGGAAGGAGGGCGAGTAGCGGCGCGCGAATCAGCTGTTTCGTGCGCCGTGGCAGCAGCAGCGGAGGTGAGCTAGGGTGGCCGGGGCACATTTTTAGGGGCGGCAGGGGCGGCATTCTGGCGCCGGCCATGCCGCCCCTAAAAATGTGCCGCCCCAAGCACCAGCTTGTTTTGCTGGTGCCTAGAGCCGGCCCTGCACTGAGCAACCTCCATTCACACCAGCATGTCCAAGGACAGGGAACACAAAGCAGCAGATTGTGTGGTGCAGCAGGTGGTAACGTTACCCTGGCTCCCTTCTGTCCCTCCAGGTGTCACTGTCCCAGCCCTCCCCACGGCGCGCACTGGCTTCACCTGTCCTGCAAACAATGGGAGCTGGCGGCAGCTTTCCTGGGCACAGGGCAGGGAATCGCAGCCAGCTCCACTGGGAGCAGCCTGGGGCCAAACCCTCCCCCTGCAACCAGGGTGGAACCGCTCCTTGGAGGGGAGGTGGAAAGGTCTCTCTTACCTTCCATCTAAGTGGTGCCTTCCCTGGGAGCAGGGGCTGGGGCCCGGGCCAGGCTGGGGTCTCTGCAGTGGGAGAGGCTCCTGGGGAGCAGCAGGAATGTTATTGCTGGAGATTCGCCTCTCCCTGCTGCAGCCAGTGCTTCGGGGTTCCCAGCAGTAGCCGCTGGGGCTCCGGGATCTTGCTAGGAGCGTGGGCTCCACAGCACCCCAGAGTCACTGCAGCGAGAGTGATTCACTTCCTCGGTGACCCCAGCAATTGCTCCCAGAGCCACATCCCAGCTCCTCCTGGGTCCTAGCAATCAAGGGATTGCACTACAGCTGCCCTGCCCCAGACCCTGCCTCCTGGGGCCCCACCCCATTCTCTGGGCATGGGCAGCTTCTCTCAACATAAAGGGGGCATCATGCATAGAAGCCTCCATGTCAGTGGGATAACAGAAAGGAGACATGCAGATCCCAGGGAGGAGGGACAAGGCAGGTTTCTAAAGAGATTGGGGATTGTTCCAGAAAGTCCCCAATATCAAGAGGAACATGAGGGTGATGGATCCTGGTCCTAGAGAGGCTGCCCGGGACCAGGAGCTGCAGGTGACAAGTTTCTCAGTGACAGGGTTGCCAAGTGTCTGGTTTTCGAATGAAACACATGGCCGAAAAGGGACCCTGGAAGCTCCAGTCAGCACCATTGACTGGGCCTTTAAAAGTCCAGGTGGTGTGGGGCGGGCTGGCAGGCTCCGTGCCCAGCTCTGCGTGGCTTCTGGGAAGCAGCTGGCATATCCCTCCTGGGCTCCTGCTTGGGGATGGTCACAAGGGCTCTATGTACCACCCCTCCCCCGAGTGCCAGCTCCGCACCTCCCATTGGCCGGGAACCGTAGCCAATGGGAGCTGCGTGGGCGGCACCTGCGGGCAGGGGCAGCCCACGGAGCCCCTTGGCCACTCCAAGCACCACCCACAGCCCGCACCCCTCACTCCCTCCCATACTCCCAAATCCCTCAGCCTCAGCCCAGAGCCCCATCCTGCACCCCAAACCTCTAATCCCCAGCCCCACTCCAGAGCCCATACCTCCAGCCAGAGCCCTCACCCCTTCCCACACCCAGGGCCGGATTAACTCTCCCAAGGGTCCGAGGCTATTAGATTTTGTGGGGCCCCTGTATACAAGTCTTTTTCCTAATTTAAAACAAAGTATCACAATTATGGCATCGAGACTATTAACGCTATACTAAACTTGCCTTTTAATTAACATAAAGCCATTCTGTGGTAACATTTCAGTCTTAAAACATGTAGAATATAGTTAATTCAAAACAGCCTACTTCTTACCTTAGAACAGCTGTTACATTAGTTTCTTTCTGGGAGGGAGTTTGGTGCAGGAGGGGATTCTGACCTGGTGCAGGAGGGGATGCGAGGTGCAGGCTCCGGCTGTGAGGCGCTTACAACAGGCGGCTCCCGGGAGGTAGCACAGCAGGGCTCAGGCAGGCTGCCTGCCTGTATGCCATGGCCCCATGTCACTCAGGGAAGCGGTCAGCTGCTGGCACATCTCTGCATGCTCCTCGGGGGGAGGAGGACAACATGTCTCTGTGCGCTGCCTGCGCCCGCAAGCACCACCCCCGCAGCTCCCATTGGCCGGGCTGCAGGGATGGTGTTGGGAACAGGGGCTGTGAGTGGAGCCCCCCGACCAGGGGCCTCAGAGACATGCCAGCAACCGGCCGCTTCCAGGAGCAGCGTGGGGCTACGGCATGCAGGAAGGCAGCCTGCCTGACCCATGCTGTGCCAGGGTCCCCCTTAGCCTGGGGCCCTGGCCTGCAGCCCCTAAAGCCCCTGCATTAATCTGGCCCTGCCCACACCCCAACCCTCTGCCCCAGCCCGGAGCTCCCTCACACACTCCGAACACCTCAGCCCCACCCCTCCAGCCCAGAGCGCCCTCCTGCATCCCAACCCCCTCATCCCCAGCCCCATCCCAGAGCCTGCACCCCCAGCCAGAGCCCTCACATCCTCCCGCACCCCAACCCTGTGCCCAGTGAAAATTAGTGAGTGAGACTGGGGAGAGTGAGAGAGGGGGGATGGAGTGAGCGGGAGGGGCAGAGCCTCGGGGAAGGGGCAGGGCAGGGTTGTTCGGTTTCTGCTGTTTGAAAGTTGGCAACCCTAACACTGACTCTGGCCTTGGCTACACTTGCAGATGTACAGCGCTGTGAGTTAAACCTGACTTCGTGCAGCTGAGTAGGGAGAGCGCTGCAGTCTATCCACACTGACAGCTGCCCAGTGCACTATTGTGGCCACATTTGCGGCAATTGCAGCGCTATTGGGAGCGGTGCATTATGGGCAGCTATCCCACAGAGCACCTTTTCCCATTCTTGTGGGAAGGGGGCGTGGGTGCGGGGGATTCTGGGTCCTGTCCCAATGCCCTGTGATGCCCTGTGATGCATCGCTTCGCGTCCCAGAAATCCCTTTGTTTCCGTCCACCTTTGGCGCCATCTTTCAACGGTTTCTGTGCAGCGCGATCTGTCTGCGGGAAATGGAGTCCGAACTGCTGAGGCATATGCTGACGAATCTCGCCAGCATGTCACGTTTGGATATCGAACTATTCCTTAAGATCCAAAGTGACAGTGAGAGTGAGGGTGAGGATTCCGACGATGCTATCGAGACGCGTAACGCGTACGACACGAAATTGCTTGTGGCATTCCCGGACATGCTTAGCACCGTGGAACGCCACTTTTGGGTTTGGGAAACAAGCACCGAGTGGTGGGATCACATCGTCATGGAAGTCTGGGATGACGAGCAGTGGCTGCAGAACTTTCGGATGAGAAAAGCCACTTTCATGGGACTGTGTGAGGAGTTTGCCCCCACCCTGCGGCGCAAGGACACGAGATTGAGAGCTGCCCTGCCAGTGGAGAAGCGGGTGGCTATTGCAATCTGGAAGCTGGCAACTCCAGACAGCTACCAGTTGGTCGCAAACCAGTTTGGAGTGGGAAAGTCGACCGTCAGAATCGTGTTGATGCAAGTTTGCAAGGCCATTAATCACATCCTACTCAGAAGAACCGTGACTCTGGGTAACGTGCAGGAAATAGTGGATGGCTTTGCACAAATGGGGTTCCCTAACTGTGGAGGGGCGATAGATGGGACGCACATTCCTATTCTGGCACCACCCCACCTAGGATCCGAGTACGTTAATCGGAAGGGGAATTTCTCTATGATTCTCCAGGCGCTTGTGGATCACCGTGGGCGTTTCATTGACATTAACACAGGCTGGCCTGGAAAGGTGCATGAGGCACGCATCTTTCGGAACACTTGGCTGTTCAGGAAGATGCAGGCCGGGACTTTTTTCCCAGAGAGGAAGATCACGGTAGGGGAAGTTGAAATGCCCATTGTGATCCTTGGAGATCCCGCTTACCCGTCAATGCCATGGCTAATGAAACCCTACATAGGGAGCCTTGACAGCAGCAAGGAACAGTTCAACTACAGGCTGAGCCGGTGCCGAATGACTGTGGAGTGTGCCTTTGGCCGTTTAAAGGCCCGCTGGCGATCTCTATACGGGAAGCTGGACTTGGCCGAAAGCAGCATCCCCGCGGTTATATCCGCATGCTGTGCCCTCCATAATATTTGTGAAGGGAGGGGTGAAAGCTTCACTCAGGCATGGACCTCCGAGGTTCAACACCTGGAGGCTGAATTTGCACAGCCAGAGAGCAGGGCTATTACAGGGTCCCAGCGCGGGGCTGCAAGGATTAGGGATGCCTTGAGGGAGCAATCTGAGGCTGAAAACCAGCAGTGATATCGGGTGCCCTGCACGGGAGTGAAGTGCAGTAGTTCCAATCTTTAGGAATCAGTGTTTGCTTAGCAGACAAGCAGACTTGCAGTGCCTGTTTATTTCCTGGGCTAAGGAGTCTTTTACTTTATGCAATAATAAAGTATATTTTCAAAGCCAAAGAATCCATTTATTGAAAAGAAAAAAGGGGGTGGAGTGGGGAACAGTGCAATCACAGATTCGTGTATGTCCTGTCTGGTGTGCTGTGAAGGGAATGCTGCACTTCAGGACAGCTATACTGCATGGTGATGGGGGTTGAGTGCAGAGGGTAAGGGTCGTGGTCTTAAGGGTTGGGTGGTGAAGATACTGGTATTGGAGGCAGCGGGTGGCGTGAAGAACACGGAAGTTGGGGAAAGTGGGTTGGAGGTGACAGTGGGGCACAACGGAAAGAGTTTTGGGACAAGGGCTGTGGGGGGGGTGGCGTTTGTGATTTCAGTACTGCTCCTCTTTCTGCATGGCTACCAGCTCCTGGATAGCATCTGCTTGGCGCTCCAGGATGCTTATGAGCCTATCAGTGCTTTGCTGCCAGTGCGCGGTGCTTTGCCACCGGTGTGCTGCGTTTTCCTGGTGGATCCTGCTTTCTCTCTCCCTCCAGTCCTGTGCCTTCTCGTTCTCTTTAATAGATTGCCGCATCACTTCTTGCAGCATGTCTTCTTTGCTTTTTCGCGGTCTCTTCCTGAGTCTTTGCAGTCTCTGAGCAGGCGATAAGAGGGACGGCTGAGGTCTCAAGGTTGATGCAGCTGTATAGGCAAAACGTAACATTTAACAGAGGCAGCATTGTTTATACCAGACAGAGTAATGATTCCCCCCACTCTTAAGGAGTAGAAAACACACAGGGTCTACACAATAGCATAATTTTCCCATCCGAAACAGAGCACACATATCCCACGGGAGCCTCAAAATGGTGAGTAATGGGGACTGATTGTTTCAGGGCTGCACTGTCCTCTGGGTTTCTGTGCCTTGGGGAGAGCCAACAGCTTCAGGGGGCACCTACACTGAACACTGTCCCAACATTTTCCACAGGAGTTCGTCCTGGACGATATCTCGCTGCTGAGGGTGACCTGGGAAGCAAGGGAGGGTCTTCTACTGCAATGCGGCTTCCGCCCTGGCCCATATGCAGCTTGCCTGTGTGCAGCAATGGTCCCCCCGCCCCTCGCGGCACAGTGGCACAGACATGTTAGCCTGGCTGGGACAAGGACCACGGTGGCTCTCCCTATAAACCTGCGCAAGCGCATTGCACACGTTCTGGATGAGACATTCGAAGAGATTACCGAGGCTGATTACCGCGATGTGATAAACCACATCAATGCACTATTCCGCATCTAGGCATGCATGCTTAACCCTCCTCTCCCAAAGAGCCCGCACCAAAAAAATTCCTTCCCGAAAGAAAAAAACCGCTTACCGGGAACCTGCTCTTTTGTTTGTCCTCCACCAAGTACCGGCTGCTGCGACTGGTTATCATCCTCCTGGCTCGAGAAGAGCTCCTGGCTGCATGGCTCCAGGGATTCCGGGGTATCTCCATCCGGCCCACCACCATCACTCCCGTTTTCCTCCTCCTCCTCTTTCTCCCCCCCCCCACCAGCTCTGAAGTGTCCATGGTGGTGCTCGGAGTGGAGGTGGGGTTAACCCCAAGTATCGCATCCAGCTCCTTGTAGAATCTGCAGGACGCGGGGGGAGCACCCGAGCGGCCGTTTGCATCGCGGGCTTTGCGGTAGGCACTCCGCAGCTCCTTGACTTTAATCCTGCACTGCAGGGTGTCCCGGTCATGGCCCCTTTCCATCATGTCCTTTGATACCTTCCCAAAGGTATCGTAATTCCTATGGCTGGAGCGCAGCTGGGACTGGACAGCTTCCTCCCCCCAAACACTGATGAGGTCCAGCAACTTGCCATTGCTCCATGCTGGGGCTCGCTTGGCGTGTGGAGGCATGGTCACCTGGAAAGATTTGCTGATAGCACTCCACGCCACGCTGGGCTGAGCAAACAGGAAGGGGATTTTTAAAATTCCCGGGAAATGTAAAGAGTCGGTCACATGGTTGGTTACCTGAGGCCAGGGCAGTAGAATTTGAACTGATGACCAGAGTGGCTAGAACAGGCATTGTGGGATACTGTCGAATAATTCTGGAGGCCATTCACAGCGCATTGGGTGGCCACACTGGCGCCGCAGCGCTGCACTTGCTATTCCTCTCGGAGAGGTGGAGTACATGCAGCGCTGCAACCAAGGAGATACAGCGCTGCAAATGCCTGGACGGGGAGTGAGTTACAGCGCTGGGGGCGGCTTTACAGCGCTGCAACTGGCAAGTGTAGCCAAGGCCTCTGTATGTGAGTTGCTCTGGTAACAGACTAGTACAAGGAGCAGATTGTCAGATATGGTCTCTTGTCTCCACACCAGGCTCACTGGCTACTAGCCCTGGGCCAGAGCTACAAGCTCTGCTCCCCTAACTTGGGTCATGGAGTTGTCACTGATCAGTGCTTTGCCACCATGTTTGTTTGGTGCTGGGCAGGGCCAGATTAATCCATCACTGGGCTCTAGGCAAAGCCCCTCATGTCACTCCCACCCCAGGGTTCCCCCCTCTGCCCTCTCCGGGCTACATCCTCTATGTACCCCTCATTGCAGCTCCCTGCTGGGTGCCTGGATGTGGGCATTGAAGCTCCTGCTGGTCTGGTTCAGGTACCAGTGCTCTGCCCACTCAGGAGTCGCCCCAGTGTCCCACCCCCCCACCCCCAGCGTGAAAATGGGGGGTGCTGGGGCCAAAATTGAGTGAGTAGCCTTGTGACATGGGTCACAGCCCCACTCATTCAGTGGGCTGGTGCCACTCAGGTGGGGGTGGGGGAGACCCAGGTGTACCACGGTGGGGAGGGGGCACATTGGCTCTGATTGGATATAGGGGGTAGGGAGCCCCAGGTCTTTAGTTCACTCTTGTGCCTCACCCCTGCGCTTAGGGTCTGTTTGGAAACTGAGGGCCACTGATGGCTGTGGGAAGCAAGCAAATAGGGACAAGCAGTAGGGAGTCTTTCCCCTCTCCCTGTTCCTTTCCCTCTGTTTCTTCTTTAAGCCTTTGTTCCCCTTCCTGGTGTTTCCCCCTTCTTGCTCCCCACCTGTGTCCCTTTTCCCAGCTCTCTCTCTGTCCTGTCCCCCGTCCCCCCATGGCTCTGTCTAGCGCCCACACCCACCCACGCACTCAAAGCAGCTGTTTCCCCCTTGCCCCAGCCCAGAAGCTGCCAGGCCCGACACAGACAGAGACATTAAATTAAACAACCCAGCATAGAAACGGCCCACTCATTCATGCTGCTGACTGCTGTGTCGCTCCAGCTCATCCCAGTCCCCAGGACCATGGCCAAAGGCGGGAGACGGAGCGGGCAGAGGAATCGTTTCCTCCACAGGGCGGCTGGAGCCCAGCATAAAGGAAGACAAGCATCAGGCATCCCAAGGTGAAGCAAGGCACCTTCCCCCCGGTTTGAAGAGTGATCCCGGGGAGAGGTGCGTGGAGGCAGCGGAAGGAATTCATTGGGAGCATGCATGACCGTCTGTGCAGTGTGTGTGTAGGTATATATATATATATATACACACACACACATGCACAGACAATCAAATCCTGAGGCGGGGAGGAGGGGGCGCTGATCTGAGAATGTATGTGTGTGTGTGGGAGTTAAACTTCCTCGCTGGGGGGAGAGAAAGCACCTGAGGCAGACTTGATTGGAGGGGCATTTCTGAGCCGGGCAAGCGTTGCTCCTTAGCCAAGTGGGATAGAAACTTTCCCAGACATGAGACCAGCCATAGGGGGAGAGCCCGCAGGGAGGATGCCGCTAAGACGGCATGTAGCCCACTCCTGTCCGCCCACGCTCAGGGAAGGGCTAGGTCGGAACCGTGGGGAATGGGATCAGGAGCTCTCAGAGCCCGCGTAAGAGGGGACCAGGCAGGAAGCCTCCAGGTCCGAGGTGTGTGAGTGTGTCTGTCTGTCTGTCTACAGTGAAGCCCCGGGCACCCGGCTGCCTGGAGCGTGGTAAGGGGGCCCACCGCTGGCCAAGCCCAAGTTCATTCATGAGACACAAGGGCAAACTTTTCTTAAAGGAGCCCAGCACTAAGGGGGTCCGCAGCCAGCTCTTTCTGGCTGGAGGCAGGCAGGGGTTCTGGGGGAGAACCCAGGGTGGACTGAGAATGGCTGCTCGGTCCTTGAGAAGCCCCCTGGCCCGTACTCCCCCCTGAAGCCAGCCCAGAAACTGCCTGTGCCCCTGCTTGTCCCCCTGCCTAACCCAACTCCCTCTGCCCTGAAAATTGAAGGGACTCACCAGCCTGCTGCCTGCAGTGGGAGCCTGGCTGAGAGCTGCAGCAACCGCACATGCTGAGAAACAGCTGATGGGGTCTAGAGTCTGCACGCCAAACAATAGAGGGATTGGCGTCAAACAGCGGGTTGGCCGCAGCAGGGCCGGCTCCAGCATTTCTGCCGCCCCAAGCCAAAAAAAAAAAAAAAAAAAAAAGCCGCGATTGGCGGCGGCAGTTCAGCGGCAGGTCCTTCGCTCCTAGAGGGAGTGAGGGACCTGCCGCTCCCAAATTGCCGCAGGTGCCGCCCCTCTCCCTTGGCCGCCCCAAGCACCTGCTTGTTAAGCTGGTGCCTGGAGCCGGCCCTGGGCTGCAGCCAGCCAATGGGCGCTGCTACCCATGCGAAGTAGCTGATTGGCGGCTGCCATCAGCTGATCTCCCCGATGGGTGCTGAGCTGAGCACCGTCTAATTTTTTTCTGTGTGTGCCCCAGCCCCAGAGCACCCCTGGAGCGGGCGCCTATGCCAGCCAGGGGATGTCTGGGAGGGGCGAAGCTAGGGGTGGGGAGCATGCGTCCCCCATTTACTGCTTGTCTTGTACTGAGCATGCTCAGCTCACACAGCCTGGCCATGCTCAGTAACACTGCTATCAGCGGGCCCAGGTCATCTCCCCTTTGGGACCAGCAACATGGCCAGAGCCCAGGGCTCTCAGCACCATCCCTCCCCGCAGGATCAGCGGCTTCGTTTGGAGCAGGCTCCCCGGCGCTAGGACCACAGCGGCAGCCGGGCGGGCAGGGCTCTGAGTGCCCACGGATGGGGCGAGTGACCCACGTAGATGAGGAGCAGGCGCTAGTGTCCACTAGGGGAAAGTGGGGGGTTGGGGGTACTGAGGGGAGCTGGGTCAGGGGGTGCAGTTAGGGGGTTAGAGGAGGGGAGCTGGGTCAAGGGGGTCAGGAGAAGGGAGCCGGGTTGTGGGGACAGTTGCGCGGCCGGGGGGGGTTAGGGGAGGGGAGCTGGGTTGGGGTGAATTGGGGGGGCTAGGGGACAGGAGCTGGGTTGAGGGGGCAGTGGGGGAAGGATTAGGGGAGGGGAGCTGGGTGAGAGGGGCAGTCTGGGGGGGCTTAGGGGAGGGGAGCCAGATCGATCAGAGATTGGCCTGCTCCCCAGACTAAGACACTGGCCTGGGCCTTTATTGGAATGGCAGGGCACTACCAGAGGTTTGTGCCCCACTTTAGTTCTGTGTCAGCTCCCATCACTGAGCTATGCAAGAAGAGTAAGCCAGACAAACTGGTCTGGACTGGGCAGTGCCAGAGGGCTTTCTGCACGCTGAGGAGGATCTGGTCAAGGGCCCAGTGGTGGGAAACCCAGACAAGCCCTCTCTAAGGTGTTCACCGATGCCCCAGACACAGGGCTGGGCGCGGTGCCAAGGCAGGCCAATGAAAAGGGGGAGAAACACCCCATCATGTACCTGAGCAGGAAGCTGCTGCCCTGGGAGCAGAGTTATGCAGCCATAGAGAAGGAGTGCCTGGCCACGGAGTAGGCTCTTAAAAGGCTGCAGCCGGATCTATTTGGGCAGCGATTCACTGTGTGCCCGGACCACTCGCCGTGCCGTAGCTGCACCAGATGAGAGGGGCCAATGCCAAGCTCCTGAGGTGGAGTCTGTCCTTCCAGGATTATGAGATTGAGGTGGTCCACGTTAAGGGGAGTGCAAATGTTATAGCTGATGCTTTGTCCTGCAGAGGGGGGCCGGAACTTCCCCTGGTCACTGTCTAAAGTGACCCCGCTCATGTGACGAAGTGGGGATTTTCCCTTGTTATGTTGTATGCTTTACTGTGTTGCATGGATACTGTGTGTGCCTCAGTTTCCCCGTGTACTGCACCAATGTCTAGCTGGTGGGAATAAGGGTGTGTGACTTTTGCGGGGGCTGATCCAGCTGCCTGCACGAATGCTATGGCTGGCCCTTCGTATCCTGAGACCCAGGAGGGAGATGCAATCCGGTGACTCTTGGCCCAGGAAGTGAGACAATGGCCAGAGGAGGAGTGGCGGGCAGGGCAGGGGCCAGGCAGCTGGTAGCAAGTCAGTCTCGGCTGGCTTGGGGCACAGGGGGAGGGCCAGAGCCCTGGCTCTGGGCTCTCCTCCCCCCAGATGGACTTGGATGAAAGTCACTGATTTCTGTGTTAACAAGTTCTGTTCTATGCTGTGTTCCTGTCAACTAATGAACCTTCTGTTTTACCGGCTGGCTCAGAGTCATGTCTGACTGCGGAGTTGGGGTGCAGGGCCCTCCGGCTTCCCCAGGAGCCCTGCCTAGGCGGACTTGCTGCTTAAGAAGCTCAAGGTGTGGAAAGGAATGCTGAATGCTCCGAGGTCAGACTCAGGAAGGTCGAAGCTGTGTAAGCTTCTTGTCCTGGAGACAGTATGCTCAGAGAGAGGAGGCATGCTCCCCCAGAGTCCTGACTGGCTTCGTGTGAAGTAGTTCTAGAGCATCGCCCTGGTTACTTTGTGACAACTGGTGGCAAAGGTGGGATCAACTGCACTTCCTGGACAAAGCATCCTCACTAAGTGACTGGGGATCAGTAAAGTGAAGGGGGATTAGCAGGCGTGCTGAAGACTCAGAGAACTGAAGACTCAGTTCCAGGAGGCGTAGGAGCCTACAGCTTAACCCCGAGAGAGAGTGGACCCCTGAGAAGGGCTGTCGTACTGAAGGGGTTCCTCCCAGGGATCGTGGGGAGCTGAGAGAGCACAGGTTTGTGAGTCCGTGACCACTTGGTAACAGCGTGGAGATGGCCTATAACCATCTCCTTAAGAAAGACATTGTAGAGCTGTGCAGAGAGAGAGGGCTGCGCATTGGAAGATTCACCAAGGCACAGCTGATTGCTCAGTTGGAAGAGAATGATCGGGAGCCGGTTCCTGATCCAGCTGGGGCCGTGAGCAGCCAGGCAGCCCCAGGGGTCACCCCAGCCAGTGGAGGGGGTTGGGAGAGGGGAGCTGGGTCGGAAGGGGGCAGTAGGGTGGTTGGGGGAGGAGAGCTGGGTTGGGGGTGGCAGTTGGTGGTGGGGTGGGGAGGGGAGCCAGGTTAAGGGGGCAGTGTGGGGAGTGTTAGGAGAGGGGAGCTGGGTTACGGGGACAGTTGCAGCAGGGTAGGGTAGGGGAGCTGGGTTGAGAGGGCAGTGGGGGGAGTGTTAGGGGAGGGGAGCGGTTTCAAGGGAGGAGTGTTAGGGGAGGAGAGCTGGGTCGGGGGGCCAGTGGGGGGAGGGTTAGGGGAGGGGAGTCGGGTGGAGGCAATCGTGGGGGGGGCATTGGGGAGGGGAACCAGGTTGTGGGGGGTTGAGGGAGGGCAGCTGGGTTGAAGGGTGCATTGAGGGGGTTGGGGGAGGGGGCCGGGCTGGGGGGAATAGTGGGGGACTTTAGGGGAGGGAAGCTGGGTTGGGGAGGCAGTGGGTCGGGTTGGGGGAGGGGAGCCAGGTTGAGGGGGCAGTGGGTGGGAATGGGGTTGGGGGAGGGGAGCCGGGTTGAGGGGCCAGTAGTGGGTTGGGGGAGGAGAGCCTGTTTTGGTTGCTGGGGGGGGGCAGTTAGGGGAGGGGAGCTGAATTGAGGGGGCAGTGGGGGGTTGGGGAGGGGAGCCGGCTTCGGGAGTCAGTCGAGGGGGTTAGGGGAGGGGAGCCGGGTTGGGAGCTGGGTGGGGGGGTTTAGAGGAGCAGAGATGGGGTGGGGATTTAGTGGAGGGGAACCGGGTTGGGGAGGGCAGTCTGGGCTATCTTGCTTTAACTGAACTCACGCCAAGCTTCAAGGCCCTTGTCCAGCAGAGAACCTGTTACTTTTCCCACTGATGGTGGTGGTGAGGGGGATATTATCTTTATACATTATTCACACAGCTTTCATTTTAAATTTGTATGGCCATATGTGACGCTCTGTACCCTACACCTCCATGTTCATCTTTATGAAATGATTGTGTGGGATCCAATGCAAAGTTTGTCTTGTTGGGTGTCTTTGGAAGGCTCATAATGCACTGAGCATTGTTGTTATAGTGTTGTTATTACTGTAACAATTACTTGTTATAGGAAGGTTATAGGTTATAATTTCATGTATATAGTTATGGGACTGAAAATATATCCTCATAGCTTAAAGCAAGCCCATGCAAAAACTCTCCAAGAACAGAGAGGCAGTTCACACCTCGTCAGGGCATGGATGGGACAAACCCAGCCCAGCCTCACAGGAACAATGGACACTGTCTTAGGCAGCAACAAAAGAATCTGTTAGATCCCTGAGAGAGTCACCCTCTTTCTTTGGGCAGTTTGGGACTGCAATGAGGTAATGCTCACCTGACTCTGAAGAGGGTGGGGGAGAGGGGCAAAGCCAAGAAGAAAGAAAGGACATGATCAAAGGGAGAGACATTTTCCCATGCTCCCTCTCTTCCACCTACATCTACAGACACCATCACCACCAAGCAACTGAACCACTGATCAAAGAGGAGAGCCTGGCTGGAGAGCCAGACTGTGGGACATTGAAAGTGTTAAGATCAGCTTAGAATGCGTTTCGCTTTTATTTCATTTTACCAAATCTGACTTATTATGCTTTGACTTATAATCACTTAAATCTACCTTTATAGTTAATAAATCTGTTTGTTTATTCTACCTGAAGCAGTGCATTTGGTTTGAAGTGTGTCAGAGACTCCCCTTGGGATAACAAGCCTGGTACATATCAATTTCTTTGTTAAATTGACCAACTTATATAAGCTTGCAGTATCCAGTGAGCATAACTAGACACTGCAAGACGGAGGTTCCTAGGTTTGTGTCTGGGACCGGAGACATTGGCTAGTGTCATTCGGTTACAAGTAGCTGGGAGCAGCTTACATGCCAGAGGCTGTGCGGGAACAGCCCAGGAGTGGGGGTTCTCACAGCAGAGCAGGGTAAGGCTGGCTCCCAGAGTCAAGGATTGGAGAGGCCTAGCAGATCACCGGTCCAGACAACACCAGAGGGGAACGTCACACCATATGGAATTAAATTTTTAGTAGTAATACCTACAGTTTTAACAGGTATTTCACTGTAAATATTAATGATTCTTTTGCTTAATACACATGTGTGAGTGTGTATTTGTTATTGGAAATCTAAGAGAGTTCATGTGTACTGTTGTTTTCTTTTTACTCTGATACTAATTTTACATAAGCCACAAAAGGCTTGAAAGTTTTGAATGTGTAAAGAGAGCCTGGCTGTGAGGCAGTGGCAGGGGCAGCTCATTTGGCCTCTGTCCCCAGCAGCAGAGCCCGGGCAGGGAGTGGGCCGCTGCTGCCTCAGAGCCAAGCTTTCTCAGGCAGAAGCAACTCTGCCACGCTCTGCGCCCGGCTGCCATGGAGAGCGACTGAACATAAGAACGGCCATACTGGGTCAGACCAAAGGTCCATCTAGCCCAGTATCCTTCCTGTCTTCCAACAGTGGCCAATCCCAGGTGCACAGAGGTAATGAACAGAACAGGTAATCATCAAGTGATCCATCCCCTCTCGCCCATTCCCAGCTTCTGGCAAACACTGGCTAGGGACACCATCCCTGCCCATCCTGGCTAATAGCCATCAATGGACCTATCCTCCGTGAATTTATCTAGTTCTTTTTAGAACCCTGTTATAGTCTTGGCTTTCACAACATCCTCCGGCAAGGAGTTCCACAGGTTGACTGTGTTTTGTATGAAAAAATACTTTTGTTTGTTTTAACACTGCTGCCTATTAATTTCATTTGGTGGCCCTTTGTTCTTGTGTTATGAGAAGGACTAAATAACATTTCCTTATTTACTTTCTCCACACCAGTCCTCTATCATATCCCCCATTAGTCATCTCTTTTCCAAGCTAAAAGTCCCAGTCTTATTAATCTCTCATATGGCAGCCGTTCCATACCCCTAATAATTTTTGTTGCCCTTTTTTGAACCTTTTCCAATTCCAATATATCTTTTGAGATGGGGCGACCACATCTGCAGGCAGTATTCAAGATGTTGGCGTACCATGGATTTATATAAAGGCAATATGATATTTTCTGTCTTATTATCTATCCTTTTCTTAATGATGCCCAACATTCTGTTAGCTTTTTTGACTGCCCCTACACATTGAGTGGACGTTTTTAGAGAACTATCCACAATGTCTCCAACATCTCTTTCTTGAGTGGTAACAGCTAATTTAGACCTCATCATTTTATAGATATAGTTAGGATTATGTTTTCCAATGTGCATTACTTTGCATTTATCAACATTGAATTTCATCTGCCATTTTGTTGCCCAGTACACCCAGATTTGAGAGATCCTTTTGTAGCTCTTCGCAGTCGGCCTGGGACTTAATTATCTTAAGTAGTTTTGCATCATCTGTAAATTTTGCCACCTCACTGTTTACCCCTTTTTCCAGATCATTTATGAATATGTTAAATAGGACTGGGCCCAGTACAGACCCCCGGGGGACACCATTATTTACTTCTCTCCATTCTGAAAACCGATCTTTTATTCCTACTCTTTGTTTTCTATCTTTTAACCAGTTACCAATCCATGAGAGGACCTTCCCTATTATCCCATGACTGCTTACTTTGCTTAAGAGCCTTTGGTGAGAGACCTTGTCAAAGGCTTTCTGAAAATCTAAATACTGGATCCCTCTTGTCCCCCCCTTGTTGACCCCCTCAAATAATTCTAGTGGATTGCTGAGGCATGATTTCCCGTTACAAAAACATGTTGAGTATTCCCCAACAAATTATGTTTATCTATGGCCTGGTCTACACTAGCAGGTTATGTCGAATTTAGCAACACACAACAAAGCTATTTAGTTTGACATAGAGGTCTCCTAAATTCGACTTCTGTACTCCTCCCCAACGAGGGGAGTAGCGCTAAATTCGACATGGCCATGTCGAATTAGGCTAGGTGTGGATGGAAATCGACGGTAATAGCTCCTGGAGCTATTCCACAGTGCACCACTCTGTTGACGCTCTGGACAGCAGTCCGAGCTCGGATGCTCTGACCAGACACACAGGAAAAGCCCCAGGAAAATTTGAATTCCTTTTCCTGTCTGGGCAGTTTGAATCTCATTTCCTGTTTGGATATCGTGGCAAGCTCAGCAGCACTGGCAACGATACAGAGCTCTCCAGCAGAGATGGCCATGCAATCTCAGAATAGAAAGAGGGCCCCGGCATGGACTGATCGGGAAGTCTTGGATCTGATCGCTGTGTGGGGCAATGAGTCCGTGCTTTCGGAGCTGCGATCGAAAAGACGGAATGCAAAGATCTACGAGAAGATCTCCAAAGCCATGACAGAGAGAGGATACAGCCAGGATGCAACGCAGTGCCACGCGAAAATCAAGGAGCTGAGACAAGGCTACCAGAAGACCAAAGAGGCAAACGGACGCTCCGGATCCCAGCCGCAGACATGCCGTTTCTACGAGGCACTGCATTCCATCCTAGGTGCGGCCGCCACTACTACCCCACCACTGACCGTGGACTCTGAGCATGGGATATTGTCCACGCCCGCTTCCTCTGAGATGGTAGTGGACGGGGAAGATGAGGAAGGAGATGAGGAGGATGAGGCAGTCGACAGCGCTTACAACGCTGATTTCCCAGACAGCCAGGATCTCTTCATCACCCTCACAGAGATCCCGTACCAACCGACCCCAGGCGTTAACCCGGACCCAGAATCAGGGGAAGGATCAGCCGGTAAGTGGTTTAAACATGTAAACATTTATTTTGAAAAGAATATTAATATTAACTGTGGCTTTTTCATGATTAGATTGTCCTAGGCACTTAAAGTTCTAGTCTTTGGCAGTGCAACTGCTGCAAAAAAATCTAACAATGTCCGGTATATCTTGATTGGTTTGCCCTAGGCGCTGTACTGTTTAGCCCTTGCCAGTGCAGCTACAGTAAAATTCGGTCAATATGTCCGGGGATAGAGCAGAAATCCTCATGGGACATCTCCATGAAGCTCTCCTGGAGGTAATTGGAAAGCCTTTGCATGAGGTTCCTTGGGAGAGCGGCCTTGTTGTGTCCTCTGTAGTATGAAACGTTTCCACGCCAGGCTACCATCAAGTACTCCGGGATCATTGCCTTGCACAGCATGGCGGCATACGGCCCTGGTCTTTGGAGGCTTTCCCGAAGCATGCGTTCTTTGTCGCTGTCTGAAATACGCATCAGAGTGATGTCGCTCATGGTGACCTGCTTTGAATTAGAGGAATGTTAGTATTGGGACTGCTTCCCTGTTCCTTTACAGAACTGTAACCGCCGGTTTACAGCCATGCGGTGGAGGCGGGAGAGGGGCAGCATAGAGGGATCTTTCCCGGGGACAGCCGCGAGGGGGCGGAGTTCATGCTTGCCGGATTGCTGGCAGCAGGAACTGGCCAACGCTAGGAGCATTGCTTTGAACGTGAAAGTAGGGCAGTGCTATTATTAAAGTTTTAAGCTGCCACAAGTCTACGGCTTACCATGTCAGCCCGCTACCCAAATTCCGCTGTGCTGTTCCGATTCTGTGATCTGCACTGCAAGACCCCAGGGACTGAATGTGAAGGCCAAAAATTCGACCTTGTCCTGAGTGCGTATGTGATAGGTGCTGTGCATGGTCTTGTTCACAGAGAAAGACTATTTTCTTTGTTCACCCAAAAATTTATCTTTCTGAGGAATTCACTCCCTTTTTCCCATCACACAGCTGTGGCTGTCTCCCGACCTAGTCGGAGCGAGGGCAGCGCAGAGTATAGCGGTGGTGCTCCAGTGCTGGCACTTGTGGGGCAGCGGGCTCAGCAGTTCCTGTGTGCGCATGTTCACTACAGCAGGGGGGCTCAGTAGCTGTAGTCGCTGCTATAGGAGGGAGGCGACTGCTCTGTCTCTTTGCCCTGCACTGTCGGGGTTGAACTTCCTGGGTCAGAAGCTGCTGCCGCCTCCATCCATTGCAATCCCGGAACCCGGACTGATCAGCTGCTCCCCAGCGGGGTGTGTGCGGGGAGAGCCCTTCCTTAGCGCCCCTGTGCCCAGCCGGGGGGACTTTCTCCGGGGGCTGGAACCAGCCCCTGGGGCAGCCCCGGGCTCTGCCGACACCAGCCCCTGAGCCGGAGCCTGCAGGTGAGGGAAGAGACCTGGGGGAAAGGGCTGGGGCCGGGCAGGAAAGTGACTCTGCACCAACTGCCCCTCCTCGCCCCAGCTCTGCTCCCGGGCGGGGGCCTGCAAGTCCCAGGGCTGCTGCCCTCCCTGACACCCCCTAGGCTCTGCCCCCCTGAGCGCCTGCAGGAGCCGAGCCAGCTCCAGGAGAGCGAACGCCCCGGGACCGGGCCAGCGATCGAGTCTCCCAGCCCCCGAGGGGAGGGGGCAGGAGGGAGACGGGGAGAGACTGGCAGGGACAGCAGGAGTAGTCAGTGGGGAGGGAGATTCCCGGTTCTCACCCTGGCCAGCTACATTCCCTGCAGCACCCCGCAGAAAGTCAAGCAGATTGACTTTCCTTGGACAAGGTGAAGGACAGGGAGCAGAAAAGCTAGTTCCTGCCTCTGCCTAGTCCCGGCGCTGCTGGGGGAATGTGCTGCCCTGGGGACAGTGTCAGGGGGACCCCCCCCAGCCAAAGCGGCTCCTTGGATTCTGCTCTTTCATGACTGCTGGAGCACACAGTGACACTGTTGGATGCACAATTTTAGTCTAAAGGACCCTTTTCAGATGCTTATAACATGTTCAGTGTTACTAGATGAACCTTGCTTCTACCACTCTGGCAGTTCCTATGTTGATCTTTACAGTGGACAGTCTCGCTCTTGGGTGAATTTATTTCTGAAAGTTGAATGAAGAACCAGCTTCTGAACTGTCTCACTTCACTTTGCCCACAATTTACCTGGCCTCATTATTGTCAAGCCTAAATTTAGGCCCCCAAACCTCTGTTCTAGTTACATTTTGGCATCTTTCTCTTGAACATAAACACACATCACTTTCAGAAGCTACAGTTTGCTGGCTCAGCAATTTGAATCCCAGACCATAGGGATTTGCAATCTAACTTTAGAGGGTTTTTTTAATATCTTGGCTCAAGTATTGCCCCAGAATGGCGGCGTCTAGAATGTCTGTCAGCAGGGAAAGAACTGGGGGGAACTGAAACCTCCCCCGGCACCCTCCTCATGCTGACAGGCTGCAGAATAACACCCACGTTTTGCTCCAGGTTGTCCCATGCCCTCCAGAGACAGGGAAGGGAAATGACTGCAGTGGAGCTGGTGACCTTTGAGGAAGTGGCTGTGTATTTCTCTGAGGAAGAATGGGCTCTGCTGGACCTGGGTCAGAGAGCCCTCTACCGGGATGTCATGCGGGAGAATTATGAGACTGTGACTTCGCTGGGTAAGGATGTATAGCCCCTTGGGAAGTAGATGCTGCAGGTGTCTCTAAAGCACCGGGGCTGGTTTCTGTGAAGGAGTCTTCATTGGTCCCCCAGATATCAGGAGGATCAGCCCCTAGCTCCTGTGTGTGAGACTGTCCCTCCCACATCCACTCCCACAGAACAGAAGCTTCAGGGACATAATGATGATGCTACTCTTCCCATAACCAAGGTTTTCAAGTGCGACAAATTCACTCTCTACTCCCCCTTCCCAAGGCAAGTTCCAACTTCTGGGGACTCTGAGCCCTCTGCCATCTCACAGATGGACAAGTGTCTCATGACTTGGCTCTTGCCTAAGACCCCAGTGGCCAGATTTTCAAATACACTTACGGCAGGTCTATGCTACCGCTTAAGTCAATTTAACTTATGTCGCTCAGGGGGTGTGAAAAAGACATCCCCTGAGTGAGGCAAGTTACGCTGACCTAACTGCTGTCCACGCCAGTGCTATGTTGGTGGCAGACGCTCTCTGGCCAACATAGCTTCTGCCTCTCTTGGAGGTGGAGTAATTATGCCACTGGGAGAGCGCTCTCCTGTTGGCATAGAGCATCTTCACCAGACACACTACAGCAGCATATATAGCGCGCTTCTAGTGCAGCCACAGCCTCTTGGAGAGACAAACACTGGAGGAGCAGGCAGCCAGTGAGTTCCCACCTTCCTGGAGGTGCTGGGATCAGACTTCAGTCCTGGGACTTCAGGCGCCGTCCCCTGGACTCACTGCCCCCTCCCCCTCCCCATTGCCCCTGGCACCTCCCTACCCACGTCTCCGTCCAGGATTTAATTTGTTCCTGGACTTGCCAGGGCTGAGTAAATCCCCTGTAAAAGGGATACACCTCTACCTCGATATAACGCTGTCCTTGGGAGCCAAAAAATCTTACCGCGTTATATCGAACTTGCTTTGATCCACCGGAGTGCGCAGTCCCCCCCCGAGCACCGCTTTACCGTGGTATATCCAAATTCGTGTTATATTAGGTCGCGTTATATAGGGGTAGAGGTGTATTTGTATTTGTTTATTAATATCACTTTTCACAGCAGACTTAGTAGCTAGCTGTGAGGCTGTGAAAAGTGATGTTAATATACAAGTATCACTTTTCACAGCAGCAGACTTACTAGCTAGTAAATCTAAAGAAAACCAACCAAAAAACCCCCAAAAGAAACAACAACAAAAAAGACAAGAACATGCAAAGCACCTTATTTGTGTTTCTATTCTGTTTAGGTCCAGTAAAGAATAGAGACAACTGTACATTTTTATTATTGAGTCTGCAAAAAACCTCCTACATAAATAAATTACAATGATTTGGACATGTGCATGTGCATATTTATTTGTTTTTCTTAAAGTTAATTAAGTATTTTAGGGAAAATTGTCAGAGCAGCCACCAGCAAGAGTTGGTGGCCGCATTCTGAGGCTACCAAAAATGTGTTGTGAGGACCCCCTAGTCCAGTGTCATGGATCTGGGATTGGGTCTGGCTGTTGTTAGTGCCTTCACTAAGGGCTCCCTCTTGTGCCAATGTGCCAAACTCCTGGAAGGAGGGCATTGTTCCTGGTGTCTCTTCCTGGCTGTGGTTGGTCTCTGTGAAGTGATGGTTCCTGGTAGTGAGAGGGGCTGGGTTCTGGGGCTCAGTGAGGGTTAATGACGTAATTTATGGTCTAGGAGTGTTCTGTGGGGTCTGTCACTATAGTAGAAAAAAGCGAGGAGGGCTCTTGTGTTTCAGGCTCTGCCCTGTGACTCAGGAGACCTGGATTCAATTCCAGGCTCTTCCACAGCCTCCCTGTCTGACCTCTTGTAAATCACTAAGGGTATGTCTACACTACAGGATTAATCTGAATTTACAGAATTCGAATTTTGGAAACAGATTGTATAAAGTCGAATGTATGTGGCCACACTTAAGCACATTAATTCGGCGGTGTGCGTCCATGTACCGGGGCTAGCGTCGATTTCCGGAGCGTTGCACTGTGGGTAGTTATCCCATAGCTATCCCATAGTTCCCGCAGTCTCCCCCACCCATTGGAATTCTGGGTTGAGATCCCAGTGCCTGATGGGGCAAAAAACATTGTCGCAGGTTGTTGTGGGTACAGCCTCACCCCTCCCTCCATGAAAGCAACGGCAGACAACCGTTTCGCGCCTTTTTTCCTGGGTGAACACAGCAGACGCCATACTACGGCAAGCATGGAGCCCGCTCAGCTCAAGACAGCAGTCATGAACATTGTAAACACCTCGCGCATTATCGTGCAGTTTATGCTGAACCAGGACCAGAAAAACGAGGCAAGGAGGAGGCGGCAACAGTAGCACGGCGACAAGAGTGATGAGGACATGGACATGGACACAGACTTCTCTCAAACCGCGGGTCCTGGCGCTTTGGAGATCATGTTGTTGATGGGGCAGGTTCTATCCATGGAATGCCGATTCTGGGCCCGGGAAACAAGCACAGACTGGTGGGACTGCATAGTGTTGCAGGTGTGGGACGATTCCCAGTGGCTGCGAAACTTTCGCATGCGTAAGGGCACTTCCATGGAACTTTGTGACTTGCTTTCCCCTGCCCTGAAGCGCCAGAATACCAGGATGAGAGCAGCCCTCACAGTTGAGAAGTGAGTGGTGATAGCCCTGTGGAAGCTTGCAACGCCAGACAGCTACCGGTCAGTCGGGAATCAATTTGGAGTGGGCAAATCTACTGTGGGGGCTGCTGTGATGCAAGTAGCCAAAGCAATCATTGAGCTGCTGCTACGAAAGGTAGTGACTCTGGGAAATGTGCAGGCCATAGTGGATGGCTTTGCTGCAATGGGATTCCCTAACTGTGGTGGGGCGATAGATGGAACCCATATCCCTATCTTGGCACCGGAGCACCAGGGTACCCAGTACATAAACCGCAAGGGTTACTTTTCAATGATGCTGCAAGCACTGGTGGATCACAGGGGACGTTTCAACAACATCAACGTGGGCTGGCCAGGAAGGGTTCATGACGTTCGCGTCTTCAGGAACACTACTCTGTTTAAACGGCTGCAGCAAGGGACTTACTTCCCAGAAAATAACCGTTGCGGATGTTGAAATGCCTATAGTTATCCTTGGGGACCCAGCCTACCCCTTAATGCCATGGCTCATGAAGCCATACACAGGCAGCCTGGACAGGAGTCAGGAGCTGTTCAACTACAGGCTGAGCAAGTGCAGAATGGTGGTGGAATGTGCATTTGGCCGTTTAAAAGGTCGCTGGCGCACTTTACTGACTCAGACCTCAGCCAAACCAATATCCCCATTGTTATTGCTGCTTGCAGTGTGCTCCACAGTCTCTGTGAGAGTAAGGGGGAGCCTTTATGGTGGGGTGGGAGGCTGAGGCAAATCGCCTGGCTGCTGATTACGTGCAGCCAGACACCAGGGCAATTAGAAGAGCACACGGTGCATCAGAGAAGCTTTGAAAACCAGTTTCGTGACTGGCCAGGCTACCGTGTGAAAGTTCTGTTTGTTTCTCCTTGATGAAAACCCGCCTCCTTTATTGACTCATTTGCTGTAGGCAACCCACCCTCCCCCTTCGATCACAGCTTGCTTTCAAAGGAAATAAAGTCACTATCATTTAAAAATCATGTATTCTTTATTAATTGATTATAAAAAGAGGGAGAGAACTGAGAAGGTAGCCCGGGTGGGGTTTGGGAGGAGGATCGGAGGGAAGGAAAAGGCCACTAAAAAAAGGTTAAAATAATGACAGCCTTTTACTTGGGCTGTCTACTGGGGTGGAATGGGAGGGTGCACGGAGCCTCCCCCCCTCCCCCGCATTCTTACATGTCTGAGTGAGGAGGCTATGGAACATGGTGAAGGGGGAGGGTGGTTATACAGGGGCTGCAGCGGCAGTCTGATCCTGCTGCCGTTCCTGAAGCTCCACCAGACTCCGGAGCATGTCTGTTTGCTCACGCAGCAGCCCCAGCGTTGCATCCTGCCTCCTCTGATCTTCCTGCTGCAACCTCTCATCTCGAGCGTCCCTCCTGTCCTCACGTTGGTCCATCCTGTCCTCACGTTCACTGGCATCTTTCCTATACTTTGAAACCGTGTCCTTCCACTCATTCAGATGAGCTCTTTCATTGCGGGTGAATTCCATGATTTTCACGAACATCTCGTCTCGCATCCTCTTTTTGCAGCTGCTGGAGGGAGGGAAAAAAGGAGAGAATTCTTTAAAAAGATACATTTTACAGAACAATGCTTATACTCTTTCACGGTGAACAACACTAGTCACATTACTTAGCACATGTGATTTCTGTGCAAGGTCGCATTTTGCCTCTTAATATTGAGTGCCTGTGGCTTTGCTGCTAGAGATCACAGACGCAGGTCCGGGCAACAGAATTCGGCTTGCATGCGGCCATGGTAAGCCATTGTCTTTCGACTGCTGCACCCTCCTTTCCGACATACCAAGCAAAGCTCGTTGAGTGCTGCTGTTTTCCTGTTAACCTTCAGCAGCAGAAAGCAAACTAACCCCCTCCCCCCCATCCAATTCTCTGGGATGATTGCTTTATCCCTCCTCCCACCGTGTGGCTGGTATCAGGGAAGATCTCTGCTAGCCACACGTGAAAAGCTCAGCCCCCCCCCCCCCCCCCCCCCGCGCTTGGCTTACTACAGGGAAGGATTTATTTTCAGCCACAGGCAAACAGCCCAGTAGGAAGGGCCACCTCTGTCCCCTTAATTAAATTCCCGTATTTCAACCAGGTTACCATGAGCGATATCACTCTCCTGAGGATTACACAGCAAGCTAAAGAACGGATGTTGCTTGAATGCCAGCAAACATCGGGACCATACGCTGCCAGGCTTTGTCATGCAATGATACCAGATTACTTGCTATTAGCATGGCGTGGTCAAGTGTCCTACCATGGAGGACGGAATAAGGCTGCACTGCCCAGAAACCTTCGACAAAGGCTTTTGGAGTACCTCCAGGAGAGCTTCATGGAGATGTCCCTGGAGGATTTCCGCTCCACCCCCAGACACGTTAACAGACTTTTCCAGTAGCTGTACTGGCCGCGAATGCATCCCAAGTCCTCAGGGCAAATTAATCATTAAAAAAAGCTTGCTTTTAAACCATGTTTTATATTTTAAAAGGTAAACTCACCTGAGGTCCCTTCCATGGTGTCATGGTCTTGGGTACTGGCTTGGGAGGGTACTTCAGTCAGGCTGAGAAAAAGATCCTGGCTGTTGGGGAGAACGGAGTGCTGTGTGCTCTCCGCAAGCTCGTCCTCCTCCTTCTCCTCCTCCTCTTCCCCATCCGCAGAATCCTCAGGTGTGGCTGATGAGATTACCCCTGCCTCGGAATCCACGGTCAGAGGTGGGGTAGTGGTGGCGCCCCCCCCCCCTAGAATTGCATGCAGCTCAGCGTAGAAGCGGCATGTCTGCAGCTCTGACCCGGAGCAACCATTTGCCTCCTTTGTTTTCTGATAGGCTTGTCTGAGCTCCTTGACTTTCACACAGCACTACTCTGAGTCCCTATTGTGGTCTCTCTCCATCATGCCCTTGGAGATTTTTTCAAAAGTTTTGGCATTTCGTCTTTTCGAACGAAGTTCTGCTAGCACTGAATCCTCTTCCCATATAGCGATCAGATCCAGTACCTCCCGTACGGTCCATGCTGGTGCTCTTTTTCGATTATCGGCCTGCATGGTTACCTGTGCTGATGAGCTCTCTGTGGTCACCTGTGCTCTCCTGTGCTGGGCAAACAGGAAATGAAATTCAAATGTTCGCGGGGCTTTTCCTGTCTACCTGGCCAGTGCATCCGAGTTCAGATTGCTGTCGAGAGCGGTCACAGTGGTGCACTGTGGGATAGCTCCCGAAGGCCAATAACATCGAATTGCGGCCACACTAACCCTAATTCGAAATGACAATATCGATTTCGGCGCTACTCTGCTCGTCGGGGAGGAGTACAGAAATCGATTTTAAGAGCCCTTTATTTCAAAAGAAATGGCTTCGTTGTGTGGATGGGTGCAGGGTTAATTCGATTTAACACTGCTAAATTCGAATTAAACTCATAGTGTAGACCAGGCCTTGGTCTGCGATTTTCAAAGGGGCCCTAGAGAATTAGACATCCAATCTTTTTCCTTCTGTGTCTGGGCCCCTTTAAAAGTCCCAGCTTTATTTTCCTAGTTCTCCTTTTCTCCTCTGTGAAATGCAGAAAAAATCCACTCTCTGTCTGTTTTGTGTTTTTAGATTGACAGCTGTTTGGGGTAGGGCCTGTCTCTCACTATGTGAATGTCTGGTGCCTATTTTGAGAGAGACGATGGGCCAGTGGTTAGGGCTCTGACAGCAAACTCCAAAACCTGGGTTTAATTTCTTGCTCTGACTGCCACAGTGGCCTGTGTATGTTACTTGGACTGTCTGCCACAATTGCCTCTCTGTACAATATTTATTATAGCTTATCCCTATGTCACAGAGGTCTGAGGATAATTACTTTAAATACTGTGAAGTGCTCAGTTACTATGGTATGAGGGGCCACATAAGTACATTGATAACACAATGGACCGTGATTTCAATCTGTGTTTCACTGTGCTTCTGTCACTCGGCCTCCTGCAGCAGCAATACTGGTGTAAGGGGTACAAAAATTCCTTGTTCTGAACTCTCTTTTTGCTTGTGTGTAACCTATCACCAGCTTTCTCCACCCTGCTGTAGCTAATACATCTTTGTGCTCCTTGGCCTCTTGCTTGGGTAGAGTTTTCATGAATTTCTGGGGGTGGAGCGTGATGGTAACTGCTGCTTCATAGATTAGCAGGACAATGTGTCTGCGTTTGAGCCCAGATGGGAATAGAACATCTCCTCTGCCTCTCTGGTCTGTGGTTCATGGGGTAACTGAAGTGAAGTGAAGCTCAGCAATCCTTCCTAAAGGGACAGTTCTGGTTTGTGCCTGAAGTAGGGAGCGGCCTGACAGGGCTGGGGATGGGGGCAGGTCTGGTGTTTGATGCCTGTGTCCAGTCCAGGAGGTGACTGGCTGTGTGTGGGAATGGACATTGCCTGAGAGAAACTCAGGATATGTCTTCAGTGCAGATTTAACCTGGGTGATTGACACCTGGGTCTAAGCACTGGGGTTAGCCTAGCCAGGCTGTGAGCAGCCACCCTGCAAGCACTCCACAAGTTACAGTGTCCTCACTGGTGCTGCACTCAACTTGTGTATGTCCCTATAACTTCTGGGGGCTCATCCCATGGTTCTTAGCACTGCAGGGAGCTGAGACGCCCTATGATTCGTTTTCATTGAATCGGGGGAGGACTCTCTGTCCTTATGAGCACAGGGGGACATTGTGGGAAGGATTTGAAGGACTATTAGCACTCAAGTGACATAGCCTTCACTTTCACTGCAAAGTGGATGGTTTACCAGCTGAGTGAAAGAAGCCTGGCCTTTAGCCTTTATCCCCGATGAGCCAGCCAACCTGGCTTTACTTCTGTTTGAGGCATTAGGAAACTATTAGTGGAAGGTGTGTCCAGTTCTGGTATCCACACTCCAAGAATTGGAAAGGGACTTACAAAAGTGCCACAAGAATGATTCGAGGTCTGGAAAATCTACCTTAGAGTGAGCGACTAAAGGAGCTCAGTCTATTTAGTTTATCCAGGAGAAGGTTAAGAGGTGTATTGAACAGAGCCCAAAGATACCTACATGGGGAGAAAATGTCTGACAGCAGAGGGCTCCTTAATCTAGCAGACAAAGTCAGACTGAAATCCAGTGACTGAAACCTGGAGCTGGACAAATTCAGGCCAGTCACAAGGTGCAAATGTTGAGGCGAGTGAACTATTGGAGAAATTACCTAGAGTTGTGGTGTACTCTCCATCACTTGGAGTCTTTAATCGACCCATGGATGTTGCTCTCTAAGAAATAGAGTCTAGCTTAACAACAAGATATGGGCTTGATTAGGAATCTCTGGGTGAGGTTCTCTAGTCCAGTGTTTCTCAAATGCGGCCACCAGCCACTTTTCATGCGGCCATGACAGTTTCCTGGGTGGTGATGGGGTGTGTGTGTCAAAGCAGTGGCACTTACCCCTCCCTCCCTGTTGTTTCTGGATGCAACACCCTGCATCATCTCTGCAGACAGGTGGGGCACAACACTGGAGGAACAAAGGGAGGTGGTGGAGCATGGGATTTAGCCCTGGGGTGGTTGGGCAGCAGGCTCCAGTGGCAACTCCAGCCTCCAGCAGCATGGCTTCGGGTGCTGACCTTGGCTCTGGCCATGTGGTGCAGCTCCTGGCTCCAGTCCCGGGCTTCAGCCACAGTGCTTTGGGTGCTGAACCACGGTTCTGGCCATGTAGCAGCAGGTGCTGACTCGGATCCAGCCGCACAGCCCCCAGGCTCCAACTCTGGCCACAGCTCTGGTCCATGTGAGCATGCTCAGTACAAGCCAAGCAGCAAATCTGGGGGGCATATGATCCTGCATGCCTGCATCATGGACTTCAGAAAAGCAGACTTTAGCAAACTCAGAGAAGTAATAGGTATGGTCCCAGAGGAAGAATATTTAAGGGGAAGAAGGAGTTAAGAAGAGCTGGCAGTATCTGAGAGAGAATATTTAAGGCACAACAAGAAAGACCCCCAATGCAAATGAAAGATAGGAAGAATAGTAAGAGGCCAATATGGCTGAATATGGAGCTTTTTTACTGAGCTGAAAATCAAAAAGCAATCCAACAAAAAGTGGAAAAATGGATAAATTACTAAGGATGATTATTGAAGAACAGGAGAAGCATGTTGAGTTAAAAATGAGAAAGGCTGGGGGGCACAAAATTAGTTTCACGTAGCAATGGACATAAAAGGAAATAAGAAGAGATTCTATAACTATATTAGGAACAAGAAAAAGATGAAGAAAAGTGTAGGCCCACTACTTAGCAGGGAAGGATAGCTAACAATGAATACCATCAAGAAGACTGAGCTCTTTAATGCCTATTTTACTTCAGTTTTCACTAAAGATAATTATGATCAGATGCTTAACACTACTAGCTGAAGAATGTTTAGTAAAGTTAGAGGTATTCAAGTTGGCAGGGCCTGACCATATGTACCCTAGGATACTTAAGGAACTAGCTGAGGTAATCTCAGAAAACATTAGCAATTATTTTTGAGAACTCATGGAGAACAGGTTAGGTCCCAGTGGACTGGAGAAAGTGAAACTGACTTCCTATTTTTAAAAGGGGAACAAAGAGGACCCAGAGAATTATTGACAAGTCAGCTGAACTTTGATATCTGGATAGCTACTGAAACAATATTTTAAACAATCAATTTGTAAATACCTAGAGGATAGCAGGGTTATAAGGAATAGCTAACATAGATTTGTCAAGTACAAATCAAGCTAAAACCAACTAATTTATTTCTTTGACAAGGTTACTCTCCTAGTGCATAGGGAAGTAGCACTAGACATGATTTAGCTTGATTTTAGTAAGGATTTGACACAATCCCACTATCATATGCAACCTAGGGAATATAGTCTAAATCAGTGATCTCCAACCTTTTTACGCACAAGATCACTTTTTGAATTTAAGTGCGACCCAGGATCTACCCCGCTTCTCCCCGAGGCCCCTGCCCCTTCTCCAAAGCCCCGCCGCACTCACTCCATCCTGCACTCCTTTTATCTCTCACTCTTCCCCCACCCTCACTCACTTTGACCATGCTGGGGCAGGGGGTTGGGGTTCAGGAGGGGGTGTGGGCTCTGGGCTGAGGCCGAGGAGTTTGGAGGGTGGGAGGGGGCTCTGGGCTGAGCCTGAGGCAGAGGGTTGGAGTGCAGGAGGGGTGCAAGCCCAGGGAGAAAGTTTGGGTACAGGAGGGAGTTCCTGGCTGGGACAGAGTATTGGGGTACAGAAGGGGGTACAGGATGCGAGCTCTGGGAGGGAGTTTGGGTGCAGAAGGGGGCTCCAGTCTGAGGCAGAGTGTTGTGTTACGGGAGGGGGTATAGGGTGCTGGGGGGGGTTAGGGCTGGGGCAGGGGGTTGGGGTACGGGAGGGGTTGAGGGGTGAAAGCTTTGGGAGGGAGTTTGGGTGCAGGAGGCCCCAGGCTGGGGCAGAGTGTAGGGGTCCAGGAGGGGGTATGGGGTGCTGGCTCCAGGAGGGGGGGTTAGGGCTAGGGCAGGGGGTTGGGGTGCAGGAGAGGGTTCAGGTGCAGGAGGGCATATGGGGTGCTAGTTCCGGAAGGGGGCTCAGGGCTGGGGGTTGCGGTGCGGGCTCCTGCCGGGTGGCACTTACCTCGGGCAGCTCCCAGTCAGTGGTAGGCTCCCTGCCTGCCATGGCCCCATGCTGCTCCCAGAAGCAGCCAGCACGGGTTGGGGGGGCATGTGGCTCCACACACTGCTCCTGCCTACTTGTGAAACAGGTTAATATAATTCTGGCATGTATAAACAGAGACGTTGTGTGTAAGACACAGGAGGTAGTTGTCTTTTGTCTACTTGGCACTGCTATGTGGTGACATACTGTATTCAGCTTTAAACACCACACCTTAAGAAAGATGTGGACAGGAGGGATAGCTCACTGGGGGAGGAGGGATAGCTCAGTGGTTTGAGCATTGGCCTGCTAAACCTAGGGTTGTGAGTTCAATCTTTGAGGGGGCCACTTAGGGATCTGGGGCAAAATCAGTACTTGGTCCTGCTAGTGAAGGCAGGGGGCTGGACTCAATGACCTTTCAAGGTCCCTTCCAGTTCTAGGAGATAAGATATCTCCATTATTTTATTTATTTAAATAGGACAGAGTGCAGAGGATAGTGACAAAAGTGATAAAAGATTTAGAAAACGTTAGCTATGAGAAAAGGTTACAATAACTGGGGATGTTTAGTTGTGAGAAAAAAGGACTGAAGGGAGACCTTATAACAGTCTTCAAACATGTTACTGGGTGTTATAAAAAGGATAGTGATCAGTTGTTCTCTATGTGCACTGAAGATAGCAGAAGAAGTAATTGGCTTACCGTGCAGCAACTGAGATTTAGGTTGGCTATTAGGAAAAACTCTCTAACTGTAAGGATATTTAAGCACTAGAACAGTTATCAAGGCAGGTTCTAGAATCCCTGTCACTGAACATTTTTAAGAACAGGGTGGACAAACACCTGTTAGAGATTGAGTAGGTTTATTTGGTCCCACCTCAGCACAGGGAATTGGACTAGTCAGGGACCATTGCCCCATTATGCAAGGTGCTGAATGGGGACACCTAGTGAAACACAAGTATCAGAGTGGTAGCCGTGTTAGTCTGAATCTGTAAAAAGCAACAGAGGGTCCTGTGGCACCTTTAAGACTAACAGAAGTATTGGGAGCATAAGCTTTCGTGGGTAAGAACCTCACTTCTTCAGATGCTAGTGAAACACAGTCTCCAGATGAAAGAGCTCTAAGTCTAACTAATATAGAATCATAGAAATGTAGGGCTGAAAGGGACCTCAAGAAGTGAGGCAGGACCAAGTAAACCTACATTATCCCTGACATGTTTATGGAACCATTTTTTTAAAGCCTCCAGCAATGGGGATTGCACAGCCTCCCTTGGAAGCCTATTCCAGAGCTAAACTACCCTTCTAGGTAGAAAGGTTTTTTCCTAATATCTGACCAAAATCTCCCTCGCTGCAAGTTAAATCTATTACTTCTAGTCTTACCTCAATTCATCACCATCCTCTTTTTATCAGCTTCTAATATATTTGAAGACTGTAATCAGGTGGATCCCCCCCTCAGTCTTTTTTTTCTCAAGACTAAACATGTACATGTTTTTTAACCTTTCCTTATAACTCGTATTTTTGAAATCTTTTATCATTTTTGTTGCTCTCCTCTGGACTCTCTCTAATTTTTCCACATCTTTCCTAGAGTGTGGTACTCAGAATTGGACACAGTTCTCAAACTGAGCCCTCCTCAGTGCTGAGTAGAGCAGGACAATTATGTCCTGTGTCTTACATACAACACTCCTGTTAATACACCCCAGAATATTATCCCTCCTCATGAGGTTGGTGAGTTGGTGCATGTTCTGTCTTGTGTTGGGGAGAGGTAGGTGTGGCAGGAGAGGGGGTGTAGTTGTCAGTGATGGGAGAGTGGTTGTATCTCAGATAGCTAGAGAGGGTAGCAACTCTGCTCAGCTCCCAAGGGGAATAAGTTAGGGCAGTTTCCTAGACAGAGGTAGTGAATCCTTGCTCCAGATCAGATCTTGTATGGTTTATAGTCCAGACCCTGGAGGGGATGGGAGGGGAGAGCAGGGAGCCTCTCTGCACTTTCCTGCTCAGATCCTGGATCTGGAAGGAGTAACAGAACTGATCTTAATGAACAAGTTTCTTTGCCCCACAAGCAGGATTTCTGATTTTCAAACCTGACATCATCTCCTGGCTGGATCAAGGAGAGGAGCCATGGCTCCCTGATCTCCATGGATACAAGGAAAGAGAGATCCTGAGAAACACCCACACAGGTGAGGATTGTGCAAAACTAATTCAGAAACCAAATATTCTATCCTCCTGGCAAACATCAATCATGAATTGTTATCAAGTGTGTCTGACCCTTTAGCCCCGCCTTCATCTATTTTCAGAGGATGTGGAGGAAGGATGGGTCCCCGCCTCTCTCTTCTTGGGAAAGGTTTGGAGGGAGAGTAGGTAGGATTCAGCCCCTGATTTTTTTTTTTATCTGCTCAACAATTACTTTGGTTTGTTCCCCCCTTTTCTGTTCCCCTTTCTGAGGTTCCCATCCCCCCCGGCACAGGGACTGACTCCTGTCTGGATTCTCTCTCTGTCCCAGCAGATGATGGGATGGTGAGTGAGATTGAGGAGGAGAATCCTGAGCAGGAAGGTCCTGAGCAAGTGGAACCACAGGGGACAGTATCGGGAAGAGCTGAAGGGGATATTTCCCAGAGTCCTGAGGAGGGAGAAGACCATGAGGGTCAGAGCAAGCCAGAGACAGAGCAAGGAAACCACTCAGAGGAGAGACAGGGTAAATCCAAAGGAATTAGGAAAATCAAAGAAACTGTTCAACAGAGAAGCCCCACTGGAGAAAGACCCTACACATGTGGTGACTGTAGGAAAAGCTTCCAATACAGATCAGCCCTTATTAGACACCAGAGAATCCACACAGGAGAGAGACCCTACAAGTGTCTCGACTGTGGGAAAAGCTTCAGACAGACCTCAGCCCTTAGTAAACATCATACACTCCACACAGGAGAGAGACCCTATGAGTGTCTAGAGTGTGGGAAAAGCTTCCATCAGAGGTTCCACCTTATTAAACATCAGAGAATCCACACGGGAGAGCGACCCTATGAATGCCTTATGTGTGGGAAAAGCTTCAGTGAGAATTCACAGCTTCTATCTCATCAGAGAACCCACACAGGAGAGAGACCCTATAACTGCCCCGATTGCGGGAAAAGCTTCCGTCATAGATCAGTCCTCATTGAACATCAGAGAATCCACACGGGAGAGAAACCCTACAAATGCAATGAGTGCGGGAAAAGCTTCAGTCGGTTCTCTCACCTCCTATCACATCAGAGAACCCACACAGGAGAGAAACCCTATAACTGCCCTGACTGTGGGAAAAGCTTCAGTGAAAGCTCAACCCTTATTCAACATCAGAGAATCCACACGGGAGAGAAACCCTACAAATGCAAAGAGTGTGGGAAAAGCTTCAGTCACATCTCACACTTCCTAACACATCAGAGAATTCACACAGGAGAGAAACCCTATAACTGCCCTGATTGTGGGAAAAGCTTCAGTCACAACTCAACTCTTACTCAACATCGGAGTAGCCACACAGGAGAGAAACCCTACAAGTGCAATGAGTGTGGGAAAAGCTTCAGCCGGATCTCACGCCTCCTTTCGCATCAGAGAATCCACACAGGAGAGAAACCCTATAACTGCTCTGACTGCGGGAAAAGCTTCCGTCAGAGGTCAGTCCTTGTTACTCACCAGAGAATCCACACAGGGGAGAAACCATTTCAATGCCCAGAATGTGGGAAAAGCTTCACTGTGAGCTCAACCCTCACTAAACATAGGAGAATCCACAGTGGAGAAAGACCCTATGAGTGTATTGACTGTGGGAAAAGCTTCAGTCAGAATTCACAGCTTCTATCACATCAGAGAACCCACACAGGAGAGAGACCCTATAACTGCCCCGATTGCGGGAAAAGCTTCCGTCATAGCTCAGTCCTTATTGAACATCGGAGAATCCACATGGGAGAGAAACCCTTCAAATGTGCTGAGTGTGGGAAAAGCTTCAGAATCCACACTGGAGAGAAACTCTATAACTGCCCTGACTGCGGGAAAAGCTGATGTCAGAGGTCAGTCCTTGTTCCTCACCAGAGAATCCACACAGGGGAGAAACCCTTTTAATGCCCAGAATATGGGGAAAGCTTCACTGTAAGCTCAGTCCTTACTAAACATAAGAGAATCCACAGTGGAGAAAGACCCTATGAGTGTATTGACTGTGGGAAAGGCTTCAGTCATATCTCACACTTTCAATGACATCAGGGATCCTTATAAATGCCCTGACTGTGGGAAAGGCTTGCGGCACAGCTCAGACCTCATAACACATAAGGGAATCCAGAGATCACAAAACCAAGAATTGCCCTGGCTGGGGAAGGGCTAAGTGAATAACACCTTTGCCAATTCCCACAAATCTCAGAGGGTCAGGCCAGACCTGGTAGGAGTGGCCATGTAATGAGGACATGGTGTAGTTATAAAGCAGAAAATGAAATGACCTTCCTGGAGCAAAGCTGTGTAGAACAAGAGTCTGAGATGAGACTTCCAAATTGTGATGGGATTTTATTATAATTTTCCAGATGCTTCCATTGACCTTCTGTCATAACTATAAAGGGAAGGGTAATAGCTGTCCTGTGTACAGTACTATAAAAATCCCTCCTGGCCAGAGACTCCAAAATCCTTTTCCCTGTAAAGGGTTAAGAAGCTCAGGTAACCTGGCTGGCATCTGACCTAAAGGACCAATAAGGGGACAAGATACTTTCAAATCTTGGGGGGGGAAGGCTGTTGTTTGTGTTCTTTGTTTGGGAGTGTGTTCGTTCTCGGGACTGAGAGGGACCAGACATCAATCTAGGTTCTCCACATCTTTCTAAACAAGTCTCTCCTATTTCAAACTTGTAAGTAAATAGCCAGGCAAGGCGTGTTAGTTTTCCTTTGTTTTCTCAACTTGTAAATGTACCTTTTACCAGAGTGTTTATCTTTGTTTGCTGTACTTTGAACCTGAGACTAGAGGGGAGTCCTCTGAGCTCTTTAAGTTTGATTACCCTGTAAGGTTAATTTCCATACTGATTTTACAGAGATGATTTTTACCTTTTTCTTTAATTAAAAACCTTCTTTTTAAGAACCTGATTGATTTTTCCTTGTTCAAGATCCAAGGGGTTTGGATCTTGTTTCACCAGGAGTTGGTGGGAGGAAGGAGGGGGGATGGTTAATTTCTCCTTGTTTTAGATCCAAGGGGTTTGGATCTGTTTTCACCAGGGATTTGGTGAAGGTTTTTCAAGGTTTCCCAGGAATGGAATCCATTGAAATGGTGGCAGCCGAACCAGAGCTAAGCTGGTAGTTAAGCTTAGAAGTTTTCATGCAGGCCCCTACATTTGTACCCTAAAGTTCAAAGTGGGGATCCAGCCTTGACATGGTGGCAGAGCGGTGGGATCATTTTAAACCCAAAAGCCAGTGAGATTTTTTTTTCCTTCTAGCTGCTTGGAAAGCCAAGCTGGAAGTAGATAGATGCATATCTTATCTCTCCTTGCCTGAAGGCAGAGGTGTTAAGTTTTTTAACAGGTCCTTTGTTAAGAGAAGTGTTCAAATGGGCAAACAAAGCTAAAGGGAATTTACAAGCTGAATTGTTTTTTTTTTCTTTTTACATCCTCGGGAGTAGCTAGTTAGAAAGTCTCTGTTAACTCAGCAGCAGCCAGAGCTGAGAGCTTCCCAGTTTCAGTCAACTGCAGAGGGGGTGACCCAGCACAAAAAAAAAAAAAAAAAAAAAACAGGAAAATGACTACAAAAGAAGAAAAAGCCAAAGAGGAGGCCCACAAGAGAGCTATGGAGCTGAAAGAAAAAGAGATAGAGCTGAGAGACAGAGAAGAAAAAGCCAAAGAGGGGGCCCACAAGAGAGAGATGGAGCTAAAAGAAAGAGAAGAAAAAGCCAAAGAGGAGGCCCACAAGAGAGAGATGGAGCTGAAAGAAAAAGAGATGGAGGAGAGAGAAAAAGAAAGGAAGCATGAACTGGAAGTAGCAAAGGCTAAGCAGGATGCACCAGCCAATGCTAACAACCCCCCTCCAGGTACCACTTCCCATCCCAGAAAATTCCCCACCTACAAGGCAGGCGATGATACTGAGGCCTTCTTAGAAAATTTTGAAAGGGCCTGCCTTGGATACAGCATCGCTGCAGACCAGTACATGGTAGATCTGAGGCCGCAGCTCAGTGGACCCTTAGCAGAGGTGGCGGCTGAAATGCCTAAGGAACACATGAACAGTTATGAACTTTTTAAAAACAAGGCCAGACTCAGAATGGGGCTAACACCCGAGCATGCCCGTCGGAGGGTCAGAGCCCTAAAGTGGAAACCGGATGTGTCATTTACCCGTCATGCCTACCACATTGACAAAAATTGTGATGCCTGGGTATCAGGAGCAAATGTTAAATCTCTGGAAGACCTGCTTTCCCTAGTAAAAATGGAGCAGTTTTTAGAGGGTGTTCCTGAGGAAATAGAAAGGTATATCCTAGATAGGAAGCCCAAAACTGTAACTGAGGCGGGGGAGATTGGAGCCCAATGGGTGGAGGTGGCAGAAAAGAAAAAAACTAGTAGCAGTTGGAGCGAATATCAGAAGGGGCAAGCCGAAACAAAACCTTACCACCGGGGACAACCCAAGGCCCCACCCACATCCCAAGGGAAACCCCAGACGCCTTCTCACCCCACCACACCAGTCTCCACCAACCAACATCGTCCCGGTGATACCTTAGCAGGGCGATGTTTTAAATGTAATGAACTGGGACATATAAAGGCTCACTGCCCCAAGAACCCCAACCGATTACAGTTCATTACACCCCAATCACACCAAAGATCCCCAAACCCAGCTGCCTCTCTCATACCCTCGGAGCGAAGGGAAACCTTGAGAGTGGGCGGAAAGAAGGTTACCGCTTGGAGGGACACTGGGGCTCAAGTGTCAACTATCCACCAATCCCTAGTGGACCCCAAACTCATCAACCCGGAGGCTACAGTGACAATTCAACCCTTCGTGTCACAGTCTGTAACCTTGCCTACAGCCACGTTGCATGTCCAGTACAAGGGCTGGTCAGGAATGTGGACTTTTGCAGTCTATGACAATTATCCCATTCCCATGCTGCTGGGGGAAGATTTGGCCAACCATGTGAAGCTAGCCAAGAGGGTGGGAATAGTCACCCGCAGCCAGGCTAAGCAAGCTTTCACCCCCATCCCTGTTCCTGAGCCGTCCACCAGGGCCCCGTCTGTGTTACCAGAGACCCAAACAACGGTGGTGGAACCGGATCCCCTGCCAACGACTGCAACAGCCGTAGTGGATCCAATCCCAGAGACCCAACCAAAGCCAGTCCCAGAACCGGAACTGGCAACGCAACCAGCACCAGAACCATTGCCAGCACTGAGTCCAGCGCTTGCAAACCCGTCTACAACTCCAACACCAGAGGGCACCAGCGAGCCTGAACTGGCAGAAGCAGCAGATAACCCTACCCAAGAGGCTCAGCCAGAGCCTGAGATACCACATAGTGCACCAGTGGACAGCGGTTCACAGTCAATGGAAACAACCCCAGCACCTGCATCGCTTCCAGCGGGACCAAGCCCCAGTCCACAGTCCAAGGAGGAACTGATGTCTCCAGCATCAAGGGAACAGTTCCAGGCCGAGCAGGAAGCAGATGACAGCCTTCAGAAAGCTTGGGCGGCGGCGCGGAGCACCCCACCGCCTCTCAGCTCTTCTAACCGATCCCGGTTTGTTGTAGAACAAGGACTTTTATACAAGGAGACTCTTTCTGGTGGGCACCAGGAAGACTGGCATCCTCAAAGACAGTTGGTAGTTCCCACTAAGTATCGGGTAAAGCTCTTGAGCTTAGCCCATGATCATCCCAGTGGCCATTCTGGGGTGAACAGAACCAAAGACTGGTTGGGGAAGTCCTTCCACTGGGAGGGAATGGGCAAGGACGTTGCTAAATATGTCCGGTCTTGTGAGGTGTGCCAACGAGTGGGAAAGCCCCAAGACCAGGTTAAAGCCCCTCTCCAGCCACTATCCATAATTGAGGTCCCATTTCAGCGCGTAGCTGTGGATATTCTGGGTCCTTTCCCAAAGAAGACACCCAGAGGAAAGCAGTACGTTCTGACTTTCATGGATTTTGCTACCCGATGGCCGGAAGCAGTACCCTTAAGCAACACCAGGGCTAAAAGTGTGTGCCAGGCATTAACAGACATTTTTGCCAGGGTAGGTTGGCCCTCCGACATCCTTACAGATTCGGGAACTAATTTCCTGGCAGGGACCATGGAAAACCTGTGGGAAGCTCATGGGGTGAATCACTTGGTTGCCACCCCTTACCACCATAAAACCAATGGCCTGGTGGAGAGGTTTAATGGAACTTTGGGGGCCATGATATGTAAATTCGTAAATGAACACTCCAATGATTGGGACCTCGTGTTGCAGCAGTTGCTTTTTGCCTACAGGGCTGTACCACATCCCAGTTTAGGGTTTTCACCATTTGAACTTGTGTATGGCCGCGAGGTTAAGGGGCCATTACAGTTGGTGAAGCAGCAATGGGAGGGGTTTACGCCTTCTCCAGGAACTAACATTCTAGACTTTGTAAGCAACCTACAAAGCACCCTCCGACACTCTTTAGCCCTTGCTAAAGAAAACCTAAAGGATGCTCAGGAAGAGCAAAAGGCCTGGTATGATAAACATTCCAGAGAACGGTCCTTCAAAGTAGGAGACCAAGTCATGGTCTTAAAGGTGCTCCAGGCCCATAAAATGGAAGCGTCGTGGGAAGGACCATTCACGGTCCAGGAGCGCCTAGGAGCTGTTAACTATCTCATAGCCTCCCCCACCTCCAACATAAAGCCTAAGGTATACCATGTTAATTCTCTTAAGCCCTTTTATTCCAGAGAATTAAACGTTTGCCAGTTTACAGCCCAGGAAACCGATGACGCAGAGTGGCCTGAAGGTGTCTACTACGAAGGAAAAAAGGATGGTGGCGTGGAAGAGGTGAACCTCTCCACGACCCTTGGACGTCTGCAGCGACAGCAGATCAAGGAGCTGTGCACAAGCTTTGCACCAATTTTCTCAGCCACTCCAGGATGGACCGAACGGGCATACCACTCCATTGACACAGGTAATGCTCACCCTATTAGAACCCCACCCTACCGGAAATCACCTCATGCCAAAACTGCTATACAAAGGGAGATCCAGGACATGCTACAGATGGGTATAATCCGCCCCTCTAAGAGTGCATGGGCATCTCCAGTGGTTCTAGTTCCCAAACCAGATGGGGAAATACGCTTTTGCGTGGACTACCGTAAGCTAAATGCTGTAACTCGTCCTGACAACTATCCAATGCCACGCACAGATGAGCTATTGGAGAAATTGGGACATGCCCAATTCATCTCTACTGTAGACTTAACCAAGGGGTACTGGCAAGTACCACTAGATGAACCCGCTAAGGAAAGGTCAGCCTTCGTCACCCAGGCAGGGGTGTATGAATTCAATGTACTCCCTTTCGGGTTGCGAAATGCACCCGCCACCTTCCAAAGACTTGTAGATGGTCTCCTAGCGGGATTGGGAGAATCTGCAGTTGCCTACCTCGATGATGTGGCCATTTTTTCTGATTCATGGGCAGAGCACATGGAGCACCTGGAAAAAGTTTTCGAGCGCATCCAGCAGGCAGTACTAACTGTTAAGGCTAAAAAGTGTCAAATAGGCCAAAACAGAGTGACTTACCTGGGGCACCAGGTGGGTCAAGGAACTATAAATCCCCTACAGGCCAAAGTGGATGCTATCCAAAAGTGGCCGGTTCCAAAGTCTAAGAAACAGGTCCAATCCTTCTTAGGCTTGGCTGGATATTATAGGCGATTTGTACCCCACTACAGCCAAATCGCCGCCCCGCTGACAGACCTAACCAGAAAGAAACAGCCAAATGCAGTTCAGTGGACTGATGAGTGTCAAAAGGCCTTTAACCAGCTTAAGGCAACACTCATGTCTGACCCTGTGCTAAGGGCCCCAGACTTTGACAAACCGTTCCAAGTAACCACAGATGCATCCGAGCGAGGCGTGGGAGCAGTTTTAATGCAGGAAGGACCGGATCAAGAATTCCATCCTGTCGTATTTCTCAGTAAGAAACTGTCTGAGAGGGAAAGCCATTGGTCAATCAGCGAAAAGGAATGCTATGCCATTGTGTACGCGCTGGAAAAGCTACGCCCATATGTTTGGGGACGGCGTTTCCAACTACAAACAGACCATGCTGCGCTACAGTGGCTTCATACCGCCAAGGGAAATAACAAAAAACTTCTTCGGTGGAGTTTAGCTCTCCAAGATTTTGATTTTTTAATACAACACATTTTGGGAGCTTCTAACAAAGTGGCTGATGCACTCTCCCAGGAAAGTTTCCCAGAGTTAACTGATTAACAATTGTTCTTGGAATGAAACATACTGTTAGTTTTTATATAATCAGTAGTATGTCTAAAGGTACATGTGTCTTATTAACTCTGTTTTCTCCTAGAACTCCAGGAAGAAATCACAGCCAGTGTGGAACCGAACATCCAACACTATCTGTGATTTGGGGGGCGTGTCATAACTATAAAGGGAAGGGTAATAGCTGTCCTGTGTACAGTACTATAAAAATCCCTCCTGGCCAGAGACTCCAAAATCCTTTTCCCTGTAAAGAGTTAAGAAGCTCAGGTACCCTGGCTGGCATCTGACCTAAAGGACCAATAAGGGGACAAGATACTTTCAAATCTTGGGGGGGGAAGGCTGTTGTTTGTGTTCTTTGTTTGGGAGTGTGTTCGTTCTCGGGACTGAGAGGGACCAGACATCAATCCAGGTTCTCCACATCTTTCTAAACAAGTCTCTCCTATTTCAAACTTGTAAGTAAATAGCCAGGCAAGGCGTGTTAGTTTTCCTTTGTTTTCTCAACTTGTAAATGTACCTTTTACCAGAGTGTTTATCTTTGTTTGCTGTACTTTGAACCTGAGACTAGAGGGGAGTCCTCTGAGCTCTTTAAGTTTGATTACCCTGTAAGGTTAATTTCCATACTGATTTTACAGAGATGATTTTTACCTTTTTCTTTAATTAAAAACCTTCTTTTTAAGAACCGGATTGATTTTTCCTTGTTCAAGATCCAAGGGGTTTGGATCTTGTTTCACCAGGAGTTGGTGGGAGGAAGGAGGGGGGATGGTTAATTTCTCCTTGTTTTAGATCCAAGGGGTTTGGATCTGTTTTCACCAGGGATTTGGTGAAGGTTTTTCAAGGTTTCCCAGGAATGGAATCCATTGAAATGGTGGCAGCCGAACCAGAGCTAAGCTGGTAGTTAAGCTTAGAAGTTTTCATGCAGGCCCCTACATTTGTACCCTAAAGTTCAAAGTGGGGATCCAGCCTTGACACCTTCTCTATTGAAATTTGGTCTTGTATACTTAGAATCATCCTTATTTTATATGCTGTGACTTCGCATTAACTCTTGATAGTTTTTTAGGCTGGTATCCACCGAGGGACGCTGTGACACTCACTATTGCAGAGACTACATTTTTTGGCACCTAGAAAATCACAGGAACAACACTGGAATCAAGGAAGCCTGAGTTAGGAGCACCGGCTCCCTCTCTACAATGAATGAGGAGAGATAGGTGCCTTAGAATGAGATTCACAAAAGCTGGCATGCTAGGTCAGGCGCTGCCTAAGCTAGCCAATGGGAGATGATGACCAGAGGGATGTGTGTTAACCTCACCCCTCCCAGGGGCATAGGAACCTATCTCTGTTTGTGATTGACAAACCAAGGAAGGTATTATGCGGTGGGGCCTGGTCTAGTAAGTGTATTCAGAAGCTGCCTAAGTCCGCACAAAACAGTGAGGAAAATTCTCCTAAGAACATCAACGGACTATGTTTTAGCATTTGAATGTGACAACTTTTTAACTGAAACTGATGTGGTGCTGATTTAAACTGCCTGCTTGCACCTGTAACTGCCAGTTACTGTTCACACCTTGTCTGTGTAGTGCTGAGCTCATTTAAATTGTCTTATTAATTATCTGTCTTACTGCCTAAAAGAGCTACCCTTTAGATCTTTGGTTTGGCGAGGATATAACTAAATCTCAGCTGTGCTTACTGTGTTATCCCAGCTTTGTTGAAATCCATTGCTTGATGGTTAATTTTCTTTTGTTGTCTTGTTTCAACTCAATTCCTAACTTTAAGTGCTACTGGGAACTAGCAACTTTGTCAATCACTGTTCTGCTCATGCCTGTATCTTAGGCTGTGGCTACACTATGAGGCTTTTAGCGACACGACTGTGCTGCTACAGCCGTGTTGCTAAAAGGCATGCAGTGTAGCTGCTGTTTGTCAGCAGGAGAGCTGTGCAGTCTATATGGTTTTATAAAAACTTGATAATAAGTCAATATAATGTAACTGAGATAGTTTTAGAGAAAATACGGTAATAAGTGAATGTAACGTAACTGGGATATGCCTCATGCAAAAGGTCTCTTGTAAGGTATCATTACAAAGTTTATAATCTACTGAGTATGATCATCTGATTTGTATAAATGTACCACTCTTGTATCTAAAACTAGAAATATAAAATGTAACTCTGAGGGCCTATTGTAATTGTGTAAAGTGTGGACCATTAATGATGGTTTGGAATCTTGATGACTCCCATTGTCTGCAGATGGCTGTATTTACCTGTGAGTCTTCCTGTATATGTGTGTGCTGGCAAGTGAGTAATGAAGTCTTGCAGTGACATGTGATCATGTCACCTGAACTGGAATCCATCTTTAACCTGGTGCTTTTCCAGTGAGGGGGGGGTGGAAAATCAGAGAGACAAAGAGTTCCCGCCTTATGCAAAAGATATATAAAGGGGGGAAGAGAACAGAGAGAGAGAGGAGCCATCATGAAGAATCCCCTAGCTACCACCTGAGCTGCAACAAGAGCTGTACCAGGGGAAAGAATTGTGCCCAGGCCTGGAAGGTGTCCAGTCTGAGAAAAAACGTACTGAAGCATCTCTGAGGGTGAGATTATCTGTATTCAGTTTGATTAGGCAAAGATTTGCGCATTTTATTTTATTTTGCTTGGTGACTTACTTTGTTCTGTCTGTTACTACTTTGAACCACTTAAATCCTACTGTCTGTATTTAATAAAATCACTTTTTATTTAGTAATTTACTCAGAGTATGTATTAATACCTGGGGGAGCAAACAACTGTGCATATCTCTCTATCAGTGTTATAGAGGGCGAACAATTTATGAGTTTGCCCTGCATAAGCTTTATGCAGGGTAAAACGGATTTATCTGGGTTTAGACTCCATTGGGAGTTGGGCATCTGAGTGCTAAAGACAAGCGCACTACTGCGAGCTGTTTTCGGGTAAACTTGCAGCTTTGGGACAGGAGATTCAGACCCTGGATCTGTGTGTGGAGCCAGACGGGAGTGTCTGGCTCAGCAAGACAGGGTGCTGGAGTCCTGAGCTGGCAGGGAAAACACAAGCAGGGGTAGTCTTTGCACATCGGGTGGCAGCTCCCAAGGGGGTTTCTGTGATCCAACCCGTCACACCTGTATCTTAGGCTGTGGCTACACTATGAGGCTTTTAGCGACACGACTGTGCTGCTACAGCCGTGTTGCTAAAAGGCATGCAGTGTAGCTGCTGTTTGTCAGCAGGAGAGCTGCTGTTTGTAGGCAGGAGAGTGCTCCTGCCAACAAAACGCTGTTCACACTGGTGCTTTTCGTCAGTAAAACTTTTGTCGTGTTTTTTTAACACCCCTGAACAACAAAAAGTTTTGCCGACCAAGTGCCAGTGTAGACAAATCCTTACACTCATGCCCTCCAGCTGTGCTGCTTTTGCATGTGTGAGTGAGAATTACCTGCCTGTGAGAGAAATATCCTTAGATCTGTCTCCCTTGGAATATTACACTGTGCGTGTGAGTAACCAAAGCTATCTTCTGACTTCAGATTCACACTTCAATCTTTACTTGTGTGGCTTCTAACCTTTAGAATACTCTTACTTGTAAAATAATTTTAGCTATGTTGTGTGTGTTTCTAACAGTAGCGGATTTCTCCATGGAGCCGGGCCCACACTCCAGGGGGGCCCCGACCAGGCCCACTCTTCTCCGCCCCCCGTTGTCTCCTGCGGGGGGCAGAAGCTTGGTGCTCCTGGCACTGAGGCTTCTGCTGCAGTAGGGCAGCCAAGCTCCCCCTCCCCTGCCTCTTCTCACAGCTTGCTCCCTTCCCGCCCTCCCCCTCCCTGCCGCCGATCAGCTGTTTGCTGATCAGCTGTTTGCTGGCAGGAGGGTGGGGGGATGAGCACAGCTGCAGCATGCTCACCTGTGGAGAGGAGGCAGAGAAGAGGTGGGGATGGGGTCTTGGGGAGGGGGGTGGAACAAGCGTACTTACTCTGCCTGCAGAGCTGCGCAGCCACGCTGAAAAAAGAAGGTGCTGCTCAGCTCCCCGGACTTTGCAGCTGGACACCACCTTCTGGGTCCTAGTGCTGGTTGAGCTCCCTGCTGTGTGCTGGGAGCCATCCTTCATCTTGTACAACAGTGAGTGCCCATGGTGGAGCAGGAAGGGCAGGGGGATAGAGGCAGTGGGAAAGGAAGGGGCATGGGATGGGGAAGAGGAGGGGATAGGGCAGGGATCGGCAACCTTCGTCCCGCAGCCCGCCAGGGTAAGCCTCCTGATGGGCCGGGCCAGTTTGTTTACTGGCCGATCGCAGCTCCAGGCAAATGGGGGGCTGCAGGACGAGGGATGTGCTGGCTGTGGCTTCTCGCAGCCTCCATTGGCCTGGAGCGGCAAACCACGACCAGTGGGAGCCACAATCGGCCGAATCTGCGACGCGGCAAGTAAACAAACCAGCCCGGCCCGTCAGGGGGCTTACCCTGGTGGGCCACATGCCGAAGGTTACCGATCCCTAGGATTGGGGAAACGGGGGCCCAGCATGCGGATCCCCTTGGCAGCAGCTGGGGCTCCCCTGTTAAGCCGGCCCATCAAACTCTCATCCTGACAAGTCCCACCTCCCCTGCATCTGTACCACCCCGATGAGCCCCTCCAGACACCCTCCCCACTGAGCCCCAACCACCTACACCTAGACCCCCACCCAAATGAACCCTGTAGATAAATCTCTGTATTAAGCATCTTCACATAACTTTCATACGACTTTGTATTATGCCTCTCTATATAACCTTGTATTAAGCCTATCCATATATAACCTCTAACTTTCATATGACTTTGTATTATGCCTCTTCATATAACCCTTTATTAAGCTGGCATAAGGGCAGGGCACTGGGCAGGGGGGCAGTGTGGAAGGGGCACGCTGGCAGCGCGGGGCTGGGCGGGCCAGTGTGCGTCTAGCAGTTTGGGGTTTGTAAATAGTGCCCTTGTGCTGGGCTGAGTGGGGCCACTCCTGCTGCGCTGCGTCTCATTGCCCCCAACCGGCCCCTCGCTCTGCAGACCGCCCCCCATCACATGCCTTATTTTCCCAATGGGGGCCCACAAATATGTTTGGCGCCGGGCCCACAAAAAGTTAATCCGGCCCTGATTTCTAACTACAGAGTTGTCTTGTGTTCCTACTTTACACTCCAGACTAGCTTCATTCCAGTCTTGGGGTGGGAACTTCATTAGTTCATATTTTACGTTTGCCCATTTTAAATAACAAAAGCAGGGTACTTTGTGATAGTGTATTGTTCAAATATAGAAAAAGAACTATCACCCATAGATGTATGATATTACCTTTAATAAAAAATAAAAGATGTAATAATGGCTTTGCTAGCTTTAATGAAGTTGACACTCCTTTCAATTGTATTGGCTTATCAACCCATCTAGTTTCATCCAAATTTATTTTTAGTTTAAAAGTTTTAATATCAAGTTGAATTGTTTATTTTGGGACATCCCTTATGCACAGGAAAAAGAAGCCTGGGTAAATTCTTATGTGGTTACTTCCTGAATTCATTAATAACCATAATCAATAATTCCATGTTTTCATTTGCTTTTCCTGAACCAGTCAGCTGAGGAGCAACTAATTAACAACTCCATCTATTTATTGTTTCTCCTAATAATCAGTTTTGATAATTGTTTCATTCTTTTAGTAATTTTACTTTGAATATTACCTGGCAATCAACCCTTTTTTGCCTCACACTTCTTTCATTCTGGGGAACCGTCTGAATCCCTGGCTTATAAATCATTACCCCGGGCACTTGGACAGATTAAAGGAGCTGTTTAACCACACTCTGAGTAGCTGCAGTGAAATGGGCATGTGGTAGACTGAAGGGAAGGAGAAGGAACCTCCTAACAAGACCGGAGGCCACTGAGCAGTAGTGTCATAGGTGCTTGCTGCCTCTTGTCATAGGTGCTTGCTGGGTTTTGCTGAACATCTGTGAAAGCCAGGGGGAGAGCCTCACTGATGGCTGGGAAGCAGAGGGGGAGAGAATTTTCCTGTTTTGAACAGCAGAGAGGGGACCTCTACCAGGAGCCCCAAGTGGTCCGGGACACGGAGTCAGGGATGTGGTGTGCTTCGAAAATGTCAGACTGTAGTTGTAGAAAATGAATGTTCTGTAAGAGGAAACAAATGTGTTTGTGTAAAGATTTTCTTAATAATTAATGTTATGCAGGGGAAGGGGAAATGTACTTCAGCAATTTTTTTAAGCTGAATTGTACATGATGAAACCTCTATTGAGCTAACATAATGCAGTGGAAACTTCAGACCAATAGACCTGTGGAGAAACATGCCCAAACTCCTGAGCGCACACATGGCTGTGCTGATGAGCTCACAAAAATGTGTAGGTGGAAACTGTTCTCCTTTTCTTAGTGGATATAATTTGTGGGAGGAAAAGGGGACCCCCAGTATCCTGTGTTCTCCACAGGCTGCAGGATGGCTTGGTTGAGGTGCTGGATGTGAACATAGCTCCACAGTGTTTTCCAGCAGAGCTGTTTGCTTCTGCGTGATGTCCAGGATCCTTTCCTGCATGTCCACAAGCTCCCTTGAGTGCAGGGGCAGATGTATTCTGTAGGTAAGGCATAGGTATAAGTTAAGGCAATAATGCATGCAGCCTGTGATGGGGTGGAGGCACCCTGTCCAGTGCATGGTGAGTGCACCCCATCCCGTGAATAAGTCCTCAGGATTGTTGTTGGCCTCGGGACCATGACACCTAGTGGTCAGAGTCTGTAGAGTTGCTCTCATTCTCAGGTCCATAAGGCCCAATGGCCAGAGTCAATAGGGTTGCCCTTATTCTCAGGGCTATAAGGCCTAGTGGCCAGAGTCAATAAACTGGCCCTTATTCTCAGGGCTATAAGGATGCCCCAAAAGCCTTAGCATAAGTAGTTAATCGGGAGTAATTCTAAATCATAATATAGCACAAGACAGATTGCTGTAATGCCCAAACTACTGACAGGAAACATGAATACTAGTTTATACAAGTCTGGGGTATTTTAAGTTAGGAACATAAGCAAATGTCTGACCACAAGAATGTCATGGTAACTAATGGATGTGTATGCTGATGAACTTTAGGTAACAGGCCACTTCTATATTCATAAGGTGAGGAAATACAGGTAAGGAAAATGGGCTAAAATCCCTACAGAATATGCATTGGGCATTATTAAAAACTGTATCCTGGTCTTTGTGCTTTGAGAGAGGTAGCTCTTGGAAGATGCCAGGATGATGACCACTGATGATCGTGACAAGGAAAATGATTGGATGATGATGAGAAAAATAATGACTGATCTTTGGGGTTGTTCTAAAAGGGATGATGTGACTATGTACATTCTGTATTATCCCTATCTACCTTGATTGGCTGGAGTGTTTGTAACTTTACTAACTCTATTAATAAAACTATTGCAAATTCCAAAGGCTTTTCCTAAGTGGTGAGTTGCAACTAAATAATTTTAATAATACTGGGTTCGATCTCAGGACTAGAACCTACCAAACCTCAGTGTGTTAATTGGGAATTCTTAAGTAATCAATGCAATTAATATATAATCTATAGATCAGGCAACACAGGACATTGCACCTCCCATGATTCTATGTCTGGTAAATAAGAAAAGTGTGGAACCAGAAATTAGTGAACCAAAATTGGTTTGTTGGAAATTAGGCCTAAATGGTGGACAAAATAATGTCCTCATCACTCCCTTTTGGGGCCCTTGAAAAGAGACTTTGGGGCAGGACAAATTTAAAGCTTTTTACCATCACTGCAGTGGTGACAGGAGAGTTGCTGTTGTTATATCAGTTTTTGATACTCCAGTGAGGATCCTTGAATATCATCGCTGCACCAGTGAGGTCCCCAACCTGATACTTGTGAGATCCTGCTCTTTCTTCCCCTCCCTTTTGTGCTACTTTCTTTCCCCTGTCTTCCCTTGCCCTCCTCCCCCTCTGGTTTCTCTTTCAGCTTTTTACTGGATCCTGAAACCATCTGTACTATATGCAGGGGTGCCATTTGGGGAGGGGAAGGGGAGGGCTCTAGGCCCCCCCAAGTTTCGTTGGGGAGGTCTACTCACCCTAGCCCAGACAGAGCTCTTAACTGCAACAGCTTGAGTGTGATGTGTGATGTGTTTCGAAGCTGGGAGCAGCACAGCCTTTGGGGCAGGGAGTTTATTTATAAACAGGGACAGGGTCATTAAGATAACAAAATGCTTATAATTAAAGCAAATTAAGGATCAGGGAAGAACTAGTAGGGGAAGAAAAAGTGGATGGGAACCTGGGAGGCAGTGACCATGAGATGGTCGAGTTCAGGATCCTGACACAAGGAAGAAAGGAGAGCAGCAGAATACGGACCCTGGACTTCAGAAAAGCAGACTTTGACTCCCTCAGGGAACAGATGGGCAGGATCCCCTGGGAGAATAACAAGAAGGGCAAAGGGGTCCAGGAGAGCTGGCTGTATTTTAAAGAATCCTTATTGAGGTTGCAGGAACAAACCATCCCGATGTGTAGAAAGAATAGTAAATATGGCAGGCGACCAGCTTGGCTAAACAGTGAAATCCTTGCTGATCTTAAACGCAAAAAAGAAGCTTACAAGAAGTGGAAGATTGGACAAATGACCAGGGAGGAGTATAAAAATATTGCTCAGGCGTGCTGGAGTGAAATCAGGAAGGCCAAATCACACTTGGAGTTGCAGTTAGCAAGAGATGTTAAGAGTAACAAGAAGGGTTTCTTCAGGTATGTTAGCAACAAGAAGAAAATCAAGGAAAGTGTGGGCCCCTTACTGAATGAGGGAGGCAACCTAGTGACCGAGGATGTGGAAAAAGCTAATGTACTCAATGATTTTTTTGCCTCTGTCTTCACGCACAAGGTCAGCTCCCAGATTGCTGCACTGGGCAGTACAGCATGGGGAGAAGGTTACCAACCCTCTGTGGAGAAAGAAGTGGTTCGGGACTATTTAGAAAAACTGGACGTGCACAAGTCCATGGGGCCGGATGCGCTGCATCCGAGGGTGCTAAAGGAGTTGGCGGGTGAGATTGCAGAGCCATTAGCCATTATTTTTGAAAACTCATGGCGATCGGGGGAGGTCCCAGATGACTGGAAAAAGGCTAATGTAGTGCCCATCTTTAAAAAAGGGAAGAAGGAGGATCCGGGGAACTACAGGCCAGTCAGCCTCACCTCAGTCCCTGGAAAAATCATGGAGCAGGTCCTCAAGGAATCAATTATGAAACATTTCATAGAATCATAGATTATAGGATTGGAAGGGACCTCGAGAGGTCATCGAGTCCAGTCCCCTGCCCGCATGGCAGGACCAAATACTGTCTAGACCATCCCTGATAGACATTTATCTAACCTACTCTTAAATATCTCCAGAGACGGAGATTCCACAACCTCCCTAGGCAATTTGTTCCAGTGTTAGAGGAGAGGAAAGTGATCAGGAACAGTCAGCCTGGATTCACGAAGGGGAAGTCGTGCCTGACTAACCTAATTGCCTTCTATGATGAGATAACTGGCTCTGTGGATGAGGGGAAAGCAGTGGATGTGTTATTCCTTGACTTTAGCAAAGCTTTTGATACGGTCTCCCACAGTATTCTTGCCGCCAAGTTAAAGAAGTATGGGCTGGATGAATGGACTGTAAGGTGGATAGAAAGCTGGCTAGATCGTCGGGCTCAACGGGTAGTGATCAATGGCTCCATGTCTAGTTGGCAGCCGGTTTCAAGCGGAGTGCCCCAAGGGTCGGTCCTGGGGCCGGTTTTGTTTAATATCTTTATTAATGATCTGGAGGATGGTGTGGACTGCACTCTCAGCAAGTTTGCAGATGACACTAAACTAGGAGGCGTGGTAGATACACTAGAGGGTAGGGATCAGATACAGAGGGACCTAGACAAATTAGAGGATTGGGCCGAAAAAAACCTGATGAGGTTCAACAAGGACAAGTGCAGAGTCCTGCACTTAGGACAGAAGAATCCCATGCACTGCTACAGACTAGGGACCGAATGGCTAGGTAGCAGTTCTGCAGAAAAGGACCTAGGGGTCACAGTGGACGAGAAGCTGGATATGAGTCAACAGTGTGCTCTTGTTGCCAAGAAGGCTAACGGCATTTTGGGCTGTATAAGTAGGGGCATTGCCAGCAGATCGAGGAACGTGATCGTTCCCCTTTATTCGACATTGGTGAGGCCTCATCTGGAATACTGTGTCCAGTTTTGGGCCCCACACTACAAGAAGGATGTGGAAAAATTGGAAAGAGTCCAGCGGAGGGCAACAAAAATGATTAGGGGTCTGGAGCACATGACTTATGAGGAGAGACTGAGGGAACTGGGATTGTTTAGTCTCCAGAAGAGACGAATGAGGGGGGATTTGATAGCAGCCTTCAACTACCTGAAGGGGGGTTCCAAAGAGGATGGAGCTCGGCTGTTCTCAGTGGTGGCAGATGACAGAACAAGGAGCAATGGTCTCAAGTTGCAGTGGGGGAGGTCCAGGTTGGATATCAGGAAAAACTATTTCACTAGGAGGGTGGTGAAACACTGGAATGCGTTACCTAGGGAGGTGGTGGAGTCTCCTTCCTTGGAGGTTTTTAAGGCCCGGCTTGACAAAGCCCTGGCAGGGATGATTTAGCTGGGAATTGGTCCTGCTTTGAGCAGGGGGTTGGACTAGATGACCTCTTGAGGTCCCTTCCAACTCTGATATTCTATGATTCTATGATCGTTAGATGATCCTGAAAACACTGCCAGGCATTTCAGTTAAAAGATAGGAAACAAAGGGTAGGAATAAAAGGTGAAAGAGGTCAATAGTGGTGTCCCTCAGGGGTCTGTACTGGGACCAGTCCTATTCAACATATTCATTAGTGATCTGGAAAAAGGGGTATGCAGTGAGGTGATAAAATTTGCAGATGGTACAAAATTACTCAAGATAGTTAAGTCCAAAGCAGACTGAGAAGAGTTACAAAGGGATCTCACAAAACTGGATGACTGGGCAACACAATGGCAGAAGAAATTCAGTGTTGATTAATGCAAAGTAATGCACTTGGCAAAATATAATCCCAATTATACATACAAAATGATGGGGTCTAAATTAGCTGAACCCGTCAATAAAGAGATCTTGGAGTCATTGTGGATAGTTCCTCTGAAAACACCTGCTCAATGTGCAGTGGCAATTAAAAAAGCTTAAAGAATATTGGGAATCATTAGGAAAGGAATAGATAATAAGAGAAAAATATCTCATTGCCTCTATATAAATCCACGGTATGCCAACATATTGAATAGGGTGTGCAGATTTGGTCACCCCATCTCAAAAAAGATATATTGGATTTGGAAAAGATACAGAGAAGGGCAACAGAAATTATTAGGGATATAGAACACCTTCTCTATGAGGAGAGATTAAAAAGACTGGCACTTTTCAGCTTGGAAAAGAGATGACTAAGGGGGGTGTGATAGAGGTCTATAAAATCATGAATGGTGTGGAAAAATTGAATAAGGAAATGTTATTTACTCCCTCACATAACAAGAACTAGGGGTCACCAAATGAAATTAATAGGCAGCAGATTTAAATTAAACAAAAAACAGTATTCACAGTCAACCTGTGGAACTCTTTGCCAGGGGATGTCATGAAGGCCAAAACTATAACAGGGTTCCAATAAGTTCATGGAGGATAGGTCCAGCAATGGCTATTAGCCAGGGTGGGCAGGGATCCAACACCATGTCCAGCATGTCCCTCACCTCTGTTTGCCAGAAGCTGGGAGTGGGCAACAGGGCAACTTGATGATTGCCTGCTCTGTTCATTCCCTCTGAAGCACCTGGCATTGGCCACTGTTGGAAGAAAGGATACTGGGCTAGATGGACCATTGGTCTTACCCAGTATGGCCATTCTGATGTTCTTATATAGAACCCAAATGTATTTGTTCCCTGTTGTAACCCACTAGACCCTGCTCTCCTCCCAGAGCTGGGATAGAACCCAGGAGTCCTGATGGGGTCTCTCTCTCCACAGAGTTAATAATAAAGTAAAATTAAAATTTTATAACTAACCAGTGTCCCTTAAGTGACTTGCCACAAGATATCAGAACATGTTGCTATTAGAGCTGAGTGGGTCTCATATTTCTTTAATTGTCTTTCTTTTATAAAGGAATTAGATACAGAGCTCCTGTCAGCTAATTGCTAAGTTATCTACCAAAAAACTAGTTTTCTCAAGTGCCTAAATAGACCCAGGAGTCACAGTTAAAGTTGCCCGCCCCCCCCCCCTACAAAAATCTGAAATGGTGCCCAACTGCATAGTGAAATGAGACAATTCACCCAGCTCTGAGCAGCCTGAGAAAGACAAGTGAAGGAGAGGGACCTGTCCAGAAGAACCAGATGATGTCCCTGACTGTGGAGGTGAGCCAGTGTCTAGAGTAACAGGTGTTGTGGCTGACCTGCCAGCCCAAAACATCTGTCTATTACCTACCAGCCACCCTGCATACTGAGAACATCAACAGAAGCGATGTTCCACCCCATCATTACTATCATCTCTTGTCTGTCTGTCTGCTTTATCTAAGGAAGGAAATAGACTATCATTCCCACTTTAGAATTGAAAAAAAAAAAAACAGAACTAACCCTTTCTTCCCCCCAAGAAGGACTGCTTAACTGTAGAAGAGACCTTGAGCACTATTCACTGTCTGAAGAAAGGGCATTGATACGTTTGGATTAGGTTTGTTTTGCATGAACAATCAATTTCAGTTCTAATGCTCTTTACCTTACTTGGATTCTTTTTTCCTTTTGTGTGTTTCAATATATATGACTCTTTATCCTGGTGGTTACAGCACCTACCTGCAAGGTGCATGACCCTTTGCTCCAGCCTAAGATAGGATCTGTGTTTTCCAAGCTAGATTTTTTTTTAAGAATTCTTTTTTAAAGTTTGAACTGTTTTCTTGGCCATTCCATTTGACTATGGGATCAACAGACAATGTTTGGTGAATAAAGTCCAATTGTTTTGCACAAGTTTAAAAGTAACTGGAGCAAAATTGTGGTCCATTGTCACTGAGCTTCTCAGGTATGCCATATCTTGCAAATAGACTTTGTCTTATGAGAGACATGCTTGTGGTGTCCTGAAGCAAGCAGGCTTCTAAGTATTTGGAATAATAATCAACCAGAATAAAAATAATCTGTACCTTGAAACTCAAACAGGTCCATGCCAAATTTCTGCCAAGTTCTATTTGGGATCTTATACAATAGCACTGATTCCTCTTGACTTGGGGGGAGGGATAGCTCAATGGTTTGAGTATTGGTCTGCTAAACCCAGGGTTGTAAGCTCAATCCTTGAGGGGGGCCACTTAGGGATCTGGGGCAAAATCAGTACTTGGTCCTGCTAGTGAAGGTAAGGTGCTGGACTCAATGACCTTTCAAGGTCCCTTCCAGTTCTAGGAGATGGGATATCTCCATTAATTTTTTGTTTGTTTTGTTTTTTGTTTCTGAAGGTTTGACATGTGTTACAAGACTGAAGCAGGTCCTCAATTTGACTATGCATGGCTGGCTGAAAAATACCTTTGATTTTTGTTCTGAAATAGGCTAATAAGACATCGTGAGATGTACTGCAACATCAGCTTCCTCTAACTTACTCTTTCATCAAGCAATATGTATGCACTGGATAAGGCATCAACAATTGCTAACTCTTTCCCAATAATGTATGCAACTTCCAGTCGATATTTCTGGAGCATTACCAACCACCTTTAAATCCTTGGAGGAGCACTGTATGAAGGGGAGGACAGTAACTCTGTTTAAGACAATGTCATTTGGTGGGAATAATGTCCCAGCCTTTCCATGAATGAAGACTTCCGAATCTCAAAGCTTTCCCCGTGGAGCTCACATTGACATTCATAAATTGTGCCGTGTGGTCCAAGAGGGCCTGCATTACAATGGAGTAGGTACCCTTTGTGGTTTAATTAATCATGTGCTATTTGAGGAGTGCAAACTATGGGCACATGAGTCCAATCAATGCATTTTGGAAACCCCATTCTCTCAAAAGCCAGCAGTTACTTCACACACCCGATTGTCTTAGAAACCTTCACCACCACTTTCCTCACAGCTGATTTTCCAACACCAAACTGGTCGGCAACACCAGTGCAGAGTAGATAGCTTCCAGACAGTTATAGAAACTCTCTTCTAAACCACCAAGGGGGCTGTCATACATGTATCTTTACACTGGAGGCTTGGGTTCTGCTGTACACAAAGCTCCAGAAATGTAGCTTTCTTCATGCAAAATTTTTCTAGACCCACTGCTGGTCATCCTAGGTCTGCATGAAGATATGGTCTCCCCAGTCTGTGCTTGTGGCCCTGCTCCAGAAACACCAGTCTATGTAGGGGGCATCAGCGGCTATTGCAAGTGTCATAAGTGTAGTGTAGAGAGAGAGCTTGGAGCACGGAGCCTGGTGCAAGGCCTGAGGCCTGAACCAAAGTCAACAAAAGTCATGCCCTGTCATAAAGCAGATGCTTGCTTACAAGTTCACTGTATGGTGTGTAACCCTTCTGTCCATTGGAATTGGCAGCAACAAGGGCCAGGTTCAATAACTAGGGGTTCCTTTTCAACAATACAACACAAAACTGGCTTAAACCCCACCCAGTAACCTGGGACAATTACATACCACCCCTTGGGCGCCTCTAAGAGGCAATACTTCCCCTCTCGCAAGCACTGAGTCTGAGTGTAGGAAAAAAATTAATAAAAAAATTAATTTGGGAAAACGCCACAAACAGGATTCATAAACATAAAACCATGAGCAAAAGCCCCACCCCAGACTATGTTGGGCAGTGTCCTTTTACCTCAAGTTCTTAAGTCCAGCAAACAAAAGTCCATTTAATGTGCTTTTCCCTTCTCTGCACTCCACTCACAGTTGTCCTGGGTCAGTGCAGGCCCAGAGTTCAGAGATAAGAAGGCACCTTACTTACTCCTCTGTCCAGGCACTCGCTCTCTGCTTCTCTCCACAGCTACCCTGCTGGCCAATCATCGCTTAGCTCCTTTCTGCCAGCCACCCAGCTGGCTGTTCCATTCCTTTGCCCAATCACCACACCTCTCTGCCAGCTGCCTACCACACCTCTTTACCAGCCACCCTGCCAGCTGATTGCCAATCCACTGGGATGTCTTCAGGTCCCACCACTTAACATGGCACTCAGTGATTTCAGCTGTTCATGGAGGAGCCTCACTGCTGGTGCACATAGGGCAGTCTCTTGCATCCCAAAACAGATTTAATGCTTAAACCTGAGTATCAGTGATTTTAGCTCTGTGGTATGTAACAAGACTCTCAACTGAATGGCAATCAGCTCTGTTATTACACCATAAAAAGGGCCGAATGGCGTCCAGGACCCACACCACCAGGTGATGGTACAACCCACATTCCCTGCCGTGTGAGTGCCTCAATCAGGGTAAGCCAAGTACAGTTCTGCTGTCCTTGATTCACACAACAAGGATAACAATTCTTTATTACTCCTGCCCGTATAACAAGGAGACTGGGGATTCAACACCAGCCAAAAGTGATTATTTGGGCAAGCAATCCCATCATGCTGAGCACCTAGGCAGGGTGGGTGTGCCTAAGCAAATGAGATCAGCTTCTGAAGTCCTTTTTCACAGCTCATCACTAGATGTCAGGGGAGAGCTCGTTCAGACCCTGCTTACAGGTACATGAACTTGGCAAAGGTACGGCTAGCATTGCTAAAACACAGACACTCCTAAAAAGTACTAGGTACTGGGTATTCATGTAAACACATTCCTGGGAGATGGTACAGAAACACACCAACCCCAATTAAGATAAGGATCAGGTGACTGGATAATGGAGGAGGATGTTTTGTTTGAACCAACAGGTAAAAGGTGTAGGAGTGGTAACTAACCATGTCAGAATTGCAATATGTAACTTGTTTGTATCAATGTATAAAAGAGAACTCATAGGAGGGGCACCTCTGTGCAGCTGAGGGGGCAGCAGAGATGCCCACTGCTCACTGACCTAGTCCACTATCAGAGGCTACGTGTTAGCGTACCTGTAGTTCCTATGGGAGCTCTAGGACTGTACTTCACTGACAGTAAACCTGGCCGAGCGCCTTCACCACTGAACTGAATCTGTGGTCTTTCTTTATGAGTAATATTGAGATGTTCTGAATTAGCAGGCTACACTATCTGCTAGTGCTGACAACACTGGCTCAGCTCTAAACACAAAAGCTCTGAGCAGCCTTAACAGCCTGCCAATAGTAACAACATTCTTTAGCAACATTCTTAACAACACTAGTGACCCCAAAAGGTCATGACCTAAAATGACAGAAAACTCTGAGTTAGGGAATCCTCTAATCCCCTCCCTAGATATCCCCACAGAAACGTGGAATGGGATCTCTAAGGCTAGGGCAGAAAAATAATAATAAAAGTAAGAAATATAGAATATTGCAAACTCTGGCCAACGCTGTTAACTGTTAAGACAAAAGGCCAGAAAATTGGCCAGGCAAGTAACAGAAACACAGAAAAAGTTAGAAGAAACAACAGAGGCAACAAAAGCACTGGAAAGAACAGAAATTGGAAACAGCTGTAGAAAATCTGCAAAAAAGAGAAGTGTAGTCCCCCATTATAAATCTTGGTGGGCAACAACAGACTATGGATACTAAAGAATGGGGACAGAAATAGAAAAAGGTGTCCCAAGCAAAATTAAAAGGTGGAATGTGATGATTGGAATGGGGGTATTAGGAACGACCCAGTCCAAGAGCCACCAAGCAGTCCATGGGGAGGGGCCACCACACTGCGACCATCACCATATGATGAGAGCCAGGTTCTGGTAAAACCTAAACCAAGACTTAGGCCTGGTCTACACTATGGGTTTAGGTCGACTTTAGCAGCGTTAAACCGAATTAAGCCTGGACACGTCCACACAACGAAGCCCTTTCTTTCGACTTAAAGGGTCCTTTAAACCGGTTTCTTTACACCACCTCCGACGAGGGGATTAGCGATAAAACCGGCCTTTGCGGGTCGGAATTGGGGTAGTGTGGACGGAATTCGACGTTATTGGCCTCCGGGAGCTATCCCACAGTGCTTCATTGTGACCGCTCTGGACAGCACTCTCAACTCAGATGCACTGACCAGGTAGACAGGAAAAGACCCGCGAAGGTTTGAATTTCATTTCCTGTTTGCTCATCGTGGAGAGCACAGGTGACCACGCAGAGCTTATCAGCACAGGTAACCGTGATGGAGTCCCAGGATCGCAAAAGAGCTCCAGCATGGACCGAACGGGAGGTACGAGATCTGCTCGCCATATGGGGAGATGAAGCAGTGATAGCTGAACTCCGTAGCAGTAAAAGAAATGGAAAAGTATTAGAAAAGATCTCCAAGGCCATGAAGGACCGAGGCCATAACAGGGACACACAGCAGTGCCGCATGAAAATTAAGGAGCTACGGCAAGCTTACCACAAAGCCAGAGAAGCAAACGGAAGATCCGGGGCAGAGCCGCAAACTTGCCGCTACTACGCGGAGCTGCATGCGATCCTAGGGGGTGCAGCCACCACTACCCCAACCGTGTGCTATGACTCTCTCACTGGAGAAACACACAGGGAAGACGGTTCGGGGAACGAGGAAGATGAGGATGGAGGTACTGTAGGTAGCTCACAGCAGCAAGGAAGCAGAGAAACCGGTTTCCCCAACAGCCAGGATATGTTTGTGACCCTGGACCTGGAACCAGTAACCCCCGAACTCACCCAAGACCCTCAGGGCACACAGGAGACCTCTAGTGAGTGTAACTTTGTAAATATTTGTAAACATTACACACAAAAAAGCAAGCGTGTTCAATGATTAATTTGCCCTGGCAATCGCGGCCAGTACATCTACTGGAAAAGTCTGTTAACGTGTATGGGGATGGAGCGGAAATCCTCCAGGGACATCTCCAGAAAGCTCTCCTTTATGTACTCCCAAAGCGTTTGCAAAAGGTTTCTGGGGAGGGCTGCCTTATCCCGTCCGCCATGGTAGGACACTTTACCACGCCAGGCCAGTAGCACGTAGTCTGGAATCATTGCATAACAAAGCATGGCAGCGTATGGTCCCGGTGTTCGCTGGCATGCAGACAACATCCATTCCTTATCTCTCTTTGTTATCCTCAGGAGAGTGGTATCATTCACGGTCACCTGGTTGAAATGGGGTGATTTTATTAAGGGGACATTCAGAGGCGCCCATTCCTGCTCTTCTGAACAGAAATGTTCCCCGCTGTTAACCACGCGGTGGAGGGGAGGGGTGAAGTGATCATCCCAGAGAATCGTGTGTGTGTGTGGGGGGGGGGGGGTTTACTTGTGTTTGTGCCGCATGTTAACCGGGAAACCGCAGCCCCACGATGCGATCTCACCAGTCTGTGCTTGTTTCCCGGGCCCAGAATCGGCGTTCCACGGCATGAACCTGCCCCAGTGACACCATGATTTCCACATTGCTGGGGCCTGTGCCTTGTGAGAGGTCTATGTCCATGTCAATTTCCTCATCACTCTCGTCGCCGCGCTGCAATCGCCTCCTCGCCTGGTCCGGGTTTCGCCTTGGCATGTCCTGGCTCTGCATATACTCCAGGACAATGCGCGTGGTGTTCATGGTGCTCATAATTGCCGCGGTGATCTGAGCGGGCTCCATGATCCCAGTGCTAGCTATGGCGCCTGGTCAGAAAAAAGGCGCGAAAGTAGTATCTGATGGACCAGGAGAAGGAGGGAGGGCGGGAGGGAGGGAGGGCCGAGTGACGACATGGCGTACAGGTACAGGAACAGGGAGAAACACAAACAACTGTCACACAGAATGGTCCCCCCAAAGATTAAGCAGAAAACCCTGGGCTTAGCAGGCCATTGATTTCACGGAGGAAGGGGAAGCAAATGAATACAGAACAAATCTATTTTTTACATCTTAAGCCGGCAGCCGACGGTGCAGCATGAGTGATAGCCTCTCCAGTACGATGATGATGGATAACAGTCATAATATACCATTGTCTGCCAAAAGGCAAGGGGCTGCTGCTGTGTAGCAATGCAGCCCCACGTCTGCCAGCCCCACATCCGCCAGCACCCAGCATCGCCCTCGGCCTCTTCTGGGTGCTTAGCAGACAATACTGGGCAATTGGCAGAAAATAGTATACTACGACTGGTAGCCATCATCATCGAAACATGTCTGCCCAGGTGGCCATGATTGACAGCCACTCCAGTATGACGACGATAGGTACCAGTCATAATATACCATCGCCTACCAAAGGGCAAGGGGCTGGTGCAATGCAGCCCTACGGCTGCCAGCCCCACGGCTATCACTCATGCTACACCGTCTACCGCCAAAAGGCAGTTAGCAGCTGCTGCTGTGTAGCAATGCAGTCCCACGTCTGCCGGCACCCAGAGGACATATGGTGACGGTGAGCTCAGCTGAGCTGAGCGGGCTCCATGCTTGCCGTGGTATGTTGTCTGCACAGGTAACCCAGGTAAAAAGGCGCGAATCTATTGTCTGCCGTTGCTGTGACGAGGGGGGAGGGGCCTGACGACATGTACCCAGAACCGCCCGCGACACTGTTTTGCATCATCCGGGCATTGGGATCTCAACCCAGAATTCAAAGAAAAGGCGCGAAAGTAGTATCTGACGGACTAGGGGAAGGAGGGAGGGCGGGCCGAGTGACGACATGGCGTACAGGTACAGGGAATTAAAATCAAGAACGGTGGCTGTGCATCAGGGAGAAACACAAACAACTGTCACACAGAATGGTCCCCCCAAAGATTAAACTGAAAACCCTGGGTTTAGCAGGCCGTTGATTTGACGGAGGGAGGGGGAAGCAAATGAATACAGAGCAAATCTATTTTTTACATCTTAAGACGACGGTGCAGCGTGACTGATAGCCCTCGGCATCTTTCTTGGTGCTTGGCAGCAAATACGGGGCGCTTGGCAGTTAGTGTATGACGATGGTCTTCAGGCCTATTGCACGATCGGCTGCTCGGGGAAGACTCTGCTAATGTGCGATGACCCAACTTGTAATAGGACGGTTAACAGTCGTAATACACCATCTACTGCCAAAAGGCAAGCCCCACGGCTGCCAGCACCCAGATCGCCGATGAAGGCTACCAGTCTACTGCACCGTCTACCGCCAAAAGGCAGTTAGCAGCTGCTGCTGTGTAGCAATGCAGTCCCACGTCTGCCGGTACCCAGAGGACATATGGTGACGGTGAGCTCAGCTGAGCTGAGCGGGCTCCATGCTTGCCGTGGTATGTTGTCTGCACAGGTAACCCAGGTAAAAAGGCGCGAATCTATTGTCTGCCGTTGCTGTGACGGGGGGGGAGGGGCCTGACGACATGTACCCAGAACCGCCCGCGACACTGTTTTGCATCATCCAGGCATTGGGATCTCAACCCAGAATTCCAAGGGGCAGAGACTGCAGGAACTGTGGGATAGCTGTGGGATAGCTACCCATAGTGCAATGCTCCGGGAGTCGACGCTAGCCTCGTACTGTGGACGCGGTCCGCCGACTAGAGCACCTAGAGCATTTTATGTGTGGACACACACAATCGGCTGTATACAACCGATTTCAATAAAACCGGCTTCTATAAATTCGAACTAATTTCGTAGTGTAGACATACCCTCAGACTCGTGCCTGTTAGAATGGGAAAAGTAAGTGCACAGGAAGGAGGAGTAGCAAACAATAGTTTCACTGGATTGGTAAATCAGATGAAGGGAAAAATGGAACAGTTCACACAACACATTAGGAGACAGAAGTTGCAACTTGATCACGGGGGAGTGGATTAAAAAAGAATTTCAAAGTGAAAAACCAAGAGCGAGAAGGTTAACACCTAGAGCATTTACGCATGGAGTTGCCCAGAAACGGTTAACTGCAGCAGGGAAGGGCACTCCTGCAATCCATTTGGCATGCAGACAAAAGCAACAGACACTGGGGGAACAAATTCAGATTTGCAAGAGCAGGTAACAAACCCCACTCTTCTCTCAGAGCATGGGCTGCGGGTGAAGCTTCCCCTGGGGGAGAGTTGCTTCCTGTCCAGACTCCACCCCCGCCCTGCCTCCGCTCAGCCTCCCCGCTTGGCCCCCCTGCCGCGTAGTCCCTCGTCATTCCCTACGCTGTGAGACCCCTCTGCCCGCAGTTCACCGCATCCCTCCTCACTCCCCCACCAGACCCCCCCTCACCTTGCCACAAGATCCCCTTGCATGCCGCTGGCTCGCTGGGTCCTTCCTCACTCCCCCATCGGCAATGAGACCCACATCCACCGCTCCCAGGGCCGGCTCTAGGATTTTTGCCGCCCAAAGCAAAAACAATTTTGGCTGCCCCCACCCCCCGTTCTTTAATTACCCCACCCCCGGCCCCACCTCAACTCTGCCCCTTCCCCAAATCCCCAGCCCTGCCTCCTCACCCCAGGCTCTCAAGCCTAGAAGGGAGGGAGGGGGAGAAGCAGCGCCTGCGCCGCGGCCACTCGGAGTCTCCCCCTCCCTCCCAGGTTTGAGTGCCCGGGAGGGAGGGTGAGACCCCAAGCCGCCGCGGCACACGAAACAGCTGATTCGTGCGCCGCTGCTCCCCCTCCCTCCCAGGCTTGAGAGCCTGGGAAGGAGGACGAGTAGCGGCGCGCAAATCAGCTGTTTCGTGCGCCGTGGCAGCAGCAGCGGAGGTGAGCTAGGGTGGCCGGGGCACATTTTTAGGGACGGCAGGGGTGGCATTCTGGCGCCGGCCATGCCGCCCCTAAAAATGTGCCGCCCCAAGCACCAGCTTGTTTTGCTGGTGCCTAGAGCCGGCCCTGACCGCTCCCCTGCCTGTCTGCTGCTTGCCTCCTCACTCCCCAGCTAGAACCCCCCTGCTGTTCACCTCCTCACCCCTGTGCCTGCCTGCCGCTCACCTCCTGACCCCCCGCCAGACCTCCCCTGTATGCAGCTAGAGACCCTGCCAGCCCGCCACTCACCTTCTCACTCCCCTGCCCACCCACTGCTCGCCTCCTCACCCCCACACCTGCCCACTGCTCACCCCTCACCCCCCCACGCCTGCAGCAAGACCCCTGCTGATCGCCTCCTTGCTCCCTCCCACCCGCCCACCCACCTCTGGCATCCTCACTCCCTCGCCCACCATTGGCTTCCTCACTCCTCTGCCCACCACTGGCTCACCATGTCCCTCCTCACTCCCCACCCCTGCGGGGAAGGGGAGTGAGGAGGGACACTGCGAGCAGCTGGGATCTTCGGAGAGGAAGACATGGAGAGGAGGAAGACTTACCAGGCAGGCAGCAGCAGCAGCAGGTGGTGGGGGCTTTGGGGAAGGGGCGGAGCAGGGAGGGGAAGAGGCAGGGCCATCATGACCCAGGTGTCTGGCGGCAGGTCAGCGGCAGCTGCACAAAGGAAAGCTTAGCCTTCCCTGACCTATTATATTCACTGCCCATGTCTCAGAGCCAGGATAAAAACTGTGGGCATGAGTTCCCAACCCACAGCTTTAACCCACAGAGCCCAACTCCTTTTCCCACAGCTAATAATATAACCTTCTTTCTCAAATATTTTTACATACCAGTTAAGTTTTCCTTTATATCCTTTCTCAGTTTGCTCACTGCTGCTGCCTGTATTTTAAGATAACTTGATAGAGTTAATTATTCTCTCTTGGCTCAGGTCTCCCTCCCTTCTATGTTGCTTTTCTTCACACTCCCCCTCTCCCCCCACTTCCCAACCTCTCTTCACTTCTGCCCTCTCTTTGTTTTAAAAGTTAAAAGTTATAGTTATTACAGAAACCTCCAACACTAAAAAAGATGAAGGAACTGAAAACAAAACAAAAACCAAACACACACATATAAAAACTTTATTTTAAATAAGTCCAGTAACTTAATCATTTTAACCCTTCAGGAACGCAACAGCTGGAAATACTTCTAACTTTCTAGAAGATATGGTTACAAAGCAACAGAAATGCAGACTCTAATTCTAATCCTAACCGCTGACTAATATTTGAAACATGGGCTTTCCTTATTTCCATCTAGCAAAGTTTTAAAATAAAGTTTATATAAAGTAATGGAAAATGCCTTAAGTTACTAAATTAATACAATTTGGGCAAATAACTTAATATGAATTTTTATCAATTCTTATTAAAAATTTTAAATAAAAAGGTAATAACTTGCTTATTTAGATGTTTAACTCTTTCTTACCTGTTTTCTAAAATGCTTTACTGTAATAATAAATCTTTTACTGCCTTTCTTGTATAGTTATGGATACAATTCTGCCACCGTTCATCTTTAGTTTTACATTTGTCCTGTATGTAATGTATGTTGTTCTTTGTTGTACGGTGTGTGTCATGTGACTACTTTTTTGTTTTAATTTTGTTGCAACAAAAGTCAATTGTATACTTTTTTAAATATAAGTGGTACCACACTATATTAATATTATGGTTGAGGTATGTGGAAGCAGGGAAAGAAAGAGAAGGTTTAAGTGCAGCCATTTAAGTGTCAGAGACAGAGCAACTGTTCTGTCAAGTCTTAGCCTAATATCGCGAGACCTGTAGAAGCAGGGCTCACGTCAGAAGCTAGTGGAAAACAGCAAAATAGTCAGTGTGACCTAGCCTTGAGATAACGATGTTTGAGAAGAGAAAGTAAGAAAATACTGGAATAGATAGAAAATAGCCTAAATAAAATGCAGATGTTTTTAATTAATGCACATCACAAAGAGGTATAAATGCTTGTGTAATTTTGCTTGTACTTTGGAGAAACTGAGGCAGAGATGCTCTCTATCAGCTGTGTTCTTCCCTTGCAATTGCATGTCCTGAATAAAACTGTCTCTGATTTTGTTGCTTCCAACCTGAGAGTGGAGTTCATTTCTTCCACAGGTATAACTATCATAATATTATTAACCAATTCATTTTTTTGAAAAGCTCAAAATACCTGTTATAAATATCTGTACATATATTTTTGCCTCAACAAATAATACAATTGCAAACAAAAAGAATTCTCTTTTATTAATAACAGGTTTTTTATTAAAAAAAAAAACATAAGGGGATACCTCAACATTAATGCAAAGGTAATATAAACAAAATGTCAACTTCTTGTTTGGGTTTTTATAAATTTCTTTGCACCAAGTCCTGTGCTCTAAGTTGCTATCTGCACTGCCAAAATACAAGCATTAGGTTACAATACTGGGTTAGATTACAATGCCAGCATCAGCCAGTTTGAGTCTGCCAAGCCTGGTACTTGTCAAAGTTAGACTCAGGACTCATAGTTTGTCAGACCACTCTGTTTTATTAGCACAGCGCTCTGCTAATACATTCAGATAATGTGAGCCTCCATGCAAGATTCAAACAGTCTTATTTATACAGATAAAAGGGTGTGAACTAAACAAAGGGACAGAGAGAGCAAAATTGTAAAATTTGCATAGGGCACAATATGCATATCCTGCTTCCTTATTAACTCTTATCGATCTAAGGCTAATGCTTCACCAATTGCCCTTAAGTGGCAAGTTAAGCAGTTAATGTCTGCTTTCCTGCCCCCCTGGCTTGCAACATTTCTCATTTCTACTTAAAGGTACATACAGCATTCTTTAATTCATTCTATTTCTTTAATTTTAAATTTGTTAGTCTCTAAGGTGCCACAAGTCCTCCTGTTCTTCTTTTTGCGGATACAGACTAACACGGCTGCTACTCTGAAATATTTCTTTAATATAATTCATTTCACTTTCACATACTCCTTCTCCTGCTGTATCATAAATTCTTTCAAGTGCCTTTGGTGGGTCAGAAGATGCTAGGGTGACCAGATGTCCCGATTTTATAGGGACAGTCCTGATTTTGGGGTCTTTTTGTTATATAAGCTCCTATTACCTCCCTACCCCCGTCCTGATTTTTCACTTTGCTGTCTGGTCACCCTAGAAGATGCCACTGAAATGTTCACCAGTGTCATTGGAATTCTGCCCATTTCCTGACACAGGAGTGAAAGCGCAAGCAAGAGAAGTTCTTGAAAACACACCTCCTCCATGTTTCTGGATCCCATGGCTGAGAGCGCACAGACCAAAATGACTCCCCCTGCAGGCTGTATTTGCAGGCTGTTCAAAATTCCTGTAACGAGCAGAGTGGGCAGTTACGTTTTCTCACAATGCACCATTGTCAAAGGGCTAGAGTGGCCACACCTCAGAAGAGCACTAGGGAGTCTGGGATATGGTTGGTTTGACGCGAGTCTGCATGCTGCAGAGTGGATGCCAGAGCCCCAGGTTTGTGCAGAGCTTAGAAAATTGTTAACATACACTTATCAATGAGTAGACACTCAGCCCTGGGTTTTTTAACTCAGGGTCTGCTGACTCGAGTCCCACTAACCTTTGGCTTACATTGCAGTGGAGACATAGTCTGGGTGGTTTCCCTGCTGCCTCTCTGTCCTGTGCTGATTCTATCTCTGCTCAGGACTCCGGGAAAAGTTCCCTTTAGCTCTTCCCAATAGCAACCCATTTGGTTCCATTCGCTCAGGACCTTCTTGCTGAGGATTCTCTTCCTCATTCTCATTCACTGTCCGATCCCTGCTGGAATAGAGGGAGAATCCAGACAGTTGTCACTCCCTGTGCCAGGGAGGAACGGGAACCTCAGAAGAAAAGAACAGGAAGGAGGGCACAAACCTAAATAACTGTTGGGTAGATAAAAACACATCCCCAGAAGACAGGAGAGGGACCAGTTCTGTTCCCACACCCTATGTGAATATAAGTGAGGAGAGAGGCTGCAAGGTGAGACAGGATTGGTGAAAACTGTAGCCTTTTATTCTATTTAATGTCAATCATACTTCCCTGGGTTCAGCTCTGGCAGCTACAGTCTCAAGTTCAACAGAGTTATCTCTGTTTGTTCTATTCTGGAGCCCATAGGAACACATGAAACCATAGGCAAGTAACACATAATTACAAGAGCATTTATATTTTAGTAGTTTTATTAAAGTTGCCAATAAAATTGTAAAAGTCACAGCATATATGATTCCAAAGAAAGATATGTACTATGTACTAATTATAACTATAGACATACTCACATTCTCCTAGGCGGTGTTGGAGTCTGTCGGCCATCTCAAAGTCTGTTGGCCCTCACATAGATTGATTATCAATACGGGAGTGGTTCCTGCTGGAGTTTCCCATAGGAAGCTCAATTTCCCTACTCTGGGCACCCTTTTTTATACTGTGATTTTGTCTATACTTACAAAAGTATACGGGGGGAGGGATAGCTCAGTGGTTTGAGCATTGGCCTGCTAAACCCAGGGTTGTGAGTTCAATCCTTGAGGGGGCCACTTAGGAATCTGGGGCAAAATCAGTACTTGGTCCTGCTAGTGAAGGAAGGAGGCTGGACTTGATGACCTTTCAAGGTCCCTTCCAGTTCTAGGAGATGGGATATCTCCATTAATTTATTTACATGAAAGCATCATCCCACTCTTCCTTATTGGTCTGTGTCTCCTGGGCAGGGGTGGCTCTATGTTTTTTGCTGCCCCAAGCACGGCAGTCAGGCGGCTTTCGACGGCGTGCCTGCGGGCAGTCCGCTGGTCATGCTGATTCGGCGGCATGCCTGTGGGAGGTCCGCTGGTGCCCCGCCTTCGGCGTACCCGCTGCTGAATTGCCGCCAAAACCACGGCACCGTCGGACCTCCTGCAGGCATACCGCCGAAGGCAGCCTGACTGTCGCCCTCACGGCTTGGTGCACTGGTACCACCCCTGCTCCTGGGAACACAAGGGACCCCGAATTCTATTGGCTGTGTAGGTTTACGTACCACCTTTGTCTTGTGGTTAAGGCACGTGTTAGAGGCAATATTTGTTGTTACAGTATTTTATGAATCAGAGGGGTAGCCGTGTTTGCTGCTTTTACAGATCTAGACTGTGGCACCTTATAGACTAACAGCATGAGCTTTCGTGGGTGAATACCCACTTCATTGGATGCATCCGACAAAGTGGGTATTTACCCACGAAAGCTCATGCTCCAATACATCTGTTAATCTATAAGGTGCCACAGGATTCTTTGCAGTGTTTTATGATTTAACTTTAACCTTACTTTCGCAATAGTACCAATTTCTGCCTCCTTCCCGTAATTTTTGGGTTATTTCTCGGTCATGAACTTATGCCATCATTTCTTGTATCCAAGGCCTAAAATAGCTAAGCTAAAGTCTTGCAGGCTTCAACCTACGGGCTTCTTGCATTTCAGCTTGTCTCACTTGTGTCTACTACCTAGTTCCTCTAAATATTGATCGATCATATAGTTTTATAATCCTACAAATCAACTCTGATTAACATACAATGAGTATATAGAATATAACATATTGATTAATCATAACATCACACAATAAATGAATACTAAACTAAAATAATTGGCTACAACACCCGTGATTGAGCTCTAATGTGAGGATATAAAACTTGGTTTCTGAGTCAATTTCTCACCTGTACAGGCATTTCTTAGGATTTCCCTTTCCTCAATCCCCTGGAGATGATGATTTGGGACCCACAGCCTTTCCTATTGTTCAAGCCAGGAGATCACATCAGGTTTGGAAATTGGAAATCTCACTTAAGGGCAAGGAAAGAGTTGATTTTGTTCACAAATGTCAGTACTATTACTGCTTCTTGACTCAGGACCTGAATAGCCCACCCAGAGAAGGTCCTTTATCTCCTCACCCCCAACTTGCAGGGATGGGGCTATAAATCAAGATATGAAGAAATAAACAGAAGAAACACCACCCAGGACCTGGAAAGAAGATCACTGGTAGACACCTCCTCTCCTCCCCACCAGCACAGAGACCAAAGACTAGGGTTACCATATTTCAGCAAGCAAAAAAGAGGACGGGAGGAGCCCCGCCCTAGCCCCGCCCCTGCCCCTCCCACTTCCCGCCCCCCTCAGAACCCCCAACCCTCCCCCCGTTCCTTGTCCCCTGACTGCCCCCTCCTGGGACCCCTGCCCCTAACTACCCCCCAGGACTCCACCCCCTACCTAAGCCTCCCTGCCTCTTGTCCCCTGACTGCCCCAACCCTTATCCACACCCCCACCCCCACACAGACCCCTGGGACTCCCACGCCCCATCCAACCACTCTCCACCCCCTGACAGCTCCCCCCCAGAACTCCCAACCCATCTAAACCCCTCTGCTCCCTGTCCCCTGACTGCTCCGATCCCTCTCCCCACCCCTGCCCCCTGACAGCTCCCCCCCAGAACTCCCAACCCCCCCCCGCTCCTTGTCCCCTGACTGTCCCCTCCTGGGACCCCTGCTCCTAACTGCCCTCCAGAACCCCACCCCCTACCTAAGCCTCCCTGTTCCTTGTCCCCTAACTGCCCCTCATAAGACCCCCCCAACTGCCCCCCAGGACCCTACCCCCTACCTGTACCCTGACTGCCCAAAACCTTCTCCACTCCCCCCAAAAAGCCCCCCCCCGAACTCCCGACTCCCCCCCGTCTCTTGACTGCCCCCTCCAGAACCTCCCTGCCCCTTCTCCTGCCCCCTGGCCCCCTTACCCCACCGCTCAGAACAGGGTGTTGGGCTCTGTGCAGAGCCGGACACGTGGCTGCGCTCCCCAGCGCAACACACAACCCGGTCCCTGCCCCTGCACAGTGCTGCGGGAGCGGGGCGCTGGGCTGCCGGGGAGGAGGGGCTGCCGAGGCCGATGCAAACGTCCCGGCAGGCCGGCTCAGAATGCAGGGGGGGAGGGGAGGGGCAAGGAGGAGGAGCTCTACAGCTGCTCCGGAATCTAGCCCTGCAAGCTGCAGGGGAAAGGGCTCTGGCTGCCAGAGCCCCAGGTGAGAGGCTGACTTTCCTGCAGCCTTCCCAGCCGCACCTCGTTCTGCCTGTGGGGGAATCCCGGACATTTTGAGTGATTTACAAATTCCCCCCCGGACGCTATTTTTAAACACAAAAAGGAGGACATGTCCGGGTAAATCCGGACGAATGGTAACCCTACCAAAGAGCCTCTCTCATGGGGTCATGTTCTCTATGGGCAGCGGGTGAAGCTTCCCCTGGGGAAGGCTAGCTCCCTGTCCTGCCTCGTCCGCCTGTGGCCCTGCCCACGTTCCACCCCCTCCGTACCCCATGGAAGGCAGCACCTCCAGACAGCCTCAACTGTTGGAGAGGGGCTGGGAGCCAGACCCAAGGACAATAAAACGTGTCAAGTGGGCTCATTAAAGACAAGCAGACATACCTACGGCCTCGGGGGTTAGAAGCAAGCACCTTCTTTTGGAAACACCCTCTTTGCAGCATTGGGACCTAGTGGTTACAGTGGATGAGAAGCTGGATAAGAGTCAACAGTGTGCCCTCATTGCCAAGAAGGCCAACGTCATATTGGACTGTATTAGTAGGGGCATTGCCAGCAGATCGAGGGAAGTGATTATTCCCCTCTATTCGACACTGGTGAGGCCACACATGCAGCATTGCGTCCTCTTTTGATCCCTCCACTACAGAAGGGATGTGGAAAAATTGGAAAGAGTCCAGCGGAGGGCAACGAAAATGATTAGGGGGCTGGGGCACATGACTTATGAGGAGAGGCTGAGGGAGCTGGGCTTGTTTAGTCTGCAGAAGAGAAGAGTGACAGGGAGATTTGATAGCAGGGGGGTTCCAAAGAGGATAGATCCAGACTGTTCTCAGTGGTAGCAGATGACAGAACAAGGAGTCATGGTCTCAAGTTGCAGTGGGGGAGGTTTAGGTTGGATATTAGGAAACACTATTTCACTAGGAGGGTGGTGAAGTGTTGGAATGGGTTACCTAGGGAGGTGGTGGAATCTCCATCCTTAGAAGTTTTTAAGGCCCGGCTTGACAAAGCCCTGGCTGGGATAATTTAGTTGGTGTTGGTCCTGCTTTGAGCAGGGGATTGGACTAGATGACCTCCTGAGATCTCTTCCAACCCTAATCTTCTATGATTCTAGGATCTTAACACAGTTGGATCAGTAGGCTCTTTTGTTTCAACTATATCAGTTTTTCTATCCTCATTTGACACCTTTTCACATCAACATTTTTGTTTATACTTTATTGCAACATTTACAAACTTTTATCCACTTTCCCAGAGTTAGGCCTACAGCTTGTGTAGGCCTACTAGGACCCCACTGATCATGACACCACCCAGACACTGTTAATCCCCCTGTGACACTGCACGCCCGATTCTTCACAGTAATATTATATGATATGATTATGACATAAGCATAATGCAAGGTAGGTCATGTGAGATATCATTGGAAAGGTTATTATTTACTGAGTATAATTATCCTATTTGTATGCATGTATCATTTTTGTACCTGTAGTTAGGAATATTGACTATATATCTGTATTACAAATGTGTTTACTCCTTGAGGAACGCCCACTAGGCAAAAGACTGTCAGTCTACATGGCTGACTGGAAAGGGTCTATTAAGGTTAAAGGGCCATTAGGAGAAAACCATAGGCCTTAGAGGAAGTTTATCTCCCATCGGAGGGGTTGGTCTTCCTGAGGACACAACAAACGGCCTCTGAGCAATGGCTGCTGTGGCACTACAGGGGCATAAAACCAGGTCACCTGGTACTGAACTCCATCTTGAAATACCAGTGTTTTTCCACCAGCCAGCGTGGGAACCAAGCTTTGATACCTTCCCACTGTGAAAGTGAAATGAATTATATTAAAGAAATAGAATGAATTAAAGAATGCTGTATGTACCTTTAAGTAGAATTGAGAAATGCTGCAATCCATGTGGCAGGAAAGCAGACATTAACTGCTTAATGAATTGCCCCACCTAAGGGCAATTGGTGAAGCATTAGCCTTAGATGGATAAAAGTTAATAAGGAAGCAGGATATGCATATTGTGCCCCATGCAAATTTTACAATTTTGCTCTCTCTGTCCCTTTGTTTAGTTCGCACCCTTTTATCTGTATAAATAAGACTGTTTGAATCTTGCATGGGGGCTCACATTATCTGAATGTATTAGCAGAGCGCTGTGCTAATAAAACAGAATGGTCTGACAAACTATGAGTCCTGAGTCTAACTTTGACAATTTGGAGGTCCCACCGAGATGGCAACCATCTTCACTGGGGCCGTGTGATTCCTGACCATTATTGTAGGATGACCATGGTAGCCGGCACCTGGGCATTTGGCCCAAGCGGTCCTCCTACTGAATGGAAGGGTGCACGACCACAGTGAGGTCTACGCCATCGAACCTGTTGGTTCCCACTCTGTTCTGGTAGGGATCCCGGGATCTGACATCAGGAATCTGGTCAGGTAATTATTTCTGTGTTTTGTCCGGACTGAGGACTGTCCTGTCTCTGTGTCTATCCGTCCTCCTGTGGAGTGTTTGAGTCTGGATGCCATCTCCGTCCGGGGATCGGCCGACCAAGGGGTTCCTGTCCCCGCGGTCTGAGTGAGTGAAATCTGCACAATCACAGCCGCACCTCACCTTGGGTAAAACCCTTGGTGTGAAAGCAAGGGCGATTGAGTCAGTAGCCTGTAGGCTCCTTTTGTGTGTTGCACCGGGCATCGCTCTGACAAACCCGAATTTCCTTCTTGTGTGATTGGTGTGTGTAAAGTCCTCCTGTATTGGTAACCAGACGTCTAAGTCGGGACAGTTCCCTAAAGGAATGCTGGCTCTGTATTTTCTGTATTTTAGGAAGGGTCTGGACTCCTGTAAATTTCTGGAAAAATGGTCTAGGCTAACTCAGGGGAATCCCAAAACTCAGTGGCCACTGTTCAAATCTTGGAACAAAGACCGAGTGGACATCTTAAAAAACAAACTCGGCCAACTTAAAACTAAATTGGCTAAAGGAGAGGTTAATTGTGTCATGCAGTGGTGGGAAGAGGCAAATCGTAGGTGGACAAAATCAAAACTCACCTCTCTCAAATAATAAGTTAAAAGCTTTATTAAAAGCCTCCTCTCCCACCACCAGACCGAGCGCTCCTCTTTACCCCGTTCTCCGGAAAAAAAACCCACAACAACAACCCCGGATCGATCCCAACTCCCTTCATACTCCCCTCTCATTGTAAAAAGGATAAAATGCCCCTTGTTCTGTTTCCCTTCGTTGTCTGCCTCAGAAACTGATTCTTTGGTGTTCCACTACCAATTCAGCAAGGAGGGTGGGCTCCTCAACTAGCCCCCACCCTCCCTGGTCCCTTTCCTTACGCATTTCTTTTAAAATTGTGAAATGACCACAATATCACTCACAAAAACGGTCCATTGGAAAAAGCAGGATCGGGCCCAGACAAGCAGGCAAGCAACAGATAAAGGCCTGGTCTACACTATGAGTTTAATTCGAATTTAGCAGCATTAAATCAAATTAACCTTGCACCCGTCCACACAATGACGCCATTTAATTCGAAATAAAGGGCTCTTTAAATCGATTTCTGTACTCCACCCCGACGAGCGGAGTAGTGCCAAAATCGATTTTAGCAATTCGAATTAGGGTTAGTGTGGCCGCAATTCGATGGTATTGGCCTCCGGGAGCTATCCCACAGTGCACCATTGTGACCGCTCTGGACAGCAATCTGAACTCGGATGCACTGGCCAGGTAGACAGGAAAAGCCCCAGGAATATTTGAATTTCATTTCCTGTTTGCCCAGCGTGGAGAGCACAGGTGACCACTGATAGCTCATCAGCACAGGTAACCATGCAGGCCGATAATCGAAAAAGAGCACCAGCATGGACCGTACGGGAGGTACTGGATCTGATCGCTATATGGGGAGAGGATTCAGTGCTAGCAGAACTTCATTCTAAAAGACAAAATGCCAAAACTTTTGAAAAAATCTCCAAGGGCATGATGGAGAGAGGTCACAATAGGGACTCAGATCAGTGCCGCGTGAAAGTCAAGGAGCTCAGACAAGCCTATCAAAAAACAAAGGAGGCAAACGGTCGCTCCGGGTCAGAGCCGCGGACATGCCGCTTCTACGCCGAGCTGCATGCAATTCTGGGGGGGGGGGGCGCCACCACTACCCCACCTGTGACCGTGGATTCCGGGTCGGGGATAGTCTCATCAGCTACACCTGAGGATTCTGCGGATGGGGAAGAGGAGGAGGAGGAGGAGGAGGAGGACGAGCTTGCAGAGAGCACCCAGCACTCCATTCTCCCCAACAGCCAGGATCTTTTTCTCAGCCTGACTGAAGTACCCTCCCAAGCCAGTATCCAAAACCATGACCCCATGGAAGGGACCTCAGGTGAGTTTACCTTTCAAAATATAAAACTTGTTTTAAAAGCAAGCGTTTTTTAATGATTACTTTGCCCTGAGGACTTGGGGATGCATTCGCGGCCAGTTCAGCTACTGGAAAAGTCTGTTAACGTGTCTGGGGATGGAGCAGAAATCCTCCAGGGACATCTCCATGAAGCTCTCCTGGAGGTACCCCAAAAGCCTTGCCACAAGGTTTCTGGGCAGTGCAGCCTTATTCCGTCCTCCATGGTAGGACACTTGACCACACCATGCTTGCAGCAAGTAATCTGGTATCATTGCCTGACAAAGCCTGGCAGCGTATGGTCCCGGTGTTTGCTGGCATGCAAGCAACATCCGTTCTTTATCTTGCTGTGTAATCCTCAGGAGAGTGATATCGCTCATGGTAACCTGGTTGAAATACAGGAACTTAATTAAGGGGACAGAGGTGGACGTTCCTACTGGGCTGTTTGCCTGTGGCTGAAAAGAAATCCTTCCCTGCAGTTAGCCAAGTGCAGGGGGGGAAATTGGCCCTGAGCTTTTCGCGTTTGGCTATCAGGGATCTTCCCTGTTACCAGCCACGCGGTGGAGCGAGGGTTACAGCGATCATCCAGAGAATTGGATGGGAGGGGGGGGTTAGTTTGTTTTCTGCTGCTGCTGAATGTTAACAGGAAAACCGCAGCACTCAATGGGCTTTGCTTGGTATGTGGGAAAGGAGGGCGCAGAAGCCGAAAGACAATGGCTTACCATGGCCACATGCAAGCCGAATTCTGTTGCCCGGACCTGTGATCTCTAGCAGCAAAGCCACAGGCACTCAGTATTAAGAGGCAAAATGCGACCTTGCACAGAAATCACATGTGCTATGTAATGTGAATAGTGTTGGTCACCGTGAAAGAGTATAAGCATTGTTCTGCAAAATGTATCTTTTAAAAAAATTCTCTCTTTTTTCCCCTCCCTACAGCAGCTGCAAATTCTTCAAGCCTCCCTCCTCTGTCCCGAAGGCTATCACAGATAAGGCGTCGGAAAAAGAAGACGCGAGATGAGATGTTTGCAGAAATCATGGAATCCATCCGCAGTGACAGAACTCATCTGAATGAGTGGAAGGACACGGTTTCAAAGTATAGGAAAGAAGCCAGTAAACATGAGGACAGGAGGGACCAACATGAGGACAGGAGGGACCAACGTGAGGACAGGAGGGACCAACGTGAGGACAGGAGAGATGCTCGAGATGAGAGGTGGCGGCAGGAAGATCAGAGGAGGCAGGATGCAACGCTGGGGCTGCTGCGTGAGCAAACAGACATGCTCCGGCGTCTGGTGGAGCTTCAGGAACGGCTGCAGGAAAACAGAGTGTCGCTACAGCCCCTGTATAACCCCCCTCCCCCCTCCCCATGTTCCATGTCCTCCTCACCCAGACGGGGGGGAAGGCTACGTACACCTTCCCATTCCACCCCAGTGGACAGCCCAAGCAAAAGGCTGTCATTTTTTTAACCGTTTTTTAGTGGCCTTTTCCTTCCCACCGATCCTCCTCCCAAACCCCACCCGGGTTCCCTCCCTCTTTTTATAATCTATTAATAAAGAATAAATGATTTTTAAACTATAGTGACTTTATTTGGTTTGAAAGCAAGCTGGGGGAAGGGGGAGGGTGGGTTCCTTACAGAGAATGAGTCAATAAAGGGGGCGGGTTTTCATGAAGGAGAAATAAACAGATATTTCACACTGTAGCCTGGCCAGTCATGAAACTGGTTTTCAAAGCTTCTCTGATGCACAGCGCTTCCTAGTGTGCTCTTCTAATTGCCCTGGTGTCTGGCTGTGCGTAATCAGCAGCCAGGCGATTTGCCTCAGCCTCCCACCCCGCCATAAAGGTCTCCCCCTTACTTTCACAGAGATTGTGGAGCATGCAGCAAGCAGAAATAACAATGGGGAGATTGGTTTGGCTGAGGGCTGAGTGAGTCAATAATGATCGCCAGCGACCTTTTAAACGGCCAAATGCACATTCTACCACCATTCTGCACTTGCTCAGCCTGTAGTTGAACAGCTCCTGACTCCTGTCCAGGCTGCCTGTGTATGGCTTCATGAGCCATGGCATTAAGGGGTAGGCTGGGTCCCCAAGAATAACTATTGGCATTTCAACATCCTCAACGGTTATTTTCTGGTCCGGAAAGTAAGTCCCTTGCTGCAGCCCTTTAAACAGAGTAGTGTTCCTGAAGACGCGAGCGTCATGAACCCTTCCCAGCCAGCCCATGTTGATGTTGGTGAAATGTCCCTTGTGATCCACCAGTGCTTGCAGCACCATTGAAAAGTACCCCTTGCGGTTTATGTACTGGGTACCCTGGTGCTCCGGTGCCAAGATAGGGATATGGGTTCCATCTATCGCCCCACCACAGTTAGGGAATCCCATTGCAGCAAAGCCATCCACTATGGCCTGCACATTTCCCAGAGTCACTACCTTTCGTAGCAGCACCTGAGTGATTGCTTTGGCTACTTGCATGACAGCAGCCCCCTCAGTAGATTTGCCCACTCCAAATTGATTCCCGACTGACCGGTAGCTGTCTGGCGTTGCAAGCTTCCACAGGGCTATCGCCACGCGCTTCTCAACTGTGAGGGCTGCTCTCATCTTGGTATTCTGGCGTTTCAGGGCAGGGGACAGCAAGTCACAAAGTTCCACGAAAGTGCCCTTACGCATGCGAAAGTTCCGCAGCCACTGGGAATCATCCCACACCTGCAACACTATGCGGTCCCACCAGTTTGTGCTTGTTTCCCTTGCCCAGAATCGGCGTTCCATGGATAGAACCTGCCCTATTAACAATATGATCTCCAAAGCACCGGGGCCCGCGGTTTGACAGAATTCTGTGTCCATGTCCATGTTCTCATCACGCTTGTTGCTGCACTGCCGCCGCCGCTGCCTCCTCGCCTCGTTTTTCTGGTCCTGGCTCAGCATAAACTCCACGAGAACGCGCGAGGTGTTTATAATGTTCATGACTGCTGTCTTGAGCTGAGCGGGCTCCATGCTTGCCGTGGTATGGAGTCTGCAGTGTTCACCCAGGAAAAAAGGCGCGAAATGGTTGTCTGCCGTCCGTTGCTTTCATGCAGGGAGGGAGGGAGGGAGGGGTGAGGCTCTACCCAGAACCACCTGCGACAATGTTTTTTGTCCCATCAGGCACTGGGATCTCAACCCAGAATTCCAATGGGCGCGGGAGACTGCGGGAACTATGGGATAGCTATGGGATAGCTACCCACAGTGCAACGCTCCAGAAATCAACGCTAGCCCCGGTACTTGGACGCACACCGCCGAATTAATGTGCTTAGTGTGGCCGCATACATTCGACTTTATACAATCTGTTTCCCAAATTCAAATTATATAAATTCTGATTAATCCCCTAGTGTAGACATACCCAAAGAAACTAAAAAAAACAGGTTGGAAGCCCTAAGGGCATAGTGTCAGGAGTAAGTGCAAGTATGAACCCTGGAACAATACTTAAAATGGTGAAATCTGAGTTAATAAAGGTGTCATTTTGGGAAATAAACAAGTGATTTAAGGAAAGAGTGAAAAATTAACTCTACAGAGGCTGGAGAGAATTAAACAGTTAAACTTTGTGAAAATGTTAAAAAGGATCTTGTTAAAAGAATTCTTGGTTTCTTTGCAGCCATTCTAAAGGAAAAACGGGCCCTTTTCCAGAGGAATGTCTGTAAATAATCCAGGTAAAGAGACTATCTAATTAAAATAATTTGACTATGGACAATTGAGTCAAATTTGCTAAAAGAACATAAGGGGGGGGAGGGGTTCTATTGGAACTTAACTGCCCCAAATGTATAAAGGTAATGTAATCTATGTACAGCTATGTAAAAACAAAGCAGTGTAAGAGGGATGTTAAGGAAGAGAAAATGTGTATGTATCTGTCTGTCTGTGGGAATATGTGAGGCTTGTAAAACTCCTGTTTTGTAAGTTTAAGATAAAATGGTTTTGTTTTGTTTATAATGCCACTAAAAATCCATTTGACTCTTTAATTCAAAGTTGCAAAACTGACAGACCTTTTTGCCAGACACAGGTAATCAGTGTTGGTTGACTTTGAGATTTGGTATTTAACCCTTAAGGGGTAACTTGATTCTTTACAAAATTTAAATGTTTTCAAATAAAGACCAAGGCATGACTGCACCAGTGCAGTCAACATCAGAAGAATAGGGAGAGATTCTGGATTCTGTTTGTTTGTTTGTTTTTGTAACAAAATAGCAAATGAAAGCTGTAGTAAAAGAATAAAGACAGTGGCCCTCTGAAGCAACAGCAGGGGTGAGGTGCACAAAACAAAAAGAAGCAATGTTAGAAACACTGAGCCTTAAAATGGCTCTGTGTAATCAGACTGTCACTTTGATAAGGGTACATAAAACTCTGTAAGAACAAAAGAAACAGTTACACCTTATGTAAAAATTAATATGGCTAATGTTTTAAAAGTTAAAGTATAGAAGGAATGTGCAGACATGTGCAGTGTATATTATAGAAGCGGGTAATAGAAATGCAAACGAAACATGCTACTTAATTAAAATCCTATTAGGGCTCCAAAGGAGCCACAATAGACTGTGTTTTCTTTTTCAGATCTGTGTGTGTTTTGGAAGCAAGAGTTAAAAGTAATCAAAACTCTGGTAAAAGTTAATTGTGTTCCTTTTAAGACAGAGTCTCTGAGCTCTGCTAATGGTTTTGAATCCAAAAGCCAAGCCTGTGTTGATGCAAATTATCTAACTGATAAAGGAAGTGAGAGAACTGCCAGCACAAAGAAGTTGCAGATAAAGAACATACCTGGTCAGCAAACAAATTGTCTAAATAAAAGGCACGGTATAACAAGATACCTTTAATTAAAATAAATTTAATGTTAATAAATACCCCTGTAACAATGTATAGTGTGTATGATTTTTGGAAAAAAATCCTTTATGGTAATGATGCTTTTCAGCTGTTACCTGTGAACAAACTTAAAGCTTAACACAGCAGGAAAGACATTGTAAACTTGGTCGGCTGTAAAGGGAAAACTGAGGTACACCACCTCATGGATATAATGACTGAACAGTGGGATGATTTCCCCATAACTCTTAAAAGATAGAAGCCATTAAAACCTGGCCTGCCTATAGAACAAAAAACACAGGATAATATGGAGGTAATTCCTCTTGTTTTGCCTGCAATCAGCAAGGGTATTTGTGAAAGAAAGGAATACTTTAAGTAATAATGAATGCCACCCCCCAAAGGGGTAGAAAAATGTTATTTTTGTCTTTCAGAAAAAGCTGATACCAGCTACAGGACAACCTAATACAGAAACAAATAAAAGTGGGTATGATTATCCATGCCTGTTGCTCCAAAGCTCTGTAGTAAAAACATCTCACTAGGATCCTATATGTGGGATAAAATGAATAATGAGACCAAAGTAATGTATAATGGGCTATGTGTATCTGTTAATTCTTGGGGGGAAAGTGTTTTAAAAGAATGGAAGTGTTAGCAACCTTCCAATAGACAAGTGTAAATGTAATGTAAGTAATGTGTTTACAAAAGGTAAAAAGCTAACATAGTTCCTAAAACAAACAAAAAGGCAATGTGGGAAACCGAACCATTCATATTACACATGCAAATGGCAACATGTTAAGAATTGCCACTGCAGAAAGACATAACAGCTTACCATTGGTATAACATATTTTCTGAATGGTCTCCCACAACTAATGGCATACTAATGTTACTATCCCTAATTGTTTTTGGTTTTAAATTGTATGTGGGTTTAATTGGAATGTTTGCAATGTGCTGTTGGATAAAACAAATGTATGCAAAGCTAGAGCCACAAGCCCAAATCACCTCCCAGTATTTTCTATTACGTGGACTAAATAAGAAGTGACACTGGCGATTAATAATCTTAGTGTCAAAAGGGGGATATGTAGGAGCAGGATTTTATAATGTCCCATAAGAATTAATGTATTATTTGATTTCATCCTGTCAGCCACCCTTTTTGAATAGCAGAAAGGAATGACAAACCAGAACAATCTTTATGACTGATTATGGTCACCCTTTTGTTTTAGAATAAGTTATAATGTCTACTATGGTTTCCTATATGTATTACAAAGTAGGCACTCTAGTTAAATATACATTTCTTTGGTTTTAAGGGTTAGTAAGTAAGAAACAGGATTCTCTATTGTGTCTATGTTAAGTAGATTAGAGGAACATTAAAGGCCTGGGTCTCAATGTAAATTGTCTTGGTTATTGATTGTAAAACTTAGCAAGGTTTTAATTTGCAATGCCTTTTTGCTCGATATAAAATACTACTGTTTGTATTCTCAATCTGTTTGTGTGAATGAGGAATGTATGCATCAGAAAAAGATAAGGTGTGAAGGCCATTGTTATAGCCAGAGTCAAGGAAAAAGAAGTAAAGACACTTAATGGACATCAAAGAATCATCAGGTACTGCTTACTATCCAGGCGGCTGTTAAACTGTCTGGCATCACAGCGTGGATACATGCTTCACAGTGTAAGAAGGCAATCCCAGCAAACCAATCATCACCTCAGGACCACGCAGAGTCAATTTTGACTCCAGAAGAAGACATAGAGGAACCATCTACGCTCTCGTAAGGGTTGCCAGAAGCAGACGACGACCTAAAGCAAGGCCCAAAAAGAAGCAGTAGTGAGCCTAGCGCCTGCTGCCTGGTGGATGTAAAACCGTGACTGCGGTTCCCTCAGTTGAGGTTGTCAGAACCAGAAGGGCCTTGCCTCCAACATGAGCCTCTGGTGGCGCCTGTTCCTCGGCTGCTGGTGTCTTAAGGTCTGGGGAGTCCACAATGACAATTCTTTTATCCAGCAGCAGGTGTGGATAGCTCAGACCCTTAATATTTCTAATTGCTGGGTCTGCAGCCACATCCCAGCCCACTCTCAAGCTGGTGTTCCTGTACTGGCAATCCCACTCAATTCCCCAGACCTCACTGGAGGACCTCGTCCGTTTAACAAAACATGGAACAATAATGACACTTGGGAAGCAGTGGGAATAAATGTATCTAAATGGATAAGTGTGGTGGAGGGAAAAGGTAATTGGTGTTGGGTGTGTAATGGGACAGGGCTGGATCTGGGAAAAAGCCGTTGCCTTTAGCATATTGTGGCCAATGGTGTATGGGATTATTCGAACAAAACTAAAAAGTGGCAGGCTGGGTATGGGGATATGAAATTTTTTCTTGACCTGAGGATCAAACAGAAAAATGAATTTCATGTTCCCCCTACAATAACCTTAGTGAAAACAATAAAATCTTTCAACACCATTAGGGTTACCATATGTAACAAATAAAAAAAGAGGACCCTCCACGGGGTCCTGGCCCCGCCCATTTCCCCACCCCCAACCCCGCCCCAACTCTGCCCCTTCCCCACCCCCTCCTCCCTCCCACTACCAGCCACACGAAAAGGGCTGCCCGAGCGCTACCGGCTTCACGGTTTGCCGGGCAGCCCCCAGACCCTGCGCCCCCGGCTGGGCACTTCCCCTCCCGGGCTCTGGCGGCGCAGGGTCCGGAGGCATGGGGGCTGCCCAAAGCCCGTAGCGCTCGGCTCTTAAACAGAGCCGAAGAATCAGGGGAGGAGCAGAGCCGCCGCGGCCGGAGGCTCTGCTCCTCCCCTGACTCTTCGGCTCTGTTTAAGAGCCGAGCTGCCCGAGCGCTACCGGCTTCGGGCAGCCCTCATGCCTCCGGACCCTGCGCCGCCGGAGCCTGGGAGGGGAAGTGCCCCGCCGGTGGCTGGGGTCCGGAGGCAAGGGGGCTGCCTGAAGCCCGTAGCGCTCGGGCAGCTCGGCTCTTAAACAGAGCCGAAGAGTCAGGGGAGGAGCAGAGCCACCGCGGGAGGGGAAGTGCCCGGCCAGCATTTTTCCGGACATGTTCGGCTTTTTCGCAATTCCCCCCGGACGGGGGTTTGATTGCCGAAAAGCCGGACATGTCCGGGAAAAAACGGATGTATGGTAACCCTAAACACCATGCAAAAAGGCTCCTAAGGTTACAAACAGTAGCTGAAATAATGGCAAATGAAACTGGAGAGAGATTAAAAAAAAACCCTGGCCAAAGAAATGGGCGATCTGACAGATGGCCCTCCAAAACCATCAGGCATTGGACATAGTGCTGGCAGCCAAAGGAGGGACCTGTGCTATCACTGGAAAAAGAAAAAATATTGTGTGTATATACCTGACAACACCAATAAGGTAATAGATCGCGCTAGTCACTTAGAACAAATCGCATATCTTCCCCATGGAGAGCCAAGTTCTTTATTGAAGTGGCTAAGTAACCTGTTAAATTTCTCTGGCATAGGAAACTGGTTGTTTCAGGGAGCCCTGACTATCTTGTTTGAAATCCTAATGATTTTTGTATGCTTTCAGCTAATCTCCTGTTGTATCCAGAATTGTGTAAGGTATGCCATGCAAGTGACTGCCCCAAAACAGAGTGCTAATATGATGATTTTAAAATATCACTGATTAACGAAGAGATAAAGAACGATTAATATGTGGAACCCAGTAATTGTTGGTCTTTGCGTAAGCTTGACCAAAAGGAGGGATTGTGAAAGTGAAATGAATTATATTAAAGAAATAGAATGAATTAAAGAATGCTGTATGTACCTTTAAGTAGAAATGAGAAATGCTGCAATCCATGTGGCAGGAAAGCAGACATTAACTGCTTAATGAATTGCCCCACTTAAGGGCAATTGGTGAAGCATTAGCCTTAGATGGATAAAAGTTAATAAGGAAGCAGGATATGCATATTGTGCCCCATGCAAATTTTACAATTTTGCTTTCTCTGTCCCTTTGTTTAGTTTGCACCCTTTTATCTGTATAAATAAGACTGTTTGAATCTTGCATGGGGGCTCACATTATCTGAATGTATTAGCAGAGCGTTGTGCTAATAAAACAGAGTGATCTGACAAACTGTGAGTCCTGAGTCTAACTTTGACACCACCATATGCAAAAGCTATTTAAGGCAGGGGAGTGACATCATCGTGGTTCTTCACTGACTCCCTGCCCCAAAGAGACTCTGGGAAACACCCGAGGAGCAAGAACTGAACTAGAGGAAGTGCTGGACCCAGCCTAAAGGGATTTTTAGTCTGTGAAAGGAACAACTGGGGTTTTTAAGCTGTAAGCAAGTGCAGCTGGCCCCTTAAGAATCTGCAGCCTGCTTGAATACAGGTCTGTCGCATCTTACATGCATTTAACATGCGCAATTTCAGCTTTACGCGGTTGGCAAAAACAAAACAAACAAAAAAACAAAAGAGAAAAATAACAATTTTAATACTGTACCTGTAGTGCGGGCGATTCCGCCTGCCATTCAACTCAATGTAATTTTGACTATATGCGGTTTTCGCTTTACGCGCTAACCGCGGAATGGAACCCCCGCGTAAGATGAGACTTGCCTGTAATCATTTAGGGTGAGAATTTGATATTCATATCCAATCTCTTTAATATATTAAGTTTAGTTTGTGTGTTTTGTTTGTTTGCTAGGTAATCTGCTTTAATCTGTTTGCTATCCCTTAAAATCTATCTTTTGTAGTGAAAAAACCTCGGCCAAATCTTTCAAATGTGCCCATTCCAAATGCTAAATTAAAGCTGTATACAAATGGCTCAGCACGGGTCGTAAAGGGCCAACAAATATCTAAATTTGCAGTAACTACCCAGTTTAAGGTATTACAGTCTGCGCCTCTAAAACCCTCCACCTCAGCCCAGGCGGCAAAATTGGTAGCCCTCACCCAAGCATGTAAGCTGGCAGCAGGTCAGTCTGTAAACATATATACTAACTCAAAATATGCCTTTGGCATTTGCCATGCCACGGGCCAACTCTGGGCAAAGTGTGGGTTTATTACCTCCAATAGCACTAAAATAGCACATAAGCCCTTAATCCTAAAACTATTAAAAGCCATACACCTGCCATCCGAGGTTGCCATCATCCATGTTCGGGCTCATCAAAAAAAAAAAAAAAACAATCCCACCGTCCGTAAAAACCAACTAGCTAATACAGCATCAAAAATAGCCTCTCTACAATCTTATGTTGCCAACCAAATGGTGCTCACGTCCTCTCCCTCACCAACACCAGTCCCTTTTGTCCCTAAACCATCAGAGGTTAGTCGTTGGAAAAACGTAGGGGTCACTAAAACACCAAGGGGGAAATGGCAACTACCTAATAAAAAAAGGGACCTGCCCCAAGCGGCTTTGCGGCCTGCCCTACTTAAACTACACCAAAAAACACACGGTAAAGCAAAAGCTATGGCAGCTACCGTAAATAACTTCGGTATGCCCCTGGGGTATTCCAAAAAGCCAAACAAGTCCTTTCCACCTGTAACATTTGTGCAAAATTCAATTAAAAAAAACCCAAAAGGCCCCCCCGAAGCAAGGTTATGGGCATAAACGTCCTTTAAACGGCTCCAAATTAACTACTCAAAAATGCCCAAGTGCCAAAGCTACAAGTACCTCCTTGTAATTGTATGCCAACTAACTGGCTAAACCAAAGCATTCCCAACTAAACAAGCAACTGCCTTAAAAGTAAAAAAACCCTTATTAAACCATGTCATTCCTAGGTTTGATCCTCCTAGGTTTATTAACTCTAATAAAAAAACCTCATTTGACCGCCCAGGTTATTCAACACATTGTTAAGGCCCTAGGTATTACCTGGCTTCTACATACCCCTTAAAAACCACCATCTTCTAAACAAATAAAAAAAATAAACCAAACTTTAAAGCTTAAGCTCTCCAAATTGTGTGCACAAACTGGGTTAAAATGGCTTCAGGCTCTACCTTTGGCCCTCTTGGCAGTTCAAACTGCCCCTAGGGGCTGGCTTGCTCTCTCACCTTTTACACTTTTATTTGGCAAACCATACATCAAATTTGCTAACCCAAAACCTGTAACCAATTTAGCCACTTAAAAAAATAAAAAGTTAACCAAATACGTTGTTTCCCTCCAAAACACTCATGTCTCTTCACAGGTATGCAGCTCAATTTCAGTCCCTACCTGCTAATGTACCTGCTCACCAAATCAAGCCAAAAAATTGGGTCTATGTAAAAAAGTAAAAAAACAAGCCTCTCCAACCCTGGTGGGCTGGTCCTTTTCAAGTCCTTCTTATCTCCCACACTGCCATTCAAATAAAAAAAAAAAACCTAAATCCACCACACCCGGGTCAAGCTAGCCTCTAGGCCGGGGCCAAAAGCAAACAACACCAAACTTCAAAAAAGCCCCACCAGCTCTTCCCACCGCAACCCAAAAAAGCCAAAAGCAAACAACACCTAAAATATTAAACCTCTCAAAAAACTAAAACTTTTGTTCCAACAAGCAAAATCCTAAAACTTTGTAACTATAGATTTGCAAATGGTGCTGCAGTGGCTATTATTTTTAAGCCTGCTCCTTATACAAGCCAACCCGCACCCAGCAGCCAAACCCCTTCAGCAACTGGCCACATTAAAGCACTTATCTGACTGCTGGTTGTGTCACCAAACTCATTCTAAAAAAAAAAAATAAAACTGTGGGCTGTGCCTGTAAATCTCTCCAAAGCACTCTCCCTACAGGTAGTACAAAAAACGAAATAATAATAAAATAAAAAGTACCAGTCCAATAAATATAAAAAAATGTCTAAAGTTTGGCATTATAGTTAAAAGGCCAAGGGGATCCCTCTCTTTAATATTCTTAAAATCAAATACAAGTTGGCCCTATGTTTCAAAGTGATTAACAAAACCAAAATAAAAATGGGTTACCTCCCCCTAAAAGTCTGTAATCAAACCCTTCAGTTTAGTATTAAAAATAAAACCTTTTACCCTTTAAAAACTGTTAAAAATGCCCAAAAACCTCCCTGTCAATTTCAGAAGGCCTATATTGCAGCATTAACAGGCAAGCATTATAAAAAAAAGTAAATTCCTTCATTCCTTCCATTAAGTCCCATAAATAAAACGCATACATATTATATAAACATTTCCTCTGGTATTTGTCACCTCACTCATCCCTTAAAAAAATTTCTAAGTGCCAAAAAGCACTAATAAGCTTTACCTCACATCTATTTGCTGTTACATATTGTGAGGGCATCCTAGACAACACCCATGCCCTAGGTCCCATTGGCGGTGCCGGGACCAAATAGTTGGCAACTCCAAGCATCAAAATGTCAGGGTAAATTAGCGCCACCAAGTAGCAAAAAGCGCTCTCATGCATAATTTACAAACTCCTGGCCTGTATTTCATCTGTGGCCATAATGCTTACAAAGCCTTCCCGCCGGGTTGGCGCGGCCGGTATAATGTAGCCAAAATAGTACCAAATGTTCAGGTAAACACCATGCTAAACTCATGCCAAATCCTCAACCTAAAAACCTATTCTCACAAGCTCTTCACTCCCTTAAAAGGGGCTCAAGTTAAACGTGCCAAAAATCCCCTAGTAGTCAGGCAAACGGGGTTTCATTCCTTTGTTCATGCGCTTATTCCTGGGCTAAAAATAGCGAAGTTAAAAAGGACAATAATAAATATTTCTGCAAAGCTTAAAAAAGCAGCTAATGCCTCCTTAAATGCTTTTCAAAAATTACAACAAAAAATTAATAAAATAGCAAAAATAACGCTGCAAAATAAGCATGTGTTAAATGCCATAAATGCTAAAATAAAAAAAACTTGTGCTCGCATTAAAAAAATGCTGTTTTTATATTAATCGCTCTGGCTTAATTAAAAAAATTTGCAAGCTATTAAAAATGCTGCTGTTGTTTTTCATGCTATATCCCTTAATCATACCTTTAAGTTTTAAAAACCTCCTCCCAAATCTTAGGTCATGGTTTATGGGGCTTTTCCAAAAAATTGTCAAGTAAATTATTTTCTGTGTGTCATTTAAGTAATGTTACAATGTGCAAAATGTTTGTGTAATGCTGTTACTAAGATCTCTGCTGTCTGTAAAAAAACACAGTATCTTTCCCTCCAGCTTAATCGCAAGTTGCGCTACGGGCCTGACAATTTAAATTTAAACTTGCTGAGTGTGCAGTCCATGCCATCCTCCAGATCTTTAATGAAGATATTGAACCCAATCGGCCCCAGGACCGACCCTTGAGGCACTCTGCTTGATACCGGCTGCCAACTAGACATGGAGCCATAGATCACTACCCACTGAGCCCGACGATCTAGCCAGCTTTCTATCCACCTTATAGTCCATTCATCCAGTCCATACTTCTTTAACTTGCCGGCAAGAATATTGTGGAAGACCGTATCAAAAGCTTTGCTAAAGTCAAGGAATAACACATCCCTGCTATCCCACATTGCATTGCTTCACACCCATGTGAGTCTACGTGTTGAACTCTGTGCCCACTAGTGGTCCAGGGTGATCTGCACCAGAGGACAGCTCCCCATTTAAATGCTGGCTCATAGCCATGTGCACCCCTTTGAGTCCTACTTGTGGAGAGTTCACAAAGGCAATCACATACCCATTATAATAGCCATTTCCCCTGCTTCTGTGTAGTCCCATCTGGTGGTCCTGGACTGCCTTGCCTTCTGGGGGGAGAAGCACATCCAGTCCATGTGAATACATGTCAGCAGAATGCCAGGATCTAGGAGCACCTGGCAGAGCACATGCAGGAGAAGCGTCATTCCTAAGACATGGCTCAGTGTTGCACCAAAGAAATCTCCAGCCAGGCCTGCTGACAGCAATTCTGGGTCCTAGGGCAGCACAGTCAATGGGCTCCCACACACACACAAGCCGCGCCTGCGTGGACACAATCCACCTGACATTTGGGCGGTGCTGGTGCCCAGCAAGCTGCTGGCTGTGCTGCTGGGCATGCTCTTCCGGCACAGCCAGGACTTCCACATACCCACCCAGTAGGGTTGCCAACTGTCTAATTGCACAAACCCAAAGACCCTTGCCCCGCCCCTTCCCTGAGCCCACGCCCCTGCCTCCTGTTCACTCCATTCTCCCTCTCTCCGTTGCTCACTCTCCCCCACCAGGGGCAGGGGGTTGAAGTGTCGGAGGAGTTGTAGGGTGCAGGCTCTGCGAGGGAATTTGGGTGCGGGAGGGGGTGCAGGCTCTGGGAGGGAATTTTGGGTGTAGGTGAAGCCTGCCTTAGCCCTGCTGCACTGCCGGCAGCAGCCGGGGGACCCCAGGCCCCTGGGTAAGTGTCTCCTTTGTCCCCCTCTCCCACAATCAGCGGGCCTGTCTCCACAGTGCTACAAGAACACAAGGGACAAGAATTCAGGATACTGGGACCCCCTTTCACTCTCTCAAATGGCAGGCCCTGCCCACTCCACTCCTTCCACATAGACAAGAACAGTTTCCACCTACACCTTTTTGTGAGCCCACCAGCATAGCCATGCATTCACTCATCACTTTGGGTGTGTTCTGCCACATGCCCATTGGTTTGAAATTTGCTCTGTGTTGTTTTAAATGGATACATTTTTTTATCATATACAACTCAGCTGAAAAATTTCACTGAGGTACAGCTCCCTCCACAAAATCAATTAATAAAATCTTCACAGAGTCACTGAATTCATTTCCTTAGTTAAAGCACATTCATTTTCTACCACTACACTCTGCCATCAAAGTAGGCACACAACATATCCCTGACCCTGTGTCTCTGTCCACTTGAGTCACCTTGTAAAGGTGTTCATAAGATCCAGAACACCTGTCTGGCTGTTCATAAGATCCAGAAAGTCCCTCCACCTCCACTTCCCAGTCATCTGCTCTCACAGATGTTGTGCAGAACACACCAAGCACTTATCACAAGAGAAAGGCATTGCTCAGCAGTCTCTAGCTTTGTCAGTAGGTTTCTCCTCCTTCCCTTCAGTCTTCCGAATGACAACTCCACTACAGTTCTGCAGCTACTTGGGGTATAGCTATATAGCACCTTTCTCATGTCCAAGTGTAGAGAACAATGGTTCATTAGCAGGGATGCAGAGGGTAAGCTACATATATTGGATAACAGGTAATTTTCAAAATAAAATTACCAAATAATTATAAAAAATCATAATTGGGAGAAAATTAATGTAATCATCAATTACTTGCTTCTCATATGTCGAGTTCAGGAAAATCAGACCAACAAATGGAATTATCTATTATGGTTATTAATCAGACTGCACTCAGGAAGTGACCGCATACAAATTTACCAAGGATTCTTTTTTCTATACACGAAGGGATGTCCCAAAATAAACAATTGAAATTGACTTTAAATAAAGAAACACATATTTAAGTAAGCAAAAATAAGAGAAGGAACCAACAATCAATTGAAAGAACAAGGATTATGCGAATGAGATTCACCAGGTTAAAAAAAAAAAAAAAGTAAATAAATTGGCTGATAAAATGTAGTAACTATTAAAACAACCTCTTAACTAAACTTGAAATTCTAAAACAGAAAAGAAATTAAAACAAGTTTGGTTAACTATATAGAATGGACTAGTGTTATAAAACTGAGTATAAAACTGAAACATCTATGGGCATTTAACTCAATGATATTCACTTAATTAAAATTCACTAGTAGCTAAGCATTATTAACAGAATTCAACAAGTAGACAAATATTATCAGATAACCAAATATTAACTCAATGACATAACTAGATTAAAACTAATTAATTTGATATTAAATCTTTTAAACTAAAAACGTATTTGGACAAAACTAGATAAATTGGATAGGACAATCAAATTGAAAAGTGTAAATTTTACAAAAGCTAGCAAAACAATGACTTTTTACTTCTGTATTAAGAAGGTAACTTTGTGAAGCTAAGCATCATTCTGAAGGCAAATTCAAATGTATATAATTATTATAGCTCAAAATTCAGCATTGCTTAGATACGTTTCTAGCTAGAAATGGTTGCAATGAAACATACAAAAGCTGGGGTACAAAAATCATACGACTGGAAGGGACCTCCAGAGGTCTTCTAGCCCAGTCCCTTGCAACAGTGCAAACAGAGAAGATTAGCTCAGATTTTATGGAATTAATAGGCAATTTTATAAGTATGAAAGATCAGAAAGTAATTTGAGTAATCAAAGTTTTCAAATTAAAGTTAATCAGGCAGGTTTAGGGAGTGTTCTTAGCAAGTTGATAGGCAGATAGTGTACTGCAGGGAGAGATTTTGGTGTTTGAGTTAATAGAAAGAAGATTGTTAAAGATAATTCCACAGAAAAACACTAACGTTCATATACAGAAAGAGAACTATCATAAAGTACCCTGCTTTTGGTATTTAAAGTAGACAAAGAAAATAGGAACTAGTTAAATTCATAAACCAAGATTGGAATGAGACTATTGTGTAGCATGAGGTATTAACACATTATATTACTCTGTAGTTAAAAATACACAACACAACTGAAATTAGCATAAAAGTATTCTGAAGTTTAGAACACACACAAATAAAGATTGTAGTGAGATTCTGAAGTTAGAAGACAATTTCCTCACTCACACATACAAAGTAATGATACAAGGGTGAGAGACCAAAGGACTTGCAAGTAATTGTCACTCACACCTGTAAAAACAGAACAGTCACAGGGGTTAAGTGTAAAATACAGGACAGAGTAGAACAGTGAACAACAAAGTTACAAGTTCTCAGTAGCAGTTACAGTTAGGAACTGAGCTGAAAGCAAACAAATCAATGAATTTCCATAGATATGATAACACAATAAGAACAGTTGAACTTTAGTTATGTCCTCATCAAACCAAAAAGATTTGAAGGGTAGCTCTATTAAGCAGTAAACTAAGTGAGGTGACATCACCATCACACACACAAGGTGTGAAGAATAACTCTGGCAGCTACAGCGGAAAGCATGCGGTTTAATCAGCACCAGCTCAGTTTCAGTCTATGCCTTCACTACAGACCTTACAGCGGCCCAGCTGTACTGCAGCAGCTGCACTGCTGTAAAGTCTCCTGTATAGACAGTCAATGCCGGCAGGAAAGAGCTTTCCTGCCAACATAACTAAACCACCCCCAACGAGCGGTGGTAGCTACGTCGGCGGGAGAGCGTCTCCACCGACATAGTGCTGTCCATACAAGCATGTCTGTCGGTGAGACTTATGTCGGTCAGGGGTGTGTTTTTTTCACACCCCTGACCCACAAAATTTTTGCTGACAAAAGTGCTAGTGTAGACAAAGGCTTAGTTACAATGTTGTAATTTTCAAATTCTATTAGCCCAGTTATACTCTTGGGAGTATTTCCTCCAATCTTAAACTGCTTTAAGGCTTGATTTTTTTAATCACTATTGATAGTGAAATTCTTTTCTTTTGCACCATTTGAAATTAGGAAATATTTTATAGTTGGATGTAAGTTGTTAGGCGCTCTTAACTGGAAAATACCAAAATCATACATAAACCTAAGAGCCCAAGAGTTTGGTTTTATGGAATAGAACTGAACTCTAATGGGTTCTGTGTTCTAGGAAAACAATAATTATTCTCTCCAAGGCCAAATTCTGACTTCCTTTGAAGCACAGAAATTCCCTATAGAATTTTAGCAATAAGCATTGAAATCTTTCTGCACTTCCACTAGTAAGTGGAATTTCTCATCCTTCGTTCCATTGTTCAGTGTGCAGTCTTCTTCTTCATGGTGGAAGTTAGGATAATGTCAATGTAAGGAGTCATTAAAGCAAAGGAACTGGAGACAAGGTTTCCACCTGACAGGTGGGTGTCCTCACCACAAGACTATTGACTTAGTCTCACTCTCTCTCTCTGGCCCAGTGACTAAGTATTTATATACAGTGGAACTGTTTTACTGGGATAGACTGAGTGAGTCCCACAGCCAGACTAGCTCTGTGGCTAGGGTACTCCTCTGAGAGTTGGCAGATCCATGTTCAAATTCAGGTGGAGGGGGGACTTGATCTAAGGGTCTTCCACATCTGTGCTAAAGGTTACGAAGAAGGTTGTCTTTCTCCTCCTCAATCCCCCGTTGTTTTGTGCTGTGTTACATGGCCTCTGAACATGCCTAACAGAACATGACCCATCATGAATTGCAAGACCAAAGAGGAGCCTATCTCTGAGAGAGGGATGAGGCTTAGACCACACTACTTTCATTGGCATGTCCCATTGGCTAGCTTTGGTGGCTCCCCACCTGCTGGCCTTTATGAATCACAATCTAAAATGCCTATCTCACCCCATTCATTTTCTATGGAGTCTAGGCTACTAATTCAGGCTTTGTGGATCCCAGTGTCATTCCTGTGATTTTCTAGGTGCCTAAAAATTAGGCATTGCAATCCTCAGTGTCACAGCGCCTCAGTCCCTTGGAGCATCCAGGTCTAAAACACTATCAAGTATAAATTAGAAGTTACATTCTATCAGATGAAGCTGGTTCTAGGTGGGGGTAGTCAATAGGTCAACCATGGGCCAAATCTGGACCGCCAGAAACTTTTGAATGGGCCCCCAAATCTTTTTATTTACTAATGATTATCATTATTGTTGTTTTTTATTATTTTCTCTGAAGCCTGAACCTTGACCAAGAAATGTGGACCTTGACAAAAATAATTGACTACCCCTGTGATAACATCAAAAGTAAAACTGGGAGATGAAGGAGGATGTTCACAGTTTCTTGATAAGTCATAATCAAATGCTGTCACAATGTGCAAATCTTATCTCAGCCTCTTGCTCTTCATGGCTCTGTCCCAGGAAGATGATTTCATTTTCTGCTTTAATAAACATTTCATGTCCTAGTTACATGGCCACTCCAGCCTGGCCTGACTCTTTAAGATTCATGGGAATTGGAAAAGGTGTCCTTCACTTGGCCCAATCCTAGCCAGGACATTTCTAGGGTGTGTGTCCTATGTGGATTCTCTTATGTGTACTGAGGTTTGAGCTGTGCCGGAAGTCTTTCCCACAATCAGTGCACTTATAGGGTTTCTCACCACTGTGGAGTCTCTTATGTGACAGAAGATGTGAGCTGCTTCTAAAGCTTTTCCCACACTCATTGCATGTGTAAGGTCTCTCACCTGTGTGAGATCTCTGGTGATTAGAAAGGGCTGAGTTGTTATAGAAACTTTTCCCACAGTGAAGACACTTGTAGGGTCTCTCTCCACTGTGGATTCTTTGATGTTCAGAAAGGGCTGAGCTTGCACGGAAGCTTTTTCCACATTCGGAGCACTTAAAGGGTTTCTCCCCTGTGTGGATCCTCTGGTGAGTAGTAAGGGTTGACCTGCGAGTGAAGCTGTTCCCACATTCAGGGCAGTTATACGGTTTCTCTCCTGTGTGGGTTGTATGATGTGATCGAAGGTGAGAGAGGCAACTAAAGCTTTTCCCACACTCATTGCATTTGTAGGGTCTCTCCCCTGTATGGGTTCTCTGATGATCATTGAGTTCTACACTGTAACTGAAGCTTTTCCCACAGTCCGGGCAGCTATAGGGTTTCTCTCCTGTGTGAATTCTCTGATGCTTAATAAGCGACGAACTTTGACTGAAGCTTTTCCCACACTCATTGCATTGGTAGGGTCTCTCTCCTGTATGGGTTCTCTGATGTGATAGAAGGTTTGAGCTCTGAATGAAGCTTTTCCCGCAAGTAGGGCATTCATAGGGTTTCTCCCCCGTGTGGGTTCTCTGATGTGATAGAAGATTTGAGCTCACACGGAAGCTTTTCCCACACTCACTGCATTCATAAGGTTTCTCTCCTGTGTGGATTCTTTGATGCTGAATAAGGGTTGAGCTCCGACTGAAGCTCTTCCCACAATCAAGGCAGTTATAGGTCTTCTTTCGTTCGTGGACTGTACGATGTGTAATTAGGGCTGAGCTCTGTTTGAATCTTTTCCCACAGTCCAGGCACGTGTAGGGTCTCTCTCCTGTATGGGTTCTCTGGTGTCTAGTAAGTTGTGATCTGCACCGGAAACTTTTCCTACAGTCACCGCATGTGTAGGGTGTCTTACCAGTGGGGATTCTCTGTTGAACCATGTCTTTGTTTTTCTTAACCCATATTTTCTGGTTAGAGGATTTACACTGTCTCTGCCCCAGCTGGTATTCTTGCATGCAAAAGTCAGTGCAGGCCAGAGGGGCAGCATCTCCATGCTCAGGAATCTGGGAAGCCTCCCCTTCAGATCTTTCTGATGTCCTGTGTGGTTCCAATTGCTCAGGATATTCCTGATTCTCCTCCTTGTTCTCATTTACCATCCTCTCACCTGCTGTGACAAAGAGAATCCAGATACAAGTCATTCCCTGTGCCGGGGGGGAAGGGAACCTCAGAAAGGGGAACAGTAAAGGGCAGAACAAACCAAAATAACTGCGGGGGAGACTGAAATAGCAGCAGCTGAACCCTACCCACCCCCAAACCCTGCCCCAGAGGAGAGAGAGGAGGAGACCTATCCTTCAAATATAGATGAAGGCAGGGGCTGAAGGGCCAGACAGGCTTCATGAAAATGCCTAAGGGACATCTGCCATGAGGATACAATAATTGGTTTCTGAATCAGTGTAGCTGATTCCTCACCTGTATAGGCATCTCTCCGTATCTCCCATTCCTGGAGACTGGGGACCCACAGTTTTTCCTCTCGTTCCAGCCAGGAGGTCACACTGGGTTTGGAAACTGGAAATCCTGCATCAGGGGGAGGACAAGGAAATAAGTGCTGATCTTGTTCATTAAGGTGAGTGCTGTTACTACTTCCAGATCCAGGAGCTGAATAAGCAACCCAGAAAGGCTCCTTCCTCTCCCCACCCCCATGCTATAGGAATTGGGCTATAAATCAGTCAGACCCCTTGACACGCTGGTCTAGACCAACGGTTCATCCACTCTGCCTAGGGAATTGGCATAACATATTTCTCTAGGGAGCTGAGCAGAATTGTTTTGCTCTCAAGACATATGGGGTACAATCAAGTCTCCATCCCTGCCAAATATACCACCCTCTCCCAACACACACAAGTCGCTCCTTAACACAAGCCAGATCAGGAAGATACCTTGTGAGCTTATTGGGCTGGGGACTGTGTCTCATTATGTCTAAGGCTATGATTTTGTCATGGAGGTCATGGAAGTCACGGAATCTGTGACTTTCAGAGACCTCCATGACTTCAACCCGCAGTGGCTCGGAGCTGCGGGGTCCCCCCACTGCCCATGGTGGCTCAGATCCAGGTGGCCACTGCGGGTGGGGGACATCCAAGCTGCCATGGGTGGCGGGGGAACCCCACAGTTCACGGCCATCGCAGGAAGTGGGGGCCCCTGGAGCTCTGTGCCGCCGTGGGTGATGGGGGCCCCCATGGAGCTCTGAGCTGTGAGTGGCAGGGGGACCCTGGAACTCCAAGCTGCCAGGAACAGTGCGGGCCCCCAAAGCTGTCCAGCCACCGTGGGCAGTGGGGGATTCCAGAGCCCCAGCAGCGATGGATGCTGGAGCCTTCTCCCTCCCCATTTTGTCACGGATATTTTTAGTAAAATCATGGACAGGTCTCCAGCTTCCATGAATTCTTCTTTATTGCCCATAACTTATACTAAAAATATCCATGACAAAATCTTAGCCTTACTCATAGCTCATGTTTTCTGAAACTTTTATCATTTTTGTTGCTCTCCTCTGGACTCCCTTTAATTTGTCCACTTCTTACTTAAAATGTGGCACCCAGGACTGGAAACAGTCCTCCAGCTGAGACTTCCCCACTGCTGAGTAGATCAGGACAGTTACCTCCTGGGTCTTACATATGACACTCCTGTTGATACACCTCAGGATATTAGCCTTTTTCACAACTACATCACATTTTTGACTCGTATTCAATTTGTGATCCACTATAACTCAGAGTTCCTTCTCAGCAGTAGTACTGTACCACAGTTCCCTAGTTCACTTATGAGAATGTCATATAGGACTGTTTCAAAAGCTTTACTAAAATTAAGATAAATCATGTCTACTGCTTCCTCCCACCCACTCGACCAGTAACCCTGTCAAAGAAGGATATTAGGTTAGTTTGGCATGATTTGTTTTTGACAAATACATGGTGGCTACTATTTATTATCTCATTATCCTCTAGGTGCTTACAAATTGACTGTTATAATTTGGTTCAGTATCTTTCCAGGTATCAAAGTTAGGTTGACTCATCTATAATTCCCAAGGTCCTCTTTGTTCCCCTTTTAAAGCTAGGTACCATGTTTGCCCTGCTCCAGTCCTCTAGGACCTCACTCACCTCAATAAGTTCTGAAAGGAAATTGCTGCTGCATTCAAGATTGCTTCATCTAGTTGGTTAAGTACCTGGGGGTGAATTTTGTCAGGCCCTGACAACCTGAATAAATCTAACAGAATATTTTTTAACCTGTTCTTTTCCTATTCTGGCTTGTGTGCCTTCCTTCTTAATAGCAGATGTGGGAAACATCTGGTCACAATTAACTTTTTTAGCCAAGACTGAAGCAAAATATGTTGTCCTTTATTAGCTCTCCTTCCCCGCCAAGTAGAGAACAAACATTTTCCTTCATCTTTCTCTAGTTCCTAATGTATTTAAAGAACCTCTTACTGCTTTTTACATCCTTTGCTATGTGCAACACGTTTGGTGCCCTAGCCTTTCCAGTCATATCCCTACATGCTTCTACTACTCGCTCATATCCATCCTTTGCAATCTCTCCAGATATCCACTTTGGTGGGATTCCCTTTCAATTTTCAGGTTATTGAAAAATCTCCTGATGCAGCCATATTGGCCGCTGACTATTTTTCCTACCATTTCTTCACATCAGGATAGTTTGCTGCTGTGCCTTAAATATTGTCTCTTTGAGAAAGTATCAGCTCTGTTGAAGTCCTTTTTTGCTTAGACTTTCTTCCCAGGGAACCATACCTACTAATTCTCTAAGTCTGCTTTTTTGAAGTCCATTGTCCTTGTTCTGCTGATCTCAAGTCATTCCTTCCCTAGATGCAAGAGAGGTTCCATCCTAACAAATTCAACTACCGCATCCCCATAATCTCCCAGGTGCCCAGTCAAGCAAATCTCTTAAACTTAGTGCTTGAGTTCCATTGACTTTCATGAAATTAAGCATCTGTATAGGTGCTTGGTGACTAGTGATGGTTTGCTGAATTGGGCCTTGAGACCAGAGACAAGACTGACAGACTTTCCAACTAATGTACAGATCTGCAAACATACGTTTTTAGCTGTACAGGCTAGACAGGAATATTATGAACATCTAGTCTGACTTCCTGTGTCAAACACAGGCCAGAGAACCTCACCCAAAGATTGCTCCATCAATCCCATATCTTTTGGTTGAGCTAGACTATATTTATTAGAAAGAGACATCCAAATGATGAAGACTCCACCACACTCTTGTGTAATGTACTCCATTGACTATGACTGGCCTGAATTCACCCATCTTCAGCTTCTACTCATTGAATCACATTCTGACTTTGGCTGCTAGATTAAGGAGCCCTCTGGTATCAGAAATCTTCTCTTCATGTAGGCACCTATGTATTCAAAACATCTCTTCTGTATGAACTTAATAGACTGAGCTCTGTAAGTCTCTCAAGTCTTGTCTACACGACGGCTTAAGTTGATGTAAGTTACATTGCTCGGGGGTGTGAAAAACCCAGCCCGCTGAGCAATGTAACTTACAATCAACCTAATGCAGTGTCTATGCTCTCCTGCCGACATAGCTTCCACCTCTCATTGAGGAGAAGTAATTATGTCAACAGGAGAGCATTGATTGCAGGGGTACTGATTTAGCACGGTAGTGAAGCAAAGCTCTTATTCAAAGGCAGATTTTCCAGACCTCAGCTCATTCTTGTGGGACCAGAGAGGTTAAAACTGTGAGTTTCAAAGTGGCCAGACAACTCAGTTAGCAGGGGCTGGATGTCTAACTCCCTTGGGTATCTTTGAAAGTCACAGCCTCAGAGACTTACAAGAGCTTCAAGTGTGTAGTAGTGCATGAAACTGAACCTAAGTCTTCTGATTCCAAGTGCAGTGCCTGAAACACAAGACCCCTCCTCACATTTTTCTACTCTAGTGATGTTCCACAAATAGTACACCCAGATATTAAATTACCGGTACTTCATAAGCCCTCAGTCAGCGCAGAGCCCAATGACTCTCACTGAGAGAAATCATAATTTCACAGAAATCAACCCCCGCCAGGAACAGACACCAGGAACAACAGCCTCTTTGCAAGAATTCAGCACACTGGCAAAAGAAAGAAGCACTAGCAGAAACTGGCCACAGCCCCATGACACTGGTCCTTGCCCTTCCTGACTAGTAGAAGAGTGAAGTACACCTTGGTACCTCCTGCTAAAACAACTGGTTGAGGCGGAACGTGGGCAAGATGCAGATAAAGCTCATTTGAAAATCTGGCCACTTAGGCAAAGCTGAGTCATGACTTGAGACACTTGTCCAGCTCTGAGGTCACAAAGTGCTCAGAGGCCCAAGAGGACGGAAGTAACCTCAGGAAGGGTGAAGAGAGAGTGAGTCTGTCTCACTTGAAAACCTTGGTTATGGAAGGGTAGCACCATTGTTGTATCCCTGACTCTGCTGTCCTGTGTGAGGGCATGTGGAAGTGACGGTCTTTCACACACAGGAGCTGGGGACTATACAGACTGACCCCTGAAGCATGGGCGGGGGGTGGGGGGAAATCATTGAAGAACCCTGCACAGAAGACAACCCAGCTACTTCTCAGCCCTCCTCTCCCAGCTTCTAATACCAGAGAGGACAGGAATCCTTACCCAGCGAGGTCACAGTCTCATAATTCTCCCGCATCACATCCTTGTAGAGGGCTCTCTGACCCAGGTCCAGCACAGCCCATTCCTCCTCGGAGAAATACACAGCCACCTCCTCAAAGGTCACTGGCTCCACTGCAGCCATTTCCCTTCCCTGTCTTTCCATGGATTGGATGACCTGGAGCAAAATGTGGATGTTATTCTGCAACCTGTCAGGGCAAGAATAGACTCATAGACTTTAAGGTCAGAAGGTACCATTATGATCTTCTAGTATGACCTCCTGCACAACGCAGGCCACAGCATCTCACCCACCCACTCCTGTAACAAACCCCTGATCTATGTCTGAGCTACTGAAGTCCTCAACTTGTGGTTTAAAGACTTCAAGGTGCAGCGAATCCTCCAGCAAGTGTGGCTGGGGAGGTTTTCAGAAGGGATTTAGTCCATTTCAAACCCTGACTTCCCCCAGACTTTCTCTACCATTCTAGGGGAATGCTAAATTAGTGGCCTACATTTGGATTTAGGTGTCTAAATTATGCTCCTGTATTTAAAGATCCCATCCTTCATCACTTTATTTATAACACAAACCCATCTCCTCCTCCAGGGGACCACTCAGAAGTTTGTGAAATCAGATCCTAAAATTTATAGAATTTAATGCCTGACAGGACCACTGGATCATTTAGTCTGACTTTCAGTATGTCAGAGACCATGAATTGTTACCCAGTTTACCTTGCATCTCCCGAAAGACCTATGTTTGGCAAAACATATTTTCTAGAAGTTATCCAGTGTTGATTTGAAGACATCAAGAGAATCTACCACTTCTTTGGTAATTTGTTCCAGTGGTTAATCACCTTCACTATTAAAATTTATGCTTAATTTCTAATTGGATTTATCTGGCTTCAGCATCCAGATACCAGCTTATGTTGGGCCTTTATCCACTAGAGTAAAAAGCCCTTTATTACCACTATTTTCTGTCCCTGAAGGTACTCATACAGTGTAATCAAGTCACCTCCCAGTCTTCCAATATATTTATTTTTTATGATAAACTAACATATTGAGCTCTTGATGTTTCTCAATGTAAGGATTTTTTCCCCACCCATTAATCACATTTGTGGCTGTTTCCTACATTCTCTAAAAAGTCTCCAGCAAAAGAGATTTTGCCAGACTGGAGAGAGAACTGTGTCTGACATAGGAATTCCTTCTTTGTCAATGTAAAATGTCTAGTCTAAATTCTTAAAGCACTAGAACTGATTAAAAAGAAACAATCCTTTTTGTAATGGTAAAATTGTAACTTGCTCTTGTTCCCATTCCCTTTTCATTAACAGACTAATTGGCTTCTTATCAGACTTTCCAAAATAAATTTACAGAGGACAGAAACTATAAAGATAAACATAGCAATTGCCAGACTACATGAGAGGCCAGATGCATCTAGTAACTGTGAGGATGTTATAAGCAACTGAAGAGGCTCCTTTAGTCTGAAATTGTGCAGCCAACGCTAACTGTCAGTGTCACTCTGTGCTCCAGCTATAATGATTAAAGAATCCACTTTGAGAGATTTCCCCTGACACTGTCCCCAGGGCAGCGCATCCCCCCAGCAGCACAGGGACTAGGCAGAGGCAGGAACTGGCTTTTCCTCTCCCTGCCCCTCACCGTGTCCCAGGAAAGTCTCCCGCTGCCTCTGCCAGTCTCTCCCCTGTCTCCCTCCTGCCCTCACCCCTCGGGCTGGAAGATTCGGTCCCTCCCCCGGCCCGGGGCGTTCGCTTTCCCGGAACTGGCTCGGGTCCTGCAGGCGCTCAGGGAGGCAGAGCCTGGGGGGGTTAGGGAGGGCAGCAGCTCTGGGACTCGCAGACCCCCGCCCCCGGGAGCGGAGCTGGGGCGAGGAGGGGCCGTTGGTGCAGAGTCACTTTCCTGCCCGGCCCCAGCCCTTTCCCCCGGGTCTCTCCCCTCACCTGCAGGCTCCGGCTCAGGAGCTGGTGTCGGCAGAGCCCGGGGCTGCCCCAGGGGCTGGTTCCAGCCCCCGGAGAAAGTCCCTCCCGGCTGGGCACAGAGAGTTGCTAGGGAAGGGCTCTCCCCGCACAGACCCCGCTGGGGAGCAGCAGCGGCTCAGCCCAGACTCCCGGCTCACAATGGAGGAGGCGAGGGAGGCTGTAGCAGCTGCAGCGTCTGACCCAGGAAGTTCAACCCTCATCTGCTGAGCAGCAGTTGCTGCCCTGCCCTCCCCTCACTCTGCCTTGCTACCACCAGACTCTGCTTCCTGCAAAACAGACATAAATGGGGGAGCCAAGGGCAAATTGGAGGGGTGGGATGGGGCCACTGTGTAGAGTGGGCAGGGAAAGGAGGAGGTCAGATATATGAAACCAAAGGCAGGGTGCAGGAGCTGGGGCTCAGGACGTGGGAGACACTCTCAGCAGCACCCTGTATCTCCATATGGTTTGATGGTTAATTCGCAGTGCAGCCCCCTGCCTGGACAAGGCAGCTGTGTTTTGTGTCTGTGTACGTTTAAATGAATTCTGTCAGCTGACATGGACGTAAGCTGCAGATCCATGCAGCCTTCACAAATTTGACTTATCTGCTCTTGCTATTGCCTGAGCTGGACGGACTCCCTTTCCTGTAATCTACAGTAAATGTTTTTTCACTGTTTTTAATTATTTGTTTTGATAAGTTATTTTATGCCTTTTATTGTTCTTAGCACTCCATCATTTCACTTGATTAACACTGTCCAGATGAGTGTCATTTGCTACCTTGTTTTTATAATAAATCATCATAAACAATGTTATTAATATTAACAGTAGCATTAATGTTAATTAATATTAACTGATGGTAGTAGATTAATCAGTCACATCTCACAATATTCTAATGTAAAACTGCCTGTATTTTAATTAATTTGTAATATACAATTTATAAATATAAATATAAAATTCCTCCATAGCACATGCTTATTCTTCATGTTCTAAACTGACTATCGAAACTTCTTCCATTTTCTTTGATGCACCAATGAGGACTGCCTTTTTCAGCTGTTATTTTGCCTCTGTATCCAGCTTTTTTGTGCTTTTTTGGTGTGTGCTATAACTAATTTCCAAAATATTCTATATTTTATATGAAATCCATCTGAAAGGAAAATTTCAACTCTAATTATTATTAAATGTTGATATATAGAATTTAAAACTTTAATAATTCCAAAGTAATGATTCATGCACCAACAAATTAAGAATTTTTAAAAATAAATGCATTTTCAATTCTTTCATTGAATCATAGAATATCTGGGTTGGAAGGGACCTCAGGAGGTCATCTAGTATAACCCCTTGTTCAAAGCAAGATCAATCCCCATCTAAATCATACCAGCCAGGGCTTTGTCAAGCCTGACCTTAAAAACCTCTAAGGAAGGGCATTCCACCACCTCCCTAGGTAACCCATTCCAGTGCTTCACCAACCTCCTAGTGAAAACGTTTTTCCTAATATCCAACCTAAACCTCCCCACTGCAACTTGAGACCATTACTCCTTGTTCTGTCATCTGCTACCATTGAGAAAAGTCTAGATCAGGGGTTCTCAAACTGGGGACATTGAGAATAGTCTAGATCAGGACCCCTCAGGGGGTTGCGAGGTTATTACATGGGGGGTCACAAGCTGTCAGCCTCCGCCCCAAACCCTGCTTTGCCTCCAGCATTTATAATGGTGTTAAATATATTTTAATTTATAAGGGGGGGCACACTCAGGGGCTTGCGATGTGAAAGGGGTCATCAGTACAAAAGTTTGAGAACCACTGGTCTAGATCCATCCTCTTTGGAATCCCCGTTCAGGTAGTTGAAAGCAGCTATCAAATCTCCCCTCATTCTTCTCTTTTGCAGACTAAATAATCCCAGTTCCTCAGCCTCTCCTCATAAATCATGTGCTCCAGACCCTTAATCATTTTTGTTGCCCTCCGCTGGACTCCTTCCAATTTTTCCACATCCTTCTTCTAGTGTGGGGCCCAAAACTGGACACAGTACTCCAGATGAGGCCTCACCAATGTCGAATAGAGGGGAATGATCACATCCCTCCATCTGCTGGCAATGCTCCTATTTATACTGCCCAAAATGCTGTTAGCCTGCTTGGCAACAAGGGCACACTGTTGACTCATATCCAGTTTCTCATCCACTGCAACCCCTAGATCCTTTCCTGCAGAACTGCTGCCTAGACATTCGGTCCCTAGTCTGTAGCAGTGCATGGGATTCTTCCATCCTAAATGCAGGACTCTGCACTTGTCCTTGTTGAACCTCATCAGATTTCTTTTGGCCCAATCCTCTAATTTGTCTAGGTCCCTCTATATCCTATCCCTACCCTCCAGCATATCTACCACTCCTCCCACTTTAGTGTCGTCTGCAAACTTGCTGAGGGTGCAGTCCACGCCATCCTTCAGATCATTAATGAAGATATTGAACAAAACCGGCCTGAGGACTGACCCTTGGGGCACTCCGCTGCCACCTAGACATGGAGCCATTGATAACTACCCGTTGAGCCCAATGATCTAGCCAGCTTTCTATCCACCTTACAGTCCATTCATCCAGCCCATGCTTCTTTAATTTGCTGGCAAGAATACTGTGGGAGACCATATCAAAAGCTTTGCTAAAGTCAAGGAATAATGCATCCACTGCTTTCCTCTCATCCACAGAGCCAGTTATCTCATCATAGAAGGCAATTAGGTTAGTCATGCATGGCTTGCCCATGGTGAATCCATGCTGACTGTTCCTGATCACTTTCCTCTCCTCTAAGTGCTTCAAAATTGATTCCTTGAGGACCTGCTCCATGATTTTTCCAGGGACTGACGTGAGGCTGACTGGCCTGTAGTTCCCTGGATCCTCCTGTCCTTCCTCCTTTATCTTTGCCTTTTTGTTTCTGGGCCTTTGGGATGCATTAGCTTCATATTTTCAAGGCTTTTTCCAAAACCACAAAGGCTAGATTTCCTTTCCTTTCATGAAACCTGTAGTTCTCAGCTCATCTCAATGCCAGCAGCTTGTGTTTCAGAAAATCTAGCAATATTGCCATAGTCATGATAAAATCACATGAGTCGGCAACACTGCAGGTTTATTTAGGCTATTATAAGATAGTGTCACTCTGTCAAATTCTGCATTCTGACAAGTTTACTTTTCTGTTTTGCCAAAATCATTTTTAAATTTTTTTAAATGAAATATCCTGTACTCCTTTGCATTGATCTCAGAAAACTAATTTTGCTGCTCTATCACAGCATTTTAAAACATGTGCATATAATGATTCTAACTAATCAATTAGGTTTACATTAGCACATTTCTATGACATAAAACATTGGCAATTGCTGTTTTTTTCTGTGACTGATAACAATTATTTCCCTGACTTCAGTAGTCATTGCAATGTTCACTCCCATGTAGTTATGGATTAAAATAAACCAGATTGTAATAGAAGACTTGCTGTCTGTGGGTTTCTCTTCACTGTAGAATAAACCCAGTTTATGAGCCTGGTATAGACAGCCAGAAAGTGCACCTCTGATAAGAGAGGTAGGGTATAGGCGGATGAGGGAAGTAAGAGATGGCATGGGTGCCCACATCTGCACTATGCGGGGGAGGGGAGGAGGAAAGGAATCATCATTGTAATGGATAACCTGTGAGAACCATATCAGTGAGCTGTACTGATTTGCCTGTCTGATTCAATGTGTTCCATTTCCTCATTGCCAGTTTTATTATAATTTATGGTGCTGATTTGAGATTTTATTAAAAGTTTTGTCATGAAATTCCTTCCTCTCTAGTGTGTGCTAAGCACTCACACACCAAAAGATTGAGCAGCACAAATCATTTATTACAAGTTAGCAGCTCATTCCTCCCAGCTATCACAATGTGAACTCCTGCCCCCCACCCAAGTATGTCAGTTATAAGAATGGAACTTCCCATGACCAAATCACAATGGACACATCTGTCCATGCACACTTCCACCCATGAATTGTATGGAGTGGTTCATTCCCCACCCAGAATTGCTCATTGACAGCAGGACAATGGTAGTGAGGAGGAGAAACAACTGGATGCTCTAGTGGGAGGGGGAAGAGAGGGTGGCACCAGGGCTGGAATTTGCTGCTGCCTACTGGCCATCAGGCCAAGCAGCAGCACCATCAGTTAGTTCCCTAGTCTGCTGTTGCTCTTCCCACTGCAGCTGTCAGACCTGCTGTCTCACGGAGTGGTCATGAGCAATGTGGGACTGGACTATTACACAGGAAGAATTGGATACGCTTTGGGACTGGAGTAATAGAAATGAGATGAAATTTAATAGTACAAAGTGAAAGGTCACTATGGTCTAATTGCAAGAATTTCTGCTATAACCTAGGGGCTCATCAGTTGTAAACAGCAGAGGAGGAGAGAGACTGGGGTGTTTTAGTTGATAACAGTATAACTATGAGTTACCCATGTAATGTGGCCAGGAAAAAGGCAAATACAATGCTAGGATGCATCAGGCAAGGTATTTCCAGTAGAGATAGGGATGTATTAATGGCATTGTACAAGACACTGTAAGACCTTCTCTGAAACACTGTGTACAATTCTGGTCACCCATGTTCAAGAAAGATGAATTCAAAGTGGGACAGGTGCAGAGAAAGGCTGGTAGGATGCTCAGAGAAATGAAGACTCTGTCTCACAAAAGTAGACTGAAACGGCTTGGCTTGTTTAGCCTAGAGAAACAAAGGCTGAGAGGGGACCAGAATTCTCTGTACAAATACATCAGGGGATGAACAACAGGGACAGGGAAGAGGTATTTAAGCTGAAAGATGTTGGCAGAAGAACAAATGAGGATGAACTGGCCATGTACAAATTTAGTCTGGAAATGAGAAGGTTTCTATCCATCAGAGGAGTGAGGATCTGTAAGAGAGTGGAGCAGTGGAGAAAACAACCTAACTAGCTTGAAGATGGGGCTTGAACAGGATGATATGACAGGACTGTCTGAAATAGCAGGGGACTGAACTTGATGTCCCAGGAAGTCCCTTCCTATGTCTTATGTTCGCTTATGTCAGGGGTAGGCAACCAAAGGCGGCACGCACTGATTTTCAGTGGCACTCACAGTGCCCTGGTCCTGGCCACCGGTCCGGGGGGCAGGGCCGGCTCTAGCGTTTTTGCCAGCCCAAGCAGAAAAAAAAAAAAAAAAAAAGCTGTGATCACGATCAGCGGCAGCTCTACCGCTGCTTCATTCTACGGCGGCAATTTGGCGGCAGGTCCTTCACTCCCAGAGGGAGTAACGGCCCCGCCGCCAAATTGCTGCCGAATGGCCGGACGTGCCGCCCCCCTCTTCATTGGCCGCCCCAGGCACCTGCTTGCTACGCTGGTGCCTGGACCCGGCCCTGCCGGGGGTCTCTGCATTTTAATTTAATTTTAAATGAAGCTTCTTAAACATTTTAAAAACCTTATTTACTTACATAGAACAATAGTTTAGTTATATATTATAGACTTATAGAAAGAGGCCTTCTAAAAACGTTAAAATGTATTACTGGCACACGAAACCTTAAATCAGAGTGAATAAATGAAGACTCGGCACACCACTTCTGAAAGGTTGCCGACCCCTGGCTTATGACCTTGCAAGTGCTCTGGACTCAATACTAACACAGCTGCTACAGTGGATTTAATATCTAGGTTGTCCTTCAAAATATTTTATTGCTAGTGTCAATGTAAGAAAAAGCACCCAGCAATATATATATGCGTGTGCTGCCTGTAATCCTGGGCATTATTATGTTTGTCCTAATACTCCCTTCTGTGAATACCATGGTCCTGTGCACACCAGGCCACAATACCTCACAATTTGCATGTTTCATTTTGTCTCCCACTTACAGGGGCGGCTTTATGTTTTTTGCCGCCCCAAGCACAGCAGGCAGGCGGCTTTCGGTGGCGCACCTGTGGGCGGTCTGCTGGTCATGTGGATTCGGCGGCATGGCTGCGGGAGGTCCGCCGGTGCCGCGCCATCGGCGTCCCCGCCGCTGAATTGCCGCTGAAGCCGCGGGACCAGCAGACCTCCCGCAGGTGTGCCACCAAAAGCCGCCTGCATGCCACCCTCACAGCGACCGGCAGGCCGCCCCAGGCACGCGCTTGCTGCGCTGGTGCCTGGAGCCACCCCTGCCCACTTAGAACCTGGGTAAGGGGTGGGAAAGAGGAAGGGGCACTAGGGCCAATGGAACTTCTGCAGAGCCTGACCCAGAGCGGACATCATATTTAGTTAGACTGGTCAAAAACAGGCAAAGTCTGACCTTTTTTACCATAGCAACTAAATTCTGTGATCTTAAAGGCTCCCTTCTCACACTCAGAGTGCTGTGTTTATCAGCTGCTGTTTCTACAGTGTCATTGACTTGATTCTTATGCTTTTTGCTTAACGTGGTACATTTTGCTGGTAAAGGCTTAGTCACCTAGTACAATCCCTGCAACACAGTTGCCTTAGTCGGTGCTTTCTTTACTTTGGAATTGTTCGAAAAGGCACAAAAATATTTGTCTCCGTGGTTGCTTTAAAATTTCTGTGGAATACAGCAGACCTCTGTCATTCTTTGTCAAAAACAAAACAAAACAAAACACCAACTTTTCACATAAATATCCAAAGTACCCTTCACTAAAACTTCAGGAAAAAAAAAGTGTGAGGGGGATGGAAAGCAACCAATTAACCCCGCGATGTCATGTTAAAGTACAAACTAACAGCAGCAAATTTAGCAAACTATAGGGTTACCATACATCCAGATTTCCCCAGACATGTCCGGCTTTTTGGTACTCAAATCCCCGTCCGGGGGGAATTGCCAAAAAGCCGAACATGTCCGGGAAAACAGGGAGGCAGCATAAGCCAGGGTCCGCCCAACCCCAGCACGACCTGCAGGGTCTGCAGCGCATTCCAGCCGCCCGGCTACATTGTAGCAAACTCGGGCAGGGGAAGGGGGGCGCAGCTGCAGAAGGCGGCGAAGGGGCCGCTGCTGCCCCCGGATGTCGGGCGGACCGTGCGCCCCAGCCGAGCCCACAGGACCATGGGGAGGCTGGGCCCAGCCAACGGCTTGGGCTTCCCTTGAGGGCAGGGACTCCCCGGCCACTGGGGGACCCTTCCTGCGGCCCCATCACCCCGCACGGCAGGAAGGAGGCTGCGGCGCGGGGCGAGGAGTGCGGCATGTGCTGGGGCTGCAGGGACCCGCACTGCCCCGGTCACCGCTGAGCGTCTGAAGCCCCCGCCAGGCAGAGGCGGGGGTGCAGAGGCTGCAGGGAGAGGAGGAGCAGGGGGCACAGAGGCTGCAGGGGCGGGGGAGTGCAGAGGCTGCAGGGCAAGGAGGAGCAGGGCAGGCAGGGGCATAGAGACTGCAGGGGCAGGGGGCACAGGGGCAGGGCAGGTGGGGGTGTGCAGAGGCTGCAGGGCAAGGAGGAGCAGGGCAGGCAGGGGCATAGAGACTGCAGGGGCAGGGGGGCGCAGTGGCAGGGCAGGCGGGGGCGCAGAGGCTGCAGGGGTGGGGAGGTGCGGGGGCTGCAGGGCGAGTGGGGAGCAGGGAAGCACTTAGAAACCCCCAACCAAGATCAGAGCAGGAGGGAGGAGGGGGAATGCGGGGTGCTCAGAGGAGGGGGCAGAGTTGGGGCAGGGATTTTGGGGAAGGGGTTGGAATGGGGGTGGGGAAGGGGTGGGGTTGGGGCAAGGCCGGGGCCCTATGGAGTGTCCTCTTTTTTAAATGTTTGAATATGGTAACCCTAGCAAACTAAGAAGAAGTAGAAGATGGCGGCAATATAATTAGCTCTGCTCAAAGAACGGGGCTCCCTGGATTAAAACAGTTGGGAACCCTTACCCCTAGTTTTTATCCTAGCTCTGGGAGGAAAGTGAGGGTGGTTATCTGCACTTGCAAACCCTGAATTTGTTCCCCCAGTATCTGTTGCTTTTGTTTGCATGCCAAATGTATTGCAGGATTGCTCTTCTCTGCTGCAGTTAACTGTTTCTAGGCAACTCCATTTGTTAATGCATTCATTCTAGATGTTAACTTACTCATTCTCCATTTTCCATTTTGAAACTCTTTTTTCTCCACTCCCCTGCAACTAAGTTGCAGCTCCTGTCTCTTAAGGTGGTCTGCTTTTAACTCTAAACCCTGTAATGCCAAATTATCTTTAACCACCACTAACTCACATTTACAATCCTCCAGTTGCTTTTCCTGGAGCAACACCATGCTTGAAAGATTACTGGCAGCTTTCTATAATGCTGCCTTTATTACATCTTTCTCTGGTTTTGGCTTCATGCCTTTACAATACACTTAAAACCCCGTACAAGCAGATTCAAGTGCCTCCTTTCCCTGAAAGGCATATGGGCACGGACTTGTTTTGCTACCAACTTACCAAGGAGGATGGGTGCCTCAACTAGCCCCCAGGGGTGGTTCTATGTATTTTGCTGACCCAAGCATGGCAGTCAGGCAGCCTTCGGCGGCATGCCTGTGGGAGGTCCGCTAGTAACGCAGATTCGGCGGCATGCCTGTGGGAGGTCCGCCAGTCCCGCGCCTTCGTTGTACCCGCCGTCGAACTGCCGCCGAAACCACAGGACCAGCGGACCTCCCGCAGGCATGCTGCTGAAGGCAGTTTGACTGCCACCCTCACAGTGACCGGCAGGCCGCCCCCCCGCGGCTTGCCGCCCCAGGCACACACTTGGTGCGCTGGTGTCTGGAGCTGCCCCTGCTAGCCCCCACCCCTCAGGGTCTCCTTCCTTGATGTTTGGAGTAGTCATTCTGCCACTAGGTGACAAATTTTGGCTAGAAGAAGGGCACGGGTATTCTGTTATTATTCACTGTGTGAGACTCAATCAATTCGGACCAAACGGCCTTAGGGTGCCTGCATGTCTCCACCGAATCTGTTACCCACATAATTTACGACTCCACCCATACCCTCCCGCTTACTCAGGGCATAATATAGGGCTCCCACCCCTACCCATCCTCGTGGGTACTCAGGGTACAAGGGACCCAACTTTACCTCTTCGTGGGCTCCAGGCAAACACCCATTCCCAGTGGACTCAGGGCTCTTTGGGTTTGTGAGGCCTTTTCCCAGTGAAAGAGCCTTCACACAGTGAATATCCTTGTACACGTACTAGTATTTATTAACAATGAGCAACAAAGCAACAGAATACACACACCAAGCACTCCCAATAAAACAGATAGATGTCTACTGATGGCCAGTCAGGGTTGTGTTGTCTGGGGCACCGGCTTCTACACAGTCTGGTCATGCAGGGGTTAAAAAGTTCTAGTAGCTTTGGTCTTGAGCTGTACCCCAGAGTTAAGTTCCAATGAACTTGTTTTCTGACCCTCATTATGTAGTTAAAATGAGACTCTCTCTTATTTATGCCTTAACTAGTTATTTAACTTAAAACATAGCTATGCAAAAACCAATCATTCTCACGATACAGGGGTTCACGTGCCTAAGACCGCCTACTCATTAGCCTTTTTATTTTTCAAAGTTCATAAAAACTTCTGAAGGTCTACTTATCTTTATGCTTCGTTAGTGGGATACACTTGGAACCGCAAAAGCACATACTTTTTATTATCAGAAAGAAGCTGCAGAAATGAAAGGTTAGCTTTTCCATTCTCTCCCATTCTCATGACTTTGTGAATATCTATCTATCTATCTCCTGTTAGTAGGGCTGTAGTTGCAGCTGATACTTTTTTATCTGTCCATATCAAGGCTGAATTCTCCTGACTCTATAGTTTTTGTTTCCAATTTAGGATGACTGAGCATACAAGATGGCTGCGGGTTATGCTAAGTCCATACACAAGAAGGCTGTGAGTCATGTTAAGTCCAGACCTCTCGTTACACTCTGACTTGCATGCTATGCCTCTCTTAATGCAAGCTAAAATTGCATTTGCTTTTTTTGCAACAGCATTACGTTATTGACCCATGTTGACTTTGTGATCCAGCACAACTCTCAGAGTGGCTTATGTTCAGTGATTCCATCATACCACAATTCAAGTTAAACAAACCGGATTCCCCTTTATAGTCCAGTGACTGCAATTACACTGATCTCTGTTTTACACATCTTTATCATTAGTTTGTACAGACTACCATTACAGCGACATATATTATTAGTAGAATCATAGAATCACAGAATATCAGGGTAGGAAGGGACCTCAGGAGGTCATCTAGTCCAACCCCCTGCTCAAAGCAGGACCAATTCCCAACTAAATCATCCAGCCAGGGATTTGTCAAGCCGGGCCTTACAAACCTCCAAGGAAGGAGATTCCACCACCTCCCTAGGTAACGCATTCCAGTGCTTCACCACCCTCCTAGAGAAATAGTGTTTCCTAATATCCAACCTAGACCTCCCCCACTGCAACTTGAGACCATTGCTCCTTGTTCTGTCATCTGCTACCACTGAGAACAGCTGAGCTCCATCCTCTTTGGAACCCCCCTTCAGGTAGTTGAAAGCAGCTATCAAATCCCTCCTCCTTCTTCTCTTCTGCAGACTAAACAATCCCAGTTCCTTCAGCCTCTCCTCATAAGTCATGTGCTCCAGCCCCCTAATCATTTTTGTTGCCCTCCGCTGGACACTTTCCAATTTTTCCACATCCTTCTTCTAGAGTGGGGCCCAAAACTGGACACAGTACTCCAGATGAGGCCTCACCAATGTCGAATAGAGGGGAACAATCACGTTTCTCGATCTGCTGGCAATGCCCCAACTTATACAGCCCAAAATGCTGTTAGCCTTCTTGGCAACAAGAGCACACTGTTGACTCATATCCAGCTTCTCGTCCACTGTGACCCCTAGGTCCTTTTCTGCAGAACTGCTACCTAGCCATTCAGTCCCGAGTCTGTAGCAGTGCATAGGATTCTTCCGTCCTAAGTGCAGGACTCTGCACTTGTCCTTGTTGAACCTCATCAGGTTTTTTTTGGCCCAATCCTCTAATTTGTCTAGGTCCCTCTGTATCCGATCCCTACCCTCTAGTGTATCTACCACGCCTCCCAGTTTAGTGTCATCTGCAAACTTGCTGAGAGTGCAGTCCACACCATCCTCCAGATCATTAATAAAGATATTAAACAAAACCGGCCCCAGGACCAACCCTTGGGGCACTCCGCTTGAAACTGGCTGCCAACTAGACATGGAGCCATTGATTGCTAGTAGTACGATTCCCCCCCAAACTCACTCAATCAGGAGGTGAGAGAGGCAAAAAGAAACGGAGTTCTCCAGAGAGATTGTTGGAGTGGCCAGGGACAGTGTATCTATGGCAAAAAACACTGGAGAAAGACAGGGAGATTCAGCAACAACTCCTGGAGGAAATACAGAGCCAGTATGCTCAGCTTCAGCACATGCTGCTCTTAGGGTATGTTGACCTATGGCCTTGTCTCATGTATAGTCTTAGCTTGCTATATGTAAAGGGACACTATCTGGATATAATATTGAAAGTGTGTGTTGCTTACTAGAGTGAAATATAATAGGGGGCAAGTAGAAGGCCACAAATAATTGGATTATTAGTCTGGGCTATGGATAATGGCTTGTTTTATTAGTACAAGGCCTGGAGTGAGTAGTTATGCCTGAGTTTTTAGCTAAAAATTTGCAGGCCCAAGAAGTTAATCCCAGGGCATCAATTCTGCACTCTCATTCTGAGAGACAAACAAATGACAACAAATGTACAGACATACTGCAGAATTACAAAAGTAATTCTGAGACAAGGAGTTGGTGGGGCACTTTGGCAATCTGGTAACTAGGCAGTAAATAGGCAGTTAGAACATATTAGCATTTAGGAATTATTAAGACATGCTTGATGCAAATTATTAATATTAATGATTGGAAGTATAATTATGGACACTTGTATCGATAATGAGTAGGCATTAATCCTGTTATGCACATGGAAAGTGATCAAATATGGTTCAATAGCCAACTGGTTACACAAAAGATAGTGTGATGAGGCATCTGCCTCACACTGGCAGATAAGGGGTTAATAGAGCAGCAAGCAGCCAATAGGGGAGGGGCTGTGAGGAGCAGCCAATCAGGGCCCAGCAGGCCCATATAAAAAGAGCTGCAGGAGAGTGCTAGATCAGTAGCCACCTGGCGCTTGAGAAGGGATACCTGTGTCTGGAGTAGGCTGCAACCCCAGTAGCACCTTGGGCAGAGCAACTGCTGGCAGACTGGGGAGCAAGAGGAACTCCTGGGTGGCTGCTGAGGCTGCGTAGTTGCTGGCCCTGAGGAAGGATGAAGAAGATGCAAGGGACATGGGGAAGTGGCCCAGGAAGACATAGCAGTAGGCTGCAATCCACAGGGTCCCTGGGCTGGGACCTGGAGTAGAAACCAGGCTGGGATTCCCCTGCCCCCCTCTCACCACTGGGGAAGTGGCTGGACTAGGAGCTAAATTCCCCTGGAAGTGGGGGGGGGGCATATTGATAGTGACCCAGCCGGAAGGCTGAGCCACAAAGAGGACACTACAGTTTCTGAGGCTGCAGGTGGACAGCAGAGATGCAGTGACAATGTGCAAGTTGTGGAGAGGGGGTGCTGGCCTTGAGCTAATCACCAGACAACAAGCAGGAGGTGCCAATCCAGGGGTGAGTAACATGCACTGTGACAAGAAGGTATAAAAGATCCAGTCTAGTTCTATAATTTCTGGGTTCTTTGGCCTCCCTGAATGGCTGTCAGCAGATTCAAGGCCTTCTAAGATGCTCCTGGTCATTTGTATCTGTATTTTCCTCATCCTTTAAGATGTGCAAGTGAGCTGTAACTATGCAATGTACCTCTTAATGCGAGAGCTTTAGCATTATTTACAGCTTTTTGTTGTTCACTTACAATAGTGAGCTCACTGACTTGTTTGTTATTGAGTCTCTCTCTAATGCACACACACCACACCAACATATAACCAAAGAGAAACGTCTCTGTAGTAAATTTTTGAGAAAGAACCTGTGATAATCAATACATTGTAGGTATGTGATCATCAATACACATTATGAGTGTGATAAATGTACAGTTTTCTTATTGCTACAGGCAGCAGATAATGCAGTGCTCTAAACCACAACCCAGCCATGTTCTTCAGCCCCTGGACAATACAGGATACTAGGAACAACAGAATCTGCTCCTCACTGTACCCCCCTGCAGCTGGGCTCTGAGGCCACTCCCTTCTCATAACCAAGCTCAGGGCAGTGAGAACAACTGCCCTTCGGAGCCCAGCTCTGTTGAGACATGTAACGCCCCAATCACTTTGAAACCAGAAAGCCCAAGAACAAGAATAGGTAGAGGCAAATTGTGTACTCACTGCTCACTTCTATTGTGTTCTGCCCTCCACTGCACTTTGTCATTATGATTTTTTGTTTCACTATTATTTTAGTTAAAGGTTTATTTCTTGTTGTATGTAATAAATTGTTTAATTATAAACTGGTAAAAATTCATCCATAAAGAGCCATTAATGCCTTTTACACAGAAAATCCATACAGTTTAAATAACTCCTGGGGTTTTACAAAAGTATCAAGGTACAGACAGAAGGTAAAATAAGGAATGTCCACTTCTATCACATGTGAAAAAAGACTTCATTGCTCACAATCCATTTCCCTCTTCCTCTCCCCAGGTAAACAGCTGAATGTACAGCTGTACATTTTAGGCATGAGACTCAGTAACAGCAAGAGGCATCCCTGTCAGATTTGCCCTGGCTCTTTCTATCTTCTACTGGGTGCTCAAACTGCTGAGCAAGTCTTTGCAACTCAGCCTCCCACTTACCACCAAGCTTTTCACCCATACTCACAAATATTCTGCAAATATAACATGCAGCTTTAATCTTAGGCACATTTTTCCCTGCACCTTCCAATCTATTCCACACACAGCACCACCTCCCCTTCAAAAGGCCTACTGCACACTCCACTGTCATTCTGCAACTATTGAGGCAATAGTTAAACATTTCCTTCTTTCTGCCCAGGTGGCCTGTGACTGGTTACATGAGCCAGGGAAATGGAGGATTCTAACTACGTGGACCTTTCTGGACCACCCTGCATTTATGTTTGTAAACCTGCCACTATTACCAACCAGCCCTTGGAGCACCATAGAGTGATACCCCTTTCTGAGCCTGGTGGTGGTGTGGCAAGTAATATTCACATGGGTTCCATCAATTGCCCCAATACAGTTTGGGAACCCCATGCATACAAAGCTTCCAATAGTCTCCTGAGCATTACCAAGCTTTATAATGCCATGCAAGACTAGAATCATAAAATCATAGAATATCAGGGTTGGAAGGGACCTCAGGAGGTCATCTAGTCCAACTCCCTGCTCAAAGCATGGAATCATGCAGCTGCATGACAATGGCCCCAACAGTCAATCTCTCTGGCCTGGTCTACACTACGGGTTTAGGTCGACTTTAGCAGCGTTAAACCGAATTAAGCCTGGACACGTCCACACAACGAAGCCCTTTCTTTCGACTTAAAGGGCCCTTTAAACCGGTTTCTTTACACCACCTCCGACGAGGGGATTAGCGATAAAACCGGCCTTTGCGGGTCGGAATTGGGGTAGTGTGGACGGAATTCGATGTTATTGGCCTCCGGGAGCTATCCCACAGTGCTTCATTGTGACCGCTCTGGACAGCGCTCTCAACTCAGATGCACTGACCAGGTAGACAGGAAAAGACCTGCGAAGGTTTGAATTTCATTTCCTGTTTGCCCAGCGTGGAGAGCACAGGTGACCACGCAGAGCTCATCAGCACAGGTAACCGTGATGGAGTCCTCCCAGGATCGCAAAAGAGCTCCAGCATGGACCGAACGGGAGGTACGAGATCTGCTCGCCATATGGGGAGATGAAGCAGTGAAGCAGTGATAGCTGAACTCCGTAGCAGTAAAAGAAATGGAAAAGTATTAGAAAAGATCTCCAAGGCCATGAAGGACCGAGGCCATAACAGGGACACACAGCAGTGCCGCGTGAAAATTAAGGAGCTACGGCAAGCTTACCACAAAGCCAGAGAAGCAAACGGAAGGTCCGGGGCAGAGCCGCAAACTTGCCGCTACTACGCGGAGCTGCATGCGATCCTAGGGGGTGCAGCCACCACTACCCCAACCGTGTGCTATGACTCTCTCACTGGAGAAACACACAGGGAAGACGGTTCGGGGAACGAGGAAGATGACGATGGAGGTACTGTAGGTAGCTCACAGCAGCAAGGAAGCGGAGAAACCGGTTTCCCCAACAGCCAGGATATGTTTGTGACCCTGGACCTGGAACCAGTAACCCCCGAACTCACCCAAGACCCTCAGGGCACACAGGAGACCTCTGGTGAGTGTAACTTTCTAAATATTTGTAAGCATTACAAAAAAAAAAGCAAGCAAGTCTGTTAACGTGTATGGGGATGGAGCGGAAATCCTCCAGGGACATCTCCAGAAAGCTCTCCTGGTTGAAATGGGGTGATTTTATTAAGGGGGACATTCAGAGGCGCCCGTTCCTGCTCTTCTGACCAGAAATGTTCCCCGCTGTTAACCACGCGGTGAGGGGAGGGGTGAAGTGATCATCCCAGAGAATCGTGTGTGTGTGTGTGGGGGGGGGGGGGGTTTACTTGTGTTTGTGCCGCATGTTAACCGGGAAACCGCAGCCCCCTCCTTTTACATTGAAACCCCATTTTAAATGGACAACCCAATTCATCCTTGATATGGGAAATGCGCTGCTGTTTGCAACCTTTCCCGCATGTTAAGAAGGTTAAAAAAGCCAAAACACTGTGGCCTACGATGGCTGCCTGCAAGCCGAAATATGCGACCTTGTAATGAAAGAGTGTACCCATTGTTCCCTAAAATGTGTCTTTTTTAACCACCTCTCCCTTCTCCTCCGCCAGCTGCAAATGTTTCTCCTTCGCAGAGGCTCGTGAACATTAGAAAGAGAAAACGTAAGACGGGGGACGAGATGTTCACGGAGCTGCAGATGTCCGCCCAGGCTGATAGAGCACAGCAGAATGCGTGGAGGCAGTCAATGTCGGAGATGAGAAAAGTCCAATATGAACGAGAGGAGAGGTGGCGGGCTGAATCGCGGGAAGAACAGAGCAAGTGGCGGGCTGAAGACGATAGGTGGCGTCAGCTTGCAGACAGACGGCAAGAGGCAATGCTCCGTCTGCTGGAGCATCAAACTGATATGCTCGAGCGTATGGTTGAGTTGCAGGAAAGGCAGCAGGAGCAGAGACCGCCGCTACAGCCCCTGTGTAACCAACAGCCCTCCTCCCCAAGTTCCATAGCCTACTCACCAAGACGCCCAAGAACACGGTGGGGGGGCCTCCGTCCACCCAGTCACTCCACCCCAGATGATCGCCCAAGCATCAGAAGGCTGGCCTTCAATAAGAGTTAAAGTTTTAAAATGCAGTGTGTCCTTTTCCATCCCTCCTCCCCCACCCATCCCAGGCTACCTTGGCAATTATCCCCCTACCTCTGTAAGGAACTAATAAAGAATGCATGAATGTGAAAAAACAATGACTTTATTGCCTCTGCAAGCGGGAGGGGAGGGTGGGGTGGGGTGGTTGGTTTACAGGGAAGTAGAGTGAACCGGGTCGGGGGGGGGGGGGGGGGGTTGGAGGGTTCATCAAGGAGAAACAAACAGAAGTTTCACACAGTAGCCTGGCCAGTCACAAAACTCGTTTTCAAAGCTTCTCTGATGCGCACCGCGCCCTGCTGTGCTCCTCTAACCGCCCTGGTGTCTGGCTGCGCGTAATCAGCGGCCAGGCGAGTTGCCTCAACCTCCCACCCCGCCATAAATGTCTCCCCCTTACTCTCACAGATATTGTGGAGCGCACAGCAAGCAGCAATAACAATGGGGATATTCTTTTCTCTGAGGTCTGAGCGAGTCAGTAAGCTGCGCCAGCGCGCTTTTAAACGTCCAAATGCACATTCCACCACCATTCGGCACTTGCTCAGCCTGTAGTTGAACAGCTCCTGACTCCTGTCCAGGCTGCCTGTGTACGGCTTCATGAGCCATGGCATTAAGGGGTAGGCTGGGTCCCCAAGGATCACGATAGGCATTTCAACATCCCCAATGGTCACTTTCTGGTCCGGGAAGAAAGTCCCTTCCTCCAGCTTTTGAAACAGAGCAGAGTTCCTGAAGACGCGAGCATCATGTACCTTTCCCGGCCATCCCACGTTGATGTTGGTGAAACGTCCCTTGTGATCCACCAGGGCTTGCAGCAGCATTGAAAAGTACCCCTTGCGGTTTACGTACCAAGGGTGGCTTGGTGCTCCGGTGACAAGATAGGGATATGGGTTCCGTCTATGGCCCCGCCACAGTTTGGGAATCCCATTTCAGCAAAACCATCCACTATTGACTGCACGTTTCCCAGAGTCACTACCCTTGCTATCACCAGGTCTTTCATTGCCCTGGCAAATTGGATCACAGCAGCCCCCACCGTAGATTTGCCCACTCCAAATTGATTCCCGACTGACCGGTAGCTGTCTGGCGTTGCAAGCTTCCACAGGGCTATCGTCACTCGCTTCTCAACTGTGAGGGCTGCTCTCATCTTGGTATCCTGGCGTTTCAGGGCAGGGGAAAGCAAGTCACAAAGTTCCATGAAAGTGGCCTTACGCATGCGAAAGTTTCGCAGCCACTGGGAATCGTCCCATACCTGCAGCACGATGCGATCCCACCAGTCTGTGCTTGTTTCCCGGGCCCAGAATCGGCGTTCCACGGCATCAACCTGCCCCAGTGACACCATGATTTCCACATTGCTGGGGCCTGTGCCTTGTGAGAGGTCTATGTCCATGTCAATTTCCTCATCACTCTCGTCGCCGCGCTGCAATCGCCTCCTCGCCTGGTCCGGGTTTCGCCTTGGCATGTTCTGGCTCTGCATATACTCCAGGACAATGCGCGTGGTGTTCATAGTGCTCATAATTGCCGCGGTGATCTGAGCGGGCTCCATGATCCCAGTGCTAGCTATGGCGCCTGGTCAGAAAAAAGGCGCGAAAGTAGTATCTGATGGACCAGGAGAAGGAGGGCGGGAGGGAGGGAGGGAGGGCCGAGTGACGACATGGCGTACAGGTACAGGAACAGGGAGAAACACAAACAACTGTCACACAGAATGGTCCCCCCAAAGATTAAACTGGAAACCCTGGGCTTAGCAGGCCGTTGATTTCACGGAGGAAGGGGAAGCAAATGAACACAGAACAAATCTATTTTTTACATCTTAAGGTGGCAGCCGACGGTGCAGCATGAGTGACAGCCATACCAGTATGACGACGATGGGTACCAATCATAATATACCATCATCTGCCAAAAGGCAAGGGGCTGCTGCTGTGTAGCAATGCAGCCCCACGTCTGCCAGCCCCACGTCCGCCAGCACCCAGCATCGCCCTCGGCCTCTTCTGGGTGCTTAGCAGACAATACTGGGCAATTGGCAGAAAATAGTATATTACGACTGGTAACCATCATCATCAAAACAGTAGCATGTCTGCCCAGGTGGCCATGATTGACAGCCATACCAGTATGACGACGATGGGTACCAGTCATAATATACCATCGCCTGCAAGGGGCTGGTGCAATGCAGCCCTACGGCTGCCAGCCCCACGGCTATCACTCATGCTACACCGTCTACCGCCAAAAGGCAGTTAGCAGCTGCTGCTGTGTAGCAATGCAGTCCCACATCTGCCGGCACCCAGAGGACATATGGTGACGGTGAGCTCAGCTGAGCTGAGCGGGCTCCATGCTTGCCGTGGTATGTTGTCTGCACAGGTAACCCAGGTAAAAAGGCGCGAATGTATTGTCTGCCGTTGCTGTGACGACGGGGGAGGGGCCTGACGACATGTACCCAGCACCGCCCGCGACACTGTTTTGCATCATCCGGGCATTGGGATCTCAACCCAGAATTCAAAGAAAAGGCGCGAACCGCTTCTCGGCTCTCTGAGCTGTGGCACAAACGTAGTATCTGATGGACTAGGGGAAGGAGGGAGGGTGGCCGAGTGACGACATGGCATACAGGCACAGGGAATTAAAATAAAGAACGGTGGCTGTGCATCAGGGAGAGACACAAACAACTGTCACAGACTGGTCCCCCCCAAAGATTAAACTGAAAACCCTGGGTTTAGCAGGCCGTTGATTTGACGGAGGGAGGGGGAAGCAAATGAATACAGAGCAAAGGGAAGCAAATGAATACAGAGCAAATCTATTTTTTTACATCTTAAGACGACGGTGCAGCGTGACTGATAGCCCTCGGCATCTTTCTGGGTGCTTGGCAGCAAATACGGGGCGGTGTATGACGATGGTCTTCAGGCCTATTGCACAATCGGCTGCTCAGGGAAGACTCTGCTAACGTACGATGACCCGACTTGTAATAGGATGGCTAACAGTCGTAATACACCATTTACTGCCAAAAGGCAAGCCCCACGGCTGCCAGCACCCAGATCGCCGATGAAGGCTACCAGTCTACTGCACCGTCTACCGCCAAAAGGCAGTTAGCAGCTGCTGCTGTGTAGCAATGCAGTCCCCATGTCTGCCGGCACCCAGAGGACATATGGTGACGGTGAGCTCAGCTGAGCTGAGCGGGCTCCATGTTGTCTGCACAGGTAACCCAGGTAACCCAGGTAAAAAGGCGCGAATCTATTGTCTGCCGTTGCTGTGACGGGGGAGGGAGGGGCCTGACGACATGTACCCAGAACCGCCCGCGACACTGTTTTGCATCATCCGGGCATTGGGATCTCAACCCAGAATTCCAAGGGGCGGCAGAGACTGCGGGAACTGTGGGATAGCTGTGGGATAGCTACCCATAGTGCAATGCTCCGGAAGTCGACGCTAGCCTCGTACTGTGGACGCGGTCTGCCGACTAGAGCACCTAGAGCATTTTATTGTGTGGACACACACAATCGGCTGTATACAACCGATTTCAATAAAACCGGCTTCTATAAATTCGAACTAATTTCGTAGTGTAGACATACCCTCTATGCTGAACTGGTTGGCCATGGACCGGTAATATTCAAGGGTGGCCAACTTCCAGGTGGCAATGGTGATCGACTTCTCCCGAGGGACAGGGAACTACATGTCAGTACACTGCAGCTCTAGGGCTAGTTCAGTACAGATCTCGAAAATGGTGTCTTTGCCATCCTGAAATTCTCTCACCACTACTGATCATTCTGCAGACCTGGGATGACCCGTTTCCACCAATTGATGATGGTTACCCAAGTCCAGAAATGGAGTTGTATAGTGAGGAGCTGCTCCAGAAACAGCTCCTGTAAAAGCAGTTGCTGGGTGCTCTTCTTCCTCATCCTTGATCTATTTCTTCCACCACTGCTGAAGCTGCTGTTGCTGCTGGAGGGGATGCTGTTGCTGCTGCCACAACTCTTGCTATAAAGCAAGGAAAAGGAGAATGAGAAGGGAAGGCAGGAGAGCCTAGAACAGTGGTTCTCAGCCCGCAGGCTGCTTGCAGTGCTATCACACATCTGCAGCCAATGTGACATTCTCTGGGCCATACAGATAGTGTGTGTGTATATATATATATATTGTGTAGATGCAGTGCACATAAAACACAGAGCTGCATTGTGGCCCACAATGGTAAATAGGGTGAGAACCACTGGTCTAAAATGGCAGAGGGACAATAGCATCATGCCAGATTGCCTCTAGGGAACTGATAGGAAGACTGCAAGCCCTAAAATGTAAGGGGTGATTGATTTATTTTATGTTAAACTGATGGACTGGGCTAATCTGAGTTAAAGAGAGGAGAGCCAGATTGGAGAAAGTGAGCCACCAAAAAAGGACTGAACACAGAACCTTTGACAGTGGGTTTATGCTCATCTATCCTGGTGATGCTGCTGTTCTTTGTATAAATGATTAAATCTCCATTGAGAGAGACTCTACAGCCCAGTAGTTATCTCCCTCATCTAGGAGGTGAAAGACCCAGGATGAAGTCCTTGCTTCTAATTGAGTAGAGATTTGAAGACATATCTCCAACATCCCAGGGAGTGCGTTAACCGCTTGGTTATTGTGAATCATAGAAATGTAAGACTGGAAGGAACCTTGGAAGGTCATCTACTCCATCCCCCCACCCCACTGAGGCAGGACCAAGTATATCTAGATGCTTCCTCACAGGTTTGTTTAACCTGTTATTAAAAAAACTCCAGTTTTGGGGTTTCTACAACCTGCCATGGAAGCCTAGTCCAGTGTTTAATTATCTTTATAGTTAGGAATATTTTCTTAATACCTAACCTAAATCTCCCTTGTAGCAGAGTAAACTGAATACTTCTTGTCTGAGCTTCAGTGGAATGGGCATCTCTCTTCCACTTCCCCCCATGAGGAAGGACTGACCTAACTTAGGCACCTTACCCCAGGAGAAGGGTCATGGCTGTGAATACTAAACAGAGGGAGATGTCTCCCCCTAGCACAGAGTTAGATACCAAACTCCCCTTGGGGGGCAAGGCTTATGCCTAGGCCCCTCTTGCAGATCTAAGCGGATGTGACTTACCCAAGCTTACACAGGAAGCCTGGGGCAAAGCAGGGAATTGAAGCCATGTTTCCTGAGTTTCTGGTCAGAGCTCTACCAGTGAGCCACCCTTCCTGTGCAAAGAAGCTGATTCTGATGAATCCCTGCCCCAAAGAGCTTTCTGTGTAAATACTCATGCAGAGAGTAGATTGTTATCTTCACTTCACAGAGGAAGAACTGAGGCCCAGAGGATCAAAAATGGGACTCTGAAAGGTCCCAGACCCACTCAATAGGAGTTGGGTGCCTAACTCCCTTGTGGCCTTTGCAAAACCCCAGTCTAGGTGACTTAAAAAGCTCAAACAAGGAGTGTGTGGCACAACCAGGAATTGAACCCAGAGCTCTGAAGTCCCCATGCTTAGCTCCCATAGTGGAGATTTACCCCACAGAATTGTACCACCTAAATCAATTCATACACATTCTGTTTGTTTGGGGGACCGTGTGCTGACCGTGTGTGTGCTGAGCCTAGCGGCCTGCTAGGCAAGGCTGAGAGCTTCTTGATGAGGCTTTGATCCCTAAGCCCTTTAGTACCCATCAACCCTTAACCAGGGGACAGGGCTACTCAGGAAGAGCAGGGCTTTAAAAAGCCCACTCCTAAGCAACCAGAGGAGCCAGCGAACAGGAATGGTTAACAGGAGAGTTTTGCAAGGGAGTTTACAGGGAGAGTGGGGGGTTAGATACACTTAACATTCTTTAAACCTAAAGGTAAAACACCCCCTGATAAAAAGAAAAGAACAACATAGGAACCAGCTTCAGGAGTTAAAAGATAATGCAGGCAGAAGTCCAGCAACAAAGTGGGGGTTATCCAGTTTACTGCACCCAATGCCACATGTATGATTACCGGCCCTATGGGGGGGTGGCGTATGTGTACCTCAGAGACCGTGTACAGGCTTTTGGAGATCAGAGTACCTGAACTGGAGGAGCTAAGGGAGACAAAGAGGTACATAGATGAGACTTTCCGGGACACAGAACGCTCCCACCCCCGGACTGACCTCCTTTGTGCTGTTGAGGAGGATGAAAGTCTCAGGGAAGGAGAACATCCAACTGGAGTAGAGGGAAATTATCCTATAGTTGGGACCTTCCTTCCAGATGATGATGTGGTAGCCTCACTGTGAGAGGATATCTCTCCAGGGGAGGGAACTCTGGTTATTTGGAAGAGACAGGTATTAGTAATGAACGATTTGATCATTAGAAACATAGATAGTTGGGTCTGCGATGACCGAGAAAACCACATGGTGACTTGCCTGCCTGGTGCAAAGGTGGCGGATCTCTTGAGACATCTAGATAGACTTATGTGTAGTGCTGGGAATGAGCCAGTGGTCGTGGTACATGTAGGTACCAATGACATAGGGAAGGATAGAAGAGACATCCTGAAGGCCAAATTTAGGCTGCTAGGTAAGAGATTGAAGTCCAGGACCTCTATGGTAGCATTGTCGGAAATGCTTCAAGTTCCACACGCAGGGCCAGTTAGACAGGCAGAACTGCAGAGTCTCAATGCGTGGATGAGACGATGGTGTAGGGAGGAGGGGTTTAGATTCATTAGGAACTGGGGAAACTTTTGGGATAGGGGGAGCCTATACAGGAAGGATGGGCTCCACCTAAACCAAAATGGAACCAGATTGCTGGCACTTACAATTAAAAAGGTCATAGAGCAGTTTTTAAACTAAGGGCTGGGGGAAAGCTGACAGGTGTGGAGCTGACAGCGTGTGGTTCGGACAGAGACATCCCTTAGGGGAGGATCTATTAATATCCTAGTAAGGAAGAGAGGATGGAAAATGATAAAATACAGGTAGGATCTGATGAGAGAGAGTCAAATGAAAAAAAGTCCCATTCAATTACATCATGTAATGGCAGACAGCTAAAAAATGACTAGTTTTTAAAGTGCTTATATATCACTGCTAGAAGTCTAAATAATAAGATGTGTGAACTAGAGTGCCTCATATTAAATGAGGATATTGATATAATAGGCATCACAGAAACTAGGTGGAATGAGGATAATCAATGGGACACAGTAATACCAGGGTACAAAATATATCAGAAGGACAGAACAGGTTGTGCTGGTGCGGGAGTGGCACTATATGTGAAAGAAAGCACAGAATCAAATGAAGTAAGAATCTTAAATGAACCAAACTGTACCATAGAATCTCTATGGATAGTAATTGCATGCTCTAATAATAAGAGTATAGCAGTAGGGACCGCCTGACCAGGATGTGACTGTGAAATGCACAGGGAGATTAGAGAGGCTATTAAATTTAAAAACTCAATAATAATAATAATAATGGGGGATTTCAGCTATCCCCATATTGACTGGGTACATGTCACCTCAGATGGGATGCAGAGATAACGTTTTTTTGACACCTTTTGACTGCTTCTTGGACCAGCTAGTCCTGGAATCCACAAGAGGAGAGGAAATACTTGATTTAGTCCTAAGTGAAGCACAGGATCTGGTCCAAGAGGTGAGTATAGCTGGACCGCTTGGTAATAGTGACCATAATAAAATTAAATTTAACATCCCTGTGGCAGGGAAAACCCCACAGCAGCCCAACACTGTAGCATTTAACTTCAGAAAGGGGGACTACACAAAAATGAGGAAGTTAAACAGAAATTAAAAGGTACAGTGCAAAAAGCGAAATCCCTGCAAACTGCATGGAAACTTTTTAAGGACACCATAATAGAGATTCAACTTAAATGTATACCCCAAATTAAAAAACATAGTAAGAGAACCAAAAAAGTGCCACTGGGGCTAAACATCAAAGTAAAAGAAGCAGTGAGAGGCAAAAAGGCATCCTTTAAAATGTGGAAGCTAAATCCTAGTGAAGAAAATAGAAAGGAGCATAACCCTGCCAAATGAAGTATAAAAATATAATTAAGAAAGCCAAAAAAGAACTTGAAGAACAGCTAGTCAAAGACTCAAAAAATAATAGCAACATTTTTTTAAGTACATCAGAAGCAGGAAGCCTGCTAAATAACTAGTGAGGGTCACTGGATGATCGAGATGCTAAAGCAGGGGTAGGCAAACTTTTTGGCCCAAGGGCCACATCTGGGTGGGGAAATTGCATGCAGGGCCATGAATGTAGGGCTGGGACAGGGGGTTGGAGTGAGGGAGTGCAGGGTGTATGAGGGGGCTCAGGGAAGGGGGTTAGGGTGCAGGAGGGGATGCACAGTGTGGGAGGGGGCTCAGGGCACTGGTGCAGGGAGGGGTGTAGGATGCAGCAGAGGTTTGGGCTGCAGGCAGGGGTCTCAGGTGCAGGGTGCAGGAGGGGTTCAGGATGTGGGCTCCGGCCTGACACTGCTTACCTGGAGCGGCTCTGGGGTGGCAGTGGTGTGCACCGGGCCAAGGCAATCTCCACTGGCCACCAATGGGAGCTTCAGGGGAGGCACCCACAGGCAAGGGCAGCGTGCTCAGCTCTCTGCCTCCCCTCCCCCAGGGGTTGCAGGGACGTGGTGCCGGTTGCTTCCTGGAGTGAAGCGGGGCCCGCGGTGCCATGGTGGTGGCAATCCCGCGGGCTGCATCCAGCCCGCCGGCTGTAGTTTGCCCACCCCTGTGCTAAAGGAGCACTCAAGGATGATAAGGACATTGCAGAGAAACAAAATTAATTTTTTGCATCGTTCTTCACGGCTGAGGCTGTGAGGGAGATTCCCAAACCTGAGCCATTCTTTTTAGGTGACAAATCTGAGGAACTGTCCCAGATTGAGGTGTCATTAGAGGACATTTTGGAACAAATTGATAAATTAAACAGTAATAAGTCACCAGGACCAGAAGGTATTCACCCAAGAGCTCTGAAGGAACTCAAATGTGAAATTGCAGAACTACTAACTGTAGTCTGTAACCTATCATTTAAATCGGTTTCTGTACCAAATGACTGGAGGATAGTTAATGTGACGCCAATTTTTAAAAAGGGCTCCAGAGGTCATCCCGGCAATTACAGGCTGGTAAGCCTGACTTCAGTACCGGGCAAACTGGTTGAAACTATAGTAAAGAACAAAATGGTCAGATACATAGATGAACATAATTTGTTGGGGAAGAGTCAACATGGTTTTTATAAAGGGAAATCATGCCTCACCAATCTACTAGAATTATTTGAGGGGGTCAACAAGCATGTGGACAAGGGGGATCCAGTGGAGATAGTGTACTTAGATTTTCAGAAAACCTTAGACAAGGTCCCTCACCAAAGGCTCTTAAGCAAAGTAAGCTGTCATGGAATAACAGGGAAGGTCCTCTTATGGATTGGTAACTGGTTAAAAGATAGGAACCAAAGATAGGAATAAATGGTCAGTTTTCAGAATGGAGAGAGGTAAATAGTGGTGTCCCCCAGGGGTCTGTACTGGGCCCAGTCCTATTTAACATATTCATAAATAGGGTGACCAGATGTCCCGATAAAATGGGACCGTCTCGATTTTTAGGTGTTTGTCCCGATATCTTGCTCCGCCGGCAGTTTTTTTTGTTTGTTTTTGCTCCGTCGGCAGCACTCGGGTTTTTTTTTTTTTTGCTCCGCTTGCGGACCCCCACCCTCCCCTCCGCCCCCCGGTATCCCAATATTTTCTTCCTCTCATCTGGTCACCCTATTCATAAATGATCTGGAAAAAGGGGTAAACAGTGAGGTGGCAAAATTTGCAGATGATACAAAATTACTCAATATAATTAAGTCCGAGGCAGACTGTGAAGAGCTACAAAAGGATCTCTCAAAACTGGGTGACTGGGCAACAAAATGGCAGATGAAATTGGAAAACATAATCCCAACTATACATATAAAATGATGGGGTCTAAATGAACTGTTACCACTGAAGAAAGAGATCTTGGAGTCATTGTGGATAGTTCTCTGAAAACATCTACTCAATGTGCAGCAGCAGTCAAAAAAGCGAACAGAATGTTGGGAATCATTAAGATAGGGATAGATAATAAGACAGAAAAGATCATATTGCCCTTATATAAATCCATGGTACGCCCACATCTTGAATACAGCATGCAGATGTGGTTGCCCCATCTCAAAAAAGATATATTGGAATTGGAAAAGTTTCAGAAAAGGGCAACAAAATTTATTAGGGGTATGGAACAGCTGCGATATGAGGAGAAATTAATAAGACTGGGACTTTTCAGCTTGGAAAAGAGACGACTAAGGAGGGGAATATGATAGATGTTTATAAAATCGTGACTGGTGCAAAGAAAGTAAATAAGGAAGTGTTATTTCTCATAACACAAGAACTAGAGATCACCAAATGAAATTAATAGGCAGCAGATTTAAAACAAACAAAAGGAAGTATTTTTTCACACAATGCACAGTCAATCTGTGGAACTCCTTCTTAGAGGATGTTGTGAAGGCCAAGACTATAACAGGGTTAAAAAAAGAACTAGATAAGTTCATGGAGGATAGGTCCATCAATGGATATTAGCCAGGATGGGCAGGGACGGTGTCCCTAGCCTGTTTGCCAGAAGCTGGGAATGGGTGACCTGGGATGGATCACTTGATGATTACCTGTTGTGTTCATTCCCTGTGGGACACCTGGCATTGGCCACTGTCGGAAGACAGGATACTGGGCTAGATGGATCTTCGGTCAGACCCAGTATGGCCGTTCTTATGTTCAAACCTAGAACCTGGCTGTTCTCAGTGCAAAGAACCATCATTTCACAGAGATCAACCCTGGCCTGGAGCAGGCCCCAGGGACACCCCCCCCCCCCCTTCCAACAATTCAGCACATCAGGCTCAGAAGGTTGCCCTCGAGGAAATAACAAGCAGCTGGATCCAGCCCTGTGAGCCTGCTTCAAGCTTTTCCTGCCTGGTGCAAGAGCATCAAGAACATCTGGGGCCTCCTGCTAACACAGCTGGCTGAGGTAGAATATGAACAAGATGAAGGTGAAGCCCCTTTGAAAAGCTGGCCCCTGGGAACTCAGGCAGAGCCAAGTCATGAGACACTTGTCCCTCTCTGAGACAACAGAGAGGTCAGAGGCTCAGAGGAGGGAACGTGCCTGAGGAAGGTGGTGGTAAAATAGTGAGTTTGTCCCTCTTAAAACCCTTAGTTATGGGAAGAGTAGCACCATCATTATATCACCGAGTCTCCTGTGGTGTGGGAAGGGGACAGTATGTAACACGCAGGCTCTGGGGACTATCAGGGCTGATTCACCTGAAATATGGGGGACCAGTGAAGATGCCCGAGCAGAAGCTAAATGTCTCTCCCAACTTCCAATACTCAAGGTGACAGGAATCCGTACCCAGTGAGGTCATGGTATAACAATTCTCCTGCGTGGCGTTCCTGTACAGGTGTTGCTAAGCCAGGTATTGGAGAGCTCACAGATGCTCAGTAAAATACACAGCCATCTCCTGAAAGGTCACCTGCTCTGCAGCCATTCTCCTTCCCTGTCCCCTGGGAGGATGGGATGATCTGGAGAGAAATGTGGCTGTTTATTCTGGAGCCTATCAGGGTGAGAAGGACAATTAGGAAAGTCTCATTAGGGGCTTTAGTGTATTTCATATCCTGAGTCTCCCCAGGCTCTGCTATTGTGGAGAAATGCAAAGCCAAAATATTCAAAAAGAGCAACGTAAAGCAAACTCTTAAATCCATCTTCAGGTAGCATCTGGCATTTAAAGAATGTTGAGCCTGAAATATCGGGGGTCATTTCTGAGGAAGCAGGACTTTGATAAGCAGGCAGGTACCTGAATGTGGATTTGGAAGCTCAAATGCAGACTCCTGTATTTAAAGATCCTGACCTGGTTGCTTAATTACAGCCGCCCACTGGGACTGAAAAAATGAAACATTCCCACTAGCAGAAGTTAAATTAAGTCAACGGGACCACTCCTATTTGTAAAGACATGCATGTGTACGTGTTAGCAGCAAGATAAAACCTGTAAAGTAGCAAACAAATCTTAACTTCAAGCCATTAAATCCATATTCATCTTTCTCAGTATGGAGCCTGAGTTTGAAAATATTTGAAACTTGCAACACTGGGACTCAGTTCTGGTACTCAGCACTTGTGATAATCAAGCCATTTATTCAGGTACCAGAATATGGATTTCAAAGCCTAAATTCAGACTCCTGTATTTAAAGATCCTGGCCTTGATTATTTTATTAGTCCTTAGACTACACCTTCCACTAGCAGGGAATGCAGGGAGACAGTGCTAAACCCACCCAGTGACGGAGATTAAATGAAGCCAGTGGGACTACTCACAGGCCCAAGAAAAGAATGTGTAAGTGTGTTAATAGACTCAAATCTTACTGAAGGACAAACACCAGCGTGCATGCACAATGGAGAATTATTCAACCCCTGAAACAAATGTACATCAAAACAGACTTTTAACAGACAGAGAGGAATGGATCTGACTTTAAACGCTTCGGCCTAGAGCCGAAAGCATCAGAATTGTTCAGGAATTGTTAAACACTCTTTTTATGGAAAAACAAGTGAATCTGACCGCAACTCCCCCTTCTCTCTCCCTGCACAGACCCTGCTGGGCATCAGCAGCTGGTCAGCCCGGGCTCCCAGGTCACATAAGCGGGCAGCCAGAAGCAGCGTCTGACCCGGGAAGTTCCACCCCGGATCTGCGGCGCTGTAACAGCTGCTGAAGCCGCTGCTGCCCTCACTACCATCAGTATCTGCTTCCGACAAGGGAGGCGGGCAAACGCTCCCCTGATGTGCGGTGGAAGGGGACAGCACAGCCGCTAGGCCGCATCAGCGACTCCCCTGCGGGGTGTGTGCGGGGAGAGCCCTTCCCTAGCGCCCCTCTGTGCCCAGCTCGGGGGACTTTCTCCGAGGGCTGGAACCAGCTCCTGCCGACACCAGCCACTGAGTCGGGGCCTGCAGGTGAGGGGAGAGACCCGGGGGAAAGGGCTGGGGCCAGGCAGGAAAGTGACTGCACCAACGGCCCCTCCTCGCCCCAGCTCTGCTCCGGGGGGACGGGGGGGATGTTACAAAGAGCTGCTGCCCTTCGGAACCTGCTGCTCTGCTGGCAGGGAGCGGGCTCATAGGACCCTTGGGGGATCTGGTCAGAGGGGGCAAATGGGGGTGTGTGGGGTGGGCACAGTCTGTGCGGGGGCAAACAGGCTGCAGGCAGGGGAAGGAGAGGGGCTGAACGGGAAAATCAGGGGCAGAAGCCAGGGTTAAGGAGGCACAGGCACAGCCAGTGGCAGAGGGAACCCACGGGATAGGGACAGGGAAGGGATAAAAGCTCCCGCTAGGTGGGCTGAGCCCAAGGTCAGCATTGGTTGCAAACGCGGAGGGGAGGGTCAGAGCCTGGCTTTCCACCCCCAAAACCTCACAGGATGGTGCAGTTCAGCATCCGCTTCCCAGGACTGTGTTCTTAAAGGCACAGGGCATCCCAATGCCTGGATAACGCAGCTCTTCCCTCTCTGATACCTCTTAGCATCTAGGGTTACCATATGTCCTCTTTTTCCCGGACATGTCCAGCTTTTCGGCACTCAAACCCCCGTCCGGGGGGAATTGCCAAAAAGCCGAACATGTCCGGGAAAATGACGGCTCTGCTCCTCCCCTGACTCTTCGGCTCTGTTTAAGAGCCGGGCTGCCCGAGCGCTATGGGCTTCAGGCAGCCCCCTGGCCTCCGGACCCTGCACTGCCGGAGCCCGGGAGGGGAAGTGCCCGGCTGGGGGCGCAGGGTCCGGAGGCCAGGGGGCTGCCCGAAGCCCAAGCGCTACCGGCTTCACGGTTTATCGGGCAGCCTCCAGACCCTGCGCCCCCGGCTGGGCGCTTCCCCTCCTGGGCTCCAGCTGCGCTGGGGAAGCGCCGGCCGGGGGCGCAGGGTCTGGAGGCTGCCCGGCAAACTGTGAAGCCGGTAGCGCTCGGGCAGCCCTTTCCGCGTGGCTGAGAGTGGGAGGGAGGAGGGAGCGGAGTTAGGGCGGGGTGGGGGCGGGGAAGGGGCGGAGTTGGGGCAGGGCTGGGGGTGGGAAATGGGCGGGGCCAGGACCCCGTGAAGGGTCCTCTTTTTTTATTTATTAGGTATGGTAACCCTAATTTACCTCCATTAACATTGTGCAGATGGATGTCATTGTGCTATTTAATTTAATTAATGTCTTCAGTTTCCTTTGATTGCCTTTGTCAATTTTTATTTTGCCTCTCAATCCAGCACCCTAGTGCTTTTTTACAAGTCACACTTGCGTGTAGAACTTGGTTCCCAAACATTTCACAGGCCAGATTTTTCAAATGTTGAAAGTACCTATTTTCTTTTGAAAATCCTACTTTTTTTGCGACCAGGGGCTGCTAACAGGGAGTTTCGCAAGGGAGTTCTCCAGGTGAAGGAGGAGCAAATACAGGACCCTTGGGGTAAGTGACTGTCTGTAGTGTGTGTTTGTTTGTGTTTGGGGGTTACTTGCTGTGTGCTGAGCTTGTGTTTGTCAGTCTGTTTGTTTGGTTGTTTGAAGGACCCTGTGCTGTGGCTGGCAGTTGGAAGCTGTGAACTTCAAAGGAAGAGCTGAAGGCTAGAAGCCTCTGGTAATTGGCTGAGCCTTAATCAGTGGGCGGGGCATTCACCCAGGCCAGGGCTTTATAAAGCAGCGCACAAGTGACCAGGGGCTGCTAACAAGTTTCGCAAGGGAGTTTGGAAGGGGATCAGGAAGGGAGCACGGGTCCCTTGCCGGTTCTATCTTATACCCTTTATTCCCCTTAAAACCTATAGCCCAAAGTACATTCAGAACTTCTTGCTTTAAACAACCCCTTCGTTAACTAGGAGAAAATGCAGGCAGAAGCCCAGCTGCAGAGTGGGGGCTATCCAGTTTATTGCACTGAGTGTAGCATGTATGATTACCTGCCTCGTGGGTGGGTGGCGTATGTGTGCATTCGGTGCAAGGAGCTCCTGGCCCTCAGAGACCACGTACGGACTCTGGAGGCAAGGGTGGTGGAACTGGAGGAGCTAAGGGAGGCAGAGAGGTATGTTGATGAGGCTTTCCGGGACACTGTAGAATTGTCCCATCTCCGGTCAGACAGCCCCTGCGCTTTTAAGGAGGATGAAAGGCCCAGGGAAGCAGAGCAGTCAACGGGAGCAGAGGGGAACCTTCCCATAGTTGGGACCCTCCTTCCATATGGTGCTGGGGTTGCCTCTCGCACTGAGGTTACCTCTCCGGGGGAGGGAACTCCAGTTGCTAGGAAAAGGCAGGTATTAGTATTGGGACATTCGATCATTAGAAACGTAGACATCTGGGTTTGTGATGACCAGGAGAACCGTATGGTGACTTGCCTGCCTGGTGCGAAAGTTGCAGATCTCTCGAGGCATCTAGACAGACTTATGTGTAGTGCTGGGGAGGAGCTGGTGGTCGTGGTACATGTAGGTACCAGTGACATAGGGAAGGGTAGGAGAGATATCCTGGAGGCCAAATTTAGGCTGCTAGGGAAGAGACTGAAATCCAGGACCTCTATGGTGGCATTCTCAGAAATGCTCCCAGTTCCACGCGCAGGGCCAGGTAGGCAGGCAGAGCTTCAGAGTCTCAATGCGTGGATGAGACGATGGTGTAGAGAGGAGGGGTTTACATTCATTAGGAACTGGGGAAACTTCTGGAATGGGGGGAGCCTATACAGGAAGTATGGGCTCCACCTAAACCAAAGTGGAACCAGACTGCTGGCACTAAACATTAAAAAGGTTGTAGAGCAGTTTTTAAACTAGGAGATGGGGAAAAGCCGACTGCTGCAGAGGAGCATGTGGCTCGGACAGAGACTTCTCTTAGGGGAGAGTCTAATGATAGAGAATCTCCAGGTTATAGTCAGGAGCAGAGGATGGAAGAGGATAAAGTAGGGGCCAGATCAGATGATAAACATTCACATAAAAAAGAATCTGATACATCAGAAAAGGGCAGACAAATAAACAGTGACAAGTTTTTAAAGTGCTTGTACACAAATGCTAGAAGTCTAAATAATAAGATGGGTGAACTAGAGTGCCTTGTGATAAAGGAGGATATTGATATAATAGGCATCACAGAAACCTGGTGGACTGAGAGCAATCAATGGGACACAATCATTCCGGGGTACAAAATATATCGGAAGGACAGAACAGGTCGTGCAGGGGCGGGAGTGGCACTATATGTGAAAGAAAATGTACAATCAAATGAAGTAAAAATCTTAAGCAAATCCGCATGTTCCATAGAATCACTATGGATAGAAATTTCATGCTCTAATAAGAATATAACATTAGGGATCTATTATCGACCACCTGACCAGGACGGTGATAGTGATGATGAAATGCTAAGGGAAATTAGAGAGGCTATCAAAATTAAGAACTCAATAATAGTGAGGGATTTCAATTATCCCCATATTGACTGGGAACATTTCACTTCAGGACGAAATGCAGAGATAAAATTTCTCGATACTTTAAATGACTGCTTCATGGAGCAGCTGGTACAGGAACCCACCAGGGGAGAGGCAACTCTAGATTTAGTCCTGAGTGGAGCGCAGGAGCTGGTCCAAGAGGTAACTATAGCAGGACTGCTTGGAAATAGTGACCATAATACAATAGCGTTCAACATCCCTGTGGTGGGAAGAGCATCTCAACAGCCCAACACTGTGGCATTTAATTTCAAAAGGGGGAACTATGCAAAAATGAGGGGGTTAGTTAAACAGAAGTTAAAAGGTACAGTGACTAAAGTGAAATCCCTGCAAGCTGCATGGGCGCTTTTTAAAGACACCATAATAGAGGCCCAACTTCAATGTATACCCCAAATTAAGAAACACAGTAAAAGAACTAAAAAAGAGCCACCGTGGCTTAACAACCATGTAAAAGAAGCAGTGAGAGATAAAAAGACTTCCTTTAAAAGGTGGAAGTCAAATCCTAGTGAGTCAAATAGAAAGGAGCATGAACGCTGCCAAATTAAGTACAAGAATGTAATAAGAAAAGCCAAAGAGGAGTCTGAAAAATGGCTAGCCAAAAACTCCAAAGGTAATAACAAAATGTTTTTTAAGTACACCAGAAGCAGGAAGCCTGCTAAACAACCAGTGGGCCCCTTGATGATCAAGATACAAAAGGAGCGCTTAAAGACGATAAAGTCATTGCGGAGAAACTAAATGGATTCTTTGCTTCAGTCTTCACGGCTGAGGATGTTAGGGAGATTCCCAAACCCGAGCTGGCTTTTGTAGGGGACAAATCTGAGGAACTGTCAAGGATTGAAGTGTCATGAGAGGAGGTTTTGGAATTAATTGATAAACTTAACATTAACAAGTCACCGGGACCAGATGGCATTCACCCAAGAGTTCTGAAAGAACTCAAATGTGAAGTTGCGGAACTGTTAACTAAGGTTTGTAAACTGTCCTTTAAATCGGTTTCTGTACCCAATGACTGGAAGTTAGCTAATGTAACGTCAATATTTAAAAAGGGCTCTAGAGGTGATCCCGGCAATTACAGACTGGTAAGTCTAACGTCTGTACCGGGCAAATTAGTCGAAACAATAGTTAAGAATAAAATTGTCCGACACATAGAAAAACATAAACTGTTGAGCAATAGTCAACATGGTTTCTGTAAAGGAAAATCGTGTCTTACTAATTTATTAGAATTCTTTGAAGGGGTCAACAAACATGTGGACAAGGGGGATCCAGTGGACATAGTGTACTTAGATTTCCAGAAAGCCTTTGACAAGGTCCCTCACCAAAGGCTCTTATGTAAATTAAGCTGCCATGGGATAAAAAGGAAGGTCCTTTCATGGATTGAGAACTGGTTAAAAGACAGGGAACAAAGGGTAGGAATAAATGGTAAATTCTCAGAATGGAGAGGGGTAACTAGTGGTGTTCCCCAAGGGTCAGTCCTCGGACCGATCCTATTCAACTTATTCATAAATGATCTGGAGAAAGGGGTAAACAGTGAGGTGCAAAGTTTGCAGATGATACTAAACTGCTCAAGATAGCTAAGACCAAAGCAGACTGTGAAGAACTTCAAAAGGATCTCACAAAACTAAGTGATTGGGCAACAAAATGGCAAATGAAATTTAATGTGGATAAATGTCAAGTAATGCACATTGGAAAAAATAACCCCAACTATACATACAATATGATGGGGGCTAATTTAGCTACAACAAGTCAGGAAAAAGATCTTGGAGTCATCGTGGATAGTTCTCTGAAAATGTCCACGCAGTGTGCAGAGGCAGTCAAAAAAGCAAACAGGATGTTAGGAATCATTAAAAAGGGGATAGAGAATAAGACTGAGAATATATTATTGCCCTTTATATAAATCGATGGTACGCCCTCATCTCGAATACTGCGTACAGATGTGGTCTCCTCATCTCAAAAAAGATATACTGGTACTAGAAAAGGTTCAGAAAAGGACAAGTAAAATGATTAAGGGTTTGGAACGGGTCCCATATGAGGAGAGATTAAAGAGGCTAGGACTCTTCAGCTTGGAAAAGAGGAGACTAAGGGGGGATATGATAGAGGTGTATAAAATCATGAGTGATGTGGAGATAGTGGATAAGGAAAAGTTATTTACTTATTCCCATAATACAAGAACTAGGGTCATCAAATGAAATTAATAGGCAGCAGGTTTAAAACAAAAAAAAAAGGAATTTCTTCTTCACGCAGTGCACAGTCAACTTGTGGAACTCCTTACCTGAGAAGGTTGTGAAGGCTAGGACTATAACAGAGTTTAAAAGAGAACTGGATAAATTCATGGTGGTTAAGTCCATTAATGGCTATTAGCCAGGACGGGTAAGGAATGGTGTCCCCAGCCTCTGTCTGTCAGAGGATGAAGATTGATGGCAAGAGAGAGATCACTTGATCATTGCCTGTTAGGTTCACTCCCTCTGGGGCACCTGGCATTGGCCACTGTCGGTAGACAGGATACTGGGCTAGATGGACCTTTGGTCTGACCCGGTACGGCCTTTCTTATGTTCTTATGTGTCTCAATACCTTTTAAAAATCTAACCCTAAGGGCACTACTATACTATCTTTTCTGAAATCCTTCTCAAAGGTGAACTTCTGCTGTAATTCTTACTAAATATAAGTACACAATCCTGGACATATTAATAACCAGACGTATTCAAAATCATGAGTTATATACCCAAGAAGAATGAAATGAAAATACATAAATAATTACATTTGGGATTCTTTTAACTTTCTTTTTTTGCTTCTGAGCCTTTAGGGAACACACTCTTCATACTTTTGCTGTCACCTCACCCAAAGAATTCATATACTTAAAATGGTTGTACATTCCTATAGCAGTCACTACCATTCCGGACTTCCAGTAACATGTGACTCCCCACTCCCTTTGTAATTGAAAATGTATTAAAAATCCTTTTTTCTGTAAGTAATTCCCCATCCTGTGAACACTGAAGTGCACAATTTACTCTTCAACAAATTAAATAAATGAATACATGTTGATTTTTCTACAGAATTGTGTATCCTTTTAATTACATATTTTAATTTCATAGACTTTTATGTATGCTATGTATTTTGTGATACCTTTCAATGAAATTCTTCATTCTGACAAGTTTATTTTTCTGTACTTCCCAATTTTTTTATTTTTTTATTTTTTTTGGACATGAATTATTCTGTTACTCCTTTGCTTTGGTTCCCTTTTGGAAAAACTAAAGTGCTTTGTCTCCACTATGTTTTCATGGGGAGATAGCTGATGCCTGTTAAGTATCCCAGGGTATTTGAGTCTGAATGTCTAGAGACCCCCATTTGGGTGGGTGCCATGGAAAACCATTTAAAGCCTTTTAAACTAAAGAAATTAACAGAGGCTTTCAAACCCTTCCCCCCCCCACCACCAATTTCTCTTATTCTCTTCCCTTATAAAGGGCATGTCTATGGGGTATAACACTAAGGATGTGAAGTTAATGCACATATGTTACAGAGAGAGAGGAAAAAACTAAGGAATGACGAGGTTTTGGGCAAAGCCTGGTTTGTTGGTCTAGGAGCTATAGCTTTATTAGGATCTGAATTTCAATTTGTTGCTTTAAGGTGTGAGACACCATGGAAGAGACCTTTAAAGGTAAAATTAGATGCACTACTTTTACATTTTATAGCTAGATTTGCCTGTTTTTTCCCCACAGTTCTAAGGAATGACAATTGCTTTTGGGCCAAAGCATTGTTTGTTGGTCTAGGGATATGATTCTTGCTTACAATGCAAGCAGTCTGGGGGTTAAAACCCATAGAAACCCTTGCAAAGGTTGTGTTCACTCTTGTACCTTAAATTTTTTTTACTAGGTTTTCCTGTGTCTATGGGTATTATTTTGTTGGTGGTTTCTCTTTTTATTTTTAATTCTGAAGAATGACAATTTACTTTTGGCCAAAGCATAGCCTATTGGAGCAGGAGTTATTCTGAGGAAAAAACATTGTGAGGATAAGGCATCTCAGTTTAAGCAGTGGGGAAAAGGCCTGAGAAAATGAGTCTGAAATGTGATCAGAGGGGAACATGCTGACATGAGTGTGCCAAAGCACAGAAGTGCAAATTTTGTATTGAAAACTTGTTCAATGTGTGTAACAGCGGCGATAGTGGGAAGTCCATATGAAGAACAATGGTAGATTTTTCTGCCTAATAGCTTGTGTTTAAAAGGTATACATAAATATTTCAAATACTGTTTTCAATACTTTACACTAGTTTCAATGTTCTGTGCATTAACAGACAATCCATGGACTGATCTACAATGGAAAGAGACTGTCACGGAGTCACCCGGGCGATGATCTGGAACTACTCCATATGAAGCCAGTCAGGACTCTGGGGGGGAGCATGCCTCCTCTCTGTGAGCATACTGTCTCCAGGGCAAGAAGCTTACACAGCTTCGACCTTCCTGGGTCTGACCTCAGAGCATTCAGCATCCCCTTCCACACCATGCGCTTCCCGCAGCGAGTCTGCCCGGGAGGGGCTCCTGGGGAAGCCAGAGGGCCCTGCACCCCAACTCCACAGTCAGATGTGACTCTCAGCCAGCTGGTAAAACAGAAGGTTTATTAGTCGACAGGAACACAGCATAGAACAGAACTTGTTAGCACAGAAATCAGTGACTTTCAGCCAAGTCCATCTTGGGGGGAGGGGAGCCCAGAGCCAGGGCTTTGGCCCTCCCCCTGAGCCCCAAGCCAGCCGAGGCTGACTCACTTCCAGCTGCCTGGCCCCTGCCCTACCCATTGCTCCTCCTTCAGCCTTTATCTCACTTTAGGAGCCACGAGTCACCTAGTCACATCCCCCTCCTGGGTCTCGTGTTACGAAGGGGCGGCCATAGCATCTGTGCAGGCAGCCGGAGCAACCCCTGCAGAAGTCACACACCCTTATTCCCACCACCTAGTGATTGGTGCAATACACAGGGAAACTGAGGCACACACACATACAACATAACAAGGGAAAATCCCCACTTCATCACAGAGACTAATAAAGAAATAACACCTTCATTAGGAGTTTTACATGCAATAGGCCCGAGGTTTAACTCTTTAGAATGCTTTTCCCATTTACAAAAATACCTTTCTTTCTTTTCAAATGCAAAATAGAGATTTCACAATGGTAGCAAGCTGTGACAGGAGTGCCCCATCCACCACAACTCGCTACTCTTGGATCAGAGGAAGGGGAAAGGTGAGAGGTAGCAAGTTGTAGCACCCATCACAACTTGATACCACTGAGCTATAGCTTGGGGAAAGATAGAGAATGAAGAAAGGGCGGAGGTAGCAAATCGTGATGGGGATGTCCCCAGCCCTCAAAATATGCTATCTCTGGGCTAGGGTATGGGGAAAGGCACAGGCAGCAAATTGTGATGGGGCAGCAAAAGAGAATGCCCAGGTGTTAGTAGCTTCTAGCAGTAGCAAATCATGCTGGTGGCATATTTCTATCCCCAGGGGGATCACAGGGAGTGGGTGATGGTAGCCGTAGTCACTAGAGGGGTCTGGCTATTTGCTAACTGAGGGGGGTGGGGCTGCTCTCTCTCTCTGAGGCAGCATATTGGGGCTGAACTTCTGGGTCACATGCTGATTCTGCCTCTGAGTCCATTGGCATCTGGGATCTCAGGCTCTGCTGATTGTTATGGGGGGAGGGATAAGCTCACTGGTTTGAGCATTGGCCTGCTAAACCCAGGGTTGCGAGTTCAATCCTTGAGGGGGGCCATTTAGGGATATGGGGCAAAAATCTAATTGGGGATTGGTCCTGCTTTGAGCAGGGGGTTGGACTAGATGATCTCCTGAGGTCCCTTCCAACCCTGATATTCTATGGTTCTTTATCAGCTAAAGATATTTGAACTTCTTGGGGCAGACACTGCTGCTCTGTTGTGAGCCAGACACCAATTTGTCAACTGGAGACCCTGGGGAAAAGGGCTGGGGCTGGGCAGGAAAGTGACTCTGTACAAACAACCCAGCTTTGCTCCCAGGTGGGGATCTGTGAGTCCCTGAGCGCCTGCAGGAGCCAATCCAGCTCCCCTATAGTTTAAATAACATAAACAGCTATTTATCAATGTTTGAAATTCCGAGTTGCCATTGGAAAATCCATATGCTGGCAAGGAGGAGCAAGGGAGACGCCAAGGTGCTATGATACAGTCTGCCGCTACTGCACAAATGCTGGTAGTCAGGGCTTATCACTTGTTGCATTGCTTCTTAGAGCAGAAATCCTCCTGTTACTAAAAAAATAAACTAAATTTGAGTCATTTTGAGTTAAATTTTCCAGTGGGAGTATTCTCATTGACACCAATGTCATGTGTGTCTAAACAGCTGCATACATCTATCTAGTGGAGGGAGGGATAGCTCAGTGGTTTGAGCATTGGCCTGCTAAACCCAGGGTTGTGAGTTCAATCCTTAAGGGGGCCATTCAGGGATCTGGAGAAAAAATCTGCCTGGGGATTGGTCCTGTTGGACTAGGTGACCTCCTGAGGTCCTTTCTAACCCACAATTTTATCATGACTATGCCAGAATTTGGTGTTTTTCTGAAAGCCCAAGCTACTGGAATCAAGAGACTGGCTGAAAAATCACAGCTGTCAGTAAGAATAAAAGGGGTCTAGCCTTCATGGTGTGGATTTTTTTTTAAATCATCACTTTAGGTACATAATTCAATATTTGAATAGTTGGGGTTGTCAATACTGTATATTTATGAGAAGTAAAAAATGACAATTGACATTTCACTTTTGGAGGTATTTAAAACAAGATAGCATGGTACTCACCCTGTGTAGAATTTACTTGCCACATATTCACAAGTGGTGACATGTGAAAAGGCACTAGGATGTTGATACAGAGGCAAAATAACAGTTCGGAAAGGCAGTCCTCATTGGTGGATCAAAGGAAAGGGAAAAATTTTTCACAGCAAACCAGTAAAGCTTGAAGTTATATGATCAAAAGAAATTTGCGGGATAGGAAAAAAACATAAAAAAAAAGTTACAAAACCACAGCACTACACAGGAGTACACAACATCCAGCAGCACAATGCAAACCGAGGCAAATGCCAGAGTGCTAAAAACAATAGGAGTAATAAAAATTGTATTTAAATAAATAAAGGTGTGATGGTACATTTGACAGTGATTACAGGGAATAGCCTTCAAAATGAGGCAAATCGGAACAGCAGATGAGATAAATCTGTGAACTACGTAAACTGACAAGGAATTATTTTAAACACAAAACAACAGGATGTGTGTGTGAGTGAGTGAGAGAGAGAGATTTCAATGAACCAGGTCTCGTTGGTAGCTCGCTACATCATTTCAGATAGAGGAAGAGCTGCTGTATCTAGGCACTAGGCTACACTGCGCCAGGGAGGGGGCGCCGAGACGGACCATCCAGCGAACAGCACAAGCCCCTCTGCCAGCAATCTACACCCTGTTTGGCAACCACTACTGATGGCTCACCCCGTTTGCAGTATCTTTTATCCCCCACACCTCTTCCCTATCGGGGTTTCCCCTCTGACATGGTCTGGCACAATATCTCCCCTTTCTGAACCCCAGCACCCTATTCCCGATTTTCTCCATCTGCCTGCCCCGCCCCCTTACTCTCTTTTCACATGTTGGCTCCTGAACAATTTCTGCCCACCCTGCCCTCCGATTTCCCCCTCTTGCTCCCTCGTCAGCTTTGTCTTGCAGGAAGCAGAGTCTGGGGGAAGTAGGGGCAGAGCGAGGGCAGCGGCTACAGCAGATGTCACTGAGCATTCGCCTGGTTCCAGCCTGCCCTGGAATAACAAAGGAGCTAAATCTGTTGCTTCCTGTGCTGCTGTTTTGTCCCCAAAGTGTGAATGTGGGTGTGGGTCGGTCGGCGGGTTCATTAGCTGGGGCTGTGGCCACCAGAGGGCTCTGAGCATTGCTAGGGGAGGGGAGACAGCTAATAACACTGAGTCTGCTCATTTAAACTTCCTGGGTGGGACTCAGAAGACCTCGCTGCTGCCGCATCCATTGTGATCTGATCTGGGAGCTGATCAGCTGCTCCCCAGCGGGGTCTGTGCGGGGAGAGCCCTTCCCTATCGCCCCTCTGTGCCCAGCCGGGGGGACTTTCTGCGGTGGCTGGAAGCAGCCCCTGGGGCAGCCCCGGGCTCTACCGACACCAGCTCCTGAGCCGCAGACTCCAGGTGAGGGGAGAGACCCGGGGGAAAGTGCTGGGGCCGGGCAGGAAAGTGACTCTGCAGTGCACCAACGGCCCCTCCTCGCCCCAGCTCTGCTCCCGGGGGTCTGCGAGTCCCAGAGCTGCTGCCCTTCCTGACCCCCCAGGCTCTGCTCCCCTGAGCGCCTGCAGGAGCCGAGCCAGCTCCGGGAGAGCGAACGCCCCGGGCCGGGCCAGGGACCGAGTCTCCCAGCCCGAGAGGAGGGGAGAGGGGGCGGGAGGGAGACAGGGATAGAGACTGGCAGGGGCAGCAGGAGCAATCAGTGGGGAGGGAGGTTCCCGGCTCCCATCACTGCCCAGCTCCATTTCCTGCAGCACCCCGGGGCAGATTGACTTTCCTGGGACAAGGTGAGGGGCAGGGAGAGGAAAAACCACTTCCTGCCTCTGCCTATTCTCCAGGGCTCTGAGGAAGCGAAATCTGTAAAGATGACCACTCGTGATGAATCTGATAAAGTGGCTCCGTTTTTATACCCTTATGGCAGATATCACACAGGGGTCTGTCTGACTGTGTATCCCCTCCCCTCTTCCATACTCTGATAGGAAGGAGAGGCAAAATTGATCCCCTCCTCCCTCTCCTCTGGGAAAGGGTTTTGGGGACCAGGACGTGGGTGGTCATGTCTAGTGGTCAAAGCAGGAGTCAGTCCTAATGGTCAGAGCCATGGGTCACAGCCAGGATCAGGAACCTGCAGCCAAGGGTCAGAACTGGAATCTGAGGCTGGATGCCAGAACCCAGGGTTACAGCTGAAGTCAGGAATGGGAGGTGAGGGCTAGAAGCAGTTACCTGGATTGAGGCAAGGCAGGAGTAAGGCTGGGAATAAGCAGGAGCTACCACAGCCATGGGCAAATACACTGAACAGCCACAGCAGGTCTGCTAAGCCCCTCAGCCCCTGGTGGCTTGGCCCATCAGGCAGCTCAAATGGGGCCCAGCTGTGCTCATTACTGTGCCTGGGGTTCAGCTACCGGGTCCTTGCTCCTGACCAAGGACTGGGAGGGGTATTTGATTGATTTATCTCCTGGGCAGTTAGCTGGGTTTGTTCTGCCTTGTTTTACCCACGTTAGCAGGTGTAATATCCTTGTGGCTTCCTGCCCAGCATGACTCACCCCTGGCTGGAGCTCCCATTTTCTTTGAGTGTTCAGCTGCGATGTGGAGGTGGAATTGGTCCCCTCCTTTGTTTCCTCTGGAGAAGCATTTTTTTCCCCGGGGGGTGGAGTTCTGCTGATCTTCCCAGCAGTTACTTTGGTTTGTTTCTGTGATGCAAGAACCCCAGGATGCCAGGTGGCAAGGGGGTTACAGGAATGTCCTGATTCTTGTAAGTACATTCTGTTTCACCAAAGAATGACCTGTGCAGTCTTAAATGAAAATTGGGGTCACAGTGGAAATTAATATTGTTGTGAAATATATGTATGGATCCTGCGGAAGGGGGTGTGTCTAGATCCTGAAAATATGGTTTAAAGTCTGTGTCATGGCAGAGTTGTGTGACGCAGTAGGGAGCGGGGTGGATTGACCCGGGAATGTCATCTAGTTTTACTGGGACTGTCTGCATTGGGGATGGGATAGCAGGGGATGAGCCTGTAACCTGAGCCTGGAAGGGGGTGGGGCCAGGTGACACCTTTGCCAGGGTAACTGGACAAAAGCTAGAGGAGGAGCTGGGGGGAGGGGAGAGAGCCTGCTGGAGGTTTTTTTGCTTTCAGTTTTGTGCTGGGTGGTGGAACGCAGGGAACCCCAAGGCTGCGGTCTAAGCTCCCTGCCCCCCAGAAGGACTCGACTGCGGGGTCCTGGTTGTACCTACAAGCTCTGTTTTAGACTGCGTTCCTATTGTCCAATAAACCTTCCATTTTACTGGCTGGCTGAGGCCTTGGCTACACTGGCAATTCACAGCGCTGCACTTGCTGCGCTCAGGGGTGTGAAAACACACACACACCCCGAGCGCAGCGAGTGCAGCGCTGTAAAGCGCCAGTGTAATCAGCGCCTGCAGCGCTGCACGCTCTCTCGCAGCGCTGCAAGCTATTCCCCTCGGAGAGGTGGAGTACCGGCGCACCAGGCAGAGGCTGCTACAGAACTTTTACTGGCCCAGGGTCTTTACCATTGTCCATCAATATTGCCAATCCTGTGACCCCTGTCAGAGGGTGGGGAAGGCCCGGAACAAGGGGAAAGCAGCTTTGAGACCTTTGCCCATCATAGAGGAACCTTTCCAGAAGGTGGCCATGGACATAGTGGGACCTCTCAGCAAGGTGACCCGGTTGGGAAAGAAATACATTCTGGTGGTGGTAGATTTCGCCACCCACTACCCTGAGGCAGTGCCTTTAGCTTCCATTGAAGCAGATGCGCTCCTGACCATTTTCAGCCGAGTGGGGTTCTCCAAGGAAGTCTTGACAGACCAAGGATACAACTTCATGTCGGCCCTGCTCCGGTGCTTGTGGGAGAAATGTGGGGTCCGGCACAGCTTATCATCCCCCAGTCCAATGGGCTGGTGGAGAGGTTCAATGGAACTCAAAAGTTTTTAGCATCATCTTTAATGAACCAGCACCCGCAGGATTGGGACAAGTACTTACCTCACCTGCTGTTCGCGTACAGGGAGGTACCCCAGGAGTCTACTGGATTTTTGCCTTTCGAACTGTTATATGGAAGGAGGGTAAGGGGGCCCCTGGACCTGATGAGAGACGAATAGGAGGGGAAGGCCACTCCCGATGGAGAGTCAGTGGTGGAGTATGTCCTGATCTTCTGAGAGAGACTTGCTGAGCTCATGGGCCTGGTCAGGGAGAATTTAGCCAGACCCCAGAGGAAGCAGAAGGTCTGGTATGACCACACGGCGCAGGCCCGCGTCTATGCCACCGGGGATCAGGTGATGGTTCTCATCCCCATGAAGAAAAACAAACTACAGGCTGCTTGGGAAGGTCCTTTCAAGGTTGTCAAGCAGCTAAATGAGGTAAACTATGTGGTGGAGCTGTCTAACCGGGCACACCACCACCGGGTGTACCATGTGAATATGATGAAGCCATATTATGACAGGGGGAATGTGGTGTTGGCCATGTGTGGACATTGGGAGGAGCAGGGTGATGACCCTTTAGTAGACCTATTCCCTGAGACAAGAACTGGCTCCCCCTGGAAACCAGGTGGAGACAGGAAGCTGAGAAGTGCAAGGTGTGGATGGCTGAAGTATCTTACCTAGGTCACTGGGTGGGGAACGGCTGCCTAAAGCCAGAACCAGCCAAAGTAGAGGTAATCAGAGACTGGCCTGCCCCCCAAATCAAAAAACAGGTCCAAACCTTTATTGGGATCATAGAATATCAGGGTTGGAAGGGACCTCGGAGAGTCATCTAGTCCAACCCCCTGTTCAAAGTAGGACCAATCCCCAGACAGATTTTTTTCCCCAGATCCCTAAATGGCCCCCTCAAGGATTGAACTCACAACCCTGGGTTTAGCAGGCCAATGCTCAAACCACTGAGCTATCCCTCCCCCCCTGGTGGGGTACTATCAAAGATTTGTGCCCCACTTTAGCTCCATAGCCACCCCCATCACTGAGCTATGCAAGAAGGGGAAGCCAGACAAGGTGGTCTGGACCAAGGAGTGCCAGGAGGCTCTCCGGGCCCTGAAGGAGGCTCTGGTCAGTGGCCCAGTTTTGGCAAACCCAGACTTTGACAAGCCCTTTATGGTGTTCACCGACGCCTCAGACATGGGACTGGGCGCAGTGTTAATGCAAGATGATGAAAATGCGGAGAGACACCCCATCGTGTACCTGAACAAGAAGTTGCTAGCCTGGGAGCAATACTACGTGGCCATTGAGAAGGAATGCCTGGCCATGGTGTGGGCCCTCAAGAAACTAGAGCCATATCTATTTGGGTTACACTTCACCGTGTACACCGACCACTCTCCCCTGACCTGGCTACACCAGATGAAAGGAGCCAACGCCAAGCTCCTGAGGTGGAGCCTCCTCCTGCAGGATTATTATATGGATATGGTCCATGTGAAGAGAAGTGCCAACTTGATAGCGGATGTGTTGTCCTGGAGAGGGGGTCCTGAACTTCCCCAGGTCACTGGTCAGAGTGACCCCGCTCAGTTCAGTCTCAAAGGGGGGAGAGATGTGATGCAGTAGGGAGCGGGGTGGATTGACCAGGGAATATCACCTAGTTTTATTGGAACTGTCTGCACTGGGGATGGGATAGCAGGGGATGAACCTGTAACCTGAGTCGGGAAGGGGGTGTGGCCAGGTGACACCTTTGCCCGGATAACTGGACAAAGCTAGAGGAGGAGCTGTGGGGAGAGGAGAGAGCCTGCTGGAGGTTTTTTTTTTTGTTTTTTCAGTTTTGTGCTGGATGGTGGAACGCAGGGAACCCCAAGGCTGCAGTCTAAGCTCCCTGCCCCCCAGAAGGACTCAACTGAGGGGTCCTGGTTGTACCTACAAGCTCTGTTTTAGACTCTGTTCCTATTGTCCAATAAACCTTCCGTTTTACTGACTGGCTGAGAGTCATGGTGAATCCCAGGAAGAGGGGTGTAGGGCACTGAGTCCCCCACATTCCATGACAAGTTGACAAACAGGTTTTCTGTCAGATAGGAGAAGTTTAGTCACCTCTCTCTGCTGAGATGTAAATTAAGTACTGGAATCCAGTGCCATGGATACACATTTACATACAGGGCTGGCTCTGGCTTTTTTGCCGCCCCAAGTAAAAAAAACCCAAAACAAATGTTCAGGGCGGTCGGAGCGGTGAAGCAAAAAAAAAAAAAAAAAAACGTGGAGGGCGGCCAGCTAGCGGGGGGGGAGGGAAAGGGAGAGCCGGGAGAGAGAGAAGGGGGTCGGCCAGGCCTTCCTTCAGCCGGGGCATTCACCACTCGGCCCCTTCCGCTGCGCTGCCTGCCGGGAGGGCTCCATGCCGCTCCCGCCTGCAGGTGAATTGAAGGTCGGTGGGGAGGGAAGGACGTGGGCTGCCAGGTTTGCTGCAGACCTGGCACCGGGTGGGGCAGACGGAGTGCGCAGCCCGCTCCCAGCCGGGTGTTCCCCTCCTCCACGCTGCCACCCCCTAGAGGGCGGCTGGAGCAGCAAAACAAAACGGGGGGGAAAAAAAGGGCGTCCGTGCCACCCTAGAATTGGACAGAGTGCTGCCCCTTAGAATCTGCTGCCCCAAGCACGAGCTTGCTCGGCTGGTGCCTGGAGCCGGCCCTGTTTACATACAAAGTCAATGGAGAGATGTAAAAACAGGGAGGCAACACTCAGGAAAATAAGCTGACTTGGAGCACAAAGAATGAATTTTGGGGATATAAATGGAAGGCAAAGAAGACACCCTTTTATCCTGCACCTAGGAAGTAAACAGGTGGTTTGGTTACCTTCATGAAAACAGGATCTCAACCAACCTTGGTTGAAATGCTGCAGAAGACATTGGCTGAGATAAAACTTCTTTAGATAGGAGGTTACCCTGTTAAGTCTCTAGAAAGAGTGTTATGATTTTTGTTGTGTATGTCTTCAATATCCTTACTCACTGCCACTTGAACCTTGAATCTTTATTAATGAACTTATTGTGGTTTTCACTATAGATATATCTAAGTGCTGTGGTATTAAGCTAGATGTTGATCCTGAACTGAATCATACCAGCTAGTGTGTATGCTTTTCCTTTGGGGACAGCAACTTGGTATTTTTTGTATGGTTTGTGGATAAGGGGCTGGACACTACAGGGGAATGCTTCAAAGGGACTTGGGGATTAAGGTGCACCTATTGTTAACCTGCAAGGCAAAGTAAAGGCTGGCATCTCCAGAGGAGAGTGGCTAGCAGACTGGTAGTGTCAGGGAGTTTGGGACAGATTTTCATTACCAATCTGCCTGGGCCCACTGTTGATCAGGCTGGGGCCACAGGATCTTTTGGGGAGGAGATGACGAGGCTGTGACAATGCGGTTCTGGTGGAACCCAACTGAGAGTGCCAACTCAGGACAAATTGCTCAAACAGGGCAGTTACAGCCCAAGGCTGGGGTTTTTTCCACCTCTAAGGCAAACCAAACCAGCCAGACTAAGAGGACTTCGGTCTCACCCCAGTGGCTAACAGCAAGTCTCACAAGCAATCTCCTTAGACACTCCAATTTCCCAGTATTACCACCAGTGCCACTCATTATGGGGACAAATGGCTATGAAAACCAATACCCCAGTAAAAGAAAAAGGTTCTCCTGATCGCAAAGGAACAAGCCCCAGACCCAGGTCAATAAACAAATCAGATCTTACCCACAAATCACACTGTTGCCAATCCTTTAGAATCTAAAATCTAAAGGTTTATTCATAAAAGGAAAAAGATAGAGATGAGAGTTAGAATTGGTTAAATGGAATCAATTACATACAGTAATGGCAAAGTTCTTGGTTCAGGCTTGCAGCAGCAATAGAATAAACTGCAGGTTCAAATCAAGTCTCTGGAATACATCTCCCGCTGGGATGGGTCCTCAGTCCTTTGTTCAAAGCTTCAGCTTGTAGCAAAGTTCCTCCAGAGGTATGAAGCAGGATTGAAGACAAGATGGAGATGAGGCATCAGCCTTATATAGTCTTTTCCAGGTGTAAGAACACCTCTTTGTTCTTACTGTGGAAAATTACAGCAAAATGGAGTCTGGAGTCACATGGGCAAGTTCCTGCATACTTTGCTGAGTCTCAAGGCATATTTGCCTTCTCTCAATGGGTCCATTGTATAGCTGATGGTCCTTAATGGGCCATCAAGCAGGCTAGGCAGAGCTAACACCAGTTTGTCTGGGATGTCACCCAGCAGCATAGCATAAGTTTGAAATACAGACAGTATAGAGCCAATATTCATAACTTCAACTACAAAATTGATACACACATCTAGACAGCATAATCATAACCAGTAAACCATAACCTTGTCTTAGACACCCCATTTGACCCCCTTTATACAAGATTTGTGTGCCACTACAGGACCTTGGTTGCAACAATGATCTATGTGGTCCTAGATTATATCAATAACGTCACAGAGGCACACACCAAGTGTCTAAATTTTTAAAGCTTTATTAATAAAATAATAAAAATACAGCAGAGAATGCTGGGAACACTCCCATGTCACTCAGGGGAAGAAAGAAAGCATTAGATCCCTAAGCCCTAACCCACTTTCATACCCACACATGCACTACCCAAAGCTGGCCAGGCCTGGGTATAATGTAAGAAGAGGGGAAGGGGTGGATGGGAGTTCTTGCCCTGGGCCCAGGTCGTCTGGGGGATCCGCTGTAATCTCCGAATTGCTCCAGCTCTCAGGAGAGTTTTAAGTCCTGGGTTCCTTGGGGGTGTTCCATTCCATGACCTCTGGTCCTGGTGCTCCTTGTGCCAGTCCAAACTGCTTTCTGTGGTCTCTTTCCCTTTCCCAAAACATCCCGGCTCTGGAGACTGTTTTCTTTTCTGTCTTGGCCTTCACTGGTCTCGCTGTTATCTTTGCAGCTCTGTGTCTCACTTAGTTCTTCTTTTCTCACAGCTGGTTGGGGTTTGGGGGGGGTTGGACTCCCCCCCCCCCCCCCCCCCCTTCTGTCTTGGCGGGTAGCAGCTGGCCTTGGGCTGGAGTTCTCTTATCTTCAACTGAGCTTGTTAATTGCAGTGTTGAGTTAACCCATTCTCTGCTGTTTTCTTTTTCTTGTGACCTACAAAGAAACCTTCCACTCTCCACTCACACACCTTTAACCCTCCCAAAATGCTTTGTGATGCTTGCAACAGCGTTAGCAATATACAGTGCTGATCTGTCTTCCCAGGGGACTCCCTAAGGGGAGGGGGCCATTGGGTGTGACAAGCTGACACCCAGCTAAGCACAAGAATGTCTGCATCATGCTGGATGCAGGTGGGTAACTAGATGACTTACAGTCCTAGGTACCCTAAGAACCATCAAGGTCCACCTTTGCTTTTCCTCTCTGAAGTTCCTTTTTCCCCCCCAGCACAGGGAGTGACTCCTGTCTGGATTGTCTCCCTATCCCAGCAGGTGAGAGGATGGTGAGTGAGAACAAGGAGGGGAATCCTCAACAGGAAGGTCCTGAGCATGTGGAACCAGGTGAGATGATATCGGGAAGATCTGAAGAGGATGTTTCTCAGTGTGCTGAGCAGGGAGAAGCCCGTGAAAGTCAGTGCAAGCCAGAGAGGCAGCAGAGAAACCATGCAAGGGAGAACCAGTGTAAATCTACTCACAGGAGCCGAGTGGTCAAGAAAATCAAAGAAACTGTTCAACAGAGAATCCCCAGTGGAGATAGACCCCATACATGCAGTTTCTGTGGGAAAAGCTTCTGCTGGAGATCAGCCTTTATTAGTCACCAGAGAACCCACACAGGAAACAGACCCTACAAATGCAACGAGTGTGGGAGAAGCTTTAGTCAGAGCTCAACTCTCACTATTCACCAGAGAATCCACACTGGGGAGAGACCCTATAGATGCAACGAGTGTGGGAAAAGCTTTAGTCGGCGTGGAAACCTTTTAGCACATCAGAGAATCCACACAGGGGAGAGACTCTACAGCTGCAATGAGTGTGGGAAAAGCTTTAGTCAGAATGCATACCTTCTATCACATCAGAGAACCCACATGAAGGAGAAACCCTACATATGCAATGAATGTGGGAAAAGCTTTAGTCATAGCTCACAGCTTCTATTGCACCAGAGAATCCACACGGGGGAGAGACCCTACATATGCAATGAATGTGGGAAAAGCTTTAGTCTGAGCTCACACCTTCTATCACACCAGAGAATCCACACGGGGGAGAGACCCAACAGATGCAACGAGTGTGGGAAAAGCTTTAGTCGGCATGGAAACCTTCTCTTACATCAGAGAACTCACACGGGGGAGAGACCTTTCAAATGCCCAACATGTGGGGAAAGCTTTGTTCAGCTTTTGAAACTTGTTAGACACCAGAGAATCCACACTGGAGAGAAACCCTATAAGTGTAATGAGTGCGGGAAAAACTTCGGTGACAGATCACACTTTAATAAACATCAGAGAGTCCACACAGGAGAAAAACCCTTTAAGTGCTCTGAGTGTGGGAAAAGCTTTGGTTCAAGCTCAGATCTTATTATACACCAGAGAATTCACACAGGGGAGAAACCCTATAAATGCATTGAGTGTGGGAGAAGCTTTGGTCGAAGCTCAGACCTCACTAGACATCAGAGAAAACACACAGGAGAGAAGCCCTACAAATGCCCCAACTGTGGGAAAAGCTTCAGTGACAGCTCTGCCCTCACTAAACACCGGAGAATCCACAGAGGGGAGAGACCCTACAGATGCAAGGAGTGTGGGAAAAGCTTTCGTCACATCTCAAACCTTCTATTACATCACAGAACCCACACAGGAGAAAGACCCTATAATTGTCCTGACTGTGGGAAAGGCTTCAGTCAAAGCTCAAATGTTATTACTCACCAGAGAATACACACAGGGGAGAAACCCTTTAAATGCCCCGAATGTGGGAAAAACTTCAGTACACGTTCAGCCCTTACTGCACATCAGAGAATCCATAGCAGAGTGAGACCCTTATCAATGTCTTGACTGTGGGAAAAGTTTCTGTAACAGCTTAGTTCCTATAATCTCCAGGGAACCCACACAGGGAGAAACACTACAAATACAATAAGTACAGGAAAAGTTTTAGTTGAGCCTCACACATTCTATTACATCAGAGAACCTACATTGGGGAAAAAACCCTATAACTGCCCTGACTGTGGGCTAAGCTTCAATTGGAGATAAACCAGTATTACGCATCACAGAATCCACACTGGAGACAGCCTGTAAATGCTTTGAATATTAGGATCAGGCAAGGCTGGAGTGGCCATGCAATAAGGATGCACAATAGTTGTTAAAACAGAGACTGAAATCACTGTTCTAGGACGAGAGGCTGAGATAAGATTCCCATGCTGTGATGGGATTTGATTATTACTTCTCAAGAAGCTCTGAACACCCACTGTTCAGCTCCTAAATTTGTTTGGTGCTAGAAAGCTCTCTTATATTCTGTGACTTCTCATTTATTCTTCATAGTTTTTTAGACCTGGATCCACCAAGGGACTTAAGCGTTACGATGCTGAGTGTTGTGATACCACACTTCTACACAATCACAGAAACAACACTGGGATCCACAAAGCCTGAGTTAGGCACCCGGGCTGTCTATAAAATGAATGGGGAGAGAGAGACATCTCAGAATGTGACTCACAAAACCAAGCATGCTAGCTGGGGAGCCACCTAAGCTAGCCAATGGGAGATGCTAAGGAGACAGAGGTGTCCTGAGTCCTGCCCTTTTCATGTACATAGGTACCTAAGTCTGGGCTCCAGGGAAGCACCTGTCTCTGCTTGTGATTCATAAATTAGGAATGATAAGTGCTCCTCTGCCGATGGGGCCCCATCCAGTTGGAGTGTTTCAAAGTCACTTAACGCTACACAAAATACCTAGGGCATAGGAAAAGAGGACAAGGACCTCTCTTATACCCTTTAGCCCAATGGTTGAGGTACTCACCCAGGAGGTTCAAGTTTCTATGCTGTTCAAATCCCTTCACCTCACCAAGCAATCTGCCACCTCCCAAGTGAGTGCCCTAGCCATAGGATATTCAGAGGTGGAGGTATTCCTCAATCTCCTTTGTTGAACCTGGTCCACTGTATAAAAGTATTCAGCTAAGAGATGGCAGATTCTATGCTATTGAATCTCCAAGAAAAGGATGGAAAGGAATTTCTTGTGATGCCTGAATGCCCCTGCTGGATGGACAAGAAACTTGCTATGACAGTTTGACCTGTCCAGTTAATGAATGACCACCTGCAATAAAAGGAAATGCCTCTCCAAAAGAAAAAGGACAATGGAAATTTGCCTAATATGTCCTTTGGGGTAGACTGAGTCCCCCATTACAACCACATGGAGTGATTATGCATAAAAAAAGGTTTTGGGCTAGACAATCCAAGTTCCCTGTAAGCTGCATGTCGGCATGGCTGTGTAGCAACCTATTTAGCGCTGTGCAAGTGCTTAGGGAACCCGCCTGGGGACCTGCCACAGATGGCGGAAGGGTGCCCCTCCCCCGGCCCCAACTCACCCTGTGGCCTGGACCTGCCGTGGCCTGGACCCAGGCATGGCTAGAATGGGCCCAGGCACAGCCGGAGCGCCCTGGACCTGGCTGGGGTGGTGTGGAGTGGCCCAGACCCTGGTGCAGTCTGGGTGGCCCTCCCCGGCTTGGACTTGCTGGGGCCAGGTGAGGAGCAGCTATCCTGCAGCCCCAGCCTCAGAGCTCCTGCGGCAAGGACAGGCACCTCTTCCCCCCCCCAGCCCAGGTGCTGCTGTGGGGAGAGAACGCTGGGGGAATCCTCTTTCCCCACCGTAGCCCTGGAGCACCCTCTTACACCCCAAACGCCTCATCCCTGGCCCCACCCCAGAGCCTGCACCCCCAGCTGGAGCCCTCACAGCCCTGCACCCCAACCCTGAGCCCCCTCCCACAAGAATTCCTCGGCCTCACCCCATCACATGAATTTTGTTATGTGCACCAATATGAAGGTGATGTGTCACACATCACCTCCATATTGGTGCACATAACAAAATTCATTCCACACATGGGTGGAAAAATTAGAGGGAAAACTGCAAAAAGCTCTGTCCGGCAAAACCTACCTCCAGCAGATTGTGATCAGCATATCAACCCCTGATTCAGAGAAAGCTGGGTCATTCTACATGAGAAGTATTTGTTTAACTCTCCCTAAGAGAGCAATTTTCTTTGACTGAGAGTCCTTGGGATGCTAAACTCCAGAATCCCAATAATAAGTAGCTTGGAGGGAAAGATGTTTCCCAGAAGAAAGAATCCTAAACCAAGCTACAAGGAAGAAGACTTCACCCACAAAAATAGAAGGGACTGGGAGGATGAGCAGAGCCACTTCATTAAAGTTCAGAAAAAATTAGGAAATCAGTGCTCATTGCTAAAATGCACAGGTACTTTCTGTGCTTGCAAGGAAGATAGACATTAGTCTTGGACATGTTTTCCTAGAATACCTAATCCACTGGAGTTCAGATCTATTCCATAAAACCAGACTTTTGGACTGGTAGAAACTCTTCATTGGAAAATACCAAAGTCATATAAACCCGTGGCAGCGCTTTGAAGTGCGAGTGTGGTCGCGCGCGAGTGCTGGGAGAGAGCTCTCCCAGTGCTCCTGGTAATCCACCTCCATGAGGGGAATAGCTCTGAGCGCTGGGAGCACGGCTCAGAGCCTGTCTATACTAGCGCTTTAAAGCGCTCAGACTTGCTGCGCTCAGGGGGGTGATTTTTCACCCCCCTGAGCCAGGAAGTTAGAGTGCTATAAAATGTAAGTGTAGACAAGCCCTTAAAGTAGACTAAGGCGATGTCTACACTGTGCAGCTTACAGTGGCACAGCTGTGCTGCTAACGCCTTGCCACTGTAAGGAACCCAGTGTAGCTGCTGTTTGTCGGCAGGAGAGAGCTAAGAACACTCCCTCAACCTTCTTGATTAACTTTAATTTGAATATGTAGTGTTGTCATAGCCATGTGGGTCCCTGGATCTCTGGCCTGGTCTACACTATGACTTTAATTCGGATTTAGCAGCGTTAAATCGAATTAACCCTGCACCCGTCCACACAACGGAGCCATTTATTTCGAAATAAAGGGCTCTTAAAATCGATTTCTGTACTCCACCCCGACGAGTGGAGTAGCGCCAAAATCGATTTTGTCAATTCGAATTAGGGTTAGTGTGGCCGCAATTCGATGGTATTGGCCTCCAGGAGCTGTCCCAGAGTGCACCATTGTGACCGCTCTGGACAGCAATCTGAACTCGGATGCACTGGCCAGGTAGACAGGAAAAGCCCCAGGAAAATTTGAATTTCATTTCCTGTTTGCCCAGCGTGGAGAGCAAAGGTGACCACAGATAGCTCAGCTCATCAGCACAGGTAACCATTGTAGATAAATCTCTGATAATTTTCATATGACTTTACATTGTGCCTCTTCATATAACCTTGTGGTGGGTCTACCCACGTGTGACCTCTGTTTTCATGGGACTTTGTATCAAAGCCTCATTTAGAAACTTTGCATTGCCCTTGGTATAATATTATAGCCCCTAAGGATAGAATAAGATAGAAGAAAAATTTATTTTTGCTAGCAGTAGAACAAGAGCTCCCCCCCCACTCTTAATCAATTGCCCTGTTGAATGAATGAGGTGTGGATGAGCAAGGCATGGAAGGCAGCACCTCCAGACAGCCTCAACTGTTGGAGAGGGGCTGGAAGCCAGACCCAAGGACAATAAAACGCGTCAAGTGGGCTCATTAAAGACAAGCAGACATACCGACGGCCTCGGGGGTTAGAAGCAAGCACCTTCTTTTGGAAACACCCTCTTTGCAGCATTGGGACAACACTCAAAAGAAAGCAGCACAAAGGACCAATGGACACAGACACAGAGTTTGAATCTGGTATAGATTTGCATAAGAGGAAAGCTGCTATAAAAGTGAGGTGTCTTGCAGAGGACCCCGGGTCTCGTCTTGTCAACATGGAAGCATCAATCCGGATCGGCAGAAGCCCGGCTCCACCCCCTCCCCCATCTAACTCACCTGGCCAGTGAAGTTAAGGGGAGCAACTAATTGGTAACAACAAGACGGAGTGTGTTTGTGTGTGTGTGTAAGTGTAATATATTATATGCATATGATACAGTGTTAATAAATACATGTATTACTAATAAATGTGGCGTTATTCCCCCTGAAAAGATCCTGTGCAGTACTTTAAGTACAACACCATGCAGGCCGCTAATCGAAAAAGAGCACCAGCATGGACCGTACGGGAGGTATTGGATCTGATCGCTATATGGGGAGAGGATTCAGTGCTAGCAGAACTTCGTTCAAAAAGACGAAATGCCAAAACTTTTGAAAAAATCTCCAAGGGCATGATGGAGAGAGGCCACAATAGGGACTCAGATGAGTGCTGCGTGAAAGTCAAGGAGCTCAGACAAGCCTATCAAAAAACAAAGGAGGCAAACAGTCGCTCCGGGTCAGAGCCGCGGACATGCCGCTTCTACGCCGAGCTGCATGCAATTCTAAGGGGGGCCGCCACCACTACCCCACCTGTGACCGTGGATTCCGGGTCGGGGATAGTCTCATCAGCTACACCTGAGGATTCTGCAGATGGGGAAGAGGAGGAGGAGGAGGAGGACGAGCTTGCAGAGAGCACCCAGCACTCCGTTCTCCCCAACAGCCAGGATCTTTTTCTCAGCCTGACTGAAGTACCCTCCCAAGCCAGTATCCAAGACCATGACCCCATGGAAGGGACCTCAGGTGAGTTTACCTTTTAAAATATAAAACTTGTTTTAAAAGCAAGCGTTTTTTAATGATTACTTTGCCCTGAGGACTTGGGATGCATTCGCGGCCAGTACAACTACTGGAAAAGTCTGTTAACGTGTCTGGGGATGGAGCGGAAATCCTCCAGGGACATTTCCATGAAGCTCTCCTGGAGTACTCCAAAAGCCTTGCCACAAGGTTTCTGGGCAGTGCAGCCTTATTCCGTCCTCCATGGTAGGACATTTGACCACGCCATGCTTGCAGCAAGTAATCTGGTATCATTGCCTGACAAAGCCTGGCAGCGTATGGTCCCGGTGTTTGCTGGCATTCAAGCAATATCCGTTCTTTATCTTGCTGTGTAATCCTCAGGAGAGTGATATCGCTCATGGTAACCTGGTTGAAATACGGGAACTTAATTAAGGGGACAGAGGTGGCCGTTCCTACTGGGCTGTTTGCCTGTGGCTGAAAAGAAATCCTTCCCTGCAGTTAGCCAAGCGCGGGGGGGGGGGGGGGAATTGGCCCTGAGCTTTTCGTGTTTGGCTAGCAGGGATCTTCCCTGTTACCAGCCATGCGGTGGGGGGAGGGGTACAGCGATCATCCCAGAGAATTCATGGTGGGAGGGTTAGTTTGGTTTCTGCAGGGATCTTCCCTGATACCTGCCACGCGGTGGGGGGAGGGATAAAGTGATCATCCCAGAGAATTGGATGGGGAGGGGGTTAGTTTGTTTTCTGCTGCAGAAGGTTAACAGGAAAACTGCAGCAGTCAACGGGCTTTGCTTGGTATGTGGGAAAGGAGGGCGCAGAAGCCAAAAGACAATGGCTTACCATGGCCGCATGCAAGCTGAATTCTGTTGCCCGGACCTGCATCTGTGATCTCTAACACCAAAGCCACAGGCACTCAATATTAAGATGGAAAATGCGACCTTGTACTGAAATCACATGTGCTATGTAATGTGAATAGCGTTTTTCACCATGAAAGAGTATAAGCATTGTTCTGTAAAATGTATCATTTTAAAAACTTCTCTCCTTTTTTTCAACCCTCCCTCCAGCAGCTGCACATTTTTCAAGCCTCCCTCCTCTGTCCTGAAGGCTATCTCAGATAAGGCGTCGGAAAAAGAGGATGCGAGATGAGATGTTCGTGGAAATAATGGAATGCACCTGCAATGAAAGAGCTCATTTGAATGAGTGGAAGGACACTGTATCCAAATTTAGGAAAGATGCCAGTGAACGTGAGGTCATGAGGGACGCTCGAGATGAGAGGTGGCAGGCTGCAACGCTGGGGCTGCTGCGTGAGCAAACGGACATGCTCCAGCATCTGGTGGAGCTTCAGGAACGGCAGCAGGATGACAGAGTGCCGCTGCAGCCACTGTATAACCTCCCTCCCCCCTCACCATGTTCCATATCCTCCTCACCCAGACGTGTAAGAACGTGGGGGGGGGGGGGGGGGAGGCTTCGTGCACCCTCTCACTCCACCCCAGTGGACAGCCCAACCAAAAGGCTGTCATTATATTGAATTTGTTCAGTGGCCTTTTACTTCCCTCCTATCCTCCTCCCAAACCTCACCCAGATTACCTTGTTGGTTCTCTCCCTATGTTTATAATCAGTTAATAAAGAATACTTGATTTTTAAACGCTAGTGACTTTATTTCCTTTGAAAGAAAGCTGGGGGAACGGGGAGGGTGGGTTCCTTACAGAGAATGAATGAGTCAATAAAGGGGATGGGTTTTCATGAAGGAGAAACAAACAGAAATTTCACACTGTAGCCTGGCCAGTCATGAAACTGGTTTTCAAAGCCTCTCTGATGCACAGTGCTTCCTGGTGTGCTCTTCTAATTGCCCTGGTGTCTGGCTGCGCGTAATCAGCAGCCAGACGATTTGCCTCAGCCTCCCACCCTGCCATAAAGGTCTCCCCCTTACTTTCACAGAGATTGTGGAGCACACAGCAAGCAGAAATAATAATGGGGAGATTTCTTTGGCTGAGGTCAGAGTGAGTCAGTAGCGATCGCCAGCGACCTTTTAAACAGCCAAATGCACATTCTACCACCATTCTGCACTTGCTCAGCCTGTAGTTAAACAGCTCCTGACTCCTGTCCAGGCTGCCTGTGTATGGCTTCATGAGCCATGGCATTAAGGGGTAGGTTGGGTCCCCAAGAATAACTATTGGCATTTCAACATCCCCAATGGTTATTTTCTGGTCCGGGAAGTAAGTCCCTTGCTGCAGCCCTTTAAACAGAGTAGTGTTCCTGAAGACGCGAGCATCATGAACCCTTCCCGGCCAGCCCACGTTGATGTTGGTGAAACGTCCCTTGTGATCCACAAGTGCTTGCAGCACCATTGAAAAGTACCCCTTGCGGTTTATGTACTGGGTACCCTGGTGCTCCGGTGCCAAGATAGGGATGTGGGTTCCATCTATCACCCCACCACAGTTAGGGAATCCCATTGCAGCAAAACCATCCACTATGACCTGCACATCTCCCAGAGTCACTAGCTTTCGTAGCAGCACCTCAGTGATTGCTTTGGCTACTTGCATCACAGCAGCCCCCACAGTAGATTTGCCCACTCCAAATTGATTCCCGACTGACCGGTAGCTGTCTGGTGTTGCAAGCTTCCACAGGGCTATTGCCACTCACTTCTCAACTGTGAGGGCTGCTCTCATCTTGGTATTCTGGCACTTCAGGGCAGGGGAAAGCAAGTCACAAAGTTCCAAGAAAGTGCCCTTACGCATGCGAAAGTTTCGCAGCCACTGGGAATCGTCCCACACCTGCAACACTATGTGGTCCCACCAGTCTGTGCTTGTTTCCCGGGCCCAGAATCGGTGTTCCACGGCTATAACCTGCCCCATTAACAGCATGATCTCCAAAGCACCGGGTCCCGCGGTTCGATAGAATTCCATGTCCATATCCTCATCACTCTCGCAGCCGCGCTGCCGTAGCCTGCTCCTCGCCGCCTGGTTTTCCAGGTTCTTGTTCAGCATAAACTGCACGATAAGGCGCGAGGTATTTACAATGTTCATGACTGCTGTCTTGAGCTGAGCGGGCTCCATGCTTGCCATGGTATGGCGTCTGCACTGTTCACCCAGGAAAAAGGCACGAAACGGTTGTCTGCCGTTGCTTCCTGGAGAGGGGGGAGGATATACCCAGAACCACCCGCGACAATGTTTTTGGCCCCATCAGGCATTCGGATCTCAACCCAGAATTCCAGTGGGCGGAGGAGACTGCGGGAAATATGGGATAGTTATGGGATAGCTACCTACAGTGCAACGCTCCGGAAATCGACGCTAGCCCCGGTACATGGAGGCACACCGCCGAATTAATGTGCTTAGTGTGGTTGCATACATTCGACTTTATACAATCTGTTTTCCAAATTCGAATTATATAAATTCGGATTAATCCCATAGTGTAGACATACCCTCTGAGAGACAAGGTGGGTGAGATAATAGCTTTTACTGGACCGACTTCGGTTGGTAAGAGAGACAAGTTTGAAAGCATTCTCAATAAAAATATTATTTCATCCACCTTGTCTCATTACATTGAATTAACATTTGATTAATTAAACTGCTTTTTGAACGTTCACACTTGTAAACTTGCCTATTAACTCCACCAAATCAGAGTTAATCCTCTCGGCTCTGATCTGTTGTATAATAATCACATTGGGTGATTCTTGTACCACAGCTTGTACAGGGTTCATTGTAATTATTTTCCAGCTAGACACATGTCTAAACAATTCTGAATTTTCAACTGTAATAATTATATAATTGTGAATTCTTAGCTTCACTATGCTACCTTCATAAGATTGAAGTAAGAGAAATAGTAAGAGTTTTACTAGATTTTGTTGAGTTGTCACTACTTTCACTTCTCCCATCCTACCCAATTTATCTAGTTTTGTCCAAATTCATTTTTAGTTTAAAAGTTTTAGTAGCAAGTTGAATCACCGTGTGGTATACTAGTTATTATACTGAATTTATACTTGGTTATTTGATACTATTTTTTTAAGTTTAGCTGTTTAATTCTATCAATAATGCTTAGCTACTAGTTAATCTTAATTAGGATAAACAACCTGTGGATTTTTTTAGTATCCTAAATAATTAAGTGCATACCACTTAGACCTCCTGCACTGCAATTTGAGACCATTGCTCCTTGTTCTGTAGTGCAGCTAGGGTGGGAGCAGGGGGAGCGGCTACTCCCACTAAGCAGGAAAATGGCGCCTTTTTAATTTTTACTCACCCAGCAGCGCTCCGGGTCTTCGGCGGCACTTTTACTCATTCGGCGGCGCTCCGGGTCTTCGGCGGCGGGTCCTTCAGCCGCTCCGGGTCCGCTCCGGGTCTTCGGCAGCACTTCGGCAGCGGGCCCTTCAGCCACTCGGGGTCTTCGGTGGTGGGACTTTCAGCCGCTCCAGGTCAGTGGGGGTTTTTCTTTTTCTTTTTCTCTTTTTCCTTCGTGGCAGGTGGCACCTTTTTAATGTGTTCGCTTCCCATGCTGCTAAAACTTGCCTTCACCATTGTCCTTGTTCTGTCATCTGCCACCACTGAGAACAGCCTAGCTCCATCTTCTTTGGGAACCCCCCTTCAGGTAGTTGAAGGCTGCTATCAAATCCCCCCTCACTCTTCTCTTCTGCAGACTAAACAATTAGAGGTTCCCTCAGCCTCTCCTCGTAAGTCACATGCCCCAGCCCCCTGATCATTTTCGTTGTCCTCCGCTGGACTATCTCCAATTTGTCCACATCCTTACTGTAGTGGGGGACCCAAAACTGTACACAGTACTTCAGATGTGGCCTCACCAGTGCCATAGAGGGGAACAATCACTTCCCTCAATCTGATGGCAATGCTCTTACTAATGCAGCCCAATATGCTGTTAGCCTCTTGGCAATAAGGGCACACTGTTGACTCATATCCAGCTTCTCGTCCACTGTAATTCCCAGGTCCTTTTCTGCAGAACTGCTGCTTAGCCACTCGGTCCCTAGTCTGTAGCAGTGCATGGGATTCTTCCATCCTAAGTGCAGGACTCTGCACTTGTCCTTGTTGAACCTGGTCAGATTTCTTTTGGCCTAATCCTCCAATTTGTCTAGGTCACTCCGGACCCTATCTCTACCCTCCAATATATCTACCTCTCCCCTGAGTTCAGTGTCATCCGCGAACTTGCTGAGGGTGCAATCCATCCCATCATCCAGATCATTAATGAAGATGTTGAACAAAAATGGCCCCAGGACCGACCGCTGGGGCATTCCGCTTGATACCAGCTGCCAACTAGACACCAAGCCATTGATCACTACCCATTGAGCCCGACGATCTAGCCAGCTTTCTATTCACCTTATAGTTCATTCATCCAATTCATACTTTAACTTGCTGCCAAGAATACTGTGGGAATAAAGAGGCTGCTTAACTCCACAGAAAACACTAGTGTGGGGGACATAAGCTCATCCCACCCGATGGCCTTTCTGTGGATATTTTAGCTAGAATATGCCTAATGGCCATCCTATGAGTCAAATGCCCTTGCATGGTTTGATGACTTTCTCATGTGACCTGGACTCCATCTTGTGCCTGTGATTTTCCACAAACTAAGACAGGGGTTCTCAAACTGGGGGTCAGGACCCCTCAGGGGGTCATGAGGTAATTACATGGGAGGTTGCGAGCTGTCAACCTCCACCCCTAACCCTAACCCTTACCAGGCCAGAGCCATCAGCAGAGGAGCATGTAATTTTCCCAGTTAGTGAATTGCACACAGAGAGATCACTAGGCACTAGTTATTCCCACTTGCTCTGTGGCTCTTTAAGTATTTATACACTGTGGAACTGCTTCACTAGGAGAGACTAAAGGAACCCCACATCAAACTACCCCACAACTCAGTGGCTTGGGTACTCACTTGAAAGAGGACAGATCCCTGTTCAAATCTGTCCTCCTCTCAGGTGGAGGGAGAACTTCAACGGGAGGTCTCCCACATGCTGAGAATGTAAGCTCACCACTGGGGAAAAGTTTTGTGGAGTTAGACAGCCTCTGAACATGCTTAGTAGATGGGGACCCATGAGCAGAGGGGCATCTAACTTCCCTTGTTTGTGTATTGGAAGCAGAGATAGGCACATATCTCTGAGAGGTCAGCATATACCCCTCTCATCAGCATCTCCCATTGGCTAGCTTAGGCAGTGCCCCGCTTGCTGGCTTTTGTGAATCACTTTCTACATTGCCTATCTCTCCCCATTCATTGTATAGGTGCCTAACTCAAGCTTTGTGGATCCCAGTGTTGTTCCCTTGACTTTCTAGGTACCTAAAATTTAGGCTTTGCAACTCTCAGGGCGTGTCTACACTATGAAATTAAGTCGATTTTATAGAAGTTGATCTTTAGAAAGCGATTTTATACAGTCGATTGTGTGTGTCCCCACTAAGTGCAGTAGGTCGGCTGAGTGCGTCCTCAATACTGTGGCTAGCATCGACTCACCGAGTGGTGCACTGTGGGTAGCTATCCCACAGTCCCCACTGCCCACTGGAATTCTGGGTTAAGCTCCCAATTCCTGATGTGGCAAAAACATTGTTGCAGGTGGTTTGGGGTACATGTCGTCAGTCTCCCCTCCCTCCCTCCTTGAAAGCAACAGCAAACAATCGTTTCACACCTTTTTTCCTGGGGTATCTGTGCAGACATCATAGCATGGCAAGCATGGAGCCCACTCAGCTGCGCTCTGCTTTTGTGAGCATTGTAAACACCTCGCGCATTATCCTGCAGTATATGAAGAGCCTGGCTAGGAGCCGCCAGCACGAGGATGATTGTGAGGAGGACATGGACACAGATGTTCCTGAAAGCATGGGATGTGGCAATTGGGATATCATGATGGCATTGGGGCATGTTGATACAGTGGAACACTGATTCTGGGCCCGGCAAACAAGCACAGATTGGTGGGACCACATAGTGTTGCAGGTATGGGATGATTCCCCATGGCTGCAAAACTTTCGCATGCATAAGGCCACTTTCCTGGAACTTTGTGAGTTGCTTTCCCCCACCCTAAAGCGCAGGAATACCAAGATGAGACCTGCCCTGACAGTTGAGAAGCGAGTGGCAATAGCCCTGTGGAAGCTTGCAACGCCTGACAGTCAGGAATCAATTTGGAGTGGGTAAATCTATTGTGGGAGCTGCTGTGATCCAAGTAGCCAAGGCATAAGAACGTCCGTACTGGGTCAGACCAAAGGTCCATCTAGCCCAGTATCCTGTCTACCGACAGTGGCCAATGCCAGGTACCCCAGAGGGAGTGAACCTAATAGGTAATGATCAAGCGATCTCTCTCCTGCCATCCATCTCTACCCTCTGACAAACAGAGTCTAGGGACACCATTCCTTACCCATCATGGCTAATAGCCATTAATGGACTTAATCTCCATGAATTTATCTAGTTCTCTCTTAAACGCTATTATAGTCCTAGCCTTCACAACCTCCTCAGGTAAGGAGTTCCACAAGTTGACTGTGCGCTGTGTGAAGAAGAACTTCCTTTTTTTCGTTTTCAACCTGCTGCCTATTAATTTCATTTGGTGACCCCTAGTTCTTGTATTATGGGAATAAGTAAATAACTTTTCCTTATCTACTTTCTCCACATCACTCATAATTTTATATACCTCTATCATATCCCCCCTTAGTCTCCTCTTTTGCAAGCTGAAAAGTCCTAGCCTCTTTAATCTCTCCTCATATGGGACCTGTTCCAAACCCTCTAATCATTTTACTTGCCCTTCTCTGAACCTTTTCTAGTGCCAGTATATCTTTTTTGAGATGAGGAGACCACATCTGTACGCAGTATTCAAGATGTGGGCGTACCATTGATTTATATAAGGGCAATAATATATTCTCAGTCTTATTCTCTATCCCCTTTTTAATGATTCCTAACATCCTGTTTGCTTTTTTGACTGCCTCTGCACACTGCGTGGACATCTTCAGAGAACTATCCACGATGACTCCAAGATCTTTTTCCTGATTTGTTGTAGCTAAATTAGCCCCCATCATATTGTATGTATAGTTGGGGTTATTTTTTCCAATGTGCATTACTTGACATTTATCCACATTAAATTATATTTGCCATTTTGTTGCCCAATCACTTAGTTTTGTGAGATCTTTTTGAAGTTCTTCACAGTCTGCTTTGGTCTTAGCTATCTTGAGCAGTTTAGTATCATCTGCAAACATGGCCACCTAACTTTTTACCCCTTTCTCCAGATCATTTATGAATAAGTTGAATAGGATTGGTCCTAAGACTGACCCTTGGGGAACACCACTAGTTACCCCTCTCCATTCTGAGAATTTACCATTTATTCCTACCCTTTATTCCCGGTCTTTTAACCAGTTCTCAATCCATGAAAGGACCTTCCCTTTTATCCCATGACAACTTAATTTACGTAAGAGCCTTTGATGAGGGACCTTGTCAAAGGCTTTCTGGAAATCTAATACACTATGTCCACTGGATCCCCCTTGTCCACCTGTTTGTTGACCCCTTCAAAGAACTCTAATAGATTAGTAAGACATGATTTCCCTTTAGAGAAACCATGTTGACTTTTGCCCAACAATTTATGTTATTCTACGCTTCTGACAATTTTATTCTTTACTATTGTTTTGACTAATTTGCCCAGTACCGATGTTAGACTTACCGGTCTGTAATTGCCGGGATCACCTCTACAGCCCTTTTAAAATATTGGCGTTACATTAGCTATCTTCCAGTCATTGGGTACAGAAGCTGATTTAAAGGACGGGTTACAAACACTAGTTAATAGTTCCACAATTTCACATTTGAGTTCTTTCAGAACTCTTGGGTGAATGCCATCTGGTCCTGGTGACTTGTTAATGTTAAGTTTATCAATTAATTCCAAAACCTCCTCTAGTGACACTTCAATCTGTGACAGTTCCTCAGATTTGTCACCTACAAAAGCTGGCTCAGGTTTGGGAATCTCCCTAACATCCTCAGCCGTGAAGACTGAAGCAAAGAATTTGTTTAGTTTCTCCACAATGACTTTATCGTCTTTAAGTGCTCCTTTTCTATCTCTATCATCGAGGGGCCCCACTGGTTGTTTAGCAGGGTTCCTGCTTCTGATGTACTTAAAAAACATTTTGTTATTACCTTTGGAGTTTTTGGCTAGCCGTTCTTCAAACTCCTCTTTGGCTTTTCTTATTACATTTTTACACTTAATTTGGCAGTGTTTATGCTCCTTTCTATTTACCTCGCTAGGATTTGACTTCCACTTTTTAAAGGAAGTTTTTTTTATCTCTCACTGCTTCTTTTACATGGTCGTTAAGCCATGGTGGCTCTTTTTTTAGGTTTTTTACTGTGTTTCTTAATTTGGGGTATACATTTAAGTTGGGCCTCTATTATGGTGTCTTTAAAAAGTTCCCATGCAGCTTGCAGGGATTTCACTTTAGTCACTGTACCTTTTAATTTCTGTTTAACTAACCCCCTCATTTTTGCATAGTTCCCCTTTTTGAAATTAAATGCCACAGTGTTGGGCTGTTGAGATGTTCTTCCTACCACAGGGATGTTAAATGTTATTATACTATGGTCACTATTTCCAAGCGGTCCTGTTATTATTACCTCTTGGACCAGCTCCTGTGCTCCACTCAGGACTAAATCTAGAGTTGCCTCTCCCCTGGTGGGTTCCTGTACCAGCTGCTCCAAGAATCAGTCATTTAAAGTATCGAGAAATTTTGTCTCTGCATTTCCTCCTGAGGTGACATGTTCCCAGTCAATATGGGGATAATTGAAATCCCTCACTGTTATTGAGTTCTTAATTTTGATAGCCTCTCTAATTTCCTTTAGCATTTCATCATCACTATCACTGTCCTGGTCAGGTGGTCAATAATAGATCACTAATGTTATATTCTTATTAGAGCATGAAATTACTATCCATAGAGATTTTATGGAACATGTGGATTCACTTAAGATTTTTAGTTCATTTGATTCTACATTTTCTTTCACATATAGTGCCCCCCCCCACCGCACGACCTGTTCTGTCCTTCTGATATATTTTGTACCCCAGAATGATTGTGTCCCATTGATTGTCCCCAGTCCACCAGGTTTCTGTGATGCCTATTATATCAATATACTCCTTTATCACAAGGCACTCTAGTTCACCCATCTTATTATTTAGACTTCTAGCATTTGTGTACAAGCACTTTAAAAACTTGTAACTGTTTATTTGTCTGCCCTTTTCTGAGGTGTCAGCTTCTTTTTTATGTGAATGTTTCTCGTCTGATCTGGCCCTTACATTATCCTTTTCCATCCTCTGTTCCTGACTATAACCTAAAGAATCTCTATCAATAGACTCCTCTAAGAGAAGTCTCTGTCTGATCCACATGCTCCTCTGCAGCAGTCGGCTTTCCCCCATCTCCTAGTTTAATCAATAACCTTCTGCTAACAAGGGTAGTGACTCTTGGAAATGTGCAGGTCATAGTGGATGCCTTTGCTGCAATGGGGTTCCCTAACAGTGGTGGGGCGATAGATGGAATGCATATCCCTATCTTTGCACCGGACCACCTTGCCAAACAGTACGTAAACCTCAAGGGGTACTTCTCAGTGGTGCTGCAAGCACTGATGTATCACAAGGGCCGTTTCACTGACATCAACGTGGGATGGCTGGGAAAGGTGCATGACGCTTGCGTCTTTGGAACTTTGGCTGTTTGAAAAGCTGCAAGAAGGGACTTCCTTCCCAGAGCAGAAAATTACCATTGGGGATGTTGAAATGCCAATAGATATCCTTGGGGACCCAGCCTACCCCTTGTTCCCATGGCTTATGAAGCCGTACACAAGCAACCTGGACAGTTGTAAGGAGCAGTTCAACTATAGGCTGAGCAAGCACAGAATGGTCGTAGAATGTCTCTTTGGACGTTTAAAAGGGCACTGGCACTGTTTTCTGACTAGGTTAGACCTCAGCGCAACCAATATTCCCATTGTTATTACTGCTTGCTGTGTGCTCCATAATATCTGTGAGAGTAAGGGGGAGACATTTATGGCGAGGTGGGAGGTTGAGGCAAATCACATGGCGGTCAATTTTGAACAGCCAGACACCAGGGCGATTAGAAGAGCACAGCTAGGCGCGCTGCACATCAGAGAGGCTTTGAAAAACGGTTTTAATGACTGGTCAGGCTACGGTGTGACAGTTGTGTGTGTTTGTCCTTGATACCCCCTTTGTTGAATATACTTCCCTGTAAGACAATCCTCCTCCCACCTTCAACCACAGCTGGCAAAGGAAATAAAGTCCCTATTGTTTTGAATCAATTCATTCTTTATTTATTAAAAAACAAATTGAGATCATTGACAATGCTGACTAGTAAAAGGTAGCCAGGGTGGGGTGGGGGAGGAGCGAAGAACAAAGCCACATTGCTTATTGTAGTCACACTACAAATCAAGCTGTTTGAATGACAGCCTTCTGTTGCTTGGGCCATCCTCTGGAATTGAATGGCTGGGAGCCTCCCCCGCGTTCTTGGGCGCCTGGGGAGAATATGGAACTTGGCGAGGAGGGCAGGCGGTTGCACAATGGATGCAGTGGGGGTCTGTACTCTAGTTGACTTTCCTGCAGCTCCACCAGATGCCCCATCATGTCTGTTTGCTCCTCCATTAGCCTCAGCATCTTCTCCTGCGTGTTCAAATCATGCTCACTGAATGCTTTCCTGGCCTCTGCCACCGAATGCCTCCATGCATTCAGCTGTGCCCTATCAGTGCGGGAGGACTGCATGAGCTTGGAAACATGTCATCGCAAGTGCGTTTTTTTTTTTCCTTCTAATCTGTGATAACCTCAGGGATGGAGTTGATACAGGGAGTATAAAAACATTTGCACCTGCAGTGGGGATAAAAAGGGAGAGTACAATTTCTGAGAAGAAAAGGGAGACTTTTTCACAGTGAATCAAGCAATTCACAGCAGCCAGCACATGTGTTTTAGGTACAAGGGTCACATTTTGCCTTTTATATTGAGCGCCTGCCGGTATGGTGACACATCACACATGGCTGGGCAACAGAACTCGGTTTCCAGGCAGCTATGGTAAGCCCAAGGGTATGCGGGGTTGGCTTCTTCCACGTTCATACCATGTGGGAATGGTTTCAAACTGCAGTGCCCTCCTTTCCCATAGAAAGCAATGCCAGTTGGGTTTGCTGTTTAAAAGAAAGGGGCTGCAGTTTTGGGGTGGATGTGCAGCAACACCCCTCCCCCCACAGCATGCCTATTCTCCGGGATGATCCATTTTAGCCAAGCGCAAACAGCCAAGCATGACCGGGGTCTAATGTGCCGGGGATCACCAAACAGAGGGGATTACTGTTCCGTTACAAAAATTCCCCTATTTCAACCAGGTGACCATGAATGATATCACTCTTCTGAGGCTGACACAGAAAGGTAAAGACCGACTGTTGCATGAATTTGACCAAAACCCAGGACCATTCACTGCCATGCTTTGTGCTGCAATGATTCCAGACTACTTGCTACTGGCTTGGCATGGTAAAGTGTCCTCCCATGGACGACGAAATAAGGCAGCCCTCCCCAGACACCTTCTGCAAAGGCTTTCAGAGTACCTCCAGGAGAGCTTCATGGAGATGTCCCTGGAAGATTCCCGCTCCAGTCCCAGACACGATAACAGCCTTTTCCAGTAGTGTGCATCCTAAGTCTTCAGGGCAAATCAAACATTAAACACAATTTCTTTTAACCCCTGTAGTGTAGTTACAAATGTGCACTCACCAGAGGAGGCTTCTCCGCATTCAGGGTCCGTGAACAATATGCCTTGGGAGGGTATTGGCTCCAGGCAGTGGCGTAGCCAGCTTTTAAGAGGAGGGGGAGCAAACATAGAAAAGACGCCCCCCCTTGTCTCCTCCTCTGCACTGCCCCTCCCCCCATGGCTCCTCCGGCCCTGCCGTGCCCCCCCCCCCCGTGCTCCCCCTCGCTCCTCCGGCCGTAGCTGCCGGCCGCCATGCTGTGCCCCCCGCTCCTCCAGCTGCGCCCGCCGCCCCCCCATGGCTGTTGGCTGCGCTGCGGGCCGCCAGCCTGCGCCCCCCCCTCGCTCCTCCGGCCGCGGCTGCCGGCCACGCTGCGGAGGTGGGCAACTGAGAGGGGGAAAGCAGTGGGCAGGAAGAGAAGGAGCTGACTAGACCCATGCTCTCCCCAGACCACCATGAGGGAAGAGAGAGAAGCCGCCGCCGCCTCCCAGCATGGACCTAGCAAACTCCCCCAGCAGCCACCCCAGGACGGCGGTGGGGTGGCTGCCCCCCTCGCCCGCCCCGGGAGCGGCCCAGAGAGCCTGTGGAATGGCTATGTGAAGAGCTGCATGACCCCCCTGAGGCAGGACCCCCCCAGGGGCTTCCTCTCCCTGCTGCTGCTCCCCACCGCCTCCCCCAGGGCTCTGCTCAGCCTGGGTGCCCTGGTCGCCATTGTCCTCTCGCTCCTGCTCTCCTACGGCCGGAGCAGCCCCTGGCGCCAGCAGGGCGAGAGCGGCTGGCGGGGCCCCTCGGGGCTGAGCACCCTGCTGGAACTGTCCCACTGCCTCAGCCCCCTCTTCAGCATCGCCTGTGCCTTCTTCCTCACCTGCTACCTGGCCCGGGACAAACACGAGGAGCCCGGCGGTGGCGGCAGCCTGTGCCCCCCCTTGCTGCTCCGGCCACGGCTGCCGGGCCGCACTGCAGGCCGCATGCTGCGCCCCCCCCGCTCCTCCAGCTGTGCCCGCCACCCCCCCATGGTTGCTGGCCATGGGGCTGCGGGCCGCCAGCCTGCTCCCCTCCCCTCGCTCCTCTGGCCCGGGACAAGCACAAGGAGCCTGGCGGCGGCGGCCTGCGGGCTGCCAGCCTTTGCCCCCCATCACTGCTCTGGCCGCGGCTGCCGGGCCGCACTGCAGGCCGTATGCCATGCCACGCCACGCCACGCCCCCCTCCCCCCCCGCGCTCCTCCGGCCACTTTTGGAAAGGCGGGGGAAGCGGCTGCTTCCCCTGCACCCTGCTAGCTATGCTACTGGCTCCAGGGTGAGGAAAAGCTCCTGGCTGCTTGGGAGAACAGATTCTCTGCTTGCCTGCTGCGCATTCTCCTCCTCCTCCTCTTCCTCATCCACAAAATCCTTCTCCATGTTGCGTGTCCCCGGACAGTAGGGGGGTAGTGGTTGGGTCCCCCCCTAGAATGGCACGCAGCTGATCATAGAAGCGGCATGTCTGGGGCTCTGACCCGAGCGACCATTTGCCTTCTTTGTCTGTTGGTAGGCTTGCCTGAGCTCCTTAACTTTCACACGGCACTGCTGTGTGTCCCTGGTGTAACCTCTGTCCACCATGCCCTGTGCAATTTTGGCATATTTATCAGCATTTCTTCTACTGGTTCAGAGTTCTGCCTGCACAGATTCTTCTCCCCATACAGGAATCAGATCCAGTGTCTCTCGTTCACTCCATGCTGGAGCTCGTTTGCGATTCTGGGACTGCATGGTCACCTGTTCTGCTGAGCTCACCACGCTGACCAAAAAGGAAATGAAATTCAAAAGTTCCCAGGGCTTTTCCTGTGTACCTGGCTAGTGCATCGGAGTTGAAAGTGCTGTCCAGAGCGGTCACATTGGAGCACTCTAGGATAGCTCCCAGAGGCCAATACCATAGAATTGCACAGCGCTGTGTCTGCACTACCCCAAATACCCCAGTATTCTTGCCAGCAAGTTAAAGAAGTATGGGCTGGATGAATGGACTATAAGGTGGATAGAAAGCTGGCTAGATCATCGGGCTCAGCTGGCAGTGATCAATGGCTCCATGTCTAGTTGGCAGCCATTATCAAGCAGAGTGCTCCCGGGGTCTGTCTGGGGGCCAGTTTTGTTCAATATCTTCATTAATGATCTGGAGGATGGCGTGGACTACAACCCCAGCAAGTTTGCAAATGACACTAAACTCAAAGGAGTGGTAGATACACTGGAGGGTAGGCATAGGATACAGAGGGACCTAGACAAATTAGAGGATTGGGCCAAAAGAAATCTGAAGAGATTCAACAAGGACAAGTGCAGAGTCCTGTATTTAGGATTGAAGAATCCCATGCACTGCTACAGACTAGGGACTGAGTGGCTAGGCAGCAGTTCTGTAGAAAAGGACCTAGGGGTTACAGAGGACGAGAAGCTGGATATGAGTCAACAGTGTGCCCTTGTTGCCAAGAAGGCTAATGGCATTTTGGGTTGTTATAAAGTAGGAGCATTGCCAGCAGATCGAGGGACATGATCATTCCCCTCTATTCAGCATTGATGAGGCCTCATCTGGAATTCTGTGTCCAGTTTTGGGCCCCACACTACAATAAGGATGTGGAAAAATTGGAAAGAGTCCAGCGGAGGGCAACAAAAATGATTAGGGGGCTGGAGCACATGACTTATGAGGAGAGGCTGAAGGAACTGGGATTGTTTAGTCTGCAGAAGAGAAGAATGAGGGGGGATTTGATAGCTGCTTTCAACTACCTGAAAGGGGATTCCAAAGAGGATGGATCTAGACTGTTCTCAGTGGTACCAGATGACAGAACAAGGACTAATGGTCTCAAGTTGCAGTGGGGGAGGTTTAGGTTGGATATTAGGGAAAACTTTTTCACTAGGAGGGTGGTGAAGCACTGGAATGGGTTACCTAGGGAGGTGGTGGAATGTCCTTCCTTAGAGGTTTTTAAGGTTAGGCTTGACAAAGCCCTGGCTGGGATGATTTAGTTGGAGATTGGTCCTGCTTTGAGCAGGGTGTTGGACTAGATGACCTCCTGAGGTCCCTTCCAACCCTGATATTTTATGATTCTGTGAACATAAACTAAAGTAAATGATGGAGTATTAAAAGCAATAAGAATCATAAGTATATATTTTAAATAAATAATTTAAAGGAGTGAAAACCACGTTTGCCGTGGATTGCAGGAAAGGGAACCCAGTTCAGGCAATCAGAATCAAAGTAGGGAACTGCTCTGAGGCTGTCTGCATCTGCATGTTACATGTTCGTAAACTGAAATGGAATTCTTTTAAACACCAGAATATATGTGATTAAAAACCCATGATCTTTATGAGTGAGCCTAAAATATGTCACGGACTCCAGTCTCCTTCAGCAGCTTAGTACATCATTTCTGCCTTGTCTAAGCATTGGGGTACATACACAACACCTTTAACCCCCAGCTCTGGGGCAGAGGGGATTGAGATCATCTCCCCCCTTTTTAAATCCCAGCTGCTTCACCCTGTTCCTTATTTTACCTGTCTGCCCCTCTCCCTTCCCTGCCCACACTGTGTCCCTACCTCCCCTCGATACTCCGCCCCCATCATCTAAATCCCTTTCATTGCAGGAAGCAGAGTCTGGTGGTTAATGGTAGAGGCTTCAGCAGCTGTTACTGCTCCTCAGCAGATTGTGGGTTGAGCTTCCTGGGTCAGACGCTGCTGCTGGCTGCCTCCAGGCTCCAGTGTGACCCCGGGATTAATCTGCTGCTCCGCGGGGTGTGTGCGGGGAGAGCCCTTCCCTAGCGCCCCTCTGTGCCCAGCCGGGGGGACTTTCTCCGGGGACTGGAACCAGCCCCTGGGGCAGCCCCGGGCTCTGCCGACACCAGCCCCTGAGCCTGCAGGTGAGGGGAGAGACCCGGGGGAAAGGGCTGGGGCCGGGCAGGAAAGTGACTCTGCACAAACGGCCCCTCCTCGCCCAGCTCTGCTCCCGGGGGAGGGGGCTGGGGTCTGCGAGTCCCAGAGCTGCCGCCCTCCCTGACCCCCAGGCTCTGCCCCCGAGCGCCTGCAGGCGCTGAGCCAGCTCCGGGAGAGCGAATGGCCCGGGAACAGAGAAGTAAGAGCTGCACCAAAATTTCAAACTGAACTCCCCCCATAAACAAAACCAGTGTATCTGGAGTGGGGGCGGGGCTGTGAGAACGGGCAGCACCTGGATGGGGTTGAGGGAAAAGTGGGCAGTAATATTATTATTGTGTTGTGGGATTGTACTAATGTAAAGCTGTATGCAGTGTGTTTATAGCCGTGTTGGTCCTAGGTTATTAGAGAGACAAGGTGGGTGAGCTAATATCTTTTATTGGATGAAGAGAAGTTGGTCCAATAAAAGATATTCCCTCACCCACCTTGTCTCTATCCTGTAAACCTCATTGGTTAGAATCATTGCAGGCACATCTCCTTAAAAACTGTGATATAGCATTGGCATAAGGAATTTCTGAGACCAATGCAAAAGAGTAACAGAATATTCATTTCAGAAGAATCTTTTTTTTTTGGAAGAACAAAAAAGTAAATGTCAGCATGAAGGATGCCACTGAAATGTATCAGAACAAAAATATTTAGCGGAGAGGAAAAGGCTGTGAAAGTGGGCTGCCACTTATGAGATACAAAGAAATCAGCCCATCAAGGATGACCCTGAGTCCTTAAACCTGGAAAGCTGAGGCCTTGGCTACACTGGCAATTCACAGCGCTGCACTTGCTGCACTCAGGGGTGTGAAAAAACACCCTCCCTGAGCGCAGCGAGTGCAGCGCTGTAAAGCACCAGTGTAATCAGCGCCTGCAGCGCTGCACGCTCGCTCGCAGCGCTGCAAGCTATTCCCCTCGGAGAAGTGGAGTACTTGCAGCGCTGTGAGAGAGCTCTCGCAGTGCTGGCGGCACGACTACACTCGCGATTCATAGCGCTGCCGCGGCAGCGCTGTGAATCCGCAAGTGTAGTCAAGGCCTGAGAGTGTGTATTGAGCACACCTACAGATTTCCCAGGAAAGCTACTTCAAAAAAAGGATGATCCTGGCTTGAGGCAACCCAGCTATGAAAATAGAACGTTCAATTAGAAATTCAAACTTTTTCAGGAGATAAATGATCATTAATGTGGCTAATGAAGTATGAAAGCATGTGCCTCAGTGTTAGCAGGATGGGAGAATTAGTTACAGAAATTTGGTTTATTTTTTAACTAAAAATGGGTGAGAATTATATAATTGGAAGTGCAAAATGGTATTAACTGTTAAAGCAATGTATAAATATTTTAGACATATGCATTCTTTGGGAGTGGTCACAGCCAATCAGTGGTTGCAGTCTCCGCTTGCAAACAAATTCCTCTACCCAGAAAAAAAAAGAAGAAAGTAATCAAGTCCTTAATTCTATGGAGTGTGAGTGTTCTTATTGGTATCAATGTGTCTAGGAGGTAGTCAAATACATACACCCATTGTTACCAACTTCGATGATTTTATCTTGAGTGTGGCAATATTTGTTGTTTTTATTCTGAAAGAACAGCTGGAATCAAGAGACTGCTTTTGAATCACAGAATAATAATAAGAGATTCTAACCTTCATGGTTGTGGAGGGAAAAAGAGCTTGAAAATATGAAGCTAGTACTCTCTAAAGGCTCAGCATCAAAAAGATAAATAAAAAGAATCCAAAATGTATTTTTTTAAATCATAATTCTTTGGGGTTGAATTTGAATTCTTGAGGTTGTCAATATTATACTTGTATGTTTAGCAAAAATTGCCTTTGAGAGGGATTGCGTAGAATCATAGAATATTAAGGTTGGAAGAGACCTCAGGAGGTCACCTAGTCCAATCCCCTGCTTAAAGCAGGACCAACACCAATTAAATCATCCCAGCCAAGGTTTTGTGAAGCCGGGCCTTAAAAACCTCTAAGGATGGAGATTCTACCACCTCCCTAGGTAACCCATTCCAGTGCTTCGCCACCCTCCTAGTGAAATAGTGTTTCCTAATATCCAACCTAGACCCCACTGCAACTTGAGACCATTGCTTCTTGTTCTGTCATCTGCCACCACTAAGCTCCATCCTCTTTGGAACCCTCCCCCCTTCAGGTATTTGAAAGCTGCTATCAAATTACCCCCCCCCCCCTTCTCTTCTGCAGACTAAATAGCCCTAGTTCCCTCAGCCTCTCCTCGTAAGTCATGTGCCCCAGCCCCATAGTCATTTTTGTTGCCCTCCGCTGGACTCTCTCCAATTTGTCCACATTCCTTCTGTAGTGGGGGGACCAAAACTGGATGCAATACTCCAAGTGTGGCCTCACCAGTGCTGAATAGAGGGGAATAATCACTTCCCTCAATCTGCTGGCAATGCTCCTACTAATACAGCCCAATATGCCATTGGCCTTCTTAGCAACAAGGGCACACTGCTGACTCCTATCCAGTTTCTTGTCCACTGTAATCCCCAGGTCCTTTTCTGCAGAACTGCTGCTTAACCAGTCAGTTCCCAGGCTGTAGTGGTGCATTGTATTCTTCGCTCCTAAGTGAAGGACTCTGCACTTGTCCTTGTTGAACCTCATCAGATTTCTTTTGGCCCAAACTTCCAATTTGTCTAGGTCACTCTGGACCCTATCCCTACCCTCCAGTGTTATCTACCTCTCCCCCCAGCTTAGTGTCATCTGCGAACTTGCTGAGGGTGCAATTAATCCCATCATCCAGATAATTAATAAAGATGTTGAACAAAATCAGCCCCAAGACTGACCCTTGGGGCACTCCGCTTGATACTGGCTGCCAACTAGACATCAAGCCATTGATCACTACCCATTGAGCCCAATGATCTAGCCAGCTTTCTATCCACCTTATAGTCCATTCATCCAATCCATACTTTTTTAACTTGCTGTCAAGAATACTGTGGGAGATATCAAAAGCTTTGCTAAAGTCAAGGTATATCATGTCCACCACTTTCACCATATCCACAGAGCCAGTGGATTTCATACAAGACAATGGTACTCCTTTAGACCTGAGCAGATAGTCAAAGTTAAGGGACTGACGGCTGCTCCAGTTGGGAGGAGAATTTGACAGTGGACTCTGGGACCTTTATAGCAGTCTTATTTATTTACAGTGTCCTGTTATCTTGAGCCCAGGAGAGATCAAAAAACTAACGAACAAAAACCCCAAACCAACCACTCAGTTCTGCCAGTCATCTTATTCAGGCTGGTTTACATTTAACCTGAATGCAGGGACGCTAAGTAGTTTAAAAACTATACCTTTACTCATCATATAACTTTTGAGAGGCTTCCATGCCCCCTTTTTGCTTTATGTCCCCGCCCAGACTCATGTTTGGACATGTACACTTTTGACCTGGTGGTCATTTTGGGGGGAAAAAAATGCATCAGGACTAAATGTATAAATAGTGCTTTGTGGGTTTTTTGTTTATTTACATTTAAAGCTGTTGTTAAGGTCATTTCAATAGGCCAATAGCATAAAGAAGCGTTAAGTCATTTTAAAATAATTTATGAAATAAAGCAGATTATCTCTGAGAGAGAGTTAGCTACGTGGAAAGGCGACTGTAGAAAAACAGAGGGATAATATTCAGAAAGAAGGGGGGAAGAGAAAGACCAAGAGAATATAAAGTGGATTATCAGAAAATGTGAGAGAGAGAGAGTTAGTTACATGAAAAGGGGAAAAAAGACAGAAGGAGAGAGGAAAATAAAGTGGACAAAAAGAGAGAGTTGTAAAACAGCAAGAAAGGAAAATGCGGCTCTCTGACCGAATGGCAGGGAGAGAAAATGAAGACGATTATTACAAAGTGTGTGAGAGTGTTTAAAAAAACAAGAAAGATAAAAGCACCTCACCCCAAGAGCAGTCACTAATCAAATGCCAGTAATTCCAGGACAGCAGCCTCAGACAAGCCAGGCTCAAGGCTGAACCAATTAGAAGATATTCTTTCAATGTGTCATAGAATATTAAAATGAATGCATTTCCCTGAACCAATCATAATGGGCCATAATGGTGGGGCATGGCTATTCTCCATTGCACTGTTTAATCACTTTTGTTGAGCCAGTCAGGAATGGCCTTCTGAGGACTGGAACATTTGTAAACCCCCAAGCAATGATTGATTGACCGGTGTGTGTATAAAAAACCTACTTTTTTGCAAGGCAGTTTAAACTAGGAACCTGTAGGTTCCGATCATGGCCTTTTACAAGATGCCTACAGATGCCAAGAAGCTCAGATTGCCTCTGGGAGCACCTACATGTGTTCAGAAGAGATAGCCTGCCTACACTTATTTCCCTGAAGAGGCATCACTGGTACCGAACCCCGCGTTCTATCCAGAAATCGAACCAAAGAACCAGGGAGACTCTGTGGGGCCATCGCCTGTTGTAAATAAGGCAAAAGATGTAAAAGTACTTCAAGATAGGATGCAGAGGCATTTGTTGCTGGCTATGATGCAGGCAGAGTTAAGGTCTGAGGTGAGATGGCCTGTATTATTTTATGATAAATTGCTGCAAAATTATAAGAGGCTAAATATATTTATGCTTTTTGTAGGAAGGAGAGGAAGAAGAGCCTGTATATATGGTGGTGGCCAAGGTATCGTTGGAGGATGGTGAGGCCAAGAGTCAGGCAGTAACTGACAATTGCTGGTCAAATGGCAATATCATCATGGTAAAACAACTGGCAGTTTTTACACAGCTTCTGGGGAAAAAAATTGCAATTGTACCTTTAAAATGTGCTTTTTGTTGTTTTTGACAGATAACTAAGCTGGAGTCATACAGGATTACAGCCAGGGTACGTAGCGAGTTGCCATCAGAAGCAGAGCAGTCTGAGACAGAATTGCAAGATGAGGTAAGACCCCTTATGGCATTTTACAAGAAATTGATGCAAAATTATAAGGGCTTAAATACATTTATATGTTTGTTCATAGTAACAGGGATCATAGATGAGACGGAGAGACAGACAATGCCCAACAGCATGGTCACTAGGAATGATGACATTTCAGAAACAGAAGAGGGGGTGATCTAGGTAGTACAAGTTACAATTTTTGCCTTTTTAATTTGTAAATTACTGCAACAAAGAATTAAAAACCTATTATTTTCTCTGCTTTTGACAGACCTCTTTAGCGGATTAGTCGGATAAAGAGAACCAGCCTTCTGGAAGAATAAATCTGATATGTACATGCTGCTTTTGCAAAAAGGAGACTTAAAAGAAAACCTATAGCAAAGTAAGGGGGCTAACCGACCGAGCTGTAAAGAAGGTGTTATGACTGATATTGTTTGGGTTGTTGTAGGCAAAGCCAATTACCACCACTTAAGGGTCAGCTCTTTGATAACTGTGAAGCCTGTGTGATAGATGAACCCACTCACACAGCCATAATTGTATCCTTTGAGGGTGCACAGAAATGTTTCACCAGGTCAGATGCACTTCTTTTAAATTGACTATGGCATGGCTCTTAAATACAATTATGGCCACAGGCTACAAACTGAAGGAGCTTAACTTGAGCACTCAAACTGTAACTGAAGTTATTAAAATGATAAGGGAGGTAGAAGCTTCAGCAGATTGTCACTGCTGGCAGGCACTGGAAATAAGGTGCCAATGAAAACTGGCCTGACGATATGTCAGAGGGTTGTTAAAAAAAGCTTATAAAACTTCTTACATGACAAAACTTCTCCCTAAGGGGTCAAAAAGAACACAACTGAATATTGATGAAGATGTACAATTTCTTTCTTTCAGAAACACAATGGATGTTTAAGATTAGTTTTGTAGCACCTATAAATAGAAAGATGTTATCAGCTGTGCATAGTTGCTTCACTTGATTGTATACAACTCTGCTTTTAAGAATCTAATGTAAAATATGATGCCTTGCTCTGTATTTTTTTTGTTAGTGTTTTCTTATATATACTTAAGTCTTGGAGTCAGAAATGACGGGCTTGATAAAGAGGCAAGGTGCGTGAGGTAATGTCTATTATTGGGCCAACTTCTGTTAGTGAGAGAGACAAGCTTTTGAGCTACACAGAGTTCTTCCTCAGGTCTGGGTCACATACCCAGAATGTCACAGGCTTGTAAAAGAAAATGTATTTTTCTCCCAGGGAGGTTGGGAGTTTTGGATGTGTGATTTCCCCCTTCTCTCCCCCACCTTCCACTTATTTCAGGCTGCTAATAAATGTGGTAAAACTCTTAGCAGAAAGCAGATTGCATCTTGGCTTGTAGACCAAGATACTCACATGCAGCACAAGCCAGCAAGAATCAAGATTAAAAGAAATAAAATGGTTGTGTCTGATGTGGATGCACAATGGCAGGCTCATTTGATCATTGTGATTCCCAGCTTGAACCTCAATGATAGTAATAAATAAATGTTAACAGTGATAGATATTTTGTCTAAATACAACTGGGTGGTAGCCTTAAATAATGATGAAGCTCTTTTCAGCCAGGGTTGGGTGCCTCAGAAATTTAAGAACTCTTTTCCTCATCTATTTTTAACAAAGCTTTAAAGACTTTGTTAAAACAACAAGGTGTACATGATTTTTTTACCGATAATAAAGTCAAGGTGAGGGTCATGGAGAAGTTTAAAATCAAAGACATGGAGGTATTTTAATGCCCATAGCACCTTTTCATACATCGATGTGTCCTGCATGCCTTCAAGCACAGTTACAACAGAAGTTTTCAGAACTGATTTATATTACCCATACTAACTCATTGAGCCTGTCAGAAATGGTCTATGGGAATAGCTTTAAAATACAGGTGCTACACTCTCTTTTTCAGAAAAGAGATCCCATAAGGTTTCTAAATTAAAAGGAGCTTTTGAAAAGGGATATCAGCAAACTTCTACTGATGAAATATTTATGTTGGGTGTTTCATCATAAGGGCAGCAAACTGTGTACACATTAAAAGATTATGGAGAAGAGGAAGTTGTAGGCTCTTTTTGCCCTGAAGAATTACAAAAAGTAAACATTAGCTAGGCCTGTGTTTACAAAATAGAAAAGATTCTATCAAAGAAAAGACAGGGGAGAAACAAGTATTTTCTGGTGAAATGGAAAGCTGACCTGGAAAATTTAACAATTGGGTCAAAATGTCTCAAGTTCAAGACCTGTGATAAGGAGGAAACTGACTGAAGGTGGGTTTTATGTCATCTTACCTAGAAATGCATCTCTGGGGACCTTTCCTCAAAATGCTATTTCCAGCTTTATACTTTAAATGTGATTTAATAGGCAATAGGTTTAAAACAAACAAAAGAAAGTACTTCAGACAATGCAGAGTCACCTGTGGAACTCTTTGCCAGAGGATATTGTGAAGGCCAAGAGTATAACCAGGTTCAAAAAAGAACTAAGATAAGTCCATGGAGGACAGGTCCATCAATGGCTATTAGCTAGGATGGGCAGTGATGATGTCCCTAGCCTCTGTTTGCCAGAAGCTGGGAATGGACAACAGGGGATGGATCACTTGGTGGTTACCTGTTCTGTTCATTCCTTCTGGGGCACCTGGCACTGGCCACTGTCTGAAGACAGGATACTGGGCTAGATGGACCATTGGTCTGATTGACCCAGTGTGCTGTTCTTATGGTAATTGGGATGTTGCTTTATCAGAAATTCATTCTGGTCACTTATGGACCATAATTTCTTTTGCTTTACCATTTGTGATAAAAGAGCTCGTACTACCAGGCTATTGTTAAAACACCCAGCATTTATTAGAGAACATCAACAAAACTATTAACAGCAATCCCAAGAAAGCAGAGCTCAGTGTCGGTGATGAAGCAGTGACCAGAAGGACTTGGTTAAAAGCAAATGAAGAAAAGTATTTTTTCCACACTGGGGGTGGGGAGAGGGGGATTGGTGATAGGACTGGGAGTATTCTTGCATGATAGCCCCTCACCCTGCTGATATTAGAGTGGTGGTGGAGGTAAATTCATCATACATTTACATGGATATAGTGGAACATCGGTTAGTGGGGGACTACTCTCTTCCGTTGCTGTGCTGTGTTCCTAGCCAACTATCACGGGTGACAAATCCCATTAAGTATCCATGAGTAAGCAGCACATCAGATCCATCTCTACTGAAATAAAGACACAATGGAATAAACACGTTTCATTTTGTTTTGGGAAAGTGATCATTAAACTGCATGTGCACCCCAGGAAAGTTGAAGGATGTTGACTACACAAAATTAGGGGGCCCCCCTCTCTGTATAAAACTATTACAAGGCTCAGGCTGGTTATGCCTTGCTGGGTTATCCTGTATTACCAGCTATGTATGAGGATGGTTTAGGAAGGATGTTCCACAGTCTTTTTAGAAAAACTAACAATATTGAGAAAGGGTCTAGAAATCAGTAAGCCCCACATGAAAATAGCTGTTACACAATTTACATCTTTGGTTGTAATTTTGTCTAGCGCTGTTATGAATAAAGTGGGCATGCACATAAAACAGGAAGGTTCTGGTCTTGCGGTGATTAGGAGCAAAAGAGCGGCATCAAGCCTTCCATTTACAGGGTCTCCCGGCACTTTAAAAAAGAAAATAAAAGCTGTTAAAAGATGCTGCAGCCATAAGCCTAGAAGACTCTCTAAGAAGAGGAAGCAGAGCATCACCCATGGTAAAAGGGATGTATTTTAAAACTCAAAATGGCTTTCATTCATAGCAATTCTGAAGAATTGTCCTAAATCAGAATTGGGTCTGTTTCAAATAGCCCTGCTCAAACCAACATTGAGAATAGTTTTTATGCCAAGGTGCCACCTTTGGCTACCTTAACTGTGATTTCCCCTCTAGAATTTTTTTATTTTATTTTGAGGCCTGGGGCTCGTTACCTAGACCTCACAGCACATTGCTGTACCTGTGCCGCAAGGTTCTGAAAGAAGATGGGGCGGACACTAACAAAGATGCCACGTCACCCTAACAAATTACCCCATCACCACCCTTTTTAACCAGCTGGATGTCACTGTAGGTGGCTGTCTTATCAGCCAGAGCAACAATTGTTACGCTTACAGAATCTTGATAGAATTGATTCTGAACTACAGCAATCATACCCTAGCTACACACGTTTCCACAGGCATGTTTCAGAGAGACAGCAGGGGCCCACAATAGCACCATTTTGGACAGTGTGGGTAACAGGTTTTATACTCAGGGCTGACCTAACAGCCATCAGCAGAAAGCTGGATTTGCTGGGACCTTTACACAGTGATTTATTTTTTCAAGAAAAATTGCTGCTGAAGGACATGGACTTCAAAAATTAAAGTCAAAGAAATGTTTTGCCTGATGAGTGGGAACGCCACTCAGAATTATAAAGTACACATTATTTCAGCGTCCTGTTTTGTGAAACAGGTGAAAGTTACTCAGGGGTTTGTTTGGGCCATGCAGAGGTTCTAACAACCACCAACGCTAAGTACCCTGGACTGGGTGGGCATGATGAAGGTGTATAGTATTCCAGCTGCAGTCATGTCAGTAACCAGGAAAACCTCTTTCAGGGGCAGTTACCAAACAGTTCGTTATTGGCTTTATAGATCATGATGCCTTCAGTAGTAATTACGTTAACAGCACTTTCAACTTTAAACATTATGACATTAATTTTGTGGACTTATATGTGGATGGTGAGTAGGTGCAAGTTAAACCTCTACAACCTGATTTTGAGAAATGGAAATGCATGAGGGAGTACGTGGATCTCACACAGGCTACTGGGAAAGATGTAAAAGACTGAGCATGCTTGATTGATCCTGGTGAATTTGCACAGGCCTACATGCTGTATGCCTGTAACCTGACCCCAGACCAGGAATGCACTGATCATTATTCTCTCATTGAAACTGGAAACTTGAGAGTAGATTTGTTTTGCTGCAGCACTGCCCTCTACAGTAAGTATGACAGTGTATAGGGTTTCTGATAATGTGCTCAAGTTTAACATAGAAGGAACATCCTATCTGACGATACTGGATTTTGAACACTGTGCAATTAACACATATTTTATCAGAGGATGCTTCTTTTTTAGATATTTTTCTCAGCGACTGCTCCTAAAGGAATCTATGTCTGGAATACCCTTGGGGCTTATTGTTAATACCCACACCCACAACTTACCCAGGGAACACTGTCTGGCCCCTTTACTACCAAAACATGGACCAGGCAAATTTTTCAATTCCAACAGATTTCCCCAAGTCAGTAACTTCTTTCCTAAAGCTAACATGACTTTTTAAAACAGTAACTCTAATAATATTGTGTTTCACCAGGGACACACATCTCCCTACTGGTAACCTCTGGACAGAGGCAACTCATTGAGAGTGGGGGTGCCCCCCCAGATTTCTGCCAGGGTTTGCTGGCCGGGTCCTCTCCCTGTGAGGCACACCTCGGAGCTGCAGGGAGGGACCACTAAGAGTGGGGAGGGGATGTGCCTAGGGGGGCATGACTCAAGCTTTTGGGAGGGCAAATCTTTAAATTGTGGCCCCCCCCCCCATCAGTAGAAACCAGTCATCTATGCCTGTGGGTATCATAGTATATATATTTTTAAAGAAATGCAGTAAAAGGTTACCGCTTGATCACATTTTAAAATTATATACTGGTGATTTACCAGAACATGACCACATGATGGTGCAGGTTGTAAAAGGGAAAAATCAGGCATGTCCAGATGCATCCCACATTTTTTTTAACGTGTTTTTTTTAACTTTTCTTTCTGGTCCCATTGAATTCACTTAATCTCTAGTATGGAAAAACGTCGCTGGGTTTAGTCTTGGTGGGAGGGGGCTGGGTCCATGGTATAATAAGGTGATGGTGTCACGATCTTGTATTTAAACAAGAGCCTAAATTTAGTCTCCTAAATCCATATTCAGGCTCCAGAGTAAGTGGATTGATTTCAGTAGCTTTGGGCACTCAGCACTGAACCCCAGTGTTGCAGGCTCAGCATTTTTGAAACTCTGGCCACTTTTTGAGAAAAGTGAATATGGATTTAAAAGGCTATTGTTTGAAAAAGCTATTAAAAACATTTCCCCAGAATCAGTCTAGAACATCTGTCTGCAGGGAAAGAACCTGTGGGGAATAGGGGTGTGAAACAGACTAAATCCCCTTCCAAAACATCCCCAGTCACCTTTCTAACCTGGACAGGCTGCAGAATAACAACCACATTTTGCTTCAGGTTGTCTCATTCCCTTGAGAGACGGGGAAAGGAAATGGCTGGAGTGGAGCTGGTGACCTTTGAGGATGTGGCTGTGTATTTCACGGAGGAAGAGTGGGCTTTGCTAGACCTGGGTCAGAGAGCCCTGTACAGGGATGTCATGCAGGAGAATTATGAGACTGTGACCTCGCTGGGTAAGAATTTCTGTCGTCTTGGGTAAGAGAAGCTGTTGGGGGAGTATCAGAGGGGTAGCAGTGTTAGTCTGAATCTGTAAAAAGCAACAGAGGATCCTGTGGCACCTTTAAGACTAACAGAAGTATTGGGAGCATAAGCTTTCGTGGGTAAGAACCTCACTTCTTCAGATGCAAGTAATGGAAATTTCCAGAGGCAGGTATAAATCAGTATGGAGATAACGAGGTTAGTTCAGTCAGGGAGGGTGAGGTGCTCTGCTAGCAGTTGAGCTGTGAACACCAAGGGAGGAGAAACTGCTTCTGTAGTTGGATAGCCATTCACAGTCTTTGTTCAATCCTGATCTGATGGTGTCAAATTTGCAAATCAACTGGAGCTCAGCAGTTTCCCTTTGGAGTCTGGTCCTGAAGTTTTTTTGCTGTAAGATGGCTACTTACAGCAAAAAAAACTTCAGGACCAGACTCCAAAGAGTCATTTTAGACTTTGGGACAGGGACTGTGTCTTACTATGTGAATGTCTGGTGCCTAGGCAGGGTGTCCCAGTGGTTTGGGTTCTGGAATCAAAGAAAGGAGATCTGTCTTCTCCATCACAGTCTCACATTACACTCTCATAAGCAAACTATGGAAATGTGGTCTAGATGGAATTGTTGTAAAGCGGGTGCACAACTAGTTGAAAAACTCTACTCAAATAATAGCTACCTATAGAATGCTGTTAAATGAGGAAGACGTATTTTGTGGGGGTTCACAGTGATCTGTCTTGGGTCCAGTTTTAGTCAATATTTTCATTAATGACCTGATGGAGTCAAGTGGTAAGAATGCTAATAAAATTTGTGGAAGACACCAAGCTGGGAGGGGTTGCAAGGACAGGATTAGAATTCCAAACAGTCTTGACAATTGCAAAAATTACCTGAAATGAGCAAGATGACATTTAGTAAAGACAAGTGAAAAGTACTAATACACAATGAGAAATAACTGGCTAAAGAGTAGTACTGAGAAAATAATCTTGGCGTGATAGTGAATCACAAATTGAATGTGAATCAACAATGTGATGCAGTTGAAAAAAAGGTTAATGTAGGGTTACCATACGTCCGGATTTTCCCGGACATGTCCGGCTTTTTGGGCTCCAAATCCCCGTCCGGGGGGAAAGCCCAAAAAGCCGGACATGTCCGGGAAAATCGGGACATGCCGGGCCGGCCGTGCGGGTGCTCGGGGGCTGGGCTGGGGGCTCGGGGGTCGGGCCGGGGGCTTGGGGGCCGGGCCGGGCCGGCGGAGCGGGGCCGGGACAGGACGGGGGCTCCGGGGCCGGGCCGGCGGTGCGGTGCCTGGCCGGGGGCTCCAGGGCCAGGCCGGCCGGGCCGGGCCGGGGGCTCGGGGGCGCCGGCGGGGCCGGGCCGGGGACTCGGGGGCCGGGCCGGCACCGGCGGCTCAGGGGCCGGCGGTGCCAGGCCAGGCCGGGGGCTCGGGGGACGGGACGGCGGTGCCGGGGGACGGGCTGGGGACCGGCGGTGCGGTGCCGGGGGCCGGGGGTGCTCGGCCGGGGGCCCGGGGGCCGGGCCAGGGACCGCAGTGCTGGGCGGGCCGGGGGTGGTCGCCGGGCCCGGGCCCGGGGCCGGCACCCCAGGGCCGGGGCCAGCCTGGGCCGCGCCTCCTCCCCACACACTCCCCCTTACCTGCTTCAGGCTTCCCGCGACTCAAATGTTCGCGGGAAGCAGGGGAGGGGGCGGAGACTTTGGGGAGGGGGCGGAGTTGGGGCGGGGCCGGGGCCCCGTGGAGTGTCCTCCTTTGGGAGGCACAAAATATGGTAACCCTACAATGCCATTCTGGGGTGTATTAACAGGACTGTTGTATGTAAGACACTGGAGGTAATTGTCCCATTCAACTCAGCACTGATGACACTTCAGCTAGAGTACTGTGTTAACTAGTTTTGGGCACCACAATTTAAGAAAGATGTGGACAAACTGGAGTGAATCCAGATCAAAGCATTGAAAATGATAAAAGGTTTTGAGAACATGACTTGTGAAGTCAGGTTTAAAAAAAATGGATGTGTCTAGTCTTGAAAAAAGAAGCCTGAGGGAGGACCTGATAACAATCTTCAAATATGCTAAGAGCTGTTGTAACAAGGATGAGGATCAGTTGTTCTCCATGTCCACTGAAGGTAGGATAAGAAATAATGGGCTTAATCTGCAGCAAGAGATATTTAGGTCAGATATCAGGAAAACACTTTCTAACTATAAGGATAGTTAAGCACTGGAACAGGTTACTAATGGAGGCTAATGGAATCCACATCATTGTAGGGTTTTAAGAACAGGTTGGACAAACACCTGTCAGGCATGGTCTAGGTATAGTTAGTCCTGCCATGAGTGCAGGGGACTGGACTTAATTGCTTCTCGAGTTTCCTTCCAGGCCTACATTTCTATGATTCTGCAGTTTGAGGCCAGGTTGGATGAGAATGGCTACTCCATCTCCAGAGCTGTTTTCTCTGGGTCTGTGGGGTATGGAACAGGTTGAGGGGATGAGATCCAGCACCAGTCCTTTGATGTCCGCCAGACGGGCAGCGATGGGGGCAGAGCAGGTCTCATGGGTGATGGGGAAGGGCTGAGTGACCATTGATCACCATGTGGATCTGCCCTAGTCCTAGTTTATCATGACTCATGAGAAGAGGTTCTTTGCTCTCTGCACTGCACTGGGGGTAGGTGTCTATCGATCTTCTTTCCAGGCCATGGGTGGTGTTACCTCTGTTTATTTCTGAACAACTTGCATTGGGAAAGCACCTAAAAGCCCCAGTCAGGGATCAGAGCTTTTCTGAGCCAGGTGGTACATGGACACATAGTGAAAGACAGTCCCTACCTCAAAAAGTTCACAGTCTATGTAACATTTTCCAATTGTGGCTTGTTTTGTGAAGGAATATGCGTTGTGTGTGTGTGTTTTGGGGGTTGGGAATTGGCAGTGATTAAGACTTTAGTTGTATCCCAGATACCTTCAGAGTGTAGCAACTCTCCTCAGCTCCCCATGGGAATAAGGCAGAGCCATTCCCTAGGTAGAATGGATAAGCTGTTGCTCCAGAGCAGTGTGTCATGGGATATTTTATGATTTATAGCCCAGTCCCTATAGGGTGGGAGGAGAGAGGAAGGAGCCTATCTGGATGGGCTATTCAGATCCTCAGTTTGGAAGGAATAACAGTTTCATTTTAATAAACACGATCAGCACTTGTTTCCTTGCTTCCCCAGCAAAACCTGACATGATCTCCCGGCTGGAACAAGGGGAGGAGCCGTGGGTCCCTGATCTCCAGGGCTACGAGGAAGGGGAGATCCTGAGGAATGTCCACACAGGTGAGGATTCAGCTAAACTGACTAAGAGACCAATTATTGTATCCTCATGGCAGACATCACATATGAATTTTCATCAAGCCTGTCTGACCCTTCAGCCCCTACCTTCTTCTATATTTAGAGGATGTGGAGGAAGGATGGGTCCCCTCATCTCTCTCCTCTGGGGAAGGGTTTGGGAGGCTGTGACATTTTGGGGTTCAACCCAGACCAGTAAGGAGTTATGTCACTGCCTGTCCTACAACTATGATGCCTTATATGCTCTGCTACTGTGGCTCATAGCCCAGACACCAACAGCCAGCAGACAAGCCTGTAGGTCACAGCCTGGCTTCCACTGCCCAGTTATTGTTAGCCCAGACACCAACACCCCTCCAGTGCTGAATTTCCTAAAAACTGTCTCCCTGCAGTGCCCAGAACGCTCCTAGAATACTCACAGAAGTTATTAAGTTTGTTGCTCCTTTAAAGAGGCAATACACTGCAGCTCATTAATTTCACTGGTGTTTGACAGACCCTCCTATCTCAATCCAAGCACTGAGCTGGTTTAGATAAAAAGTACAAAAGTTTATTTGATTAAAGAGATAGGATTGAAGTTAATTCCAGTACAAGGGATAAAGATAGAAATTGTTACAAACAAACAAACTTAAAAATGTGCTTTCTAAGACTAAAGTTTAACTTCAACAGTTTACAATTTTTATCTAAGGGTATGTCTACACTACGAAATTAGTTCGAATTTATAGAAGGCGGTTTTATAGAAATCGATTGTATACAGCCGATTGTGTGTGTCCCCACATAAAATGCTCTAAGTGCTCTAGTCGGCGGACCGCGTCCACAGTACGAGGCTAGCGTCGACTTCCGGAGCATTGCACTATGGGTAGCTATCCCACAGCTATCCCACAGTTCCCGCAGTCTCCGCCGCCCCTTGGAATTCTGGGTTGAGATCCCAATGCCCGGATGATGCAAAACAGTGTCGCGGGAGGTTCTGGGTACATGTCGTCAGGCCCCTCCCCCCGTCACAGCAACGGCAGACAATAGATTCGCGCCTTTTTACCTGGGTTACCTGTGCAGACAACATACCACGGCAAGCATGGAGCCCGCTCAGCTCACCGTCACCATATGTCCTCTGGGTGCCGGCAGACGTGGGACTGCATTGCTACACAGCAGCAGCTGCTAACTGCCTTTTGGCGGTAGACGGTGCAGTAGACTGGTAGCCTTCATTGGCGATCTGGGTGCTGGCAGCCGTGGGGCTGCATTGCACCAGCCCCTTGCCTTTTGGCAGTAGATGGTGTATTACGACTGTTAACCGTTCTATTACAAGTTGGGTCATCGCACATTAGCAGAGTCTTCCCTGAGCAGCAGATTGTGCAATAGGCCTGAAGGCCATCGTAATACACTAACTGCCAAGCGCCCAGTATTTGCTGCCAAGCACCCAGAAAGATGCCGAGGGCTATCAGTCACGCTGCACCGTCGTCTTAAGATGTAAAAAATAGCTTTGTTCTGTATTCATTTGCTTCACCTTCCTCCGTGAAATCAATGGCCTGCTAAGCCCAGGGTTTTCAGTTTAATCTTTGGGGGGACCATTCTGTGTGACAGTTGTTTGTGTTTCTCCCTGATGCACAACCACCTTTCTTGATTTTAATTCCCTGTTCCTGTACCTGTAAGCCATGTTGTCACTCGGCCCTCCCTCCCTCCTGCCCTCCCTCCTTCTCCTGGTCCATCAGATACTAGTTTCGCGCCTTTTTTCTGACCAGGCGCCATAGCTAGCACTGGGATCATGGAGCCCGCTCAGATCACCGCGGCAATTATGAGCACTATGAACACCACGCGCATTGTCCTGGAGTATATGCAGAGCCAGGACATGCCAAGGCGAAACCCGGACCAGCCGAGGAGGCGATTGCAGCGAGGCGATGAGAGTGATGAGGAAATTGACATGGACATAGACCTCTCACAAGGCACAGGCCCCAGCAATGTGGAAATCATGGTGTCACTGAGGCAGGTTCATGCCGTGGAACGCCGATTCTGGGCCCGGGAAACAAGCACAGACTGGTGGGACCGCATCGTGCTGCAGGTATGGGACGATTCCCAGTGGCTGCGAAACTTTCGCATGCGTAAGGGCACTTTCATGGAACTTTGTGACTTGCTTTCCCCTACCCTGAAACGCCAGGATACCAAGATGAGAGCAGCCCTCACAGTTCAGAAGCGAGTGGTGATAGCCCTGTGGAAGCTTGCAACGCCAGACAGCTACCGGTCAGTCGGGAATCAATTTGGAGTGGGCAAATCTACGGTGGGGGCTGCTGTGATCCAATTTGCCAGGGCAATGAAAGACCTGGTGATAGCAAGGGCAGTGACTCTGGGCAACGTGCAGTCAATAGTGGATGGTTTTGCTGAAATGGGATTCCCAAACTGTGGCGGGGCCATAGACGGAACCCATATCCCTATCTTGTCACCGGAGCACCAAGCCACCGACTACGTAAACCGCAAGGGGTACTTTTCAATGCTGCTGCAAGCCCTGGTGGATCACAAGGGACGTTTCACCAACATCAACGTGGGATGGCCGGGAAAGGTACATGATGCTCGCGTCTTCAGGAACTCTGGTCTGTTTCGACAGCTGGAGGAAGGGACTTTCTTCCCGGACCAGAAAATAACCGTTGGGGATGTTGAAATGCCTATCGTGATCCTTGGGGACCCAGCCTACCCCTTAATGCCATGGCTCATGAAGCCGTACACAGGCAGCCTGGACAGGAGTCAGGACCTGTTCAACTACAGGCTGAGCAACTGCCGAATGGTGGTGGAATGTGCATTTGGACGTTTAAAAGCGCGCTGGCGCAGCTTACTGACTCGCTCAGACCTCAGCGAAAAGAATATCCCCATTGTTATTGCTGCTTGCTGTGTGCTCCACAATATCTGTGAGAGTAAGGGGGAGACATTTATGGCGGGGTGGGAGGTTGAGGCAACTCGCCTGGCCGCTGATTACGCACAGCCAGACACCAGGGCGGTTAGAGGAGCACAGCAGGGCGCGGTGCGCATCAGAGAAGCTTTGAAAACGAGTTTTGTGACTGGCCAGGCTACCATGTGAAACTTCTGTTTGTTTCTCCTTGATGAACCCTCCAAACCGCCCCCCCACCCGGTTCACTCTACTTCCCTGTAAACCAACCACCCCACCCCACCCTCCCCTCCCCAATTCGAGCACCGCTTGCAGAGGCAATAAAGTCATTGTTTTTTCACATTCATGCATTCTTTATTAGTTCCTCACAGAAGTAGGGGGATAATTGCCAAGGTAGCCTGGGATGGGTGGGGGAGGAGGGATGGAAAAGGACACACTGCATTTTAAAACTTTAACTCTTATTGAAGGCCAGCCTTCTGATGCTTGGGCGATCATCTGGGGTGGAGTGACTGGGTGGCCGGAGGCCCCCCCACCGTGTTCTTGGGCGTCTTGGTGAGTAGGCTATGGAACTTGGGGAGGAGGGCTGTTGGTTAAACAGGGGCTGTAGCGGCGGTCTCTGCTCCTGCTGCCTTTCCTGCAGCTCAACCATACGCTCGAGCATATCAGTTTGATGCTCCAGCAGACGGAGCATTGACTCTTGCCGTCTGTCTGCAAGCTGACGCCACCTATCGTCTTCAGCCCGCCACTTGCTCTTTTCATCACGCCATTCAGCCCGCCACCTCTCCTCTCGTTCATATTGTGCTTTTCTCATGTCCGACATTGACTGCCTCCACGCATTCTGCTGTGCTCTATCAGCGTGGGAGGACATCTGCAGCTCCGTGAACATATCGTCCTACGTTTTCTCTTTCTAATGTTCACTAGCCTCTGCGAAGGAGAAACATTTGCAGCTGGTGGAGGAGAAGGGAGAGGTGGTTAAAAAAGACACATTTTAGAGAGCAATGGGTACACTCTTTCATTACAAGGTCGCATATTTCGGCTTGCAGGCAGCCATGGTAGGCCACAGTGTTTTGGCTTTTTTAACCTTCTTAACATGCGGGAAAGGTTTCAAACAGCAGCGCATTTCCCATATCAAGGATGAATTGGGTTGTCCATTTAAAATGGGTTTTCAATGTAAAAGGAGGGGCTGCGGTTTCCCAGTTAACATGCGGCACAAACCCAAGTAAACCACCCCCCCCACACACACACACGATTCTCTGGGATGATCACTTCACCCCTCCCCGCACCGCGTGGTTAACAGCGGGGAACATTTCTGTTCAGAAGAGCAGGAACGGGCGCCTCTGAATGTCCCCTTAATAAAATCACCCCATTTCAACCAGGTGACCGTGAATGATATCACTCTCCTGAGGATAACAAAGAGAGATAAGGAATGGATATTGTCTGCATGCCAGCAAACACCGGGACCATACGCTGCCATGTTTTGTTATGCAATGATTCCAGACTACGTGCTACTGGCCTGGAGTACATAAAGGAGAGCTTTCTGGAGATGTCCCTGGAGGATTTCCGCTCCATCCCCATACATGTTAACAGACTTTTCCAGTAGATGTACTGGCCACGATTGCCAGGGAAAATTAATCATTAAACACGCTTGCTTTTAAACCATGTGTAATGTTTACAAATATTTACAAAGGTACACTCACCAGAGGTCTCCTGTGTGCCCTGAGGGTCTTGGGTGAGTTCGGGGGTTACTGGTTCCAGGTCCAGGGTCACAAACATATCCTGGCTGTTGGGGAAACCGGTTTCTCCGCTTTCTTGCTGCTGTGAGCTACCTACAGTACCTCCATCCTCATCTTCCTCGTTCCCCGAACCGTCATCCCTGTGTGTTTCTCCATTGATGGAGTCAAAGCACAAGGTTGGGGTAGTGGTGGCTGCACCCCCTAGAATGGCATGCAGCTCCGCGTAGAAGCGGCAAGTTTGCGGCTCTGCCCCGGACCTTCCGTTTGCTTCTCTGGCTTTGTGGTAGGCTTGCCGTAGCTCCTTAATTTTCACGTGGCACTGCTGTGTGTCCCTGTTATGGCCCTGGTCCTTCATGGCCTTGGAGACCTTTTCTAATACTTTGCCATTTCTTTTACTGCTACGGAGTTCAGCTAGCACTGATTCATCTCCCCATATGGCGAGCAGATCCCGTACCTCCCATTCGGTCCATGCTGGAGCTCTTTTGTGATCCTGGGACTCCATCACGGTTACCTGTGCTGATGAGCTCTGCGTGGTCACCTGTGCTCTCCACGCTGAGCAAACAGGAAATGAAATTCAAACGTTCGCGGGTCTTTTCCTGTCTACCTGGTCAGTGCATCTGAGTTGAGAGTGCTGTCCAGAGCGGTCACAATGAAGCACTGTGGGATAGCTCCCGGAGGCCAATAACGTCAAATTCTGTCCACACTACCCCAATTCCGACCCGCAAAGGCCGGTTTTATTGCTAATCCCCTCGTCGGAGGTGGTGTAAAGAAACCGGTTTAAAGGACCCTTTAAGTCGAAAGAAAGGGCTTCGTCGTGTGGACGTGTCCAGGCTTAATTCGATTTAACGCTGCTAAACCCGTAGTGTAGACCAGGCCTAAGCAGGTTTCTCACCTATATTCAATTCCCAGAGACTTGAACCCCCTTGGTTGAAAGATTCACTTTTCCCAGATATATAAGAGCATTGGGGATTGGGCCAAAAGAAATCTGATGAGGTTCAACAAGGACAAGTGCAGAGTCCTGCACTTATGACGGAAGAATCCCATGCACTGCTACAGACTAGGGACCGAGTGGCTAGGCAGCAGTTCTGCAGAAAAGGACCTAGGGGTTACAGTAGACGAGAAGCTGGATATGAGTCAACAGTGTGCCCTTGTTGTCAAGAAGGCTAACGGCATTTTGGGCTGTATAAGTAGGAGCATTGCCAGCAGATCGAGGGACGTGTATATCTATCATGTCCTTTGTAGTATGTACATCACAAAAGAATATTAATGATCAGCGAGTTGTTAGTTTTCCAGTGCCATATTACATGACACCTTTTAGATACAGATTACAGTAACTCCTCACTTAATGTTGTAGTTATGTTCCTGAAAAATGCTACTGTAAGCAAAACAATGTTAAGTGAATCCAATTTCCCCATAAGAATTAATGTAAATGGGGGGGGGCTAAGTTCCAAGGAATATTTTTTTTGCCAGACAAAAGACATTTTTTATATATATAAATATACAGTATGAATTTAAACAAACAATTTAATACTGTACACAGCAATGATGATTGTGAAGCCTGGTTGAGGTTGTGGAGTCAGAGGGTGGAAGAGGGTGGTACATTTCCCAGGGCAGGGTCATCCTTAGGCATATACAGCATATGTGGTTGTGTAGGGCACCCAAAAAATTGGGGCACCCCTGGATCTTAATGTACACCCTCCTGCCTCTTCCTATTCCTGTTCTGACCCTTTTTGCAAGCACCCACCACAGCTGGCTGCTGCAGCCTGGTGAGTCTTCCTCAAGAGGGGATCTAGTAACTTAAAAGTGAAAAAGCCTCCAGCCTGCCAGACCTATTAGCACAACATTGAAACTGTTCAATGAAACTGTTCATTGAAACTGTTCAAAGAGCCATTCAAGTGGTAATGAAGCCATTTAACAGGCATTTGCCAACCCCCAGATATATACAGTCAGTTTCTGAATTTACTGACAAAAACAGTTGTACATGACTGTAATATTTACTCAGAACATGTTAGTCTACAGGGCCTTAGTTTAAAATTTGCTTTACAAATATTTCATTAGTGTGTTGCTGAAGATTATAAAATCACATCTCTAAAAAAATCCTTGCATAGATTTTTAGATGCACAATCTGAGTATTCATCTTTAGCCTTAAATGCCTGTATCTTCAGACATATAGTTTTTTAAATAAATAATTCAAAAGACCACCCTTATCTAAAATACACGTTTTAATTTTAGGTTTCAGAGTGGTAGCCGTGTTAGTCTGTATCAGCAAAAAGAACGAGGAGTATTTGTGGCACCTTAGAGACTAACAAATTTATTTGGGCATAAAGCTTATGCCCAAATAAATTTGTTAGTCTCTAAGGTGCCACAAGTACTCCTCATTATTTTAATTTTAATTACTATAGTGAAAAAAACTTGCTTCCAAAGTCTTCCTGTCCTTTCTGTCCATCCCTTTCTCCCTTCACCCCCCTGTTGAAGAGAGCACTTAAAGGGACAACACCCCTTTCCTTCCAGGTAGCTGGACAAACAAGTTTCCCTTTCTTTACTTCTGACTATTTGATTAACTAGTTTTAAGAGAACCCTCCAGCAAAATCAGAACCTTAGTAAAATATAAAATCCTTTGTTATGCCTAAAATCTTTGGAAACATATTTTTTAAAGTTGGTGAAATTTCATAAACATGTCTATTGTTATGAAGATCACACAAAGTAAATTAGTGTTCCCTTTTTCTAAAAGCAATGAACATTGTTATGGACACACTAAACGTCTGTGACTGATTAATTTAAAATAACATCTTTGTTTCAGAGAGTTAAATATGTAGTAATCTGGAATGATTACTTTATGAAGGCTTAAGAGTACATTTAAAATATCAAATTGGCTTAGAAATACTGATTAAGAAAATGTGAAACAGAGAAGAGCTGCATCAGTATTCCGTAATATTTAATGTTGTATTCAGCAGGACAGCTGACTTGCTCTTACTACAAAGTTTTTGCAAATAAATCTCTGACAAATTTAAGGGAATATCAAAAAACCTGTGACTGACATGTTTTATTCCTAAATTTTGTGCTTTTAATTAGGTACCTACTGCATGTTGAGTCTTCACCATCTGGCTTGCAGTGGAAAACATGTTCCATTTTCTTTAGAAAGAAATTGCAGAAGAGTGTTTTTTTCAAATGTCATTTGCTTCATTTGGGTTCAGGGATTTGGCTGGAAGGGGATGAGCAGGGAGGGGGAGGGAAGAGAGGAGGGAGACAGTGGGGAGAGGGTGGGGCCTGGGGTAGAGCTGGGGTGAAATATGGGTGGGGCCACATGCAGAAGAGGTGGGCTGGGGAGCTAGCCTCCCCAAGTGGCAGCTTCACCCACTGCCCATGACAGCAGGTAAGAGTGGGTTGGCTCCTGCACACCCAATGCACGCTGCAGTCTCCTTAGGAAGGGACCATATTCACAAAATCAAATGCACCAGCACCGTGCATTCTGCGTGAAGGAGAGGGTATGGGGGTCTCTGTGGGGAACTGTGACTCTCCGCCGCTGTGAGGCAGGCCGGGCAGCTCGATATCCTTTGCTGACTCATCCCTACCCCCTCTCCCGGGCTATGAGCTCGGGCTGCCATTGGGCATAGGGGCACCAGTTTAATAATACTGCATAGGGCCCCATAAATCCTAAGGCTGGACCTGTCCCAGGGAATGCCTTGCTGCTAAATGATGAACTAGCACTCGGCTGAGCCCTCAAGGGTTAACATATTGTTGTTAATGTAGCCTCACACTCTACAAGGCAGTACGAATGGAGGGAGGAGACACAATAGATGCATGGCAGTGGCTACAAACATTCCCTGTGGAACTGAAGATGATGATGAACCCACGCTATCCCACTGGAGCACACCACTCCCTCCACTTTCCAAAGTGCTGGGGGGGGCACATGTGTGTGTGAGATAGAGACACACACTGTGTGTATGTGTGTGTGTGAGAGAGAGAGAGAGAGAAAGATGCGTATTGCCTCTTTAAGTATGCTGACCCCACTCTAAGTATATTGCCTTTTTAAGTAGATCAGCAAGTTGAGATAGCAGTTGCTGCCAGCAAGCTCCCTCCATCCTGAGCCCTGTCTCATGCCCCCCGCTCTGTGGAGATGGGATACAGGAGAGGGGGGCAGGGGGAGGGGGACACCCTGACATCAGCACCCCTCTTCCCGCCCACCCCCTGCACAGGAAGCAGGAGGCTCCTGGGAGCAGCTCCAAGGCAGAGGGCAGAAGCAGCACACAACAGTGTGGGGAGGTACACCTGAACTGCCCGGCAATTGATAGCCTGCTGGGTGGCTGCTGCATAGGGAACTTAGGGGAGTTGATGGGGGGCTGTCGGCCCACCCTGGTTCCAAGCCTCCACCAGCTAGCTCCAATGGGCTGCTCTTCCTGCAAGCAGTGGACAAAGCAGGCATCTGCCAAACAATGTTATAAGGAAGCATCACGCAACTTTAAACAACCATGTTCTCTAATAGATCAGCGACGTAACAATGAAACAACATTAACCAAGATAACGTTAAGTGAGGAGTTCCTGTATAACAATAGTGAGTTGTTGTGCATGAGATGGCCAGACCAATTGAAACTTACTGCTAGAGGAAGCCCCTGGCCTTCTGGCATTGGGTTGCTCTTAGGATCACAGAGGGTTAATAGGATTCAGCTGCTGATATTTTAATCGCCCTAGCACTTATTTGGTTTTGATCCCCTTTCCTGTTCCCTTCCCCCCAGCACTGAGACTGACTCCTGTCTGGATTCTCTCTCTATTTCAGAAGGTGAGGGGATGATGAGTGAGAATGAGGAGGAGAATCCTCAGCAGGAAGGTCCTGAGCAAGTGGATCTACATGGGATGGTATCCGGAAGAGCTGAAAAGGACATTTCCCAGAATCCTGAGGAGCCAGACATCTGTGAGAGCCAGCACAGGCCAGAGAGGCAGCAGGAAAACCACTCAGGGGAGAGATGGGCTAAATCGACTCTCAGAAGCAGACGGGTCAAGAAAATCAAAGAAACTGTTGAACAGAGAAACCCCACTATAGAGAGACCCTACACTTGTGGGGATTGTGGGAAAAGCTTCACTTGGAAATCAGTCCTTATTATTCACCAGAGAATCCACACAGGAGAAAGACCCTATAAGTGTCTGCACTGTGGGAAAAGCTTCAGACAGAGTTCAGCCCTTATTACACATCATACAATCCACACAGGAGAGAAGCCCTATAATTGCCCTGACTGTGGGAAAAGCTTCAACTGCAGCTCAACCCTTATTCAACATCATAGAATTCACACGGGAGAGAAACCCTACAAATGCAGTGACTGCGGGAAAAGATTCAGTGTGAGCTCTCACCTTCTGTCACATCAGAGAACCCACACAGGAGAGAGACCCTATGAATGCTCCAAGTGCAGGAGGAGTTTCAGTCAAAGTTCACAGCTTCTATCACATCAAAGAACCCACACGGGAGAGAGACCCTATGAGTGCCCTGTGTGTGAGAAAAACTTCAGTAGGAGCTCAACTCTTATTACTCACCAGAGAATCCACACAGGAGAGAAACCCTACAAATGCAATGAGTGTGGGAAAAGCTTCAGTGTGAGCTCACACCTGCTATCACATCAGAGAACCCACACGGGAGAGAGACCCTATGAATGCCTCCAGTGCGGGAAAAGCTTCAGTCAGAGCTCACACCTTATTAGACATCTGAGAATCCACACAGGAGAGAAACCCTATAATTGCCCCAACTGCGGGAAACGCTTCAGTCACAGCTCATCCCTTACTAAACATCAGAGAATCCACACAGGAAAGTAATGATATAACTACCCCAACTGTGGGAAAAGCTTCAGAGTTCAGATTTCACTAATCACCAGAGAATCAACATGGGGGGAGACACTGCAAATGCAGTGAGTGTGAGAAAAGATTCAGTCAAAGCTCACAGGTCCTATCTCATCAGAAGAGAGACCCTATGAATGCCCCTAGTGCAGGAAAAGCTTCAGAGAGGTCAAACCTTATTATTCACCAAATAATCTCATGGGGGAGAAACTCTTTCAATGTCCCGAGTGGGGGAAAAGTTTCAGAACGACTCAGCCCTTACTACACAATAGAGAATCCACAGTGGAGAGAGACCCTACAAGTGTATGGACTGTAGTAAAAGCTTCCGTCAGAGCTCAGCCCTTATTATACATCATACAATCCACACAGGAGAGAAGCCCTATATCTTCTCTGACTGAAGGAAAATCTTCAGTTGAAGCTCAACTCTTAGTCAACAGCAGAGAATCTACATAGGAGAGAAACCCTACAAATGCAGGGAGTGTGGAAAAAGCTTCAGTGTGAGCTCACATCTTCTATCACATCAGAGAACCCACAGGGAAGAGAGACCCTATAAGTGACCCAACTGTGGGAAATGCTTCTGGCAGAGCCTAAACCTCATAAGAAATTCCACAAAGGACACACATCATAGAAGTGCCCTTGTTAGGGATGACCTTTTCCAATTCCCATGAATTTCAGACTAGGTTGGAATAGCCATGTAATGAGGATATGCAATGGGTAGTTATTAAAACAGAAAATGAAATCACTTTATTGGGACAGAGTTGTACAGAGCAAGAGGCTAGAATGGGATTAGATTGTAACTTCTTGAGAAGTTCTGAACACTGATCATGCTCCATTCAGGTGTTACACATCTAGAACAATCTTTATGTTATATACTATGACTTCTCATTTATTCTTGATAGTGTTTTAGGCCCAAATCCACCATTGTGACACTCAGATAATTATAATGCCTAACTTTTAGGTTGTTCACAGGAACAACACTGGGATCCACAAAGCCCAAGTTAGATATCCAGGCTCCCTATACAATGAAGGGGAAGAGAATTAATCTTAGAATGTGATTCACAAAAGCCTTTGCATTAGGTGGGGAGCTGCCTAAGCTAATCGGTAGGAGATGCCAATGAGAAGGGTATGTTCTAAGCCCTGCCCATCTCATGGAGATAGGCACCTATCTCTGTTTCTGATTCATGAACTGGGGAAGTTAGACACTCCTCTGCTGATGGCATCCAAGCCAGTTGGTGTGTTCAGACAAAACAGCTGTGGTGGGAAAGGAGGATCTCACTCATAACTTTTAGCCCCATCATTAGGGCACTTGCCCAGGATGTGGGAGACCTCCCCGACTTCAAGTCCCCCCTCCATCTGATGAAACAAAGGGATTTGAGTGGTATCTGTCACCTCTCATGTGAGTGTGCCCTGGCCACGAAACTATGGGTTAGTCTGATACAGAGATCCTTCAGTTTCTCCTTATGAAACAGTTCCACTGGATATAAATACTAAAAGAGTCCTTTGGCTAGAGAGAGAGAGAGTTGGAATGACTCTGCAGCATTGTGGTTAGGCAACCACCCCATAAGGTAGGTAATTGAGTCCAGTTCCTTTCCTCCATTGACTCTCTAAGTTTCCTTGAAGACAGAATCCTAAGTCCCACCATGAAGGAGACTTCACACTGAACAACAGAAGGCAGGGTGAGAAATTCCACCTAGTAAAAAGTGCAGAAGGATTTAGGAAATCCATGCTTGTTGCTAAAATTCCATAGGGAATTTATGCACTTTGAATGAAGTCAGAATTTGTTCTTTCAGAGCATAATTATTGTTTCCTTAGAACACTGAACCCATTGGAGTTCAGATCTATTCCATAAATCCAGACTCTTGGGACAGTAGGAACTCTTACTTAGGCTTATATGACTTTGGTATTTTCCAACAACTTCCACCCAACTATGAAAAATATTGTAGTGTTTCAGTGAAAACACTGCCTCCATCAATGGGAGAGTTTCTCCCGATGGCATAGGTACTCCATCTCTTGGAGAGGCAGTAGCTAGGTCAATGGGAGATTTCGTCCTTTGACCTAGCACTTTCTACACCGGGGGGTCAGATCAGTTTAAATGTGCAGCTGAGAGAGGAGGGATTTTTCAGACCAATGAGTAATGTAGTCAGACCAACCTAATTTCCTAATGTAGCTCAAGCCTTAGATCTCTCTCCCTTACAACATTACACTCTATGTGGGAGTGAGAAAAGCTATCTTCTAACTTCAACATCTTTAGTCAATATTTATGTTCTAAATTTTAGAATACTTTTATTCTAATTTTAATTGTGTGATGTGTTTTTAACTACAAGAGTTAACAAATGTGATAATACCTTATATTCCACACTAGCCTCATTTCACCCTTGGGGTGGTAACTTAACTAGTTTATCTTTGTCTATTTTAAATACCAAAAGTAGGTTACTTTGTGATAGTTCTCTTTCTACACTTGAACAGTGTTTACTCATTGGTATACAGAATTATGTTTAATAAGCTCTCTCTCTTTTCTGCCAATTACTTCAATCACCAGGATCTTCCTGTCTGTTAACTCTAAGAATACTCTCTCAGCCTGCTTGATTAGCTGTCATTTGAATACCATGGTTAATCAAACTGCTTTCTGAATTTTCACACTTGTAAAATTGCCTATTAGCTCCACTAAATCAAAACTAATCCTCTCTGCTCTGCACTGTTGTATAATAATCACATTGGGTGATTCTTGTACCCCCACTTTTGTATGTCATTGTAGTAATTTCCAGCTAGACATGTTTATCTAAACTCTGCTGAATTTCGAGCTGTAGTAATCAGATGACTCTGATTTTGCCTTAAAAATCTTGCTTAGCCTCAAAATACTACCTTTTTGAGACAGAAGTAAAAGTAGCAGCAATGGTTTTGCTAGTTTTTGTTACATTGACAATACTTTCAGTTATATTCTCCTACCCAGCCTATCTAGTTTTATTCAGTGTTAGTTTAAAAGTTTGAATATCAAGTTGAAGTATAATTGTTGTAATTTATTTGCTTTACTGAGTTTATACTTGGTTGTTTGTCCTGCTTTGAGCAGCGGGTTGGACTAGATGACCTCCTGAGGTCCCTTCCAACCCTGGTATTCTATGATTCTATGTTCTGATACTATTGCTTTAAGTTTAGCTTTTAAATTATGTTAATAATTTTTAGTTACTAGTTATTCTTAATTAGGGCAAACAACCTCTTGATGTGGTTTATGAATATTTAATGGAATCCCATTCTGATTATTTCTCATAGCTGTTTCAATTTTATATTCAGTTTTATAACACTAGTCCATTCATAGAATCATAAAAAAAGTAGGACTGGAAGGGACCTGAAGAAGTCATCAAGTACAGCCTCCTGCACTGAGACAGGACCAAGTAAACCTAGATCATACCTGATAAGAAATTGCATAACCTGTTCTTAAAAACCTCCAGCAATGAGGACCTATGGATTACAGTGGACAAGAAGCTGGATATGAGTCAACAGTGTGCCCTTGTTGCCGAGAAGGCTAATGGCATTTTGGGCTGTAAAAGTAGGGGCATTGCCAGCAGATCAAGGGATGTGATCATTCCCCTCTATTCGGCATTGGTGAGGCCTCATCTGGAGTACTGTGTCCAGTTTTGGGCCCCACACTACAAGAAGGATGTGGAAAAATTGGAAAGAGTCCAGCAAAGGGCAACAAAAATGATTAGGGGACTGGAACACATGACTTATGAGGAGAGGCTGGGGGAACTGGGATTGTTTATTCTGCAGAAGAGAAGAATGAGGGGGGATTTGATAGCTGCTTTCAACTACCTGAAAGGGGATTCCAAAGAGGATGGATCTAAACTGTTCTCAGTGGTACCACATGACAGAACAAGGAGTAATGGTCTCAAATTGCAGTGGGGGAGGTTTAGGTTGGATATTAGGAAAACTTTTTCACTAGGAGGGTGGTGAAGCACTGGAATGGGTTACCTAGGGAGGTGGTGGAATCTCCTTCCTTAGAGGTTTTTAAGGTCAGGCTTGACAAAGCCCTGGCTGGGATGATTTAGTTGGGAATTGCCCCTGCTTTGAGCAGGGGGTTGGACTAGATGACCTCCTGAGGTCCCTTCCAACCCTGATATTCTATGATTCTATTCCACCACCTCCCTTGGAAAGCCTATTTCAGAGCTCAACTACCTTTATATTTAGAAAGTTTTTCCTAATATCTAACCTAAATCTCCCTTGCTGCAGGTTAAGAACATTAGTTCCTGGTTTTCCTGAGCTAGTTAGATGAGAAGCAATTAATTCATAATTCCATCTAATTAATTGTGCCATTATCTTCATATAAGTAAGAGTTTGAAAAAGGAAAGGTAGCTAATAGCTCAGGGCACTGGCCACTCTGTGAGCCACATGACTTTTTCTATTGCTTTTTCTCTTTCTGTATCTTCTGCTACAATAAACATGCCTGTCCTGTAACATGTTACATTTTTTCAACCATCACAGTGCCATCATCTTCACTGAAGATGGAGGGAGGGCTGCAGGGGTCTGGGAGAAAGGGTGAGCAATAAGCATAATGGGAAAACAGGTTGAGGGTATGGCATGTTTGGCCACTAGTTGAGGGGTTTCATAGTTCAGGGAAATAAATCCTTTAGAGTTTAAAGTCTCTGGCATGGGGGCCATTTTTTTACCACTCAAGATGGGGGGGTGAGGGGAGGAGACAGAGCAGTCAGAGAGAGAGAGAGTCATAACTCTCATCTGTCCAGCCAGTACCTGGAACAAAGTTGTTTAAATCCAGCTATATAGTTGTATTGAAATACAGTACATAACACTTTCTAGTAGAGCTCCCCTCCACAACAGTCTCAGGCATAGGCACTGACTCCGTGGGTGCTCCAGGGCTGAAGCACCCATGGGGAAAAATTGTTGGGTGCTCTGCACCCACCAGTCCCCCATCCTAGCTTACCTCCTCCTCCTCTCCGCCTCTGCCTCCTCCCCTGAGCGCGCCTTGTCCCTGCTTCTCTCCCTAGCTCCCAGTGCTTGCCGCTGCAAAACAGCTGTTTCGTAGCAGCAAGCACTGGGGCTGGGGGGGGGGGGGTGGGAACATGGTGCGCTCAGGGGAGGAGGTGGGGAAGAGGCAGGGCCAGGGTGGGGATTTGGGGAAGGGGCTGGAATAGGGGCAGGGAGGGGCAGAGTTGGTGTGGAGACTTTGGAAAAGGGGTTGGAATGGGGCAGAGCAAAGGCAGGAGGGGTGGAGCAGGGGTGGAGTCAGGGTGGGGGCAGGAGGTCAAGCACCCACTGGTACCTGGAAAAGTTGGTGCCTATGGTCTCAGGATGGGTCTCCTGGATTCTGGGGGCTCTCCAGCCCCTGGATCTCTGGCTCAGGCATGCCAAAGATGCACTGGCTCTTTAAGAAAATCTTCTCCTAGTCAGAATCTGGGGTCACCTAATTTTCTTGTGGGGTTGACTCCAAAGTGCCCAGAGTCCCATGCTGGCATTCAGTGGTGGCCTCATTTCAAAAGTCCAGCCTAGATCCTCATAGTAGGGCAGGCATTGGGAGCATTGCTGGAGGTCCTGTTTGCATCCCTTGTGTTTTTGTAGCTCTGACAGAGCATCTTTGCTTTGGTGCAGCACTGGGCCATCTCCCAGGAGTGACCCTTCTCCTGCTTGTGCTCTGCCAGTCACTTATAGATCCTGACAATCCAGTGATTCTTGTTCGGATAGAATTGGGTGTGCTCATCTCCGTAGAGAGCAAGGCAGTGAATGACCACCAGATGGGATCAAACAGAAACATGGTGCATATCTGCTGTAATGGGCATGGGACTCCAGTTGTGTCAGCTTCCCATGAGTGGGACTCCAGTTGTGTCAGCTTCCCATGAGTAGAACTGAGAAAGAGCAAGCATTTAAATGGGGTGATGGCAGCTGGTCATGATGGCCCTAGGGCAGTGAGGTAAATACACAGACTAATCTGGACATGCAGCAATGCAGCATGGGATAACAGTGGGATGACTGCCAGAAGTGGTATAGTTAATCTAAAATAGGAACCGTTTATTAGTAGATCTCATTGCAGAACAGAATAATGCCACTTCCAAAGAGGATTAATTAAAATTGGATAAAACATTAGATGAATTGAAAAAATAACTTTTGTTTGTGAATGGAAGGAAGTTGATGCCAAAAAACATAAATTTATACCTGGAAACTGTCTCTAAAGTCCAGGTGTATTATGTCCACTGCATTTCCACTGTCCACCAAACTGGCTATCTTGTCAAAATAGAAAATCACGCTGGTTTGCCATGATTTGTTCTTGGTAAATCCATGCTGGCTGCTAGTGATCACCTCTTTATCCTCCAGTATTCACAAATAGAATGTTTCATACATTGGTCTAGTAGCTTCCCAGGTATCGAAGTCAGGCTGACTGATCTATAGTTCCCTGGCTCCTCCTTCCCCGCCACTTTTAAAGATGGGCACCACGTTAGCCCTGCTCCAGTCATCTGGGACCCCTCCTGTCATCCATGAGTTTGCAGATATTATTGCCAGTGGCTCTGAAATTTCTTCAGCTAATTCCTGCAGCACCCTGGGATGAATAGCATCCAGCCCTGCTGATTTGAATTCGTTCAAAATAGTCAGAAGATCTCGGACGTGTTCTTTACTTATCCCAATCTGCAGTCCTTCCCCTTTATTGTCTAAATTACCATTGCTAGTTCTCCATTTACATGGTTTTTGTGTGAAGACTGAAACAAGTAGACATTGAGCAGCTCTGCTTTCTTATCTTCTGTTACCAGCTCACCTTCTCCACTGAGCAGTGGACCCACATCATCCCTGATCTTTCTTTTTTGCCTGACATATTTGAAGAATGCCTTTTTGTTGTCTCTAACATTTCTTACCAGTTGTAATTCAATCCTTGCCTTTGCTTTCCTGATTTTGTCCCTACATGCTCACACTATTCTCATGCATTCTTCCTTGGTGATATGCCCCTGTCACAGAGTCACTGGGCCAATGCTCTGGAACTACTCCATATGAAGCCAGTCAGGACTCTGGGGGAGCATGCCTCCTCTCTGTGAGCATACTGTCTCCAGGGCAAGAAGCTTACACAGCTTCAACCTTCCTGGGTCTGACCTCGAAGCAATCAGCATCCCTTTCCACACCGTGTACTTCCCACAGTAAGTCTGCCCAGGCGGGGCTCCTGGGGAAGCCAGAGGGCCCTGCACCCCAACTCCACAGTCAGCAGTGACTCTCAGCCAGCTGGTAAAATAGAAGGTTTATTAGTCGACAGGAACACAGCATAGGGCAGAACTTGTTAGCACAAAAATCAGTGACTTTCAGCCAAGTCCATCTTGTGGGGAGGGGAGCCCAGAGTCCCAAACCAGTCAAGACTGACTCTCTTCCAGCTGTCTGGCCCCTGCCCTGCACGTTGCTTCTCCTCTGGCCTTTGTCTCACTTCCTGGGCTAAGAGTCACCTGGTCGCATCACCCTCCTGGGTCTCAGGTTATGAAGGGGCAGCCATAGCATCCATGCAGGCAGCTGGAGCAAGCCCCACAAAAGTCACACACGCTTATTCCCACCAGCTAGACATTTGTGCAATACACAGGGAAACTGAGGCACACACAGCATTCATGCAAAACAGTAAGACTCACATAGAACATAACAAGGGAAAATCCCAACTTTGTTACAGCCCCTTCTTCCATTTCCTGTATGCATCCCTTTTGGTTTTTAGGTAACTAAAAAGCTCCTTGTGCAGCTACATTGGTCTCCTGTGGCTCTTCTTATCTTTCCTCTGCATTGGAATAGCTTGATGTTGAGTCTCTAGTATTACACCTTATAGGAACTGCCAGCCCGCTTCGACTACTTTTCTTCCTAATTGGTGTCTCCATGGGATCTTCCCTCCTGTGTCTCTCAGTTGATTGAAATCTACCTTTTGCAATGCAGTGTTCTTATTTTGCGTTTTCATGTCCTCCTTTCCATAGGATCATGAGCACTTCCTCCCAAGTTCCCAATCACCTTCACATTCACAACTAATTCATCCTAGTTGGTCAAAACCAGATCCAAAATGGATGCCCCTCTAGCTGTTTCCAACACATGCTAAGAACTTGCAAGACATATGTTTTGCTGTATAAATCTTCCAACAGATATCAGGGAAGTTAAAATCCCCCATTAATACTAGCTCATATGTATTAGCTAATCATGTTACCTGCTTGAAGAATACCTCATTCACTTCCACTGTTCCATTATGTTTTCTATATTCAACACAAAACCTTTTGGTCTTATCTTTTTTTTAGGTACCAACACAAGAGGAGAGGCCCAGGAACTGTCAGACTCTTTATTTATCCCGATATCCAGCAGACTACATTTCTTTAAGAATTTGCTCCTGCACCTTTCCAATGGTTCGGTCTGGCCTACCAGGGGGTGGGCTGCACTGCCACAGTGTCAATACTATGGATCATCCCAGGCATGCCAGAGAATACCTGCTTGTGGCTTAGCAGCACAGCCAAAATTTCTACCCTTTTAGTCTGTGTAATCTCTTCACATATCTCAGTGCTCTCAAATAGTGAGTCATCATGGCATTCAGCTATCAAATCAATAAGGTGTGTTGTCTCAGCAAAACAAATTGTATTCACAATGGTGTCTCTATTGGGATAGATTTTAAGCCTATTTATGTGCATAGACTGGGGGAAAACTTGCTGTGGCATTTCAGTACACCATGACTTCATTCACTCTTTCCACAACCTCAATAGGTTCCTCCCATTAGTACTGCATTTTGAGCTATTTTACAGAAAGGAACACTAATACCAAGTCTCCTTCACAAATACTTTGATTACGCCATGCTGTGATAGAGTGTGAGAAGCCAAAGGCTGACTCACAATCCTGTGCATTTTGTAAGCAACCCCACATAGGCCAAATTAAGGAGATAGTTGCCTAAGCACCAAGAGATTAACCAAATAACAAGGCGATTATTCATCTCTTCAGATGAGGACAGTTAAAAGAGGCATGAAAAGACAAGAGGGGAAGACTGGAATGAAGGGCCAGAGAAGCCCATGATTTTAAAGGCCTTGTCTACACTGACAAGTTTCTGTGCCGTAAAGCAGCTTTCTGCATTGTAACTCCCAAGGTGTACACACTGCCAAGCCACTTAGTGCGCAGAAACTGCGCAGTTGCAGCGCTGTAAAAAACCACCCTGACGAGAGGCGTATAGCTTTCTGCGCTGGGGGTAGACACCCTGGTCGATTACAGCACTGCAATTGGCCGCCGGGAGGTGTCGTACAATGCCTGTTCTCACCTCTCTGGTCATCGGTTTGAACTTTACTTCCCTGCCCTCAGGTAACCAACCATCATCGCCACCCCTTAATTCCTTGGGAATTTTGAAAGTCCTCTTCCTGTTTCCTCAGTGATGTGTGCAGTGGTCTCAGCACCTCTTTCCAGGTGGCCAGGCCTGCTCCACACACCAGGCGATCCTCTACTTGGAGCAATGCCGAGCTGCTGGACCTCATCAGCATTTGGGGAGAGGAGGCTGTCCAGTCCTAGCTGTGCTCCAGCTGTAGGAATTATGATACTTACGGACAGATTTAACGATGCATGACAGAAAGGGGCCATGACCGGGACACACTGCAGTGCAGGGTCAAAGTGAAGGAGCTGCGGAACGCCTACCACAAGGCTGCACCCACGAGCTGCCGGTTCTACAAGGAGCTGGACACGATACTCAGTGGCAACCCCACCTCCACTGCGAAGGCCAAAGTGGATACGTCAGTGGCTCGCATGCCAGTCAAGAGTGGACCAAGCCAGGAAGAGGAAATCTTGCATGCGGATGTGGAGGGGGATCCAGAGGCAGAGGATGACTTGGAGGTCAGAGAGGCATGCAACCAGGAGCTCTTCTCTACCCCGGAGCAGGCTAGCCAGTCACAGCGGTCGGAGCTTGGTGAAGCACACAGGAGAGGAGACACCTGGTGAGTGGCTTTGATTTTGGGAATCGCTGAAGCGAGTTGTTGGGGGCAGGAGGGTTGCAGAAAGCAGGCTTGTGTCTGTATGATGCATGTACCACCACATGCCTAGTCTGAGCGGCAGAACAGGGTGTTGATTGACTCCCTCACTTCACGGGAATCTGCCTCAGAGATCTCCAAGAAACTGTCATGGAGATACTGGGCAATCCGCTGCTTCAGGTTCTTTGGCAGAGCTGCTTTGTTTCTTGCCCCATTAAGGGTAACTTTCCCGTGCCAATGTGCCATCACTGGGAGGGGAGGGGGGACATTGCTGCACACAGGCGAGCCGCATAAGAGCCAGGGTGGAAGCTGTAGTCTTGGAGAAGACCCTCCCTTGATTCCCTGCTCACCCTCAGCAGCGAGATATCTTCCATAATGAACACAGCCTGTGGAAAATGTGGGGACAGTAATGATTATAAGGCCCCCCCCCTACAGTGCTGGCTCTCTCCAAGAGCCACGTGCCCAGTGTACAGTAGAGTCCTGGAACACTGATTTCCCCTGCCCCTGTGGTTACTCACCATTTTGAGAGTCTTGGGCTGCCCCTGTGGTTACTCACCATTTTGGGAGTCTTGTGGCTCATGTGTGCTTGCCTGGGGTCAGTCAGGGTATGTCTACACTACGAAATTAGGTCGAATTTATAGAAGCCGGTTTTATAGAAATCAGTTGTATACAGCCGATTGTGTGTGTCCCCACATAAAATGCTCTAAGTGCTCTAGTCGGTGGACCGCGTCCACAGTACCGAGGCTAGCGTCGACTTCCGGAGCATTACACTATGGGTAGCTATCCCACAGTTCCCGCAGTCTCTGCCGCCCATTGGAATTCTGGGTTGAGATCCCAATGCCTGAATGATGCAAAACAGTGTCATGGGGGGGTTCTGGGTACATGTCGTCAGGCCCCTCCCCCTCCGTCAGAGCACTGGCAGACAATAGATTCGCGCCTTTTTACCTGGGTTACCTGTGCAGACAACATACCACGGCAAGCATAGAGCCCGCTCAGATCAGCTCACCGTCACCATATGTCATCTGGGTGCCGGCAGACGTGGTACTGCATTGCTACACAGCAGCAGCAGCAGCTAACTGCCTTTTGGCGGAAGATGGTGCAGCATGACTGGTAGCCGTGGGGCTGGCAGCTGTAGGGCTGCATTGCACCAGCCCCTTGCCTTTTGGTAAAAGATGGTATATTACGACTGGTAACCGTCGTCGTCATACTGCAGTGGCTGTCAATCATGGGCACCTGAGCAGACATGCTACTGTCTCGATGATGATGGCTATCAGTCATAGTATGCTACTTTCTGCCAATCGCCTAGTATTGTCTGCTAAGCACCCAGAAGAGGCCGAGGGCGATCTGGGTGCTGGCAGACGTGGGGCTGGCAGACGTGGGGCTGCATTGCTACACAGCAGCAGCCCCTTGCCTTCTGGTAGAAGATGGCATATTATGACTGGTATCCATCGTCATCGTACTGCAGTGGCTATCAGTCATGCTGCACCGTCGGCTGCCAGCTTAAGATGTAAAAAATAGATTTGTTCTGTATTCATTTGCTTCCCCTCCCTCCGTGAAATCAACGGCCTGCTAAACCCAGGGTTTTCAGTTTAATCTTTGGGGGGACCATTCTGTGTGACAGTTGTTTGTGTTTCTCCCTGATGCACAGCCACCTTTCTTGATTTTAATTCTCTGTACCTGTATGCCATGTCGTCACTTGGCCTTCCCTCCCTCCCTCCTTCCCCTGGTCCGTCAGATACTAGTTTTGCGCCTTTTTTCAGACCAGGCGCCATAGCTAGCACTGGGATCATGGAGCCCGCTCAGATCACCGCAGCAATTATGAGCACTATGAACACCACGCGCATTGTCCTGGAGTATATGCAGAGCCAGGACATGCCAAGGCGAAACCCGGACCAGCCGAGGAGGCGATTGCAGCGCGGCGACAAGAGTGATGAGGAAATTGACATGGACATAGACTTCTCACAAGGCACAGGCCCCAGCAATGTGGAAATCATGGTGTTACTGGGGCAGGTTCATGCCGTGGAACGCCGATTCTGGGCAAGGGAAACAAGCACAGACTGGTGGGACCGCATCATGTTGCAGGTGTGGGACGATTCCTAGTGGCTGCGAAACTTTCACATGCGTAAGGGCACTTTCATGGAACTTTGTGACTTGCTTTCCCCTGCCCTGAAGCGCCAGAATACCAGGATGAAAGCAGCTCTCACAGTTGAGAAGCGAGTGGCAATAGCCCTGTGGAAGCTTGCAACGCCAGACAGCTACCGGTCAGTCGGGAATCAATTTGGAGTGGGCAAATCTACTGTGGGGGCTGCTGTGATCCAAGTTGCCAGGGCAATGAAAGACCTGGTGATATCAAGGGTAGTGACTCTGGGCAACGTGCAGTCAATAGTGGATGGTTTTGCTGAAATGGGATTCCCAAACTGTGGTGGGGCCATAGACGGAACCCATATCCCTATCTTGGCACCGGAGCACCAAGCCACCGAGTACATAAACCGCAAGGGGTACTTTTCAATGCTGCTGCAAGCCCTGGTGGATCACAAGGGACGTTTCACCAACATCAACGTGGGATGGCCAGGAAAGGTACACGATGCTCGTGTCTTCAGGCACTCTGCTCTGTTTCGAAAGCTGGAGGAAGGGACTTTCTTCCCGGACCAGAAAGTAACCGTTGGGGATGTTGAAATGCCTATCGTGATCCTTGGGGACCCAGCCTACCCCTTAATGCCATGGCTCATGAAGCCGTACACAGGCAGCCTGGACAGGAGTCAGGACCTGTTCAACTACAGGCTAAGCAAGTGCCGAATGGTGGTGGAATGTGCATTTGGATGTTTAAAAGCGCGCTGGCACAGCTTACTGACTCACTCAGACCTCAGTGAAAAGAATATCCCCATTGTTATTGCTGCTTGCTGTGCGCTCCACAATATCTGTGAGAGTAGGGGGAGACATTTATGGCGGGGTGGGAGGTTGAGGCAAATCGCCTGGCTGCTGATTACGCGCAGCCAGACACCAGGGCGGTTAGAGGAGCACAGCAGGGTGTGGTGCGCATCAGAGAAGCTCTGAAAACGAGTTTTGTGACTGGCCAGGCTACGGTGTGAAACTTCTGTTTCTTTGTCCTTGATTAACCCTCCGCCCCCCCCACCCGGTTCACTCTACTTCCCTGTAAACCAACCACCCCACCCTCCCCTCCCCACTTCGAGCACCGCTTGCAGAGGCAATAAAGTCATTGTTATTTCACATTCATGCATTCTTTATTAATTCCTCACACAACTAGGGGGATAATTGCCAAGGTAGCCCGGGATGGGTGGGGGAGGAGGGAAGGAAAAGGACACACTGCATTTTAAAACTTTAACTCTTATTGAAGGCCAGCCTTCTGATGCTTGGGCAACCATGTGGGGTGGAGTGACTGGGTGGCCGGAGGCCCCCCCACCGTGTTCTTGGGCGTCTGGGTGAGGAGGCTATGGAACTTGGGGAGGAGGGCTGTTGGTTACGCAGGGGCTGTAGCGGCGGTCTCTGCTCCTGCTGCCTTTCCTGCAGCTCAACCATACGCTGGAGCATAGCAGTTCGATGCTCCCACAGACGGAGTATCGACTCTTGCCTTCTGTCTGCAAGCTGACGCCACCTATCATCTTCAGCCCGCAATTTGCTCTGTTCATCTCGCGATTCAGCCCGCCACCTCTCCTCTCGTTCATATTGTGCTTTTCTCATGTCTGACATTGACTGCCTCCACGCATTCTGCTGTGTTCTATCAGCATGGGAGACATCTGGAGCTCCGTGAACATATCGTCCCGCGTCCTCCGTTTTCTCTTTCTAATGTTCACTAGCCTCTGTGAAGGAGAAACATTTGCAGCTGGTGGAGGAGAAGGGAGAGGTGGTTAAAAAAGACACATTTTAGAGAACAATGGGTACACTCTTTCGTTACAAGGTCGCATTTTTCCTCTTATAGTGAGGGCCTGCCGGTTTGCTGTGAGAGATCACTCACGCAGTGCCAGGCAACAGATTTCGGCTTGCAGGCAGCCATGGTAAGCCACAGTCTTTTGCCTTTTTTAACCTTCTTAACATGTGGGAATGGTTTCAAACAGCAGCGCCCTCATTTCCCATATCAAGGATGAATTGGGTTGGCCATTTAAAATGGGTTTTCAATGTAAAAGGAGGGGCTGCAGTTTCCGGGTTAACATGCAGCACAAACCCAACTAAACCCCCTCTCCCCCACACAGCCAATTCTCTGGGATGATCACTTCACCCCTCCTCCCCCCACCGCGTGGCTAACAGCGGGGAACATTTCTGTTCAGAAGAGCAGGAACGGGCACCTCTGAATGTCCCCTTAATAAAATCACCCCATTTCAACCAAGTGACCGTGAATGATATCACTCTCCTGAGGATAACAAAGAGCGATAAGGAATGGATGTTGTCTGCATGCCAGCAAACACCAGGACCATACGCTACCATGCTTTGTTATGCAATGATTCCAGACTACGTGCTACTGGCCTGGCGTGGTAAAGTGTCCTACCATGGCGGACGGGATAAGGCTGCCCTCCCCAGAAACCTTTTGCAAAGGCTTTGGGAGTACATGAAGGAGAGCTTTCTGGAGATGTCCCTGGAGGATTTCCGCTCCATCCCCATACACGTTAACAGACTTTTCCAGTAGCTGTACTGGCCGCGATTGCCAGGGCCAATTAATCATTAATAATTAAACACGCTTGCTTTTAAACCCTGTGTAATATTTACAAAGGTACACTCACCAGAGGTCCCCTGTGTGCCCTCAGGGTGTTGGGTGAGTTCGGGGGTTACTGGTTCCAGGTCCAGGGTGACAAACATATCCTGGCTGTTGGGGAAACCAGTTTCTCCGCTTCCTTGCTGCTGTGAGCTACCTACATTACCTCCATCCTCATCTTCCTCGTTCCCCGAACCCTCTTCCCTGTGTGTTTCTCCAGTGAGGGAGTCATAGCACACGGTTGGGGTAGTGGTGGCTGCACCCCCTAGAATGGCATGCAGCTCCGCGTAGAAGTGGCAAGTTTGTGTCTCTGCCCCGGAACTTCCGTTTGCTTCTCTGGCTTTGTGGTAGGCTTGCTGTAGCTCCTTAATTTTCACGCGGCACTGCTGTGTGTCCCTGTTATGGCCTCTGTTCTTCATGGCCTTGGAGACCTTTTCTAATACTTTGCCATTTCTTTTACTGCTACGGAGTTCAGCTAGCACTGATTCATCTCCCCATATGGCGAGCAGATCCCGTACTTCTCCTGTTCGGTCCATAATGGAGCTCTTTTGCGATCCTGGGACTCCATCACAGTTACCTCTGCTGATGAGCTTTGCATGGTCACCTGTGCTCTCCACGCTGGGCAAACAGGAAATTAAATTCAAACGTTCGCGGGGCTTTTCCTGTCTACCTGGTCAGTGCGTCTGAGTTGAGAGTGCTGTCCAGAGCGGTCACAATGAAGCACTGTGGGATACCTCCCGGAGGCCAATAACGTCCAATTCCGTCCACACTACCCCAATTCCGACCCGCAAAGGCCGATTTTATCGCTAATCCCCTCGTTGGAAGTGGTGTAAAGAAACCGGTTTAAAGGGCCCTTTAAGTCGAAAGAAAGGGCTTCGTCGTGTGAACGTGTCCAGGCTTAATTCGATTTAACGCTGCTAAAGTCGACCTAAACTCGTAGTGTAGACCAGGCCTCAGTTAGTGACAGGTGTGTGAGTACTGGCTGTGTTTTAAATCAGTGGTCTGTGTGTTGCAAACAATACTGCTTCTGTAAAATGTTGTATTTAAACTTCACAGATATGACCTTGGGAGTCCAGCCTCCCTCTTTGTTATCGGCGGCTGAACGGCTGCACAGAATTAGAAAGCGGCCAAGAAGAACTAAGGAGGACTTTCTGTGTGATGTTATGATGCACTCTGTGGCCAAAAGCCAAGAATTGAAGAAGTGGCTGGACAGCGAGAAGAGGGACCGAAAGGAGAACACGGCGTGCCAGAATGAAACCATGGAGCAGCTCTTAAATGTTATGGAGCACCAAGCAGACATGCTCCAGGTGCTACTAGCACTGCAAACTGAGCGGCTCCATGCCCACCCTCCCCTGCAGCCGCTGTTGCAAAACTCTTTTCCATGCACCTCCCAGACTCCGCCAACACACTGTTATCAACCTCCTGGCTCCAGTCTGTAATCACTGCATTCCACTCTTGCCCCGTCACAGTCCAGCCCTGCAGACTCCCAGTACCTACTGCATTCAACACCCATCCCTCTGCAGTTTAGCTGAAGTACAGTACCTGCTGCATTGTACTCCAAAGGAGAAGGTTGTATATGATACCTGGACATACACAAATCTTTAACCGTTCCAGAACCCCACCTCCTCCTGGGATCCTCCCTTCCCCCATCCCCCTCAGTGCTGATGTGTTTTTTTGTTTGTCTCTCTCCTCCGGTTGTTGTTTTTTAATAAAAAAATAGTTTTGGTTTGAAAGCAACCTTTATTCCATTAACTGAAAGCAAACAGAGACCTGCAAAGCAACTGGCAATTTTCTTACACTTTCATAGTGCATCGTCTGCACCAATCACAATCACCTCCTAGCATTACAAGCACTGCGCTCCCGAGCATAGCAACAAATATTAGTGGCTTTCAGCTTCAAATTGCTGCCTCAAGGCATCCCTGATCCTTATGGCCCTACGCTGCGCCCCTCTAATAGCCCTGGTCTCTGGCTGTTCAATTTCAGCCTCCAGGCACTGAGCCTCAGTGATCCAGCCCTGAGTGATGCTTTTACCCTTCTCTTCACAAATATTATGGAGCGTACAGCACGCGGCTATAAGCATAGGAATATTGTCATCAGCCAGGTCCAGCCTCCCATATAGGCAGTGCCAGCAGGCCTTAAAACGACCAAAAGCACACTCAACAGGCATTCTGCAGTTGCTCAGCCTGTTGTTAAACCGCTCCTTGCTGCTGTCAAGGTGCCCCGTGTATGGCTTCATGAGCCACAGAATTAAGGGGTAGGCAGGGTCTCCCAGGATCACAATGGGCATTTCAACTCCCCCTATAGTGATCTTCTGGTCTGGGAAAAAAGTCCCTGCTTGCAGCTTCCTGAACAGGCCAGTGTTCTGAAAGATGCATGCGTTATACACCTTTCCAGACCAGCCTGCGTTAATGTCCGTGAAATGCCCATGGTGATCCACAAGCACCTGGAGAACCATTGAGAAATACCCCTTCCGATTAATGTACTTGGTGGCTATATGGTCTGATGCCAGAATTGGAATATGCATGCCATCTATCGCCCCTCCGCAGTTAGGGAAGCCCATTTGTGCAAAGCCATCCACAATGTCACACACATTGCCCAGAGTCATGGTCTTTTGGAGCAGGATGTGCTTAATGGCCCTGCACACTTCTGTCAACAGGAGACCAACGGTCGACTTTCCCACTCCGAACTGGTTAGTGACCGATCAGTAGCAGTCTGGAGTAGCCAGCTTCCACAGTGCAATCGCCACGCACTTCTTCAACAAGAGGGCAGCTCTCATTCTCGTGTCCTTGCGCCGCAGGGTAGGGGCAAACTCATCACACAGTCCCATGAAGGTGGTTTTCCTTATCCGAAAGTTCTGCAGCCACTGCTCGTCATCCCAGATGTGCATTGCGATATGATCCCAAAACTCAGTGCTTGTTTCCCGAGCCCAAAAGCAGCATTCCACTGTGGTCAGCACCTTCATGAATGCCACAAGCAATCTTGTGTCGTAGCTACTATGTGTGGCAAAATCAATGTCATACTCCTCTTGCCTTTGTAGTTTAAGGACTAACTCCACTGCCACTCGTGACGTGTTAGTCAGAGTAAGCAGCATATTGGTCAACAGTGCAGGATCCATTCCTGCAGCCTGAAGAGGCAGATCACCCAGTACACAAACCATTGAAAGATGGTGCCAAATGTGGACAGAAGCACAAAGGATTGCTGGGATGCGAAGCAATGCATCATGGGGGATTGGGACAGGACCCAGGATGCCCTGTGACCCCCTCTGTCTTCCCACAACTCTTAGCGGCAGAAAAGAAAGAGGTGCTCTGTGGGATAGCTGCCCAGAGTGCACTGCTCCAAATACCGCTTCAAGTGCTGCAAATGTGAACATGCTATTGCGCAGACAGCTGACAGTGTGCTCACACACAGTGGTTTCCCTTCAGTGCTCTCTGAGTGGCGCTGTAACTGCCGGTGCTGTAACTTCTCCAGTGTAGACATACCCAAAGAGATGAGATTTCCTCCCACGCCACCACACTCCCTGGCATCCTGTGTCTGGAGGGATGGTAAAAGCCTTATGTTGTGGGTGACAAGCACTTGTATGGCACATTGTAAATAAAGAACATGGTGTTGACCTTGCCACAGGAGTGTGTGAGGGCTGTTAGCAACCAGCAGTGCAGGATGAGGGAACCTGGCCCCATTACAAGAAGGGGCTCGCCCAGTATGTTGCACCCTGTGGTGAAGGAGAAAGACTAGAGAGGGGAGCTGATGAGAAGGTGTGCCAGACCAGGCAGCATGAAGAAACTGATGTGCTGGGTAGCAGAACAGCAAAAGGAGTTGCAGAAAACCCTCCAAGAGTTTCAGAAGACCCAGTGACAAGAGATACTGTCCTTGTGTGACATTCTGTACCCCAAAGCAATGCCCTGGAACTCCCATTTTCACCATGGTGATATGATTATGATATAATTATGATGTATCTTGTACAAATATGTCATGTGAGGTGTCAATGGAAAAGTTATCGTTCGCTGAATATGATTATTCTATTTCTGTGTATGTATCATTTTTGCATCTGAAGTTATGAATATTAAGTATGTGTCTGTATTTCAAAGGTATTTGCTCCTTTGGTAACTCCCACAAAGTAGTTTACATCCAGCCTAGCCAGCACATTGTGAATAGTCTATAGTTAATGGCCCACCAATGAATATAATGGGCCATGGAAGAAGCTTATCTTCACCCGAGGAATTTTCCTGTGGATGTGGCAGCCAATGTATGAATAATGGCTGCTATGACTCATTGAAGCATGCAAGGGCATGTGACTAGATCATGTGATACTGGACTCCATCTTATGCCTATACTTTTCAACAAACTGTGCTGGGGACTTTGCTTGGAACAATGAAGTTCCCTCCACATGGAAGAAGCTATAAAAGGGGGAAGTGACATCATCATTTGGCCTCACTCCCCCCACAACTCAACACCTGGAAAGACATCTGGAAAACAAAGGACTGAGCTTGGGAGGGGGTCCCAGTTGGGAAAGAAGGAATCCAAGCCTGTATATGGAAGACTGGTGGACTATTTGTACCATCAGGGTGTTGGTGTCACTAGGCATCACCCTAGGTAACTCGGGGGGTTGGAAGACCACGAGAGTCGATGAAGCCCCCCCGCTCTAGGCCAAAGTGAACCAAAGCCCCTGCATGTTAAACTTTACTAACCTCACAGGCCAGCAGCTGGGAAGCGGTAGTGATAAGGGGAACCTACATGCTTCTAGCTGAAGGACAAGATTACTTGCAGAAAGGAACAGTGCGAACAAGCTGCACAGCCAAGGTCATTTAATGTAACTGCTGCAAAGGGAGGAAGGGGGGGTAGGGAAGAAAGGGGGGAGGAAGAAAAGAATAAAAAGGGAAAAACTGCTTGTATCAGTGCGCTTGATTTGAGACATGCTGGTCTCCTAGTGCCTATTCAGAGCTCTTGAATAAACTTTGTCTGCTTCTCCACCCTGGTGTGTTCATTGGCGTGAAGCACACCGGGCAACGAACCCCGCTGTTGCCCCCTCGGGCCCTCTGTGCCGGCAACAAGGGTGAAACGCTGCTTGATTCAAATCCTGTTTAGTTTATAGAACTTAGATTGCAGTTTTGTTTTATTTTTTAGGTAATCTACTTTGATCTGTACACTTAATACTTATAATCACTTAAAATCTATCTTTCTGTAGTTAATAAATCTGTTATATATTTTTTACCTAAAACAGTGTGTTTGAAGTGCAAAGGGAAATCTGTTCAGGAACGGGGGCTGGTGCATTGTCCTCTTCCCATTGAGGGAAGGGTGGACGGGGTTAAAAACTTTCACTGGTCAGGCTTTTGACCAAGGCAAGTCAGTACAGCTCTAGGGTTCTAGGCTGGGGAGCTGGGAAAACTGGCTCTCTATTGTTGGTTCATGAGTGATGAGGAGACGCATTCATGTAACTGCACCTGGGTGTGTCCCTGTCTGTAAATGTCTAAGTGAAGGATCAGAAGAGGGTCTGCAGCTTATCACATCACAGTGTGAGAGGGGGCCCAGGCTGATGAGACAGAGGGCTGAGCGGTACCCCAGTTCCAGGTTGTACCCCAGGGAAGTACGTCACACCTGGCTATTCTGGCAAGAAGAAGAAGAACAGCTCCTACAGCAACTTATTACATTTCAGGTACAGTTGCAACAACAGCTCATGGAAAAACAGATGAGTCCCCTGGAAGGGGCTGATAACCAGGAGGTGGGTATGGGATTGTGTAAAATAGGGCTGAAGGATGACTCCAACACCTTTTTGTTAAAATTTGAGGGGGCGATATCAGGAGCAGGCTTGCAAAGGGAATATGGGTCCTCTGATTGGCTCTCCACCTTGCATAAGCAGAAGCTGCATATATGGTGTTGAGGGATGCACAAGCAGCTGGGTTGTGCCATCAGCACATGGGGGTCACAGCAATCCCTACTGTGTGGTGGATGCCATTTCGCTCCACACAGTGTGACCTCACATGTACAGTGCACACAAGAATACATGGAGGATTTCATATTGTAGAGCAAAATGGTGTCCTCCATGTGGTATAGAATCATAGAATCATAGAATATCACGGTTGGAAGAAACCTCAGGAAGTCATCTAGTCCAAGCCCCTGCTCAAAACAGGACCAATCCCCAACTAAGTCATCCCAGCCAGGGCTTTGTCAAGCCTGACCTTAAAAACCTCTAAGGAAGGAGATTCCACCACCTCCCTAGGTAACACATTCCAGTGCTTCACCACCCTCCTAGTGAAAAAGTTTTTCCTAATATCCAACCTAAACCTCCCCCATTGCAACTTGAGACCATTACTCCTTGTTCTGTCATCTGGTACCACTGAGAACAGTCTAGATCCATCCTCTTTGGAATCCCCTTTCAGGTAGTTGAAAGCAGCTATCAAATCCCCCTTCATTCTTCTCTTCTGAAGATTAAATAATCCCAGTTCCCTCAGCCTCTCCTCATAAGTCATGTGCTCCAGCCCCCTAATCATTTTTGTTGCCCTCCGCTGGACTCTTTCCAATTTTTCCACATCCTTCTTGTAGTGTGGGGCCCCAAACTGGACACAATACTCCAGATGAGGCCTCACTTGTACAGTGTCTGCTCTGTGGAGGATCCCGTTTTGCTCTGCCCACTCCATTCCACCACCTAGACAAGGAAAATAGTTTCCACCTATGTATTTTTGTGAGCCCATCAGCACAGCCATGTGTGCGCTCAGCAGTTTGGGCAATACATCCATTGGTTTTAAATTTGCCTTGAGTTATATTAAATCAATAAAGGTTTTATCATGTACAACTCATCTTAAATTTAATGAGCTAAGACCCACTAATAAAATTAATTATTAATAATATCTTTACACAAACACACTGCATTCATTTCCTTGGTTACAGGACATTCATTTTCTACCACTACACTTCAACATCAAAGTAAGAGCACAACACATCCCTGACTACCCCATGTCCCTAGTCACTTGAGGCACCTTGTAGAGGCCCCTTGTTTGGCTGTTCATAACATACAGAAAGTCCCTCCCCCCGCAGCCATCACTGAGGAGCTCGCCCTGGCTCTCACAGGTCTTTTTCAAAACACATCATGCACCTATCACAAGATGCAGATATTGCTCAGCAGCCTCCAGCCTTGTCAGGAAACTCCTCCTCCTTCCCTTCAGTCTTCCAAACCCCCATTCTACTGACAATCTGCAGTTGCTTACGGCAGCAGTTCTCAAACTGTGGGTTGGAACCCCAAAGTGGGTCATTAGACTTGCTGGGACCCCTGGCTGAAGCTGAAACCCGAGCTCTGGCCCCTTCTCCCCCTACCTGGAGCAGCAGGGTCATGTAGTAACTTTACTGTCACAAGGGGGTTGCAGTGCAATGAAGTTTGAGAACTCCTGGCTTAGGGGATAGTTAAACAGCTCCTTTCTCCTGTTCAAGTGTCCAGAAAAATGGTTCGGAAGCTGTCTCCCAGAATGACAGGAGTGTGGGGTAGAAAGGAGTTGGATGCCAGGCAATTTTCAAAGTAAAATGACCGGAAGAACCAAACAATTATCAAACTTGATAATTGGGAGAAAGGACAATTAATTAGATTGCATTACAAATTACTTGCTTTGTTACCAGAGAACTGATGGGACTGTTACCCCAGAAATTGATCTAGCTAATCGCAGCCATATTATATGCATTCAGCCACCATTAATTAATAAAATAGAACACCACAAGTTAAAGGTTAATTTGGACAAACAGGGCTTTTGGAGGCAAGGTCAAATACTAGCTGCAGATTTGCAGTTTCTGCTAATCAGATTGAGAGGAAGGGAGAAAAGAGTCAACAAATTATGAGACTGAAAGAAAATAAGTGGATGGAGACCTTGAGTTTGGGCACCTTTGATATAGAAGCTTATTATGGTAAAGGTTGTTAGGAATATTTTATTGATGAGTAGTTTATTGAAGTTAGGAGAAGTGATAACCCAGTAGGGGTCACTATGAGCTGTGTGTTTTGTACAAGCTAGTTATAAAAAGACTAGATAATAGAGTATACTTTGGAGCAGTTCTCTGAATCTATCTGACACCTTACTCCCCAGCAGGGAAATGACTGGCCATTGCTGACCTGCTGCTAATTAATCAATACCATCTCAGATTTTAGGTAATTATTTGGGATGTCCTAAACCTATTGCTTATGTCTCTGTGTGCTTAAATATAATAATAGTAGTTTTAGATAAGAGCACACTTACTTGTATACCTTTTCATCAGCCAGAAATGCTGTGTTGTCATTGATTTATTGCTAACACCACCTGGAATTAAACACTAATTTGGGTTAAAAACCCTGGGTGACAGATTTTCATATGACTAGTCCAGGAAAACCAAATCAACAAATGGAATTATTGATAATGGTTATTACTGAGACCTAACTCAGAGAGAAACCATATAAAATTACAAATGATTCTTTTTCCTATACACTACGGGATTTCCCAAAATTAACAATTGAACTTGGATTTAAAATAAATACTTTTTTATTTATGTAATTAAAAATGATAGAAAAAAACAATAATTAAATCAAGAAGTATTATGCAAATGAAATATGCCACATACAAATGGTAAATAAAATGAGTGATACAATGTAGCAAGTCTTAAGAAACCCATTAATGAAACATGAAATTATAAAATAGAAAGTAAATTAAAACAAAGTTTATTAACTATATAGAGTGGACTAATGTTATAAAACAGATTATAAAAATGCAAAAAGCTGTGAGCTTTAACCACAATGGTATTAAAACAACAAGGAGTCTGGTGGCACCTTAAAGACTAACAGATTTATTTGGGCATAAGAAATCTGTTAGTCTTTAAGGTGCCACCAGACTCCTTGTTGTTTTTGTAGATACAGATTAACACGGCTACCCCCTGATACTTGACACAATGGTATTAAAGAATCAACTCAATGAAATAATTAGACTACAACTAAATCTTAGCCTGATATTGACATTTAAACTAAAAAAAAAATAATAATAAAAAAATTGGATGAAACTAGATAGGTTGGATAGGACAATATAAATGCAAGTAGCGTTAACAAAAGCTAGCAAAACCATTACTACTACTTTTGTCTTAAGCAAGTAATAGTCTGAGTAGTAGCATGATTCTTAAGGCAAATTCACAGTCATATGATTACTCCAGCTCATAATTCAGCGGTGTTTAGACATGAGTCTAGCTGAAAATGGTTGTAATAACGTACAAAAGCTGGGGTAAAAGAAACAACCAATGTGATTATTATACAAAAGTGCGTAGCAGAGAGGATTAGCTCTGATTTAGTGAAATGAATAGGCAATTTTACAAGTGGGAACATTCAGAAAGCAGTTTGATTAATCCAGGTATTGAAATTAAAGTTAAGCAAAGAAGTTGAGGGAATGTTCTTAGGGAATTGATAGGGAAACAGTGTACTGCAGGGATAACCTGGTGTTTGAGTTAATCAGAAGAAGAAAAATAGACTATTAAAGCTAATTCCATAAAACAATGGGTAAATACTGTGAAGTTCATATATAGAAAGAGAAAAATCACAAAGTACTCTGGTTTTGTTATTTAAATTAGGGAACGGAAAAAATAGACACTATCTAAAATTCCAGTACCAAGATTGGAATGAGGTTAGTGTGGAATATAAGCTATGAACACATTTGATAACTGTGCAGTTTAAAACACACAATGCAACTGAAGGTAGCGAAAAAGTATTCTAATGCTTAGGACACATAAAGATTGACGCCAGATTTTGATGTTGGAAACAGGTTTTCTCATTCACACATACACATGGGGCTGGCCTTAGGGAAAACTGTGCCCTGGGTGAACTTGTATTTTGGCACCCCTGGCCCCTGTGGGCACAGTGCTGCCCCCCATTGCCCCAGGGCCCTGTGGGCTCCCCATCCCCATCACCCCTAGTACCTGTGGGCTCCCCATGCTCCCATTATCCTTGGCCCCTCTGGGCTCCCTGGGCTCCTCCCCCTCCCAGAGTCCTGCTGCCTCCCCCGCAGTGCTTAATTTGTATTGACAGTGGTGCCAGGAACTGATCCTGCAACCTTCATGAGTTCATTGGTGTTAAGTGTATGAATAAGAACTCCTTGGAGAGTAAAGGTATTAGGATCAAATCTTTGGGTCCTACTGATAGGAAGGGTTAGGGGAGAAAGGGGCGCAGGAGGGGAGCGAAGAGGTTAAGGGAGAAGGGGGCACAGGAGGGGCTAGGGGAGATGGGGCTATTCATTATTATTGTGTATTTTTATAAAGAATTTCAGACACACAGCTCAGATTAGATGCCCGGAAATCATACCCAATGCTATCAGTGAGTACCATCACTCATGCTCTTGAGAATAAAGAAAGGGAAGGAGAGAAGCCAGGAAGACAGAGGAGGAGAGGGACCCATCTTGTGCTTGTACAGACACACTTTGTCACTGGCCTGAATTTATCCAACTTCTGATTCCTGCAACTGGATCTCATTCTCACTTTAGATTGCTTAACCTTCTCCTGGATAAACTAAATAGATTGAGGAGCTCCTTAAGTTTCTCACTCTAAGGCAGATTTTCCAGACTTCAGAGCATTTATGGGTCACTTTTATAAGCCTCTTTCCAATTTGCCAACATTCTTCTCAAAGTGTGGACACCAGAACTGGACACAGTATCCAGTAATAGTCTTCCAATGCATCAAACAAAAGAAAAGCCAGGTTGGCTGACTCATCTGAGGTTAAAGGCTAAAGCCCAGGTGCTGCTTTCACTCAAGGTGGTAACCTGTAACCTTTGCAATAAGGATGCAGGTGTGATGAAGTGGGAATTTTCTGTAATATTGTTATGAATTCTATGAGCCTCAGTTTCCCTTATATGCTGCATTGTTACCCAGTTGAAGGAAAAGGGCAGTTTGGCAGATTAAAATCCCACTGGAGTTGTCTACAGACTACACGAACCAGGCAGAGGAAAAGACTAGCTAATGAAGGAGAAACAGAGATCAGGAACAGGTTTGCTGAGTTGGAAAATGAAGAAGGGGAACAGCAGGCAGTAACCGAAGGAGGGAGGCAAGGAAGAAGAGAAGGCGGCTAGTCCTATAAGAAGAGGGGAAAAGCCAATGAAGATACCCAGAGTTCAGAGTCCCAGAAGGATACAGGATGACTTGCAGAAGACTGCAAGGGAGAATAAAAAACAAGAGGACTTGCAGCCAGAAAGAACAGGAGGAAGGCCAGAGAATCATGCCAACACCAGGAAGAGGCAGGTCTATGTGATTGGGGACTCCCTACTAAGAAGAACAGACAGGCCTATCACCAGAACTGATCAGGAGAACAGAATGGTGTGCTGTCTGCCAAGAGCTAATATATGGAATGTGGACCTGAGGCTGAAGAAGATCCTAATGGGAGCAGGAAAGAATCCACTGATTGTCCTCCATGTGGCAACAAATGATACAGTTAGATTCTGGCTGGAACATATCAAGGCTGGGGAAGACGCTTAAGGAAATGGAGGCTCAGGTGATCTTCAGTGGGACTATCTCTGTCCCTAGAGGAGGAAAAAGAACGCAAGATAAGATTATGATGATCAACAGATGGCTCAGGCAATGATGCTATGAGGTCTTTGAGATGTTTGACCACTGGGAGGCATTCATGAACACAGGACTGTTCTTATGGGATGGACTCCACTTGAGTAGGGAGGGAAATAGACTTTTGGGATAGAGATTGGCAAAAATGATTAAGAGAGCTGCAAACTTGGATCTCAGTGGAGACAGTTGGGAGATGCTCATGTAATCTGTGCATCTTTTAACATTGAGAGGGAAATCAAGTAAGAAAGGATGCAGCAATGGAGAAAGGAACAGCAGTGAGTGAGGTGTGATGGGGTTGCCAGGGTGCAAACTGGACTGTGGAACCACTAAGCCCCCAAACCCACCAACCTGGGCTCCCTCTCACACTGTCAAGCTACAACCTGACAGGCACTGCACTTACACAAACATCAACAGGCAGGGACACACCCAACCGTGTTACCTGAATCATCTCACAGCCATTCATGAACTATCAATAGGCTCCAACCAATTCCCCCCAGCTCTGCTCCCCAGAACTCTACCGTCTTTGCAGTGGTCAGAAGCCTGGCCAGTGTAAGCTCATTACCTAGTTCACCACTCTGACAAAAGGGTAGTGGATGTGCCACAGCCCTTGTTAACCTGAGCTGAGATTTCCCAAGCACATCAACCAAAACATACTGTTTTCGGTAAAATATAAAACAGATTTATTAATTACAGAAAGATAGATTTTAAGTGATTATAAGAGATAGGAATAAAGGTCAGAGATAGTTACCTTAAGAAAATTAAAAGTAAACATGGCTTCTAAATCCTAAATTTTAGTCTAAGCAATAGTTGAATCAAACAATGTTTCACCCTGATGGATTGTACAAGCAGGTTACAGGCTGGGATCACCTTCCAATCTGGGACCACCCTTCCCCAGTTCAAAGTCTTTTTCCTCCAGACGTTCTTCCAGGTGTTGAGTTGGGGGAGGGTGGGGGAGGGAGAGGCCAAGTGACAATGTCACCGTCTCTTATATTTTCTTCCAGCTTGCTGGAAAGATCTTTGGTGTGACATGGCAGTCCCCATTGGTCAAGCAGTCACCATTGCATATGTGCTCTCTCTAAGAAGTTGGGAGAGTGGATTCCCTTTAATGGGCCATCAGCACATATCTGGTTGGCCCTTTGTTGAAATTGAAAGGTTGGCTGTGGGGATCTCCCAATCTCACAACCTATTTCAGTAACACATATAGAAATAGCTCCACATATAATGATAGCACGTATAATCCAACAGGATATTCATGTTCAAGGGAACATGACTTTTAAAATGATATTGTACAAGGCATACTTCGTACAAAACATCATAATTATATGAGAAAGGTCAATATGGGGGGTCCAGGGTGCTATTTTGTGGTACAGTATGTCACGGTAGAAGAATGGACATTGAGGAAGAATAAAGTTGATACCAGTCTAAGGGTACGACTACACTTACCTCCGGGTCCAGCGGCAGGCAATCGATGTTCTGGGATCGATCCCGGAAGTGCTCGCCGTCGACGCTGGTACTCCAGCTTGGCGAGAGGAGTACGCAGCATCGACGGGGGAGCCTCCCTGCCGCGTCTGGACCCGCGGTAAGTTCGGACTAAGGTACTTCGAATTCAGCTACGTTATTAACGTAGCTGAATTTGCGTACCTTAGTCCGAAGTGGGGGGTTAGTGTGGACCAGGCCAAATAGGCGATACTGGCAGTAGAAGGATTGTACCCAATTGGATGAGGAATATGGGCGAAGCCAAGCAGCAACAATTAAGTTGTTTGTATACCAGTGCAAGGATCCTGTATAACAAAATGGAGGAACTAGAACTACTGGTGCAGGAAGTGAAAGCAGATATTATAGGGATAACAGAAATATGGTGGAATAAGTAGTCATGACTGGAATACAGGTATTGAAGGGTTTGTGCAGTTCAGGAAAGACAAAAATAAAGGCAGAGGTGGTAGAGTAGCATTGTATTTTAAAGATGAGGTAGAGTGTAAAGAAATTAAAAGTTATGGAATGGATAAGACAGATTCTGTTTGGGCCAAAATTACTTTGGGAGAGAAAGCTACTAGAGGTTCCCCTGGCAGAGTGCTTGGGGTGTGCTACAGACCACCAGGATCTGATCTGCATATGGATAGAGACCTCTTTAATGTTTTAATGAATTAAATAATACCGGGAATTCTGTAATTATGGGAGACTTTAACTTCCTGGATATATATTGGTGGACAAATGTTACTAATAACAGTAGGGCCTAGATTTTCCTGGATTTGATATCTGACAGATTTCTTCACCAAATAGTTGCTGAACCAACAAGAGGTGATACCATTTTAGATTTGGTATTGGTGAGTAGTGAGGACCTCATAGAAGAGCTGGTTGTAGGAGATAAGCTTAATTTGAGTGATCATGAGCTAATTCAGTTTAAAATAAATGGAAGGATAAACAAAAATAGATCTGTAACTAGGGTCCTTGATTTCAAAAGGGCTGACTTTAAAAATTGAAGGGAATTAGTTAGGGAACTGGACTGGACTGAAGAACTCAAGAATCTGAATGTGGAGGAGGCTTGGAATTACTTTAAGGCCTGGTCTACACTGGGGAGTGCGGGGGGGGGGGAAGGGATCGATCTAAGATATGCAACTTCAGCTACAAGAATAGTGTAACTGAAGTCGATGTAGCTTAGATCGACTTCGATTGACTTACTTCGCGTCCTCGTGGCGCGGGAACGACGGCCGCTGCTCCCTTGTTGACTCCGCTTCCACCTCTCACCCTGGTGGAGTTTCAGAATCGACAGGGAGCGCATTCGGGGATCGATTTATCGCATCTAGACGAGACGCGATAAATCGATCCCCGATAGATCGATCACTACCCGCCAATCTGGCGGGTAGTGTGGACGTACCCTAAGTCAAAGTTGCAGAAGCTCTCTGAAGCCTGCATCCCAAGCAAGGGGACAATATTCATCGGGAAGGGCTGCAGACCAAGCTGGATGAGCAAGCATCTCAAACAGGTGATGAAGAGAAGCAGAAAGCCGACAAGGAAGGGAAGATGGGAGGGATACACAAGGAAAGCTAGCTCTTGGAGGTCAGAAAGTGCTGGGATGTAAAGTCTGAGGCCTTTTCCTGCAGCCATGCAGGAGAGCAGCAGCCATGAGACAAAAAGCACAAAGTCACATCTGCACATTCCATCTAAATTTCATTAAGATAATGCAATATCGGGCTGTTAAGAAGGGGATCCTGTCCTAATAGTACCCACCATCACCAGATAAAGAAGCAAATATTAAGATCTTTAAAGAAAACTTTCTTTGATGGCATTCTGTCTGGCAAGGAATCACCTATCAACAGCTGTGGGTATAAAATCTCTACTTTATTGTTTGTCTTTATGGTCCCCACTTTTCTATTGTTTATTTATATGGTTTTTGTCTGGTTCTGTGATTGTTTCTGTTTTGTTACATAACTAATTTTGCAAGGTGTAAATCAACTAAGGTGGTGGGGCATGATTGGGTAAAGAATTGTTTCTCAATATGTTAGGATGGTCAAATAATTATTTTGTAATACTTTAGTAAAATGATTGGTTAAGGAATAGCTAAGCAGGACTCAAGTTTCACTATATAAACTGGGGTCCAAAAGGAAGCTCTTTGGAACCAACTCCAAGATCAGAGCTGCCAGACCTCAACAGCTGCCAGCAAACAGAGCTGCAAACAGGGGAGTTTGAGTGGGAGTTTACAAGGGGAGTTTGGGGGGACGACTAAAAGAACCAGGCAGAAGAACAGACAGGCTAGTGAAGGGAGTGTGTGGTGGTCTGGCAGTGTTTTGGTGCTCGTTGGGGGTTTGTTTTGCTGTGGGTGGTGGTGTTTTAGTTTGGTTTGGTTTGGTTTGTGTTTCCTGGACTAACAGGACTTAGGTGAGAAGGCTATGACAGACACTGAGGCAGCAGTGATAGTGACCCAAGCAGTGGAAGACACAATGAAGATGACTGGATGTGGAAGCTGCGGCATGTACATGATCCTGGAGGGAGTACCTGAAAAGAGTTTCATCTGAATGAAGTGCCGCCTGATACAGCTGATGGAAGAAAAGATCCGAGGATTGGAGATGCAGGTGGAAACTCCGGTTGAGTTTAGAAGGGGGTTGAGCGGATGATGGAGCAAAGACATGAGGAGGCTGAAGGGAAAAGCTCAGACTTGCAGATGGAAGCAGGACCGAAAAAACTCTGAGGGGAGACTGCTGGGTGAGGAAAGTGGATAGTGGAAGCATGTGACTAAGAGAACCAGGCAGAGGAAAAGATGGGCTAGTGAAGGAGAAATGGAGCTCAGGAACAGGTTTGCAGAGTTGAAAAATGAAGAAGGGGCAAAGCAGGTGGTCGCTGAAGGTGAGAGGGCAAGGAAGAAGAGAAGAGCAGCTAGTTCTGAAGGAAGAGGGTAAGAGTCAATGGAGATAACAACACCAAATATGAGCCCCCAGAGGATACGGGATGGGTTGCGGAGGATTGCAAGGGACAATAGGAATTGAGAAGACTTACAGCCAGAGGGAACAGGGGATAGACCGGAGAATCACACCATCACCAGGAAAAGGCAGGTCTACATGATTGGGGACTCCTTACTGAGAAGAATAGACAGGCCTGTAACCAGAGTTGATCCAGAGAACAGAAGAGTGTGCTGTCTGCCAGGTGCTAAGATACGGGATGTGGACCTGAGGCTGAAGAGGATCCTAACGGGAGCGGGAAAGAATCCACTGATCATCCTTCATGTGGGAACAAATGATATGGTTAGATTCTCGCTGGAACGTATCAAGGGAGACTATGCCAGACTGGGGAAGACGCTTAAGGAAATCGAGGCTCAGATGATCTTCAGTGGGATCCTGCCTGTTCCTAGAGAAGGGCAACAAAGATGTGACAAGATTACAACGATCAACAGATGGCTCAGGCAGTGGTGCTATAAGGAGGGCTTTGGGATGTATGGCCACTGGGAAGCATTCATGAACAGAGGACTGTTCTCTTGGGATGGACTTCAACTGAGTAGGGAGGGTAATAGACTTCTAGGATGGAGGCTGGCACAACTGATTAAGAGAGCTTTAAACTAGGAATTTGGGGGAAATGGTTGGGAGATGTCCAGGTAATTGCCACACTGGATTTTAACACTGAGAAGGAAGAAAACAAAGTAAGAAAGGATACAGCCATGGGTAGGAGAATGGACATAAGGAAGAAGGGTAGTGTAGATACCAGTCTAATAGGTGATACTGGCAAAAATTAGGAGGTTTGTACACTAATGCGAGGAGCCTAGGTAACAAAATGGAGGAACTAGAGCTATTAGTGCAGGAAGTGAAACCAGATATTATAGGGATAACAGAAACATGGTGGAATAGAAGTCATGACTGGAGTACAGGTATTGAAGGGTATGTGTTGTTTAGGAAAAAGAGAAACAAAGGCAAAGGTGGTGGAGTAGCATTGTATATCAATGATGAAGTAGACTGTAAAGAAATAAGAAGTGATGGAATGGATAAGACAGTCTGTCTGGGCAAAAATCACATTGGGGAAGAAAGCTACTAGAGCCTCCCCTGGGATACTGCTTGGGGTGTGCTACAGACCGCCGGGATCCGATTTGGATATGGATAGAGACCTCTTTAATGTTTTTAATGAAGTAAATACTAATGGGAATTTGTGATCATGGGAGACTCTAACTTCCCAGATATAGACTGGAGGACAAGAGCTAGTAATAATAATAGGGCTCAGATTTTCCTTGATGTAATAGCTGATGGATTCCTTCACCAAGTAGTTGCTGAAACAATAAGAGGGGATGCCATTTTAGATTTGGTTTTGGTGGGTAGGGAGGACCTCACAGAAGAAATGGTTGTAGAGGACAGCCTTGGTTAGAGCCATCATTAGCTAATTCAGTTCAAACTAAATGGAAGGATAAACAAAAATAGATCTGTGACTAGGGTTTTTGATTTCAAAAGCGCTAACTTTAAAAAATTAAGGAAATTAGTTAGGGAAGTGGATTGGACTGAAGAACTTGTGGATCTAAACGCGGAGGAGGCCTGGAATTACTTCAAGTCAAGGTTGCAGAAACTATCAGAAGCCTGCATCCCAAGAAAGGGGAAAAAACTCATAGGCAGGAGTTGTAGACTAAGCTGGATGAGCAAGCATCTTAGAGAGGTGATTAAGAAAAAGCAGAAATCCTACAAGGAGTGGAAGATGTGAGGGATCAGCAAGGAAAAATACCTTATTGAGGTCAGAACATGTAGGTATAAAGTGAGAAAGGCCAAAAGCCATGTAGAGTTGGACCTTGCAAAGGGAATTAAAACCAATAGTAAAAGGCATATAAATAAGAAGAAAACAAAGAAAGAAGAAGTGGGACCGCTAAACACTGAGGATGGAATGGAAGTTAAGGATAATTTAGGCATGGCCCAGTATCTAAACAAATACTTTGCCTCAGTCTTTAATGAGGAGTTTAGGGATAATGGTAGGATGACAAATGGGAATGAGGATATGGAGGTAGATATTACCACATCCAAGATAGAAGCTAAACTCAACCAGCTTAATGGGACTAAATCGGGGGGCCCAGATAATCTTCATCCAAGAATATTAAAGGAACTGGCACATGAAATTGCAAGCCCATTAGCAAGAATTTTTAATGAAACTGTAAACTCAGGGGTTGTACCGTATGACTGGAGAATTGCTAACATAGTTCCTATTTTAATAAAGGGGAAAAAATTGATCTGGGTAACTATAGGCCTGTTAGTTTGTCATCTGTAGTATGCAAGGTCTTGGAAAATTTTTGAAGGAGAAAGTAGTTAAGGACATTGAGGTTAATGGTAATTGGGACAAAGTACAACATGGTTTTACAAAAGGTAGATCGTGCCAAACCAACCTGATCTCCCTCTTTGAGAAGGTAACAGATGTTTTAAACAAAGGAAATGCAGTGGATCTAATTTACCTCGATTTCAGTAAGGCATTTGATACAATTCCACCTGGGGAATTACTAGCTAAATTGGAAAAGATGAGGATCAATATGAAAACTGAAAGGTGGATAAGGAACTGGTTAAAGGGGAGACTGCAACGGGTCGTACTGAAAGGTGAACTGTCAGGCTGGAAGGAGGTTACTAGTGGAGTTCCTCAGGGATCGGTTTTGGGACCAATCTTATTTAATCTTTTTATTACTGACCTTGGCACAAAAAGTGGGAATGTGCTAATAAAGTTTGCGGATGACACAAAGCTGAGAGGTATTGCCAATACAGAGGGGGACCGGGATATCATACAGGAAGATCTGGATGACTTTGTAAACTGGAGTAATAGTAATAGGATGAAATTTAATAGTGAAAAGTGCAAGGTCATGCATTTAGGTATTAATAACAAGAATTTTTGTTCTAAACTGGGGACGCATCACTTGGAAGTAACAGAGGAGGAGAAGGTCCTTGGAGTATTGGTTATTCATAGGATGACTATCAGCCGCCAATGTGAAAAAAGCAAATGCGGTCTTGGGATGCATCAGGCGAGGTATTTCCAGTAGAGATAAGGAGGTGTTAGTACCGTTATACAAGGCACTGGTGAGATCTCATCTGGAATATTGTGTGCAGTTCTGTTCTCCCATGTTGAAGAAGGATGAATTCAAACTGGAACAGGTACAGAGAAGGGCTACTAGGATGATCCAGGGAATGGAAAACCTGTCTTTTGAAAAGAGACTCAAAGAGCTTGGCTTGTTTAGCCTAACCAAAAGAGGGCTGAGGGGAGATATGATTGCTCTCTATAAATATATCAGAGGGATAAATACCAGGGTGGGAGAGGAATTATTTAAGCTCAGTACCAATGTGGACACAAGAACAAATGGATATAAACTGGCCATCAGGAAGTTTAGACTTGAAATTAGACAAAGGTTTCTAACCATCAGCGGAGTGAAGTTCTGGAATAGCCTTCCAAGGGTATCAATGGAGGCAAAAGACATATCTGGCTTCAAGACTAAGCTTGATAAGTTTATGGAGGGAATGGTATGATTGGATAGTCTAATTGTGGCAATTAATTGATCTTTGACTATTAGCGGTAAATATGCCCAATGGCCTGTGATGGGACACTAAATAGAGTGGGAGCTGAGTTAATACTGAGAATTCTTTCCTGGGTGTCTGGCTGGTGAGTCTTGCCCACATGCTCAGTGTTTAACTGATCGCCATATTTGGGGTCGGGAAGGAATTTTCCTCCAGGACAGATTGGCAGAGGCCCTGGGGTTTTTCCCCTTCCTCTGCAATGTGGGGCACGGGTCACTTGCTGGAGGATTCTCTGCACTTTGAAGTCTTTAAACCACGAGCTGAGGACTTCAATAGCTCAGACATAGGTCCTGGGTTTGTTACAGGAGTGGGTGGGTGAGATTCTGTGGCCTGAGTTGTGCAGGAGGTCAGACTAGATGATCATCATGGTCCCTTCTGACCTTAAAGTCTATAACACCCTGCCAACTATATCGTGCAGAAGCTGGAGTTCCCGGATGACTTGATTCTGACTGGCCAGCCGGAAAAGTTTGTTTGCCTTATTGGAAATGGTGAGCATTGTATGCTTAGCGTGTGCATTCTGTTTTGGTGATTGTTAATAAATAAAGTTAAGGATATTATCATGTAATGCTCTTTCACTGATAAAAGACCCCACAAACCCATAGAGTGTAAGGTTATACCCTGAGCCCTAGGAACGGAGTAAGGGTGGTGCCTAAATTAAGAGGGTTATGCCTTGAGCCCTAGGAACTGGGTAAAGTTGGGTGCCCCTAGAGTGTGCAGGTAACAGGGATAAAATGAGAGATGCCAAAAGCCAAACAGAGTTGGACCTTATGAAGGCAATTAAAATCAACAGTAAAAAGTTCTATAGCCATATAAATAAAAAGAAAACAATAAAAGAACTGAGACCACTAAGAACTGAGGATGGGATGGAGATTAAAGATAATTTAGGCATGGCCCAACACCTAAACAAATACTTTGCCTCAGTTTTTAATTAGGCTAATGAAGAGCTTAGGGGTAGTGACAGGCTGGCTAATGGAACAAAGGATATGGAGGTAGAAATTACCCCATCTGAGGTGGAAGTGAAACTGAAACAGGTTAATGGGACTAAATTGGATGGCCCGGATAATCTCCATCCAAGAATATTAAAGAAACTGGCACATTAAATTGCAAACCCAATAGCAAGGGTTTTTAATGAATCTGTAAACTCAGGGGTCAGGCCTTATGACTGGAGAATTGCTAATATAGTTCCTATTTTTCAGAAAAGGAAAAAAATGATCCAGGAAACTACAGGCCTGTTGTTTGACCTCAATTGTATGCAAGGTCATTGAACAAATTTGAAAGAGAAAGTAGTTAAAGACATAGAGGGCTAACAGTAATTGGGATGAAATACAATATGGTTTTACAAAAGGTAGATCATGCAAGACCAACCCGATCTCCTTCTTTAAGAAGATAACTGATATTTTAGATAAAGGAAATGCAGTAGATCTATTCTACCTACGTTTCAGTAATGCATCTGATACAGTTCCACTTGGAAAATTATTAAACTGGAGAAGATGGGAATTAATATGATAATAGAAAGGAGGATAAGTAACAGGTTAAAGGGGAGAGTACAATGGGCCATACTGAAAGGTGAACTGTTAGGCTGGAGAGAAGTTACTAGTGGAGTTACTCAGGGATCAGTCTTGGGACCAATCTTATTTAACATTTTTATTACTGACCTTGGCACAAAAAGTGGGCGTGTGCTAATAAAATTTGCAGATGACATAAAGTTGGGAGGTATTGTCAATATGGAGGAGGACCGGAATACAGTAACTCCTCCCTTAAAGTCGTAGCTATGTTCCTGAAAAATGCAACTTTAAGCGAAATGATGTTAAGTGAATCCAATTTCCCTATAAGAATTAATGTAAATGAGGGGGTTAGGTTCCAGGGAAATTTTTTTCACCAGACAAAAGACTACATTTTATATATATACACACACACACTATAGGTTTTAAACAAACAATTTAATACTGGTACACAGTGATGATGATTGTGAAGCTTGGTTGAGATGGAGGAGTCAGAGGGTGGGATATTTCCCAGGAAATGCCTTACTGCTAAATGATGAACTAGCAATTGGCTGAGCCCTCAGGGGTTAACTCTCACACTCTACAAGGCAGCAGGAATGGAGGGAGGGGAGACAGCATCGCAGACAGAGACACACACCGTGTGTGTGAGAGAGATGCGCATTTCCCCTTTAAGTACGCTGACCCTATTCTTAAGTACACTGCTTTGTTAATTAGATCAACTTGCTAAGACCGCAGGTGCTGCCAGCAAGTTCCCTCCATCCTGAGCCCTGTCGTGTCCCCCCACTGCTCTAAGGAAGATGGGTTAAGTGGGGTGCAGGAGCAGGGAGAGGGGGACACCCTGACATTAGCCCCTCTCTTCCTCCCCTCCACCCCCCGCACAGCAAGCAGGAGTCTTGGGGAGCAGCTCCAAGGCAGAGGGCAGGAACAGCACATGGCAGTGGGGAGAGGGACAGCTGAACTGCCGGCAACTGATAGCCTGCTAGGCAGCTGCTGCACAGGGAACTTAGGGGAGCGGGGAGCTGATAGGGGGATCTGATGGGGGGCTGTTGGTCCACCCTGGTTCCAAGCCCCATTCCAACTACCTGCAATGGGCTGCTCTTCCTGCAAGCAATGGACAAAGCAAGCGGCTGCCAAACGACATTAGAAGGGAGCATTGCACAACTTTAAACGAGCATGTTCCCTAATTGATCAGCAACATAACAATGAAACAACGTTAACTGGGATGACTTTAAGTGAGGAGTTACTGTATCATACAAGAAGATCTGGATTACCTTGTAAACTGGAGTAATAGAAATGGGATGAAATTTAATAGTGCAAACTGCAAGGTCGTGCATTTAGGGATTAATAACAAGAATTTTTGCTATAAACTCAGGATTTATCAGTTGGACGTAACAAAGGAGGAGAAAGACCTTGGTGAATTGGTTGATCACAGGATGACTATCCGTCTGTGTGATGCAGCCATGAAAAAGGCTAATGCAGTTCTAGAATCCATCAGGCGAGGTATTTCCAGTAAAGACAGGGAAGTGTTAGTACCATTATACAATACACTGGTATACTAATGCCCTGGCTCATGAAGCCCTATACAGGCGCCCTGGACACTGAAAAGGAACTCTTCAACTACCGGCTAAGCAAGTGCGGAATGGTGGTGGAGTGTGCTTTTGGACGTCTCAAGGGGAGATGGAGAAGCTTACTGACTCGCTCTGATCTCAGCGAAACCAATATCCCCATTGTTATTGCAGCTTGCTGTCTGCTCCACAATCTCTGTGAGAGCAAGGGGAAGACCTTTATGGCAGGGTGGGAGGTTGAGGCAAGTCGCCTGGCTGCTGATTACGCCCAGCCAGACAGCCGTGCAATTAGAAGAGCCCAGCGGGACGCGCTGTGCATCTGGGAGGCTTTGAAAGCTGGGTTCCTGAGTGAGCAGGGTAACCTGTGACTATTTAGTTTGTTTACAGAGAAGCTGAACCTGCCCCCGTTTCTTTACCCAGTGAATGTTCACTATCCTCTCCAGTTTCATACCCCGTTCACCCCCTTCCAACCCACGTTTAAAAATAAAATCACTGAAAATTTGTTAATGAACAACGTTTTCTTTATTACTGTTTTCGCGGTAAAGTGTTGAAACTGGGACGCAGACTGTGGTGGGGAGCGGGTGTAGTGTAGTGATGCAAAGGACGCTTCTAAACTCGAGGAATGACAGGCTCCTGCTTCTACAGTGGTCCGCACTGGTGGACTGATTGTTTCAACGGAGCCTGCCACCCCTCCTGTTCTGGACTCTGTGTGTGGGGGCTATGTGACTTTGTGGCAGGGGGAGGATGGTTACAGATGCCCTGCTGCATGGCTCTGTGATCCAGGATAAGGACCACTGCATAAGATCTGTAACCGCCCTCCCCCGCCACAAAGTCACATAGCCCCCCCCCCGAGAAAATGAAAACCACCTCCCAGACTGACCAGGGTGCCTAGTGACTGCACTGTGTGTGTGACCTGCTGCTGAACCTGCCCCCGTGTCTGTACCAACCCCCTTCCCCCCCTTCAAACAGAGTGTCCTCTAAAAAAACATGATGGAAACAGTGATTAACAGAAATGTATTTTTTATTAGCAACTAGACAGTTAGGGGATGAAACTGGGATGGGGGCTTGGGAGAGGCGGGAAGGAAAGGACTTCTCAAATTTTGGGGAATGACAGCCTTCTGGTACTTGAGCACTCTGCAGGGATAGAGTGACAGTTTTCACGGGCTCTGCAGCCCCTCCTTCTTGGTACTTTGGGTGAGGGGGGTATGGGACTTTGTGGCGGGGGACGGTGGTTACAGATAGACTGCAGCGGGGCTCTGTCCTCCTGCCTCCGGTCCTGCAGAACATCCACAAGGCGCCGGAGCGTGTCCGTTTGCTCCCTCATTAGTCCAAGCAGCGTTTGAGTCACCTGCTGGTCTTCCTGCCGCCACCTCTCCTCCCGTTCGCTGTGTGCTCGCTGGTATTGCGACATGTTCTCCCTCCACTGGGTCTGCTGGGTTGCCTCGGCTCGGGAGCAGCCCATAAGTTCTGAGAACATGTCGTCCCGTGTCCTTTTCTTTCTACGCCTAATCTGCACCAGCCTCTGGGAGTCTGATGACCGGGTAGGTCGGGAGACAGTCACAGCTGTGGGATGGGAAAAAGGGAGTGAATTCCTCAGAAAGATAAATTTTTGGGTGAACAAAGAAAATAGTCTTTCTCTGTGAACAAGACCATTCACAGCACCTATCACATGCGCACTCAGGACAAGGTCGAATTTTCGGTCTTCGCATTCAGTCCCTGGGGTTTTGCAGTGCAGATCACACAAGCGGAACAGGACAGCGGAATTTGGGTAGCAGGCTGACATGGTAAGCCGTAGACTTGTGGCAGCTTAAAACTTTAATAACACCACTGCCCTACTTTCACGTTCAAAGCAATGCTCCTAGCGTTGGCCAGTTCCTGCTGCCAGCAATCCAGCAAGCATGAACTGTGCCCCTGTCCCATCCCCCTCGCGGCTGTCCCCGGGAAAGATCCCTGTATGCTGCCCCTCTCCCGCCTCCACCGCATGGCTGTAAACCGCTGGTTGCAGTTCTGTAAAGGAACAGGCAAGCAGTCCCAATACTAACATTCCCCTAATTCAAAGCAGGTGACCATGAGCGGCATCACTCTGATGAGGATTTCAGACAGCGATAAAGAACGCATGCTTCGTGAAAGCCTGCAAAGACCAGGGCCCTATGCCGCCATGCTGTGCAAGGCAATGATACCGGAGTACTTGATGATAGCCTGGCGCGGAAACGTTTCATACTACGGAGGACACAACAAGGCCGCTCTCCCAAGGAACCTCATGCAAAGGCTTTCCGATTACCTCCAGGAGAGCTTCCTCGAGATGTCCCAGGAGGATTTCTGCTCTATCCCCGGACATATAGACCGAATTTTACTGTAGCTGCACTGGCAAGGACTAAACAGTAGAGCGCCTAGGGCAAACCAATCAAGAGAAACTGGACATTGTTTGATTTTTTTGCAGCAGTTGCACTGCCAAAGACTAAAACTTTAAGTGCCTAGGACAATCTAATCATGAAAAACCCACAGTTAATATTAATGTTCTGTTCAAAATAAATGTTTGCATGTTTAAAACACTTACTGGCTGATCCTTCCCCTGATTCTGGGTCCAGGTTAACGCCTGGGGACGGTTGGTAGGGGATCTCTGTGAGGGTGATGAAGAGATCCTGGCTGTCTGGGAAATCAGCGTTGTAAGCGCTGTTGACTGCCTCGTCCTCCTCATCTCCTTCCTCATCTTCCCCATCCACTACCATCTCCGACGAAGCGGGCATCGACAATATCCCATCCTCAGAGTCCAGGGTCAGTGGTGGGGTAGTGGTGGCGGCTGCACCTAGGATGGAATGCAGTGCCTCGTAGAAACGGCATGTCTGCGGCTGGGATCCGGAGCGTCCGTTTGCCTCTTTGGTCTTGTACCCTTGTCTCAGCTCCTTGATTTTCACGTGGCACTGCGTTGCATCCCGGCTGTATCCTCTCTCTGTCATGGCTTTTGAGATCTTCTCATAGATCTTTGCATTCCGTCTTTTCGATCGCAGCTCAGAAAGCACGGACTCATCGCCCCACACAGTGATCAGATCCAAGACTTCCCGATCAGTCCATGCTGGGGCCCTCTTTCTATTCTGAGATTGCATGGCCATCTCTGCTGGAGAGCTCTGCATCGTTGCCAGTGCTGCTGAGCTCGCCACGATGTCCAAACAGGAAATGAGATTCAAACTGCCCAGACAGGAAAAGGAATTCAAATTTTCCCAGGGCTTTTCCTGTGTGGCTGGTCAGAGCATCCGAGCTCGGACTGCTGTCCAGAGCGTCAACAGAGTGGTGCACTGTGGGATAGCTCCCGGAGCTATTAGCGTCGATTTCCATCCACGCCTACCCTAATTCGACATGGCCATGTCGAATTTAGCGCTACTCCCCTCGTTGGGGAGGAGTACAGAAATCGAATTTAAGAGACCTCTATGTCGAACTAAATAGCTTTGTTGTGTGGACGGGTGCAGGGTTAATTCGATTTAACGCTGCTAAATTCGACATAACCTCCTAGTGTAGACCAGGCCTTAGATGCAAGTTATCTGGATCTGCTGATTTAAAAATATCTAACTTTAGTAGCTGCTGTGAGATACTAGTGGAATGACAAGACTCTTATCATGATATGCTGAGACTATATCATCTGATTTATTCCCAGATACAGCGGAGAATATTTATTGAATACATCTGCCTTTTCTGCATTATCATTGATCATTCTACCATTGCCATCTAGTAATGGACCAATACCATTCTCAGAATTATTTTAATTGCTAATATATTTAAAAAACATTTTCTTATAGTCCTTAAATCAGCTACCCAGAGATTTTGCCTTGTGTCCCTTAGCTTCCCTTATCAATTTTCTACAATTCCTAACATGTAATTTTTATCCATAACTATCATAAGAACATAAGAATTGCCATACTGGGTCAGACCAATAGTCCATCTCGCCCAGTATCCTGTTTTCCAACAATGGCCAATGCCAGGTGCTTCAGATGAAATGAACAGAACAGGCAATCATGGAGTGATCCATCTCCTGTTGTCCATTCCCAGGTTCTGGCAAACAGAGGCTAGGGACATCCTCCCTGCCCATCCTGGCTAATAGCCATTGATGGACCAATCCTCCATGAATTTATCTAGGTCTTTTTTAAACCCTGTTATAGTCTTGGCCTTTACAACCTCCTCTGGTAAAGAGTTCCACAGGTTGACTGTACATTGTGTGAAGAAATACTTCCTTTTGTTTGTTTAAATAACACTTCCTTATTTACTTTCTCCACACCAATAATGATTTTTTAGACCTCTATCATATCCCCCCTTAGTCGTCTCTTTCCCATGTTGAATAGTCCCAGTCTTATTAATCTCTCCTCATCTGAAACTTCCCCTTTCTTTAATTTTTTATATTATTTTTATAGCTGTTGTCACTTCCCTGTAAACCAGGTAGGTTTATAACCAGCTCTGCCTTCTTTCTAGATTGTGGGATTGTGGATTTTGGGGCATCTAATAAAGTGTTCTTAAACGATTCCCAGCACCACCACTGAGCTCTGCTATGGGGTCCACTCTCACATCATAAATCTCTGATCAGAGATGAATCCACATGGTGCCATAGAGGGGGAGATGAGCTGCAGGGGCCATGTCCTGGGTCTGGGGGTGGCTGAATGGAACGTGCTCAGCTGTCCACCCCACCTCATACACAGCTGATCCAGCAGGTCCTTCTTACCCCCAGTATGGTGTGGGCGGCTGCTGCTGCACTGGCAGCAGGGCCTGGCCTGGGAACAGTCAATGATTGTGTCAGGCTGAAAAACTTCCCTGGAGAACTCAAGAGAGAGACAGGACATGGTGAGTTTAACACTCTCTGGCCTGGCCTACACTAGAGACTTACTAAGGGGTGGTGAAAAATTTTAACCACTCATTTAGACAGTGCTTCTCGTGGAGGTGGATTAACTACGCCAATGGCATAAAAGCGTCTTCACTAAAGCACTACAGTGGCACAATGCAGCATTATAAGTGTAGACCTTCATTCCGTCTCAGTCAAACCTGAATGGAAATACATGGGACAAAGAACAGGCACTTCTCTAGCCTGAGTGGAATTCCCCTGCAAATATCAAAGACCGGCTACTGACAGTGGCAGTGAGAAGGCTTTTAAAATTAAAAATTAAGTCACAGGACTCTTTTAGAATGGAAGGTATCAGGTAATCTAACTGATAAGGGCCTGTCATGTTATTGATTTAAACCGGGACCATATAGAACAGGGGTCGGCAACGTTCAGCACGCGGCTCGCCAGGGTAAGCACCCTGGCAGGGCGGGCCACTTTTATTTACCTGCTGACGCGGCAGGTTCGGCCGATCGCGGCCCCCACTGGCCGCGGTTCACCGTCCCGGGCCAATGGGGGTGGCGAGAAGTGGCGCGGGCGAGCGATGTGCTGGCCACGGCTTCTTGCCGCCCCCATTGGCCCGGGATGGTGAACCGCGGCCAGTGGGGGCCGCGATCGGCCGAACCTGCTGCATCAGCAGGTAGATAAAACTGGCCCGGCCCCACCAGGGTGCTTACCCTGGCGAGCCGCGTGCCGAACGTTGCCAACCCCTGATATAGAACATGGTTGCAACCAAAGTCCTGTAGTGGCACCAAATCTTGTATAAAGGGGGTCAAATGAGGTGTCTAAGACAAGGTTATAGTTTGCTGGTTATGATTATGTTGTCTATATGTGTGTATCAATTTTGTAGTTGAAGTTATGAATGGATTTCTATACTGTCTGTATTTCAAACTTACGCTATGCTTCTGGGAAACTTCCCAGACAAGTTGGTGTTAGCTCTGCCTAGCCTGCTTGATGGCCCATTAAGGATCATCAGCTATACAATTGACCCATTGAGAGAAGGCAAATGTGCCTTGCAACTCAGCAAAGTATGCAGGGACTGGCCCATGTGACTCCAGACTCATTTTGCTGTAATTTTCCACAGTAAGGTCAAAGAGGTGTTCTTGCACCTGTAAAAGACTATAAAAGGCTGATGCCTCTCCTCCATCTTGCCTTCAATCCTGCTTCTTACCTCTGGAGGGACTTTGCTACAAACTGAAGCTCTGAACAAAGGACTGAGGATCCATCCCAGCTGGGGATGTACTCCAGAGACTTGATTTGAACCTGCACTTTATTCCACCACTGCTACAAGCCTGAACCAAGAACTTTGCAATTACTGTATGTAATTGATTCCGTCTAACCAATTCTAGCTCTCATCTTGTAGATCAATCTCTGATAATTTTCATATGACTTTACATTGTGCCTCTTCATATAACCTTGTGGTGGGTCTACCCACGTGTGACCTCTGTTTTCATGGAACTTTGTATCAAAGCCTCATTTAGAAACTTTGCATTGCCCTTGGTATAATATTATAGCCCCTAAGGATAGAATAAGATAGAAGAAAAATTTCTTTTTGCTAGCAGTAGAACAAGAGCTCTCCCCCCCCCCACTCTTAATCAATTGCCCCGTTGAATAAATGAGGTGTGGATGAACAAGGCATGGAAGGCAGCACCTCCAGACAGCCTCAACTGTTGGAGAGGGGCTGGGAGCCAGACCCAAGGACAATAAAACGTGTCAAGTGGGCTCATTAAAGACAAGCAGACATACCGACGGCCTCGGGGGTTAGAAGCAAGCACCTTCTTTTGGAAACACCCTCTTTGCAGCATTGGGACAACACTCAAAAGAAAGCAGCACAAAGGACCAATAGACACAGACACAGAGTTTGAATCTGGTATAGAGTTGCATAAGAGGAAAGCTGCTATAAAAGTGAGGTGTCTTGCAGAGGACCCCAGGTCTCGTCTTGTCAACATGGGAGCATCGATCCGGATCGGCAGAAGCCCGGCTCCACCCCGTCCCCCATCTAACTCACCTGGCCAGTGAAGTTAAGGGGAGCAACTAATTGGTAACAACAAGACGGAGTGTGTTTGTGTGTGTGTGTGAGTGTAAGTGTAATATATTATATGCATATAATACAGTGTTAATGAATACATGTATTACTAATAAATGTGACGTTTTGCCTTATTCCCCCTGAAAAGATCCTGTGCAGTACTTTAAGTACAACAATCTCTATCTTTTTCCTTTTATGAATAAACCTTTAGATTTTAGATTCTAAAGGATTGGCAACAGCGTGATTTGTGGGTAAGATCTAATTTGTATACTGACCTGGGTCTGGGGCTTGGTCCTTTGGGATCAGGAGAACCTTTTTTCTTTTACTGGGGTATTGGTTTTCATAACCATTTGACCCCATAACGAGTGGCATTGGTGGTGATACTGGGAAACTGGAGCGTCTAAGGGAATTACTTGTGTGACTTGTGGTTAGCCAGTGGGGTGAAACCAAAGTCTTCACTGTCTGGCTGGTTTGGTTTGACTTAGAGGTGGAAAAACCCCAGCCTTGGGCTGTAACTGCCCTGTTGGAGCAATTTGTCCTGAATTGGCACTCTCAGTTGGGTACCGCCAGAACCGAATCGTTACAGGGCCTCTACTAGCTCTTCCTATAATCTGTTTTCTTATAGCTGTTGGTTAGTTTCTGGGTGTGCTTATGCTGTGCTAGGAAGAAGAAGGAGCAGTCTTTGCCCCAAGAAGCTCCCTACCTCAGGCAGACAGACAGGGGAACATGCAGAGTTTAGTGAGGTGTGCAAAAACAAACTTTTTTCTTTTTTCCTACATAAATAGATCAAGTTGAGTCACTGTAGAGAACCCAGCAGAAGTGGGTCTTTGGGAAGGACTCACATATGCACAGAGTAGGGACTGCAGATGAGCTCAGGGAGCAGAACCAGGCCCAGGGGGCCACATGGAGGACAGCGCAGAGGTGTTTAGTATGGATGAGGCTGGGGAGGAAGGTGACACTCCTTGCCCACGGTGGAGAAGCAAGGAGGGGCAGGGTTATGCAGCTCTGGGAAGGCATCAGTGAGATGCTCGGATTGATGGGACAATGGGAGGGGAAGCTAGTGGAGGGGATAAAAGAGAAAATGGACATGATTGACATGTGGAGAAATAAAATTTTGCTGCATCATTTTGTATGGACTAGAGGAGGAGAAGCTAGTGAAGGGATTTGAAGAAGCAACAGACTTTATCGATAGTTTTCAGAATCGAGAGAGATAAATAGTAGTGTCCCCCAGGAGTCTGTATTGGCACCAGTGCTGTTCAACATAATCATAAATGATCTGGAAAAAGGGTTAAACAGTGAGGTGGCAAAGTTTGCAGACAATACAAAACTACTCAAGATAGTTAAGTCCAAAGCGGAGTACGAAGAGTTACAAAAGAATCTCACTAAACTGGGTGACTGGGTAACAAAATGGCAGATGAAATTCAATGTTGATAATGCAAAGTAATCCACATTGGAAATCATAATCCCAACTATATATATAAAATGATGGGGTCTAAATTAGCTGTTACCACTCAAGAGATCTTGGAGTCACTATGGATGGTTTTTGAAAACATCGACATGAAGTGCAGTGACAGTCAAAAATGCTAACAGAATGTTGGGAATCATTGGAAAGGGATAAGATAAAAGATATCACATTGCCAATATATAAATCCATGGAACACCCACAGCTTAATATTGAGTGCAGATGTGGTCGCCTCATCTCAAAAAAATATATATTAATAGAAATGGATAAGGTACAGAAAAGGGCAACAAAAATGATTAGGGATATGGAACAGCTTCTGTATGGCTCGGAGAGGTTAAAAAGACTTGGACTGGTCAGCTTGGAAAACAGACAACTAAGGAGGGATAAGATTGAGGTCTATAAAATCATGATTGGTGTGGAGAAAGTGAATAAGGAAGTGTTATTTACTCTTCTCATAATACAAAAAACGGAGGTCACCCGATTAAATTTATAGGCAACAGATTTAAAACAAACAAAAGGAAGTAGTTCTACACAGCAATTCTACAGCGAACCATTATCCTATGGAATTCATTGATAGGGGATGCTGTGAAGGCAATGAGTTCCACAAAAAGTATAACGGGATTCAAAAAAGAACTAGATACTGGGCCATATGGACCATTGATATGACCCAATAAGTAGCCATCTTACAGCAAAAAAAACTTCAGGACCAGACTCCAAAGAGAAACTGCTGAGCTCCAGTTCATTTGCAAATTTGACACCATCAGATCAGGATTGAACAAAGACCGTGAATGGCTATCCAACTACAGAAGCAGTTTCTCCTCCCTTGGTGTTCACACCTCAACTGCTAGCAGAGCACCTCACCCTCCCTGATTGAACTAACCTCGTTATCTCCATACTGATTTATACCTGCCTCTGGCAATTTCTATTACTTGCATCTGAAGAAGTGAGGTTCTTACCCACGAAAGCTTATGCTCCCAATACTTCTGTTAGTCTTAAAGGTGCCACAGGACCCTCTGTTGCTTTTTACAGATTCAGACTAACATGGCTACCCCTCTGATACTATGAAGAGGTTGTGATTTGCTGGTTATGATTATGCTATCTGTATCTGTGTATCATTTTTGTATTTGAAGTTATGTATGTGGGCTATGTACTTCTATCTCAAATGTATTTGATTCCAAGTAGCCTCAATGAAGCATTTGGTCAGCTTCTTGAGAAAGGACTATTCTCAATGAGTGCCCAATCAAGAAACACTTAACTGACAATGGACTTTGGGAGAAGCCAATCCACCTCTGAGCTTTCCTGGAAACATTCAAACTAATATGTAAACAATGGCGTCGGCCTGTAAAGAACTGAGTCATGCATGGACATGTGACTTGCCCATGTGACTCTGAATTCCATCTTGCTGCTATGATCTTCCACAGGGCAGAGGATATAAAAGGCCCTGAAAACCCCTCCATTTTGTCTTCAATCCCGCTTCTGACCTCTGGAGGGACTCTGCTACAAACTGAAGCTCTGAACAAAGGACTGAATGACCCATCCCAGCTGTGGATATACTCCAGAGACTTGATTTGAATCTTCACTTTATTCCACCACTGCTACAAGCCTGAACCAAGAATTTTGCAATTACTGTATGTAATTGATTCCATTTAACCAATTTTAGCTCTCATCTATATCTTTTTCCTTTTATGAATAAACCTTTAGATTTTAGATTCTAAAGAATTGGCAACAGCGTGATTTGTGGGTAACATCTGATTTGTATATTGACCTGAGTCTGGGGCTTGGTTCTTTGTGATCGGGAGAACCTTTTTCTTTTACTGGGGTATTGGTTTTCATAACCATTTGTCCCCATAACTAGTGGCACTGGTGGTGATATTGAGAAACTGGAATGTCTAAGGATATGTCTACACTATGAAATTAGGTCGAATTTATAGAAGCCGGTTTTATAGATATCAGTTTTATACAGTGGATTGTGTGTGTCCCCACATAAAATGCTCTAAGTGCATGAAGCCGGCGGACCGCGCCCACAGTACCGAGGCTAGCGTCGACTTCCGGAGTGTTGCCCTGTGGGTAGCTATCCCACAGTTCCCGCAGTCTCCGCCGCCCATTGGAATTCTGGGTTGAGATCCCAATGCCTGATGATGCAAAACAGTGTCGCGGGGGGTTATGGGTACATGCCGTCAGGTCCCTCCCCCTCCATCAGAGCAATGGCAGACAATCGATTCGCGCCTTTATACCTGGGTTACCTGTGCAGACAACATACCACGCCAAGCATGGAGCCCGCTCAGCTCACCGTCACCATATGTCATCTGGGTGCCAGCAGATGTGGTACTGACGGTGCAGTATGACTGGTAGCCTTCATCGGCTATCTGGGTGCTGGCAGACGTGGGGCTGCATTGCTACACAGCAGTAGCCCCTTGCCTTTTGGCAGTAGATCCGTCGTCGTCGTACTCCAGTTCAATCATAGGCACCTGGGCAGACATGCTTTGTCTCCTGGAGACTCAGTCCTGCCAGCAGTCCTATTGAACCGTCTTGACGATGATGGCTAGCAGTCGTACTACAGTATCTTCTGCCAAGCACCCAGAAGATGCTGAGGGCTATCAGTCATGCTACACCGTCTGCTGCCAGCTTAAGATGTAAAAAATGTATGTATTCATTTGCTTCCCCCTTCCTCCGTGAAATCAACGGCCTGTTAAACGGTTTTGAATTCAATCTTTGGGGGGGCCGTTCTGTGCATCAGGGAGAAACAACAGTTGTTTGTGTTTCTCCCTGATGCACAGCCACCTTTGTTGATTTTAATTCCCTGTACCTGTACGCCATGTTGTCAGTCGCCCCTCCCTCCCTCCGTCATTTTCGCGCCTTTTTTCAGACCAGACGCCATAGTACTGGGATCATGGAGCCCGCTCAGATCACCGCGGCAATTATGAGCACTATGAACACCACGCGCATTGTCCTGGAGTATATGCAGAGCCAGGACATGCCAAAGCAAAACCAGGACCAGCCGATGAGGCGATTGCAGCGCAGCAACGAGAGTGATGAGGAAATTGACATGGACACAGCCCTCACACAAGGTACGGGCCCCAGCAATGTGCAAATCATGGTGTTACTGGGGCAGGTTCATGCCATGGAACGCCGATTCTGGGCCCAGGAAACAAGCACAGACTGGTGGGACCGCATCGTGTTGCAGGTCTGGGATGATTCCCAGTGGCTGCGAAACTTTCGCATGCATAAGGCCACTTTCATGGAACTTTGTGACTTGCTTTCCCCTGCCCTGAAGCGCCAGAATACCAAGATGAGAGCAGCCCTCACAGTTGAGAAGCGAGTGGCGATAACCCTGTGGAAGCTTGCAATGCCAGACAGCTACCGGCCAGTCGGGAATCAATTTGGAGTGGGCAAATCTACTGTGGGGGCTGCTGTGATCCAAGTAGCCAGGGCAATCAAAGACTTGCTGATATCAAGGGTAGTAACTCTGGGAAACGTGCAGGTCATAGTGGATGGCTTTGCTGCAATGGGATTCCCAAACTGTGGTGGGGCGATAGACGGAACCCATATCCCTATCTTGGCACCGGAGCACCAAGCCACCGAGTACATAAACTGCAAGGGGTACTTTTCAATGCTGCTGCAAGCCCTGGTGGATCACAAAGGACGTTTCACCAACATCAATGTGGGATGGCCGGGAAAGATACATGATGCTCGCGTCTTCAGGCACTCTGGTCTGTTTCGAAAGCTGGAGGAAGGGACTTTCATCCCGGACCAGAAAGTAACCATTGGGGATGTTGAAATGCCTATCATGATCCTTGGGGACCCAGCCTACCCCTTAATGCCATGGCTCATGAAGCCGTACACAGGCAGCCTGGACAGTAGTCAGGACCTGTTCAACTACAGGCTGAGCAAGTGCCAAATGGTGGTGGAATGTGCATTTTGACATTTAAAAGCGCACTTGCGCAGCTTATTGACTCGCTCAGACCTCAGCGAAAAGAATATCCCCATTGTTATTGCTGCTTGCTGTGCACTCGACAATATCTGTGAGAGTAAGGGGGAGACATTTATGGTGGGGTGGGAGGTTGAGGCAACTCGCCTGTACGCTGATTACGCGCAGCCAGACACGAGAGCGATTCTGTAAGCGGGGGAATGGTCCCACTATTGTGGGGAACTTTCCTGGCTTCTGCACTACCCCGGTGAAGTGGGCTAGCGAAAGGATCTGAGTTCTCACTCCCACTTCCTTTACCCAGAGACCTCCCTGCCCTTGAGGACTCCCCTTCCACTCTCCTGTCTGGCAGAGTCCTCGTAACCCCGACAAGGCTGGGCCCAGGATTCCTGGGGGTCTCGACCCCCAACCCTGCTGTGGTCACCCAGGACAGGGGCTAGGGTGTCCCCACTCCGGGGTACTCTCTCTGCACTGGGCACCTCCCTGACCCACTGATCATTTCATACAATTTAAAGCAAATACAAGTTGTTTAATTAACAATTAATTTTAAAAAAGAATAAGGAAAAATGGGAAAGGTTAAAGGAAACACATCACCCCGCTCTGTGGCAGGGAACATTACAAACAGTGTCTCTGGAACGTCAGGGCAGTTCAGTCTGTTCCTTGTAGGTCCCAGGCTCCTTCTCAGGCCCTGGCTGTGCTGCAGAGACGCTGCGGGTCGGACACTTGCTCTGGCGGTGGCCACACGCTCTCAGAGAGGCTCTAGGTGGCAGGACCCTTTTTCCCAGTGTCGCCCCTGCCCGGTCGGGGTTATGATCCCCCTCCAAGTCTGGCCTGCAAGGCCTCTTGGCTGAAGCGTCTCCCTATGCTGGGCCCACTGCCCAGGGTCCCCCTCACTCTCCCCAGCTGCTCACCGCACCCAGCTCCGGACGGCTCCAGCCCCAGCTCCAGCTCCACTCGGCCTCAGCCCGGCTGCTGCTGCTCCTGCTCTGCCTCCAGCTCCCTGGGCTGCTTGTCTGGCCTCTCTGGCTCTGGTTACTACAGCTCTGCCCCCAGGACAGGTCTGCTCTGCAGGCTGCTTCTGTGACTCTGCTCCCAGCTCTGACCTGCCTCCTGGCTGCTTGTCTGGCCCCTCTGGCTCCGGTTGCTGCAGCTCTCCTCCCAGGGCAGCTCTGCTCTCTCTGGGCTGTGCTCTGGCTTTGGGGCTGCAGTTCTGCTTCCAGCAGCTCAGCTCGGGCCCCTGCTCTCTCCTTAGCTCGGCCCACTCTGTCTGACTCAGGCCATTCCAGCTCACACGGAGGACGGGACACCCCCGGCCTCCTGACTCTCTGATTAGCTGCCCGCCCTGTCAATCAGGCTGATCTGGAGCATTGACCGCTCCCCATTGTTCCTGGGGACTGTCAGTCTCAGGCTCCTGATTTGCCATCGACCCTTCCCCTTTTAGTGCTGGGATCTAGCCAACCAAAACACCCCCACTGAATGTTAGTAAGGGGGCAACAGTCCCCTTACATTCCCCCTTGCTAAAATACTGCCACATCCACAATATTCACACCGGTACATCCGGGCCCCATAGTAACAACATATACCCACATCATTGTATATTAACAACCCATTAGCAATTATCAAAAGAACATTTAACATATTTAGCAGTCCACATCTACTTCTTAATACCATACATAACAATATTCATTAAAACACTACATAGAACCAATAACATACTTATCTCTAAGTCTAACAGGAAGTTCATCCTTACTAGCCCTCTGGGACCTTCTTAAGACTGGCGGTTCATTACCCATATTTTCTATTTTCCTATCCTCGGGTAATACTGGGTCAGTTTGAAGGATCTGGCCATTCTTGTTAGGGTTTGGGTTTGCCCCACTCTGTCCCCCTCTGTATTCGGTTTGTGGGACTAGAACCATTTCCCAATTGGTTTCAGCCTCCTCGGGGTGTACTGATCTACGCCTCCTGTGGTCCCTGGCTGGACTAAGAGTGCAATGTTTCAACTGGTCCCTATGTACTACTCTCTCAGGACCTCCTCGTTCAGGCTGGTTAGCGTACACTGGCAGTTCGGGATTGTTGTGCGTGACCACAGTGGGGCGATTTGGCTTCCATTTGTCCTGTATTTTATTACATCTCCGGCGTCTACGGCTACGAACTGGTACAGTCACCAGATCTGATGAAAGCCTCACTGGACTTGCTATCATAAGTCCTTTTCCTACTTTGGGCTGTGTCTTTAGTTGTACTGAGAGCAACTTTCCAGGCTGTCTTCAGCCTGTCATGGTGACCTTTGACCTGGTCATCATAATTGGTCACCTCATCCTTAGAAAAGACTTCTTGATGCTTCTCTGGCAACGCCCTTATGTTAGCCACATGTGCAGGAATCAGCCCTTGGCATGCCGCTTGAACTGGAGTTGGCAGTCTTCCATCACATCTTTCTTGAAGAAAGGTAACTCGTCCTCCCTTCTCCCTCATCACCTGCAGCTCATTTCCTGGTACACAGCGGTGTTCATCAAGGATCTTCCCTCTCCAAGGAGGAATAATGGTCTTCCATTTTCTGCCCACTTTAACATTTCCAATATGCCTTGTGGGGCCCAGGGAATGACGCTGCCTCTCCGTTCGAGCCAGTACTCTACTCAGCACAGCATTCTTCGTAGGGCGCTCGTGACAGTTCATCCTCCTGGTTCCTTCTCCTGGTAAGAGTAGCTCCTTCAGCTCACTAATGATGTTCATTCCTAGAATCCCTGGGACTCCTTCTCCAATATGGCTCCCTTTTGAGGCTTTGTCTTTCAGGATGAAGATGCATTTTCCTGGCAGTGTCTGGCCCATATACTCTATGTCTGCTTCAAGGCACCCCACCACTGGGATTGCCAGTCCATTAACAGCTGTTAGACGTACAAACCGTGCGCTGTGCATGGTCAGGTCCTTGTCCTTCAAATATTTTTGAAAATGCGACTCAGTAAAGGTGGTGACTTCTGAGCCAGTATCTAACAAACATCTGGTCTTCACCCCTGCTATACATACTTCAGCAGTTAGACAGTCTCCAAATGCTCGCTTACAGAAGTCGCTAGATATGCTGGCACTGCCCACGTTCCTCTCAACACTGTATGCAGAGGGATTTTCCACAAAGGACAGGCCTAGGAATCCTTCTGCCACTGCTTGGCCTTCTACTGTAGATGGACCACTTGCTCCTGGTGCCCCATTGGTTTCGAGTGCCTGGGACTCTGTTCTCCTTCTCAGTGGACATTCTCAGCTAGTATGTCCTGGCCTTTCACAAGTGTAACAAACGTATCTTCCCAGTTCGTCCTTCAGTGGGGCTCTTCGTGATCCCAGTGCCCTTGGATACTTTGGCATACTAATGGGATTTTTTTTCTTTCATGAACTCAGTCATCACTTTCAGCATCTCCCCCTGTTGGACAGCCAGTTTTTGGACAGCTTCACTTAAGCTTTCCAATGTTAGCTCTGTTTGGGGCAGGGCCTTTTCCCCAGCAGCTGCATTCACTAGGCCCCCACTTTGTGTATGGGGGTTAGGCTTGGCCGCCTCTGCCATAGGAACTTCCTCTTCTTCTGACCATATAATGGCAGCCTGCATGAGTTCATGGAACTTCTTACTGGGCTCTTCTTTAAACCTCCTTTTCATTTCACGTCGGAGGGAGTCGTCATTGAGCCCCAGCACCAACTGCTCTTTCAGAACCGTATCTGGGTCTGGAACTCGCTGAGGGTCTCGCCGCTCCACTTTGCTCATTCTCTCCTGGAGGTCATATGCGTATGCCCGGACAGTTTCACCAGGCTCCTGCTTTCTCTGAAAAAACTCCTTTAGTCGGGTTCCAATAGGTACCTTGTCCCCATACACTTCTAGGAGGAGTTCAAACACCTTTTCCACATCTTTCTTGTCTGTCACTGCCATGAACTTTACTGTGGCCTTGGCCTGGCCCTTGAGGTGCTCCTCTATGAAGTCCACATGATCTTCTTCAGGTATTCTTAGCACACGCAGAGCCGCCTTTACAGACTTGACCCACCCCTCTACTGTAATGTCTCCTGGTCTAGTTGGGAAGTCACCAAACTCCATGATCTTCCGCTCCCATGGGACATAAATAGTAGGGGGTCTCTTAGTTTCTGCTGTCTGTTGGTCTATTACTGCCTTGGCCAGCGATAAGGCTTCTCTCTGTTCAGTTCTAGCTTGTTGTAATGCCTCCGCTTGGTCTGATAATCTGTGCTGAAGTTCAGCAAACTGGGTTCGTAGTTCTTCAATTCCAGCCATGGTAGGGTGCTCAACCAGGCCCGGACCGTGCTACTAGAACTTAACCAGAAAACCAATGGGGTGGACCCTGTGGATAGGATCCTGTTCGTGACGCCAATTATGTAAGCAGGGGAATGGTCCCGCTATTGTGGGGAACTTTCCTGGCTTCTGCACTACCCCGGTGAAGTGGGCTAGCGAAAGGATCTGAGTTCTCACTCCCACTTCCTTTACCCAGAGGCCTCCCTGCCCTTGAGGACTCCCCTTCCACTCTCCTGTCTGGCAGAGTCCTCGTAACCCCGACAAGGCTGGGCCCAGGATTCCTGGGGGTCTCGACCCCCAACCCTGCTGTGGTCACCCAGGACAGGGGCTAGGGTGTCCCCACTCCGGGGTACTCTCTCTGCACTGGGCACCTCCCTGACCCACTGATCATTTCATACAATTTAAAGCAAATACAAGTTGTTTAATTAACAATTAATTTTAAAAAAGAATAAGGAAAAATGGGAAAGGTTAAAGGAAACACATCACCCCGCTCTGTGGCAGGGAACATTACAAACAGTGTCTCTGGAACGTCAGGACAGTTCAGTCTGTTCCTTGTAGGTCCCAGGCTCCTTCTCAGGCCCTGGCTGTGCTGCAGAGACGCTGCGGGTCGGACACTTGCTCTGGCGGTGGCCACACGCTCTCAGAGAGGCTCTAAGTGGCAGGACCCTTTTTCCCAGTGTCGCCCCTGCCCGGTCGGGGTTATGATCCCCCTCCAAGTCTGGCCTGCAAGGCCTCTTGGCTGAGGCGTCTCCCTACGCTGGGCCCACTGCCCAGGGTCCCCCTCACTCTCCCCAGCTGCTCACCGCACCCAGCTCCGGACGGCTCCAGCCCCAGCTCCAGCTCCACTCAGCCTCAGCCCGGCTGCTGCTGCTCCTGCTCTGCCTCCAGCTCCCTGGGCTGCTTGTCTGGCCTCTCTGGCTCTGGTTACTACAGCTCTGCCCCCAGGACAGGTCTGCTCTGCAGGCTGCTTCTGTGACTCTGCTCCCAGCTCTGACCTGCCTCCTGGCTGCTTGTCTGGCCCCTCTGGCTCCGGTTGCTGCAGCTCTCCTCCCAGGGCAGCTCTGCTCTCTCTGGGCTGTGCTCTGGCTTTGGGGCTGCAGTTCTGCTTCCAGCAGCTCAGCTCGGGCCCCTGCTCTCTCCTTAGCTCGGCCCCACTCTGTCTGACCTAGGCCATTCCAGTTCACAGGGAGGACGGGACCCCCCCGGCCTCCTGACTCTCTGATTAGCTGCCCGCCCTGTCAATCAGGCTGATCTGGAGCATTGGCCGCTCCCCATTGTTCCTGGGGACTGTCAGTCTCAGGCTCCTGATTTGCCATCGACCCTTCCCCTTTTAGTGCTGGGAGCTAGCAACCAAAACACCCCACTGAATGTTAGTAAGGGGGCAACAGTCCCCTTACAGTTAGAAGAGCACAGCAGGGCATGGTGCGCATCAGAGAAGCTTTGAAAACCAGTTTTGTGAATGGCCAGGCTATGGTGTGAAACTTCTGTTTGTTTCTCCTTGATGAACCCTCCGCCCCCCCCCCACCTGGTTCACTCTACTTCCCTGTAAACCAACCAGCCCACCCTCCCCTCCCCCCTTCGAGCACCACTTGTAGAGGCAATAAAGTCATTGTTACTTCACATTCATGCATTCTTTATTAATTCATCACACAACTAGGGGGATAATTGCCAAGGTAGCCCGAGAGGGGTGGGGGAGGAGGGAAGGAAAAGGACATACTGCAGTTCAAAACTTTAAAACTTTAACACTTATTGAAGGCCAGCCTTCCGATGTTCAGGCAATCATCTGGGGTGGAGTGACTGGGTGGCCAGAGGCCCCCCCACCGTGTTCTTGGGCGTCTGGGTGAGGAGGCAATGGGACTTGGGGAGGAGGGCTGTTGGTTACACAGGGGCTGTAGCGGCAGTCTCTGCTCCTGCTGCCTTTCCTGCAGCTCAACCATACCCCATTTCAACCAGGTGACCGAGAATGATATCACTCTCCTGAGGATAACAAAGAGAGATAAGGAATGGATGTTGTCTGCATGCCAGCAAACACCGGGACCATACACTGCCATGCTTTGTTATGCAATGATTCCAGACTATGTGCTACTGGCCTGGCGTGGTAAAGTGTCCTACCATGGCGGACAGGATAAGGCAGCCCTCCCCAGAAACCTTTTGCAAAGGCTTTGGGAGTACATCAAGGAGAGCTTTCTGGAGATGTCCCTGGAGGATTTCCGCTCCATCCCCATACAAGTTAACAGACTTTTCCAGTAGCTGTACTGGCCGCGATTGCCAGGGCAAATTAATCATTAAACACACTTGCTTTTAAACCATGTGTGATATTTATAAAGATACACTTGTAACCCTTCTGCCCATCTAAGTTGGCAGCAACAAGGGCCGGGTTCTGTATCTAGGGGTTCCGTTTCAATAACACAATGCAAAACCGGCTCGAGCCCCCACCCAGTGACCTGGGACAATTACATACCACCCCCTGGGCACCTCTAAGAGGCAATACTTCCCCTCTCGCAAGCACGGAGTCTGAGTGTAACATAAAATGTTTAATAACATGAGGTAAACAACATCAGCATTAAATTGGAGAAACACCACAACTAGAGTTCTTAGACCAAACCATGAGCGAAGACCCACCCCAGCAAATTGGGCCGTGTCCTCTCCCGTTGGTTCTTGAAACCAGCGACCCAAGAATCACCAAAGTCCCAAAAGTCCACCAATCCCAAAGTCTCTTGGGTCCAGCAACCCAAGAATCACAAAAGTCCCAAAAGTCCGACAACCCCCCAAAGTCTCTGTCCATGATCAGTGCAGCCCCAGAGTTCAAAGGGGGGGGGTGAGCAGGGTGTTAAGGGGCACCTTACGTGATCCGAGGCCAACCGGCTGCTTCTCCGTGGGGTTCCACCGCAGCCTTCACCACGAACTGCTCCACTCCACCCGCAGTCCCACTCCTGCCGTCCCACGAACTGCTCTGGCAGCTGCTCCGCTCCGCTCCGCTCACCGACCTGTGAGCCGCTCCGCTCCGCTCACCGACCTGTGAGCCGAGCTGCTCTGCTCCGCTCCGCGACCTGTGAGCCGCTCCGCTCCACTCACCCCCCGCTAAGCTAAGTTAGCTTAGCAATATAGCTTCAGGCTCCCCCACTAGTTAACACAGCCTCAGTGATCTCAGCTCTTAAATAGCTTTAGCTCTTTTGTGATTTCAGCTCTTAGTGATTTCAGCTAGTAGTAGGGGAGCCCCAGTGCTGGTGCACTATTGGCCCAAAGTGAACTCAGCTCAGCAGTCTGTAACTAGACTCCTAAGGGAATCAAAGTTAGTTCTGACATTCAACAGTGGAGAGAGGAGGTAGTGCAATTGGTGTTTCAACCCCCTCAGGGAGGGGGCCATACCATCAGGTACAAATACCTGCCCCCATCCTCTCTCAATTCACTGGGTTTTGTAACCCATGCCCCTTGACAAGCAAATGCTACTTAGGTAATGGTGAATGACTCACTCAGTCCTTCTGTCATACAACAGTTCCACTGGCCTTGATTCACAGAATCAGGGTAACAAAACTTTATTCTTCCTGCCCCAATAACAGAGAAACTGGGGATCCCACACCAGCCAAAGTAACCACTTTGAGTTGCTGTGGTTTCATGCCAGGCGAGTGGGTGTGCCTATGCAAACAAGATCAGCCTCTGGAGTTCTTTTCCACACTCGCCATAATTCACCACCAGATGTCAGGGTAGAGCTCATCCTGACTCTGCTTACATCCTCCCCCCAGCCGAAAATTTGTCGTCCCGACAAATCACACTCCCTATTATAACAACTCACTGGTTCCCTCCAAAGGGCCTCAGATAGCCCACTTTAGCTTCCACAAGCCTGTGTGCTAAACATATTGGTTCCTCACTAGTTACCCCAGGTGCATCATAAGTCAACCGTTTTACTGGTCTTATTACCCTGTCTCGTCTATTGAGAATCTCTGTTGCCGTGGTGGGCGGGACAGCCTCTTGAACGATGGATGGAGAGGTTTCCTTTGAGGGTCCCTCGGCTACTGGCATAGGCCCCTGCATTTCTAGTTCTAACAGTGGAGGGTCCAAGGTGCCCAGGACGTCCTCCACCTGTATGTCTCCACTGTCCAATAACCTGGGTGTGTCATCACATGGGGGTCCCACCAGTGGCTCAGGGGTGTCAGGAATGGGCCTAAATACTTCTGCCATGGGGTTTAGGGTGGAAGAAGAGGAGCTCTCTTTTGATTCAGCCGATCGAGACTGAAATCTTGTCTCCATCCCAGGATACACCATGGTTGTGTCTTCCTCCTCAGACTCACTCTCAGATGTGCTGCATGGGGGTAGGTTAGCTGCAGGGGGCTGGCTGTCCACGTTGGAGGGCGGCTTTGGTCCAGCACCTTCGTTCTGCCCAGTTGCCCTGTTGTGGCCCATCTCATACGGGGTGCCTACCAATTCCCCCACAGGGAGCAAAAGGTTTCTATGCACTGTCTTTGTCTGCCCTGGACCCTCTTCAGGTTTGATCTTGTAGACCGGCAGGTCTCCTAGCTTTTCCATCACCAAGTAAGGTATTGCCTTCCATCTGTCGGCTATCTTGTGTTTGCCAGCAATACCCAAATTTCGCAGCAGAACTCTGTCCCCCGGCTGGAGTTCTTGCAGACGTACCCTAGCATCATATCGATGTTTGTTGCGGTCGGCATTCTTCCGAGCCGCAGATGTAGCTAAGTGATAAGCATCCCGCAGCTTTTCTCTCAGTCGGGATACATATTGCTGATGAGTTTCATAGCTATCTCCATCCTCTGATACACCAAAGCACAGGTCTATGGGTAATCTTGGTTCTCGTCCAAACATTAAGAGATATGGGGTGACTCCTGTAGCATCATTCTTTGTGGCATTGTAGGCGTGCACCAGATATGCAACATGTTGGCTCCAGGTTGCTTTCTGCTCTGGTCGCAAAGTCCCCAACATATCTAATAGGGTTCGGTTGAACCTCTCTGGCTGAGGATCACCTTGCGGGTGATAAGGCGTTGTTCTAGACTTCTTAATTCCCGCTATCCTCAGCACCTCCTTCAGAAGATGACTCTCAAAGTCCCGCCCCTGATCTGAGTGTATCCGGGCTGGAAATCCATAAACTGAGAAATATTTCTCCCACAGTACTCGAGCAACAGTGGTGGCCCTCTGATCACGCGTGGGATATGCCTGCGCATATCGTGTATAATGGTCAGTCACTACTAGAATGTTCCCAATATTCCTCTTGTCTACTTCTAAAGACAAGAAATCGATGCATACCAGTTCCAAAGGTTTGGTGCTGGTGATGTTCTTGAGATATGCAGCCCTCGTGGGCAGAGTTTTCCTTTGAACACATCGAGCGCAAGTCTCACATTTCCTACGAACATCTTCAGCCATCCGGGGCCAATAGAATCTACTACGAAGAAGTTCCAGGGTCCTCTCCATCCCTAAATGTCCAAAGTCATCATGCAGGGCCCTCATGGCCAGGGCTCTGTACTCTTTTGGCAGCACTAGCTGTGCTCGTTGCTTTTGTAAAGGGTCTGTGGTCACTCGGTGTAGCACTCCCTGAATCAGTTTTAGTTTGGTCCATTCTCTCAATAGTAGTTTACCCTCCGGGTTAGGTGGGACAACCACAGCTGGGCTTCGCCCCTCCCTTTTGGCAAGTAGTGTATCACGAATGCCAATATCTTGCAGCTGGGCTTCCTGCCAGTCAGCCGCATTGAGCATGGGCAAAGGAGATTGGTCCAACGCAATATAGTTCACTGAAGCAGAAGGCACGCATTCAGGGGGCAGGCCCAAAGCTTCTGCAGCACATCCATGAAGACTCTCATGGGACTCTGGCTCCCGGCGACTCACACTGCAAATAGCCCTCACTCCATCTGTGGGTATCACAGCAACTCCTGGTGCCTGTGGACGCCTGGACAATGCATCTGCATCTACATTGCTTCTCCCTGATCGGTATTGAATGCTGAAGTCATAGCTAGCCAAAGCGGCCACCCATCTTTGCCCTGTAGCATCCAGCTTAGCACTTGTTAACACATAGGTCAGTGGGTTGTTGTCTGTCCACACCTGGAACTGAGCACCATATAAGTAGTCTCGAAATTTCTCAGTGATGGCCCATTTCAAGGCCAAGAACTCCAGCTTGTGGGTGGGATAGCGAGTTTCACTATCAGACAGTCCTCGGCTGGCAAAGGCTACAGGTTTACGTCTTCCTTCCACTTCCTGGTACAGTACTGCTCCCAGACCCTCCAAACTGGCATCAGTATGCAGGATAAATGGCTTGCTTGGGTCAGCAAAGACTAGGACTGGAGCATGAGTTAGGCAAGTAATGATTTCTCGAAAAGCCCTTTCACATCTCTCATCCCACCGTGGCCCAAATGGTTCGAAGGGGCCATAGTGTCTCTGCACAGGAGGCTTTGGGGACCTTCCCTTATTCTTGGTCTTAGATTTGTTCCTGCTGGACTGGTATCCCCTGGTAAGATCATTCAGAGGTTTTACAATCGTAGCATAGTTTTTCACAAATCTGCGATAGTAGCCACTAAATCCAAGAAAGGTCTTGAGTTCTCTGTAGTTACTTGGACATGGCCATGTAGTGAGGGCTTCTATTTTATCGGGATCAGTACTCACACCCTCTTGGGACACGATGTGACCCACATACTTCACTGAGGTCCTGCAGAACTGGCATTTGTCAATTGAAAGCTTCAAACCATAATCCTCTAACCTATCAAGCACTTTAAGAAGTCTTTCTTCATGCTCCTCCAAGGTTCTTCCAAACACTATCAGGTCATCCAAATAAACTAACACTTGCAGTAAATTCATGTCTCCCACAACTTTCTCCATAAGACGTTGAAATGTGGCAGGTGCTCCAGAGATCCCTTGGGGCATGCGTTCAAACTGATAAAACCCTAATGGGCAGATGAAGGCTGTCTTCTCCTTATCTGCTTCACCCAGAGGGATCTGGTAGTATCCACTCCGAAGATCCAACACAGAGAACCACTGGCTTCCCAGCAAACAGTCTAAGGCATCTTGGACTCGGGGCATTGTGTACTGGTCAACCACAGTACGGCGGTTTAGGGTGCGGTAGTCAATACACATCCGGATTTTCCCATTCTTTTTACGGACCACCACAATGGGTGAGGCATATGGGCTGCGGGACTCTGTAATGATGCCATTCGCAGCCAGCTCCTGAAGATGTTGTCGCACATCTTCCATCTCGGAGAGGGCAATCCTCCTAGATCTCTCCCTGAAAGGTCGAGAGTCATGTAGTCTGATGTTGTGCTCTACTCCTTTTGCACATCCCACATCCCAGTCATGCAATGAGAACACCTTGGATCTTTCACAAAGTTTCCTCCTCAGGCGATCTTTCCACTCCTCGGACAACGGTGAATCTCCAAAGTCAAACTTTGCAGGGTCTATTGGCGGAACTTGAGTCTCACACTGGGGTTTTACAATTGATTCAGGCTCAAAGAGATCCGCTATCTTTTGTCCTTGCCTCACAACAACATCTCGACTTGTTTCATTAGCAATCAGTATAGTCACCTTTTCCTGGGCTTCAGCAGGTAGGGTTATGACTCCACTGGGGACCAGCACTCCTTCCGGGAGCTCTCCTTCAGCTGGCTGCTCTACCATTGCTAATGCCCCTTTACTGCCTTTCAGCCGAGTACTCATGACAAGCACTTCTTGCTCCGTCCTTGCAGGCACTACTAAGGGGGTTGTGCCCATGTACTTCAGCGCCCCAATCGGTAGCTCAGATGTCTCCTTTTTAGCACCCTCAATCTTCCTGTAGGCTTCAGCACAAAGTGTATGGATCATCAGGGTATTCAGCTACTGGTCCCCAGCCCGTCGTCTGCAGTAATCCGCGAGCACCCTGAAGAGACTGGAGTTGGTCCCTATCAGCACAGACACATCAGAGGTCCCTTTAGGGTCAGGGCATATTAATGCAGCTGTGTCCACCTCTTCTCTTACCCCAGCAACCTCCTCTGGGAATTCCAGGTGCACTATGACATACCCTTGGTAGGGGTATTCATCCATGCTGAGGCCACACAGACCAACGCCAGTCAGTGGCTGTATAGGCAGGTGCCTAAGCATTTGTTGGTAGAATGACTGAAATATAATAGTCACTTGAGATCCAGTGTCAAGCACGGCTTTACACTCCACCCCTTCAATCTTCACCATGACCTCTGCTCGAGGCCCTATCAGTCCTGCGGGGATCCCAGCTGGACAGTCTTTTCTGGGGGAATCTTCAAATCCTGCAGGCCTGGGTGGTCCCCGTCCCCGGACTCTCTGGCAGCTACCGGATCTCTCCCAACTGATCCTCAGCTTTCCATACACTAAGGAGGGGTTTTCTTCATTATGGCACTTGGCAGCACTGTGTCCATCCTGACCACATCGGTAGCAGAAGAATTGTCCTTTCCCTCTTCGCCCAGATGGGATGGTGGCTCTAAATGCTGACTTCTCCATCGCCACGGTCAGAGGCTCCTTATTCCCGGAAGTCTTAGCTTGGTCAATGGTGCTTTGCAGTTCAGCTATCCGTTCTGTCAGGACCTGCACTTGTTGGACAAGTTCCTCTGTGGTGCTCACCATCAGTACACTGGCCATTTGCAGTGGTGTTGTGCCGGCTGGCTCCAATGTTTGGGCTTCCCAAAACTCGCTGGCAGCCTGCCTTTCTTCCTCTTCTCTGACCTCTTTTATCAGCTGGGAATAACTTGGGGGATGTTCCCGTCGTTCTCTTAGTCGGAGATGGAGTAGAATCGAGTTCTGATATTGAGCTCCTCTTACAATTTGAGCCAGTCTGGTCCGATCCATCTGTTCAGCAGTCACTGCACCCCTCATGACAGCTCTCTGAAGCAGTCTTTCCAGCCTCTGTATATAGGCTGAAATCTTCTCGCCAATTTGCTGTCGGGAATTAAGGAACTTACAGTAACTGTCTTCAGGGCCCTCTACACTCCCAAAGGTATGATCAAGGGCCTCTAGGCAGTCCTTCACACTGACCCCAGGGTCAATGAGCTTCAGGGTGCGAATCACATCTAATGCTGGGCCACTAAGGCTCTCTATCAGACATCTTCGCTTTTCTGCATCAGGTACGGCCCACTCCTGCAGCATTTCAGTGGTATGCTCCAACCAGGGTTCGAACTCCTCTGCCCCAGCAAATAACCTTAACTCACGACAAGAGTTTGACCTAGCATGGGACAACACAACCTTTTCCAATATTTGCCCCAGTGCTTTTGCCCAATCATTGGCTAAGGCTGTGGCCCCTGAGCTAGAGGCTGCAGGGCCGGGGCCCAACAAACCCGACATATTAGCCATTATACAAACAGTAATTTCCTCAAAATATAACCACAATTGTTTCCCAATGCAGGGGAACACTCAACAGGTGCTTGCGAGGGGTACTGACCCAGGGGATCCCGGACGAGCCCCCAAAAATGTAACCCTTCTGCCCATCTAAGTTGGCAGCAACAAGGGCCGGGTTCTGTATCTAGGGGTTCCGTTTCAATAACACAATGCAAAACCGGCTCGAGCCCCCACCCAGTGACCTGGGACAATTACATACCACCCCCTGGGCACCTCTAAGAGGCAATACTTCCCCTCTCGCAAGCACGGAGTCTGAGTGTAACATAAAATGTTTAATAACATGAGGTAAACAACATCAGCATTAAATTGGAGAAACACCACAACTAGAGTTCTTAGACCAAACCATGAGCGAAGACCCACCCCAGCAAATTGGGCCGTGTCCTCTCCCGTTGGTTCTTGAAACCAGCGACCCAAGAATCACAAAAGTCCCAAAAGTCCGACAACCCCCCAAAGTCTCTGTCCATGATCAGTGCAGCCCCAGAGTTCAAAGGGGGGGGTGAGCAGGGTGTTAAGGGGCACCTTACGTGATCCGAGGCCAACCGGCTGCTTCTCCGTGGGGTTCCACCGCAGCCTTCACCACGAACTGCTCCACTCCACCCGCAGTCCCACTCCTGCCGTCCCACGAACTGCTCTGGCAGCTGCTCCGCTCCGCTCCGCTCCGCTCACCGACCTGTGAGCCACTCCGCTCCGCTCCGCTCACCGACCTGTGAGCCGAGCTGCTCTGCTCCGCTCCGCGACCTGTGAGCCGCGCCGCTCCGCTCCGCTCCGCTCACCGACCTGTGAGCCGCTCCGCTCCACTCACCCCCCGCTAAGCTAAGTTAGCTTAGCAATATAGCTTCAGGCTCCCCCACTAGTTAACACAGCCTCAGTGATCTCAGCTCTTAAATAGCTTTAGCTCTTTTGTGATTTCAGCTCTTAGTGATTTCAGCTAGTAGTAGGGGAGCCCCAGTGCTGGTGCACTATTGGCCCAAAGTGAACTCAGCTCAGCAGTCTGTAACTAGACTCCTAAGGGAATCAAAGTTAGTTCTGACATTCAACAGTGGAGCGAGGAGGTAGTGCAATTGGTGTTTCAACCCCCTCAGGGAGGGGGCCATACCATCAGGTACAAATACCTGCCCCCATCCTCTCTCAATTCACTGGGTTTTGTAACCCATGCCCCTTGACAAGCAAATGCTACTTAGGTAATGGTGAATGACTCACTCAGTCCTTCTGTCATACAACAGTTCCACTGGCCTTGATTCACAGAATCAGGGTAACAAAACTTTATTCTTCCTGCCCCAATAACAGAGAAACTGGGGATCCCACACCAGCCAAAGTAACCACTTTGAGTTGCTGTGGTTTCATGCCAGGCGAGTGGGTGTGCCTATGCAAACAAGATCAGCCTCTGGAGTTCTTTTCCACACTCGCCATAATTCACCACCAGATGTCAGGGTAGAGCTCATCCTGACTCTGCTTACACACTCACCAGAGGTCCCTCGTGTGCCCTCAGGGTCTGGGAGCATGCCTTGGGTTAGTTCGGGGGTTACTGGTTCCAAGTCCAGGGTGATAAACATATCCTGGCTGTTGGGGAAACCGGTTTCTCCGCTTCCTTGCTGTGAGCTATCTTCATTGTCTTCATCATCATCATCATCATCTTCCTTGTACCCCAAACCCGCTTCCCTGTTGCGTGTTTCTCCATTGACGGAGTCAAAGCACACGGTTGGGGTAGTGGTGGCTGCACCCCCTAGAACGGCATGCAGCTCCGCATAGAAGCGGCATGTTTGTGGCTCTGCCCCAGACCTTCCGTTTGCCTCTCTGGCTTTGTGATAGGCTTGCCTTAGCTCCTGAATTTTCATGCGGCACTGTTGTGCGTCCCTGTTATGGCCTCTGTCCTTCATGGCCTTTGAGACCTTTTCTAATATTTTGCCATTTCATTTAATGCTACGGAGTTCAGCTAGCACTGATTCATCTCCCCATATGGTGAGCAGATCCAGTACCTCCCGTTCTGTCCATGCTGGAGCTCTTTTGCGATCCTGGGATTCCATCATGGTTACCTGTGCTGATGAGCTCTGCGTGGTCACCTGTGCTCTTCACGCTGGGCAAACAGGAAATGAAATTCAAAAGTTTGCGGTGCTTTTCCTGTCTACCTGGTTAGTGCATCTGAGTTGAGAGTGCTGTCCACAGCGGTCACAATGAAGCACTGTGGGATAGCTCCCGGAGGCCAATAATGTCGAATTCCGTCCACACTATGCCAAATCCGACCCGCAAAGGCTGATTTTAGCACTAATCCCCTCGTCGGAGGTGGAGTAAAGAAACCGCTTTAAAGGGCCCTTTAAGTCGAAAGAAAGGGCTTCGTCGTGTGGACGTGTCCAGGCTTAATTCGATTTAACCCTGCTAAAGTCGACCTAAACTCGTAGTGTAGACTCAGAGAATTGCTTGTATGACTTCTGGATAGCCAGTGGGGTAAAACCGAAGTCTTCTCTGTTTGGCTGGTTTGGTTTGCCTTGGTGTGCAGAGGAACCCCAGCCTTGGGCTGTAACTGCTCTGCTCTCAGCAATTTGTTCTGAATTGATACTCTCAGAAGTGTCCCACCAAGGGCAGCATCATTACACCCCAGCTTGTGAGGGGGGCACAGGCCCTGCCACTGGGGAAGCACAGCAGCCTCTCCAGTATACTGCCTGCAATGGATTCCTGTGACCCCTTATATCCCATGTTCACTACTTTTATATGGTTATAATATATTTTGTATAAAGTACGCCTGGTGACATATCTTTTGAAAACTCATAATCTGCTGAATATTATTATCCTGTTTAAATATGTGTAACAGCACTGCATGTAAGCACGATTGAGTTCCTGGGGGTTGGTAGGTGCAAGCCTGCCCTTTACTAAAGGCCCCTCTCCCAGCCTAATGGGGGAGCCACTGAACCAAGGACTCAAGTAATTTTAAGGGACAACAAATGAGTAAACAGGGACAGGAGTGAGGTCATAGGGCCAAAGGCAAGGAGCCAGAGGGGGACATCAAGCAGAGAACTCCAGACAGTGCCCACTGCTCTTTGAAGGTGTCCAGAGAGCCAGCTGATGCAGCCCAGAGGAACTCTGCCCAGATACATGAATGGAAGGAGGAGTGGAAATAGGCCCTACAGTCGCAAAGCATCTCCCCATCCAGCATCCTCTTCCTGGTATAGTGGATGGCCACCTTGGCCAGTGCCAGGAAGGGGTGGATGAGGATTTCTCACGACTTCATGGGGCCATGGATGCAGTGTGAAAATATCAGCAGGTGTGGGGAAAAGTGCAGCTAGAACCTGAGGAGAAGGTCCTGGAGGAGCCGGAAAAGGGGCTGCAACCTGGCGCATTTGAACTGTGCCAAGTACACACCTGTGCTCATGGCTCCATGAAGGTGCCACCAAATGATATCCCTCCACAGATGGTAGGAGGCCTGCCACTTGGTATTGCAAAAGGAACGAGGGTGAGGAAGTGAAAGATAAGGAACATGAGTGTATACATGTGTGTCCTACGCATGGTTCAAAAATGAACAGGCTCCAGGTCATGCAGCCCACTAGGGTGCACATAAGGGGCAGCCAGGGGACCTCGTGGGTCAAGGGCCTGATGACAAGATCTGGAGGACCAGTGGTGCGGGGCAGGCGGGGAGCACCTTCCCACAGGACACGCTCAAGGAAAGCCCAAGAAGTGGCTGGTAAAGCCGCACTCACCTCCAGGAGTATGCACCAAGGGAAACGAGGGGTGGAGAGCCCCATGCACCAGCCAAACACCAGGGGATCAATCCAGCCCCCCCCCCCCCGATTCATAGTCCAGGAGGTCTATGATCCTGGTGGTACCTGCCAGGACCAACCTCCAGTGCACCGAGGGGGACTCTGCCACCTGCACACCAAGCTGGGGATTGTGTAGCAAGGGGTCCGCAAGGAGATCTACTCCCTAGGCAACCACCATGGACCTGGTCACTGAGACCAGATTCCAGGTCCGGAGGAGGTTCTGGTAAAAGACCAGCTGCCCAAATAGGCTCTCGCGGAAGACCCCTAGGATGGAGATAAGAGCTGCTGGTCATATCGGAGCCTTCAGAGTGCAGCAGGGAGAGGGGAGTATTGACCTGGGAAGGTTGCAGGGCAGTTTGGCTGGGACTGTCCACACTGGGGATGGGAGACTTTCCTTCAGGCCAGATACCTGAGCATGTAACATGAGAACCAGGAGGGGGGTTCGAGGCCAGGTGACACCTTTGCCTGGGAAATGGACAAAGGCTGGGGGAGGAGCCGGGGGGAGACTGGGCGAGACAGCTGGAGGGAGTTTCAGTTTGGAGCTGGCTGGGAAAATGGAGGGGAGCCCAGATGGGGCTCTGGCCTCCCTGGGGGCCCCCAAGATGGACCTGACTGAGGGGGTCCTGTTGTCTGTACCTGCAAGACCTGTCTTGGACCGTGTTCCTGTTGTCTAAATAAACCTTCTCTTTTACTGGCTGGCTGAGAGTCATGGTGAATCGCAGGAAGAGGGGTGCAGGGCCTTCTCTTCCCCACACTCCGTGACAGGAATACAGTCCAAAACAGAGCTTGTAGGCAGGGCCATCCTTGCCCATACACAAAGCACGCAGCTGTGCAGAGCACCAGGAAATTTGGGACACCAGATTTCCTGGTGCCCCGCACAGCTGTGTGCTGCTCCAGCCCCTGCTCCGGCTCTTCCCTGGGGCCCTTCCCCCTGCTCCGCCCTGCCCCGCCTCTTCCCGCCCCTGCTCCACCCCAGCCCTGCTCCCACTCCCCGCTCTGCAGCAGGGCCGGGCCTGCAGTCACCGGTGGCGGGAAGTGCAGCGACCCAGACCCAGCCATGCCACTGGTGAGTGCTGGGGGGTGGTTCCTCCCTGCCCTCCAAGCCAGCCCCGCCCTCCCCGCTCCCTCCGCAGAGGCCTGGGGCCCCACACACCCCTGTGGGGGTGGGGAGGGCTGCATAGGGCCCCAGAATAGCTAGGGACGACCCTGCTTGTAGGTACAGAAAACAGGACCCCTCAGCCTCCCTCCATTTTCCCAGCCAGCTTCAAACTGCAACCTCCTCCAGCCCCTCCTCTGGCCTTTGTCTCTTTCCCGGGCCAGGAGGCCACCTGATCTCTTTATTCTCCAACACCTTCAGTTGGCACCTTGCAGGGGAGGGGCCCAAGCCATCAGTTGCCAGGAGACGGGGTGTCAACCATTCTCTCTGCAGTCAGCATCACACCTGCCTAGGGTTCTGCAACAATCGCACACCCTTATCCCACCACCTAGATACTTAAGAAATGCATAGGGGAAACTGAGGCACCCACACAGTATTCAGAGAAAACATTAAGAACATTCCCACTTCGTCACACTGGAGGAGGGGCAGCTCAGTGCAGAGAGAGATGAAGAAAATGGGCTAGAACCAGGGAGAAAGTTGACTTCATAAATATCTGCTTCAATTATCTTTGGCAAATGAAATAACCAAACAATCATTCATTTTCTGATATATCTATAAAACTCATCTGAAAAGTTTTCAAAATAAATCACTGTTTAAAAATGTATAGTGTGTACCTTTTAAAAATGAAACCTACATCTCTCTCTGAGTTGTGAAGAATATGTATTGAGGTTATAACAACCAACAAGAATGCACTTTTATGTAGAAAACCGTGATTAAATCGAGTCTTCCTGACTAGTGATTTAAATCAAATTCACCCTGCCCACTGTACCCCTTCATTCCCCGGGGGGCCCACAAATATGTTTGGCGCGGGGCCCACAAAAAGTTAATCCAGTCCTGACCTAATGTGGCTAGAAAACTGAAAAAAGAAAAAGAGTACTTGTGGCACCTTAGAGACTAACAAATTTATTAGAGATAGCTGGGAGTGCTGGTAGTGTAGGGCCTGAGGAGAGAGTCCACATAACCAGACAATCCTGATGTTAGGGTTGTCTGGTTATGTGCACTCTCTCCTCAGGCCCTACGCTACCAGCACTCCCAGCTATCTTCGAGACACCACTGACTTCCTGAGGAAACTACACTACATCGGTGATCTTCCAGAAAACACCATCCTGGCCACTATGGATGTAGAAGCCCTCTACACCAATATTCCACACAAAGATGGACTACAAGCTATCAGGAACAGTATCCCTGATACTGTCACAGCTAACCTGGTGGCTGAACTTTGTGACTTTGTCCTCACCCACAACTATTTCACATTAGGGGACAATATATACCTTCAAGTCAGCGGCAGTGCTATGGGTACTCACATGGCCCCACAGTATACCAACATTTTTATGGCTGACTTAGAACAACGCTTCCTTAGCTCTCGTCCCCTAATGCCCCTACTCTACTTGCGCTACATTGATGACATCTTCATCATCTGGACCCATGGAAAAGAAGCCCTTGAGGAATTCTACCATGATTTCAATAATTTCCATCCCACCATCAACCTCAGCCTAGATCAATCCACACAAGCGGTCCATTTCCTGGACACTACTGTGCTAATAAGCGATGGTCACATAAATACCACCCTATACCGGAAACCTACTGACCACTATACTTACCTACATGCCTCCAGCTTCCATCCAGGACACATCACACGATCCATTGTCTACAGCCGAGCTCTAAGATATAACCGCATTTGCTCCAATCCCTCAGAGACAAGCACCTACAAGATCTGTATCAAGCATTCTTAAAACTACAGTACCCACCTGCTGAAGTGAAAAAACAGATTGACAGAGCCAGACGAGTACCCAGAAGTCACCTCCTACAAGACAGGCCCAACAAAGAAAATAACAGAACACCACTAGCTGTGACCTTCAGCCCCCAACTAAAACCTCTCCAGCGCATCATCAAAGATCTACCCTGGAGGAAAATTCTTTCCCGACCCCAAATATGGCTTTCAGTAAAGCGTTTGATACGGTACCGCATGAGGAATTATTGGTTAAATTGGAAAAGATGGGGATCGATATGAAAATCCAGAGGTGGATAAAGAACTGGTTAAAGGGGAGACTGCAGCGGGTCGTACTGACAGGTGAACTGTCAGGTTGGAGGGAGGTTACCAGTGGAGTTCCTCAAGGTTTGGTTTTGGGTCCGATTTTATTTAATCTATTTATTACTGACCTTGGAACCAAATGTAGGAGTGGGCTGATAAAGTTTGCAGATGACACAAAGTTGGGAGGTATTGCCAATTCGGAGAAGGATCGGGATATCCTGCAGGGAGATTTGGATGACCTTGTAAACTGGAGCAATAGTAATAGAATGAAATTTAATAGTGAGAAGTGTAAGGTTATGCATTTAGGGATGACTAACAAGAATTTTAGTTATAAGCTGGGGACGCATCAGTTGGAAGTAACGGAAGAGGAGAAGGACCTCAGAGTCCTGGTGGATCACAGGATGACTATGAGTCGGCAATGTGACGTGGCCGTGAAAAAAGCTAATGCGGTCTTGGGATGCATTAGGCGAGGTATTTTTAGTAGGGATAAGGAGGTGCTAGTTCCGTTATACAAGGCACTGGTGAGACCTCATTTGGAGTACTGTGTGCAGTTCTGGTCTCCCATGTTTAAAAAGGATGAAATCAAACTGGAACAGGTACAAAGAAGGGCCACTAGGATGATCTGAGGAATGGAAAATCTGTCGTATGAAAGGAGACTCAAGGAGCTCGGTTTGTTTATCTTAACCAAAAGAAGGCTGAGGGGGGGATATGATTGCTCTCTTTAAATATATCAGAGGGATAAATACCAGGGAGGGAGAGGAATTATTTCAGCTAAGTACTAATGTGGACACGAGAACAAATGGATATAAACTGGCCGTCGGGAAGTTTAGGCTTGAAATTAGACGAAGGTTTCTAACCATCAGAGGGGTGAAGTTTTGGAAACAGTGGGGGTGAAAGACCTCTCTGGCTTTAAGATTAAGCTTGATAAGTTTATGGAGGAGATGGTTTGATGGGATAAAGTGATTTTAGTCAATAGGTCAATAACGTGCCATCGCTGGTAATTAGTAACAAAGGTCAATGATGGGATATTAAAAGTTACTACAGAGAACTTTTTCCAGAGGGTCTGGCTAGAGAATCTTGCCCGCATGCTCGGGGTTCAGCTGATCGCCATATTTGGGGTCGGGAAGGAATTTTTCTCCAGGGTAGATTGGCAGAGGCCCTGGAGGTTTTTCGCCTTCCTCCGCAGCATGGGGCAGGGGTCGCTTGCTGGAGGATTCTCAGCGATTTGAAGTCTTTAAATCATGATTTGGGGACTTCAACAGCTGAGTCAAGGGAGAGAATTATTCCAGGAGTGGGTGGGTCAGCTTTTGTGGCCCGCATCATGAGGGAGGTCAGACTAGATGATCATAATGGTCCCTTCTGACCTTAGAGTCTATGAGTCTATGAGTCTATCTACAACCTATCCTGAAAGATGATCCCTCAGTCTCACAGATCTTGGGAGACAGACCTGTCCTCGCTTACAGACAACCCCCCAACCTGAAGCAAATACTCACCAGCAACCACACATCACTGAACAAAAACACTGATCCAAGAACCTATCCTTGCAACAAAGCCCGATGCCAACTCTGTCCACATATCTATTCAAGTGACATCATCATAGGACCTAATCACATCAGCCATACCACCAGGGGCTCATTCACCTGCACATCTACCAATGAGATATATGCCATCATGTGCCAGCAATGCCCCTCTGCCATGTACATTGGCCAAACCGGACAGTCTCTACGCAAAAGAATTAATGGACACAAATCTGACATCAGGCATCATAATACTCAAAAAACAGTGGGAGAACACTTTAACCTGTCTGGTCATTCAATGACAGACCTGCGGGTGGCTGTTTTACAACAGAAAAGCTTCAAAAACAGACTCCAACGAGAGACTGCTGAGCTGGAATTTATATGCAAACTAGATACAATCAATTTAGGATTGAATAAGGACTGGGAATGGCTGAGCCATTACAAACATTGAATCTATCTCCCCTTGTAAGTATTCTCACACTTCTTATCAAACTGTCTGTACTGGGCTATCTTGATTATCACTTCAAACGTTTTTTTTCTCTTACTTAATTGGCCTCTCAGAGTTGGTAAGACAACTCCCACCTGTTCATGCTCTCTGTATGTGTGTATATATATCTCCTCAATATATGTTCCATTCTATATGCATCCGAAGAAGTGGGCTGTAGCCCACGAAAGCTTATGCTCTAATAAATTTGTTAGTCTCTAAGGTGTCACAAGTACTCCTGTTCTTTTTGCAGATACAGACTAACACGGCTGCTACTAGAAAATTGGGTAGTTCAGTGGGAAACAGCTGAGATGTTTGTACACGAATGCAAGGAGTCTGGGAAATAAAATGGAGGAATTGAAACTATAAGCAATGAGAACAGGAGTACTTGTGGCACCTTAGAGACTAATACATTCATTTGAGCATAAGCAATAACTGACAGAGTAAGTATGCATACATGTGTGGTTATTTAACTGCACAGCGAAGTGCTGAGTCAAGTGAGCTGCTCTAAACATGCAAGGAGCTCAGGAATTAACTGTGGTCTTTGGAAATTTTTGTTTACTTGGCTTTGTTTTGTGGGGTGGGGTGGGGTGGGGAAGGAAGCATTGTCTCGCCTCTTAAAGGGCTCATGGCCAAGGCAAAGATTACCAGGCTGGGAGCTGGAAAATGCCTGTTATAACCCTGTCACTGATTCCCTAACAAGACTTCACACTTACAATGCACTTTACAGACATTACTAAAGCTACATCTACACTACAGGGGGGAGTCGATTTAAGATACACAAATTCAGCTACGTGAATAGCGTAGCTGAATTCGACGTATCGCAGCCGACTTACCCCGCTGTGAGGATGGCGGCAAAATCGACCTCTGCGGCTTCCTGTCGACGGCGCTTACTCCCACCTCCGCTGGTGGAGTAAGAGCATCGATTCGGGGATCGATTGTCGCGTCCCGACGGGACGCGATAAATCGATCCCCGAGAGGTCGATTTCTACCCGCCGATTCAGGCGGGTAGTGTAGACCTAGCCTTAGTTAAACCACACAACACACACGACAGAGGTATGTAAATATCACTGCTTCCAATTTATAGATGGGGAAAGAGAAGTGCAAAGTGCTCCATTGTCAAACAGCAAGTTGGTAGCAGATCCAGGATAGGACATAGGAGTCCTCAATCACACCCTCATTCTGAGTCCAGTAGCTCGCCAGGCCACTCGGTAAATCACATAACTTTTCTATGTGCACACAAGTTGTATATGTGCACAAACAAATGATCAGACAGCTAAATCACCATTTGTGCATGTGAACCTTGGTAATTGCTCCTGGAAATGAAGGCATGCACTAGTACAGGGATTCTCAAACTTCATTGCACTGCAACCCCCTTCTGACAACAAAAATTACTACATGACCCCAAGAGGGGGTACCGAAGCCTGAGCCTGCCCAAGCTCCACTGCCCTGACGGGAGGTGCCGGGGGGGGGGGGGGGAGAGGGGTGAAGAGGGAGGAGGGCAAAGCCTGACCTCCAATGCCTTGGGCAGGGGAACAAAGCAGCAGCCCCAGGTAGGGGGCCTATAAGCTGAGCCCCGCCACCCCATGTTGAAACTCTCAGGCTTCGGCTTCAGCCCTGGGCAGTGGGGTTTGGCTTTGGCCCTGGGCCCCAGCAAGTTTAAGCTAACACTGGCAACCCCATTAAAATGGGGTCACGACCCTCTTTGGGATCCTGGCCCACAGTTTGAGAACGGTTGCACTAGTACATGCATTTGTGCACATGGACCTCAGGCCTCCCTTTTTGAAAAAGAGTCCCTTTATATTAGTAGGAAAAACATGTTTCCCCCTGGCAGTTTTATTAATAAAGATAAATAATGGTGCCTACCCTTTACTCCTGGGCAGCCTCCTCCCTGGGCACCACAGTGTGGGCTCGGTGAGTTTGGGATCTTTCACACACCACACAAAGGAGAATTTGATCCTCTTTACAGTAGAGTTTCAAAGGCTCTTGGTGTGTCTCACACTGGATTCCTCTTCCAGGTTCTTCCTTTGTTTTTAATCTTAATAACTGGGGTATGGATTCCACAATATTCCTAAATTCCCTATTTGCCCTTAAATTTCTCCGTTGGAACCTCGTTTTGCACTGAGGACAGGCGATGTTGCTCTCTCCCTTGCAGTGCTGAGTGATACATTTTTTGCAGAAGCTGTGTCCACACTCACTAGTCACAGGGTCTTGAAACAAATCCAAACAGATGGGACAAATAGTATCACCTTTAATGAATTGTACAGGATCTGTAGCGGCCATTGTTCTTTCTGTGAGAGTATGAACCAGTTCTCTGTTACCAAAACATCCCCCTCAATGTGTGTGTCTCACAGCAGAAAGGTGCCTCAGTCTTTAGAAATCATTGCAATCTTATTGGCCCAGCTCCATGGAGCTCCTCCCTAGAGATTATAAAAAATCTACCTTTGCTCTCTTAGGAACATTGATAAGCTTTTCCCCATGTCATTGACTGCACCTCCCATTAGGACAATGGGAGGGACATGGTAGCCCATATCAGTGCTAGGAAAATGACCCAATCTTGACAATAGTTCTCACCAAGAAATCTGAATTGGTGTTGAACTGGCTTGGTAGGCCATGTAGAGATGGTTCATTTTCTACAATGTTTCAGATAGCCTGATAGGATACACTTGCACTAGGCAAGTGAACTGTTTCAAAATCAAACAGGGCTACCAAGCATTACCAGAACTGTTTTCTTCTACAGTCAGCCAGGGTAGTGTAAAAGCTCCACCGTGTGTGGTGCTGTGTATAGGCCCATAGCTAACTTGGCCAGAGTGGGGAAGCTGTGGGGAGGCAAAAAACTCAAACACTACAAACCCAACTTCCTTAATGCCCCATTCGATGTACATTTCACAAATTTCATAGACTCCAAGGCCAGAAGAGACCATTGTGATCATCTAGTCTGACCTCTGTATAACACAGGCCAGAGAATGGCCCTAAAATAATTCCTACAGCAGATCTTTTAGGAAAAAAACATCCAGTCTTGATTTTAAAAGAGTCAGTGATGGAGAATCCATCACAATCTTTGGTAAGTTGTTTCAATGTTTAAGTTCTCTCTACAGGTACTAATGCGGAGAGTGGACTAGATGACCCATCTGAGGGAAGGGAGCAGAAGGAGACTCCACCGATTGAAAGGCAAAAGATGCACTGTCCTAGGGATAGGGGTTCCACGACCACCACTCCCAAGAGGAGGAGGAGGGTGGTGGTGGTCGGGGACTCCCTCCTCAGGGGGACTGAGGCATCTATCTGCCGCCCCGACCGGGAAAACCGAGAGGTCTGCTGCTTGCCAGGAGCTAGGATACACGATGTGACGGAGAAACTGCCGAGACTCATCAAGCCCTCGGATCGCTACCCCTTCCTGCTTCTCCACGTGGGCACCAATGATACTGCCAAGAATGACCTTGAGCGGATCACTGCAGACTACGTGGCTCTGGGAAGAAGGATAAAGGAGTTTGAGGCACAAGTGGTGTTCTCGTCCATCCTCCCTGTGCAAGGAAAAGGCCGGGGTAGAGACTGTCAAATCGTGAAAGTCAACGAATGGCTACGCAGGTGGTGTCGGAGAGAAGGCTTTGGATTCTTCGACCATGGGATGGTGTTCCAAGAAGGAGTGCTAGGCAGAGACGGGCTCCACCTAACGAAGAGAGGGAAGAGCATCTTCGCCAGCAGGCTGGCTAACCTAGTGAGGAGGGCTTTAAAGTAGGTTCACCGGGGGAAGGAGACCAAAGCCCTGAGGTAAGTGGGGAAATGGGATCCTGGGAGGAAGCACAAGCAGCAGAGCGCAAGAGGGGAGGACTCCTGTCTCATGCTGAGAAAGAGGGACGATCGATGAGTTATCTTAAGTGCCTATACACAAATGCAAGAAGCCTGGGAAACAAGCAGGGAGAACTGGAAGTCCTGGCACAGTCAGGGAACTATGATGTGATTGGAATAACAGAGACTTGGTGGGATAACTCACATGACTGGAGTACTGTCATGGATGGATATAAACTGTTCAGGATGGACAGGCAGGGCAGAAAAGGTGGGGGAGTTGCGTTGTATGTAAGAGAGGAGTATGACTGCTCAGAGCTCCGGTATGAAACTGCAGAAAAACCTGAGAGTCTCTGGATAAAGTTGAGAAGTGTGAGCAACAAGGGTGATGTCGTGGTTGGAGTCTGCTATAGACCACCAGACCAGGGGGATGAGGTGGACGAGGCTTTCTTCTGGCAACTAGCAGAAGTTGCTAGATCGCAGGCCCTGGTTCTCATGGGAGACTTTAATCACCCTGATATCTGCTGGGAAAGCAATACAGCGGTGCACAGGCAATCCAGAAAATTTTTGGATAGTGTCGGGGACAATTTCCTGGTGCAAGTGCTGGAGGAACCAACTAGGGGCAAAGCTTTTCTTGACCTGCTACTCACAAACAGGGAAGAACTAGTAGGGGAAGCAAAAGTGGATGGGAACCTGGGAGGCAGTGACCATGAGATGGTCGAGTTCAGGATCCTGACACAAGGAAGAAAGGAGAGCAGCAGAATACGGACCCTGGACTTCAGAAAAGCAGACTTTGACTCCCTCAGGGAACAGATGGGCAGGATCCCCTGGGAGAATAACATGAAGGGGAAAGGGGTCCAGGAGAGCTGGCTGTATTTTAAAGAATCCTTATTGAGGTTGCAGGAACAAACCATCCCGATGTGTAGAAAGAATAGTAAATACGGCAGGCGACCAGCTTGGCTAAACAGTGAAATCCTTGCTGATCTTAAACGCAAAAAAGAAGCTTACAAGAAGTGGAAGATTGGACAAATGACCAGGGAGGAGTATAAAAATATTGCTCACGCGTGCAGGAGTGAAATCAGGGAGGCCAAATCACACTTGGAGTTGCAGTTAGCAAGAGATGTTAAGAGTAACAAGAAGGGTTTCTTCAGGTATGTTAGCAACAAGAAAAAAATCAAGGAAAGTGTGGGCCCCTTACTGAATGAGGGAGGCAACCTAGTGACCGAGGATGTGGAAAAAGCTAATGTACTCAATGATTTTTTTGCCTCTGTCTTCACGCACAAGGTCAGCTCCCAGATTGCTGCACTGGGCAGTACAGCATGGGGAGAAGGTGACCAACCCTCTTTGGAGAAAGAAGTGGTTCGGGACTATTTAGAAAAACTGGACGTGCACAAGTCCATGGGGCCGGATGCGCTGCATCCGAGGGTGCTAAAGGAGTTGGCAGGTGAGATTGCAGAGCCATTAGCCATTATTTTTGAAAACTCATGGCGATCGGGGGAGGTCCCAGATGACTGGAAAAAGGCTAATGTAGTGCCCATCTTTAAAAAAGGGAAGAAGGAGGATCCGGGGAACTACAGGCCAGTCAGCCTCACCTCAGTCCCTGGAAAAATCATGGAGCAGGTCCTCAAGGAATCAATTATGAAACATTTAGAGGAGAGGAAAGTGATCAGGAACAGTCAGCATGGATTCACGAAGGGGAAGTCGTGCCTGACTAACCTAATTGCCTTCTATGATGAGATAACTGGCTCCGTGGATGAGGGGAAAGCAGTGGATGTGTTATTCCTTGACTTTAGCAAAGCTTTTGATACGGTCTCCCACAGTATTCTTGCCGCCAAGTTAAAGAAGTATGGGCTGGATGAATGGACTGTAAGGTGGATAGAAAGCTGGCTAGATCGTCGGGCTCAACGGGTAGTGATCAATGGCTCCATGTCTAGTTGGCTGCCGGTTTCAAGCGGAGTGCCCCAAGGGTCGGTCCTGGGGCCGGTTTTGTTTAATATCTTTATTAATGATCTGGAGGATGGTGTGGACTGCACTCTCAGCAAGTTTGCAGATGACACTAAACTAGGAGGCGTGGTAGATACACTAGAGGGTAGGGATCGGATACAGAGGGACCTAGACAAATTAGAGGATTGGGCCAAAAAAAACCTGATGAGGTTCAACAAGGACAAGTGCAGAGTCCTGCACTTAGGATGAAAGAATCCCATGCACTGCTACAGACTAGGGACCGAATGGCTAGGTAGCAGTTCTGCAGAAAAGGACCTAGGGGTCACAGTGGACGAGAAGCTGGATATGAGTCAACAGTGTGCTCTTGTTGCCAAGAAGGCTAACGGCATTTTGGGCTGTATAAGTAGGGGCATTGCCAGCAGATCGAGGGACGTGATCGTTCCCCTTTATTCAACATTGGTGAGGCCTCATCTGGAATACTGTGTCCAGTTTTGGGCCCCACACTACAAGAAGGATGTGGAAAAATTGGAAAGAGTTCAGCGGAGGGCAACAAAAATGATTAGGGGTCTGGAGCACATGACTTATGAGGAGAGGCTGAGGGAACTGGGATTGTGTAGTCTCCAGAAGAGAAGAATGAGGGGGGATTTGATAGCAGCCTTCAACTATCTGAAGGGGGGTTCCAAAGAGGATGGAGCTCGGCTGTTCTCAGTGGTGGCAGATGACAGAACAAGGAGCAATGGTCTCAAGTTGCAGTGGGGGAGGTCCAGGTTGGATATCAGGAAAAACTATTTCACTAGGAGGGTGATGAAAAACTGGAATGCGTTACCTAGGGAGGTGGTGGAGTCTCCTTCCTTGGAGGTTTTTAAGGCCCGGCTTGACAAAGCCCTGGCTGGGATGATTTAGCTGGGAATTGGTCCTGCTTTGAGCAGGGGGTTGGACTAGATGACCTCTTGAGGTCCCTTCCAACTCTGATATTCTATGATTCTATGATTCTATGATTATTCTTACTATTAAAAATGTACACCTTATTTCCGGTCTGAATTTGTCTAGCTTCAGCTTCCAGCCATTGGATCCTGTTATACCTTGCTCTGCTAGATTATTAAATATTTTCTCCCTATGTAGGTATTTATAGACTGTAATCAAGTCACTCCATAACCTTCTCTTTGTCAAGCTAAATAGATTGAGCTCCTTGAGTCGATCACAATCCTTTAGTCATTCTCGTGGCTCTTCTCTGAACCTGCTCCAATTTATCAACATGCTTCTTGAATAGTGGACCCCAGAACTGGACACAGGACCAGTAACAGTTGCACCAGTGCCAAATACGGAGGTAAAATAACCTCTGTACTCCTCCTCACTATCCACCTGTTTTTGCATTGCAGGATCTGGTTAGCCCTTTTGGCCACAGCATCGCACTGGGAGCTCATGCTCAGCTGAATATCCACCACCACCCCCAAATCTTTTTCAGAGTCACTGCTTCCCAAGATAGAGTCATGGACATTTTTTATTCCATTGATATTTAGCAATATTAAAACATGTTATCTGCTTAAGCCCAATTTACCAAGTGATTCAAATTTGTCCTCTTTATTATTTACCACTTCCCCAGTTTTTGTATCATCTGCAAACATTAGCAGTGATTTTATGTTTTCTAATAGGTCATTAATAAAAATGTTAAATAGTGTAGGGCCAAGAACCGATCCCTGTAGAGACACACAGTACACTCACCTACAAAAAGCTTTCTTATGGTTGCCACTGCACAACTATGGCTTCTGCTTCTCATAACTGCAGAATGTGGGAATTCCAAACCTCAAACACAACTGCTAGAAAGTAAGGAAATACTCAGTTAAGGTCTCTCCATGTCTGACCAAAATGAATGTCAGTGTGATGAGCAAAAACAAACCACAGACTTCTGAACACCAGGAAATGCACAGGTGCTGCTTCACACACAGCACAACCCATACAAACCTAGCTCTTAACTGGTGTCAAACCTCCTCTTCCTTCACCACTCTCAGGTATGCCCTATCTTCATGGTGTCCTTTTTACCTGGAGTCTCCCAAGCTGCTCTGGTGTCTCTACTAAACTGGAGGAACCTTTTCTCTCTCCCTTCGCTCTTTTCCCTGTCTTGGGCTCCTCACTAGAGCTGGTCAAAAAATGTTTGGGTTTTTTCCCTCCATTGAAATTTTCAATGAAAACATATCTAAGTTACGCTTTTTGTCAACATTTTCAGTGGAAAATTGACTTTTAATCAAAAAATTGACCAGAAAAACTGTTGAAATTTTTTTTAAAAATCAAGTAAAAACTTAAACAAATAAAATCAGTGTTTATCTAAAAATATTTCACTTTTCAGGTTTTTGGTGTTCTGCTGAAAAGTTGAACATTTTTGAGGCAAGCAGATGATTTCTGTTGACATTTTCATTATGTTGAAAATACAATTTCCCACTGAAAAAAATTTCAATAGAAAATTTTTGGACAGCCCTACGTCTCACTTCCTTCTTCTGGTTTCTGTCCACCAGCTGAGAATTTCCCACCATTCCCTAGGCCTAGGGTCTGTCTATCCCTCAATGCTCTCCTCCCCCACGTGGAGTCTTCTCCTTCTTGTGATCTCAGCCTTTTCCTTCCTGCCCCCTGCAGCCTCCTCATGACTCTGCTTTCAGCCCAACAACAACCCTCAGAACTCCATCCCAGCCCATCTCCTCAGTTCTGGACAGCCCCTTGGCCTCCAGACACCCTCTGTGCTCCTGCACCTGCTCCCTGAGACAGCTGGGGTGAGGAGGATGCTTGGGATGATTCTACTCTGATGTTGCACCCCATAATGCTTTATAGAAATATGCTTATAAGTGTAAATATGACATAACTAGAATATGTTTTATGCTAGATATGCCATGTAACATATTTTTGCAAAGGTTATGATCTACTGAATATATTCATCTTATTTGTATGCATGTATCATTTTTATATCTGAAGTTATGAGTGTTGGCTCTATGCTTGTATTTAAAGTGTTTGCTGTAGGAAGCACATAAGGCAGAATTGGTCAACATAGTGTGAAGGGTATCAGAGGGGTAGCCGTGTTAGTCTGGATCTGCGTGCATCCGACGAAGGGGGTATTCACCCACGAAAGCTCATGCTCCAATACGTCTGTTAGTCTATAAGGTGCCACAGGACTCTTTGCTGCTTTTATAGTGTGAAGGGGTTACTCAAGTAATTGGGAGTACTTAACTAACAATGGACTTTGGGAGACGCCAATCCACATCTGAGCTTTCCTGGGAATGTTCAAACTAAAGTGTAAACAATGGCATTGGCCTGCAAAAAGCTGAATCATCCATAGACATGTGACTTGCCCAGGTGGCTACAGACTCCATCTTGTTGCTGTGATCTTGCACAGGAGAACAAAGGGGTTTCCGCCCACAAGAGAAAGAATATAAAAGGCCCTGGAAACCCCTCCATTGGTCTTCAGCTGGCTCAAAAGATAGCCTTTCCACCCCAAAGAGATGTCTGAAAGAAACTGGAACAAAGGACAGTAACTACAGGGGTGTGAGTGATTGCTGGACCCAGACTAGGATGGAGTCTAGTCTGTGAAAGAAGTTTATTGGAACATCTCTGAGGGTGAGATTGACCTGCATTTAGTTCCCTACTGTATTAGGCTTAGACTTGCGTGGTTTTGTTTTATTTTGCTTGGTAATTTACTTTGTTCTCTCTGTTATTACTTGGTACCACTTAAATTCTGCTTTTTATGCTTAATAAAATCACTTTTTGCTTATTAATTGACCCAGAGTAAGTAATTAATTCCTGAGGGAGCAAACAGCTGTGCATATCTCTCTATCAGTGTTATAGAGGGCAAACAATTTATGAGTTTACCCTGTATAAGCTTTATACAGAGTAAAACAGATTTATTTGGGGTTTGGACCCCATTGGGAACTGGGTATCTGGGTGCTAGAGACAGGAGCACTTTCTAAGCTGTTTTCAGTTAAATCTGCAGCTTGTGAGGGACATGGTTCAGACCTGGGTCTGTGTTGTAGCAGGCAAGCGTGTGTGGCTCAACCAGACAGGGTATGGAAGTCCCCAAGCTGCCAGGGAAAATGGGCTCAGAGGTAGTCTCAGTACATTGGGTGGCACTCCCAAGGGAGTCACTGTGATCCAACCAATGGTGAGCTGGAGCTGGTTCGCACTGGTTCACAAGAACCGGTTGTTAAATTTAGAAACTGGTGTAGAACCAGTTGCTAAAGGGGTGGGTGGGTGGACAAACTCCAGTCCGCAGGCCACATCTGGCCCGCGGGACCGTCCTGTCTGGCCCGCCTGAGCTCCCAGCTAGGGAGGCTCCCCCGCTTCCCCTGCTTCCCCCCCCTTGCAGAGCCGCAGCGTGACGAGCCGCCGGCACCAGCGCAGCTCAGCAGCTCCTGCCGCTTTGAGCGGCATGGTAAGGGGGCTGGGCCGGGGCTGGGAGGAGGAGTTGGCAGGGCCGTCCAGAGGGGGGGATAAGTGGGGCAATTTGCCCCTTGCCTCGGGCCCCACAGGGGCCCCCACGAGAATCTCTGAGGCTCCCCCTGGCCCCAGCCCCGCCTCCACCTTCCCGCCTACCCAAACCCCCTGTTCCCCGTCCCCTGACCGCCCCCCCAGAACCTCTGCCCCATGAACCCCCCCCCCCAGACAGTGCTGCAGCAGCATGGCTCCAGCACGGCCTGAGCTCCTCCCACTCAGAGCCGCGTGGTAAGAAGGCGGGGCTGCGAACTCCAGGCTGACCGGCGGGAGCTCAGGCCCCGCTAGAGCCATGCTGCTGCAGCGCTGCAGCGCTGAGGCTCCGGGAGAGGGGAGAGGCAGGAGTAAGCGGCATGGTAAGGGGCCGGGGCCGGGGTGGGGGTTGGATAAGGGGCAGGGAGTCCCGGGGACAGGGAGCAGGGTGAGGGGGTTGGATGGGGCAGAGATTCTGGGGAGGCGGTCAGGGGACGGAGAATGGGGGGTGGGTTGGGTAGGTGTGGGAATTCCGGGGGTCTGTTGGGGTGGTGGTGGATGGGGTTGGGACAGTCAGGGGACAGGGAGCGGGACGAGTTGGGTAGGGGGTGGGGTCCTGGGGGGAAGTTGGGGTGGGGGGTCTCAGGATGGGGTGGTCAGGGGACAAGAGTTGTGGGGGTTGATGGGTTGTGGGTTCTGAGGGGGGGCAGTCGGGGGCAGGACGTGGGTTGGGGTCGGATGGGTGGAGGGGGGGAGACAGGCACATAGGGCATGTACTCACCACGCGGTTCCCTACTGGGTCTTCAGCGGCACTTCAGCGCTCCGGGTGAAGGACCCATCACCGAAAACCCGGAGTGAATGAAGACCTCGTCGCCACCGCCAAAGTGCCACTGAGGACCTGGTAGGGAACCGGTTCTTAGGATTTTGGGAGCTCATCACTGGATCCAACCCATCACATCTATTCTCCTTCATTTTTATTCTGCCTCACTGCCCATTCTCTTCAGCTCCTGCTCCATGGGGTTGGGAGCAGGGGGAGGGGAGCCGCCTAAGTTAGCTAGTAGGAAATGCCGAGGAGAGAAGTGCAGCCTAAGTTACACTCCTCCAAAGGAGGTGGGTGCCTATCTCCAGCTGAGATTAACAAGCATGTGCCCTTTCCTGGAGTCAGGTCAGCCCTCTTTCAAGACAGCTGCAGCGGCACAGGAGCCACCAAACAGAGCTGTAAACAGGGGAGTTTGAGTGGGAGTTTGGGGGAAGACTGAGAGGCAGGCAGAGGAACAGACAGGCTATTGAAGGGAGTGTGCGGTGTTCTAGCAGTGTTTTGGTTCTTGTTGGGGGGTTGTTTTGCTGTGGGGGGTGGTGTTTTGGTTTGGTTTGTGTTTCCTGGACTAACAGGACTTAGGTGAGAAGGCTATGACAGATACAGAGGCAGCAGTTGTAGTGAGCCAAGCAGTGGAAGACACAATGAGGATGACTGGATGTGGAAGCTGCGGCATGTACATGATCCTGGAGGGAGTACCTGAAAAGAGTTTCGTCTGCATGAAGTGCCGCCTGATAGAGCTGATGGAAGAAAAGATACAAGGATTGGAGATGCAGGTGGAAACTCTGGTTGAGTTTAGAAGGGGGTTTGAGCGGATGATGGAGCAAAGACATGAGGAGGCTGAAGGGAAAAGCTCAGACTTGCAGATGGAAGAATTCTGAGGGGAGACTGCTGGGTGAGGAAAGTGGACGGTGGAAGCATGTGACTAAGAGAACCAAGCAGAGGAAAAGACGGGCTAGTGAAGGAGAAATAGCGCTCAGGAACAGGTTGCGGAGTTGGAAAATGAAGAAGGGGCACAGCAGGTGGTCACTGAAGGTGAGAGGGCAAGGAAGAAGAGAAGAGCAGCTAGTCCTATAAGAAGAGGGGAAGAGTTAATGGCGATAACACCAAATATGAGCCCCAGGAAGACATGGGATGGGTTGCGGAGGATTGCATGGATGAACAGGAATCGAGAGGACTTACAGCCAGAGGGAACAGGGATAGACCGGAGAATCACACTGTCACCAGGAAAAGGCCGGTCTACGTGATTGGGGACTCCTTACTGAGAAGAATAGACAGGCCTGTAACCAGAGCTGATCCAGAGAACAGAAGGGTGTGCTGTCTGCCAGGTGCTTAGATATGGGATGTGGACCTGAGGCTGAAGCGGATCCTAACGGGAGCAGGAAACAATCCGCTGATTGTTCTTCATGTGGATGATACAGCTAGATTCTCACTAGAACGTATCAAGGGAGACTATGCCAGGCTGGGGAAGACTCTTAAGGAAATCGAGGCTCAGGTGATCTTCAGTGGGATTCTGTCTGTTCCTAGAGAAGGGCAACAAAGGTGTGACAAGATAATGGCGATCAACAGATGGCTCAGGCAGTGGTGCTATAAGGAGGGTTTTGGGATGTATGGCCACTGGGAGGCATTCATGGACAGAGGACTGTTCTCTCGGGATGGACTTCTAGGATGGAGGCTGGCACAACTGATTAAGAGAGCTTTAAACTAGGAATTGGGGAGAGATGGCTGGGAGATGTCCAGGTAATCTCCACGCCAGAATTTAACATTGAGAGGGAAGAAAACAAAGTAAGAAAGGATACAGCCGTGGGTAGGAGAATGGACATATGGAGGAAGAGTAGTGAAGATTCCATTCTAATAGGTGATACTGTTGGTAGAATGTCTGGACCTAATCGGGTAAAGAATGTGAGTGAAGCCAAACAGCAAGAATTAAGATGTTTGTACACCAATGCAAGGAGCCTAGGTAACAAAATGGAGGAACTAGAGTTACTGGTGCAGGAAGTGAAACCGGATATTATAGGGATAACAGAAACACAGTGGAATAGAAGTAATGACTGGTGTACAGGTATTGAAGGGTATGTGCTGTTTAGGAAACACAGAAATAAAGGCAAAGGTGGGAGAATAGCATTGTAGATCAATGAAGAGGTAGACTGTAAAGATATAAGAAAGGATGGAATGGTTAAGACAGAGTCTGTCTGGGCAAAAATCACATTGGGGAAGAAAGCTACTAGAGCCTCCCCTGAGATAGTGCTTGGGATGTGCTATAGACCACCAGGATCTGATTTGGATAGGGATAGAGACCTTTTTAATGTTTTTAATGAAGTAAATACTAATGGGAATTGTGTGATCATGGGAGACTTTAACTTCCCAGATATAGACTGGAGGACAAGTGCTAGTAATAATAATAGGGCTCAGATTTTCCTAGATGCAATAGCTGATGGATTCCTTCACCAAGTAGTTGCTGAACCAACAAGAGGGGATGCCATTTTAGATTTGGTTTTGGTGAGTAGTGAGGATCTCATGGAAAAAATGGTTGTAGGGGACGACCTTGGTTCGAGTTTAACCTAAATGGAAGGATAAACAAAAATAGATCTGTGACTAGGGTTTTTGATTTCAAAAGGGCTAACTTTAAAAAACTAAGGAAATTAGTTAGGGAAGTGGATTGGACTGAAGAACTTGGGGATCTAAAGGTGGAGGAAGCCTGGAATTACAGTGAAACCCTGCTATACCGCGATGTTTGGGGTCCAAAAAATTACATTGCACTAAATGCGGGGTCGCGGTATAGCGGGGTTTCAAGCCCATCAGTGGTCCCCAAGGCGGTGCATTGATGTGCGCCGCCTAGTGCTCCTACTGCCTAGTGCCCAGCAGGGAAGAGAAGCTGCAGCCCCGCACCTGCCGGGGACAGAGAGCTCCAGGGCTGCGGGTACTGGTTCTCTCTGTCCCCGGCAGGCGTGGGGCCGAGGCTTCTCTCCCCTGCCTGGCACTAGGCGGGGGCACATCAATGTCCCGGCAGCCATCATGGCATTGGGGACCACTGGTACAGTACCTAAGTACTGTATTACTGTGTGTCTTAAAGGGGGCCCAAATTGTGATCGCGTTATATGCAATTTCATGTTATGGTGGGGCACCTTATTGCGGGGTTTGACTGTACTTCAAGTCAAAGTTGCAGAAACTATCAGAAGCCTGCATCCCAAGAAAGGGGAAAAAATTCATAGGCAGGAGCTGTAGACCAAGCTGGATGAGCAAGCAGCTCAGAGAGGTGATTAAGAAAAAGCAGAAAGCCTACAAGGAGTGGAAGATGGGAAGGATCAGCAAGGAAAGCTACCTTATTGAGGTCAGAACATGTAGGGATAAAGTGAGATAGGCCAAAAGCCATGTAGAGTTGGACCTTGCAAAGGGAATTAAAACCAATAGTAAAAGGTTCTATAGCCATATAAATAAGAAGAAAACAAAGAAAGAAGAAGTGGGACTGATAAACACTGGGGATGGAGTGGAGATTAAGGATAATCTAGGCATGGCCCAATTTCTAAACAAATACTTTGCATCCATCTTTAATGAGGTTAATGAGGTGCTTAGGGATTATGATAGGATGACAAATAGGAATGAGGATATGGAGGTAGATATTACCACATCCGAGGTAGAAGCCAAACTTGAACATCTTAATGGGACTAAATCGGGAGGGTGTGGGGAGGAGATAATCTTCATCCAAGAATATTAAAGGAACTGGCACATGAAATTGCAAGCCCATTAGCAAGAATTTTGAATTAATCTGTAAACTCAAGAGTTGTACCGTATGACTGGAGAATTGCTAACATAGTTCCTATCTTTAAGAAAGGGGAAAACAGTGATCTGGGCAACTACAGGCCCGTTAGTTTGTCATCTGTAGTATGCAAGGTCTTGGAAAAAATTTTGAAGGAGAAAGTAGTCAAGGACATTGAGGTCAATAGTAATTGGGACAAAATACAACATGGTTTTACAAAAGGTAGATCATGCCAAACCAACCTGATCTCCTTCTTTGCGAAAGTAAAGGATTTTTTAGACAAAGGAAATGCAGTGGATCTAATTTACCTCAATTTCAGTAAGGCATCTGATACATTTCTACATGGGGAATTATTAGCTAAATTGGAAAAGATGGGGATCAATATGAAAATTGAAAGGTGGATAAGGAACTGGTTAAAGGGGAGACTACAACAGGTCATACTGAAAGGTGAACTATCAGGCTGGAGGGAGGTTACTAGTGGAGTTCCTCAGGGTTCGGTTTTGGGACCAATCTTATTTAATCTTTTTATTGCTGACCTTGTCACAAAAAGTGGCTAATGTGCTAATAAAGTTTGCAGATGACACAAAGCTGGGAGGTATTGCCAATACAGAGAAGGATCGGGATATCATACAGGAAGATATGGATGACCTTATAAACTGGAGTAATAGTAATAGGATGAAATTTAATAGTGAAAAGTGCAATGTCATGCATTTAGGGATTAATAACAAGAACTATTGTTATAAACTGGGGAGGCATCAGTTGGAAGTAACAGAGGAGGAGAAGGACTTCAGAGTCTTGATTGATCACAGGATGACTACGAGCCGCCAATGTGAAAAAAGCTAATGCGGTCTTGGGATGCATCAGGCGAGGTATTTCCAGTAGAGATAAGGAGGTGTTAGTACCGTTATACAAGGCACTGGTGAGACCTCATCTGGAATACTGTGTGGAGTTCTGGTCTCCCATGTTTAAGAAGGATGAATTCAAACTGGAACAAGTACAGAGAAGGGCTACTAGGATGATCCGAGGAATGGAAAACCTGTCTTATGAAAGGAGACTCAAAGAGCTTGTTTAGCCTAACCAAAAGAAGGCTGCGGGGAGATATGATTGCTTTCTATAAATATATCAGAGGGATAAATACCAGGGAGGAAGAGGAATTATTTAAGCTCAGTACCAATGTGGACACAAGAACAAATGGATATAAACTGGCTATCAGGAAGTTTAGACTTGAAATTAGATGAAGGTTGCTAACCATCAGCGGAGTGAAGTTCTGGAACAGCCTTCCAAGGGGAGTAGTGGGGACAAAAGACATATCTGGATTCAAGACTAAGCTTGATAAGTTTATGGAAGGGGTGGTATGCTGGGATAGCCTAATTTTGGCAATTAATTGGTCTTTGACTATTAGCGGTAAATATGCCCAATGACTTGTGATGGGATACTAAATAGAGTGGGATATGAGTTAATACTGAGAATTCTTTCCTGGGTGTCTGGCTGGTGAGTCTTGCCCACATGCTCAGGGTTTAGCTGATCACCATATTTGGGGTCGGGAAGGAATTTTCCTCCAGGCCAGATTGGCAGAAGCCCTGGGGAGTTTTCGTCTTCCTCTGCAGCGTGGGGCACAGGTCACTTGCTGGAGGATTCTCTGCACCTTGAAGGAGAAACAATGTCAGCATGAGCAGGAAGAGAAGGAGAAACAATGTCAACATGAGCCAGGCTGAGGAGCAGTGAGGCCCCGGCTGCGGTGAGTGAGGGGGGACCCAAGACTGCAAAGAGCTTTGATAAGTGCTTCCTGGCCCAGCGTAAGGAGGGGGAGGACATGGATACCTTCCTGACGGCCTTTGAGAATACCTGCGAGCTGCTCCAGGTTGACCCTGCAGACAGGCTCCAGTTTCTCATCCCCTCACTGGACTCCACAGCCAGGGAGGTGTACAGCCGACTGAAAGGGGCGGAGACAGGGGACTACGAACTGTTCAAAAAGGCCCTGCTCCGCGAGTTTGGGCTGACCCCTGAGACGTACCGGAAAAGATTCCGGAGTCAGCGTAAAACCTGTGAGGTCACATACCTACAACTAGCCAACCGGGCGCAGGGGTATGCCTGCAAGTGGACAGCTGGGGCCCAAACTATAGAGGACCTGCTTGACCTAGTCGTACTGGAGCACGTGTATGAGCAGTGCCCATCCGACCTGAGGCGATGGTTGATGGACCAAAAACCAGAGAACCCGCAGCATGCAGGCCAGTTGGCGGACGAGTTTGTGAACAGTCGGGCAGGGGATAACAGGGAGGAGTCCCAAAGGAACAGGCCTACCACAATGCAGAGAGAGAGTCACCATGGGACCTCCCAGCGAGGAAATATGGAGAACCCCCACCAAAGGGGAACATCCAGCATCAGGTCCATCTGACCCGCTCGAGGGGACCCACGGGACATGGGCTGCTATCATTGTGGCCAGAGAGGCAACATACAGGCCCAGTGCCCCAGGCTCAGGGACAGACTGAGCAGACCGAACCCACAGAGGGTTGACTGGGTAGAGACCCAGCTGGACGAAAAAGGTTCCTGTGGGAGAAAGGGTTCCTGTACCGAGAATGGGCTGCCCCAGGGAAAATGGAGTTGGGGGAATCAGGAGGCAGCTGGTGGTACCCCAGAAGTATCGCCGCCAGCTGCAGTAGTGGGCCCATGACATTCCCCTCAGGGCACCAGGGAACCTGGCATACCCAGTAGAGGCTGCTATGGAGCTTTTACTGGCCTGGGGCCTTTTTTTTTTTTTTTTTTTTAATAAATTAAATTATGGAGATATACCTATCTCATAGAACTGGAAGGGACCCCGAAGAGTCATCAAATCCAGCCCCCTGCCTTCACTAGCAGGACCAAGTAGTGATTTTTGCCCCAGATCCCTAAGTGGCCCCCTCAAGGATTGAACTCACAACCCTGGGTTTAGCAGGCCAATGCTCAAACCACTGAGCTATCCCTCCCCCAGATCCCTAAGTGGCCCCCCTCAAGAATTGAACTCACAACCCTGGGTTTAGCAGGCCAATGCTCAAACCACTGAGCTATCCCTCCCCCCTTTTTACTGTCCGACAGTACTGCCGATCCTGTGACCCCTGTCAGAGGGGGAGGAAGGCCCAGGACAAGGAGGAAACGGCTTTAGGACCCTTGCCCAGCATACAGGAGCCTTTCCAGAGGGTGGCCAAGGTTAAAAGGAGGACTTTGAACCAAGAGAGCCCGAATCACAGACCTCCAGACTGGAACGCTGGGAGAAGGCCCCAGCCCAGTTGGAACCCCAGGGGTATTGGGGTGGGAAAAGGGCACAGGCCGCATAAACCTTCCCACATGCGAACTACGAGTGCCATCGAGCACCCCCGACCTAAGGGGGGGCGTGAAACTGGAAGGGCCTGGTGTAATTCTCACCAAGGAATGGGAGGGATGTTGGAGCATCCATGGGAACGTGGGTAGGTTCGAACTTCCCCAGGTCACTGGCTAAAGTGACCCTGCTCAGTTCGGTCTCAAAGGGGGGAGAGATGTGACGAACTGGGACTGTTCTTAATGTGGTGTTTGAATGCTGACAGGGGAGTGTGGCTAGGATAGTCTGCATTGGGGGATGGGAGACTGACCGAGGGAAGCTACCTGAGCATGTAACATGAGAACCCAGGAAGAGGTTAGAGGCCAGGTGACACCTTTGCCCGGGGAAACTGAACAAAGGCTGTGGGAGGGGTCGCTGAAGGGGAAGTTTCAGGAGCTGGCTGGTGGAATGGCTGGGAGGCAGACGGGACTCTGACCTCCCAAGGGGGCTGTGGGGTCCTGGGACCCCAAGATGGACCTAACTGGGGGGGATCCTGTTGTCTGTGCCTGCAAGACCTGTCTTGGACTGTGTTCCTGTCATCTAAATAAACCTTCTGCTTTACTGGCTGGCTGAGAGTCACGGTGAATCGCAGGAAGCCGGGGGTGCAGGGCCTTGTGTCCCCCCACACTCCGTGATAGTCACATTCTGTATGCATGTGTCTACCAGATCATGCCCTGAAGGCCAGATAGGCAGAGGACTGTCTAGCATGTGAATCCTGCTGGGGCTTAGGCATGAGTTGGCACTCAGCTGCTGGCAGTGTCAGCACATGGCCAGCCGCTGAAATTTAGGCACTTCAGGGACTTAAATGGCAGAAGCTTGGGAGTGTATATATGTGCAGGTTAGGCAGCAGCTGAGCAATGTTTTGTGAATGTCAGTGGTGCCTAAGTGTTAGGCTGAGTCACCACAAGAGGCAGATAGGTGCTGATATAAAATTATTCTACTTAACTGCCAGGGGGCAAATTTGTCACGTACACACAGGGTCAGCTATAGGTTGTCTTAACCCAGGAAGTTCCTTCAAGAGGAAATGTAGCCAAACTCCAAACCTGAAGATAATGGACCTTTCTGTGCCTGCGTCCTGTAGATAAATTGCTTGGTTTGCAAAATAAACAAGCAGGAGGGGGCAAGTAGATGAACGATAAGGGGTCATAAGAGGGACAGATACATGTAGCTTGCTAATTATGTATTGTAATGATGGCAAATTTTGGCCAATCATAAAGCGATAGATTATCATAGTCAACTGCATATAATGCTTTGGTGTAAGTGTTTTCTTTGTTCTTGCTGACTTATGAGCTCGAACCCAATTGCAATTGAAATAAACGGATCGCCCCTCCTGGGGCTCCTTGCTTGGCTAGCTGTGTATGTCTCTCCTTATTCCTCAGCTGGAACGGACAGAAATTTCTATGACAGTGCCGATATACCCCTTGTGAATCCCATGTGCCTACCCAGGGGCAACAGGTTGGGCTCATGGTGCCCGAGCAGCAGGAATATTCAAGGCTGGGGGCTGTGCTCCACCAATATTTGGAGCTGGGTTTCTCCCCTGGCCATGCCTGGAGCGGGCTCTGGCCCCCGCAGGCCACCCTCTCCCCCCGCCCCAGAGCTTCTCTGCCTGAAAGAAAAGAGCCTCTCCCTTGCTTGCTTCTGCTTTGCCGCTGGCTGCTGCTGCTGCTGCTTCTGCCTAAGGGCTATAGCACAAGAGCAGCAGGAGAGGGAGGGGGGATGGGGGAGGAGGCACACACAGTGTTTGGCAGCCTCCCTCCCCTCCCCCGGCAACCACCTGGAGGCAGGGCCGGCTCTAACTTTTTTGCTGCCCCAAGCAGCAAAAAAAAGCGCCGCCCCACCGAGCCCCCCCCCCCCCCCCGCCGAGCGCCGTGCCACCAGAACCCCCCCCCCCCGAGCGCCGCGCCCCGCGCCGCCAAGCACCGCGCCGCCGGAACCCCCCCCCCCAAGCGCCGTGCCCCGCGCCGCCCCCCCGCCGAGCGCCACGCCGCTGGAACCTCCCACCGAGCGCCACGCCGCCGGAGCCCGTCCGCCCCACCGAGCGCCGCGCCGTTGGAACCCCCCCTGAGCGCCGCGCCCCGCGCCACCAGAGCATCCCCCGCCGAGCACCGCGCCGCCGGAGCACCTCCCCCCGCGGAATGCCGCGCCTCACTGCCCCCCGCCACCCCAAGATTGGCCGCCCCTTACCAGGTGCCGCCCCAAGCATGTGCTTGGTTGCCTGGTGCCTGGAGCCAGCCCTGCCTGGAGGAGACGGACATCTGGAGTGGATCTCACTCACCTGAGCAGCTGCTGGGGCTTCAGTGAGTGTTTGACCCTGTGATCCACCCACCCCCCCGCAGCTCCCACTCCTGCCCAACGCTGGGCAAGGGGCAGCCCCATCCCCCCACCCCCAGTGAGGGGCAGCAGGTTGCAGCAGGGGAGGAAGGAAGCCACATGTGATGGCAGTCCCCTCCCCCCCCCAGCACCCACCCACCCACCACAGGGGAGATGGGGGAGGGGGCTTCCTAGACCTGAGCAGCTGGGGCTTGGGTGAATTTTGTGACACACACACCCCCCACAGCCACCACCCTGCAGTCCCCACTCCTGCCCCACGCTGGGCAAGGGGCAGCCCCATCCCCAGTGAGGCTATGGTGAGGGGCAGGAGCAGGGTAGGCCACACATGCAGGGCCAGCGCTTCCACTAGGCGGTCGCCTAGGACAGCAGGATTTGTGGGGCGGCATTTTGCCATCCTCGGCAGAAATTCGGCGGCGGGGGTCCTTCCGCTCCGGGTCTTTGGTGGAAATTCGGCGGGGGGGGGGGGTCCTTCCCCAGGACCCACTGCTGAAGTTCCCCAAAGATGCAGAATGGAAGGACCCCCACCGCTGAATGCTCAGAGGAGCGCTGCCGCCTAGGGCGGCAAAAACCCTGGCACCGCTCCTGCACACGTGATGGCAACCCCCCTCCCCCCCCCGCTACCCACCATAGGGGAGGTGAGTGGGCTTTCTGGACCTGAGAGAGGCCCTAGGAGCATGTGCAGTGACCATGGTGCAGAGTGAGTGTGCTGCGGGGGGTGGAGGGGGGGTAAGAGGAGCTTGCTGCTGCCAGTGTGGGGGGGGGGAAGTCCTCTCTGGCCCTAGCCCTGGGGCAGCCGGTCTGCACCCCAAGTTTCTTATCCCCAGCCCTGCCCTACCCCAGAGCCTGCACCCCCAGCACCCCAATCCTGAGCACCCTCCTGCACTGTGAACCCCTCATCCCCAGCCCCACCCCAGAGGGGAAAAACATGCAACTTAAAGTTGGTGGTCAGTTTATAGTATCATTGTGTTTAGCACAATACTTGATTATTTTACATCCTTTAAAGTATATAACTAGTCGTATACAGGTGTTACAAAGTGGGAATGTTCTTAACAGGGCCGGCTCCAGGGTTTTGGCAGCCCCAAGCAGCCAAACAAAAACAAAAAAAAAGCCGCGATCGCGATTTGTGGCGGCAATTCGGCGGGAGGTCCTTCACTCCAAGCAGGAGTGAGGGACCGTCCGCCGAATTGCTGCCGAACAGCTGGACGTGCCGCCCCTCTTCGAAGTGGCCACCCCAAGCACCTGCTTGGTAAACTGATGCCTGGAGACAGCCCTGGTTCTTAATGTTTTCTCTGAATACTGTGTGAGTGCCTCAGTTTCCCCTATGCAGTTCTTAAGGATCTAGATGGTGGGATAAGGGGGTGTGATTGTTGTAGAGCTCTAGAGGGCCAGTGTGATGCCGTCTGCACAGAGAATGGCCGAAACCCTGCCTCCGGGCAACTGATGGCCTGGGCCGCTCTCCTGCAAGGTGCCAACTGAAGGTGTTGGAGAACAAAGAGATCAGGTGGCCTCCTAATGCCTGGAAAAGAGACAAAGGCCAGAGGAGGGAGTGTCAGTGCCTGGGCGGACTTCCGGGAAGCGCATGGTGTGGAAGGGGATGCTGGGATGCTCTGGAACTACTCCATACAAAGCCAGTCAGGACTCTGGGGGAGCCTCCTCTCTCTAAGCAGACTGTCTTCAGGGCAAGAAGCTTCGACCTTCCTGGGTCTGACCTCGGAGCATTCAGCATGCTCTTCCACACCATGCGCTTTCCACAGCGAGTCCGCCCAGGCGGGTCCTGGGAGAGCCAGAGGGCCCTGCACCCCAACTCTGCAGTCAGACGTGACTCTCAGCCAGCCGGTAAAACAGAAGGTTTATTAGACGACAGGAACACAGCCTAAAACAGAGCTTGTAGGTACAGAAAACAGGTCCCCTCAGTCAGGTCCATCTTGGAGGGGTGGAGAGCCCAGACCCAAGTTCTGGGCCTCTCCCCATTTCCCCAGCCAGCTCCAAACTTACACTCCTTCCTCTGGCCTTTGTCTCTCTTCTGGACAAGAAGGCCACCTGATCTTTGTCCCCAACACTTTCAGTTGGCACCTTTAGAGGGAAACTGAGGCACCCACACAGTATTCAGAGAAAACATTAACATTCCCACTTCGTCACAACAGGTGCAACAGAATATAATACTGTATATTGAAGCAGGCAAGTGCTGCTTCTGACTTTCCACTTATAATTGACCCTTGTAATCTTGTGGCGCCGACGTGTCATAACTTCATTTTATATCGGCTTACAGGGCAGGAGCAGGGCACCACCATTTTGGGCACCACCAAAAATTATACAAACCTGTCGCCTATGTGCCTACCTGCATCTATTGACGCCTAAATACCTTTGAAAACATGGTCCACTGACTTTGCCAAGTACCCAACTGGTCAAGATACAGCCTGGGGGGAGCTAGACACTGCTGAGACATGTCAGACAGGCATTGGTCTTTCAGCCTCTCTCCCCAGTTCACTCCATCCCTCATTCTTGGAGTATTTCTGCCACTCCTCTCTGAACTCCTAACAGACTGTCAGTATGTTTCTGGTTATGTTAGGGTGACCAGACAGCAAGTGTAAAAAATCGGGACAGGGGGTGGGGGGTAATAGGAGCCTATATAAGAAAAAGACCCAAAAATTGGGACTGTCCCTATAAAATCCCGACATCTGGTCACCCTAGGTTATGTGCCTAGAGCTGAACTGAGTGTTTAACATGGAGTCTTCCCCAGAAAGAGTCTGCCCCATCCCTTCATTGTGACTTGTCTGGCTCGCTGCATGTATCCTTTTATTGCAGCCTTATTGTACTGCAAACTCACATCTAATTTGCTCCAATCCTCCCCCTACATCTACCTTAGCCTTTCTGACTTCCCAGGTCTCTGCTTCCCAATGAGACTCTCATGTTGTTTTCTGCCTCTGTCACTCTCTAGCCCCCTTTATTATTATTTTCTGTTCACATTAGTGTTTGCAGCTCCTCTCAACGTAGTATCAGCTGTGAACTTCATTGGTGTGCAGTTTTGTCCCTCAGCTAGATCATTACATTCAAAATGAAGTCACAAAATGAGGACTGTCCCTGTCCCAAAGAAACTGCAGTCTAAATACACAGAAAAGTCATAACAAGGTGTGGGGATGAAGTTTATTCTTTAAGTGATAATCTCATGTCAAGTGCCTTGCAGAAGAAGCAGATTTTAAAGAGGGATGTGAATGAAGGCAGCATGTTTTCTAAATCTATTTAATTAGGTATTTCCCCATTGCATGTGCTGGTAGAGTGGTAACAAGCCCCTCAAAGAACTCTCTTTACTCCATGGATCTCTATTTAACGCTATGTCTACACTTAACCCATTACAGGGACACAGCTGCACCTGCACCGCTGTAGTGCATTAGGGTAGACACTTATTACCCATCGGCGTAGTTAATCCCCAAAAAGAGTTACCTAGGTTGACAGAAGAATTTTTCCATCAACTTACTGCTGTCTACACCGTGGATTAGGTCGGTTTAACTACACCTCTCTAGGGTGTGGATTTTCACATCCCTCAGAGACATAGCTATGCTGATGTGACTTTTCAAGGTAGACCAGCCTTTTACTCTGCCTTTTGGGGCAATGAGGAACAGCTATAGTCCTGGTTAAGAGAGCACAGTCCTGGCTTCTAGAGTTTATAATGCCCATAAAGTTTCATCCATATCTAAAATATAACTATATTGAATGTCCATTCATTTGAAACTTTGCACTGAGCAAATGATCCAACAAGCAGCAAGAAATGAAACTGGGCTGGTCTCAATGACCAAACCCCACAGGCTGACTGATAAAAATGTGATGACAGAACAATCACGGTACAAGAACACCAGTAGCCTAACTGACAGGGTTGTGATATTTCATGGGCATATATTGTATCCATTTATTTGGCTTTATATAAAACAGTGAAACAGACCCCCTATCCTCACCATTCATTAGAGGATGCAATATAAAAATCATCACACAACAAAGCAGCATATTTTTTCCTCCCCACACATATTACAAATCAAAATCTCCAGATCACTCTCCCAAACCCACCCCACTAGTCTGCAAGTGCCTGCCCAAACAGACGGGCTTTGCAGTGTCCCCAGAAGGTCAACAGATTCAGGCAATTTCAGACCAATGAACACCCTGCCAGCAGCCTCTCTTTTATGTCAAGTGGGGAGGGGACTCTAACTCAAGTGTCTCCACTCACCTATAGTGGAGCAGTATTATGGCATGTGAAGTGAAATGTCTCTCAAGCAGGAAGGTTTCAGGCCATTAAGGGCTCTCAGTGTCAAAATCAGCATCTAAAACTCCATGTGGAAGGCTGTGGGAAGCCAGTGCAGATCCCAGAGCACTGGTGTCAAAGGACCCAGGACTTCCACACTGGTCTTCAGCAGCCAGACATGACCTGGAGTCAAATGAAAGCTTGTGGCATGAAGTTCCCCCAACACATCCAGAACCTCCATAAGTAACATATTGAAACTGAAGTAGAGGAGTCTTAGACCACGTCTACACTTTGGGCTCTACAGCACCATAGCTATGCCTCTGTAGTGCCATAGTGTTGATATTTCCTACAATGGCTGAAGGGTTTTTTCTGTTGCTGTACATGATCAACCTCCCCAAACAGTGATAGCTAGGCCAGCAGAACCATTTTCCCATCAACCTAGTTGAGTCTACAGTAGGGTTAGGTCACCATAGCTATGTCATACAGTAGTGTGAATTTTGGACACCCCTGAGCACCATAGCGATGTCGACCTAGCTTTTAAGCATAGGTCAGGCCCTAGAGATGTTCCCATCACACATTGCCCGGTCTGAAAGATCACAGACAAGCTGGTCTGATTGGTTATGTATGGAACCTGATTGGTTATGTCGACAATGAAACCAGCAATTTCACTCACATCAGCAGCAAGGCAGCTGCGATTGACCAGGCAGTTCACCACCTGGAATGAAACCACTGAATGAGGCTTTGCAGATGCTCTGGAGGAGCCACAAAAATGTTTCTTTGCCTCAGGCACAGATGCGATGTAAAATTTCAAAACCTGTTTATGACAAAACCAGTCAGCTTCAGCATGAGACATGGGGCACTGTCACGCTGTTCATGTTTCCTCGTGTTTTGTCTGTTGCAGGGCAGTTGTGAACTAAGTGAGGGGCGGGGGTCTGGAGGAAAGAATCAGGAAAGTGAGATAAATTAAATAAATAAATAAATGACCAATGCCTGCCAATAGTGTGGGTGGGGCAGAGAGGGCAGCCAGCTTCAGCAGTGTTACTGAGCATGCTCAGTACAAGCCAAGCAGCAAATCTGGGGGGGCACATGACCCTGCATCCCTGCCCCCACACACACACACACATCCCCTGGCTATCAGCAAGGGGTCAGTCAGCAACAGAGTGTTTTCCCTCAGAGTCCTCTGGAAACCCTCAGGTTCCACTAGCCTCCAAAAGAGGACTGACTAGCTAGCTGATTGCTAGCTGGTCAGTCGGAATCAATTTGGAGTGGGCAAATCTACTGTGGGGACTGCTGTGATTCAAGTAGCCAATGCAATCACTGACATCCTGCTATCAAGGGTAGTGACTCTGGGAAATATGCAGGTCATACTGGATGGTTTCCCTAACAGTGGTGGGGTGATAGATGGAACGCATATCCCTATCTTGGCACCGGACCACCTTGCCAACCAGTACATAAACTGCAAGGGGTACTTCTCAATGGTGCTGCAAGCACTGGTGGATCACAAGGGACGTTTCACCAACATCAACCTGGGATGGCTGGGAAAGGTGCATGACACTCACATCTTTAGGAACTCTGGGCTGTTTGAGCAGTTGCAAGAAGGGACTTACTTCCCAGACCAGAAAATTACTTTTGGGGAAGTTGAAATGCCAATAGTTATCCTTGGAGACCCAGCCTACTCCTTGCTCCCATGGCTCATGAAGCCATACACAGGCAGCCTGGACAGTAGTAAGGAGCAGTTCAACTATAGGCTGAGCAAGTGCAGAATGGTGGTAGACTGTGCCTTTGGACCTTTACAAGCTCGCTGGCGCTGTTTGCTGACTAGGTTAGAACTCAGCGCAACCAATATTCCCATTGTTATTACTGCTTGCTGTGTGCTCCATAATATCTGTGAGAGTAAGGGGGAGACGTTTATGGTGGGGTGGGAGGTTGAGGCAAATCGCCTGGCTGCCAATTTTGAACAGCCAGACACCAGGGCGATTAGAAGAGCACAGGTAGGTGTGCTGCACATCAGAGAGGCTTTGAATACCAGTTTCATGACTGGCCAGGTTACGATGTGACAGTTTTGTATGTTTCTCCTTGATTCAAACCCGCCACCTTTGTTGATTTTAACTCCCTGTAAGCCAACCACCCTCCCCCCTTCGATCACAGCTGGCAAAGGAAATAAAGTCACTATTGTTTTGAAACCATGCATTCTTCCTTTATTAATTAAAAAAAAGGGAGATAACTGATAAGGTATCCCGGTTGGAGTGGGGGAGGAGGGAAGGACAAGGCCACATTGCATACTGTAGCCACACTACAAATCAAATCTGTTTGAATGACAGCCTTCTATTGCTTGGGCCATCCTCTGGAGTGCGGTGGCTGGGTGCCCGGAACCTCCCCCCCGCCCCCTCACGTTCTTGGGCATCTGGGTGAGAAGGATATGGAACTTGGGGAGGAGGGCAGGCGGTTGTACAGTGATAATATAATATATTGAAACATACCTATCTCCTAGAACTGGAAGGGACCTTGAAAGGTCATCGAGTCCAGCCCCCTGCCTTCACTAGCAGGACCAAGTACTGATTTTGCCCCAGATCCCTAAGTGGCCCCCTCAAGGACTGAACTCACAACCCTGGGTTTAGCAGGCCAATGCGCAAACCACTGAACTATCCCTCCCCCCAAAGTGGATTCAGCGGCAGTCTGTGCTCTTGTTGGCTTTCCTGCAGCTCCACCAGACACCTGAGCATGTCTGTTTGCTCCCCCATTAGCCTCAGCATTGCATCCTACCTCTTCTCATCGCACTCACTTAATGCTTTCCTGGACTCTGCCACTGAATGCCTCCATGCATTCAGCTGTGCCTATCAGTGCAGGAGGACTGCATGAGCTCAGAAAATATATCATTGCGAGTGCGTTTTTTTTCGCCTTCTAATCTGCAATAACCTCAGAGACGGAGATGATAAGGGGAGCATAGAAATATTTTCACCTGCGGGGGGATAAAAAGGGAGAGTAAAATGTAAGATGATACATTTCTGAGAACAAAAAGGAGACTCTTTCACAGTGAATCAAGCAATTCACAGCAGACAGCACATGTGCTTTAGGTACAAGGTCGCATTTTGCCTTTTATATTCAGCGCCTGCTGAATTGTAACTGTAGTACAGGGTTTAAAAGCAATAGTGTTTAATGTTTGATTTTCCCTAAAGACTTGGGATGCATTCGTGGCCAGTACAGCTACTGGAAAAGTCGGTTAACATGTCTGGGGATGGAGCAGGAATCGTCCAGGGACATCTCCATGAAGCTCTCCTGGAGGTACTCTGAAAGCCTTTGAAGAAGGTTTCTGGGGAGGGCTGCCTTATTTTGTTCTCCATGGTAGGACACTTTACCACGCCAAGCCAGTAGCAAGTAGTCTGGACACAAAGCATGGCAGCAAATGGTCCTGGGTTTTGTTTGCATTCAAGCAACATTCAGTCTATATCTTTTTGTGTTAGCCTCAGGTGAGTGATATCATTCATGGTCACCTAGTTGAAATAGGGAAATTTTTGTAAGGGAACAGTAAAAGGACCCCATTCATGCTGGGCTGTTTGCAAGTGGCTAAAAGGGATCATCCCTGAGAATAGCCATGCGGCGAGGGGAGGGATGAAGGGATCATCCCAAATAGCCACGCAGAGGGGTGTGTGCTGCACATCCACCCAAAAACCACAGCCCCTCCTTTTAAACGGCAAACCCAACCGGCATTGTTTGCTATGGGAAAGGAGGGCACTGCCGTTTGAAAACATTCCCACATATTAACAAGGTATTAGATGCCAAACCTGCGTACCCTTTGGATTACCATGGCTGCCTGGAAACCGAATTCAGCGCCTGCCGGTATGGTGACACCTCACACATGGACTCAGGCTTCAATACCCCCTCCTGGGGTCATGTAGTAATTTTTGTTTTCAGAAGGAGGTTGGGGTGCAATGAAGTTTCAGAACCCCTGCAGGGCCTAAGCCCCGGAACAACCCACAGACCTGGGAAGGCAGGTGCTGCTTTGCTGAAGTCATGTGTAAGGCCTGATCTAGTAGGTGTGCTCAGAGGCCACACAAAACTGGCCGGCGGGAGGGCAGGACCTCTGCCTTTAGCCCAGTGGTTAGTGTACTCACCCAGGGTGTAGACAGACCCTAGTTCATATTCTCCCCCTGCATGGAGGCAAAAGGATTTAAACAGGGATCTGCTACCTGCCCTAGCCAATGTGCTACAGAGTGATTCTCACTGTTAGTCTGTCCCCACATCACAATATCCCACAGTCCAATGTTATTCAATGCCTCTACCAAGCTCTGCAAGAAAATATAAAATCTGGCCTTAACATGAATATAAGAATCTATAAAACAAAAAGAGCTCTGGGGCTGGGGAAGCCTCTCCCCAGGGGCTTGGGATACTGGAAACTCAGACTGGATAAAATACTGGAGAAGAGAGTGCTGGGACACTCTGAAACCCACTGTGATTCCAAAGAGACTTCATTCAGTAGAAGGGAAGTAGCTGGCTACCTGGGAAGTATTTATTGCCCTAGAAGATGAGACGACGGGCACCATAGGATCAGCGTTTCCTTTTATCAGAAAAAAACAGGATTATAAATATATTAGAACAAAAGAGTCATTGGTACAACTGCAGAAATGTCTGGGAATGTCCATTTAAGGGAGTCAAAGATCAGGGGGTAGCCGTGTTAGTCTGTATCCACAAAAACAACAAGGAGTCCGGTGGCACCTTAAAGACTAACAAATTTATTTGGACATGAGCTTTCGTGGGTAAAAAACCTCACTTCTCACATGCATCTGACCCACAAAAGCTTATGCCCAAATAAATCTGTTAGTCTTTAAGGTGCCACCGGACTCCTTGTTGCATTTGAGGGAGGTGTCTTTAATAGACCTGAACTTGCATGGCACGTTAACCTATCATACTGCCACACTCTGCAACCTCACAAGGACACTCATTGCACTGCCAAAGAAACACAATTTATGCACCAAATGCTCTAAGGCCTGAATCAGTTTTTATATTGATTCAACTTTAGAACCCAATATTGTAAATCCCTTAGTGTGGATGCCCTTATACTGGTATAAAGATGCTTATATTTTATAGCATACTTTAGTAAATATGCAAAATCTAACCAATAAATTTAAATTGGTACAAAACCTGTATATACTAGGCCCAGTTCACACATAATGCAAAACCCTGGTGTCCACCCCAGACTCTATCCCTGGAGATGTAACACACTGTTGTGGGCTGAGTTAAACCTTGCTATTTTGTGGTGGGCATAGCTGCCACCTGACATCCAGGGTAAATGTGTAGAAGTGACCTAAGCTACATCAGTAGCACCCAAGCCGCAGGGACGTGGAAAAACATGAGGATAAACTGAATTGTGTGGCCCAAGGGGTTTCACATGCAGGGATCAGGGTTTGGATTGGTGGAAGGGTGTGTGTGTGTGATGTTGCACCCCATAATACTTTATAGAAATATGCTTATGAATGTAAATATGACAAAGCTGGAATATGTTTTATGCTACATATGTCATGTACCATATCTCTGCAAAGGTTATGATCTACTGAACATATTCATCCTATTTGTATGCATGTGTCATTTTTGTATTCGAAGTTATGAATATTGGCTGTGTACTTGTTTGATTTTAAGTAGCCTCAGTAAAGCATTTGGTCAGCTTCTTGAGAAAAGACTATTCTCAGTAAGTGCCCAATCAAGAAACACTTAATCTGACAATAGACTTTGATAGACACCAATCCACATCTGAGCTTTCCTGGGAACATTCCTGTAGAGAGCTAAGTCATGCATGGACATGTGACTTGCCCATGTGATTCCAAAACTCCATCTTTTGGAGGGGATTCTACACAGGGGGAGGGAGGGGTTTCAACCCACAAGAGAGAAACTACATGAAGTCCTGGGAGACCCCTCCATTTTGTCTTCAGCTGGCTCAAGAGGTAGCCTCTCTGCCCCCAAAGGATACCTGAAAGAAACTGGAACAAAGGACAGTAACCACAGGGGTGAGAGTGATTGCTGGACCCACATTAGAAGGAGGCTAGTCTGTAAAAGAAGCTTATTGAAACATCTCTGAGGGTGAGGTTTTATCTGTATTCAGTTTTCTTACTGTATTAGCCTTAGACTTGCATGTTTTATTTTATTTTGCTTGGTAATTCACTTTGTTCTGTCTGTTATTACTTGGAAACACTTAAATCCTACTTTTTGTATTTAATAAAACCACTTTTTACTTATTGATTAACCCGGAGTATGTATTGATACCTGGAGGGAGGGAGGGGCAAACAGCTGTGCATATCTCTCTATCAGTGTTATCGAGGGCAAACAATTTATGAGTTTATCCTGTATAAGTTTATACAGGGTAAAATGGATTTACTTGGGGTTTGGACCCCATTGGGAGTTGGGTACCTGAGTGTTGGAGACAGGAACACTTCTTAAGCTGCTTTCAGTTAAGCCTGCAGCTTTTGGGGGACGTGGTTCAGACCTGGGTCTGTTTGTAGCAGGCAAGCGTGTCTGGCACAACCAGGCAGGGTACTGAAGTCCCAAACTGCCAGGGAAAACGGGCTTAGAGGTAGTCTCAGCACATCAGGTGACAGTCCCAAAGGGGTTTCTGTGAGATGGATACACACAGGCAGGGGAGTAGAAGGAACCCATGTGACAATACTGGTCAGCAAGACAGGCCGTGGTCTCAGCACACCAGCAGCATCATAGTCAAGGAGTTTTTTTGTAACCATCTTGGCAAAAAAAGAGTTTTAAGGTGGGATTTGGAGGCGCATAATGAGGTAGCTGTTCACGTGCCAAGTGGGAGGGGTAGCCTGGGGGAAAGCAAAAAGTTGTTTATTTGAAAATATAGTGAGTGATGGCTGCACAGGTGGATCGGAGAGAAGCACCCACAGCTTGATAGTGAATGAGAGGGGATGGGTAGGGCGGGGATAAGTGATGAAGGGCCTTGAAAGTGAAGAAGGGCCTTGAAAGTGAAGATGAGCACATAGGTGGTAGAACTATAGGTGTGGGGGGTGCTTCTGCACCCCCTGGTAATGAAGTGGTTTCCATCATATACAGGGTTTCCAGTTTGGTTCAATGGCTTTCAGCACCCTCACTATACAAATAGTTACAGCACCCCTGGATGAGCAGTTTATGTTTGATGTGATAGAGGAGGGGGAGCCAGAGGAGGGATTCAAAGAACGGGTGACAGTCAAAACAACAGCCTAGGAGAATGAACTCTGCAACGGCATTCTGAATGGACCCCAAGCAGGGCAAAACTGCATTGGGCAAGGCCTGAGAGAAGGATGTTGCTGTGACTGAGATAGGAGATGATGAGACATGAGAGCCTGGATGAGAGTTGTAGCTGTGTGGATGGATAGCGAAGGCCAGACCTTAGAGATGTGAAGCAGAATTGGCAAGACACAGACAGAGCCTGAATATGAGGACCTGTCCTAGACAGAGATCTGAATTGAAGTTGATGCCCAGTTTATAGATCTGCGTGACAGGCAATTTAAAAAGCCATTCATTCTGGAACAACAGTGCCCACAAAGGGAGTTACATCAGTATAAGTGAAAAATTTTCAGTACAGATAAACCCTTAGTCTGCTGAGGCACTCTGGGCTGGCTGCAAAGATTTCCTTATTACACACAAATTGACAGTACAGTGCAGTCAGAAAAAATACAGCTGACGAGACTATGCTGTGAAATGGTAACACCCTGGCAAACTGTCCAATATCCCCCTCTAGTGGATAACAGCCAACTCCTCCTGCCAGCTAGTGGAGTTAATCCTTGAGTTTGCAGAATCTGTACAGAGAATATGAAGCTTGAAACAGTGCTGAGTCGTTACAAAAAACAGCCACTGCATGAACACAGCTAAACCCGGTGTTGTACCCAGGTCCCATGAGAATTCTGGGAACTGGCTACAATATTGTGTGGTTGCAGTGTGGACAATCCAGGATTGCATTGAATCATGAGACAGAGACAGACAAATCTCCATGGGGCATCTTTACTTTAAATAAAATATGCAGCACAGCCGCTCACTCATACAGATCCACTGGGCTGCCTCAAACTGGCAGTTATCATCACAGCCACAGCAGAGTGAAACCACACCAGGGAACAGCAGCAGCAACAGTCCCCCACCAAGAGGAGCATCCATCACAGAGAGGATGCAGCCCCAGCTCCCAGGAGACCACAGTGGGTACAGATAAGCCCAGAGTGGGCTCCGGGATGGAGGATATGCACAAGGAGCTCCCACTCCCAACTGACACCAAACCCCCCCATCCCCACACCAACTAGTGCAAATTACTTTCCACGCAGCTTTGACACTTATTTGTCTCAATATAAAGGAAGATTTGAGGGGGATTTGACCTAGGAAATCTGGAGGAACAGGGTTAGGTAAGAGTACAAGGAGCTGTCCAGAGTAAACCATCTGGTGCCACCTGCTGGAGGGGGAAGGAATCAGCTCCTTGCCACCTTTTGGGTGAAGGTGCTCTGCTCACAGGGCAGACTCCAGGCATCTTTGAGCCCAGCCGCCTGTGAGCAGTGGGGAAGGCTATACAGTTTGCATGGGCTGCTCCTGTAATCTCTGCCACTAGGAGATGAACCTCAGGCACCAAGCACCCACATTTTCAGAGAAGCATCCCTATTACATTGCAGGAGGTGAGCAAGCAACCCACCCAGTGAGCACTGCAGGCTCCACTTGATAGGCATAGGGAACTGGCCCAGTCTGTGTATGCATTAGGAGAGGGCATTGGCTCCAGGCCATCTCTATGTCTCAGCAGCAACCTTCACCAGCCTGTGGTTGTGGACAAGAACTAGGCTGTAGCTATCAGAGAGCTGACATCATAGGGCCCTCATTCCATAGCTCCCGCCCTGTCCCCTGGGATGTACACATGCAGTAGCCCCAGGCCACGGCCTGCCAAACCCCCTCCCCCCAGGAATGTAGTGTCAGACAGCAGCTAGTTTCGCTTCTCCCTCCCCTGGCCCAGGACACGTAACAGTGCTGGAAACCAGGTCAGCGAAGGCAGCAGACCAAATAGTGGGCATAAAACCAGAGGTGCTGGTGTCTCTGCTCTACGGAGACCTTGGCTGTCAGCACACACAGCACTCAAGGGAACTGGGTGCTCTGATCAGTGCATGCTGGGAGTGGGGTCTGCAGGTAACACTGCTCCAGCAAAGGGCAGTGTCTGCTCCTGGCTCCAGCATGGAGCCCTACCGCAGGGGACCCAGAAAGCCCTTCTGGCTGGAATCAGCAACCTCCAAGCTACTTGTGTCAGTACAACAATACCCCCTGCGAAGTGTAGTGTCAGAGGTCACCCAGTGCAGTGTCAGAGGGCACTAATTGGGCAGGGGGAGGAGAGGATGAGCAATGCCCTCTGGGAGGTGTAGTGTCTTTGTCCCCCCCTTAGGAAGCAGGGGTGCTTCGCAGAAGGCTGCCCGCCCCACCCCCCAGTGGCACAGTGTCCAGCCACAGCATTCCCTCCTCGCCCGGCTGGCACAGCCCCTTCCGGCTGGGCTTGCCGAGGGGAAGGGCCAGGGAGGTGGGTTAGAGGCTGACGCTGCGGTGGTGCTTGAACTGGCTCTGCCCGCCCCGGCGCTGCTCCTGCTCCTCCAGCTCGTCGCTGTTGAGACTGGTGGCATCCGACAGCCCCAGCAGATGCTCCACAGAGTCAAACTTCTGCAGGTCAGAGGCAATGGTCTGCAAGCTGAGCATGGAGAGTGTGTCTGTGGGGGGGCACTCGGCGCCCAGCCCGGCCCCCGCCTCTGCCCCTACTGGAGAGGCCCGGCGTTGGATGAGGCGCTGCAGCCGCCGGGCGTGGATCTGCTCACTGATCTGCTCCAGGTTACGGAGCGCCACCGAGTAGCGCATTTTGGCTTGGGAGACCCGCTGCTCCAGCCCTGTCACCTTGGCCTTGTGCTCCTGGGGGTTGGAGGACATCAGCAGTTACACAGATCCCTCTGCGGCCACATAGCACCCCCAAACCTTCCCTGCCCATCCCACCTCTCCACTCCAGCCCCCTTGGCCTTGTGCTCCTGGGGACGTGTGTGTGTGTGGGGGGGGGGGCGCGCAGGGAGGCAAAACCAGGATAGAAAGACACCCCCTATCTCCATCCTATAAATTCAGTCCACCCCTTGCATGCTAAGCCCCACCCCCACAATTCCTCGCAGTTATCCGCACATGCACACGCACAAACACACACATGCACCCCATCCCTCTCCAAACCCAATCACAGCCTCACATCTCTCCCTGCTCCCCTGCCCCGGGCCCCACAGCCAGCAGAGGGCAGCAGCCATGAGAAACCCCATCCCTTCCTGGGTAGGGAGCAGCAATACGTGCCACCCAGGGCATTGTGTGATCTCAGGGGGTGGGTACATCTCACCCAAGCCGCACACACACATGGCCCCCAAAGCACTGACACCAGGATCTTAGCGGGGACGGGCGTGCACGTGTCCCGGCCCCCCTTGGGGATGCCAGGATATCAGCAGGGGTGTGGGTGTGTGCACCCCAGGATCTCAGTGGGGCTGTAACGCCTCACCTCGAGGATCTGGTTGAACTGGGCCTTGAGCTCGAAGTAGGGCTTGCTCTTTACGATGACACGCTTGAGGGATTTCTGCAGGGTCTGCACCTTGGCTTCAGCCTGCTGGCAAAGCCGGGTGACGCGCTGGTGCTCCCGCTCGCTGTGCAGCCGCTCCTCCTCTGCCTCATTCACCTGCAGCCGGAGCAGGACGACATGCAGCTCAGAGCGGGCCCCCGTTCCCACCCAGCCTGCGCCCCCACATACACACAAAGCCTTGCAGATCTCAGTCACCTCCATCCACTCCCCACCCTCCCAAGCACACCGCATCCAATTCCATCACCCCTCCCCGTCCGTCCCTGCCCAACACGGACTCAGGCTGTCACCTCCCCCAGGGGGTACAACCTACCACCCCCCATTCTCTGTGCAGTTGGTATGGTCCTTGTGGCACCGGCACCCCCACCCCTCCTCTGGCAGATGGCGTCATCATTTGGTTATCGCCTCCACCGTGTCCCTGAGCTCCATGCTCCCAGCTCTCACCATGCAGATGGCAAAGTCCTCCTCCCCCAGCCACTGCCCAGCCAATGTGGTCCCCCAGCTCTCCCCTAGCAGGTCGCATCATCAGCACCTCCATGTGGTTGATATAATGCCCCTGGCCCTTGTGATTGGTATGGCTCCCTGGTCCAGTCCCCATGTCTGACTTTCCCAATGGCATGGTTCTCCCCCCTCCCCATGCTTGGTACAGCTCACTCCCTCCCTCCTATATCTCACCTTGCAGGTGGTGTGGTTCCCCCCCTACGTGGGCAGTACAACGTCCAGCCCCACCCTGACATCTCACCTTGCAGGTGGCATGGTTGAGCATCTCCTGCCAGGTGGGGTCAAGCCGGTTCTTGTCGGCCATGACGCCCTGTTCCGCCACAAAGACCATCTCACGGGCGGCATTGTGCATGCTGACCGCCCGTTCGTACCGCAGTGCTGCCTTCTGCGTCTCCTGCTGGGCCTGCGTGAAGGGGAGAGGAAAGTCAGAGAGAGAGAGAGAGAGAGAGAGCGCGCAGGGCAAGGGACTCCTGCCCCCTCTCCTCTCCCAGAGCAGGGATAGAACCCAGGTGTCCTGACTCCCAGCCCCCATGCTCTAACCACTAGACCCCCCACTCCCCCTTCAGAGTTGGGAATAAAACCCAGGAGTCCTGGCTCCCAGTCCCCCTGCTCTAATCACTAGACCCCACCTCTCTTCCATAGCAGGAACAGAATCCAGGTGTCCTGACTCCCAGCCCCTGCTCTAACCCACTCGCTCCCCAGGGCCAGGACAGAACCCAGGAGTTTGATTTTGGCATGTCTCAGGGCGGGGGCTACACCAGGCAGGGGGCAGGGAAGATGGGAGCATTCACACCTCCTTGGCCAGGCGACGGGCCTCATAGTATGGACGCGCTTTCTCGATGCAGTTCCCCAGCTGGGAGCCCTGGGTGTTGAGCTTCCTGGCGGATTCAGAGAGGATCCTGCGGTATGTGGTCCTGGCTTCCTGCAGCGGGGAGGAGAGCAGTAGCATTGGGGCCAGCATTGACGGCCAGGGGAGAGCGCCCATTGCTGAGCCCCCACCCCACTCCTTGCAGCACAGCACCCCCTAATGCTGAACTGGGGCCAGTACTGACCACCACGGGAGAGCACCCCCTGCTGAGCTCCCCGCCCCGCAACCTGTAGCACAACGCCCTCTAGCGTCACACTGGGGAACTGGGGCCAGCAGTGATTGCCAAGGGAGAGCACCCCCAACTGAGCCCCACTCCGCTCCCTGCAGCACAGGCCCCACACTGGGACAGACTGTCAGAGAGCACCCTGGCCCCCTTAGCTTTGCAGGGCAGGGGCTACGGAAGCAGCTCCAAGGGTCACTAAATGCCCAGTAAGGGCTGTGACCACCCCAAAGGAAGAGCCAGGCTCACTGGCCCAGCACGGAAACAATCGGTGAGAGATGCAGGGTGTCTCCGAGGCCTGGACAGGGCTGTAACGCGAGGCTGGTCATGGCAGGGTCATGCTCAGTCCGAGGCACGGCGGTCAGCCCTGCAGGGAGACCAGTGCTCACTCACGTCCAGCTGCAGTTCCACCCGATTGATCTCCTCATTGGCCTGGTTGAGATGCTCCAGCTCCTCCTGCAGGGGGGAGGCAGAGCATGAGGCTTAGGGACCCGCCCCAACGCCACACCCTGCTCAGCAGGACAGCGCCACCCTGACGGGTCTCCCCTCCCAGCCTGCGAGAGCCCCTCCATGCAACCCTTCTGCTCCCGGCACAGCTGTGAGGGATGGCACCATGAACAAAACAGCGCGGCCTAGTGCACAGAGCATATTCCAGGCTGTGCCACTGGCCTATTGGGTGACCTTGGGTAAGTCGCTTCGCTCCTCTGTGCCTCATTTCCCCATCTGTGAAATGCTGATACATTTGTAATCCACTTGGATCTGCTGGTGAAAAGTGCTAGATCAGAGGTGGGGACCATTGTGTGTACCTGTTCTGAGGAGACAGGACAGGGCTTTGTGCCAGGGACTCATGCTCTCTGATAGTAACGTGTCTCTGACACACAACATGTATTATGTTCATGGTTCAGGGCGCATCGTGCCAGGCACCATGTACAACACCTGCAGAAATGTAGATGTGCTCCCAATTAGACAAGAGACAACGGGCTGAGAGAGACGGATGGGGAGCACAAAGGAACGATGAGTCACTTTCGATCAGCGTGATAGCAGCCGCAGCTCCTAGCCAATGTTGAGCGTCATGTAGGCATCGTGGCAAAGGAGGCACTTGAAGGAGGGCAGTGAGGTAGCTTTGTGGGTGTTTATGGGAGCTGCTGCTCCCCCTCCTCCAGACAGGGGTGGCATGGCAGGAAGCAGGGAGGTGCCGCTGGGAAAATCTACCAAACAGGTGATGAAGGCTGATGTCACTGGCAGAGTGGAGGCTGGGCTCCACATCTCGATAGCGCGGGGGGGATGATAGATAGGGCCATGAAAAGCCTTAAGACAAGCGATTTGTGTGTGATGCGAGGGGGAGCCAATGGGGAGCTCGCAGAGAGGGGTGGAGGGGTCACAGGAAAATGATCTTTGCAGCAGCATTCTGAACAAACGTAAGCTGGGTAAAAAGATGGGACTGGTCCCAGCCAGGGAGGAGGATGCTGCAACAATTGAGATGCGAGACAACGAGGGCCTGGCCAAGAGACCAAATGCACTCAGAGATCTATTGACGATCAGAGCTGGATAACGCCACCCGAGCTCTGCTGTTCCCTGAGGCGGCAGGATGGGCCCCTGCACTAAGAATTCTGTATCTCTGATCGCGACCTGAGTCACATACATTATGGTAGCCCCTAGGGGCTGCATTGTAAACTCACATAAAGAAAGACAGTCCCTACTCTAAGGCGGACACAGACTACAAGGGCTGGACTATAGGATCTCCAGAGGTCCCTTCCAGCCCTACAACCAGGATCCTAGGAAGGCTTTTAACTCCACCAGCTTAGCATGGGCTGCAGTTACAGCTGCTTTGTCTTGGAGTCCCAGGAGGTGTTAATTAGATCAAGTGAGATAACAGGATCAAAGGACACCTTTAAATCCTGATCTAGACAAAGCCTTAATCCGATTCAAAGATGTTTTATAAATCAGTTCAATTTAATTCAGGGCTTGTCTATTATCCTGGTACAGCTACGCCAGTGAACCCCCACATGAGGGCATGCTAGTCCAGAAATAAAAGTGACTGTTTCCTGATATTTACTTGCAAGTAATTATTCTGGGATGAGTGTTGTTGTAGAGCAATAAGGGGGGGTGAGGTAATATCTTTTATTGGACAACTTCTGTTATTCTGTGTTAACAGGCCACTTCACCTTGAATGGCCCCTTAGAATGTGTGCTAACTATGTACACTCAACTATCCCTTCAACCTTGTAGTTAGCTGTGACACTGGGAGTACCTTTCCCAGACCCAAAGAGCTGCATGTAACTTGAAAGCTCGGTCAGTCAAATAAAAGATATTACTTCACCACCTTGTCTCTCAAACTTCTGGAAGAAAGTCATTTTTATTCCAGAATAGCATGTCCACACAGGGAGTGATATCGACATAGCTACAGCATGATAATTATTTCACTATAGCTCTGCTGGTCAACTTCTCCATGTAGACAAGCCCTCAGTGAAGAATCAGATTAAGAAAAATTGTTATGAACTGGATTACAAGTGTCCACACAGGAACTTGCACCCAAACTAATCCCCCAAAGACAGGTTACTGCCTTCTGTAATGGGAACTACTCACACCCACACCAGTGACCAATGGCATTAGAGGAAGCCAGGTCCAGCCAGCCCTCACCTGTATCCTGGGGTCCAACTCTTCCTCCACATCTTCTTGGTCCATCGATGGCATTTTGGTTTCGTCACCACTGCAGACATCCTCGAGGATAGGAGCCCTGAGCTCCTCACCCTCCTGCGTGGGTGTCCGCAGCTCCCCAGGAGGCGTCTGGCGCCCGTCCCCCATGTTCATGCCCAGAACCAGCCGCTGGTCTGAGTCCCCCATGGTGGGGCCCCCACAACACTCTTCCCCTTGGCAATATCAGGTCTCCCTCAGAAGGCAGGCTGCAGGTAGAGCCTTCACAGGGACGCAGGCATCCTAGTGGTGGGCCCATCCACTGGGTCACACCGACACCCGAGCCATGAGCAGGCAGGGAATTGGGAATGGTCGCGGCAGCCCTGGGTTACAGCAGGAGCTTGGAGAGTGGCTGGGGCATTGAGCGACAAGGCATGAGAAGATATTCAGGGATCCACTGCAGCGGCACTGGAGGAGATATTAGAGATGGACGTCCCTCCTCGTACTAGCGTCTGAACCACGTCTTGCTGCCCAGTCGAAGGATGGGGCAATGTGCTAGCTCGGTCCCCCAGAAAAGAGAGAATTAGGACCACAATCAGCAATCTGAGACAGAGACCAAAGGCCAGGAAGGGGGCTCGGCGAGGGGGTGGAGAAGAATCTCCAGTGGCAGAGAGCCAGAAGCGCCTCCACCCCCCACTGCCAGCCCCAGCGAAACCCTGATGAGAGCCGGTCCTCGAGTGTGAAACCTGGAGAACTGGGTTCCAGCTGGATCTGCAGAGATAGGAGAGGGGGCTGGAAAATAAGCAGCAGACAGTGAATCAGGCACCGCTCTCTGTACCAGACACCAACAGAGTAAGGGGGACCCTCGTCAGCACCAACATTCCCCACCCCACCAGAGACACATACACACCCCAGACAGAAGGGGACCCTGTCACCTTCAAATGACACAGAAGAGTCACCAGGTTCCCACTTCATCCTTGCCCCATCTATTGCTACTTCCCATAAAGCACTCTGCATCCACCCCACAAATCCATCCTGCACCCATCCAACCGCCCTCCCCCTGCCCCAAAGCACCCAGCAACCATCCCACTGCCCCTTCCCCAATGCAAACTGCACCCACCCCAATGTCCCCTATGCCCACACCACCTCCGCACCTTGCACTCACTCCAATGTGCCCAGCAGTCATCCCACTGCCCATTCCCCATTGTAGCCTGCACTCACCCCAATGCAGCCAGCACCCACCCCCACCTTCCCCCCAATGCACCCAGCACCCATCTAATGGCCCTCTCTCCCTGCCCCAATGCGCCCAACCATACCACCGCCCCTTCCCTAATGCAAATTGCACCCACACACGTCCCCTGCGCCCACCCCTCCCCCAATGCAGCCAGCACCCATCTAACAGCACCCTGCAGCCGCCCCACCCCAATACAAAGTACAACAACCTCCTCTCCAACGCAAGCTGCCCATTCCCTGCCACTCTTGCACCCAACCAAACGTTCCCATGCAACCACTCCTCCTCAAATCACCCCACCCTCCCCCATCGCGAACTGCACCCACCCAAATGCACCCTGCCCCAAACAACCTCTCCGCTACCCCCTCCCCCATGCACCACGGGCCCTGGTCCCGCCCCCAGGGGGCTCAGCTCGGTGCACAGGGGCGGGCACCCCCGGGGTGGGGACGACCTGTTCTATTTACCTCCTATTCTCCAGGCTAAGCGACTAGCTGCAACCCTCCCCTCCCAACCCAACAAGCCCAAGCGGAACCGGAACCCACTCTCCCGGGACACCCTTTTCCCCATCCGCATATCTGCCGTACAACATGGCGGCTCCCATGTGCGCAGCACCCGGCCCCGTTCCTGCCCTCAAACTGCCCTCGGGAGGGAATAGAGCGAAACATCCCAGGAGGATCAGAGAGATCGCCCGGCTCAATTCTCACCGAGGTAAATAAATAATCTCAAAGTGAGAGAGCGAGTAGTCACACATGAACGCCACCATCCTGTATCTATGGTGGGTGCCGTCATCTTGGGTTACGGCCCAGAGGAAGGGAAAATAACATCCAGGGACTTTAGGATGCCAGCTGTTTACCTCGCCCTCTGCTCCTGCCGTAATGCAAGATGGTGGCTACAACGAGGGAAGAGAATATGGCGGCGCCCATAGCAGACACCAACATGGCCACACCCATGACTGCTCCCGTATAGCCACGTGACCCACCCGCCCCGGCGTTCTCTCCTTGGAAGGGAAGCCAAGGGCTTGCCTGCTCGCCCGTTCAAGCTGGCGGCGGAGATATAGTGTGCTACGTGGGGCTCAGCAGCCAACCAGAGATCCCTGCGGGCTGTCCCATCTTTATCCAGGGGGAAGAGCTATCTGGAAGAAACCATTTTTTTAAAAGTAAAAATAATTAGGTATTAATTAAAAATAAATAAATAAACAAAAGAGTCAAAATCACTCCAAAAACCCATGTTCATTTTCTGGGGTTAATTTATTGTGAGGTTTTTTTCACAGCCATTGGCCACATAAAAGCAGTGGTCATAGTTGCTGTGGCAATGCCAGGTTGGTCCATGCTGTGATGGTTTCAAGGTAGGGTTACCATTCGTCCGGCTTTTTTGAGTTAAAAATAGCGTCGGGGGGAATTTGTAAATGTCCGGATTTCCTAGGGTTACCATATTTCATCAATCAAAAAAGAGGACGGGAGGAGCCCCGCCCTAGCCCCACCCCCCCATCCTGCCCTAGCCCCGCCCCTGCCTCTTCTACTCTCTCCCACTTCCTGCCCCCCTCAGAACTCCCAACCCTCCCCCCACTCCTTGTCCCCTGCCTGCCCCCTCCTGAGACCCTCCCCCCATCCTAAGTGGCCCCCTAGGACCTTACCCCCTACCTGTCCCCTGACTGCCCCCTCCTGAGACCCTCCCCCCATCCTAAGTGGCCCCCTAGGACCTTATCCCCTACCTGTCCCCTGACTGCCCCCTCCTGAGACCCTCCCCCCATCCTAAGTGGCCCCCTAGGACCTTACCCCCTACCTGTCCCCGACTGCCCCAACCCTTATCCACACCCCCACCCCCACCCCCAGACAGACACCAGAGACTCCCACGCCCCATCCAACCACTCCCCACCCCCTGGCAGCTCCCTCCCCCCCCCCCGAACTCCCGACCCATCTAAACCCCTCTGCTCCCTGTCCGCTCCCTCCTGGGACCCCTGCTCCTAACTGCCCTCCAGAACCCCACCCCCTACCTAAGCCTCCCTGTTCCTTGTCCCCTAACTGCCCCCTCCTGAGAGCTTCCCCCCCACCCTAACTGCCCCCCTAGGACCCTACCCCCTACCTGTACCCTGACTGCCCAAAACCTTACACCACCAACCCCCAGACGCCCCCCCCCAAACTCCCGACCCATCCAACCCTGCTCCCTGTCTCTTGACTGCCCCCTCCAGAACCTCCCTGCCCCTTTTTCGACCCCCTGGCCTCCTTACCGAGCCGCTCAGAACAGAGTGCTGCGGAGCGGGCAGCAGGGGAGGGGAAGCAGGAGCAGGGGGAGGAGCTCCAGACTGCCGGAGGCCCGATGTGAACGGCTGTCCGGCGATCTGCGTATGCGGGGGGGGGGGGAGGGGGAGGGAGAGAGAGGAGGGGAGTGATCTCAAGTTGCAGGGCAGAGGAAGGGGAAGCGGAGGAGGGGCGGCGAGTGGCACTATCCGGCCGGCTGTCCTGTCAGTCGCGCACGCTCTGCATGGGGGGGAAATCCGGACATTTACAAATTCCCCCCGGACGCTATTTTTAACTCAAAAAAGCCGGACATGTCTGGCAGAATCCGGATGAATGGTAACCCTAGGATTACCCTAGGGTGTGGTCGGAGACAGGTAGGGGGTAAGGTCCTAGGGGGCCAGTAGGATGGGGGGAAGGTCTCAGGAGGGGGCAGTCAGGGGACAAGTAGCAGGGAGGTTAGGTAGGGGGTGGAGTCCTGGGGGGCAGTTAAGGGCAGGGCTCCCAGGAGGGGGCAGTCAGGGGACAAGGAGTGGGGGGGAGGGTTGGGAGTTCTGAGGGGGGCGGGAAGTGGGAGCGAGTGGAAGAGGCAGGGGCGGGGCTAGGGCAGGATGGGGGGCGGGGCTAGGGCGGGGCTCCTCCCGTCCTCTTTTTTGATTAATGAAATATGGTAACCCTACCATACGTCCGGATTTTCCTGGACATGTCCGGCTTTTTGGTCCTCAAATCCCCGTCAGAGGAATCTATCCCTCAATCTCTGACCTATTAATGACCAGTGGGGTCGTCTTGTCCTTGGTGTAGAAGAAGGGGAAAATTTCCTCCGTGAAAGAGGCGGTGAAGGTGTAGAGATGGGCCAAGGACTCAGCATTGTAAAAGGCCACCTGCCCCTCCATGTAGTCCAGGTAAACCCCAACCCTGTGAAGCCTCTCGTTGCAGTACACAAGGGCCAGGGAGGTGTTGAGAGCCCAGTATTTGCCCATGTGCATCTCAAAAGTCCAGAAGCCATGCTCAGGTGTGAGTCTGAGATGTCCCTTCCTCTTCACTGACTTCCTGGCCACCCCCACAGCCCAGCAATCAGCATCCCACACCTCCACTTCCCAGTAATATCTGCCAAATGAGAACCCTTCATTGGCCAGGACGCAAGGAGCTGTGTCGAATCTCTCGTGGTTGTTGGGCAGGTCCTTCCGCTCGTCTCCAAGATGCACACTCCTCCTGTCACTGGACAGGACAAGCTCAGGGTTGGCTGTTTTAGGATTCAGAGTCACCTCCACTGGACAGAGAGAAAGAATGTGTGATTAGATAGATAGATAAAGGGAGTGTATGCAACTGGGCTGGGGAAAGAGAAGAAATCTGATTATTGCAAGGAGAGAAACATTACTTAGAGAAAATATAAGATGTCCCTACCTACTCCCGCTAGATGTATATCACATACTGAGTTTTTCAGTTTTCTGAGTTGGGGAACTGGCTGGCTCAAGGGATGTGGGGAATGGGACATGGGCCCTTTCCTTTCTAGGGGCTGCCAACTCTGCACAGGTTCCAGGGAGAGGGGATGTGACGTTATCTGATTAAAATATGACCATGTAGATCATTGTTGCTACCACTGATATATAATTCCAACAAATCTTATAAAGTATATCAAGTAAGGTGTCTATGGAAAGGTTATGAATTGCTGAATATGACTGTGCTATTTGTATGCATGTATCATTTTTGTATTTGAAGTTATGAGTATTGCCTCTTTACCTGGATTTCAAATGTTTGCTTCGGGTAGCACCCACAAGCCAACTAGCTAGCACATTGTGAAGGAACTATTCAAGTTGATTGGCCCATTAAAGAACACTTAACTCACAATGGAAGACACCTATCTACACGTAATGAACTTTCCTGCTATGACTAAGCGAAATCATGGGACTCCCAACACCATCTTGTCACCTGTAATTTTCCACAATGAGAACAATGGGTTTCCCTTCACTTGAGAGAAGCTATAAAAGGCACTGGAAACATCTCCATTTTGCCTCTTTCCTGCTCAAACCTCTGGACTATGGACTTATACTAGAGCATTCTAACCAAAGGACTGAGGACCTTCCAATGATTTGGAAGCATCCAGAGACTTAACAAGCCAGCAGTTTATTCCATCACTGCTACAAGCCTGAACCAAGAACTTTGCAATTATTTTATGTATTTGATTCCTTTAGCCAATTTTAACTCTCACCTTTCTTTCTTTCTTTCTTTTTATAAATAAACCTTTAGATTTTAGATACTAAAGGATTGGCAACAGCGTGATTATTGGGTAATATCTGAGTTGTATATTGACCTGGGTGTGTGGCTGGTCCTTTGGGATCAGAAGAACCTTTTGTTTGATGAAATTGGCTTTAAATAACCACTCACCATTAAGTCTAGTGTTTGGGTGTTGAATCCAGGGCTGGAATGCCTAAGGAGACTGCTTTTCTGATTTCTTGTTAGCTAGTGTGGTGAGACAGAAGTTTACTTTTGTTGCTAGTCTGGTATATCTTATGGGAGAATAACCACCAGATTTGGGGTATGGCTGCCCTATTGCTTAGCAATTTGTCCTGAATTTGGGTCAGTTGTGACCCACAGAGGCATGGTGACAGTGGACTATGGGGCTCAGGGGAGTGGGGACACAGGGAATTTCCCCTCCAGGGGCTGCTAGCTTTGATCTGGCTCTAGAGTGGGGGCATTGGCTGACTTGGGGGTTGATGTGATACAGGACCTTTCCCCCGAGGTGTCAGTTCCAGTGTGGCGGAGCTGGCAGTGACTTGAAGCCATTCCCATTGACAGCTTTAGCGGCATGGGTGAGACAAGCAGGTGGATAAGAACATAAGAATGGCCATACTGGGTCAGACCAATGGTCCATCGAGCCCAGTATCCTGTCTTCCGACAGTAGCCAATGTCAGGTGCTGCAGAGGGATATGAATAGAACCAGAAATCATCAAGTGATTCATCCCCTGTTGCCCATTCCTAGCTTCTGGCACTCAGAGGCTAGGGACACCATCCCTGCCCATCCTGGCTAATAGCCATTGATGGACCTGTCCTCCATGAACTTATCTAGTTCTTTTTTGAACCCTGTTATAGTCTTGACCTTTACAACAACCTTTGGCAAAGACTTCCACAAGTTATGTGAAGTACTTCCTTATGTTTGTTGTAAACCTGCTGCCTATTAATTTCATTGGGTGACCCCTGGTTTTTGTGTTATGTGAAGGGGTAAATAACACTTTCTTATTCAATTTCTCCACACTAGGTTGTTTTTTTCCCCGCAGAACTCTATCATATCCCCCTTAATGTGACTCAGTCCTTTTTTCTGGATGTGATTCTTAGTTCTTTTTCCATTGGGTCCCAGAGGCCAAACTGTCCTGTAACCCTCTCACCCACCCTGAAGGTTGAACCAAGGTGGGACAGCATGAGGGAAGCTCACCCTGGCACTGCCCATGCCCCACATTTTGTGTGGAGTAAGGCCTAGTCCCCAGGGCTGTGGGTGAAGGGGCCTCTCCCCACCATTCAGTTGACATTGGGAACGTGATGTGATTGCAGGGGTACAGCATGCCATATGGCTCCATCCCCCTGCATTTCCTTCCACAGAGCCCCTTGATGGGGCAGCCTGTAGCCCTCTGATTCTCTTTGGGCCAGGTCCACAGTTGGTGCAAATCGCCACAGCTAGCAACACCGGGCCAATTTACACCAGACCTGCAGGACCTAGCCCCGCTTGCTGTCACGCATAGGCCTAGCCACAGCGGCGAGAGGAAAAGGAATGGGATTCGCTCCTGCTTCACCTCTGTAACCTATCATCTGTATCCTCTGGACGCTGTTCAGCAGCGGCAGCCGGCAGTCACATGGCTCCGGCGACTGCGAGCAGGGCTTCGAGGGCTTCTCACCGCCAGACCTGCAACCCACCAACAGAGGCATAGTTAGAGATCACTGAGCCACAGGACACTGGGAGCGTGGCCCCAGCTATCTCCTTCCTGGGACTGTAGGGTAAAGCATGCCAAGCCACTGGGCTCCCATGGTTTCCCTTGGAACAATCATCATGAATGTTGTTATCCAGCCTGAATGGGCCTTTGCCCAGTCTCAGGCCTCGGCTACCCTACAAAGTTAGGATGGTGTTAGCTGCCTTACATCAACCCATTTGTGCATTTGTCTACACCTAAACTGGTGTAAGCACCCCATTAAGCCAACACAGTAACACCAGCTTCCCAAGTGGTGTTGATGTATGTAGGCTAATGCAGTAGAAATGTAGACACTGTGTTACCTATGTTCACCCTAACAGTCCTCCAGCAACCATCCCAGAGTGCCCGATACTCGCTGCTCTGGTTGCAATGGTGAACTCCACTGCCCAGGGGCCATACAGGCCGGAAGCCCCCCATCACCTTTAAAGCCCCTCGAATTTTTGCAATGCCTTTTCTTGATTATCCAGCTTGGTGAGCCCACCTAGCAGCTCTCCATTGTTTTATGCAACTGCCCAGCTGACCACATGCTGGCTACATGCTTCAGACATGCTCCAGTTTGGGGTAGACAGGAGATGAGGCTGTGCAGGCACAGCTACAGACCAGACATAGAAATGTGGACATCTACAGGCAGATTGCAAGGGGGATCCAGGAGAAGGGTATGACAGGGACCTGCAGCAGGACTGTGTGAATGCCAAGGAGCTGCAGCAGGCATATCAGGAGGCCAAGGAGGCCAACAATCGATGAAGTTCCAAGCCACGGACATGACGCTTTTACAAAGAGCTGCATGCTGTATTGTTGGAGATCCCACCAGCACCCCTCTCACTACCATGGATACCTCCAAGGAGCCCAAGTCACAGATGTCTGATGTGAAGAGCGGGGAGGAGGAGGCGGACAAGAAAGAAGAGGAGGAGTATGGAGGACAGGTGACTGGGAGGACCACCTATGCCGTGAGCCAGGACCAGTTTGAGACTCCACTGCAGTCTAGTCAGTCCCCAGGTCAAGCATGGCCTAACCTTGGGTATAGTGATGGCACTGCCAAATTAGCAGGACACAGCTATGGAATTTTCATTAATTGACTCATACTAGAAGAGGTAGTGGTACAACAAAGAGAGCTAGAGTTGCTGTCTGCTTTTCATTTTCATTCTGTAGAGTTAGTCAAGGAGGTCACACAGAGCAGTTTGCTTGTGTACAAAGGGATGTCCCTTGAATCCTCCTGAGAGATCTCAATGAATCGTCCATGGAGGTTTCTAGGGATAGCAGCCTAATTTCTGCCTCCATTGTATGACACTTTCCCAAGTAAGTTGGTGATAACTTCGGCAGGCACCATTGCCGTAAACTGCCTAGCAACGTATGTACCTGGGTGACTTTGGGGCGCCAGCAGCAGCAGCTGTGCTCCCTGTGCCTTTGTTACCCTAAGGAGTGAGATATCAGATTAAATCACCACCATCAACTGCAAAAAATGGTGCCAGTATTCAATGCCACTGCCCTAATTTCATAGTTTCATGCAACTGAGCAATTTCCTCCTCATTTCCATCACCCTGGCGGGTCATACTCATGACATCTGGTGCAGTGAGTGTGCTGTGCATGAGCACACCGAAGCAGAAGTTTTAATAAGCTTGTCTTGTGTAACACTTTGGGGAGCAAGGGAAGGGGGCAGTTCTGAATGTTTGGTTTCACTTTCCGTTCCTACTATACTGGCAATGGTACCTCTGTGTTTTATCTGCAGCTGCTGACATTGTGACCTTGAGGGGTTCCCCTTCCACATGGGTGGAATAATTGACCAGATAAGGAGGAGAAAAAGGAGAATGTGGGAGGATATGTTCTGTGAGATCCTGCAAGCCGGTGCTGCACCAGACCTTGAAGAGAGGGCCTGCAGGGCGAACACTGCAGACTGTATGGAGAAGGAAAAAGAGGAAAGGAGAAGCACCAGGACAAATGGGGCTTCTTTGTCAGCAAACACAGATGCTGTAGACTCTTGTGGACCTCCAGCTCCAACAGTCCTGGCCTCGACTCCCATTGCAGTCTGTAGAGAACTGCAGCATAGCACCTCCCTACAAGCCCCCTCAGCATTCCTCATAGCCAGCATGCCGGTCCCTACCACTCCACACTGCGGAAAACGTGAACAACCAGAGCTGACCTGTGAGAGCCATCGTTGATGTAGCTACAATGAACATCAGTGTTCCTTCCTCTGGTTTATTTATTAAGTCTCCCTAATTTTTTTAAGTTAAAATGTATTTACTTTTAAGTTTTTCAGATTGTGTGTTGGGAGCTGTTTTCATTCGTGAATAAAACTCTTTTGTTTTGAAAGCGATTCACCTTTCCTAGTTTACTACACATGATGTATAATGCCTGCTGGCAGGGAAAGTGGTGATTTGTGCACTGCACTGACAACCCAGCAGGAACGTGCACAGGAATAAAAATTTGGCTGTTTTTGGAGGTCCACTTTCTGTGCCTCCCCTCACCCCCCCGCGGCCAGAGGAGCTGGATCGCCCTTCCCCCCCATGGCTAGAGGAGCTGCCTCTCCCTGCCATGGCCCTGGGGCCGGTGGAGCTGGCTCTCCCTCCCCACTCTCCGCAGCCCCAGGACCAGTGGAGCTCACTTTCCCCCAGCAGCCAGAAGAGCTGGATCTCCTTCCGTGGCCCCAGGGCTGGAGGAGCTCACTCTCCCGGCCCTGGCTCCAGAGGAGTTCTCTGCCCCCACTGATTGTGGGGGCCTGTGGCCCTGCTTGGCCCCCATTGCGCACGCTTCTGCAACCCAGTGGATCAGTGCAGTCAACACAAATGTACAGCAAGCACACCAATGTTAATAGCTGCACTGGCAGTGAGATGTGCCCAGATGTGCAGAGTTCCTAACAGGCCCCCAAACTGCAGTGCCAGGCTGAGCACAGTCAGCCACAGCATATTACCATGGCTCACTGTTAAAGTGCCCTTTCAAAGCCTCCCCAAGCCGTATATAGCCTCGCTGAGCTTGTCTGATAGCCCTTGTGTCTGGCTGTTCAAACTCAGCAAACAGCCCCTCCATCTCCACCCCTGAAGCAACATTTCCCCCTTTGCTTCCCAGATATTATGTAGGACACAACAGGCAGCTATAACCATTGGGATATTTTCACACTGAGATCCAGTCTGGTGAGTAAACAATACCAGCGCCCTTTCAATCTACCAAAGCACATTCACTGGTCATTCTGCACCTGTTGAGCCAGTAGCTGAATCTTTCCTTGGTGCTGTCGAGGTGACCCGTGTTCGGCTTCATGAATCAGGGAAGCTAGGGGTAGGCTGGGACCCCAGGATCAATATTGGCATTTGAACATCAGCAATGGTAATCCGCTGATCAGGAAAGAAGGTCCCTGCTTGTAGCTTTCTGAACAGTCCTGTGCTCTTAAAGATGTGAGTGTCATGCACTTTCCATGACCAGCCAACACTGATGTAGGTGACGCATCCCTGGTGATCCACCAGCACTTTCATGACCATGGAAAAGTAGCCCTTTCTGTTGGTGTACTCTGTGGAAAGGTGATCTTAGGGCAAAATAGGGTCCATTGCTCCACTGCAGTTTGGGAACCCCTTAGCTGCAAATCCATCCACTAAGTCCTGCATGTTGCCAAGAGTCACAGTCCTGCATAGCAGGAGACGATTAATGGCCCCACACATTTGAATGACAGTGGCCCCCACAGTGGATTTTCCCACTCCAAAATGACTTCTCACTGACCAGTAGCAAACCGGCTTTGCAAGTTTCCACAGTGTGATTGCCACTCATTTCTCCATTGTCAGGGCAGCTCTCAGTTTGGTGTCTCTGTGCTGGAGGGCTGTGCTAAGCTCAGCACACAGATCCAGAAATGTGGCCTCGCTGTGACACTCTGTACCTCAAAATAGCACCATGGAACCCCCATATTCTCCACTGTGATATGATTATTATATGTTTTGTACAATGCATGCCTTATGAGGTATCAGTTAGAAAGTCTTGATTTGTTGAACCTTAATATCCTGTTGGGTTGTATGTACTATCATTGTATGTGAAGTTATAAAATATTGCTGTGTGTGTGTGTGTTACTGAAATATGAGGTAAATGGGAAATTCCCACAGCTAGCCTTTCAGTGGCAACAAAGGAGTAACTAACACTGACAAAACAGATTTACATCAGGACCAGCCAGACGTGTTGATGGCCCATCAAGAAGAATCCACTCTCCCAGAGATCCCTCAGAGAGGGCACATACACAATGGGGACTACCTAACCCCCATGTCACAGCAAGGAGAGAATGTATAAATGAGGGTTGATGACATCACCACTTAGCCTCTCTCCTCCCCCATCTCAACATCTGGAAGATCGTCTGGAAAACAAAGACTTTGAACTGGGGAGACTGGTTCCAGGCTGAGGAGGAAATTCAGCCTGTGTATTAAGAACCGTAATCTATCTGCAACATCCAATGGGGTAAGAAAAGCTGTTTGATTCAACTCTTGCTTAGTCTGTTAAAGTGTAGAATTTAGATTATGATTCTGTATTTTGTTTCTTGCACTGTCCAAAGGAGTCTTGAGCAGCATAAGACAGTACATTACTGGGATTCAAGGCTGGGGAGATTTGCTGGTGTTTCTCTATACATTTCATGAATAGTTTAAAGAGCATTCATGCAGCTTAGCCGGGTTGTGTCTTCACATGTTGATGACTGAGTGATCACAGCACCTGGAGAGATGTACTGCATGGCATTGTGCGAAACAGCCCAGGCTAGAGTGTTAAGAGGGCACAGCAGTACCACAGGTTCAGGTTGTACCCCTGGGATCCCATCACACTTGTGCATTTGAAAGTTCTGCAGCCATTTCTCATTGTCCCAAACCTGTATTATAATGCAATCCCAGCAGTCAGTGTTTGTTTCTTGGGCCCTGAAGCAGCGCTCCACCATCTGCAGCTGTTCCATGAACGCCAACAACAACCTTGAGTTAGTTCTTGTTATGTCCCACAGCAAACTGACCAACAGGAAATCATTATGTTCCTTGCAGTTCTTCTTGCGGTTCTACAAATAACAGAAGATCATGTGTCCTGTCCTTGCAATAGCTGTGCACTATTGTCATGAGCTGAGCCTGTGAGCTGTGCTGGGCAGGGAGACTCAGCTGCTTTAACTCTGCCAGGAGAGGCAGGAGAAAAGCTGGGAGCTGCAGGAAGGGGCTGCTGCTTTCTGGGAGTGGGGAGGCACTGCTTTCTGGGGGCAGGTTGCCGGGGGGGCATGACTCAGCTGTTCCAGGGTTGTGCCCCCCATTATCAGCAGGCATGGGTCATCTCTGCCTCAGCCTTTCACTCCTCTGGGGTCACCTGGAGAACTCCTCTCCTGCATAGGTGCTCTCCAGGTACATATAGTTATACGGTCATCATCCTCCACCTCCTACCCCCATATATCCAGACACACAGGCATGCACACAGGGCCAGATGTCCAGCTGGTGTAAATCAGAGTTACTGCATTGGAATCATTGAACCCCCCTGTGGGTCCGGGGACAGAATAGGCCCACTGCTTCTCCTACATAAGAGGCGACTAAAAGGGCGCTGCCTGGAGAGGGATGGGCTCCGCCAAGTTAGAAATTTGCCCAAGACACGCCATATGATGAGCAAGTCTACGATGTCCATACTGGATTGATCACAGACTGGGTTAATAATGACCACGCCATCCATCTCCCACCAGAGCAGACATGACAAGTATACTACTGGTGTAACCCCAACAAAGAGTATCCATGGAAGAGATAACATCACCATAGCCGCATGGAATGTAAGGACATTGAGACAAATAGGGAGGTTGAAAGAACATATGTATGAAATGGAACAATACACCTGGTACCTTCTAAGAATCTCTGAGGTCAGATGGAAGAACTTTGGAGAGGTACTAACGGAAGAAGGCCATATATTCTATTATAGCGGAGAGGACAAACATGTCAACGGCATAGGATTTCTTGTGCACAAGATATCAAGAATTTAGTATTAGGATGCCGCCCAATATCCAGCAGGCTTATTTCCATCCATCTAAAGGCAGTACCATTTAATATCACAGTGGTATAAGTCTACGCCCCTACAACAGACTATGATGATGAGCAAACTGAAGATTTTTACAATCAGTTCCAAGACATCATCACAGGAAAGATATCTTGATTGTACAAGGAGATGGGAATGCTAAAGTGGGTACTGACACACAGGCAGATTGGCAAGATTATTGTGGCCCTTTCTGTAATGCGGTAACCAATGAGATAAGATTGAGACTTTTGGAGTTTGCCAGCTATAACAATCTGGTTCTTGCAAACACATTAGGAGAACATAAAGCATCCAGATGAGACAATCAACATGGCACACATCTAATGGTCTACCTCACAGCCAGATCGACTACATAATGTTGCAAAAACCAATTTTGTTCTGGGATTAACAGAGCTAAAACAAGGAGTTTTCCCAGTGCTGATATTGGAAGTGATCACGACCTTGTGATGCTAAATTTTTGGCTGCAGCTAAGGAAAATTGTCAGCCCAAAGTTCACCAGAGACTGAAACATTGCAGAGTAATTCCAAGCAATGATCAGCGGAAAATTTGCCCCGCTGCTTGCTCTAGAGCAGGGGTCTCAAACACACAGCCCGCGGGCCACATGCGGCCTGCAGAGTTATTTCCTGCGGCCCGCCATAGGCGCCAACTCCACCAGCAGCCAAGCTCCCCTCACTCCCACCCTCCCTTTCTTCCCCCCCTCGAGAGTGCCATATCCCTGCTCCTCTGCCTACCTCCCAGCGCTTCCCACCACCAAATAGCTGTTTGGCAGCGCTTAGGACTTTCCAGGAGGGAGAGGGGAGGAGCGGGGACACGGCACACTCAGGAGAGGAGGCGGAGAAGAGGCGGGGCTGGAGTGAGCATTTGGGGAAGGGGTTGGAATCGGGCAGGGAGGGGGTGGAGTTGGGGCAGGGACTTTGGGGAAGGGGTTGGAATGGGGGCAGGGAAGGGGTAGGAAGAGGCGGGGCAGGGGTGGGGCTTCATGGAACAGGAGGGAGTGAGGGCGGGGCCGGGGGAAATGGAGGGGACTTTAACCAAAGTAATTCTAAAAGTAAATGTGTGTTTTGTCATTTGAGTGAGGTGCATTACTGAGTATTTATATTTTATTAAAACCCCTTTTGCATTACAGTTTTAAAAAACTTAATACGTTGACTTTTAATAGCATACTATATTACTCTTCATTTTTTTCATTTTTGACTATACTTTTGTATCGTATGAAAATGTTTCAGTGATGCAGCCCTTGGGCCAATGTACTAGTCCTCATGTGGCCCTCATGGTGATTTGACTTTGAGATCCCTGCTCTAGAGGAAGACGTTGAAACAACGACCAACAATTTCAATGCTGTAATGAAAGAGGCAGCAATGGACATCCTTGGGAAACATCGTAAGAAGACAAAACCATGGGTCACAAATGAAATACTACAAATGTGTGACATTAGAAGAGAACTTAAGAGAGATAAGAACAGCACTGAGGGAGCTGATAAATACAGAGCGATTGGCAGAAATATCAAGAAAGGAATGAAGGTGGCCAAGGAGATATGGATTGAAAAATAATGCTCTAAAATTTAAGAGTGTATTAATAATAAAAATAGAAAACGAGCCTTCCTGGTTGTAAAAAATCTGACGACGGAAAGATGGACCAAAGATAATGCAATTCAAGACAAAGAAGGGAACAGTCTTACAGAAGAAAGGGACATCATCAGTAGGCGGACAAACTACTGCTCTGATCTATACAACCACCAGACAAATGGAGATCCTAGTGTCTTAGACAGCCCAGATTCAACAGAGGAGGACAACTTTCCAATACTACATGAAGAAGTGGAGACAGCTGTGAAATCACTCAAGAAAGGAAAGGCTACAGGTATTGACGAATTGATGAAATTCAGAGGAGAAATAGTAATAGATGTACTCACCAAGATCTGCAGCAAAATCTGGCAGACCGGTGAGTGGCCTTCCATGAGGACACAGTCACTAATCATCACTCTGCCAAAGAAAGGCAACCTGCAATTGTGTCAAAATTACCGGACCATAAGTTAGGGTGACCAGACAGCAAGTGTGAACAATCAGGACAGGGGTTGGGGAGTAACAGGCATCTATATAAGACAAAGCCCAGAATATCAGGACTGTCCCTATAAAATCGGAACATCTGGTCACGCTACCATAAGCTTAATTAGCCATCCCAGCAAAGTGATGTTGAAAGTCATATTGAACAGATTGAAGCCACAAGCAGAGAATATCATCGCTGAAGAACAGGCTGGCTTTCATGCTGGAAGAAGTACCACAGAACAGATTTTCAACCTTCGTGTTCTATGTGAGAAGTACTTACAACACCAGCAGGACATCTACCATGTCTTTGTTGACTTCAAGAAGGCGTTTGACAGAGTATGGCGCAAAGCTCTCTGGGTAACCATGAAGAAGTACAATGTTGGTCATAAGCTTATTCTTACCATTAAACAACTGTATGCCAAGGCCAGCAGTGCAGTTCTCGTCAATGGCACAATAGGAGAGTGGTTTCGCACCACTGTTGGAATCCGGCAAGGCTGCCTTCTTTCACCCACACTGTTCAACATCTACTTGGAGCGCATAGTGACTGATATCCTAGAAGATCAGATATGCACAGTCAGCATTGGGGGGCGAACAATCTCAAATCTTCGGTTCGCTGATGACATTGACAGCCTGGCAGGCAGCGAAGATGAACTTGCCAACCTTGTGAAAAGATTGGATGAAAATATGTCATGGAAATCAGTGCAGAGAAAACCAAGCTGATGACAAACAAATGTGATGGGATCAGCTCACATATAACTGTCAGTGGACAAGAGCTGGAGACAGTGAAACAGTTCAAGTATCTGGGGGCAATCATCATTGATGAAGGATCCAAGGCAGAAATTCCAGCAAGAACTGCGCAATCAACAGCAGCAGTGGCAAAGCTCAAGCCAATTTGGAGGAATAAGAAAATCTCCCTCGAATCCAAACTGAAACTGCTGCACTCATTGGTCATCTCCATTTTTCTGTATGCGTGCGAGACTCTTATGGCAGAACTAGAACAGAAAATACAAGTTGGAGAGATGAGATACTTCCGTAAAATCCTGGGCATCTCCAACTTCGACCACGTCACTAATGAATAGGTCCACAACATCATCACCCAATGCGCTGGGTCATATGAAGACCTCCTGACGATTCTGAAGAAGTGCAAGCTGAAGTGGTACCGCCATGTAACAAGATCACCTGGCCTATCCAAGATCATCCTCCAAGGGACAATACATGTGAACAGAAGAAAAGGTAGACAGAAGAAGAGATGGATTGACAACATAAAAGAGTGGACAGGAATGGACTTTGCGGAGACTCAAGCATTGACACACAATCGTCAGGGGTGGAGACAATTGGTTGATTGCTCATCAATGACGGTGCCCCAACGACCAATGCGGTTATGGGAGTGATGATGATGATGATGCATTGGAATCAATGGAGCCAGACCCCCTGCTGGTGGGAATTGGCTGTAGCTCCATTGGAGTCAATGGGGCCAGATCCCTTGCTGGTGGGAATTGGCTGTAGCTCCATTGGAGTCAATGGAGCCAGACCCCCTGCTGGTGGGAATTGGCTGTAGCTCCATTGGAGTCAATGGGGCCAGATCCCTTGCTGGTGTCAATCAGGATTACGCCACTAGAGTCAACGTGGCTGTGCTGATTTGCACCAGCTGAGGATCTGGCTCATAGCTTGGGCCCTACCAAATTCATGGTCCATTTTGGTCAATTTCAGTCAAAGGATTAAAAAAATTGAAAATTTAATTATTTCAACTATTTAAATCTGAAATTTCACAATGTTGTATTTGTAGGGGTCCTGACCCGAAAAGGAGTTGTGGGGGGGGGTCTCAAGGTTATTGTAGGGGGGTTACAGTACCTTTACTTCTGCGCTGCTGGTGGTGGTGCTGCTGCCTTCAGAGCTGGGCAGCTGGAGAGCAGTGGCTGCTAGCAGGGAGCCCAGCTCTGAAGGCACTGGCAGCAGGGCAGAAATAAGGATGGCATGGTATGGTATTGCCACCCTTACTTCTGCGCTGCTACTTGCAGAGTTGGGCCCTCAGTCAACAGCTGCCATTCTCTGGCCGCCTAGCTCTGAAGGCAGCAGCGCAGGAGTAAGGGTGGCCTGGTATGGTATTGCTACCCTTACTTCTGTGCTGCTGCTGGTGGGGTGCTGCCTTCAGAGCTGGGCGCCCGGCCTACAGCCCCTGCTCTCTAGCCCCCCAGCTATGAAGGCAGCACAGAAGTAAAGGTGGCAATACTGCAACCCCCCTAAAATAACCTTGTGACACCCCCCCCCCCCCCCGCTACTCCCTTTTGGGTCAGGACTCCCAATTTGAGAAATGCTGGTCTCCCCCTGTGAAATCTGTGTAGTATAGGGTAAAAGCACACAAAAGACCAGATTTCACAGGGGGAGACCAGATTTCACGGTCCATGACGCATTTTTCATGGCCGTGAATTTGGTAGAGCCCTACTCATAGCTTAGAGAAGCACCTATAAAATGAGATGCTATTACCTCAAGGCCTTCCTCCGAGGGCTTTCACTGGGTTCAGACACCCACAAGGAGTAGCTCTTCCAAGCTCTCCCAACACCTTGACTGATCCATGAAAACGAGACTGGTCAATGAGCAGAGTCTAGTCCTCACTCCCAGGGGCAGGTCTCCAGATTCTGCAGCTAATGGTGCTGCCCAGAAAATTCCAAGTAGCAATGATCCACCTCACTCAAATTTGTGATAGCAAATTGGCTGGGCATTGCTATGTCTGCCCAGTTACACCATCGTGGAGTGCTGAGACAGCACCACCTATTTCATCCCGGAATCCACAGCTCAAGAAACCTCAAAGGGCAGAAGGAGCGCCTGCATCAAGGGCTTTTAGCCAGTCAAGACTATGTCCACATGCTCACATCACATCATCTATCTATCTATCTACCTACCTGTTCCTTCCTCTGGAGCATCTGGATAGATAGAAACCAAAGTGATAGGTGCTTTATAAATACCAAAAATAAATAGCCAGATCTCTGGTTTATGAAGGTTATTAGGGGTTGCATGCTTTAAAGGATTGTTCTGTCTGAGAAGGGGAGAGTCCTTACCTGCTCAAGATGATATTTTCATCCTGCACCAGATGAGAGAGGAAGAAAGAAAGTCAGGTTACATTGTAGGTTTTCCTTTCCTCATGTTAAGTAAAATTCTTCCCTTCCCTCTGGCCTTGCCTTTCTAATGGCTTCCAATGCATGGGGTCAGCCTGGCCATGGAGAGTGCCCCCTGCCCTGCTCCCTGCACCAGAGGCCCCCTAGTGCTACTCTGGAGCATTAGGGCCAGCCCTGACTGCTAAAGGAGAGTGGAGTGCCCCATGCTGATCTCTGTCCCTGCAGCACAGGCCCCCTAGCGCTGCACTGGGGCTTTGGAGCCAGCACTGACTGCGAGGCCCCCTGTTGAGCCCTCTCTGTCCCCACATTGCATTAGAATCCAGGGGACAATTCTGAATAGACATTGGCAGCCCTAGAGAGAGTTGGGGGTCTCCCCAGGAGGGCTTGTCCCTTGGATCTGGGCCGTGACTCTGTGTTGCCATCTCACCTGCTGCTCTGGGTCTGGCTCCTCTTTCCTCTCTTCCCCCTCCTCCCTTGTGCCATTCCTCTCCTCCATCTCCTGCAGCTTCTGAAGGATCATCTGCTGCCCGTCCTGCAGGAAGTGGAGCAGGTGCTGCAAGGCAGATAGTAAGTTGTCAGCAGCGCCTGCTTGGGGGTCTCAGTGCTGCACTGGGGACACAGCTCTAGAGAGGTTCTAGGACACAGCTGAAAAACCAGGGCGTAACCAGAGTAGGGTGACCAGATCACCCAAGACAAATATCGGTGACGCGGGGGGGGGGGGGGGGGGGGGCATGGCGGGAGGCGGGGCCAAAAAAACCCCAAACAAACAAACAAAAAACACCTTCCTCCGCAAGCCTGGATGGAGGCCCGGGAGACTCAGGGGAAGCGTGGGGCCGGGGTGAGTAACAGTCCGGCCTGGCCCCGAGCAGGCAGGACTCAGTTGGGCGGTAGGGAGAGGAGGGGGGCGGCCTGCGGGGCCAGGCGGCGGCTGTTCTCACCCCCGGGCAGTGGGACTCGGGAGCAGCCGCTGCTGCAGCTCCCACTGCCGCGGGGGGAGGAAGCGGCCATGGCGCTCCGCGGCTGCAGCTCTGGCGCCCCCGAGCCCCCCGAGCCGGGGCCTGCTGCGGGGACCCAGCAGCGCGCACGCTGCGCCCAGCCCCTGGCCAGCATCTGGGCTGCTGCCCAGCTGGTGCTATCCCGCGGCGGCCCCGGAGTGGGGGCAGCAGGCCCCAGCCCCCCCGTCCCGCAGGGGAACAAACGGGGCTGGGCGGCCGATGCCTCCGCCCCGGGGCCGCCGCGGGATAGCACCAGCTGGGCAGCAGCCCAGACGCGACTGGCCAGGGGCTGGCTCCCAGCGTGCGCGCTGCTGGGTCCCTGCAGCAGGCCCCGGCTCGGGGGGTTCGGAGGCGCCGCAGCCACGGAGCCCCATGGCCGCTTCCTCCCCCGCGGCAGTGGGAGCTGCAGCAGCGGCTGCTCCCGAGTCCCGCTGCCCGGGGGGGAGAACAGCCGCCGCCTGGCCCCGCGGGCCGCCCCCCTCCTCTCCCTACCGCCCAACTGAGTCCTGCCTGCTGGGGACCAGGCCGGACTCTTACTCACCCCGGCCCCGCGCTTCCCCTGCGTCTCCCGGGCCTCCCTCCAGCGCTTGCGGAGGGAGGGGGAATGGTGAGCCCGGGGAAGAGGCGGGGATTCGGGGAGGGAGCCAATTGGGGGAGGAGGGGGCGGAGTCGGGGCAGGGGGGGGGGCGAGCACTTCCGGGCTCCAGGTCCGGGGCATTTCCTTGTTTGTCCAGGGTCCCGACCGCATGTCGGTCGGGACGCGGGACAAACAAGGAAATATCGGGACAGTCCCGATAAAATCGGGACGTCTGGTCACCCTAAACCAGAGCTGCCCAACCTGCTTAAAACTGGGAGTTCAGATGCCCAAGGGCTACAGGGGAAGAACCTGGAAAGGGTCTAGTGGGGGATGGTGGATAAGCAACCAATGTGAGCTCCCAGGGCGATGCTGTGGAGCAAAGGGCTAACGTGATCCTAGCTCAGGGGGTGGGCAAACTTTTTGGGCCGAGGGCCACATCTGGGCGGGGAAATTGTATGCAGGGCCGGAGCAGAGGGTTGGGGTGCGGGAGGGAGTTCGGGGTGTGGGATGGGGCTCAGGGCAAGGAATTGGGGTAGAGGAGGGGTGCGATGTGTATGAGGAGGCTCAGGGAAGGGGGTTGGGGTCAAGGCCGGCTCTACCATTTTTGCCACCCCAAGCAAAAATAAATAAATAAAAAATGCTCAGACTGCCACAGCCCGAACTGCCAAAGTGCAAAAAAAAAAAAAAAAAAGCTGCCCGGACTCTGTTGCCCCAAGAATGGACGGACTGCCGCCCCTTAGCATGTGCCACCCCAGGTTGGGGTGCAGGAGGAGTGTGGAGTGCAGGAGGGGGCTCAGAGCAGGGATGCAGACTGCGGGAGGGGGCTCAGGACAGGGGGTTGGGGTGCAGGGTGCGGTAGGGGACTCAGGACAGGGAGTTGGGGTGCACAGGGGTGCAGGAAGGGAGCTCAGGGCAGGGAGTTGGGGGGTGGGGTGCAGGAGGGGTTTGGGCCTCCAGGTACCTCCCCCGAAGCTCCCATTGACCACGGTTCCCTGTTCCCGGCCAATGGGAGCTGTGGGGGGCAGTGCCCGGGTGTGGGCTATTCAGCCCTGGGGTATGCAGGGCTGCCAAGTCAAGGAGCTAGACGTGGCTAATGGGGTGATAGGGTCACCTGCCTGTTGCATTTCTCTGTCGCATGGGAGGCTCAGCACGATCTCCAGGTCCCTCTTCAGAGTCTCTAGACACTGCCTGAAACTCTCCTGGAGGCGGAAGAAAGTCTGGTTAGTGAACAGATCCATCCCACTCAGCATCGGAGGCAGAGAGAGTCTCTGGGATCTCCAGCTGGAGGTGATCTCAGCTGAGCAGGGATTCTCTCAGTGTGTCTGGGCAGCACCTGGCACAGGGAGGTGCTGATCTCAGATGAGGCTTTAAGTGCTACTGTAACATGCATAACAATAAACTCTCCCATTGTTAATTTCATGCCATTCCTTCTAGTTTATTCCCACCCTCCAAATAACACCTCCCCCTCCTTGGTCTTTGCACCTCTTGTGGTCCTTGTCCCCTCAGCTGGCATAGATTTTTGTTCTTTTACTCTTTCCTTATTACAATCCAATCCCTGCCACACCCTGGGTTTCACAGCACTAACAGCACTGCAGACCTTATATATGCACCTCCACCCCAGGATCACGTCTGTCCTGTAATGGGGAGGCCTCAAAGGGAAAGCTGAAAGTGCAATGCAATTTGGGACAGCCCCTTAGGGCATGTCTATGCTGCAATTAGACACCCAGAGCTAGCCTGTACCAGCTGACTTGGGCTCAGACTAAGGGGCTGCAGCCCCAGTTCTGCAACCCCTCCCTACCCTACCCTACCCTACCCTACCCTGGGCTCTAGGCTGAGCCCAAATGTCTACACTGCAATCAAACAGCCCTGTAGCCCGAGCCAGCTTGTGTAACACTGACAGACCCTGGTCATCAGTGGGCAGGATCGAACCTGGGACTGCTGAAGCTTAGTGCATGAGCCTCAACTGTATGAGCTAAAAGCCACCTGGCACTTAGCTAAGGCTGTAGAGCAGACTCATTAATCTCTCTCTCTAAGTGGTCTTGGTGCCACTAGATGGGACAGAACATCGTACCCAGGAGGTGTGTGGGTTACACTTGCTCAGGCCAGCCATGTGTTTTTAATTGCAGTGGTGACATAACCTCAGAGCTAGTCTCAGTGGCGTAGCCAGCTTCTAAGAGGAGGGGGAGCAAACATAAAAAAGGCGCCCCCCCTTGGCTCCTCCTGTGGCCACGCCCCCCTTGGCTCCTCCTCCGGCCGCACCGCCCCTCCCCCCCCATGGCTCCTCCGGCCCTGCAGTGCCACCCCCCATGCCCCCCCCTCGCTCCTCCGGCCGCGGCTGCCGGCCGCCATGCTGCGCCCCCCTGCTCCTCCGGCCGCGCCCGCTGCCCCACCATGGCTGCCAGCCTGCACCCCCCTCACTCCTCCAGCCGCGGCTGCCAGCCACGGTGCGGGCCGCATGCCGCACCCCCCCTGCTCCTCCGGCCGCGCCCGCTGCCCCCCCATGGCTGCCGGCTGCGCTGCAGGCCGCCAGCCTGCACCCCCCCTCGCTCCTCCGGCTGCTTTTGGAAAGGCGGGGGAAGCGGCTGCTTCCCCTGCACCCCGCTAGCTACACTACTGGCTAGTCTATACTAGAAAATTAGATTGACCAAGCCTCAGGGGTGTGAAAAATCCACACCCCCGAGCAACATAGGGCATGTCTACATTACACCCATAAGTCAACCTATGTTAGGTTGATTTACAGCCACCACAGTAATTACTGTGTTTTTTCATGTCTACACTGCCCTCCTTCTGTCAGTGCATGTCCTCACCAGGAACACTTCCACCGACCAAACTGGGGCAGCGTGGGGGGCTGAGAACCAAGACTCTCAGCTCCATGCAGCTCCCCACCACGAGCCCAGCTGCCCCCTGGGCTCTTGGCTCCCCATTCCTGGCCGTCAACATGTGAGATCAGAGACAGGTGAGCTCAAAGGGGGGACTCCAATCTCACTTCCCCACTGTGTGCTGAGAAGGGAATCAGGACAGCAGTGCAGGGAGCTGGTGTTTACACAAAGCCACAGGAGCAGCTAAGGGCCAGGGGAGGTTGGTCCCTGGCACTGAGGGACGATTTGAGGCCCAAGAGGAAAGAGTGGGAACCAGTGTGCGGTTTTGCTAGTTTCTGTTCCCAGTCTCTTTGACATGAATTGTGAACTGAATAGAAATGGGACTGAAATGCAACCTCTACAAAATGTACCTAGTGTTAGAGCAAAAGATCAACTATTTGCCTATAAGCCCAGCTGTTATATCAGGAGCAACGACTGTTTCTGCAAAACACCCGCTGCAGCCTTCTGTGCAGCAAGATTATGTGATAACACAAGGCGGCCAAACCACCAGCCTAGGTGAGACAGACAGGCACTGCTATTTCAGTCTAACATATGCCTCAGAGTGGGGGGCAGGGGGAAGCGGGTGCTGTGGAAAGAAGTGATGAGTTCAAGCAAATGTTAAACCACATCCTGTTATGTATCCATTCCCTTGCCTCTCTCTCAATCTGCATACAAGGCCTTTTGAAATGTTCCTTCCGCATACACGTATAAGGTATGCATGCTAAGTTGTTTGTTGGTAGGTATAAAAAGGTTTGCTCCACACTTGTAAGGGGCTCTCTCTCTGGCATTAGCCGAGGAGAGCGCCCACTCAGCTGACTGGTCAATAAAAACTTAAATAAAAACTCCCGTGCCTCCTTGGGGTAATTGGGCAGCTCCAGGGGGAAACGAGCCCATTTGGCTAACACTAGGAAACAACATAGAGGATCAGAGCAGTGGCCCATCTAGCCTGGTATCTGCCCCTACACACACACCCATCCCCCTCCTCATTGCCCCAGATCAGACCCATGGGCCCATCCTGCCCGGTGTCCTGTCTCTAAGAGTGGCCAGTGCAGAGCATTTCAGAGGAAGGAGCAAGAAACGCCACACTGATTTATCCGTCTTTCATACTTGCCCTCTGCCTGTCTCTCCAATCTCCACACATCTCCCCATAGCCCTCTAGCTCTCCAATCTCCATCCAGCTCTGTCTAGCTAACCAAGCTCCACACACAGCCCTCTGCCCGCCTGCCTGATCTCTGCACAACCCTCTTTGTCTGTGTGGTCACTCACCTCCCTGCCTGTGGTCTTGGACTGCTCCCTTCCCCCTGCTAATACAAGTTCAGTGCTAACCAGCTGTGAAACTCTGCACAGCCTCTCTTTTCCCAGCCCCAGCTTGGAAGTGGCTGCAGTTAACTCCCTGAGTCTTGGGCTGATTTCACAACATGGAATGTACCAGGTAACAACCTCATCCCAGCTGCTTGGCTGGGTGGGGAGTGCCCCATGGCTGCCCCATTCCAAGTGGGGGTTGGGGTCACGGCGTGGGGCTGCAGGGGACCTGATGTCAGGGTATGGCTCAGGCACCAGAATTGCCTTAATCCATGCCCTCTAAGCTCGGGTGAGACCCCTCCCAATTGCCACTGGGTCCCCCTCCAGCCACCAGCCTTCCCCTGGTGATCTCAGGGCACAGAATTGCACCACCCAGCCATGGGGGCGCTCACTCCCTGCGGCTGCACTGAGTTCTCACTGTTTTACCTGCTGCCCCTGGGGGTCCTTCCCCATGGTGGAGTTGGATGTGGAGCGCACATCCTGGGCCTCATCCTGGGAGAGGAACCGCTGCACAATCTCCACCACATTGGCCAGCGACTTGTTCTGGCGGAAGCTGTGCTGTTGGAAGGACCGGCGGCATAGGGGGCACTGTCTCGGCTCCTCCTCCTCCTCCACCCTGTCCCAGTGCTGGATGATGCAGTCCTCACAGTAGTTGTGCCCGCAGTCCAGCATCACAGGCACCTCCATGTACTTGGTGCAGATGGAGCAGGTAACCTCCAACTGCAGCTCCTGGACCAGGTTGGACCCAGCCATGGTTGGGGGCTGTACTAGGGGCGAGTGCACTTCTGGGATCCCTGTAGAGCTCTGGTCAGCTCCCTGGCACGGCACTCAGCACCCTGCCCCGCTGGGACCCCTGCAATGTAGCTTCCTGACACCCAGCACCCTGTGCCTCTGATCCCTGCAGCCCAGCACTCCGGCACCCAACAATGTGCCCTGCTGGAATCCCTTCACCTCAGCTCCCTGGCATCCAGCTCCCTGCCCTGCTGGGATCCCTGCAGCCCAGCTGCTGAACAGCCACATACATGCCTTGCTGCTGAGTCTGTGTTGACAGGAAGTGGGAGGACACTGAACTACGCTAGTGAACTGAGGGGTGGGGCATGTGCATAGTGGTTTGGCAGCCATGGAAGAGCCAATCCCAAACCCCAAGGGCAGGTAGCCAGAGGCAGATTAAGATTGACTGGGGCCCTGGGCACAAAAAATATTTGGAGCCTTGCACCACCTCAGCACCCAGCCCAAGGCAGGTGGACTGTCTGGGACTCCATGGGTGGCTGTAGTAAGGGGGTGTGGGGTGGAGGCTCGGGCCAGCTCCACACAGGGGGACTACAGACGGGTTTCTGGCTTGCAGCCTGGCCAGGGGGCAGGGCCTCAGGGGGGAAGAGGGGGAGCAGAGGCAGGGCCAGAGTTCCAGTGCTCCTGTGGGGGCCCCCAAATTGCCAGGGCCCCTATACATGGGCCCCATGGGCCTATGCTGTAATCCACCACTGCAATCCTTCGCCCCACCCCCCCAGCCCTCCTTGGGTAGCCCCTGAGAGGGGAGCTCAGTCTTGGGGGTACATTCCCCCCTCTACTGATGGACCCTGTTGGTGCCTCTCACTGTGCTGGCTTCTGGGGACACAAGTGCCTGTTCTGCAGGGTTCAGAGTGGTAGCTGTGTTAGTCTGTATCAGCAAAAACAACAAGGAGTCCTTGTGGCACCTTAGAGACTAACTAATTTATTTGAGCATAAGCTTTCATGGGCTAGAACCCACTTCATCAGATACATGGAGTGGAAAATACAGGAACAGGTATAAATACATGAAAAGATGGGAGTTGCCTTACCAAGTGTGAGGTCAATCTAATGAGGTAATTCAATTAACAGCAGGATACCAGGTGAGGAAAAATAACTTTTGCAGTGGTAATGAGAGTGGCCCATTTCAAACAGTTGATAAGAAGGTGTGAGTAAGAGTAGGGGGATATTAGGTTTAGGTTTTGTAATGACCCAACCACTCCCAGTCTTTATTCAGGCCTAATTTGATGGAGGGCTCATCCCACCCAACAGCTGATTTCAGACAGAGCCCCTGACACCCCACATAGCAAGCAGCCATTCAGAGCTCCCCGTCCCCACTCCTCGTCCGATCCCTGCCAGGCTGAACCAGCAGAGCAGTTACCTCCAGGGGTAGCTCTCACCCCCATCCCCAGAGTGAAGTGCTGTGGGGTGGCCCATAGGGGGCACTGAACCATCCCCCACCCCAGTAAGGCAGGACCCATAGCACATTTCAACCCTTTCAGCTCCCCTGGAAATTATACTTAGCTGCCTCTTTTGAGGCATGGTTTGACTGTTGAGGCCATTGGGCCTGGTGGTGGGGAACAGGATCCTGGGGGCTAATACTGATATTTTATGCATTCACTTCCTCATCCCCTACAGGATCTGGCCTAGCCCCACCATGCCTCAGTTTCCCCTACTCTGTTAAATGGGCACAGAGCAGGCAGAGGCCCACCTCTCTCGTTGATCAGAGAGCCAGCTGCTCTGCATAGGCCCTGGCACCAGTCACTGGTCTCTGCTCCCCCTACAGCACAAGCCTGGGGGAGGCACCCAAAGCCCTATAGGGGGCCCCACAAAATCACCTCCTTCCCCCAAAATCCTCTTGGCAGGGCAGGCAGGGGGTCTGTTGCATTTGGGGCAGTGGAGCCCCAGGCTGTGTGCCTGCTCCAGACCTCTCTGCTCAGAGGGGAAGGAGAAGAGCATGACAGGGACCAGCGGGAAGTGCAGCAAGGAGCCCATTTACTGAAGTAACTGTGGTGCCCTGTGATGCCCCCTTGGGGCCAGCATCCCAGACCAGGGGAGTCCAGGACACAGCTGGCCCCACTCTGCAGAGGAAGAGTAGATGACCTCCTGAGATCTCTTCCAACCCTAATCTTCTATGATTCTATAATAGGCTGGGTGCAGCTGACCCCAAGCCCTGCTGGCTGGCTCCTGGTCCCAGCCAGACTCAGAAGCCATCACTGGAGTCCACAGAGCTTGGGCATCTCTCAAGATCAGGGCCACAAATGGGGGATGAACTTCAGTGTTGATAATGCAAAGTAATGCACATTGGAAAACATAATCCCAATTATACATATAAAATGATGGGCCTAATTAGCTATTACCTCTCAAAGAGATCTTGGAATCATTGTGAATAGTTCTCTGAAAACATCCACTCCATGTGCAGCAGCAGTCAAATAAGTGAACAGAATGTTGGGAATCACTAAAATAGATAATAAGACAGTAAATATCATATTGCCTCTATATAAATCGATGGTATATAAATCTGGAAAATTGCATGCAGATGGGGTCACCCCATCTCAAATAAGACAGTAGTTGAAGCTCTCCTTGGTGCTGTCGAGATGGCTGGTGTACGGCTTCATGAGCCAGGGGAGCAAGGGATAGGCTGGGACCCCAGGATCACTACTGGCATTTCAGCACTACCAGTGATAACCTGCCAGTTGGTAAAGAAAGTCCCTGCTTGCCATAGGCGCCAACTCCATGGGTGCTCCATCTGGAGCACCCATCTGGAGCACCCATAGAAAAAAAATTGTGGGTGCTCAGCACCCACTGGGATAATCAGCTGTGGCAGCTGCAAATCAGCTCTTGCACATGTGGGGGCTCCCCATTAACCTTTGGCAGGCGGCTGGATTAGCTGTAACATGTTGAAAACAAAAATAGGCGGTGGGGTGAGGGTGTGTGTGTGTGAAGGGAAAGGAAATTTTTAAAAAAAGATAAAAATCCCCCTTTTTTCTTTTGCTGCTCTGAAAGGGCCACAATCCTGCAATGATTCATTTGTCTTAACTTTGATTTCACTGTAGTAAAGAAAAACATGCAAGTGGTTGTGGGATCACAGCTGAAGGGCATGTCTACACTACTGACACTTCAGTGGCACAGCTACAGTGTTGAAATTGTGCTACTGTAACACAGTGCTGCAGCAACAGAAGGGTTTTTCTGTCACTGTAGTTAATCCACCCCCTTGAGTGACTGTAGCTAGGTCGATGGATGAAATCTTCCATCAGACAAACTGCCTCTACAGTTGAGGGTAGGTCATCCTAACTACATCACACAGGGTGTGACATTTTTCAGGAGTCTGAGGGATGTAGCTAGGTTGACCTAAGTTTTAGGGATAGGCCTAAGTGTGTTTGTATAGTCCAGGGGTCGGCAACCTGCAGCACACGTGCCAAAGGCGGCACACGAGCTGATTTTTAGTGGCACTCTGCTGTCAGCCAGGGTCCCGGCCACCGGCCTGCTCAGCCTGCTGTCTGCCTGGATGAATGGAACCCCAGGCCGGCAGCGGGCTGAGCCATGAGGCCCTGGCTTCTAGGTACTGCAGCAATTAGAGCTGTCAAACACTTAAAGAACTGCAATTAATTGTGAGATTAAAAAAATAATCATGATTAATCAGTTTTAATTGCACTGTTAAACAATAGAATACCATATATTTAAATATCTTGGGATGTTTTCTACATTTTCAAATACTGATTTCAGTTACAACACAATACGACGTGTACAGTGCTCCTTTTATATTATTTATTACAAATATTTGCACTGTAAAAAGATAAAGAAATAGTATTTCATGCTTCGACCACCGTTCCAGAGAACATGTTTCCATGCTGATGATGGGTTCTGCTCTATAACTATCCAAAGCAGAGCGGACTGACACATGTTCATTTTCATCATCTGAGTCAGATGCCACCAGCAGATGGTTGATTTTCTTTTTTGGTGGTTTGGGTTCTGTAGTTGCTGCTCAGAGTGTTGCTCTTAGACTTCTGAAAGCATGCTCCACACCTCATCCCACTCAGATTTTGGAAGGCACTTCAGATTCTTAAACCTTGGGTCGAGTGCCGTAGCTATCGTTGAAATCTCACATTGGTACCTTCTTTGCGTTTTGTCAAATCTGCTGTGAAGGTGTTCTGAAAATGAACAACATGTGCTGGGTCATCATCCGAGACTGCCATAACACTTTCTATACGGCAGAACACAGGTAAAACCACAGAGCAGGAGATGTACAATTCTCCCCCAAGGAGTTCAGTCACAAATTTAATTAATGCATTATTTTTTTAACAAGTATCAGCATGGAAGCATCTCCTCTGATATGATGTCCGAAGAATGAAGGGGCATACAAATGTTTTAGCATATGTGGCACGTTCTATCATTGTTTAATGGTGCAATTAAAACTGACTAATCAGGATTCATTTTTTTAACCGAGTTAATTTGTTTTGAGTTAATCACTTGAGTTAACTGCAATTAATCAACAGCCCTACCAGCAATATAAATATATCATAGTCATTATTATATAAGGTTCTGGTCCAGCAAACACATCAGCATGTGCTGCACATGACTCCAGGAGCTGGGGCTGCAAGATAAACTCTACATATTGTGAGACACAATAAAAGCACAACAGTTGATAACATGATGCAGAAGGATCAATCCCAGCTATCAGCTAGGGAAAGCTTCTGTTTTTTAACATGTAATCCAAGGTAAATTGGTTTGATGTAATTACAGTGTGTTACCTCAAGGGGAAGAAGGTAACGCTTCAAAGGAAATACTAGAGAAATGGTAGAGGGAAGATAGAACAGGGAAAGCCCCTTTTCTCAGAAGCTGCAGACTCGGCTCCCTTCCGTGTCTGTCACCGGTGGATTTAGCTACCCATAAAATATAATAAAATAAAGAAAAGACAAGATAATATGGTGCAAATAAAGGTAAGTGTATTAGGGATAAAAGGTACAGAAAAACTAGGGAGAATGGGGGGGGGAGTACAAGAATAACACAGTGAAACAGCAAAACCATAAATCAGTAAAATAGTGGATCAGTGACTGACTCTGAGAGCTTGGAGCTCAGGCCCATATACCCTCCCGTGGGATTCTACAAAACAATAAACAATACCCCAACACGGAAACCTTTCTCCTATTGCTCTGATGCAGCAGATGTCACGTACAGGCGTGATGCCCAGGACCTACAACTCTTGGACTGATTTAGAGTCCGTGAGGAGGAACACTGGGGAGTCCAGACGACTGATGGTTCTCGTCGCTGGCGAGGAGACCCTCTGGGATGATGGACACCAGGAGATGCAGGATATAGGAATGACGATGACAGGACTCCTCTTCCTCAAACACACTACGGGATAGATGTTGTTCTTCGATCTCAGCTCTGGAGCTCTGCGAAGACCCGACCGTGTACGAACTGTCGCTGGAATGGACAGCCCCGCGCAGGCGCTGAACAAGACCTTATAAAGCCTTTTTGGTGGGAAGAGTTCTGAGGTGATGGAACGCTTCTGAGGTGATGGAACACTGAGGGTTGGACTTGGCGGGAAAAAACGGTTCTGACTGGTTTAAGCTAGAGTCTGTGTAGCAAAATAAGTCCCCTCTCAAAGATGGAGTTCAAAGTTAGAGTTCATGTACTCCTTTTTGAATTTCAGTTTTAAAGTCAGTGATTCACTTCAGTATTTTAAAAACATCTTATTGATAGCTAAGTGAAACAGTATATTCCATCTAACATATCCCCACCATTTAACTAAAGAAGGAGATAAGATGTCAAATGCTACACATTGATAAAGGTCTTTATGGCAGTTGTCAAACATCACTTCAGGCATACTCCACGTACAACTATATCCTGGACGTATAGGTCCGAAACGCTGTACTGGGTTGTGGGTGGTAACAGTGTCAGGTAATATAACCGACTGATTCCGAGAATACTCAAAAACATCTAGGTAGCAACGTTCCATGACCTTATAGGCTCTAAGGGTTACCCATTCCCAATTTTTATGATCGTTTGCCTCTCTTTTCCCTCTTCCGTGATATCCAATTCTGAAAACATTAACTGGTTTTTTAGTAGTCGCTCGAGGTACCGTTGTTGTACTACTTTTTGTAGAGCTTTCTTGTTGTTTTCTTTGGGTTTGACGTCTTCTTGTATTTGGTAGGATTTTATCCCTCCATCGATATATTATTTGTGGGTTAACCCGACATCCTAAATATTCATTCATTTTAATAGGAAAGAATTTACTTCCTTTTAGAGTTACATTGAAAGTTGGTGGTAAATCCCGTTTCCTCCGGCGTCTGTAAATATCCTCTGGAAATGGCTTTGTAGGAGCTTCAGGTGGTGCCATTCCTCTCATTTGAGTGTTGGTTCTTTCATTGACATATTCCTCATTTTCCTTTTGTGTTTCCAATTCCTTCCCTTGGTCATACATGAAAGATAGGTTTTTGTGTGTCTCGCATATCCAGTATTCATTTTTCTTAATTATTAAACTTCTACAGGTCGATAAACTTAACCAAGTTATAACTATGTACATCAGAAATCTTCCAGTAGTCTTCATATTTCCTTTGTTCGGCATCCTGTGGATGAAAACAAGACAATTAGTTGATCCTTATGGTGGTTTTTCATCACTTGTTCTATTACTTTCTGTTCTAGATGGATTAGTACAGATGTTTCCTTTCCAGAATTTTAATTGTGAGCTATGGGACCACTTTTGTACTTTACGTTTTCCGGTCTTCAATTCTAGTTGATAAGTTGTTGGACTGGCTTTATTGATGATAGTTACTGGTCCAACCCATCTTGGGCTTAATGGATGGTTCTTTTCAGAAAAATACTTAAAGAGAACTTGATCCCCTATGTTCCACTCTAAATGTTTTAAATTGTTATTCAGTCTTTGATCCATCTTATGAATATTTCCTTTTAAATTAACCGCCACTGCCCTTTGCACCTCTGATATGGTATTTAACACTGATTTTATGTAATTGTCCGTCACCGTTCTAGGTTTATACTCGTCCGGCGGCACCCCTCCTGGCATCCACCATTGCTCAGGCGTTACCATAGGTCTTCCGAAAAGTGCTTCATACGGAGTGAATCCATGGACGCTCACTGTGGATCTGATTGCCATCAGGATGAGAGATAGATGTCTGTCCCAATTCTTTCCTGATGAATCAATTACCTTCCTTAGTGCAGTCTTTAAAGTGCGGTTTGATCTTTCTACTAAGCCAGAAGCTTGTGGGTGACCAGCTACATGAAATCTTTGGCGTATTCCTAAGGCTATACACAATTGTTTAGTTAATTCTCCGGTAAAGTGTGTGCCTTGATCGGAATCAATAATCCGAGGTAGTCCGAATCGACTGAACGTATTTTCTAACAGCAATTTTACTGTCACACCTGCAGTGCAATTCCTAGTTGGGTACCCTTCTATCCACTTGGTAAATGGATCTATTACCACCAGGCAGTATACATTTCCTCGGTTAGTTCTAGGTAAGGGTCCAATAAAGTCTATCTGCACTCGAATCCATGGGCCATCTACCAGTTGATGAAGTAGAGGTCCCTTTTTTATCCTTATATCAGGATTATTGTGGGCGCATCTTAAACAGTTGTTAATAAAGTGCTCAGTATCTCGGATTATCTCAGGCCACCATCCTACCGTAGCTAGCCTTTGTAGAGTCTTTTGGAGTCCAAAGTGTCCTTGTTGATGAGCCAGTTGGATTAACTCTCTTCGCAATATGTTTGGAATCACTAATATTGGAATCAAGGTATCGTTATCAGTATTTTTATAATTATCTTTTGTTGCCATGATTAGTCCAGATGTATGTCGAGTGATGAGGTATGTTTTGTGTTTTCCATCTTTTAGCAGCTTCTTAATTTCAGGTTTCAGAGTAGCAGCCGTGTTAGTCTGTATCCGCAAAAAGAAGAACAGGAGTACTTGTGGCACCTTAGAGACTAACAAATTTATTAGCGCATAAGCTTTCGTGGACTACAGCCCACTTCTTATATGCATCCGAAGAAGTGGGCTGTAGTCCACGAAAGCTTATGCTCTAATAAATTTGTTAGTCTCTAAGGTGCCACAAGTACTCCTGTTCTTCTTTTTTCTTAATTTCAAGATCTTGTTCTTGTAATTGCACTATGTCTTGATGATCTGTATGGTCCACAGGTTAATTTGCACTTATATTAGCTTCTACCTTGTCCCATCTTGTTTCAGGTCCCATTACCGCTGCTTGCTTTGCTAACTTATCCACTTTGCTGTTTAATATGGATATCTCTGCCTGATTCCTTCTGTGTGCTCTTACTTTGAATAGATAAGTATCTCCCCTCCTAGCTTCTGCTAAGTTCCATGCATGCATGAGATAGCCAGCATATGCCACTGGATGATTATCTGCGGATTTCATATCCCGCTGTTTCCATACTATCATCCAGTCTAACAAGGCCCTCATAGCCCAATCAGAGTCTGTACAGATGGTGATATTGGCAGTCGATTCAGCATTTTCTAAAGCCACTATGATGGCCACAACTTCAGCCGCTTGTGCAGAATGGTATGACACGGTTCCTTGATAGATCTTGTCCGAAGCGACATGAAGTGCTGCATATCCGGTAGCAGCCTTCCCATCTTTAAAAAGACTACTGCCATCGACTACCCATAATTCTCTCTTACTGGCTTTTGCATTTTCATAGCATGATTCAAGTTTAAAGGGGGATACAATTTCTGGAATTTTGATGTTAGGTAGAGGACAATCATGATTATTTATATATATTTCCTCAGTTATTGGCGGGCAAAGTGCGAAAGGTGCAGAAATAGGTGCATTGATCTTCTCTACTCGTACCTCTTTATTCAGGAGGGCAAGTGTCCAATTGGCAAGTCTAGGGTGGCTGACTCGCCCTGCATTAGCTTTACCTGATATGACATATTGCACTGGTGTATGGGTGGTTTTTAGTACAATAGGGGCCATTCCTATTAAATACTCCCAATGGGAGATGGCCCAAACTAATGCAAGTACTTCCTTTTCGCACGTTGTATACTGTTTTTCTACTTCTGAAAGGACCTTAGATCCATATGCCACTGGTTTTAAGGAGGATCCACTCTGTTGTAATAATATTGCACTAATCGCCGTCTTGGTTGTTGCCAGTTGTAGATGGAAGGGCTGGTTGATTTGAGGGTATGCAAGTGCCGGTGCAGTCATCAAGACTTGTTTCAGGTCTATCACTGCTTGCTGCTCTTCAGTTCCCCAAGTCCATTTTTGATTTTTTCTTAAAAGTTTATAGAGAGGTCTGGCCTTTTCGCTATAGTTTTCGATAAAATCCCTTGAAAATCCAACCAATCCAAGGAATGATCGTAAAGTGCTTACATCTGTCGGTGCATGCAGCTTAGATATGAGTTCTATTCTCGAAATATCCGGTTTTCTGCCTGTGGGTCCAAGCTGAACTCCCAAGTAAGTCACTTGCTGCTGGACCAACTGAGCCTTGCTAGGATTGATTAAGAATCCAGCTTTTTTCAATGCTTCCAGAACCTCATCTAAAGCAGCACAATTATCTTCTCTGGTCTGTGTGGCAATTAGGATGTCATCTACATAACTTATGATGTTGCTGGAATAAGTCAGATTCTTCCACAGGGCGGCCACCAACCGATGGCACAGACTTGGGGCGTTATGATAGCCTTGTGGGACCCTGGTGAAGGTTAGCTGTCGGTCATCAAAAGTAAAAGCAAACTTGTAAAACGAAGAAGGGTGGAGAGGTATTGAAAAGAATGCATTTGAAATGTCCAATACAGAAAACCAACAGGCACCTTCTGTGATTAAAGCCATCACCTCAGGGAATTTTGCCACTACAGGAGCTAGTCTTGGGGTAACATGATTTAGCTCTCTATAATCAACAGTAAGTCTCCATGATTTATTATCTGCCTTTCTAACAGGCAAAATAGGCGAATTGCATATGCTTTGGCATTGGATTAGCACTCCTTGCGCTAAAAGTGCATTGATGGTTGGTTTAATTCCCTCCTTTGCCTCGATGGAATACTTATACTGTCTTAGTGGTTTGGGGTCTGGTCCTTCTACCTTCACAGAAGCCTCTACTTTTCCACAACTGAGTTTAGTTGGAGCGAAAACCATGAGATGTTTCTGGGTAATCAGTTTGATGTCCTCTTCCCATTCAGGAAGAATCAGTTTATCTGGCGTCTTAAACGCATATATCCTATGGGCTGCTGGAATTATAAGACCCGCCTCTTCATCTTTCACTTGACACAATATGTTATTTGGTAAGTCCACCACTATCTGTAATTTCCTTAATAGATCTATTCCCAAGATGCCACTTCCGTCTAATTGTTGTAAACCAAAGGAAGCTTGGGTTGACAGATGTCCTACAGAACAAGTAATAAAATCAGTGAAAGGTATAGTACTTTCCTTTCCATTGTATGACTGAAGAGATTTAATATCCTTAACTGGAATATTCCTGATGATTGAATTTGCTTTTGTGCAAAGTAGGATGGTAGATGCCCCGGTGTCTACCAATGCCTTTTGTTTAATGCTACCGAAACTTCCCTTTAATTGAATTTCTACAGTGGGTCTACTCCAGTAGTCGTTAACTAGGGGGGCCACAAACCCAGGGCTTGGGAAGCCTGGCCACCTCAATTAGGTTGGAGTGAGGTGGATGCTATAGGAGCATTAGAGTTCTTACTTGCTGATCCTTGTGATGTTTCATATTGTGCTAATTTCAGGAACATGTCTTCTGCTGATAACCTCTGCTTCACTAGACTGTCCCATGATTCATATTTGCTGAGTCTTTTTAATAGCACCTTTTTCATGATTTTCATTTCCTCAGCAGAGCCACTGAACATTTTGTTAGTAAATTCTGGGGGTTTATATTGTTGCTGCATTGGAGTTTTGCCCTGGCTTTTATCGGTAGAGGTTTTGTTATTGAAAGCTGCCACCCTTCTCTTAGCTCCTCCACCACGGTAGGCTAGCTGTTGTAACTCGTAAACCTCTCTAGCCCTGCCTTCTAATTCAGCCATAGATGTAACACGAGCAACCACAGGACCCATTCCCAACCGGATATTAGGTGTTAAACCTTGTACATATAATTCTCTTAATTCAGGTACGTCATAATCAATAACCCCTCCACGATTGACTCCCAAACCAGCTAACCAGAATAACAATTTTTTTCGCATCATATACCTTTCTGGTCGTTCCTCTGGCATTTGCTTTTCAGCATATGCTTTACCCAGTAGGTTGTCATAAGGAAAGTACAATTTAAAAACACTCTTGTATATGATATGTTGTTCAGTATTGGTATCCACCATGATGCCATATGGTAATACTGCAAAATCCTCAGCTGACATGCATTCCCTTAAGAGTGCTACCATATCCTCCTGGCTGACATTAGGTGTTGCTGATAATTTTGCCAGCCAGTTCAATACCGTTTCCTTATTACAAATTCCCATTTGCTTTCCCAAAGCTCTAGTTTGTTCCAGGGTCAAAGCCCTAGTTTCATGTTTCACAGTCTGTTGTTATCATATTGGGTTACAGTGGTTACAATAGGGGCCAACGGGCATCCCCTGTCTACCAACATGGCCTCCTCACTACTGTGAGGTGCTGAGGGTTCCAATCTTTTACCCACTGAGGGACCTGGTGGTGAGTCCTCAGTTTCCGAGTCGGAACTTGACTCTTGAAATTCGGACTTAAAAGCTGCCAAAGGATTCATTTTGATGGCACTCATAACACCCTTGGCCAATTGTAGCTGCTTCTGCAGCTTGTCAATGCGGCGATTGCAGGCCACATGATTGACAGACCCTAAATTAACATTATGGGCTTTCTTCAGGAGCTGGCGCACTACTGCCTGCGATTCCTGAAGTTCTCTGCCTTTTATTTCAGCAGCAGTTTCTGCATCTGTAACCCTCGTATTAAGATTCCTCAGCTGTTGTTCGAGCTGGGAAACCTGTAAGGTCAGGCTATTTATCTTGGCAGTTGCCAGTTGCTCTTCGGCAGCCTGCCTTTCACCTTGTTGCTTTAGCTGCTGCTTTTCAACAAGTGATTGCTCTGTCTGTTGTTTAAGCAGCGCCACTTGTGAATTCAGTTCTCGGCTGACCATAGCCAAGCCGTATATGAGAGCATATTTCCGTGCTTTCTTGTTAGGGGTAGGTTTACAGATGGAATACCGAGCCCATAAGGTGGAAAACTTGTCCAAAGAATCAACCCCTGCCAATGACTCCTTCTTCCAAGGATTTTTGCCCTTTCCAAATAAATCCACACTAAAGTCCAGTGAGTTTTTATTTGTCTGGGACGTCCATCCTTGGAGGCTGAAAACTTGATCCATCTTCTGCTGCTGGGTTATAGATTGCTTACCCAATCCAAGGAAAAAGATTACACCATTTGAAAATAGAGAGACCTTAGAAAATAGACCGCTTCCAGCTGCGGCTCTAAGGCCTAGGCAAAGGCAACCTAAATTTTTGGGAGAAGGCCACAGCCGCTCCCCTACTAACTGTTGCCTTGCCAAAAGAAAGAGTGGCAACCCTTTTGAGGCCCGGTACCACTCCGTGTTCGGTTATTAGCAACCGGACACTAGCGGTGCTAGTATGGGGCCTACTAACCAACGCTACCTGCTTCTGGGCAAGGGGTCCAGGCGTCCCTGCAACCCTTATCGCCAATAACAGGATTTCCCAGGGCGGAATAAATTCCGTCCCTCACCCAGGGAGTAATGGAAGGGGGGCTCTCACCCGGACACTACACCTTCCCTCGGATTGTGCTTCCGTAGGGGGGGGAAGTAGGCACAGTTCCAATTCCACACAAATTCCCTCCCCGAGTCAATTGGACCATCACAGTCACTGTCACAAATAAACAAGCTGAAGCATAACAAGACTCTAATGGGGTAACTAATCCCCAAGAGAGTCCTGCCGCGGTCGCCAGAAATGTTACCTCAAGGGGAAGAAGGTAACACTTCAAAGGAAATACTAGAGAGATGGTAGAGGGAAGATAGAACAGGGAAAGCCCCTTTTCTCAGAAGCTGCAGACTCGGCTCCCTTCCGTGTCTGTCACCGGTGGATTTAGCTACCCATAAAATATAATAAAATAAAGAAAAGACAAGATAATATGGTGCAAATAAAGGTAAGTGTATTAGGGATAAAAGGTACAGAAAAACTAGGGAGAATGGGGGGGGAGTACAAGAATAACACAGTGAAACAGCAAAACCATAAATCAGTAAAATAGTGGATCAGTGACTGACTCTGAGAGCTTGGAGCTCAGGCCCATAAACCCTCCCGTGGGATTCTACAAAACAATAAACAATACCCCAACACGGAAACCTTTCTCCTATTGCTCTGATGCAGCAGATGTCACGTACAGGCGTGATGCCCAGGACCTACAACTCTTGGACTGATTTAGAGTCCATGAGGAGGAACACTGGGGAGTCCAGACGACTGATGGTTCTCGTCGCTGGCGAGGAGACCCTCTGGGATGATGGACACCAGGAGATGCAGGATATAGGAATGACGATGACAGGACTCCTCTTCCTCAAACACACTACGGGATAGATGTTGTTCTTCGATCTCAGCTCTGGAGCTCTGCGAAGACCCGACCGTGTACGAACTGTCGCTGGAATGGACAGCCCCGCACAGGCGCTGAACAAGACCTTATAAAGCCTTTTTGGTGGGAAGAGTTCTGAGGTGATGGAACGCTTCTGAGGTGATGGAACACTGAGGGTTGGACTTGGCGGGAAAAAACGGTTCTGACTGGTTTAAGCTAGAGTCTGTGTAGCAAAATAAGTCCCCTCTCAAAGATGGAGTTCAAAGTTAGAGTTCATGTACTCCATTTTGAATTTCAGTTTTAAAGTCAGTGATTCACTTCAGTATTTTAAAAACATCTTATTGATAGCTAAGTGAAACAGTATATTCCATCTAACAAGTGGTTATCATAGTGTAACCCTTCTGCCCATCTAAGTTGGCAGCAACAAGGGCCGGGTTCTGTATCTAGGGGTTCCGTTTCAATAACGCAATGCAAAACCGGCTTGAGCCCCCACCCAGTGACCTGGGACAATTACATACCACCCCCTGGGCGCCTCTAAGAGGCAATACTTCCCCTCTTGCAAGCACGGAGTCTGAGTGTAGCAGAAAATGTTTAATAACATGAAGTAAACGACATCAGCATTAAATTGGAAAAACACCACAAACAGGATTCATAACACAAACCATGAGCAAAAGACCCACCCCAGCAAATTGGACTGTGTCCTTTCTCTTCGGTTCTTGAATCCAGCAACCCAAAAATCACCCAGAGTCCCCAAAGTCCAGCACCCCCAAAGTCTCTTGGGTCCAGCAACCACCCAAAGTCCTAAAAGTCCAACAACCCCCAAAGTCTCTGTCCCTGGTCAGTGCAGCCCCAGAGTAAAAGGGCACGCAGGGTGTTAAGGCGCACCTTACGTGATCTGAGGCCGGCCGGCCGTCTCTCCGTGGGGTTCCGCCGCAGCCTTCACCACAAGCCAGTCCACTTCCTGCCGTCCCACGAACTGCTCTGCTCTGCGAGCTGCTCCGCTCCGCTCACCGAAGTGTAACCCGCTCCAGCCGTCTCCGCAAACGGCTCCGCTCGCCGTTCCTTGGGCCGCTCCAACCGTCCCCGCAAGGCTCCGCGCAGCTCGCTGCTCCTCCAGCCGTCCCCGCAAACTGCTCCGCCAGCCACTTAGCAATATAGCTTCAGGCTTCCCCACTATTTAACACAGCACTCAGTGATCTCAGCTCTTAATAACTTTAGCTCTTTTGTGATTTCAGCTCATAGTAGGGGAGCCCCAGTGCTGGTGTACCATTGGCCCAAAGTGAATTCAGCTCAGCAGCCTGTAACTAGACTCCTAATGGAATCAAAGTTAGCTCTGACATTCAACAGTGGAGATGGTGCAATTGGTGTTTCAAGCCCTCAAAGGGGGCCCATACCATCACATACAAATACCTGTCCCCATCCTCTCTCAATTCACAAGTGCTACTTAGGTGATGGTGAGACACTCTGTCATAAAACAGTTTCATTGTCCTTGATTCACATAATCAGGGTAACAACACTTTATTCCTCCTGCCCCAATAACAGAGAAACTGGGGATCCCACCCCATCCAAAGTAACCACTATCAGTTGCTGTTGTCTCATGCCAGGTGGATGGGTGTGCCTATGCAAACAAGATCAGCCCCTGGAGTTCATTTTCACACTCGCCATAATTCACCACCAGATGTCAGGGTAGAGCTCATCCTGACTCTGCTTACAATAGATTCCAAGGCCAGAAGGGACCACTGATCATCCAGGCTGACCTCGTGTATAACACAGGCCAGATCCCCACCCAGGGATTCCTACTAGGGTGACCAGATCACCCAAGTCAAATATCGGGACGCGGGGCGTGGCGTGGCGGGGGGCGTGGACAAAAAAAAAAAAACACCTTCCTCCGCAAGCGCTGGAGGGAGGCCCGGGAGACTCAGGGGAAGCGAGACTCAGGGGAAGCGCGGGGCCAGGGTGAGTAAGAGTCCGGCCTGGTCCCGAGCAGGCAGGACTCAGTTGGGTGGTAGGGAGAGGAGGGGGGCGGCCCGCGGGGCCAGGCGGTTGGGCTGTTCTCACCCCCAGGCAGCGGGACTCGGGAGCAGCCGCTGCTGCAGCTCCCACTGCCGCGGGGGGAAGGAAGCGGCCATGGCGCTTGGCAGCTGCGGCTCTGGCGCCCCCGAACCTCCCGAGCCGGGGCCTGCTGCGGAGACCCAGTAGCGTGCATGCTGCGCCCAGCCCAGCCCCTGGCCAGTCGCGTCTGGGCTGCTGCCCAGCTGGTGCTATCGCGCGGCGGCCCCGGAGTGGGGGCAGCAGGCCCCAGCCCCCCCGTCCCGCAGGGGAACGAACGGGGCTGGGCTGCCGATGCCTCCACCCCGGGGCCGCCGCATGATAGCACCAGCTGGGCAGCAGCCCAGACGCGACTGGCCAGGGGCTGGGCGCAGCGTACGCGCTGCTGGGTCCCTGCAGCAGGCCCGGGGGGTTCGGGGGCGCCAGAGCCGCAGCCGCCGAGCGCCATGGCCGCTTCCTCCCCCCGCGGCAGTGGGAGCTGCAACAGCGGCTGCTCCCGAGTCCCGCTGCCCGGGGGGGGAGAACAGCCGCGGGCCGCCCCCCTCCTCTCCCTACCGCCGGACTCTTACTCACCCCGGCCCCGCGTTTCCTCTGAGTCTCCCGGGCCTCCCTCCAGCGCTTGCGGAGGGGGGGAGGAATGGTGAGCCCGATGAAGAGGTAGGGATTCGGGGAGGGAGCCAATCGGGGGAGGAGGGGACGGGGGCGGGGCGGGGGGGCGCGAGCACTTCCGGGCTCCAGGCTCTGGAGCATTTCCTTGTTTGTCCAGTGTCCCGACCGCACGTCGGTCGGGACGCGGGACAAACAAGGAAATATCGGGACAGTCCCGATAAAATCGGGACGTCTGGTCACCCTAATTCCTACATGCATGGTGAGCAGTCATGGTGCTTTCCATAGGCCACACACAAGACATAAAAGCAAAGTCTTAAGAAAATAAGAATGCCCATACTAATGTGGTGGTGCATGAACACCCCATCCCTCTTTGGTGTGGATTGTGGGTGTGATGGCATCACGGTTACAGTCTACCAGAATGCCCTGGGACAGTGCTGCTTAATGGCCAGAGTCAATATAGCAACCCTCAAGTGCAAGGTGGCATGGGCTAGCAGCCAGAGTATATATAGCGGCCCTTGAGTGCAGGGCAGCATGGCCTAGTGGCCAGAGTCAATATAGTGGTCCTGGAGTGCAGGGCTGTGTGGTCTAGTGGCCAGGGACCACAACCCAGTGGCAGTTACAGTCAGGGAGGGGGCGGACCTGAGCCCTCCCTGCTCCACCAGTCCTGGTCCAGGGCCCTGCTAGTAGCAAATGTGTCTGCCACCCAGTCAGGGGGGATCATACAGCAACATGCAGACTCTGATTTGCAGGAGGTTACAACTCTCTCCCCATCCCTGGACCTACCCTGCTTCCTGAAGTCATGGTCCATATGACATTGGGGTCTCCAGGCCCTCGGCAAAGGTAACTCCCTGGGACTTTTATTCCAGATGGTCAGCTGTAGACAACGGGACGCTGGTCTAGTTCTTGGGCTCTCCAGCTCCCACAGGCAATGGCTGTACCGGCTCCTGGGCTGGAGCCTCCACCAAGCATCCTTCCTCCTCAGCATTCAGCCTAAACTGAACTAGTCTGCTCCCTTTTATACTGAAACAGCAGTTGGAACGTGCCCACCACAGTCTGAGGGGTGGAACTTCCTCCACCCGCAGTGTGGGATTAACCCTTTCTCATCTGGTGCGGGGTATGCACACTCCATCACACTAGGCAGACGAATGGTCCATCCTGCTCAGTATCCTGTCTTTCGACAGTGGCCAATGCCAGGTGCTTCAGAGGAAATGAACAGAACGGGTAATCATCAAGTGGTCCCTGTCGCCCATTCCCAGCTTCTGGCAAACAGAGGCTAGGGACACCATTCCTGCCCATTCTAGCTACCAGCCATTGATGGACTTATCCTTCATGAATTTATCTAGTTCTTTTTTTAACCCTGTTAGTGTCTTGGCCTTCACAACATCCTCTGGCAAGGAGTTCCACAGGTTGACTCTGCGTTGTGTGAAGAAATACTTCCTTTTGTTTTTTAAACCTACTGCCTATAATTTCATTGGGTGACCCCTAGTTCTTGTGTTATGAGAAGGAGTAAATAACACTTCCTTATTTACTTTCTCCACATCAGTCATGATTTTATAGACCTCTATCATATCCCCCGTAGTCATCTTTTTTCCAAGCCGAAAAGTCCCAGTCGTATTAATCTCTCCCTAATCACATTTGTTGCCCTTTTCTGAACCTTTTCCAATTCCTATATATATATATATATATATATATATATATATATATATATATATATAAGATGGGGTGACCACATCTGCACACACTATTCCAGATGTGGGTGTACCATGATTTATATAGAGGCAATGTGATATTTTCTGCCTTATTATCTATCCCTTTCTTAATGATTCTCAACATTGTGTTCGCTTTTTTGACTGCCACTGCACATTAAGTGTATGTTTTCTGAGAACTAAGACTAAGCTTGATAAGTTTATGGAGGGATGGTATGATGGGATAGCCTAATTTTGGCAATTAATTGATCTTTGATTATTAGCAGGTAAATATGCCCAATGGTCTGTGATGGGATGTTAGATGGGGTGGGATCTGAGTTACTACAGAGAATTCTTTCCTGGGTGCTGGCTGGTGAGTCTTGCCCACATGCTCAGGGTCATATTTGATCACCATATTTAGGGTCGGAAGGAATTTTCCTCCAGGGCAGATTGGCAGAGGCCCTGGAGGTTTTTCGCCTTCCTCTGCAGCGTGGGGCACAGGTCACTTGCTGGAGGATTCTCTGCACCTTGAGGTCTTTAAACCACGATTTGAGGACTTCAATAACTCAGACATATGTTAGGGGTTTGTTACAGGAGTGGGTGGGTGAGATTCTGTGGCCTGCGTTGTGCAGGAGGTCAGACTAGATGATCATAATGGTCCCTTCTGACCTTAAAGTCTATGAGTCTATAAGTCTAACTATCCACAATGACTCCAAGATCTCTTTCTTGAGTGGTAACAGCTAATTTAGACCCCATCATTTTATATGTATAATTGGGATTATGTTTTCCAATGTGCATTACTTTGCATTTATCAACATTGAATTTCATCTGCCATCTGCCCAGTAAACCAGGTTTGTGAGATCCATTTGCAGTCTGACTGGGATTTAACTATCTTGAGTAGTTTTGTATCACCTGCAAATTTTGCCGCCTCACATGCACTTGCTTATTCACATGCTTAACGTAATGCAGGATGGGAAGTCAAGACTAAAACTTGATTGTCTTTGTCACATGGTGGAATTTTAAAATATAGGTACATATGTAATGTTGGTTACAGAAATCCTTTTTTAGAAAGCTCATATTTTGAACATGGTACACAACCATCTTCAGTCACACTATGGATGGAAAATTTCACAACCCAAAAAGAAAATTAAAAAATCCTTTTTTTTTGTTTCCCTCCCAATTTCCAAATTGGTTTGTAACTGCTAAAAGACAGGCAGGTCTCTGGCCGGATTCCTGCCATGCAGCTCGTCTGTGCCCAGGGCTCCTGAGCTGTGGCCACCAGAGGGCTCTGGCTATTGCAAGGAAGGGAAGATGCTGGTTACTGCAATCTCTATGCTGAGCAGATCCGGGGTTGAGCTTCCTGGGTCACAGCTGCTGCTTCATCTGTAGTGTCCAAAAGCCAGACTGAGCTGCTGCTCCCCAGCAGAGTGTGTGCAAAGAGAGCCCTTCCCTAGCGCCCCTCTGTGCCCAGCCGTGGGAACTTTCTCCGGGGGCTGGAACAAGCCCCGGGCTCTGCCGACACCAGCCTGAGCCGCAAACTCCAGGTGAGGGGAGAGACCCGGGGGAAAGGGCTGGAGGTGGGCATAGGGTGACAAAACGTCCTAATATTATCTGGCCTGTCCTAAGATATTAGGGGTTTTGTCTTATATGGGCAGCTATACACACTGTCGCCCCCCCCCCCCCCCCAAGTCTCAATTTTTCACACTTGCTGTCTAGTCACCCTAGATAGGCGGCCCCTCCTGTCTGCGAGTCCCACTCTCCCTGACCCGCCCCCCAGGCTCTGCTCCCCTGAGCTCCTGCAGGAGCCGTCCCAGCCCGAGGGCAGGGGAGAGTAGGCAGGAGGAAGAGACTGGCAGGGGCAGCAGGAGCAATCAGTGGGGAGAGAGGTTCCCGGCTCCCAGCCCTGCCCAGCCCCATTCCCTGCAGCACTCCGGGGCAGATTAACTTTCCTGGGACAAGATGAGAGGCAGGGAGAGGAAAAACCAGTTCCTGGTCCCCGTACTGCTGGGGGGATGCGCTGCCCTGGGGACAGTGTCAGGGGGATCACCCAAAGCAGCTCCTTGGATTCTGCTCTTTTCTAGCTCTTGGTTCAGAGACTCTGTTACTGCGGAGGGGGGTTAAAATGTCGGTGGGTGGGAGGGGCTGGGTCGATGCAGAACAAAGTGACCGCTCTGCAGTGAGCTCTGTGGGGTATTGCACTTGGATCTCTGTGCACTGTGTCTGCACTGGGGATGAGAGCCTTTGTCTGCGAGGTGTTCTTTGTTGTTGGGCTTTAGTGAAAGAGGCCCTGAGAGAAGCAGATTGCAGATGTAGCAAGGTTTGACTTAGCCCCAGGGCATCCGAAGAAGTGGGTTGTAGCCCACGAAAGCTTATGCTCTAATAAATTTGTTAGTCTCTAAGGTGCCACAAGTACTCCTGTTCTTTTTGATGGCATGGCATGACTGTTTGTCTGAAATGGTTGTATTAGTCAGGAATGGCAAAGCTCCGAGCAATCAACTTTGCCAGCTCAGCCTCTAGAAATATATTGGCAGGATGACTGGTTTTTGTACATACTCCATACCTAGAATGTTAATGCTACAAAATATCATAAGGAATTGCTGACCCCAAATGCTAAAAAGTCATGCGCCAGAGTCCAAAAAGATAGGTTTTTTTTTAAAACATGATTTTAAAATCTAACACGCATTGGATTCTTTTTATTTATCTTTTGCTTTTCAAGCCTTTAAAGGGTCGTGTTTTCTCTCCAACCACAAGGGCTGGAAACTAGCAAGAAAGCAAGCTAGCTAGCTGAGATTCACATGTGAGCACAAGACTCCAGGAACTGGGGCTGTATGATGAACTCTAAATATTGTGTCAAGTATCAGAGGGGTAGCCGTGTTAGTCTGGATCTGTAAAAAGCGACAAAGAGTCCTATGGCAACTTATAGACTAACAGACATATTGGAGCATAAGCTTTCGTGGGTGAATACCCACTTCGTCAGATTCACCCACGAAAGCTTATGCTCCAATAAGTTTGTTAGTCTATAAGGTGCCACAGGACTCTTTGTCGCTTTCTAAATATTGTGAGACTCACAGTAATACAGTATTACCAGAGTTGAAAACATGATGCAGAAGGATCGATCCCAGCTCTCACCTGGAAGAACTTGTGTTTTCTAACCTGTGATCCAGTTTGTGGTGGTTAGATGTAGTTACTGTAAATATTTATTATCACCGATTTTAAGGCCAGAAGGGACCATTGTGATAATCTGTCCTGTCCTCGTGCATCACACAGATCAGAGCTCCTCACCCAGTGATCCCTATATCCAGCCCAGCCAGCTGGTATTCTGTTCCGATGCCTCACTGTGATCACACTCGTCTCACTTCCTGTTTGAACTTACTGACTCCCAACTCCAGCCACTGGATCTTGTTTTGTCTTTGTCTGTTCGACTGCAGAGCCTTGTAGTCTCAGAAAGCTTCTCCTGCATAGATACTGTCTTCGATCCCCCTGTTTTAAGGAGCAGAGTTTTTAACTGTCCGTGTAATTATCTGTGGAAACCAATTACCTAGGGAACAGATTCTCCATTGCTTGGAGTCTCCAAGGGCTAAAGCCACAAAGGGACTAGACTCCACATTGGAACCAGTGCTTAAAGTGTGTGCGCGTGTGGGGGGAGTGAAGTGTCTCAAAGGGTTGCAGACTTGGCAAAAGATTTTTTTTTTTCTTACATTTTCAGGTCAGAAGGGACCATTGTGATAACCTAGTCTGACCTCCTGCACAGCACAGGCTAGAAAACTGCCCCCAACTAATTCCTAGAGCAGATATTTTAGAAAAATACCCAGTCTTGATTTAAAAATGGTCAGGGATGGAGAATCCACCACAATTCTTATAAGTTGTTCCAGTGGTTAATTACACTCACCGTTAGAAATTTACACCTCATTTCCAGTCTGTGGGTCTCTAGCTTCAACTTCCAGCCGTTGGTTCATGTTAGACTTTTCTCTGCTAGTTTGAAGAGCCCATTATTAAATATTTGTGATATACCTTGACTTTAGCAAAGCTTTTGATACTGTCTCTCACAGTATTCTTGCTAGCAAGTTAAAGAAGTATGAATTGGATGAATGGACTATAAGGTGGATAGAAAGCTGGCTAGATCGTCGGGCTCAACGGGTAATGATCAATGGCTTGGTGTCTAGTTGGCAGCCAGTATCAAGCGGAGTGCCCCAGGGGTTGGTCCTGGTGCCAGTTTTGTTCAACATCTTCATTAATGATCTGGATGATGGGATGGACTTCACCCTCAGCAAGTTCGTGGATGACACTGAGCTGGGGGGAGAGATAGATATATTGGAGGGTAAAGATAGGGTCCAGAGTGACCTAGACAAATTGGAGGATTGGGCCAAAAGAAATCTGACCAGGTTCAACAAAGACAAGTGCAGAGTCCTGCACTTGGGACGGAAGAATCAGTTGCACGGCTACAGGCTGGGGACTGTCTGGCTAAGTGGCAGTTCTTCAGAAAAGGACCTGGAGATTACAGTGGAGAAGAAGCTGGATATTAGTCAGCAGTGTGCCCTTGTTGCCAAGAAGGCTAACAGCATATTGGGCTGCATTAGTAAGAGCATTGCCAGCAGATCGAGGGAAGTAATTATTCCCTTCTATGGCACTGGTGAGGCCACATCTGAAGTATTGTGTACAGTTTTGTATCCCCCACTACAGAAAGGATGTGGACAAATTGGAGAGAGTCCAACAGAGGGCATGATTAGGAGGCTGGAGCATTTGACTCATGAGGAGAGGCTGAGGGAGCTGGGCTTATTTAGTCCGCAGAATGGAAGAGTGAGTGGGGATTTGATAGCAGCCTTCAGCTACCTGAAGGGGGTTTCCAAAGAGGGTGGAGCTTGGCTGTTCTCAGTGGTGGCAGATGACCGAACAAGGAGCAATGGTCTCAAGTTGCAGTTGGGGAGGTCTAGGTTGGATATTAGGAAACACTATTTCACTAGGAGGGTGGTGAAGCACTGGAATGTGTTACCTAGGGAGGTGGTGGAATCTCCATCCTTAGAGGTTTTTAAGGCCTGGCTTGACAGCGCCCTGGCTGGGATGATTTAGTTGGGCTTGGTCCTGCTTTGAGCAGGGGGTTTCACTAGATGACCTCCTGAGGTCTCTCTCAACTCTAATCTTCTATGATTTTAAATCAAGATGCAGCTCCAATGCCTGTGATAACACTGGTCTACAATTTTTGAGAAGTCGTCTGCTTCAGAGATAAAATGTGCTATTTATTATGTATTTTGATGTGCTGAATTCAAATATGACAATTAAAACAACTGATTGGCTACTGTTTCTAAGATATTTAAGTTTTTACATTTTATGTCTATGTATATTGTGTAGATAGTAGAGTTTTAATCATAAATTGTAAACCTAGGTCTTTTCATGTGTTTATGGTTGTTTTACATGATAATATTTCACCTGTCTTGTTTATGTAACACTTTAAAAATCAGCAAAAGGGTTATATAAATAAAATGTATTATGAAACAAAAGGCAAAAAACTATTATGTACATAGTTTAGTCCTATTCAGTGTCTACTCGGCGCTTCCTGGCTTGTCTCTTGTATTCATTAAATGGAGCATCTCTTGTCACTGTCCAGCAATAGTCTGCAAGCATTGATGGGCTCCATTTGCCCTGATAGCGTTTGTCCATTGTTGCAATGTCCTGGTGAAATCACTCGCCGTGCTCGTCGCTCACTGCTCCGCAGTTCGGTGGAAAAAAATCTAGATGAGAGTGCAAAAAATGTATCTTTAGTGACATGTTGCAACCAAGGCTTTTGTATGCCTTGAGGAGGTTTTCCACCAACAACCTGTAGTTGTCTGCCTTGTTGTTTCCGAGAAAATTTATTGGCACTAACTGGAAGGCTTTCCATGCCGTCTTTTCCTTGCCACGCAGTGCATGGTCAAATGCATCATCTCGAAAAAGTTCACGAATCTGAGGACCAACAAAGACACCTTCCTTTATCTTAGCTTCACTTAACTTTGGAAATTTTCCACAGAGGTACTTGAAAGCTGCTTGCGTTTTGTCAATGGCCTTGACAAAGTTCTTCATCAGACCGAGCTTGATGTGTAAAGGTGGTAACAAAATCTTCCTTGATTCAACAAGTAGTGGATGCTGAACATTTTTCCTCTCAGGCTCCAATGACTGTCGGAGTGGCCAATCTTTCTTGATGTAGTGGGAATCTCTTGCACGACTATCCCATTCGCAGAGAAAACAGCAGTACTTTGTGTATCCAGTCTGCAGACCAAGCAAGAAAGCAACAACCTTCAAATCGCCACAAAGCTGCCACTGATGTTGGTCATAGTTTATGCACCTCAAAAGTTGTTTCATGTTGTCATAGGTTTCCTTCATATGGACTGCATGACCAACTGGAATTGATGGCAAAACATTGCCATTATGCAGTAAAACAGCTTTAAGACTCGTCTTCGATGAATCAATGAACAGTCTCCACTCATCTGGATCGTGAATGATGTTGAGGGCTGCCATCACACCATCGATCTTGTTGCAGGCTACAAGATCACCTTCCATGAAGAAGAATGGGACAAGATCCTTTTGACGGTCACGGAACATGGAAACCCTAACATCACCTGCCAGGAGATTCCACTGCTGTAGTCTGGAGCCCAACAGCTCTGCCTTACTCTTGGGTAGTTCCAAATCCCTGACAAGGTCATTCAGTTCACCTTGTGTTATGAGGTGTGGTTCAGAGGAGGAGGATGGGAGAAAATGTGGGTCCTGTGACATTGATGGTTCAGGACCAGAAGTTTCATCCTCTTCCTTTTCCTCGTCTGACTCAAGTGAGAATGATTCTGGTGCATCAGTCCTTCTCCATGGGGTACTGGGCGTATAGCTGATGGAATGTTTGGCTAATGCACAGTCCACTTTTTCTTCTTTGACACACCTTTCCTGACTGGAGGCACCATTCAGAAGTAACAGTTGCTGGTATGATCTGTTGGCTCTCTGCAAATCATTGGCACTGCAAAAGGCATAGATTTATTGTTCCTGTTCAACCACTGGCAAAGATTTGTTGCACAAGTGTTGCAGCATATGTGTGGGGCCCACCTCTTGTCCTGATCTCCAATTTTGCAGCCAAAATAAAGGTGATAGGCTTTCTTAACCATAGTGGTTATACTGCGCTTTTGTGATGCAAAAGTCACTTCATCACAAACATAGCAGAAGTTATCTGCACTGTTCACACAAGTACGAGGCATCTCTGCTCACTTTGGCTAAACAGAAATGTGTCTCTTTGCAAAATCAAATACTGACAAATAAGAGAGCACGACACTGTATGATTTCTAGAGCTGATATAGGGCAATTTGTTCAGCAGAGTGATGTAAGCTTCGTTATGATTGCATCATCCACGACTTCTAGGAATAACATGATGCAATTCATATCATGTATGATGCAATACCAGCTTCAGATTGCATCATTCATTGTTTTGCCTAAAAAGCAAGTACTGTCCAAACCCAGTCATAGATTTATTCATAGATCCAGTCAAAGATGTATTTTAGTCATTTCTGGTTTAAATTGAGATCCCTTCCCTTTATAACTCACTTATCCTCCGCCATTCCCAAGTCAAGGGTCGTATATACTGACTCAATAGCATATCTTGAAAACTAGAGCCAATCAACAATTGTAAGCATCATTTTCGTTCTCAGTGACCCAGAATTAGTAAAGTTTGACTACATTTATTTCAGAAGCATTTTGGCTGTAGAGCAGTGCATAACAGAGAAGTTGGGACCAGGAAATTGCCAGGTGGTAGTTTGCCAGAACGGTAAGGCAGGTTTTCTAATCCTTTAATCGTTGTCATGGCTGTGCTCTGAACCTCCTCTAATTTATCAACATCCTTATTGAATTGTGGACCCCCGAACTGGACACAGGATTCCTGCAGCTTAATGAAGCCGGGTCTCCGACGGACACACTTACCAAAGCTGCCGTTCCCAGGTTATGACAGGCCTCCCACTTTTCTTAGACCACTTTCCACCTGGGTTGCATTGCCTGATGTACAGGTGCCCTGCTGCCTAGTGGACGGCACAGGCCTGAGTTAGGCACCTGTATAATGAATGGGGAGAGTAAGGCAACTAGGAACATGCTCCGCTAGCAGGGAAACCAGCCTGAGCTATCCAATAGGAAATGCTGAGAAGAGGGGTAAGTCCTTAGCCCTGTCCCTCTAGGGGACACCTAGGTCCCTAAGTCCTCCCCCTCCCTCTGCCTCTTCTTACCCTCTAGCCAAGGGGTTGGAGCACTCAGCCAAGGTGAGAGAAATGAGCCTGAGTCACCTGTCTCAGCCTGATGGGGAAGTGTAGACTTTAATTAGGGTTTCCTGCCTCTCAGGGGAGTGCCCTGGCCATGGGGCATTCTGGCAGCTGCTCCGCCATGCATCACTATTTAAATATTCATTGGGCCAGTGAGAGGGTGAAACAGTCTCTGCTGCCCAGTGGTTAGTGTGCTCATGGGGGAAACCCAGCTTCCAGTCCCCCTGCTCCGGGTGCAAAGGATGCTGCAGTAATGGAGAGCCTGGTGGGGTGTTTGAGCTGTGTGTGGGTGGTGCTATCCCTCCACCTCCCCTGCATAGGTGTGCTCAGGTGGCTGGAGGCTGAACACTCTGTGAACTTCATTCCTGTGTCCACAGAAAGACCCTGTGGGGAATAGGATGAGAAATGGATGAAAGCCACTTCTGAAACCTCCCCACTCGCCCTTCTCACCCTGAGAGGCTGCAGGATAACGCCCAGGTTTCACTCCAGATTAAACCTTCCTCCAGGGATTCGGGGACAGGAAATGGCTGCAGAGCAGCTGGTTCAGGTAGGGGATGGTCAGGGTCTGCTGGTGGGGAGGGGGGAACAATGAATGTGAAAGAACAGAAGGTGCTGAGAAGGAAATGAGCTACTGAGATGTATTTAATATGGGGCACTCAGGGCGCCAGTAACTGAGCGAGTGGGACTGTGGCTCACTGAGTGGGGGATTCTTGCTGTTCCAGGAGCCAGTGACCTTCGAGGAGGTATGTGTGTATTTCAGTGAGCAGCAGTGGGCTCTGATGGACCCAGGTCAGAGAGCCCCTCTACAGGGATGTCATAAGGAAGGGTTCCTGTCCCCTCAGGTGTTAGAAGCTGTGGGATCCCTGAAGCAGTTGGCTTGGGTTCTACTCGGGGTCCTTTTCCACTCCCTTAGGTTTCATGGGGATCAGCCCCACAGTGTGTGTGCGTGTGTTACAAAGAGTGACTGTCCCTTTCACTCCCCTTCCCCTGGGAGTGGAGATTCAAGGACACACCCATGGTTGGAGCTGGTCAAAAAATTTGCAACTGAACAGTTTTCCGTCAAAAAATGCCATTTCATCAAAATCAAAATGTCTCACCAGAACGTGTCCGTTTCAATTAAATTTTCAATGAAAGTCAAGCTGTTTCATTTTGACAATGTCAGTGTCTCACTTCTACTCATCACTTATAGGCATATGTAAATTTTAATATTGTATTATATTAGAGAATATTATGTATGTGTCCTGTTCTGGTGCCCACAATTCAAGAAGGATGTTGGTAAATTGGAGAGGGTTCAGAGAAGAGCCACAAGAATGACTAAAGTATTAAAAAACCTGCCTTATTGTGATAGACTCAAGGAGCTCAGACAGAAGAGAAGGTGAAGGGGTGACTTGATTACAGTCTATAAGTACCTAGATGGGGAACAAAGGTTTAATAATGAGCTCTTCATTCTAGCAGAGCAGAGTCTAACATAATCCATTGGCTGGAAGCTGAAGCTAGACAATTTCAGACTAGATATAAGGTGTACATTTTAACAGTGAGAGTAATTAAGCATTGGAACAATTTACCAAAGTTCATGGTGCATTCTCCATCACTGAGAATTTTAAAATCAGGATTGAGTGTTTTTCTATCAGCTCTGCTCTAGGAATTATTTGGGGGCAGTTCTCTGGCCTGTGTTATACAGGAGGTCAGTCTAGATGAACACAATAGTCCCTTTTGGCTTTGGAATCTCTGAATCGGCAATAGTGACACAACACATCCACCAGCAGACATCTGACTCTCCCAGAGCGTGTCCATGGACCTTTTCTCCCAACTTCCCAGCACAGAGATGGGGTTAAAATCACGTCTCTATAATAAATATTCTCTGGCTATGTCGCAAGCCCTGATCTTGCCTGTTCTCTTTCCCTCAAGCAGGATTTCCCATCACCAAGCCTGATGTGATCTCCTGGATGGAGCAGAGGAAAAAGCTGTGGACCCCAGATCTGCAGGAGTCTGAGGAACCGGAACTCCTGAGTGATGTCTGCACAGGTGAGGAATTGGTTACATCAGCCAGAAAACCATTGCAGCAGGAAGGATGGTTTGTGGCCAAGGAACTCTCTCCTGATTTTTCTCTCTCCAGTAGTTATTTGGGTTTCTTCCTCCCACTCTGAGGTTCCCTTTCCCCTGGCACAGGGCCTGACTCCTGTCTGCATTCTCTCTCTGTCCCAGCAGGTGATGGTACGGGGAGTGAGAGCGAGGAGGAGACCCCTCAGCAGGAAGGTCCCGAGCCAGTGGAACCACATGGCGTGGTATCAGGAAGAGCCGAAGGGGACGTTTCCCAGAGTCCTGAGCAGGGAAATCCTCGAGGGACAGGGAAGAGCAGATCATCCCACCCGGGCAGAGGTATCAATCAGCTCAAAGATGTTGGGAAGCGGCCCTACCGGTGTGAGGACTGCGGGAAAAGCTTCAGCAGCAGCTCAGCCCTCATCATCCACCGGCGGATTCACACCGGGGAGAGACCCTACAAGTGCCCTGAGTGTGGGAACAGCTTCAACCAGAACTCGGCGCTGATCGCACACCGGCGCATCCACACTGGCGAGAAGCCATATGAGTGCCCCGACTGCAGGAAGCGCTTCAGCCACGGCTCCACCCTCATCAAGCACCAACGCACCCACACGGGTGAGAAGCCCTACCGGTGCGAGGAGTGCGGGAAGTGCTTCAGCATCCGCTCGACCCATGTGCGGCACCAGAAGACCCACACGGGCGAGCGGCCCTACGTCTGCGGGGAGTGCGGCAAGAGCTTCAGCGACAGCTCCTACTTCGTGCAGCACCAGCGGGTCCACATGGGCGACATGCCTTACGCCTGCCGGGACTGCGGGAAGAACTTCATCTGGAGCTCAGCCCTGCTGCGGCACCGGCGCATCCACACCGGCGAGAAGCCCTACATCTGTGGCGACTGCGGGAAGAGCTTCAGCGAGAACTCCACCCTGCTGCGGCACCGGCGCATCCACACCGGCGAGAAGCACTACAAGTGCACCCAGTGCGGGAAGAGCTTCAATGACAGCTCCTCCCTCATGCGGCACCAGCGTGTCCACACTGGGGAGCGCCCCTACCAGTGCCCCCAGTGTAGCAAGAGCTTCGTGGACAGCTCCACCCTCATCTGCCACCAGCGCACTCACACCGGCGAGCGCCCCTACACCTGCCCCGACTGCGGCAAGAGCTTCACCGAGAGCTCTACCCTCATCACCCACCACCGCGTGCACACGGGCGAGCGACCCTACACCTGTCCCGACTGCGGCAAGAGCTTCAGCCAGAGCTCCAACCTCGTCACCCACCAGCGCATCCACACTGGCGAGCGCCCCTACGCCTGTGCCCAGTGCGGGAAGAGCTTCTACCGCAGCTCGGACCTCATCCGACACCACAGGACCCATACGGGGGAGAAGCACTATAAGTGCCCTACTTAGATCCAGCCAAGCTGCTCTGGGTATCTGAGGGGACATGGCTCCCTGCAAGGATAGCTGATCTTGTGGCCAGCATACACAGCTGCCTGCGTGAGCACTCCGGATGGAGGGCACATGGTGGGTGAGACATCTGCATGTGCCAGGGCTCTGTTTTAATAGCCGTATGTGTGAGCCCTTTTGGACAGAGGGCGTATGGTGCATGAGTCGTCTGCCGAGGCACTGTTCTCTCCCTCGCCTTCTTCTGAGAGTTCACCTTCAAGAGTTTGTGCAAGTGAATTTGCCTTTGATGCCTCCTTATTGACTTTTTTGTTGTTATTGGTAATGGAGTCAACTCAGGAATCACTTTGGTAAATATTTTTCCATCCCGGCCTTTTGCATAAGCTAGTTTTCTGAAGCAACAATCGTTCGATAATAAGTTAGTGGGGTTTTGTTGTTGTTTTTCGAAAAGTAGCAAAGAGCCCTTGTCACTGTGACCTGTGGGGAGAGAGAGACTGTGCCGAACAATGGCAGTTTTGCTGTCGATGCTGACATACTGTTTTGTGTGTGAGTCCTTGGACAAGGGACACGTGAGGCCTGAACCCTTTTGATGTGTAGAATTTGAGGCCCTTTTCCTTCACATATCTCTGCATGCCAGAGAGTTTGAGCAAGGGAAGCTTTCACGGTCAATAAGCTCCTGTGGGTGTTGGATTTCAGCACTAAGAAAGGGGCTCCCCTTGATCCTATCACTCCTCCTCGTCCCCCAAGACAAAAACAACATACAGCCCCTGGGCCACACACCCAGCCAGCTGACACAGTCCCTGAGACACGGGGGGATAGCTCAGTGGTTTGAGCATTGGCCTGCTAAACCCAGGGTTGTGAGTTCAATCCTTGAGGGGGCCATTTAGGGAACTCGGGTAAAAATCTGTCTGGGGATTAGTCCTGCTTTGAGCAGGGGGTTGGATTAGATGACCTCCTGAGGTCCCTTCCAACTCTGATATTCTATGACTTCTCAGATCCTCATGGGTGTCAGCAGCTCAATCTGTATGGTGCCTCTGAGACCGGTGTTGGTCTGTGCTGAGCTCTCAATCATTGCTCGGACTGTGGCATCTAGGAGACGGCATTGCATTGCTCTCACATCCGGATGGTGGGGGCTAGGCGTTAGCTGTTCTGTGCTGGAGGCTTCTCACCGCCTACAGCATCGGCAGATATGCCCTTACGGGCTGAGCATTATTTAGCAAGGCTGGGCTGGTGCATGTAACCCTTGGACTGAGGAGGAAACTTCAGCGCATAGGGCCAGATTTTTAAAGGAATTTAGGTACCTAGTGGGATTTTCAAAAGCTTCTAGGTACCCAGCACCCATTGACATCAATGAATTTCAGGTGCCTAGGCTTGCATATTCATGGCCAGCAGGGTCAAGTCAATACATACGAGTGCCTAATTCCCTTAAGCTCCTTTGGAGGCCCCAGCTATAATTCCTCTCTGAACAGAGGGCCAGCACGAAGTCTATGCACTAATCTAAGCACTGATGTCTGCAGCTGAAATCAAACGTGGGATGCTGATTCTCCAATGTCTAGCAAGGGCTGATCTCCAAGGACCTAACCCCATCTCTGTATGACTTAGAGCCACTATCTGCTGTAATGGGGATCCAGAGAGGAGACCCCAAAGTCACTTCTGATGGGGACAGAGGGGTGCAAGCTTAGAAAGGAGCAGACTTAGGAGACTTCATCCCATGAAGTTGTATGGGCCAAAGCACCCACAAGCGGGGCCAGATTTTCTGACTAGCTCAGCGCGCGGGATGGTCTATGTACAAGCTGAACACTGTTGGAGATCTGGCCGCTTGTTATGTAAGTAGCAAATGTTAGCAAAAAATAACTCCCAGGGTTATTAGGAGTTTTTTTAAAATAAAAAAGCTACCCAATAAAAAGTGTGGAAACAATGAAACACTCAGGTCATGTGCATCAATGTAGGAATACACCTGCAGTTCATACATTCTGTAACAAACACCTGTGCAGGGGGTGCTGGCGGTAGGGACACTACTGGAACCCAGGATTATCAAAGGGGATCCCCAACATATAAGTGCCCTGGGGCTGATGGGAGCCTGGCCACAGGGAGGCTGCATGGAGTCTGGAATGGCAGCAGGAAGCACATTGCTCTGGGACTTTGTAATTACATTATATACATCAGTCCTGGAGCAGAGGTGGTCACAAACAGCATGCAGGCAACCCCCTCTTCCTCTCCCCTGCCCACCCCCTTCAGGACTCTCAGTGCAAACTCCAGAGTCTGTTTCCCCAGGAGCAAGTCTTCCCCCAGAAGTTACTAGTTAAGAGAGATGAAGGCAGATTGCAAGCTTCCCCCTCCCTGCACAAAAGAAACCACATCACAGACTTAACAACAGAAGAACATTTCTTCGAAGACACATGCCCCAGGCGGGCCCAGGAAAAGAACTAGTAAGCCCATGTGTAACTGGGCCAGATTGACTGTTATGGGTTCAGTCATTTCTGGCCCACTCCCCTTCTAAGCAATTGTGCTGAGGGGTCACAGACCTGGAGTCTGTAGCAAGAAGGCTGGTTGTGGCATTGGGCTGGGACCGCTCTCTCAGCCTCCCCGTATCACCTCAGGCCAGTCACCTAATCTGTATGTGCCTCAGTTTCCCTGCGTGACACAATGGTGGTAATAATCCTGCCTGTTCTGTTTAGACTGTGAGCTAACTAGGGCAGGGAACCTCTCGGGGTCTGCACATCGAAACACAATGGGGGCCGGTTCTCAACGCCTTGAGGTGTTGTCCCACAAACTTATACAGGATCGTTTTAGGGGTCAAGGCAAAGATGCCACATTTATTATTAATCTGTAACTATTAGCAAATACCTCAATGCTTATACACACACACACTCACACACACACCAAAATGTTCTGCAGCTGCTGGATAGTTACCAGTCCTGATTGTAGTTTGAGTTCGCAGCTTGGGATCGTAGCTCGTGGCAGCTAACTGGCCAGGAAAGCTGAGCACGAGGGGGAGCCGGGTCTCTGTCGGGCGCGCACCGATGCTCCTTGATGTTGATAGCAGAAAGTTACCCAAAGTCTCTCATCTCACCCTTCCTTTTTTATAGGAGTTTTGGATTCAAAGTCTCTAGGTCTCGCTGTGTCACACGGCCTCTGGGTTTGGTACTTGATCACCCGTCAATTGCAGGCGTGACTGTCAGCCTGGGACCTGGCTTTGATCTTTCTTCTGTTGTTTCTTTTTAAGGTGGATGCTTCTTGCTTGAGTTAGGGCTGTTGTCTAGTTCTTCAGCCATTGGTATTTGTTGGTATTTGAACTTTATCTCATCAGGACGGGCTGGTGCTGGAGGTTGATTCTATCACCCATACATCCCTCATTCACACATCTCAACTAGACTAATAAAATTACAGCAGGGTTTGCAAAAATGAAGGTTGCAGCAAGCCCTTACAAAATGGAGTAAGCGTTTTAAAATGGGGTTTGAATTACAATATGGCACAGAAGTTACAATGTAGGTTACAATGTAGGCAAAATGGCAAGTGTAATGAAAGTTACAATGTAGGCAACAGAAGTTACAATGTACAGTGGATAACTTAAAAACAATTTCATTCACATTGGTTCTACAGAGGTGCTCCCGTAGTACAATTCATAGCAACCACCCGACCCCGGGCACCCCCGTCAGGGCTGTGCACTAAGTCCCACAAAAGCTGTGTTTTCAGACCATTGATTGGCCCCTGTCCCAGGCATGAATTCCACCCTGTAACTGATTGTCAGGCATCCCAGAGTTATAAACGCAAATTCCCTGGCTGTATTCAGTCAGTTCCCGCGACGTTTCAACCTCCTCACCAGGCTGCCCACGCTCGGGCAGGTGCTCCTCAGTTCCTGGGGGGCTCAGCTCCCACAAAGCTGGGAAGCTCGCCACTCCCATAAAGCCAGGCCCCAGGGGATACTTACAGGTGAGTCTAGATATTATGGCCACATCGGCACTGGCCTCCCCTCTCCGTGGATCCAGCCAATGAAAATAAGGAGACACTGGGAGTCTGGGGTGTTTCTGTGGGGACACAGGAGAATCCCTCACAGCAGAAGAGTCCCAATGGCCCAGCAGGCTGCCTGTAGCCCTAGATAGCAGCAGGGCTTGGGTGTATTTGTTCTGCAGGATCCTCTCTGTTCAGGAACAAGACGGAATCTGGAAGATCCAGGGGGAAGCGTGGGGTGGTTGATTTGCTGTAAACTCAAGCTCCAATGGCCCATTAGTAAAGCAGCAAGAAGGGCCATGGTGTTTGGGGGAGGACTGGTCGGCACCGCTGGAGGTGGGGGAGGGTAGGTTCCCATTTGTCCCCTGTGTTATTTGTGGTCTCACTTCCTGCTGTTCTGGGGCACCTAGGCGTCAGATGAGTTTGTGTCACAGCAGCTGAAGAGTTTTGGGGACCTGTCTTCAGCCTGTGAGTGAGTTGCGGGGGGAGGTTGCAATCCCGACATTTCTGCAGGGAAGAGCTTTCTTGAGGAAAAGGGAAGGGCAATGGTAGTTAGGGAGAGATCTGCATTAACGCCCCTCCGTGCCCAGCTGGGGCGTGACTTTCTCCAGGGGATGGAACCAGTCCCGGGGGAAGCCCCGGACTCTGCTGACACCAGCCTCTGAGCCGCAGACTCCAGGTGAGAGGAGAGACCCGGGGGAAAGGGCTGGGACCGGGCAGGAAAGTGACTCTGCACCAATGGCCCCTCTTCACTCCAGCTCTGCTGCTGCGGGGGGCAGGGGTCTGCGAGTCCCAGAGCTGCTGCCCTCCCTGACCCACCCCCCAGGCTCTGCTCCCCTGAGCCCCTGCAGGAGCCGAGTGTGACGAACTGGGACTGTTCTTGCTGGGGTGTGTGAATGCTGACAGGGGAGTGTGACTAGGATGGTCTGCATCGGGGGATGGGAGCCGGCCCAAGGGAACATACCTGAGCTTGTAACATGAGAACCCAGGAGGGGGTTGGAGGTCAGATGACTCCGGGGCCCGGGAAACTGAACAAAGGCTGTGGGAGGGGTCGCTGAAGGGAGAGTGCTGGAAGCAGGCTGGAAGGAGGCTGGAGAGATGGCTGGGAGGCAGAGATGGCTCTGACCCCCCAAGGGGGTGGGCTGGCATGCCCTGGGACCCCAAGCTGGACCTAACTGAGGGGGGCCCTGTTGTCTGTGCCTGCAAGACCTGTCTTGGACTGTATTCCTGTCATCCAAATAAACCTTCTGCTTTACTGGCTGGCTGAGAGTCATGGTGAATCGCAGGAAGCCGGGGGTGCAGGGCCCTGAGTCCCCCAATACTCCGTGACAACTGGTGGCAGCGGCGGGATCTACTGCACCCCGTGGACGGCGCTTCCTGCAGTAAGTGACTGGGGAGCAGTAAAACGAAGGGGGATTGACGGGGACCAGGCACGCTGAAGAGTGGGAGAGAGACGGTTATTACCCCTGGGAGTGTGTGACCAGCGAGAAGGACTTTTGCAGTAACAGGGTCCCCTGGGGGGATCGCAGCGAGTGGTCCCAGGGGCGGAGGAGTCTGCAGCTCGACCCTGGCAGAGAGGTGGTGACCTCGAGAAGGGCTGGCACACTAGGGGTCCCCCTGGGAACTGGGGGGAGCTGTGAGCACACAGGCCGGTGAGTGGCCAGCAGGAAGATGTATGCCAAGCGGCTTAAGAGCGACCTGGTGGAGCTGTGCAAGCAGAGGCGGCTGCGCATTGGGAGGCTCACCAAAGAACAGCTCATTGCCCAGCTGGAGGCGGAAGATCGCGCGAATGAACTGATCCCTGTGTCTCAGGGAAGCAGCCTGGCAAATGCAGCGCAGGCACCAGTGTCTGTCCCAGCTGGGAGTGGTCAGCCCGCTGCTGAGGGCTTCCCGAGACCCCTCCTTCCTATGCCTAGGGGAAGGGTGGGGAGGAGCCCAGCAAATACCGAAGGCGCTGTGACCCCCCCGGCCAGCAGGGGGTCCCCCCGGCGAAGCTCGCCGGCCAGCAGAGGATCCTCCCGGCGACGTTCGGCATCCGGGGAGCGGAATTGGCTGGAATGGGAGAAAGAGCTAAAACTGAGGGAGCTGGAGGATCGTGAACAACAGAGACAGCATGAAGAGAGACAGCGTCAGCATGAACGGGAGGAGAAAGAGAGACAAAGACAGCATGAAGAGAGACAGAGACAGGAGAATGAGAGACAGCGTCAGCATGAACTGGAACTGGCGAGACTGAGGGGCAGCGAACCCCCGGCTGCGGTGAGTGAGGGGGGACCCAGGACTGCACGGAGCTTTGATAAGTGCATCATGGCCCCATACAAGGAGGGGGAGGACATGGATGACTTCCTGGAGGCCTTTGAGACGGCCTGCGAGCTGCACCGGGTTGATCCCGCGGACAGACTCCGGGTCCTTACCCCCTTACTGGACCCCAAATCCGTGGCATTGTACCGCCAACTGGGAGAGGCAGAGAAAGGGGACTACGAACTATTCAAAAAGGCCCTGCTACGTGAGTTTGGGCTGACTCCTGAGATGTACCGGGGAAGGTTCCGGAGTCAAGATAAAACCCCTGAGATCTCATATCTGCAACTAGCCGTCCGCATGGAAAGATACGCCAGCAAGTGGGCTGGTGGGGCCCAGACGAAGGAGGACCTGATTAAACTGCTGGTACTGGAGCAACTGTATGAGCGGTGCCCATCCGACCTGAGGCTGTGGTTGGTGGACAGAAAGCCAGAGAACCCGCGACACGCCGGGCAGCTGGCTGATGAGTTTGTAAAGAGCCGGTCAGGGGGTGGCAGGGAGGAGCCCCAAAGGAACAGGCCCGCCGTGATGCAGAGAGAGAGTCACCCTGGGACCTCCCAAAGAGGGAATATGGGGAATCCCCTCCCACGGGGAATGCCCAGCGTCAGGGACAACCGACCGGCTCGAGGGGACCCACAGGACATGAGCTGCTATTACTGCGGCCGAAGAGGCCACGTTCGGGCCCAGTGCCCCAAGCTCAAGGACAGACTGAGCAGACCGAACCCGCATAGGGTTAACTTGGTAGAGGCCCAGACGGACGAGGGGCAGGCTTCTCACGCAAGAGGGGCTGGCAGCTTATCAACTGCTCAAGAGAGAGAAGGGCCCCAGGCCAGCTCCTCTAGGGGGCTGGATGCCCCAGACTCAGGGTTTTTGGTTTATACGGTGGGCGCGGGGCTGTCCCTCCGGAGAGAGTACCTTGTTCCCCTGGAGGTGGATGGGAGGAAGGTCAATGGATACTGGGATACGGGCGCAGAGGTGACGCTGGCCCGGCCCGAGGTGGTGGCCCCAGATCAGGTGGTGCCCAACTCCTACCTGACCCTGACGGGGGTGGGCGGAACACCAGTCAAAGTGCCCGTGGCAAGGGTACACCTGAAGTGGGGGGCCAAGGAGGGCCCCAAGGATGTGGGGGTACACCCGTATCTGCCCACTGAGGTATTGATGGGGGGGGACCTGGAGAACTGGCCAAGCAACCCCCAAAAGGCACTGGTTGTGACCCGCAGTCAGAGCCGGCGAGGGGCCCTGCGCCCTGGCCTTGGGGGGGGTGCCTTGCCTGAGGCGCAGGACCCTAACCTGGTGGGGAGGGAACGCCCAGGGACGCGGCTCAGGGAGGCTGCAGCTTCGGACCCAGCGGGCGAGAAAGAGCAGGTGGCCATCCCTGTCCCAGCTGCTGAGTTCCAGGCCGAGTTACAGAGAGACCCCTCCTTGCGGAAGATAAGGGACCTGGCCGACCTCAATGCGGTACAGACCATGGAACGAGGTGGCCGGAAAAGGTTCCTGTGGGAGAAGGGGTTCCTGTACCGAGAATGGGCTCCCCCAGGGAAAATGGAGTCAGGGGGGATCAGGAGGCAGCTGGTGGTACCCCAGAAGTATCGCCGCCAGCTGCTGTGCCGGGCCCATGACATTCCCCTCTCAGGGCACCAGGGAACCTGGCGTACCCAGCAGAGGCTGCTACGGAGCTTTTACTGGCCTGGGGTCTTTGTTACTGTCCGACAGTACTGCGGATCCTGTGACCCCTGTCAGAGGGGGAGGAAGGCCTGGGACAAGGGGAAAAGAGCTTTAGGACCCTTGCCCAGCATAAAGGATCCTTTCCAGAGGGTGGCCAAGGTTAAAAGGGCGGCTCTAAACCAAGAGAGCCCAAAGCACAGACCTCCAGACTGGAGCGCTGGGAGAAGACCACAGCCCAGTTGGAACCCCAGAGGTATGGGGGTGGGAAAAGGGCCCAGGCCGCATAAACCTTCCCACATGCGAACTGCGAGTGCCATCAAGCACCCCGACCTAAGGGGGGGCGTGGAACGGAAGGGGCCTGGTGTAATTCTCACCAAGGAACTGGAGGGATGCGGGGGCATCCATGGGAACGGGGGTAGGTTCGAACTTCCCCGGGTCACTGGCTAAAGTGACCCTGCTCAGTTCGGTCTCGAAGGGGGGAGAGATGTGACGAACTGGGACTGTTCTTGCTGGGGTGTGTGAATGCTGACAGGGGAGTGTGACTAGGATGGTCTGCATCGGGGGATGGGAGCCGGCCCAAGGGAACATACCTGAGCTTGTAACATGAGAACCCAGGAGGGGGTTGGAGGTCAGATGACTCCGGGGCCCGGGAAACTGAACAAAGGCTGTGGGAGGGGTCGCTGAAGGGAGAGTGCTGGAAGCAGGCTGGAAGGAGGCTGGAGAGATGGCTGGGAGGCAGAGATGGCTCTGACCCCCCAAGGGGGTGGGCTGGCATGCCCTGGGACCCCAAGCTGGACCTAACTGAGGGGGGCCCTGTTGTCTGTGCCTGCAAGACCTGTCTTGGACTGTATTCCTGTCATCCAAATAAACCTTCTGCTTTACTGGCTGGCTGAGAGTCATGGTGAATCGCAGGAAGCCGGGGGTGCAGGGCCCTGAGTCCCCCAATACTCCGTGACACCGAGCCACCTCCAAGAGAGCAAACGCCCTGGGACCGGGCCAAGGACTGAGTCTCCCAGCCCGAGGTGAGGGGGCAGGAGGGAGATGGGAGGAGAGATTGGCAGGGGCAGCAGGAGCAATCAGTGGGAAGGGAGGTTCCCGGCTCCTAGCCCTGCCCAGCCACATTACCTGTGCAGCACCCCGGGGCAGATTGACTTTCTTGGGACAAGGTGAGGAGCAGGAAGAGGAAAAGCCAGTTTCTGCCTCTGCCTAGTCCCCGCACTGCTGGGGAATGTGCTGCCCTGGGGACAGTGTCGGAGGATTCCCCAAGCAGCTCCTTAAATTCCGTCCCCTGCTAAAAACATAAATCTGCTCCAGAATCTTAACTTCACTTTAAAATAAACAGTATGCCCACCAGCTCTCACGTATGCAAAGAAACCCTTGAAAATGTGAAGGGAATGGGACTGATGCAAATTTGTCTGCCTGAGTTTGCAGCCAGCCTAAAACAATAGCACCAAGTGGTGGTAACTGTCCCCATTCATGCAATAATCCTGTCATAAACATACAGCTAAGGGTAGCATAAAATCCCTCCTTTACCTGTAAGGGGTTAAGAAGATCAAATAACCTGGTTGGCACCTGACCAAAAGGACCAATAAGGAAAGAAGATACTTTCAAATCTGGGGGTGGGGAGGTTTTGTTTGTGCTCTCTTTGTTTGTTCCCTCTCTGGACAGAGAGAGACACCAAGCAGGTAAAACATCTCCTGTAAACATACCAGAAATGATACATCTAAAATTACAGAAATTGTAAGTAAAGGCAAGGAAATGCGTTAGATTATCTTTTGTTTTTGCTTGTGAATTTTCCCTATGCTAAGAGGAAATTTCATTGCTGTTTTGTAACTGGAAAGCAGAGTCAGAGGGGAATTCTCTGTGTTTTAAATCTTTTTATTTACCCTGTAAAGTTACCTTCCATCCTGATTTTGCAGGTGTGATTCTTTTACTTTTTTTTTTAAATAAAAGTCTTCTTTTAAGAACCTGATTGATTTTCAGTGTCCTAAAACCCAGGGGTTTTGTCTGTGCTCACTTTGTAACCAATTAGTTAGCATATTATTCTCAAGCCTCCCAGGAAAGGGGGTGAAAGGGTTGGGGGAATATTTTGGGGAAACAGGGACTCCAAGTGGCCCTTTTTCCTGGATTTTTGTCTAAATCACTTGGTGGTGGCAGCAAGGACAAGGAAAGGATTTGTGCCTTGGGGAAGTTTTAACCTAAGCTGGTAGAAATAAACTTTCTTTCATGCGGGTCCCCACATCGGTATCCCAGAATTCAGAGTGGGGAGGGAACTCTGACAACTCCTTAAAGGCAACATTTAGATATTGCAGCAGTATTAACTGCCTGGTTTAGCTGGAACATAAATCTAATCTGCATCCCTGTTGCTGCGATGTGGGGTTGGAGTTGGAGATCTGGGATGTGGGGTAGTGTCACACCCCAATGGCCCCCTCCCTCCAGAGGTCCCCATGGGGGGAGGCAGATCAGCATTGTATGTTGATAATGCTGTCACAAGCATCGCAGGGCATTTTGGGGGAGGGTCAAAGGTGTGAGTGTGGAATGGAAAATTCCTTTGCAGAGTACGAGAGGCCAGAGGGGGAAGAAAGAAGAAAGCAGGGAATGGGTTAACTCGACACTCCAGCTCGCTCAGTCAGAAAATAAGGCACCGACTCCAGCCCAAGGCCACAGTTCACAGCCAACGCTTGGTTGCCTGCCGAGAAAGACGGGGGCCTGGAATCCACCAACCAGCCATGAGAAAGGAAGATGCAGCTAAACAGACCTGCAGAGGCAGCTCATAACAAGCGAGACAAGCAAAGGCCAGTTCCCCCCCCCCTCCCCCCAAAAAAACCCAACAAAGTCTTTCCAAAGTGTTTTGGGAAAGTTAAGGAGACCACAAAAAGCTGGTTTTAACTGGTACAAAAGCATCAGGAGCAGAGAGGCCCCTAAACAAAACACCCCCAAAAAACCCTCCCAAAAGCCAAAGCAAGCTGGAGATAACAGTGGACCCTGGACAACCTGGGCCCAGGACAAGAACTCCCATCCACCCCTCCCCCTCTTCTTCTTATGTTACACCCAGGCTTGGCCAGCCTCGGGTAGTGCAGGTGTGAATATGAAAGTGGGTTAGGGCTTGGGGCACTAACGCTTTCTTCCTTCCTCTGAGTGACGTGGGGAAACCCCCCCCCCCCCCAGCACTCTCTGCTGTTATTTTATTATTTTATTAATAAAGCTTTAAAACTTAGACACTTGGTGTGTTTCGTCATCTCCTTCCCAAAAATCCTGTGGCCTCAGCCTGATCACCTGATGCCTCAGGCAGATTGATAACAGAAATCTGTCACAGTGGGGAGGGGGGTGGAGTGTAAAATAGGACAAGGAGACAACTTGTTTCTGCCCAGATTACTGGGAGAGGGAACTACATCCTCACTGCTCCCAAAGAAAGTCCTGCCCCTTCGGAGCCTGCCCACACACAGAGATGGAAACAGGAGATGCATCCACAACCTTGACTCCTTGGTCCCCAAACTGCTTCCTAACTGTCCTCTGGAGCAGGGAGACAGTTCCCTGCCACAGAGATCTTACGGCTGGGCCTCCTGACATTCATGACCAGGGGTCCTAGTTTACTGTGATAAAAAAACAAAATTATCCAATAAAAAAACGTAAAACTCCACATTTTTCTGTGATTAAAATGAAAGGCTGAACTTTTGTTTCCCTAGCCCCAATATATATAGGTATTAGTTGAACCCAATGTTTTATTGATATACAGTGGAATCCCATTTATCCAATCTAACTGGGACCAGGGCCAGATCAGATAATCAAAAATTTGGATCATCAACAGGGGCTCAGACTGTCAGCCATAGGAGGCGGGGATGAAATATCAATTTCCCATATTCCTATGTGTGCACTGGTGGTTCGGCTAATCTGGAGAGCTGGATAATGGAGGCTCAGATAAATGGGGTTCTACTGTATACGTTTTTATTTTTTCACAAAATGTAAAAATGTAAGATTCTCTGTAAAAACGCAAATTCTGCATTTTTCTATGGCAAACGGATTCCTAGGATCCCTGTTCATGACCCACCTGGGGGTCACAACCACTTAATTGAGGAGCACATGCTTTAAAATGCAGAAATCCTCTTTTCCATCCCTGCTGATGACCCAAGGGGAAGTTTCCCTCCCCTCCAACAAACAAGAACAAACCCCCCTTAGATTATTTTGAGATGACATCTAGTCAGCCTGTCTCCTCCTGAGCTGCAGGGCCCAGCACCACGGGGCTCTGAGCCTTTGATGAGGCCTCTAGATGCAACCGCAGGATTAGGATCTCGCAGTAGCAAGACCCATAGAGTTTAAGACCATAGTTATGGTAAACCTGCCATGTGGGGAATTCGAACCAAACATCCGCCGTGGATGGATGTGCATGTGCAGGGATCCCAGGGCTGTGTTTGGATAGGGTGGATTTTTCAAAAAATTTGGGAAAACCAGCACACTGGAAAAGCCAGCCTTTTCCCCACTCTGCACACATTCGCTGCCCCCTGCCAGAGCAGAACCACTATGACAGCAGAGACAATCAGCCACTCAGTGCTCCCCCATCCAGCCCCTTTGCTCATTTGGGGAGGGTCACGATGACCCCCGTTGTCATGGCAATGGCTGCCTTTGCTAATTGGTTTCCCTCTGACTCCCCCTGTCATTGATACAGTGAAAGCAGCAGGGCTCCTTTGGGTGGGGAGTGGGTGGCACATGAAAATAAGGTACAAAATTACAGCTCTTGCTTATGGAAATTGGCTAGCTGCTTCTTACAAACTGGGGGCAATCTCTGGCTTTCTCAATATTTACCTTTCCAAAACAAACCAACCCAGAAAATTAGAGATCTAAGTCCCTATTCCATTTTCTGTTACACATTTTTAAGTCATGTAGAAATTGCAGTACATTTGAAGTTTAAAACATGTTTTGTTTGAATACAATTTAATTTAATGACTTCCAATATATTGGTCAACAAGACACTGAATGGTGAAATATGGAGCTGCACAAAGATGATGGCAATAAAGTAGGCATTGAACCCCATAAATGTAAGTGTTTTATTATTTAAATGGCACATATATAAAAGATTTTCTTTATATTAAAAAAGAATATTTACAAACAAAAAAACCCCTCATTTAACATTAGTTAAGGCTGCTCTCATCAATAAGCTAAATGATTAAAAATTAGGAAATACAAAGTTTAAGCCTTAAAGGTTGCAAAGTCAAGGACTCTCAAGGGAGGAAATTCCAGAATAAATGTTGTGCATGCCATCTTAATTTGCCCCCCTTGTGCATATGTACTATGACACAGTCTTTAATTACATGAACCTGTATTATTTTTTTCACAAGATCCCTGCCTCAGTCAGTGCATAGGCTGGGTCTGATCAGGAGATGAATCCATTGTGTAATATGTTGTCTGTGGGACTGCTGCCTTTTTTTGTTGCAGAAGTTGGAAGGTTTGGGGGGCCTTCAATGAGAGAAAGGATGGGCTTGTGGTTAGGGCAGTTGACTGTCACCTGGGAAGCTTGGTTTGGTTTCTAATCCTGCTTCTCCCACTGAGTTCCTATGTGATGCTTGCCAAGTCACTTATACCAAACTGTTCACAGATGGTTTCTTCTGTGTGTAATTAAAGCTGCATCATAATGCATGGGCACAAGTGGACTGAATTAAGGTTGCATGAACAGCGTTCATTCTGGCATTTCCTAACTCAAGGACTTTTGACTTTGCCAAAGGGAGAAAAAAAATGTAGCCACAACACCCTAATGTCTCGGACAAGTTCTGTTTGCAATTATAGCTAGCAAAACAAGTAAAGGCTTACAGGCCTAGGAGGCATGAGTGCATGTCTTTGCAAGTGCAGTTTGGTGGTAACCACTCAAGAACACTAATGTCATGTTACACTTAGACTTTGGCTAGCAAACCGCAGTACTGCACAGTCCCATACGGCACAGGCTTATAAGTCCATTGGGTTTCAGAGAGTGGTGAAGTTCTTTGTGGTCCTCATTGCTTGTTGTCCACTCAGCCTATTTTATTGTCCTGATTTTCCTCCACTACAGCCAGGTGACTTTAGATGACATTTCATGCAGCAGACATTCTTAGCTGGCTGCCTCTTCCTGGACTTCCTGCCTCTTCCTGGACTTCCAGGCTGTGGTGGGAGGACGAGGGGGAGGGGAATCCACTTTGCCACTTGCAAGACTCAGCATCCTACTCCAACATCTTGATTTTCCTCCCTGAAGCAGGAATTCCAAACAATTGTTCAGATGTCTGGATAGAGAGACCTTTTCCCCCCCAGCCTGCCTCCAGTAGAACCACTCCATTTACACACACGCTGTTCAGTCACCTAAATATCTCCTTTGCAAAAGATGATGGGATCCCACCACTTGCCTGGAAAATTACTTCCTTCTTCCATTCTAATATTTCCAAAATATGTATATCTTCATGGGCAGCATGTGAAACCCCTCCTTTGGGGGTGCTAGACCCCTGGCCCCACCCCTTCCACCTGAGATCCTGCCCCTTCTGTCCCCCTCATCTGCCGGGGCCTCAAGGCCACTCCTCCCCTCGCAGCCAGAGGAGCGCCAGCCCGCTCGCCCCAGCTGCACCAATTCCCCAGCCAGCCCAAGCACTGGCCCAACCCCAGGGCTGTTGGGCGGCCCAAGCACCAGCCTAAGCCACCCTGGAGCCAGGCCACCAGCTGTCCCAAGCCCCAAGCTCCAGGCCGCCAGCCCAAGCTGAGCCCCCGACCACCTTGGGGGAGAGGGAGAGTGAGGATGGGGCCTCAGGGTGGAGCATGGGAGGAGCCACACAGCCTGGGTTGGGAGGCTTATCCTCCCCTGGCCTATTATATCTGCCACCCATGTATATCTTCTATGGCTTCCACAGCCGGAAACAAAGTTAGAGCCAGTTGGTAACTGTGCCCTCACATGATCTCAGCCCTCCCTCCCTCAGCCAGGGGCGGCTTTTTTTAAACACTTTTTTTCCTTTTAAATAAAATGAATGTTCCTTACCACGGTGTGTGGGTAGGGCTCTCCCGATGCTAGAAGTAGGAGGTCTGCACAGGAGAATTTATAAAGGACTAAATACACATTTCAAAACATTGCAACCCGCAGCCATGTGTAGATGCAGAAAGCAAAGTGGGGGGATTCTTTATTTTTTCCCCTTGCAGCAATACAATTAATATGCTGTCTGTTTCATTCCACCGGCAGGCACTTCTGCTAGGCCAAGCCTCCCACCCAGGACTCTGGGTCCTAGAACTGGTCCACACTGAGGAACATGGAGGACCTTTTCAGGGTTGTGGCATGCAGGAGCAAAGAGCACCTGGAGTTCAAGTGGATGAAGGAGAAATTCCTGGATGAAGAGTGTAGGAACGTGGAACAGGACTGATTGATCCTGGAGCAGATGCTGAATGCATGGGCCAGCAGCAGAGATAGTTCAGTTCCACCACCAGTAGCTGTGCCAGCCACCAAGTCTGTGACTGCACCTATGCATGTGCCAGCACACTCTGCCGTTGACTCTCCTGCATGGCACCATGTCCTGCAGGCAGAGCAGATTTTGGAGAACCCTGATGCCTCCACTGGAATGGACAGGGATGCTCTGCGGAGCACAGCCCCCTGCACAACCCACAACCCTGTGCAGGCAGTGACCCACAGGTCACTAAAACAAGGGGTAGTGGAAGGTGGGTCACAATGTACTGCCGAGGGAAGGAGAACAGGGTCAGGGACAACACTGGAATCAAAGGATTGGTTGAGCAACACAGCTTTCCTTAACAAAAACAACAAAGAAGTGTCTAGCCCTTCATGGCTGCAGCAAAAAAAGCCTGAAAATATTAAACGAGTGCACCCTAAAGGCTCAGAAACAAAAAGGCAGATAAGAAGAACCCCAAATATATTTGTTTTTTAAAAGTTCATAATTTTTGGTGCATGAGTCATACAGTTTTGATAGTGTATATCTATATTGAATAAAAATTACAGTGCAAATTTGCCTTTGAAAGGAATTTACAGTGCCCTTACTGAATATATTGGGAAGTTAGTTCTACACTCAAGTGGTGATATGTGAAAAAAGCACAGGGGTGCTGCAAAGAGAGGCAAAACTACAGCTGAGAAAGGCAATCCTCACTGGATCAAAGAAAATGGCAACTCCTGTATGCTGATTACAACCCAAGAGCTCAGTCAGCCTTAGTCATATGATCACAAATAATAAACTTGTACTATAAAGAAAAATTGCATATTACAAAATCACAGTAAAACATAGGAAGTGTTGTACTAGAACTCACTGTGAGATTCCCCTCTATTCGACATTGGTGAGGCCTCATCTGGAGTACTGTGTCCAGTTTTGGGCCCCACACTACAAGAAGGATGTGGAAAAATTGGAAAGAGTCCAGCGGAGGGTAACAAAAATGATTAGGGGGCTGGAGCACATGACTTATGAGGAGAGGCTGAGGGAACTGGGATTGTTTAGTTTGCAGAAGAGAAGAATGAGAGAGGATTTGATAGCTGCTTTCAATTACCTGAAAGGGGGTTCCAAAGAGGATGGATCTAGACTGTTCTCAGTGGTACCTGATGACAGAACAAGGAGTAATGGTCTCAAGTTTCAGCAGGGGAGGTTTAGGTTGGATATTAGGAAAAACTTTTTCACTAGGAGGGTGGTGAAGCATTGGAATGGGTTACCTAGGAGGTGGTGGAATCTCCTTCCTTAGCGGTTTTTAAGGTCAGGCTTGACAAAGCCCTGGCTGGGATGATTTAGTTGGGAATTGGTCCTGCTTTGAGCAGGGGGTTGGACTAGATGACCTCCTGAGGTCCCTTCCAACCCTGATATTCTATGATTCTATGGGATTGCTTAAGCTATTTGCATAATTTAATGTTAATCATCAATCTTAACAATTATATTGCTCATGATTATTTGCTATTATAATCATTAAAGTGGCAACAGTCAAGTCATCTGCACAAAATGTGAACCAAAATAAATGTTGGCGCTGTAAAATCAATGAGTCAAAAATAATTGCAAACGTTACATAATTAAAAGGAGTGACGCTACATTGACAGTGGATTACAGGAAAGGGAGGCCAATCCTGGCAATCAGAACTCCAAGAAGTCAAACAAGTGAACTACTATGAGGCTGGACGTGCCCGCATGTTACAGAAATTGCCAAAGAAGTTTTTTAAACACCAAAACCACATGAAAATGATGATTTATCTGTGTGTTGTGTTCTGTGTGTGCGTTGTATGTGTTGTGTGTGGGCACTTGTGCATGTTTGTGGTGTGTGTGGTTGTTTACAACAATATTCCACTGACTCCGGTCTCCTTCAGCAGCTCAGCTGGCCCTTTCAGACAGAGAAGAACTGCCTTGCCTAGGCACAGCGTGACACTCACCCAGGTCTGGGGAGGGGGAGCTGAGCTGTTCCAGCCAGCCAGGAGCACAAGCCCCTCCGTTTGGCAGACCCGGAAATAAGTTAGCTCACCCCCTTTGCAGTAACTTTTATCCCCTCTGCCCCCATCCGGCAGCGCCTGGACCCTGATTTGGCCTCTCTCTGCCTCGCCTTTCCCTGAGCACCCTGCATCTTCCCACCCTTTTACCCTCTTTGATAGCCGGAAACAGAGTCTGGGGGGAGTACGGGCAGAGTGAGGGCAGCGGCTTCAGCAGCTGTTACTGAGCATCCGTCTGGCTCCAGCCTCCTGCTCTCCGCCCGCAGATCCGGGGCTGAGCTTCCCGGGTCAGACGCTGCTGCCGCCTCCATTGTGAGCCGGGATCCCGGGTTGAGCCGCTGCTGCTCCGCGGGGTGTGTGCGGGGAGAGTCTTTCCCTAGCGCCCCTCTGTGCCCAGCCGGGGGGACTTTCTCCGGGGGCTGGAATCAGCCCCTGGGGCAGCCCCGAGCTCTGCCGACACCAGCCCCTGAGCCGGAGCCTGCAGGTGAGGGGAGAGACCCGGGGAAAAGGGCTGGGGCCGGGCAGGAAAGTGACTCTGCACCAACGGCCCCTTCTCGCCCCAGCTCTGCTCCCGGGGGGACGGGGGTCTGCGAGTCCCAGAGCTGCTGCCCTCCCTGACCCCCCCGGCTCTGCCCCCCTGAGCGCTTGCAGGAGCCGAGCCAGCTCCGGGAGAGCGAACGCCCCGGGCCGGGCCAGGGACCGAGTCTCCCAGCCCGGGGGGGCAGGAGGGAGACGGGACAGAGACTGGCAGGGGCAGCAGGAGCAATCAGTGGGGTGGGAGGTTCCCATCCCTGCCCAGCTCCATTTCCTGCAGCACCCCGGGGCAGATTGACTTTCCTGGGACAAGGGGAGGAGCATGGAGGGGAAAAGTCAGTTCCTGCCTCTGCCTTGTCCCTGCACTGCTGGGGGGATCTGCTTCCCTTGGGACAGTTTTAGGGGGATCCCCCAAAGTGGCTCCTGGGATTCTGCTCTTTGGCTGAACAACTTTAGCCTGAAGGAACCAGTTCCTTTGCTTATGGATCTTGGGTCTGATTCAGTCTGGCAAATCGTATGCTCATCTTTAGGGTTGAAAATTTCTGTCCAGAGATGAATTTATTGTAGAAACATTGAGGAAAAGACACTCAGCCTGTTTTTGAGACGGGGCAGGATGGAAAAGAAGCACTATGCATAAAAAAGTTTAATCGAATTTTCAACAGCCCTTACATGTTAAAAATGTTGGCTCTAAACTACATTTGACAGAATTTCTGGCTCAGACATTCGCGTCTCTATAATATTCAAAGAGCTGTTTTGATATTGCTTTGTTATAAGGGTTGGTAAATCTCCATTGTGCATATACACTGATTTTTTTTCTTTTTGATATGATTTGTTTACTAACTTCAGATCTAATCCGGTAAACACTTACTTATATGCTTGTCTTTGGCCATGTGAGCGGGCCCATTGACTTCACTTAAATCTCTGTTTTGCCTCAATCGGATTAGTCCTGGTGGGAGAGGCGGCACCTCCACTGGAATAAAGTGACCAGGTCAGGGTCTTGAAATACAAGAGCCTAAAGGTAGGTGTCTCAGGGTACATCTACACTACAGGGGGGGAGTCGATTTAAGATACGCAAATTCAGCTACGTGAATAGCGTAGCTGAATTCGACGTATCGCAGCCGACTTACTCCGTTGTGAGGACGGCGGCAAAATCGACTTCTGCAGCTTTCTGTCGGCGGCGCTTACTACCACCTCCGTTGGTGGAGTAAGAGCGCCGATTCGGGGATCGATTGTCGGGACGCGATAAATCGATCCCCGAGAGGTCGATTTCTACCCGCCGATTCAGGCGGGTAGTATAGACCTAGCCTCAGTCTGTGTTCAGGCACCTGAATAAAAGACATTCGGAACTGAATTCCAATGTTTCTGGCTGAGCATTTTGGAATCTCAGACGACTTACTGAGAGAAATGAATGTGGATTTTGGGCAGTGCTTAATTTGTAATGTAAGAGGTACTCAGGCTCAAGCAATTTTTTTCCATTCGTAACTGATGCAGCAAGGCCAGAGGTGCAGGGACTATGAACTGCCAAGGCTAGAGGTGCCGGGGCTCAGCCCTGACACAAATTAAGCACTGATTTTGGGACTAACTTGATGTTGCTGATTTTGAAAATCTTTGTGGAACTGTTTCCCCACGTGGCAGAATCTAGAATGTGTCTGCAGAGAAAGAACCTGGGGGGAAATAGGGTGTGAAATGGACTAATTGTCCTTCTCACCCTGATAGGCTGCAGAGTAACATCCAAGTCCAGATTGTCCCATCCCCCAGAGGGAAGGGAAGGGAAATGTCTGCAGTGGAACCAGTGACCTTTGAGGAAGTGGCTGTGTATTTCACGGAGGAAGAGTGGGCTCTGCTGGACCTGAGTCAGAGAGCATTTTACTGGGGCGTCATGCAGGAGAATTATGAAACTGTTACCTCGCTGGGTAAGGATTCCTGTCCCCTTGGGTATTCTAAAGTGTGTGTGTTGCGAGGGTGGGGGGTGCGTCTGGAGCATCTTGGTCAGTTTATGTGCATGCTTCTTCACTGGTCCCCCAGATTTCACATGATAGTCCCAGATCCCCTGTGTGAGAGACTGGCCCCTCAATACCCCAGGAAAGAAGATGCAGGGACATAACGATGCTAGCCTTCCCATAACTAAGGTTTTCAAGTGGGACAAACTCAGTTTCCTCCTGTTTCCAGGGCTAACATCCTTTGGAGCCTCCGAGATAGACAAGTGTTTCATGACTCGGCTCTGCCCAGGTCCCCAGCGGCCAGTTTTCAAATGCACTTCTCCATCTTCTTTGTGGTCTGCCTCAGCCAGCTTTGTTAGTGTGAGACCCCAGATGTTCTCAACTCTCTTCCACCAGCCAGGAAGGGCACGGAGCAGTGTCATGGGGCTGAGCAAGGGTTTATTTATGGTCCAGACGAATTTGGTGGGGTATATTGCTGCAATGGGGGGTGGGGGGCGGGGAAGAGAGAGGAAGGCTGGTCTTTGTGTTTCACACTGCACTCAGACTCAGGACTCTGCGGGGGCAGAACAGGTCTCATGGATGATGGGAAGGGCTGAATGACCATTGACCAGCCATTGGATGTACCCTAGTGCTCTTCCATCATGACCCCATGACAGAAAACTTTTTGCTGTCTGTTCCAGACTGAGGGCAGGTGTCTAGTGATTTTCTTTCCAGGCCCTGGGTGGCATTTCCTCTGTTTATTTCTTGGCGACTCATATTTGGGCAGCACCTAAAGGCCCCAATCAGTGATCACGGCCCCTTTGAGCTAGGCACTGCACAGACCCACAGTGAGAGAGTCCCCACCCCAAAGAGCTCACAGTCTAAATCATAGGGTTAGAAGGGACCACAAGGGTCATCTAGTCTTACCCCCTGCCAAGATGCAGGATTTGTTGTGTCTAAACCATCCAAGACAGATAGCTATCCAGCCTTGTTTTGAAAACCTCCAATGAAGGAGCTTCCACAACCTCCCGAGGCATCTGTTCCATTGTCTGACTGTTCTTATAGTTAGGAATTTTTTCCTGAGATTTAGTCTAAATCTGCTATGCTGTAGTTTGAACCCACTGCCTCTTGTCCTTCCCTCTGTGACAAGAGAGAACAACTTTTCTCCATCTTTTTTATGGCAACTTTCAAGTATTTGAAGACCGCTGTCATGTCCCCCCTTCATCTCCTCTTTTCCAAACTAAACATACCCAGTTCCTTCAGCCTTTGCTCAGATGGCTTGCATTCCATCCCTTTGATCGCTCACCTCTGGGTCCTTTCCAGTTTCTCGACATCCTTTCTATACCTTGGTGACCTAAATTGGACACAGTACTCCAGCTGAGGCCAAACCAGTGTTGAATAGAGCTGTACTGTCACCTCCCATGACTTGCACTATGCCTCTGTTAATGCAACCTAAAATTGCTTTGCTTTTTTTTGCAACAGCATCACATTGCTGACTTGTGTTGAGGTTGTGATCCACCACAATTCCCAGATCCTTCTCAGCCATGCTGCTGCCAAACCAGTTATCCCTCATTCTGTATTTGTGCATTTGGTTTCTCTACCCTAAGTTTAGCACCTTACATTTGTCTTTGTTGAATTTCATTTTGTTGTCTATAGCCCAGCTCTCCAATTTGTCAAGATCCCTCTGAATTTTAGCTCTGTCCTCCAAAGTGTTGGCAACTCTCCCCCTCCCCCCGCTTTGTGTCATCTGCACATTTGATCAGTATGCTCTATATACCTATATCCAGGCCATTAATAAAGATGTTAAACAACACCAGGCCCAGAACAGATCCCTTTGAACCCCACTTGAGACCTCCTTCCAATCTGACATCATTCCATTAATAGTTACTCTTTGTGGTTGTTTAACCAATTATGTATCCACTTAATGGTAGTGCCACCAAGCTCACTTTTCTTCAGCTTACTTATCAGAAGTTTCAGAGTAGCAGCCGTGTTAGTCTGTATCCGCAAAAAGAAGAACAGGAGGACTTGTGGCACCTTAGAGACTAACAAATTTATTAGAGCATAAGCTTTCGTGGACTACAGCCCACTTCTTCGGATGCATATAGAGTGGAACATATATTGAGGAGATATATATACACACACAGACAGAGAGCATAAACAGGTGGGAGTTGTCTTACCACCTCTGAGAGGCCAATTAATTAAGAGAAAACAAACTTTTGAAGTGATAATCAAGCTAGCTCAGTACAGACAGTTAGATAACAAGTGTGAGAATACTTACTATCTCGCCTTGTAAGTATTCTCACACTTGTTATCTAACTGTCTGTACTGAGCTAGCTTGATTATCACTTCAAAAGTTTGTTTTCTCTTAATTAATTGGCCTCTCAGAGGTGGTAAGACAACTCCCACCTGTTTATGCTCTCTGTCTGTGTGTGTATATATATCTCCTCAATATATGTTCCACTCTATATGCATCCGAAGAAGTGGGCTGTAGTCCACGAAAGCTTATGCTCTAATAAATTTGTTAGTCTCTAAGGTGCCACAAGTCCTCCTGTTCTTCTTTTTACTTATCAGAATGTCATGTGGGATTGTCAGAAGCCTTGCTGAAGTCCAGGTATATTATGTCCACCGCATTCTCCCATCCACCAAACTAGTTACCTTGTCACAGAAGGAAATCAAGCTGGTTTGGAATGATTTCTTCTTGGTAAATCCATGCTGGCTGCTAGTGATCACCACATCATCCTCCAGGTATGTGAAAATTGAATGTTTTATACATTGCTCTAGTAACTTCCCAGGTATTGAAGTCAGGCTGACTGGTCTATAGTTCCCCGGCTCCTCCTTTTTCCCCTTTTTAGGCTATGTCTACACTTCCGCGGTAAATCAACCTACACTACGCAACACAACTCCAGCTACGTGAATAACGTAACTGGAGTTGACATACCTTAGGTTGAGCTATCGTGAGGTCTATGCTGCGAGGGGTCAGCGGGAGAAAATCTCCCGTCGACTTACCTTACTCTTTTCGTCGGGGGTAGAGTACAGGGGTCGACTGGAAAGCGATCTGCAGTCGATTTGGCGGGTTTTTACTAGACCCGCTAAATTGATAGCCGGTGGATTGATCTCAGAGTGTCAATCCCTGCCATAGTATAGACCTGCCATTAAAGAGGGCATTACGTTAGCCCTGCTCCAGTTATCTGGGATGTCTCCTGTCATCCATGAGTTTGCAGATGTTATTGCCAGTGACTCCGAGATTTCTTCAGCTAATTCCTTCAGCATCCAGCCCTGCTAATTTGAATTCATTCTAATTGGCAGAAGATCTCTGACATGTTCTTTATTTATCCTGATCTGCAGCCCTTCCCCTTTATTATCTATGGTAACTTCGCTAATCATCCATGTTATTTTTTGTGAGAAGACTGAAGCAAAGTAGGCATTGAGCACCTCTGCCTTCCTATCATCTTCCGTTACCAGCTCACCTTCTCCACTGAGCAGTGGACTCACACCGTCCTTGATCTTTCTATTTTGCCTGACATATTTATAGAACCCCTTCTTGGTTGTCTCTAACATTCCTTGCTAGCTATAACTCATTCTTTCCCTTGGCTTTCCTGAGTTTGTCCCTACATGCTTGTGCTATTTCCATGTATGCTTCCTTGGACACATGCTCTCCTTCCATTATCTGAATATATCCCTTTTGGTTCCCTAAGGCTGGGTCTACACTTAAAACCCTACAGCGGCACAGCTGCAGGTGTACTGCTGTAGTGCTATAGAGAACTCCCATTGCTATAGGTAATCTACCTCCCTGAGAGGCGGTTGCTGGATCGACAGAATTCTTCCATCAACCTAGTGCTGCCTGCACAGAGACTTAGGTTGGCTTAACTAAGTCGTTCAGGGGTGTGGATTTTTTTACCAGCCCTTAATGTTTTCCTGCTCTGGTTTGTGTTGTGGAGGTGTATGGAGGGATGGAGGGGTTATAATTGACAGCGATGGAGACTTGGTTGTACCCCAGATACCTAAAGAGTGTAGCAACTATGCTCAACTCCTCATGGGAATAAGTTAGGGCCATTCCCTAGGCAGAGTGGTTGAACCCTTGCTCGAAAATAGTGCCTCATTGGATCTTTTATGATGTATAGTAAAAAGATCTCACAAAACTAAGTGATGGGGCAACAAAAGGGCAAATGAAATTTCATGTGGATAAATGTAAAGTAATGCACCTTGGAAAAAATAACCCCAACTATACATACAATATGATGGGGGCTAATTTAGCTACAATGAATCAGGAAAAAGATCTTGGAGTCGTCATAGTTCTCTGAAGATGTCCACGCAGTGTGCAGAGGCAGTCAAAAAGGCAAACAGGATGTTAGGAATCATTAAAAGGGGGATAGAGAATAAGACGGAGAGTATATAATTGCCCTTATATAAATCGATGGTATGCCCACATCTTGAATACTGCGTACAGATATAGTTTCATCTCAAAAAAGATATACTGGCACTAGAAAAGGTTCAGAGAAGGGCAACTAAAATGATTAGGGGTTTGGAATGGGTCCCATATGAGAAAAGATTAAAGAGGCTAGGACTTTTCAGCTTGGAAAAGTGGAGACTAAGGGGGGATATGGTAGAGATATATAAAATCATGAGTGATGTGGATAGGGAAAAGTTATTTACTTATTCCCATAATACAAGAACTAGGGTCCACCAAATGAAATTAATGGACAACAGGTTTAAAACAAATAAAAGGAAGTTCTTCTTCACACGGCGCACAGTCAACTTGTGGAACTCCTTGCCTGAGGAGGTTGTGAAGGCTAGGACTATAACAGCATTTAAAAGAGAACTGGATAAATTCATGAAGGTTAAGTCCATTAATGGCTATTAGCCAGGATGGGTAAGGAATGGTGTCCCTAGCCTCTGTTTGTCAGAGGGTGGAGAAGGATGGCAGGAGAGAGATCACTTGATCATTACCTGTTAGGTTCACTCCCTCTGGGGCACCTGGTATTGGCCACTGTCGGTAGACAGGATACTGGGCTAGATGGACCTTTGGTCTGACCCAGTACGGCCGTTCTTATGTTCTTATAGCCCAGTCTCTGTAGGATTGGGGGAGGGAGAGGAAGGAGCCTTTCTGGGTTTTTCTACTTAGATCAGGGATCTCGAAGTAGTAACAGCTCTGACCTTAATGAACAAGATCAACACTTGTTTCCTTGCCCCCCCCAAGCAGGATTTCCAATTTCCAAATCTGACATGATCTCCCGGCTGGAATGTGAGGAGAAGCCATGGGTCCCTGATCTCCAACGTTGCGAGGAAAAAGAAATCCTGAGAAATATTCACACAGGTGAGGTGACAACTAAATTGACTCAGAAACCATTATTTTTATCCTTGGGCAGTTTCACCAGTTCTGTGTAACCCTATAGCTGCTGCCCTCATCAATATTCAGATGGGACAAGGAGGTGGAATTGGTCACCAGCTCTCTCCCCTCTGTGGAAGGGTTTGTGAGGTGATTCAGATCCTATTTTATTGGTCCCCAGTAGTCATTTGGGTATATTTTCCCCCCTGTGCCATACCTCTTTTTGCTGTTCTCTGTCTCCCCAGCAAAGGGAGTGATTCCTGTCTGGATTCTCTCTCTGTCCCAGCAGGTAGTGGGACGGTGAGTGGGAACAACGAAGAAAATCTTCAGCAGGAAGGTCCTGATCAAGTGGAACCATACACGATGGTATCGGGAAGAGCCGAAGGGCATGTTTCCCAGAGTCCTGAGCAGGGAGAAGTCCGTGAGAGGAAGCGGAGGCCAGAGAGGCCGCAGAGAAACCAGCCAGGGGGTAGATGGGGTAAATCCACTCAGAGGAGCAGAAGGGTAGAGGAAATCAGAGATATTGTTCAACCGAGAATCCCTGCTGGAGAGGGACCCTTCACCTGCGGTGAGTGTGGGAAGAGCTTCCGTTGGAGATCCGTTCTTATTATTCACCAGAAAATCCACATGGGAGAAAACCCCTATAAGTGCCTGGACTGTGAGAAAAGCTTCAGCAAGAGCTCAGACCTCAATCTTCACCAGAGAATTCACTTGGGGCAGAAATCCTACATATGCACTGACTGTGGGAAAAGTTTCCCTCAGTACCACCTCCTTACTTCCCATCAGAGAACCCACACGGGAGAGAGACCCTACAAATGCCCCGAGTGTGGGAAGAGCTTCAGTCAGAGTTCACACCTTGTCATTCACCAGAGAACCCACACTGGGGAGAGACCCTACAAATGCCTGACCTGCGAGAGATGTTTCGGTGATAGGTCGCAATTTAAGACCCACCAGAGGATCCACACGGGAGAGAAGCCCTACAAATGCCCACAGTGCGAGAAAAGCTTCAGTCGGAACTCGTACCTAGTTATACACCAGAGAACCCACACAGGAGAGCGACCCTACAAATGCCCCGACTGCGGGAAAAGCTTCAGTGACAAGTCACATTTTAATACACACCAGCGAATCCACACAGGAGAGATGCCCTACAAATGTCCCGAGTGTGGGAAAAGCTTCAGGAGGCGCTCGTACCTGGTTACACACCACAGAACCCACACGGGGGAGAGACCTTACATATGCCTGACCTGTGCAAAAACCTTCAGTGATCGATCTCATTTTAGAAAACACCAGAGAACCCACACGGGAGAGAGGCCCTACAAATGCCCCGAGTGCGGGAAAGGCTTCTGTCTGCGTTCGGACCTTATTATACACCAGAGAACCCACACGGGAGAGCGGCCCTATAAGTGCACCGAGTGTGGGAAAACCTTCACTCGGAGCACCTACCTTTTTTCACATCAGAGAATCCACACAGGGGAGAAACCACAGAAGTGTTCTAACTAGGGATGGGCCAAGTGAATGACATCTCTGCCGGTTCCCACAGTCTCAGTGAGTCAGGCCAGGCTGGAGTGGCCGTGTAATGGGGATATGTAATGGTTATCAAAGCAGAGAATGGAACCACCTTTCTGGGACAGAGTCGTGCAGAGCAGGAGGCTGAGATAAGATTTCCATGTTGTGATGGGATTTGATTATTACATCTCAGAAAGCTCTGAATGTCCTGTGATCAGCTCCTACATCTAAATCAATTACCTGCAATTGCCCAGTTCCCTGTGTAGTGTGGGAGCACTCTTGGATTCCTTGTTGACACTAAGCTCTCACATAGCTGCCCCTGTGAGTAATGCTTTCTCTTATCTCTAGTTGACTAGGAGACTCTGTCCCATCCTGACAGACAAGAAGCTGGCCTCAGTTGTTATTCACACCTTTGTCATCTGTTGGCTGGACTACAACGGTGCTATAGACCTGGGAATGAAAGCGTCAGCACTTAGGAAATTCCAGCTTGTACAGAACACTGCAGCACTTCTCTCGACAAAGGCTATGCATGGACAACTCAGGCCTGCCCTCAGTCTCTACTCTGGTTTCCCATAGAATATTGAATCAAGTTCAGGTCTTGAGTCTTATCTTCAAGTTGCTTCCTGGCCTGCTAGGGGCAAACCGGTGCCTCAGATGCTGTAGGCATGGGGCTGTATTTTCATAGGATTTGCATGAGGAGCTGAGGAGCTCAGTGACCATCTGTTCATGTGACACAGGGACCACAATGGGGTGCCCCATGAAAAACATGCTTCACACAGGCATTTGCAATTAACATTTTATTTACAGCCCCCGTCTCCCCCTCACTTTATTTTTGCATCAGCAGTTTTGTTCCCAAAGCACCCTCTAACATAGGTATTTTACAAACAGTTCTTTTATTTATTTTTTTTCACAACAGGGCTTTGTAATTTGCTGAAGGAAGAAAAGGTTCAAGATTCTACATTAAGCATTTATCTGAGGGTCTGATTATTTCATCTAACACTTTATCTGGGTCTCTAGCATCTGTCCCATTGTTCACCCACTCCACTGCTTGAGCACAATATTCCTGGGTTAAACAGGCACAAATATCTTGGAGTTTTTGGTTCACATCATGTGCAGTCCAGCTCACACAGTCATGGCTGCTCTGGCCTGGGGCATCTATGACACAATCTCGGCAGTCCTCAGACTGCTTCTCTTTCAGACAATATATGATGATTCCGCTTATGGCAACTTGTACAATCAAAAGCATAACAGTTTGACCGGTTATGGGTTAGCACAGCCTCCATGCCAGATTTCTTCCTCCGAGTTAGATAGTATGTGTCTATAGAATCAGCATCCCCTTTTCTTTTGGTATCCTATGGATGTAGGGGTTCTGGGAGTGCTGCTACACCCCTTGGCTTGAAGTGGTTTCCATTATATACAGGGTTTACAGTTTGGTTCAATGACTCTCAATACCCTCACTATAAAAATTGTTCCTGCACCCCTGCCTATGGAGCATCTGGTTTTGGGCCAGGGCAAAAGCACGCCAGGCCCAAACTGTTTGTTCCTTCATGGCTTTCGGCGGACACATTCTCCCAGGTCTCTAAAGAACCATCACTCAGCTGCTGAGAGATTTAAAATAAGAAATGCAGATAAGGCATCATATTAGTTTTTATACTGTGCTTGAAAACCTTTCCTTTGTGTGTCAAGAGACCTCTTTAGATCACAGATTTTTTTTTTTTAATTTGCCTTGGGATGGTCTCACTCCATCGACCTTTCAGCTGGAAGCTGAACACGCGAGTCCACTGGCCATGGCCGCTAGCATGGCCAGGTCCTATTACCAACCCTCTCCAACCCACCCCCCTCTGTTTGAATTGGGGTATCCTGATTGGGATCTGGAATGTTAAACCAAAGCTGGGTCAACGGTCTGGCCTCATGCTCCCCCTCTGCACTGTCTAGATAACCTTCATCAGCTGCTCTCCTCGTTGCCCTGCTTCCATGACATGCTTCAAGAGTGGCACGCACTGGTTGTGCCAAAGGTATATTGGTTCCTTCCGTTCCCACAGTTTCCTCTGTCTGGTGTCTCTTCATGAGCTGTTTGAGTGTCAGTGCTGGCGAGGCTTAATTCAAGGGACTGTGAGGAGCCTCCATCTTTAACTCACAGACCTTTTTGAATGGCGTGTCCTCTTTTATATGATGGTTGCACAGTACTTTCTTAGCCAATAGTTTTAGGGACAATGCTTTAAAAGGCCTGGTCTCCTCCCAGGTAAGGAGAAATTTCTGATCAGTGCATAGTGGGATGGAGACCATTGTAAAAAGGGAAGGAGTGAGAGTGAAGACATTTGAACACTTTGTTTGTATTTTATAGTTTATACTTGTTGGAAGGTTACAGTTCATTAAATAACAAAGGCATACGCACCTGTTCCACTGAAAAGAGCCCTATGTGCTTGTATTGGGGGGGGGAGGGTTTATGGAAAGTGGTGTACCCTGAACCAGCTGGCTTCCCTTTGCTTCAAATCTCCTCTTCAATTACACCCGCTTCTACTTCAATTATGCCTTTTAATCCCCACTTAGTTTCTCTGCATTACAGTTGTACTCACCATAAAACAGTTTTCTGTAATTTCTCACTTCTGTCGTCTACTGTCTTGTATTATTTGACATTGTAAAATATCTAGGGGCTTGTACACACTACCCCTTCTGTCAGTGTAACTTATGTCACTCAGGTGTGTGAATAAGCCACCCCTCTGAGCGACATAAGTTACACCAACCTAAGTGTCGGTGTCTACTACCTCTTGTGGAGGTGGTTTTATTATGCCAATGGAAGAACTCTCGCCCATCGACATAAGTGCGTCTTTACCGGATGCATTACAGCAGCGCAGCTATATCAGTGCAGCTATGCCGCTGCAGTACTTCTAGTGTAGACTAGCCTGAGGTGACACATTGTGTAAAAGTAAAATGTAAAGTGTTATATAAGAACAGAGAAAACTTGACTCTTTAGGACTTCTTCAATGTGATGATAAAAAAGGAATTGTTGCTCTGCACAAATACCACCACAAAGTATCACCAAGTATGTAATCCTCCCAATGATTTTGTTACTGTTGTTTTATTTATTTGTTACTATTTCTGATAGGCCAGGACAAAGTGATTAGAAAGATTGGCAAAATAGGGGGAATAAAGCTTCATGAAGCTGGGGAGAGCTTCTGTGTGACAAATACCTGTGCTAAAGCCTGACAATTAACGAAGAATGCATACAGTAGTTTCACTAAAAAGTATTTCAAACAAATGTCAAATTTCCCCTAAAATCGAAGCCAGCTCTCTTATCCCTATACCCTGTTTTTTCATGTTAAACTTTTAGAAGTTAGGATAGTTTGTATTTTAAAACTTTATTTGATGTGATTAAAAATCGTGTGGTTAGCAGAAGATGGTAGTTGTAGATAAAAGAAAGGTCAGGTAAAGAAGGGGGGGGGATGTTTCTTTAGATGACAGTGCCAAACTGGAGATTATCTCTGTCCCTGTCTTTTAAAATTTTGTTTTAATTGTAAAATCCCCCTGTAAATGTGGGGGTGGGGTGGGTTGTTTTTTTAATACAGTATCCCAGAATTTAAAACTTTCTTCACAATTTCCAAAATGATGAGCCTACTAAAAGTCCTATGTCTTGTATTTGTAAAGAGATTTAGAGAAGTTTTTGTCTGATTGGTGTTTCTTCATACTGGGCAATTCATTTAGGCAAAATTTTAAAAACAAGCGAATGCTATTTTTTTCCCAAGTTGGGATAGTCTCTCTTTTAAACATTGTATTGGCATTTTCATTTAATCAGACGCTTCCTCTTTCGGTAGGACAAAATCATAATGTTGGATGAGAGAGGATTGAGGTGGTGCTAGTAGTTACAGTATTAAAGCCTCTATACAATGTAAAGTTTTATATCTGCACAGGGCAATTAATTCTGTGAGGCCGCTTCAGTATGGTGATAAATAAAATGGGGTGGGGGAGTAATTGTTTTGCAGATAGCTCTATAAAATATTGGTACAAATGTAAAGATGTTGATATATTTTCATTATATCACAGGGCTTTTTTTATTAGTCCAAAGGATCTGATGGCGTTTTGCAGCAGTGCCACAGCACAATTCTCTCAATGTCTTTGCTCCCCATCTTACTTTTAGGTGTTTAGTCACTGCTATTCTGTGAGGCTCCAATGTGTGTCTCGTGGCACTAACAAAAGTTGTTGTTGCTTTGGAGGTACTTCTCTAAAATATCACTAGACATATAAAGACCAGAAGATTTGGATTATGGTACAGTGTTCTTCATCTGAGTCAGTTATGACCAGTCTTGCGCCTGTATGTATACCCATTCCTCCTGATGCCTTTGGAAGTATTTATATATTTAGTATTTCTGCCCTTCATGAAAAAGTGACTAGAAAAATAACAGTGGGAATGCAATGCCTGATGAGGTTGGGGAGAGCTTATGTATGATATGCTTTAACATGGGTAAATGCATGACAACTAACAAAGAATGGATACAAAATTTTCATTAAATAAAAATTTCAAACAATCATGAAAATGTCTCCTAAAATCCTGGGCAACTCTTATCCTCATGCCCCATTTTTTCATGTTACCTTCAAAAGTTTGGGTAAGTGTGTGAATGTGGATGTTTGCATCTGTTTCATTTTTTTTTTTAATATATTTTGCTAAATGTGCAAAGTAAGTTAATGCAAAATAAGTATTGCTAAAGCGTTTAAAATACATTGAATCTTAAGGACATTTTATTTGTAGCTACTGCCTCTCAAAGACTTAAAATAGAGGTTTCCTTAATGCTCCATTGTTGTTTTTATTTTATTTATTAAATCCAATATGCTAAATGTGGCATATCTATAAAATAGTATGCTCTTTGGTTTGAATATATGCTTGTTTCGGGAAGTAGGAGATGATAGCAGAGAAATTCCTCATTTTGAATAAGCAAGAGTCACTCCACTATTGGAAGCTGCAGGTCACATGATATTTATAGAGTATATGCAACCAAAAGTAGGGGAAAGGTCAGCAGATCATAACTCTGAGGTAAACGACAGCACTGAGCATTTGTGGAATGTTGGTATTGAGCATGTGCAGTAAAGCTCACAAAAAACACCAGGCCATTCAAACAAACGTGAGTGTAGTATACTGGGGGGAAAAAGGCATCTAGAATGTTTTGACAGGACAGTGTAAAAGTCGATGTGTCAGTGGGTAGCAGATAGTGCAGATAGAGCTGAGGAGAGAAGAGTGGACAAGAGGAGTCCTGAAGAAGGCAGCAGTAGCAAGCAGCGACACCAGAAGGAGTCCTGTGTCAGCAGACAGAGTAAACCTGCCAATTATAATTATAGTATAGTACAGCATAGTATAGTGTTAGTGAGTACGTGTATATGTCTGGGTTAAGAAAGATGTATGAGTGTGTGTTGATAGTGAAAGAAATGTATGAGATTTAAACCATTTAAAAACTGCTGTTAGCAGCCTATGACAGACTGGCCATCTGTAACAGGGTGCAACCACTTAGAATCATTTCAAACAGTAAGGTCATATGGTTTGAGGTGCTCTTTTACTTGTTATATGGGATTTGTGTTTATAACATCAATAAGGGGATTGTTAGTTTGTTAGTGTATTAAGGATTCTTATTATTTGCACCAATAAAAAGGTGCCTTGTTTTGGAAAAGAGTACTGCTTGTCAGTCATTTATTGGAAGGCTGTATCTGTGTCCTCCAGGTATTTCCTAGCTCCCCTGGAGACCCATACCTCAGGAAAACAGATTGGTTAATATTGAATGTTTTTTAGGGAACTCTTGATGAACTCTGGGTGGGACAATAGGTGAGCTTATTCTGGGAGTATCCTAAATCTGTTTTCAAGGTAACAGAGATGGGAGCAAGGGGGGATGATGGTGGTACAGATGTGTGTGTGGAGGAAGTACATACATTGTTAAATCCTGCTGGAAATGAGGGGTTTGTGTGATATTGCTATTCCCTGCAACCTAAACTTCCTTCACAATTGACAAATGATGTCCCTGTGAACTATTTTTACAATTTGTTTGTTTGTGCTTATGTATTCTGAGGAATACATTTGGGTGAGACTTTATTAAAATTAAGAGTTTCTAATACAGCTTAAGCTAAAAGGTGCTAATTTCCAATAAATATAAAAGGTTGCCAAGAAATATGTTATTTTGAATAAATAGAATAAAGGGAAATTGGAATAAAGTTTGGGCATGTAAGACCATCGCGGGGGGGTCTTATCAGTTTTTAAAGACTTGTGTAGAAAGAGGAAAATGTAATCCAGGATTAAACCAAAAATTATTAAATGTACATAAATATGGTAAAAAGTTTGATCAAGAAATCTGTATACATCCCCTATTTGATTGGTATTTTAGCTTTAATTTATATTTTAATATGTGGTGCTGAATAATGTGAAATGTGATGCAGTTTAGTATTCTATGATGTAGAAGTCTGCAAAAATCCTGTGGTTAGAGAAGCACCTTCTTATTGGCTCAGTGGCAAGCTCCCAGAGCAGGCTTTTTTGTCATTTGGCTGGAGACATTCTGTGGGTGTGATGGTCTCTCAGAGGGCCCAGTACTGAGAGTCATTTTGTTACCCTTCTATATACGTGAGACTTGCTGGCAATTGGCTGGGTGCCAGCTCCCTGACACCCTACAGTCTATGGTATGCCCACACCTTGAATACTATGTGCAGGTTTAGTCATCCCATCTCAAAAAAGATATATTAGAATTGGAAGAGGTACAAAGAAGGGCAACAAAAATGCTTAAGAGTATGGAACAGCTTCCATATGAGGAGAGATTAAAAAGACTGGGACTGTTCAGCTTGGAAAAGAGATAACTAATAGGGAATATGATAGAGGTCTACAAAATTGTGACTGGTTTGGAGAAAGTAAATAAGGAAGTGTTATTTACTCCTTCTCATAACACAAGAACTAGGGATCACCCAATGAAATTAATAGGCAGCAGGTTTAAAACAAGCAAAAGGAAGTACTTCACAGAACACACAATTAACCTGTGGAATTTGGTGCCAAGGGATATTATAAAGACTAGAAGTAAACGGGGTTCAAAAAAGAACTAAATAAATTGATGGAGATTAGATCCAGCAATGGCTATTAGCTAAGGTGGTCAGGGATGAAACCCCATGCTCTGGGTGTCGCTAGCCTCTGTTCACTAGAAGCAGGGACTGGACGGCAGGGGATGGATCACTTGATGATTGCCTGTAATGGGCATGTGACACTAGGTGTGTGAACTCACAAGCTTGAATCACAGGGGGAGGGGCACCTACCTGCTTGCCAGCATTTAAATGGGAAGGTGATATTGGGTTATGATGAACCCAGCACAGTAGAGAGCACATAGGTAAACAGACAGTCTGATCTAACTGTGAAGCAGTGCAATATGGGATAGCAGGGGGGGATTGCCAGAAGAAGAGTAGTTATTCTGAATTAGGGATATGTCCATATGAATCTTAGATTGAATTAGAAAAACAACAAGGAGTCTGGTGACACCTTAAAGACTAACAGATTTATTTGGGCATAAGCTTTCGTAGGTAAAAACCTCACTTCTTCGGATGCATAGAGTGAAAGTTACAGATGCAGGCATTATATACTGACACATGGAGAGCAGGGAGTTTCTGAATTTTTTTTGTTCAATGATAGTGACTGTTAAATCTGTAATAGAAGATACTATTCTATTCTAAATCTATTAGAGATTTAAAAGTCACTATCATTGAACAAAAATACTTCAGAAACTCCCTGCTCTCCATGTGTCAGTATATAATGCCTGCATCTGTAACTTTCACTCTATGCATCTGAAGAAGTGAGGTTTTTACCCACGAAAGCTTATGCCCAAATAAATCTGTTAGTCTTTAAGGTGTCACCAGACTCCTTGTTTTTGTAGATACAGACTAACATGGCTACCCCCGAGACTGAATTAGCTAGATCTTCCAAAATGGATTAATTAATGTGGAGTAAAATGTTAGAGAAATTGAGGAGGGGAGAATGTTGTGTGTGGACACAAGGCAGTTTATGGCAAGTCTTCCCCACCCCCCAAGTTAATCTGAAAAAAAAATCCCCATATAGACAAGCTCTAAGTAAAGGGAAGGGAATAAAAGAAATTCTGAGTGTGGGGTGGGGAGCATCCTTTAAATTTAAAATGCTTTAACAGTTTTTCCATGACCCCACATAAAAGACTTACAAGGGTGGGGAGAGGGGGGCATAGTCACTCATATTGCCTATATACCAATGGTAGGAGCCTGGGTAACAAACTAAGAGGAATTAGAATTACTCATTTATGAGTATAACTTTGATCTAGTTGGTATTATTGAAACCTGGTGAGATAATTTGCACTATTGGAATGTTACAATCAATGATTATAACCTCTCTGGGAAGGAGCAAGTGGGCAAAAACTGTGGGGGAGAGGGGAAACTTGGCATCCTATGTCAAAAATAACAGTACTTTGTCCGAGTCACTGATAACTCAGAAGAAAATGATGTTGAATGTGTATGGATCAGTGTCGGAGCAGATCAAGCACAAGATGGGGTACTAGTTGGTGTCTGCTACAGACCACCACATCATAATGGAGAACAGGATGACTGGCTTCTCACACACGTCTAAGTCCTGTGGCTCTAAAGCCTATAAGAGAAGGGAGGTAACTGAGTGAGCTCTCTGCTGGCATCTGCTGGGGAGCAAGGGCAGTGGACTGAGCAAGGCAGTGCCTCATTTGCATATTAACTGCAGCTAGTTTGGGGACATTGGAGTATAATTTGACTACGTTTTGTACTTGGGGTCCATATATTTGAGAGTACCCTGTTGAGAACTCAATTGGGCAAAGCCTGGACAATGACTGAGTATGAGGTCACCCTAATGGAAACTGATGTTTGTCACTGGGAATAGCTCTTTGGGTGATAGAGACTCTGCTGCAGTCCTAAGGCTACTGGTCTCCTTGCACCTGGAAAGCTGAGCTAAGAGGTGTAATTGCTTCATGTCGGTAAAAGTCACCAGAGATTCCAGTTGTCTAGACGCTGGTAAGCAGAGGTGGGAGCCCAGCAGCAGTTCTGGACACCTGAGCAGCTGCCAAAACGCAGCAGCTATTGGATTCACCCCCAGGCCCCAGCCTGTGTCAGAGAGCAGTTGTGTGAACAACACAGGGAGCAGGAATTCACAGCAACCATTTGTGTCAGCCTAGTGACTCTGGTGGGGCCTCCTTCCCCCCCCCCCCCCCCAATAAAGTTAAGAACATAAGAACTGCCATACTAGGTCAGACCAAAAGTCCATCTAGCCCGGTCTTTTGACAGTGGCCAATGCCAGGTGCCCCAGAGGGAATGAACAGAACATGTAATCATCAAGTGATCCACTCCCTGTCTCCCATTCCCAGATTCTGGCAAACAGAGGTTAGAGACACCATCCCTCCCCATCCTGGCTAATAGTCATTGATGGACTATCTGTGATGAGTTGGGTCACAGAAACCCCCTTGGGACTGCCACCTAATGAGCTGAGACTACCTCTGAGCCCATTTTCCCTGGCAGCTTGGGACTTCAGTACCCTGTCTTGTTGAGCCAGACACGCTAGCCTGCTGCAAACACAGACCCAGGTCTGAACTACGTCCCCCACAAGCTGCGGACTTAACTGAAAACAGCTTAAGAAGTGCTCCTGTCTCTAGCACCCAGATACCCAGTTCCCAATGGGCTCCAAACCCTGAATAAATCAGTTTTACTCTGTATAAAGTTTATACAGGGTAAACTCATAGATTGTCCACCCTCTATAACATTGATAGAGAGATATGCACAGCTGTTTACTCCCCCAGGAATTAATCAATTAATAAGCAAAAAGTGATTTTATTAAGTATAAAAAGTAGGATTTAAGTGGTTCCAAGTAATAACAGTAAGAACAAAGTAAATTACCAAGCAAAATAAAATAAAAACACACCAGGCTAAGCCTAATATAGTAAGAAACTGATTACAGATAAATCTCATCCTCAGAGATGTTCCAATAAGCTTCTTTCACAGACTAGACTCCTTTCTAGTCTGAGCCCAATCCTTTCCCCTGGTACAGTCCTTGTTTCAGCTCAGGTGGTAGCTAGGGGATTTCTCATGACTGCAGCCCCCTTTGTTCTGTTCCACCCCCCTTTTATAGCTTTGGCTAATGGAAAAGCCCCAGGTTTAAGATGGATTCCGGTACCAGGTGACATGTTCACATGGCCTGAGACCCCAACCATTGATTCTTCCCAGCCTGACTCACAAGAAGGCTTGCAAGTAAACAGAGCCATCTACAGTTAATTGTCCTAGTTGATGGGAGCCATCAAGATTCTAAACCATCATTAATGGCCCACACTTTGCATAACTACAAAAGGATCTCAGTTATATTTCATATTTCTAGTTTCAGATACAAGAATGATACATTCATACAAATAGGATGAACACACTCAGTAGATTATAAGCTTTGTAATGATACCTTACAAGAGATCTTTTGCATAAAGCATATTCCAGTTACATTATATTCACACTTATTAGCATATTTTCATAAAATCATATGGAGTGCAGCATCACACTATCCTCCATGAATTTATCTAATTCTTTTTCGAATTTCATTTGTTTAAATCTCTGTGCTTGCAAATAGGAACAGATATGCCTGGCAAAGGCACCCGAGTGATTTAGAGGTTCCTAGATTACTGGGTGGGGGCTTGAGACAAAATTGAAGAGAATCCCCTGAAATAAGGACCTGGCCCCTGCTGGTGTGTTGGCAGAAGAGTTACACACCTATCTACAATGTGTAGGGGGGAAAAATCCTGTGTGATCATGGGAGATTTCAGTTTGAGTGACATATTCTGTAGGTCTCATGCTGCCAGTACTAAAACACAGTGTTTAATTTGTAATGAAAGAGGTGCCGGGGCTCAGGCAATATTTTTACATTCATAACTGATGCAGCAAGTCCAGGGGTGCTGGAGCTATGAACTGCCAGCAGAGGTGCCAAGGCTCAGCCCTGGCAAGCCATGGCAAAAATTAAGTACTGCTAAAACATCCCTGGGAATTTCTAAATGTAATAGATGGCAATTTCCTAACCAAAATAGTGTTGTAACCAACATAGGGGATTTTTTTTTTATCAGACCTTGTTTTAACTGATAAAGAGAAACTGATCACAGAACTAAAAGTTAATGGAAACTTAGGCACCAGTGATCATGGCTTGATCACATTTATAATGCGGAAGCAGAATAAAATCCAGACCAGTGAGATGTATACTTGGTACTTTAATAGGGCCAATTTTGCAAAGCTGAAAACAATTATGAGCCAAATCAGCTGGGAGGAAGAATGTAATCAGAAAAATGAATGATATTTGCAAATCATTTAAAAACATCTTACTAGGTGCCCAAAAAGCCACAATCCTGCAATCAAGGCAGAAGGCCACACTGGTTAAAAAAACAACTTGGTTTAATGGGGAAGTGAAGGCAGCTTCAAAAAATTATAGATACATAGATAGATAGATATAAAACAAATGGAGGAAAGAGGAAGTTGATAGTCATACATAGAAAGCAGAAGTTAGGAATTCTAAAAAAATAAAAAAGGAAGTCAAGGGACACAAGGAGAAATCTAGAGTCATTAGAGTCAAGAAGGAGCTTTTAAAAAAATATATTAGAAACAAAAAGAATCATGAGAAAGGTATTGGTGCATTACTAGATGGAAATGATAGAATTATCAATAATAATTCAGAAAAAGCAGATATGTTCAATAAATATTTTCTGTTCTGTATTTGAGGGGGAAAAATCATCATATGGTGGTGACAACACATTTTTCATTCCACTAGTATCTCTGGAGGACATTAAACAGAAGCTACTAAAGTGATACATTTTTAAATCAGCAGGACCAGGTAACTTGCACCCAAGAGTTTTAGATGAGATGGCCGAGAAGCTCACTGGACTTTTAATGTTGATTTTCAATAAGTCTTGGAGCACTGGGGAAGTTCCAGAAGGCTGACAGATGGCCAAGATTGCACCAATTTTTAAAAGGGGGTAAACAGGATGACCTGGGTAATTATAGATCTGTCATCCTAACTATGATCCTGGGCAAGATAATGGAGCAGCTGATAAGCGACTCAATTAATAAAGATCTAAAGGAGGGTAATGTAATTAATGCAAATCAACATGAGTTTATGGTAAATAAATCCTGTCAAACTAACGTGATATCTTTTTGTGATGAAAATACAAGTTTGGTTGGTCAACATAAGAGCAGCCATACTGCATCAGACCAAAGGTCCATCTGGCCCAGTATCCTGTCTTCTGACAGTGGCCAATGCCAGGTGCCTCAGAGAGAATGAACAGAACAGGTAATCATCAAGTGATCCATCCCCTGTCATCCATTCCCAGCTTTTGGCAAACAGTAATAGGTAATAGTGTTGACACAATATACTTAGAAACCTTAAATGGTATTACATCATTCTTTGGGAGAAGTAGCACCTAATCATTGTTTGCAAATGAAGGCCTCTATCTAGAAATAATTTAAACAAGCCTTTAATTTGATGTAGTACAAGTATTCCCATTCATACCAATGCTGTGTGTTCTAGGTAGTCAAATACATATATCCTGTGTTGCCAACTCTCATGATTTTATCATGGCAATGGCAATGTTTGGTATTTAGCTGAAGTCACAAGCTGCTGGAATCAAGGGATTCATTGATAATTGCAGCTTTCATTAAAAGGACTCTAGCCTTCCTGGTTAAGGAAAGAAGCTGGACAATATGAAGCTAATATATCCTATAGATGCAAAAATGCAAACAAATAGAACCCAAATGTATTTCTTTTAAAAAATATCATATTTTAGTGCACGACTGATGATTTTTGAATTCTTGGGATTGTCTAATACTGTAAATAAGTTTAGTAAAAATACTGTAGAATGTGGCTTTTCAGATGGATTTCACAGAAGAAAGTACTCCTAATGAAAATTTGGGAAGTCATTTCTATGCACACGTGGGGACATGTCAAAGCACTAAGGCACTGGATAGAAGGGCAAAACAGGAATTAAGGAAAGCAGTGCTCATTGGTGCATCAAATTAAACTGCAGACATTTTGACAGCAGCCCCTGAAATCTATAAGTCTTAATAACATCTGATCACAAAGAATACATTAGTGCAATAGGATAAAAATACTGAAAATTTAGAAATAAAAACTGCAAGTTACAAAATCATAAGAAAACCGAGGAAGTGATAGACTAGAAAAGTAAGATAGTTTGCTTAAGCTACTAACATCAATTAATATAGTAAGTAATATAGTAAGCTATTAATAAAGTATAAGATGGGTTGCTTAAGACACTACGGTCACTTAATATTTCCCAAGATGATTTGCTATTTAAAACATAAATGAAGTAGCACAATGCCATCTATCTGTACAATGTTAACCAAAATAATTTTGGACTGCTAGGAACAAACAACATTTTCAAAAAACAGCCAGTAAAAGAAGTAAAACTACAAGAAAGGGAGTCCAGTTTGGGCAATAAGATAAATCTGTGAGCAGCTATGAGGTTACAGGCCTCTGCCTGTTACAGCTAAGAACATTGATAAGAAATTCTTTGAACATCTAAAACACATATGGAAATTATGAATTGTTCTGGATGGTGTGTGCCTGTGTGACACAGCACCTTTAATACCACCTAGGGAGGGGTTCTGAGATCATTTCCCCTTCCTTCACCACATCTTCTGCACCTTGTTGCTTTTCTTCTTCTCCTGCCCCTGCTCACATTCTGGCCATCCCTCCCTTTGGGTTTCCCCTTCTGCCTCTGCCTCCCTGTAACACACTTTGATTGCGGGAGTCTGGTGGTAGCAAGGGCAGAGTGAGGGCAGCGGCTTCCACAGCTGTTACTGCTCCGCAGATCCGGGGCTGAACTTCCCGGGTCAGACGTTGCCACCGCCTCTATTGTGAGCTGGGAGCCCGGGCTGAGCTGCTGCTGCTCCCCAGCGGGGTGTGTGCGGGGAGAGCCCTTCCCTAGCGCCCCTCTGTGCCCAGCCGGGAGGGACTTTCTCCGGGGCTGGAATCAGCCCCTGGGGCAGCCCCGAGCTCTGCCGACACCAGCTCCTGAGCCGGAGCATGTGTACACCTGCAGGTGAGGGGAGAGACGCCGGGGAAAAGGGCTGGGGCCGGGCAGGAAAGTGACTCTGCACCAACGGCCCCTTCTCGCCCCAGCTCTGCTCCCGGGGGGGCGGGGGTCTGCGAATTCCAGAGCTGCTGCCCTCCCTGACCCCCCCGGCTCTGCTCCCCTGAGCGCCTGCAGGAGGCGAGCCAGCTCCGGGAGAGCGAACGCCCCGGGCCGGGCTAGGGACCGAGTCTCCCAGCCCGAGGGGAGGGAAGAGGGGGTGAGATGGAGACGGGGGAGAGACTAGCAGGAGCAATCAGTGGGGAGGGAGGTTCCCGGCTCCTAGCCCTGCCCAGCCCCTTTCCCTGCAGCACCCCGGGGCAGACTTTCCTGGGAACGGTTGTGCACCTAGAAAGTCACAGGAAACAACACTGTGGGTCACAAAGCCTGAGTTAAGTGCCCAGGCTCCCTGTACAGTGACTGGGCAGAGAAAGGGGTCTAACAATGGCTGGGATCCACAAAAGGCAGCAGGCTGGGTGCGGGGGAGCTGCTGAAGGCAACCAGTGGGAGATGCTAATGATGGGTGTGTCCTAAGCCCACCCTGGGAGGCACCCATCTCTGTTTGTGAACTGCAGCCAGGACCCCTCTCCTCTAAGCAGGCAGTTTAGTGCCTGAAGTGTTTCTTGTGAGAATCAGTTCAGCACCTGCTGAACTCTGCATAGAGTGACCAGGGGCAGGCAGAGGAGCAGGAGCTCTCCTCACCCCAGTGGGTAGGGTACTCCCCTGGGATGTGGGAGCCCCCACTTCAATCTCCCCTCTTACTGATGAGGCAAAGTGGTCTGACCAGGGATCTGTCACCTCTTAGGTGGGTGTCCTACCAGCCAGGCTATGGGATGGTCTGTTCGCGAATCTCTCCTGCTGAAGTTGTTCCACTTTGCACAAGTAATTAAATATTAATTGGGCCCACAAGCAAATAGGATTCACACTCTGGTCTAGTGGTGAGGGCACCTACCAGTGAGATGGCAGAGATCAGGCAGGTGGGAGAAGTGGACAGACATCTCCTCCATGCTGAGTGAGAACCTTAACCACTGGGGAGCAGGTTATACGGGACCGCCTGCTCCTTTCCTATCCTCCCCTTCCCCTCATCACTTAGCATGTGCTAGGCAGCTAGTGAGCACACCTGCCAGACCTGGCCCCTGCTATGAGCCAAGTGAAAGAATTTCTATATTCTCCCAGTTTGTGGGTCATACAGGGGATTAGCCATGAGATGGGTATCCAGACTCCTAGAGTGAGGTAGCCATCCACATGCTCAGAGGCAGAACTTTAGGGATGCGGGAATTTCTACAGCAAAAGTTTAGGCACCAAGTATGTTTAGGTGCTTACAGGGTTAGGTGGCAGCCATCAGGGCATTTGTGGATTGCAGCATCACCTAAAACTCTTGGTGGATTTGGGCCAAAGTTATTAGGTGGACCCCAGGTCTGATCAAGTCTGGCAATTCCTGTGTTCATCTCTAGGTGACAGGTCTCTGTCCTCAGTGAATTTATTTTAGGAACTTTAAAGAAGAATCACTCAGTCTGTTTTTGAGAAGACACTGGATGGTGTGTGTATGTTTTTGGGGGGTGGATTAGAATTAAATTTTCAACAGCTCTAGCTCATTGTGTTTTGGCTAGAAACTGCATAGCAAAGAGATGGAATTCCTTGGTCAGACACATGTCTGTAGTCTGGAAAAACCTATTTTGATGTAGCTGTGTTACAGGGGTTCACTGTGTGTGCACACTGATTCCATTTGATAAGATTTGTTTACTCACTTCACATCTGATCTCGTGAATACTTACACATTTGTTCGTCATTGGCCATGTGAGTGGTCCCATTAACTTCATTTAATCTCTGTTACCAAGGATTTAATAATGTCTCTGTGGGTTTAGTCCTAGTGGCAGGGACGGCGTCTGCACTGTAATTAAATGATTAGGCCAAGATCTGTAACTACAGGAGCCTAAAGTTAATTTTGTAAATACATATTCAGGCACTAGAATAAATGGTATGATGATGAGCAGTGTTGGGCACTCAGAACTGAACCCCAGTGTTGCAGGCTCAGCATTTTGGAAGCACAGGCCACTGATTGAAAGACCTGACTGTGGATTTGGGAACTAACTCTTGTTGCCAGTTCTGAAAATCTTGGGCTAAAGCATTTCCCCACATTGCAGAATCTAGAGTGTCTGTCTGCAGGGAAAGAACCCAGGGCAAAACAAGATGTGAAATAGACTGAAGCCCCTTCTGAAACTGCCTCAGTTTTCCTTCCCGCTGACAGGCTGCAGAATCGTGTCCCAGTCCAGTTTATCCCACACTCCTGAGGAACAGGGAAGGGCCATGTCTGCAGCGGAGCCAGTGACCTTCGAGGAGGTAGCTGTGTATTTCTCCGAGGAGGAATGGGCTCTGCTGGACCCGGGTCAGAGAGCCCTCTACAGAGATGTGATGCAGGAGAATTATGAGCCCATGACCTCGCTGGGTAAGGATTCCTGTTCCCTCAGGTGTTGGAAGCTCTGTGTGTGTCTACACTACGAAATTAGGTCGAATTTATAAAAGCCAGTTTTATAGAAATCATTTTTATACAGTCGATTGTGAGTGTCCCCACATAAAATGCTCTAAGTGCATTAAGTCGGCGGACCGCGTCCACAGTACCAAGGCTAGCGTCGACTTCCGGAGCGTTGCACTGTGGGTAGCTATCCCACAGTTCCTGCAGTCTCCGCTGCCCATTGGAATTATGGGTTGAGATCCCAATGCCTGATGAAGCAAAAACAGTGTCGCGGGGGATTCTGGGTACATGTCTTCAGCTCCCCCCCCCCCCCATGACATACCACGGCAAGCATGGAGCCCGCTCAGCTCAGCTCACCGTCACCATATGTCATCTGGGTGCCGGCAGACGTGGTACTGCATTGGTACACAGCAGCAGCTAATTGCCTTTTGGCAGTAGACGGTGCAGTATGACTGGTAGCCATCATCGGCTATCTGGGTGCTGGCAGACGTGGGACTGCATTGCTATACAGCAGCAGCTCCTTGCCTTTTGGCAGTAGATGTTGTATTACAATTGGTATCCATCATCATCGTACTCCTGTGAGTTTGGTCAGAGGCGCCTGAGCAGACATGTTTTGTCTCCTGGAGACTCAGTCCTGCTGGCAGTCCTATTGCACCATCTTGATGATGATGGCTAGCAGTCGTAATGCACCATTTTCTGCCAAGCACCCAGAAGATGCTGATGGCTATCAGTCATGCTGCACCGTCTGCTGCCAGCATAAGATGTAAAAGATAGATGGACCAGATTTGTTCTGTATTCATTTGCTTCCCCCCTCCCTCCGTGAAATCAACGGCCTGCTAAACCCATGGTTTTGAGTTCATTCTTTGGGGGAGCCATTCTGTGTGACAGTTGTTTGTGTTTCTCCCTGATGCACAGCCACCTTTGTTGATTTTAAATTCCCTGTAAGCCATGTCGTCACTCGCCCCTCCCTCCCTCCATCAGACAATAGTTTCGCGCCTTTTTTCAGCCCAGACGCCCTAGCACGGGGATCATGGAGCCCGCTCAGATCACCGCGGCAATTAGCACTATGAATACCACGCGCATTGTCCTGGAGTATATGCAGGGCCAGAACATGCCAAAGCAAAACCAGGCGAGGAGGCGATTGCAGTGCGACGATGAGAGTGATGAAGAAATTGACATGGACATAGACCTCTGACAAAGTATGGGCTCCAGCAATGTGCAAATCATGGTGTTACTGGGGCAGGTTCATGCCATGGAATGCCGATTCTGGGCCAGGGAAACAAGCACAGACTGGTGGGACCGCATCGTGTTGCAGGTGTGGGACAATTCCCAGTGGCTGCGAAACTTTCGCATGCGTAAGGGCACTTTCATGGAACTTTGTGACTTGCTTTCCCCTGCCCTGAAGCGCAAGAATACTAGGATGAGAGCAGCCCTCACAGTTGAGAAGCGAGTGGCGATAACCCTGTGGAAGCTTGACCGGCCAGTCGGGAATCAGTTTGGAGTGGGCAAATCTACTGTGGGGGCTGCTGTGATCCAAGTAGCCAATGCAATCAAAGACATGCTGATATCAAGGGTAGTGACTCTGGGAAACGTGCAGGTCATAGTGGATGGCTTTGCTGCAATGGGATTCCCTAACTGTGGTAGGGCGATAGACGGAACCCATATCCCTATCTTGTCACTGGAGCACCAAGCCACCGAGTACATAAACCAAAAAGGATACTTTTCAATGCTGCTGCAAGCCCTGGTGGATCACAAGGGACGTTTCACTAACATCAACGTGGGATGGCCGGGAAAGGTACATGATGCTTGCATCATCAGGAACTCTGGTCTGTTTCAAAAGTTGGAGGAAGGGACTTTCTTCCCAGATCAGAAAATAACTGTTGGGGATGTTGAAATGCCTGTAGTTATCCTTGGGGACCCAGCCTACCCCTCAATGCAATGGCTCATAAAGCCGTACACAGACAGCCTGGACAGTAGTCAGGACCTGTTCAACTATAAGCTGAGCAAGTGCAGAAGGTGGTAGAATGTGCATTTGGACATTTAAAAGCCCGCTGGCACAGTTTACTGACTCGGGTAGACCTCAGCGAAACCAATATCCCCATTGTTATTGCTGCTTGCTGTGCACTCCACAATATCTGTGAGAGTAAGGGGGAGACATTTATGGCGGGGTGGGAGGTTGAGGCAAATCGCCTGGCCGCTGATTACTCGCAGCCAGACTCCAGGGCGGTTAGAAGAGTACAGGAGGGCGCGGTGCGCATCAGAGAAGCTTTGAAAACCAGTTTCGTGACTGGCCAGGCTACCGTGTGAAAGTTCTGTTTGTTTCTCCTTGATGAACCCACCCCCCCTTGGTTCACTCTACTTCCCTGTAAGCTAGCCACCCTTCTCTCCCCCCTTCGAGCACCGCTTGCAGAGGCAATATAGTCATTGTTACTTCACATTCATGCATTCTTTATTAATTCATCACACAACTAGGGGGATAACTGCCATGGTAGCCCGGGAGGGGTGAGGGAGGAGTGAAGGACAAGGACACACTGCAGTTTAAAACTTTAAAACTTTAACTCTTATTGAAGGCCAGCCTTCTGATGCTTGGGCAATCATCTGGGGTGGAGTGGCTGGGCCCCCCACTGCGTTCTTGGGCATCTGGGTGAGGAGGCTATGGAACTTTGGGGAGGAGGGCTGTTGGTTACACAGGGGCTGTAGCAGCGGTCTCTGCTCCTGCTGCCTTTCCTGCAGCTCAACCATACGCTGGAGCATATCAGTTTGATACTCCAGCAGCCGGAGCATCGACTCTTGCCTTCTGTCAGCAAGCTGATGCCACCTATCCTCTTCAGCCCGCCACTTGCTCTCTTCATCCCGCGATTCAGCCCGCCACCTCTCCTCTTGTTCATATTGTGCTTTTCTGCACTCTGACATTGACTGCCTCTACGCATTCTGCTGTGCTCTTTCAGTGTGGGAGGACATCTGGAGCTCCGAGAACATATCATCCCGAGTCCGTTGTTTTCTCCTTCTAATCTTCACTAGCCTCTGCGAAGGAGAAACATTTGCTGCTGGTGGAGGACAAGGGAGAGGTGGTTAAAAAAGACACATTTTAGAGAACAATGGGTACACTCTTTCACATTAAATGTTGCTGTTCACATTACACAGCACATGTGCTTTTGTTACAAGGTCGCATTTTTCCTCTTATATTGAGGGCCTGCTGGTTTGGTGTGAGAGATCACTCACGCAGTGCCAGGCAACAGAATTCGGCTTGCAGGCAGCCATGATAAGCCACAGTCTTTTGGCTTTTTTAACCTTCATAACATGTGGGAATGGTTTCAAACAGCAGCGCCCTCATTTCCCATACCAAGCACCCATTGGGTTGGCCATTTAAAATGGGTTTGCAATGTAAAAGGAGGGGCTGTGGTTTCCGGGTTAACATGCAGCACAAACCCAACTAACCCGCCTTCCCCCCCCCCCATTCTCTGGGATGATCATTTCACCCCTCCCCCCCACCGTGTGGCTAACAGCGGGGAATATTTCTATTCAGCCGAGTAGGAACGGGCACCTCTGAATGTCCCCTTAATAAAATCACCCCGTTTCAACCAGGTGACCGTGAATGATATCTCTCTTTGTTATCCTCAGGAGAGTGATAAGGAATGGATGTTGTCTGCATGCCAGCAAACACCGGGACCATACGCTGCCATGCTTTGTTATGCAATGATTCCAGACTACGTGCTACTGGCCTGGCGTGGTAAAGTGTCCTACCATGGCGGACGGGATAAGGCAGCCCTCCCCAGAAACCTTTTGCAAAGGCTTTGGGAGTACATCAAGGAGAGCTTTCTGGAGATGTCCCTGGAGGATTTCCGCTCCATCCCCATATATGTTAACAGACTTTTCCAGTAGCTGTACTGGTCACGATTGCCAGGGCAAATTAATCATTAATCATTAAACACACTTGTTTGAGTTCGGGGGTTACTGGTTCCAGGTCCAGGGTGATAAACATATCCTGGCTGTTGGGGAAACCGGTTTCTCCACTTCCTTGCTGTGAGCTATCTTCATCATCATCTTCCTTGTACCCTGAACCCGCTTCCCTGTTGCGTGCTTCTCCATTGATGGAGTCAAAGCACACGGTTGGGGTAGTGGTGGCTGCACCCCCTAGCATGGCATGCAGCTCCGCGGAGAAGCGGCATGTTTGCGGCTCTGCCCCGGACCTTCCGTTTGCCTCTCTGGCTTTGTGGTAGGCTTGCCTTAGCTCCTTAATTTTCACGCGGCACTGCTGTGTCCCCCTGTTATGGCTTTGTCCTTCGTGGCCTTTGAGACTTTTTCTAATATTTTGCCATTTCGTTTACTGCTACGGAGTTCAGCTAGCACTGATTCGTCTCCCCATGTGGCGAGCAGATCCCGTACCTCCCGTTCGGTCCATGCTGGAGCTCTTTTGCGATCCTGGGACTCCATAATGGTTACCTGTGCTGATGAGCTCTGTGTGATCACCTGTGCTCTCCACGCTGGGCAAACAGGAAATGAAATTCAAAAGTTCACGGGGCTTTTCCTGTCTACCTGGTCAGTACATCTGAGTTGAGAGTGCTGTCCAGAGCAGTCACAATGAAGCACTGTGGGATAGCTCCCGGAGACCAATAACATCGAATTCCGTCCACACTACCCCAAATCTGACCCAGAAAGGCCGATTTCAGCGCTAATCCCCTCGTCGGAGGTGGAGTAAAGAAACCGGTTTAAACGGCCCTTTAAGTCGAAAAAAGGGCTTCATCGTGTGGACGTGTCCAGGCTTAATTCGATTTAACGCTGCTAAATTCGACCTAAACTCGTAGTGTAGACCAGGCCTGTGTGTGTGTATGTGTCTGAAGCATTGGGATCAGATTCTGTGCAGGGTTATTCACTGGTCCCCCAGATTTGAAGGGGATCAACCCCACTAGTCCCCTGACCCTGTGTGTGAGACACTGTCCCACAGGGTCATAATGATGCTGCTACTCTTCCCATAGCCAAGGGAAGATGAACAAACTCTCCCCTGCACTTCCCAGGGCAAGTCCTAGCCTATGTTGTCTATGACCCCGCTGCCGTCTCCGAAATGGACAAATGTCTCATGCCTGGCTCTGCCTAAATCACTAGTGGTCAAATGTGCTTCCCCTCCATCTTGCCCATGTTCTACCTCGGCCAGCTGTGTTAGCAGGACACCCCATATGTTCCAGATTCTCTTCAGTGTCCTTTCCTGGCTGTGGCTGATCTCTGTGAAGTGCTGGTTCCTCACAATGTGAGGGGCTGGGGCTGAGAGAGGGTTCATGGGGTACTTTGTGGTCCAGGAAAACTCTGTGGGGTAGATCACTACAGTAGAAAAGAGAGGAGGGCTGGTCTTTGGTCCACGCACTGCACTGGGACTCAGGACTCTGTGATGGCAGAGCAGGTCTCCTGGGTGATGGGGAAGGGTTGACTGACCATTGATCAGTATGAAGATGGTGGCCTACTGCTAGTGGCCCCATGAGTGGCCCTACTGTGGCCCCATGATTGGAGGCTCTTTGCTCTGCACTGTAGGCAGGAGTGTAGTGATTTTCTACATTGCACCTTCAATGCATGGTAGCAGGGTCCACATGGCCAGTCAATACCCAAAGGCTAATGTGCTGTGCATTCACCCTCTGGCTTGCCAGGCATTAACTGACCATGTAGACAAGCCCTCTGTAATATCTCTGGCTTGCGTTCTGGAGGAATATGGATATAGGTGTTGGGGGCAGAGTGGGAATAGGAGGGGAGGGAATAACTGGCAGTGATAGAGTTGTATCCTAGTGAGCAACTCTTCTCAGCTCCCCAGGGGAATGTTAGGGCATTCTCTAGGCAGAGTGGATGAACCCCTAGGCAGAGTGGAACACCAGTGCATCACGGGATCTTGTATGATTTATAGCCCAGTAGAGTGGGGGAAGGGAGAAGGATCCCCTCTGGGTTTTGTTAGAGTGGGGGAGGGATAGGTTAGTGGTTTGAGCATTGGCCTGCTAAACCCAGGGTTGTGAGTTCAATCCTTGAGGGGGCCATTTAGGGATCTGGGGCAAAAATCTGTCTCAGGATTGGCCCTGCTTTGAGCAGGGGGGTTGTCATAACTATAAAGGGAAGGGTAATAGCTGTCCTGTGTACAGTACTATAAAATCCCTCCTGGCCAGAGACTCCAAAATCCTTTTCCCTGTAAAGGGTTAAGAAGCTCAGGTAACCTGGCTGGCATCTGACCTAAAGGACCAATAAGGGGACAAGATACTTTCAAATCTTGGGCGGGGGGGGGAAGACTTTTGTTTGTGCTCTTTGTTTTGGGTAAGGTGTTCGCTCTCAGGACTGAGAGGGATCAGACATCAATCCAGGTTCTTCACATCTTTCTAAACAAGTCTCTCCTATTTCAAACTTGTAAGTAAAAAGCCAGGCAAGGCGTGTTAGTTTTCCTTTGTTTTCTCAACTTGTAAATGTACCTTTTACTAAAGTGTTTATCTTTGTTTGCTGTACTTTGAACCTAAGACTAGAGGGGAGTCCTCTGAGCTCTTTAAGTTTGATTACCCTGTAAGGTTATTTCCATACTGATTTTACAGAGATAATTTTTACCTTTTTCTTTAATTAAAAACCTTCTTTTTAAGAACCTGATTGATTTTTCCTTGTTTTAGATCCAAGGGGTTTGGATCTGTATTCACCAGGGAATTGGTGAAGGTTTTTCAAGGCTTCCCAGGGAGGGAATCCATTGGAAATGGTGGCAGTGGGACCAGAGCTAAGCTGGTAGTTAAGCTTAGAAGTTTTCATGCAGGCCCCTACATTTGTACCCTAAAGTTCAAAGTGGGGATACAGCCTTGACATGGTGGCAGTTGTGGGATCATTTTAAACCCAAAAGCCAGTGAGATATTTTTTTTTCCTTCTAGCTGCTTGAAAAGCAGAGCTGGAGATAGATGCATATCTTATCTCTCCTTGCCTGAAGGCAGAGGTGTTAAGTTTTTTTAACAAGGTCCTTTGTTAAGAGAAGTGTTCAAATAAGCAAACAAAAGACAGGGTAAAGGGAATTTACAAGCTGAATTGGTTTTTTTCTTTTTACATCCTCAGGAATAGCTAGTTAGAAAGTCTCTGTTAACTCAGCAGCAGCCAGAGCTGAGAGCTTTCCAGTTTCAGTCAACTGCAGAGGGGGTGACCCAGCACAAGAAAACAGGAAAATGACTACCAAAGAAGTAGCTAAAAAAATAGAACTGGCCAAACTAGAAGCAGAAGAAAATGAAAGAAAACATCAGAGACTGCTTCAATTAACAAAACTCGAGACAGAGCAGAGAGGAAGAGAAGAAAAAGCCAAAAAGGAGGCCCACAAGAGAGAGATGGAGCTGAAAGAAAAAGAGATGGAGGAGAGAGAAAAAGAAAGGAAGCATGAACTGGAAGTAGCAAAGGCTAAGCAGGATGCACCAGCCAATCCTAACAACCCCCCTCCAGGTACCGCTTCCCATCCCAGAAAATTCCCCACCTACAAGGCAGGCGATGATACTGAGGCCTTCTTAGAAAAATTTGAAAGGGCCTGCCTTGGATACAGCATCGCTGCAGACCAGTACATGGTAGAGCTGAGGCCGCAGCTCAGTGGACCCTTAGCAGAGGTGGCGGCTGAAATGCCTAAGGAACACATGAACAGTTATGAACTTTTTAAAAACAAGGCCAGACTCAGAATGGGGCTAACACCCGAGCATGCCCGTCGGCGGTTCAGAGCCCTCAAGTGGAAACCCGATGTGTCATTTACCCGTCATGCCTACCACATTGACAAAAATTGTGATGCCTGGGTGTCAGGAGCAAATGTTAAATCTCTGAAAGATCTGGTTTCCCTAGTAAAAATGGAGCAGTTTTTAGAGGGTGTTCCTGAGGAAATAAAAAGGTACATCCTAGATAGGAAGCCCAAAACTGTAACTGAGGCGGGGGAGATTGGAGCCAAATGGGTGGAGGTGGCAGAAAAGAAAAAAACTAGTAGCAGTTGGAGCGAATATCAGAAGGGGCAAGCCGAAACAAAACCTTACCACCGGGGACAACCCAAGGCCCCACCCACATCCCAAGGGAAACCCCAGACGCCTTCTCACTCCACCACACCAGTCTCCACCAACCAACATTGCCCCGGTGATACCTTAGCAGGGCGATGTTTTAAATGTAATGAACTGGGACATATAAAGGCTCACTGCCCCAAGAACCCCAACCGATTACAGTTCATTACACCCCAATCACACCAAAGATCCCCAGACCCAGATGCCTCTCTCATACCCTCGGAGCAAAGGGAAACCTTGAGAGTGGGCGGAAAGAAGGTTATCGCTTGGAGGGACACTGGGGCACAAGTGTCAACGATCCACCAATCCCTAGTGGACCCCAAACTCATCAACCCGGAGGCTACAGTGACAATTCAACCCTTCGTGTCACAGTCTGTAACCTTGCCTACAGCCACGTTGCATGTCCAGTACAAGGGCTGGTCAGGAATGTGGACTTTTGCAGTCTATGACAATTATCCCATTCCCATGCTGCTGGGGGAAGACTTGGCCAACCATGTGAAGCTAGCCAAGAGGGTGGGAATAGTCACCCGCAGCCAGGCTAAGCAAGCTTTCACCCCCATCCCTGTTCCTGAGCCGTCCACCAGGGCCCCGTCTGTGTTACCAGAGACCCAAACAACGGTGGTGGAACCGGATCCCCTGCCAACAACTGCAACAGCCGTAGTGGATCCAATCCCAGAGACCCAGCCAAAACCAGTCCCAGAACCGGAACTGGCAACGCAACCAGCACCAGAACCATTGCCAGCACTGAGTCCAGCGCTTGAAAACCCATCTACAACTCCAATGCCAGAGGGCACCAGCGAGCCTGACCTGGCAGAAGCAGCAGATAACCCTAGCCAAGAGGCTCAGCCAGAGCCTGAGATACCACATAGTGCACCAGCGGTCAGCGGTTCACAGTCAATGGAAACAGCCCCAACACCTGCATTGCTTCCAGAGGGACCAAGCCCCAGTCCACAGTCCAAGGAGGAACTGATGTCTCCAGCATCAAGGGAACACTTCCAGGCCGAGCAGGAAGCAGATGACAGCCTTCAGAAAGCTTGGGCGGCGGCGCGGAGCACCCCACCGCCTCTCAGCTCTTCTAACCGATCCCGGTTTGTTGTAGAACAAGGACTTTTATACAAGGAGACTCTTTCTGGTGGGCACCAGGAAGACTGGCATCCTCAAAGACAGTTGGTAGTTCCCACTAAGTATCGGGTAAAGCTCTTGAGCTTAGCCCATGATCATCCCAGTGGCCATTCTGGGGTGAACAGAACCAAAGACCGGTTGGGGAAGTCTTTCCACTGGGAGGGAATGGGCAAGGATGTTGCTAATTATGTCCGGTCTTGTGAGGTGTGCCAACGAGTGGGAAAGCCCCAAGACCAGGTTAAGGCCCCTCTCCAGCCACTACCCATAATTGAGGTCCCATTTCAGCGCGTAGCTGTGGATATTCTTATTCTGGGTCCTTTCCCAAAGAAGACACCCAGAGGAAAGCAGTACGTACTGACTTTCATGGATTTTGCTACCCGATGGCCGGAAGCAGTACTCTTAAGCAACACCAGGGCTAAAAGTGTGTGCCAAGCATTAACAGACATTTTTGCCAGGGTAGGTTGGCCCTCCGACATCCTTACAGATTCGGGAACTAATTTCCTGGCAGGGACCATGGAAAACCTGTGGGAAGCTCATGGGGTGAATCACTTGGTTGCCACCCCTTACCACCATGAAACCAATGGCCTGGTGGAGAGGTTTAATGGAACTTTGGGGGCCATGATACGTAAATTCGTAAATGAACACTCCAATGATTGGGACCTAGTGTTGCAGCAGTTGCTTTTTGCCTACAGGGCTGTACCACATCCCAGTTTAGGGTTTTCACCATTTGAACTTGTGTATGGCCGCGAGGTTAAGGGGCCATTACAGTTGGTGAAGCAGCAATGGGAGGGGTTTACGCCTTCTTCAGGAACTAACATTCTAGACTTTGTAAGCAACCTACAAAGCACCCTTTAGCCCTTGCTAAAGAAAACCTAAAGGATGCTCAGAAAGAGCAAAAGGCCTGGTATGATAAACATTCCAGAGAACGGTCCTTCAAAGTAGAAAACCAAGTCATGGTCTTAAAGGCGCTCCAGGCCCATAAAATGGAAGCGTCGTGGGAAGGACCCTTCACGGTCCAGGAGCGCCTAGGAGCTGTTAACTATCTCATAGCCTCCCCCACCTCCAACATAAAGCCTAAGGTATACCATGTTAATTCTCTTAAGCCCTTTTATTCCAGATAATTAAACGTTTGCCAGTTTACAGCCCAGAAAACAGATGACGCGGAGTGGCCTAAAGGTGTCTACTATGAAGGAAAAAAGAATGGTGGTGTGGAAGAGGTGAACCTCTCCACGACCCTTGGATGTCTGCAGCGACAGCAGATCAAGGAGCTGTGCACAAGCTTTGCACCAATTTTCTCAGCCACTCCAGGACGGATCGAACGGGCATACCACTCCATTGACACAGGTAATGCTCACCCAATTAAAACCCCACCCTATCGGGAGTCACCTCATGCCAAAACTGCTATACAAAGGGAGATCCAAAACATGCTACAGATGGGTATAATCCGCCCCTCTAATAGTGCATGGGCATCTCCAGTGGTTCTAGTTCCCAAACCAGATGGGGAAATACGCTTTTGCGTGGACTACCGTAAGCTAAATGCTGTAACTCGTCCTAACAACTATCCAATGCCACGCACAGATGAGCTATTGGAAAAACTGGGACATGCCCAATTCATCTCTACTTTAGACTTAACCAAGGGGTACTGGCAAGTACCACTAGATGAACCCGCTAAGAAAAGGTCAGCCTTCGTCACCCAGGCAGGGGTGTATGAATTCAATGTACTCCCTTTCAGGTTGCAAAATGCACCTGCCACCTTCCAAAGTCTTGTAGATGGTCTCCTAGCGGGATTGGGAGAATCTGCAGTTGCCTACCTCGATGATGTGGCCATTTTTTCTGATTCATGGGCAGAGCACCTGGAGCACCTGGAAAAAGTTTTTGAGTGCATCCAGCAGGCAAAACTAACTGTTAAGGCTAAAAAGTGTCAAATAGGCCAAAACAGAGTAACTTACCTGGGGCACCAGGTGGGTCAAGAAACTATAAATCCCCTACAGGCCAAAGTGGATGCTATCCAAAAGTGGCCGGTTCCAAAGTCTAAGAAACAGGTCCAATCCTTCTTAGGCTTGGCTGGATATTATAGGCGATTTGTACCCCACAACAGCCAAATCACCGCCCTGCTGACAGACCTAACCAGAAAAAAACAGCCAAATGCAGTTCAGTGGACTAATGAGTGTCCAAAGGCCTTTAACCAGCTTAAGGCAACACTCATGTCTGACCCTGTGCTAAGGGCCCCAAACTTTAACAAACCGTTCCAAGTAACTACAGATGTGTCCGAGCGAGGCGTGGGAGCAGTTTTAATGCAGGAAGAACCGGATCAAAAATTCCATCCTGTCGTGTTTCTCAGTAAGAAACTGTCTAAAAGGGAAAGCCATTGGTCAATCAGCAAAAAGGAATGCTATGTCATTGTGTACGCGCTGAAAAAGCTATGCCCATATGTTTGGGGACGGCGTTTCCAACTACAAACAGACCATGCTGCGCTACAGTGGCTTCATACCGCCAAGGGAAATAACAAAAAACTTCTTCGGTGCAGTTTAGCTCTCCAAAATTTTAATTTTGAAATACAACACATTTCGGCAGCTTCTAACAAAGTGGCTCATGCACTCTCCCGGAAAAGTTTCCCAGAGTTAACTGGTTAACAATTGTTCTTGAAATAAAACATATTGTTAGTTTTTATATAATCAGTAGTATGTCTAAAGGTACATGTGTCTTATTAACTCTGTTTTCTCCTATAACTCCAGGAAGAAATCACAGCCAGTGTGGAACCGAACGTCCAACACTATCTGTCATTTGTGGGGCGTGTCATAACTATAAAGGGAAGGGTAACAGCTGTCCTGTGTACAGTACTATAAAATCCCTCCTGGCCAGAGACTCCAAAATCCTTTTCCCTGTAAAGGGTTAAGAAGCTCAGGTAACCTGGCTGGCACCTGACCTAAAGGACCAATAAGGGGACAAGATACTTTCAAATCTTTGGGGGCGGGGGGGAAGACTTTTGTTTGTGCTCTTTGTTTTGGGTAAGGTGTTCGCTCTCGGGACTGAGAGGGATCAGACATCAATCCAGGTTCTTCACATCTTTCTAAACAAGTCTCTCCTATTTCAAACTTATAAGTAAAAAGCCAGGCAAGGCGTGTTAGTTTTCCTTTGTTTTCTCAACTTGTAAATGTACCTTTTACTAAAGTGTTTATCTTTGTTTGCTGTACTTTGAACCTAAGACTAGAGGGGAGTCCTCTGAGCTCTTTAAGTTTGATTACCCTGTAAGGTTATTTCCATACTGATTTTACAGAGATAATTTTTACCTTTTTCTTTAATTAAAAACCTTCTTTTTAAGAACCTGATTGATTTTTCCTTGTTTTAGATCCAAGGGGTTTGGATCTGTATTCACCAGGGAATTGGTGAAGGTTTTTCAAGGCTTCCCAGGGAGGGAATCCATTGGAAATGGTGGCAGCGGGACCAGAGCTAAGCTGGTAGTTAAGCTTAAAAGTTTTCATGCAGGCCCCTACATTTGTACCCTAAAGTTCAAAGTGGGGATACAGCCTTGACAGGGTTGGACTAGATGACCTCCTGAGGTCCCTTCCAACCCTGATATTCTATGATTCTGTGCTGGCTCTGGAAGTACTGACCTCAATGAACAAGATCAACACTTGTTTCCCTGTCTCCCCAAACAGAATTCCTGAATTCCCAACCTGACATGATCTCCTGGCTGGAAGAAGGGGAGGAGCTGTGGGTCCCAGATCTCCAGGTTTCTGAGGAAAGGGAGATCTTGAGAGATGCCCACACAGGTGAGGAATCAGCTAAACTGACTCACAAACCAATTTCTCTATCCTCATGACAGACGTTAGTCATGAGTTTTCACCAGTCCTGTCTGACCTGTTAGCCCCTCTCCACATCAGTATTGAAATGGGGTGAGGAGACAGAAATGATCACCTCCTTTCTCTCCTGTTGGGAAGGTTTGAGGGGAGAGCCAGTACTGATTCTACAATCTCCTCAGCAGTTATTTGGGTTTCTTCCCCCTTTCCTGTTCCCCCTCTCTGAGGTTCCCTCCCCCCCGCCCCCCCCCAGCACAGGGAGTGACTCCTGTCTGGATTCTCTCTCTGTCACAGCAGGTGATGGGATGGTGAGTGAGAGCGAGGAGGCGAACCCTCAGCAGGAAGGTATCAGGAAGCAACTACATTGGACGGTATCAGGAAGAGCTGATAGTGATGTTTTCAAGAGTCCTGAGTGTAAAAGGGCCCCTGAGAATCAGTGCAGGCCAGACAGGTATCATGGAAATGACCAAGAAGAGTGACAAGGTAAATCCAGTCACTTGAGCAGAGTAGTCGAGAAAATAAAATACACTATTCAGCAGAGAGTCCCCACTGCAGAGAGACCCAACACATGCAGCAACTGTGGGAAAATATTCCTTTGGAGGTCAGCCCTTATCATTCATGAGAGAATCCACACAGGAGAAAAACCTTATAAGTGTCCTGACTGCGAGAAAAGCTTCAGCCAGCGCTCAGACCTGACCAAACATCAGAGAGTCCACACAGGAGGGAAGCCTTACAAATGTCTTGAAGGCGGGAAAAGCTTCAGTTGTAGTTCAACCCTCACTGCACACCAGCTAATCCACATGGGAGAAAGACCCTATAAATGCCACGAATGTGGAAAAAGCTTCAGTGATAGATCCACCTTCAGTACTCACCAGAGAATCCACACAGGAGAGAGACCCTATAAATGCCTGACCTGTGGGAAAAGTTTCAGGGATCGGTCAACCTTTAATAAACACCAGAGAATCCACACGGGAGAGAAACCACATAAATGCCCCAAGTGTGGGAAAAGTTTGTCAGCTCACACAACTCGTTAGACACAAAAGACTCGACACAGGAGAGAGACCCCATAAATGCCTGACGTGTGGGAAAAGCTTCCGGGATATATCCACCTTTAATGAACACCAGAGAATCCACACGGGAGAAAAACCTTATAAATGCCCAGAGTGTGGGAAAAGCTTCAGGCACAGCTCAACCTTTATTAGGCATCAGAGAATCCACAGGGGACACAAACCCTAGGATTGGGATGGGCAAAGTGAATAATATCTTTGCTGATTCCAACTAACTCCAGAGGGTCAGGCCAGGCCAGAGGGGCCATGTACTGGGGACATGCTCAAGTTATTAAAGCAATGAATGAAATCATCTTTCTGGAACAGTGTCATGCAGAGCAAGTTTCCCATGCTGGGATAGTATTTGATTATTAATTCTCAAGGAGCTCTGAAGATCATCCTATAATCTAGGCATTCTCTTTGCTATATCTTGACTTCAGTAAGACTTTTGATATTGTCTCACATGACCTTCTCATCAACAAACTAGGGAAATACAACATAGATGGAGCTACTATAAGGTGGGCACATAACTGGTTGGAAAACCATTCCCAGAGAGTAGTTATCAGTGTTTCACAGGCAAGCTGGAAGGACATAATGAGTGGGGTCCTGCAGGGATCACTTCTGCATCCAGTTCTGTTCAATATCTTCATCAATGATTTAGATAATGGCACAGAGAGTACACTTATAAAGTTTGCAGATGATACCAAGCTGGGAGGGGCTGCAAGTGCTCTGGAGGATAGGATTAAAATTCAAAATGATCTGGACAAACTGGAGAAATGGTCTGAAGTAAATAGGATGAAATTCAAGAAGGACAAATGCAAAGTACTCCACTTAGGAAGGAACAATCAATTGCACAAATACAAAATGGGAAATGACTGCCTAGGAAGGAGTACTGCGGAAAGGGATCTGGCGGTCATAGTAGATCACAAGCTAAATATGAGTCAACAGTGTAACGCTGTTGCAAAAAAGGGTGAACATCATTCTAGGATGTATTAGCAGGAGTGTTGTAAGCAAGACACGAGAAGTAATTCTTCCGCTCTTCTCCACACTGATTAGGCCTCAGTTGGAGTATTGTGTCCAGTTCTGGGCACCACATTTCAGTAAAGATGTGGACAAATTGGAGAAAGTCCAGAGAAGAGCAACAAAAATGATTACAGGTCTAGAAAACATGACCTATGAGGGAAGATTGGAAAAAAAATGGATTTGTATAGTCTAGAGAAGAGAGGTGACAACAGTTTTCAAGTACATAAAAGGCTGATACAAGAAGGAGGGAGAAAAATTGTTGTCCTTAACCTCTAAGGATAGGACAAGAAGCAATGGGCTTAAATTGCAGCAAGGGCAGTTTAGGATGGATATTGGGAAAAACTTCCTAACTGTTAAGGTAGTTAAGCACCGGAATAAATTGCCTGTGGAGGTTGTAGAATCTCAATCATTGGAGATCTTTAAGAGCAGATTGGACTGACACTTGTCAGGAATTGACTAGATAATACTTAGTCCTGCTATGAATGCAGGGGACTGGACTAGATGACCTCTCAAGGTCCCTTCCAGTTCTATGGTTCTATGATTCCTCACTGCTGCTGAACTCTCAGCATCTCTGAGTAACACTTTCTCTAATTCCTGGTTGGCAAGGAGATTCCATCCCATCCTGGTGGACAAAGACCTGGCCTCAATTATTTATATATTTCTCACCACTTGACTGGACTACATCACTGCGATGTACCTGGGTATGAAACTATCAGTGCTTAGGAAACTCCAACTAGAGAGCACTGCAGCAACACATCTGACAGCGAGCATATCACACCGGTCATTGCTCTCTGTGCTGGCTTCCCATAGAATATTGAATCAAGTTCAAGGACTTGGTCTTTATCCATGGAGCTCCAAGACTGCCTTAAGTTCTTGGATGAAGACCAGGTTTGAAAACTTCACTCTTCTGGCACAATGGAACGTTCAACCATAAGGGTAAAGCTCATCTGTTGAGGAGACAGGACTTCCTCATTGGCTGGTCTGTGACTGTGGAATGAACTCCTCAAGGAATGAAGGATCCTCTCCACTTTCCACGCCAAGTGCCAGGCATGCTTCTTTGACCTGCCTTCTTTAATGTAAATACATAATGGCGTGTATATTAAAAAAAACAACAACCCCAAAACTTCCAGTGAGCAGGATCTCATCCTATAGAGAGGATAGGAAAACAAATGGCACATGGCAGATGCTAAGTTATGCAATTAATACACTGCTGGAAAGTGCTCAGATACTACAGTGGTGAATGCAGTATTGGAACAGACCACCACATCTGCTATATCGTTAAGATTAAACCCAAGTCTCTGTTTAACCTTGACCCTTCTCAGTGCTCTAAAATCTGCACCGTTAATTGGATTGCCTTGAAACATGGCATGCCTCCTCAGGACACAGGGTGGGGTTACTGATCCAAACTTGGGGTCATTTGACCAAAGGGTTTCCAAAATATTGCCCACACCCCTTCCAAACAAACCAACCAACCAACTAACTTTGCTGAAGGTTCATGGATTCTACCAACTTTTTTTTTGCATAGAGCTAGAGATCAAACCAGGGGTCTAATTCTGGCACAAGAGTCTCAGTTGCTCTGGGGTTACCCCCAGAGAGTTCATGGACCACCCCACCCTTGGAGAGAAGCAAAATTGAAAATGGCATGAGGTTAGCTCTCAAGGAGAGTGTGACTTGCCCTCACACACCAAAGGGATCACACTGGGCATGTGCTGCCTGGGAAGTCAAAAGGGTTGCTAGCCAGCTACAGCTCACCAGATCTCTGTGGCTCAAGAGCCAATGTTCTGGCTATTGCTCCTGAAACACACATGGACACTTGAAATTCAACCCCATCATGGGCAGAAATCTGAATGGAAACAAAGGAGGCATCTTCCTACAATCTGCCTCTGTCAGAAAGGGTAGTAGTATTATTTTGGAGAATTGTAATGTGAATGTAGCGTAAAATTTAGAAGCTGCTTATGCTGTTTTTGAAAAGAAAATAAATTACACATGTGAATGTTTGCTGGGAGGGGAGGAGAATTGGGGGCGGAAGAGGGTGGCAATAGGGAGAGGGGTTTGGGACTGCAGGGAGGGGAGGAGGGATATTTGGGGGTGGGTAGTAGAGGAGCTTGCTTGGGGGGCTCAGGTCAGGGTGAGAGGATGGGGATTAGGTGGAGTGGAAGGGGAGAGGAAGGGTGAGGTGAAGGAGAGTGGCAGAGCAGGAGGCATGGAATAGGGGTAGGGGCATTTGACCTGTCAGCCCTACTGTCTCCAGTCCCATGTGTTTTCCAGGAGTCTTTACCTCTCTGGGGTGTCTGAGCCTCTCACCATACCCCAGTGTGTGTGCCAGGATCTTGGGGTCCCTGGCCCCTCTGGGGGAGTCTGAGTCCTTTTCTCTGCCTACCTTATGTAAGCTAGGATCTGGAGAGGGTCTTTATCTCTGGAGGGAGGTCAGAGCCAGTCTCCCATTCAATGCTACCCCTATGAGCTGGCATCCCTGCCCTCTGGGTGGGGAGCTGAGAACAGGCATGCTGGGAGCATGTATCAGCTCTGCTAGCAACTGCACATTACAAGTATTTCAGAGCATGACCATTCTCCCCATTCCACAAAATTTAAATGTATGGTGGATGGGGGCACTAAGGTTTCATGTAGCACCTGGTGGAAAGACCACTGGACCAGGACTCAGAAACCCTGGGCTCTATTCCCAGTTCTGCCACAGGCCAATGGGATGACTGTGGCCACATCACTTCACATCTCTTTGTCTCAGTTTCCCTGTGTGTACAATGGAGATTATGCTGTTTGATCTACTGATGAAAAGGGCAATGTGAAGTTAGGTGGTATCATCATTACCGGTTCACAACAGTGTCTGAGTGCCATACCTACATGATAATTACAGCTGCCTAACTGTCCACTAACACTTTTTTTTTTTTTTTTTTTTTTTTTTTTTTTACAAAAAGAGAACTAGGTAATCCCGGGGTGACCACATAGCAAGTGTGAAAAATCGGGATGGGGGTGGAGGGTAATAGGTGCCCATATAAGACAAAGCCCCAAATACACCTCTACCCTGATATAATGCGACCCGATATTACACTAATTTGGATATAACGCAGTAAAGCAGTGCTCCGGGGGCGGGGCCTGCACACTCCAGCAGATCAAAGCAAGTTCAGTATAACGCGGTTTGACCTATAACGCGGTAAGATTTTTTTGGCTCCCGAGGACAGCGTTATATCGAGGTAGAGGTGTATCAGGACTATCCCTATAAAATGGGGTCATCTGGTCACCCTAGGCAAGCCACTGACTTTTAAAAGCTTTGTTAATGCAGAGTTAAAGACACCCAGTGGTATCTCGTGCCTTTCAGGACATCCAGTTCAGCAAAACTCAAACCTCTGAAAACCAGGACATGAAGAGTTAAGGCATTTCAGACTCAAACCAGGAAGTACACAGTTAGCATATATATATATAAAGATATACCTTGACTTTACCAAAGCTTTTGATATGGTCTCCCACAGTATTCTTGCCAGCAAGTTATAAAAGTATGGATTGGGTGAATGGACTATAAGGTGAATAGAAAGCTGGTTAGATTGTTGGGCTCAATGGGTAGTGATCAACGGCTCAATGCCTAGTTGGCAGCCGGTATCAAGCGGAGTGCCCCAGGGGTTGGTCCTGGGGCCGGTTTTGTTCAACATCTTTATTAATTATCTGGATGATGGGATGGATTGCACCCTCAGCATGTTTGCAGATGATACTAAGTTGGGGGGAGAGGTAGATATGCTGGAGGATAGGGATAGGGTCCAGAGTGATCTAGACAAATTGGAGGATTGAGCCAAAAGAAATCTGATGAGGTTCAACAAGTACAGAAGAATCCCGTGCACTACTGCAGGATGGGGACTGACTGGCTAAGCAGCAGTTCTGCAGAAAAGGACCTGGGGATTAAAGTGGACGAGAAGCTGGATCTGAGTCAGCAGTGTGTCCTTGTTGCCAAGAAGGCTAACAGCATATTGAGCTGCATTAGTTGGAGCATTGCCAGCAGATCGAGGGAAGTGATTGTTCCCCTCTATTTGGCACATAGAGGCCACATCTGGTACATTGCATCCAGTTTTGGGCTCCCCCCTACAGAAGGGATGTGGACAAATTGGAGAGAGTCCAGCGGAGGGCAACAAAAATGATCAGGGGGTTGGGGCACATGACTTACGAGGGGAGGCTGAGAGAACTGGGCTTGTTTAGTCTGTAGAAGAGAAGAGTGGGGGGGATTTGATAGCAGCCTTCAACTACCTGAAGGGGGGTTCTAAAGAGGATGGAGCTCGACTGTTCTCAGTGGTGGCAGATGACAGAACAAGGAGCAATGGTCTCAAGTTGCAGTGGGGGAGGTCTAGGTTGGATATTAGGAAACACTATTTCACTTGGAGGATGGTGAAGTACTGGAATGGGTTACCTAGGGAGGTGGTGGAATCTCCATTCTTAGAGGTTTTTAAGGGCCGGCTTGACAAAGCCCTGGCTGGGATGATTTAGTTGGTGCTGGTCCTGTTTTGAGCAGGAGGTTCATGACCTCCTGAGGTCTCTTCCAACCCTAATCTTCTATGATCCCCGTCTACTATAAACTGGTGTCTCTCCACGTGACTCAATGAGGGCAGATCCCCACCTGGTGTAAATTGATGTTGCTACACTGGAATCAATGAGGTTAGATTCCCAACTGGTGTAAATTAGCCACTCTTCATTGGAGTCAATGGCTCAGATCCCCAGGTTGTATAAGTCATAGGCACTAGATCCCAGATAGTGTAAACAGACCATCACTGCAGTGGACTCGGCAGAGCTAGGCTGATTGACACCAGATGGATATCTGGCCATTTGGTTTGTAATCAGCCCCTGCAGCAAGGATGTAAAACAAAGCCATTGTGTCCATCACACCCCAGCTATCTTGCCTTTAGTAAGGCTTTTGGTCTCCCATGACCTTCTCATAAACAAACTATGGAAATGCAACCTAGATGGAGCTAAAGTAAGATGGGTGCAAAACTAGTTGGAAAACAGTTCCAACAGTAGTTATCAGTGATTCACAGGCTGAAAGGGTATAACAAGTGGGGTTCTCCAGGGATCTGTTCTGGATATGTTTCTATTCAAAATCTTAATCGATGATTGAGATTATAAGTGTACTCTCTATGCCATTAAGTTTGTGAATGATAACCTAGGACGGAGTACTGCGGAAGGGATCTAAGGGTCCTAGTGGATCACAAGCTGAATATGAGTGAACAGTGTAATGCTGCTGCAAAAAAAACCAGAACATCACTCTGGGATGTCCGCTCTACTCTGCGCTGATTAGGCCTCAACTGGAGTACTGTGTCCAGTTCTGGGTGCCACATTTCAGGAAAGATGTGGACAAATTGGAGAAAGTCCAGAGAGGAAATAAAAATGTACTGTCTAGAAAATGTGACCTATGAGGGAAGATTGAAACATGATAACAGTTTTCAAGTATGTAAAAATTAAGTAGCATCTTACAATCTATACGGATCAGTAACTGCTACAGATGGTATTTTTCTACACGTAGCAATATCACATATACTATAGTGCAAGAAACTGCTACCTGTGGGCATTTGCTACATCAGGTAGCAGTTTACTACAATAGCAGTTTACTCAGTGGTTTGAGCATTGGCCTGTTAAACCCAGTATTGTGAGTTCAATCCTTGAGGGGGCCACTTAGGGATCTGGGGCAAAATCAGTACTTGGTCCTGCTAGTGAAGGCAGGGGGCTGGACTCGATGACCTTTCAAGGTCCCTTCCAGTTCTAGGAGATAGGATATCTCCATTAATTTACAATCCATACCTATCAATAACTGCTACTGGTAGCAGATTACTACGTGGAGCAGTTTACTACACTACAGAGAAGGAATCTGACTTAATCCATCTTTAATGGATCTACACCAGGTGAACCAGGGAGGGGATTTCAGTAGCTGTGGCCACCAGAGGGCCCTGGCTGTTGCTAAGGGAGGGCTAGCGGCTCTCTGTGTTTCTCTTTGCCCGGCAGATCAGGGGCTGAACTTCCTAGGTCAGACGCTGCTGCTGCCGCCTCCATTGTGAGCTGGGAGCCCGGGCTAAGCTGGTACTGCTGCCCAGCGGGGTGTGTTCGGGGAGAGCCCTTCCCTAGCGCCCCTCTGTGCCCAGCCGGGGGGACTTTCTCCGGGGGCTGGAACCAGCCCCTGGGGCAGCCCTGGGCTCTGCCGACACCAGCCCCTGAGCCGGAGCCTGCAGGTGAGGAGAGAGACCCGGGGGAAAGGGCTGGGGCCGGGCAGGAAATTGACTCTGCACCAACGGCCCCTTCTCGCCCCAGCTCTGCTGCCGGGGGGCGGGAGTCTGCGATTCCCAGAGCTGCTGCCCTCCCTGACACCCCCCGCCCTCGGCTCTGCCCCCTTGACCCCCCTAGGCTCTGCTCCCCTGAGCGCCTGCAGGAGCCGAGCCAGCTCCGGGAGTCTCCCAGCCCGAGGGGAGGGGAGACAGGGATAGAGACTGGAAGGGGCAGCAGGAGCAATCAGTGGGGAAGGAGGTTCCCAGCTCCCAGCCCTGCCCAGCCCCCTTCCCTGCAGCACCCCGGGGCAGATTGACTTTCCTGGAACAAGGTGAGGAGCAGGGAGAGGAAAAGCTAATTCCTGCCTCTGCCTGGTCCCTGCACTGCTGGGGAATATGCTGCCCTGGGGATAGTGTCAGGGGGATCCCCCAAAGCGGCTCCTTCGATTCTGAAATTGTGCAGGCCAAGAGCAATCAAGGGATCTTCTCAGTAACTTCCCGCACCCAGATGCACAAAGGGGCTGGGGAGTTGCGACGCTGAGCATCACAGTATTCTTGCCAGCAAGTTAAAGAAGTATGGGCTGGATGATTGGACTATAAGATGGATAGAAAGCTGGCTAGATTGTCGGGCTCAATGGGTAGTGATCAACGGCTCCATGTCTAGTTGGCAGCCGGTTTCAAGCCGAGTGCCCCAAGGGTCAGTCCTGGGGCCAGTTTTGTTCAATATCTTCATTAATGATCTAGAGGATGGCGTGGACTGCACTCTCAGCAAGTTTGCAGATGACACTAAACTGGGAGGAGTGGTAGATATGCTGGAGGGTAGGGATAGGATACAGAGGGACCTAGACAAATTAGAGGATTGGGCCAAAAGAAACCTGATGAGGTTCAACAAGGACAAGTGCAGAGTCCTGCACTTAGGATGGAAGAATCCCATTCACTGTTACGGACTAGGGACCAAATGGCTAGGCAGCAGTTCTGCAGAAAAGGACCTAGGTGTTACAGTGGACGAGAAGCTGGATATGAGTCAACAGTGTGCCCTTGTTGCCAAGAAGGCTAACGGCATTTTGGGCTGTATAAGTAGGAGCATTGCCAGCAGATCGAGGGATGTGAGCATTCCGCTCTATTCGACATTGGTGAGGCCTCATCTGGAGTACTGTGTCTAGTTTTGGGCCGCACACACTACAAGAAGGATGTGGAAAAATTGGAAAGAGTCCAGCAGAGAGCAACAAAAATGATTAGGGGGCTGGAGCACATGACTTATGAGGAGAGGCTGAGGGAACTGGGATTGTTTAGTCTGCAGAAGAGAAGAATGAGGGGGGATTTAATAGCTGCTTTCAACTACCTGAAAGGGGGTTCCAAAGAGGATGGATCTAGACTGTTCTAGTGATACCTGATGACAGAACAAGGAGTAATGGTCTCAAGTTGCAGTGGGGGAGATTTAGGTTGGATATTAGGAAAAACTTTTTCACTAGGAGGGTGGTGAAGCACTGGAATGGGTTACCTAGGGAGGTGGTGGAATCTCCTTCCTTAGAGGTTTTTAAGCTCAGGCTTGACAAAGCCTTGGCTGGGATGATTTAGTTGGGAATTGGTCCTGCTTTGAGCAGGGGGTTGGACTAGATGACCTCCTGAGGTCCCTTTCAACCCTGATATTCTATGATTCTATCACAAACACCTCCTGGCATGTAAACAATCACTAGAGTAACAATGGAATGCACACAACTGAGTGAGGTGCCCAGACTCCCTATACAGTGACTGGGCAGAGATAGTGGCCTAGGAGTGGGATCCACAAAGGCCCCTATGCTAGGTGAGCAGCTGCTTGAGCTAGCCCATGGAGATGCTGATGACAGGGATGTATCCAAAGCCCACCCCTCTCTGAGATAGGGGCCTCAGTCCAGACTGCAAGGCGGCACCTATCTCTGCTTGGGAACCACAGCTGGGATCCCCTCTCCGGGAGGCTGGTAGGTCAGGTGCCTATTGTGGTTCTTGTGAGGCACTTAGGAACCTGCTAAAATCCACACACCGTAGGTTTAAACAATTCCCCAGCCATGCAAAGTCTACAGGGAAAGAGCCTGGTGGGAATCAGAGTCTGAAATGCATTGAAGCCCCTTTGGAAATAGCCCCAATTTCCCTTCTCGCCCTGACAGGCTCTGCAATAGGTCCCAGTCCAGGTTATCCCACACTCCTGAGTAACAGGGAAGTGACATGGCTGCAGTGGAGCTGGTGACCTTCAAGGAGGTGGCTGTGTATTTCACCAAGGAGGAATGGGCTCTGTTGGACCCAGGTCAGAGAGCCCTCTACAGGGACGTCATGCAGGAGAATTATGAGACTGTGACCTCACTGGGTAAGGATTCCTGCCTCCTCAGGCATTAAAAATTGGTGTGTGTATGTGTGTCTCTGAAGCATCGGCGTCAGATTCTGGGCAGGGTTCTTCATGGATCCCCCGATCTCAGGGGGATCTGCCTCGATAGTCCCAAACTCCTGTCTGTGAAAGCCTGTGACCTCCACACACACACCATTAGGACAGGGAATTCAGGGATGTAACAATCATGCTACTCTTCCTACAACTGAGGCTTTCAAGAGGGACAGATTCTCTGTATCCCTCCCCCCTTCCTAAGGAATGTTCCATCCTTTGGTGCCTCTGACCCCTCTGCCGTCTGACAGATGAACACATGTCTCATGCCTCAGCCCTACCAACTCCCCAGCAGCCAGATTTTCAAATGTGCTTCCCCTCTGTCTTGTCTGTAGTCTGCCCCAGCCAGCTGTGTTAGTGGGAGGCCCCGGATGTTCTCGATTCTATTCCACCAGCCAGGAAGGGCACGGACCAGAGTCATGGGGCTGGGTCCAGTTGCTGTTAGTGCCTTCAAGGCTACCTCCCATGCCATTGTGCTGAATTCATGGAAGGAGGGTGCTGTCCTTGGTGTTTCTTCCTGGACATGGCTGAGCCTTTTGAAATGATGGTCCCTTGCAGGGAGACGGGCTGGGTTCTGGGGCAGAGTGAGGGTGGAGGATGTGATTCATGGTCTGAATGATTCTGTGGGGTAGCTCTCTACAGTAGAAGAAGAGAGGAGAAGGTTGGTTTTTGGTTCAGGATGCTGTGTGGGCAGAGCGGGTCTCATAGATGGGGGGGGGGGGAAGGTCTCAAGTCCCATCTCTGGGCGCATTCAATTCCTTCCTTCTCTGGGGCCTCTCAAGGAGTCTTGTCCCCTGCTCCTGGATTAGGCCACTTTGCCAATGGCTGGCGGGGGAACCCAGTCTGCCCACTACTCCAGGTGGCAACCCAGGGACCTTATAAACAGCAGCCACATACCACTCCCTGTTTTACCTGGGCCCTTTACCTCTCCCATTACCGTAGGGTTACAGTCTCAGCCTCTCTCTCCAGTTCCAGTAAATGCAGCCTCCCAAGGTCCTCTGGCCAGAGCAGAGCCCCTGTCTTTACCCATCTGGTCCCAGCCAGATACTGCCCTGCTCAGCCCCTGCAGCTCCTTTTATCTGAGCCAGGTGGGCTCTGACTAGCTGCTTCTTGTCAGGCTTGACAAAGCCCAGGCTGGGATGATTTATTTGGGGATTGGTCCTGCTTTGAGCAGGGGGTTGGACTAGATGACCTCCTGAGGTCCCTTCCAACTCTGATATTCTATGATTCTATGATTCTCTGTGGCCTCTGTAGGCAGGCCTGGAGAACCCACCTTTGCTGGTCCTTTCCTGGAGCGGGGTGTGGTAGGACCATGGGGCCTCTAGCAGAGGGCCTCAAAGGGCCTGGTGCACCCATCACAGTGACAATCTCCACTCCAAAGAGCTCACAGTCTTAAGAAATGACTTCCTGTTCTGCTTTTGTTGGGGTGGGACATGGACTAGTGGTGATTTTCTAGACAGTTAATGCATGGCTGTGATGCTTCCAAGTCAAAGCAAGTAGAAATATTGGAAACAAATAGTTCCATAGAAAATAAAATCAAAACGTGCCTTCTAGAGCCGGGACTTAACACGATTCTCTCCTGTCCGGTAAAGTACAGCTCACCCAAAATCCTTGCAGCACTTTACAGCTAGGCACGCTGTGACCCTTTTCTCATGAGACAAGTGCGCGTCAGTTTGCCTCCTAGCTGAAGGATTCAGAGCATCTCTGTGCACTCCAAGATAAGCCAGATCAGTCTGTTGTCTTTAGTCATAAACAGGACACTCCCTGCTGTTTTTTCTACCTGTAGATTTCCTCCTCTTGTAGACTTCACAATCTCTCCATTTCACACCTGGCTCAGTACGCAAACAGCCATACAGTGTGAGGCATATGATACATAAATGGCCAGACAGGGAGATGGGTGACAATTAGCTCCTATCTGAAAGAAACATATGTCTCCTCCCTGGTGACCTGCCTTAACTCCAAGGCGCTACAAACATAATTTTTCAATAAAGATACGTAATTTCTCTGATGATGACCAGTAGGCTACTGGCCTTTGGTAGAAACCTCACACGCCTATCCGTCAGTGAACTGTTGTACAGATCTCTGCCCCTGGGGATCCTTGTACAACCCTATGCACCCTGTGTGTCCTCTGCCAGTTGGTATTGAGATGTCCCTTTGTCTCACCCGCCATGTTCCTGAGCCTGCAACAGCAGCGCAGGGATGGAGAAAGCTGGTGATGGATTACACACGAGCAGGGAGAGACCCTTCGTAAGCAGGAATTCATGTAAACCTTATGCTACTACTGCTGGTGCAGGAGACAGATTTTTAATTACCACAGCACTTGCCCTCTCCAATGGACATCAGGGCTGATTGTGCCATAATGGTACTTATATGGGTCCCCACTACCACCGTGTCTGAGCAGGTCGCAGTATTTAACATATTTATCCCTTTGCCCCATGGAATAGGGAGTTGCTGTTACACCTGTTGTACTCATAGGGGACTGAGGCACAGACAGTCTAAGTGACGCTCACAAGGTCACCCAGGAAGTTTGTGGCAGAGCAAGGAATTGAACCAGATCTCCTGAGTTTGAGGCCAAAGCCCTAACCACTGGATCCCCCCCTTCCTGACATTCTGGGCACCAACATTGACACAGGAAGAGACAGTCCCTGCTCCCAATCAATTTCCATCTAAAAAGAGAAAACGGTCGGGGAGTGGATGGTTATCTCCATTTCATAGGGGGAGAGTGGGGACCAGAGGGATTAAGACTGGAAATTTGTAAGGGGCCCAGACACTGCAGTCAGTGGGGTTGCATGTTTAACTCTCTTGGGTCCCTTTGAAAGCCACAGCCTTAATGAATTAGATACACTCATGTCTTAAAGAGTGATGCTCACTCAAAGTCCTTTCAGCATCCTACAGCCTGGCTGGCTGTGATCTGTGTTCCCTGTAAGCTGCGCACTTGCGCAGCTGCTCAGGAGAGATTCAAACATTGCCCAACTGATTTGCAGAGTGCGCACAGCCAGCAGCATATGTTCAGGTGCCCCTCCCCCCACGTTGCTCTGTCCTGCAACTGCTCCCAGGATCCTCCTGCTGGCTGTGCGGAGGGGTGGGCGGGGAAAGGAGGGTGCTGATGTCAGGGTGTCCCCCTGCCCCTGTACCCCATCTCCTCAGAGCAGGGGAGAAGGGACACAGCCTGGCTTAGCCTGCACTGTTTCTGAGTGTCTGTCTGTCTGTCTGTCTCACACTCACACACACACACTATGTCTAGGTCACACACACGCTGTCTCTGTATCTCTGTCACACACACTCTCACACTGTCTGTCTCTCTCTTTCTCACACACACTCACACTCTCTCTGTGTCTCTTTCACACTCACCTCCCAACACATACTTGTATTATTGTTGTTACTTCTTGCTACTTCCTGCAATGCACATATATTCTCTATAATTTTATTCTTTCAAAGTGGGTTATTTTAATGTTTTGACTGGTCTGTGCATTTCATAATTTTTATTTCTCTCTTACACTTAAATTTAATTCTTCTAAAATGCCTAACCTGCCCTGGTTGGAGTAATTATCCCTATAGTAACTTTTTAAAAATATATATCTAGGTTTTTTGTTTCTACTGGTGGCACACATCTGCACATAAAATTTATTCCGCACATGGATGGAAAAATTAGAGGTAACATTGGCTGTGACCCTCCTTCCTTAGGACAAACACACGGTTAGTTTGGCTCCTTGGTGAAGGATCCTGTGTGTTTCCTTGTGCTCCCAGTTGTACGCTAACAATTCTGTGTCTTTGCCCATAAACAGGGCACCCCTCTGCTCTCTCCTAGATTGTGCAACCTTTCGACTGGCACCTGGCTCAGTCTGCAGATTGGCTTCCATTGCGAGGCAGACAATGCATGTATAACCAGAGAGGGAGATAAGTCTGTAATCTCCTGCCTGAAAAGAACCTGTCGAAGACACGTCACCTCCTGGTGACCTGCCCTAACTCCAAGACCGTAAATTACACATATCTGTCAGTATAGCCACACAACTTCGTGCATACATCTCACAAGGGTTACAATAATCAGTGGGTAACTGGATCTCAGTAGAGACTGTGGTGAGCAGTTATGCACATTTCTGACCCAGGGGACCCCTGTAAAACTCTAAGTACACTCTGTGCCCTCTGCCAGTTGACACCAAGCGGTCACTGGGTCACATCAGCAAGTCAAGGTATAAATCTACAGTGCAGCACCGTACCGTGCTCTAAATAGGTGGGTAGACCCTGCTTCTGCACACTAGACTGAGAGCAGTACCTGAAAGCACACTACAGAACTTTCAGTGCATGGTAGCAGGGTCCACACAGACAGTTAGTGCACAACAGCTGGTGTGCTACAGTCACACTCTGGCTTACTGACCAGGTAGATAAGCCCACTGTAATATCTTCCTGTTCTGGCTTGTGTTCTGGAGGAATGTGGGCATATGTGTTGCAGGGGAAGGAGGAGGGAATAATTGGCAGCAACAGAGCCTTAATTGTAGCCCCGATACCTAGAGAGTGTAACAAATTTTCTTAGCTCCCAAGGGAATAAGTAAGGTCCATTTCCTAGGCAGAATGGATGAACCTTTGCTCCAGAAAGTGTCCTTTACGATTTATAGTCCAGTCCCTTTAGGGTGGGGGTGGGGAGAGGAAGGAGCCCATCTGGGTGGACTACTCATATCCTGGATCTGGAAGTAGTAACAGCACTGACCTTAATGAACAAGATCAACACATGTTTCCTTGCTCCCCAAACAGGATTTCCAATTTCCAAACCTGACGTGAGCTCCCAGCTGGAACTAGGGGAGGAGCTGTGGGTCCCTGATCTCCAGGTTTACGAGGAAAGGGAGATCCTGAAAGATGTCCACATGGGTAAGGAATCGACTGAATGGACTCAGAAACCAATTTCTATATTCTCGTGACAGACGTCACTCATGGGTTTTCACCAATCCTATCCAGCCTTTTAGTCCCTCTCCACATCGATATTGTAATGGAACGAAGGCAGAATTGATCTCCTCTCCCTCTCCCCAGTAAGGAAAGGTTTTTTGCGGGGGAGTCAGATACTCATATTTCCATCTCCCCACCACTTATTCTGGTTTGTTCCCCCCTTTCTCATTCCCTTTTCTGAGGTTCCCTTTCTCCCGGCACAGGGACTGACTCCTGTCTGGATTCTCTCTCTGTCCCAGCAGTTGAGGAGATGGTGAACGAGAACAAGGAGAAGAACCCTCAGCAGGAAGGTTCTGAACAACTGGAGCCACATGGGATGGCATTGGGAAGAGCCAAAGGAGATGCTTCCCAGAGTCCTGAGTGGGGAGAAGCCCATAAGAGTCAGCAATGGCCAGAGAGACAGCAGGGAAACCACCAAGAGGAGAGACGGGATAAATCCATGCAGAGGATGAGAGGAGTCGGAAAAATCAAAGAATCTGTTCACCAGAGAGTTTCCACAGAAGAGAGATCTCACATGTGCGACGACTGTGGGAAAAGTTTCCCTTGGAAATCATTCCTTATTATTCACCAGAGAATCCACACAGGAGAAAAACCTTATAAGTGTCCTGACTGCGAGAAAAGCTTCAGCCAGCGCTCAAACCTCACCAAACATCAGAGAGTCCACACAGGAGGGAAGCCTTACAAATGTCTCGAGTGCGGGAAAAGCTTCAGTTGTAGCTCAACCCTCACTGCACACCAGGTAATCCACATGGGAGAGAGACCCTATAAATGCCATGAGTGTGGAAAAAGCTTCAGTGATAGATCCACCTTTAGTACGCACCAGAGAATCCACACGGGAGAGAGACCCTATAAATGCCTGACCTGTGGTAAAAGTTTCAGGGATCGGTCAACGTTTAATAAACACCAAAGAATCCACACGGGAGAGAAACCACATAAATGCCCCAAGTGCGGGAAAAGTTTCCGTCAGCTCACGCAACTCGTTAGGCACCAGAGACTCGACACAGGAGAAAAACCCTACAAATGCCTGACGTGTGGGAAAAGCTTCCGGGATAGATCCACCTGTAATGAACACCAGAGAATCCACACGGGAGAAAAACCCTATGAATGCCCCGAGTGCGGGAAAAACTTCCGGTACAGCTCAGCCTTTATTAGGCATCAGAGAATCCACAGAGGACGCAAACCCTAGGGAGGGGTGAAGTGAGTAACACCTTTGCTGATTCCCATGAACATCAGCGTGTCAGGCCAGGCCGGAGGGGCCATATACTGGGGACATGGAATAGTTATTAAAGCAAAGAATGTAATCACCTTTCTGGGACAGAGGCATGCAAAGCAAAAGGCTGAGATAAGATTTCCACGTTGTGATGGGAATTCGATTATTACTTCCTGAGAAGCTCTGAACATCCACTGATCAGCTCCTACCCACAATTGGGCAATTCATTTCAGTCTAGGAGTGCTCTTGGAAATCATCACTGATGCTGAGCTCTCACGTAGCAATGTCCATGAGTAATGCTTTCTATAGTTCCTGGTTGGCAAGCAGACTACAAAGACCCAGCCTCAGTTATTTACACCTTTGTCACTTCTTGCGTGGAGTACCGCAATGCTATAGAACTGCATGTAGGAAACTCCAACTAGTACAGAAGCACTGCAGTGCATCTCCTCAACTACACAAGCTAAAGCGAGCCCATCACACCTGTTCTTGCTTCCGACAGTGACTTCGCATAGAATAGTGAATCAAGTCCAAGGCCTTGGTCCTTATCCATGGTGCTCCTTGTAGAGATCTAAAAGACTGCCTTAAGCTCCGGGATCGAGACTGGGGTTGAAAACGTCACCCCTCTGGCACAATGGAACTCTCAACAATAAGGGTAAAGCTCGGGTGTTCATGACACGGTCTCTCTTGTTGGCTGGTCTGAGACTGTGGAATGAACTCTCCAAGCAGCTAAGGACCATCTCAAACCTTACTGTCTTCCATGCCAAGTGCCAGGCACATTTCATTGACCTGCATTCTCTAACTTAAATGCACAATGCCATGTATATAGACAAAAAACAACAACAACCCAACCTCCACTGAGCACATACCTCATCCTGGAGAGAGGATAAGAGAACCAACAGCACATGAAAGATGTTAAGTTATGTGATTAATATGCTACTGGAAGGTGCTCAGATACTACAATGATTAATGCAGTTTTATAGCAGACCACCAGGTCTGAGTTATAATTAAGATTAAAGCAGCTTTCTGTGTATAGTTTGACTCTTGTAAGTGCTCTAAAATCTGCACAGTTACTTGGATTGCCATGAAATGTGGTGTGCATACTCAGGACATGGGGTGGGATTACTGATCCAAATGTGGGGTCATTGAAAAATCGGTTCCTGAGATACCACCCCCCAAAAGCAGTTTTTCTTAAGGTTCATGGATTCTACCAATTTTCTTTGCACAGAGCTAGAGATGAAACCAAGGCACTGATTCTGGCACAAGAGTCTCAGTCGCTCTAGGGCTACTCCCAGAGAATGCATGGACCGGACCATCCCTCTGGGGGAATAAAACTGAAAACAGTATTAGTGAGAGTTTAGCTCTCAAGTTAGGTGTGTGCATAGCATTCCCACACCAAATGGATCGCACTGTGCGTGTGCTGTCTGAGAGGCCAGGGGGGTTGGTAGCCAGCTGCAACTTCCAGCAGCTGTGTGGCTCAAGGCAAAATGTTCTGACGATTGCTCCAGTGTAAATTAAAACCCAGCTGTGGGTAGAAATCTGTAGGGAAACATCAGAGGCATCTTATGACAATTTGCCTCTGTCAAAGAGAGGTTTTTATTTTATTTTGGGGAATTGTAATCTGAGTGCAGCAGGAGATTCAGAAGGCGCTTATGCTATTTTTGAAAAGAAAATAAATTATACGTGTCACTACTGTGAGGGGAAGGAAATATTAGGGGGTGGAAGGGGGGGAATAGGGAGAGAGGGGTTTGGGGCTGCAGTGAGGGGAGGAGGGATAATTAGAAGGTGGTAGGGGAGAGTGTTTTGGGGGCTCAGGTCAAGGTGAGGGGATGGGGATTAGGAGGAGTGGAAGGGGAGAGGTTGAACCCTGGGAAGGATGAGATGGAGGAGGGTGGCAGGGCAGGGAATAGGGGTGGGGGCACCTGTCAGCCCCACATTCTCCCCTCCCATGTTTGTACCAGGTTCAGGGGCTCCTTACACCTCTGGGGTATCTGAGTCCCTTTCCCATCCCGTGTGTGCGCTAGGATCTGGGGGGCTGCCTCTCTAGGGGTGTCCAAACCCCTTTTTTCCACCCATACATGAGCCAGGATCTGGGGGGAGATTGTCCCATCTAGGGATGTCAGAGCCAGTCTCCCAGCTACCTACGTGAGCTGGCATCTGGGAAAGCCCTTTTGGGTCAGGAGCTGAGACAGGCATGCTGGGGGCATGTAACAAGAACACACACTGAGACTGGGTGAAGAGTTGAACTTGAGAACAGGCATGTTTGATGCATATCACAGGCTCTTCAGCACTGGGTAGGGGGGAAAGGGGAGGGTGGGATGGAAATGGTGGTGTGAGAGGGTGGGCTGTATGTAGCAGGGGAGGGTGGGGGATGGGAGACGAGACAGGCACACCAATCTTCTCTCACGTGCTTAATGTTACTGTTATTGCCATGTAATAAAACTTTCAAGTTCTTGGGACACAGACCATGTCTGAGATTTCTCTCATTGGCCCTGCTAGCAACTGCACATTGCAAATGTTTCAAAGCACAGCTATTAGCCCCATTCCACAATATCAAAGTATAGGGAAGATTGGGGCACTTAGGATTCACATAGCAACTATGTGGCCTAGTGGAAAGACATCTGGGACTCAAAAACCCTGGGCTCTATTCCCAGGTCTGCCACAGGCTTGTGGCATAACTTTGGCCAAATCACCTCACCACTCTGTGCCTCAGTTTCCTCATGTGTGTAATGGGAATAATGTTTCCCTCCTTGAGATCTACTGATGAACAGCACTATGTGAGGGGTAGTTCTTATCATTACCTGAACTGCACACCTACATGATAATTACTACCGTCTAAATGGTCTAACTCATACAAACAAGATTTCTGTCTGTTAAAATACTAGAGAATTCACTGACAAAAACCCTTGTGTCAATGCAGACTTAGAGCTGCCCAATGGTATCTCATGCCTTTCCATGATATTGAGTTTAGCAAAACTTAAGCTTTCGAAACCAGGAAGTGAAGAGTTAAAATATTTCTAGCTCAGATCTCTGAAAACCAAGAGCTAGAGAGTTATGGTACATACCAATGCAATCTTAACTCTGTGAGTGATGCCATGGTACACTCTTAACACATTAACCCACTGCCTTTGCATTGTAGTGAACAGGAGCTACCTACACCTGCCTGGCACTCAAACAGCTAGGCAGAGTCTACACTTAAAACTTAGGTCAACCTAGCTATGTTGCTCTGGGCTGAGAAAAAAAATTGCAATGTAGTTATGTCAATCTAACTCCCACTGTAGACACAGCTAGCTTGATAGAAGCATTCAATCTAGTTACAGCCTCTCAGAAAGGCAGATTACCTACTGTCATGGATGCACAGGATTGGTGCTGTGCCCCCAGCTTTGGAACAGTCTCTTGGAGGAACCCCTTCAGTGTGCCAGATGCCCAAGGGGTCTCACTCTGCCTCTAAACTGGGAGGAGTGGTAGATACACTGGAGGATAGGGATAGGATACAGAGGGACCTAGACAAATCAGAGGATTGGGCCAAAAGAAACCTAATGAGGTTCAACAAGGACAAGTGCAGAGTCCTGCACTTAGGACGGAAGAATCCCATTCACTGTTACAGACTAGGGACCGAATGGCTAGGAAGCAGTTCTGCAGAAAAGGACCTAGGGGTTACAGTGGTTGAGAAGCTGGATATGAGTCAACAGTGTGCCCTTGTTGCTAAGAAGGCTAACGGCATTTGGGGCTGTATAAGTAGGAGCATTGCCAGCAGATCGAGGGACGTGATCATTCCCCTCTATTCGACATTGGTGAGGCCTCATCTGGAGTAGTGTGTCCAGTTTTGGGCCACACACTACAAGAAGGATGTAGAAAAATTGGAAAGAGTCCAGCGGACGGCAACAAAAATGATTAGGGGACTGGAGCACATGACTTATGCAGAGAGGCTGAGGGAACTGGGATTGTTTAGTTTGCAGAAGAGAAGAATGAGGGGGGATTTGATAGCTGCTTTCAACTACCTGAAAGGGGGTTCCAAAGAGGATGGATCTGGACTGTTCTCTGTGGTACCAGATGACAGAACAAGGAGTAATGGTCTCAAGTTGCAGTGGGGGAGGTTTAGGTTGGATATTAGGAAAAACTTTTTCACTAGGAGGGTGGTGAAGCACTGGAATGGGTTACCTAGGGAGGTGGTGGAATCTCCTTCCTTAGATGTTTTTAAGGTCAGGCTTGACAAAGCCCTGGCTGGGATGATTTAGTTGGGAATTGGTCCTGCTTTGAGCAGGGGGTTGGACTAGATGACCTCCTGAGGTCCCTTCCAACCCTGAGATTCTATGATTCTAGGGTAAACCTTGCAGCTTCTCTGCCTCCGTAGACTGAAGCAATGGGGCTCCAGCACTCCTGCTTCAGACCATGAACTCTTCTCAGCAAGTCCAACTGAGATAGACTCTTGGTTGATACTTGGGCCATATCTACTCTACAAACTTATGTCAGCGCAAGTTATGTTGGCATAAAGTCACCGCAGTTAGTACATCATTTGTGCAGTTTGTCTTGGCTCCTTGTGCTGGCGGTGAAACCTTTGGCACAGGGTTGCAGAGTACCTCCATGAAAGTTTCACTGAGATCTCTCAGGAGGATTCACAGAACATTCCTGTGCACATAAACTGCTTCATGTGGATCCCCCAACTCTAGAGAGGAATGAAAAATAGATAGTATTAAACCAAGAGAGGTAGAGTTGCTATCTCTTCTAGCACGAGTAAATTATGTCAAAAATGTGTCCTGTTACTTGGGGTTCTTCCCCAGCATTGGGCTCACCCCGTGCTCATCTGGCAGTACTGCCAAACTGCAGTGGAAGAAAAAATGGGTACTGGCTTGCTGCATGGCTGGATTCCCCCTGTCGCTTGTCTCCCATACTCTTCATCATCCACCTCATCCTCCTCACTGTTCATGGCAGGGGCCTGTGACTCAGGCTCCTTGGAAGTATTTGCAGCGCTGTTGGGGGTGAGGGCAGGGTCTCCACCTAGTATGGCATGCAGCTCTTTTTAAAAGCAGCAGATCTGTGGTTCGGCACTGGATTGGTATACAGGGCCATTCCTAGCTATTCTGGGGCCCTATGTGGCCCCCTGTGGGGGGGGGGTAGCCCCAGGCCTCTGTGGGGGGGCAGGGCTGGCTCGGGGAGCAGGGGGGAATCACCCCTCAGCACTCACTGGCAGCGCGGCTGGGTTGGGGCCGCTGCACTGCCCGCTGCTGGTGAGTGCAGGCCTGGCCCTGCTGCATTCCTCAGGGGTGGGGAGAGGCGGGGCTGGGGCAGAGCAGGGGCAGGAAGCGGTGGGGTGGGGGCAGAGCAGGGCGAGGACCATGGGGAAGGGGTGGAGTGGGGGGTGGGGCTGGGGTAGAGCAGGGGTGGGAAGAGGCAGTCTGGAGTGGAGCAGGGGCTGGGGCCCTGGGGAAGAGGTGGGCCAGGGGCTGGTGCCCTATGCAGCTGCGTACTTTGCGTATGGGTAAGGACGGCCCTGTTGGTCTGCCTCCCACAGCTCCTTGGTTTTCACGCTGCACTGCTGCTGATCTCTGTCCTATTTCTTCTCCTGCATCCCCGAAGCAAGCTGCTCATAGATATCCATGTTTCTATGGCTGGATCAGAGCTGTGCCTGCACAACCTCTTCTCTCCACAAGTCCAGGAGATCCAATCCCTCCTCTCTACTCCATGCAGGAGTGTGTCTGAAGTGTGTAACTGGCATGGTCAACTGGGCAGTTGCACTCAACAATGGAGAGTTTCTACATGTACTTGCCAAGCTAGGCAGTCAGGAAAAGGAATTTGAAAAATTTGCAGAGCTTTAAATGGGAGGTGGGGCTTCTGGTCTCTGTGACCCCTGCCCAGCAGAGTTGATAATGGGGACTAGAGTGGTCCATGTGAGGCATTGTGGGACAGCTGCTAGAGGATAGTAATGGTCATTGTAAGTAATGCAGTGTCTACACCAGTGGTCCCCAACCTTTTTTGTCTGGTGGGTGCCAGATGACGAGCCACAGCGGATTGTGGCCGGCGGACGAGCATCCGCCGAAATGCTGCCGAGAAGCGGCAACATCAATAGGCATCGCCCCCGACAAGCAGTGTCATCCAGAGGCATCGCCGCCGAAATGCTGCCGAAAATTGGTGGCATTTTGGCAGCAACACCTCTGGATGATGCTGCTTGTCGGTGGCATTGATGGATGCTCATCTGCCCGCCAGTACGCGGGCGCACATAGATGCCCTGGTGGGTGCCATGGCACCTGCGGGTCTACACTCTCACTGCTTCAGTCTAACTACATTGACCTTGGCTCTATGCCACTCAGGGAGGTGGTGTTATTAAGTTAGCATAATGGGGCATTATATTGGTGGGAGCCAAATTTAAATGTATCATAGAATATCAGTGTTGGAAGGGCTCTCAGGAGGTCATCTAGTCCAACCCCCTGCTCAAAGCAGGACCAATCCCCAGATAGATTTTTGCCCCAGTTCCCTAAATGACCCCTCTCAAGGATTGAACTCACAACTCTGGGTTTAGCAGGCCAATGCTCAAACCACTGAGCTATCCCCCCCCATGCCATAGGCACAACTAGTTTGGGGTAAGCTGCTTTGTGTCAACCTAATTTTGTAGTGTAGACCAGGCCTTAGTCTACCATATTCTTAAAAACCTCCAGTGATGGGAATGTCACAACATCCCTTAGTAATCTATTCCTGTGAAGAACTACCCTTATAGTTAGATTTTTTTCCCTAATATCTAACCTAAATCTCCCTTACTGTAGGTTAAGCCCATTACTTCTTGTCCTACCTTCAGTGGACATGGAGAACAATTGATCTCAGTCCTCTTTTATAACAGCCCTTAACATAATTGAACACTGTTATCAGGTCCTCCCTCACTGTTCTTTTCTCAAGTCTAAAAATGCCCAGTTTTTTTTTACCTTTCCGCATAGGTCATGTTTTCTAAACCTTTTCTCATTTTTGTTGCTCTCCTCTGGGCTCTCTCCACTTTGTCCATATCTTTCCTAAAGTGTGGTGTCCAGAATTGGACAAAATACCCCAATAGAGGCCTCACTAGTGCTGAGTAGAGTGGGACAGTTACCTCCCATGTTTTACCTATAGCACTCCCGTTAATACACCCAGAGTGATATTAGCCTTTTTTGCAACTGCATCGAGCTGTTCACACATATTCAATTTGTGATCTGTTGTAACCCCCAGATCCTTCTTAGCAGTGCTCCCGCTTAGCCAATTATTCCACATTTTGTAGATGTGCATTTGATTTTTCCTTCCTAACTGAAATATTTTGCACTTCTCTTTACTGAATTTCATCTTGTTGAATTCAGATCTCCAGTTTGTCATGGTCATTTTGAATTCTAATCCTGTCCTCCAAAGTGCTTGCAACCCCTCCCAACTTGGTGTCATCTGCAGATTTTATAAGAATACTCTCCACTCCATTATTCAAGTCATTAATGAAAATCTTGACTAGTACTGGACCCAGGACTGACCCCTATGGGGCCCCACTCAATATGCCCTACCAGTTTGACAGTGAACCATTAATAAATACTTTTAGTCCTGTCTTTCATCAGATGTGCACCCACCTTATACTAATTTCATCTAGACCAGAGGTTCCCAAAGTGGGCGATACTGCCCCCTGGGGGGCGCTGGAACGATCCAGGGGGGCAGTAGTAGCCTCGGGTGCAATTGGGGGGCGTTGAATAAAAATAAGGGGGCGGTAGAAGCATAAAGAAAGAATATAAGAAAATTTTGAAAAACCGTTCGTACTTGTTTCATCTGTTGTGTAACATAGAGTTAAAGTTGTAGTGATTACTTTATTTTCCAAATAAATTCACAAATTATAACCGATCAGGTGTCAAGTCCGCCAACAGCTCTTAACAAGCAAGTGTTGGCAGGCGAGCGTGTCGCGCATTGTCGGGAAGTCGAGCATGCATCGGCAGGAATATGTGCGTGTAATGACTTGTTTACAATACGATACTATAAATAGGCGACATGTATGAAATCTAATTTAGATTGTTTCTTAATTGTGTAAAAAGCAGTTAACAATAGTGCAATAAGTATTTAAAATTTTTTATTCATATTCAATACCTTCGATCTTTACGGATTACGGATCACATACAAAGCAAATTGTATTATTGTTGTTTCAATAAAACAGCAATTTACACGTGAGTATTTTTATACATTTTCTTACATATCTACCGTACGTTTCTGTGTCTCTAGTGCTTACTAATAATAAAATCGTAGCAGGCTTGTGGCGGTACAGTACTATTTGAAGTGTACAGTCAATATATTTGTCATTTTTTATTACAATATTAACGAAAACGGGAATGAAATCGTAAAAAAACTGTTAACTTTTAACATTTATTTATATCTATCGAATCATCTGTGTTAATTGGTAAATAAGGCGTGTGTTAATAAGGAACAATTATTTAAATAAGGGCAAACTAAATTAAAACTATTAACTGATTTTTCATTGCATATTGATTATTTTTTAATTATTTCTTGATAAATTTAGTTTGATATTTGACAGTTTAATATCAAATACATATATCTAATGCTGAGCAAAGAACAAAACCCAGTTTATTAGTTTCATTAGTATTTTAGTTTGGTTGTCTTTTGCCATCTTACGCAAAAAACACTGTATACCTGATGTCGTGGGCGATATTCTAATAACACATCTTTCTTTACTATATTGTAGGACGTAGGTAGAAATATAGATACATAAAAGAACACAAATTTGTCACTGCATCGTTCTGTTTGTTCGCTTAAAGAAGGTAGATTTCCAGGGGGGCGCTGAGTAATTTTTTTTCTGAAAAGGGGGGCGCTGAGTAATTTTTTTTCTGAAAAGGGGGCGGTAGGCCAAATAAGTTTGGGAACCTCTGATCTAGACCATATTTACCTAGTTTGTTTATGAGAATATCATGTGGGACTCTGTCACAGACCTTACCAAAATCAAGCTATATCACGTCCACTCCTCCACTTCTATCTGTTAGGCCAGTAATCCTGTCAAATTAGATTGGTTGGCATGATTTTCTCTTGAAAAATCCATGCTGGTTATTCCTTATGATTCATATATCCGTTAGGTGCTTACAAGTTGATTGTTTAATAATTTGTTCCAGTATCTTTCCAGGAAGGTTGAACTTAGGTTGACTGGTGTCAAAGTCAGATGAAATGAGGTGCTCATGTCATTCAGTTAATCTGTGTTGGGAAGAGAGTCTCGCTATAAAGATTGTCAAAGAGAAAGCACCTACAACCATAACGTATAAACACTGGCAAAGTTAATATACAGATAAGAAAATACAAAGTTCAATGCTCTTAGTATTTAAGCTAAACAAAGGCAAAACAGTTTGAATATGTGAGGTATTCACGTAGAATAACTTCTGTAGTTAGATATATTCAACCCAATCAAAGTCAGGGTAGACAACATATGAAGACTGAAGTAATGCTAGGAGCTGGGAGGAAGTTTTCTTATCATTCACACACACAATGCATTGTTATCAGAGGGAGAGAGAGAGAGATCTAAGGTGTTTCCCACACACAAATACTGTCACACACAAAAATGCATATGTAGCCCAGGTGCAAAGAAGGGGTTGAGAGTGAGCAAAATACTGTGGTTAACTTCCCAGTGGTGAGTATTCCGTTGTACTTAAATTTAGAGTACTTAAATTTTAGCAGGTTAATAGAACAAAAGGTAACCAGAAAACAAGAAACTCTCACACATATGTGATGACACATTAGTACAGTTGCAGAATTTAGGAATGCACACAGCAAGACAATAATGAACTCAATGTTAGTTCTGTTAAGCAATAACAAAATCACTTTAGCAAGCTAGGTAATGGTTAAATCAGGCTTAACATACAAAATGCACACCATATCTTCTTATGGTCATTGTACTCGCCAGGTAAAAACAGACAATGAGACTATACTGGCATAGCTATGTCCGCATAAACCCATGGTATAGCTGCAGTCCACACTAGTAGAAGGGGTTTTTCTGTCACTGTAGGAACACCACCTCCCCAAGCAAAAGGCTTTTTTATGTTACCGCGCTATCAGTACCAGGTTTACAATGCCACCAATGGTGCTATGGTGCCGGGCTCACACTCAGAACGGGTCCTGGTGCCCGGACAGTGGTCTCACACCCCGCCACCCCGCTTCACCTGCACTCCGCCCTGAGGTCCCGCCCCCGCTCGTCCTCTTTCCCCCAAGGATGCTCATTCCTCTCTGTTCCCTCCCCGCAGCCACTGCTCACTCCTCTCTGCCCCCTCCCCCTCTGAGCACGAGGCAGGTGGGGCCTCGGAGGGAAGAGGCTGAGTGGGCGTGGGGCCTTGGGGTGAGCACTGGTGGAGTGGAGGGGAGGGACTCAGGGTGGAGCAGGGGGGGTGAGCCCATGGTCTGGGTGCTGTACCTATACCCATGGAGCACCATAGACACTTCCTGCAGTGATGGAAGGGGTTTTCTTATTGCTGCAGGTAATTGTCTCTCCCAAGTATCAGATTCTCCCATCCATCTAGCTGCATCTACATTGAGGATTAGGTAGGCATAACTACAGCACTCAGGGTGTGACTCTTTCACACCTCTGAGCAACATAGTAAGGCTGCCCTGGCTTTTAAGTGCAGACCAGGCCTATACTGATGGCATAATTCTTCTGTCAACATAGCTAGGTCTTTACTAGGGAAGTGTAGCTCTGTCAGTCGGGGGTAACAGCCCAGACCAATGACGCTAGGAAAACCTAACTTTTAAGTGTAGATCAAGCCTAAATCAGGCACCCAAGTAACTTAGTCACAATGTGTAAGATTAAATCCTATATCCCAGTCCAATTATTGTTCTTAGGAGAAAAAATTTAAAATATTAAAAGCTACTTCAGTGCTCCATCTGTCCTCTCTTGTTCTTAGTGTGTCTTCCCTAATGCAATTGGCAATCAGGATAGCTCAGTAATGTATAAGGACATTGTTACGTTGATCAGTTTTGTATATTCCCAAGGTATAAGTCCCACCAGTACAAGTATCTGAATATATGGAATAAAAATATGAACTCCAATTGTTTAAATATTCTAAAAAAACAATATTTTTGCTATACAAGACAAAATGTTTGTGTGGTGGTGATTTCTTTTTGGTATCTCTGATCTTCAGGAAAGCTTTTTTTTGCTTACAGGTGGGATTTTGGACTCAAAAGTCCAAACCAAAGATTCTTGTCCATCAATAACTCTTACTTTAAAAAATGCACTCTCTCTCAGGAAAGAAGAATCAAAGAACTGATCACTTCTTGCTTGAAGTGCATAGGTCTATCTGGGTCAGAACAAAAGGCCTCTACTGCTCATTTGGGCTAGGGCATTCCTTTTCTACGTTATTCTTCCATTCTGCCATACTGATGGATTTGTCCAGTCCTAGAAGGGATCGATTTCTTCATATTGGCACCTTCTCATTGGATATCACAAATTTTAGGGATGGACCCCAGCTTTGGTATCAGATGATAAAATTTCTCAGTTGGACAGGTCAAGTGCATGTTTCCTCCCATCCAGTAGGTGGCATCCAAGCTTCAATAAAGTTCTTTTCATGGGGTTCAGTTCCTTTTGTGAAATTCTTGAATTCTTATTTGGCCTTGTCAATTAAAGTATAATACTAACAGAATTGTTTGAGAAGTCTTTAGCTCTATTTTCTGTTGTTAATTCTTGAAATATTTAACAACAGGAATAACAGTCTTTCATATTTTATTATAACTTGCTCATTATATTCTTGATGTTTTACTAATTTTGAAGTTTAAAGTCATTTTTACTTCTTCTTACACTTAACTTCCCTTGGAGGAGAATTTATTCCATCTTGCATTTAATGCAGGATGATTGATCCCCAAGCTTGATTCTATTTTCAAATATCTTCCAGGTTCATTATAAAATGAATATGCTAACTCCCAATAGTTAAGATATTCTAGCTATATTAGGCATTGTCCTAGACAGCTTCAAAAACATAAACAAGAAATCTATTCCTAACTAACAATACCTTCTAATGTTAAATTAATAATGACTACGTCTCATCTTGTGAATATGTATTTCAGATCTAACAATCACTTAGATAAAAGCTAGATGCTATTAATTATTATTATTATTCCTAATAGTATACGTTCTTTACCTTAAACCTTAGTTCCTCCTGTGCCGCTGACACAGCAGGCAACCCATTTCTTCCATTAATTACAGTCACCCTCTAGTTATGGTACTTCTTTCCAGGTGATGCTGGTGCATCCTCTGCCACTGTCTTCTGCCAGTTCTCCCTTGACCCGTCTCACTTTCCCCTTCCTTTCTCAGGCACCCAATTCAAAGTTTATTTAGCGGGTCTCCCATCTTCCATACAGTGTACTTATCTAAGCCACATGAGTCTTCTTTCTTTGATGATATTTTCTAATATGTCCTGCTGTCAGCTCCCTTACTCTCAGATTAGTTATTTTGGCCTTCCATGAAATGTGTAGTATGTTCCTCAGCCATGGGCTGCCTCCAATCTCTTTTTGTTAGCTGCTGTCATCGTCCAAGCATGCTCAGTACAATCACATGGCATAATCTCAATCTCATCAGCCTGGTCCTGTTAAATAATGGAACGGTTGCAAAATGTAACCTGGAATCCGCATAGCATAAGTATTATTCATAAACTAGTAAAAATACCTGCTTACAAATATATCTTATAATAAATTTAGCTATATATTCATGCAGTTGTTCCACGTTTTTTGAGAAGAAAGGAATTTGCAGTTGTCACCTTGCGTCTTAACGGAAATACCATAAAATTCATTTGGTCTCAAATGTTCTTTTGTTTCTCCAGAGACATTTGGGTGGATATCTCTCATCTTAAAATATGGAAATTTAGTAGAAAAAAAATCTAAATTAAATTACTTCCTTGCCTATGTCTAAAAAGTGTTTAAATTACAGGGATGGAACTAGAATGTCTGGTTTGTTTATAGGTAAGAAAAGTTTTACAAGAATAAATCTGAATGGCTCTTTACTTTCAGTAATAGCTAGAAGTGCTTATTTGATAAGCACAACTTCTCTAGGAGTGATTTTACCACTGGTAACGAACAGGGGCTGCTAACAGGGAGTTTCGAGAGGGAGTTTTCCAGGTGAAGGAAGGTGAATACAGGACCCTTCGGGTAAGTGGGGTGTGTTTGTGTTTGGGGGTTACTTGCTGTGTGCTGAGCTTGTGTTTGTCTGTCTATTTGTTTGTCTGAAGGACCATATTCTGTGGCCGGCAGTTGGAAGCTGTGAGCTTCTAATCAAGGTTTGAAATCTAGAACCCTGTGTTCACTGGCTGAGCCTTAGTCAGAAAGGCCAGGGCTTTCTAAAGCAGTGAGCAAGCGACCAGGGAGCTTTGCGAACAGGGGCCACTGACAGGGAGTTTCGAGAGGGGGAGTGGGAAGGGGCGAGGTACACTTGCCATTCTTTAAACCTTTAACCTAAACTATAATCAAATCTTTGTGATTTAAACAAAAACCCAATCATTAACCTAGGTAGCTGTAGGAGAGAATGCAGGCAGAAGCCCAGCAGCAGATTGGGGGCTATCCAGTTTATTGCGCCGAGTCCAGCATGTAAGATTACCTGCCCTGTGGGTGGGTGGCGTGCATTCGGTGCAAGGGGCTCCTGGCCCCCAGTGAGCGAGTACAGGCTTTGGGGGCCAGGGTGGCGAAACTGGAGGAGGTAAGAGAGGCAGAGAGGTATGTTGATGAGGCTTTCCGGGACACTGTAGATTTGTCCCACCTCCGGTCAGACAGCCCCTGCGCTGTTAAGAAGGATGAAAGGCTCAGGGAAGGAAAGCAGTCAACGGGAGCAGCGGGAAACCTTCCCATAGTTGGGACCCTCCTTCCAGATGATGTTGGGATATCCTCTTGCAGTATCCTCTTGCAGTGAGGTTACCTCTCCGGGGGAGGGAACTCCAGTCATTAGGAAAAGACAGGTCTTAGTAAGGGAGATTCGATCATTAGAAACATAGATAGCTGGGTTTGTGATGACCAGGAGAACCATATGTTGACTTGCCTGCCTGGTGCAAAGGTTGCGGATCTATCGAGGCATCTAGAGATACTGTAGTGCTGGGGAGGAGCCGGTGGTCGTGGTACATGTAGGTACCAATGACATAAAGAAGGGTAGGAGAGATGTCCTGGAGGACAAATTTAGGCTGCTAGGAAAGAGACTGAAATCCAGGATGTCTATGGTAGCATTCTCAGAAATGCTTCCAGTTCCACACGCAGGACCAGGTAGGCAGGCAGAGCTTTAGAGTCTCAAAGCGTGGATGAGATTATGGTGTAGAGAGGAGGGGTTTAGATTTATTAGGAACTGGGGAAACTTTTGGGATAGGGGGAGCCTATACAGCAGAGGTTCCCAAAGTGGGCGATACCGCCCCCTGGGGGGCGCTGGAACGATCCAGGGGGGCAGTAGTAGCCTCGGGTGCAATTGGGGGGCGTTGAATAAAAATAAGGGGGCGGTAGAAGCATAAAGAAAGAATATAAGAAAATTTTGAAAAACCGTTCGTGCTTGTTTCATCTGTTGTGTAACATAGAGTTAAAGTTGTAGTGATTACTTTATTTTCCAAATAAATTCACAAATTAAAACCGATCAGGTGTCAAGTCCGCCAACAGCTCTTAACAAGCAAGTGTTGGCAGGCGAGCGTGTCGCGCATTGTCGGGAAGTCGAGCATGCTTCGGCAGGAATATGTGCGTGTAATGACTTGTTTACAATACGATACTATAAATAGGCGACATGTATGAAATCTAATTTAGATTGTTTCTTAATTGTGTAAAAAGCAGTTAACAATAGTGCAATAAGTATTTAAAATTTTTTATTCATATTCAATACCTTCGATCTTTACGGATCACATACAAAGCAAATTGTATTATTGTTGTTTCAATAAAACAGCAATTTACATGTGAGTATTTTTATACATTTTCTTACATATCTACCGTACGTTTCTGTGTCTCTAGTGCTTACTAATAATAAAATCGTAGCAGGCTTGTGGCGGTACAGTACTATTTGAAGTGTACAGTCAATATATTTGTCATTTTTTATTACAATATTAACGAAAACGGGAATGAAATCGTAAAAAAACTGTTAACTATTAACATTTATTTATATCTATCGAATCATCTGTGTTAATTGGTAAATAAGGCGTGTGTTAATAAGGAACAATTATTTAAATAAGGGCAAACTAAATTAAAACTATTAACTGATTTTTAATTGCATATTGATTATTTTTTAATTATTTCTTGATAAATTTAGTTTGATATTTGACAGTTTAATATCAAATACATATATCTAATGCTGAGCAAAGAACAAAACCCAGTTTATTAGTTTCATTAGTATTTTAGTTTGGTTGTCTTTTGCCATCTTACGCAAAAACCACTGTATACCTGATGTCGTGGGCGATATTCTAATAACACATCTTTCTTTACTATATTGTAGGACGTAGGTAGAAATATAGATACATAAAAGAACACAAATTTGTCACTGCATCGTTCTGTTTGTTCGCTTAAAGAAGGTAGATTTCCAGGGGGGCGCTGAGTAATTTTTTTTCTGAAAAGGGGGGCACTGAGTAATTTTTTTTCTGAAAAGGGGGCGGTAGGCCAAATAAGTTTGGGAACCTCTGGTTTAGTTAATCAATCTCCCTGAGAGGGGGTAGCTATGTTGGAAGAAGAAGCTCTCCCACTGACAGCACTATCTACACTGGATTAGGTTGGTATACCTATATCGCTCAGGGGGTATGGATATTTATATCCCTGAGAGATGTAGTTATACCAGTATAGGTTTGTAGTGTAGTTCAGACCTAACTCTACTCCGTACCCCAAGGAGACATACAGAAATTCAAGGGAATCTGAGTAACTGTGCAGATTTTAGAGCACTAAGGCCTTGTCTACACTACACAGTTTTGTTGGCAAAATGGAGCTTTTGCAGACAAGTGTAGACGTGTATACATAACAATGCTACTTTTGGCAGCAAAACTCTCCTGTTTTGCTGACAAAATAAAACCACCTCAACGAGAGGCATAGAGCTTTTTGCAGCAAAGTTAAAGTGACAAAGCAGCTGTGTAGATATACTGCCTTTTGTTATGTCCTCGTAACTGGCCTCCCCCAGTATCCCACAATGCCTGCCCTGACTGCTCCACTCACTGTTTTTAACTTAGCTGCCCTGCATTCCAGCTAAACAGGCATGCGCCCCTCCCGTTTCAAAGCTCCAGGAAGTTCTGACAGCTGAGTGTGCCTCTCTGCTCTGGCAGCAAATCATAAACATAGAATCCCGCTCTTCCTGGCACTAGGAACACAGCGGCAGGAAGGCTGCTGCTGCACGGGCGGCGGTGAGGCGGGTGGAGGCTGAGGGGGAACTGCTTTGGAAAGCCAAGGAGGGAGGCGGGGGCTGATGTTGGGGGCGGGGATGTCCCCCTCCCCCTGCTCCCCCTGCCTCAAGACTGGTTGCTTCCGGCTGCTGTCTCAACTTGAGAGTGCTGACACACACACTCTCCTCCAACACACACACTTCCCTAACATACACACTGTCTCACATACACACTCCCCCCACACTCTCACACACGCCCCCAACACACACTCTGTCTGTTTCTCTCCCACATACACACTCCCTGACACCCTTCAATTGAAAAGCAGCTGGCAATCTAGTAGGATTCCCCTGGAATGATGGGATTGAGAAACCAGCATCGTGTGATGCTGTACCTGCCCCCACGAGGCATTGCAAACCCTTCCCAATGCACCCTGCAGCCAGTTGAAAAGTGGGATAGCTACCCACACATGCTCTGAGTCGATGGAAGAACTGCTTGTGTGGATGCACAACAATGGTTTAATTAAAGTGGTGGCTTACTTGGTGGCTAAATTTTTGCTGAATGCACAAAAGGAGTTAAGTACCTGGAAAAATCACTGTGATGCACAAAGGGCATACACACTGAGCACATACACTGAGCAGTTGGGGGTAGTTGGGATGTTTGCACTGGAGGGCTGTAGAGGGTGAATAGAAGTCTTTTTTCCTTTGACACGCTGGATCAGTTGCGAAGAGGGGAGGGAATAACTGGGGAGAACACGGTGAACTTCTCAGCATGTGATTGAACTGAGGAGTCAGGGCAGTGGGAATGGAGTAGTTTGCATCTTGCAGTTGGAGTAACTGGTGAGGGCAGGTGGAAATGGGGAAAGGAACAATCGGGAAGAGGATAGCTGGATTGGGATGTTTGAGTTTAGCAGTCTGGAGCAATTGGCGATGGGGGAGGGGAAGGTGGGGGCATAGGAGAGTGTGACAGTTGGGACTGCCTATTTGAATTTGGCAGGTGGGGCAATAAGGAGGGGTAGGTTCTGTTTTGTATCGTGGGACGGTCAGGGAGCAGCATCTAGGAGTGATACCTGGGGCTGGACAGAGTGGGAGAGGAGCAACGGGTCTGAGATAAATGCAGTGCCCAGTAGCAAGAGCTTCTTGTGAAGAGAGAGACAGAGAACTGGCCAGGAGGTAAAGTCTACAGGAAGCCGAGGGAAGTGCGGGAGAAGAGCAAGACAGGGACGTGAATGGTAGATGAAGAGACGGGATGACAAGAGCAAAAGAAGAACTAGGGTGGAAGGGAGAAGAGAAAGAAAAACAAGCTGTGAAATCCTCCATAACAGCTCCTGGCTGTTCTTTCTCACTGCAGGAAGAGCAGGTGACAGTCCTGAAATACTGAACCAACCTGGCTTTTGTTTACAAATAAAACTATTTCTTCTCTACAATGACTTAACTCTCAACTAGAGAAACTTGATAGTTCTAGGGAGGGGTAAATAGGTTTATGGTTGGTGTGTGTTGTGACCAGTACTTAGGCACATTGCTAATATGCTTTGGGGCTACATTATGCCACAACTACCAGAAGAGTGGACTGCAATCAGCCACATTACATTTATACCCTTTGTGTAATACTTAAAGAACCAGGAACACTTTATGAAACCAAATAACACTTTGGCCACTTGTTAGGAACCCCAAGCCCCAGCCTTCCGTTACATATAATTACACAAAACAATTAAAAAGTTCTCAAATAAAATAACCCATGAAAACTTCTTGGATTTGCATCTCCCTTGACAAAGGAACAAAACAACTTCAACATCAATAAAAACCTGCTATTGGAAATCTCTGTTCTCACCCTGGAGTTGAGAGTAGGTGTTCCCTCTGCCAATATTTATTAAATCTCATAACCATGATTAATCATTGCTAAGCCATGTCAGACAGTTCAGCAATTTTAAGATTCCTTATGGCCGTGGGTCTCAAACTTTTTTAACCGGTAACCCCTTTCACACAGCAAGCCTCTGAGTGCAACCTCCCTTTATAAATTAAAAACACTTCTAAATATATTTAACACCATTATAAATTCTGGAGGCAAAGCGGGGTTTGAGGTGGAGGTTGACAGCTTGCGACTCCCCCCCCCCCCCATGTAATAACCTTGCAACCCCCTGAGGAGTCCCGACCCCCTGTTTGAGAATCCCTGCCTTATGGCCTAGAGGAATCCAATTGCAGATCACCTGAGCTTCCACTTCTTTGAGTTTCTTCCCCATTCTAGCCTAGTCATCCATAGCAGTGTTCTTCATCCCATCAAAAAGGACAATCAGTGGATTTTGCTCTGGTCCCATCAGGATGCTTTTCAGCCTCAGGTGCTCATCTCGTATCCTGGCAGATAGCACACCCTTCTCTTCTCTGGATCCACTCAGGAGACAGGCCTGTCAATTCTTCTTACTGAGTCCCAAGTCATATAGACCCACTTCTTCCTGGTGTTGAGGTTAGGGTTGCCAACCCTTTCACTTTCACCAGGAGTCTCCCATAATCGGGCTCTATCTCCCAGAGGCTACTGAAGGCAAATCGGGAGATTTTAGGTGCTAAAAATCCAGCAGTGCAGTGGGGCTAAGGCAGGTACCCTGCCTGCCCTGGCCCCACACTGCTCCCAGAAGTGTCCAGCATGTCCTTTGGCACCTGGGAGGGGGGGGGGCAGACATATCTGCACGCTGCCCACACCCCAAGCGCCGACTCCGCAGCTCCCATTGGACGGAAAGTGCCTTAGCCCTGGGTTAATTAATAAACAAAAGTGATTTTATTACGTATAAAAAGTAGGATTTAAGTGGTTTCAAGTAATAACAGACGAAACAAAGTACGTTACCAAGCAAAATAAAACAAAACACAACACGCAAGTCTAAGCCTTATACATTAAGAAACTGAATACAAGTAAATCTCACCCTCAGAGATCTTCCAATAAGCTTCTTTCACAGACTAGACCCCCTTCCTAGTCTGGGCCCAATCCTTTCCCTTGGTACACACCTTGTTAGTTCCAGCAGGCATCTTAGGTGGACATGCCTGCTAGTGAAGGTGGGGGCTGGACACGCTGACTTTTCAAGGACTCTTCCAGTTCTAGGAGATAGGATATCTCCATTAATTTCACATGACTGGGACCCCTTTTGTTCTGTTCCACCCCCTTTTATATCTTTGGCATAAGGCGGGACTCTTTTGTCCCTCTGGGTCCCCACCCCGCCTTCTAAATGGAAAAGCACCAGTTCAAGATGGATTCTAGAATCCTGTAACCTGGTCACATGTCCTGTGAAACCTCATTCTTCATTACACACATCACGTACACAGGAAGGCTTGCAGGTAAACAGAGCCATTTACAGCCAATTGTCCTAGTTAATAGGAGCCATCAAGATTCTAAACCACCATTAATGGCCCAAACCTCTAAGGATGGAGATTCTACCACCTCCCAAGGTAACCCATTCCAGTGCTTCACCACCCTCCAAGTGAAATAGTGTTTCCTAATAGCCAACCTAGACCTCCCACACTGCAACTTGAGACCATTGCTTCTTGTTCTGTCATCTGCCACCCCTGAGAACCACCTAGCTTCATCCTCTGTGGAACCACCCCTTCAGGTAATTGAAGGCTGCTATCAAATCCCCCCTCACTCTTCACTTCTGCAGACTAAATAAGACCAATTCCCTCAACCTTTCCTCATAAATCATGTGGCCCAGGCCCCTAATCATTTTCGTTGCACTCCGCTGGACTCGCTCCAATTTGTCCACATCCCTTCTGTAGGGGGGAGCCCAAAACTGGATGCAATGTACCAGATGTGGCCTCTATGTGCCAAATAGAGGGGAATAATCACTTCCCTCACTCTGCTGGCAATGTTCTTACTAATGCAGCTCAATATGCTGTTAGCCTTCTTGGCAACAAGGGCACACTGCTGACTCATATCCAGCTTCTCGTCCACTGTAATCACCAGGTCCTTTTCTGCAGAACTGCTGCGTAGTCAGTTGGACCGCAGTCTGTAGCGGTGCATGGGATTCTTCCTTCCTAAGTGCAGGACTCTGCACTTGTCCTTGCTGACCCTCATCAGATTTCTTTTTGGCCCAATCCTCCAATTTGTCTAGGTCACTCTGAACCCTATCTCTACCCTCCAGCACATCTACCTTTTCCCCCAGTTTAGTGTCATCTGCAAACTTGCTGAAAGTGCAATCCATTCCATCATCCAGATTATTAATCAAGATGTTGAACAAAACCGGCCCCAGGACTGACCCCTGGGGCACTCCGCTTGATACCAGCTACCAATTAGACATTGAGCCGTTGATCACTACCCATTGAGCCCGATAAGCTAGCCAGTTTTCTGTCCACCTTATAGTCCATTCATCCGATCCATACTTTTTTAACTTCCTGGCAAGAATACTGTGGGAGACCGTAGCTAAAGCTTTGCTAAAGTCAAGATATATCACATCTACCGCTTTCCCCATATCCACAGAGCCAGTTAGCTCAGCATAGAAGGCAATTAGCTTGGTCAGGCATGACTTGCCCTTGGTGAATCCACGTTGACTGTTCCTGATCACCTTCCTCTCCTCCAGGTGCTTCAAAATGGATGTACTGGAGAAATCCTATTTGTCAACCTGTGACCCTCAACAGGGACTTATCTGTGCTTACACTCTGCCCAGGTCTGTAGACATACATAAACCTCTCTTGGACATGTTTCAAAAGACGTTTGACCCAATAAAGTTTGTCCAAGCAAGGCTGATGCCTGCTTTCATCTTTGCTGCTGGAGGTTACATTAAAGCAGAGAAAGCAGTGTAGGAAAAGAAACCTGTGCCAAGTCATCTCTCTTTGAAAAACTGAAATTGAAATGAGAGTGGCTTTGTGGACCAGTACTGGTTTGTTATCTCTGTAAGCAGGGTCTGAATGACATCTAGTGATGCACTAGGGGAAAAGAGTTCAGCAGCAGACAGTATTTTCATAGACACACATATGTTCCTAGGTGCTCGGCAGACAGAGCTGCTTTGCCAATGTGACCGATTTTGGCTGGTTTGGGGTTACAGGTCACTTTCACTACTGAACACAGGGGTAACAAAATGTTGTTATCATTACTGTATGAGTAAAGGGTAGCAGGAGGTAGGAATGCCAAATCCCATTGAAAATGTGGGGTGGGGGAGGCATGGACTCTGCCTAAAGAGCCCTAGGTAACGTTTGAGTGTTCCCTCTCCACTGTTTAAAAAACAGAGCTGATTTAATTCACTTGAGAGTCCCTTTTCTTCTGTTCAGTGATTACTGGAGTTGAAATCACTGATGAACAGATCTAGGAGTTAAGTCTTAAACCTGCTACAGGGAGAGTGTTGCAGTGAAAAACAATGCAGAGGTTGCAGCACAGCGGTTCCCCGCTGCTTGGTGAAATCACTAAAAACTGGGCTAAGTGGGCGAACCTCAGAATGCAGCATCACCAAAGTGGCAGTGAACAGCAGCAGCATTTATAACAGCTTTCCCTGAGTACTGGGTGTGAGCTTGAGATGATTCTGTTTTGCATTGTTAAGAGGAACCCCTAGATATTGAACCTAGCCCTTGTTGTTGCTGAGTCCACCTGGCAGAAGTTTTATATCCCCAACAAAATGTAGAGAGCCCAAAACCACTGAATTTCAGGCACACTTGTTGGGATCCTCTGGCAGCAATGGGTTGGTAAACGGTGAGAGTGCTGAGTGAGATATGAATCAGCATATGAATTGGGCTGTACAACCAGAAAAGACCAAAAGTCTTCAGTAACAGACAGATTGAAATAATCCAATGGGATGAAATCAGTGGTATCCACCCTACTTCCTGAGTAGCAGTGAAGGGCAGTGTAGGGGGGGGGGGGGGCTGCCGTTTGGAATTAGATTCAATGCTCCCGTCGGCTAATTCCTAAGTTATTATATGCAAAACAACTAGAGTTTTCAGTTGCCTAAGTAGCCTCTGGAATCACAGTTAAAATTGCCCTCCTCCACCAAAATCTGAACTGATGCCACTGAAGCAGTCCCTCATGTTTCCTGTGCATCAGGCCGTGTGTTTAAATTTATAGTGTGCCTTTTAGTTTCTGGTACATCCCCATTGCAACTGCCACCTGTAACTGCCCCTACCTGAGTTCTTTCATTTAAATTACTACACACAGGGATCACCTGTAGCACAGCATCTATTTCAGCTCACAGACTGCAGGCACAGCAGTGGCTTCAGCATTGGTAATACTGCCTGGAGGGTACCGAGAAATTGTAGAGGATTCACCTGACCCAGGGATGGCTTTAGCTTCACCTGCAAGCTGGACCACTGAGAAAGTTTAAGTGAGTCTCATACTGAGTCTCTGCCTGGGTTTCAGGGGCTCCCAAACACCCCAGGCCTCAGGACTTATCATGTCAAAAGAATCTTGGCTGTTTGGAGGCATCTGCTACTTTTCAGTCTCTGGAGGTCACTTGAGTGACATATGTTGTCAACTCCAGAATCCCAGGCCAGTTTTTAATGGTAACATCCATAGCAAAAGTCCTGCCTAGCTCTTCATATAGGGCATGCACTCAAAGCATTACCAGAGGTCCTGGTCTTGTATGACTGCTGGATCTCCATTGCTTTGGCTAAGTGCTGTGCTGCTCTGCATCCAGGAAGTGACATTTCCACACATTTGCTCTGCCTTTGCAGAAGGTTTCTGGGAAGGGCTGCCTTATTTTGTCCTCCACGGTAGGACACTTTACCATGTCAAGCCAGTAGCAAGTAGTTTGGAATCATTGCAGCACAAAGCATGGCAGCGAATGGTCCTGGGTTTTGGTCGCATTCAAGCAACATTCGGTCTATATCTTTCTGTGTTAGCCTCAGGAGAGTGATATCATTCATGGTCATCTGGTTGAAATAGGGGAATTTTTGTAAGGGAACAGTAAAAGGACCCCATTCATGCTGGGCTGTTTGCACTTGGCTAAAAGGGATCATCCCTGAGCATAGCCACGCATTGGGGGGAGGGGGTGAAGGGATCATCCCAAATAGCTATGCGAAGGGGTGTGCTGCACAGCCATCCGAAAACCGCAGCCTCTCCTTTTAAATGGCAAACCCAACCAACATTGCTTGCTATGGGAAGGGAGGGCGCTGCAGTTTGAAAACATTCCCACATGTTATGAAGGCGTTAGAAGCCACACCTGCATACCCTTGGGCTTATCATGGCTGCCTGGAAACTGAATTCTGTTGCCCAGCCGTGTGTGATGTGTCACCATACTGGCAGGCACTCAATATAAAAGGCAAAATGCGACCTTGTACCTAAAGTACATGTGCTAACTGCTGTGAATTGCTTGATTCACTGTGTAAGAGTCTCCCTTTTTTTCTCAGAAATGTATCATCTTAAATTTTACTCTCCTTTTTATCCTCCCGCAGGTGCAAGTTTTTCTATGCTCCCCGTATCATCTCCGTCCGAGGTTATCGCAGATTAGAAGGCAAAAAAAACCCTGCACTCGCGATGACATGTTTTCCGAGCTCATACAGTCCTCCTGCACTTATAGGGCACAGTTTAATGCATGGAGGCATTCTGTGGCAGAGTCCAGGAAACCATTAAGTGAGCAAGATCAGAAGAGGTAGGATGCAATGCTGAGGCTAATGGGAGAGCAAACGGACATGCTCAGGCCTGTGGTGGAGCTGCAGGAAAGTGAACAAGAGCACAGACTGCTGCTGTATCCACTGTACAACTGCCTGCCCTCCTCCCCAAGTTCCATATCCTCCTCACCTATATGCCCAAAAGTGCAGGGGGAGACTCCGGGCACCCAGCCATTCCACTCCAGAGGATGGCCTAAGCAACAGAAGGCTGTATTTCAAGCAGTTTTGATTTGTAGTATGGCTACAATAAGCAATGTGGCCTTGTCCTTCCCTCCTACTCTCCTCCCTTATCCCACCCTACCCCACCTGGTCTACCTTATCAGTTATCTCCCTTTTTTTAAATTAATAAAGAAAGAATGCATGGTTTCACAACAATAGTGACTTTATTTCCTTTGCCAGCTGTGATCGAAGGAGGAACGGTGGTTGGGAATTAAAATCAACTAAGGGAATGGGTTTGCATCAAGGAGAAACACACACAACTGTCACACCATAGCCTGGCCAGTCATTAAACTGGTTTTCAAAGTCTCTCTGATGTGCAGCACACCTACATGTGCTCTTCTAATTGCCCTGGTGTCTGGCTGTTCAAAATTGGCAGCCAGGCGATTTGCCTCAACCTCCCACGCCGCCATAAACATCTCTCCCTTACTCTCACAGATATTATGGAGCACACAGCAAGCAGTAATAACAATGGGAATATTGGTTGCGTTGAGGTCTAACCTAGTCAGCAAACCGTGCCAGCAAGCTCTTAAAAGTCCAAAGGCACCATTCTGCACTTGCCCAGCGTATAGTTGAACTGCTCCTTATTACTGTCCAGGCTGCCTGTGTATGGCTTCATGAGCCATGGGAGCAAGGGGTAGGTTGGGTCTCCAAGGATAACGATTGGCATTTCAACATCCCCAACAGTAATTTTCTGGTCTAGGAAGTAAGTCCCTTCTTGCAGCTGATCGAACAGCTAAAGATGTGAGCGTCAGGCACCTTTCCTGGCCGTCCCAAGTTGATTTCGGTGAAACACCCCTTGTGATCCACCAGTGCTTGCAGCACCACTGAGAAGTACCTCTTGCTGTTTACATACTGGTTGGCAAGGTGGTCCAGTGCCAAGATAGGAATATGCATTCCATCTATCACCCCACCACGGTTACGGAACCCTTTGCAGCAAAGCCATCCAGTATGACCTGCACATTTCCCAGAGTGACTACCCTTGATAGCAGAATGTCACGACAGTCCTCACAGTAAATTTGCCCACTCCAAATTGATTCCCGACTGACCGGTAGCAGTCAGGTGTGGCAAGCTTCCACAGGGCTATTGCCACTCGCTTCTCAACTGTCAGGGCAGCTCTCATCTTAGTGTAGGTCTACTCTTGCCTCTGGGTCCGGTGGTAAGCATTCGATGTTCTGGGATCGATTAATCGCATCTTGTCTCTACGCGATAAATCGATCCCAGAAGTGCTCGCCGTCGACTCCGGTACTCCAGCTCAGTGAGAGAAGTACGCGGCATCGACGGGGGAGCCTGCCTGCCGCATCTGGACCCGAACGAAGTTCGAACGAAGGTAATTCGAATGTAGCTGAATTTGCGTACCTTAGTTTGAAAAGGGGGGTTAGTGTGGACCAGGCCTTAGAATCATAGAATATCAGGGCTGGAAGGGACCTCAGGAGGTCATCTAGTCCAATCCCCTACTCAAAGTAGGGCCAATCCCCAGACAGATTTTTGCCCCAGATCCCTAAATGGCCCCCTCAAGGATTGAACTCATAACTCTGGGTTTAGCAGACCAATGCTCAAACTGTAGATCAATCTCTGATAATTTTCATATGTCTTTACATTGTGCCTCTTCATATAACCTTGTGGTGGGTCTACCCACGTGTGACCTCTGTTTTCATGGAACTTTGTATCAAAGCCTCATTTAAAAACTTTGCATTGCCCTTGGTATAATATTATAGCCCCTAAGGATAGAATAAGGTAGAAGAAAAATTTCTGTTTGCTAGCAGTAGAACAAGAGCTCTTTCCCCCCCACACTCTTAATCAATTGCCCTGTTGAATGAATGAGGTGTGGATGAGCAAGGCATGAAAGGCAGCACCTCCAGACAGCCTCAATTGTTGGAGAGGGGCTGGGAGCCAGACCCAAGGACAATAAAAGGTGTCAAGTGGGCTCATTAAAGACAAGCAGACATACTGACGGCCTCGGGGGTTAGAAGCAAGCTCCTTCTTTTGGAAACACCCTCTTTGCAGCATTCAAAAGAAAGCAGCACAAAGGACCAATGGACACAGACACAGAGTTTGAATCCGGTATAGATTTGCATAAGAGGAAAGCTGCTATAAAAGTGAGGTGTCTTGCGGAGGACCCCGGGTCTCGTCTTGTCAACATGGGAGCATCGATCCGGATCGGCAGAAGCCCAGCTCCACCCCCTCCACCATCTAACTCACCTGGCCAGTGAAGTTAAGGGGAGCAACTAATTGGTAACAACAAGACGGAGTGTGTTTGTGTGTGTGTGTGAGTGTAAGTGTAATATATTATATGCATATAATACAGTGTTAACAAATACATGTATTACTAATAAATCTGGCGTTTTGTCTTATTCCCCCTGAAAAGATCCTGTGCAGTACTTTAAGTACAACATTTTGGTGGAGAATGCGAAAGGGGGAGCAAGCATAAAATCCACAGTTATTATAAAACTGGTGTGCACACCGCCAGCTTTAGCAAGCCTGGCACTATAGGAAAAAGAGCGTAAACTTTCAGTTAATTAACCAAACTCTGAAGGATATAGGAGTTTAGGTTTAAATTGTGTTCATGACTGAGCTAAAGAGGAGAACTTAGTGTTTCTCACTCTGATCCGGGGAAGGATCTAACCAAACTCTGAAGGATATAGGAGTTTAGGTTTGAATTGTGTTGTAGAGGTACATACACCCTCAGCCGTAGCAAGGCGGAGCTAAAGAGGAGAACTTAGTGTTTCTCACTCTGATCCGGGGAAGGATCTAATCCGGGGAAGGATTTGTATAATTGGTGTATGAACCCTCGGTGGTAGCAGACCGAGTAATACAGAGGGAGGCTTAGCGTCTCTCCCTCTGGCCCAGAGTGGGTTAAAAACATAAGATGCAGATCTTGTTCTGTTAAACCAAACTCTGAAGGATATAGGAGTTTGGGCAGTGTAGTGTGGTTTATGTTTGTTTGTTTTGTTTTGGTAAGTAATATTGTGGTAATTTCACAATTTTGAAAAAAATGTTTAAGAAACGGAACCAGGAAGGGTGGGGGCTAGTTGAAAAGCCCACCCTCCTTGCTAAATTGGTAGTGAAACAAGGCTTGTGCCCATGGAAAGAAACTGTTTATTGGAAAAAGCAGGATCGGGCCCAGGCAAGCAACAGATAGAGAAACTGAAAAACAGGTTGGGTACAGAGAGTTAAAACAGCACTCTCAAATCTTACAGCAGCAGTAACATCAGGAGAAGAAACATTTAAGACCCCAGAAGGGGGCAGACCTTTGGGACCCCTCTGGAGATTGGGAAGGGGGATATTTGGGATATTTGGGTAAATTCCTCCTCCCAGGGCCAAAATGCCATTGAAACAGTTAACAACAGTGCCTGCTTCTGCCTCAGATCTCCAGGCCATGGCAAAATGGCTGGAGATTTTAAAACAAAATTTTTTTTCTAAATAAAGTTTTAACGCCCTTTTACTGAGAGAAAGGGAAAATTTACACTCACAAGAAATGCACCACTTAATTAGCATCTGTGCAGCCCCAAGTACCAAACACACTGTGGCAGAGACCAAGCAGGTTCTGCCAGGGTGAAAGCACTGTGCTAATTTGTTTCCAAGCTTCTATCTTTCAGGCTCTGAACCAGAACATCAGGAGAGCTGGTACCAGCTGAAGAGTTATAAAATACCATGGTTATAGTGTCATGACAAAGTCTGTGTTCAGTGTTCTGTGTTGCATGTTCTGTGTCTGTCTCTAGTGGTGTCCTGTGCTAGCATTGGGTCCAGAAAAAGAGGAAATACTACACTAGACAGGGTAAATGTCTTTTCCTCTCTCTACTTTCCCCATCTCCTTCCAACTTATCAATCACCCCTTGTGTCCAAAACACTTTGGTCCCCAGTGCATCAGGTTTATTTTTTGTTAGGTTCTCTAATAGTCATTTTGTTGTTGATTTTTGTTCTTGATACATTTGTATTGTTAGTTACATTTGCTTGTATTATTATTAATTCCACACTTTCCTCTATGCACTCTGATTCTACTTCCCCAAGCCCTAAAGGGTAGTTCTTGGGCCCCCATAACCTGTAAGACCTTGGCCCATAATTGTATGGCCCCATCTTTTAGGTCCCCAGAAACCTCTGAGAACAACTGTTAAAAATAAAAAATTCTGCAACATTTTGGCAACAGAATGTTAGTTTAAGTCCAAATCAGCTTAAGCTTGCATAACAACTGTGGTACTCCTACAAAATCTTATTTGTTGTGTGTGCTTAAAAAGTGACTTTTATTGTTTGATGGCTATTGCAGCATCAAACTTGGGCCTCATTTTGTTTGTCAATGTACCCAATTATTGTAATGGTAATGGTTTTGTTGTATTTCCAATTATTATAATTATAATTGTTTGCATTTGTGTTTATGTTATATCTGGTGTTTAGTCAATTGTAATGGTTTTAGTTATATTCACCTGGTTATAATTATTTGGTTTGGGGCAACAAATACAAAAGATTTATATGGTGACCACTCAAGAATTGTTCTTGAGAGGTCAAAAGGGGGACAATGTAGATCAATCTCTGATAATTTTCATATGTCTTTACATTGTGCCTCTTCATATAACCTTGTGGTGGGTCTACCCACGTGTGACCTCTGTTTTCATGGAACTTTGTATCAAAGCCTCATTTAAAAACTTTGCATTGCCCTTGGTATAATATTATAGCCCCTAAGGATAGAATAAGGTAGAAGAAAAATTTCTGTTTGCTAGCAGTAGAACAAGAGCTCTTTCCCCCCCACACTCTTAATCAATTGCCCTGTTGAATGAATGAGGTGTGGATGAGCAAGGCATGAAAGGCAGCACCTCCAGACAGCCTCAACTGTTGGAGAGGGGCTGGGAGCCAGACCCAAGGACAATAAAAGGTGTCAAGTGGGCTCATTAAAGACAAGCAGACATACTGACGGCCTCGGGGGTTAGAAGCAAGCTCCTTCTTTTGGAAACACCCTCTTTGCAGCATTCAAAAGAAAGCAGCACAAAGGACCAATGGACACAGACACAGAGTTTGAATCCGGTATAGATTTGCATAAGAGGAAGCTGCTATAAAAGTGAGGTGTCTTGCGGAGGACCCCGGGTCTCGTCTTGTCAACATGGGAGCATCGATCCGGATCGGCAGAAGCCCAGCTCCACCCCCTCCACCATCTAACTCACCTGGCCAGTGAAGTTCAGGGGAGCAACTAATTGGTAACAACAAGACGGAGTGTGTTTGTGTGTGTGTGTGAGTGTAAGTGTAATATATTATATGCATATAATACAGTGTTAACAAATACATGTATTACTAATAAATCTGGTGTTTTGTCTTATTCCCCCTGAAAAGATCCTGTGCAGTACTTTAAGTACAACAAAACCACTGAGCTATTCCTCCCTCTTGGTATTCCTATGCTTCAGGGCGGGGGAAAGCAACTCACAGAGTTCCAGGAAAGTGGCCTTATGCATGCAAATGTTTCGCAGCCACTGGCAATCAATGGATACCTGCAACACTATGCTGTCCCTCTAGTCTGTGCTTTTTTGCCGGGCCCAGAATCGGCGTTCCACTGTATCAATCAGCCCCACTGCCACCATGATATCCCAATTGCCACATCCCATGCTTTCAGGAACGTCTGTTTCCGTGTCCATGTCCTCCTCACAATTGTCCCCGTGCTGCTGTCTCTTAGCCAGGTTCTGCACTTACTACAGTATTTTTAAATTAAATTAATGGAGATATGCTATCTCCTAGAACTGGAAGGGACCTTTAAAGATCATAAAGTCCAGCCCCCTGCCTTCACTAGCAGGACCAAGTACTGATTTTGCCCCAGATTCCTAAATGGCCCCCTCAAGGATTGAACTCACAACCCTGGGTTTAGCAGGCCAATGCTCAAACCACTGAGCTATCCTTCCCCCCATAATATAATAAATATAATATAATATAATATAATATAATATAATGTAATGCGTGAGGTGTTTACAATGCTCGCAACAGCAGCGGTGAGCTGAGCGTGCTATGGCGTCTGTACGGGTAACCCGGGCAAGAAAGCGCGAAATGATTGTCTGCATTTGCTTTCAAGGGAGGGGACACTGACGACATGTAACCAAAACCACCCACGACAATGTTTTTGCACCATCAGGCATTGAGAGCTTTACCCAGAATTCCAATGGGCAGCGCAGACTATGGGAACTGTGGGATAGCTTCCCACAGTGCACCGCTTCATGAGTCGATGCTAGCCATGGTAGTGAGGACGCATTCTGTTGACTTAATGCGCTTAAGCCTGGTCCCCACTAAGCCACCACTTCGGAGTAAGGTACGCAAATTCAGCTACGTTAATAACGTAGCTGAATTCGAAGTACCTTAGTCCGAACTTACCGCGGGCCCAGACGCGGCAGGGAGGCTCCCTCGTCGATGCCGAGCTGGAGTACCGGCGTCGACAGCGAGCATTTCCGGGATCGATCCGGGATCGATTTATCGCGTCTAAACCAGATGCGACAAATCGATCCCAGAACATCGATTGCCTGCCGCCGGACCCTCCAGTAAGTGTAGACATACCCCTAGTGGGGACATACACAATCGATTTCTAAAAATCGACTTCTATAAAATCAACCTAGTTTAGACATACCCTTAGTGTCTATGATGGGCACATTTCTAGGCTGGCATGAACATCTTCAGACTCTGCCTACGGGCATTGGGTTGCAGTGCAAGCTACTGGTGCTATTTCAATGTGCTAGCACTCCTTTGCTCTGGCTGGCTTTTTGTACATCATACCAGGCCGGGCAGGTCACACAGTTTGCAGGCACTCCCTGATTGGACGCACAATGTTTACAGATTACTTTGGGAGAAATAAGCAGCCTAACTGTAAGGGGGCTGTTGTCCCATTACTAACATTCAGTGGGGATGTATTGGTTGGCTTGCTCCCAGTACTAAAAATAAGGGGAAGAGTCAATGAGAAATCAGGACCCTGAGACTGACAATGTCCAGGAAGACTGGGAAGAGGCCAATGCTCCAGGTCAGCCTGCTTTACAGGACGGGCAGGCTAATCAGGGAATCAGAAGGCGGGGGGGGGGGGGGGGGGGGCGGGTCCTGTCCTCCGTGTGAGCTGGAATTGCCTGGGTCAGACAGAGTGGGGCCGAGCTAAGGAGAAGGCAGGGGCCCAAATTGAGCTAGAGAGCAGAGCTGTGCCAGCCAGGGGGCCAGAAAAGCAGTCCAGGGAGCAGACGCTGTGCTGGAAGCAGAGCTGCAGCCACAGAGACAGAGACACATCTCAGGGAGAGCAGATCCTGTGCTTGGAACAGGGCTGCAGCCAAAGAGCCAGATGGGCCAGAGAAGCAGCCCAGGGGGCTGGAGGCAGAGCAGCAGCATCAGTGCTGAGGCAGAGTGGAGCCAGAGCTAGAACAGCGGAGCTGGGGCTGGAGCTGGAGCTGGAGCAGTCTGGAGCCGGGCGTGGTGAACAACTGGGACTAGCCAAAGGGGGATCCTTGGCAAAGGGCCCAGCACAGAAAGACACCTCCAGCCAAGAGTCTTTGCAGGCCAAACTGGGAGGGGCATCTTAACCCGACCAGGGGCTGATTTTGGGAAGAAGGGTCCCACCACCCATAGCCTGGAGGCATGTGGCCACTGCCAGAGCAAGTATCTGACCCGCAGCATTCCTGCAGTACAGTCAGGGCCTGAGAAGTGGCCTAGGACTTGCGAGGAACAGACTGAACTTCCCTTACATCCCAGAGACACTGTTTGTGATGTCCGCGTGCCACAGAGTGGGGTTATGTGTTTTCCTTTAGTCTTTCCCATTTTTTCCTTGTTATTTTATTGATTGCTGCTTAATACATTGTATTTGCTTTGAATTGTATGTAATGATCATTTTGGGTCAGGGAAGCATCCAGTGCAGAGAGAATACCCTGGAGTAGGGACACCCTAGTCCCGGTCGTAAGCGACCACTACAAGGTTGGGGGTTGAGCCCCCAGGAATCCTGGGCCCAGCCTTGTTGGGGTTACATGGACTCTGCCACACAGGATAGTAGGCCTCTGGGTAAAGGAAGTGGGAGTGGAGACTCAGATCCTTTCGCTAGCCCACTTCACCGGGGTAGTATATAAACCATGAAAGTTTCCCACAATAGCGGGACCCCGCTTACATAAACATTCCCCCCTCTGGAACAGGACCTTTCTCCTCTTCCCCCCATGCCCCCATTGCTTTGTTAGAGTACCAGAGTGTTAAGACACCAGGAACTTTCCCTATTTGCAAACAAAACAAAAATCATCCTCGGCATTCTTTTGAGATTAGAATGCAAGATAATTTCACAGACAACAGATTCAAAACACAGAGGATGTCTGTCATAACTATAAAGGGAAGGGTAACAGCTGTCCTGTGTACAGTACTATAAAATCCCTCCTGGCCAGAGACTCCAAAATCCTTTTCCCTGTAAAGGTTTAAGAAGCTCAGGTAACCTGGCTGGCATCTGACCCAAAGGACCAATAAGGGGACAAGATACTTTCTAGGGAGGTGGTGGAATCGCCTTTCTTAGAGGTTTTTAAGGTCAGGCTTGACAAAGCCCTGGCTGTGATGATTTAGTTGGGAATTGGTCCTGCTTTGAGCAGGGGGTTGGACTAGATGACCTCCTAAGGTCCCTTCCAACCCTGATATTCTATGATTCTTGAGGTTCCACCCAGCTCTCAGTGATTTCAGCTGAGCTATCAATGGGGGAACCTCACTGCTAGTGCAGGCTGGGCTGTCTCTTCCACAGAAACACTATCCCCACAGGAGCACTAAGCACTTAGACCTGATCAGTAATTTCAACTGAAGTGGTCACTTAACAGAACAAAAGACTATCTATGGAGCCTAATCAGTTCTGTCTTTAAACAGTGGAAGGGACAGGTCTCGATGCCCTCAATCAGCCAGGTCTCAATGCCCTACCCTGTGTCTCGATGCCCTCAATCAGCACAGGTTAAGTACTGTTCTACTGGCCTTTACTCATACAATAAGAACAGCAAGATTTTTATACTTCCCCCGCATTCAAGTGATTTGTAACCCAACCCCAGCCAAAATTTATCACTTGGGCAACACAGCTCTGTTTGCTGGATACCTAGGTAGATTAGGTGTAACTGTAAATACAATCTGGTCCAGAAGCCTTTCTCCCCACCCCCAGCTCATCACTAGCTGTCAGGGAGAGCTCATTTAGACTATTCTTGCAAATCATCATTTGAAATTATTAGGTTGGCCAACATCACTGACATTGTCACAAAAAAAGAACAGCTGTATAAGGAAGCTACTTTTCAAATCGATTATACTTTTTCAGATGCACGTATTTTATCATACACTGTATATGCTTTTAAAGTGTATATTAATGTTTCAATTTCAACTCAAAATTCCAGTCACTAAATTGACATGTAGCTAATCCACAGAACTTGGGGGGGGGGTTGTTGGGAAAATTCAGGGGGGGTGTTAGGGAAATCACTGGCAGCAAGAGGTTAAGTGAAGTGTTTTCTGTTACTTCAAATGTCTCCTGTATCCTTTCTTATGTTACAATAACAAGCCCCCCACCCCCAGCAGTGCCAGGGGCCCGTTTCTCGGGTATTCGCTCTCGGGTTCAGTCACTCCGGGGGTGTCACTGGGCTCCAGACAAGCAGCAGGGCGAGAATTGTGGCTGGTCTCTGGCAGCGGAGGGGTTAACCCTGTGGCGCCAGCGCGCGCTGCTCGTTGCTAAGGGAGGGGAAGTTGCTCTGGTTCTTGCTGCTCCGCAGATCCGGGGCTGAACTTCCCGGGTCACAGGCTGCTGCCGCCTCCATTGTGAACCGGGAGCCCGGGCTGAGCCGCGGCTGCTCCCCAGCGGGGTCTCTGCGGGGAGAGCCCTTCCCTAGCAACTCTCTGTGCCCAGCCGGGGGGGACTTTCTCCGGGGGCTGGAACCAGCCCCCTTGGGCAGCCCCCGGCTCTGCCGACACCAGCTCTTGAGCCGGAGCCTGCAGGTGAAGTCAAGTGAGAGACCCGGGTGAAAGGGCTGGGACCGGGCAGGAATTTTTTTTTGCTATAGTTTGTTTAGCTAATGTTTAGTTACAACTGAGATTTAGTTCTAGGAAACATTGTACCAGTGACATGCTAAATGGAGGAGGTTAAAATTTTACCGCCAAACTGAAAGGCAGTTTGGGGCAGGTTCCTTGCCTCTGATGGACTCATCTCTACCTCGCCCTCCACGCCTGGATCCTAATAAATCCCTTCTGCTAGAAAGAGCTTATCCCTAAGTCTCATACCATTTCTTCTGAAGAGGAAATATTTGCCTTTGGAATAGGGACATAGCAAGTGCCCTATTGAATCACACCCTTGGCCCGTCTCCTTCAGTGTCCTGTTTTCAAAGTGGTCAGCCCCATATATTTGAGACACGAGGAAATAGAGTCCACGCTGAAGCGCTCTTTCAGCTCAACCAGAGAAGGAAGCAGGACTCCATTGGTGAACACCCTTCAAAATCCTAAATGACAATGTACCAATTTGCATTAAGGCGCTAATCCAGCGTCCACTGACGTAAAAGGTGGTCTTTTTAATTGATGTCAGCTAGTGTTAGCTCAGACCTTAAATGTCATGTAATTTCAAATCAATTTCCTGTGGAAGATATGCGTTCATGTGCCCTGGCCACTGGCCAAATCCCCATTTCAAACCACGCAAGTCAGGTACTCTGCGTTCTAGTGATGATGTAGTATTTATCAAGAACCACCCATTTCCAGGTAGATGTACTTGAAAAGAAGTCTGTTTATCATCTGGATGCTGCCTCTTTCTCTGGGTGTGCTCAGAGAGCATTTTAATGCTGGCTGCTTCTCTGCAGTCATGTGGAGCCCTCTGGTACATGGGGACATCACAGACTAATGGAGCTCATTTTTATGAGAGTCCCACGATAGCAGCATTCTGCTGACTATAGCTGTGTAGAGGAAGAAAATCCTTGAATTTTGGATTTGTTTCCTTGCAGAGGGATCACACTAGCTCATTAGAAATGGGTGTGTGACAGGTTCCCCCTGAGCTGCCACATGGAACTGGGGTACCACTGAACCAGCCAGACTCACCAACCTGGGCTCCCTTTACACTATAATGTTGTGACAGGCCTTAAGCCCCCTACAGGCACATACAGGTAGGGACATACCCAGCTGCAGCTACGCACAGATGCTGAGATCAGGTCTGCATGGGAAGGCTCAGCTAAGGCACCTCCCAGTTCCTAAGGCACGCACCCCCCCTCTGGAGTGTAAACCAAAAATTATACCGTCTGGCGCTGCACGGAGAACTGTACAGCGCAGGCTCATGACATTCACCCCTACCTCAACGTGGAGGAAAATATGCAACACCTTTTTGCCCCCCCAGTTATGATATCCACACATCTGGTTTTACATGAAACAAAAACAAGTTTATTAACGAAAAAAGATGAATTTTAAGGGATTGTGATAGCAAACAGATCAAAGCAGATTACCTAGAAATAAATAACTGCAAACTGAGTTTAACATACTAGATAGGTAGGACATGAATTAACAAATTCTCACCCTGTGATAAACAGGCTGGCAGATTCTTAAGGCACAAGCTGCCTTGGCTTTGCAGCTTGGCTTTCCCAGATTTTCATGACCTGGACCCAGGTAAGAGAGCCCTCTACTGGGATGTGATGCAGGAGAATTATGAGATTATGACCTCTCTGGGTAAGGATTCCTGTCCCCTCAGCTATCAGAAGCTGTGTGGATTCTGGAGCAGCTGGGTTGAGTTTGGCTCAGGATTCTTGTGCCAAGTGTGCTGAACCCCCGGGAAGGAGGGTACAGTTCCTGAAGTCCTTTCCTGGCAATGGCTGATCACTGTGACATGCCGGATCCTCACAGTGAGAGGGGCTCAGATCTGGAGCTGAGTGAGGGCTTATGAGGCAGTTAATGCTCTGCAAGCCTTCTGTGGGGTTTATCACTATAGTAGGAAAAAGGGGAGGAGGGCTCCTTTTGTTCTTCAGGTACTGACCTGGGACTCAGGAGACTGGTTTCAATTCCAGGTTCTGTCACAGGCTTCCTGTGCGAGCTCTTGTAAGTTACTGAGGCTCTGGCTTTCGAAGGCACCCAAGAGAGTTACATATTCAATCCCATTGACTTGGCGGCCTTGGTTCATTTTTAAAATTCCGGCTGTATTCTCTCTGAGGCTCACTTGCCCCACTTTGAAATGGAGATAATCACTTTGTCTTTTCTTTTTAGATTTAAAATATCTCTGGGTCAAGAACTTTCTCTTCCTATGGGAAGACCTGCGTTCAATTCCCTGCTATGTCACAGACTTCTTGTGTGAACTTAGGTCCCCCTCTCCCACAGAATGGACAAGTGCCAGGGAAGTCTGAAAATTTTGTCAGGAACATGCCCATGCTCCATGAAAGAGCCCAACCAACTATTATTCCTGGAGGGCCGTGGCATCAAGGTGGAACGCAGGCTGGCCCACCAGGGCTCCTCATCCTCAAGAAGTGGCAAAATGTCCAGCCATTTTGTATCTAGGCAGGACACGAATATGAGGAAATGAGTAGGGGTGAGTGTGTATAGTTTCGCTTGCGATGTGGCTGAGAGGCTCACTGACTGGATCAATATGAGTCGGCTGAAATGGGAGATTCAAAGTGATGGGTGGGAGCTGATGTGGCAGAGGCCTGACAGCATGATCCAGAGAGCCAGGGGATACGGGCAGGTGGGGAACACCTTGTCCAAGAATAGCCATAGAGGCAGGGGACAGGGCAGCTTTTACCTCCTGGAACTCACAGTGGGGGACATTTGGGGTGGGCCGTGCTATATACTGGGCAAGCATACTGGGGTCCATTCAATTCTGCGAACCATAGTCGAGAAGGTCACTGACTTGGGTGACACCAGCCACGAAGACCAGCCTCTTGTGCACCAAGGGAGCTTCCCACGCTCCCCGTGCAACAAGATGTGGATTGTGCAACAGGAATTCAGGAAGGAGGTCTCCAACCTCGGCAAATGTGACAGATCTGGTTGTAGAGAACTTGCAGGGCCTGAGGCGATCACTGTCAGTTCACAGAGATTTGGAAGAGACATCTCAGATGGAGGACAGCAGGCTGCTGGTCATATCAGAATACTCTGAGGCAGTGGAGGAAGGCATAAGACCACAAGACTATAAAAGTGGCCCTGGAGGACACCACTGTTTGCACCAATTCCTCAGGGCATGAAGGTTCCTTTTCTGCACCAGCAGGATGCACACAGCCCTCCTGCATGACAGGAGGGTTCTGCCCAGATGATGGAAAGGTCCAAACCAAGGCCAGCCCAGAATGTGCGGTAGAACTGCATAGTCAGCCATCTATGCCTGCAGATTTTGTTAATGAGCATGAAACAGAGGCCTTCTGAGAGTTTGGCCAGAGTGAGAGGAAACTAGCTGGTCTCACTCACACATGCTGACTATCAGGAGTTCATTCCGCAAGACCACTCAGATGTTAGAATTGGTCGATCTGGGCAAAAAAGGTTCATGTAGAAAGCTCTCGCCCTTTATCACATCTGCTCCAGATCCACAGGAGGTGTGGCATCGTCTGCTAGGAGACAGGTCATGTGTTTTTTTGCCAAAGTACATCTCCTAAAGGGGTTTGATACATGATCAAACAAAAGCAAGTTGGGCCCAGAGTTCAAGGACCCAAAGCTCATCCCATTTTTTCTCAACACTCTCTGCGGAGGGACAGATTCTTGGGGTTGGTAGCCATGCATATCTCCACCGACATGACTTTCTGTTTGAACTACTCCAGCTCTACTTCCATCACTGCTCCATCCCTCCTCCAGCTGCTTGTCAGTGGCCCAGGCCATAGGCAGTCAGTCCTTGTGGTCAGAGTAAGAATCAGGCCAAGCTGTTGAAGTCCGAATGCCAAAGCCAAAGGTCAAGATGTGAGGAGTCAGATACGAGAGCTGGAATTGGATTACCAGAGTCAGGGAAGGCAGGACCAGGGCTGTTTCTGGACAGGAGAGGAACAAGACTGGGTGCAGGGTAGGACCTGGACTGGAGTTGTGGAAGCGTGAACCAGGAGCAGAGCTTGGAACGATGAGAACAAGGAGGTAGACAATCCATGGCCATGTGCGTTGAGCAGTTAGTCAGCTATTCCTGCTCCTGGGCTTAAGAACTGGCCTTCTAGCTTCCTTAACCAATTGCCTGAAGAAAATCACCCTCAGACTGCTCCAAAGTGTGTGTGTGTGTCTGTCTATATATATATATATATATATATATAAATATAAAATTTACTTTATTTTTTTATAGTTAACTTAAACAAAGCACATAACTCATAATGACTCCTAATGGGTCACAATAGTAACCCTTAGGGTGGTCACTAATTTGTCTAGTTTTAAAAAGCATTTTTTGTTGTAATAACCTATGTTGGGGGCACTCAAAACCAAGGTCAGCTGTTTACATATTCATTTTATTTTTATGGTGCATTAACTCTTTTTTCCATTCTGATTAGCAAAACTGCAAACATGGCTTTGCCTCTATGGCTGTTTATTTTGTTCTTAATAATAGTATCGACCAATTTCCCTAGTACTGCAGTTAATCTTGCCCACCTGTAATTACTGGGATTGCCTCTGGAGCCTCTTAAAAAAATTGGCCTCACATTAGCCATTCCTCAGTCATTTGGTATGGAAACTGATTTAAATGATAGGTTCTATACCACCGTTGTTAGTTCTGAAGGAATTCAAATATGAAATTGCAGAATTCTTGATGAGGAATATTTGTTTGTGCCTACTAACTTTGGGTAAATCACACTCCTGAAGTAATTGCCAGTTTTGAGAGAATACAGTTTCCAAACTGCACAGGGATAACTGAAGGAATGCATGTGTCCACAGTATACCCTCCTCAAGGATCCCAAGGGGATGTAAACTGCAAAGGGTATTACTCTATTGTTAGGGAGGCCTTCTGTTGCCAACTAAGCAGATCTCTGCTAATCAGTAGTACTTGTTGTTTTGCAATACAACTGTATAGGGTAGGGGTTCTCAAACTGGGAATCTCAATCCTAATAGTTCTCCAGAAGTTGTCCCATAGTGCCCAACACTGACCTCTGTGGTTACAATTATGAACTCCACTGTCAAGGGACCATGGGGACCAGAAGCCACACACAACCTTTTAAAACACCATGTATTTTTGACATGTTTTTTTCTGATTGCCCAACTTGGCAAGCACATCTAGCAGCTAACTCTCCCTTGTATGCAATTGCCCATGCTAATTACATACACTAGACATGTTCCTGCATGGAATAGACAGAAGGTATTGGAAATTGTCATGTCCCCATTGCTGCAGTTCATCCTGTGGGTCTGCAAATATATATCGCATTATTCATCATTAATGCTGTGCAGACTCCATGCTTTTGTCAAAGGTGGCGGATAGTGAAAGTGCTATGGGGGTAAACATGGCCCTAGTATCAAAAAACCAAGTATAAATTCAATGAAGTAAATCAATTTAAAACTATAATTTGACTTGAAATTAAAAATTTTAAACAAAAAATGAAATTGGACAAAGCTAGATACGTTGGATGTGACAATTGAGTTTAAATCAGTGTCAAATTAACAAAAATCTAGCAAAACCATTAATACGTTTCTTACTTTGTCTAAAGAAGTATTCTTAAGCTAAGCATGATTCTTAAAGGAAATTCAGTCATATGATTATTACAGCTTGCAATTCAGCAGGATTTAGGCATGTCAATAGCTGAAAATGGTTAGAAAAATACATACAAAAGCTAGGGTACACGAATCACCCAGTGTGATTATTATGCAATAGAGCAGAGTTGATAGGTTTGGCTCCGATTTGGTACAGTCCATAGGCAATTTTACAAGTGTTCAAGTTTAGAAAGCAGTTTGATTAACTTTAACTTGAATACAGGTAATTTGATTGAGATAGTGTTCTCCATCACTGCTGATTCCCGGCTCCCACACTTACATACACCATCCCATCTACAGCACAGGCCAGAAATGGAAGATATTACAAGACTGGGACCTCACTGCGGAAGGTGAGAATAGTCTCTCACTATGTGCCCATGCAGCACCTATCTCACTGGGGCGGTGATCCTTTACCTGGGCCTCTAGGGAATGCCTGGATACAAGCAGTGATGAAATAAACAGAGGAAACACCACCCAGGACATGAAAAGAAGATTATTATACACCTGCCCCCAGTGAAGTGTAGAGAGTAAAGAGCCTCCTCTCATGAGGTGATGATGGACTAGGACTAGGGTCCATCCCCATAGTAATCAATAGTCATTCGGTTCTTCCCCATCCCCCGTGAGTCTTGCTCTGCCCCCACAGGCCTGCGGCTGGCTCTCCTCACGCCCTCAGCCTGCTCCATACACCATAGACCCAGAGAGGACAGATCTAGAGAAGAAGTAATTCTCCTCCCTCCTGGTTCAAATGCGGGAGATGCTCCCTCCTAATAAATCTCATGACGCTATTTGCATAGGATCCCAGGTGGACCATTGAGCAAAGAACTTAGGCTTCATGCTTGAATGTCATTCACTTTAATGGGAGTTAAGCACATGCTTAGGACTTTTCTGAATAGGATTTTTATTTATTTATTTATTTTTGTAACTGGTGCCTGAGCCAAGACTAACAACATACCTGGTTAGACATAGTATCAGACATTTGAGGGTCAAAGGGACAACAAGGAGTCCGCATTTTCACTCCATGCATCTGAAGAAGTCTGTTTTTTACCACGAAAGCTTATGCCCAAATGAATCTGCTAGTCTTTAAGGTGCCTCCTCATTGTTTTTAACACAGTTACCCCTCTGATAAGGGACAATTATGTTCCTCTGGTCTGACCTCCTGCTTGTCACAGGCCAGAGACACTCAATCAGCTATTTCTGTTTCATGTTAGCATATAAGCCATACTCTCATTTCTACCAGGAGAACTTTGTATTGCTAATGGAATGGAATTATTTCTAGAGTATAGCCTATTTTTGAAGCTAAATAGGAAGTTCCAAATACAAGGGGCAAAATAAAATGATTGGCTATATGGGTAAACCGCAAATCATACAATTAAGTATTGTAATAGCGGGTGCTATGTTAAGATAATATGGAAAATTACTTATAGTTAAACTGCTGTGACCATTGTTTCTTTTGTATAAAAGAAGGGAAAAGTAGAAGACAGCGATCTGACTGGAGACAGTGTCTGCCTGCAAGATGTAAAATTGTGGAGTTTGTAGTTGAGAAGGCATATGACAATCCATTAGAATAGTTGTCAACAAGTACGGTGTAAAAATCCACAGAATTGTAACCAGTTCAATCTATAAAGCGTGCTTGCCCGACCTCGAATAATTCTTTTAGCTCTTTTTTTAAACCTCCGTTAATTTGTCAACACCCTTTTTGCAGTGTGAACACCAGAACTGGACACAATATTCACTAGTGGTGTAACTAATCCCATATAGAGAGGTAATACCACCTCATTACTATTACTTGATATTCCCTCTCTTATGCAGCCCAGTGTTAGTCCTTAAGGTATGTCTACACTACGAAATTAGGTCGAGTTTATAGAAGTCGGGTTTTTTTAGAAATCGTTTTGATTGAGTGCTCTGAGTGCATTAAGTCGGCGAGCTGCATCCAGAGTACCGAGGCTAACGTCGACTTCCGAAGCGTTGCACTGTGGGTAGCTGTGGGTAGCGATCCCACAGTTCCCACAGACTCCACCGCCCATTGGAATTATGGGGCAAAAACAGTATTGCGGGTGATTCTGGGCACATGTCGTCAGCCCCCCCCCCACCCTTCCATGAAAGCTATGGCAGACAATCGTTTTGCGCCTTTTTTCCTGGGTTACCTGTGCAGACGCCATACCTCGGCAAGCATGGAGCGCACTCAGCTTACCATCACCATACGTCTCCTGGATGCTGGCAGACGTGGGACTGCATTGCTACACAGCAGCAGCCAGGGCTAGCTCCAGGCACCAGCGCAGCAAGCAGGTGCTTGGGGCAGCGAACGGAAAGGGGCGGCACGTCCGGCTCTTCGGTGGCAATTCTGAAGAAGAACGAAGTGGCGCGGTGGAGCCACCGAAGTGCCACCGATCATGTTTCTGCGTCCCCCCCCCCCCCCCCCCCCGGCCACTTGGAGCGTCAGAAACACTGGAGCCGGCCTTGCCAGCAGCTCATTGCGTTTTGGCAGCAGATGGTGCATTACGACTGGTAGCCATCGTTGTTGTCTCCTGGGTGCTCTTTTAGCTGACCTCGGTAAGGTCGGTCAGGGGTCCCTGGGCAGACATGGGAGTGACTCAGCCAGGTCATTTCCATCTTCTGCCGAGCACTCAGGATATGACGATTGCTAGCAGTCCTACTGCACCGTCTTCTGGCGAGCATCCAGGAGCTACTCGCAATCGTAATGCTAGCAATCTCTGCCATTGAATACCTCCATGCATTAAGCTGTGCCCCATCAGTGTGGGAGGACTGCATGAGCTTGCAAAACATGTCATCGCAAGTGCGTTTTTTTTTTGCCTTCTAATCTGCGAGAGTAAAATTTAAGATGATCCTTTTGATCTCAGAAATGTTAGTCTCTTTCACAGTGAATAAAGCAATTCATAGCAGACAGCACATGTACTTTAGGTACAAGGTCGCATTTTGCCTCTTATATTCAGCACTTGCTGGTGTGGTGACACATCATATGGCTGGGCAACAGAATTTTGGTTGCCAGGCAGCCATGGGTAAGCCAAGGGGTACGTTGGGTTGGCTTCTAACACCTTCATAACATGTGGGAATGGTTTCAAATTGCAGGACCCTCCTTTCCCATAGCAAGCAATGCCAGTTCGGTTTCACATTTAAAAGGAGAGGCTGCGGTTTTTGGGTGGATGTGCAGCACACACCTCCTCCCACCCTTCTCTGGATGATCTCTTTTATCCAAGCACAAACAGCCCAGCAGGAACAGGGTCCTTTAACTGTTCCCTTACAAAAATTCCCCTATTTCAACCAGGTGACCATGTATGATATCACTCTCCTGAGACTAACACAGAAAGATATAGACTGAATGTTGCTTGAATGTGACCAAAACCCAGGACCATTCGCTGCCATGCTTTGTGCTGCAATGATTCCAGGCTACTTGCTACTGGCTTGGCATGGAAAGTGTCCTACAGTGGAGGACGAAATAAGGCAGCCCTCCCCAGAAACCTTCTGCAAAGGCTTTCAGAGTATCTCCAGGAGAGCTTCATGGAGATGTCCCCTGGAGGATTCCCGCTCCATCCCCAGATACGTTAACAGACTTTTCCAGTAGCTGTACTGGCCGCGAATGCATCTGAATTCTTCAGGGCAAATCACACATTAAACACTATTGCTTTTAAACCCTGTACTGTAGTTACAAATGTGCACTCACCAGAGGTGCCTTCTCTGGCTTCGGGGTCAGGGATCTCGCCTTGGGAGGGTATTGGCTCCAGGGGTGATGAAAAGGTCCTGGCTGCTGGGGAGAACGGATTCACTGCTTGCCTGCTGCACATTCTCCTCCTCCTCCTCAAAATCCTCCTCCGTGTTGTGGGGAGAGTCCCATCTTGCAGGTGTCCACGGAGAGTGGTGGGGGAGTGGTAGGGTCCCCCCCAGAATGCCATGCAGCTGATCATAGAAGCAGCTTGTATGGGGCTCTGACCCGGAGCGACCATTTGCCTCCTTTGTCTTTTGGTAGGCTTGCCTGAGCTCCTTAACTCTCACGCAGCACTGCTGTGTGTCCCTGTTGTAGCCTCTATCCACCATGCCCTGTGCAATTTTGGCATATTTATATATTAGCATTTCTTTTTGATCGGAGTTCGGCCTGCACAGATTCGTCTCCCCATACAGCAATCAGATCCAGTGTCTCCCGTTCGCTCCATGCTGGAGCTCATTTGTGATTCTGGGGGGACTGCATGGTCACCTGTGCTGCTGAGCTAGCCACGCTGACCAAACAGGAAATGAAATTCAAAAATTTCCTGGGGCTTTTCCTGTGTACCTGGCTAGTGCATCGGAGTTCAAAGTGCTGTCCAGAGTGGTCACATTGGAGCACTCTGTGATAGCTCCCGGAGGCCAATACTGTCAAATAGCATCTGCACTACCCCCAAATTCGACCCAGCAAGGTCAATTTTAGCGCTACTCCCCTTGCTGGGGAGGAGTACAGAAACCAATTTTAAGAACCCGGAACGCGGTTGGTTGTGTAGACTCATTCATTTTAAAATCGACCTAATGCGGCTAAATTTGATCTAACCCCGTAGTGTAGACCAGGGCTAAGACTAGAAGAATTAGTGACCTACCAGGGGTTACTATGGTGACCCACTAGGAGTCACTGAGTTATGTGACTTGTTTAAATTAGCTATTAAAAGAAAGCAAAACATATACTTTAAAAACAATCAGAGAAAGCTTTTCTTTGGGCAAAATCTACATCTAAACTCCCATAAGAACAGCTATACTGGTTCAGCTCAAAGGTCCATTTAGCCTAGTATCCTGTCTTTTGGTAGTAGCCAGTGCCAGGTGCTTCAGAGGGAATGAACAGAACAGGTAATCTTCAAGTGATCTATCCCATCGCCCATTCTCAGCAGCTAAACAAACAAAAAAGCACCTCCCCCCCAAAAGTCCACATGTTAAATCACTGAAATCTCTCTCAAACTTTAAGTAACTATATTATTTAAAATACTCAAAATCTACTAGTATAGCATGGGTCCCGGCGATTTGGAGCTCATTGTGTTAGTGGGGCAGGTTCATGCCATGGAACGCTGATTCTGGGCCGGGGAAACAAGCACAGACTGGTGGGACCGCATAGTGTTGCAGGTGTGGGATGATACCCAGTGGCTGTGAAACTTTCGCATGCGTAAGGGCACTTTCATGGAACTTTGTGACTTGCTTTCCCCTGCCCTGAAGTGCCAGAATACCAAGATGAGAGCAGCCGTCACAGTTGAGAAGCGAGTGGCGATAGCCCTGTGGAAGCTTGCAATGCCAGACAGCTACCTGTCAGTCAGGACTCAATTTGGAGTGGGCAAATCTACTGTGGGGGCTGCTGTGATGCAAGTAGCCAAAGCAATCACTGAGCTTCTGCTACCAAATGTAGTGACTCTGGGAAATGTGCAGGTCATAGTGGATGGCTTTGCTGCAATGGGATTCCCTAACTGTGGTGGGGCGATAGATGGAACCCATATCCCTATCTTGGCACAGGAACACCAGGGCAGCCAATACATAAACCAAAAGGGGTACTTTTCAATGGTGCTGCAAGCACTGGTGGATCACAAGGGACGTTTCACTAACATCAACGTGGGATGGCCGGGAAGAGTTCATGACGCTCGCGTCTTCAGGAACACTAGTCTGTTTAAATGGCTGCAGCAAGGGATTTACTTCTCAGACCAGAAAATAACTGTTGGGGATGTTGACATGCCTATAAAAAGCAACAGAGAGTCCTGTGGCACCTTAAAGACTAACAGATATATTGGAGCATAAGCTCCAATCTATCAACCTCATGAAGAATATGGCTGCCTATTTAGAACTGCCTCTGGAAATTTCCATTACATGCGTCTGATGAAGTGGGCATTCACCCACGAAAGCTTATGCTCCAATACATCTGTTAGTCTTTAAGGTGCCATAGGACTCTTTGTTGCTTTTTACAGATCCAGACTAACACGGTTACCCCTCTGATACTTGACATGCCTATATTTATCCTTGGGGACCCAGCCTACCCCTTAATGCCATGGCTCATGAAACCATACACAGGCTGCCTGGACAGTAGTGAGGAGCTTTTCAACTATAGGCTGAGCAAGTGCAGAATGGTGGTCGAATGTGCATTTGGACGTTTAAAGGGTCGCTGGCATACTTTATTGACTCACTCAGACCTCCACAAAACCAATATTCCCATTGTTATTGCTGCTTGCTGTGTGCTCCACAATCTCTGTGAGAGTAAGGGTGATACGATTATGGCAGGGTGGGAGGTTGAGGCAAATCGCCTGGCCGCTGATTATGCGCAGCCTGACCCCAGGGCAATTAGAAGAGCACACCAGGAAGCGCTGCGCATCAGAGAAGCTTTGAAAACCAGTTTCATGACTGCCCAGGCTACGGTGTGACAGTTCAGTTTGTTTCTCCTTGATGAAAACCCTCCCCCTTAGTTGACTCATTCCCTGTAAGCCACGCACCTTCCCCCCTTCGATCACAGCTTGCTTGCAAAGGAAATAAAGTCACTATCATTTAAAAACCATGTATTCTTTATTAATTTATTATAAAAATAGGAAGATAACTGACAAGCTAGCCCGGGTGGGATGTGGGAGGAGGGAAGGAAAAGGCCACTTCAAAACTTGTTGAATGCCAGCCTTCTGTTGCTTGGTCTGTCCACTGGGGTGGAGTGGTTGGGTCCCTGGACCCTCTCCCCCCCACCCCCGTGTTCTTGGGCGTCTGGGTGAGGAGGCTATGTAACTTGGGAAGGGCAGTTAAACAGGGGCTGCAGCAGCACTCTGATCCTGCTGCCGTTCCTGAAGCTCCACCAGATGCCGGAGCATGTCCGTTTGATCCAGCAGTAGTCCCAGCGTTGCATCCTGTCTCCTCTGATCTTCCTGCCGCCACAACTCATCTCGATCGTCCCTTCTGTCCTCATGTTCATTGGCTGCTTTCCTGTACTGTGATACTGTGTCTCATTCAGATGAGCTCTTTCATTGCGGGTCGACTGCATGATCTCAGAGAACATTTCACTGCGCGTGTGTTTTTTTTTTTTTTTTGCTGCCTTATCTGAGATAGCCTTCGGGACGGAGGAGGGAGGCTTGAAAAATTTGCAGCTGCGGGAGGGAAAAAAGGGAGAGAAGTGTTTAAAAAGATACATTTTACAGAACAATGGGTATACTCTTTCATGGTGAACAACACTATTCACATTACATAGCACATGGGATTTTGGTACAAGGTCGCATTTTGAGTGCCTGCGGCTTTGGTGTAAGAGATCACAGACACAGGACTGGGCAACAGAATTCGGCTTGCAGGTGGCCATAGCAAGCCATAGTCTTTCAGCTTTTGCAACCTTCATAAAAGCAGCTTCCTCCTTTCCCACATACCAAACAAAGCCAGTTGAGTGCTACGGTTTTCCTGTTAACATGCAGCAGCAGAAACCAAACTAACCCCCCCTCCCCACATCCAATTCTCTGGGATGATCGCTTTATCCTTCCCCCCACCGTGTGGCTGGTATCAGGGAAGATCCCTGCAGAAACCAAACTAACCCACCCCCATCCAATTCTTTGGGATGATCACTTTACCCCTCCCCCCCACCGCATGGCTGGTATCAGGGAAGATCCCTGCTAGCCAAACGTGAAAAGCTCAGCGCCAATGCCCCCCAACTCCCCCCCCCGCTTGGCTAACTGCATGGAAGGATTTCTTTTCAAACAGCCCAGTAGGAACGGCCACCTCTGTCCCCTTAATTAAATTCCCGTATTTCAACCAGGTTACCATGAACGATATCACTCTCCTGAGGATAACACAGCGAGATAAGGAACGGATGTTGCTTGAATGCCAGCAAACACCGGGACCATACACTGCCAGGCTTTGTCATGCAATGATACCAGATTACTTGCTACTAGCATGGCGTGGTCAAGTGTCCTACCATGGAGGACGGAATAAGGCTGCACTGCCCAGAAACCTTCTGCAAAGGCTTTTGGGGTACCTCCTGGAGAGCTTCATGGAGATGTCCCTGGGGGATTTCTGCTCCATCCCCAGACATGTTAACAGACTTTTCCAGTAGCTGTACTGGCCGCGAATGCATCCCAAGTCCTCAGGGAAAATTAATCATTAGAAAACGCTTGCTTTTAAACCATGTATTATATATACAAAGGTACACTCACCAGAGGTCCCTTCTCCAGCTTCATGGTCCGGTATACCGCCTTGGGAGGGTTGGGAAGGTATTTCAGTCAGGGTGAGAAAAAGAGCCTGGCTGTTGGGGAGAACGGAGTGCTGTGTACTCTCCTCAAGCTCGTCCTCCTCCTCATCATAATCTTCCCCATCCGCAAAATCCTCAGGCATGGCTGAGAGTACCCCCTCCTCGGAATCCACGGTTAGGGATGGGATAGTGGTGCCCCCCCCCCTGCCGAATTGCATGCAGCTCAGCGTAGAAGCGGCATGTCTGCGGCTTTGCCCCAGACCTTCCGTTTGCTTCTTTGGTTTTTCTGGTACGCTGGTCTGAGCTCCTTAACTTTCACGTGGAACTGTATTGAGTCCCTTTTGTGTCCTTTATCCATCATTCCCCTGCAGATTTTTTCAAATGTTTTGGCATTTCGTCTTTTCGTCTCCCCATACAGCGATCAGATCCAGTACCTCCCGTACGGTCCATGCTGGAGCTCTTTTTCGATTCTCGGACTGCATGGTTACTTGTGCTGATGAGCTCGACTGGCAAAACAGGAAATGAGATTCAAAAGTTTGTGGGACTTTTCCTGTACACCTGGTCAGTGCATTTGAGTTGAAAGTGCTGTCCAGAGTGGTCACAATAGTGCACTGTGTAGGGTTACCATACATCCGGGTTTCCCGGACATGTCCGGCTTTTGGGTCTTTAAATAGCCGTCCGGGGGTAATTTGTAAAAAGCTAAAAATGTCTGGGATTTCCCCCGGACGGCTATTTAAAGATCCAAAAGCGGCTGACAGGGCAGCCGCGCCGGCAGAAAGCGGTACTGGGAGCAGCATGGAGCGGCCGCGAGAGGTGGGTGCGGGCGGCCCGGCTCCCCCTGCCTGGGGCTCCCCTCACCCGCCGGGGAGCGCGGGCTCCTCCTCTGCAGCGCTGCCCGCCGCAGGGCTGGGGCTCTCCCGGGGCTCTGCCCTGCATGCTCCCAGCACCCCTGGGGCTGCTCCTGTTCCCAGGCTGGCCCAAGATCCCCTCCCCCGGGGGGCTGGGGTCCTGCTGCGGCTTACGCCCCTCTGCCTCCTCCGCAAGGCAGGCAGCCCCAGGGGGTTGAGGCCGTGCCACCCCTTCCCCAGCTTCCCTCCAGCAGCCCCCGCACCGCCCTGCCGGGTCTGTTCAGCCCTCGGCCCCACCGGGTCCTGCCCTGCTTCAAGCAACCCCACACACACACCCACACACCGTGCGGTGGCCAGGCCTGGGGGGACTGGGAGAGCCGCAGCAAAGCCTCGCCCGGAGCTGGTGCAGGAGACGAGCGGGGCTCTCAGCCCAGGCTCCGGCATCAGCCTGCAGCCGGGAGTGGAGCCACCTCCCGCCGGCTCGGCTCAGCCCAGCCCTGCTCTTAAAGGGACACGGACCCCACCGCGGCTTGGCCCGGCCTGGGGCACATGGGGGGTGTCACCTCACCCCCGCCCCCCCCCGCCTGGGGCGCCCAGTGAGGGGGGTGCTCGGCACCATAGCAGTGCAGAGGGGAGGCCAGCGATGCACCTTACTCTCTCCTGCACTGCCAGCCACGGTCTTGCCTCCTGCTCTGTGAGGCACTGTACACCTCAGAGCAGCAAATGGTAGCAGATTCTGCTGTCTCCAAGCAGAGTCTAGCCCTGAGGGTTTATTTCCACAGCAGTGAGTTTTCGGTTTGGTGCATTCACTCCTGATCTCCCTGGTAAAGTGTAACAAAAGCCCTTGGCATTCATTTTCTCAGTGTTTCTGGGAATACCCTTTTCAGTTTCATAGATTGATCTGGGATCTTTCTTTTGCTGTTTCTGGAGAGAACTGTTGACAGTAGGGAGATATGTCCCTGACTAGAGGACAGGAAGCAAATTTGACTAGACCAGTTGTGACTTCCTTTTTATTTGTTACTATAAAATGTATTACACACAAATAGATTGCTAATGAACTTCCAACTTTGGGTTTCTGGAAAACAACTCACTCTAATACTTGGAAGATGCAGGGACCTTTGGTCTTTAAAAAATGAAACATCAGACTCATGAATTTGGGGGAAGTGCAGTGGTCCATTTATGAAATTTCTAAAAACATGATTCAAAAAATCCTTCTGAGACTGTATTTTAATGCTGAGATCCCAATAGCCTTACTATAGAAATAGAAAGTAAAACAAAGACATTCTTGATCCAGGTTAATTAGAGCAGTGGTTGTCAATGTTTCCAGACTACTGTACCTCCTTCAGGAGGCTGATTTGTCTTGAGTACCCCTCACTTAAAAACTATTTGCTTACAAAATCAGACATACAAATACAAGTATCACAGCACAGTATTACTGAAAAATTGCTTATTTTCTCATTTTACCATATAAATTATCAAATAAATCATTACTTCCAGATTGAGAAACACTGGTATAGTATATAGAGCAGTATAAACAAGTCACTGTCTACGATGATGGTTGCATATGCTTCAATAATTAGTTTGGCAAGGCCTTCTATATCAAAGTTACACACATTTTTATACAATATCAGGCAAACCAGCTTGGATCTCTCACTATTCATGTCTCTGTACTAATTGTGCTCTGCATCATTTCACAAAAAAGTTATTTAACTGAGCTTGAAATTTGTCATTATACTGAGATTTCTAAAAATACCCTTCTAGAAAAACTTCCATTTGGCTTCCCAGTAAAGAAAAGGACTTTATATAGCTTGTTTGTTTGAACTTCGAGGCCCATACAGTCCCTGAAATGACACTGCCTTGGTTAGTGTTGTGCCCCATTTCTCACAGTACTATCATGATGGGTTGGATTGTCACAGCCCAGCTCAACCACACAAGGGAGTAAATATTATCTTTTCCAAGTAGACCCCGCTGATATGGGGATGCCCCTTTAAAGGAAGGCCCTGGGACAGGTATGGACAGGGGAGTCCCTCCAGTGGAGGGAGAGGTGAGTGTCAGAGGTAGGGTTACCATGCGTCCGGATTTTCCCAGACATGTCTGGCTTTTTGGTCCTCAAATCCCCGTCCAGGAGGAATTTCCAAAAAGCCGAACATGTCCGGGAAAATAGGGAGGCATGGTAAGGGGACCGCCTCCTCCCCGGGCTCCAACTTTCCTGGCTCCCACCGCTCTCCACTGCGGCGGGGACCGAAGCAACTTCCCCAGCGCAACAGCCGGGGGGCGGGACGGAGGAGGGGGAATGTGGGATACTCGGGAGGGGGCGGAGTTGGAGTGGGAAGGGGAGGAGTTGGGGCAGGGCCAGGGGCGGGGAAGGGCGGAGTTGGGGTGGGGGCGGGGGTCCCGTGGAGTGTCCTCTTTTTGCACTATTGAAATATGGTAACCCTAGCACGTCCCCGTGAAGCTCCACTCTGCTAGCTGCTCCACCAGCCGCTTAGCAATATAGCTTCAGGCTCCCCCACTAGTTAACACAGTCTCCGTGATCTCAGCTCTTAATAACTTTAGCTCTTTTGTGATTTCAGCTCTTAGCAATTTCAGCTCATAGTAGGGGAGCCCCAGTGCTAGTGCACCATTGGCCCAAAGTGAATTCAGCTCAGCAGCCTGTAACTAGGCTCCTAATGGAATCAAAGTTAGCTCTGACATTCAACAGTGGAGAGAGGAGGTAGTGCAATTGGTGTTTCAAACCCTCAAAGAGGGCCCATACCATCAGGTATAAATTACCTGTCCACATCCTCTCTCCATTCACTGGGTTTTGTAACCCATGCCCCTTGTCAAGCAAGTGCTACTTAGGTAATGGTTAAGGGCTCACTCAGTCCTTCTGTCATACAACAGTTCCACTGGCCTTGATTCACAGAATCAGGGTAACAAAACTTTATTCTTCCTGCCCCAATAATAGAGAAACTGGGGATCCCACACCAGCCAAAGTAACCACTTTAAGTTGCTGTTGTTTCATGCCAGGCGAGTGGGTGTGCCTATGCAAACCAGATCAGCCCCTGGAGTTCTTTTCCACACTCACCACCAGATGTCAGGGTAGAGCTCATCCTGACTCTGCTTACATCCTCCCCCCAGCCGAGAATTTGTCGTCCGGACAAATCACACTCCCTATTATACCAATTCACTGGTTCCCTCCAAAGGGCCTCAGATAGCCCACTTTAGCTTCCACAAGCCTGTGTGCTAAACATATTGGTTCCTCACTAGTCACCCCAGGTGCATCATAAGTTTTACTGGTCTTATTACCCTGTCTCGTCTATTGAGACTCTCTGTTACCGTGGTAGAGGGGACAGCCTCTTGAACGACAGATGGGGAGGTTTCCTTTAAGACCCCCTCGGCTACTGTCATAGCCCCCTGCAGTTCTAGTTCTAACAATGGAGGGTCCAAGGTGCCCAGGACATCCTCCACCTGTATGTCTCCACTGTCCAATAACCTGTGTGTGTCATCACATGGGGGTCCCACCAGTGGCCCAGGGGTGTCAGGAATGGGCCTAAATACTTCTTCCATGGGGTTTAGGGCGGAAGAGGAGGAGCTCTCGTTTGATGCTGATCGAGACTGAAATCTTGTCTCTATCCCAGGATACACCATGGTTGTGTCTTCCTCCTCAGACTCACTCTCGCATGTGCTGCATAGGGGTAGGTTAGCTGCAGGGGGCTGGCTGTCCACGTTGGAGGGCAGCTTTAGTCCAGCACCTTCGTTCCGCCCGGTTGCCCTGTTGTGGCCCATCTCATACGGGGTGTCTACCAATTCCCCCACAGGGAGCAAAAGGTTTCTATGCACCGTCTTTGTCTGCCCTGGACCATCTTCAGGTTTGATCTTGTAGACCGGCCGGTCTCCTAGCTTTTCCATCATCAAGTAAGGTATTGCCTTCCATCTGTCAGCTATCTTGTGTTTGCCAGTAATACCAAAATTTCACAGCAGGACTCTGTCCCCCGGCTGGAGTTCTTGCAAACGTACCCTAGCATCATATCGATGTTTGTTGCAGTCTGTGTTCTTCCGAGCCGCAGATGTAGCTAAGTGATAAGCATCCCGCAGCTTTTCTCTTAGCCGGGATACATATTGCTGATGAGTTTCATAGCTATCTCCATCCTCTGATACACCAAAGCACAGGTCTATGGGTAATCTTGGTTCTCGCCCAAACATTAAGAGATATGGGGTGACTCCTGTAGCATCATTCTTTGTGGCATTGCAGGCGTGCACCAGAAATGCGACATGTTGGCTCCAGGTTGCCTTCTGCTCTGGCCGCAACGTCCCCAACATATCTAATAGGGTTCGGTTGAACCTCTCTGGCTGAGGGTCACCTTGCGGGTGATAAGGCGTTGTCCTAGACTTTTTAATTCCCGCTATCCTCAGCACCTCCTTCAGAAGATGACTCTCAAAGTCCCGCCCCTGATCCGAGTGTATCCGGGCTGGAAATCCATAAACTGAGAAATATTTCTCCCACAGTACTCGAGCAACAGTGGTGGCCCTCTGATCACGTGTGGGATATGCCTGCGCATATCGCGTATAATGGTCAGTCACTACTAGAATGTTCCCAATATTCCTCTTGTCTACTTCTAAAGACAAGAAATCAATGCATACCAGCTCCAGAGGTTTGTTGCTGGTGATGTTCTTCAGATATGCAGCCCTTGTGGGCAGAGTTTTCCTTTGAACACATCGAGCGCAGGTCTCACATTTCCTGCGAACATCTTCAGCCATCCGAGGCCAATAGAACCTACTTCGAATAAGTTCCAGGGTCCTCTCCATCCCTAAATGTCCAAAGTCATCATGCAGGGCCCTCATGGCCAGGGCTCTGTACTCTTTTTGCGTTGCTTTTGTAAAGGGTCTGTGGTCACTCGGTGTAGCACTCCCTGAATCAGTTTTAGTTTGGTCCATTCTCTCAATAGTAGTTTACCCTCCGGGTTAGGTGGGACAACCACAGCTGGGCTTCTCCCCTCCCTTTTGGCAAGTAGTGTATCACGAATGTCAATATCTTGCAGCTGGGCTTCCTGCCAGTCAGCCTCATTGAGCATGGGTAAAGGAGATTGGTCCAACGCAATATAGTTAACTGAAGCAGAAGGCATGCATTCAGGGGGCAGGCCCAAAGCTTCTGCAGCACATCCATGAAGATTCTCATGGGACTCTGGCTCCCGGCCACTCACACTGCAAATAGCCCTCACTCCATCTGTGGGTATCACAGCAACTCCTGGTGCCTGTGGACGCCTGGACAACGCATCTGCATCTACATTGCTTCTCCCTGATCGGTATTGAATGCTGATGTCATAGCTAGCCAAAGCGGCCACCCATCTTTGCCCTGTAGCATCCAGCTTAGCACTTGTTAACACATAGGTCAGTGGGTTGTTGTCTGTCCACACCTGGAACTGAGCACCATATAAGTAGTCTCGAAATTTCTCAGTGATGGCCCATTTCAAGGCCAAGAACTCCAGCTTGTGGGTGGGATAGCGAGTTTCACTATCAGACAGTCCTCGGCTGGCAAAGGCTACAGGTTTACATCTTCCTTCCACTTCTTGGTATAGTACTGCTCCCAGACCCTCCAAACCGGCATCAGTATGCAGGATAAATGGCTTGCTTGGGTCAGCAAAGACTAGGACTGGAGCATGAGTTAGGCAAGTAATGATTTCTCGAAAAGCCCTTTCACATCTCTCATCCCACCGTGGCCCAAATGGTTCGAAGGGGCCATAGTGTCTCTGCACAGGAGGCTTTGGGGACCTCCCCTTATTCTTGGTCTTAGATTTGTTCCTGCTGGACTGGTATCCCCTGGTAAGATCATTCAGAGGTTTTACACTCGTAGCATAGTTTTTCACAAATCTGCGGTAGTAGCCACTAAACCCAAGAAAGGTCTTGAGTTCTCTGTAGTTACTTGGACATGGCCATGTAGTGAGGGCTTCTATTTTATCGGGATCAGTACTCACACCCTCTTGGGACACGATGTGACCCACATACTTCACTGAGGTCCTGCAGAACTGGCATTTGTCAACTGAAAGCTTCAAACCATAATCCTCTAACCTATCAAGCACTTTAAGAAGTCTTTCTTCATGCTCCTCCAAGGTTCTTCCAAACACTATCAGGTCATCCAAATAAACTAACACTTGCAGTAAATTCATGTCTCCCACAACTTTCTCCATAAGACTTTGAAATTTGGCAGGTGCTCCAGAAATCCCTTGGGGCATGCGTTCAAACTGATAAAACCCTAATGGGCAGATGAAGGCTGTCTTCTCCTTATCTTCTTCACCCAGAGGGATCTGGTAGTATCCACTCTGAAGATCCAACACAGAGAACCACTGGCTTCCCAGCAAACAGTCTAGGCATCTTGGACTCGGGGCATTGTGTACTGGTCAACCACAGTACGGCGGTTTAGGGTGCGGTAGTCAATACACATCCGGATTTTCCCATTCTTTTTACGGACCACCACAATGGGTGAGGCGTATGGGCTGCGGGACTCTGTAATGATGCCATTCGCAGCCAGCTCCTGAAGATGTTGTCGCACATCTTCCATCTCGGAGAGGGCAATCCTCCCAGATCTCTCCCTGAAAGGTCGAGAGTCATGTAGTCTGATGTTGTGCTCTACTCCTTTTGCACATCCCACATCCCACTCATGCAATGAGAACACCTTGGATCTTTCACAAAGTTTCCTCCTCAGGCGATCTTTCCACTCCTCGGACAATGGTGAATCTCCAAAGTCAAACTTTGCAGGGTCTATTGTCGGAACTAGAGTCTCACACTGGGGTTTTATAATTGATTCAGGCTCGAAGAGATCTGCTATCTTTTGTCCTTGCTTCACAACAACATCTCGACTTGTTTCATTAGCAATCAGTATAGTCACCTTTTCTTGGGCTTCAGCAGGTAGGGTTATGACTCCACTGGGGACCAGCACTCCTTCTGGGAGCGCTCCTTCAACTGGCTGCTCTACCATTGCTAATGCCCCTTTACTGCCTTTCAGCCGAGTACTCATGACAAGCACTTCTTGCTCCGTCCTTGCAGGCACTACTAAGGGGGTTGTGCCCATGTACTTCAGCGCCCCAATCGGTAGCTCAGATGTCTCCTTTTTAGCACCCTCAATCTTCCTATAGGCTTCAGCACAAAGCGTATGGATCATCAGGGTATTCAGGTACTGGTCCACTGATTACTATAGTTTATGTCGAGATGACCTGATAACCATTAGTGCAGTTACATAGCTCTTTAGTGTAGAAGTCTTCCTCCTCCCCCACCTCTCGTATTTGCAAAGAAAAGGGTGAGTTCAATAATATTACTCATGTATTTAATAATTTTTCTCAGTTAAATAATAAATTTAAAAAGTATTAGTCATCTCAATATCCTCCAACAACAGGAAGATTCAATAGAGTACATAGCACATTCAGCTATGTAATACAACGTTCAAAGGAACTTGCTGTTAAGCAAAAAAGAGAAACTAAGGATCTCCAGAAGGTGTAAATTAGCCTAGCTCTATTGACTTGAGTGGAGCTGTGCTAATTTACACCAGATGGGAGTCTGACCCTCTGTGTCTCGTAATCATAAAAATTACGAGTTAAAATGGTACCATTTTAACCCTCATATCTGCGTCTTTACATCTTTGAATTAGATCTGTCAGCTTAAACACAAGTTTCTGTCTCCACCATGGATCTGAAATAGTTTGACTTTGGTGATCACCTGTCACACTGCAAAAGACATCTGCTTTGATAGTGTTTTTGTGAGAAGGCTGAAGGTATTCTTTCTTTGGTGATCAAAGGGCAGGAAGGCGTTTTTGTAGGTGGATACCTGGCTGAGTCCCTGTTGCATTCATCATTTTAATGCTGTTGGGATTTAGTTATATCATTAATGGTGGTGTTAAGGCACCTGGAGCCTTGTCTTATTAGTTATTATTTTAGATATTTAAATTAAATAAATGAACTTGAGTGAACTGGATTCTGCATCATCAACTCCTTTAACTTTTTCTCAGTCAGAAGAACTGGTGCTGGTGAAGTAAAAAGGAGAATTAGCATGATTTGTAATTTAAGAGTTTGCTGTATTAGGTGGAGCAAATCATCCTTTTGATTTGTAACTGAGCAAATTTGGGAAGTTGCTGAAGCAAGAGAAGACAATACTGGAAGTTCATAAGCAATGCCTCTTATAAAGTAACTTTTCTGACTTTGAGTTGCTCTCATCACTTCCATTATTGTAGGAAAAGCTTGAGATATTACAAGGCCAGAGGCAACCTCCCCCCCCCCCCCCGCCTCCCAATCCCCTTGGTAAATTGCAGCTGGAGGGTCATAGAGCCTGGCTTTTCTGGCTCACCGAATACGAATGGCTTGCAGATAACTCATTCCTTAATTATGCTTGGCTGGTTCTTGACCAATATGCCAATGCCAAAAAAATGCCTGCAGATTATGAACCAATCTGAGTGACGTGAGAAGTACCAGGAAATAAAGACGTCTTATATCAGACCTGTATTGCTAGGCTGGTCTCTTGGCTGTTGGGGGGCGGCGGCGGGGGGGGGGGGGGTTAGTTTGGTGCCTGCAGGGATCTTCCCTGATACCAGCCACGCGGTGGGGGGGGGAGGGGTAAAGCGATCATCCCAGAGAATTCATGGCGAGAGGGGGGGGGTGGTTAGTTTGTTTTCTGCTGCTGCTGCTGAATGTTAACAGAAAAACCGCAGCACTCTACAGGCTATGCTTGGTATGTGGGAAAGGAGGGCGCAGAAGCTGTAAGACAATGGCTTACCATGGCCGCATGCAAGCCGAATTCTGTTGCCCAGACCTGTGATCTCTAGCAGCAAAGCCACAGGCACTCAGCATAAAGAGGCAAAATGCGACCTTGCACAGAAATCACATGTGCTATCTAATGTGAATAGTGTTGGTCACCGTGAAAGAGTATAAGCATTGTTCTGCAAAATGTAGCTTTTTAAACAATTCTCTCTTTTTTCCCCTCCCTACAGCAGCTGCAAATTCCTCAAGCCTCCCTCCTCCATCCCGAAGGTTATCACAGATAAGGCGTCGTAAGAAGAGAACGCGAGACGAGATGTTTTCTGAAATTATGGAATCCAGCCACAGTGACAGAGCTCATCTGAATGAGTGGAAGGAAACAGTTTCAAAGTATAGGAAAGAAGCCAGTGAACGTGAGGACAGGAGGGACCAACGTGAGGACATGAGGGACCAACGTGAGGAGAGGAGAGACGCTCGAGATGAGAGGTGGCGGCAGGAAGACCAGAGGAGGCAGGATGCAACGCTGGGGCTGCTGCGTGAGCAAACAGGAACACCGTCTCAAGCAGAGCGTGTAGGTACGACCAGACCCCCTCAATTAGGTCCCTCTGGGAGGTTCAGGGAGCTTAGACCCCAGCTTGGGGTTCCCTGCGTTGCACCACCCAGCCCCAACCGAAACTAAACTCCAAGCCCCTCCCGCTGCTCCTCTCCTTTGTTCAGTCTCCCGGGCAGAAGGTGTTAATTCTCCCCACCCCCATTCCTGGCTCAGGTTACAGCACAGGTAGCTTCCTTCAAGGGAAGTCCCACATCCCCACTGCAACCCCCCTGCAACATTCCCAGGTCAAATCTGCCCTGATCCCTGCTCCGTCACAGATCCCAGTGCCTGATGGGACAAAAAACATCGTCGCAGGTGGTTCTGGGTACAGCCTCACCTCCTCCCTCCCTCCCTCCCTGCATGAAAGCAACGGACGGCAGACAACCATTTTCGCGCCTTTTTTCCTGGGTGGGTGAACACTGCAGACTTCATACCATGGCAAGCATGGAGCCCGCTGAGCTCAAGACAGCAGTCATGAATATTGTAAACATCTCGCGCGTTCTCGTGGAGTTTATGCTCAGCCAGGACCAGAAAAACGAGGCGAGGAGGCAGCGGCGGCGGCAGCGCAGCGACAAGCATGATGAGGACATTGACATGGACATGGACACGGACACGGATACAGAATTCTGTGAAACCACGGGCCCCGGTGCTTTGGAGATCATGTTGTTAATGGGGCAGATTCTATCCATGGAACGCCGATTCTGGGCAAGGGAAACAAGCACAGACTGGTGGGACCGCATAGTGTTGCAGGTCTGGGACGATTCCCAGTGGCTGCGGAACTTTCGCATGCGTAAGGGCACTTTCATGGAACTTTGTGACTTGCTGTCCCCTGCCCTGAAACGACAGAATACCAAGTTGACAGCAGCCCTCACAGTTGAGAAGCGCGTGGCGATAGCGCTGTGGAAGCTTGCAATGCCAGACAGCTACCGGTCAGTCGGGAATCAATTTGGAGTGGGCAAATCTACTGTGGGGGCTGCTGTGATGCAAGTAGCCAAAGCAATCACTCAGGTGCTGCTACGAAAGTTAGTGACTCTGGGAAATGTGGATGGTTTTGCTGCAATGGGATTCCCTAACTGTGGTGGGGCGATAGACGGAACCCATATCCCTATCTTGGCACCGGAGCACCAAGCCACCGAGTACATAAACCGCAAGGGGTACTTTTCAATGGTGCTGCAAGCACTGGTGGATCACAAGGGACGTTTCACCAACATCAACGCGGGCTGGGCGGGAAGGGTTCATGACGCTCGCGTCTTCAGGAACACTACTCTGTTTAAAGGGCTGCAGCAAGGGACTTACTTTCCGGACCAGAAAATAACCGTTGGGGATGTTGAAATGCGAATAGTTATTCTTGGGGACCCAGCCTACCCCTTAATGCCATGGCTTATGAAGCCGTACACAGGCAGCCTGGACAGGAGTCAGGAGCTGTTTAACTACAGGCTAAGTGCAGAATGGTGGTAGAATGTGCATTTGGCCGTTTAAAAGGTCGCTGGCGATCATTATTGACTCGCTCTGACCTCAGCCAAAGAAATCTCCCCATTGTTATTTCTGCTTGCTGTGTGCTCCACAATCTCTGTGAAAGTAAGGGGGAGACCTTTATGGCGGGGTGGGAGGCTGAGACAAATCGCCTGGCTGCTGATTACGCGCAGCCAGACACCAGGCTGGGCACAGCTTAATGCATGGAGGTATTCAATGGCAGAGGCCAGGAAAGCGTTAAGTGAGCGAGATGAGCAGAGGCAGGAGGTGATGCTGAGGCTAATGGGGGAGCAAATGGACATGTTGAGGCATCTGGTGGATCTGCAGGAAAGCCAACAAGACCTCAGATCTCTCCCCCCCCCGCATTCACTGCACAACCGCCTGCCCTCCTCGCCAAGTTCCATATCCTCCTCGCCCAGGAACATGGGGGAGGCTCCTGGCACCCAGCCACTCCACTCCAGAGTATGGCCCAAGCAACAGAAGGCTGTCATTCAAACAGTTTTGATTTGTAGTGTGGCTACAATAAGCAATGTGGCCTTGTCCTTCCATCCTACCCCACTGGGCTACCTTGTCAGTTCTCACTTTTTCTTAATTAATAAAGAATGAATGCATGGTTTCAAAACAATAGTTACTTTATTTCCTTTGCCAACTGTGATCAAAGGGGGTAGTGTGGTTGGCTTACAGAGAATTAAAATCAACAAAGGGAATGGGTTTGCATTAAGGAGAAACACACACAACTGTCACACTGTAGCCTGGCCAGTCATGAAACTGGTTTTCAAAGCCTCTGTACTCTTCTAATCGCCCTGGTGTCTAGCTGGTCAAAATTGGGCACCAGGCAATTTGCTTCAACCTCCCACCCTGCCATGAATGTCTCCCCCTTACTCACAGATATTATGGAGCACCCAGCAAGCAGTAATAACAATGGGAATGTTGGTTGCGCTGAGGTCTAACCTAGTCAGCAAACAGCACCAGCGAGCTTTTAAACATCCAAAGGCACATTTTACCACCATTCTGCACTTGCTCAGCCTATAGTTGAACTACTCCTTACTACTGTCCAGGCTCCCTGTGTACAGCTTCATGAGCCAGGGGAGCAAGAGAGGCTGGGTTCCCAAGGATAACTTGGCATTTCAACATCCCCACCAGTAATCTTCTGGTCTGGGAAGTAAGTCCCTTCATGCAGCTGCGTGAACAGCCCAGAGTTCCTAACGAGGTGAGCGTCATGCACCTTTCCCGGCCATCCCACGTTGATGTTGGTGAAATGTCCCTTGTGATCCACCAGTGCTTGCAGCACCACTGAGAAGTACCCTTTGTGATTTACGTACTGGTTGGCAAGGTGGTCCAGTGCCAAGATAGGGATATGTGTTCCATCTATCACCCCACCACAGTTAGGGAACCCCCCCTTGCAACAAAGCCATCCAGTATGACCTGCACATTTCCCAGAGTCACTACCTTTGATAACAGAATGTCAGTGATTGCATTGGCTACTTGGATCACAGCAGTCCCCACAGATTTTCCCACTCCAAATTGATTTCCGACTGACCGATAGCAGTCAAGCGTTGCAAGCTTCCACAGGGCTATTGCCACTCGCTTCTCAACTGTCAGGGAAGCTCTCATCTTGGTATTCCTGCACTTCGGGGTGGGGGAAAGCAACTAAAAGTTCAAGGGAAGTGGCTTTACGCATGCCAAAGTTTCACAGCCACTGTGAATCATCCCATACCTGCAACACTATGTGGTCCCACCAGTCTGTGCTTGTTTGCCGGGCCCAGAAATGGCATTCCACTGTATCAACCAGCTCCAGTGCCACCAGGATGTCCCAGTTGCCACAGCCTGTGTTTTCAGGAACGTCTGTGTCCATGTCCTCCTCACAATTGTCCTCTTAGCCAGGTTCTGTACTGGTGTTTACAATGCTCACAACAGCAGCAGTGAGCTGAGCGGGCTCCATGCTTGCTGTGCTATGGTGTCTGCACGGGTAACCCAGGAAAAAAGGCGCGAAACGATTGTCTGCCATTGCTTTCATGGAAGGAGAGAGGGGAGACTGATGAAATGTACCCCAAAACACCCACGATGTTTTTGCCCCATCAGGCATTGGGAGCTTAACCCAGAATTCCATAGGGCAGCAGAGACTGCGGGAACTGTGGGCTAGCTACCCACAGTGCACCACTCCGTGAGTTGATGCTAGTATTGAGGATGCACTCCACCGACTTAATGCGCTAGTGGGGACGTACACAATTGACTGTATAAAATCAATTTCTGAAGATCGACTTCTATAAAATCAACCTAATTTCGTAGTGTAGACATACCCTTAGAAAATGTATAGGGCTGTCGATTAATCGCAGTTAACTCACATAATTAACTCCAAAAATTAATTGTGATAAAAAATTAATTGTGATTAATCAATTTTAATTGCACTGTTAAACAATAGAATACCAATTGAAATGTATTAAATATTTTGGATATTTTTCTACATTTTCATATACATTGTATTCTGTGTTGTAATTGAAATGTGTTTTTTATTATAAATATTTGCACTGTAAAAATGATAAACAAAAGAAAGTATTTTTCAATTCACCTCATACAAGTACTGTAGTGCAATCTCTTTGTTGTGAAAGTGTGACTTACAAATGTAGATTTTTTTTGTTCCATAACCGCAATAAAAAACAAAATAATGTAAAACTTCAGAGCCTGCAAGTCCACTCAGTCCTACTTCTTGTTCAGCCAATCGCTCAGACAAACAAGTTTGTTTACAGGAGATAATGCTGCCCTCTTATTATTTACAATGTCACCTGAAAGTAAGAACAGACATTTGCATGGCACTTTTGTAGCTGGCATTGCAAGGTATTTACATGCCAGATATGCTAAACATTTGTATGCCCCTTCATGCTTCAGCCACCATTCCAGAGGACATGCATCCATGCTGATGACGCTCGTTTAAAAAAAAAGTGTTAATTAAATGTGTAACTGAACTCCCTGGGGGGAGAATTGTATGTCCCCTGCTCTGTTTTACCTGCACTCTGCCATATATTTCATGTTATAGCAGTCTTGGATGATGACCCAGCACATGTTCATTTTAAGAACACTTTCACTGCAGATTTGACAAAACGCAAATGTGAGATTTCTAAAGATAGCTAGAGCACTCAACCCAAGGTTTAAGAATCTGAAGTGCCTTCAAAAATCTGAGAGAGATGAGGTGTGGAGCATACTTTCAGAAGTCTGAAAAGAGCAACACTCCAATGCAGAAACTAAAAACCCAAACCACCAAAACAGAAAATCAACTTTCTGCTGGTGGCATCTGACTCAGATAATGAAAATGAACTTGCATCAGTCCACACTGCTTTGGACTGTTATCGAGCAGAACCCATCATTAGCATGGATGCATGTCCCCTGGAATGGTGGCTGAAGCATGAAGGGACATATGAATCTTTAGCACATCTGGCATGTAAATATCTTGCAACACTGGCTACAACAGTGCCGTGAGAACGCCTGTTCTCACTTTCAGGTGACATTGTAAACAAGAAGCGGGCAGCATTATCTCCTGAAAATGTAAACAAACTTGTTCGTCTGAGCGATTGGCTGAACAAGAAGTAGGACTGAGTGGACTTGCAGTCTCTAAAATTTTACATTGTTTTATTTTTGAATGTATTTTTTGTACATAATTCTATGTTTGTACATTCAACTTTCATGATAAATAGATTGCACTACAGTACTTATATTAGGTTAACTGAAAAATATTATTTCTTTTGTTTTTTTTTATAGTGCGAATACTTGTAATAAAAATAAATATAAAATGAGCACTGTACACTTTGTATTCTGTGTTGTAATTAAAATGAATATACTTGAAAATGTAGAAAACATTCAAAAATATTTAAATAAATGGTATTCTATTTTAACAATGCAATTAATAACAAAACATTTTTTTAATCATTTGACAGCCCTAAAATTTATTATTTTATTATTAAAGCATTTATAGTATTTTAATAATAATAAAACGTATATGTTCGGGGTACTTTAAACAGCTGACCTTGGTTTTAACAGCCTTTTATTTTTATGGTACATTAACTTTTTGTTCCATTCTCCCATTCTGATTAGCAAAACTGCAAACATGCAGCTATTTGGCCTTGCCTTTCACAGTCCTTAAAATTATTCCTAGCTATATGGTATTTGGTTTTCAGCTGGCAGTGGCTGGATACACACAGGGCCGCCCAGAGGATTCAGGGGGCCTGGGGCAAAGCAATTTTGGGGGCCCCTTCCATAAAAAAAGTTGCAATACTATAGAATACTATATTCTTGTGGGGGCCCCTGTGGGGCCCAGGGCAAATTGCCCCACTTGCGCCCCCCCTCCCCCGGGACAGCCCTGGGAAAAATAAACATTTAAAAACCTTCCGCATCTCGGCACAAACCCAGTTTTGAGAAAACTTCTTTTCAAGGCACCTTTACAAGGTATCACTGGTTCTCAGCATCAGCTAGTGCTAAAAGGCACTAAAGCTCATTAAAAGGGTTGGACAAATATTTTCCGTCAAAACTTTTTTTGGATCGAAAACTAGGGGTTTTTAAAAAGCAGAAAAAATCACGGACAATGTCTGCTTTCCTTTAAAATTTGTTGTGTTTTTTAAAATTGAAAAGCTGAATTTAGTCTGCCAAAATCTGAACATGGTTTGGGGTTTCAGAAGCGTGTGGCCAAATATTTGCTGTTTGCTGTGTTTGATTGTTTAAAGAAACAATAAAAAAATTCTGCTTAAAAAAATCCAAAACTTTTGAACCACCTCAGCTTGTGACCAAATGCCTGAGCCCATCCAGTCAGAGATTTTTCCAGGTTTCTGATACTCTGCTGGCTTCCTTGACTCATATTTGTCTCCATAACTTTGTCTCCATAACTTAGGTTAGAACATAAGAACGGCCATACTGGGTCAGACCAAAGGTCCATCCAGCCCAGTATCCTGTCTACCGACAGTGGCCAATGCCAAGTGCCACAGAGGGAGTGAACCTAACAGGTGATCTCTCTCCTGCCATCCATCTCCACCTTCTGACAAACAGAGGCTAGGGACACCATTCCTTACCCATCCTGGCTAATAGCCATTAATGGACTTAACTTCCATGAATGTATCTGTTTCCTGGAGACTGGCTCCATGGGGTCCCTCACAAACTGGAGACGGTTACTGTGGGTTTGTCTTTAGTACAGCTTATGTACATACTCCACGAACTGAGCATTTGAGCTTGTTCCAGAATTTGGGATGAGCCTATGTTGTGAAAACTGAAATGCTCAAAATAGCACATGCATGTGAATGGACACAGGGTGCTAAAATTAAATTAACCCAGGGGATCTCAAACTGGGGTTCGGGACCCCTCAGGGGGTAAAACTCTCCATCCCGGTCAGTAGCTGTGGCCGGCGCCCCCTTGAGGCCAAAAGGCAGGGTCAGGAACTCATAGAGCCCCAGAGGGGTGATAAAGGCCGATTTCAGCCTGGCATCTGCATCCAGTGGCACTTGCCAGTAGCCCTTTGTAAGATCCATAGTGGTAAGGTAACAAGCTCCTCCCAATTTGTCTAGGAGCTTGTCAGCCCTGGGCATGGGGTAGGCATCAGATACAGTGACGGCATTGAGCTTCTGATAGTCCACACAGAACCAGATCGACCCGTCCTTTTTGGGGACCAGCACCACCGGCAAGGCCCAATGGCTGGAAGATGCCTGGATCACCCCCAAAGCCAGCATGCTCTTTCCTGAGCAGTTTTCCCTGTGACTTGGAAAGGGGAGCATCTTATCGGTGGGTGCGATCCTGTTTGCACCCGCTGGACAGTCAGATTAGTGAGTCCAGGCTGGTTGGAAAACAGCTGTCGGTACCAATGCAGCACCCCTCTGATCTCAGCTTGCTGGGTAGGGGTTAGCCGATCAGAGTTGTTTCCTGGGAGGAGCCAGCTCCTGTCTCAGGGAATAGATCTACTAAAGGGTCATCTCCCTGCTCCTCCCAATGCCCACACACGGCCAACACCATATTCCCCCTGTCGTAATATGGCTTCATCATATTCACATGTGTAACTTTAGTGCCCTTGTGGCCAAGATGGAGTCTGCTCTGCCTGCAGCTCAGGTCAAGAGAAGACATGCGCAGGAATGCAGCAGGAGAAATCCCTTCCATCCCAGGGGCACCTGTTCCAAACCCCCCAGAGTGAACACACCCACCCACAGGAAAAGTACAATGGATATAACAAGAGAAATATTTATTTACAGAGGGATGAGAGGAGAAAAACAACAAGGGGAAATATAGGGGGAGAAGTAAGACAGGGCTGCATCCAAGCCAAGGCCCCACAAGCCCAGTGGTAGCACAGTCTAGAAGGGCAGACACCGAGCAATGTGTCTGCACACAGAGTTCAGGAGTCCTGAGCAAAGTTCCAGTCCAGTGGTGAGTCTTGGGTGCTCCTGGTCGTCTTCGGCACCAGTGAACTTTCCCCAGCAAACCCCTCCGGTGCCCTCTTCTGCCGCTCTCTGCAAAGCCACCCAGAGCAACCACCTCCCCACTTAACTAGCTACAGCCTCCCTCCTTGTCCCCAATGCAGAGTCACAAGCCCCAGTACTCACAGCCCCATGCAGCTCCGGGCAGCAGTGATACTGGGTCCAGCTCTGGCCTGTCCTTCTCGGGCGATTCCTCCCTGGCACAGTGCTCCTCCTGGCTCCTGTCCTGGGCTATCCCCAGTCGGCCCTGTCCTTCTTCGGGCTTCAGGCAGGTTCTCCCTGCTTCACTTTTCCAGGGCCTGCAGGCTGCCTCCGCCTCTCCTTGGAGCTCCAGCGCTGCCCCCTGGAGTTTCCCTCCTTTTTTCTTACTCTCCCCCTCCCCCTTAGGAAAAAGATTTAAAGGGGCCATGCTCTCTAAACCCCAAAGGGGTTACACATGGTACACCTGGCGGTAATGCACCCGGTTAAACAGTTCCACCACATACTTTACCTCATTTAATTGCTTGACAACCTTAAAAGGGCCTTCCCAAGCGGCCTGTAGTTTGTTTTTTTTCACGGGGATGAGAATCATCACCTGATCCCCGGTGGGGTAGGCGTGGGCCTGCGTCGTGTGGTCATACCAGACTTTCTGCTTCCTCTGGGCTCTAGTCAGATTCTCCTTGGCCAGGTCCATGAGCTCAGCAAGTCTTTCTTGGAAGGTCAAGATATACTCCACCACTGATTCTCCATCAGGAGTGGCCTTCCCCTCCCACTTGTCTCTCATCAGGTCCAGGGGCCCCCTTACCCTCCTTCCATGTAACAATTCAAAAGGCGAGAACCCAGTAGACTCCTGGAGTATTTCCCTGTACGTGAATAGCAGGTGAGGTAAGTACTTGTCCCAATCCTGCGGGTGCTGGTTCATAAAGGTTTTCAGCATCATCTTTAGCGTTCCGTTGAACCTCTCCACCAGCCCATTGGACTGGGGGTGATATGCTGAGGCCCAGCTGTGCCAGACCCCACACTTCTCCCACAAGCACCAGAGCAGGGCCGACATGAAGTTGGATTCTTGGTCTGTCAAGACTTCTTTGGGGAACCCCACTCGGCTGAAAATGGTCAGCAGTGCTTCAATGGAAGATACTGCCTTGGGGTAGCCGGTGGCGAAATTTACCACCACCAGAATGTATTTCTTCCCCGACTGGGTCATCTTGCTGGGAGGTCTCACTATGTCCATAGCTACCTTCTGCAAAGGCTCCTCTATGATGGGCAAAGGTCTCAAAGCTGCTTTCCCTTTGTCCTGGGCCTTCCCCACCCTCTGACAGGGGTCACAGGATCAGCAATACTATTGGACAGTGGTAAAGATAGTAAAAATTCTGTAGCAGCCTTTGCCTGGTGCGCCGGATTCCCTGGTGCCCTGCGAGAGGGATGTCATGGACCAGGTAGCTTGCGGTGATACTTCTGGGGGACCACCGGCTGCCTCCTGATCCCTCAAGACTTCATTTCCCCTGGGGGAGCCCATTCTTGGTACAGGAACCCCTTCTCCTACAGGAACCTCTCCTGGCAACCTCTCCCCATGGTCTGTACCACACTGAGGTCAGCCAATTCCCTTAGCTTCCGCAAGGAGGAAACTTTCTGCAACTTGGCCTGGAACTCAGCGGCTGGGGAAGGGATGGGGACCTGCTCCCTCTCGCCGCTGGGTCTGATGCCACAGCCTCCCTGAGCCCTGTTCCTGGGCACTCCCTCCCCACCAGGGTCGGTTCCTGTGCCTCCAGTGAGGTACCCTCCCCAAGGTCAGGGTGTAGTGCCCCTCGCCGGCTCTGGCTACGGGTCACCATCTCTCTCCCAGGGTCAAGCCGCAGACTCCTCTGCCCCTGAGACTGCTCGCCGCAGTCCCCAGGGGGACCCCATTATTGCAATAGTCCTTCTCACTGGTCACACACTCCCAGGGGTTAAGCATAGCTCCTCCGTCTCCCGAAACCGCTCCTCTCTGAATCTTCAGCACGCCTGGTCCCCGTCAATCCCTCTTTGTTTTACTGCTTCCCACTCACTTACTACAGGAAGCGCCGACCAGGGGGTCCCAGTCACTTACTGCAGGAAGCGCCATCCATGGGGTGCAGTAGATCCCATCACTGCCACCAGTTGTCACAGAGTGTGGGGAAGTCAGGGCCCTGCACCCCCAGTTCCTGCGATTCACCGTGACTCGCAGCCAGCCAATAAAATGGAAGGTTTATTGGATGACAGGGACACAGTCCCAAACAGAGCTTGTAGGTACAGCCAGGACCCCTCAATCAAGTCTCCAGGGAGCTTAGACCCCAGCTTTTGGGGCTCCCTCTGTTTCCCCAGCCTGCTCCAAACTGACAAACCCCTCCAGCAGTCTCCTCCAGCTCCCGCCCCCCCAGCCCCTCCTCTGGCCTTTGTCCAGTTTCCTGGACAAAAGGTGTCACCTGGCCCCAACCCCCTCCTGGGCTCAGGTTACAGGCTCAGGTATCGTCACCCTGGTATCCCATCACTAATGCAGACAGTCTCAATACAACTCCCACACAACATCCCCAGGTCAATCCCCTACTCCGTCACAGCATGTTAGCACCAGCAACAACAAATTCTGTCCAAATGCCCCTCCTTCAAATTTTACATAAAGTGTGAACCTCTCCACCACCACGAGTGTACAAACATGCCACTATCGGGGGGGACAGGGGCATCTGGCCTTCCTTCATATTCAGCCAGCCTTAACAAAAGTTCTGGGGTGTGCAAGCCATTATTTTGGCCTGCATTTTATGAGCTCTTTTTAAATTTTTACCCACCAGGGATTAGGGGCTTTTCCCACTTTTGTGGGGCCTGCTTGTTTGTTTTTTGTCCTTGCCTTTTTTTAAATTTTTTTTTTAAGGAGTCTTATTTGGGAGGGTTATTACTTTAAATGGAGTTGCTTCATGCGGAGCCACAGATCCTCTTATGACCATGAAAATAAATAGCAATTTTTGGGCCCAGTTCTTTTTTTGTTAATGTATTACTTTTTTAAAAACTGTTTTTAAAGAAGTAATTAGGATTAGTAGCAAAGTTAATATTCCTATTGCTTGGTAATTATGTTTTTAAGGAGAGTAGAAATATTTTTAGCTGTGGAATTAACACAACTTTTAAAATAAAAAGCACACAAAAGAAAAAAAGCAGTGGAAGTTGTGTGGAGAAAGAAAAAAGCAGAAGCAACAAATCTAACAAACTAAAAGTAAGTGGGGCTTCATGGGCCAAAGCATCTGGAACCCATAACCTGGTCCCTGTCTTGGCTCTGAGAGGAGAGTGCGGGTTGTCATCTGCTCTTGGAAATTAATATGCCTTTGGGCACCTGTGATAAAGTGTTTTTTTCCACTTGTTATGTTGCATGTGTCTCTTACTGTCCTATACTAATACTGTGTGTACCTCAGTTTCCCTGTGTAATGCACCAATGTCTATGTGGTGGGAATTGGGTGTGTCTTTTGCTGAGGTCCTTGGGGCAGGGGAGGCTGCCCAGCTGTCTATAGGTGGTGGCCGATGCCCTTTGTAACCTGAGAGCCAGGAGGGGGAGACGACCAGGTGACTCTTTGCCTGGGAAGCAGGACAAAGACTGGAGGAGCAACAGGCATGTGGGAGGCCAGGCAGCAGGGTCCAGGGCAGTCTGCCCTGGTGACAGTATGCTCAGAAAGAGGAGGTATGCTACCACGGAGCCCTGACTGGCTTCATACAGAGTTATTCCTGAGCAGCGCCCTGATGACTCTGACAGCACCTTCTTTTTCAGGAGGCATCCCTACTTGGATAGCATAAGGGAGCCCTGCAAAATCCTCTGGGGCCATGCATTCCCTGATCAAGGCTACCACATCCACTGGAGTAAGACCAGGGGTGCCAGCTGTCCTTGCCAGCCATCCCAAGGCTGTGCTCCAGTTTAACAGGCCAACTACTTTCCCTATGGCTCTGACCTGGTCAGGAGAGAAGGGCCTGACCTCTACCCCATCTTCCCATCCTTGGGGACCAATCTTCCTTACCATGATGTTTACTGTGGAGGCTATGGTTGGAGGCTTCTGCAACTCTTCAAGTGTATCAAGCAAGGGACCATATGGCAGCCTGGATGGGCCCAGGGGAAAGGGACGCTCATGTGGATCATTGCTCTCATAATTATAATAAAAATGATGGAATTTGAGTCTTCTTTGACCCATCTCCCCTCCCCAGACTGCTACTTCCTTTAATTGCAGCCACTATTCCCTTCTGCTCTCCCAATTTGGCTCCAACAGCATAACTTTGTTTCTTACATTCCCGGGGATTTGCCTGGGTCTTATTCTGGGAATCCTTCAGTAAAACTCTAACAGTGCCTCCACTTTCCATTGTTTGCTGTTTTAATTCAAATACCTCCTGCTTCAGCCTGTCACTCTTTCACTGTCACACATCTGCTTCTGCAGTGCCACTACCTTTGCTGACTGAGTCAGGTTTATTGCCCAGAGGGTGTTTGACTCGGCCTTCAGGCTGGCTTCTTTTTAATTTTAATCTTATTTATTTTTTAAATTTTTGCTTTTAATTAATGTATTTATAATTGCTACTCTCTGCTTACAGAGCTGCAGGAATGCCCAGGGCCAGCGAAGACTCCAGGCTTCCAAAGACCATTATCATGTTCCTCTGCAAAATCAGTCAAGCTGTTTTCTAAAACCATTTTGAGGAAAATGGTTCTCTTTCTTTCTAGATGTTCCCTTTCCTTCTGACATTTTTTTCATTCAACCAGGCTACCAGCCTGAGCCCTGAGTCCCACTAACACAATGTATCCATAAATGAACTCTCAGACTAGGACACAGAAAAATTACAGATAGCTATCCTGCCCTGCTCCCCTCTACTCTTGCACAGCAAACCCTTTGTAATGTTAGGCTCTGGTAGAGGCCTCCCTACGGGATGGGGGAGCAGGCAGATAGCGCACACAGTGTTGGTATATAAGACTCTAAATACCTTTATGGATTACAATATAAACCCCATTCACTCCACATTCACACCCCTTTCATACTACACAGAGTCCAAAGATCAGAACGATATTCCGATGGCCAGTCGAAATTCAGTCCGATCACAAGGTGTGGGCAGCCAACGTTACACGCCTCTTCTTTATCAGGGCTCTGGATCAATGTCTGACTCCAAATTTCAGATATGTCAGGCAACTGTTTATAGGTCAGGCATCAGCTCTTTGTCTCTGTTTACTAAGCCTTTTATCCATAACTCCAGGAAAACTGTTCCGGGCAGGCCACCATAATCCAAGACATTCCATTTCCTCTTATGGACATGACAAACTTATTTAACACTGACCAGTCCTTGACCGCTTGTTACCTTAAATCCTCGCTTCAGTTGCAACACATACCTCACGTACTCATGTCAAGCACACAGCATTCATACTAGGCCTCCACGACCTATAGTGTATTACAATATACATGACTTATATCCCACCAGTACCAGTCATCCCCTCCTCTCCACCACTCCTGGCTGACTCGCCAAATCTGTTACCCAGGGGTTGCAGAAGCCAAAGCTGTGGTAAATTAACTGTTTCTTTCCAGGTGGTGTCAGGAATACATCAATGGGGACTAAGCTCCTTGGATTGACAAATGATTGATACAGACCAGAGTGCTTTTTAAAAAAAAATTAGGTTTTAAGCATATAAACAGACATATATGCTATAGCAGTAGGTTTAGAGAATTCCAAACATTATAGTTACCCAAAGTCTGAGATGGTTTCGAGTGATTAACAGTCAGCCTTCCGGGGGCCCTCCTTCTGTCCAGTTGCTGGGGAGTTTAGGTGTCAGGTCCTTGCCCGAAGAAAACCTCCCTTGGACTGTCCCAAAGTATATTTTTTGCTTAATTTTTTATAGCTAACATAAACAAAGCACATAACTCATAGTGATGCCTAGTGGATCACCATAGGAACCCCTAGTGGGTCACTAATTCTTCTAGTTTTAGCAAATTTATTATTTTTTATTAAAGCATTTTTAGTTATAATAAAAGTTATATGTTAGAAGCACTTAAACCCAAGGTCAGCTGTTTAAACACACCTTTTATGGTACATTAACTTTTTGTCCTATTCTGATTAGCAAAACTGTAAAAACACAGCTATAAATTATTCCTAGCTATGTAATATTTGGTTTTCCACTACCAATGGCTGGACACACAAAATAGCTAATTCCAGTAATGTCAAGTTTAATTCTCCCCACAACACCATGACTGCTTACTTTGCTTAAGAGCGTTTAGTGAGGGACCTTATCAAAGGCGTTTTGAAAGTGTAAGTTTACTGTATCCACTGGATCATGCTTGTCTACATGTTTATTGACCCCCTCAAAAAAATCTAATAGATTGGTGAGGCATCATTTCTCTTTATAAAAGACAAGTTGATTCTTCTCCAAAAAATCATGTTCATCTATGTGTCTGGTAACTCTGTTCTTTTATGGTTTTAACCAATTTCCCTGGTCCTGATGTTAGGCTTGCCTATCTGTAATGTTTGAGATTGCCTCTGGAGCCTTTTTAAAAAATTGGCATCATGGTAGCCATTCTCCAGTCATCTGTTACAGAACCTGATTTCAATGATAGGTTCCATATGGCAGTTAGTAATTCTGCAATTTCATATTTTAGTTCCTTCAGAACTCTTGATCAGGAGTGTGATTTACCCAAAGTTGGTGGGCACAAACAAAGATCTCTGAAGTAATTGCCAGTTTTGAGAGAATGCAGTCTCCAAACTACACAGGGACCACAGATAGGCTGCAAGGAGCACATGAGTACGTAAATTGCAAAGGGTACTACCCCATTGTTATGCAGGCCTTTGTTAACCACAGAGGCAGATTTATGGATGCCAATGTGGACTGCTGCAGAGCACAGCTCTACCAGTCAGTATTATTTGCAGTACAACTGTATAGGGGGATTCAAACACTATGTTCTGGGTACTGGCTGGGCGTTGCCATGTTGGATGGATCAAGCCTCTCTACACCTGCTCTGCTTTCCCCACCCTGCCATACAGCATGCTCAAAATGGCATCGACACCAGAGACTTTTAATGGGTTTATTTCCCTAAAAGTATCAAATCCCACAACCATCAGCGCAACGTGCCACCCAAGATTCTGGTCTGCCTAGTGCTCTCTCTCCCACCTGGTCCACTGGTGTCCTCCCTCCTCCCCTTTCCAAGAAAATGGCATTGTAGTATTTCAGAAAAAAAAAAAAGATTGCAGATACAGAAAGAATAAAGGCAATAGAAAATGTCCTTTGGCTCACAACGTGATCAGCCACCTGCATATCTTCCAGATGTGTCCACTACCTTTTTAAACAAGGCACTTCTGTGCCTATTGGAGACTGCTTCAGGGTAACATCCTCCTTGCTTCAGGGTAACAGCCTGTAGAGTTGCACCCGTAGTTACTATCCTAACCCCTGCTCCCAAGGAAAAGCATAGAAAAAGGAAAGGACATGCAGGAAAGGAAAGGACATGCTGCAGAGGTCGTGCTGAAGAACATGCGACAAGGAGCCAAATTTGCATGTGTGCAAGTGATATGCTGAGGCATCTTTATCTTGATGCAACTTGCATCGACCAAAGTTTGTAATGTAAACATGGCCCTAGTATCAAATACTTCACTGAATTTATACTTGGTTAACTCGATTTAAAACTCTAACTTGACTTGATATTAAAACTTTTAAACAAAAAATGAAACTGGACAAAACTAGATAGAGTGGATGGGACAATGGAATTTAAATCAGTGTCAATTTAACAAAATCTAGCAAAATCATTAATATTCTTAGGCTAAGCCTGATTCTTAAATGAAATTCACAGTCATATGATTACTACAGCTTGAAATTCAGACATCTCTAGCTGAAAATGGTTAGAATAATGCATACAAAAGTTGGGGTACATGAACTACCAATTCTTCCTGGTTCAAAGCAAGAAAGTCACAAATAAACCATTGTCCTGGCTCAGTGCCCAGAGCCAAGTTGGGACATCACATTGACAACCACAGTCAGAGCAGTAGAAGTGTTTCTCTCTTGTGTGGATTCTCCTATGTCTAACAAGGTCTGAGCTCTGACTGAAGCTTTTCCTGCAGTCAGGGCAGTTATAGAATCTCGCTCTTGTATGTAGTATCTGATGTTTTATAAAGTATGAGCTCCAACTGAACCTTTTCCTGCTGTCAGAGCAGTTATAGGGTTTCTGTCCTACGTGAAGTCTCTGGTGTGAATTGAGGTGTGAGCATTCACTGAAGCTTCTCTCGCAGTCAGAGCAGTTGAAGGGTTTTTCTCCTGGTTGGATTATATGATATCTGTTAAGATTTGAGCGCTGACTGAACCTTTTCCCACAGTCAAGGCAGTTAAAGGGCTTCTCGCCTGTGTGCGTTCTCTGATGTTCAATAAGGTATCAACTCTGATTAAACTTTGTTCCGCAGTCAGAGCAGCTATTGGCAATGTTCCTTCTAATATTTTACGTCCATGTGGGGAATGAATTTTGTTATATGCACCAATATGGAGGTGATGTGTGGTGGGGGTGGGGTCCGAGCGGTTTAGAGAGTGTGTGTGTGTGTGTGTGTGTGTGTGTGGGGTGGGGCTCAGGGCTACGGCAGAGAGTTGTGGTGCATGGGAGTGAGGGGTCTGGCTGGAGATGCGGGCTTTAGGGTGGGGCTGTGGATAAGGGGTTTGGGATGCAGGAGGGGGCTCAGGGCTAGGGCAGAGGGTTGGGGTGTAGGGGGTGAGGGCTCTGGCTGGGGGTGCAGGCTCTGGTGTGGGGCCAGAGATGAGGGGTTTGGCGTGCAGGCTGCCCCAAGGAAAAAGGACTCCCCCAACCCTCTCTTGCCGCACCAGCCCGGGTCCAGGGGAGAGTGCCTCTCCGTCTCTCCCCGTCCGCGATCGCTCTGGGGTGGAGGGAGAGGCACCTCTCAACCATCCACGATAGCTCCTGGGGTTGCGGCCTGGGGGAGAGGGGCCTCTCCCCACCTGAGCAGCCCTTGATAGCCTGCTGCGCAGCCCTGCAGCTTAGAGGGAACTTAGGTTATAGGGTTTCTGTCTTGTGTGAATTTTCTGATGTGCAATAAGGTGTGAGCTTTCACTGAAGCTTTTCCCGCAGTCAGAGCAGTTATAGGGTTTCTCTCTTGTATGTAGTATCTGATGTTTAATAAGGTATGAGTTTCGACTGAACCTTTTCCCGCAGTCAGAGCAGTTATAGGGTGTCTCTCTTGTATGTATTATCTGATGTTTAATAAGGTATGAGTGCCGAGTGAACCTTTTCCGGCAGTCAGAGCAGTTATACGGTTTCTTTCCTGTGTGGATTGTATGATGACTGTTAAGATTTGAGCGCCGACTGAAGCTTTTCCCACAGTCAGAGCAGTTGAAGGGGTTCTCACCTGTGTGGATTCTCCTATGTCTACCAAGGTCTGAGATCTGACTGAAGCTTTTCCTGCAGTCAGGGCAGTTATAGGGTTTCTCTCCTGTGTGGATTCTCCTATGTCTAACAAGGTCTGAGCTCTGACTGAAGCTTTTCCCACAGTCAGGGCAGATATAGGGTTTCTCTCTTGTATGTCGTCTCTGATGTTTAATAAGGTATGAGCTCCGACTGAAGCTTTTCCCACAGTCAGAGCAGTTGAAGAGCATCTCTCCTGTGTGGGTTCTCTGATGTTCAATAAGACTTGAGTGCTGATGGAAGCTTTTCCCGCAGTCACTGCAAGTGGAATGTCCCTCTTGATGGGGGATTTTCTGTTGATCAGTTTCTTTGTTTCTTTTCATCCCTCTGCTCCTGTGAGAGGCTTTACCCCGTCCCTCCCCTGGATGGTTTCCCTGCTGCCTTTCTGGCTTGCGCTGACTCTTACAGGTTTCTCGCTGCTCAGGACTCTGGGAAATATGCCCTTCAGATCTTCCCAATAACATCCCACACGGTACCACTTGCTCAGGACCTTCCTGCTGAAGACTTTCCTCGCTGTTCTCATTCACCATCCCCTGCCCTGTGGGACAGAGAGATAATCCAGACAGGAGTCATTCTCTGTGCTGGAGGGAAAGAAAATTCTGAAAGGGGAACAGGAAAAGGGGGGAACACACCCAAATAACAGCTGGGGAGGTTGAAATATCATGAGCTGAGTTCATCCTCCTTCCTCAAAACCCTGCCCCAGAGGAGAGAATCCATCTTTCCTCCACATCCTCTCACTGGAGATGAAGACAGGCTGAAGGGTCACATACACTTGATTAAAATGCACAAGTGACATCTGCTATGAGGATACAGTAATTGGTTTCTGAGTCAGTTTAGCTGATTCCTCACCTGTGTGGGTGTCGCTGATGATCTCCCCTTCCTCACAGCCCTGGAGAACCGAGACTCGCAGCTCCTCCCCTCGCTCCACCCAGGAGATCACATTAGGTTTGGAAATTGGAAATTCTGCTTGGGAAACAATTAATCAAGTGTTGATTATGTTCATTAAGGTCAGTTCTATTACTACTTCCAGACCCAGTATCTCAGTCACCCACCCAGAGAGGCTCCTTCCCCATCTTACAGAGACTGGGCTATATATCATACAAGATCCCATGACACACTCATCTGGAGTAAAGGTGCATCACCTCTGCCTCGGGAATGCCCCAGCTTATTCCCCGGGGGAGCTGAGCGCTCTGCTACACTCTAGGGTACAACTAAATCTCCATTACGGAATGTTCCATTCCCCATATCCCAGGCCTGAACAGGAACACATTACTTAAAGCTCCCGTGAGGGCTTGTAGGTCTGAAACCGAGGCCCATAGGCAGTGCTCAGACTGCAGCTGCCACCTGGCAGATCACTTAGAACTTGCAGCGAAAGGATCTAGCAGAGTTCTAGCTCCTCAAGGGCTCTGTTCACAAAGTTCCTGACTGAGTGGCACGGCTAGCCCCACTCTTTGGCTTGGATGCACTATTTAATCCAGAAGGAGAGAGAGGAAGTTGTCTGAGGAACTAGGTGAATCCTTGGCTGGCTGCTTCAGACCCTGCCTACGCTCCAGAGTCCTGAACTCCTTACTGCCTGTGCCTGGGTGGGACCCTCCATCTGCCCACAATAGCTACTGCTCCCGCAGCTGGCCATGGTGGTGTTTGGCTGTGCTGATCCTCCAGGGGGGTAGGGGGGGAGCTGGCTATTGCTGCAGCTGAGCTCCCCCTCTGCTGCCTTGGTTCTACTCTGCCAAGAGCAGCAGCAGCAGTCTCTTTCTGTTGTTTCCCAACCATCCTCTGGTGCCCATTTCCCCACCTCCTTCACCTTTGTCTGGGTGAGGTAGCTCAGTCACACCCCTCTTGGATGGACAGAATCTACCTTGGCTTGGCTGGAATGATTTAATTGGGGACGGTCCTGCTTTGAGCAGGGGATTGGACTAGATGACTTCCTGAGGTCTCTTCCAACCCTAATATTCTAGGATTCTACGTTTCACATTTTCATATCTTCTGGGCCCATTCACCCAGACCCCTTCTCAGACCTAAGTTCCCTCTAAGCTGTGCGGCCACACAGCTGCCTATTAAGCCCTGCGTACGGGCTCAGGGCTGCAGAGGGGAGAGGCACCCCTCCTCGCCGGCCCCAATGCAGACCTTCCCCGGACTTGCCACGGCCAGGGGAGAGGAGCCCCTCCCTCGGCCAGCCCAGGCCCGCCGGAGCTGCCGGGGAGAGGAGCCCCTCCCTCGGTCCAGCCCAGCCCTGCCAGAGCTGCTGCAACTGAGGATAGACACCTCTGCCCCCAAGCTGCTGCAGCGAGAGAGGGCTGGGAGGAGTCCTCTCTCCCCACCACAGCCCCGGGGCATCCTGCACCCCAAATCCCTCATCCCTGGCCCCAATCCAGAGCCCACCCCCCTACACCCCAACCCTCTGCCCCAGCCCTGAGTCCCCTCCCGAACCCCAAACCCCTCATCCCCATCCCCACCCCAGAGCCCGCAGCCCCAGACAGAGCCCTCATCCCCCCACATCCCAATCCTCTGCCCCAGCCCTGAGCCCCCTCCCACACTCCAAACCCTTCGGCCTCACCCCCACCACATGAATTTTGTTATGTGCACCAATATGAAGGTTCTGTGTCACACATCACCTCTATATTGGTGCACATAACAAAATTCATTCTGCACATGGATGTAAAAAATTAGAGGGAGCAATGTCTCGGACCATCATTTAGTCCTTGGGAAGGTCCCCCTGTGACATATGATTAAAATATGACCATGTAAATCATTCTTGCTACCACTGTTATACAACTGCAACAAATCTTGTGCAAAGTATGTCATGTGAGGTGTCAATGGAAAAGTTATGATTTGCGGACTATGATTATCCTGTTTGTATGTGTATATCATTTTTGTATCTCAAGTTATGAATATTGTCTATGTACTTCTATTTCAAATGTGTTTGCTCTTGTGGTAACACCCACAAGGTAGTTTACATCTAGTCTAGCCCGCACATTGTGAATAGAGTATTTAGGTTGATGGCCTATCAACAAAAAACATGGACCATGGAAAAAGCTCATCCACACCTGATGGACTTTCCTATGGACGTTTCAGACAAACTATGGGTAATGCCTGCCATGACTCATCGAAGCATGCAAGGGCATTTGACCAGTTCATGAGATACTAACTACCATCTTGTGCCTGTACTTTTCAACTCATAGAATCATAGAATCATAGAATATCAGAGTTGGAAGGGACCTCAAGAGGTCATCTAGTCCAACCCCCTGCTCAAAGCAGGACCAATTCCCAGCTAAATCATCCCAGCCAGGGCTTTGTCAAGCCGGGCCTTAAAAACCTCCAAGGAAGGAGACTCCACCACCTCCCTAGGTAACGCATTCCAGTGTTTCACCACCCTCCTAGTGAAATAGTTTTTCCTGATATCCAACCTGGACTTCCCCCACCGCAACTTGAGACCATTGCTCCTTGTTCTGTCATCTGCCACCACTGAGAACAGCCGAGCTCCATCCTCTTTGGAACCCCCCTTCAGGTAGTTGAAGGCTGCTATCAAATCCCCCCTCATTCTTCTCTTCTGGAGACTAAACAATCCCAGTTCTCTCAGCCTCTCCTCATAAGTCATATACTCCAGACCCCTAATCATTTTTGTTGCCCTCCGCTGGACTCTTTCCAATTTTTCCACATCCTTCTTGTAGTGTGGGGCCCAAAACTGGACACAGTATTCCAGATGAGGCCTCACCAATGTCGAATAAAGGGGAACGATCACGTTCCTCGATCTGCTGGCAATGCCCCTACTTATACAGCCCAAAATGCCGTTAGCCTTCTTGGCAACAAGAGCACACTGTTGACTCATATCCAGCTTCTCGTCCACTGTGACCCCTAGGTCCTTTTCAGCAGAACTGCTACCTAGCCATTCGGTCCCTAGTCTGTAGCAGTGCATGGGATTCTTCCGTCCTAAGTGCAGGACTCTGCACTTGTCCTTGTTGAACCTCATCAGGTTTTTTTCTGCCCAATCCTCTAATTTGTCTAGGTCCCTCTGTATCCGATCCCTACCCTCTAGTGTATCTACCACGCCTCCTAGTTTAGTGTCATCTGCAAACTTGCTGAGAGTGCAGTCCACACCATCCTCCAGATCATTAATAAAGATATTAAACAAAACCGGCCCCAGGACCGACCCTTGGGGCACTCCACTTGAAACCGGCTGCCAACTAGACATGGAGCCATTGATCACTACCCGCTGAGCCCGACGATCTAGCCAGCTTTCTATCCACCTTACAGTCCATTCATCCAGCCCATACTTCTTTAACTTGGTGGCAAGAATACTGTGGGAGACAGTATCAAAAGCTTTGCTAAAGTCACCTTTAGCCAACAGCACCATGACTATGTGACTTGGACTTCAGAGGATATAAACTGCAAACTGCGGCACCTATGTGCTGAACTGTGTTTGGAAAGCTTATTAAACGCTCTTATTGTCACAGGTTATGCTATGCAATGTCTGTGCTTAACTCAAGAACATTTAGCATAAGGGGTGACCTTGGTAAATGCTGTGCAATTTGGTCGAGATCCTGACAGTGTTTTAAAGAAAATTACCAAACTGGAGGATGCCTGCTTAGAGCGTTATATTGACTGTCTGATCCACACAAAAAGTTACAGAACCCTGCTTAAGAAAAAGACTATTTGTAAGAAATCTAAAAGGATTAAGTTAGAGAATGGTGAGGGGACAAACGTGATATAAAACTTGGTAGCTGTAAATAAAAATATCTATTGAAAAGGACCTGTGTTTCTGTTAGAAGGTCTGTGTGGCCCTTAAGTAAGATAAAAGTTTTGATGGAGCATCTTGGTTTGTTTGCAAGGGCTGTATGTCTTTTAAATAAAAAAATTAGTTTGTGAGAACCCAGCTATTGTGTCTTTGTGGAAAGAGCCCTATTTACAGCAAAAAGCTGAAATGCATGTAGTAAAATCCTGAGGAAAAATAAAAAATGTGTTTAAAATAAAGCAAAAAAAAAATCCTATATTGTGTATAAAACAGGGATGTTTGAGACATGTGTTTGACTACAATAGAACTGACTCACCCTGTTGAGCTGATGGTTTAACCACACCCTCACTGAATAGCCAGGGTGACTCTATTGAGTCTGTAGGTCTAGATGTGATTACCCACCCTTGTTTCCATCAGAGTTAAACGTATTAGTGATCAGTAATTAAGTTTGATGGAGGAACACCCACAGTAAGGGAGGTGGGTAGGTGAGGATGGTGAGCTCTGATTAATATTAAATGAAATAAAACCTCAGGAGTTTGTAGAACACTAAAGGACAATTTAAACATAACCTCAGGAGTTTGTAGACGCTATTGGACAGTTTAAATAAAACCTCAGGAATTCGTTGACTGTCTTTCTAGTAACTCAAAGTCATTAAAAGTTTAAAATAATATATTTACATACATAAACCCAAAACTGAAATGTTTCAAGGGTTCACAAACCTCCACCATTCTTTTATAAAATAAGCATTTGCTGTAAGAACAATCAAACATTTAAAAGCTATGAAAAAAACCCTAAGAATCAAAAATTTAAAAGCTATGGGTATTTGTAGAGTGTTTACTATGGATGTGCTACATCCATTTTATATCAAAACAAACCAAAACTTTAAGCATGAAAGAAACATGTTTTAAAAAAAAAAAACCCCAAGACATTCATTGATATCTGCAAGATCCCCCCAGTCAGGAAAGGGTACAGTAACATTAAGGATTGTTGTGTATGGTGATTTACTGTTTAATACTGTAAGAAGGCCCTACAATGCTGTTTTTTTCATTGAAACAGGAAAATGTATTTTAACTTAAAAAAAAAAATCCCAGTTGTGCAGATGACAAAAGGGGGATGTTTGGAGAAGGGTGCCTAAAATTCTTAAGTATCTATTAATTAAGAGTTGTAGTGATCAAATCAACTGCTAACTACAGACTTTAAAGTTTGTTTGAAACAAAGAGTTAGAATGGTATAAAAACCCTCAGCTTTTTGGAGACTGTCCTTTTTTTATCTTGAACAAAACAACTGCTGGACTGCGAGACTAGGTATGTTGCTTGTTTTTTAACTCTGGAAATATATAATGTTACTTTTTGCCCAGGCCGTCCTTACTAATAACACTGGTCTACAATTTTTGAGAAGTCGTCTGCTTCAGAGATAAAATGTGCTATTTATTATGTATTTTGATGTGCTGAATTCAAATATGACAATTAAAACAACTGATTAGCTACTGTTTCTAAGCTATTTAAGTTTTTACATTTTATGTCTATGTATATTGTGTAGATAGTAGAGTTTTAATCATAAATTGTAAACCTAGGTCTTTTCATGTGTTTATGGTTGCTTTACATGATAATATTTCACCTATCCTGTTTATGTAACACTTTAAAAATCAGCAAAAGGGTTACATAAATAAAATGTATTATGAAACAAAAGGCAAAAAACTATTATGTACATAGTTTAGTACTATTCAGTGTCTACTCGGCACTTCTTGGATTGTCTCTTGTATTCATTAAATGGAGCATCTCTTGTCACTGTCCAGCAATAGTCTGCAAGCATTGATGGGCTCCATTTGCCCTGATAGCGTTTCTCCATTGTTGCAATGTCCTGGTGAAATCGCTCGCCGTGCTCGTCGCTCACTGCTCTGCAGTTCGGTGGAAAAAAATCTAGATGAGAGTGCAAAAAATGTATCTTTAGTGACATGTTGCAACCAAGGCTTTTGTATGCCTTGAGGAGGTTTTCCAGCAACAACCTGTAGTTATCTGCCTTGTTGTTTCCGAGAAAGTTTATTGGCACTAACTGGAAGGCTTTCCATGCCGTCTTTTCCTTGCCACGCAGTGCATGGTCAAATGCATCATCTCGAAGAAGTTCACGAATCTGAGGACCAACAAAGACACCTTCCTTTATCTTAGCTTCACTTAACCTTGGAAATTTTCCACGGAGGTACTTGAAAGCTGCTTCTGTTTTGTCAATGGCCTTGACAAAGTTCTTCATCAGACCCAGCTTGATGTGTAAGGGTGGTAACAAAATCTTCCTTGATTCAACAAGTGGTGGATGCTGAACACTTTTCCTCCCAGGCTCCAATGACTGTCGGAGTGGCTAATCTTTCTTGATGTAGTGGGAATCTCTTGCACGACTATCCCATTCACAGAGAAAACAGCAGTACTTTGTGTATCCAGTCTGCAGACCAAGCAAGAGAGCAACAACCTTCAAATCGCCACAAAGCGGCCACTGATGTTGGTCATAGTTTATGCACTTCAAAATTTGTTTCATGTTGTCATAGGTTTCCTTCATATGGACTGCATGACCAACTGGAATTGATGGCAAAACATTGCCATTATGCAGTAAAACAGCTTTAAGACTCGTCTTCGATGAATCAAAGAACAGTCTCCACTTATCTGGATCGTGAACGATGTTGAGGGCTGCCATCACACCATCGATGTTGTTGCAGTCTACAAGATCACCTTCCATGAAGAAGAATGGGACAAGATCCTTTTGACGGTCACGGAACATGGAAACCCTAACATCACCTGCCAGGAGATTCCACTGCTGTAGTCTGGAGCCCAACAGCTCTGCCTTACTCTTGGGTAGTTCCAAATCCTTGACAAGGTCAGTCAGTTCACCTTGTGTTATGAGGTGTGGTTCAGAGGAAGAGGATGGGAGAAAATGTGGGTCCTGTGACATTGATGGTTCAGGACCAGAAGTTTCATCCTCTTCCTCTTCCTCGTCTGACTCAAGTGAGAATGATTCTGGTGCATCAGGAACCCGGCAGTCCTTCTCCGTGGGGTACTGGGCGTATAGCTGATGGAATGTTTGGATAATGTACAGTCCACTTTTTCTTCTTTGACACACCTTTCCCAACTGGAGGCACCATGCAGAAGTAACAATTGCTGGTATGATCTGTTGGCTCTCTCCAAATCATTGGCACTGCAAAAGGCATAGATTTCCTTTTCCTGTTCAACCACTGGCGAAGATTTGTTGCACAAGTGTTGCAGCATATGTGTGGGGCCCACCTCTTGTCCTGATCTCCAATTTTGCAGCCAAAAGAAAGGTGATAGGCTTTCTTAACCACAGTGGTTATACTGCGCTTTTGTGATGCAAAAGTCACTTCACCACAAACATAGCGGAAGTTATCTGCACTGTTCACACAAGTACGAGGCATCTCTGCTCACTTTGGCTAAACAGAAATGTGTCCCTTTGCAAAATCAATCACTGACAAATAAGAGAGCACGACACTGTATGATTTCTAGGGCAATTTGTTCAGCAGAGTGATGTAAGCTTTGTTATGATTGCATCATCCACGACTTCTAGGAATAACATGATGCAATTCATATCATGTATGACGCAATACCAGCTTCAGATTGCATCATTCATTGTTTTGCCTAAAAAGCAAGTACTGTCCAAACCCAGTCATAGATTTATTCATAGATCCAGTCAAAGATGTATTTTAGTCATTTCTGGTTTAAATTGAGATCCCTTCCCTTTATAACTCATTTATCCTCCACCATTCCCAAGTCAAGGGTCATATATACTGACCCAATAGCATATCTTGAAAACTAGAGCCAATCAACAATTGTAAGCATCATTTTCGTTCTCAGTGACCCAGAATTAGTAAAGTTTGACTACATTTATTTCAGAAGCATTTTGGCTGTAGAGCAGTGTAATGATACATGTCTTTATTGCAGAGTGATCTGTTTAGCATGGAAACAGCAACTTCAAGCTGTATTTCACCAGGGCAAGGTAAAACCCTATTTTTAACTATAGTTGTGCTTAATACTGTTTAATAAAAAATCCAGGTATTAAACAAGTTATATGGGGGTTTGATGCATTTGGGGAATAATACTAACTAAAACAAGACAGTTTCATATGTTTTATAATAATAATGTTGTCTGCTCCACAGTACCGTCAAAACATGAGAGATCCTTAGATCAGATGGTAAACAAGCTGAAAAGAAAAAGGAAAGAGACAGCTGAAAAATGAAAATTCACCAGCATCAATGGCTGATGGATGGCTGAAGCCCAGTAAATATGTTTTGCTTATTGGTTTGGTTATTTTATGAGGTTTTGTATTTTAAGCAAGTATTTTAAGGTGTGGGTGAGAAAGATGGTAAAGTTAAATTTTGTAAAATGTTTATTTGATGCTAAATTGGAACATCTCTGTTTTTCTTAATCAGGCATGGGAAGCTCTCCTGACAATGCTGTAGTCAGAGCTACAGGGACACCTCCATTAGAACCACCAAAGAACCAGAAATCTGCTCTGAGACCTTTAACAACAACAACAACAACGCCAATGCAAAACAGCATAAGAGCGCAGACGAAGCATCAGAGCAGTCCAAAGCTCGTATACATCAAACCCAAGGACAAAACAAAAGACTCTGGTAAAAAGCAACCATACAAACACAAGTCCAGTTCCTCAGCAGTCAACACTACACCAAACTCCAAGAAAACTGTGAGCGAAAACACACATATTCACAAACGCGGAGCATGTGCTTTAGGGGTTGTGAATAAAAACACAAGGATCGAAAGCTCCTGCAATGCAGGGGTAGCTCCTTATGAAGTATCCGACAATTGTTACGAACTATTCTCCCACCTCCATAAGCGCAGCAAAGCTCTTCGGTATTCTAAAAAGATTTGGGAAAAATATGACTCGTTCAGAAAGCTGATGGGCGCTGTATCCTCAGGGGTTCTAAAAGAAAGGATGACTGGAAACTACATCAAAAATGCAAAAGCTTTTGTTTTCCAGAGGGTGGCTCTGAGCAGGCATGACTAGTCGTGGAAAAGGGTCTGGGTAAAAGGGGCATCCTCAAGGGTACGCATCAGCTAAGGCGTAAACAAGAGGGGGGACAGCGTTTGGGGGATAAACGGATGGCTACCCAAAAGTTACAGGCCAGGATTGCTGTAAAAATTTTTTAAAAGGCTAAAGAGGTGATGAGGAGAAAAAAACAAAAAGAGATGCCCCCTATTAGAGACTCTCAGACTTATGTGTCTGAGAATGTGGAGGCGAAATCTGACCTGCAGGGTGGTGGTGACTCTCAAACAGAGTCTGATTTAGAAAATTCCCCAGAAGACTCTCTAGACGGGTCTCTGTCTACTCCTGATGATCCTCGCGGTGGCCCCTCAGAATTTGACTCTCAAATAGCGTCTGACATAGAAGATGCAGCTGATGGTCCCATAGAGGAACCCCCAAGTAACCCTGAAAATGCAGATGCAGACCCCCCCCAACAGACCTGTATATGGAGTGAGTGAGTGAGAAGTTGGCAACAGGAATTACCTAGATTTGGGGGTTCAGTGTATTATGAGGAATTTCGTTTTGTCAATCTTGAGCGAATAAATTCAGCTCAGCAGGTCATCAAAGCCATACACAGGGGGATACAGTTAGTTCTCGATGACGTTAACAGTAGAGTAGCCCCTGACGATTACGCTCAGTTACATTTAGAGAGTCATAATTTAACCAACCCTTTTTTTTGGGTAAGAACTAGGGATGAGCTGTCTGCTGAAGACTTCTTAAATCAAACCACAAAGCTGTATGAGAGATGCATGTAGATGGGACGTTGTGCCTCATTGTGACAATTGTAAAAAACATGGGCAGGGCTAGCTGTAGAGTTTTAAATTCTATCCTCAGTAGTCAAATCATCCATAAAAAGAGACAGTGTTTAGTAGACCTGACTTACACCAGTGCCGATCTGTGTTTTGCAGGTGGGCTCTTGGCTGTCATGTCTGACTGTAAACCCACAGACACGGAATTGTTAGACGGGGCGAGAAAGTTGCATCAGAAACTGGGGTGGTCAGATCAAAAAAAGATTATGCTCAGCAACGTAGATGCGTTTGAACAGCATTTAGGAGTCAACATACAGGCAGTGCTTTATGCGGTGAAAGGCGGGTGGGTTTTTTTTTTTAAACAGGAGGCCCAGTGTATTCCAAGACTTTTTTCATCCTATTGCACGATGAGCATTATTATGGGGTTCTGGATGTGAAAAAGTTGTTCTGTGCGAAAAATTATTGTGTTTTGACACATGGTGTACAGTCACGACCACTCTTGCAGGTATCTTTGTCGCCTCTGCTTGACTGCGACGAGCTCAGAGAGTGTGGGTGTGCAGCTAAGGTGTCCTAGCTGTAGACTGTATTGTCGCTCCAAAGAGTGTTTAGACAAACACATCAACTGTGCATCGAAAAAACAAGTCGAATGCCTGTCTAAAACTTTGTGTGATAAGTGTCAGTCTTACGTGGACAAGCGGCATAGGTGTAAAGGGAGGCGTTGTAAGCAGTGTCAGGGTTTGAACACCAGTGATGTAGAAAGCCACCTGTGTTTTATGGATAGCATTAGAAAGCCTGAATCATTGGAAAAGTATATTTTTTACGATTTTGAATCCATGCAGGGGTTGCATGTGCCCAATTACATTTTTGCTATGTCCCTAAAGCCAGAAAAATCCTGGGAATTTAAGGGCGGTGAGTCTCTTTCTATCTTTGTTAAGACCTTTATTGGCAAAAGGTTCCAGGACTACACATTCCTAGTGCACAATTCCAAAGGTTACAATGTGTACTTCATCGTTAGACAGTTACTGAAGGAAAAGAAATTGCACAGAACTGATAACTCAGGGTAGTAAACTAATGTGTGTGGAAGTTAAGGCCCTGGGCATTCGTTGTATAGACTCTTTAAACTTCTTGCCCATGAAGCTTAGCAAGCTCCGCAAGCGATGGGGTTTGAAGATTGCAAAGGGTATTTCCCACATTTTTTTAACACTTTAGAAAACCAAAATTACGTGGGCCCTATGCCCGGGGTGGAGTACTATGGCGAAGACAGCATGATGCCCGGGGAGAAAGCAGACTGGTATCAGGACAACAGATATGAGATGTTTTGACTTGCAGAAAGAGCTTGTGTATTATTGTCATCAGGATGTCAACATTTTGAGATGGGGCTGTATCCTGTACAGAGAAGAGATCATGAAGATGACAGAGATGGGACAGAGAGAGGCCCTGGTAAATTCACAGAGGTAAAATTGGGTATAGATCCTTTCCGGTATATAATGCTGGCATCTGTCTGGCATGGCTATGTACAGGTTTATGTTTTTGCAGCCTAACACAGTAGCTCTTTTCCCTCCAGACAACTATCACAGGCAGAAAAAGAGATATTCGACCCCCTCTATTCAGTAGCTGTTGTATACTGCTCACAAAAAAATATACAGATACGGCATGCTTTACGGGGTGGGGAATTACAGGTAGGCCCCTACTTACTAGACAGGTACACCGTCGTTGATGGGGTATGCACAGCCTTTGAGTTTAACAGGTGTTTTTTCCATGGCTGTGTCACCTGTTATTGTGAAAAAGCACAGAACCCTATGACGGAGAAAACTTTTGGGTTTCTTTATTACAAGACGCAGATCAAGACCAACTCTCTGAAAAGACTTGGTTAAGTAGTGAGGAGGCTCTGGGAGCATGAGTGGGAGGTGATAATAGAAACAGACAGGAAGCTTGCGCATTTCTTAAACGAAGCCCAGCTGCCTCAGCCTCTCATGTCTAGGGATGCTCTTTTCGGGGGGAGGATTAACGCTATCCGCTTATATTACAAATCTAACCCCAGTGAAGAAATACACTATTATGATTTTACCACCCTGTACCCTTTCGTAAACAAAACCAAAGAATACCCTATCGGACACCCCGATATAGTACATGACAAATCTGGATCCCATGCAAATTATTTTGGAATTGCAAAAGTTAAAGTGTATGCCCCGCGAGGCCTTTTTTCCCCGTTGTTACCTGTCAGAGTGGGTGGCAAACTTATGTTCCCGCTATGCTGAACCTGTGCGGAAACTGAGCAGCAGGAGACATGCATCCATACTGATGAGGAGAGGGCCATCCTGGAGACTTGGTGCATGGTGGAATTGAACGTGGCCGTAGCAAAGGGGTATGCGGTGGCTAAAATCTATTAAATCTGGCATTTTGAAAAAGAATCTGACAAACTTTTTTCAGAGTACATAAAATTACACCTCTGCCAAAAACAAGAGGCTTCAGGGTATCCCAACTGGTGCACAGACAAAGAAAAACAAAATAAGTATGTTAATGATTTCTACCGGAAAGGAGACATGCGTTTACGCCAACACAAGATCACATTGAACCCCACTAAGCACCAAATCGCTAAACTGTGTTTAAATTCTCTGTAGGGTAAATTCAGCCAAAGAACACACCTACCCCATACCAGCATTGTGAGAGACCCTGACGAACTATTTCAGTACCTGTTTCCCCGCAATTACGAGGTTTCATCCTGCGAGTTTATCTATGATGAAACAGTGTGAATGTCTTGGAAGCACGCAAAAGACCTCTGGCAATGCCAGCGTCTTCATAGCCTGTTTCACCATTGCTTATGCCCACTTAGAACTATACAACCTGCTAGACAGGCTGCAAGAGTGGTGCCTGTACCACGACACTGACTCGGTGATATTTGTGAAAAGGAAGGGTGACTGGAACCCTCCTCTGGGGGATTATTTAGGGGACCTCACAAGCGAGATCCTGCCAGATCAACACATCACTGAGTTTGTGTCAGCCAGCCTAAAAAAATTCAGGTACAAGTTGTCGGGAGTATGAAAGCTGCATGAAAGTCAAAGGGATTACCCTGAATGTAGCAAACTGTGAAAAGATCAACTTTGACAGTTTGAAAGATCTAGTCCTGGACTATTGCTAGAGGTGCAGCAGCACTCTACCGTAAGAAACAAAAATCAGTGGCAAATAGAGACAAAGACCCTTAAAAAAATGCAGAAAGTCGTTTACAACAAGAGGGTCCGAGGAGAAGGGTTTAAAACCCTGCCCTACAGCTTTTGAAAATGGATACGAGGTGGAAACACCCCTTTTCTGTAATTCTCGCAGGGCCTAGCAACTGCGGGAAAAGTTATTTTATAAAAAATGTGTTGGATAATGCTGAACGAACATTGTCTGTTATGCCTGAGAACATTGTGTGGTGTTACAGTTGCTGGCAACCTCTGTATAAAGATCTGCTCGGTAAATATTCCTTTATCAATTTTGTGGAGGGGCTGCCCGATGCTTTTGACGATGATCGTTTGTTTCCTACCAATAAAGTAAATATGATTATTGTAGATGATCTGATGAACTCTGCTTGTGAAAGCGATGAAATCAAGAAAGCCTTTACCAAGTACATGCATCACACGAACCTGAGCATTATGTATATAGTTCAGAACATATTTTGTCAGGGAAAAAAGAGTGGCAGAATTAACCTAAACACAAAGTACATGGTTCTGTTCAAAACCCCCAGGGATAAATTACAAATCGCTATGCGGTCGATTAACAGAGAACGATCTTTCATGTATTTACCAGCCGTCTGTACCAGATTCATGTATTCTCTCACACAACTGGCCTCTAAGTCTGGTTGCAGAGGCTTGGTTGGTATCTGTTCACCATCCACATAAAAGGCCACAAAATTAATATCGCAATGTTTAAAATGAAAGGAGTTTTTAGCGTAACTTCTGCTAAAGGCATCATCATCAACAAACCCTAGGACAGTAATTTTGGGTAACTGTCCCAAGAACAGGTTTTCCTGGTTACTGACCCTGCTGCTAAACACTTTCATTCCTGCACTGGGTATTTAGCATTAGTGGTAAGCGGGCCACGCACGCCCCAGATGGACACCCTGGGCCACCCGTACTGTCTTCACAAAGGGACGCTGATACAATGCACAGTTTAAAGCCTTCAGCTGTGCTGCCCATTAAACAGAAGGTGTCTTTACTGTGCGTCAGTTTAATTTTCACATCCACTCAGTTCAACAAAAGTTTTCATTGAAAAACCAGGGCCCAACAGCTATATATATAGTCCTGCTTAGGGCCATCAGCTTTGCACACCTCACAAACCCTAGATTCCCACCATCCAGCTCCGTTTCTTCATATTGTCCGGGGGTGTCTTTGTAAAACAGGCTGGCGGAAAACTGCGTGGCGAGGGTGTCGTCGCTGTAACACTGGTCTACAATTTTTGAGAAGTCGTCTCCTTCAGAGATAAAATGTGCTATTTATTATGTATTTTGATGTGCTGAATTCAAATATGACAATTAAAACAACTGATTAGCTACTGTTTCTAAGCTATTTAAGTTTTTACATTTTATGTCTATGTATATTGTGTAGATAGAGTTTTAATAATAAATTGTAAACCTAGGTCTTTTCATGTGTTTATGGTTGCTTTACATGATAATATTTCACCTATCCTTTTTATGTAACACTTTAAAAATCAGCAAAAGGGTTATATAAATAAAATGTATTATGAAACAAAAGGCAAAAAACTATTATGTACATAGTTTAGTCCTATTCAGTGTCTACTCGGCGCTTCTTGGATTGTCTCTTGTATTCGTTAAATGGAGCATCTCTTGTCACTGTCCAGCAATAGTCTGCAAGCATTGATGGGCTCCATTTGCCCTGATAGCGTTTCTCCATTGTTGCAATGTCCTGGTGAAATCGCTCGCCATGCTCGTCGCTCACTGCTCCGCAGTTTGGTGGAAAAAAATGTAGATGAGAGTGCAAAAAATGTATCTTTAGTGACATGTTGCAACCAAGGCTTTTGTATGCCTTGAGGAGGTTTTCCAGCAACAACCTGTAGTTGTCTGCCTTGTTGTTTCCGAGAAAGTTTATTGGCACTAACTGGAAGGCTTTCCATGCCGTCTTTTCCTTGCCACGCAGTGCATGGTCAAATGCATCATCTCGAAGAAGTTCATGAATCTGAGGACCAACAAAGACACCTTCCTTTATCTTAGCTTCACTTAACCTTGGAAATTTTCCACGGAGGTACTTGAAAGCTGCTTCTGTTTTGTCAATGGCCTTGACAAAGTTCTTCATCAGACCCAGCTTGATGTGTAAGGGTGGTAACAAAATCTTCCTTGATTCAACAAGTGGTGGATGCTGAATACTTTTCTCCCAGGCTCCAATGACTGTCGGAGTGGCTAATCTTTCTTGATGTAGTGGGAATCTCTTGCACGACTATCCCATTCGCAGAGGAAACAGCAGTACTTTGTGTATCCAGTCTGCAGACCAAGCAAGAGAGCAACAACCTTCAAATCGCCACAAAGCGGCCACTGATGTTGGTCATAGTTTATGCACCTCAAAAGTTGTTTCATGTTGTCATAGGTTTCCTTCATATGGACTGCATGACCAACTGGAATTGATGGCAAAACATTGTCATTATGCAGTAAAACAGCTTTAAGACTCGTCTTCGATGAATCAATGAACAGTCTCCACTCATCTGGATCGTGAACGATGTTGAGGGCTGCCATCACACCATCGATGTTGTTGCAGTCTACAAGATCACCTTCCATGAAGAAGAATGGGACAAGATCCTTTTGGATACCCTAACATCACCTGCCAGGAGATTCCACTGCTGTAGTCTGGAGCTCAACAGCTCTGCCTTACTCTTGGGTAGTTCCAAATCCTTGACAAGGTCAGTCAGTTCACCTTGTGTTATGAGGTGTGGTTCAGAGGAGGAGGATGGGAGAAAATGTGGGTCCTGTGACATTGATGGTTCAGGACCAGAAGTTTCATCCTCTTCCTCTTCCTCGTCTGACTCAAGTGAGAATGATTCTGGTGCATCAGGAACCGGCAGTCCTTCTCCGTGGGGTACTGGGCGTATAGCTGATGGAATGTTTGGATAATGCACAGTCCACTTTTTCTTCTTTGACACACCTTTCCCAACTGGAGGCACCATGCAGAAGTAACAATTGCTGGTATGATCTGTTGGCTCTCTCCAAATCATTGGCACTGCAAAAGGCATAGATTTCCTTTTCCTGTTCAACCACTGGCGAAGATTTGTTGCACAAGTGTTGCAGCATATGTGTGGGGCCCACCTCTTGTCCTGATCTCCAATTTTGCAGCCAAAAGAAAGGTGATAGGCTTTCTTAACCATAGTGGTTATACTGCGCTTTTGTGATGCAAAAGTCACTTCACCACAAACATAGCGGAAGTTATCTGCACTGTTCACACAAGTACGAGGCATCTCTGCTCACTTTGGCTAAACAGAAATGTGTCCCTTTGCAAAATCAATCACTGACAAATAAGAGAGCACGACACTGTATGATTTCTAGAGCTGATATAGGGCAATTTGTTCAGCAGAGTGATGTAAGCTTCGTTATGATTGCATCATTCATGACTTCTAGGAATAACATGATGCAATTCATATCATGTATGACGCAATACCAGCTTCAGATTGCATCATTCATTGTTTTGCCTAAAAAGCAAGTACTGTCTAAATCCAATCATAGATTTATTCATAGATCCAGTCAAAGATGTATTTTAGTCATTTCTGGTTTAAATTGAGATCCCTTCCCTTTATAACTCACTTATCCTCCGCCATTCCCAAGTCAAGAGTCATATATACTGACCCAATAGCATATCTTGAAAACTAGAGCCAATCAACAATTTTAAGCATCATTTTCATTCTCAGTGACCCAGAATTAGTAAAGTTTGACTACATTTATTTCAGAAGCATTTTGGCTGTAGAGCAGTGAATTGAGCACCGATTCTATAAAGGCCCTGTAAGGGTAACAGTTGTTGCTTTGGCTTATGAGGCTGTCTCCCAGCATGACATTCAACATTCACGGGGAATTCACCAGGCATCCCTGGCGAGTTCAGTTCCGTCTCCTTTTACAATCTTGCAATATAGGTACAGCAGTGTATTGTTTAAATCATATAATGTGCCATTCCCTGCTATTAAAACGTCGATGACGGCAGCCTCCGTAACGGCCGATAGAGGCGGCACCTCAATGTAGATGATTTTCTTGATGCTGGTCTGCATAGGGGCTATTTGGAACAAGTCTACTTCAGATTTGGTGCACTCTTCAGACCCGCAGTGAACAAAAGCCATGTTGATTAAAATCTCTCTCTTTTACCAGGCAGAGAGCATCTCCTATTTCATCCAGGCTTCCTCTTGGACTTTTGCTTATGGCTGGCCCTGTGTGTCAAAGCCCTTCTTTTAAAGGATTTTGGGGGACCCGTGTGTCGCAGGTATGACGCATTTCTCTTTCTCTTCCTCCTTTTAATGTACATCAGCCCTGATCCCTCCTGTGCAGCTGGATCACTCACCTTCTCCAAAACAGCACTGACTATGTTATGAATGGTGGTTTTTACGTGGGGTTTAATAATCTCTAGCTCCCTTCTCAAAAGCGGTACAGCTTTTTGAAAGAGGCTACAGAATATTCTGCCCATGCCAGTCCTGTACATCACGGGGCCCCATGATATCCAGGAAGGGCGTATCCAGCCTGGGCTTTGTAATAGTTCCTTTAGACAGTGGGGTCACCATAATTTTTTAGGGTCACCATAGTGCTTTGTTTTTTAGAAACCTCTCTCTCTCCAAGGACGCAGGTGCAGCTTGATGATCACCCTGCCGAAGTGAAATGAGATGTGTCTGTTCTGATCTGTCTTTATTTCAGCGGTGATGGTGTCGACGTGGTGTTTACTGACAGGGACGTAATGAGGTCTATCATAGGTGATGGTGACAAACTCATTGTTCCTTCCTCGGACGGGGACGCAGCGTAACAGGAACGGAAAAGTTTAAATGGAAAAGTCCACAAACTGGTGTTCTACAATATCCGTATACAGATACAAGGAGTTGAAACCCCCTGTGATGTCTGCCGAGAAGGGGATTTTTTGGATGCTGTGCTTGGGGCACAAACCCAGAATGTTAGCTAGCTCACTGCTGGTAGAAAACACATAAGGAAAATCAGCAGATTTAAGTCTAACTTTTCTACCCACAGGGTCGCAGTTCATGACCACCTCAGTTGGTCCGGAATGACAAGCTACGGTAATGTTCATATGATCCAGTAATTTGGGTATGGATGAGTAATAATCTCGTTGTAGGATGAAACTCCACGCCACATCTCCAAAGTTGATTTCGAAAGGGGTGTCTTCGTTGATAGTGTTCCAGCTGTGTGGGTATTGTATTTCCACTAACCCCACCTCCCAGGGACCTGGGAGATCCAAGTGCTTAATTAGCCATATTGTAAAGTTTGAGCTGTTGTTTTGGGGGAAAACCGCAGAGCTGGTGTTGCTGGGCAAAGTAATGTAAAACCCGCCATCGCTCATTTCTCTCTCTCTCTCTCTTTGCTGGAGGAATAGTTTTTGCTTGTGTCTAAATGTCACAGAGTTGAGAAGCTTCCACCCAGCTGTTAAACTTAGCAGGTCACTCCAACCATTTCACCAGTAGCTGCTTTTTTCTCCCTTTTCCTTTCTCCACTAGAACTTTTTCAATCCTGTAAATCTTGTCTTGTTTGGGCTTTACATTTTGTAATTTTTCAGGGTAAAAAGATCCAGTAACTGTCTCACCCTCATAATCTTTTAATAGATATATAGGTCTCTGGCCCCTGGTTAAGGTTTCATCCACTATGAATATCTCACGGTAAATGTTTGTTCATAACCTTTTTCAAAAGCTCCTTTGGTTTTAGATAGTCTCATGTGGTTGCCTTTTCTAAAAGGGGCAACAACTTTGATTGAACTGCCCAAGAACACCACAGACTCAGGTCAGGGGAAGGTGCTCAGCCAGGTTTATTGCCAACCAAGCATGGTAGTAGTGCCCCAGCTCAATGGTTACAGGCACACCAATACATGTATGCCCGTGACAACGGACCAGCTCAGTGAGTGGTGGGATTTTCTGCTCTCCCCTTGGCCAAAGATAGCCCTTCTATCACCCCTCTCTTATACATTGTTACAAACAAGTTACATATTGCCCCTCTCTCTTTGCAGGAGGAATCATTTTCCAGGTAAGTCTGGGGAGTGGCCAAACCAGTTCCTCAGGGACAAAGAGCAAGCTTATGCCTCAGTCAGGTGAAAACAAGGCTGATGGACCATTACCTGCTAAGTGGCCGTTCTTTGGCAAGAAATGGGGTGGGACAAAAATCTACATCCTAGCAAAGAAAAAGCATGGAGTTTCCATCCATACAGACTGCCTGTCGCCTTGCCCCCAGGTGGAAATGCTTCTCAAAGGGAGGACAGGACTATAAAAAGGGGAAACACCCCAAGACACCCCCTCCCTGTCTGTCTCTGGCATTGCACCTAAGAAGACAAAACAGTTGTTGGACTCTGGGAGAGGGGTTCTGACCTAAAGAGTTTGGTCTGTAAGACTGCTGAAAGCATGTGATGAGAAATTTTGCTTGAACAGAACATAGTTTGTTAAGAGAGGAGTGTGTTGGGGTCACCCTGAAGTAATCTTTAAGGCTGGCAAAAGCCAGGGTGTGGCAGGCTATCTGACTGCAACACATATAGATATAGGTGGGAGTGTTTACATGTTTTTGTAAAGAGAAATCATGCCTCACTAATCTATTAGAATTCTTTGAGGGGGTCAACAAGCAAGTGGACAAGGAAGATCCAGTGGATATAATGAACTTGGACTTTCAGAAAGTGCTTAACAAGGTCTCTCACCAAAGGCTCTGAAGCAAAGTAAGCAGTCAGGGGATAAGAGGGAAGGTCCTCTCATGGATCAATAACTGGTTAAAAGACGGGAAACAATGGATAGGAATAAATGGTCAGTTTCAGAATGGAGAGAGGTAAATAGTGGTGTCCCAGAGGGCCATTCTTATAGTTTTGAGGTCTTATGCCTTCCTCCACTGACTGTTCTGATATGACCAGCAACTTGCTTTCCTCCATCTGACATGTCTCCTCCAAAATCTCTGTGAACTGACAGAGATCTCCTCAGGCCCCGCAAGTTGTTCTCTGCAATCAGATCTTTCGCGGCTGCCGATGGTGAACACTTCCTTCCAGATCTCCTATTGCACAATCCACATCTTGTGGCACAGGGGGTGGTGGTTCCCTGGGTGCACCAAAGGCTGGTTTTGGCTGGTGTCACCAAAGTCAGTGAGCCTCTCAGACACATCACAAGAGAAGCTATACACACACACACTCACCCCAGTTCATTTCCTAGCACTTGTGTCCTGCCCAGATACAAAATGGCTGGACATTTTATCACCTATTGAGGAGGAGGAGCCCTAGTGGGCCAGCCTGTATTCCACCTTGATTCCATGGCCCACCAGGAATATGAGTTGGTTGGGCTTTTTCATGGAGCATAGACATGTTGTTGACACAATTTTCAGACTTCCCTGGCACTTGTTCATTCTGTGGGAGAAGGAGACCCTGACATATGTGTATCTGGAGTGTGACAGGTGGCAGCCCCTTTTCCGCATCCTCTGTAACCCCTTGTGCAGGGAAAAGTGCAGCAAGAATCTCAACATTTTTATTTACTCCCTGCCCATCTCGGGGCCTCCTCATTGGCCTACGCCTCACCCTGGTCAAGAATGCCATATATTTATCCAGGAGGAGGACATTGGATGGGGTGTCTTTTGTGACGTGCGGTCAGTGACACGGCATCCTAACTGAGGCACATGTTATTCAAAACCATCTTGTTCAGTGTCTGATAACCAACTCTCAATCCTGACAAAGCAATATTTGATAATTAAAAAAAAAACTGGAAAAAAAAAAAAAAACCCTGTCCACAGGTCATATGAGAGAATGTGGAGACCACTGGACACATGGGGCATGAATGTATAGATGGGTAAGTGTAGGGTTACCATATTTCAACAATCAAAAAAAGAGGACGGGAGGAGCCCTGCCCTAGCCCCGCCCCCGTCCTGTCCTAGCCCCGCCCCTGCCCCTTCCACTCCCTCCCACTTCCTGCCCCCTCAGAACCCCCAACCCTCCCCCCCACTCCTTGTCCCCTGACTGCCCCCCAGGACTCCACGCCCTCCCTAAGCCTCCCTGCCTCTTGTCCCCTGACTGCCTCCTCCTGAGACCTTCCCCACATCCTAACTGGCCCCCTAGGACCCTACCCCCCTACCTGTCCCCTGACTGCCCCAACCCTTATCCACACCCCCACCCCCTGACAGCCCCCCCCAGAACTCCTGACCCATCTAAACCCCTCTGCTCCCTGTCCCCTGACTGCCCCCTCCTGAGACCCCTGCTCCTAACTGCCCTCCAGAACCCCACCCCCTACCTAAGCCTCCCTGTTCCTTGTCCCCTAACTGCCCCCTCCTGAGACCCCCCCCACCTGTACCCTGACTGCCCAAAACCTTACACCCCCAACCCCCAGACAGCCCCCCCCCGAACTCCCTGACCCATCCAACCCTCCCCCCTGCTCCCTGTCTCTTGACTACTCCCCCCCCAACCTCCCTGCCGCTTCTCTGGCCCCCGGCCCCCTTACTGTGCTGCAGAGCAGCGCGCTCGACAGCGGGGGAGGGGAGCAGGCTCGGAGCTCCAGACGAACAGCCGGGGATCTGTGAGTGCAGGGAGGGCGGGGGAGGGAGGGAGGGAGAGGAGGGGAGTGGTATCAAGTTTCAGGAGGGAGGAGGGGGAAGTGCAAGCAGGGCTCTGGCTCTAGCTTTTGGAGCACCGGCTGCTTTGTAAGCGCGCGCACGCTCTGCATGGGAGGGGGGAGGAGGGGAAGTCCGGACATTGACAAATTCCCCCCGGACGCTATTTTTAACCCGAAAAAGCCGGACATGTCCGGGGGAATCCGGACGAATGGTAACCCTAGGTAAGTGAAATGGCCAAGAAACAGTGTTTAGCCCACTGAGTATTTTCAGTTCATACACTATGCTTTTCCGGGATGATGGGTAAACATCTTCCCATGAAAAGACAAAAAAAAAGGGGAATGTAGGCCTTGCTGGAGCCCTAGGCATAACTAACCATGTGAACCAATGGCTGGGAACCAGAATAGACCTGGCCTTGGCAGAATGGTAGCACACTAAGTGTCAGCTAAGCAAGTAAGCACATTCCTGACTAGTAAGGAGGGTATAAAAACCACACAGATCTCTCAAGTAACTACATAAACACATTGCTAAGAGATGGTAGAGGATCACACTGACCCCTTGTGAAAATAAGGAGGGGATGACATGATAACGCATAAGGATGTTTTGTTCAAACTAACTGGTACAAGGATAAGGATGGTAGCTACAGTTGGAGTGTGAGATGTATATTGTTTGCATCAACGTATAAAAGGAAAAGTCACAGGAGGGGATATTTGTGGTAGCTCAGGGGACAGCATCTTGGTTTTCTAATTGAGCTGGTACCATTGTCGGGTGGGGTGGGGGGGGAAGAGAAGAATAAAACATGTGTTACTGTACCTGTGCCCATTGAGCTGGGACACTAGTACCGTACTTCATAGACAATAAACCTGGCCAAGTGTTTTAGCCACCGAACTGAGCCTGTGGTCTTTTTTTATGATCAAGACTGAGGTCTGCTGAATGGGCAAGCTGCCCTCTCTGCTAGTACAGCTGACTCAGAGCTCCAGAAACAGCAGCACTGAGCAGCCATAATAACATTCTGTGGCGCTAACAACAAATCATACATCACTGCAGACACTACGGGAAGCAAAGATTATTAATAACAGCCGCACCTGGAATCTCCAGTCTAAATCAGGAACACATTGTGCTATCAGTGGTGCTCGTATGGGCCCCCATGATCACAGTATCTGAGCATCTCACAGATTTAATACATTTATCCTTACATAGCACTGTGAAGTAGGGACATACTATAATACCCATTGCAGAGACAGGGGACTGAGGCACAGACAGTCTAAGTGACTTGCCCAAGGTTACACGGGAAGTCTGTGGCAGAGCAGGGAATTGAACGGAGGTCTCCTGAGACCAAGTGCAGTGTCTGAAAAGAAGAAGAGCTCTCCTCACTTTTATCTATTACAGTGATACACCCCACAGAACACTTGCAGAGCATTAACTACTTCATAAGCCCTCACTCAGCCCCAGAACCCAGCCCCTCTCACTGGGAGGAACTGGCATTTCACAGAGATCAGCCATAGCCAGGAAAGGACTCCAGGAACTGCACCCTCCTTCCCAGGGTTCAGCACACTGGCACAAAAGGTAGGCCTGGAGACACTAACAGCAGCCAGCCCCAGCCCCAGAATTCTGGTACATGCCATTCCTGACTGGGCCCTTCCACTCACACCTTTGGCCAAGGCAGAACATGGACAAGATGGTGGTGAAGCACATTGAAACCTTGGTTGTGGGAAGAGTAGCACCATTGTTATGTCCCTGAATCTTCTGTCGCTTGGGAGGGGACATGGAGGGGACAGTCTCTCATGCAGGAGCCAGGGATTATTGGGGCTGATCCCCCTGACATATGTGGGGCCAATGAAGAATTTTGAGCCAAACTCAACCCAGCTACTCCAGAGCCCACACAGCTTCTGATAGCTGAGGAGACAGAAATCCTTACCCAGAGAGATCACAGTCTCATAATTCTCCTGCATCACATCCCTGTAGAGGGCCCTCTGACCCGGGTCGAGCAGAGCCCATTCCTCCTCGGAGAAATACACAGCCACCTCCTCGAAGGTCACCGGCTCCGCTGCAGCCATTTCCTTTCCCTGTCTCTGGAGGGCATGGGATGATCTGCAGAAAGATATGGATGTTCTGCAGCCTGTCAGGGTGAGAAGGGCAATTGGAGACATTTCAGGAAGGGCTTTAATCCTTTCCACACCCCTATTCCCCCCAGAATCTTTCCCTGTTGACAGACATTCTAGACTCTGATGTTTTGGGCAAATGCTTGAGTCTAGATATTACACAAACAACACACAAAAGTTAGATCCCAAATCCATATTAATTTCTCTCAATACGTGGCTTGAGTTTCCAAATTACTGCGCCTGCAACAATGGGATTCAGTTCTGAGTGTCCAGTGTTTCTGATTAACAAGCTGCTTATTCAGCTGCCTGAATATGGATTTAGGTGTCTAAATTTAGGATCCTTTATTTAAAGCCCCTAGTCTTCATCAATCTATCTAGTATCAGAGGGGTAGCCGTGTTAGTCTGAATCTGTAAAAGCAACCATCTGAAGAAGTGAGGTTCTTACCCACGAAAGCTTATGCTCCCAGTACTTCTGTTAGTCTCAAAGGTGCCACAGGACCCTCTGTTGCTTTTATCAATCTATCTGTAGCATAGAGCTAGGCCCTCTAACCAGGACTAAAAAACCCAGACTTTTTAAACCCTCTTCACAACAGAGATTAGGTGAAGTCAATGGGACCATTCAGATGCTTAATATTAAACATAAAGAAGAACAGGAGTACTTGTGGCACCTTAGAGACTATATATAGTCTCTCTCTCTCTATATATAGATTCTATATGCATCCGAAGAAGTGGGCTGTAGTCCACGAAAGCTTATGCTCTAATAAATTTGTTAGTCTCTAAGGTGCCACAAGTACTCCTGTTCTTCTTTTTGCGGATACAGACTAACACGGCTGCTACTCTGAAACCTGTCAATATTAAACATGTGTGGTGAGTGTTTGCAGGATGAGATCCTAAGATCCATAGATTCAGGGCCAGCCCACAACATTTTGGCACCTGAGGCGGGGAGCTCAAATGACGCCCCCATGCCCACTCGCTTGGAACAAAACTTTGAAAGGACTCAATTCTGCCTTCTTCCTGTTCTACTCCTCTCATGGTACTGCTCTGCTACCTACCCCACTAAAGGAGAACTAACAACTTAAAATGCCTTGTTCAAAAATGTTAAGTAACACTTAACTTTCAAATGCCAGAACAGCAAATGTAACTTTTCTTGTCTGCATAGTAAACACTGACATTTTTATCTTTTTGAATAATCAAAGTGGTGCTGTCCGTGCCTTCTTAGTTGCAAAGATTTGAACTGCTTCCTGCTGAAGGCCCACAGTCTGGGCCAGCTCATGCTCTTTTGAGATGGTTGCAAGGACGACCAGCCTCTCCTGTGTCATTGTGGAGCATAGATGTGTTTTTATTAACTTCAGCTTGGAGAAGCTGCGTTCTCCACTGGCAACTGTTACAGGAAGTGTGGGAAGTATGCACAGAGCAACAAAAGCATTTGGAAAGAGGGTGGGGATCTTATCTGTGCACATATATTCCAGAACAGCCTTTGGAGTTGATCTTGCTGAAATGTATCTTGAAAGAGCTTTCAGTTCATCACCTAAATCACTCACATCAATATTGCGCATGTCATCATGTGTCAACACTGTCTCTAGTGCCCTGCATTGCTGTATAGTGAGGAGTTTTGGAATATCATACAACATCCCAAATATATTGCTGTGTTCCTTGAAATGCATGAAACGTTCTTCAACTGATTGTATTGCACAATCTAGCACCTGGTTAAAGAATTCAACTTTGAATTGTTGTTTGGGGTCTCTTATGGGATTATCCCGTGTCTCATAATCAAAATGTCGTCTTCTTCAGTGACTCTTGTATTCTTGAATGGGTGGGAAAATAGCTTCAGTGTGAAGTTCCTCTGCCAACTTCTGTGCACTCTTCAGAACGTTTTGAAATTCCTCATCTGACTGGTAAGACTGTAGGTATTACTTTGCTTTGTCCAGTTGTTCCACTGTTCCAGATATATCAAGGTCAACACGTTGGAGTCTCTTACTTACAACATTTATTTCAAACAGTATGTCATGCCACAACACTAAGCCACACGGAAATTTTACATTATGTATGTTTCTGGTGATTCCATTTCCCTCTGCCACTGTTCTCCCATGAACAGTTCCTGTCATAGCATTATCCTCCATAATGGCAACTATGGCACCATCTATCATCCCAATTTGGTGTTTCATAGGCTTTATCGCCTCCATTAGACTTTCCCATCACATGGCACTCAGTGGTTTCAGTGTCAGAGAGGATGTTCCCAGATGTTGCTTCAAAATTTGCCATCGATGAGTTGATGCAGAAAAAAATACATAGATGCTTCAAATTACATTAAAATATTCAGCAACCTCACTAGAAGCCTATGCTGCATCACCCACCACCAAGTTCAATGAATGAGAACTGCATGGGACAAAAAAAGGTCGAGGGTTTAACTTTTAGATCCGTGTCTGCACTCCTCTGTTCTTTCCTTTCATGTTGGCACCATTATCGTAGCCCTGACCTCTCATGTCAGCTATCGCAATTCCCATATCTTCCAGCTTTTTAAGAAGCACATTTGTCATACCAACTCCCGTAGTATCATCGATGTTAATAAATTCTAGAAAATGCTCTCTGACAGTCACTATTGCAGGGACATTTTCACTAGGTTCTGGTGTTACAAAACACACCATTCAAGTCATTTGTTCAGTATGGCTCATGTCAGGTGTGTAGTCCAGAATAACAGAGTAATATCTTGCTGACTTCAGATCTGCCACAATCTTCTGTTTGACTTTTGTTGCCAGTAACTGTATGATCTCATTTTGAATTGTTTTTCAAAGGTAGTGGTGTGTGTATATTTCTTAGGTGGTGACTTAGACTTAGATGCTCCTGGAGTACAGCCAAACTCAGCCATCAGCTCCACAATTTCAAGGAAGTTTCCATTGTTTGGCACATACAGCTGATCTGAAGTGCCGCGCAGTGCTAGGTTTTGGGTAGCAAGCATTCTCACAATGGCAATGAGTCTTTTCAGAACATTTTGCCAGTAAAGAGACTCTGATGCAATCTTCTCGTGATGCTGATCATATATGGTGACCTTTAACCTTAGTCTCATCTCAAGCTCTTTCCACCTATGGAATCCTCTCTGGTGATTTGCTGCCTTCCAAACCTGAGCTGGCTTTTGTAGGTGACAAATCTGAGGAACTGTCACAGATTGAAGTGTCATGAGAGGAGGTTTTGGAATTAATTGATAAACTTAACATTAACAAGTCACCAGGACCAGATGGCATTCACCCAAGAGTTCTGAAAGAACTCAAATGTGAAGTTGCGGAACTGTTAACTAAGGTTTGTAACCTGTCCTTTAAATCGGCTTCTGTACCCAATGACTGGAAGTTAGCTAATGTAATGCCATTATTTAAAAAGGGCTCTAGAGGTGATCCCGGCAATTACAGACCGGTAAGTCTAATGTCTGTACCGGGCAAATTAGTCAAAACAATAGTTAAGAATAAAATTGTCCGACTCATAGAAAAACAAACTGTTGAGCAATAGTCAACATGGTTTCTGTAAAGGAAAATCGTGTTTTACTAATCTATTAGAATTCTTTGAAGGGGTCAGCAAACATGTGGACAAGGGGGATCCAGTGGACATAGTGTACTTAGATTTCCAGAAAGCCTTTGACAAAGTCCCTCACCAAAGGCTCTTATGTAAATTAAGCTGCCATGGGATAAAATGGAAGGTCTTTTCATGGACCGAGAACTGGTTAAAAGACAGGGAACAAAGGGTAGGAATTAATGGTAAATTCTCAGAATGGAGAGGTGTTCCCCAAGGGTCAGTCCTTGGACCGATCCTATTCAACTTATTCATAAATGATCTGGAGAAAGGGGTAAAAAGTGAGGTGACAAAGTTTGCAGATGATACTAAACTGCTAAAGATAGTTAAGTCCAAAGCAGACTATGAAGAACTTCAAAAAGATCTCACAAAACTAAGTGATTGGGCAACAAAATGGCGAATGAAATTTAATGTGGATAAATGTAAAGTAATGCACACTGGAAAAAATAACCCCAACTATACATACAATATGATGGGGGCTAATTTAGCTACAACAAGCCAGGAAAAAGATCTTGGAGTCATCGTGGATAGTTCTCTGAAAATGTCCACGCAGTGTGCAGAGGCGGTCAAAAAAGCAAACAGGATGTTAGGAATCATTAAAAAGGGGATAGAGAATAAGACTGAGAATATATTATTGTCCTTATATAAATCAATGGTACGCCCTCATCTCGAATATTGCGTACAGATATGGTCTCCTCAACTCAAAACAGATATACTGGCACTAGAAAAGGTTCAGAAAAGGGCAACTAAAATGATTAAGGGTTTGGAATGGGTCTCATATGAGGAGAGATTAAAGAGGCTAGGACTCTTCAGCTTGGAAAAGAAGAGACTAAGGGGGGATATGATAGAGGTATATAAAATCATGAGTGATGTGGAGAAAGTGGATAAGGAAAAGTTATTTACTTATTCCCATAATACAAGAACTAGGGGTCATCAAATTAAATTAATAGGCAGCAGGTTTAAAACAAATAAAAGGAAGTTCTTCTTCACGCAGCGCACAGTCAACTTGTAGAACTCCTTACCTGAGGAGGTTGTGAAGGCTAGGACTATAACAGAGTTTAAAAGAGAACTGGATAAATTCATGGTGGTGAAGTCCATTAATGGCTATTAGCCAGGACGGGTAAGGAATGGTGTCCCTAGCCTCTGTCTGTCAGAGGGTGGAGATGGATGGCAGGAGAGAGATCACTTGATCATTGCCTGTTAGGTTCACTCCCTCTGGGGCACCTGGCATTGGCCACTGTCGGTAGACAGGATACTGGGCTAGATGGACCTTTGGTCTGACCCGGTACGGCCTTTCTTATGTTCTTATGTTCTTCTCATAGCATGCCAGATTTCTAGCCAGATTTTCCCAGTCCTTTGTTCCTGTAGAACCCAATGTGGCTGGAACATTAGACTGGAAGAGTTTGCAACAAAAACAGTATGCAGCATTCTGGGTTTTGGAGTACGTAAGCCATGGCCTCTCCACTTTGTCACCATTGGGGATTTCACGCCAGTAACATGTTGGATGGAAACTTCTATTTTCATTGTCTTTGGGGAACATTAAGTTTTTCACTCGCTGTGGCCGTGCAGTACAAGGAAGTCCCTCGGGCTACTGCTTAAGTGGTTCCACAGTCTTGGATCATCTAGACTTAAGGAACTAAACCCAGCAGCAGCTGTTTCTTGCGCCTCCACCACACTCTTCTCTGATCTACACTTTTCTTCAGGAATGTGCATTTGAGATGGAGATATGGATGCTGCAGTAGCTGCCAGGTCACCTGCATTCTGACTAACTGGGCGATCAGGCATCTCCTCACTAATCACATCCTCACTCGGGCTGGAAGGCTCACCATGAACATTTGTGTCTATGTATCTCAGGAGAGCTCCTTCCTGCTTAGATAGAAAAGCTTCTTTTGCTTGCTTTCTTTTTCTGAATGCTACCCCAGAGGGGCGTTTGCTTCTTTCACTCATGACTGCTGTTCTGTGCCATCTATAGTTGCTTTCAACACTCAATTGAAGGGGACAAATGAGCAGGCTGATAGCAGGGCCTGAGTGAGGGAAGATATCGGTGTCTTAAGGGTCTAACCGGCTCCTACTACTTCAGTTGATTGCCTGATCTTCTCAAGTGGGTTCAGGGAAGCAGCAGGAAACAGGAAGCTCCCTGAGAAGCTGGTGTTAATCAGTCCAGGCTCCAAGGGGTGCTAGAGAGGTACATAAGAGGCTTCTCCTCCTCTCTCTCCCTGCAGCTCCCACTGCTTTCTGTTATTCCCTCTCACCTTTTCTCCTGCCTGCCTGTTATGTCTCTTGTGCCCTCCTTCCTCCAGCACAGCACTCCACCATCTCTGTGTATCTAGATCAGAGAGAATACATATGCACCAGCAGCAGACACAATTTTCTACACTCTGGGTCCTAGTAGTGCCCCCCTACAGTTTGGCACCTGAGGCGCCGCCTCAGTTCGCCTCATGGTAAGGCCAGCCCTGTTCACAGTATCAGAAGGGATCGTTAGTCATGTAGTCTGATCTACTATTTGTCACAAGCCATTACACTTAACCCAGTTACCAAACCTGTATTTCCCAAAAACATATTTTCTAGAAAGTCATCCAGTCTTGATTTGAAGACATCAAGAGATGGAGAATCCAGCACTTCCTTTGGACATTTGTTTCACTGGCTAATCATCTTCACTATCAAACATTTGTGTCTACCCTCTAATCTGAATTTGTCAGGCTTCCGCTTTCAGTTGTTTGTTCACAGTAAGCCTTTATCCACTAGACCAGGAGTTCTCAAACTTCATTGCACTGTGACCCCCTTCTGACAACAAAAATTACTACACAACCCAGGAGGAGGGATTGAAACCCGAGCTTGCCTGAGCACTGCCATCCCAGGTTGGGGTGCCAAAGCCTGAGCCCCAGGCGGGGAGGAGGAGGGCAAAGCCAAAGCCCAAAGGTGTCAGCCCCAGCCAGGGAGCATGTAACCTGAGCCCCACCACCTCAGGATTCATCTTTGGCTCCAGCCCCGGGTTCCAGCAAGTTTAAGCCAGTCCTGGTGACCCCATTAAAATGGGGTTGAGACCCACTTTGGGGTCCCAACCCACAGTTTGAGAACCGCTGCACTAGACTGAAGAGCCCATGGGGATCCATTAGTTTCTCTCCATGAACGTACTTATACAGTGTAAGCAAGTCAGTTTTCAGTCTTTCAACATATTTATTTGTTTAAACTACCGCTATATTTAAACTGAACAGATTAAATATTTAAGTCTCTCAGATTTAAGGTGCTGCAATTTATGTGCTTTAACTTCACCTCTTTAGTGTCACACCATGTAGACAAGCCCTTAATAACGGAATAGAATAACAGGAATTGAAGGTAAAATCCCTATGTTAATTCCTTTAGTTCAGTGGTCTCCAACCTTTTTGTGTCCAAGATAACTTTTTGAATCTAAGGGCAACTCAGGATCTACCCTGCCCCTTCTTCAAGGCCCTGCCCCTTCTCCAAAGCCCTGCCCCTCTCACTCCATCCCCCCCACTCTCCATCTCTCACTCTCCCACACCCTCACTCACTTTTGCCAAGTTGGGGGACGGGATTGCGGTTCGGGAGGGGGTGCAGGCTCTGGACTGAGCCTGGGGCAGGTGATTGGGGTGCAGGAGGGGTGGTGAGGGGCTGCAAACTCTAGGAGGGAGATTGGATGCAGGAGGGGGCTCCGGCCTGGGGCAGAGTGTTGGGCTGCAGGAGAGGGTGAAGTGTGTGGGGTCTGGGTGGGAGTTGGGTGCAGGAAAGGGCTCCAGGCTGGGGCACAGTGTTGAGGTTCAGGAGGGGGTACAGGGTGCTGGCTCCAGAAAGGGGCTCAGGGATGGGGATTAGGGTGCGGCCTCCAACCAGGCAGCACTTACCTCGGGTGGCTCCCAGTTGACAGCAGGTGCAGCAAGGCTAAGGCAAGCTCCCTGCCCACCCAGGCCCTACACCGCTCCCGGAGGGGGCCAACGTGCCCCTGCAGCTCCTGGGGTGGGAGAGGGCACGTGGCTCCACGCGTTACCCCTCTCTGCAAGCACCATCCTGGCAGCTCTCCCAGTCAATGGGAGTTGTGGGAGCGGTGCTTGCAGGCAGGAGCAGCGGGGTCGCGGGGCTGCAGTGGCCACTTCCGGGAGCAGTGTGGGGCCAGAGTAGGCAGGAAGTCTGCCTTAGTGGCAACCAGACTGCGCTGCCACTGGAGATCGCAATCAACTGGGAGATCCTCTAAGATCGACCAGTCAATCGTGATCGACTGGTTGGTGACCACTCGACTAGATCAAGGTGACTCTGCAAGTCAATAGCAGATGTGCAATGGGAGTTTCACAAACATAAGGAAAATAGCACAGACGTCCCTCAATGGCTTAGTATTTCTTTTCAGTGTTACATCAGGACTTCATGTTACATTTCATTCAGTTTAGAAAAAAATAAATCATAGTAAAATCTTTATGCTACAAAATTGCAACAATCAGATAGAGCTCTCTCCTTATTAACATGGTATATATCTTTTGTGGAAATGGAGGATTTTGTTTGTTTGCTTTTAATAAAAAGCAAAAACTGGGGGAGGGATAGCTCAGTGGTTTGAGCATTGGCCTGCTAAACCTAGGGCTGTGAGTTCAATGCTTGAGGTAGCCACTTAGGGATCTGGAGCAAAAAGCTGTCTGGGGATTGGTCCTAGTTTGAGCAGGGGGTTGGACTGGATAACCTCCTGAGGTCCCTTCTAACCCTGATATTCTATGATTCAAATTGTCCTCACTAAAAGCATAGGGAAAAGCTTTTAGAAACTTTGAGGTGTGGGAGGGATAGCTCAGTGGTTTGAGCACTGGCCTGCTAAACCCAGGGTTGTGAGTTCAATCCTTGAGGTGGCCACTTAGGGATCTGGGGCAAAATCAGTACTTGGTCCTGCTAGTGAAGGCAGCGTGCTGGACTCAATGACCTTTCAAGGTCCCTTCCAGTTCCAAGAGATAGGATATCTCCATTATAAAAAAAAAAAAAAAAGTGTCTTGTCTAACTTTTTATCCATTTTATGTCTCCATTCCAAATGTGTGTAGCTGTACATATTGTGACAAAGTTCCTCCTCTATCTTGGTGGGTCCTGTGCTTATTGGCAGATTTTCTTGCCTCAGAGATTCACCATGTGGGTTGGGGAACAGCCCAGAGACCTTCCCCTCTGGAAGAACCCACGGTCCAGGTCAATTGGGAGGTTTGGGGGGAACCCGGGCCCGCCCTCTACTCCGGGTTCCAGCCCAGGGCCTTATGGACTGCAGCTGTCTATAGTGCCTCCTGTAACAGCTGCATGACAGCTACAACACCCTGGGCTACTTCCCCATGGCCTCCTCCAAAACTTTCCTTATTCTCACCACAGGACCTTCCTCCTGGTGTCTGATAACGTTGTGCTCCTCAGTCCTCCAGCAGCACACCCTCTCACTCTCAGCTCCTTGCGCCTCTTGCTCCCAGTTCCTCACACCACAAACTGAAGTGAGCTCCTTTTAAAACCCAGGTGCCCTGATTAGCCTGCCTTAATTGATTCTAGCAGCTCCTTCTTAATTGGCTCCAGGTGTCCTAATTAGCCTGCCTGCCTTAACTGGTTCTAGCAGGTTCCTGATTACTCTAGTGCAGCCCCTGCTCTGGTCACTCAGGGAACAGAAAACTACTCATCCAGTGACCAGTATATTTGCCCTCTACCAGACTCCTGTACTCCACTGGTCTGAGTCTGTCACAATATCAATTACAATGAATTTATCTGGGATTGTTGATAACTAATGGAAGTAATTTCCAAGTGAAGTAAATGCAATAAATACATAATATATATTTCTAAAAAGGTTTAATTTCTTAATACATTTTCAGTATGCTATAAAATGGAACAACATATTTATAAATATACTGAAATACATATCATAATTATGCTGACATAAGGAAAAAGAGCCAGACTTTCAAAGCTAGGTACCAAAAATTTGCATGTATCTAACCGACATGTGTATAACTCACATGCATGTACAAATACCTGAAGCAAAAGCACAGACATCACATATGTGCACACACAAGGCAGCTGTCCACAAACACTAAGTATTTAAATGCATAAACCAGGCGCACGCAAATATATCTGAGGAACTGTATGTATCTATGATAATCTGGCCCACATGTCTATTACTTCCCCCCTTCTGTTTTTCCTGCAGGAGAGGGGGGAAATTCTTGAACATGATAGTAAGTTAGAATCAGCATAGCACACAGTAAATTCTATGGCAATTTCCACACGCTGCTATGCCAATGCAACTCAAATCCAACCTACATCATTGCAACCTGAAACCTACATCATCACAACCTGATTAAATTGTGGGCCTCTCCTCAACAGTCAGCAACATGCATGCTAAATTTGGTACAAATTAAAGTGCTTTTTATGAAGCAGACAAATGTCCTCTAGAGACTAAGATGAAACCAGTGTATTCATTTTAATCATCACCACACTAGAATTTGACACCCGATCTTTTGAAACACTGGTTCATTAGTCACTATGCAATCTACCCCAACACGTAAAATGAGAGGGGACTATATTACTGATCTTATGCTGCGATATTTATATAACTATGGTTGAAGGTGTTCATTAAAAACTCCTATTTTCAGGATTTATAAACTTTGTGCTAATAACTCCTTCTCCAGAAAGAAACTGGCATGCAAGATTCCAGCTGGAATCATAATTTGTTTTAAAATATAGTTTTAAATACAAATAATCAGGATTTGAGTTATAGAAAACAGCTGTGAAAACCTTTTGGAATCTTTTTGGGCACTCTCACAAATAAAATAAATAAGGGAGTTATTATTTATTGTACAGTAGCACCTATGGGTCCAAATCAGGGATCAGGCCCTTATTATGTTGAATACTGTACACACACTTACTAAAAGACAATTCCTTCCCCTAAAGAGTTTAAACTCCAGGGTTGTTTGATTAACACAATGCTGGTAACTCTACTCTCATACTAATTTTTTTTACTATGTAATCATATGGGGCAAAAGGACTTGTTGGTCTGGTGACTCTTTGTGCCTATGTAGCTTTGAAATTCAGCTCTTCCAATAATAAAATTTAATCAAAAAAAAAAATCCAAACTAAAAAAAAAAAAAGCAAATACCACAAGCTTTGTAAGTATTTGACACGTTAAGTGAACAAACTACTTTGCCACTTTTAAAAGCAACAAAAAAAGGAAAAATTAAGTTACCTACTTTTACAAAGTTAGTAATTCTAGATGCACAGCAATCAGATTGTCATAATCATTTTCTCCAGTTTCGAGCCAGTGACAGAATATTATTGTCATTTTTAGTTAAGAAATCAAAAATTACCTTACATATCCAAGAAGGGTTAACTCCCTCCTTTCCTTAAACCAAATAAATTCACACACACAAAAACACAACCTAGACAAAAAGATCACAACTGCAAAAAGTATAACAAATGTGAACATATTTGTAGTTAACAATGAAACATCCCTGAGCCCTTCAAGCACACCTTTCAAATATAGCTCTTCACATGGGACATCACTCAATTCAAACACAAATTTACCTCCAAGAAAATTTACCTGAAGTTTTTCCAAATCCTTTTATTTCCTGTGAATTATAAAAATCAATCAGATATTCACCTTGGTTACATAAAAGGCCTTTACCTGTTACCAAGATGGCAACTCGGCCAATTACATCAATAAAGTATCTAGGCTCTTAGTACTGGAAAACAGTTTCAGCAGGGCTGGCTCCAGGGGTTTTGCCACCCCAAGCAGCGAAAAGAAAAAAAAAAAAAAAAAGCCACGATCGTGATCAGCAGCAATTCAGCGGTAGCTCCACCGCGCCACTTTCTTCTTTGGTGGCACTTTGGCGGCAGGTCCTTCCCTCTGAAAGGGACCGAGGGACCCGCCACCAAATTACCCCCGAAAAGCCGGACGTGCCGCCACTTCCCCATGGCCGCCCCAAGCACCTGCTTGTTGAGCAGGTGCCTGGAGCCGGCCCTGAGTTTCAGGAAGTTATTTGTCTGAAATAATACTGTTTTTCAATTTAAACCAAAGTGATGAAAAGGAGCCCAACAGATCTCAGTAAATCACAACATAAAAACTATTAACAGTGTTAATAGTAAGTACCTCCTTCCTAACTTTTCTACGGATACAAGTGAATAAGAATCATACGATTTGTAAATTACTAATTACAACTTCTATGTTATGCTACGCATGTTTTCATCTTCAATATTTCATAAAGTTAGATAATATCTTTTATTGGACCCACAAATACATAAACATTTGCACGAAATAATGTCCCTTCCTAAGCAATATAAAACTTTGAAATACTTTCATCAGAAGTGATATTTCAAATAAATGGAACTCATTAAATAGCCAGCAGTTTTTTTAAAGATTCTGTAAACTATGAAATTAATACAATTTCTTGAAATTTAACAGGAAATGTTTAATGCACAGTGACTTTAAGGTACTCATTGTTAGCTACTTTGGAACAGTTAATCCTTTAAACCTTTCTTAAGGTATGCTGGCCCCTAAAGGCACTACATTTGAATTAGCTACATAAAATTGAAAATATAGTATAGTGCAGTAGTCTCCAACCTTTTTATACCCAAGATAACTTTTTGAATCTAAGGGCAACTCAGGATCTACCCTGCCCCTTCCATGAGGCCCCACCCCTTCCCCAAGGCCTGACCCAGCTCACTCCATCCCCCCTCTCTCCGTCGCTCGCTTTTCCCCATCCTCCTTCACTTTCACTGGGCTGGGGCAGGGGGTTGGGGTTCAGGAGGGGGTGCAGGCTCTGGACTGGGGCCGAGGGGTTCGCAGTGTGAGAGGGGGCTCTGGGCTGAGCCTGGGACAGGGGTTGGGGTGCAGGAGGGGATGAGGGGTGCAAACTCTAGGGGGGAGTTTGGGTGCAAGAGGAACCTCCAGGTTGGGGAAGGGGGTTGGGGTGCAGGAGGAGGTATGGGGTGCTGGCTCTGGGAGGGGGTCAGAGCTGCGGCTTGGGGTGCACTAGGGGGTATGGCGCATTGGCTCTGGGAGGGAGCTCAGGGATGGTGGTTACAGGTTCCCTGGCTGGAGCTGACACCTTTGGGCTTTGGCTTTGCCCTCCTCCCTGCCTGGGGCGGTGGGGCTCAGGCTTTGGCCCCCCGACCTGGGGTGGCAGTGCTCAGGCAAGCTCAGGTTTCAATCCATCCTCTTGGGGTCATGTAGTAATTTTTGTTGTCAGAAGGGGGTTGCAGTGCAATGAAGTTTGAGAACCCCTGGTATAGTGGATAAAGGCTTACTGTGAACAAACAACTGAAAGCAGAAGCCAGATAAATTCAGATTAGAGGGTAGGCACAAATGTTTGATAGTGAAGATGATTAGCCAGTGAAACAAATGACCAACGGAAGTGCTGGATTCTCCATCTCTTGATGTCTTCAAATCAAGACTAGATGACTTTCTAGAAAATATGCTTTTGGGAAATACAGGTTTGGTAACTGGGTTAAGTGTAATGGCTTGTGACAAATAGTAGGTCAGACTACATGATTAATGATCCCTTCTGATACTGTGCAGTATCAGAGCTATCAAGATATTAATAATAATTTTTAATTTTGCATCTGAGTGAGCATTATAGTCTGTGTCCTCAGTACTAAGAAAATGTGTGTTTACGGCCATGGACTAACTAACATGCATTAGCTATTCCCCTGTAGAAACACAGGGGAAAAACCAAATCTGGTGATGTCAGCACTATGCCCCAGACCCAACCAATGCAAACAAGAATAATTCATTTTAAAATTCCTGGATTTTGGCAACACAGAAAAGCGAGCTTGTCAAAATGAAGAACATCACTGAAATGTGTCATAACAATAGATGTAGCATACATAAAAAGGTATGAAGTTTAAATATGCAATTAGAAGTATAAACAAATGAGTAAAAAAACCTAATCACATCAGCCATGCCATCAGGGGCTCATTCACCTGCACATCTACCAATGTGATATATGCCATCATGTGCCAGCAATGCCCCTGTGGAAGCAGAGAAAAGAACTGACTGAAGGGAACTGCAATGCATGACGGTTGTTAGCAAAAGTCAGGCTTCGTTAGCAAGAGACAGTCTTTGTTAGCAAGAGTCAAGCTAGCTGTGACCCTGATAACGCGAGATTTGTAGAAGCAAGGATTGTGTGAGACGGGTGAGAAAAAGCTGTGTAAGAAGTCATTGTAACCTCAGTATAGATAAGGTGTAGAAGACCTTGTGTAAATAAGGTATAGAAACTAATTGTATGTAGGCAAGAGTCAAAACAAGTGAGGAAATAAAATATCAAGATGGCCTATGTATAAACAAAATGCTGCTGTCCCTCATTATTTCTGTAATAAAAGGTATAAATGCTTGCTGTAATTAGTTACCAGAGAGAGACCTGCTTTGCTCTCTCCTCTGCACATGTGAGAGTTAATAAAGCGTCTAACTTGCGGTACCTAAACAAAATAGTGAGAACTCAGTTTTTCTCCGACAATTTGGGGGCTTGTCCGGGATGGCAACGCCCACTGAGGCAACGGCAGCTGCTACGGATCGTTCCCCTTCGAACCCCATGGCGCCACAATAGAGGTAAGAGACCTTTTGAAATCTCTATTGGGGTGTCGGAGGAGGACTGTCCGTGGGGCCGTCTGCCCCTGTTGGGCTCACGCCATCCGAACTTATTGACTGTGCAGCAAGGTCAGATGCTGAGCGGCGTAATAGGGAAATTGTTTGCCGCCCCCTGTAAGCATATGCTAGGTGCATAGGGTTTGCACCTGTATTGAGGAGTTGTTACTGCCTCAAGAGGGGTTTTTACCGCCTCAAGTGATGCATCGAGGTACTTGGGAATAGTACCTGGAGGAACTCAGGAGTAGTACCTGGTATAAGGCCTTGGTATGTTGGTGTGTGTAGTCTGTGTGTGTGTGTGTGTGTGTGTGTGTACACAGTGTGAATTGAGTGTTACCGGAAGACGCCCAGAGTACTCTGCGAAGTCTTTTGGCTCGTGACCAGAACTACTCTAACGCAAGCCCGGTAACTAGAGGATCTTTTAGGAGATCCGACCCATGTAGGTTGACTCGGCCTGGCATCGTCCGGCGAGGAGGCTACCTGGGTCTAGAAGTGTGTGCACCCATCTTCCCTCCCCTTTTTCCTCTCCGTGTGAGCCACTGACAGTCTGACCATCTCACTGGATGCAACAGAGTAAGCGGCGCTTTCTCTCTGAGATTAGCCGACGCTCTTTGCTGAAGGGAGGTGTAGGGGGTCATGGCTATCCTCGTTAGTCACTCCTGTGTGAATACCCTGTAGGGAGAGATCCTTAGTTTATGAGCCGCTAGCGCGGACAGGGCATCCTTCCCCTTTGAGTGTGTGATTGGAAAATGGGTGGGGGACAGTCTAAGTCTTCCCTCTCACCCCCTAAGGGTACCCCAGCTTATTTCATGTACGTACATTATGGCCCGAAAACCTGCAGGTATTTAAATAGTTGGAATCTTTACACGCGTGCTAATCCATCTAAACAATGTCCACTAGAAGGTACCTTTGATTTAGACAAACTTAAATACCTTAAAGAAACTCTGGCTTCACCAAAAGCCTCTGATACACAGTGGGAGCAATGTGTCTGTTGGTGGGAGGAAGCAACAAAGAGACTCCATGAGTCTCGAGTGCGGAGTCTAAAGGACTCCCAGGAAAAGTTAAAAGCCCAAGTGCAACATTTACAGCTTAAATGCAAGGCATCCAGCTGTTTACCCCCTAGAGCGATTCCTTCTGCTCCTGTGTATCCTAATCCCGTTCAAGCAATTCCTTCGGCTCCCCTTTATCCCCAATTAGTTAGATCTGACAGTGAGGAGGAAACTGCTGAGGATATTTTAGATTTCTTCAGTAACATTCAGCAGCAGCAGCAGCCCGTGCTGCCTCCTCCCCCTGCACAGCATGGGTCTGCTAACGAATCTCACCCGGCAGTGCCAGTTTCACCACCGCATGTATCAGCTGCACACATTGTTCTCTCTTCCCCTGGGAGAGAAGCATCCTCTTCATCACAAAGAGGTGATTCTGAGCCTCCCAGTAACTCCCCTGATTCTAATCCTTCTGAGGAAAGTACCCGTTATCTTACTAGAAGTGTGGCACATGCACTCCAGGTTCCTTTAAGAGACCTGCCTGGGAATGCAGGACAGTTGGTCACAGTGCATGCCCCGTGGTCACCAGGAAATTTGAGAAACTTGGTGAAGAAATTTCCTAATATCAGGGAGGAACCAAAAAAGTTTAGAGACGAACTCCGGACGGTGGTTCAGTGTTATAATCCATCTTGGGCAGACATTAATCAACTCTTGCGAATGATTATGCCAGCCGAAGTTCAACAACGGCTTACCAGGCAGGCAGCCTGGCCAGCTGCTGACCCTGAAATTGATCATAATTTGAGAGAGGCTAGGGACCGTCTCGTAAATGCTGTTACGAAAGTCTGCCCTAAGAAGACAAATTGAACAAAGATTACTTATTGTAAACAGAATAAAGGAGAGTCCGCTGCTAATTATCTAGATAGGCTGACTAAGGTTTTTGAACAGCATTCGGGAATTGCTCAGCCAGCTGAAAATGCCAGAGAAGCCGTAGGGGCTGCTTTTGTTCAGGGACTCTTACCAAAGATTCAGCAGCAGTTAAAAACTATCTGCATTGGCTGGCAAACTAAACCCCTTTCTGAATTGGTGACAGTCGCCAATCATTGTGCAGCTTGCATAGAGCAGAAGAAAAAGAATACTAAAACAAAACTGTTGACCCTGCAGTTAGAAACTTATCAAAACCAGGGCCGTGGGGGAATGAGAGGAGGCCGAGGACGAGGTCGTGGGCAAGAAAGAGGAAAGGGTCCCTTGTATCCTGCCCAACCTAGGTACACTGCATGCCACATTTGTGGCCAAGAGGGTCACTGAAAAGATGCATGCCCAGCCCGATTGTCTCAGAACCCTCCACCTCCTTTCCCAAATCCTGAAGCATCTACTTTTACCCCAACAACTACCTCTTACTAGGACAGCCTGAGGGAACGTAACTACATCATGAATCCTTTAATTCCCATTGATCAAGAAGGTCCTTTTGTAAACTGTAAAATTGCAGGACAAACTGTTACTTGTCTTGTGGATACTGAAGCTACTAGATCTGCTCTAAGATCCAAGGAGTTTCCCTCTGTTCCTTTGTCAACTTTGTCTGTAAATGCTGTGGGCATTTCAAATCAACCTGTTTCGCATCCTGTCACAAAACCCCTTGCTGTCTCACTAGGGCCCCTTGCTGACAAGCATGCATTCTTGCTCAGCCCCTCCTCTCCTGTGAATCTGCTGGAAAGGGATCTTTTGTGTAAATTAGGTTGTACTATCTATTGCACACCAAATGGCGTATTCTTACAGGTTCCTGATGAGAATACCAATCTAGTGTTGGCTACACTCCACATAGAGAAGCCAGCTAAATTACCAACAACTCGTAGCCCTGACCTCGTGCATTTGTTATCACAAGTTCCTCCTCATCTCTGGTCTCAGCACGCTAATGAAGTGGGACAAATTCGGACCGCTGAACCAGTTAAGATTTTTGTTGATCCTTCTAAAGCTTTGCCAAGAGTTCCCCAGTATCCTCTGCGTCCTGAGGCAGAGGAAGGTATAGCCCCAGTAATGGAGTCTTTATTACAGCAGGGTATTATTGTTGCTACCACCAGTTCTTGTAATACTCCTATCTTTCCTGTAAAGAAGCCAGGAAAGAACACTTATCGGTTTGTTTAAGATCTCCGCGCGATTAATGCTGTTGTTTTACCTTCCTTTCCTGTGGTTCCAAATCCAGCTACAATTCTTTCTTGTATTCCACCTTCAGCTACCTACTTTACTGTTGTGGACTTATGTTCAGCGTTCTTTTCTATCCCCATTCACCCTGAGAGTCAGTATCTGTTTGCCTTTACCTATAAAGGACGCCAGTACACCTGGACTCGGTTGCCCCAAGGGTATACTGAATCCCCTTCCTTGTTTTCCCAGATCCTAAAGAAGGATCTGGATGATGTGGTTTTTCCAGGTAAATCAGTGCTTATACAGTATGTGGATGATCTTTTGTTGGCATCCCTCTCTTTTGAATCTTGTAAAACTGATACTTTGATTCTTTTGACTGCTTTAGCTGCTAAGGGTCATAAGGCATCCCGGGAAAAACTACAGCTGTGTCAGCCCAAGGTTCATTACCTTGGTCATAATATTTCTCCTGGTACTCGTCATTTATCAGATTCTCGGATTTCAGCTATTCTAAATATGCCTAGGCCTGGAACTATTTCTCAAATGCGTACTTTTCTTGGCATGACTGGGTACTGTAAACAATGGATTTTAGGCTATGCAACAATAATTAAACCCTTACAGGATCTGACTAAGTCAGGTACCCCTGAGCCTCTTCCTTGGTCTCCAGAGGCTGAACAAGCTTTTGTTGCTATCAAGCAAAGTCTGTCCAGTGCACCAGCCCTGGGACTTCCTGATTATGCTAAACCATTCACTCTTTTCTGTCATGAGCGTAATGGGTTTGCTTTGGCTGTATTAACGCAAAAGCACGGAGACAAACACCGTCCCATTGTTTATTACAGTACTGCCCTAGATGCTGTGGGAGCTGGATTTCCACCTTGCCTGCGTGCTCTAGCTGCAGCAGCTCTTGCTGTTCAGGTATCTGAATCTATTGTCTTAGGATCTCCTTTGATTGTTGCTGTCCCTCATGCTGTGGCTGCTCTCTTGTTAAAATCTAAGACACAGCATCTATCCACGTCTCGTCTTACAAAATATGAGCTTGTCTTGTTGTCTTCATCTCATATTACTTTGGCTCGTTGCCCTGTTCTAAATCCTGCCTCCTTGTTGCCTGGGCCCGAAGACGGAGACCCACATGACTGTGTGTCTGTGACATCGGTTCTCTCTCGTCCAAGAGATGATTTACTAAATGTGCCTTTGCAAAATCCTGATCTTATTTACTTTGTAGATGGTTCGTGCTTGCGAGATTCTAAGGGCAAATTGGTTGCTGGTTATGCTGTGTGTTCTGCACATGCTGTTATTGAAAGTGCTTTCCTTCCTTCTGTGTTTTCTGCTCAAGTGGCCGAACTTGTGGCTTTAACTCGAGCCTGCATTCTCGCTCAGGATCAAGCAGTTACAATCTATACAGACTCTCGTTATGCTTTTGGAGTGGTACATAATTATGGGTTGCTCTGAAAGTATAGAGGTTTTCTTACATCCACTGGTTCTCCTATTAAGAACAGTCTGTATGTCTCTGCTCTTTTAGATGCTCTTTTATTGCCCAAAGCTATAGCTGTCGTGAAATGTACAGCTCACCAGACCCCTCATGATAAAGTTACCCGTGAAAATGCTTTGGCAGACTCTGCAGCCAAAGCGGCGGCCCTTTCTGCACCTCAGGCTAAATATACTTGTGCTTTGATTAAACAGCCTCCACTAGCCTCCCTTGAGGATCTGGCCAAGATCCAGGAAGCAGCACCGGCAGCGGAAAAACGTTTATGGAGTGCTAATGGCTGTATTCTACACCCTGATCATCTTTGGCGTGCCCCAGCTGGTCGCCTGGTTGCACCGAAAATGCTAATGCCCTATCTTGCTCGTGTATACCACGGAATGGCTCACGTGAGCAAAGGGGGGATGGTTGCTGCAGTTAACCAAGATTGGTGTGCATTCGAGTTCCCAGTCATTGCACATCACTACTGTCAACAATGTGTAATTTGTCAGCAGCATAACATTGGTAAAGCTGTTAAAGTTAGGCAGGCAGCTCACCCTCCCCCTTGGGGACCTTTTGTAAATATTCAAATTAATTTTATTCAACTGTCTAAATGTTGTGGCTATGAATATGTATTGGTTTTGGTGGATGTATTTTCAAATTGGGTTGAAGCTTTTCCCTGCAGGAAAGCAGATGCCAGGACTGTTGTAAAACTTCTGCTTAAAAATTTTGTACCACGATTTGGCATCCCTGTAAGTATCAACAGTGACCGTGGAACTCATTTTACTGAACAAATTGTAAAAGAGTTATGTGCAGCTTTGCAGATTCAACACAACCTTCACTGCCCCCACCATCCGCAGTCTGCTGGAACAGTGGAACGCCAGAATGAAATTCTGAAAAATAAACTGGCCAAGATTTGTGCTGAAACAAACTTGAAGTGGCCAGATGCCCTTCCTCTGGCACTAATGAGTATGAGGGCCACTCCCAATCAAAAGACTGGACTCAGCCCTCATGAGATTCTGACAGGGCGCCCGATAAGACTACCAACTGCGCCCCCACTGACCCTAGCTCAGATGGACATTCATTTAATGAATGACACAATGCTTAAGTATTGTCAGACACTAATGAAATGTGTTAAGTCTTTCTATACACAGGTAAAAGAAGCACTACCCAAGGATCCTGTGCAGCCCTGCCACTCGCTGGAACCAGGAAACTGGGTCTACATAAAGGTCCATCAGCGAAAGACTGCCCTGGCTCCACGCTGGAAAGGTCCTTTCCAAGTCCTGCTAACTACCAACACTGCTGTAAAGTGCCAAGGACTGCCCACCTGGACCCATGCTTCACACTGCAAAAAAAACCCTCCGCCTGGAGAGGATTCTCCAGCAGCTGATCAGCCTGTTTCTCCTGCTAGCTCTGCTGTGCCTCCTGGACAGCAGGGAAAGAGGACAAGGTAAAGTGCTAGTAACCTCTCCCTTGTCCACTGACAAATCTACTGTGCCTTTGAATTCTTTTACAGAAACCACACCAGTACAGGGTGAAGTGCTAGTAACCTCTCCCCTGCACTGTGGTAAATCACAACTGTTTTTGAAGAAGAAAAGAAAAAACACTCGCTCTGCTAAAACCACCAAAGTCCAGAACTTTCTAACTACAAAAAACATTAAGAACTGGCCCTGGTGAAAGAAACGAAGTATTGTTTATTGGCAAGAAGGAAACTGTGGGAAACGTTCCTGAAAATGTGGGGTCCAGTGGTGGGGTGGATTCTTTCCAGGATCAGGGCTTTGTGCTTATGGACAGGTACCTTCAGGATGCACTGCCCTCCCTAATTGGCTTTCAGATGATAAATATCAAAAACGCCCTGCCACCACAAAGACTACACCCACCACTAGTCCCTTGACCCTTGCCACCACCACTGTAACTTATCCAGATACAAACAGTACTACACATTCCAATGAAACTCATTGGCCAAGACTTTCACATCTCAGTAATTTACTGAAATTTTGCTCAAAAAAATTATTCTTTAAGGTTCAAAATAATGTATATGAGCAAACAATTAAATGAAAAACAAATGGATCTGTAGAGATAAAAGTACATAATATCACTACTAGTGAACCCCAAGAATTAATAACTGCAATTGATGGGTTCTATAGTAAAATAGATATAATAATTGTTCCTGAAATTTGTACTGTGTTAAATAAAAGAGGCCCTTATTGTTATTTAATCACCCAATTAGTGAACAATCGAACAAGCACTCAAAGAGTTTGTTCTGCCACTGAAAATTTTACCTGCATAGAAATGATTCCAGTAACTAATAATGTAACTTGTACCTTACTGCAATACACTCCATCTTATACCATTAATGTTAATGCCTCCCGGAAATACATAAAGGTATTTGACCAACAGATGTGGTATAGTACTACACCAAAGAGAGATGTAGTAGGATATCGATGGACTGTGATTAACACCACACTGGGAACTGTTAAATTTTCATTGCCCTTATCCAGTTTCCAAATTACCTCTACATACCCGAACTGTTCACAAGGGGCTGCCATTAGATTAGCACAACAGAGGGCTTGGGTTATTTCTTCTAAAAAGAGAAGAGACTTGACCGGATCCCTGTGGGATGGGGCCAATAGTGCAGCAGCAGTTTGGAATATTTTTAAAAATCAGAAACATGATGAGAAATTGGGCCAACTAGAGAAGGCCATAGGCCTTGTTTCTAAAGCACAACTAACCCAGGTACAGGCTGAAGTTGGTAAGTTACATGTTATCTCCGCCCTTAGTTCTATGACCCAGAAGTTACTGACAAAAATGGTATTAAATATCACTGAGGCTGGAAAGGCATTGCAGTGGAATCTAGCATGCTCAAAAATTCAGGATTTCTTGAATGACCAGCTAATGGCCATTCGAAATAATCTAGAGCACCAGGCTTGGCCCACTGCCCTTACAGACACGTCAGGAGTACCATCTAATCTGTGGCCATGGAGACATACTTGGAAACTTTCTGGGTGGAAGTGTGGACGTTCTCAGTGCTCCTTCCAAGCATATGGACCGGTACAGGGGGTGTGGGCTCCCACATACCGTATCCTGCCGGGTCCATGGGGAGAATGCATATGAAATTGGGTAATTCATCGAGACATCTGAAAAATTAAACCACCTGGTATGCCCAATCGATTCTTAATTAGTGCTCCTAGGATTACACCTAACATTTGAATGGGGTTAGGTAACCTGTGGACATTCTGGCCATTAGAACCCCCACAGCTTCAGTGTACACGTAAACTAAAGCCAGAAAAAGTTGTCACTGTCTATGACTACGTTTGCTGGAAGGGTAGGGAACAAGGAACTACCCTAACAGAACACTTACTCTTCCAAGCTAATAATAGCTGTGTGTATGTTAAAAACACCATATCACAAAACATACATTTTAATCTCACTACCACTGCAGGCAATCATATCATTTACTGGCCTGCAGATAAAGTTTTTCAAGTAGCCCTTAGGTTCCAAATACCCTTTAATTGGACTAGCTTACTATCTGATAGATTTCAAAATTTGCTTTCATTGTTACCTGAGATTCAAAAAATCTCTAAGGTACAAGGGCAAATTCACATGCTTCAAAATGTATATCAAGTAAAAAAGTATGCCTTTCACACTGCTTATAAAGTATCTACCTTATGTACTAAATATGATGTATTGTGCTTTATAACAAAGGCTGTACAACAACCCCATTATAGTATTGCTATGGGAATGTTATTGCTTGTATTGTTATTAGTTAGTTTAAAATTATGTTATTGTTGTTGTAAAAGACGTAATAATAGTAATACCTTTCATGTTCATGCTAATCATGCATTATCATTGCATCCAATCAAAACCCCTAAGGTTGAAGCATCTAATTTAGAATCTGAAGTCCAGGACTTGATGCAAATAAAGATTTGAAAATGTTTGTTGTACTAGAAGTACAAAAGGGGGGGGTTGTGGAAGCAGAGAAAAGAACTGACTGAAGGGAACTGCAATGCATGACGGTTGTTAGCAAAAGTCAGGCTTCGTTAGCAAGAGACAGTCTTTGTTAGCAAGAGTCAAGCTAGCTGTGACCCTGATAACCCTGATAACGCGAGATTTGTAGAAGCAAGGATTGTGTGAGACGGGTGAGAAAAAGCTGTGTAAGAAGTCATTGTAACCTCAGTATAGATAAGGTGTAGAAGACCTTGTGTAAATAAGGTATAGAAACTAATTGTATGTAGGCAAGAGTCAAAACAAGTGAGGAAATAAAATATCAAGATGGCCTATGTATAAACAAAATGCTGCTGTCCCTCATTATTTCTGTAATAAAAGGTATAAATGCTTGCTGTAATTAGTTACCAGAGAGAGACCTGCTTTGCTCTCTCCTCTGCACATGTGAGAGTTAATAAAGCGTCTAACTTGCGGTACCTAAACAAAATAGTGAGAACTCAGTTTTTCTCCGACACCCCTCTGCCACGTACATTGGCCAAACCGGACAGTCTCTACGCAAAAGAATTAATGGACACAAATCTGACATCAGGAATCATAACATTCAAAAACCAGTAGGAGAACACTTTAACCTGTCTGGTCATTCAATGACAGACCTACGGGTGGCAATTTTGCAACAAAAAAGCTTCAAAAACAGACTCCAACAAGAAACTGCTGAGCTTGAATTGATATGCAAATTAGATACAATCAATTTGGGCTTAAATAGAGACTGGGAATGGCTGAGCCATTACAAACATTGAATCTATCTCCCCATGTAAGTACTCTCACACTTCTTATCAAACTGTCTGTACTGGGCTATCTTGATTATCACTTCAAAAGTTTTTTTTCCTCTTACTTAATTGGCCTCTCAGAGTTGGTAAGACAACTCCCACCTTTTCATGCTCTCTGTATGTGTATATATATCTCCTCAATATATGTTCCATTCTATGCATCCGAAGAAGTGGGCTGTAGCCCACGAAAGCTTATGCTCAGATAAATTTGTTAGTCTCTAAGGTGCCACAAGTACTCCTGTTCTTTTTGCGGATACAGACTAACACAGCTGCTACTCTGAAACATTTATATGTGCAATAAAGTGTTTTCAGGATGGAGAGTTACTTACAGAAATAAGGATTTTTAATAAGTTTTCAATTACAAAAGGATTTTCAAAAACATCTAGGTGCTTTCATATTTAAAAATCTGGCCAGTAGTGAATATTTGGGAACCAAGATATACACAAGTGATGACATGTGAAAAAGCACAAGGGTGCTGGGTAGAGAGGCAAAACAACAGCTGACAAAGGCAATCTGCATTAGAGGATTAAAGGAAACTGATGGGGAGTTCTGACACCAACTCAGGAAATCTGTCAGCCTTGATACCACATGGTCCCAAAGAATAAACTTGTGTGGGAAGGAAAAGAACAAACATTTAGAATTAAAAACTAAGGTTGCCATACAAACAGGAAGTGCTACACTAGAAACAGTGTGCAATGGGATTGCTGAAACTACCAGCACCAGAATATTTTCAAAGCCCTCTGCACAATGTTATTGAAGGTAAATGATGAAGTGCTAAGAGTAATAAAAATAACATTTTAAAAAGGTAAATGACTTAAAGGAGTGAAATGACATTACAAGAAAAAGGCAGACTAATTCAGGCAATGAGAACATTTGTGAACTCCTATGCGGTTTTATGCAGACACAGAAACTGATAAGGGATTCTTTTAAACCCTAAAAACATGTCTGACAATTATAACGTTTGGAAGGGGCTGTATCTAAAATAGTCACTGAATCTAGTCCCCTTTATCAGGTGAATCCATCGTATCAGATAGGGAAGAGCTGCCTTGTCCAGGCACTGGGTGACATTTGTGCCATTCAGATCACAGCCCTGGGAAGCGGGCTCTGGGATGCCCCATCCTGGAAGTGGGGAAAAAGCCTCGCTGTCCCTACCCTCCATTTCTGCAAACACTACAGATGGCTCCCCCCCTCCCCTGATCTAGGGTCGCTTCTATCTCCTCTGCCCCTCCCCAGGGCCGGCTCCAGGCACCAGCTTACCAAGCAGGTGCTTGGGGCGGCCACTGTTCGGCGGCAATTTGGCGGACGGTCCCTCACTTCTGCTCGGAGCGAAGGACCTCCCATTGAATTGCCGCCGCAGATCGCGTTCGCAGCTTTTTTTGTTTTGTTTTGTTTTTGTTTGGCTGCTTGGAGCCGGCCCTGTCCCTCCCTACCCTGGGATTTCCCCTGTGCCACCGGCTGGCAGCAGGCCCTCTCAGAGGTCCGGAGAGGCCCGGGCCACTTCCAACTTCTGAGGTCCCTAGCCATAATAAAAATAAAAAATTATGATACATGAAAACAAATAAGGCACCAAAAAAGACATAATTTTAATATTTTTTTATTTAACAAATGCTTTTCTAGCCTTTCTCTGTTCAAATGCACTAATTATTGAAGAAAAATCTAGCTTTCATGCAATGTCATAGTTGATATTAAGCATGGCGAGCCAATTCAAATGCTTTTGTCCCATAGTTGAACGGGGATAGTTCTTTACCTGCTTCAACACGTTGAAGGTGCGTTCACCTGAAGCCACCGATGCAGGCAAACTGACAAAAATACGCAATGCAATTGTGATATTAGGAAACACCCAAGAGAGTCCAAGTTCGAGTATTTCTTGAAGCAATTCCTTTGGCTTGCAATCCAATTTAAAGTTCGTGGAATATATTTGTTTGAGGAAGATGACCTCGTCACTGAGATCTTTTGAGATTTCTTTGTTGTACTGTTGCTGAAATTGTTCAGCTGCAGAAAGTAGATCTTCATTATTCAGTCTGCTGAAATGCCAAAGAAACCGAAGAAGGGTACAAATTAGACTCAGTAACTCAAGTCAATGTGTAAGACCTGATTGAATAAAGTCAATGATAACAAGGAAGACATTGACCCTATAAAGCTGCTTGGCATCAGATTCAGTAGGTAAGTTGTGATTGGTGGACAACTCAGATGAAATGCCAATATTCTGTGTTACTAATTTGGACTCAGTCAGGATTGCATCCCATTGTTCATGAATCTGCTGAATGTCACTGATAAGTCTTATCAGTGTTCAATGTTATCCCTCTCAACATCAAGTGTAGCATTGTGTGCTTCAATTACCAGATTAGTTTGGTGGATCATTATAAGTAACTTCCATCCACAAAGATGACATCAGAATGTATTCAAATTTGGACATGTGCTTCTGAATAGACTGAAGTTCAGTTCAAGCCTGTGCAGTGAGATTGAGATTCAAGCTCATTTAAAGCCTTTCTCGCTAAATTCAAATGCTGCACAACTGGTTGAACACCATCAATCCGTGCAGACCATCTAGTTTTGGACATCCCATGCAGTGAAACAGGAAGATATTGCTTCAGAATTTCCCACCTTTGTGGACTGCTACTGAAGAGACTGTACATTTGTTGAACAGTTCCAAAGTAATTGCCTCCTTGCATGATTCAGCACAGTCAACACCTACAAGGTTTAGCATGTGGTTTCCACAGCTGGCGAAAATACAGTTTGAATTATGCTCAAGCAGAACTACTTGTACACCTTTAAAAAAACAACAAGGAGTTAGTTAAAGACTAACAGATTTATTTGGGCATAAGCTTTCATGGGTAAAAACCTTACTTCTTCAGATGCATAGAGTGAAAGTTACAGATGCAGACATTATATACTGACACATGGAGAGCAGGGAGTTACTTTGCAAGTGGAGAACTAGTGTTGACAGGGCCAATTCAATCAGGGTGGATGTAGTCCACTCCCAATACACCTTTTTACACCTTTGTACTTCCCAGCCATATTAGATCCATTGTCATAGGCTTAACCAATGTAGACTTGAAAATCTAACTTAAAACCTTCTAGAATTGCTAGTACTCAAGCAGCAATTTCTTTTCCAGTTTTTCTTGTGAAATTATCAAACAAAATAAACCTTTCTTCAACTGAAAATTTTGAGCTGTCTACAATCTTAACATACCGAATAACTATAGTAGTCTGTTCCTTGTGAGAACAATCTGGAGTGGCATCAACAATGCTTGAAAAATACTTGGCATTTTGACAGGGCCGGCTCCAGGGTTTTTGCAGCCCCAAGTGGCGGGGGAAAAAAAAAAAAAGCCGCAATCGGCTCCACCGCACCGCTTTCTTCTTCAGCAGCAATTCGGTGGCAGGTCCTTCCCTCTGAGAGGGACCGAAGGACCCGCCGCCAAATTGCCGCTGAAGAGCCCGACGTGCTGCCCCTTCCCCTTGGCCACCACAAGCACCTGCTTCCTGGGCTGGTGCCTGGAGCCAGCCCTGCATTTTGAATATCATCCAGAAATCTTGTTTGTACGAATGACCAACAGAGCTCAATAAACTCGTTTTGTATGCGCGTGGAGAGATAATGGACTTGCATGCACTTTTGACTCTCTTGTGATTCTCGAACATGTTTAACATGCTCTGATAAAAGTGGGTCATATTTGCTGAGGAGCTCAACTATGCCTAAAAAGTTTCCATTTGCATGATCACCAATACGTTGACTGGAACCAAAGAAAGCCAATACCCACTCAGAAAGAAAAAGTATGATATTCAGGATGTGCTCAAGAAGTTTTTTCCAGTTATTAGTTTCTGTAGAGAGTTCAGTCAAGAGTAAATTCTTGAAGGGCCATAATCCATTTAATGTGGATGTAAGATCTTAACTGCAGTTTCTGCTAAAAACTTTTCATATAGGGCCGGAGTCCACAGCTTGGCCTGGGCCATGGGGGCTGGCTAACAGAGAACAATACATAGCTAAGAGAAAGCTGGGGTAAACAGATAACTGGTGTGTTTCAAGTCAGTGAGCGGAGTCAGCATAACTCCAAATGTAATTGGGCGTCCTTATCATGAGTTATAGACACATGAAACACCGAGAAAGGCCTCACGGTTACTCCCTAATGCAGGGAGGAGATAGTGGTACAATACCCCTCAGATCCCAGACAGAGTTCGGGGAGAGGCCTAATATGATTGACATGAGTTATGACACCCTCCCCTCACAAATGTATGACAATCCTAGCCCACAGAAACGCAAGGGTAAACTTATAAACTATTGTGTACTAATTACTGCTTTTTTGCTTAAATCTCCAGGAATGTACCTGTTGGTCAACTGGGAGAGCTGCTACCTCATTCCTCTGGACCCCAAAATTAGGATTTAACCTATACACTTTAATAGACATAGTTTGAGGGTAATTACCTGTGTGTCAGCAATATGTTAATTTGAGCCTTGGGTGGAGCCATTATATAATCTTTTAGACCATTGGCTTATTGTGCTTATCTTGTCTTGCTGCTAGAACCTATCCAAGGGCTTGGGAAAACCCATCCCCGTTACTTCTCTCCACCCAATGAACACCTATATAATCTATTGTAATTAATTGTTCTGCAGTGTCTCTGAGCCTGATAAGCAAAGTGACACTCCACCAGCGCTGTGCGTAATAAGCTCCTGTGCTTGACTCTATACGGTGTGGATTTATGTTCCTTCAATTCTCAACTGAACTTTTAGCTGATGCTGCCCTACTGGCTGATTTGCATGCAACATAGTTTTCTTTGTGTGACGTTGAACTCTCATATAATGGTATTCAGCCTTTCAACTTCCTCCAACCTCTGTTGATGCTCCATCCTGATTGATCAGAGAGAACTGATGCATTTGCAGCACTTTTGTTCAAAATGAAGCAGGGTGCACAATAACCAGTCTCTTGTGTAGGTCTCACCATTTGGAAGAGTTTTTGAATGTCAGCAGACAAGTAGGGAAAGCAAGATTATCAATATCTCGTGGAATGTTACTTGGAACTAATTTGAAGAAAAGACTACATTTGGGCAGCATTGCTCATCAATAATTCCAATGTCAGTCACAGTCAAACCTGTAGTAATCATGAATTGCTCTTGCTGCGTAAGATCTGCATCTTCCTGTTGCTGCTGAGTTTCTTGATCGTACACAGGATCTTCTGCTGTATCTGTTACTGTTGGCACATCTCCTTCTTGACTACTGTCCTCATGTTCAGGTATTGGCATTGAAATATCACCTGTTGCAGTTGCGGAGTTTTCATTATCTGTAGCGTTGTTTGTTGGGTAAGGTGTGTTTTCCAGTGGTTTGAGAAATGAAGTTATTGGCTTTGAGCTCTTAGCTGCTGCTTCACGCTCTTGTTTTCGCCGTCTCTTGCTTGCACCACTTTCAAATGTCCTTTTCATAGTGATCTATCTGGTCAATATGTAGCCTATCCACACTTGAAATATTCTGCTGTAAATAAGTAGCTTATCTACACTTGAAATCTTCCACTGTAAACATGTACACAAATGCTGAAAAGACTTAAAACGAAGGAATATTAATGAAGAACACAAAATGAAACAGACAGGTTATTATCCTTATCACTGAATCAAAACTCAAGCATGCAAGGTATAATATAACAGGCTGAGCTGAAGACAAAGGGATGACATATAAATAGTAAACACAGAAACGGATACAGACAGAGGAATAATGTCCAAAAATTTCAAACGTGTGTCCTGACGGAACTCACTGTACAAGATTGTCCTCACAAATTTTCACCTTGAATCTGGGCCCATAGACTACGAAAGCCTAGGATGATGGCCAAGCTACCAAGCTAGGCTCAACCAACCAACCAGTCACCTCTTTTAGCTACCATATAAAGATAATAATGAGGAATTCTCACACCTAAATAATTCCTTAGTCAACTAGATGTAAAACTATAAAGACACTAAAATGTAACAAGTATCAGAAGGTAGCCGTGTTAGTCTGTATCCACAAAAACAACAAGGAGTCCGGTGGCACCTTAAAGATTAACAGATTTATTTGGCATAAGCTTTCGTGGGTAAAAAACATCTTTCAACACTCACTTGATCCAGCACCAGCAACTAGTAGTGGTTTGTTTATATAATCAGCTGATCTGAGATATTTATGAACGTTTTTAACTCTTTAATATGACAAAATCTATATCAGTTAACAAAAAAATTATGTCTTTTATCAAATCACATCTCTTATTTGCTTACATTTGCAGCTCTAAGCTGAGAGTGTGTGTCACATTTTGGACTGATAGGGATGTGCATAAAAAAAAGTTGCGAAACTTATCAAATGCCAAAAAAATTAACAAGTGTCTAAATTTGAGGCTCGCTTTGAACTTGAGGCCCAGGCCAAATGGCCTTCCTGGCCCCCCACTCTAATTGGCCCCGGCTGGCAGTGTCTGTATCCTCTTCTTAACTCTGGTGCCTACCTCCTGCCCTGATGGGACTGAGCAGCCTCGGTTTGCATGAGGCTGCTGAGGAGCAGCAAAGCAGCAGACGGTGCCATTGCCCCGGCCCCAGCCCTTCCCCCGGGTCTCTCCCCTCACCTGCAGGCTCCGGCTCAGGGGCTGGTGTCGGCAGAGCCCGGAGCTGCCCCAGGGGCTGGTTCCAGCCCCCGGAGAAAGTCCCCCCGGCTGGGCACACAGAGTTGCTAGGGAAGGGCTCTCCCCGAACACACCCCGCTGGGGAGCAGCAGCGGCTCAGCCCAGGCTCCCGGCTCACAATGGAGGCGGCAGCAGCCTGTGACCCGGGAAGTTCAGCCCCGGATCTGCGGAGCAGCAAGAACCAGAGCAACTTCCCCTCCCTTAGCAACGAGCAGCGCGCGCTGGCGCCACAGGGTTAACCCCTCCGCTGCCAGACACCCCCGGAGTGAATGAACCCGAGAGCGAATCCCCGAGAAACGGGCCTCTGGCACTGCTGGGGCGGCTTGTTCCAGGTATAGTGTAGGAAACTGTTCCCTGTACGAATGTGCTACCTGTAGCAGTTACTGATAGGCAATGGATTGTAAAAAACTGTTATTGTAAAAAACTGCTACCTGATGTTCCTACAGGGAGCAGTTTCACATACTACACATCACAAACTGCTCTCGCTCCCGTTTTGCTACTTTGGGTGCACTGAGCATGCTCACTCGAACTGAACATGCCCAGTAACCTTCGTTGTAGCCACTGCCCTCTCTCTGCCCTTACTTCTACTTACGATTTGCTGCCTCCTCTTTGGGGGGGTTTAAAAGGATTAAGGGGGGCAAATCGCAGCGGGGGGGGTGTCAGGGTCTGAGCAGGGGGCAGAATTTTACTGGCCTGGGGGGTTCAAGCTACTGTAGCTAGCAGCAGAAGAGGGGCTGAAGGGCAAAAATCGGTGGTGGGGGGTGAGAGCCGGGGTTAAGCGGGGGGGGGGGGAGACACTGCCAGACCCCGTGCGGGTACAAAACCCCCGTTTAGGGAGGGGGAGGGGGGGAACAGTGACCCCGTGGGATGAGCCACCCACTGTGCTCGCTAATCTAGGGGTGTGGGGGGGGCAGAGGCTGTTTTTGTTGTTCTCACAGGGAGGCTGCATGTCAGCCTGGGAGCAGGGGGCGGGTTCCTGGGACTGGGGTCTTAAAGGCACAGGCCTCCAATTCCTAGCCTGTCAAAGCTTAATCACCGCAGCTCCTCTCTATCCTATACAAGTGTTGCAGGGCCAGGGCCGCCCAGACGGGGGGGCCAAGTGGGGCAATTTTCTGCAGGGGCCCCCACGAATATGTCGGAGGCTGCCCCCGCCTCCGTCTTCCCCCGGTGTCTCAGCGTGCCGCGTCCGGGAGCGGCCCTGGCGCACTGCAGCACGGTGGCTCCAACGCTGTCCGGGGCCGATCCTGGTCGCAGCATGCTGAGGCTCCAGGAGAGGGGGTAAGCGCCATGGTAAGGGGTGGGGCACCCCCCCGACCCCATCCTAACCATCACCATCACCCAGCAACAGCCCATTATGTAATTGCAAATGTATACATACCATTAAAGCATTTAATGTTTTTAAATAATGTATTTAGTGTATTTTCAAATTATTACAAATTAATTTTTGAATGTATGTCACTGGTTATTTTTTACATTTCCAAATACATGTTACTATAGCATTGCAACTTTTTTTATGGAAGGGGCCCCCAAAATTGCTTTGCCCCAGGCCCCCTGAATCCTCTGGGCGGCCCTGTACACGGCTACGTTACTGATCCAGCCAGGAGACTGAATGCGGTGAAATATTGTACAGACACTCCCTCCCTCCAACTCTGCCTCTCACATTTTGAATATGTAAAAGAATACACACCTATGGACACCTTCATAGACCCAGTGCTTCCCAGGGCAAAAAAACGCCAAGACCTTCCTGGGGAGGTTGGTCAGAGTCCCCCAATGGCAGGCTGATGGTGTTGAGCTGGTACTAGAGTACGGAGAAGACCAGCTGGTTGCTGACCAGTGCCCTCCACTGAAGGGAAAGGCACCAGAGAAGCCTTGTTATTGCCTGCAACCAGTCCAGGGCCATCTCTAGGGTATGACAAATTGAGGCGGCTGCCCTGGGCCCTGCGCTTTGGGGGGGCCCATGGCGACCGCCCCAATTCACCGCACTCACTGGCAGGAAACGGAAGCAGCGGCCCTGCCTGCTCTGCCGGCTCCCGGAGGGATCGAAAGCCGGAAAGAGGCAGGGCTTGGGGGAAGGGGTAGAATGGGGGTGGGGCAGGTGAGGAGCAGGGGTGGGGGCTTGGGGGAAGTGGTGGAGTGGGAGAAGGGCCTTGGACGGAGGGCAGGGAGTTGTCTCAGGCCCCACATCCCCTTAAGGATGGCCCTAAATCAATCAGACACCAAAGTCAGTCCAATTTTCCAGTGGGGAAAGATCAGTGGCAGACAGCTAGTAGAGCAGACTTGTGACTCATTGGCTGGTACAGATCATGGGGAAGAGGGAGCCAAACTACCACCCATCCCTGACCAACAGACCAGAACTCTTGACCAGGTTGAACTCTGGGTCAGAGGAGTCCACTGCGTAGTTGGTTTGGCAATCCTCCACCTGCACCAGGGCTTCTGATGAGAGCCTCATCATCATACACTGACAGCATCATGGCAGAGTCACTGAGCACAGCCATGTCAATCACTTGTACAAAAGACAAAGGAAAGGCTTGACAATGACAGCATACAAGTGGCCAGACAAAGGGCAGCGCTGATGCTCTCCCTGACTGAGAGTGACAGGTTCAGTCAAGGCTCAACTAGGGTGACCAGCTGTCCCGATTTTATAGGGACAGTCCCGATTTTGGGGTCTTTTTCTTATATAGGCTCCTATTACCCCCCACCCCCTGTCCCGATTTTTCACACTTGCTGTCTGGTCACCCTAAGGCTCAACTGAGCTTCACTGTAAACTCCGCAGAGCCGTACTGTACCTGGAGGGAGCCTAAAAAATGGGCTGAAGCCAAATTCCTGCAGTTTTTCTCCAAGATACCCGTGATCCACTCTTTTAAATGGCTTTTCCTAGTCAAGGGAGAGGAAGGCAAGAGACCGATCATTTATACAAGCTAGATGGAGAAATTCCTGTGCCTGAGAGAAGTCATCGAGGATAGTCCTTCCTGGGATAGAGGAGGTGTGGTCAGGCTGGATCACATCTGCCAGCACAGACTTCAGTCACAGTGAGTTGTCTTTTGCTATGACTTTATAGTCCATGCCAAGTAGTGATACTGAGCACCAATTCCTCAGGGCTTCTCCACCAGCAGGCACACAGCCCTCCTGCATGACAGGACAAGCACCATGCTGCCCAGGGGCTCTGCCCAGATGATGGCAAAGTGCAAGCCAAGACCATCCCAGAATGTGCGGTAGAACTGCATGGTCAGCCATCGATGCCTGCAGTTTTTGTTAATGGGCATGAAACAGAGGCCTTCTGAGAGCTTGGCCAGAGTGAGAGGAAACCAGCCGGTCTCGGTCACCCATGCTGACCATCAGGAGTTCATTCCACGGGGCCACTCAGATGTCAGCATCGGTCGATCCGGGCGGAAAAGGTTCATGTAGAACGCTCTTGCCCGTTATCACATCTGCTCCATATCCACAGGAGGGGTGCTAGTAGACAGGTGATGTGGTTTTGTGCCTCATCTCCTCTTCTCTAGAGCACAGAAAAGGCAGGAGCCAAAGTACATCTCCTAAACGGGTTCGATACATGACTAAACAAAAGCAAGTTGGGCCCAGTGTTCGTCAAGGACCCAAAGCTCATCCCATTTTTCTCAACACTCTCTGCGGAGGGACAGTTTCTCAGGGTTGATAGTCATGCATCTCTCCACCTCCATGACTTTCTGTTTGAACTACTCCATCTCTGCTTCCATCACTGCTCCATCCCTCCTCTGGCTGCTTGTCAGTGGACCAAGTCATAGGCAGTCAGTCCTTGTGGTCAGAGCGAGAGTCAGGCCTAGTGGTTGGAGTCTGAATGCCAGTGCCAAAGGTCGAGAAGGTTGGAGTGAGGAGTCAGAGCCGAGGGTTGGAACTGGATTACCAGGAGTCAGGGAAGGCAGGACCAGGGCTGGTTCTGGACAGAAGAGGAACAAGACTGGGTGCAGGGTAGGAGCTGGACTGGAGCTGTGGAAGAGCCAAGCAGGAGCAGGGCTTGGAGAGATGAGCACAATGAGGGAGACAGTCCATGGCCATGTGCATTGAACAGCTAGTGAGCTACTACTGCTCCTGGGCTTAAGAATAGACCTTCTAGCTTCCTCAGCCAATCAGGCAGGGCAGGTCATCAGGCAGCCTAGCTGACTCGTTAGGGTGGCTAGAGTATTGAGCAGGTGCAGCTGCAGGGTCCTACTCCTGATACTGATACCGGGGTGTAGTCTCAGCGGAGCAGCCTGACAACTTCCCCACTTCTCACCATCCCTGTGTCGAGTGAAAGGTGTGCCTCTACCCTTGCCTGGCCAGCCAGACTTCCCAGAAGGACTCCATAAAGCCAACATCCTCTTACAAGCTATTATTACAATGCCACTAAGCTGGTCACAGCTGCTCAGCTATGAGGGGGGCCTTCAGAAGGACTCAGTGATGGCCTGAGAAGGGGTCTGGCTGAATGTGTGAAGAATGGGCCCACAAGATATGAAAACATGAAAAGTAGATTATGTCCAGCCCAGAGGGACGTGACTGAACCACCTCACCCCAGAAAAAGATGAAGGAGGTGGCATCGTCTGAGTGTTAGTCACACCAAATGTCAACCAGGGAGAGATGTTCAATATCCACCTGAGAACATTGGCAGCATCTCTGCTTCTCAATGTGGTTCTTTGCTTTAAGGGTGGTGTTAAAATTCCCACCCACGACCAAGCACTCATGTGAGTCCAACATACTGAGGATGGCAGTTGCACACTGATAAAAGCACACCTCCTCCGGGCCCAGTATCAGCTCCTAAACATTGACAGGTTTAAAAGTGGCTCCTCCACATAGATTAGAGGGGCAGCAAGGAGCCTGGCACAATCTTGGCAATCCCCAACAGGTATTTCTCTAGGTCAAGGGAAAACAGGGTCATCACCCCCAGGGCTGGCACTTCCACTAGGCGACCCTAAGCGGTCGCCTAGGGCGGCAGGATTTGGGGGGCGGCATTTTGCCGTCCTTGGCGGCAATTCAGTGGCGGGGGTCCTTCCGCTCCGCGTCTTCGGGGCACTTTGGCGGTGGGTCCTTCACTCGCTCTGGGACCCGCCGCCGAAGCACCCTGAAGATGCTTCGGGTCCACCATGTTTTTGCTCAACGCTGATACAAGTTGTTGAAGAGGACTCTGAGGATGATGGCTATGAGGAGTTTAGGAGGCGGCTTGGGATAGAACTAACTGAGCCAGTGCCATGTCATGAGCGTAAAAAAGTCATGCGGACTATTGTACACGTTGCTGTTTATGCTATCCTTAAACACTACCTTAGGGAAAAGCTTTTTGAAGATTGTGAGGGCTGTGTCATAGATGCACCAGGCCAAAGGCACCATGACTGTGTGGCTTGGACTTCAGTGGATATAAACTGCAAGCTCCAGGGCCTGTGTGCCGAGCTGTGTTTGGAAAGCTTATTAAACACTATTATTGCCATAGGTTATGGTATGCAATGTCTGTGCCTAACCCAAGAACATTTAGCGCAAGGGGTGACCTTGATAAATGCTGTACAATTCAGTGCAGACCCAGACCGTGTTCTAAAGAAAATGACCAAACCGGAAAATGCCTGCTTACAGCGTTGTATTGACCGTCTAGTCCGCACGAAGAGTTACAGAACACTGCTTAAGAAAAAGACTATTTGTAAGAAATCTAAAAGGACTAAGTTAGAGAATGGTGAGGGGACAAACATGCGATATAAAACTTGGTAGCTGTAAAAAATTTTTTTAAAAAGAGGGGGTTTGTGACTATCTGTGTTTTGTTAGAAGGCCTTTGGCCCTTAAGTGAGCTAAAAAGTTTTAATGAAGCAGTTTGGTTTGTTTTCAAGGAGCTGTATGTTTTTTAAAATAAAAAAATAAATTGCTTGTGAGAATTAGCTCTTGTGTTTTTGTGTGTGTATAGCAAAAAGCTGAAATGTATGTTGTGGGAGGGAGAAAAAAATCCTAAAAATGTGCTTACAATAAAACAAACAAGGCTAGTTCAGACAATAGTATTAATATGGAGATATACTTATCTCATAGCACTGCCATTACTAGCAGGACCAAGTATTGGTTTTGCCCCAGATTGCTAAGTGGCCTTCTCAAGGCTTGAACTCACAACCCTGGGCTCAGCAGGCCAATGCTTAAACCACTGAGCTATCCTTAGTCTGTTGAACCAAATGGGTTTAACCACACACACATCCCTCACTGAATAGCCAGGGTGCCTGCAATTACTTACCCTTGTTGCTATAGGGTTACATTTGATGGGTGTGTACCCATAGTAAGGGGTGAGTGGGGGTGGATGGTGAGTTCTGCTTAATATGAAATGAAATTAAACCTCAGGAATTCACAGATGCTATTGGACAGTTTAAATATAACCCTGGGGTTGGTAGAGCACTATTGGACAGTTTAAAGGACCCAGGAGTTGGTGGGACGCTATTGGACAGTTTAAATATGGCCCAGGAGTTGTTTGAATGCTATGGGTCATTCTTTCTAGGCAACAACCCCACCCCCAAACTTTAAGCATGAAAGAAACATGTTTTAAAAAACAACTGTGAAAGTTACTAGTGACCCCCCTTAATAGAGCAGTCGTTATGTCAGCCAGCGGCCATTAGGGGAAAGCAGACACCTTAAGGACACAGATTTCAGAGTAGCAGCCGTGTTAGTCTGTATCCGCAAAAAGAACAGGAGTACTTGTGGCACCTTAGAGACTAACAAATTTATTAGAGCATAAGCTTTCGTGGACTACAGCCCACTTCTTCGGATGCATATAGAATGGAACATATATTGAGGAGATATATATACACACATACAGAGAGCATGAACAGGTGGGAGTTGTCTTACCAACTCTGAGAGGCCAATTAAGTAAGAGAAAAAAAACTTTTGAAGTGATAATCAAGCTAGCCCAGTACAGACAGTTTGATAAGAAGTGTGAGAATACTTACAAGGGGAGTTAGATTCAATGTTTGTAATGGCTCAGCCATTCCCAGTCCTTATTCAATCCTGAGTTGATTGTGTCTAGTTTGCATATCAATTCCAGCTCAGCAGTCTCTCGTTGGAGTCTGTTTTTGAAGTTTTTCTCTTGTAATATAGCCACCCGCAGGTCTGTCACTGAATGGCCAGACAGGTTAAAGTGTTCTCCCACTGGTTTTTGAGTATTATGATTCCTGATGTCAGATTTGTGTCCATTAATTCTTTTCTGTAGAGACTGTCCGGTTTGGCCAATGTACATGGCAGAGGGGCATTGCTGGCACATGATGGCATATATCACATTGGTAGATGTGCAGGTGAACGAGCCCCTGATGGTATGGCTGATGTGATTAGGTCCTATGATGATGTCACTTGAATAGATATGTGGACAGAGTTGGCATCGGGGTTTGTTACAAGGATAGGTTCCTGGGTTAGTGGTTTTGTTCAGTGATGTGTGGTTGCTGGTGAGTATTTGCTTTAGGTTGGGGGGTTGTCTGTAAGCGAGGACAAGTCTGTCTCCCAAGATCTGTGAGAGTAAAGGATCATCTTTCAGGATAGGTTGTAGATCTCTGATGATGCGCTGGAGAGGTTTTAGTTGGGGGCTGAAGGTGACAGCTAGTGGTGTTCTGTTATTTTCTTTGTTGGGCCTGTCTTGTAGGAGGTGACTTCTGGGTACTCGTCTGGCTCTGTCAATCTGTTTTTTCACTTCAGCAGGTGGGTATTGTAGTTTTAAGAATGCTTGATAGAGATCTTGTAGGTGCTTGTCTCTATCTGAGGGATTGGAGCAAATGCGGTTATATCCTAGAGCTTGGCTGTAGACAATGGATCGTGTGGTGTGTCCTGGATGGAAGCTGGAGGCATGTAGGTAAGTGTAGCGGTCAGTAGGTTTCCGGTATAGGGTGGTATTTATGTGACCATCGCTTATTAGCACAGTAGTGTCCAGGAAATAGACCGCTTGTGTGGATTGATCTAGGCTGAGGTTGATGGTGGGATGGAAATTATTGAAATCATGGTGAAATTCCTCAAGGGCTTCTTTTCCAGACATCTTCATCATCTGGACCCATGGAAAATGTAAAATGTGTGTAAGACAGAGTTTTTGTACCAAGGTGCAAAGCTCTCCTTTCTTCTGCAGAATAAAGCAACTCCTCCTTATCCCTGTCTGGCTGTTATTGGCTCTCAGCTAGGTGGACCCAATAGTTCGGTGACACAACCAAGCCCCAAGACATTCATTGATGTCTGCAAAGGGCCCCCACTTGGAAATGGATACTGTTTAATACTGTAAGAAAGCCACAAATGTATTTTAACTTAAGGGGGGGGGGGGAAGCCCTGTTGTGCAGACAAAATGGTTTCACTACCCTAGATCACAAAAGGGAATGCTATGGGAGGGGTGATTAAATTAACCTGTTAGCAACTGTGTTGAAGTCTGTTTGAAACAATGGGCTAAGATGGCATAAAAACCTCAGGTATGCTGGAGCTTGTCCTTTTCAACAGAAAACTTTCTTGGATAGCTGCTGGACTGCAAAAAGAGTTAAGACTTGCTGTCTTTAACTCTGAAACTATATATTATATAAGGCCACTCTTTGCCCATGCTTTCTTAGTAAATAATGGTGCCTATGTTTATTGCAGTGTGATCTGTTTAGCATGGAACCAGTAACTTTAAACTGCATTTCACCACCAGGCCAAGGTAAAAACCATTTTAACTATAGTTGTGCTTAATACTGTTGAATTAAAAAAACCAAAAAAGTATTATACAGGCTGCATAGGGATTTGGTGGTAATACTAACATTTTTGCTTGTTCTTGAACCTGAAGGCCCAAACACACATGAGGGGGAACAGAACAAGCATGTGCCTGTAACACTTTATCCCATAGTGAAAGGTAACATTATTATTATTTTTTTTTTTGCAACTGGCTTTTAAATGCATGTGGGTTTTTGAAAAGTATATGGCTGCAAACTTGGTTTGGTGTGTTTTATAAAGCTGCTGTTTTGTGTGTGTGAGAGGGGTCTGTGCAAGGCATAGTTTTTTTTTTTTAAGTACTTGGTTTGTTTCAAACTAACAGGGTTTTTTACTGTGCATAATGTGATGGGTTTTTAAAAATGGCGTTTGAGGCACTTGGGGAGAGGGAATGCTGATAACTAAACCAAAGCCACATGGCTGGGGGACAGAACAACCATGTGGCTTTTAAATGCATGTGGGGTTTTGAAAAGTATTTGGTTGCAAACTGTGGGTTTTAAACTGGTGGTATGTGTGTTTCAAACTAACAAGGGTTTCTGTGCAAAATGGATTTTAAAAGCAGTTTTGGTTTTTATTCTGCAAAATGAGATGTATTTAAAAACCTGTGTTTGTTGTACAGCCTGAAATGGATTATTTTGTTGTAAAGCTATGACTTTTTAAATAGAAAAACACCCTAATGAAGTAAGTAAGTAAGTGTGTGTGTGTGTAATATGTATATGTATGGTTACAAGACGGTTTCATGTGTTTTATAATAATGTTGTTGTTTGCTCCACAGTACAGTCAAAATATGAGAGATCCTTAGACCAGAGAGAAAACAAGCTGAAAAGAAAAAGGAAAGAGACAGCTGAAAAGGAAAATTCACCAGCATCAGTGGCTGATGGATGGATGAAGCCCTGTAAATATATTTTGCTTATTGGTTTGGTTGTTCTATGAGGTTTTCTATTTTAAGTAAATACATAGGTGTGGGTGAGAGAGATGGTAAAGTTCAGTTTTTGTAAAATGTTGTTGTTGTTGTTGTTGTTTTTTCCCCCCTCATAGGCCTGGGCAACTTTTATGACAATGCTGTAGTCAAAGCTACAAGAACATCTCCTCCAGAACTGCCAACGAACCAGGAATCTGCTTTGAGACCTTTAACAATGCAAAACAGCACAAGAGTGCAGCTGAAGGATCCGGGCAGTCCAAACCTCATATACGTCAAACCCAAGGACAAAACAAAAGACTCTGGTAAAAAACAACCATGCCACCACAACTCCAGTTCCTCAGTGGCCACCACCACACCAAGCCCTGAGGAAACTGTGAGCGAAAACACCCACATTCACAAACCCGGAGCATGCGCTCTAGGGGTTGTGAATAAAAAACCAAGAACTGACAAACCATTCTCCCAAAACCATAAGCTCGTCACAGCTCCTCCATATTCTAGTATTTGGGAAGGGTTTGCGGCTTCCCTCAGAAAAGTGATGGAGGCTGTATCCTTGGGTACTCTAAAAGAACGGGATTCTAGAAAGAAATGGGAAAAATATGATGCTTTGTTCAGAACCATGCTGAAAAACATAAGGGCTGGAAAGGGTGGCTCTGAGCAGGCATGACTAGTCATGAAAAGGGGCCTGGGTAAAAGGGGCACCCTCCAGGGTACACATCAGCTCATGTGTAAACAAAAGGGGGGACAGCACTTGGGGGATAAACAGATGGCTGCCAAAAAGTTCCAGGCCCGGGTTGTTGTAAACATTTTTAAAAGGGCTAAAGAGGTAATGAGGAAAAAAATACAAAAACAAAAAGAGATGCCCCTTACTGGAGGCTCTCAAACTGGCTTGTCTGAAAATGGGGAGGCGGAATCAGACTCTGGTTTAGCAAATTCCCCAGATGGCTCTCTAGACGGGTCCCGTTCTACTCCCAATGACCCTCATGGAGGCGCCTCAGAGTCTGACTCTCAAATAGCATCTGATGTAGAAGATGCCGCTAATGATCCCGTAGAGGAACCCCCAAGTAACCCCGAAAATGCTGAGGTGTATATAGAGAGAGTGAGATGTTGGCAACGTGAATTATCCAGTTTTGGGGGGTCGGTGTATTGTGAAGAATTTTGTTTTGTGAATCTTGAGCAAATAAATTCAGCTCAGCAGGTTGTTGAAGCCATACACCGGGGAATACAGTTAGTACTCGATGACATTAATGGTAGGGTAGGTCCTGATGATTATGTTCAGTTACGTTTAGAGAGCCGTAATTTAACTAACTCTTTGTTTTCGGTCAAAAGAACTAGGGATGAGCTGTCTGCTGAGGATTTCTTAAATCAGACCTCAAAACTGCTACAGAGCAATAGAGAGTTGCATGTCGATGGGACATTGCGCCTCGTTGTGACGGTTGTAAAAAACGGGTGGGGGCGCTCGTAGAGTTTTAAATTCTATCCTTAATAGTCAAATTATTCATAAAAAGAGACCGTGTTTAGTAGACTTGACTTACACCGGTACCAATTTGTGTTTTGCGGGTGGGCTCTTGGCCGTCATGTCCGATTGTAAACCTATGGACGCGGAATTATTAGCGGAGGTGAGAAAGTTACATGAGAAACTGGGGTGGTCAGATCAAAAAAAGGTTATGCTCAATGATGTAGCAAAGTTTGAACAGCATTTAGGAGTTAATATACAGGTGGTGCTGTATACGGTGAAAGGTGCCTGGGGCTTTTTTAAAATGGGGGGCACAGTGTACCCCAAGACTTATTTTATCCTGTTGCACGATGAGCATTACTATGGGGTTTTGGATGTAAAAAAGTTGTTCGGAGCGAAAAATTATTGTGAGTTTTGCCACACGGTGTACAGCCACGACCACTCTTGCAAGTATCGTTGCTGCCTCTGCTTGAGCGTAATGTGCTCAGACAGCGTGGGCGTGCAGCAGCGGTGTCCTAGCTGTAGACTGTATTGTCGGTCCAAAGAGTGTTTAGACAGACATATTGACTGTGCATCAAAAAACCAAGTTGAATGCCTGTCTAAAACTTTGTGTGAGAACTGTCAGTCTTACGTGGACAAGCGGCATAGGTGTAAAGGGAGACGGTGTAAACAGTATCAGGGTTTGATCGTTGGTGATGTAGACGGTCACCTCTGTTTTATGGACAGCCTTAGAAAGCCCGAATCTTCAAAAAAGTATATTTTTTTATGATTTCGAAAGCACGCAGGAGACCGGGTTGCACACTCCCAATTACATTTTTGCTATGTCCCTAAAGTCAGAAAAATCCTGGGAATTTAAGGGCGATGAGTGTCTTTCTGTGTTTGTTAAGACCTTTATTGGCAAAGTTTCGGGACTACACATTCCTAGCACACAATTCTATAGGTTATGATGCGTACTTCATAGTTAGACAGTTACTCAAGGAAAAGATGGGCCTAGAACTGATCACTCAGGGTAGTAAACTAATGTGAGGGAAGTTAAGGCCCTGGGCATTCGTTTTATAGACTCTTTAAACTTCTTGCCCATGAAGCTTAGCAAGCTACCACAGGCGATGGGGTTTGAAGGGTGCAAAGGGTATTTTCCACACTGATGCCCAGAGAAAAAGCAGAGTTTCTCAACTGGTATCGGGACCACAGCTCTGAGGCGTTTTACTTGCAGAAAGAGTTCGCGTATTACTGTCAGCAGGATGTAAAAATTTTGAGACAGGCCTGTATCCTATACAGAAAAGAGATTATGAAAATGACGGAGAAGGGAGATGTAGTAGAGAAAGAACCTGGTAAATTCACCGAGATAAAACTGTGGATAGATCCATTCCGGTACATAGCCATGCAGACAGATGCCAGTGTTATGTACAGGTTTATGTTTTTGGAGCCGAACACAGTAGCTCTTCTCCCTCCAGACAACTATCACAGGCAGAAAAAGAGATATTTAACTCCATCTATTCAGTGGCTGTTGTATATCTCTCACAAAGAAAATATACAAATACGGCACGCTTTACAGGGTGGGGAACTACAGGTAGGCCCCTACTTTTTAGACGGTTATGCCGATGTTGATGGGGTACGTGCAGCCTTTGAGTTTAACGGTGTTTTTTCCATGGCTGTGTCACCTGTTGTTGTGAAAAAGCACAAAATCCTATGACGGGGACATCTTTTGGGTTTCTTTATTACAAGACGCAGCTCAAGACTGACTATCTGAAACGACTTGGTTTTGTAGTGAGGACTCTTTGGGAGCACCAGTGGGAGGTGATGAAAGAAACAGACAGGGAGCTTGCAGACTTTTTAAACCGAGCCTAATTACCCCAGCCTCTTGTGCCTAGGGATGCTCTTTTTGGGGGGAGGACAAACGCTATCCGCCTATATTACAAGCCTAACCCCAGGGAAGAAATCCACTATTATGATTTTACCAGCCTGTACCCTTTCGTAAACAAAACCAAAGACTACCCTATCGGACACCCCAATATAGTCTATGACAAATTTGGACCCCTTGCAAATTATTTTGGAATTGCAAAAGTTAAAGTGTACCCCCCACAAGGCCTCTTTTTCCCATTGTTACCTGTCAGAGTGGGTGGCAAGCTTATGTTCTCGCTATGCTGAACCTGTGCGGAAACTGAGCAGCGGGAGACATCCACCCATACTGATGAGGAGCGGGCCATCCTGCGGACTTGGTGCATGGTGGAATTGAACGCGGCCATAGCGAAGGGGTACGCGGTGGTTAAGATCTATGAAATCTGGCATTTTAATGAAAAATCTGATAAACTCTTTTCAGAGTACATAAAATTACACCTCCGTCAGAAACAAGAGGCTTCAGGGTATCCCAGTTGGTGCACAGACGAGGAAAAACAAAATAAGTAAGTTAGCGATTTCTACCAGAAAGAAGGCGTGCATTTACGCCAACACGAGATCAGATCAAACCCTGCTAAACGCCAAATCGCTAAACTGTTTTTTAAATTCTCTGTGGGGTAAATTTGGCCAAAGATCCAACCTACCCAACACCAGCATCGTGAGAGACCCTGACGAACTCTTGCAGTACCTGTTCTCCCCCAATTATGAGGTTTCATCCTGCGAGTTTATCGATGATGAAACAGCGTGCGTGTCGTGGAAGCACGCAAAAGAACGGTACTCTGTCTCTGGCAATACCAATGTTTTCATAGCCTGTTTCACCACCGCTTATGCCCGCTTAGAATTATACAGCCTCCTAGACGGTTTGCAAGAGCGATGCCTGTACCACGACACTGACTCGCTGATATTTGTGAAAAGGGAAGGTGACTGGAATCCCCCTCTGGGGATTATTTAGGGGACCTCATAAGCGAGATCCCACCAGATCAACACAACAACGAGTTTGTGTCGGCAGGCCCAAAAACCTATGGGTATAAGCTGTCGGGTGGAAAGGCCTGTATGAAAGTCAAAGGTATTACCCTAAACGTAGCAAACTGCGAAAAGATCAATTTCGACCGTTTGAAAGATCTAGTCCTGGACTATTGCACGGGTCTGCAAGAAAACACTTCAAAAAAGATAGAGGTGCAGAAACAAAAACCAGTGGCAAATAGAGACAAAAACCCTTAAAAAGACACAAAAAGTGGTTTACAACAAGAGGGTCCGAGGAGAAGGTTTTAAAACCCTGCCCTACGGCTTTTGAAAAAATGGATACGAGGTGGAAACACCCCTTTTCTGCAATTCTCGTGGGGCCTAGCAACTGCGGGAAAAGTTACTTTATAAAAAACATGTTGGATAATGCCAAACACACACTGTTTGTTATGCCTGAGAATATCGTGTGGTGTTACAGTTGTTGGCAACCTCTGTATAAAGAACTGCTTTGTAAATATCCCTTTATCAATTTTGTGGAGGGGCTGCCTGATGCTTTTGACGATGACTGTTTGTTTCCTACTAATAAAGTAAATATGATTATCATAGAAGATCTGATGAACTCTGCCTGTGAAAGCGATGAAATCGAGAAAGCCTTTACCAAGTACATGCATCACGGAAACCTGAGCATTATGTATGTAAGCAGAGTCAGGATGAGCTCTACCCTGACATCTGGTGGTGAATTATGGCGAGTGTGGAAAAGAACTCCAGGGGCTGATCTTGTTTGCATAGGCACACCCACTCGCCTGGCATGAAACCACAGCAACTCAAAGTGGTTACTTTGGCTGGTGTGGGATCCCCAGTTTCTCTGTTATTGGGGCAGGAAGAATAAAGTTTTGTTACCCTGATTCTGTGAATCAAGGCCAGTGGAACTGTTGTATGACAGAAGGACTGAGTGAGTCATTCACCATTACCTAAGTAGCATTTGCTTGTCAAGGGGCATGGGTTACAAAACCCAGTGAATTGAGAGAGGATGGGGACAGGTATTTGTACCTGATGGTATGGCCCCCTCCCTGAGGGGGTTGAAACACCAATTGCACTACCTCCTCTCTCCACTGTTGAATGTCAGAGCTAACTTTGATTCCCTTAGGAGTCTAGTTACAGACTGCTGAGCTGAGTTCACTTTGGGCCAATAGTGCACCAGCACTGGGGCTCCCCTACTACTAGTTGAAATCGCTAAGAGCTGAAATCACAAAAGAGCTACAGCTATATAAAAGCTGAGATCACTGAGGCTGTGTTAACTAGTGGGGGAGCCTGAAGCTATATTGCTAAGCTAACTTAGCTTAGTGGGGGTGAGCGGAGCGGAGCGGCTCACAGGTCGGTGAGCGGAGCAGCTGGAGGAGCAGCGAGCAGAGCAGAGCAGAGCCTTGTGGGAGCGGCCTGAGGGACGGGCGGAGCGGCTCACAGGTCGGTGAGCGGAGCGGCGCGGCGCGGCTGCCAGAGCAGTTCGTGGGACGGCAGGAGTGGGACTGCGGGTGGAGTGGAGCAGTTCGTGGTGAAGGCTGCGGTGGAACCCCACGGAGAAGCAGCCGGTTGGCCTCGGATCACGTAAGGTGCCCCTTAACACCCTGCTCACCCCCACCCCCTTTTGAACTCTGGGGCTGCAGTGATCATGGACAGAGACTTTAGGGGGTTGTCGGACTTTCGGGACTTTTGTGATTCTTCGGTTGCTGGACCCAAGAGACTTTGGGATTGGTGGACTTTTGGGACTTTGGGGATTCTTGGGTCGCTGGTTTCAAGAACCAACGGGAGAGGACATGGCCCAATTTGTTGGGGTGGGTCTTCACTCATGGTTTGGTCTAAGAACTCTAGTTGTGGTGTTTTTCCAATTTAATGCTGATGTTGTTTACCTCATGTTATTAAACATTTTCTGTTACACTCAGACTCCGTGCTTGCGAGAGGGGAAGTATTGCCTCTTAGAGGTGCCCAGGGGGTGGTATGTAATTGTCCCAGGTCACTGGGTGGGGGCTCGAGCCGGTTTTGCATTGTGTTATTGAAACGGAACCCCTCGATACAGAACCCGGCCCTTGTTGCTGCCAACTTAGATGGGCAGAAGGGTTACATGTATATAGTTTAAAACGTATTTTGTCAGGGAAAAAAGAGTCACACGATTAACCTAAATACAAAGTACATGGTTCTGTTCAAAAACCCCAGGGATAAATTACAAATTGCTATGCTTGCTCAGCAAATGTACCCCGGCAAAGCTCAATTCTTTCTAGAAGCTTTTGAGGATGCTACCAAAAGACCTTATGGCTACCTGGTGATGGATTTAAATGCTTCCACACCAGAAGTTTATAGACTAAGAACTGGTCTTTTCCCTCCAGACTGGCCGGCGGTTTATACTTTGAAAAGAACAACAGCCGGGTATAAAAAGAGATGACTTATCGGCAGGCCCCTTTTTAACAGACGGGGCTGCTGACCAAAAACATGTTTAGCTGCGTGAAGAGAAACCTGGGCCTTTTAAAATTACTTAGCAAATGGTCCCCACAGCAAAGGAGGGCTATACTGTGTTCGGCCTCTGACGATCTAGTAGCGGCCATCTCAGAAATAGCGCTCAATACCTTAAAAGGAAACGTACCTTTAACACAGAATCAAGTGCGTGTGCTGAAAAAGAAACGCACGCTTATAAAAACTTTGTGTAATAAAAGGGTTTCACTTAAAAGAAAAAAGCATCTGGTAAAGCAGTCTGGGGGGGTTTATCGGACCTCTGTTAAGTTTTGCTATCCCTCTGATAACGGGGCTTTTAACTAATCGATAATGGAGTATGCAGAAAAAATGTTTCTGGTGCCCAGCCACCAGTTGGAGCAATTAAGGGCTCCCCCTCCGGCAGAGGAAAATATCAGAACAATCGCAACTCGCTTACTGGATGCTGAAATGAAGTCTGTTCTTCAAAGAACTGACTTGGCCGAATACGAAAAGGCTAAACTTTACAGTGCTGTGCTTCAAAGGTACCTAATGTACGTGAAGCAGAGCGATGCGGATAAAGGGAAAATAAGTCTGTTTCTACCGGAACAGAAACAAAGTGTGACTGCCAAACCCCCAGAAACACCAAAGAACTCAGACTCTGTTGCTCAGGAGGCGTTGGATAAGGTGAATAAGCATTATAAGAAAAATGCAATAGTATTGCTAAATAAGCTGGGCCAGGATAAAAATCTCTCTTCATGGAACGATACAGGGTCTTTTGTGTACAAAGGCTCTGTGGTTAATGGTTCTAACATGCTCGACTTAGTCAGGGCCATCACCCAGACTCACTCTGTTCCTAGCAGACATGTACCTAAAGGATGGGAGGTGTTTATGAATGCCATGGTGGAACTGAACATACCATCTTCCGTCATGGGCAATGCGGCCAACAGAGATCTTTTGGAATGCCTCAAGGCCTCGACTGCTGACACCGGGGTGGATCGAGAAACCGTGACCCCTTTTTTGCCATCTAAAAAACAAAAATTGGCTAAAAGAGCCGAATGGCTCAGTGTGTAACATTTTTCACATTCTAAATTTTTTTTAAAAAAACTGGTAATGTTTTGCTTTAAATAAAACATTTCTATAATTTAAAAAAAAATCTGTGTACTTTTTTCTCAATTGTGGTTTTTTTGTTGTTTTTTTTTTTAAAAACCCCACCAAACATCAATTGTTTTTAAACCCCTCACCTGGGGTGCTTTATTGGGTAACATGGCTATGAAAATCATTGCAAGATACACATGTCTGGGCTTGTTAAAACATGGTTTGAGCAAGGCTAGGCATGCCCAAGAATTTAAATTTATTTTTTTACAAAATTCATCACCATCCGGTCGTTTTGCACTAAGTCGTTAGAATACAATTTTAAAATCCGGTCAAAAGATAAATCCTTGCTACTGTAAGCAGAGTCAGGATGAGTTCTACCCTGACATCTGGTGGTGAATTATGGCGAGTGTGGAAAAGAACTCCAGGGGCTGATCTTGTTTGCATAGGCACACCCACTCGCCTGGCATGAAACAACAGCAACTCAAAGTGGTTACTTTGGTTGGTGTGGGATCCCCAGTTTTCTCTGTTATTGGGGCAGGAAGAATAAAGTTTTGTTACCCTGATTCTGTGAATCAAGGCCAGTGGAACTGTTGTATGACAGACGGACAGAGTGAGTCCTTCACCATTACCTAAGTAGCACTTGCTTGACAAGGGGCATGGGTTACAAAACCTAGTGAATTCAGAGAGGTTGGGGGCAGGTATTTGTACCTGGTGGTGTGGGTGCCTTTTCAGAGCCTGAAACACCAATTGCACCACCTCCTCCTCTCTCCACTGTTGAATGTCAGAGCTAACTTTGATTCCATTAGGAGTCTAGTTACAGGCTGCTGAGCTGAGTTCACTTTGGGACAATAGTGCACCAGCACTGGGGCTCCCCTACTACTTGCTGAAATCACCAAGAGCTGAAATCACAAAAGTGCTAAAGTTATTAAGAGCTGAGATCACTGAGGCTGTGTTAACTAGTGGGGGAGCCTGAAGCTATATTGCTAAGCGGCTGGCGGAGCAGCTAGCAGAGTGGACCCTTGTGGGGACGAGCGGAGCTGAGCGGCTCACAGGTCGGTGAGCGGAGCGGCTGGAGGAGCAGCTAGTGGAGCAGAGCAGCGCAGAGTGGAGCCTTGTGGGAGCGGCCCAAGGGACGGCTGAAGTGGAGCGGAGCCGAGCGGAGCAGCTGCCAGAGCAGTTCGTGGGACGGCAGGAGCAGCTCATGGGACAGCTGGTGGAGTGGAGCGGCTTGTGGTGAAGGCTGCGGCGGAACCCCACGGAGAAGCAGCTGGTCAGCCTCAGATCATGTAAGGTGCCCCTTAACACCCTGCGCGCCCCCCCCCCCCTTGAACTCTGGGGCTGCACCGACCAGGGACAGAGACTTTGGGAGGTTGTTGGACTCTTGGGACTTTGGGGATCCTTGGGTTGCTGGATCCAAGAGACTTTGGGGTTGTTGGACTTTTGGGACTTTGGGGATTCTTGGGTCGCTGGTTTCAAGAACCAACAGGAAAGGACACGGCCCAAGCTGCTGGGGTGGGTCATCGCTCATGGTTTGGTCTATGAACTCTAGTTGTGGTGGTTTCCCAATTTAATGCTATGTCATTTACCTCATGTTATTAAACATTTTCTGCCACACCGAGGCTCTGTGCTTGCGAGAGTGGAAGTATTGCCTCTTCGAGGCGCCCAGGGGTGTGTGTAAGATTTTCCCAGGTCACTGGGTGGGGGCTCGAGCTGGTTCTGTATCACGCTGTTGGGAAGGGACCCCTATGTACTGAACCCGGCCCTTGCTGCTATCAACTGGCCTGGCAGAAGGGTTACACTACGATGATGTAAGAAAAACACGCAATGATAGCCGCAGGCGACGGAGCGGGGGTCTTGTAATTGTCTATTGTGAAACACCATGTCTGTGGCATTTTTGTTTAAAAATTTCATAATGCTTTTAGGAAACAACACACTGTTCGGGGGGTGCCCATATGAGTCAAAAAACTCTCCACGGTTACGCTCCGCCAGATACAAGGCGAGCCAGTGTTCACCCCGTTGGTTGTGTGGATGCATGTTCACCACCAAGCCTAGGGATCTCTGAGACAGCTTGCCTCCTGGGAGCCAATCGCAAGGGAACACATCCAAGAAATTCTTTTTTGTGTAAGGGTCCGTTGATAAGACACGTGAGAGCTGCACGGTGTCCATGTTCACATGTAGTCAAACAGAACGTTTCTCTTCTGATTTATTTCTATGACATTGTCAAAAACCCCATACACAATCATATTGACAGTAACCGTTAAAGCCTTCCCAAAACGTATTTCTGCTCTCAGGTTCCCGGTTTTAATCAGGGAATAGTGATCAGCGCATTCCTGGTTGGGAAATAGGTCAAAGGCAAACAAAGTGTAACCCTGTGCAAACTCCTCACGGTCAATTAACAGAGAACGATCTTTCATGTGTTTATCAGCTGTCTGTACCAAATTCATGTAGTCTCTCATGCAGCGTCCTGCCTCGAAGACCGGTTGCAGAGGCTTGGTCGGTATCTGTTCACCATCCACATACAAGGCCACAAAATTAATATCATAATGTTTAAAATGAAAGGGATTTTTAGCGTAACTTCCGCTAAAGGCATCTTTATCCACAAATCCTAGGACAAGCATTTTGGGTAACTGTCCCAAGAACAGGTTCTCGTTGTTACTGACCCTGCTGCCCGCGGGGATGCTAAACACTTTCATTCCCACATGGTCCATGGGGTATTTAGCATTAGCGGTAAGCAGGGCCTCCGCGTGCCCCAGACTGACTCCCGGGGCCACCCGTACTTTCTTCACAAAAAGGGACGCTGATACAATGTGCAGTTTAAAGCCTTCAGCCGCACTGCCCATTAAACAGAAAGCGTCTTTACTGCGCGTCAGTTTAATTTTCACATCCACTCCGTTTAACAAAAGTTTTTCTTGAAAAAACAGGTCGCTGTGTAAATGGCCCAGCAGCTCTACCATTCTGCTCTCGGCCATCAGCTTTGCACGCCTCACAAACCCTAGATTCCCTCCATCCAACTCTGTTTCTTCATGTTGTCCAGCAGTGTCTTTGTAAAACAGGCCGGCGGAAAATTGCATGGTGAGGGTGTCGTCGCTGTAATTGAGCACCGATTCTATAAAGGACCTGTAAGGGTAACAGTTGTTGCTTTGGCTTATGAGGCGGTCTCCCAGCATGACATCCAACTGACTGAAAATAGAGGCCATGGGGTAATTCACCAGGCCCACTTCGGTGTCCACGGCGAGTTCAGTTCCGTCTCCTTTTACAACTTTGCAACACAGGTACCGCAGCGTGTTGTTTAAATCCATATAATCTATGCCATTCCCTGCTATAAAAAAGTTAATGGGGGCAGACTCCGTAATGGCCGATAGAGGCGGCACCTCGATGTAGATGCTTTTCTCAATGCTGGTCTGCTTGGGGCTATTTGAAACAAGTCTAGTTCGGATTTGGTGCACTCTTCAGACCCGCAGTGAACAAAAGCCATGTTGATTAAAATATGTCTCTTTTACCAGGCAGAGCGCGTCTCCTCTTTCGCCCAGGCTTCCTCTTCGACTTTCGCTTATGGCCGGCCCTGCGTGTCAAAGCCCTTCTTTTAAAGGGTTTCGGGGGACCTGTGCGTCGCGGGTATGACGTATTTCTCTTTCTCTTCCTCCTTTTAATGTACATCAGCCCCGATCCTTCCTGTGAAGCTGTATTCCCCACCTTCTCCAGAACAGCACAGGAGACATGACCTACCACATCTTTAGCTATGTTTTGAGCGGCGGTTTTTATGTGGGGCTTAATAATCTCTAGCCCCCTCCTCAAAAGCAGTATGGCTTTTCGAAAGAGGCTACAAAATATTCCACCCACACCCACCCCATACATCACGGAGGCCCCATGATATCCAGGAAGGGCGTATCCAGCCTGGGCTTTGTAATAGTTCCTGTAGATGGTGGGGTCGCCATAATTTTTTGGGATCGCCATAATAGGGTTTTGCTTTTTTAGAAGCCTCACTCTGCGGCTGCAGATGCAGCTTGACAATCACCTTGCGGAAGTGAAATGAGACATGTCTGTTCTGATCTGTCTTTATTTCAATGGTGATGTGGTGTTTACTGACAGGGACGTAATGAGGTTTGTCGTAGGTGATGGTAACAAACTCGTTGTTCCTTCCTCGGACAGGGACGCAGCGTAACAGGGGAACAGAAAAGTCCCCACACAAACTGGTGTTCTACGATATCCGTGTATAGATACAAGGAGTTAAAACCTCCTGTGATGTCTGCTGAGAAGGGGAATTTTTGGATGTTGTGTTTGTGGCTCAAACCCAATGTTAGCTAGCTCCCCGCCAGTAGAAAACACATACATAAAATCGGTAGATTTAAGTCTCACTTTTCTACCCACAGGGTCGTAGTTCATGACCACCTCAGGCGGTCTGGGATGACGAGCCACGTTGCTGTTCATATGCTCCAGTAATTCGGGTATGGTTGAGTAATAACCTCGTCGTAGGATGAAATTCCACGTTGTAGCTCCAAAGGTGATTTCGAAAGGGGTGTCTTCGTTGATAGTATTCCAGCTGTGCGGGTATTGTATTTCCACTAATCCCACCTCCCAGGCACCCGGGAGATCCAAGGGCTTAATTAGCCGTATTGTTCGAGATGGTGTTTTGGGGAAAAACTGCAGAGCTGGTATTGCTGGGCAAAGTAATGTAAAACCTGCTGTCGCTCATTTCTCTCTCTCTGTCTTTGCAGAAGGAATCTTTTTTGTTCGTGTCTAGATGTCACAGAGTTGAGAAGCTTCCACTTAGCTGTTAAACTTATCGGGCCACCCCAACCATTTCACAAGTAGCTGCTTTTTTCTCCCTTTTCCTTTCTCTGCTAGAACTTTTTCAATCCTGTAAATCCTGTCTCGTTTGGGGTTTACTTTTTGTAATTCTTCAGGGTAAAAAGATCCAGTAACTGCCTCACCCTTGTAATCTTTTAATTAGTATACAGGTCTCTGGCCCCTGGTTAAGGCTTCATCCACTATGAATATCTCATCGGTAAACGTCTGTTCATAACCTTTTTCAAAAGTGCCTTTGGTCACCTTTTCTAAAAGGGGCAACAACCGGTTTTATTTTAAAACCATCTCCGTAAACCGTTTTCCATACCTTCAGAGAATTTGAAGGGTTAACATCAACGGGTCTGGTACGTATAGTTCTGTGAAAGCTCTGGTTGTAACTCTTTATAAAGTCAGGTAAAACATCAATGTAGCGAAAGGTGTTATGGGCTGTCAAATATCTCCACATCCTAGTTTTTAAAGTTCTGTTAAATCGCTCCACAACCCCTGCTTTGACTTCATTATTGGTAACAAAATGGTGAACTCCATGCCGCTTTAACAATCCACTTAAAGGTTTGTTTAAAAATTCTTTCCCCCGATCGGTTTGTAATTTTTTAGGCACGCGACCTTCACTGAAAATAGCTTTAAAGGCCTTGGATACTTCACCACTCATCTTGTCTTTTAGGCCTAAGGCCCAGGCATATTTGGATAGAATGTCTATCACTGTTAAGATGTACTTAAAACCACAGTTGTGTTTGGAGAACCGGTGCATATCCACCAAATCTGCCTGCCACTGCGCATCCACATCTGAAACAATAGTCTTGTTTCTTTTAAAACGTATTCGAGCCGGTTTGTAAGACCATGTGTCAAGGCTGGATCCCCACTTTGAACTTTAGGGTACAAATGTAGGGGCCTGCATGAAAAACTTCTAAGCTTAACTACCAGCTTAGCTCTGGTTCGGCTGCCACCATTTCAATGGATTCCCTTCCTGGGAAGCCTTGAAAAACCTTCACCAAATCCCTGGTGAAAACAAATCCAAACTCCTTGGATCTTAAAACAAGGAGAAATTAACCATTCCCCCTCCTTCCTCCCACCAACTCCTGGTGAATCAAGTTCCAACCCCCCCTGGGATCTACAACAGGGAGAAATTAACCATCCCCCCTCCTTCCTCCCACCAACTCCTGGTAAATCAAGATCCAAAACCCCTTTGGATCTAAAACAAGGAAAAATCAATCAGGTTCTTAAAAAGAAGGTTTTTAATTAAAGAAAAAGGTAAAAATCATCTCTGTAAAATCAGTATGGAAATTAACCTTACAGGGTAATCAAACTTAAAGAGCTCAGAGGACTCCCCTCTAGTCTCAGGTTCAAAGTACAGCAAACAAAGATAAACACTCTAGTAAAAGGTACATTTACAAGTTGAGAAAAACAAAGGAAAACTAATACGCCTTGCCTGGCTATTTACTTACAAGTTTGAAATAGGAGAGACTTGTTTAGAAAGATGTGGAGAACCTGGATTGATGTCTGGTCCCTCTCAGTCCCGAGAACGAACACCTCCCAAACAAAGAACACAAAACAACAGCCTTCCCCCCCCCAAGATTTGAAAGTATCTTGTCCCCTTATTGGTCCTTTAGGTCAGATGCCAGCCAGGTTACCTGAGCTTCTTAACCCTTTACAGGGAAAAGGATTTTGGAGTCTCTGGCCAGGAGGGGTTTTATAGTACTGTACACAGGACAGCTATTACCCTTCCCTTTATAGTTATGACACCATGTAAGCATCCTGGTCTGAAAGCCAAGCTGTTACCTGTCTTCTGTTTAAAGTTTTACTATGCTTTCTGGCCACTTGAAAAAGAGGGTTGACCCCGTCGAAGCTCCCAACTTCCCCGGGGGCGTAATATATTTTCTTTAACAGAGCCGTCTGTGTAGACATGACGGTTACTGGTACCGTCTTTTACTACCACGAGTATGAAAGGGGACACATTCATATTGACACATTTAAATAAGTTTTATTAATCGCCTGGTTTAACGCGACCTTTTACAGCCGCCTGTAAAAATGGATGCCATGATCCCTACCATAAGGGAGTCTCAGATGGTTCATTCTTCCATTTTGTCCTTTTCAGCTTGAGATCTGTGTCTCAGACATGAGCAAAAACAGCTGACGCACGATATATTCACTCCCACAGGGTTTCCAATGTGTCAGTTCTTAAAGGCCTCTAAAAAGGCATCGTTGACCTGTTGAGAGATTTTCAGAAAAGAAACCATGTAAGCACCCCCACTGCTTGTTTTTTTACGCAACCCCTGGTTCCTACCCCATTACCCACCCCTCCTTGACTGCCGCTTCTTAATCATTCATTTTACCTGAGCGCCGTCTTTTCCGTTCGCTTTGTCCGCCGGTGCCTCCCCCGAGCCGCGATCGCCTTCCACCTCTGAGGGGGTGGACAAAGAGAGGCCATCACGCTCATTGGGCTGCCTCACGAGGGTTTCGGGGTCGGGTTCCGATGTATCCATCAACGGCTGGGTCAAAGGGTCCTCCTCGGAACTGTCACTGATGTAGCGCTTTCTCCACACAAGTCCAAAGGTGGTCGGGGCTAAAACAAAATCCGAAGTTCTCACGGGGGTGGTGAAGGAGTCCATGTTTCCTCTCAGCAGCCTTTCCGCAATTTCGAAAACACGTGTCCTTGGTAAGAGAGGGCCGCCTCCTCTGTCTGGCGCTGGGACTTATGGGGTAATGGTGCTGCATGCTGATTGGCGGAGGGCCTTGGGAGGAGTTCTTAGTGGGGTCACACGACTCACTTCCGGAGGGGTCACCCCCGCCCCGGAAGTCACCCTGATTGGTCAAAATCTCCTCTCAGGGTGGCCCTATCGGGACAAAACCCCTCCTGATTGGTAGAGGGTGGTGGGAGGAGTTCTTAGAGGGGTCACATGATACACCTTGCTTCCGGTCAAGTGGCACCTTGACCCCGGAAGTAATACCCCCATGGGGTGGGACTTCTGGTGACAGGCGGGAGGGACCAAGGGATCAAGGGGCGGGGCTTAAGGGGTCGAGGGGCGAGGTTAGGGTTTGATAAGCAGTTGAGAGTTTATGCTCTCTGTATGTGTGTATATATATCTCCTCAATATATGTTCCATTCTATATGCATCCGAAGAAGTGGGCTGTAGTCCACGAAAGCTTATGCTCTAATAAATTTGTTAGTCTCTAAGGTGCCACAAGTCCTCCTGTTCTTCTTTTTGCGGATACAGACTAACACGGCTGCTACTCTGTAACTAAATCAAAATATCCATGATGTTTAATGGCCAGACAAAAGGAAAAGTGGAAAAATACAGCTTGTGAAACCATAGAAACTGTTTTGCAATGTCACCTACCATATAAGAAATGGAATTTTAGTAGGACTGTCGATCGCAGTTAATGCCTATGATTAACTGAAAAGAAAATTAAAGTGTTATTTTTTAACATGTTAATCACATACCTCTGGGTGGGGAGGGAGGCACCAGTGCGGGGGCTGAAGCCAGTGGCGTAGCCAGGTTCTAACATCAGGCGGAGCGAATACATTAAAAAAAGGCGCCACCCAACATATCAAATTACTAATTACATACTTTTAAATTTGTTATACATATTTATTTGTACTTAAAATAAAAACACTTTCTGACCTTTCCTTGCTCATCCCTCCCATCTTCCATTCCTTGTAGGCGTTCTCAATCACCTGTTTGAGATGCTTGCTCTTCCAGCTTGGTCTGCAACCCTTCCCTATGAATATTTCCCCCTTGCTTGGGACGTAGGCTTCAGAGAGCTTCTGCAGCTTTGATTTAAAGTAATTCTGAGCCACCTCCACCTTCAGATCCTTGAGTTCTTCAGTCCAGTCCGCTTGGCGCTTCCCTAACTAATTCCCTTCATTTTTTTAAAGTTTGCCCCTTTGAAATCAAGGCCCCTAGTTGCAGAGCTCTTTTTGTTTATCCTTCCATTTAATTTAAACAGAATTAGCTCATGATCACTCGAGCCAAGGTTGTCCCCTACAACCAGCTCTTCTCTGAGGTCCTCACTGCTCACCAAAGCCAATTCTAAATGGCTCCACCTCTTGTTGGTTCAGCACCTATTTGGTAAAGAAAGCTGTGTCATCCAGGAAAATCTGGGCCCTTCTATTATTAGTAGCACTTGTCCTCCACTCTGTATCTGGGAAGTTAAAGTCTCCCACAATCACACAATTCTGAGCAGTATTTTATTTAATTAAAAGCATTACAAAGGTTTCTCTCCCTCTCCATATCCAGATCAGATCCTGGGGGCTTTAGCACATGCCAGTCACTAGCCCAGGGGAACCCCTCTGGTAGCTATCTTCCCCCAACTGATTTTGGCCCAGACTCTGTCTTATCCATTCCATCACTTCTCATTTCTGTACAGTCTGCCTCCTCATCAATACACATTGCTACTCCAGTGCATCATTCTCATCTTCGCCCCTTCTTTCACAAACAGCCCCTTGGCCTCAGCGCTGCCTCCTTCGTTTGCAGCTCCCCCACCTTCCACTCCTCCCTGCCCAGGCTGTTTCTGTGAAGCCTTCCAGCAATGACCTTGGTTCTGCTCCACCTCAGGCTTGGATCAGCCTCTCTGGCTGAACTCTAAGGATATGTCTACACTGCATGATTCCCAGGCCGAGCAGAAGGACTCATGCTCGCTTAGCTTGAGCTAATGGGTGCAGACATTTGGTGTGGGCAGCAGTTCGGGCTAATGCCCCTGTTTGCCCACTGGGATCCGAGCTCAGATGGCTAGGCAGAGCTACACCATCCACAGAACTGTTCTTAATGCTAGATCAGCTTGAGCTAACACGAGTCTCCCTGCTGCAGTGGCTAGATGCTCCCTACACTTCTTGGGGCAGAGACCTGCCTCTAGCCCTCCAGCTCTGTTGGTTACAAAGAGGTTGGGGGTTCAGTGTGTGTGTCCCTCCTAAGTATTTAGCTCAAGGCTGGATGCTGCTAACTGGCAAACTCACAAGGCAAGTGGTACAACTCAATTTGTATTTTTTTATAATTTCAACAGATAAATTGATTTAAAAAAAAGCATAAAAATAAGTTTTCGTGGTTGTGCAAAATGATAGGGGGAAAATGCTTAAAACCATTTTTATCTTCACAGTTGCAGGAAATTGGGGGGGGGGTCAGGCAATATTTATTTAACAGTCGGTGCTGACATTGAACAAGTGAAAGCTTCATAAACCGTTAAAACACCCGTTGGCAACATCACCTGTCAAACTATACAGAATGTCAAGAGCCTTAAATCAAACTCTGAGAAGTAATCAAGCTACCTTGCCTGTCAATTTCAGTTATCAGCAGTGGGGGGGGTTTGGTCAGTTTGTGCATGTGTGATGAAATCTACGATTACTGACATTTACCGATTTGAGAAAAAAAATCTAATTTTTCCAAACCTCCTCATGAGCAAGAGCCTAGAAGCATTATGGACAAACATCTCTAGGAAGCTGGTTTTCCTATTGGCCAGAAAGCCAGAGTCCAGCCCAGCCCAAAGACCAGGTTGAAAATTACTGCTGAGAGAAAACGTGTCTGCAACATTTTTAAACAGTAGAGTGCCACCCCTCCCTCCTTGGGCTGTGGCTGCTGCAAACTCTCACACGTCCTCCCTAGGAAAACTGTAGGAAGGTTTGTCTAACACCTAGGGTTAAGGGGATCTGCCGGGAGCCTCTGGGATCTGCCGGGAGCCTCCTCCTCCTCATCCCCAGGGAGCCAGGCAACCAGCTGAAGCTGCCTGCAGCCCCAGAGTGAGCGAGCAGGGCTGGGGATGGGGGAGGAGGGTGGTGCGGAGCCGAGAGCAAGCCGACGGCCGCACGCAAAACCCGGCTCCAGACTCCGAGTCCGGAGCCCAGTGCTGGCTGTGCAGAAAGGCGCAGCTTTTGGAAAATGTCCTCAGGGGAAGCGGCTGCTTCCCCTGTACCCCCCTTAGCTACGCTACTGGCTGAAGCCCCAGCCTGCAGCTCCAGAGCTGGATGGGGGAGCAGGCTGAAGACACCTGCCCTAAGAGGGGTTGAAGCCCCAGAGCATCTGAAGCTTGGCACCCCAAGGGGGGCTGAAGCCGGCACCCCAAGGGAGGCTGAAGCCCTGAGCCCCAAGCAGGACTGAAACCTAGACGCCCCAGCCCCGAGCCTATATTTGAAAATATAGAAAACTTCAAAAAATATTTAAATAAATGGTATTCTATTATTATTTAACAGTGCAATTAAAACTGTGATTAATCACAATTAATTTTTTTTAATCGCTTGACAGCCCTACATTTTAGTAAAATCTGTGCTCTCACAAACAGAACTGTAAGCCAGGAGTGTAAATTGCTTTTTTATTAACTACCAGTTTGTGTGAATAGAATGTATTGGGGTATCAGTTCTTATAAGTAAAATGTTAAAAGGTATTAATTAAAGTATGGGCACAGGTTATTGTAGCAACTATAAATATAAATCGAAAAGTATCCAAAATAAGTAAGCACTCAATTGTGAATAAGTAAAGTATATTATATTTGCAGTCCTTTATATTTTATGTTAAATTCTCTAAGCTGTATGATAGGTAAGTGTTATTGGTTTTGTATAAACTTCTGTTTTGTTTCTGTGCTAAAGAATGAAAACTTAGCAAAAGTTAAAATACAGGAACCTTGTGAAACACAACAACCTCTAGATATTGTACTGTACCTAGCTACTGCAATATATGTGGCGGTAGATGTGAAAAAGTCTGTAAGGTCTATATTGTTAACCAATTGTGACAGACCCAGACCAGTGGGGTACAGGAGTCTGGTAGAGGGCAAATATACTGGTCACTGGATGAGTAGTTTTCTGTTCCCTGAGTGACCAGAGAAGGGGCTGCACTAGAGTAATCAGGAACCTGCTAGAACCAGTTAAGGCAGGCAGGCTAATTAGGACACCTGGAACCAATTAAGAAGAAGCTGCTAGAATCAATTAAGGCAGGCTAATCAGGGCACCTGAGTTTTAAAAAGAACTCACTTCAGTTTATGGTGAGAGTGTGAGGAGCTGGGAGCAAAAGGCGCAAGGAGCTGAGCGTGAGGGGGCGTACTGCTGGAGGACTGAGGAGCACAAGCATTATCAGACACCAGGAGCAAGGTCCTGTGGTGAGAATAAGGAAGGTGTTTGGAGGAGGCCATGGGGAAGTAGCCCAGGGAGTTGTAGCTGTCATGCAGCTGTTACAGGAGGCACTATAGACAGCGGCAGTCCACAGGGCCCTGGGCTGGAACCCGGAGTAGAGGGCGGGCCCGGATTCCCCCCAAACCTCCCAATTGACCTGGACTGTGGGTTCTTCCAGAGGGGAAGGTCTCTGGGCTGTTCCCCAACCCACATGGTGAATCTCTGAGGCAAGAAAATCCGCCAATAAGCACAGGACCCACCAAGATAGAGGAGGAACTTTGTCACACAATATTAATAATATTTACAATATTAACATTATATCTAATATCGTACATACTCCTTACACTGTTTTCATGTAATGATCTTCCCAAAATGTTTTCACTTATGTTAATCAGAGAGAGAGCTGAAGTGTTTTAATTCCAGAATGAAACACAATATACCAGGAAAGGGGATTCCTTTAAACTTTTCTGATTTCTGAAATGCTATGATTGGAATGTTCAAAACAATTTTTTGGTCTTTTGTACATGCATCTCAGTGTTCCTGTGTTGTGCATGGTCTGTATAACTGTCCAAATGTAAGAAGTATGCCATGCTGAAACTTACAGCTTATCTCCCACATACCGGTGTAGCAATTATTGATGTCTTACTGTCCGTGAGAAACATGTCAATGAAAATTCATATAAAAGATGTATTCGGTAAAGTGTTGTAAGGAAAATTGTGAAACTCCTCCCAGTCAGATATAAATACAGGAGGGGACAGCACAGAATCTTTTAGATGGTTTGACAGTTACAACTGTTCTCTTTTCGAGGGTCAGTAATGTATGTACTCTTCTTTTCTGTATTGTGCTGTATTAATCTTTGACTAATAATTTTTGGTCAAGCCTACCCATTTGACATATCACATCTGCAACAGCATTAATAACCATAATCAATAATTCTATTTTTTCATTTGGTTTTCCTGAACTAGTCATATAAGAAGCAATTTATAAATAAGTCCAATTATCACCTTTGATCATTGTTTGGTACTTTTGATAATTTTACTTGAAACTTACCTGGCATCCACCCCCTTTCTACCCTACACTCCTGTGATTCTGAGAGACAGCTTCACCTCTGCCTCCTGAGCTTGTGAACCATTTTGCTGGACACTCGGACAGGAGAAAGGAGCTGTTTAACTATCACCTGAGTAGCTGAAGAATGACAGTGGAGTGGGTGTTAGGAAGACTGAAGGGAAGGAGGAAGAACCATCTGACAAGGCTGGAGGCTGCTGAACAATATCTGCCTTTTGTCATAGGTGTTTGCTACGTTTTGCACAACATCTGTCAGAGCAAATGGGAGATGCTCAGTGATGACTGGGAGATGGAGAGACTTTGTGTATATTATGAACAGTCACAGAAGGGGCCTCTGCAAGATATCTCAGTTGATCAGGATACAGAGTCAGGGATGTGATGTGCTCCAAAACTGATGTCCGAGTGTAGTGGTAGAATATGAATGTCCTGTAACAAAGGGAAAGAATGCAGTGAGTTTGGGTAACGATTTTATTAAGAATTGATATTATTAGACAGGGCTTTGGAGCGGAGCCTAGAGCTGGACAGTGGAGCTGCAAGTTTTTGCCTGGAGCTGGAGCGGAGCCGGAGCACAGCTCCAAAGCCCTGTTATTAGAAAAAATAACTAGGTGAAATTTTTCAGCTGAGTTATACATGATCAAACCTTTGATTTAACATGATACAGTGCAAACCTCAAGTCAATGGACATGTGGCAGAACATGCCCAAAGTGATGAACATACACATGGCAGTGCTAATGGTCTCTCAAAAATGTGTAGATGGCAACTGTTCTCCCTGTCTTGGTGGGTGGAATGGTGCGGGCAGGGCTTGCCATTTGGGGGAGTGAAAGGTGGCTCCCACTGTCCTGTGTCCTCCACAGGCTGCAGGACATGGCTAGGTTGGGGTGCTGGCCATGAACATAGCATCACAATGTTGTTCAGCACAACTATTTGCCCCTTCACCACATCCAGCATCCTTTCCTGCATGTCCTTTCCCTTGTCCACAAGCTCTCTTGAGAGGAGGGGCCATGAGAGTAATTGAAAGTACACCTCTTCAGGCTGCCTTTCTATAGGATGTTATCCTGAAGCTAATTCCCAAGAGGGAGAAGTATCTCATTCAAAAAGGCATTTGACACAATGGGAAGATATGCAGCATTGCTCTTAACCAGGATGGTGATCTTCCCCCTTCCCAGCTGCTGTAGTAGTGAAAGGGAAACACCACCTATATTGCAGCCCTGGGAAGGCTGCATTGCCTTACAAGGTGCATGCCAAAATACAACAGTCCCTCTGCCTTAAATTCTCGTTCACATCTCTTATTACACCTACAGATAAGTATAAAGAACACTGCAAAATAAATAGACTTGTGCAGTTATTGGTCTGAACCCAAGATCTTTACACAATTGCCACAATTGCCTTATTTTGTATGTCTTGATGAAATAGCTATGTAACCTCATTTGTGCCATTTATCTTCATAATATGTTGCCCTGGAATTGAGGGGAATGTTACCCTGGAATTTGATCAAGCTAATTGCAATCTTTGATATAGAAGCATATTATGTTATTGTTAGGAATGTTTTGTTGATAAATATTTTATTGAAGTTAGGTGAGATGATGACCAGTAGGGGTCACAATGAGCTGTGTGTTTTGTAAAAGTCAGTTAAAAAAAGACTAGATAATACAGTGTACTTTGGAATAGTTCTTTGAAGCTATCCTGAGAGACATTTTCCTGACACCATACTCCCAGAGAGAAGTGACCCGCCATCGCTGACCTGCTGCTAATTACTCAATACCATCTCAGATTCTAGGTAATTATTCGGGATGTTCTAAACCTATTGCTTACATCTGTGTGTGCTTAAATCTAATAAATAGTAGTTTTAGATACTTGCTTTAATCTCTCATCAGCTGGAAGCGCTGTGTTCCCATTGATTTATTCCTGACATCGCTTGTAGTGAAACAGTAAAGTTACCACTGCTTTGGGTTCTGAAAACCCAGATTTGGTGAGCCAGCCAGGAGTGATGGAGAGGAGGGGATGATTAATACCAGTAATTTGTTTGTAATAGGGGAGGGGGGCAGTGGAACAGGGTTGTAACCTGTTATTTTCCATGTCATAGCCCGTGAGTTGATCTATGGCCACATTACATTACTGACTCACGGCTCAAGCTCACAGCCTGGTTGGGTAAAGGAACCTCTGGAAAAAAAGCAAAGCTGGAAATGGTTCTGGGTAACAGCTTGGCAGATTTTATACAGGAACATGGGAATGACCCATGGGAGGGTCAGAGGAGGATTTTGACTCATCCTTCTCATTATAATTATGAGATGGATGATCCCCAGGAGCTTCCTTTTCCCTTGGGAACTTCTGGGCAATCCCCATATGGTCCCCCTGCTTGAAACACTGGAAGAGTTGTGGAAATCCCAGCCCATGGCTCCCATAGTGAGCACCTCAGTACAGAAACAGAGGTTGGGAGGAACAGAAGAGTGGATGGAGGTTAGACCCTTTCCCCCGATCAGGTTAGGGCTGCAGGTAAAATCAGTTAGCCTGTTAAACCGGAGCACAGCCTTGGGATGGCTGGCCAGGATAGCTGGCACTCCCAGACTTACTCCAGCAGATGTGGCAACTGTGGTCAGGGAAGGTATGACCCCTGAGGATTTTGCAGGGCATACTTATAGTACCCAGGTAGGGATCCCTCTTGGAGATGATGATATCCAAATGCCTATTCACCTATGACGAGAAGTGTTAGATGCTCTTTTCCCAGGGAAAAGTCTTGTGGTAATATTCCATCAAGAAAAACAACAAGAAAGCTATGTGGCTAAGAAAAAATTGGCATTTAAGTACTCTGGGCTAACTAATCCCCAACATCCTGTGCATGAGTCACATGAATTTAAATGGGCTTTGATTCAAGGGTTTCTCCCCATGATTCGAATAGCTCTGGTGGGTACTGACCCAGAGGAGGTTCTCTGAGGAGACGTTGAAGCTTGGGCTAAGACCCCTTGGCTTAAAAGCCTATAGTTTCTTTCAGGCTAGCTTCTGCCTCCCTTGGATACCTGTAGTGCTTCTAGGGTGGGAGATCAGGGCCTGTAACTAGGATTTCTGCCTCAACTTTACCACATTCTGTTTTATTCTTGGCCCACACCTCCCAGTGTTTCTCTTTTAATTGCCAGAATTTCTGGAGTCCACGTGGGCCAGTCCAGTTCTTCAGATGCTTTAAGGGCCTCTATCCAGTAGCTTGCTGATATCTCCAAGGGTCCTTAAAAGTGACAGTGAGACCTGGAAACTGGTGGTTGATTTTTGACCCCTTAGTCAGGTGACACCACCAATGGCACCTGTAGTGGCTAAGTATCTGGAGGTAATGGCCTCCATTGCAGGAGGGGCCCATGTAGCGAGGCGGTGGGATACCCCACAGCCCCGCTGAGGGCTGAACCTCCCCTAATACCAATGTGGGTGGAGCCACAGGGTCCAGCGCCCGCCCCTCAGAGGTCACGGCCCCGACCCGGAAGTATAAAAGCCCGCCTGCAGAGCTCAGTGGAGCCCAGGCCGGCGAAGAGAGCAGACATCCGTGGCCGAGCTCCCGCTTGGGAAACAGCCACAGGCTGCAACCGGCCTGCTGACTCACCAGGCCGGTCGAGCCTACCTCTCGCCAGTTACCCTGAGGAGGACTGGCCAAGCCTGCCCCGTGCCAGTTACCCTGAGGAGGACTGGCCAAGCCTGCCCTGTGCCAGCTACCCCGAGGAAGAGCTGAGCCTGCCCTTCGCTACCTACCCAGAGGAGCCAATGCTGGTGGAGAGCACCGACGACACTAAGATGGCCCAGGTACCATACGAGGGGGGAGTGTGGAAGTAGCCCGGGGGCAGCCGACCCCAGTCTGGCTGCTGCACTGCCAGAGCCGATGTCAGTGTGTTGCGGCCAGGATCCCCACTGACAGCAGCGAGTTTCCGCCGCTGCTAGGGCCCCGGGCTGGGACGCAGTGGAGTGGGAGGGCCTGCCTCCCCCCTGCCACCGACTCCCCCTTTTCCCCCTGGCCTAGAGAGGCTGAGTACCTGCTTGACTATTGGTTTGCTGCCCCGCCCTGACCTAGGGCCTGGGCTGCCACAAACTGACCAGACCCCTACTTAAAGGTCTGGGTATCTGCTTGAGTATTGGCTTGCTGCCCCGCCCTGACCTAGAGCCTGGGCTGCTACAAACTGACTCAGCCCCTGCCCAAGGGTCTGCGTTTCTGATTGCCTATTTAATTGCTGCCCCGCCCTGACCTAGGGCCTAGCCTGCTATAGACTTTGCCTCAGCCCTTGCTTAAGGGCCTGGGTTCCGACCTCTTGGCTCAGCCCCTGCTTACGGGCCTGAGCCCTAACTGTGTGTCTGTTGTCCCAGACTGCCGCCGGACCTGGATGGACGGCGGACTGTAGCGAGGCGGTGGGATACCCCACAGCCCCGATGAGGGCCGAACCTCAGCCAACATTACTACAGCCCATTTGTTTTCAGTTTTGGATTTGGCCAATGCTTTCCTTGCTATCCCTTTACATCAAGATAGCTATTACAAATATGCTTTTATCTTTCAACGGAAGCAGTTGTATTTTGTCAGGATCCCCATGGGCTGGAACAATGCCCCTATTATTTGTCATGCCCATGTAGTTAAGATGTGGGATGGGATGCCTGAAAGAAACAGTGTGATATATATATTTTTTTGATGATATCCTGATTTGCACTCAGACCAGGGAAGACAATTTTGAAGTATTGGACACTTCAGATTCAGGAAGCTATGTCTAAAGTAAGCCCAAAGAAAGCCCCGTTGTGTTTCCAACAAGTAAATTATCTGGGAGTGGCTTTGGGATGGGAAGGGCATTCCCTTGTGTGACACTGTATGGGATATGGGTGATCATTTATAATATTATTGATGCCAATATTACAAAATTGCAATGAATCTTACAAGATATGCCATGTAAGTATCAGCGGAAAAGTGATGACTTAATAAGTGTGAAAATAATGTTTATATGTATGTATCCTCTTTGTATTGTGAGTTATAAATATGTGTTATATTTGTATATCAAACTTGTGCTGTGTTTCTGGGTGACCACCACAGATAGATGGGCTTCAGCACTATCTAGCCTGGTTGATGGCCCATCGAGGACAATCAGCTGTACAATGAACCCACTGAGAGAAGTCAGGAGCTACGCCTATGAGTCAGCAGGACATGTAGGGACATGTCTGTGGAGAGGTGACTCCAAGTGCTTTTCCATGCCAGTGTGCTGTGAGCTTGTGTTTGGGACAAAGGATGTAGAAGCCACATGGCAAAAGATATAAAAGGCAGCTGCATATTCTCCATTTGGTCTTCAATCCTGCTTCTTATCTCTGGAGTAACTTCTCTACAAACTGAAGCTTTGAACAAAGGACTGACAGACCTATCCAAGCTTTGGGTGTGTTCTAGGGGGACTCTGCAAACTCACCATTGCTGCTAAGAGCCTGATAGGTGGACTCTGAAGTCTTATGTATGTATCTGATTGCTTTGACCATTTAACAACTCTCTTCTCTTTCTTTTCTTTTTATAATAAAACCTTTAGTTTTAGATACTAAAGGATTGGCTGGTAGTGTGGTATTTTGGGTAAGATCCAAACTAGTTTTGATCTGGTCATGTGGCTGGCGCTTTGGGAATCAGAAGAACATTTTGTTTAGTGAACGAAGTTTTAAATAGCTCCTCACCTTACTGGACCTATGTGCTGATTGGGAGTCAGAGAACTGGAATGCAGTAAAGGGGTGCAGTGTGCTTTCTTTTTACAGCTTCTTGATAATCAGTGTGGGGGATCAGGAACACAGCTTGTGACTGGTTGGTGAATCTAACTACAGTGTTAACCACCAGTTTGGGGAGAATTTGCCAAAGGAAGGCCTAGCCACTGTAGCAGCAACAAAGAAAGGAGACCTTGGACAGATGGATTTAATCACCCTTCAAAGTCAGGACCCCAGTCTAGCAGAGCCAATGGCAAGAGGAAAGTCCAGAGAATGGACAGTGTGACAGCATGAATCCAAATTAATCCTAGCCACTAAGACTGGGGAAGAAAGAGACATTTGGGTGGTACCCACAGCATTAAGAACAGAAATGATTTCTCTAGCCCATGGAGGGGGCGGGGGGCATTTGGGAATAGGAATACATTCGCTAGATTGACCACCAGCCCGTGGCTTTCAAACATGAGAAGTGATGTGGAACAGTTTGTAAATAACTGTTTGCCCTGTGCACCCAATAATGCTGATTCTAAAGCAATCAAAGGGCCTCTGGGACACCAGAGAATGAAGGGGCCTTGGGTTTATTTACAACTTGATTACATTGGCCCTTTAGTAAGAATAGCCAGGGGTAATCAGTATCGTTTAGTAATTGTTGATCCATTCACAAAAAGGATTGAAGCTATCTCCACCTGAAATAACACAGCCTGTGTGTGCTGATTGAGCACGTAATAGCCAGGTGGGGTATTCTGAAAGAAATTGATTTGGACCAAGGACTCCATTTCATTGGGGATATTACAAAAGGATTTGTCAAGCATTTGGGATTAAGCAGAGATTGCATATAGCAGGATACCCTCAAAGTTGTTCAAGCCATGTAGAACAGTCTAACCACACTTTAAATGGCTTTGAGAAAAGTAGTGAACCAGCAAGGTAAGGATTGGGATCAGAAACTGCCATTTATTCTTATGGCCATAAGGAGCTCTATGACCTCCCATGGAGTTACCCCAATTGAGGTAATGACTGGAAGAGACGTGCCTTCCAGAACAATGGTGAGTAAATGGGACACTGCCTGATAATCTGCAACCCTGGGTCCTTACAGACCAGTGGATTCAACAGCTGTTAAAAGTTGTTGCTAGTACTCCTAGGCAGGTTGCTATGGCCCTAGGAGCCAACGTTTGAAAAATAGATCAGAGAATGGGTCCAATTTTGAATACCCAGGTGTGGCAGATAAGGGTATGGTTATGGGATGGTGTTCCAAGAAGAAGGATTGCTAGGCAGGGATGGGCTCCACCTAACAAAGAGAGGGAAGAGCATCTTCGCAAGCAGGCTGGCTAACCTAGTGAGGAGGTGTCAGGACTGAGATCCCCACTTTGAACTTTAGGGTACAAATGTAGGGGCCTGCGTGAAAAACTTCTAAGCTTAACTACCAGCTTAGCTCTGGTTCGGCTGCCACCATCAATGGATTCCCTCCCTGGGAAGCCTTGAAAAACCCTCACCAAATCCCTGGTGAAAACAAATCCAAAACCCCTTGGATCTTAAAACAAGGAGAAATTAACCATTCCCCTCCTTCCTCCCACCAACTCCTGGTGAATCAGTTCCAACCCCCCACTGGGATCTACAACAGGGAGAAATTAACCATCCCCCCTCCTTCCTCCCACCAAGTCCTGGTGAATCAAGATCCAAAACCCCTTTGGATCTAAAACAAGGAAAAATCAATCAGGTTCTTAAAAAGAAGGTTTTTAATTAAAGAAAAAGGTAAAAATCATCTCTGTAAAATCAGTATGGAAATTAACCTTACAGGGTAATCAAACTTAAAGAGCTCAGAGGACTCCCCTCTAGTCTCAGGTTCAAAGTACAGCAAACAAAGATAAACACTCTAGTAAAAGGTACATTTACAAGTTGAGAAAAACAAAGGAAAACTAACACGTCTTGCCTGGCTATTTACTTACAAGTTTGAAACAGGAGAGGCTTGTTTAGAAAGATGTGGAGAACCTGGATTGATGTCTGGTCCCTCTCATTCCCGGAGAACGAACACACTCCCAAACAAAGAACACAAACAAAAACCTTTCCCCCCCCCAAGATTTGAAAGTATCTTGTCCCCTTATTGGTCCTTTAGGTCAGATGTCAGCCAGGTTACCTGAGCTTCTTAACCCTTTACAGGGAAAAGGATTTTGGAGTCTCTGGCCAGGAGGGATTTATAGTACTGTACACAGGACAGCTATTACCCTTCCCTTTATAGTTATGACACGCCCCCCAAATCACAGATAGTGTTGGATGTTCGGTTCCACACTGGCTGTGATTTCTTCCTGGAGTTTTAGGAGAAAACAGAGTTAATAAGACACATGTACCTTTAGACATACGACTGATTATATAAAAACTAACAATATGTTTCATTCCAAAAACAATTGTTAACCAGTTAACTCTGGGAAACTTTCCCGGGAGAGTGCATCAGCCACTTTGTTAGAAGCTCCCGAAATGTGTTGTATTTCAAAATCAAAATCTTGGAGAGCTAAACTCCACCGAAGAAGTTTTTTGTTATTTCCCTTGGCGGTATGAAGCCACTGTAGCGCAGCATGGTCTGTTTGTAGTTGGAAACGCCGTCCCCAAACATATGGGCGTAGCTTTTCCATCGCGTACACAATGGCATAGCATTCCTTTTCGCTGATTGACCAATGGCTTTCCCTCTCAGACAGTTTCTTACTGAGAAATACAACAGGATGGAATTCTTGATCCGGTCCTTCCTGCATTAAAACTGCTCCCACGCCTCGCTCGGACGCATCTGTGGTTACTTGGAACGGTTTGTCAAAGTCTGGGGCCCTTAGCACAGGGTCAGACATGAGTGTTGCCTTAAGCTGGTTAAAGGCCTTTTGACACTCATTAGTCCACTGAACTGCATTTGGCTGTTTCTTTTTGGTTAGGTCTGTCAGCGGGGCGGCAATTTGGCTGTAGTGGGGTACAAATCGCCTATAATATCCAGCCAAGCCTAAGAAAGATTGGACCTGTTTCTTAGACTTTGGAACCGGCCACTTTTGGATAGCATCCACTTTGGCCTGTATGGGATTTATAGTTCCTTGACCCACCTGGTGCCCCAGGTAAGTCACTCTGTTTTGGCCTATTTGACACTTTTTAGCCTTAACAGTTAGTCCTGCCTGCTGGATGCGCTCGAAAACTTTTTCCAGGTGCTCCAGGTGCTCTGCCCATGAATCAGAAAAAATGGCCACATCATCGAGGTAGGCAACTGCAGATTCTCCCAATCCCGCTAGGAGACCATCTACAAGTCTTTGGAAGGTGGCGGGTGCATTTCGCAACCCGAAAGGGAGTACGTTGAATTCATACACCCCTGCCTGGGTGACGAAGGCTGACCTTTCCTTAGCGGGTTCATCTAGTGGTACTTGCCAGTACCCCTTGGTTAAGTCTAAAGTAGAGATGAATTGGGCATGTCCCAATTTCTCCAATAGCTCATCTGTGCGTGGCATTGGATAGTTGTCAGGACGAGTTACAGCATTTAGCTTACGGTAGTCCACGCAAAAGCGTATTTCCCCATCTGGTTTGGGAACTAGAACCACTGGAGATGCCCATGCACTCTTAGAGGGGCGGATTATACCCATCTGTAGCATGTCCTGGATCTCCCTTTGTATAGCAGTTTTGGCATGAGGTGACTCCCGGTAGGGTGGGGTTCTAATAGGGTGAGCATTACCTGTGTCAATGGAGTGGTATGCCCGTTCGGTCCATCCTGGAGTGGCTGAGAAAATTGGTGCAAAGCTTGTGCACAGCTCCTTGATCTGCTGTCGCTGCAGACGTCCAAGGGTCATGGAGAGGTTCACCTCTTCCACGCCACCATCCTTTTTTCCTTCGTAGTAGACACCTTCAGGCCACTCCGCGTCATCTGTTTCCTGGGCTGTAAACTGGCAAACGTTTAATTCTCTGGAATAAAAGGGCTTAAGAGAATTAACATGGTATACCTTAGGCTTTATGTTGGAGGTGGGGGAGGCTATGAGATAGTTAACAGCTCCTAGGCGCTCCTGGACCGTGAATGGTCCTTCCCACGACGCTTCCATTTTATGGGCCTGGATTGCCTTTAAGACCATGACTTGGTCTCCTACTTTGAAGGACCGTTCTCTGGAATGTTTATCATACCAGGCCTTTTGCTCTTCCTGAGCATCCTTTAGGTTTTCTTTAGCAAGGGCCAAAGAATGTCGGAGGGTGTTTTGTAGGTTGCTTACAAAGTCTAGAATGTTTGTTCCTGGAGAAGGCGTAAACCCCTCCCATTGCTGCTTCACCAACTGTAATGGCCCCTTAACCTCACGGCCATACACAAGTTCAAATGGTGAAAACCCTAAACTGGGATGTGGTACAGCCCTGTAGGCAAAAAGCAACTGCTGCAACACGAGGTCCCAATCATTGGAGTGTTCATTTACAAATTTACGTATCATGGCCCCCAAAGTTCCATTAAACCTCTCCACCAGGCCATTGGTTTCATGGTGGTAAGGGGTGGCAACCAAGTGATTCACCCCATGAGCTTCCCACAGGCTTTCCATGGTTCCTGCCAGGAAGTTCGTTCCCGAATCTGTAAGGATGTCGGAGGGCCAACCTACCCTGGCAAAAATGTCTGTTAATGCCTGGCACACACTTTTAGCCCTGGTGTTGCTTAAGGGTACTGCTTCCGGCCATCGGGTAGCAAAATCCATGAAAGTCAGTACGTACTGCTTTCCTCTGGGTGTCTTCTTTGGGAAAGGACCCAGAATATCCACAGCTACGCGCTGAAATGGGACCTCAATTATGGGTAGTGGCTGGAGAGGGGCTTTAACCTGGTCTTGGGGCTTTCCCACTCGTTGGCACACCTCACAAGACCGGACATAATTAGCAACGTCCTTGCCCATTCCCTCCCAGTGGAAGGACTTCCCCAACCGGTCCTTGGTTCTGTTCACCCCAGAATGGCCACTGGGATGATCATGGGCTAAGCTCAAGAGCTTTACCCGATACTTAGTGGGAACTACCAACTGCCTTTGAGGATGCCAGTCTTCCTGGTGCCCACCAGAAAGAGTCTCCTTGTATAAAAGTCCTTGTTCTACAACAAACCGGGATCGATTAGAAGAGCTGAGAGGCGGTGGGGTGCTCCGCGCCGCCGCCCAAGCTTTCTGAAGGCTGTCATCTGCTTCCTGCTCGGCCTGGAACTGTTCCCTTGATGCTGGAGACATCAGTTCCTCCTTGGACTGTGGACTGGGGTTTGATCCCTCTGGAAGCGATGCAGGTGCTGGGGCTGTTTCCATTGACTGTGAACCGCTGTCCGCTGGTGCACTATGTGGTATCTCAGGCTCTGGCTGAGCCTCTTGGGTAGGGTTATCTGCTGCTTCTGCCAGTTCAGGCTCGCTGGTGCCCTCTGGCATTGGAGTTGTAGACGGGTTTGCAAGCGCTGGATTCAGGGCTGGCAATGGTTCTGGTGCTGGTTGCGTTGCCAGTTCCGGTTCTGGGACTGGCTTTGGCTGGGTCTCTGGGATTGGATCCACTACGGCTGTTGCAGTCGTTGGCAGAGGATCCAGTTCCACCACCTTTGTCTGGGTCTCCGGTAACACAGACGGGGCCCTGGTGGACGGCTCAGGAACAGGGATGGGGGTGAAAGCTTGCTTAGCCTGGCTGCGGGTGACTATTCCCACCCTCTTGGCTACCTTCACATGGTTGGCCAAATCTTCCCCCAGCAGCATGGGAATGGGATAATTGTCATAGACTGCAAAAGTCCACATTCCTGACCAGCCCTTGTACTGGACATGCAACGTGGCTGTAGGCAAGGTTACAGATTGTGACACGAAGGGTTGAATTGTCACTGTAGCCTCTGGGTTGATGAGTTTGGGGTCCACTAGGGATTGGTGGATAGTTGACACTTGAGCCCCAGTGTCCCTCCACGCGGTAACCTTCCTTCCGCCCACTCTCAAGGTTTCCCTTCGCTCCGAGGGTATGAGAGAGGCATCTGGGTTTGGGGATCTTTGGTGTGATTGGGGTGTAATGAACTGTACTCGGTTGGGGTTCTTGGGGCAGTGAGCCTTTATATGTCCCAGTCCATTACATTTAAAACATCGCCCTGCTAAGGTATCACCGGGACGAGGTTGGTTGGTGGAGACTGGTGTGGTGGGGTGAGAAGGCGTCTGGGGTTTCCCTTGGGATGTGGGTGGGGCCTTGGGTTGTCCCCGGTGGTAAGGTTTTGTTTCGGCTTGCCCCTTCTGATATTCGCTCCAACTGCTACTAGTTTTTTTCTTTTCTGCCACCTCCACCCATTGGGCTCCAATCTCCCCCGCCTCAGTTACAGTTTTGGGCTTCCTATCTAGGATGTACCTTTTTATTTCCTCAGGAACACCCTCTAAAAACTGCTCCATTTTTACTAGGGAAAGCAGATCTTCCAGAGATTTAACATTTGCTCCTGATACCCAGGCATCACAATTTTTGTCAATGTGGTAGGCATGACGGGTAAATGACACATCCGGTTTCCACTTTAGGGCTCTGAACCGCCGACGGGCATGCTCGGGTGTTAGCCCCATTCTGAGTCTGGCCTTGTTTTTAAAAAGTTCATAACTGTTCATGTGTTCCTTAGGCATTTCAGCCGCCACCTCTGCTAAGGGTCCACTGAGCTGCGGCCTCAGCTCTACCATGTACTGGTCTGCAGTGATGCTGTATCCAAGGCAGGCCCTTTCAAAATTTTCTAAGAAGGCCTCAGTATCATCGCCTGCCTTGTAGATGGGGAATTTTCTGGGATGGGAAGTGGTACCTGGAGGGGGGTTGTTAGCATTGGCTGGTGCATCCTGCTTAGCCTTTGCTAGTTCCAGTTCATGCTTCCTTTCTTTTTCTCTCTCCTCCATCTCTTTTTCTTTCAGCTCCATCTCTCTCTTGTGGGCCTCCTCTTTGGCTTTTTCTTCTCTTTCTCTCTGCTCTGTCTCGAGTTTTGTTAATTGAAGCAGTCTCTGATGTTTTCTTTCATTTTCTTCTGCTTCTAGTTTGGCCAGTTCTATTTTGTTAGCTACTTCTTTGGTAGTCATTTTCCTGTTTTCTTGTGCTGGGTAACCCCCTTTGCAGTTGACAAACTGGGAAGCTCTCAGCTCTGGCTGCTGCAGAGTTAACAGTAACTTTCTAACTAGCTACTCCCGAGGATGTAAAAAGAAAAAAAAACAATTCAGCTTGTAAATACCTTTTACCAGTCATTTGCTAATTGAACCCTTCTCTTAACAAAGGACCTGTAAAAAAAAACTTAACACCTCTGCCTTCAGGCAAGGAGAGATAAGATATGCATCTATCTACTTCCAGCTCGGCTTTCCAAGCAGCTAGAAGGAAAAAAAAAATCTCACTGGCTTTTGGGTTTAAAATGATCCCACCGCTGCCACCATGTCAGGACTGAGATCCCCACTTTGAACTTTAGGGTACAAATGTAGGGGCCTGCGTGAAAAACTTCTAAGCTTAACTACCAGCTTAGCTCTGGTTCGGCTGCCACCATCAATGGATTCCCTCCCTGGGAAGCCTTGAAAAACCCTCACCAAATCCCTGGTGAAAACAAATCCAAAACCCCTTGGATCTTAAAACAAGGAGAAATTAACCATTCCCCTCCTTCCTCCCACCAACTCCTGGTGAATCAGTTCCAACCCCCCACTGGGATCTACAACAGGGAGAAATTAACCATCCCCCCTCCTTCCTCCCACCAAGTCCTGGTGAATCAAGATCCAAAACCCCTTTGGATCTAAAACAAGGAAAAATCAATCAGGTTCTTAAAAAGAAGGTTTTTAATTAAAGAAAAAGGTAAAAATCATCTCTGTAAAATCAGTATGGAAATTAACCTTACAGGGTAATCAAACTTAAAGAGCTCAGAGGACTCCCCTCTAGTCTCAGGTTCAAAGTACAGCAAACAAAGATAAACACTCTAGTAAAAGGTACATTTACAAGTTGAGAAAAACAAAGGAAAACTAACACGCCTTGCCTGGCTATTTACTTACAAGTTTGAAACAGGAGAGGCTTGTTTAGAAAGATGTGGAGAACCTGGATTGATGTCTGGTCCCTCTCATTCCCGGAGAACGAACACACTCCCAAACAAAGAACACAAACAAAAACCTTCCCCCCCCCCAAGATTTGAAAGTATCTTGTCCCCTTATTGGTCCTTTAGGTCAGATGTCAGCCAGGTTACCTGAGCTTCTTAACCCTTTACAGGGAAAAGGATTTTGGAGTCTCTGGCCAGGAGGGATTTATAGTACTGTACACAGGACAGCTATTACCCTTCCCTTTATAGTTATGACAGGAGGGCTTTAAACTAGGTTCATGGGGGCGGGGGGGGGAAGGAGACCAAAGCCCTGAAGTAAGTGGGGAAGTGGGATACGAGGAGGAAGCATGAGCAGGAGAGCGCAAGAGGGGAGGACTCCTGCCTCATACTGAGCAAGCAGGATGATCAGCAAGTTATCTTAAGTGCTTATACACAAATGCAAGAAGCCTGGGAAACAAGCAGATAGAACTGGAAATTCTGGCACAACAAGCAATGGCACAAGTAGCTTTGAGCAGGGGGTTGGACTAGTTGACCTCCTGAGTTCCCTTCCAACCCTGATATTCTATGATTCTATGTACAAACTGGTTACAGAGCTCATGATCTAAATCCAGTCGGGGCAGGGCCTGTGAGAATTTGCAAAAAAGCAAATCCCAGTTTATCAGCTAGAAATCCAGTCTGGGAAGAAAGCCACATTGAAATGGTTTCACTCCTCACAGCTGAAATACTGGAAAGGGGATAGCCCTGACCAACTCCAAACAAATTAAAATAATTGCACATGCTGAACCCCAAAAGGGCACTTGGAGCACAGTGAAAAGTTCAAGAGCCCTTTCCCAAGAAGTGGGGGAGGAGAACTCAGGCCTGGCTGGGTCTGAGTACAAGTTAATACATTTAGTTTAAATGTTAATGTATAACTCCCACTATACAGGGCGGGGAGTTTTGTTTTGTATTTTAGATTATTAATTGCATAGATGCTGGAAGATTTTGGAGATGCACAACTGTTTTTGCTGGTGTTTGGATTGTAGATCTGCTCTTTTGGTGGTGTGAATCCAGAACCTGTTGTTTTTGAGGTGTTGGGAGACTTCCCGTGGATGACAGTGGAATGTAAAGTGAACAACACCCTCAACATTACTACTGATCCCAACATGTCGGGAAAATCAATCACCCTTTTAGGCCCCTTGGATGGATATAATCCGACTTCAGTAAAACTGAAAGGCTTGGACTTGGACAAAGTAAATATTAGCATGGGAATGAGAGAAGAAAGGCAATGTATCATGGTTTGGATTGCAAAGGATTTACATTGGCGACTACAGAATCCCTACCACTTCGGTGGCAACATCACCATCTTTATGTATACACAGGTGGGGGAGCAGATTTGTTAGTTGCAGGAATTAAAGGCTACCCAGGTGAAAACGGTTGTCGCTAAGAGTTGACAGGCTGCTCTGTAATTGTACTACACCCAAGTGTGTTGACTTGTGGACAAGAAGACGGGGGGGGGAGGGGAGGAGGGACTACAGATAATGACACCAGGAGGGGAATGGAAAATTCTTTTGCCTTTCCCTTTGAAAGCCCCAGGTTCTCAGGAAATTTATAATAAGGCTAAAGGATGTTTGGATAATAGGGTGGTTAAATGGTGCCTTGGTAAAATGGTTATTAATATGCAGAGGAAATTGCTCTTGCAGATATCCCATGGAATAAAAGGTATAGAAGTGTGGATTTTGGAACCACCTGTAATTAATTTGATTGGTACATACGTGGTTCAAACTAATGTTAACAATCAATTGGTGATTAATCCAATTCACACTGTTACCAGATTTGCCCATTACTTTGAGGTATGCTCATTTATTAGGGTTACTCTTCTGGGGGGAAAGGGGGTTGGTAATTCTATCAATGTACTGCTTGTGTCACTTGTGTTCTCATACGGAGTTCTACTTCTCCCTTCTGCAAGTTCCTCCCAATGGAGCTATCCTGCAAGACCTAGATTCCCCAGTGCTGGGTTCTTCCAACCCTAGAATCAGATGAACACACGCACACACATTAACAGAGCGTGTCTGAGAGGACTGGGTTAATCAGCACTCCCAAGCTGACCCCTTATATGGCTCTTGACTCAGTAGGCTGGATCGAGCAGCACTTCCAAGCTGCCACCCTCATATGCCCCAGGTTCAGCACATCCCTATCCCCACTTTCACCTTACAATTGTTCTGGTAGTAACACACTTGATGAGCAAACCCCACAGGATTTTTGGACGCTGTAGGGATCTTTAGTTTAGGTTCGAGGAGCGTTGCTGCAGAACGAATGGGAAAGCCAAAAATACCCACGAGGGAGGGAGAGAGAGAGAAGCAACCAACTTAACCATGAAAGTTAATTATTGCTAGATAATAACCATACAAGAGGAGCCAAACAAACAAAACAGTTATAATATTAAATCTAACTTAAATTTGATTACAAAAGTCAGGTTTAGAAAACTATAACTGATCACACAAGTCAGGGTCAGAAGGCTATAACTAGAGAGAGATGGGTTCTCACAACTCCAGGAAGCTTGAATCGATTGGGGTTCCCAGGTGGCGGTGGTAGCTGAGACAGGCAGAGCCCCCAGCACAATCAGTCTGGAGAAGATGAAGTCCCAATGGAACTGATGCAAATTTTGGATCCGCGCATCAGAGCACTTACTTGAGCATGGGTGTGATGTTATTGACATAAACTGTGACCGTATAGATCATTGTTGCAACCACTGTTCTATATTTGCAGCAAATATGGTATAAAGGTTGTCGTTGAGGTGTCTATGAAGAGGTTGTAATTTGCTGGTTATGATTATGCTATCTGTATGTGTGTATCATTTTTGTAGTTGAAGTTATGAATGTTGGCTATGTACTTGTATCTCAATGTGTTTTGATTCTAAGTAGCCTCAGTGAAGCATTTGGTCAACTTCTTAAGAATGGGCACTTATTGAGAATAGTCCTATCAAGAAACACTTAACTGACAATGAACTTTGGGAGACGCCAATCTACATCTGAGCTTTCCTGGGAACGTTCAAACTAACATGTAAACAATGGCGTCGGCCTGTAAAGAACTGAGTCATGCATGGACATGTGACTTGCCCATGTGACTCCAAACTCCATCTTGCTGCTGTGAATTCCACAGTAAGACAAAGGGGTGTCCTTCCACAGGCAGAGGATATAAAAGGCCCTGAAAACTCCTCCATTTTGTCTTCAATCCTGCTTCTCACTTCTGGAGAAACTTTGCTACAAACTGAAGCTCTGAACAAAGGACTGAATGAACCATCCCAGCTGTGGATGTACTCCAGAGACTTGATTTGAACCTGCAGTTTATTCCATCCCTGCTACAAGTCTGAACTAAGAACTTTGCCATTACTGTATGTAATTGATTTCATTTAACCAATTTTAGCTCTTATCTATATCTTTTTCCTTTTATGATTTTAGATTCTAAAGGATTGGCAACAGCGTGATTTGTGGGTAAAATCTGATTTGTATGTAAGCGGGGGAATGGTCCCGCTATTGTGGGGAACTTTCCTGGCTTCTGCACTACCCCGGTGAAGTGGGCTAGTGAAAAGATCCGAGTCCTCGCTCCCACTTCCTTTACCCAGAGGACTCCCCTTCCACTCTCCTGTCTGGCAGAGTCCTCATAAACCCCGACAAGGCTGGGCCCAGGATTCCTGGGGGGCTCGACCCCCACCCCTGCGGTGGTCACCCAGGACAGGGGCTAGGGTGTCCCCACTCCGGGGTACTCTCTCTGCACTGGGCACCTCCCTGACCCACTGATCATTTCATACAATTTAAAGCAAATACAAGTTGTTTAATTAACAATTAATTTTAAAAAAGAATAAGGAAAAATGGGAAAGGTTAGAGGAAAACACATCACCCTGCTCTGTGGCAGGGAACATTACAAACAGTGTCCCTGGAACGTCAGGGCAGTTCAGTCTGTTCCTTGTAGGTCCCAGGCCTGCTTCTCAGGCCCTGTCTGTGCTGCAGGGACGCTGTGGGTTGGACACTTGCTCCGGTGGTGGCCACACGCTCTCAGGCTCTAGGTGGCAGGACCCTTCTTCCCAGCGTCGCCCCCGCCCGGTCGGGGTTATGATCCCCCTGCAAGTCTGGCCTACAAGGCCTCTTGGCTGAGGCATCTCCCTGTGCTGGGCCCACTGCCCAGGGTCCCCCTCACTCTCCCCAGCTGCTCACCACACTCGGACTGCACACGGCTCCGGACTGCCCCAGCCCCAGCTCCGGACTGCTCCAGCCTCGGCTCCAGCTCCACTCCGCCTCAGCCCGTCTGCTGCTGCTCTGCCTTCAGCTCCCTGGGCTGCTTCTCTGGCCTCTCTGGCTCCGGTTGCTGCAGCTCTGCCCCCAGGACAGCTCTGCTCTGCAGGCTGCTTCTGTGACTCTGCTCCCAGCTCTGACCTGCTTCCTGGCTGCTTGTCTGGCCCCTCTGGCTCTGGTTGCTACAGCTCTGCTCCCAGGGCAGCTCTGCTCTCTCTGGGCTGTGCTCTGGCTTTGGGGCTGCAGCTCTGCTCCCAGCAGCTTAGCTTGGGCCCCTGCTCTCTCCTTAGCTCGGCCCCACTCTGTCTGACTCAGGCCATTCCAGTTCACACGGAGGACGGGACCCACCCTGGTCTCCTGACTCTCTGATTAGCCTGCCCGCCCCGTCAATCAGGCTGATCTGGAGCATTGGCCTCTCCCCATTGCCCCTGGGGACTGTCAGTCTCAGGCTCCTGATTTGCCATTGACCCTTCCCCTTTTAGTGCTGGGAGCTAGCCAACCAAAACACCCCACTGAATGTTAGTAAGGGGGCAACAGTCCCCTTACATGTATATTGACCTGGGTCTGGAGCTTGGTCCTTTGGGAGTGGGAAAACCTTTAATCTTTTACTGGGGTATTGGTTTTCATAACCATTCGTCCCTAGAACGAGTGGCACGGCTGGGTATACTGGGAAATTGGAGTGTCTAAGGGAATTGCTTGTATGATTTGTGGTTAGCCAGTGGGGTAAAAGCAAAGTCCTCTCTGGCTGGCTTGGTGTGCCTTCAAAGTGGAAAAACCCCAGCCTTGGACTGTAACTGCCCTGCTCTAAGCAATTGTTCCTGAATTGATACTTTCAGAAGTGTCCCACTAAAGGCAGCATCGTTACAATGGATAAGGGTTTTTATAGGGAAACAACAATGGTTCAAGGGAGAACACTAGATTTGTTCATGGGTAAACTGATAGCTCAAGGGAGTATACCAAAGTTGTTTTCATAGAATATCAGCGTTGGAAGGGACCTCAGGAGGTCATCTAGTCCAACCCCCTGCTCAAAGCAGGACCAATTCCCAACTAAATCATCCCAGCCAGGGCTTTGTCAAGCCGGGCCTTAAAACCTCCAAGGAAGGAGATTCCACCACCTCCCTAGGTAAAGCATTCCAGTGCTTCAGCACCCTCCTAGTGAAATAGTGTTTCCTAATATCCAACCTACACCTCCCCCACTGCAACTTGAGACTATTGCTCCTTTTTCTGTCATCTGCCACCACTGAGAACAGCCGAGCTCCATCCTCTTTGGAACCCCCCCTCAGGTAGTTGAAAGCAGCTATCAAATCCACCCTCATTCTTCTCTTCTGGAGACTAAACAATCCCAGTTCCCTCAGCCTCTCCTCATAAGTCATGTGCTCCAGACCCCTAATCATTTTTGTTGCCCTCCGCTGGACTCTTTCCAATATTTCCACATCCTTCTTGTAGTGTGGGGCCCAAAACTGAACACAGTACTCCAGATGAGGCCTCACCAATGTCGCATAAAGAGGAACGAACACGTCCCTCGATCTGCTGGCAATGCCCCTACTTATACAGCCCAAAATGCCATTAGCCTTCTTGGCAACAAGAGCACACTGTTGACTCATATCCAGCTTCTCGTCCACTGTGACCCCTAGGTCCTTTTCTGCAGAACTGCTACCTAGCCATTCGGTCCCTAGTCTGTAGCAGTGCATAGGATTCTTCCGTCCTAAGTGCAGGACTCTGCACTTGTCCTTGTTGAACCTCATCAGGTTTCTTTTGGCCCAATCCTCTAATTTGTCTAGGTCCCTCTGTATCTGATCCCTACGCTCCAGCGTATCTACCACGCCTCCCAGTTTAGTGTCATCTGCAAACTTGCTGAGAGTGCAGTCCACACCATCCTCCAGATCATTAATAAAGATATTAAATAAAACCGGCCCCAGGACCGACCCTTGGGGCACTCCGCTTGAAACTGTCTGCCAACTAGACATGGAGCCATTGATCACTACCCATTGAGCCCGATGATCTAGCCAGCTTTCTATCCACCTTACAGTCCATTCATCCAGCCCATACTTCTTTAACTTGGCGGCAAGAATACTGTGGGAGACCGTATCAAAAGCTTTGCTAAAGTCAAGGAATAACAAATCCACTGCTTTCCCCTCATCCACAGAGCCAGTTATCTCATCATAGAAGGCAATTAGGTTAGTCAGGCACGACTTACCCTTGGTGAATCCATGCTGACTGTTCCTGATCGCTTTCCTCTCCTCTAAGTGTTTCATAATTGATTCCTTGAGGACCTGCTCTATGATTTTTCCAGGGACTGAGGTGAGGCTGACTGGCTTGTAGTTCCCCGGATCCTCCTTCTTCCCTTTTTTAAAGATGGGCACAACATTAGCCTTTTTCCAGTCATCCGGGACCTCCCCCAATCGCCATGAGTTTTCAAAGATGATGGCCAATGGCTCCGCAATCACATCCACCAACTCCTTTAGCACCCTCGGATGCAGCGCATCCAGCCCCATGGATTTGTACTCATCCAGTTTTTTAAATAGTTCCTGAACCACTTCTTTCTCCATGGAGGGCTGGTCACCTCCTCCCCGTACTGTGCTGCCCAGTCCAGCAGTCTGGGAGCTGACCATGTTTGTGAAGACAGAGGCAAAAAAAGCATTGAGTACATTAGCTTTTTCCGCATCCTCTGTCACTAGGTTCCCTCCCTCATTCAGTAAGGGGCCCACACTTTCCTTGACTGTCTTCTTGTTGCTAACATACCTGAAGAAACACTTCCTGTTACTCTTCACATCTCTTGCTAGCCACAACTCCAAGTGCGATTTGGCCTTCCTGATTTCACTCTTGCATGCCTGAGCGATATTTTTATACCCCTCCCTGGTCATTTGTCCAATCTTCCACTTCTTGTAAGCTTCTTTTTTGTGTTTAAGGTCAGCAAGGATTTCACTGTTAAGCCAAGCTGGTCGCCTGCCATATTTACTATTTTTTCTACACATCGGGATGGTTTGTTCCTGCAACCGCAATAAGGATTCTTTAAAATACAGCCAGCTCTCCTGGACCCCTTTGCCCTTCATGTTATTCTCCCAGGGGATCCTGCCCATCTGTTCCCTGAGGGAGTCAAAGTCTGCTTTTCTGAAGTCCAGGGTCTGTATTCTGCTGCTCTCCTTTCTTCCTTGTGTCAGGATCCTGAACTCGACCATCTCATGGTCACTGCCTCCCAGGTTCCCATCCACTTTTGCTTCCCCTACTAATTCCTCCCTGTTTGTGAGCAGCAGGTCAAGAAAAGCTCTGCCCCCAGTTGGTTCCTCCAGCACTTGCACCAGGAAATTGTCCCCTACACTTTCCAAAAACTTCCTGGATTTTCTGTGCACCGCTGTATTGCTCTCCCAGCAGATATCAGGGTGATTAAAGTCTCCCATGAGAACCAGGGGCTGCGATCTAGCAACTTCTGTTAGTTGCTGAAAGAACGCCTCGTCCACCTCATCCCCCTGGTCTGGTGGTCTATAGCAGACTCCGACCACGACATCACCCTTGTTGCTCACACTTCTCAACTTTATCCAGAGACTCTCAGGTTTTTCTGCAGTTTCATACCGGAGCTCTGAGCATACTCCTCTCTTACATACAATGCAACTCCCCCACCTTTTCTGCCCTGCCTGTCCTTCCTGAACAGTTTATATCCATCCATGACAGTACTCCAGTCATGTGAGTTATCCCACAAAGTCTCTGTTATTCCAATCGCATCATAGTTCCCTGACTGTGCCAGGACATCCAGTTCTTCCTGCTTGTTTCCCAGGCTTCTTGCCTTTGTGTATAGGCACTTAAGATAACTCATTGATCGTTCCTCTTTCTCAGTATGAGACAGGAGTCCTCCCCTCTTGCACTCTCCTGCTCTTGCTTCCTCCCAGGATCCCATTTCCCCACTTACCTCAGGGCTTTGGTCTCCTTCCCCCAGTGAACCTAGTTTAAAGCCCTCCTCACTAGCTTAGCCAGCCTGCTTGTGAAGATACTCTTCCCTCTCTTCGTTAGGTGGAGCCCGTCTCTGCCTAGCATTCCTTCTTCTTGGAACACCATCCCATGGTCGAAGAATCCAAAGCCTTCTCTCCGACACCACCTGCGTAGCCATTCGTTAACTTCCACGATTCAAAGGTCTCTACCCAGGCCTTTTCCTTGCACAGGGAGGATGGACTAGAACACCACTTGCGCCTCGAACTCCTTTATCCTTCTTCCCAGAGCCACGTCGTCTGCAGTGATCCGCTCAAGGTCATTCTTGGCAGTATCATTGGTTCCCACATGGAGAAGCAGGAAGGGGTAGTGATCCGAGGGCTTGATGAGTCTCGGCAGTCTCTCCGTCACATCGTGTATCCTAGCTCCTGGCAAGCAGCAGACCTCTCGGTTTTCCCGCTCGGGGTGGCAGATAGATGACTCAGTCCCCCTGAGAAGTGAGTCCCCGACCACCACCACCCTCCTCCTCCTCTTGGGAGTGGTGGTCGTGGAACCCTCATCCCTAGGACAGTGCATCTTTTGCCTTCCAATCGGTGAAGTCTCCTTCTGCTCCCTTCCTTCAGATGTGTCATCTAGTCCACTCTCCACATTAGTACCTGTAGAGAGAACATGGAAACGATTGCTCACCTGTATCTCCATTGCTGGTACATGGACGCTCCTCTTTCTCCTTCTGGAGGTCACAAGCTGCCAAACTTCTTCACCATCCTTCTGTCCCTGCTGAGCTTGCTCTGAATCTTCAGAACATTGTGGCCGTAGAAGCATCTCCTGACGTCTGTCCAGGAAATCTTCATTTTCCCTTATGCAATGCAGAGTCGAAACTCGTTTCTCCAGCCCTTGAACTTTCTCTTCCAATATGGAGACCAGCTTCCACTTTGTACAGACAAAGTCGCTTCTGTCCTGTGGAAGAAAGACAAACATGGCACAACCTGTGCAGGTTACAACAGCTGATCGTTCACCTTCCATATCACCTTCCTCTTAAGAGCTTCCTCAACTGTTGCAGGAACTACTCAGAGAAACCCACAGATGAAAGCCTCAGTGCCCTCTCCCCAGGCGAACTCCCAGGCAAACTCCCTCTGTTAGCCTCTGCTGTTTGCCGCTCAGCTGGTTTGCTGCTGACTGCACTTATATACCAGTCAGGCACACTCAAGGCCCACCTGGAACAAAGCACTCCCAATTCACACTTTTCAAACAAACAAGCAAGCAATCAAGCACACGGTCAAACTGACAAACTGTCCCAGCAACAGACACTCAGATACTCACCAACACAGCCCCCCAATGCAGCACTTAGCGTACCTCCTCTCGGACAGCTCCTAGGCAAACTCCCTCTGTTAGCCTTTGCTGTTCGCCGCTCCCGTTTTGTTCAGGCTAGACAATAGGAACTGATCATTCTTGGCTATGAATGGTATTCCTTCAAAGGAGCTCACAATGCAATTAGGCAGCTTCAGTATTTTGGATACCAATAGAGGATTTATTACTAGAATTGGTCTGATAACTACTGAGCTGGGTGTGTGCAAACATGGGTTCATTAACATCTGGAGCAGAGATCCCCCATCATGCAATGCTTCCCTGGTTTTCTGGTCCCAGAGTTCCATGCGGTTCTTGCCTTGGAATCTCTGTTCTCCATTCTGTATGCTAATGGAGATGCCTTCCTGTTCCATCTTTGATGCAAATGAGGCTAGGGGAGTTGCCTTAATCCTGTCACCCTTGTCCGGAGAGGTTTAGGTGTGTCTCCCACTGCCTTTTCACTGCTTTTTGTAAGTCTTTCTTCTGATCGGTTTTGGTTCAAGCAGAGGCTAGCGGGGGGGGGGGAATCCTTCGTGAGTCAGACAGGCTGGATTCTGTACCCTGGTTCCCCAAGACAGGTAACAAGGCCCCCCATTGAGAGGGTGCTTGTGCTGAGCGAGTATCTTCATCACATCCTTACTCCGTGGTACCGGGTCTGATCTTCAATCCATTGCAGTCGCCGCATCAGTTGCTGGATCCAGCAAACCAGTAGAACCAGACCAATTGCTAATATAATTAGGAAACCAATTATCATCACAGTGGGGTGAAGCATAATATTCAAAAGACCTGTGGCACTGGGGCTCCACCCAAGCAAAGTCTCCCACCAGGAATGATGGCCTGTGTTTTTAACTGTAGCTGCTAGTCTAGAGATCTCTTGGTTGTAGTGTTGAATCTCGAATTTGCCATTCTCCCCCAAAGTTCAGAGCTTCTGCAGCTCAGTTTTGTAAGGAGGGATGAGTTAATAGTCCCTTAATGGCAGTGAGACCCATTCCCAGTGAAATGGGAGAAACCTCCAGGATAGGGTTTAAATGTTGTACAGTCCATATCACAGTAAACTTAATATCACAACTAACAATAGTGGTTACATTACAGAAACAGTGATTAATGTAAGGCACCATGGGTTGAATCCAATGTCCATTAATCAATATAATATTACATCGTGTTCTTACAAACACACATGCTTTACCAACATAGACAATAACAGACCCCTCTTCCTGGATAACACTGAAGGAACAGTGACACTTATTTCCAGGTTATGTTACCCGGGGATCTTTCAACCCAAAGCTCTCAGTAACTTTGGCTCTGTGCGAGGTGGTGTCAGGAAATAAATCAAGGGAGACATGGCCGTCCGACCAATAGATGGCTGGCACAAACAGGGCAACACATGAGTGCTTTCACTTAAAGCTAAACTTTACTTTGTCTCAAGCACTTACACACATCTGCAACAGGTTAGTAAAACACCCCCAAACCTCGTTAATTACCAAAGCTGAGTGTGCCTCTCAAGTGGCACAGCGGCAGCCTTCCAGTGGCCAAATCTTCCATCTTCTGGTGGGGACCACAATATGCGTCCAGAGAGCGAGTCCCTGAAGAGCCCTTCCTGAGGAGTCCCACTAACTCAAACTTTTCCCCCTAATTTATACATTAGTAATACAATGACATGTCACTTAAAGAAAACTTGTTAAACAAGCAGTTTCAAAGGTCAAGCAAGAGGTTTCCTTCTGGTCATCAATTAACCAGGTGTGGTTATTTCAGAGTTTGCACACCTTGAGGCCCTGACAGACACATTCCTGAGGGCACATACATGCATTTTAGAAGAACAGGAAGCTTGTCTAACAGTAATTTCAACAATATTCTTATCAGGAAGGACGCGGGGTCAAGCTGCCCTTTCTGTGGCACCCAAAATCCCCTCCCCTCCTGCTTTGGTTAAGCTAAGGCTGCTGCATGGTCAATTTACGGCCTGCTGACATGGCTGCTTTTAGCAATAAGCAATAGTGGTTTCAGGCACTTTATTAGTTTGCCAAAATCTCCCCATACAGTTGTGGGAAGAAGCATTCATCATGTTCCTCCAATGCTTGGTCTTCACAGATATAGTCTTCACAGATATAGCCCAAACCACCTTTTCTCCTACACCCTTTTACATTTACTGTGTTCCACACATTATCTTTCTGCCAGGCACAAGTGTTGGGATCTCAGGAGTACATTACTGAGTTATCATTAATTTGTAATCCCAGTGGGACTACTGAGTGGATTACTCTAATTTCTTTGCCTGCCATAGTTATCAGGAATAACTGCAAGCTTTGCTGGTGGTGATTGTACAAAGCATTAACTTGTCTCCACCAGGACTGGAGGACTAATTCTTTCTCCGTTACATGGTGCCGAATCAAGTTGATTGCCTCCATGGGAATTTGTCCTGCTATGGCTTGCCAAATCATTCCCATGATTACATTCTGGATGAGAGCCTGAGCTTCCTCACACACTGAGGTCAATGAGACATTATTCTGGAGGGACTGTACACCAGATATTATTAACTCTTCATCTTTTTCTATGAGTTTTTCCAACCCAGAAAATACCTTACTTATTAACTGTTGTTCCTCACTTAACTGTTTCAAAGATGCTGTTAAGGGGATTCCCATCTTTCCTATATATTTTCAGTGGCATATGATAGTTTATTAGCCAGAACTTCTATGTTTGCAGCACCAATTAAAGAGATTCCTGTTGCTACAGGTGCAATCCAATAACTTAATTCCCTTTTTACTTTATTTACATGGTTGGCCACTTGCAGGACAGTGGCGTAGCCAGGTTCTAACATCAGGGGGAGCGAACACATTAAAAAAAGACGCCACCCGACATATCAAATTACACCTCTATCTCGATATAACACGCCCGGATATAACACGAATTCGGATATAACACGGCAAAACAGTGCTCCGGGTGGGCGGGGCTGCGCATTCCGGTGGATCAAAGCAAGTTCGATATAGCGCGGTTTCACCTAAAACGCGGTAAGATTTTTTGGCTCCCGAGGACAGCATTATAATTATTTTGTACTTAAAATAAAAACACAAGAATGATATTGTTTTACAAGTATGTGTGTTATTTTGCATTTAAAATATAAAATAGTTTTACAGTATTGTATATAAAATCAAAACATAATAAAAACACGTGTTATTTACTTATTTTATATTTCAAAGATAAGATCAAAACAATATGATAATCTATGAAGCAACTACAACAGCCTCTTTCATCTAAGCTTCTTTCTAGCAAAGTTATCTATTACTTTATTATAATCTACTTCAGTAGCCAATTGTCTTTCAATGGAGAGCAAAGCTAACCCAGACAATCTATCTTCACCCATTGTAGAGCGCAGGTAGGACTTTATAAGTTTAAGTCGGCTAAAGGATCGTTCCGCAACTGCGCTATTTATTGGCAAGGTCAGAAAAATGTGGTACAATCTCGAAAGGTTAGGATAAATGGAACACATATAATTGACGATCATGAATTTCAGTACACCGTTGATGGTGAGTTTCTCGTCGACACTTGACTTTACCCTACCACTAGTGCTCATTATCTCTTTGTACATGTCTTTAAATGAAAGAAACTCTTCCACAATTGCGGTTTGACTGTCGATCACATCTGAGTACATGTCTTCCAAAAATTCTAATTTGTTCACATTATCTGCATTGTCAAAATACTTTGGATCTAAACCACTAAATTTGGCAGCCACATTTTTAAAATGCTCGAATCTTTTACTCATGCTATTTATAACAGAATCTAAGGACACTAGGTAGGATTCAACTATGAATTTCTCCCGGGCATCAAATATTCCTTCTTCATACTCTGCAATTTCCTCATGGAATCTTTTTCTCTTACGTATTCTGTGCTGCTTATATTCCGTAATAATATCACATTTTCGAGCCAACTTGGTTGCTTCATTCTCAATCTGTTTGAATTCAGATTCAAATTCACTTCGAATGTTTTTCATATCATTTTCAAAAATCTGAATCAAATGAGAAGCTGTTACAGCCTCACCTCAGTCCCTGGAAAAATTATGGAGCAGGTCCTCAAGGAATCAATTATGAAACATTTAGAGGAAAGGAAAGTGATCAGGAACAGTCAGCATGGATTCACGAAGGGGAAGTCGTGCCTGACTAACCTAATTGCCTTCTATGATGAGATAACTGGCTCTGTGGATGAGGGGAAAGCAGTGGATGTGTTATTTCTTGACTTTAGCAAAGCTTTTGATACTGTCTCCCACAGTATTCTTGCCACCAAGTTAAAGAAGTATGGGCTGGATGAATGGACTATAAGGTGGATAGAAAGCTGGCTAGATCGTCGGGCTCAACGGGTAGTGATCAATGGCTCCATGTCTAGTTGGCAGCCGGTTTCAAGTGGAGTGCCCCAAGGGTTGGTCCTGGGGCCGGTTTTGTTTAATATCTTTATTAATGATCTGGAGGATGGTGTGGACTGCACTCTCAGCAAGTTTGCAGATGACACTAAACTAGGAGGCGTGGTAGATACACTAGAGGGTAGGGATCGGATACAGAGGGACCTAGACAAATTAGAGGATTGGGCAGAAAAAAACCTGATGAGGTTCAACAAGGACAAGTGCAGAGTCCTGCACTTAGGACGGAAGAATCCCATGCACTGCTACAGACTAGGGACCGAATGGCTAGGTAGCAGTTCTGCTGAAAAGGACCTAGGGGTCACAGTGGACGAGAAGCTGGATATGAGTCAACAGTGTGCTCTTGTTGCCAAGAAGGCTAACGGCATTTTGGGCTGTATAAGTAGGGGCATTGCCAGCAGATCGAGGAACGTGATCGTTCCCCTTTATTCGACATTGGTGAGGCCTCATCTGGAATACTGTGTCCAGTTTTGGGCCCCACACTACAAGAAGGATGTGGAAAAATTGGAAAGAGTCCAGCGGAGGGCAACAAAAATGATTAGGGGTCTGGAGCATATGACTTATGAGGAGAGGCTGAGAGAACTGGGATTGTTTAGTCTCCAGAAGAGAAGAATGAGGGGGGATTTGATAGCAGCCTTCAACTACCTGAAGGGGGGTTCCAAAGAGGATGGAGCTCGGCTGTTCTCAGTGGTGGCAGATGACAGAACAAGGAGCAATGGTCTCAAGTTGCGGTGGGGGAAGTCCAGGTTGGATATCAGGAAAAACTATTTCACTAGGAGGGTGGTGAAACACTGGAATGCGTTACCTAGGGAGGTGGTGGAGTCTCCTTCCTTGGAGGTTTTTAAGGCCCGGCTTGACAAAGCCCTGGCTGGGATGATTTAGCTGGGAATTGGTCCTGCTTTGAGCAGGGGGTTGGACTAGATGACCTCTTGAGGTTCCTTCCAACTCTGATATTCTATGATTCTATGATTCTATGATTCTAAGATCTAGACTACTTTTCTGTAAATATGTGGATAAATGGAAAGCCTTCTCTAGCACTTTACTCCAGAATATAAGAAGAACTAAGAATTCGTAAGTATTGAGTGTTGCCAGAATACCCTTTGCTTCACTGAGCTGTTTAGGAGTACAGTTTATCTCACCATCCACAATTCTTTGCAGGGCAATTACTAGTGCTGGTAAATTTTGCAAGACTCCCTCTATTGCTGACTTTCTAGATGCCCATCTGGTATCACAAAGTTTCTTTAGAGTTAACGCGAAAGATTTAATAAGATTGCATTGTTCTTCTTTTAGTATTGAAAGACGAGGTAGACTGCCAGAAAAAAAGGTATACAGACTTTCTAGAGTTCCAAAAAACAACCGAGTTTGAATATTGGAAGTTAATTCATCAATCAGAATTAAATTAAAATTATGTGCACAGCAGTGCGTAAAGAGTGCATTTGGAGCAATTTCCCGTATCCTAGTTTGGAGTCCTGATATTTCACTCGACATGGTGCTTGATCCATCGTAAGACTGACCGTAACACATAGTTATTGACAGCCCCAAGTTTTTGATTGCTGAAAGAAGAATGTTGAAAAAAATCTTCAGCACTTGCTCCAGGTAATTTGCTGAATTGTATAAATCGTTCCACTGCATCACCGTTTACTGTTACATATCGTAAGGATAAAGAAAATTGATCAGTTCTGCTGTTATCAATAGTAGAGTCAACAATTATGGCAAAGTACTTAGCTACTTTGATTTCAGCTACTATCTTTGATAGAAGCTCGGCTGATAAGGACTGTATCAGATCCTTTTGTATGTCAGGACTGAGATATGTTGCATTTCGATCACTCAGTAATAAATGTTGTTCCAGTAATGTATCATTTTTAGCCAACAGCTTAATAAGTTCCAAAAAATTGCCTTCATTTGTACTTGGGGAACCTAAACCTCAATACTCACGATGACCGCGGAATGCCAATCCCTGAATTCCTAAAAAGAGAACTGCATCTGTAATATGTTGTAAAATCATCCTATTTTTTTCTATCGCTTTCCTTTCCGCCGTTAGAAGACCAACCAAGACTGTTCTATTGCTGAACAAATGGAATTTGGTAAGGAAAAGTTCTCTCTCTGCTTTTTTGTGACTTTCACTTTTTTCATGTTTTTCAATTTTGTGCGTACCTTTAGCAAATTTCTTGCAACCAGTTGTTGGATCGCTCGAAGCATCCAACCGATTTGCAAAAAGCCAACAAGCAAAACAAATCATAGTGTTTGCTCTTGGTGAGTAAACCAGCCAGCGCCGGTCGATTGTACGAACACTTTTCACTTGTTTTTGTTTGTACCAAGTTGCACTGAAATGATGTCCAGCTTCATCTTTTGGAAAATTGTCAAAATTATCTTTAAGTCCTGGCTGACAAGGGCCTAACTCAAGCAGAGCATGTACTAGATCAGGTGTTACAGGTGTGTCACAAAACAAGTGTGGATCTGTTGGGTATTCCCTATGTGTGTCAACGATAGCATGGAGTCTTACTGTGTCATTCTTGTCCTCTGCATGATAGTCTGCTGAAGTAATCAGGTCTTCTGAGGACTCCACTTCCACTACCTGTGCAGCCACAGCAGCCCGGATGCTGTAACCAGCTCCTAGGTTGAAGGTAGGTACTAGCAAGTCTTCAGAATGTTCCACCTCTGGTGAAAAAGACGTCATGGCGTCATGGGCGTGTCGAACGAAAAGTAGGCCTCCAACTTCACATATTTTGACGATTCTTTTACATAGGGTTACCATACGTCCGGTTTTCTCCGGACATGTCCGGCTTTTCGGCACTCAAACCCCCGTCCGGGGGGAATTGCCAAAAAGCCGAACATGTCCAGGAAAATGCCGGCCAGGCACTTCCCCTCCCACGGCGGCTCTGCTCCTCCCCTGACTCTTCGGCTCTGTTTAAGAGCCGAGCTGCCCGAGCGCTACCGGCTTCGGGCAGCCCCCTTGCCTCTGGACCCCAGCCGCCGGCCTGGCACTTCCCCTCCCGGGCTCTGGCGGTGCAGGGTCCGGAGGCATGGGGGCTGCCCGAAGCCGGTAGCGCTGGGGCAGCTCAGCTCTTAAACAGAGCCGAAGTGTCAGGGGAGGAGCAGAGCCTCCGGCCGCAGCGGCTCTGCTCCTCCCCGACTCTTCGGCTCTGTTTAAGAGCCAAGCGCTACGGGCTTTGGGCAGCCCCCATACCTCCGGACCATGTGTCGCCGGAGCCCGGGAGGGGAAGTGCCCGGCGGGGGGCGCAGGGTCCGGAGGCATGGGGGCTGCCCGAAGCCGGTAGCGCTTGGGCAGCCCAGCTCTTAAACAGAGCCGAAGAGTCAGGAGAAGAGCAGAGCCTCCGGCCGCGGCGGCTCTGCTCCTCCCCTGACTCTTCGGCTCTGTTTAAGAGCCGGACTGACCGAGCACTACCGGCTTTGGGCAGCCCCCATGCCTCCGGACCCTGCACCGCCGGAGCCCGGGAGGGGAAGTGCCCGGCTGGGGGCACAGGGTCCAGAGGCAAGGGGGCTGCCCGAAGCCCAAGCGCTACCAGCTTCACGGTTTGCCGGGCAGCCTCCAGACCCTGCGCCCCTGGCTGGGCGCTTCCCCTCCCGGGCTCCAGCTGCACTGGGGAAGCGCCAGCCGGGGGCGCAGGGTCTGGGGGCTGCCCGGCAAACCGTGAAGCCGGTAGCGCTCCGGCAGCCCTTTCCGCGTGGCTGGGAGTGGGAGGGAGGAGGGGGCGGAGTTAGGGCGGGGTTGGGGTGGGGAAGGGGCGGAGTTGGGGCGGGGCTGGGGGTGGGGAAATGGGCGGGGCCAGGACCCCGTGGAGGGTCCTCTTTTTTTATTTGTTAAGTATGGTAACCCTATGCATCTTCCTTCATCTTCTTTCTGTCCCACCTGGATAGTTTCTTCTTCTTAGTGCGCTTATCTATCCCTTATCAGAAACAAATAAAATAAATATGAACAATATACGATTGTTTTTAAAATGTGATTTATTTAAAAAAACTGTACACACGGCAGCCAGGTCAATTTCACAGCTCTATGAATTTGACGCCCGTCGAATTTGGTCAGCAAAATGTTAAATGATTTGTTGAAAAGGCGCCACTTTATTCAAAACTAGAGGAGAAGCGAAAACAATCCGCACACTAAGAAGTAATCAAACAGACTGAACTATTTGAAATTATCCAAATAGGGAGGAACTCGTTGAGAATGTGAAAGTAGAAGGCAGCCTGGGTGAAAGTGATCATGAAATCATAGAGTTTGCAATTCTAAGGAAGGGTAGAAGGGAGAACAGCAAAATAGAGACAATGGATTTCAGGAAGGCAGATTTTGGGAAGCTCAGAGAGCTGATAGGTAAGGTCCCATGGGAATCAAGACAGAAGGGAAAAACAACTGAGGAGAGTTGGCAGTTTTTCAAAGGGACACTATTAAGGGCCCAAAAGCAAGCTATTCCGCTGGTTAGGAAAGATAGAAAATGTGGCAAAAGACCACCTTGGCTTAACCACGAGATCTTGCACGATCTAAAAAATAAAAAGGAGTCATATAAAAAATGGAAATTAGGACAGATAACAAAGGATGAATATAGGCAAACAACACAGGAATGCAGGGGCAAGATTAGAAAGGCAAGGGCAGAAAATGAGCTCAAACTAGCTACGGGAATAAAAGGAAACAAGAAGACTTTTTATCAATACATTAGAAGCAAGAGGAAGACCAAAGACAGGGTAGGCCCACTGCTTAGTGAAGAGGGAGAAACAGTAACAGGAAACTTGGAAATGGCAGAGATGCTTAATGACTTCTTTGTTTCGGTCTTCACCGAGAAGTCTGAAGGAATGCCTAACATAGTGAATACTAATGGGAAGGGGGTAGGTTTAGCAGATAAAATAAAAAAAGAACAAGTTAAAAATCACTTAGAAAAGTTAGATGCCTGCAAGTCACCCGGGCCTGATGAAATGCATCCGAGAATACTCAAGGAGCTAATAGAGGAGGTATCTGAGCCTCTAGCTATTATCTTTGGAAAGTCATGGGAGACGGGAGAGATTCCAGAAGACTGGAAAAGGGCAAATATAGTGCCCATCTATAAAAAGGGAAATAAAAACAACCCAGGTAACTACAGACCAGTTAGTTTAACTTCTGTGCCAGGGAAGATAATGGAGCAAGTAATTAAGGAAATCATCTGCAAACACTTGGAAGGTGGTAAGGTGATAGGGAACAGCCAGCATGGATTTGTGAAGAACAAATCATGTCAAACCAATCTGATAGCTTTCTTTGATAGGATAACGAGCCTTGTGGATAAGGGTGAAGCGGTGGATGTGGTATACCTAGACTTTAGTAAGGCATTTGATACGGTCTCGCATGATATTCTTATCGATAAACTAGGCAAATACAAATTAGATGGGGCTACTATAAGGTGGGTGCATAACTGGCTGCATAACCGTACTCAGAGTGTTGTTATTAATGGTTCCCAATCCTGCTGGAAAGGCGTAACGAGTGGGGTACCGCAGGGGTCTGTTTTGGGACCGGCTCTGTTCAATATCTTCATCAACGACTTAGATATTGGCATAGAAAGTACGCTTATTAAGTTTGCGGATGATACCAAACTGGGAGGGATTGCAACTACTTAGGAGGACAGGGTCATAATTCAAAATGATCTGGACAAATTGGAGAAGTGGTCTGAGTTAAACAGGATGAAGTTTAACAAAGACAAATGCAAAGTGCTCCACTTAGGAAGGAAAAATCAATTTCACACATACAGAATGGGAAAAGACTGTCTAGGAAGGAGTACGGCAGAAAGGGATCTAGGGGTTATAATGGACCACAAGCTAAATATGAGTCAACAGTGTGATGCTGTTGCAAAAAAAGCAAACATGATTCTGGGATGCATTAACAGGTGTGTTGTGAACAAGACACGAGAAGTCATTCTTCCGCTCTACTCTGCTCTGGTTAGGCCTCAGCTGGAGTATTGTGTCCAGTTCTGGGCTCTGCATTTTAAAAAAGATGTGGAGAAATTGGAAAGGGTCCAAAGAAGAGCAACAAGAATGATTAAAGGTCTTGAGAACATGACCTATGAAGGAAGGCTGAAAGAACTGGGTTTGTTTAGTTTGGAAAAGAGAAGACTGAGAGGGGACATGATAGCAGTTTTCAGGTATCTAAAAGGGTGTCATAAGGAGGAGGGAGAGAACTTGTTCACCTTAGCCTCTAAGGATAGAACCAGAAACAATGGGTTTAAACTGCAGCAAGGGAGGTCTAGGTTGGACATTAGGAAAAAGTTCCTAACTGTCAGGGTGATTAAACACTGGAACAAATTGCCTAGGGAGGTTGTGGAATCTCCGTCTCTGGAGATATTTAAGAGTAGGTTAGATAAATGTCTATCAGGGATGGTCTAGACAGTATTTGGTCCTGCCATGCGGGCAGGGGACTGGACTCGATGACCTCTCGAGGTCCCTTCCAGTCCTATAATCTATGAATCTATGAATCTATGAATCCAAAGGGTTCAGCATTTGTTTATACTGCAGGAAACAATTCTTATGAGTACGCGTGCTTGTGTGGGTGCCTGGGTGAGTGAGTGTACACGTCAACCAATAAAAAAAGCGCCGACAAAAGGGCGCAGACAAAATGTTTAAAAAAATGTGGGCCTCTTGGCTCTTGCAAGGGATTCACATGTTACAAGACTCATTAATGCTGTAGTGGTAAGTGTTATAAGTGTACGGACAACGTTTCTACCACATTTGATTATTTGATGGAAGCTACTGCCCGATACCAGGGACTTTCCTCCCCCCATGCACTATACCCCCCACAACGCCAGATTTGCTGTGTCACAAGCCCAAGGCTGGGTCCAAGCGGGGGGGGGGCACCCCACCGCACTCCGCAAACCCCTCTGCCAGCTCGGGAGAGCCACCAGAGCTAAGCACTGCGAAGCTGGCCCAGCCCCTGCTGCCCCCACTCTCTGGCCCGTACACACACTGTAGCAAAGGGATCAGCTGAGACCAGCTGGGGTTTGTGTGGGGAGTGACACCACCAGGGGTCCGTCTCTCCAAAGCCCCAGCCTCAAATTGCAACCTCCTGGCAGGTAAGCGCTGTAAGAGGAAAGCCCCCAAAGCGGGGCAGGGAGCCTCTGAGGCGGGGGGGGGGGAAACTGGGAGCTTACCCCCCATGTGAAAAAAAGACCCCATATTGTCTGGAGCTACCAGATTTCCGCCTTTTTTTAATTAAAAGCTCCAAAGGAGAAGCAGATTGCTCGTGCCAGGCGAGCAGCAAACCCAGCAGTGGGCTGGGGTCTGGGGATGACCAGCCGCTGACTTGATCCTTTGGGCTCTGCCCCTATTCTCAGCTCAGCGCCCAGATCCGCTCCAAGCCCCCAAGCGCCCTGGCTTGCAAAGGCAGCAGTACCACCCTCCCCTTAATGCAATCCCAATGCTGCCTCCCCAAGGGACCTGAGCCCCAGGATCCCAATAAAAAGGGCTGGGGGGGGGGGGCTGGTTTGCTTTCTGAAAGGCAAATTCTGCTCAAAAAAAGCAAGTCCAACTGATGTGTCATTGAATGAAGGAGAAACCTGGAGCACTAGCTCCGCACTTGGGCACACCTGGAGTGTCAGTGATCAGGCTTGCTGGCCTGGGCCCCAGCCCCCATGCTCAGCTCACACTGCCTCGCACTCCTGAGGCTGGGGCCACCACCCAGACAGAGGCAGGGGCAGCGCAGCATCTCGCTGTGAGGGGGCCATTGCTCGCACGCACCCGGTGGGACAGCCCCTCTCATCTTTCCTGAGGGGGCTGCTCTGCAATCTGTGGCCCCTGGAAGCAGGCAGCACACAGGAGCAAGGGAGTGGCACAGTCCCCCGCATGAGAGAGACAATCGGACAGAGGTGGGCAGGGTCTGTTGGGGGTTCGCATGGTGGAGGCAGCGGAGACGGGGTGGAGGGCTGCACTGGGAGACTCTCCAATGCAGCACCTAGCCACGCTGGCTCTATGCATCATGAGGCCACTCGGGAAAAGGAGGCAGCAAGAGAGAGAGGCCGAGGAGGAGGTGCCCTTCCCCTCCCAGCTGGGTCTGTGAGTCCCTGATCTCACAGAGTCTCAGCGCTGCAGGCACCCAGCCCCCAGGTACGGGGCTGCAGTGCAAGCTAGAGGGGCTGATACAGAGAAGTCAGGACCAGTCAGAGCACTTCCCATGTCATCATGAAAACTCACTCCTGGAAAGATGGGTGAGGTAATATGGAGTGGGGGGGTAATATATATCAAGGTGGGTGAGGTAATATATTTTGTTGGACCAGCTTCTGTTGGTGAGAGAGACAAGCTTTTGAGCTTTCACAGAACTCTTCTTCAGGAAGAAGAAAGAACTCAGTGAAAGTTCCAAAGCTTGTTTCTCTCTCTCACCAACAAAAGTTGCTCCAATAAAAGATATTACCTCACCGACCTTGTGGCTCTAATTTCCTGGGAACAACAGGGCTATACCAACACAGCATACAAAAATGCAAGATTCACATGAACAGCACAGAGTGACCACCATCACACCAGGACACTATTTTCAGGATTCATCTTAGCATAATGTCATCATCACACCAAGGAAGTAGCTCTATCAGCACAATGAGATAAATATAGCCACATGTGCATGCTAAAAATTCACAGTACAGGCACACTGGGATCCACACAGCAGGATAGTAGTGTCAGTTTAGCTCTCAGCTTAGTCGGGATACACTCAGGGACTGAGTCCAAAGGTTCACCTAACCACAAGAGAACAGCAGGATCTACACTGGCACAATAGGAGGAGTTGCATGTCAGGGCACTAATTCCCAATCCCAGTGCAAGGCAATATGGGCTCCAGGCACCAGGTCTTTAGTACCAGAATTTGTGCTCCCAGGATGGAATTATACAAGTTACAGAAGGCAACTCCCAAGAATCAACAAGGCACTTGACCAAATGGCTGGGTGGATGTTAAACAACCATCACCAGCCATTGTGCTGCAAGTGAATGACAATTAGCAATTCAATGACCACCATCACCAGAGAATTACTCAACCCTGGGACTCAGCAATGCCCCCTGCCCCCAACATGATCACTAGCCCTTCCCTTAGGAGACAATTCAGGTTTCCCCCTCCTACCTCCCCCCCAACATGGTGCCTGGACTTGTGTTTGCCAGAGCACACGGACTAAACACATACAACAGGAGATAGTTCCAGCCTTCCCTTGGGAGACAATTCCATCCACACCCCCAAGGCAGAGATTGCACTGCTAGGAAGGTTTCCCCTGATAGCCTCAGTTCCCCTCTCCTACCCCACCACCCAACTCCTATCTCTTCCCCACTGCCTCTTCCCTTCCATCCCCCATGCCCTAAGAGGCAGTCACCCAGATGCCATGGGGGTGGGGGGGACTAAGCGCACTACTTGGACATGGCCACTGTCTCTGAGAGGCAGGCATCTCTGCCTGGGCAGGGAGGGCAAGCAGGGGGGGGGGGGGCACCACACCCTGCAGGAGACCAGGAGATGCCCCCCCGGCCACCGTGCCCGTCCTGGTCCAGCTGCCTGGCAGGGGCTGGTACTCTCAGTCTCTCTGTGCTGCAGGGGTGTAGGGGATGTTTTTGAAGATGCCTCTGGCTGAGCCCCCTGCCAGATGCAGAGAGCTGGGTGGCAGCTGGTGCCCCCCCCATGCAGATGGCCACCCTGCCAGCAGCCAGGTGCCGGCTCTCAGCACAGCCACCTGGGACGGGGTTTCAGTTCACACCCCTCCCCCCCCCCACAGCCACCCTCACCACAAGAGCTTAGGAGCTGCAGAGCCAGAGAAAGCACACCTGCCACAAGAAGCAGGTAGGAGAAGGAGGTGGGGTCGCTCAGCTCTGCCCCTGCTCCAGGAGCAGAGTTCCACTTGCTGATTGGCTGGTGGCCAAAAACCAGCTAAACAGCACTCCCCTGGCTACCCTACTGCCCCCGCCCTGGCTGAACAGCTGATGGCTCGCGGGCCCCCACGGGCCCCATAAACAGTTGACTGGTGGGTGGGTGGGTGTCCCTGCCCCCTATGGCTGGAGGGGCATGCCCCGACCGATTCCACAACCCCCTTCCTCCCCAAGGCCCTGTCCCCGCCTCGCCTCCTCCCAGGAGTGGCCAGCTTGCTGGAGCTCAGCTCTTCCCCCTCCCCTCCCTGCCTCTGATCAGCTGTCTCCCAGCAGGAGGGAGGCCCTCCCTCCTACTGGGAGACAGCTGATCGGCGGCAGGGAGGGACGGGGCGGGTACGCAACATGCTGGGGGAAGAGGTGGGAAAGGAGCTTGGCTGCTGCCGGCAAAACCTGCCTTGCTGCAGGAGCCCAGCGCGGCAGCGCCAAGCTTCAGAGTGGAGCGTGGGCCTGGCTGGCACCGTTGGCGCCATGGTAACCCCTAAGGCGCCACTTCTTGACAACATGCTTAGTGGGGTAGCGCTACTGCTGCAGGGGTGGCCGTCTTTACTGCACAGAAGTCTATTGTCATTCTGTAAGTGACACCATCCCCCTTAAGGATTGGCCATACTGGTGAATTGCAGATACTCTGCATAGGCATGAGCACCTCTTGTTCCAAGAGACAGTCTATAGTATTTTTAATGCCTTCCTCTGCTGCAGCTGGGAACTTATATTGCCTTTGAGGAGGGGGATTTTTCCCTTCAATCAAAACTTCAGCATCTATTTTTCCACACTCCGCCTTATTTTTAGTCCATATCCTGGGAATTTCTTGTACCCATGGATCACTAACAGAGGTTACAGTGGCTGTGGGTGCCTTTATAGCAGCACAACAATGCACAGAAGAGATCTCTGCAGACCCCCCCTTCTAACCTCCATAACACATTGTTAGCTAGATCCACAGTTAACTGAAATGTTCGGAGGAAAGGAACACCTAGCATTCCCTTCTCATTTCCCTCATGATCACAGCATTTTACTTGCCCCTGCAATCTGTCAATTTCCAAGGTCCTGCCAGACCAGATTTCTGGATTTCTTCCACATACCTGCTGAGCTGAACCTGTTTATGGGGGGGTCTCCCTCCGGAGATCCACTGAGGACTTAGAATGTTTACTGATGCTCCGGTCCACTAGCAATTGGGCTAATATCCCTGGGTTGCCCACTACAGCTCTCACAGTGGGTATCCCCCATACATCACACTGAAGTCTTGCGATCAGCTGGGGAGAACTGCGGGGAACCGGGCACACCTACTGATCGGCCGACTCCCTCGAAAGCCTCCACTTAGAAGAGGGGTCAGGGATCTGGTTTTGACAGGGAGTGAGTATGGGGGACGCACTACGTACTAGGGCAGTGGGCTGAGTGGGGGGACTCCCTGCATTAGCTCAGTTCTCTGCATGACCTGAGACAAAGCATTAATCAGAATGCTAATGGGCTGACAATCATATTTTCTCACATCCTCCCCTAACTTCACCAGCTCCATCCAAATCATGTTCCTAAGGGTCTCCTTAGGTCGGTGCTCCCCAGGGTTGTGGGAGATAGGGGATAATTGGGAGGGACTGGTAGAATGAGGACCATTATTCGCAAATGTGATAGCCTGTATGGGCTCTGAGGTAATTTTTTTGCTGATTTATCTTTTTAAGATGCCAGTCTCTCGCAGCAAATCCCCTGCCTGTTTGATTTTTGCCACTAATTCATTCCAGGTTGGGTGTTCTATATTCACCACTCCCATGGTCATTTTTGTCTGAGAATTTAGTCTGCATAAGTGCTCTGTACTTCTGTACTAATTCAGATCCCTGATAATGGAAAGTGATAATCCCATTCTCTTCTGTCTGGGGTAATGAATTAGAGAGAGCTGCCAGCATCTTATTTCAAATTAGTTAAGCTTTGGGGGCCTCTCCTGGTTTCTGCTCTTCCATTATATATAATTTCTTAAGGGAAGAAGCAGGCAGCAAGATTTTGAGAGCACTTATCATCCATCCCCGGAGTTCAGCAGCAGTTCGCTCCCAAGAATCTATGCCTATGTCCAGAGCATCTGCATCACAAGGAGAGGTTCATAACTGAGCCAATTGGGTTAAGTCCATGCCATCAGTAGAGGGGTACATTTACCAAATGTGAGCCAGCCATGTCACGTCAGTGTCATGGTTCAGTGGCCCCAGTCTCTCAGCAATAGCCTTGGCCTGACTAAGAGACCATCTTACTACATCCATGACCAGCTCCATTGTGGGAAGATCAGCTCCTGCAACTATGTTTTTAACCTCCCTTGTGGAAACAGGGGCAACATTATGCATGTGTGACCAATCAGGGTTGAATGGGTTTTTGGGGTCAGCGTCAGGGGGTATCCCTATTTTCCCAGAGGGCTCCAAATTGCAATCCTCTCTCAACCTTACAGCCACTACCAGCCTCTTACGGGCGCTAAGTTGGGCATGCAATTTACTAATCTCTGCCTCACACTTCTGATGGCCTGCTGCTGCCTTGGCTGCCTTATTCTCATCTGCCAGGAAGCGAGTTGCTGCTCTCACTTCTTCTAACAAAATTTTTGTGTGTGTTAACTCTTTCCTATACTGTTCTGCATCCCTGCTGGCCTTGTCTCTCTCCTCTTGCATATTTCTAAGTACAGTCACCATTTTAAGCTTTTCTGCTATAAATTCACACCCATCTGTCTCACATTTGTTCAAACGCTGTTGTAACTGCTTTTTCTCCAGCTCCAGTTTCTGCTTTCCCTTTACCATTTCAACCAGGTCCAGATGCATAAAATAATGTCCATGCAGCAGCTGCATCCATTGCACTACCCCGTGGCTTAATGGTTGTGCAATATTATTCAAAGCTCAGACTCGTTTCAATCAGGGGATTCTCACCCATGAAGCACCACCTTTCCCAGGAGCATTTTCCCCTTCTTCATTACCCATCTCTCTAACCTGTTGGTTTTCTCCTGTCTCAAGTGAGTAGCCAAGGGGTTTTTTTCAGCCATCTCTACTTCCCTTATCTCACTAATGATCTCTACCAAAAGTCCTTTCATGCAGTCACAGTATTGCTCTAAAACCTTCACTTTTAAGGCAGAACTCTTAACTCCCTATTGCATGGTCCTACAGTTATTCTAAGCACAATTCTTAACTTAAATGTTACAGGATGTTACCAAATATTCTATGAGAGAGAGACCTCGCTAAAGAACCTTTGTCTGAAAAAAGAAGAGATAGTTTGCACAGGTCTCTGCCTCAGTTTCCCCACTCTGCAGCAACTACTCATCAAGTACCACACGATTAGGGTCACGTGCTGCCCACATTCTCCACCAATTTGTTACCAGATTTGCCCATTACTTTGGGGTCTGCTCACTTATTAGGGATAGTCTTCTGGGGTGTGGGAAGTGGGGTTGGTAAGTCTATCAAGCAGAGGTCAGGGGTGTCTTTCGTGAGTCAGACAGGCTGGATACTGCACCCTGGTTCCCCAAGAACACAGAGCTGATAGGTAACAACACCCTGAAAAAGGGTATTGTGGACCTCACCTTAGCAAACATCTCAGTAATAGAACCCCACTGTGGAAAGTTTGTCAAACCATTATATAAGGGTTGGAGGAATTGGATAAATTTTCATAATATTGCCAGACTCCACAAGGACTGAATGAAAATGGATATTTTGGGAATAGTTGGTACTGGAGTTGGAGTGCTTAATAGCATAAATAATAAGGTGGTTGTGAATAAAATGAATGCAATGCATCAACACCTAAAGGATGTAGCAACGTTCCTGAGGGCATCCTTAGATCAGCTAAGTGCCATACAGGATGGGGTGGCACAGGTTTTAGATGAATGGGAGCAATTCCAAGAAGAGGATCACCTCTGCCTCCCACAGTCTGTTGGTGCCTTCCAGAGTAATGTTTCCTTGGCCCTGAGATGCATGCGGCGAACAGCAGAGGCTAACAGCAGGAGTTTGCCTGGGAGTTCGCGTGGGGAGAGCGCACTGAGGCTTTCATCTGCAGGTTTCTCCGAGTAGTTCCTGCAACAGTTGAGGAAGCTCCTAAGAGGACGGTGATATGGAAGGTGAGCGATCAGCTGTTGTAACCTGCACAGGTTGTGCCATGTTTGTCTTTCTTCCGCAGGACAGAAGTGACTTTGTCTGTACAAAGTGCAAGCTGGTCTTCATATTGGAGGAGAAGGTTCGAGGGCTGGAGAAACAAGTATCGACTCTGCGTTGCATAAGGGAAAATGAAGATTTCCTGGACAGACGTCAGGAGATGCTTCTACGGCCACAATGTTCTGAAGATTCAGAGCAGGCGCAGCAGGGACAGAAGGATTGTGAGGAGGTTTGGCAGCATGTGACCTCCAGAAGAAGAAAGAGGAGCGTCCATGCACCAGCAATGGAGATACAGGTGAGCAATCGTTTCCATGTTCTCTCTACAGGTGCTAATGCGGAGAGTGGACTAGATGGCCCATCTGAGGGAAGGGAGCAGAAGGAGACTCCACCGATTGGAAGGCAAAAGATGCACTGTCCTAGGGATGGGGGTTCCACGACCACCACTCCCAAGAGGAGGAGGAGGGTGGTGGTGGTCGGGGACTCCCTCCTCAGGGGGACTGAGTCATCTATCTGCCGCCCTGACCGGGAAAACCGAGAGGTCTGCTGCTTGCCAGGAGCTAGGATACACGATGTGACGGAGAGACTGCCGAGACTCATCAAGCCCTCGGATCGCTACCCCTTCCTGCTTCTCCACGTGGGCACCAATGATACTGCAAAGAATGACCTTGAGCGGATCACTGCAGACTACGTGGCTCTGGGAAGAAGGATAAAGGAGTTTGAGGCGCAAGTGGTGTTCTCGTCCATCCTCCCTGTGCAAGGAAAAGGCCGGGGTAGAGACCGTCGAATCGTGGAAGTCAACGAATGGCTACGCAGGTGGTGTCGGAGAGAAGGCTTTGGATTCTTCGACCATGGGATGGTGTTCCAAGAAGAAGGAGTGCTAGGCAGAGACGGGCTCCACCTAACAAAGAGAGGGAAGAGCATCTTTGCCAGCAGGCTGGCTAACCTAGTGAGGAGGGCTTTAAACTAGGTTCACCGGGGGAAGGAGACCAAAGCCCTGAGGTAAGTGGGGAAATGGGATCCTGGGAGGAAGCACAAGCAGGAGAGCGCAAGAGGGGAGGACTCCTGTCTCATGCTGAGAAAGAGGGACGATCATTGAGTTATCTTAAGTGCCTATACACAAATGCAAGAAGCCTGGGAAACAAGCAGGGAGAACTGGAAGTCCTGGCACAGTCAGGGAACTATGATGTGATTGGAATAACAGAGACTTGGTGGGATAACTCACATGACTGGAGTACTGTCATGGATGGATATAAACTGTTCAGGAAGGACAGGCAGGGCAGAAAAGGTGGGGGAGTTGCGTTGTATGTAAGAGAGGAGTATGACTGCTCAGAGCTCCGGTATGATACTGCAGAAAAACCTGAGAGTCTCTGGATAAAGTTGAGAAGTGGGAGCAACAAGGGTGATGTCGTGGTTGGAGTCTGCTATAGACCACCAGACCAGACGGATGAGGTGGACGAGGCTTTCTTCTGGCAACTAGCAGAAGTTGCTAGATCGCAGGCCCTGGTTCTCATGGGAGACTTTAATCACCCTGATATCTGCTGGGAGAGCAATACAGCGGTGCACAGGCAATCCAGGAAATTTTTGGAAAGCGTAGGGGACAATTTCCTGGTGCAAGTGCTGGAGGAACCAACTAGGGGCAAAGCTTTTCTTGACCTGCTGCTCACAAACAGGGAAGAACTAGTAGGGGAAGCAAAAGTGGATGGGAACCTGGGAGGCAGTGACCATGAGATGGTCGAGTTCAGGATCCTGACACAAGGAAGAAAGGAGAGCAGCAGAATATGGACCCTGGACTTCAGAAAAGCAGACTTTGACTCCCTCAGGGAACAGATGGGCAGGATCCCCTGGGAGAATAACATGAAGGGCAAAGGGGTCCAGGAGAGCTGGCTGTATTTTAAAGAATCCTTATTGAGGTTGCAGGAACAAACCATCCCGATGTGTAGAAAGAATAGTAAATATGGCAGGCGACCAGCTTGGCTAAACAGTGAAATCCTTGCTGATCTTAAACGCAAAAAAGAGGCTTATAAGAAGTGGAAGATTGGACAAATGACCAGGGAGGAGTATAAAAATATTGCTCAGGCGTGCAGGAGTGAAATCAGGAAGGCCAAATCACACTTGGAGTTGCAGTTAGCAAGAGATGTTAAGAGTAACAAGAAGGGTTTCTTCAGCTATGTTAGCAACAAGAAGAAAATCAAGGAAAGTGTGGGCCCCTTACTGAATGAGGGAGGCAACCTAGTGACCGAGGATATGGAAAAAGCTAATGTACTCAATGATTTTTTTGCCTCTGTCTTCACGCACAAGGTCAGCTCCCAGATTGCTGCACTGGGCAGTACAGCATGGGGAGAAGGTGACCAGCCCTCTGTGGAGAAAGAAGTGGTTCGGGACTATTTAGAAAAACTGGACGTGCACAAGTCCATGGGGCCGGATGCGCTGCATCCGAGGGTGCTAAAGGAGTTGGCGGGTGAGATTGCAGAGCCATTAGCCATTATTTTTGAAAACTCATGGCGATCGGGGGAGGTCCCAGATGACTGGAAAAAGGCTAATGTAGTGCCCATCTTTAAAAAAGGGAAGAAGGAGGATCCGGGGAACTACAGGCCAGTCAGCCTCACCTCAGTCCCTGGAAAAATTATGGAGCAGGTCCTCAAGGAATCAATTATGAAACATTTAGAGGAAAGGAAAGTGATCAGGAACAGTCAGCATGGATTCACGAAGGGGAAGTCGTGCCTGACTAACCTAATTGCCTTCTATGATGAGATAACTGGCTCTGTGGATGAGGGGAAAGCAGTGGATGTGTTATTTTTTGACTTTAGCAAAGCTTTTGATACTGTCTCCCACAGTATTCTTGCCACCAAGTTAAAGAAGTATGGGCTGGATGAATGGACTGTAAGGTGGATAGAAAGCTGGCTAGATCGTCGGGCTCAACGGGTAGTGATCAATGGCTCCATGTCTAGTTGGCAGCCGGTTTCAAGTGGAGTGCCCCAAGGGTCGATCCTGGGGCCGGTTTTGTTTAATATCTTTATTAATGATCTGGAGGATGGTGTGGACTGCACTCTCAGCAAGTTTGCAGATGACACTAAACTAGGAGGCGTGGTAGATACACTAGAGGGTAGGGATCGGATACAGAGGGACCTAGACAAATTAGAGGATTGGGCAGAAAAAAACCTGATGAGGTTCAACAAGGACAAGTGCAGAGTCCTGCACTTAGGACGGAAGAATCCCATGCACTGCTACAGACTAGGGACCGAATGGCTAGGTAGCAGTTCTGCTGAAAAGGACCTAGGGGTCACAGTGGACGAGAAGCTGGATATGAGTCAACAGTGTGCTCTTGTTGCCAAGAAGGCTAACGGCATTTTGGGCTGTATAAGTAGGGGCATTGCCAGCAGATCGAGGAACGTGATCGTTCCCCTTTATTCGACATTGGTGAGGCCTCATCTGGAATACTGTGTCCAGTTTTGGGCCCCACACTACAAGAAGGATGTGGAAAAATTGGAAAGAGTCCAGCGGAGGGCAACAAAAATGATTAGGGGTCTGGAGCACATGACTTATGAGGAGAGGCTGAGAGAACTGGGATTGTTTAGTCTCCAGAAGAGAAGAATGAGGGGGGATTTGATAGCAGCCTTCAACTACCTGAAGGGGGGTTCCAAAGAGGATGGAGCTCGGCTGTTCTCAGTGGTGGCAGATGACAGAACAAGGAGCAATGGTCTCAAGTTGCGGTGGGGGAGGTCCAGGTTGGATATCAGGAAAAACTATTTCACTAGGAGGGTGGTGAAACACTGGAATGCGTTACCTAGGGAGGTGGTGGAGTCTCCTTCCTTGGAGGTTTTTAAGGCCCGGCTTGACAAAGCCCTGGCTGGGATGATTTAGCTGGGAATTGGTCCTGCTTTGAGCAGGGGGTTGGACTAGATGACCTCTGGAGGTCCCTTCCAACTCTGATATTCTATGATTCTATGATTCTATGAAATGCAGATGTGGATTACTGATGTGGTAAAGAATGTGATTCAAGATGGTATGAGTGGGATACTCCCATTGGAAATTAGGAGCATTATTTGGAATAATTCCACCCAGACTGAGAGAGATTTGCAATCCTGGTGGAAAATGGTAAATTTTACTTATGATCAGGAATTTGGAGAAATTACTACATTTATTTTGTTAATGTCAGAAGCAGATATAAGGTGGGTTTTTCCTGTTGTGACTCTAGGCTTCAATATTAATCAAACAGTGATGGAATCCATTAATTATAAAACAAGAGCCATAAAAGAGGCCCAGGGATGAAAAACAGTAGAATTGGAAGCCTGTTTAGAGGAACTGGGGGTTGGATATGAATGTACCAAAAATGCTTTGCAGCCACAGTATGTATGTTTAGATGTAACAGAGGGAAAATGTCATTTTGCTATTAATCCATTTGCAAATGAATCTGTGGTTGTTTACGTGGGTAATAATTGTGTATGCCTTAGAAGTTGGTGCCCTGTGCTCATAATTAATTATGTGCACAATATAATTCATGATCCTCATGAAAAGAAGTGTTTTGTCAAATTGTTGTTATTAAGGGATGTGATTTTGAATTTCAAGTGTCTGAACTGAAATACAGCCAATTAAGAGTAAAATACACCTTATACTCTAATGTAATGCCTGTACCCATTGGAATGAATCTAGTTGTTGTAAAATGTTATTTGAACATCCCTATTTAAGGAATTATTTGCAAGTTGAGAGGCAGGAGGCACACGTGGTCATGGTTACCATCCATCATGCTACTAATGAGATTAAACAAGAGAGGGTTAAGAGGAGGTTACTCACCCTGTGCAGTAACTGACGTTCTTCGAGATGAGTGTCCCTGTGGGTGCTCCACTCTAGGTGTTGGTGCGTCCCTGCGCCTTCACTCGGAGATTTTTCGTAGCAGTACTCGTACTGGCCACGCATGCGCAGAGGCTGCCCCCCCCCCCGCAGTGAGTCTAGGATAATAGTGAACATGCGTGGCCAATCTCCTCAGTTCCTTCTCTACAACGGAGGCTACCCCAACTCCGAAGTAGAGGGGAGGAGGGTGGGTAGTGGAGCACCCATAGGGACACTCATCTCGAAGAACGTCAGTTACTGCTCAGGGTGAGTAACCTCCTCTTCTTCGAGAGAGATGTCCCGGTGGGTGCTCCACTCTAGGTGACTTAAAAGCCGTGTATCTTAAGGCGGTAGGGACTTCGGATCTGATAGGAACGCTGTTGATAGTACAGCCTTGCCCAAATGTATATCAGATAGAGGGCCTTGAGTAAGGGCATAGTGTTTAACAAATGTGTGCTCAGAGGACCAGGTAGCTGCTTTACAGATATCAGCCAGGGGAACTTTGCGTAAGAATGCTACAGAGGCAGCCATAGATCTAGTGGAGTGTGTTCTGATTCCCTCTGGAGGTGTAACTTTCTTCATCTGATAGCACAACCGGATGCACTGAGAAATCCAGTTCGAATGTCTCTGGGTAGAAATAGGTGTACCTCTGGAACGCTCCGCGATGGAAACAAAAAGTCTGGAAGAATTTCTAAAAGGTTTGGTTCTATCCAAATAGAAGGACAAGGCCCTGCGTACGTCTAGTGTATGCATTGAGGCTTCGAACGAGTTCACATGTGGCTTCGGGAAAAAGGTTGGTAAGTGAATCGGCTCATTAATGTGGAATGAGGAGTGTACCTTAGGAAGAAAATTGGGGTGTAACCTGAGGGTAACCTTGTCTTTGAAAAATATCGTATATGGTGGGTCTGCCATAAGAGCTGCTATTTCTCCTGCCCGCCTGGCGGAGGTAATTGCCACTAAAAATGCTGTTTTCATCGAAAGGTGTAAAAGGGAACATGTGGCTAGGGGTTCAAATGGTTGTTGGGTTAGGCAAGAGAGAACTAGATGAAGGTCCCACGGGGTGGTGGGTGGTTTTATGTCTGGGTATAGGGTTTGGAGTCCCTTGAGGAAGTGCTTGGTGATAGGATGAGCAAATACAGAAGTATCATCAATTTTGTCATGAAAAGTTGTAATAGCAGCTAAATGGACCCTGATGGAACTGGAAGAAAGGCCGGATTGCTTAAGGTCCAATAGGTAGTCAAGTATGAGCGGAAGAGGTGCTGACGTGGGACTAAGTTGTTTAGTTGAACACCAGAGTGTGAATCGTTTCCACTTACATAGATAGGTGGTGAGAGTAGATTGTGTTCTGCTATGCAGGAGCACTCTTTGAACTTGTTCAGAACAATCTAGTTCATTTTGGGAGAACCATGTAGGAACCATGCTTTGAGGTGGAGCATGGATAAGTTGGGGTGGAGAAAACGGCTGTGTTGTTGTGATAGGAGGTTCGGAATGAGAGGCAAGGGGATTGGTGGTCGAATGGACATTTTGGTGAGATACGGAAACCAGGGCTGTCTGGGCCATGATGGGGCAATTAGGATCACCTTGGCTCCATCTGTTCGTATTTTTATCAGGACCCTGTTCAGAACCGGTATCGGGGGAAACGCATACAGTAAGTTTTGGTGCCATGGGATCATGAATGCGTCTCCCAGGGAATGTTTAGCCCTGCTCTGGAGCAAAAATTGGGACATTTCTTGTTTTTTGCAGTTGCAAAGAGGTCTATTGCTGGGTAGCCCCAAATGAGGAATATGTTGTGAATGGTGTGCTCGTTTAATTCCCATTCGTGATCCCACGGGAAATGTCTGCTTAGTTCGTCCGCTGTGGTATTCATCACTCCAGGAAGATAGGCCGCTGATACCCGAATGTTGTTCGCAATGCACCAGTTCCAGAGTTTCATAGCCTCTGTGCACAGAGACTGGGATCGAGCTCCCCCTTGCCTGTTCACGTAGAACATGCATGCAATATTGTCTGTCATTATGCGTACGTGTTGGTTCTTGATCAGTGGTAGGAATTGACGGCACGCATTGCGAATGGCTCGAAGTTCTAGGACATTTATATGGAGAGAGGTCTCGGTTGAAGACCAAAGCCCCTGGGCTGTGTGGTGAGACATGTGTGCACCCCATCCTGTCAGAGATGCATCGGTCGTCAGTATGAGGGATGGAGCCTGCTGAAGAAAGGGGACTCCAGAGCAGAGTTTGGAGTGAATTGTCCACCACTGTAGAGATTCTTTGACTCGGGCAGGTATGGAGAGAGTCTTGTTTAGAGGGTGCACATTCGGTCTGTACACCGTGGCCAACCACGCTTGGAAGCACCTCATATATAGATGTTCATTTTGAACGACGGAGGTGCACGAGGCCATGTGACCTAGTATTTGTAGGCAGTCCCGGACAGTCACCTGGGGACTGTTGCGAATCCTTGTGGCTAGTTGACTTATAGAATTGAAGCAGGCTGGTGGGAGAGATGCCAACCCTGTCCGGGAGTCGAGGTATGCCCCTATGAACTCCAGATGTTGGGTGGGGTATAATGTGGATTTGTTTTTTTTTACTTGCAGGCCTAAAGATAGGAAACAATCGATGGTAAGCCGTATGGATCGGAGAGTTTCGTCGAACGTTGAAGCTTTGAGGAGGCAATCGTCTAGGTAAGGAAATATTACGACCCCTTGTTTTCTGAGGTAGGCTGTAACTACGGCTAGGATCTTGGAAAAAACACGGGGGGCCGTGGACAGTCTGAAAGGGAGAACCCTGTATTGGAAATGTGTGGAGCCGAGAGTAAAGCATAGGAATCGTCTGTGGGATGGGTGTATAGTCACATGAAAATAGGCATCCTGTAGGTCGAGGGCTGAAAACCAGTCGCCCTGCTCCAGCGCTGGGATTATAGTGGTGAGAGTGACCATCTTGAACTTTTGCTTTTTGACAAATTTGTTGAGCCGCCTGAGGTCGAGGATTGGTCGCCATCCCCCATTTTTCTTCTCTGTTAAGAAATAATGGGAGTAAAAACCCTTCCCTCTGTGTCGTTCTGGCACAGTTTCTACTGCTCCCAGTTGAAGGAGATGCTGCACTTCTTGGAAGAGTAGTCACTCGTGAGATGGGTCCCTGAAGAGGGACGGGGAGGGTGGGTGGGTGGGAGGGAGAGGAAGGGGATGGCGTATCCAATTGTAACTACCTCTGTGACCCATTTGTCGGATGTAATTTTCTGCCATTGATGAGAGAATGGTTGTAGGCAGTGTCCAAAGATAGGTGTGCCGGCTGAAGTGGGAACGCTGTTTTCTAAACCCTCGACCAATGCTTCAAATCTGCCTATTAGTTGGAGGGGGTTGCAGCGCCCCTGTAGAGTTAGGACGACGACGCAGGAATCTTGGTCTTTGGCGTTGTTGTTGCTGTTATTGTTCCTGTGGTCTATAGGAGTGTTGTGAAAATGTGGGGTAGTGTGGTCGGTGATAAGGTTGATATCTATATTGTCGTCTTCTGGTCGCAGGTGGCTGGAGGCCTAGGGACCGGAGGGTTGCTCTTGCATCCTTCATCGAATGCATGTTGTTTGTGGTGGAGGCAAAAAGTTTTTCCCCGTCGAAGGGAAGATCTTCAATGGTGCTCTGGACCTCTCGAGGGAAGAAGGAGGAAGAGAGCCATGAACCCCATCGCATGACCACTGCTGTGGCGGTCGACCTTGCTGCAGTGTTAGCTACATCGAGGGCCGCTTGGAGAGCGGTGCGTGATATGGTTTGTCCCTCGGAAACCAGAGCTGTGAATTGTTGTTTCTTCTGTTCTGGGATGTGATCAATAAAATCCATGAATTTATTATAGTTTTTGTGGTCATATTTTGCAAGGACTGCGGTATAATTAGCTATGAGAAATTGTAGCGTCGAGGATACATATACTTTACGGCCGAAGAGGTCCAGGCGTTTACTGTCCTTGTTGGCTGGGGTGGAGCGGGCGTACTGTTGTTTGGCCCTCTGGTTTGCTGCATCCACTACCAATGAGTTTGGCGCCGGATGGGTAAAAAGGAATTTAGAGCCCTTTGAAGGAATAAAGTACTTCCTGTCCGCTTGTTTACAGGTAGGTAGGCTAGTGGCTGGATTCTGCCAGATGGATTTAGCGGGTTCTAAAAGGGCTATGTTGATTGGTAATGCCACTCTAGAGGAAGAAGAGGGCTGCAAAATGTCTGTCAGTTCATGCCGTTGTTCAGTGACTTCCTCTAAGTTAATTTTCAAGTCACCTGCAGCTCTTTTAAAGAGGTCTTGGAATTTAGCATAGTCATCCGACGGGGTTGGAGGAAGGGGAAGTAAGGCTTCCTCAGGCGTTACGTCGGACTCTGCTGGAATAGGAGCAGGACTCAGTTGCTCCTGGGAGTGTGACGGTGCTGCCTGGTATCTTATGTCACTGGCAGGTCCGTCACGAGGCAGTACTAAACCGGTGTTGCGCCTGGTCGAAGTGCCGTGGCGCATGTGTTCTCAGGGGTACGATGCCCATGGTGCCCAACATTGCCAAGGTGGTGGGTAGGGCATAGGTGATGACATCCAAGGGTTCACTACCCATGGGGCAGGATACTGAGAACAGGCTGAGGTAGTTTTTTTGTAACCCCTGTTGATCTGGGTCTGGGAGTCTTGATAAGGAGAAAAAACTGCCTGTGGATCAGTTTCCTCCTCACTGGAGGAAGGTTGTTCTGATCCTGAGTCCAGCATTGGAGAAAAACAGGCATTTATCAGGGGAGACTGCAGAATAGATGAGACCAATAGATCTGCTGTCTGAGTAAATTGAAAAGGTGAGACTCCTGCGTGAGGTGAAAACTGTGGAGGAGGAGGTTGCCCTGAGGGAACATTCCTCTGAGCAGGGGTTTTTCCTTTGATCTCCCTGTCAGCCTGTGCCGCGGTTGCCAGTGCCGTGGTAGGTGCCGGGGGGGCAACATCAGCCCGCAGAGGGTCAGGCAAGGCTGGAAATGTCGGCACCGCGTCCGTCTCGGTGCCGAACGGTGCCATAAACAAGGCAGGCAACTGAAAGCCTGAAGCCTCGGCACCGGAGCTTCGCGCCGCCGCCGCAGCCTGAGGCGGCTTTCGTGCGGTGCCTGAGGAGCCCGGCTCTTCAAAAGTGCTGAGGCAAGGAAACACAGGCAGGGAAACTGTTGACCTGCCTGAGGCACTTTTGTGCCTCACCAACTTCTTTGTTGGAGAGGGCTGCCCCTTTTTTGTAGCTTTCTTCAGTTTTTTTGAAGCAGGGGGGCTGTGGCGGGCAGTAGAGCTGGAGTCAGCGCCTGGGTCTGAAACTGACCCGATAGACTTCTGCAGGAGGAGCAGTTTCAGTTTAAGCTCCCTGTCCTTTGGTGCCCTGGAACTGAGTTTGGTACAGTGGGCACATTTTTGGGGAATGTGTGTTTCCCCCAGGCATTTTATACAATGAGAGTGGCCATCAGAGAGCGGAATAGCATCCTTACACGTAGAGCAGCACTTAAAGCCTGTGGAGCCAGGCATGGTAGAAGCGGCTGCGGCTGAGAGAATTTTTTTTTTTAAAACAGATAAAAGAACTAATGAGCTACACTAACAAGAACTGACAACAAACTAACTACTATAACAGATAATTGTAACAAAGTGAGGGATTTCCTAACGAGTCTGCTGAGCTCCATCTCAGGCCGGGGACGGTAGAGAAGGAACTGAGGAGATTGGCCACGCATGCGCACTATTATCCTAGACTCACTGCGGGGGGGCAGCCTCTGCGCATGCGTGGCCAGTACGAGTACTGCTACGAAAAATCTCCGAGTGAAGGCGCAGGGTGCCTGAGACCAACTCCTAGACTGGAGCACCCACAGGGACATCTCTCGAAGAAGAACAGAGATTCAGAACACAATTGGTCGGAGACATTGTTGGGATGGGCCACCATGGCAACAGGGATTCTTAATCATAGAATCATAGAATCATAGAATATCAGGGTTGGAAGGGACCTCAAGAGGTCATCTAGTCCAACCCCCTGCTCAAAGCAGGACCAATTCCCAGCTAAATCATCCCAGCCAGGGCTTTGTCAAGCCGGGCCTTAAAAACCTCCAAGGAAGGAGACTCCACCACCTCCCTAGGTAACGCATTCCAGTGTTTCACCACCCTCCTAGTGAAATAGTTTTTCCTGATATCCAACCTGGACCTCCCCCACTGCAACTTGAGACCATTGCTCCTTGTTCTGTCATCTGCCACCACTGAAAACAGCCGAGCTGCATCCTCTTTGGAACCCCCCTTCAGGTAGTTGAAGGCTGCTATCAAATCCCCCCTCATTCTTCTCTTCTGGAGACTAAACAATCCCAGTTCCCTCAGCCTCTCCTCATAAGTCATGTGCTCCAGACCCCTAATCATTTTTGTTGCCCTCCGCTGGACTCTTTCCAATTTTTCCACATCCTTCTTGTAATTTGGGGCCCAAAACTGGACACAGTATTCCAGATGAGGCCTCACCAATGTCGAATAAAGGGGAAGGATCATGTTCCTCGATCTGCTGGCAATGCCCCTATTTATACAGCCCAAAATGCCGTTAGCCTTCTTGGCAACAAGAGCACACTGTTGACTCATATCCAGCTTCTCGTCCACTGTGACCCCTAGGTCCTTTTCTGCAGAACTGCTACCTAGCCATTCGGTCCGTAGTCTGTAGCAGTGAATGGGATTCTTCCGTCCTAAGTGCAGGACTCTGCACTTGTCCTTGTTGAACCTCATCAGGTTTTTTTCGGCCCAATCCTCTAATTTGTCTAGGTCCCTCTGTATCCGATCCCTACCCTCTAGTGTATCTACCATGCCTCCTAGTTTAGTGTCATCTGCAAACTTGCTGAGAGTGCAGTCCACACCATCCTCCAGATCATTAAAGATATTAAACAAAACCGGCCCCAGGACCGACCCTTGGGGCACTCCGCTTGAAACCGGCTGCCAACTAGACATGGAGCCATTGATCACTACCCGTTGAGCCCGACGATCTAGGCAGCTTTCTATCCACCTTACAGTCCATTCATCCAGCCCATACTTCTTTAACTTGGCGGCAAGAATACTGTGGGAGACCGTATCAAAAGCTTTGCTAAAGTCAAGGAATAACACATCCACTGCTTTCCCCTCATCCACAGAGCCAGTTATCTCCTCATAGGAGGCAATTAGGTTAGTCAGGCACGACTTCCCCTTCGTGAATCCATGCTGACTGTTCCTGATCACTTTCCTCTCCACTAAATGTTTCATAATTGATTCCTTGAGGACCTGCTCCATGATTTTTCCAGGGACTGAGGTGAGGCTGACTGGCCTGTAGTTCCCCGGATCCTCCTTCTTCCCTTTTTTAAAGATGGGCACTACATTAGCCTTTTTCGAGTCATCTGGGACCTCCCCCGATCGCCATGAGTTTTCAAAAATAATGGCTAATGGCTCTGCAATCTCACCCGCCAACTCCTTTAGCACCCTCGGATGCAGCGCATCCGGCCCCATGGACTTGTGCACGTCCAGTTTTTCTAAATAGTCCCGAACCACTTCTTTCTCCACAGAGGGCTGGCCACCTTCTCCCCATACTGTACTGCCCAGTGCAGCTATCTGGGAGCTGACCTTGTTCGTGAAGACAGAGGCAAAAAAATCATTGAGTACATTAGCTTTTTCCACATCCTCGGTCACTAGGTTGCCTCCCTCATTCAGTAAGGGGCCCACACTTTCCTTGATTTTCTTCTTGTTGCTAACATAGCTGAAGAAACCCTTCTTGTTACTCTTAACATCTCTTGCTAACTGCAACTCCAAGTGTGATTTGGCCTTCCTGATTTCACTCCTGCATGCCTGAGCAATATTTTTATACTCCTCCCTGGTCATTTGTCCAATCTTCCACTTCTTGTAAGCTTCTTTTTTGCGTTTAAGATCAGCAAGGTCAAGAAAATCAAAGAAACTGTTCGACAGAGAATCCATGCAACATCTGCAGTGACTGTGGGAAAAGCTTCGGGTGGAGATCAGACCTTGTTAGACACCAGAGAATCCACGTGGGTGAATGGTCCTACAAGTGCTGGGTCTGTGTGGACAGCTTCAGTCGAAGCTCACACCTTATTAGACATCAGAGAACTCTCACAGGTGAGAAACCACATAGCTGCCCTGAGTGCGCAAAAAGCTTCACTCGGAGCTCATGCCTTATAGAACATCAGAGAATCCACACAGGAGAGAAACCCTATAACTGCCCAATTGTGGGAAAAGCTTCAGTCAGCACTCACACCTCATTAAACATCAGAGGATCCACACCAGTGAGAAATTGCATATCTGCCCCAACTGCAGGAAAACCTTCAGTCAGAATTCCAACCTCATTGAATATCAGAGAATCCACAAAGGAGAGAAACCCTATAGCTGCCCTCACTGCGGTAAAAGCTTCAATCAGAGATCAAGTCTCATCACACATTACACAATCCTCACAGGAGAAAAGACCTATAACTGCCCTGACTGTGGGAAAACCTTCAGTCAGCACGCATACCTTATAGAACACCAGAGAATCCACACAGGAGAGAAACCCTATAACTGCCCCAATTGCGGGAAAAGCTTCCATCGGAGCGCAAATCTTCTATCACATCAGAGAACTCACAGTGGGGAGAGACCCTATGAATGCCCTGACTTTGGGAAAAGCTTCAGTCGGAAATCAATCCTTATTAAACATCACAGAGTTCATACAAGAGAGAAACCCTATAACTGCCCCATCTCTAGAAAAAGCTTCAGTCAGAGTTCCAACCTTCTATTACATCAGAGAACCCATGCAGACCAAATGCCCCTGGGAATGGGACTATGACCAAGAAGGAAGAGGAGGAGAGGAAGGAAAAAGACGGGGAGAGAGAAACTGAAAGGGCCACCAGAAGCTATAAGTGGGGAGGGAGGGAGGGTGAGGAGCAGAAAGAGGAAAAGCCAGTTCCTGCCTCTGCCTAGTCCCGCGCTGCTGAGGGAATGAGCTGTCCTTGGGGACAATGTAAGGGGAATCCCCAAAGAGGCTCCCTTGATTCTCATCTTTCATTACAGCTGGAGCACAGAATGACACCGACAGTTAGTGTTGGCTGCACAGCTTCAATTGCTTTTCAGTTGCTTATAAAATGTTACGTTACTAGATGGACCTCAGTTTTAATGCAGCCTGGCAGTTATGACGTTCATCTTGAAAGCAGTCCCCATCCTGATTGAATTTATTTTTGGAAGTTTGATGAAAAAACATGTCTCCTGTTTCTGAGATGGGGATGGAAAAAAGAAAAAGTACATTTTTACCATTTCAAAAAGTATAGTTTTTTTTATCAATTCTAGTGTCTTAAGAATTTGGACTAGCAATTTTACATTTGACAGAGAAGGAATTCCTATGTCAGACACACTTCTCTCTGTAGTTTAACAATGTGTTTTGACGTAAAGTTGGAGAGAGTGTAAAAAATAGCCACAAATACGATTCAGTGGCTGGAGAAAAATCCTTACAGTGAAAGACTTAAATCGTTCAATCTGTTCAATTTAAATATAGGGTTAGTTTAAAAAAGTAAATATGTTGAAAAACTGAGAGCTGACTTAATTAAACTGTATACATACCTTCCTTGAGAAAAAATAATGGGTGCTAAATGGCTGTTTAAACTAGTAGATAAAGGCCTAACATGAACCAAGAGTTAGAAGCTGAAACTAGACAAATTCCGACTGGAAATTAGGCATAAATTTTAATAGTGAAGTTGATTAACCACTGAAACAAATTGCCAAGGGAAGTGATGGATTCTCCATCTCTTGATGTCTTCATATCAACACCAAATTATTTTCTGAAAAATATGCTTTAGGGAAATACAGATCTATACAGGGGTAACTGGGTTAAATTTAATGGCTTGTGACATACAGATGATCTGACTAGGTCATGTAACGGTCCTTACTGGCCTTTGCATTAACGGTCATGTCCGTACAGTCTGTCTTTAGGCCTTGCAGAGGCTACCTTAAAATGCTCGTAGTTAGTCCATACCTTCCCCTGATTCCTCCAAGGGTTCTGATATGACCAGCAGCCTGTGTATTTCTATCTGAGAGGGTCTCCCCTGAGATCTCTGCGAACTGCTGGTCTTTTATCAGGATCTCCTCGGGAGCTGTAAGTTGGTCTCTACAACCAGTTCTGAACCCCTGTTGCATAATCCACATTTTATGGCACAGGAGGTGGAGCAGGGCTTAAATTCAGCCAGAGTTTTCCAGTAAATATTTTCAAACACGTGGTGCTGAAGCCCTGAGCCCGGCCCCTCCCGTGGGGTGGAAGCCCAGGGCTCCAGGAAATACTCTGTGAGAATTTAAGCCCTGTGGTGGAAGATCCCTTGGTGCATCTGTTGCTGGTCATGGGCTGGTGTCACCAAAGTCAGTGAGTTCCTGGATTATGCTTGGCAGAACTTGGTGGACCCCAGTATGCTTGCCCAGCATATGGGATTGCCCATCCCATGTGTCCCCCACTGTGTGCTCCAGGAGGTAAAGGCTACCCATGCCTCTGTGGCTTTTTTAGGGTGAGTCCTGTAGTAAGGTATTCCCCACCTGCCCATATGCCCTGGGTCTCAGGAGCTTACTGTCTGGCTCCTGCCCCATAAGCCCCCCTCAGCCCTCTCCTACCCCCCAGAACTTTGAATCTCCCATTTGAGCCAACTCAAAGAGATCTAAACAGTGAACTTCTAAGCCACATCACAAGAGCAGCTATACAAGCTCACACTAACCTCTACTCATTTCTTCCCCCTCGCGTCCTGCAACGATACAAAATAGCTGGACATTTTGCCACTTGGAGAGGGTCAGGAGCCCTGGTGGGTCAGCCTGAACTTCACCTTAGTTCCATGGCCCATCAGGAATATAAGTTGATTGGGCTTCTTCATGGAACTGGGAACACGGGCATATTGCTGATGCAACTTTCAGATTTCCCTGACACTTGTTCCTTCTGTGGTGAGAGGGACACCCTATCCAAAGCATATCTGGAGTGTGCCAGGTTGCAGCCCATTTTCTGCCTCCTTCGAAACCCCTTGTTGAGATTCTTGTTACACTTTTCCCTGCGCATTTTTATTTGCTCATTGCCCATCCATGGCCCCACAAAGTCTTGGGACCTCCTTGTCAGCCCCCTCCTCGCCGTGGTGGAGAAGACCATATCAAGCCAGGAGGAGGAAGCTGGACAAGGTGTATTTTGCAACGGTGACTTGGGGCCCAATTTGGTGACTTCTCTGTTCACATCTCTGGGCAGAGTTCCTCTGTGCAGCATCCACAAGCTCCCTGGACTGCTTAAGGGAGCATTGGACACTGTGTGGTGTTCTCGGCTTTCAAACCTATACCCCAAACCCGCTTCCTGTTGTTGTTTTTTTAATGTGTTCTTGTGATCGGCGTCGGCCCACCTACCCGCTAGGGGGCGGTGGGGAGCTACGAGGTCACTGGCCGGCCTGGGTCACGCCTCCGTCAGCGGGGAATTAGCGGCGGGGCGGCCGCCAGCCAGAGTCTGTAGCGCGCCCCTCAGGCAGGGGAGCGCCGGCAAAGGTCAGTAGCGCGCCCCTCAGGCAGGGGAGCGCCGGCTAAGGTCAGTAGCGCGCCCCTCAGGCAGGGGAGCGCCGGCAAAGGTCAGTAGCGCGCCCCTCAGGCAGGGGAGCGCCGGCAAAGGTCAGTAGCGCGCCCCTCAGGCAGGGGAGCGCCGGCAAAGGTCAGTAGCGCGCCCCTCAGGTAGGGGAGCGCCGGCTAAGGTCAGTAGCGCGCCCCTCAGGCAGGGGAGCGCCGGCTAAGGTCAGTAGCGCGCCCCTCAGGCAGGGGAGCGCCGGCTAAGGTCAGTAGCGCGCCCCTCAGGCAGGGGAGCGCCGGCAAAGGTCCCGGCGTGGCTCTGCCGGGTAGGGGAACGCAGGCCCACCCTACACCACTGCGCTCCAGCCCAGGGCCCTGACAGTGGCAGAACGAGGGTCCCACCACTGGGTCAGCAGGGTCGTCCCGCTACATAGACTCACCACTGTGCAGCTCTGTCCCTGGGCTACTTCCTACCTGATTGCTCGCCCGAATCCCTCTGGTCCCGTGAGTGCGTCGGGGTAGTCTGCTGCTGGCAGCTCTGGCTCCCCCTCAGGCTCAGGCTCCTCCAGCTCCTCTGGGTACTCGGCTGCTGGCAGCTCCCGCTCCCCCTCCGGTTCCTCCAGTTCCTCTGGGTACTCGGCAGCAGGCAATCCTGGCAGCCCCAGTCCGTCCTCCAGGTGAGCTTTCCACGGGTCCAGGGCCTCCCCTGGTGTGGCAGCAGGCTCTGAAGGGAGCAGCCCGTGGTCTGTGTCTGCCTCCCTCCCTGGTGCTGCCCTAACTGAGCTAAGGGCCCCGCCCTTTATACTTCCTGTTCCACCCCTCCCCTTCCGGGGGGTGGAGCGAGCTTGGGCTGGCCCCGCCCACTCAGGCTGAGGGAAAGGCACTTTACCCTCAGGTTCGGAGGGAAGCCACCCTGGCTCCCTACACACCCCACCCCTCAAATCCAGCTCCCGAACCTCGGAGCTGGCGTCCTCAGCCTCCCCCAGACGGGAGAAAAAGTCCGCGTTGGCGTTGTCCCGTCCCGCCCGATGGCGGATCGTGAAGGCGTAGGTTTGTAGTGTAAGATACCACCGCTGCAGGCAGGCATTCGCGTCCTTCATCTTGTTGAGCCACTTCAGGGGTGCATGGTCCGTAACCAGTATAAAGGGGGCCCCGAGGAGGTAGTAGCGGAGAGCATCAACCGCCCACTTAACAGCTAGGGCCTCCTTCTCCAGGACGGAGTAGTTCCGCTCCCGGGGGAACAGTTTCCGACTGATGTAAACAATAGGATGCTCCTCCCCGTCCACCTCCTGTGAGAGGACCGCCCCAAGCCCCACGCCGGAGGCATCGGTCTGGACAATGAAGTCCCGATCGAAGTCCGGGCTGAAGAGAACGGGCTCGCTAGACAGGCGGTCTTTGACAGTTTGAAAGGCCCTCTCGCAGTCGTCAGACCAGCACACTCTACGGGGGCTATCTTTGGTCAGGAGTTCTGTCAGAGGGGCCGTAATGGTTGCAAAGTGGGGTACGAACCGCCGGTAATAGCCGGCCAGGCCCAAGAATGGACGTACCTGCCTCTTCGTGGTTGGCGCCTGACATTCCTGGAGGTCTTGAACCTTCCCGATGAGGGGGCGTACCTGTCCCCGCCCCAGGGTGTACCCCAGATAAGTGGTTTCTTCGCGCCCGACTCGGCATTTCTTAGGATTGGCTGTGAGGCCGGCGGCGCGGAGGTCCCGGAGGACAGCCGCCACTTGGTTGAGATGTTCCTCCCAGTTGCTGCCATAGATGACCACATCATCCAGGTAGGCGGCGGCGTACTTGGTGTGAGGTTGCAAAACCCGATCCATCAAGCGCTGGAAGGTTGCTGGGGCCCCATGGAGGCCGAAAGGCATCCGAGTAAACTGGTACAAGCCTGACGGGGTGGCGAACGCAGTCTTCTCCTTGGATTGGGGTTCCAAGGGGATCTGCCAGTACCCCTTGGTGAGATCTAAGGTGGTTATGTAGCAGGCTTCTCCAAGCCGGTCAAGGAGCTCATCGACGCGGGGCATTGGATACGCATCAAACTTTGAAATGGCATTGACTCTCCGAAAGTCAATACAAAACCGCCGGCTCCCATCTGGCTTCGGAACCAGGACGACAGGGCTCCGCCATTCGCACTGGGAATGCTCGATAACACCCAATCCCAACATGGCCTGGACTTCCTCCTCCACAGCCTCTCGCATTCGCCTAGGCAATGGCCGGGTCGTCTCTCGGACCACCACCCCGGGGTCGGTCTGGATTGTATGGTAGGCAAGCGTAGTCTGTCTGGGCTTCGTGGTGAAGGTCCTGGGGAATGCCTTCACTAGGCAGAGGGCCTGTTCCCGCTGCTCAGCCGTGAGCGTCTCGGCTAGCTGGGGTTCCCCATTATCAGACTCTTCGGGGGGTTGTGGCCCAAGGTCTGGTTCAGGTGGGTATGGGGCAATTAGTAGTCCTTCCCGTTCCCGCCAGGGTTTTAAAAGATTCACGTGATAGATCTGCTTTCCCTTCCGGTGATCAGGCTGCCGGATTTCATAATTGACAGGCCCCACTTGGCGAAGGACTTCATACGGGCCCTGCCAGCAGGCAAAAAGCTTTGATTCCTCCGAGGGGAGCAGGAGGAGAACTCGGTCCCCGGGGGCAAATAATCGGACCTGGGTGCCCCGATTATATTGCTGCTCCTGGCCCCTTTGGGCCGTGTTTAAGTTTTCCCTCGCGAGTTCACCCGCCCGGGCCAACCGTTCCTGCAGCTGCAGGACGTATTGTAAAAGGCCCTGCGTTGAGGATGGTGTATGTTCCCAAGTTTCTCTCAGGAGATCCAACACTCCGCGGGGCCGTCGCCCATAGAGGAGCTCAAATGGAGAGAACTTCGTGGAAGCCTGTGGAACTTCCCGAACCGCCAGTAGTAAAGGGGGAAGTAGTTGATCCCACTGACGGAGGTCCTGGGTGGGGAAGCGTCGCAACATTCCTTTCAGGGTTCGATTAAAACGTTCGACTAACCCATCCGTCTGGGGATGGTAAACTGAGGCCTGCAGCTTCTTAATCCCCAGCAGGGCACATACCTGACGGAACAACTTAGATGTGAAGTTGGTCCCTTGGTCAGTAAGTAACTCTCGAGGGAGGCCTACCCTGGCGAAGATCTTCACGAGCCTCTGCCGCAATAGTGCGGGCAGTGATACTCCTTAAGGGGACAGCCTCAGGGAAGCGGGTGGCGTAGTCCATCAAGACAAGGATGTATTGGTAGCCCGCCTGACTTTTCGGGAAGGGTCCGACCAGGTCCATCGCTACTCGTTCAAATGGAACGCCCACGGTTGGTAATGGAACTAGGGGGGCCTTCTGGATCCCGGCCGGGGCGGCGCGTTGGCAGTCCGGGCATGACCCACAGTAATCCTTCACTTCGCGGTGGATGCCGGGCCAGAAGAACTTGGCCAGGACCCTAGCTGCGGTTTTCTCCGGTCCTAAATGGCCTGCGGCTGGGATGTCATGGGCTAGCTTTAGGACCGCCCGTCGATGAATGCGGGGAACCACGAGTTGGGTCCGGACCTCTTGAGTTTGAGGGTCCCGCTCCACACGGTAGAGACGAAGTTGGTCAAGCTCAAATCTAGGCCATTGGGTAGCCCGCTGGGCCTCCACGACCTTCCCCTCTACCCGTGCCAGCTGTTCATAGGCAAACCGGAGCGTAGGGTCCTCCCTTTGGTCTCGGCTAAAGTCCCGAATGTCCACCGGGGGGTCCCCTGTCTCCTGGCCGTCCTGCCTGGGTGAAAGGGATGGGTCACCGTCGGGGTCGGGGCTCCGCCTGGGGCCTGGGTCCGTCGCAGAGGAGGCTCCCTCGAATGCCTCTTCCGGAGATAGGGACCGGAGCAGCTCGACGAATTCTGACCAGTCCCAGCCCAGGATGATTGGGTAGGCAAGGGACGGGGCCACCGCCACATTCATTACCTGAGTCGCCCCGTCTACCGTGAGAGGGACCTGCACGGTGGGGTACGGTTTCACATCCCCATGTATGCACTGTATCCGTACATCCCCGATGATCTGCTCGGTGTCCGGGAGGAGGGACTGGCGGACAAGAGTCTGCCCACAGCCCGAATCAATTAGACCCACCACAGGTGTCCCGGCGATGCTCATGGGGGCTGTCAATTTGGCCGCGGATGGTGTGCGGTCCCGGCTCTCCCCGGTGTACACCTGGCCAAAATCGCATTCCATCGCCGTACAGTCTCGTTGCAGGTGGCCGTACTCACCACACCGAAAGCAAGGTCCTACCTCTGTGTGCCCCGGCCGTGCCGGGTCACCCGGGTGGCCGCGGGGTTGGCCGGGGCCCGATGGATGGGCCAAACGTCCAGACGGTGCGGGTTGTGGGGCCTCGGGCCGTCGGGGAAAAGTAGTGCCGCCGCCGTTTGGTCGTCGGGCTCGAGCGGGCACATTGACTTTGGGGGTGGACCCCCTTTCCGGCTTCTGAGCGCCGGGTCCAGAGCTTGGGGGTCGGGCTGTCGGTCCTATTGGGGCCTCGGCCTCTAGAAAGTTCTCCATAAGTGTGACTGCTGCACTTAGAGTTTGAGGTCGGTGCCGCAACACCCACGCCCTCCCTGGAGTCGGAAGGATGTGCACGAATTGCTCGAGGATGATCTGTTCTGTCACCTCAGCCACAGTTCGATGCTCGGGTTGTAGCCATCGGCATGCTGCATCCTTTAATTCCTGTGCCACGGCTCGGGGCCGGGCCCCCGGGGGGTACAGCTTTCCCCGAAACCGTCGCCAAAAAGTCTCCGGGGTGATGTCGAAGGCATCCAGGATAGCCGCTTTTACTCTGGCGTAAACACGGGCTTCATCGTCTGGTAGCCCCCGGTAAGCCTTCTGGGCCGGCCCCGTTAGATAGGGGGCAAGCAGGGTTGCCCATTGGTCCGGCGCCCAACCAGCTACTGCAGCAACCCGCTCGAAGGTCACGAGATAAGCCTCTGGGTCATCCTCAGGCCCCATCTTGGCCAGACGGATTGGTGGAGCAGGAGGGTTGGGGGTGGTCAACCTGCCCGGCTGGGCTCCACCGGGGCTCGGCCACAGGGTGGCAAGTTGCTGGAAACATTGAGTCTGTTGTTCGCGGTGCTGGGCCCCCAAGGTTTGAAGCAACTGCTGCTGGTGGGTACCCAGCTGCTGTATGAGTTGTTGCTGCTGCTGCTGCTGGGTCTCGGCCAGCACCTTGATAAGCCTTTCCATCTCCATCTTCTGTTTAGGGGCTGTCGCTGCCTCCTTGCTCTAATCCCTTCCGGCAGGGATTGGGGGCGCTGCCCGCATTCTCCACCACTTGTGATCGGCGTCGGCCCACCTACCCGCTAGGGGGCGGCGGGGAGCTACGAGGTCACTGGCCGGCCTGGGTCACGCCTCCGTCAGCGGGGAATTAGCGGCGGGGCGGCCGCCAGCCAGAGTCTGTAGCGCGCACCTCAGGCAGGGGAGCGCCGGCAAAGGTCAGTAGCGCGCCCCTCAGGCAGGGGAGCGCCGGCTAAGGTCAGTAGCGCGCCCCTCAGGCAGGGGAGCGCCGGCAAAGGTCAGTAGCGCGCCCCTCAGGCAGGGGAGCGCCGGCAAAGGTCAGTAGCGCGCCCCTCAGGCAGGGGAGCGCCGGCAAAGGTCAGTAGCGCGCCCCTCAGGCAGGGGAGCGCCGGCAAAGGTCAGTAGCGCGCCCCTCAGGCAGGGGAGCGCCGGCTAAGGTCAGTAGCGCGCCCCTCAGGCAGGGGAGCGCCGGCTAAGGTCATTAGCGCGCCCCTCAGGCAGGGGAGCGCCGGCAAAGGTCCCGGCATGGCTCTGCCGGGTAGGGGAACGCAGGCCCACCCTACACCACTGCGCTCCAGCCCAGGGCCCTGACAGTGGCAGAACGAGGGTCCCACCACTGGGTCAGCGGGGTCGTCCTGCTACATAGACTCACCACTGTGCAGCTCTGTCCCTGGGCTACTTCCTACCCGATTGCTCGCCCGAATCCCTCTGGTCCCGTGAGTGCGTCGGGGTAGTCTGCTGCTGGCAGCTCTGGCTCCCCCTCAGGCTCAGGCTCCTCCAGCTCCTCTGGGTACTCAGCTGCTGGCAGCTCCCGCTCCCCCTCCGGTTCCTCCAGTTCCTCTGGGTACTCGGCAGCAGGCAATCCTGGCAGCCCCAGTCCGTCCCCCAGGTGAGCTTTCCACGGGTCCAGGGCCTCCCCTGGTGTGGCAGCAGGCTCTGAAGGGAGCAGCCCGCGGTCTGTGTCTGCCTCCCTCCCTGGTGCTGCCCTAACTGAGCTAAGGGCCCTGCCCTTTATACTTCCTGTTCCACCCCTCCCCTTCCGGGGGGTGGAGCGAGCTTGGGCTGGCCCCGCCCACTCAGGCTGAGGGAAAGGCACTTTACCCTCAGGTTCGGAGGGAAGCCACCCTGGCTCCCTACAGTTCCCCCCAGAATTAGTTGATCCCCTTGGTTCTTTTTTGGCCCTTCCTCTCTGCGGGGTGTGTGTGTGTGTTGTGTTTGGTTTAATAGATGGATCCATCATGAACGTGGGGGTCAAATATGCCTCTCCCCACCCTTGTCATACAGGGACTGGGCTATAAATCATAAAAGATCCCATGGTGCATTGCTCTGGGGTGAGGGTTCACCCACTCTGCCTAGGTAATCAAACATGCATATGCTAGTAAGGATCTTCACACCAGTAGAGTGACATCGGTGGCATCACACCAGGCATGTAGTGAAGTTCCCAGATCTGGCTCAGTCTGCAAATACAGGAATCTTTGGGGTAGCCCCATGTGTGGTGCCAAATAGAGTCAGTGTTTGCACCTTTGTACATCATTGGAGAGTTTGAGAGCTTGATGTGCTGGTGAGTGTTTTGTCATCCAGGAGACATGGCCAAAGAGCATGTAATGCTGCTTTTGAATAGAATGAGCAATCTTTGCAAGTCTGACATTTCATACAAAGTCAAACCACTTTATGCTCAGGATTTGGGGCTGACAGTGCATTCAGAATGTCTCTGTCAGCTGCAAATGTACCCGCAAGAGGATCCAGGTCTCTGACTCAAAGAGCCATACACTGGCTATATTTATTAGAAAGAGACATCCATTTTTGATTTAAATACACCTAGTGATGGAGAATCCACCACATCCCTGGGTAAGTTACTTCAATGGTTAACTCACCTCATTGTTAAAGATTTGCACCTTATCACCAGCTTGAATTTATCCAGCTTCAGCTTCTAGCAATGGGATCTCATTCTGACTTTGTTTACTAGATGAAGGTGCCTTGTGCTGTCAGAAATCTTCTTTCCATATAGGTACTTCAGTCTGGCTGGCAACCTGCGTGCTTTGCAGCTCTTTTATCCTTATTATAAGCTAGCCTCTCCACTCCCCTGAGCATCCTACCAGCCCTTCTCTGTACCTGTTCCTCTTTGCTTCAGCCAGGTGCTCTCACATCAGGGCATGGGAGGATAGGCTGGGTCACTCAAAATAACGATGGGCACAGATGCCTTTGAGATGTGATTGCTGAAGCTACTAGTATCCATTAATATTATTAATGCTAATAACATTGTTAATGATGATTTATTGTTAAAAGAACAGAGCAAACTGACATCCATCTGCACAATGCTAACCAAGGTAAATGATAGAGCGCTAAGAACAATAAGGCCTGGTCTACACTACGGGTTTAGGTCGACTTTAGCAGCGTTAAACCGAATTAAGCCTGGACACATCCACACAACGAAGCCCTTTCTTTCGACTTAAAGGGTCCTTTAAACCGGTTTCTTTACACCACCTCTGACGAGGGGATTAGCGATAAAACCGGTCTTTGCGGGTCGGAATTGGGGTAGTGTGGACGGAATTCGACATTATTGGCCTCCGGGAGCTATCCCACAGTGCTTCATTGTGACCGCTCTGGACAGCACTCTCAACTCAGATGCACTGACCAGGTAGACAGGAAAAGACCCGCGAAGGTTTGAATTTCATTTCCTGTTTGCCCAGCGTGGAGAGCACAGGTGACCCCGCAGAGCTCATCAGCACAGGTCCCAGGATCGCAAAAGAGCTCCAGCATGGACCGAACGGGAGGTACGAGATCTGCTCGCCATATGGGGAGATGAATCAGTGCTAGCTGAACTCCGTAGCAGTAAAAGAAATGGAAAAGTATTAGAAAAGATCTCCAAGGCCATGAAGGACCGAGGCCATAACAGGGACACACAGCAGTGCCGCGTGAAAATTAAGGAGCTACGGCAAGCTTACCACAAAGCCAGAGAAGCAAACGGAAGGTCCGGGGCAGAGCCGCAAACTTGCCGCTACTACGCGGGGCTGCATGCGATCCTAGGGGGTGCAGCCACCACTACCCCAACCGTGTGCTATGACTCTCTCACTGGAGAAACACACAGGGAAGACGGTTCAGGGAACGAGGAAGATGACGATGGAGGTACTGTAGGTAGCTCACAGCAGCAAGGAAGCAGAGAAACCGGTTTCCCCAACAGCCAGGATATGTTTGTGACCCTGGACCTGGAACCAGTAACCCCCGAACTCACCCAAGACCCTCAGGGCACACAGGAGACCTCTGGTGAGTGTAACTTTGTAACTATTTGTAAACATTACAAAAAAAAAGCAAGCGTGTTTAATGATTACTTTGCCCTGGCAATCGCGGCCAGTACATCTACTGGAAAAGTCTGTTAACGTGTATGGGGATGGAGCGTAAATCCTCCAGGGACATCTCCAGAAAGCTCTCCTGGTTGAAAAGGGGTGATTTTATTAAGGGGACATTCAGAGGCGCCCGTTCCCGCTCTTCTGACCAGAAATGTTCCCCGCTGTTAACCACGCGGTGGGGGGAGGGGTGAAGTGATCATCCCAGAGAATCGTGTGTGTGTGTGTGGGGGGGGGGGGGGGTGGTTTACTTGTGTTTGTGCCGCATGTTAACCGGGAAACCGCAGCCCCCTCCTTTTACATTGAAACCCCATTTTAAATGGACAACCCAATTCATCCTTGATATGGGAAATGCGCTGCTGTTTGCAACCTTTCCCGCATGTTAAGAAGGTTAAAAAAGCCAAAACACTGTGGCCTACCATGGCTGCCTGCAAGCCAAAATATGCGACCTTGTAATGAAAGAGTGTACCCATTGTTCCCTAAAATGTGTCTTTTTTAACCACCTCTCCCTTCTCCTCCGCCAGCTGGAAATGTTTCTCCTTCGCAGAGGCTCGTGAACATTAGAAAGAGAAAACGTAGGACGAGGGACGAGATGTTCACGGAGCTGCAGATGTCCGCCCAGGCTGATAGAGCACAGCAGAATGCGTGGAGGCAGTCAATGTCGGAGATGAGAAAAGCCCAATATGAACGAGAGGAGAGGTGGCGGGCTGAATCGCGGGATGAACAGAGCAAGTGGCGGGCTGAAGACGATAGGTGGCGTCAGCTTGCAGACAGACGGCAAGAGGCAATGCTCCGTCTGCTGGAGCATCAAACTGATATGCTCGAGCGTATGGTTGAGTTGCAGGAAAGGCAGCAGGAGCAGAGACCGCCTGTACAGCCCCTGTGTAACCAACAGCCCTCCTCCCCAAGTTCCATAGCCTCCTCACCAAGACGCCCAAGAACACGGTGGGGGGCCTCCGTCCACCCAGTCACTCCACCCCAGATGATCGCCCAAGCATCAGAAGGCTGGCCTTCAATAAGACTTAAAGTTTTAAAATGCAGTGTGTCCTTTTCCATCCCTCCTCCCCCACCCATCCCAGGCTACCTTGGCAATTATCCCCCTACCTCTGTAAGGAACTAATAAAGAATGCATGAATGTGAAAAAACAATGACTTTATTGCCTCTGCAAGCGGGAGGGGAGGGTGGGGTGGGGTGGTTGGTTTACAGGGAAGTAGAGTGAACCGGGTCGGGGGGGGGGGTTGGAGGGCTCATCAAGGAGAAACAAACAGAAGTTTCACACAGTAGCCTGGCCAGTCACAAAACTCGTTTTCAAAGCTTCTCTGATGCGCACCGCGCCCTGCTGTGCTCCTCTAACTGCCCTGGTGTCTGGCTGCGCGTAATCAGCGGCCAGGCGAGTTGCCTCAACCTCCCACCCCGCCATAAAGGTCTCCCACTTACTCTCACAGATATTGTGGAGCGCACAGCAAGCAGCAATAACAATGGGGATATTCTTTTCGCTGAGGTCTGAGCGAGTCAGTAAGCTGCGCCAGCGCGCTTTTAAACGTCCAAATGCACATTCCACCACCATTCGGCACTTGCTCAGCCTGTAGTTGAACAGGTCCTGACTCCTGTCCAGGCTGCCTGTGTACGGCTTCATGAGCCATGGCATTAAGGGGTAGGCTGGGTCCCCAAGGATCACGATAGGCATTTCAACATCGCCAATGGTCACTTTCTGGTCCGGGAAGAAAGTCCCTTCCTCCAGCTGTCGAAACAGACCAGAGTTCCTGAAGACGCGAGCATCATGTACCTTTCCCGGCCATCCCACGTTGATGTTGGTGAAACGTCCCTTGTGATCCACCAGGGCTTGCAGCAGCATTGAAAAGTACCCCTTGCGGTTTACGTAGTCGGTGGCTTGGTGCTCCGGTGACAAGATAGGGATATGGGTTCCGTCTATGGCCCCACCACAGTTTGGGAATCCCATTTCAGCAAAACCATCCACTATTGACTGCATGTTGCCCAGAGTCACCACCCTTGCTATCACCAGGTCTTTCATTGCCCTGGCAAATTGGATCACAGCAGCCCCCACCGTAGATTTGCCCACTCCAAATTGATTCCCGACTGACCGGTAGCTGTCTGGCGTTGCAAGCTTCCACAGGGCTATCGCCACTCGCTTCTCAACTGTGAGGGCTGCTCTCATCTTGGTATCCTGGCGTTTCAGGGCAAGGGAAAGCAAGTCACAAAGTTCCATGAAAGTGCCCTTACGCATGCGAAAGTTTCGCAGCCACTGGGAATCGTCCCATACCTGCAGCACGATGCTGTCCCACCAGTCTGTGCTTGTTTCCCGGGCCCAGAATCGGCGTTCCACGGCATCAACCTGCCCCAGTGACACCATGATTTCCACATTGCTGGGGCCTGTGCCTTGTGAGAGGTCTATGTCCATGTCAATTTCCTCATCACTCTCGTCGCCGCGCTGCAATCGCCTCCTCGGCTGGTCCGGGTTTCGCCTTGGCATGTCCTGGCTCTGCATATACTCTAGGACAATGCGCGTGGTGTTCATAGTGCTCATAATTGCCGCGGTGATCTGAGCGGGCTCCATGATCCCAGTGCTAGCTATGGCGCCTGGTCAGAAAAAAGGCGCGAAAGTAGTATCTGATGGACCAGGAGAAGGAGGGAGGGCGGGAGGGAGGGAGGGCCGAGTGACGACATGGCATACAGGTACAGGAACAGGGAGAAACACAAACAACTGTCACACAGAATGGTCCCCCCAAAGATTAAACTGGAAACCCTGGGCTTAGCAGGCCATTGATTTCACGGAGGAAGGGGAAGCAAATGAATACAGAACAAATCTATTTTTTACATCTTAAGCTGGCAGCCGACGGTGCAGCATGAGTGATAGCCTCTCCAGTATGATGATGACGGATACCAGTCATAAAATACCATCATCTGCAAAAAGGCAAGGGGCTGCTGCTGTGTAGCAATGCAGCCCCACGTCTGCCAGCCCCACGTCCGCCAGCACCCAGCATCGCCCTCGGACTCTTCTGGGTGCTTAGCAGACAATACTGGGCAATTGGCAGAAAATAGTATATTACGACTGGTAACCATCATCATCAAAACAGTAGCATGTCTGCCCAGGTGGCCATGATTGACAGCCATACCAGTATGACGACGATGGGTACCAATCATAATATACCATCGCCTGCAAGGGGCTGGTGCAATGCAGCCCTACGGCTGCCAGCCCCACGACTATCACTCATGCTACACCGTCTACCGCCAAAAGGCAGTTAGCAGCTGCTGCTGTGTAGCAATGCAGTCCCACGTCTGCCGGCACCCAGAGGACATATGGTGACGGTGAGCTCAGCTGAGCTAAGCGGGCTCCATGCTTGCCGTGGTATGTTGTCTGCACAGGTAACCCAGGTAAAAAGGAGCGAATCTATTGTCTGCCATTGCTGTGACGAGGGGGGAGGGGCCTGACGACATGTACCCAGAACCGCCCGCGACACTGTTTTGCATCATCCGGGCATTGGGATCTCAACCCAGAATTCAAAGAAAAGGCGCGAACCGCTTCTCGGCTCTCTGAGCTGTGGCGCAAACGTAGTATCTGACGGACTAGGGGAAGGAGGGAGGGCGGGCCGAGTGACGACATGGCGTACAGGTACAGGGAATTAAAATCAAGAACGGTGGCTGTGCATCAGGGAGAGACACAAAGAACTGTCACACAGAATGGTCCCCCCCAAAGATTAAACTGAAAACCCTGGGTTTAGCAGGCCGTTGATTTGACGGAGGGAGGGGGAAGCAAATGAATACAGAGCAAATCTATTTTTTACATCTTAAGACGACGGTGCAGCGTGACTGATAGCCCTCGGCATCTTTCTGGGTGCTTGGCAGCAAATACAGGGCGGTGTATGACGATGGTCTTCAGGCCTATTGCACAATTGGCTGCTCAGGAAAGACTCTGCTAACGTGCGATGACCCGACTTGTAATAGGACGGCTAACAGTCGTAATACACCATTTACTGCCAAAAGGCAAGCCCCACGGGGTAGGGGGTTCTGAGAGCGGCGCCTCCCCCTTACTTAGCCCCAGCTCCTGTCCCCGGATTTTACCAGTCTGCCCTGCACACGCCGTGCCCATCCCGCCCCTCTGATTTCCTCCTCCACTCCCCTTTCTGTTTTTCCCCTGTTAGAAGCAGAGTCTGGTGGTAGCAAGGGCAGAGTGAGGGCAGCGGCTTCAGCAGCTGTTACTGCTCCGCAGATCCGGGGCTGAACTTCCCAGGTCACACGCTGCTGCTCCCCAGCGGAGTGTGTGCGGGGAGAGCCCCTTCCCTACGCCCCTCTGTGCCCAGCCGGGGGGACTTTCTCCTGGGGCTGGAACCAGCCCCTGGGGCAGCCCCGGGCTCTGTCGACACCAGCCCCTGAGCCGGAGCCTGCAGGTGAGGGGAGAGACCCCGGGGAAGGGCTGGGGCCGGGCAGGAAAGTGACTCTTTCGTCACTCAACAGCCCCTCCTCGCCTTAGCTCCGCTCCCAGGGGGGGCGGGGTCTGCGAGTCCCAGAGCTGCTGCCCTCCCTGACCCCCCCAGGCTCTGCCCCCCTGAGCGCCTGCAGGAGCCGAGCCAGCTCCGGGAGAGAGAACGCCCCGGGAACAGGGAAGGGAAGTGAGACCCACACTACGTTATGGAAATGAAAAGCAGGGAATCTGCAGGGCTAGAGTGGGGAGGGGGCTGTGAGAAGGGGGTGGGGGAGAACTGTGGGACAACAGGACAGGGATATTGTTATTAATGATGGTATTGAGGAATTGTCACTAGCCCCGCCCGTGTGTCATGTTGTGGGGACGTGGGTTAGAATCACTGCAGACACAGCAGTGGAACGAGGGTTTCCTGACCAATGCAAAGGAGCAAGGGGATGGCCAGTAAACAAAAATCCGTGGATTTTCAAAGCAGGGGCATCATTTAAGAAAATTTTGGCGGGTCTGGCAAAGTTGTGTCAGCCTCCCTGCTTCAGCCTCCTCACTGAGGCCGTGGCTGCTTGTGGGGGGCTCCCAGGCCAGTCTCAACCTGGAGGTGGTGGTGGCCCATCCTATCCTGAGGCGTAAGTGGGAGGTCTAGAGGGGTGTCTTACTAATGGCCAGCCCAGGGCTTTATGCTCAGTTTTGTCCCAGTCCATTGCTGCTGCTGCCTGTCCAGCAGGCAGGAAGAGGGGGGCGATACTGACAGCACAGTGATTAGGGACCCCAGCCCAGCCTGCCCCATAGGTCTCAGCCCAACCGGTCTCCATAGGCTCTGGGTTTGTAAAAGTTTTTGAGGGACCCCAGGGACCTCCCTTCCCTCCTGGGATCTGATGTAAAAGTGTATAGGATTAAAGCGTCTCCTTTACAACAGCACCCACATTTCAAAGGGGATCGCACATGAAGATAGGAGTGACCCCTGTGGCTTCCTGACCCCCCAAGTCAGTTCCCCTGTCGGGGTGTGACAGAGCAGCAAATATAGCAACATGCTTCTCCATAAACAGGCTCCTCTGGAAGGACCCCACTGGGATCCCCCACCCCAAGCAGCCAGCATCCCTGCCCAGCACTCAGGGCCACCCAGAGGATTCAGGGGGCCTGTGGCAAAGCGGGGGAGCTGCGGCGCTTGTACTCACCCGGCGGCGGTCTGGGTCTTTGGCGGCATTTCGGCGGTGGGGGGCCCTTCAGTCGCTCCGCGTCTTTGGCAGCACTGAAGGACCCGCCGCCGAAATGCTGCCAAAGACCCGGACCACCACCAGGCCAGGGCTCGCGGGGCCCCTGTGGGTCCCGGGGCCTGGGGCAAATTGCCCCACTTGCCCCCCCCCCCCCCGGGCGGCCCTGCCAGCACTGCATTGAGTGTCTATGCTGTGAGGATCCATCTGCCCCCTATCCTGACTGAAGCCCCCTGGGTGTCAATCCAAAGGCCCCCTAGGCTGCAGTGACAGCTGCACTAGACCAGAAGGGGGTCCCCAGCATAAGACTGGAGGGAGGGGATGCCATGCAATACATGGGTGGAACAATGGGGCAGATAATACAGGGGGGACTGAAGTCTGGACATGGGGTGGAGGTGGGGGTCAGGATCCAGGGAGAGAAACCAGGACACAGGAGACAGATAGGGTTGGGGGCACTAGAACATAGGAAGCAGCTGGGTAAGGAGGAGATCATGGGGCAGATAGGATGGGGGGATAAGACACAGGAGACAGATGGGGCAGGATGCTAGAGAAGGGGGCCACAGGCATGAGAAGGCAGGATCTCAGGTGCAGATAGGGTGAAGGTTTGGACATGGTAGGGCTGGACCCTGTGGGGTAAAAGGGGCAGACCCATGGGGGTTGGGGTGGGAGGTAGGCTAGGACATGGGGCATATGGGGGAAAGAAGTATAAGGTGAGGGTTAGGATATGGGGAGCAGGACTCCAGGTATCAAGAACAGCTGTGGTAGGACTCCAGGGATGGAGAGGGGCAGGAGGTTTGGGGAAAGGATGCCACATTCCTGGTCACTGTGCACCTAGGGGGGGGCCTTTTCCTTGGGTATGTCCAGACAAAGGCTGCCAGGGGCCAGGTGGGTAGAGTGTCAAAGTCAGCTCCCCAGCAGGCTTAGCTGCCTTGTTTTACTGAGTGGGCTGCAATGATCTGAGGATGCTCAGTAATATCTTCTGAAGCCACTGCCCTCACCCTGCCCTTACTTCCCATCAGACTCTGCTATCTCTTGAAAATCAGAGGTAAAAGGGAGGCAGAAGGAACAAATTGGAGGGGAGGGAGATGAAGAATTTGTGCGGAGTCCAAACTGTTTCAGGAGGGAGAGGAAAGAGCTACCCCCACATACTTGTTTTATTGCTAACCAGGGGTGAAAGTAACTTACAGGACTTACCGGTATGGCTGGAGTCCTGAGCGGGGGCGTGGCCTCACCCAGAAGAGGCATGGCCTCAACCGGAAGAGGCGGGGCCTCTCAAGATTTAAAGGCCCTGGGGCACCGGCTGTGGCTGGGAGCCCCAGGGCCTTTAAATCACCCCGGAGCTCCCAGCTGCAGAGGTGGCTGGGAGCCCCTGGGGCTCAGGGGCAAATTAAAGGGCCTGGGGCTCTGGCCGCCGCGGAGCTCCGGGCCCTTTAAATCCCTGCCGCAGCTCCAGCAGCTGGGCTGGGGCCAGGATTTAAAGGGCCTGGAGCGCCCGCCACTGCCCGAGCCCTTTAAATCCCTGCCGCAGCAACGGCAGCCGGGCTAGGTCATGACTTCCTATTTGAATTCCTGGGGTTATCAATACTGTATATCTATGGTTAGCAAAAATGACAGTAGAAATTTGTCTTTGAGAGGCATTTCATGTAAGGTAGTGTTACCCCTTTTGACCTGAGTGAATAGCTAAAGTTCAGGGCCTGTGGTTTTCAGGTGGGAGGAGAATTTCATGATGGAGTCTGACACCTTTGATGCAGTTCTGTTCATTTACCAAGTCCTGTTTCCGTGAACACAGGCGGGACCAACAACCTCAAACTCAGGCAATCAGAACAGCAGATAAGAGGGCTTTTGCTGCTTGGCCTTGATTTTTCCCATCTACACCTCCCCTTCTCTTGCCTCCACCAGTTTTACCTTCCTCTGGACACATTTTTACCCCCTCCACATATTCTGTCCATCTCTCTCTTCTCATTTTCCAGCTCTGCTCCACTTTTTTAGCAACATATGCTTGCGGGGCACATTTCTCTGGGACTCTGTCTCTGGTTTATTTGCTCTTAAGGTTCTTTTTTTCAGGAAGGAGAGAAGGATTAAACTACTAGCAAAAGGAGAGGTGAGAAGGAGGGAAGATATGAGCATTCAGCACAAATTTGAAATGTGGAGAAGAAAATTAATCAAAGAATGAAAGGACATGAAGAGAAGAAATTTTTGAATTGCCTATGCACCAGTGGTAGGAGCCTGGGTAATACACAACAGAGTTGAAATTGCTCATTTGTGAACATAAATTTGATGTAGTTGATATTACTGAACCCAGGTGAGATGATTCCCTGAATTGAAAGGTTATAATAATTGTTTTTAATATATTTAGGAAGGATCCAGTGGGCAAAGGGGGAGTAGTGTTTTCTGTCAAAATGGCAGTACCTTTTTCTGAGTCACTGATAACTCAGAAGAAAATGATCTTGAATGCTTATGGATCAGTGTCCTAATACAGAAAGCACAAAATGGAGTACTAGTTAGTGTCTGCTACAGACCATCAAATTACTCTACAGAACAGGATGACTGCCTCCTTATGTAGCTATCTACAATGTGCAGGAAAAAATCATAACAGATGACAGTTTCCTAACTCAAAAAATGTTGCAGCTAACACTGAGGAATTCTGTGTTAGATCTTGTCCTAATGGATAAACATGAACAGATAATAGAACTAAAAATTAATGGTAGTTTAGGTACAAGTGATCTTGTCTTGATCACATTTCTAATGTGCTAGAAGAACAAAGTCCTGCTCAGTTATATTCTTGCTGCTTTAATTAGGCCAATTTTACAGAGCTGAAAACAATTATGAACCAAGTCACCTGGAAGGAAGAATTGAATCAGAAAAATACGAATGATAATTGGGAATCATTTAAAAATTGGGCCTTATTAGATGCCCAAAATGCTACAAAGGGAAGAAGGCTGTGCTTGTTAAAAACCAGCCTGGTTTGGAGGAGGAATGAAAGCAGCTGTATATATCGTGCTTAATTTATGCCACCGCTGAGCCCCAGCACCTTTAGGCTTGGCAGTTCATAGCCCCGGCATCTCTGGGCTTGCTACATGAATTATGAATGTTAAAAAATTGTCGAGCTCCGGCACCTAATTGCTTGAGTCCCAGCACCTCTTTCATTACAAATTAAGTACTGTGTATATAACAAATATAGGAAAAGGGGAATACAAATCAGAAGTTAGCAACTGAAGAAAATTGATATGTGAAGCCAAGGGAGACAAAGAGAAATCTCTGGTCAACAGAGTTAATGACAATAAGAAGGAAGCAACAATGAGTCCTGTGGCACCTTATAGACTAACAGACGTATTGGAGCATAAGCTTTCGTGGGTGAATACCCACTTCGTCAGACGCAAGCAGGGCCGCCCAGAGGATTCAGGGGGCCTGGGGAAAAGAAGGGGAGCGGACATAAAAAAAGGCGCCACGCTGCAGCACTTGTACTCACTGGGCGGCGCTCCGAGTCTGCGGCGCTCCGCATCTTCGGCAACACTGAAGGACCCGCTCCCGAAGTGCCGCCGAAGACCCGGACTGCCGCCGGGTGAGTAGCCAGGGAAGGGATTCTCGCCAGGGCTCTCGGGGCCTGGGGCAAATTGCCCCACTTGCCGCCCCCATTCCCCCCCCCGGGCATCCCTGGACACAAGTAGGTATTCACCCACAAAAGCTTATGCTCCAATACATCTGTTAGTCTATAAAGTGCCACAGGACTCTTTGTTGCTTTTTACAGATCCAGACTAACACGGCTACCCCCTGATACTTGACACCAAATAAGAAGGAGTTTTTAAAAAATATATTGGGAACAAAAAGAATCCTGACAATGGGATTGATCCATTGGTGGAATTGTTAATAATAATGCTGAAAAGACAGAAGTGTTTGATAAATATTTTTGTTCAGTATTTGGGGGGGGGGAAGCACATGATATAGTCTCAGATGGTGATGACAACACTCTTTCCATTCCCCTAGTAGCTGTGAAGGATGTCAGACAGAAGTTGCTGAAGTTAGACGTTTTAAACTAGCAGGTTGAGAAAACTTGCATTGAAGCTTTCTAAAAGAACTGGCAGCGGAGCTCATGGGATCATTAATGTTGATTTTCAATAAGTCTTGCACTTCTGGGGAAGTTCCAGAAGACCGGAAGAAAGCAAATGTGCCCATCTTTAAAAAGGGGAAACAGGATGACCCTGGTAATTATAGGCCTGTCAGCTTGACATCGATCTTGGGCAAGATAATGGAACGTCTGATATAGGATTCAGTTAATAAAGAACTAAAGGATGGTAATGTAATTAATGCAAATAAACATGGGTTTGTGGAAAATAGATCCTGTCAAACTAACTTGATATCCTTGTTGTTGGGATTACCATTTGGTAGATAAAGGAATAGTTTTGACTTCTGTAAGGCATTTGACGTGGTACCACCTGGCATTTTTTATTAAAAAATTAGAACGATCTAAAATTAACATGGCACACATTAAATGGATTCAAAACTGGCTTACTGATAGGTCTCAAAATGTAACTGTAAAAGGGGAATGGTCTTGGAATATTTCCATTGGGTCCCACAGGAGCAATTCTTGGCCCTACTCTATTTAACATTATTGTCAATGTCTGGAAGAAAACATAAAATCATCACTGATAAAGTTTACAGATGACACAAATTGGGAGAGTGGTGAATAATGAAGAGGACAGGACACTGATTCAGAGCAATTTGGATTGCTTGGTAAGCTGGAGGGAAGCAAACAATATGCATTTTGATACAGGTACATGTAAATGTATCCATCTAGGAGCAAAGAATGTTACTTATAAGGTGGGGACGCTATCCAGGGAAGCAGTGACTCTGAAAAAGATTTGGGGATGGTGGTGAATAATCAGCTGAACATGAGCTCCTAGCGTGATGCTGTGGTCAAAAAAGCTAGTGCGATCCTGGGATGCATAAACAGGGGAATCTTGAGCAGAACATGCAGAACCCGATTGCAATGTTGCATGCTTGGTATTTTTGAAACTCAAGCCACTAATTGAGATAAATGAATATGGATTTGGGATCTAACATTAGGTCGTTTTTAAATATCTTGACTCAAATAGTTCTCAAAAATGACAGTCTAGAATATCTGCCAGAAGGGAAAGAGTCTAGGGGGAATTGTGGTGTGAAAAGGGCTAAAACCCTTCTGACCCCATGCCAGTTTCCCTTCTGACCTTGACAGATGCAGAATAACATCCACGTTTTGCTCCAGGTTATCCCATCCCCTCAAGATGCAGGGAAAGGAAGTGGCTGCAGTGGATCTGGTGACCTTTGAGGATGTGGCTGTGTATTTCATGGAGGGTGAATGGGCTTTTCTGGACGCAGGTCAGAGAGCCCTCTACCAGGACGTCATGCAAGAGAATTATGAGACTCTGACCTCACTAGGTAAGGATTCCTGTCCCCTTGGGTATCAGGGGCTGTGCGGGCTCTGAATCATCTGCATCAGCTTCTGTGCAGATATTTTCATTGGTCCCCCAGATTTCAGGGGAATCAGCCCCAAAAGTCCCCAGATCCTGTGAGTGAGAGACTGTGCCCTCCACACCTCCTCCCGTGGGACAGGAGATTCAGGGACATAACTATGGTGCTGCTCTTCCCAGAACCAAGGTTTTCAAATGCCCTTCACCTCCATCTTCCTGTTGTTCCATATTGGGCAGCTGTGTTAGCAGGAGTCTATGGATGTTCTCTACTGTTCTGCCAGTCAGGAAGGGCACGGACCAGTGTCATGGGGCTGGGTCCAGCTGCCATTAGTGCCTCCGAGGCTACCTCTCATGCTCGTGTGCTGAATTCTTGGAAAGATGATGGTGTTCCTAGTGTCTTTTCCTAGTTCTGGTAGATCTCTGTGAAATGATGCTTCTTCATTGTGATAGGAGCTGACATCATTATACCTAACCCCTGGGGTAGACAGTGCTATGTTGACCGGAAGGCTTCTCCCATCGACTTAACTCTCAGGGAGAAGGAGTGCCTGTGCCGACAGGAGAAGCTCTCCCATTGGTGTAGGGGCATCTTTGCTAAGTGCTATAATGGCGCAGCTGAGCAGGGGCTGCTGCTCTGCTGCAGCGCTGGAAGTGTAGACAAACCCTTATTCTCAAGCCTCTCTCTCTGCTCATCAGTAACCCATCCCTACCTTTCTCCATTCCTTTGTAGCTGTTGCCAGTGCTTCTTCATGGATTAGCAGGACTCTGTGTCTGGTTTTAAGCCTATGGGGGAATAAAGCAGCGCCTCCATGTTTCCTTGTCTGTGGCGCACAGGGTAGTGTGAGTGGATGAACTGAGCAATTCTTGTGAAAGGGAGAGTTCTGGTTTGTGCCTGAAGTAGGAAGTGGCACTTCTGGGCTGAGGACAGTGCAGATCTGGTGTTTCTGACATTTGTGTCCAGTCCAGGGTGTGGCTGGCTGTGTGTGTGCAAATGTATATTGTATGTGAGAAACTCAGGATATGCTCTCACTGTGGATTTAACTCAGATGATCATCAGGTCTGAGCACTTGGGATGTGAGCAGCCACCCTCCAAAACCCTGCCCGAGTTACTGTGACCTCACTGATGCTGTGGTCTCCCACGTGTCTTTCTGAAACTTCTAGGGGCCTGTCCCATGGTTCTTAGCACTGCAGTGAGCTGAGCTGGTGTTCAGTTGATCATGATATTCAAAAGCAGTGTTGCATTGTCTTCAGCCATGTCGCCAGGATGGACGCAATCACCTCATCACACTGTGCTCTTCTCACTGTGGCCAGAAGAGGGATGGACAGTGCAGAACACAGTTTTTTGGGGTGAAAATATGGGAGTGGGAGTGTGTGTGTGTGTGGGGGGGGTCACCCTACAAGTAGTAACCAAGGCTGCTGGGAGCCAGAGTGTGGTGGTATTTTCTGCCAGGTTGCTTGGGTCAGAGTTGTTGGACCAGGGCTGTGACTATACACACACACTCAGGGTGTGATCTGCAGGTTGTTTGGCTGTTTAGGAGGAGCCCACGTTGAGAACTAGAGCAGCAAATGACTGAGAGGCACCCCAGGTTGCAGGGCAAGTGGTGACACAGCCCCTCACTGTCTGGATTGCACCCCGCAATGTCATCCTCCCCCAATCAGGAGTTTTGTGGGTGGAGTCCTTGGGGTTTGAGACCTGTTCCGCTCTGTGTTGCGGAGGGAGGTGGGGGCGGGGGGGGGCAGGGATAGTTAGCAGTAGTGGAGATACAATTGTACCTCAGATACTGGGAGAAAGTAGTGACTCTGCTCAGCTCTCCTGGGAAATATGTTAGGACCATTCCCTAAGAAGAGGTCTGCCAGGCAGCGCCAGGGCCCGCTGTGACAATGCGGTTCTGGCGGAACCCAACTGAGAGTGCCAACTCAGGACAAATTGCTCAAATAGGGCAGTTACAGCCCAAGGCTGGGGTTTTTTCCACCTCTAAGGCAAACCAAACCAGCCAGACTAGGAGGCCTTCGGTCTCACCCCACTGGCTAACCGCAAGTCTCACAAGCAATCTCCTTAGACACTCCAGTTTCCCAGTACTCCCACCAGTGCCACTCGTTATGGGGACAAATGGTTATGAAAACCAATACCCCAGTAAAAGAAAAAAGGTTCTCCTGATCCCAAAGGTCCAAGCCCCAGACCCAGGTCAATATACAAATCAGGTATTACCCACAAATCACGCTGCTGCCAATCCTTTAGAATCTAAAATCTAAAGGTTTATTCGTAAAAGGAAAAAGATAGAGATGAGAGTTAGGATTGGTTAAATGGAATCAATTACATACAGTAATGGCAAAGTTCTTGGTTCAGGCTTGCAGCAGCGATGGAATAAACTGCAGGTTCAAATCAAGTCTCTGGAATACATCCCCCGCTGGGATGGGTCCTCAGTCCTTTGTTCAAAGCTTCAGCTTGTAGCAAAGTTCCTCCAGAGGTATGAAGCAGGATTGAAGACCCGATGGAGATGAGGCATCAGCCTTATATAGTCTTTTCCAGGTGTAAGAACACCTCTTTGTTCTTACTGTGGAAAATTACAGCAAAATGGAGTCTGGAGTCACATGGGCCAGTCCCTGCATACTTTGCTGAGTTACAAGGCTTATCTGCCTTCTCTCAATGGGTCCATTGTATAGCTGATGGTCCTTAATGGGCCATCAAGCAGGCTAGGCAGAGCTAATCTCAGCTTGTCTGGGATGTCACCCAGAAGCATAGCATAAGTTTGCCATACAGACAGTATAGAGCCAATATTCATAACTTCAACTACAAAACTGATACACACATATAGACAGCATAATCATAACCAGTAAACCATAACCTTGTCCTAGACACCCCATTTGACCCCCTTTATACAAGATTTGGGTGCCACTACAGGACCTTGGTTGCAACAATGATCTATACGGTCCCAGTTTATGTCAATAACGTCACACCCGCCTCCAGCCCTCTGCATGTTAGCACAAGCCACAGTCTCATAGCAACGGGATCAAGTCCCGGGGCTGCCAGTGTAGCAGTGTCGAACTCAGAATCTCCTCCCTGGGCGCTCATCTCCCTTCCTCAGAGTTCACCTCCCCACTCCCTCAGCCAGGCAGCGCCAGGGGCCACCTCCAGAGATTAGCACAGGGGTTCTCAAAGTGGGGTCATGACCCCTCAAGGGGTCATGAGGTTATTACATGGGGGGATGTGAGCTCTCCGCCTCCACCCCAAACCCCCGTTTTGCCTCCAGCATTTATAATAGTGTTAAATATAAAAAAAAAAAGGTTTAAATTTATAAGGCGGGGGGGTGTCGCACTGAGAGGCTTGCTGTGTGAAAGGGGTCATGTAGTGAGTCGGTATTGGCGAACCGGGAAGTGGGCGGGCTCACCCGCCCACTACTAAAGGCCCCTCCCTCAACCTAGCGGGAGGGACCACTGGACCCAGTACCAAATGATTACTTGGGACAACTAATAAAAAAACAGGGAGCAAGGTGACGGTCAAAGGTTCAAAATCAGGGAACCGGATGGGGACACCGAGCAGAGAACCCCGGACAGCGCCCACTGCTCCTCGAAGGTGGCAAGGGAGCCAGCGGACGCTGCCCAGTGGAACTCCGCCCGGAGACGTGAGACCAAAGAGGTACGGAAGTAGGCCCCACAGTCGCAGAGCACCCCCTCGTCCAACATCCTCTCCCTGGTATTATAGATGGTAAGTTTGGCCAGGGCCAGGAAGAGGTTGACGAGGAGGTCTCGCGACTTAGTGGGGCCATGGATAGGGTGTGCATTAATGAACAAGTGTGGGGAAAAGTGCAGCCAGAACCTCAACAAGAGGTTCTGGAGGAGCCGGAAAAGGGGCTGCAGCCTGGCGCACTCAAGGTAAGCGTGCGCCAGGGTCTCCCTGATGCCGCAGAATGGACAGGCCTCGGGAATAGGGGTGAACCGCGCCAAGTACACGCCCGTGCTCACGGCTCCGTGAAGGAGCCACCAACCAATGTCCCCGGCGGGCCTTGGAACTAAGGTGGAATAAAGGCCGGCCCACCGGGGCTCCTCACCCTCCACAGGTAGCAGATAGTCCCTCCACTTGGTGTCGGGGCGGGACACGAGGGTGAGGTGATGCAACGTGTGGAGCACGAGCGTGTACAGGTGGTCTCTGGGTGCGGTTTGAAACCGGACCGGCTGCAGAGCGTGCAGCCGGCTCGGATTATGGGAACGGGGGAGCCGGGGGGGCTCACGGAACAGGGGCCCGAGAAAAAGATCCGGAGGGCCCGGGGTGACGGGTGGGTGGGGAGCGCCCTCCCGCAGGGCCCGCCACAGGAAGCCGAGAGCAGAAGGTGACAATGCAGCGCCCACCTCCTGGAGTACACGCAGAGGGGTCGCGAGGGTGGAGAGCCCCATGCGCCGCCCAAGCGCGCGGGGATCCACCCAGTCCCCCCTGGTGTAGTCCAGGAGGTCTCCGACCCTGGTGGTTTCCACCAGGACCAACCTCCGGCTCACCGAGGGTGACTCCGCCACCTGCACACGAAGATCGGGATTGTGCAGCAGGGGCTCCGCGAGGAGATCCGCGCCCTCGGTGGCCACAGTGGACCTGGTCGCCGAGAAAAGCTTCCAGGTCCGGAGAAGGTCCTGGTAGAAGACCGGCAGCTCCGAGAGGTCTCGCGGAAGACCTCTCGGGTGAAGAAAAAGGAGCTGCCGGTCGTATCGGAGCCCTCGGAGGTGGCGGAGGAAGGCGCGCGCTAACGTGCTCCATGCCGGACTACCTGCACCATAAAGGAGCCTCTGCAGGGCCTGGAGGCAGAAGACATGGACCTGGCTACGAAGGCAGACCAGGCCCTGTCCCCCCTCCTCCAGGGGAAGACTCAGAACCCCTGCAGAGACCCAGTGCAGTCCTGGCCAGAAAAACTCCAGGGCTATCCTCTGGAGCCTGGCCAGGAGTCCCGGGGTCGGGCTCAGGGTGTTGAGCCGGTGCCAGAGCATGGACAGGACGAGCTGGTTCAGCACCAACGCCCTCCCCCGCAGGGAGAGGACACCGGAGCAGTCCTGTCCATCTCCGCAACCGCTCACCCACCCTGGCCTCCAAATCCTGCCAGTTCTCCGGCGGAGAAGGATGCGTGGCGGAAAGGTAAATGCCTAGATAGAGCAGCGGACCCGCGCTCCACCGAATGGCTTGAAGCGCGGGTGGGAGGGAGCCCGCCTGCCAACCGTCCCTGACCACCAGGCCAGAGCTCTTGACCCAGTTGGCCCGGGCGGAGGAGGCGGCCGAATAAACGGCCTGGCAGGCCTCCATCTGCACTAGATCCTCTGGGTCCTGGACCACGAGGAGCACGTCATCAGCGTACGCCGACAGGACCAGCCGCAGCTCCGGCTCCCGAAGCACCAACCCCGCCAACCTCCGGCGGAGGAGGCAGAGGAAGGGCTCGATCGCCAGAGCGTACAGCTGGCCCGAGAGGGGGCACCCCTGCCGTACTCCCCGCCTGAAGCTGACCGGCTCGGTCAGGGTCCAGTTGAGCCTGACCAGACACTCCGCCTCAGCGTACAGCACCTGGAGAAAGCCCACAAACTGGGGCCCGAAGCCGAACGCCCGCAGAGTGCTCAGGAGGTACCCGTGGTCCATCCTGTCGAACGCCTTCTCCTGGTCCAGAGACAGGAGGGCGAACGACAGATCATCCCTACGTCCCAGCTCTAACAGGTCCCGGACCAAGTACAGGTTGTTAAAGATGCTCCGGCCCGGGACGGTGTAGGTCTGGTCGTGGTGGACCACGTCCGCCAGCACGGACCCCAGCCGCAGGGAGATGGCCTTCGCCATGACCTTATAGTCCGTGCTGAGGAGCGAGATGGGACGCCAGTTTCGTAAATCGCGGAGGTCCCCCTTCTTCGGCAACAGGGCGAGCACGGCTCGCCTGCATGAGAGAGGGAGGACCCCGCTTTGCAAGGACTCGGCCCAGACAGTGACGAGGTCTGGGCCGAGGACGTCCCAGAACACGCGGTAGAACTCCACGGTCAGCCCGTCCATGCCCGGAGATTTGTTAGTGGGCATGAGCCGGAGGGCTGCCGAGAACTCGGCCAGAGAAAGAGGCAGCTCCAGCCGGTCTCGGTCGCCCGCGCTGACCATTGGGAGCCCGGTCCAGAGCACCCTGCGGGCCTCGGCGTCGGTCAGATCCGGGGAGAAAAGAGCGGCGTAGAAGGCCCTGGCCCTGCCACGCATCTCCTCCGGATCCGTGAGGGGGACGCCGTCCTCCGCCAGGAGGCAGGTGACATGCTTTTTGGCCCCCCTCCTTTTCTCCAGGGCGTAGAAGAAGCGGGAGCCGCGATCCATCTCCCGAAGGAGACGGATGCGGAATTGAACGAACGCGCCCCGGGCCCGGTGGTCTTCCAGGGCTCGGAGCTCCTCCCGCTTCTCCCGGTACGCCGCGCAGAGGGGTGGATCCTCGGGGCCGGAGACCAGACGCCTCTCCAGCTCCAAGACCTCCCGCTCCAACTGCCCTATCAACGCATCCCGCTGCCGGCTGGCGCCCCGGGCGTAGTTCCGGCAGAAGAGCCGCGCACGGACCTTCCCCACGTCCCACCACCGCCGCGCCGAGGGAAAGGCGCGCTGCTGCCCCCGCCAGGCCAGCCAGAACTCCCGGAAGGACGCCACGAAGCCCACGTCCTCCAGCAAACTATTATTAAAATGCCAATAGGCCGGCCCCGGCCGCTCAGAACTGAGAGAGGCCGTCACGGTCACCAGATGGTGATCCGAGAACGGGGCCGGCCGGACGCTGGAGGCATCAGCCCGCACCAGATGAAAACGGGACAGGTAGATTCGGTCCAACCGGGAGTGGTGCGACCGGTCGTCCTCCACCCGGACATAGGTGAAGGTGGTGTCGTCGTCCGGGTGGTGTTCGCGCCAGACGTCCACCAGGGAGTGATGGTCTATGATCTCCCTGAGGACGCCCGCGGCTGCCTGGGAAGTCTCAAGCCCGGAGCGGTCCCGGTCCTCGAGGGTGGTGTTTAAGTCCCCGCCAAGGACCAGGCACTCGCGAGAATCCAGAGTGCCGAGGAAGGCCGCCGCCCGCTGATAGAAAGGCACTCGTTCCGGGCCCGTGTTCGGGGCATAGACGTTGACCAAGTTCAGAACCAGCCCCTCCACACGGGCCCGGACGTGCAGCAGGCGGCCCGGCACAACCTCGGCAACCCCCAGCACCTCAGGCCGCAGCCCCGGGGAGAACAGGGTGGCCACCCCAGCCGAATGGGCGCTGAGGTGGCTAAAATAAACCCCGTTTCCCCACTCCAGCCACCAGCTAGCCTCGACGGCCGGAGCCGTGTGGGTCTCCTGCAGGAAAATCACAGAGTACCCCCCCTCCCGAAGGAAGGAGAGCACCTGGCTCCTACGGAGACCCACCCTACAGCCCCGGGCATTCAACGATGCAAAGGTGGTAGCTGTCATGCGGAGGGCTGGGGCAGATCCTCACGGGCAGAGGGATCATCGGCCCCCAGCGCTCCCCGCAAGATCCCGGTCTCAACTCCGAAGGTCAAAAGGGAGTCGCGGAATTTGTGGGCCCGCCGATAGGCCGCGATGTCCCGCCGACCGGACCCCCGCCCCTCCCCCAAAAGCGCCTTCACGGCCCGGAGGACGAGATGGAAGTCCCCCCAGCGCTGAAGGGCGAGCTGCACCTTACCCTTTGAACCACGGGTATCCGATAGAAAGAGGCGCAGCTCATCCCGCAGCGCGGAGGGGGAGGCAGCGGCCAAGCCGCCGCCATCCTCCGGCGGGGCCCCTGAAGGGTCCTCGCGGCCCACGGTGACGGACAAACAAGGGGCCGAGCTCCGGCGCTGCTGCGCCGGGCAGCCCGTCCCCATCCCCGGCAAAGGAGAGGGCGGCTGAGGGAACAACACAGCCCCTACAGTGGCGGAAAGGGGAGACACGAAAACCGCCCCCTGAGGGTCATCTGCAGACATCGGAAATGTGACAACCCCGGGGGCAGCAGTAAAACCAGAGGTGGCAGAAGGAGACACCTTGGGGACAGGAACAGGGATAAGGGCGGGAGTAGGGGCGGGGCTCAAAGCGGGAACAGGGACTTGGGCAGGAGAGGGGACAGGACCAGGGATGGGAACGGGCTCCCCATCTCCCGCTGCCAAGCCGCTAGACTGCGGCTCCCCTCGGCTAGGGTCTGCAGCCGAGGGGACGGAGGCAGCAGGGACAGGGGAAGCCTCAGGGGCAGGAACGGGGGAAGGGGCGGGATCGGGGGCAGGAACCGGCCGCTCAGCAACAGCCGTCGCCCCAAGGGGCTCGGCGGCTGTGCACGAGATGGTAGTCGCGGCCGGGCTGGCAGGTAGAGCCAAGGGTTCCCCCAGGACTAAGTGGGGCGAAGAACAGGGACCAGGAGAGGGGGGCGGGACCAAGCCAGCGCCCGGATCGGGGCCTGCTGGCGGAGGGTTGTCCTCCCCCTGGGTAACCGGGGTCAGACCCAGGGCCTCGATCTCATCGAAGATGGAGGCGAAAGCGGTCCCCTCGGCCCCGGCGACCTCCCCGCCAGTCACGGAGACAAAGGCCGCCCCGGCAGCGGCGGCGGGGGGCACGGACGGAGCAAGGGCTGGGAGAACCGCTACCGAAGCCTCCTCAGGTGTGGGCTCAACAAAAGGGACAGGAGTTTCCCCAGCCGCTGCCACGGCATCCACGGTCTCCATGGCCAGCGCCTCCTGCTGGGCACCGTCCGGGGGCGCGGTAACAGAACTAGCAACTTCGGCCCCCCGCAACATCTTTTGGGGGGCCTGCTCTCCCTCTTCATCGGAGGGGAGGGAGAGAGCCCGCGACCTGCGGGCGCTGCGCTTCCCCCGGACGGTCACCCAGCCCCCCGAGGTGGAAGAGGAGGTGGAGGGCCAGTCAGCAGGGGCAGGGCCAGAGGGCAAGGGCGATGGTTTTGGGGCTTGGGGTGGCAGGGGCGGGACAGCGGGGGGAGAAAAACCTCCCCCTGGGGCGGGCTCTTCCCCGTGGCTGGCGGAAGCCGCCCCGCCCTCTCCTCCACATGCCCCGCCGAACTAGGGTCGGCGACGGCAAGGCCCGCCCGCTCGGCCGTCTCCGTGGCCAGAGCAGGAGTCGCGGCAGAAGGAGGAGGGGTGGCAGCAGCAGCAGTGGCCGAACCGCCAGGGTCGCTGGCGATGACAGGGCCAGCACCCTCCCGGGCCCCGGGGGTCCCAGACGCCCCTCCTGGCCGGGCCAGGGGACAGTCCCTCCGGACATGCCCCGGCGCCCGGCAGAGGAAGCACCGGGCCTCCCCCGTCGAATAGTGGACCCGGTAGTGGGCCCCCCGGTAGGGCACCAGGAAGGACCCCTCGAGCGCCACTCCGGCACCCGCCGCCGGCGGCAGCTGGAGCTGGACCTGCCGGCGGAAAGACAGGATGTGCCGGAGGGCGGGGTCCTTACAGCCCAACGAGAGAGGGCTCAGAATAGAAATTGGCTTCCCCAGGGTGGAGAGGGCAGGCAACAGGGCGGGGTTGGGGAGGTAGGGCGGGACGGAGGTCAAGACCACCCGCACACCCAGGTCCTCCAGGGGTTCCAAGGGAACAAACACGGCTCCCACCGCCAGGCCTCTTTCCACCGCCTCCTGCGCGGCGGCCTCCGACGCCAGGAAGAACACGGCCTTCCCGTACATTTTGGAGGCCGCCACGATGGCCTTAGGCCCCACCACCCTCGCCAACGCCCGCACGTAAGTTTCAATGTGGGGCGAGGCAGGCACCAAGTGGCAACGGACGCCGTGCCTCCTAGTCAGTGAGGGGAAGGGGCCGCGGTCACCAGGGACGGGTCCGGAGGCGGAGGTCGGGGCGGACGAGACGGCGGCATGCAGAGGGGCAGCAGCCACCTGGGCGTACGCTCTGGGGGCCCGAGACGGAGCGCCACCAGAGCTGGTGGAAGGGACGGCAGGAGAGGGAGGGGTCGCGGCCGGTGTCGGGGCCGCGGCGGGGATCGCAGCCCCGCCCGCAGGAGGCCTGGCTCCACGGGCGGGGCCCTTGCCCTTCTTCCTCCCTTGGCCCTTCCTGCCGGTGGAGGGGGCAGCCGTGGCAGCGGCAGTGTCCAGGACAGGGCCAGCCGAGGGGCCGGCCACTGGGGCGGGCGGGGGCAACAGGGCAGAGGAAGGGAGCGGGGCAGGGGCGGGGGCAGGGGAAGGGACAGGGGCAGAGTCCCCTGCCATTACAACCTGCAGCTGCTCCCCCCCTCTAGGCAAAAGACAGAGTAAGAGGGTCCAGCAAACGGGGCGGGGAAAATGGGGAAGAAGGGGAAGGGGGCTAACCACTCCCTCCTACAAGGCTACAGGAAGGGGAGGAGGGCGCCCCTGGGGTGGGTAATGGGGGAACGAGGAAAAAGCAACCACTCCTCCCCGCTAGGTTGCAGGCTGGGGAGGAGGGTGCCAACGGAGGGGGCGCACAGGGGCAAAAAAAGAGGGGGGGGGCACAGGTGCCAGAAAGGAATGCCGGCTCCTCCGGCTGCACTGGGGGGGGGAACCACAACAACAGTAAAAGGGGGCGTGAACAGTGCAAAAGGGGGCAACGAAACGGGGGCGCAAGCGCGCGCGGGGGGAGGGGGGGGTGGGCACACCAGAGCAGCGGCTCAGGAACAGAACAAAATTCCAGCCAGCTGCAGCCCAAGGACGGGGGTAGGAGGAAAAACTCCAGCCAGCCGCAGCCCAAGGACAGGGCTGGGAGCACAGCTAGCAGGCTAGGAACCGAGGGGGGGAAGAGGGGGAGGGAAGGGGCACCAAAAGAACAAACCGAAGGGGCTTAAAAGGGGCGGGGTAGGGTAGGGCCAACTAATACAGGGGGGCTACAGGGAGGGGACCCCACCAGCTAAACGCAGTTGGGGGGCAGGAGAAGGCCAGGGCGGGGGAAAAGGTGCACCCACGGCGCTCGTGAAGCGTAGGCTCTGCCGCTCACTGCTGCAGATAAACAGTCCCGGACGGTGGAAGAGGGCGGGGGGAGCAAACAGCCCCGCCGAGGGGCGAAGAGCAGGTCCAGGTGGCACGCGGGGCGGTGGAGGGGTTGTCGGCGGTGGGGGTGGTGGCAGAGGGGGAGCAGATGGACGAAGGGGGGGGAGGGCACCGCGCCCCCCCCCCCCCCGCGCCCCCTTCAACAGTCCGCTACAGGGGACGGGACAGAAGGATCCCAAGTTGACCTCAGAGCTTCCTGGCAAGCGATGGCTTCCACTCCGAGGAATTACGAGCGAGTGGCTCACGTCTGTCCACACTCCGAACGCAACTGGAGGCACCACCACCCCAGGAGCAAAGATGGCAAAGTCACTCAAAACACAGTTCTTAAACAATCCCCTCCACAATCTCCCGATTCAGGAACGCAGTCTCTTCGCACTCCGCGACGAAGGTAGCAGCTCCCATACAGGAACAGCAGCAGCAGCAAGTGGCAGGCGGCCGGCCAGGCAGGCAAGCAGGCAGGCAAGCAGGCAGGCAGGTGGGCCCCCAGTTGGTGTTGGTGTTGGGGGGCCGGTGCTTCTCCCTCCGGAGGCGAGGGGGGGGCAGGCTGGCAAGGCCCCCCCCACCGCACTCACTCACTCACTCACTCACGCAGCAGCAGCAACAGCAACAGCAACAGCAACAGCAGGAGAGGGCCAGGGAGGGAGGGAGGGAGAAGGGAGCACAGAGAGCTCCAGCACCAGGCAACCGATCCCACCCTGTAGTGAGACGGTGTGGCTCCCCTCCTACCCAGAAGAGGGAGCCCACGTGCAGGCACCAGAGTGGGTGGGACCACCACCGCCTGTCCCCGCCCCCCGGAAGTCAAGGGGTGGGACAGGAAGTATAAAGGCCGGCCGCCAGAGCTCAGTCTGCGGCCAGCCACCACAGGGAGCAGACGTGCGGCCGGGAGCTCCCGGCCAGGAGACCGCCGAAGACCGAGGCCTAGACCCTAGCTGGCCTGAGCTACCCCGGGCACGCTACGAGGAGGAGCCGCCGGAGCCCGTCCGCTCCCGTCACTGGGAGAATCCCTGGGAACCCCACCCCACCCACCCCACCTGAGGGTGAGACTGCACCCGAACCCCTCCGCCCCTGCTGCTACCCAGAGGAGCCGCCAGAGGACCGTTGGCCGGACTTCCCGGCAGAGCTACCGGACCTGCCACTGAGCCCTGGCCGAGAGGCGCCTATGCAGTTGGACTGGCCCGAGCCTGGCGCGGCGAACGAGGTAGGCTCTGAGGGGGATCGTGGAAGTAGCCCGGGGGTAGCCGACCCCGGTCCGGCTGCAACCGAGTGTGAGCCAATGTCAGTGTGTTGCGGTCTGGATACCCCACTGACCAGCAGCGGCAGTAACCGCTGCTAGGGCCCCGGGCTGGAACGCAGTGGAGTGGGTGGGCCTGCGTTCTCCCCTGCCACCCCCGCTCACGGGTGGCAGGCTTCCCCCTCACCCAGCGCTCGGCTACAGAAAGCCTAGGCGTGCCTTACCTGAACTGTGTTTGCCCCGCCCTGATCCAGGGCCTGGGCTCCTGAACTGCTTGCTCGCTCAGCCCCCTGCAAACAAGGGCCTGAGCTTAACTGTGTTTGCCCCGCCCTGATCCAGGGCCTGGGCTCCTGAACTGCTTGCTCACTCAGCCCCCTGCAAACAAGGGCCTGAGCTTAACTGTGTTTGCCCTGCCCTGATCCAGGGCCTGGGCTCCTGAACTGCTTGCTCGCTCAGCCCCCTGCAAACAAGGGCCAGAGCTTAACTGTGTTTGCCCCGCCCTCATCCAGGGCCTGGGCTCTGAACTGTTTGCTCGCTCCGCCCCTGCAGTCAAGGGCCTGAGCTTTAACTGTGTTTGCTCCGCCCCTGCAGTCAAGGGCCTGAGCTACCCCTGTGTGTGTGCCCCGCCCTGATCCAGGGCCTGGGCTCCTGACCTGTTTGCTTGCTCAGTCCCTGCACCTGAGGGCCTGAGCCCTGAGCTGACTGTCGGCGTTGCTCTGCCCCTGCACCAAAGAGCCGGAGCTTCGGGACTAACTGACTGCTTGTTCCCACAGTAGTGAGTCGGTGTGGCTCCCCTCCTACCCGGAAGGGTCGAGCCCCGGCTAGGACCTATTACATTTGGCACCCAACGTGGGGCACGAGCCCCTGCCCCTGTGAGAAGGGGCTAGAGAGGGAGTGGCCGTTGCACCCCCTCCGTTCTAAGGAATGGATATGAAGCGGTTGTTGCAGCTGCTCGCGGAGAGCCAGGAGCGGCAGCAGACGGCCCAGTTGCAGCAGCAACAGCAACAGCAGGCCGCTCAGCTCGCGCAGCAACAGCAGCGAGATGCCGCCCAACTCCAGTTACAGCAGGAGCAGCACACGGCCCAGCTCGAGCAACAGCAGCAGCTGGTGCGGCAGTTGGGGGTCCAGCTGCAGCAGCTGCTGGTTACGCTCCCTCGCCCCGCGCCGGGGCCGGCGGGGGAGGCTGCGGAGTTGCCGCGGTTAGCTGCCCCCCTTCGTTTGACTAAAATGGGCCCAGACGATGACCCTGAGGCCTTCCTGGTCACGTTCGAGCGGGTAGCCCTCGTCGCCGGGTGGCCCAGGGACCAGTGGGCTACCCTCTTAGCCCCCTACCTGACGGGGGCGGCCCAGGTGGCCTATCGTGGGTTGGCGGCTGAGGAAGCCCGGGACTACGACCTGGTAAAGGCCGCGATATTGGACGCCCTTGACGTCAGTCCCGAGACCTTCCGACAAAGGTTCCGGAGCCAGACTTACCCCGCCGGGGCCTGACCGCGGGTAGTGGCCCAGACCTTAAAAGAGGCTTGCCGACGGTGGCTACAGCCCGACACCTGGACGGCGGAGGAGGTAACCGAGCAGGTTGTGCTAGAACAGTTTGTGCACACTCTACCCTCCCGAGGGCGCGCCTGGGTGGTTCGCCACCGGCCGGCGACGCTGGCCCAGGCAGTGTCGCTAATGGAGGACTTCCTAGCCGCCGAAAATGCAGTGGGGCCCACCTTCCGACGCCCCAGGCCCGGGCCCGAACCAGCCCGTGGCGAAAAGAAAGGGGAACCCCCGAGCGGACCACGACACCCCGCACCTAGGCCCGACTCCCGCTGTGAGACCCGGATCCGGCACACGGACCCGGCTCCTCGGACCGGACCAATGGCCCCGGGCCAGGGGCCCCCAAGGGCTCGGCGAAGCCCCCCCGGAGCCCAAGCCGAGAGGGCCCCCGGAGCAGACTACCTGAACTCGGTCCCTGCTTCGGTTGTGGGAAGATGGGGCACCTCCAGCGAGACTGTCCGGAGATGGATTGTAGCTATGGGCAAGTGTGGGCGGGCCACACTCGAGCCCAGCCAGCCATGAACCCCAAGCTGACCGTCCTGGCAGCCGTCGGAGGGCGGACTACACGGGCCTTGATCGACTCAGGCTGTGGCCAGACGTTGGTCCGTAAGGACCTGGTACCGCAGGGCGATACCCGCCTCGGGTGCATCCATCTACAGTGCATCCATGGGGATGTCCGACCATACCCCAGCGCCCGGGTCCCCCTTACAATCGCGGGGGTCACCCGACACCTGGTGGTTGGGGTAGCTCCCCATCTTGCATATCCTGTGATCCTCGGTTGGGACTGGCCGGCCTTCGAGGAAGTCCTATGTTCCACGCCGGCCCTGGAGGCTGATCGGCTGGGGTCCTCATCCGAGACCCCCGAGCAGGGCCCGGCGACCGAGATAGACGACACGGACGCAGTGGGGCCGCAGCCGGAGCCCGCCCCTCAGCCCCGCTTCGACACCGATTCTGTCGGGACCAGCGAGAGGACCCCACCCTCAGCCGCTTCTACGAGCAGCTCACAGCAGTAGACGGGAGTGTTGTGGACCCCCAGCGGGCCACCCTATGGCCCCACTTTGAGCTGCGCCGGGACCGGCTCTACCGCGTGGACCGTGATCCCCGCACCCGGGAACCACAAACCCAACTGTTGGTGCCCCTGTGTCACCGGCGGGCGGTAATGAAGCTGGCCCACGATGTGCCAGCCGCCGGGCACCTGGGGCGAGAGAAGACCCTCGCTCGAATCCTGGCGCGCTTCTTTTGGCCGTGAATCTCTCAGGAGGTGAAGGAGTATTGCGCCTTCTACCCAGACTGTCAGCTGGTCGCCCCGCCCGGGATCTCCAAGGCACCCCTGGTCCCCATGCCAGTGATGGAGACGCCCTTTGAACGGGTCGCCATGGACCTCGTGGGCCCCCTCCCGAAAAGCGCCGCGGGGTTTCAATACATTCTGGTTCTGGTGGACTATGCCTCTCGATTCCCGGAAGCCATCCCCTTGCGGAGTATTACCGCCCGGACCATCGCGGGGGAATTGCTGAAAATCTTCGCCTGAGTAGGACTGCCTAGAGAGATCCTAACCGACCAGGGAACGAACTTCACGTCCCAATTGTTGCGACAGGTCTGTGCCCTCTTAGGCATCAAACAACTCCGGACGTCCGTTTACCACCCGCAGACGGACGGGTTGGTGGAGCGGTTTAACCGCACTTTGAAAGGCATGTTGCGGAAATTCCCAGCAGAGGACCTCCGCCACTGGGACCAATTCCTTCCACCCTTGCTGTTAGCCATCCGAGAAGTCCCGCAGACCTCAACGAAATTTTCCCCATTCGAGCTGCTGTATGGACGCAGACCACGGGGCCTCTTAGACCTGATGAGAGAGACCTGGGAACAGTCGGCCTCCCCAGCCCAGGGCCTCCTGAAATATGTCATCCAGTTACAGGAATACCTTGCCCAGGCCGGAGCCCTGGCACGCGAAAATTTGAAGACGGCGCAGGAGCGGCAGAAACGAACCTATGATCAGGGAGCCCAAGTCCGGGAGTTCCAACCAGGAGACCGTGTCCTACTCCTCCTCCCATCCAGTGAGTCAAAATTGTTAGCCTTACGACGTCGTGCGTAAAGTAGGTCCTGTCACCTACGAGGTGCGGCAACCAGACAAGCGGAAGGGGACCCAACGGTATCATGTAAACCTGCTGAAACGGTGGCAAGACCGGGAGGGCCTCTTAATTAACCCGTGTCCGCCCGAGCCGGAATTGGGACCCCGCGTACCCTCGACGGATGACCCCCCCAGCACCCTGTTAGGACAATCGCTCACGGAGGAGCAATGTAAACAAACCAACTGCCTTCTGCAGGCCTTCAAGAGAACCTTCACGGCCGTACCGGGCTACACGTCCCTAGTCAAACACTCAATCCAGACCGAGCCGGGGAAAGTGGTTCGAGAGACGACCCGGCCCCTGCCCTATCGGATGCGGGATGCGGTCGAGGAGGAAGTAAGAGCCATGCTGGCTCTGGGCGTCATTGAGCCGTCCCAGAGCGAGTGGCGTAGTCCGGTGGTCCTGGTGCCCAAGCCAGACGGCACCCGCCGCTTCTGCATCGACTTTCGAAGGGTAAACGCCATCTCGCACTTCGATGCCTACCCGATGCCCCGTGTGGACGAGTTACTGGGCCGCCTGGGGGAGGCCCAGTATATCCCCACCCTGGACCTCAGCAAAGGCTATTGGCAGATCCCCCTCGAAGAGACCTCGAAGGAGAAAACCGCCTTTGCCACCCCAACGGGGCTGTACCAATTCACGCGAATGCCATTTGGTCTCCATGGGGCCCCAGCCACCTTCCAGCGACTGATGGACCATCTTCTGCAGCCCCATCAGGACTATGCGGCTGCGTACCTAGACGACGTGGTCATCTATAGCCGCAGCTGGGAGGACCATCTGCCCCGGGTTGCGGCGGTCCTAAGGTCCCTACGACAGGTGGGCCTGACCGCCAACCCCAAAAAGTGCCGTATTGCCTGGCAAGAGACCACCTATCTCGGCTATACCGTCGGGGGCGGGCGGGTCAAACCCCTCGTCAGAAAAGTCCAGGCCCTCCTGGACTGCCCCACCCCGTCGACCAAACGGCACGTTCGGCAGTTCCTGGGCCTCGTTGGGTATTACCGACAGTTCATCCCCCAGTTCGCGTCCATAGCCGCACCCTTAACTGGGCTTCTGACGAACGACAGTCCCCGGCAGATACAGTGGTCCCCAGAGTGTGAAGCTGCCTTCCGGACACTGCAGAAGTGCCTCTGCCAGGAGCCGGTTCTCTATAGCCCGGACTTTAAACGCCCATTCATCCTGCAGACCGACGCCTCCGCGGTTGGGTTAGAGGCAGTCTTGTCCCAAGAAGTGGAGGGAAAAGACCACCCCGTATTATATCTCAGCCGGAAACTGTTTCCCCGCGAGAGGAATTACGCCGTGTGGAAAAAGAGGCCCTCGCTGTGAAGTGGGCCTGCGATGCCCTTCGCTTCTACCTCCTCGGGGCCCCGTTCACCCTCATCACAGACCACACCCCCCTCCGGTGGCTAATGCAGATGAAAGATAATAACGCCCGCATTATGCAGTGGTACCTCGCCTTACAGCCCTATGCGTTTACGGTTCAGCATCGGGCTGGCAAGGACCATTCAAACGCGGACTTCCTATCCCGCATTGGGGAGATGGAAGGACCTGGCCCCGACACGCGGGAGCCAGTCTTAAGGGTGTGTGTGTGTAGTGAGTCGGTGTGGCTCCCCTCCTACCCAGAAGAGGGATCCCACGTGCGGGCACCAGAGTGGGTGGGACCACCACCGCCTGTCCCCGCCCCCCGGAAGTCAAGGGGCGGGACAGGAAGTATAAAGGCCGGCCGCCAGAGCTCAGTCTGCGGCCAGCCACCACAGGGAGCAGACGTGCGGCCGGGAGCTCCCGGCCAGGAGACCGCCGAAGACCGAGGCCTAGACCCTAGCTGGCCTGAGCTACCCCGGGCACGCTACGAGGAGGAGCCGCCGGAGCCCGTCCGCTCCCGTCACTGGGAGAATCCCTGGGAACCCCACCCCACCCACCCCACCTGAGGGTGAGACTGCACCCGAACCCCTCCGCCCCTGCTGCTATCCAGAGGAGCCGCCAGAGGACCGTTGGCTGGACTTCCCGGCAGAGCTACCGGACCTGCCACCGAGCCCTGGACGAGAGGCGCCTATGCAGTTGGACTGGCCCGAGCCCGGCGCGGCAAACGAGGTAGGCTCTGAGGGGGATCGTGGAAGTAGCCCGGGGGTAGCCGACCCCGGTCCGGCTGCAACCGAGTGTGAGCCAATGTCAGTGTGTTGCGGTCTGGATACCCCACTGACCAGCAGCGGCAGTAACCGCTGCTAGGGCCCCGGGCTGGAACGCAGTGGAGTGGGTGGGCCTGCGTTCCCCCCTGCCACCCCCGCTCACGGGTGGCAGGCTTCCCCCTCACCCAACGCTCGGCTACAGAAAGCCTAGGCGTGCCTTACCTGAACTGTGTTTGCCCCGCCCTGATCCAGGGCCTGGGCTCCTGAACTGCTTGCTCGCTCAGCCCCTGCAACCAAGGGCCTGAGCTTAACTGTGTTTGCCCTGCCCTGATCCAGGGCCTGGGCTCTGAACTGTTTGCTCGCTCCGCCCCTGCAGTCAAGGGCCTGAGCTTTACTGTTTGCTCCGCCCCTGCAGTCAAGGGCCTGAGCTTTACTGTGTTTGCTCCGCCCCTGCAGTCAAGGGCCTGAGCTACCCCTGTGTGTGTGCCCCGCCCTGATCCAGGGCCTGGGCTCCTGACCTGTTTGCTTGCTCAGTCCCTGCACCTGAGGGCCTGAGCCCTGAGCTGACTGTCGGCGTTGCTCCGCCCCTGCACCAAAGAGCCGGAGCTTCGGGACTAACTGACTGCTTGTTCCCACAGTAGTGAGTCGGTGTGGTCATTACAGGTCACCAATACAAAAGTTTGAGAATTACTAGGTTAGCACAATCGGTGGTCTCACAGCACTGGGGTCACGGGGTCAAGTCCCAGGGCTGCCAGGGTTACAGTCTCACACTCAGAATCTCCTCCCTGGGTGCTCATCTCTCTTCCTCAGGGTTCACATCCCCTGGCCAGGCAGCGCCGGGGCCTGCCTCCAGCCCTCTGGGGGGTTAGTGCAAGCCGCAGTCTCACATTGGTGGGGTCATAGGGTCAAGTCCCAGGGCTGCCAGGGTTACAGTCTCAGAATCAGAACCTCCTCCCTGGGCGCTCATCTCCCTTCCTCAGGATTCACCTCCCCTGCCTCTACCAGGGAGAGCTAGGGCCCCCCCCCCTCCAGCCATCCGGGAGCTGCAGTCGCACAGCGCCAGGGACACAGAGTCAAGTCCCGGGGCTTCCAGAATAGCAGTCATGTACTCAGAATATCCTCCCTGCGGATTCATCTCCCTTCCTCAGTGTTCACCTCCCCCCTTCCACTGCCAGGCAGCGCTAGGGCCCACCTCCAGGCCTTTGGGGTCCGCGGTCTCACAGTGCCGGGGTTAGGAGTTCAGGTCTCGGGACTGCCAGGGTAGTAGTCTCGGACTCAGAATCTCCTCCCTGGAGGCTCATCTCCCTTCCTCAGAGTTCACCTCCTGACTCCCTCTAACAGGCAGCGCTAGGGCCCTCCTCCAGCCCTCTGGGGTTAACGCAAGCTGCAGTCTCACAGCAGTGGGGTCATGGGGTAAAGTCCCAGGGCTGCCAGGGTAGCAGTCTTGGACTCAGAATCTACTCGAGGTGGAAGGTGAACCCTGAGAAAGAGAGATGATCTCCCAAGGGGGAGATTCTGACTGCCCGGGGAGGGATTCTGACTGCTACCCTGGGAGCCCCAGGATTTCACCCCGTGACCCCAGCGCTTTCTCTAATACCTGGAGGGCTGTAGCCGGGCCCTGGCTCTGCCTGGCAGAGGGAGGGGGGAGGTGAACCTTGAGGAAAGGAGATGTGCCCCCAGCCATGGCTCCAGATGCATGCATCATGGGATCTTGTACTGAGATGGTGGGGGTGTGGAGAGGAAAAATCCTCTCTAGGTGGGCTACTTATATTCTGGGTCTGCAAGGAGTAATAGCATTGACCCTAATGAAAAAGATCAACATTTGTTCCCTTGCCCCCATGCAGGATTTTCAATATCCAAACCACATGTGATCTCCCAGCTGGAATTAGGAAAGGAGCCGTGGGTCCCAGACCTCTGGGGCTATGAGGAAAGGGAGAACTTGAAAGTTGTTCACACAGGTGAGGAGTCAGCTAAACTGACTCGGAAACCAATTACTGTATCCTCATGACAATGTCACTTGTGCATTTTCATCAAGTCTGTCTGAGCCTTCAGCCCCTGCCTTTATCTGTATTCAAAAGATAGGGAGGAAGGACAGATAGATCCCTTCCTCTCTTCTCTGGGGAAGGGTTTTGTGGGGAAGAGAGTGGAATCAGCTCCTAGTATTTCTCTCCAGCAGTTATTTGGGTTTGTTTCCCCCGTTCCTGTTCCCCTTTCTGAGGTTCTCTCTCAAACCCATCAGGTGATGGGATGGTGAGTGTGAACAAGGAGGAGAATCTTCAGCAGGAAGATTCTGAGCAAGTGGAATCCAATGGGATTATATTGGAAACAGCTGAAGAGAATGTTTCTGAGAGTTCTGAGCAGAGAGAAGCCCATGACAGTCAGCACAGACCAGTGAGGCAGCTGACAAATCATACAGGGGAGAGTCAGGGTAAATCCACTCACAGGAGCAGACAGGTCAAGAAAATCAAAGAAACTGTCCCCTCAGGAGAGGGACCCTACATCTGCGATGACTGTGGGAGAAACTTCCCTTGGAGATCAGTTCTTATTACTCACCAGAGAATCCACATGGGAGAAAAACCCTGTGACGTTGTGCAGTCTATATGGTTTTATAAAAACTTGATAATAAGTCAATATAATGTAACTGAGATAGTTTTAGAGAAAATACGGTAATAAGTGAATGTAACGTAACTGGGATATGCTTCATGCAAAAGGTCTCTTGTAAGGTATCATTACAAAGCTTATAATCAACTGAGTATGATGATCTGATTTGTATAAATGTACCACTCTTGTATCTAAAACTAGAAATATAAAATGTAACTCTGAGGGCCTATTGTAATTGTGTAAAGTGTGGACCATTAATGATGGTTTGGAATCTTGATGACTCCCATTGTCTGCAGATGGCTGTATTTACCTGGGAGTCTTCCTGTATATGTGTGTGCTGGCAAGTGAGTAATGAAGTCTTGCAGTGACATGTGATCATGTCACCTGAACTGGAATCCATCTTTAACCTGGTGCTTTTCCAGTGAGGTGGGGGTGGAAACCCAGAGAGACAAAGAGTTCCCGCCTTATGCAAAAGATATATAAAGGGGGGAAGAGAACAGAGGGGGAGAGGAGCCATCATGAAGAATCCCCTAGCTACCACCTGAGCTGCAACAAGAGCTGTACCAGGGGAAAGAATTGTGCCCAGGCCTGGAAGAAGTCCAGTCTGAGAAAAAACTTACTAAAGCATCTCTGAGGGTGAGATTATCTGTATTCAGTTTGATTAGGCATAGATTTGCGCATTTTATTTTATTTTTGCTTGGTGACTTACTTTGTTCTGTCTGTTACTACTTTGAACCACTTAAATCCTACTGTCTGTATTTAATAAAATCACTTTCTATTTAATAATTTACTCAGAGTATGTATTAATACCTGGGGGAGCAAACAGCTGTGCATATCTCTCTATCAGTGTTATAGAGGGCGAACAATTTATGAGTTTGCCCTGCATAAGCTTTATGCAGGGTAAAACGGATTTATCTGGGATTAGACCCCATTGGGAGTTGGACATCTGAGTGCTAAAGACAAGCACACTACTGTGAGCTGTTTTCAGGTAAACTTGCAGCTTTGGGACAAGTGATTCAGATCCTGGATCTGTGTCTGGAGCCAGACGGGAGTGTCTGGCTCAGCAAGACAGGGTGCTGGAGTCCTGAGCTGGCAGGGAAAGCAGAAGCAGGGGTAGTCTTTGCACATTGGGTGGCAGCTCCCAAGGGGGTTTCTGTGATCCAACCCGTCACAAACCCTATAACTGCCCAGATTGTGGGAAAAGCTTCAGTCGTAGCTCAAACCTTTTGTCACATCAGAGAACTCACAGGAGGGAGAGACCCTATGAATGCCCTCACTGTGGGAAAAGCTTCAGTCGGAGGTCAATTCTGATTACACATCAGAGAGTTCATACAGGAGAGAAACCCTATAACTGTGGTGACTGTGACAAAAGCTTTAGTCAGAGCTCGCAGCTTATTTTGCATCACAGGATTCACACAGGAGAGAAACTCCATAGCTGCCCTGACTGTGGGAAAAACATCACTAGGAATTTATAACATCAAAGAATCCACACAGCAGAGAAACCTTACAGATGTCCCGACTGCGGGAAGAGATTCAGTCAGAGCTCAAACCTTATCACGCATCACACAGTCCACACAGGAGAGAGGACCTATAACTGCCCTGACTGCAGGAAAAGCTTCAGTAGGAGCTCATACCTTATTCAACATCAGAGAGTCCACACAGGACAAAAACCCTATAATTGCCCTCACTGTGGGAAAAGCTTCAGTTGGAGATCAAACCTTGTCACACATCATAAAATCCACACAGGAGAGAAGACCTATAGCTGCCCTGATTATGCCCAGTCATAATAAAGACATCACTAATCACCAGAGAACCGACATGAGAGAAAAGCCATATACATGCAGTGAGTGTAGAAAAAGCTGCAGTCAGAGCTCACACCTTCTATCATATCAGAGAAGCCACAGGGAAGAGGGACCTTATGAATGCCCCGAGTGTGGGAATAGCTTCAGTCAATCCTTATCATCCACCAGAAAATTCAGATGGGGAAGAAACCCTTTAAATGTCCAGAATTTGAAAAATCTTCACTGTGAGCTCAGCCCTTAATAAACATCAGAGAACCTACAGGGCAGTGTGCCCAGACTGCGGGAATTGTTTTCAACACAGCACAACCATCACAGATTCATAGACTTTAAGGCCAGAAGGGACCATTGTGGTGACCTAGTCTGACCTCCTGCTCATGGCAGGTAGCAGAACCTCACCCACCCACTCCTGTAATAGACCCCTAACCTCTGGCTGAGTTACTGACATCCTCAAATCATGGTTTAAAGACTTCAAATTATAGAGAATCCACCATTTACACTAGTTCAAACCAGCAAGGGAACCCATGCTGCAGAGGAAGATGAAACACTCCTAGGGTCTCTGCCAATCTGACCTGCGGGAAAATTCCTTCCCAGTCCCAAATATGGTGATATTAGATGTAAGAAAATGCACCCAGGATGCAAACCCTAAAGGAGTCATGGCTGTGGATGAGTCAAGTGAATAACATCTTTGCTTATTACCATGAATCTAAGAGGAAATCTCAGTCTGCAGTGGCCATGGAGTGCAGACATGCAACATTATTAAAGCAGAGAATTAAATGTCCTTCCTAGAACAGAGCCATACAGAGTAAGGGTCTGAAATAAGATTCCCCATTATGATGTAATTTGATTATAATATTTTGGGAAGTCTAAATGTGCTTTGTTCAGCTCCTACATTTAAGTTTGGTGTTTTACAGCTAAAACCATCTTTTTCTTATATGCTGTGACTTCTCATTCATCCTTGATAGTGTTTTAGGCTGGAATCCATCAAAGGACTTAGGTGTTGTGACACTGAGCATTGCAATGACTAAGTTTTAGGCACCTACAATATCAGAGGAATAGAACTGGGATCCACAAAGCCAAGTTCCTTATAAAACAAATGAGGAGAGAGAGGCGCTTTAGAATGGGATCCTCAAGTCTCAGCACATTACTTGGGAAGACGTCTAAGCTAGCCAATGTGAGATGCTGACAAGAGTGGTATGTTCTAAGTCCCGCCCTTGGCATGGGAGCAGGGGCCTATCTCTGCTTCTGATTCATGAAGCAAGGAATCTAGATGCGTCTCTGCTGATGGGGCCCAGTACAGTATGTGTGTTGTATTCAGAGCTGTCTAACTCCACCCAAACCCAAACCCTCCCTCATAACCTCTAGCCCACTGCTAAGTGTACTCACCAAGGATGTGGGAGACCCAGTTCAAACCCTCCCTCCAACTGCTGAAGTAAAGGGATTTGAACAGGGATCTGCTACTTCTCAGAGGCAGCCGGCCGGGGAGCGGGACGGAGCCACAGAACTTCTGCCTGAGAGCCTGGCTGTGAGGCAGTGGCTGCCCGCTCCCTGCCTGAGCTCAGCTGCCGAAGACAGAGGCCAAGCATACAGGGAGGCAGGAGATCCAGCTCCCTTGGCCCCTGCCCCTGCAGAAAGGAGCTCTCTTTCCGCATCCCCACAGGTTTCTGGCTTTTTCAATTTTATACTCAGTTTTATAACACTAGTCCATTCAATTCAGTTAACCTACCATATTTTAATTTACTGTCAATTTTAGAATTTTGTATTAAGAGGTTGTTTTAAGATTTGTTACATCGTATAACTCATTTTATTTGCCTTTTTAAAATCTGCCATATCTCATTTCCATAATCTTTGTTGATTTAAATTTGTATTGGTTTCTTTAGTCATTTTTGATTACTTAAATGAATGTTTCTGTATTTCAAAGAGTCCCTTAGCATATAGGAAAAAGAATCATTGGCAAATTATGTGGTTACCCCTGAATGTACTCGCATTGTTGATCAAATGAAACTAAAAACTCTTCATGCTTCCTTTGTCTGTTGGCCAAACTAAATCAACGTACCCATGTACGATGATGCTATGCATCCGAAGAAGTGAGGTTTTTACTCACGAAAGCTTATGCCCAAATAAATCTGTTAGTCTTTAAGGTGCCACCAGACTCCTTGTTGTTAACGTACCCATGGTGTTTCATGGCCAGGGCAAAGGAAAAGTGAAAACTACAGCTTGTGAAACAATAGCACTCTTTCTACCCCACACTCCTGTCATTCTGGGAGACAGTTCTCTGTATCCCTGACTTATGAACCATTGTCCTGTGTACTTGGAGAGGAGAAGGCAATATTTAACTGCACCCTGAATAGCTGAAGGATGATGGTGGAGTGGGCATTTGGCAGACTGAAGGGAAGGAGAAGGAGCATCCACGAAAGCTGGAGGCTGCTGAACCATATCTGCCTCATGGGATAAGTGATTGCTGTGTTTTGCAAAAAATCTGTGTGAGGGCAAGGGGGAGATCCCCACCAAAGGCTGGGAGGTGGAAGTGCATGGACTTTGTTTGTTATGAACAGCTTCTAAATGGTGCCCCAATTGGCCAGGGGCATAGGGCAAGGATGTGCTGTGTGCCTACTTTGATGCCAGAGTGTGCTGGTGGAATATGAATGTGTTTTAACCAAGGAAATGGATGCAGTGTGTTCATGTAAAGAGTATATTAATAAGCAGTGTGATGGAAGCTATACCTAAGTGAAATATTTCAGCCAAATTGTACATAACAAAATCCTTAATTGATTTAACATAACAGTGCAAACTTCAGATCATAGAATCATCGAATATCAGGGTTGAAAGGGACCTCAGGAGATCATCTAGTCCAACCCCCTGCTCAAAGCAGGACCAATCCCCAACTAAATCATCCCAGCCAGGGCTTTGTCAAGCCTGACCTTAAGAACCTCTAAGGAAGGAGATTCCAATGGATCTGTGACTGAGCTGGGCACACACATGGCTGTGCTGATGGTCTAACAAAAAATGTGTTATGGGAACTATTCTCCCTGTGTTGGTGGGTGGAATAGTGCAGGCAGGACCTGCCATTTGCAGGAGCAAAAGGAGATTCGCAGTATGCTTTGTTCTCCAGAGACTGCAGGACATGGCTGGGTGGGGTGCTGGCTGTGAACATAGCACCACAGTGTTCTCCAGAAGAGCTGTTTGTATCTGCACTACATCCAGCATCCTTTTCTGAGTGTACTTTCCTTTGTCCTCATGCTCCCTTGAGAGCAGGGAGTAGGATAGTAACTGTACGGGCACCTCTGCAAGCTGTCCTGGCTTTGGAGGATGTTACCTTGAAGTGACTCCCCAAGAGGCTGAGAAGGGTCTTGTTCAAAAGGCAGCAAGCACAATGGGAACGTAAGCAGTGCTGCTCTTTAACAGTGTGATGTCCTCACCCCCAGCTTCTGCAGAAGTGGAAGGGAAACACCTCCTCTACTGAAAATCTGGGAAGTCTGCATTGCCTCACGATGTGTATGCTAAAATGCAGCAGTTCAGTGTTGCAGCTTGTCTACACTTACATTTTATAGCGCTCTAACTTGCTGGCTCAGGGATCTGAAAAATCACCTCCCCTGAGCGCAGCAAGTTTGAGCGCTTTAAAGCGCTAGCGTGGACAGGCTCCGAGCGTTGGGAGCCACGCTCCCAGTGCTCGGAGCTATTCCCCTCATGGAGGTGGATTGCCAGGAGTGCTGGGACCATGCTCACGCTTCAAAGTGCTGCCGCGGGAGCGCTCCTACAAAAGAACTGGACATTTGTAGTACTTGGTCTAAACCAGGGGTCTCAAACTCAAATGACCACGAGGGCCACATGAAGACTAGTGCATTGGCCCGAGGGCCGCATCACTGACACGCCCCCTTGCTGCCCCTGGTCCCACCCCCACTCCTCCCCTTCCATGAGGCCCTGCCCCTGCCCTGTCTCTTCTCCACCTCCTCCCCTAAGCGCGTGGCTCCCCACTCCCTCCAGGAAAGTGCTAAGCGCCACCAACAGCTGTTTGGCGGCGGGAAGCGCCTGGAGGTAGGCAGAAAAAAAAAGAGTAATATAGTAGTATAGTATTAAAATATAGTATGCTATTAAAAGTCAATGTATTAACTTTTTATTAACTTCTTTAACTGTAATGTGAAAAGTCAGTGCTAATTTTGACATTTCATTTTTGGCCACTTAGCTGGCAGTGTTTTGCATCAACCAGAACATCAATATTAGGTTTGATATCCTGAGACGAAACCAATTTCAGTGTTGCTTGCAAATGTTCATCAGTGAGCCTTGACCTTAACCCAGATTTGTTAATCTTCATGGAAGAGAAAAACTGTTCACATATATATGTACTTCCAAACATTGCCATTATCCTTGCAGAAGCAAAGAATAACATGGGAAATCTTTCTTGTGAAAGAAACCTGTAGAATTCTGGAATTCCAACATCTGTATACTTCTGCTTCAAAATCGTGTCACACTGAAGCTCCACTAACTCCATCTGCATTTCCTCTGCAACATTGTCAATTTCAACAGCAAATGGTGTAGAAAAAAGTTGAAAATGTGGTTCGAATGCCTTTAAATCTTTAAACCGCACATCAAACTGTTTGTGTAAATTAGAAATTATCTCTGCATATTCTTTCAAGGATTTGGGTTCAACTTTTCTTAAGGAATTCAGAGTTGAGAAATGGACCAAATTGCCAGCAGTCAGCTGTTTCCCCCACAAAGTAAGCTTGACTTTGAATGACTTAATACTGTCATACATCTGTGTTATCACTTGTTTTCTACCCTGAAGTTTCAAGTTCAGTGCATTCAGGTGATCAGTTACATCTGTTAGAAAAGCAAGGTTGCAGATAAAAGTGGAATCAGCAAGCTGTGGAACCTCCTTGTTTTTCGTTTTCACGAAGGAATCAATCTCCTCTCTGAGTGCAAAAAAATGCTGCAAAACATTTCCACGACTCAGCCATCTAACTTGAGTGTGATACAGAAGTTCCCCATATTCACTGTCCATACTTGCTAGAAAAGAAGTGAATTGTCTGTGATTCAGCCCTCGTGCACGTATAAAATTAACAGTTTTAACAACTACATCCATAACTTCCTTCATTTGTAGACTTTTACTACACAGGGCTTCTTGGTGCAAAATACAATGTATATTGGTGAAGCTAATTCCTGGTGTATTGAGGCTGTTCAGTTTGGTCTTCAATAATCCAACCACACCAACATTTTCAGAGCACATTGATGGCGCACCGTCCGTAGCCAAAGATACGAGTTTGTTCCATGGCAGCGCAGCTTTTTCAATGCACTCTTCCAATCCTTGAAATATGTCCCGTCCCGTTGTGGTACCCTTCAGTGGTATTAAGTCTAGCAATTCTTCAGTTATATTCAAATTGCAATCCACACCTCTAATGAACACTGCACACTGTGCGGTATCTGATACATCTGTACTCTCATCAAGAACAATTGAAAATGCTTCAAAGCCTTTTCCCATTTGAATCAATTGTTTTTGCACATTATCAGCTAAATCCGTTATCCTGCAGGCAACTGTATTGGCAGACAAGCTTATGCCTTCAAAAACTTTCTTCCTATCAGGACATAAAATTTCATTGGCCTTCATAAGACATTCTTTTACGAAGAAGCCTTCTGTAAAAGGTCGTGATGATTTAGCTATCATTTCACTTATCACAAAACTTGCTCTTACTGAATCTTCGCTAAACTTGTTAATCCCTGAAAAGAAATTTCTTTGCTTGGCAAATGCTGCTTTACGTTGCTGAACTTTTCCCTCTCGGATTTTTCCGGTGAATGCATCATATTTTTCACGGTGCATCGTGTCATAGTGCTGACGCACGTTATACTCCTTGGGAACAGCAATTGTTTGCTGACAAATAAGGCATTGAATTTTATCTTTTACCTCTGTGAAAAAATATAAATTCTCCCATTTGTCTTGGAAAACTCTCTTTTCTTCCATGAGTGTTCTTTTTTTCGACAAAGTCATTTCCAAGCGGTTTTAATAAAATATATACACTCAGTAATGCACCTCACTCAAAGGACAAAACATGCACTTAGTTAGATTTACTTCTGTTAAAGCCCCTTCCCCCCCTGCTCTGCCTCTTCCAGGGGTGGCAGGTATGTAGAATTTTGGTGCTGCCCAGAACCTGCCCCCCCAAACTCCACCCCTACCTAACTAAGGCTCTGGGAGGGAGTGTGGGTGGGGGAAGGGGTCTGGAGTGCAGGCTCTGGGATGGAGTTGGGGATAGGAGGGGGTGCAGGGTGAGGGCTGTGGGGCTTGGGATGAGAGCCATTGGAGAGGCTTGGGGCATTGGAGAGTCTCAGGACTAGGGCAGGGGAAGGGCAGCCTGCCCTGGCCCTAGTGGGGGGGGGGGGCACTAGGACCCTGCGGCAGCAGGTGATGCCGGAAGCCGGCAGAGCGGAGAAGAGTCAGTGAGAGCTGCAGACTCGGGCAGAGCAGAGTAGAGACAGTGTGAACTGCAGGCTCCGGGGCGGTCAGGGGACAGCAAGTGAGGCCGGGGGACACTCGGGGGGAGGTGCGTGGGGGGGGCAGGCAGGGCCGGGGGAGAGACCCGGCCCCAAACATTGGGGAGCACCGCGTGGGGAGCTTAGCAGGCACAGAAAATAACTGGGGGGGGGGCGTGGGGAGCTTGGCGGGCCGCAGGGAAGAGCTCCGCGGGCCGCGTGTTTGAGACCCCTGGTCTAAACCCAAGCTGTTTGCACTGTAGCCACAAATACCTTATTTTCTATGCCTTATGCATATGCTTGACTGAATTCTTTTATATATATAGTTTTGAAGGGTAATATCAATGTTTAATTTTAAGCATTTTATTTTGTTTTACATTTTCACATTTGCTTGAAATTATGAGGGACTGTGAGCGGGGTGGGACTCCCTGCCTAGGGGGTACAGTCTGTGGCTGCAGCCCTGCCTAGTGGTTATGGGGTAGGGGACCCGGGCCCTACCTCTCCACCAGGTTCCAGCCCAGGGGCCATCTTGAGCACTATAATGCAGGAGTCCATTACATGCAGCCTGGCTAGTTCTCTGCCCCTCTCCCTAGGACATGTCATGGTTAGCAATTGTCCCTGGTGAGCTAGTCCACACATTTCAGCAGGGTAGGGAGTCCTGGCTCCCCCTAGCCACCCTCTCCTTGGGAATGCCTTGACCCAGTCCATCTGCAGCACTGAGGGCAGGTCTGTTTCTCTCCACCTGCTTGGCTGCAGAGAATCCCTTTTAAGTCCCTCCTCTAACTGGAGCATGCCCAGTTGTCCTGTCAGGGCAGGGCTTCCTGGGCCCAGAGTTGTTCCTGTACTCTTAACTGTTCATTGTGCGGTCTATTCACCCCATCACACACACTCCCCCTTAAATTGTGTGCTGGGGGGTCTGAGACCAAACGTTGCCATCCCCCAGCCCCGGAGAAGAAGTTCTTATGTTGGTGTTTGCTCCCTGGCCTTTGGCAAATACAGGGGAAATATCACCTCCTAATCTGGGGGTCTATATCTTTCCTGGAATTGAGCCAGCGGATGGGTGTGTGATCCATTATCATGAGGAAGGGGTTTCCCAGTGGGTAATTTCACGATGCCTTTGTGGCTCACTTCACCAAGAAAGCCTCTTTTTCTACAGTTGAATAAGCTTTCTCCCAGAGAACAGTTTTTGGCTGATAGAAAAGATCAGGTGTTCTGCCCCCTCAAAGTCCTGAGACAATACTGCCCCAGCCCTATGTTGGAAATATTGGTATCGAGTATGAACCTTCACGTGGAGGCTGGGTGGAAGAGGACTGGTTCACTGCTCAAGAGGTCTTTCAAGGTGTTGAAGGCTTGGATGGAGGATTAAGACAAGGAAATTTTCTTGGGGCTGGAGTTCTTCACCAGGTCTGTGAGGGGTGTGGCTAGTGTGAAGCTGGGTATGCATCTTCTATAGTAGCTGGCCAGACCCCAAAATCATCTTACTTGCCTCTTTGTTGAGGGGCTAAGGCAATTCTTCAAGGCCTGAACCTTCCTGTTTAAAGGCCTAAGTTTGCCCCTTCCAATGGTGTATCCCAGATACATCACCTCATGAAACCCTAATCAGCACTTTGCTAGGTTCACGGTGATGCTGGCATACTCAACGGCCAGCAGATTGTGCTCATGGTGTTTGTCCCAATCACAACTGTAAAGGACTATATAATGCATCTAGGCCACTGCATATCATCCTTGTGGTTGCAGGATTGCATCCATCAATATTTGGAAGGTGGCTGCAGCCTCATGGAGGCTGAGGGGCATAGTTTCGAAGTGGTGTGGGCCAAAAGGTGTTGCAAAGGCCTTTTTCTCTTGAGACCTCCTTGTTAGAGGGATCTGACAGTAGCCCTTGGTCAGATATAGAGTAGATATGTATTTCATGCCTCCAATTGCTCTAAAAACTCATCAACTCAGGACAAAGGATATGCAACAAATGTGGATATTGCATTCACCTTCCTAAAGTTGATACAAAACCAAGTCATCCATCTGTTGGGTACCAGGCCAATGGGACTTTGCCACCTACATTGAGATTCATCTACCACCCTCTGTTCCAATTTCATATGTAGCTCCTGGTGTACTGTGCCCCACATCTTTCTAGGCAAGGGGTGGCTGCTTTCCCAGACCTTCTGTCTGGGCTCTGTGGTGATATGGTGACAAATCACCTGGGTTCACTGGGGTCATACCAAGAACACAGAAAGTAAAGCTTGGACCAAATGCAACATCTGGATCCCTTCGTAACACCAGAACCCTTCCTCCAGAGAGGAACTGCATCGGAGTCCTGGGTACTGGAGCCTGGTGTCCCAGTATGGGATCAGAAGGGAAGGGTGTTATGAACAAACTCTAATGGTCCTGCCAGGCCTCTAGAAAGTTTGTGATGAACCTGGGTCTTTTTCCTCTCCCTTTGTTGCTGAATCTTGTAATCTACTGTTCCCATCACTTTGATGGGCCCTTGCCATCGAGCCCTTAATTTTAATTCCAAGATGGGCAGTAGCAGCAGGACTCTGTTGCCAGGTTGAAATGCACATGGGTGGAAGTCTTTGGCATAGGCTTGCTTTTTATACTCATGGGCCCTTAACAGGTTTTCCTTTGCAGAGGGCCCTAGTGTCTTCAGCGTCTCTCATAGCTGAACAACGTACTGTATTACCTTGGTGCCTCTGTGCTCTTGTTCCTCCCAGACTTCCTGAACTAGGTCTAGGATTCCCCAAGGTTGCCTCCCATACAACAACTACTCAAAGATGTAATAGAGAGAGCGACCCTGGGGCACTGGACCTGGTGCAAGATCTGAGACCTGAACCAGAGGCTGTGAACCAAAGTCAGATCATGTATTAAGGCAGATGCTCACAAGTTCACTGCCTTTTACATGAACTTGGCAAAGTTGCTGCTACTGTACTATTTACATAAATATATCCCAGCTAGTACAGATACATCCCAATCTAATATAATATGGTTTGACAAAAATAATGAATAGGGATGTTTTGTCCAAGGTATCAGGAATAAGGGGAGGTAACAGATGTCATGACACACGTAAGGTGGTGTGTAAGTTGTTTATCTCAGTCTATAAATGTTGGGGTACCTCACCTTAAGCCTTTGTGTGGCTTAGGGGACAGCAGAAACTCCTGCTGCTGACTGAGTCACTCTTGGCCTCTGGGCACTCATGTGTCAATGTATGTGTAACCATGGAGCCAGGGCATTAGTACTGTGCCCTGCGGGCAATAAACTGGCCAAGTGCCTTTGTCACTGAACTATGCCTGTGGTCTTTCGTTATGAGTAACATTGAGGTCTGCTGAATTAGCAGGCTGCACTATCTTCAGTGCTTCTGTACTAACAGAGCAGCCTGAACAGTGTTACTAAGGCAACGACATCCCAGCCTTCAGCACTTAGCAACAGAAGGGTGAGAACCCATCCAGGCTTGTGGGACCTTCCCTACTGCAAATAGGAGAGGTGGTAACAGGCAGTCCCAGTGGCAGAGTCCTTCAGCCATAAACTTTCTTAACAGCCATTTCAGAGTCCCATTGAAACTTTTGATTAGTCCAGCTGTTTGGGGATGGCAGACAGAAGTCCTCAGAGATTCAATTTCAGCAGCTCGCACAAGTTCAGTTTTCATAGAATCTTAGAATATCAGGGTTGGAAGGTACCTCAGGAGGTCATCTAGTCCCCCCCCGCTCAAAGCAGGACCAATTCCCAACTAAATCATACCAGCCAGGGCTTTGTCAAGCCTGACCTTAAAAACCTCTAAGGAAGGAGATTCCACCACCTCCTTAAGTAACCCATTCCAGTGCTTCACCACCCTCCTAGTGAAAAAGTTTTTCCTAATATCCAACCTAAACCTCCCACACTGCAACTTGAGACCATTACTCCTTGTTCTGTCATCTTCTACCACTGAGAACAGTCTAGATCCATCCTCTTTGGAACCCCCTTTCAGGTAGTTGAAAGAAGCTATCAAATCCCCCCTCATTCTTCTCTTCTGCAGACTAAACAATCCCAGTTCCCTCAGCCTCTCCTCATAAGTCATGTGCTCCAGCCCCATGATCATTTTTGTTGCCCTCCACTGGACTCTTTCCAATTTATCCACATCCTCCTTGTAGTGTGGGGCCCAAAACTGGACACAGTACTCCAGATGAGGCCTCACCAGTGTCGAATAGAGGGGAATGATCACGTCCCTCGATCTGCTGGCAATGCCCCTACTTATACAGCCCAAAATGCCATTAGCCTTCTTGGCAGCAAGGGCACACTGTTGACTCATATCCAGCTTCTCGTCCACTGTAACCCCTAGGTCCTTTTCTGTAGAACTGCTTCCTAGCCATTCGGTCCCTAGTCTGTAACAGTGAATGGGATTCTTCCATCCTAAGTGCAGGACTCTGCACTTGTCCTTGTTGAAACTCATCAGATTTCTTTTGGCCCAATCCTCTAATTTGTCTAGGTCCCTCTGTATCCTATCCCTACCCTGCAGCGTATCTACCACTCCTCCCAGTTTAATGTCATCTTCAAACTTGCTGAGGGTGCAATCCACGCCATCCTCTAGATCATTAATGAAGATATTGAACTAAACCAGCCCCAGGACCGACCCTTGGGGCACTCTGCTTAATACTGGCTGCCAACTAGACGTGGAGCCATTGGTCACTACCCGTTGAGCCCAATTATCTAGCCAGCTTTCTATCCACCTTATAGCCCATTCATCCAGCCCATACATCTTTAACTTGCTGGCAAGAATACTGTGGGTGACCGTGTCAAGGAATAACACTTCCACTGCTTTCCCCTCATCCACAGAGCCAGTTATCTCATCATAGAAGGCAATGAGGTTAGTCGGGTATGACTTGCCCTTGGTGAATCCATGCTGACTATTCCTGATCACTTTCCTCTCCTCTAAGTGTTTCAAAATTCATTCCTTCTTATTATTCTGATTCTCTTATTATTTCCTTGTGGATCCCCACCTTCGTGAACACCTTCATGAGTTCCATTGCTATAGTCATTGCATCCACCATCCAGATGTGCTGTAGTCATTGCATCCACCACTCTTTTAAGTCTGCTGTCCAACTGGAGCATGGCCAGCTGGCTTGTCAGGGTGGGGCTTCCTGGGCCTAAAGTTGTTTCTTCACTGTAAACTCTCCGGTGTGGGGTTTATCCAGCCCAGCACAGGGCCTCTGACTATTATTTAATGGCTTCAGAATTGAGAATCAAAAATGTAAAGCTTCAAAAACTGTTAAAATATGAGCTGTCAGCATCCCATGTCAAACTATGCAAAGTAGATATCAAATCAACAAAGCATCTCTGTTTTTAGTATTCATACACTAGCTGATTTGTAACAAGCCTAATTCAAAACTCTAAATCACTGAACTTTGATTCTAATAAGTTCTCAAGCAGCATTTTTCTTACTTACCTTGCCTATCTGTACAATTTGGCTATTAGTGATGGAGATTGGTACACAGAAACGGATGAAAAAACTATGTTTATGATAAAACTTTAATCCGTCCAAGCCTCATTATGTAATATCACTGTAGACTCATTTGGGCAATTAATCTCATAATGTAGCATGCCTTTGAAAGTGTAAAGGTAGCTCAAAACTCAGGGCAATGATCATACTGTGACCCAGAGGACAGTCTCTATTGCTTTCTGTATCTGCCACTACAATAAACATACCTGCCCTGCAATATGTTGCATTTTATTAACCACCACAAGGCCATCAACTGGAGCAGAGGAGGATGGAAGGCTATACTGGACCAGGAGGAAAAGGGAGAACCAAGCAGCATGGGAAAGAGGGTAGGGGGATGACACTTTTGGCCAATACTTCAGGGAAACAAACACTTTAGAGGTGAAGTCTCTGGTGTGGTTGCTAGTTTGATCACACTAGGGATGTGGGTGGGGGAAATCAAGAGCAGGGAGTGAAAGGCTCATAGCTGACAACGACCCAACATGGCAGCACCCAGCCAGTGCCTGGAGCAAAGCTGTTTAAATCTCTCTCAATTGTCTGTATTTCAGTACAGCCCTTAATCTCACTGACAGAACTTCCCTCTGTAGCAATCTCAGTCTTGGTCTTCTCATGGACTTCAGCAGTATCTCTAGCACCTAGGTCTCTAACTCAGGCAGCCAGAAGATGTTTTGTCTCTGTGAGAGATTCTCACCCTCATCAGGGTCTAGGATTGTTACCCGCATATTCTAGGAATACCTACCTTTACCCTGTTCCTAGGGTTCAAGGTGTAACCCATCCTTATCCTTCCATGGGCTCAAGGTGTAACCTTACATTCTGCAGGTTTGCAAGGTCTTTTATCGGTAAAAGAGCCTTACACAATAATATCCTTAACCTCTATTTATTAACAGTTATCCAAACAGAATGCACACGCTAAGTATACAATGCTCACCCCTCCCAATAAGACAGACAAACTTTTCCTGGTGGCCAGTCAGGATCAGGTTGTCCAGGGACTCCAGCTTCTGTAGGATATAGTTGGCAGGGTGTTGAGATCTGGCAGCTCTTATCTTGAGGCTGTGTCCTGGAGTTGGTTCCAAAGAACTTCCTTTTGGACCCCAGTTTATACAGTGAAACTTGAGTCCTGCTTAGCTGTACCTTAACCAATCATTTTACTAAAGTATTACAAAACAATTCTTTCACCAATCATACCCCACCACCTTAGTAGTTTTAAAATTTGTAAAATTAGTTATGCAACTAATCAGACAGAGACCATATAGATAAACAATAGAGAAGTGGGGACCATAAAAGCAAAACAATAACAAAGTAGAGATTTCACACCCAACTGTTGATAGGTGATTCCTGGTCAGACAGAATGCTATCAAACAAAGTTTTCTTTAAACATCTTAAGATTGGTTTCATCTGGTGATGGTGGGTACTATTAGGACAGTAGCTCCTCCTTAACAGCCCGATATTACATTATTTTTAATGCAATTTAGATGGACTGTGAGGATGTGACTTTCCGCTTCTTGGTTTATGGCAGCTGCTGTCCTAATGGCTGCAGAAATAGGCCTTATATCTTACAGGCAGCATGTTAGTTCAGCAGACCTCAGTGTTACTCATAAAGAAAGACCACAGACACTGTTCGGCTGTGAAGGCGCTCGGCCAGGTTTATTTTCAACAGTGCATGGTCCTAGTGCCCTGGTTCTGTGGTTACGGGTACATTAACACATATATGCTTGTTACAATGCACTCACCTTAGTCAGCGGGGGGGGGGGGGGGGGAGAAGAGGGGAATTCCACTGCCACCTTGGCTGCACAAAGGCTAAAGGCAGAGTACTCTGGTAAGCAACTGGAATACACAGCTTGCACACCGCCTTACCTGTGATATGCCAGCTGTTTGTTACCCCCTTTGTTCCTGATAACTAGGACAAAACATCCCTATTCATTTTTTGCCAGACCATCTTATCTTGTACAGTAGAACCTCAGAGTTACGAACTGACCAGTCAACCACACACCTTACTGGGATTTGGAAGTATGCAGTCAGGCAGCCGCAGAGACCCTCTGCCTCCCCCCAAAAAGCAAATACAGTACAGTGCCACGTTCAATGTACACTACTAAAAAAATAAAGGGAAAGTTTAAAAAAAATATTTGACAAGGTAAGGAAACTGTTTCTGTGCTTTTTTATTTAAATTAAGATGGTTTAAAGCAGCATTTTTCTTCTGCATAGCAAAGTTTCAAAGTTGTATTAAGTCAATATTCAGTTGTAAACTTTTGAAAGAACAACCATAACATTTTGTTCAGTGATACGAACATTTCAGAATTATGAACAACCTCAATTACCAAGGTGTTCATAACTCTGAGGTTCTACTTTACTAGACTGGGGGCATATCTGTACTAGCTGGAATGTATTTATGTACATATCTAGTGTATAGTACACTAGCAATAACTTTATCAAGTTCATGTGTTGGACAGTGAACTTGTGAGTATCTGCTTTAATACATGCTCTGACTTTGGTTCACAGCCTCTGGTTCAGGCCTCAGATCTTGCACCAGGCCGAATATTCCAGGCTCTCTCTATTGCATAGGAGTATGGACAGGTGAAAAGACAGACAATGGGCTAGAAAGGGAATCCAGATTGCTTACCTGGAATTAAAGCATGACAGAATCATTGAAGTTAGGCCACATGTACATGGGAAAGTGTTTTCTGTATTATTCCTGGGGGAAATTCTGCGCCACTGTTCATACGCAGAATTCATGTCCGACAGAATTTTTTTCCTGCAGAAAATACATTCTGCCCAAGAAGTGCTGCAGTTCTGCCTTTCACCCACCAGAGGCCACTGTGGCACCAGAACAGCCAGCATGATGAATGCAGTAGGCTGTTCTGGCACCATAGTGGCTTCTGGTGGGCAAAAGGTGGAACTGCAGCACTTCTGGGGCAGAATGTATTGGGGGGGGGGGGAAGATTCTGTGTGTGTGCAGTGGCACAGAATTCCCCCTGGAGTAGAAGTTCACCACAGCATCCTGCTCGCGAAGCCAGATTAGGATAGACAGAGTGGGGCAAACAGGGCTGCTGGAGGGTCACAGACTGGGGTTCAGAATGGCTAGTGGGAGGGACAAACTGGGACATGGGTTCAGAGCTAGTGGGGTGATAGCATTGAGCCAGGGACTGAATGGGAATGGGGGTGCAAGGCCACATGGGATGGGGGAGGAGGCAGCAGAGACCCATGGGGATGGGAGGAACCAGGATAGGGGTAAATGTGCCTAACTGAATGGGAGAGGCTTGGGATCAGCCAGGGTCTGCATGTGGGAGGCTCCCCAGCTCCCTAAAAATCCTGCCCCTCCGGCTGTAAGCAAAAGCCTAATGGGAAGAAATTGTCTCAAGTAAAATTGTACTCCGTTTTGCTTAATACTCCATTTTGCTAACTTTGAATTAGTAAGAAGAAATTGTAGCTTTGAATTAGTAAGAAGAAATTGTTCTGAGTTTATTCTTTACTGATTGTGTTAATGATTGTTCTTAGAAGGACAGAAGTTTTATGGCTGTAATTGTCTTATTTACTGTTTGGTGTGAGTGAAGAATGTATGGTAATTAACTGAGAAAGGACAGCTAGGCCTGATGGTCAAGAAGGGAGTGGAGGAGTCGAGAGGCGCCAACTTTCACCCGAATGGCAGATTGACAACCCTGAAGCAAAGGACAAGATAAAGAGTGGAGCCAGAGGGACGAGATAAGAAACAGCTGCGGATAACTCACAGTAACAGCTCAAATAATGCTAAATTGGAGCAACCATGACTACCTTGTGATTAACAGCTCCAGTGTGACACAGCAAGGTCCAGAGACTTGTATGGGAACTTATTACTATAAAAGAAGAGTGTATTGCCATGGGACTTTGGGGTCATTTTGCATCAACATTGGCGCTTCAAACACATTCAACAGAGGCCTAGCTCCACTCCCTTGTGTGCAGTTTCAGCTGGCCACTGGAACTGACAGAGTAACACTAAGGACTGGTAACTATAAAATCCAGCTGCAGAACCTTTGGGGGAGCGGGGGGTGAGAGAGAGAATGGAAGCATATGCTGATTTCAATGCTTAAATTGTACTCTCAATAAACGTGGTGTATTACCTTATCCCCTTTAAAAAGATTCTGTGTGCTTCTTACAAGCATAATACCTCCACAGAAAACCTGTTCCATACTTCTCCCATCCACACCCAACAACCCTCCAGGTTCTCTCCAGGTTCCTTCCCTCTCCCTGAGCTCCTCTGTTACCACTGACTGCCCCAAGCGTTTGCACTGCTTCTGACAGTTGCAGAAAATACAGTTCTGTATTGTAATTCAAAGGAATTACTCAAAGTTCTGTATTAATATGTCTAGTAAGGAATCTATTTGTCAAAAAAATTTTTTTACCAGAATCTTTTTTTGGTCTGTATTGTTACAGACATACTTGCTGACAGATATTTTGAAATAACTTACCAAAATAATTGAAACTGGCATGATTATATTGTGTTATTTTGACAAATGAAATATGCAGAATTTTGCAGCATTTTAAAATATTGTGCCCACAATTCTTTATTTTTTGGCACAGAATTCCCCCAGGAGTACTGTATACATCTTTCTGCTATAAGTATAGAGGTCTTAGGCCTGGTCTACACTATGGGTTTAGGTCGACTTTAGCAGCGTTAAACCGAATTAAGCCTGGACACGTCCACACAACGAAGCCCTTTCTTTCGACTTAAAGGGTCCTTTAAACCGGCTTCTTTACACCACCTCCGACGAGGGGATTAGCGATAAAACCGGCCTTTGCGGGTCGGAATTGGGGTAGTGTGGACGGAATTCGACGTTATTGGCCTCCGGGAGCTATCCCACAGTGCTTCATTGTGACCGCTCTGGACAGCACTCTCAACTCAGATGCACTGACCAGGTAGACAGGAAAAGACCCGCGAAGGTTTGAATTTCATTTCCTGTTTGCTCAGCGTGGAGAGCACAGGTGACCACGCAGAGCTCATCAGCACAGGTAACCGTGATGGAGTCCCAGGATCGCAAAAGAGCTCCAGCATGGACCGAACGGGAGGTACGAGATCTGCTCGCCATATGGGGAGATGAAGCAGTGCTAGCTGAACTCCGTAGCAGTAAAAGAAATGGAAAAGTATTAGAAAAGATCTCCAAGGCCATGAAGGACCGAGGCCATAACAGGGACACACAGCAGTGCCGCGTGAAAATTAAGGAGCTACGGCAAGCTTACCACAAAGCCAGAGAAGCAAACGGAAGGTCCGGGGCAGAGCCGCAAACTTGCCGCTACTACGCGGAGCTGCATGCGATCCTAGGGGGTGCAGCCACCACTACCCCAACCGTGTGCTATGACTCTCTCACTGGAGAAACACACAGGGATGACGGTTCGGGGAACGAGGAAGATGAGGATGGAGGTACTGTAGGTAGCTCACAGCAGCAAGGAAGCGGAGAAACCGGTTTCCCAACAGCCAGGATATGTTTGGGACCCTGGACCTGGAACCAGTAACCCCCGAACTCACCCAAGACCCTCAGGGCACACAGGAGACCTCTGGTGAGTGTAACTTTGTAACTATTTGTAAACATTACAAAAAAAAAGCAAGCGTGTTTAATGATTACTTTGCCCTGGCAATCGCGGCCAGTACATCTACTGGAAAAGTCTGTTAACGTGTATGGGGATGGAGCGGAAATCCTCCAGGGACATCTCCAGAAAGCTCTCCTGGTTGAAATGGGGTGATTTTATTAAGGGGACATTCAGAGGCGCCTGTTCCTGCTCTTCTGAACAGAAATGTTCCCCGCTGTTAACCACGCGGTGGGGGGAGGGGTGAAGTGATCATCCCAGAGAATCGTGTGTGTGTGGGGGGGGGGGGGGTTTACTTGTGTTTGTGCCGCATGTTAACCGGGAAACCGCAGCCCCTCCTTTTACATTGAAAACCCATTTTAAATGGACAACCCAATTCATCCTTGATATGGGAAATGCGCTGCTGTTTGAAACCTTTCCCGCATGTTAAGAAGGTTAAAAAAGCCAAAACACTGTGGCCTACCATGGCTGCCTGCAAGCCAAAATATGCGACCTTGTAATGAAAGAGTGTACCCATTGTTCTCTAAAATGTGTCTTTTTTAACCACCTCTCCCTTCTCCTCCACCAGCTGCAAATGTTTCTCCTTCGCAGAGGCTCGTGAACATTAGAAAGAGAAAACGTAGGACGAGGGACGATATGTTCATGGAGCTGCAGATGTCCTCCCATGCTGATAGAGCACAGCAGAATGCGTGGAGGCAGTCAATGTCGGAGATGAGAAAAGCCCAATATGAACGAGAGGAGAGGTGGCGGGCTGAATCGCGGGATGAACAGAGCAAGTGGCGGGCTGAAGACGATAGGTGGCGTCAGCTTGCAGACAGACGGCAAGAGGCAATGCTCCGTCTGCTGGAGCATCAAACTGATATGCTCGAGCGTATGGTTGAGTTGCAGGAAAGGCAGCAGGAGCAGAGACCGCCGCTACAGCCCCTGTGTAACCAACAGCCCTCCTCCCCAAGTTCCATAGCCTCCTCACCAAGACGCCCAAGAACACGGTGGGGGGGCCTCCGTCCACCCAGTCACTCCACCCCAGATGATCGCCCAAGCATCAGAAGGCTGGCCTTCAATAAGACTTAAAGTTTTAAAATGCAGTGTGTCCTTTTCCATCCCTCCTCCCCCACCCATCCCAGGCTTCCTTGGCAATTATCCCCCTACTTCTGTGAGGAACTAATAAAGAATGCATGAATGTGAAAAAACAATGACTTTATTGCCTCTGCAAGCGGTGCTCGAATTGGGGAGGGGAGGGTGGGGTGGGGTGGTTGGTTTACAGGGAAGTAGAGTGAACCGGGTCGGGGGGGGGTGGTTTGGAGGGTTCATCAAGGGGAAACAAACAGAAGTTTCACACAGTAGCCTGGCCAGTCACAAAACTCGTTTTCAAAGCTTCTCTGATGCGCACCGCGCCCTGCTGTGCTCCTCTAACCGCCCTGGTGTCTGGCTGCGCGTAATCAGCGGCCAGGCGAGTTGCCTCAACCTCCCACCCCGCCATAAAGGTCTCCCCCTTACTCTCACAGATATTGTGGAGCGCACAGCAAGCAGCAATAACAATGGGGATATTCTTTTCGCTGAGGTCTGAGCGAGTCAGTAAGCTGCGCCAGCGCGCTTTTAAACGTCCAAATGCACATTCCACCACCATTCGGCACTTGCTCAGCCTGTAGTTGAACAGGTCCTGACTCCTGTCCAGGCTGCCTGTGTACGGCTTCATGAGCCATGGCATTAAGGGGTAGGCTGGGTCCCCAAGGATCACGATAGGCATTTCAACATCCCCAACGGTCACTTTCTGGTCCGGGAAGAAAGTCCCTTCCTCCAGCTTTCGAAACAGACCAGAGTTCCTGAAGACGCGAGCATCATGTACCTTTCCCGGCCATCCCACATTGATGTTGGTGAAACGTCCCTTGTGATCCACCAGGGCTTGCAGCAGCATTGAAAAGTACCCCTTGCGGTTTACGTAGTCGGTGGCTTGGTGCTCCGGTGACAAGATAGGGATATGGGTTCCGTCTATGTCTCCGCCACAGTTTGGGAATCCCATTTCAGCAAAACCATCCACTATTGACTGCACGTTGCCCAGAGTCACTACCCTTGCTATCACCAGGTCTTTCATTGCCCTGGCAAATTGGATCACAGCAGCCCCCACCGTAGATTTGCCCACTCCAAATTGATTCCCGACTGACCGGTAGCTGTCTGGCGTTGCAAGCTTCCACAGGGCTATCGCCACTCGCTTCTCAACTGTGAGGGCTGCTCTCATCTTGGCATCCTGGCGTTTCAGGGCAGGGGAAAGCAAGTCACAAAGTTCCATGAAAGTGGCCTTACGCATGCGAAAGTTTCGCAGCCACTGGGAATCGTCCCATACCTGCAGCACGATGCGATCCCACCAGTCTGTGCTTGTTTCCCGGGCCCAGAATCGGCGTTCCACGGCATGAACCTGCCCCAGTGACACCATGATTTCCACATTGCTGGGGCCTGTGCCTTGTGAGAGGTCTATGTCCATGTCAATTTCCTCATCACTCTCGTCGCCGCGCTGCAATCGCCTCCTCGGCTGGTCCGGGTTTCGCCTTGGCATGTCCTGGCTCTGCATATACTCCAGGACAATGCGCGTGGTGTTCATAGTGCTCATAATTGCCGCGGTGATCTGAGCGGGCTCCATGATCCCAGTGCTAGCTATGGCGCCTGGTCAGAAAAAAGGCGCGAAAGTAGTATCTGATGGACCAGGAGAAGGAGGGAGGGCGGGAGGGAGGGAGGGCCGAGTGACGACATGGCGTACAGGTACAGGAACAGGGAGAAACACAAACAACTGTCACACAGAATGGTCCCCCCAAAGATTAAACTGAAAACCCTGGGCTTAGCAGGCCATTGATTTCACGGAGGAAAGGGAAGCAAATGAATACAGAACAAATCTATTTTTTATATCTTAAGCTGGCAGCCGACGGTGCAGCATGAGTGATAGCCTCTCCAGTATGACGATGACGGATACCAGTCATAATATACCATCGTCTGCCAAAAGGCAAGGGGCTGCTGCTGTGTAGCAATGCAGCCCCACGTCTCCCAGCCCCACGTCCGCCAGCACCCAGCATTGCCCTCGGCCTCTTCTGGGTGCTTAGCAGACAATACTGGGCAATTGGCAGAAAATAATATATTACGATTGGTAGCCATCATCATCGAAACATGTCTGCCCAGGTGGCCATGATTGACAGCCACTCCAGTACGACGATGATGGGTACCAATCATAATATACCATCGCCTACCAAAGGGCAAGGGGCTGGTGCAATGTAGCCCTACGGCTGCCAGCCCCATGGCTATCACTCATGCTACACCGTCTACCGCCAAAAGGCAGTTAGCAGCTGCTGCTGTGTAGCAATGCAATCCCACGTCTGCCGGCACCCAGAGGACATATGGTGACGGTGAGCTCAGCTGAGCTGAGCGGGTTCCATGCTTGCCGTGGTATGTTGTCTGCACAGGTAACCCAGGTAAAAAGGCGCGAATCTATTGTCTGCCGTTGCTGTGACGGGGGGGGAGGGGCCTGACGACATGTACCCAGAACCGCCCGCGACACTGTTTTGCATCATCCGGGCATTGGGATCTCAACCCAGAATTCAAAGAAAAGGCGCGAAAGTAGTATCTGACGGACTAGGGGAAGGAGGGAGGGCGGGCCGAGTGACGACATGGCGTACAGGTACAGGGAATTAAAATCAAGAACGGTGGCTGTGCATCAGGGAGAAACACAAACAACTGTCACACAGAATGGTCCCCCCAAAGATTAAACTGAAAACCCTGGGTTTAGCAGGCCGTTGATTTGACAGAGGGAGGGGGAAGCAAATGAATACAGAGCAAATCTATTTTTTACATCTTAAGACGACGGTGCAGCGTGACTGATAGTCCTCGGCATCTTTCTGGGTGCTTGGCAGCAAATACGGGGCGGTGTATGACGATGGTCTTCAGGCCTATTGCACGATCGGCTGCTCGGGGAAGACTCTGCTAATGTGCGATGACCCGACTTTTTATAGGACGGTTAACAGTCGTAATACACCATCTACTGCCAAAAGGCAAGCCCCACGGCTGCCAACACCCAGATCGCCGATGAAGGCTACCAGTCTACTGCACCGTCTACCGCCAAAAGGCAGTTAGCAGCTGCTGCTGTGTAGCAATGCAGTCCCACGTCTGCCGGCACCCAGAGGACATATGGTGACGGTGAGCTCAGCTGAGCTGAGCGGGCTCCATGTTGTCTGCACAGGTAACCCAGGTAAAAAGGCGCAAATCTATTGTCTGCCGTTGCTGTGACGGGGGAGGGAGGGGCCTGACGACATGTACCCAGAACCGCCCGCGACACTGTTTTGCATCATCCGGGCATTGGGATCTCAACCCAGAATTCCAAGGGGCGGCGGAGACTGCGGGAACTGTGGGATAGCTGTCGGATAGCTACCCATAGTGCAATGCTCCGGAAGTCGACGCTAACCTCGTACTGTGGACGCGGTCCGCCGACTAGAGCACCTAGAGCATTTTATGTGTGGACACACACAATCGGCTGTATACAACCGATTTCAATAAAACCGGCTTCTATAAATTCGAACTAATTTCGTAGTGTAGACATACCCTTAGCATAGTGAAAGTGTGTGTCCACACTGCTTGTTTAGGCTGGATTAACTACTTCTGTTGTGAATCATTGCATCCACATAGCTATGCACTTTTTTCAAAATAAGCGCACAGTCTTCTGAGTAGTTAACCCATGGTGCAATGTTCTATAACAGGGCAATGTGCATTCAGGGATTTTTCTCATGGTGCATTATGGGAGGTCTTCTGAAATCTAATGAAGTTCTTTTACTTGAAAAAAAAATCTTACAAATTCTACAGTCTCTCTCCTAACAATCCATAATTCACCTTTTTGTGTGTTTGGGTTTTTGCAAGACAGCACCATTTTCTAACAGCTGTCAGGGAACATGCAGGGGACACTGTTGAGCACCATGTTTCTGACAGTCATTAATATGAACAATCTATTGTATGTGAATTGGCTTTACACAAGTTGGGAGACAGCCATGGTGATGCCACAGCGAGAGAAAAGGGATGAGGGCAGAATTTCATGATGCAGAGGGCTACTTTCCTATAGACCTGTGCAGATATCATGCCAAAGCTGTAGTGATGGAGCACCAGCATGAGAGTACCCCTTCACATGGAGAAGTATGCAGTCATCACCATCTGGAAGTTCCCCACCCTTGACCACTTCCAGTCATTAGCTAAAAATTCTGGAGGTAGAGGAATTGTAGGGGCTGATGTCATGGAGAGGGTGCTCCTGGGCCAGCAAATAAAGCTTGACAATGCATAGGAGAATATAGATTTGCATGGTTGTCGTTACCAAATTTTAGAGGGATCCCACATTCCTGGAATTTCTCCCTAACATCAGGCCTAAGAGTTCATCAACAGAAAGGTGTCTGTTGTTGCAAGGCCTGGTTGATCACCATGGAACATTCACCAATATTAATGTGAGGCGGTCTGGACAGGTCCATAATGCCAAAAGCTTTAGACACTCAACCCTGTTTTACAGTTTGAAAAAGGCAAGTTTTGTTTCATAGCCACTATGGAAACTAATGGTCTTGTGATTCCTCCTGTGGAGCCTAATGGATCAGATTTAGACCCCTGAACATGCAAACTGAATTAGAGATTTTGGTGTATAAAGTCATAGGGTGTGCTTATATATTAGTAAACCAAGGACTTTTGTATAAAGCTAAAGGGTAATAATTATGAATTTTATTAGAAGACATTATTAGTAAGACATGGCCTCATTTTTGTGTTGCTAACATTTTCAAGTATCTAGGACAATGCTTAAAATAAGCTAGATTGTTCTAATCATTTGCAGTTAGGATACTGATTTTATAATGAACCTTGAATTTGTTAAAAGTAGAATCAGAATGGGGGTAATTTCATCCTGCATTTGGAAGTGTGATGGAATGAAACTCTCTTCAAATTAAAGTTAATAGTAAGAAGAAAAAAGAATAAAGCTTCCAGAAGGTAATTATCGAGTTACAACAAAATATGAGAAAAATTATTCTGTTTTTAAATGGTTCAAGAAAGAGTATCAAAAGAAAATTGAGCCCAAAGACTTTTTTAAACCATTCTGTTGGTGTTTTTTTTTTAATTAACTATGCTAAATAAAAAATGAAGGATTCCCAGGAGAGACTGAAAACCCTTAGAAAGGAACTTTTTGTGCAGCTCAAATGCCACCTACTGGATGGGCAGGAAAGTTAGCATGACACTTTGACTTGTCTAGTTAATAAATGACTACCTGCAACAAAAGGAAATGGCTCTTAAACAAAATGGGCCAATGGAAAATTGGCCAATATGAACTTTGGGCATAGAGCAAGCCCCCAGTGCAACCAAATGGGGAAGGTAATACATAAGAAGCATTATCAAGCCCCAAACTTTTTCCAGCAAAAATCTAAATCCGTTGGTCATGTTTAGCAGATCAGTCCCTGATCCAGAGGAAGCTAGTCCATACCATGTAAGAAGTGTTCATTTAAATCTAAGAGAGGGTGTTATTCTTTTAATGAGATTTCTTTAAAGACAAAAAATTAGATCCTGGAATGCTAAAGTCCAGATCCCAATTATAAGCAGTTTGGGATAAAAGATTTTTCCCTGAAGTCAGAATCTTAAGTCCTACCACCAAGAAGAAGATTGCACATTGAACAACAGAAGGAAGGCTGAGAAATTCCACCTCTCTAAAAGTGCAGAAAGATTTAGGAAATCAATGACTGTGGAGAGCATAATTCTTGTTTTCTAAAACACTGAGTGTAGCAGAAAATGTTTAATAATATGAGGTAAATGACATCAGCAGTAAATTGGAAAAAACACCACAAACGGGATTAATAACACAAACCCTGAGCAAAAGACCCACCCCATCAACTCCCACTGGAGTTCAGATCTATATTATAAAACAAGACCCTGGGGCTGGTAGGAACTCTTAACTGGAAAATGCTGAAGTCATATCCATCCAACTATGAAAATTTTTTTAAATGATACATATAAGCAGAGTCAGGATGAGCTCTACCGTGACATCTGCTGGTGAATTATGGCGAGTGTGGAAGAGAACTCCAGGGGTTGATCTTGTTTGCATAGGCACACCCACCTAATATGAGCCCACGGCAGCCCAAAATGGTCACGTTGGCTGCTGTAGGATCCCCAGTTTCTCTGTTATTGGGGCAGGAGGAATAAAGTGTTTCCCTGATTATGTGAATCAAGGACAATGAAACTGTTTTATGACAGAGGGTCTCACCATCACCTAAGTAGCACTCGCTAGACAAGGGACATGGGTTCCAAAACACAGTGAATTGAGAGAGGATGGGGACAGGTATTTGTACCTGATGATATGGGTCCCCTTTGAGGGCCTGAAACACCAATTGCATCTTCTCCTCTTTCCACTGTTGAATAGCAGAGCTAGTTTTGATTCTATTGAGAGTCTAGTTACAGACTGCTATGCGGAATTCACTTTGGGCCAATCGTGCACTGGGGCTCCCCTACTACAAGCTGAAATCACTGAGTGCTGTGTTAACTAGTGGGGGAGACTGAAGCTATATTGCGGAATGGTGAGTGGAGCGGAGCTGATCAGTTTGTGGGACAGTTGGAGCGGCCCATGGAACGGCGAGCGGAGCTGAGCAATTTTGGGGGGATGGCTGGAGGAGCTGGTAGAGTGGAGCAGTTCGTGGGGTGGCAGGAGCGGCTCACGGGACAGCTGGTGGAGTGGAGTGGCTCGTGCTGAAGGCTGCAGCAGAACCCCACGGAGAGGCGGACAGTCGGCCTCGGACCACATAAGGTGCCTCTTAACACCCTGCCCGCCCCCTTCCTCCCCTCCCCATTTCCTCCCAGGCTGGGGGGTAAAACCCTGCAGATAAACTTTTGAACTCTGGGGCTGCACTGACCAGGGGCAGAGACTTTTGGGTTGTTGGACTTTTGGGACTTTGGGTGATTTTTGGGTTGCTGGGTTCAAGAGACTTTTGGGGTGTTGGACTTTGGGTGATTTTTGGGTTGCTGGATTCAAGAACCAAAGGGAAAGGACACGGCCCAATTTGCTGGGGTGGGTCTTTTGCTCAGGGTTTGTGTTATTAATCCCGTTTGTGGTGTTTTTTCCAATTTACTGCTGATGTCGTTTACCTCATATTATTAAACATTTTCTGCTACACTCAGACTCCATGCTTGCGATAGGGGAAGTATTGCCTCTTAGAGGCACCCAGGGGGTGGTATGTAATTGTCCCAGGTCACTGGGTGGGGGCTCGAGCCAGTTTTGCATTGAGTTATTGAAACGGAACCCCTAGATACTGAACCCGGCCCTTGTTGCTGCCAACTCAGATAGGCAGAAGGGTTACATACAAAAGAAAAGAATTACATTAGAAACATTAAAAAGAAATAAAGCCTGAAAGCAGTTTAAGAATGAGGAAAATTTTATACCCAGTTTTATAACACTAGTCCATTCAATAGAGATCACTATCCTCATTTTAACTTGCTTTCTATTTTAGAATGTCATGATTAATAAAGAGGTTGTTTTAAGAGTTGCTACATTATATCATTCATTTTATTTACTGTTTTTTAATCTGGTGTATCTTATTTTGATAATCTGTCTTCATTGAATTGTTTATTGGTTTCTTTTATCATTTTTGATTACTAAATAAAAGTCTCTTCATTTCATAGTCAAGTTCAATTGTTTATTTTGGGACATCCCCCTTAGTGTATAAGAAAAAGAATCCTTAGTACGTTTTTATGTGGTTTTGTCCTGAGTGCAGTCGTATTAATAATCATAATCAATAAATCCATATTTGTTTGGGTTTTCCTCAGCCACTCATATGAGAAGCAATTAATAATCCCTTCTAATTAATTGTTTCTCCCAATTATCATTTTTTATCATTATTTAGCTATTTTGATAATTTTTCTTTGAATATTACTTGTCATTCTACCCCTTTCTACCTTGCACCTCTGATAGTCCTGATCCCTGTCTTATGAACCATTTTCCTGGCCACTTCACCAGGACAAAGGAGCTGTTTAACTCTGCTCTGAGTAGCTGCACATTGTGAGCATTTGGAAGACTGAAGGGAAGGAGGAGGAGGAGTTCCCTGACAAGGTTGGCGGCTGCTGAGCAACATTTGCCTCATGTAATAAGCACTTGCTGTGTTTGGTACAACATCTGTGAGAGCCAGTGGGAGATCCTCACCAATGGCTGGGAGGTAGAGGTGAAGTGATTTTCTTTGTTATGAACAACCAGAAAGAGGGCCTCTACCAACTTCCCCAAGTAGTCCGGGACATGCGGCAGGGATGTGATCTGCTCCTACTTTGATGTCAGAGTGTAATGGTAGAATATGAATGTCCTACAACCCAGGAAATGAATGCAGTGTGTCAGGGTAAAGATTTAATAAAGAATTTATGTTATTGGGAGAGGCCGTACCTCAGTGAAATTTTTCAGCCGAGTTGTACCTTTAGGGATAAAACCTTTAGGGATTTAACATTACACAGGGCAAACTTAAAAACAATGGAACTGTGGCAGAACATGCCCAAAAGGTTGAGCACATACAGCTGTGCTGATGGACTTACAAAAATGTGTAGATGGGAACTGTTCTTCCTTTCTTGGTGAGTGACATGCAGGGGAGCGAAAGGAGGCTCCCAGAGTCTTGTGTTCTCCACAGGCTTCAGGACATGGCTAGGTTGGGTTGCCAGACGTGATCATAGTGCCACAATGTTCTACAGCAGAGGTGTTTGCCTCTGCATCACATCCAGCATCCTTTCCTGCATGCCCTTTCCTTTGTTCAGATGCTCCCTTGACAGCAGTGGACAGGATAGTAATTTCATGTGCACCTCTACAGGCTGTCGATATACTGAAAAGTATTACCTTGAAGTGAGGCCCCGAGAGGCAGAAATTTGTCTTTTCAAACATGCAATGGGCACACTGGGGAGATATGCATCACTGCTTTTTACCAGTCTGTACCCCACCCCACTACCGCTCCCGAACTGGTGCAGGAGTGGAAGGTAAACACCATCTATATTTCAACACTGGGAAGGACTCATAAAGGGGTGCAACTGGCTGTGAGCCAGAATTTAGATGGGGAAATGTCCTCTGGTCAACATTACTCCAGAGCAGTAGAGGACATGCAGGTAAACACACAGCCAGGTCTGAGTGTAAGGCAATGCACTGTGAGATAGCAGTGGAAGGCCTGCCAGAAGTGGTATAGTTAATGCAAAATACGGATGTTGGCACGAATCTGTCCTTGGCTGAGTGCTCACTTTGGGAGCTATGTGGGCAGCACAAGTATGTAGGTCCATTTGCCCCCCACAGCTGGCTCTACAGGTTGTGTCCATCTAGCGGGGCTAGTCACCTAACCTCCAGCTAAGACCTTCTGGCTCTTCCCCCACCCACCCACCCCGCCAATGGTCCCAGGTGAAACAGACAAAAAACAGTCCTCCAGCAGCAAATGAGGTTAAATAAAAGCATAAAAGATCACCACACCAACCTTCATAGATCCAGTACCCACCTCAAGCACACCAAGAAATCCGTTATCTACAGCCAGGCATTCAGATACCACAGAACATGCTCCGAGGAGAAAGTCTGGGATATCCACCATAACACTCTCAAAATCACCTTCACCAAACCAGGACACTCCACCAGAGAAATAGATTACATCATGGAACAAGCCACCCAAATACCTTGAGAGAACGTGCTTCAATACAGAAATAAAACCCACTCCAACCGCACACCCATAGTTGTCAGCTAACACTCCACACTGGAGCCCATATGGGGTATCATCAAACAACTACAACCCATACTCGATGGGGACTCCATCCTGAAAGAAATCTTTCCTGAACCACCTCTTCTGGTCTTCAAACAACCGCCTAACCTCTCCAAGCTTATCATCAGAAGTAAACTCTCCAAAGACCAGGACACATTAACCCAAAGCCTCACCAGACTCTGCCAGAACAACAGATGCAAAGCCGGCAGACATATCTCCACTGCTACTGTAATGAACACTCCCCCTCAACACACCTTTCAAGATCCAGGCCTATTACAACATGTGGTGTACCTCATCCAGTTCACTAACTGCCCCAATAGCAACTACATGAGTGAAACCAGACAATCATTATGCTCTCAAATGAACTCACAAAGGAAAATGATAAAAAAAGACAAACACACTTAGGTGAACACTTTTCACAAAGTGATCACTCCATATCTGACCTCTCAGTTCTCATCCTCAAAGGAAACCTGCACAACACTTTCAAAAGACAAGCCTGGGAGCTTAAATTCATAACTCTGCTTGACACTAAAAAATCATAAATGGAATAGAGACAATGGATTTATGGCTTATTACAACAGAACAATCTATAACCCACTACCAACCCCTCATCATCTGCTTCCCCCTCCCTTTTCTCCTTATGATGGGAGAGGTGTTAATGGGCCACTTTACCTTGAATGGTCCCTTGAAAAAAATTGTTAACTACTTATGGTAAACACTCTGTTCCATGTTGTATTTAGCAGTGATGGTCTGATTAAGTTTCCCAGACCTGAAGAAGAGCTCTGTGTAAGCTTGTCTCTCTCACCAACAGAAGTTGGTCCAATAAAAGATATTACCTCACCCGCATCTCACATATATACCTTGACATAAGTGAACAAGAATGAACATAACTCATAACTTTGGGCTAACATTCCTACATAATAGGTATAATATTAATGTGATGTGCAATACATATTAATATGGTGTGCAATACATAGAACATATACATTGGCTAACAAAAGGAAGAAAGGTAGGTCTAGCAGCTAGATTGTTGGACTGTGACATAGACAGCAGATTTTTAAAAACCAAAAAGAAATACTTTTTCCACACAATACATGATCCACCTGTGGAGTTTGTTGCCATGGGATGTTGTGACGGCCACAAGTATAACTGGATTTAAAAAAGAACTCAATAGTTCATGGAGAATAGGTCCATCAACAGCTATTAGCCAAGATGGTCAGTGACACAACCTCTTGCTTTGGATGTCCCTAAACCTCCAACAGCCAGAATCTCAAACTGGACTACAAGGAATGGAGATTTTGAAATTGCCCTGTTCTGTTCATTCCCTCTGAAACGAGTGACACTGGCCACTGCCAGAAGATAGGATACTGGGCTAGATGGACCATTGGTCTGACCCAGTATGGCTGTTTTTATGAGACCTGAGAGTTCAATTTTTGGCTCAGCAACAGACTTCCTGTGTGAATTTGGACACAGCTGTTAATCTATTCTGTGCCACAGTTCACCTTATTTAAAATGACTTAATAATCCTCTATCGCATAGAGGTGTTTTGACTTTGAACATAAGAGTATTTGGGGAGTCGGGGAGCAAGACATTTTATTTTACTTTGTATATTAACTATTTTTTACAGCATATAATTCCCACCCCCATTGTGTCTTTTGACCAGCTGGTTTAGAAGCTCTGCTTCGGCCTGAATGGTAGCAGTTTATTCTTACAAACACAGGAATCCTGGATTCAATCCCTACCAAGCAAGGAAGTTACCACCTCCTCAAAAAGAAATCAAAGCACTCTGGAGGTTCTTTAGAGATGACCCCTACTCAGCCCTACTGTGATAAATGAAGGGTGGGGAGGTAGCTCCATTTTATGGACACCCAGCCAGCCAGTTAGCTATAAAGTCCCTCTTGATGGCTGTTCTCTGCTTGCTTTACCTGTAAAGGGTTAACAAAGTCCCACAGATAAAGGAAAAGGTGTGGGCACCTGACCAAAAGAGCCAATGTCTAGTTGGCAGCCAGTATCAAGCGGAGTACCCCAGGGGTCAGTCCTGGGGCCGGTTTTATTCAACATCTTTATTAATGATCTGGATGATGGAATTAATTGCACCCTCAGCAAGTTCGCAGATGACACTAAACTGGGGGGAGAGGTAGATATGTTTGAGGGTAGGGATAGGGTCCAGAGTGACCTAGACAAATTGGAAGATTGGGCCAAAAGAAATCTGATGAGGTTCAACAAGGAACAAGGACAAGTGCAGAGTCTTGCACTTAGGAAGGAAGAATCCCATGCACCGCTACAGGCTGGGGAGTGACTGGCTAAGCAGCAGTTCTGCAGAAAAGGACCTGGGGATTACAGTGGATGAGAAGCTGGATATGAGTCAGCAGTGTGCCCTTGCTGCCAAGAAGGCTAAGAGCATATTGGGCTGCATTAGTAGGAGCATTGCCAGCAGATCGAGGGAAGTGATTATTCCCCTCTATTCGACACTGGTGAGGCCACGCCAGGAGTATAGCGTCTAGTTTTGGTCCCCCCACTACAGAAGAGATGTGGAGAAATTGGAGAGAGTAGAGTGGAGGGCAACAAAAATTATTAGGGGGCTGGGGCACATGACTTACAAGGAGAGGCTGAGGGAATTGGGGTTATTTAGTCTGCAGAAGAGAAGAGTGAGCGGGGATTTGATAGCAGCCTTCAACTACGTGAAAGGGTGGTTCCATAAAGGATGGAGCTAGGCTGTTCTCAGTGGTGGCAGATGACAGAACAAGAAGCAATAGTCTCAAGTTGCAGTGGGGGAGGTCTAGGTTGGATATTAGGATATTAGGAAACAGCCGTGTCCAGGAAAAACGAATCTTGGTGATGCCTACACGGCATCAGAGGAGGGAAATTGTGGGGGGATAGGCCTGGCTGGCCTCCCTTGCACCGATCAAAACATCGGCGAAGACTCGTCATATAGGCCCGCCCTGCAGGCCACAAGCCTGAACCAAACTAAGTGCCATGTTCTCTGCCAGTCTCGGTCAAGGGTCATGACCAGAGGAGGGAGGGGGGCCAAGGAGGGAAAGAATAAAAAGCCCCAGCAGCAGCACTAATGAAATATGTTCATGGCTGGTGAAATATAATAACTGCTTGTGTGAAGCAATAGGTAACTTTAGCTGGATGACTAAATGCAGCTTCTCCTTTGGTTGATCTGTGACACCCCTCCCTCCCCCCCCGTGATTCCAGCTAAATGCAAGGTGGCCAATCATGGTTCTCTTCTGGGTGCTCTGTGACCTCCCGAATTTCTAGCTAAATGCAAACTGACTAATCACGCTCCTTCTTTGGGTGCTTTGTAACACCCCCCCCCCCCCGGTGCACTGTCGGTAACAACCCGGAAAAGTAATATGCACCCTGCCGAGAATACACCCCAACTGGTGCCAAGTACTGCCCATATCGGAAACCACTAAGAAGCCCTCCACCCAATATGCACCCAATTCTCGAAAAAATAATAAGGAAGGTGCCAGGAAAGGGAGCAGACCCTAACTCTTATTTTCATAAATGATGTGTAATTTGTACTATGTTTGCAGTTTGTAAGAATAAAAGGAGTCTGCGAGCTCAGTTCTGGTGTGTAGTTTCTGACTGCAACCCCCAACGCGTTGGTATGTATTGTAATAAACTGGCCTCAGGCTTGAGTCTGTGAACTAAAATCAATGCGTGGGTGACTTTTTCCACGACACCTCCTCCCCACCCCACCCGGTGCTTCCCTCCTTCTCCACCCCTCCCGGGCTACCTTGTCAGTTATCCCCCTATTTGTGTGATGAATTAATAAAGAATGCATGAATGTGAAGCAACAATGACTTTATTGCCTCTGCAAGTGGTGATCAAGGTGGGAGGGGAGGGTTCATCTAGGAGAAACAAACAGAACTTTCACACCATAGCCTGGCCAGTCATGAAACTGGTTTTCAAAGCTTAGCTGATGCGCACCGTGCCTTCCTGTACTCTGCTAACTGCCCTGGTGTCTGGCTGCGCGTAATCAGCAGGGCTGCTCTCATCTTGGTATTCTTGCACTTCAGGGCAGGGGAAAGCAAGTCACAAAGTTCCATGAAAGTGCCCTTATGCATGCGAAAGTTTTGCAGCCACTGGGAATCGTCCCACACCTGCAACACTATGCGGTCTGTGCTTGTTTCCCAGGCCCAGAATCGGCGTTCCATGGCATGAACCTGCCCCATTAACACCATGATGTCCACATTGCCGGGGCCCGTACTTTGAGAGAAGTCTGTGTCCATGTCCTCATCAATCTCGTCACCGCGCTGCCGTCGCCTCCTTGCCTGGTTTTGCTTTTGCAGGTTCTGGTTCTGCATATACTGCAGGATAATGTGCATGATGTTTACAGTGCTCATAATTGCGGCGATGATCTGAGCGGGCTCCATGCTTGCCGTGCTAGGACGTCTGTGCTGAAAAAAGGCACAGAACGATTGTCTGCCGTTGCTCTGACGGACGGAGGGGCAACTGATGACATGGCTTACAGGGAATTAAAATCAACAAAGGGAGTGAGTTTGCATCAAGGAGAAACACACACAACTGTCACACAGAATGGCTCCCTCAAGGATTGAACTCAAAACCCGGGGTTTAGCAGGCCAATGCACAAACCATTGAGCTATCCGTCCTCCCACTATTCATGGAGGGAAGGAAGGAGGGGGGAGCAAATGAATACAAAACAAATCTGGTCTCTTTCTTGTTTTGATCCACTCCATCTCTCTTATACATCTTAGGCTGGCAGCAGACGGTGCAGTACAACTGCTAGCCATCCTCGTCTCCTGGCTGATCGCCAGAAGATGGTGCAATACGACTGCAGGCAGGACTGAATCTCCATGAGACGAAACTTAAAAAGAGAATGACCTGGAGTCACTCCCATTTATGTCCAGGCGCCCCTGACAGACCTCACCGAGGTCTACCAGGAGCACCCATGTCTGCCCAGGCGCCCCTGACCTCACCGAGGTCAGCTAAAAGAGCACTCAGGAGACGACGATGATGGCTACCAGTCGTAATGCACCATCTGCTGCCAAAAGGCAATGAGCTGCTGCTGTGTAGCAATGCAGTACCACATCTGCCAGCACCCAGGAGACGTACAGTGGCAGTGAGCTGAGCGGGCTCCATGCTTGTCATGGTATGGCATCTGCACGGGTAAACCAGGAAAAAAGGCTCAAAATGATTGTCTGCCGTTGCTTTCACGGGGGTTGGGGGGCCTGACGACATGTACCCATAACCACCCGCGACAATGTTTTTGACCCATCAGGCATTTGGATCTCAACCCAGAATTCCAATGGGCGGAGGACTCTTATACAAGGAAACCCTTTCTGGTGGGCACAAGGAGGACTGGCATCCTCAGAGACAGTTGGTAGTTCCAACTAAGTATAGGGAAAAGCTCTTGAGCTTAGCCCATGATCAGCCTAGTGGCCATGCTGGGGTGAACAGGACCAAGGACTGTTTGGGGAAGTCATTCCATTGGGAGGGAATGGGCAAGGACATTTCTACCTATGTCTGATTTTGTGAGTTGTGCCAGAGGGTGGGAAAGTCCCGAGACCAGGTCAACGCCCCTCTCTAGCCTCTCCCCATCATTGAGGTTCCATTTCAACTTGTAGCTGTGGATATTCTGTGTCTTTTCCCTAAAACGACACCCAGAGGAAAGCAGGTTTCAGAGTAACAGCCGTGTTAGTCTGTATCCGCAAAAAGAAGAACAGGAGTACTTGTGGCACCTTAGAGACTAACAAATTTATTAGAGCATAAGCTTTCGTGGACTACAGCCCACTTCTTCGGATGCATATAGAATGGAACATATATTGAGGAGATATATATACACACATACAGAGAGCATAAACAGGTGGGAGTTGTCTTACCAACTCTGAGAGGCCAATTAATTAAGAGAAAAAAAAAAAAACTTTTGAAGTGATAATCAAGCTAGGCCAGTACAGACAGTTTGATAATAGGTGTGAGAGTACTTACAAGGGGAGATAGAGTCAATGTTTGTAATGGCTCAGCCATTCCCAGTCCTTATTCAAACCGGAGTTGATTGTGTCTAGTTTGCATATCAATTCTAGCTCTGCAGTCTCTCTTTGGAGTCTGTTTTTGAAGTTTTTCTGTTGTAATATAGCCACCCGCAGGTCTGTCACTGAATGACCAGACAGGTTAAAGTGTTCTCCCACTGGTTTTTGAGTATTTTGATTCCTGATGTCAGATTTGTGTCCATTAATTCTTTTGCGTAGAGACTGTCCGGTTTGGCCAATGTACATGGCAGTGGGGCATTGCTGGCACATGATGGCATATATCACATTGGTAGATGTGCAGGTGAACGAGCCCCTGATGGTATGGCTGATGTGATTAGGTCCTATGATGATGTCACTTGAATAGATATGTGGACAGAGTTGGCATCGGGCTTTGTTACAAGGATAGGTTCCTGGGTTAGTGGTTTTGTTCAGTGATGTGTGGTTGCTGGTGAGTATTTGCTTTAGGTTGGGGGGTTGTCTGTAAGCGAGGACAGGTCTGTCTCCCAAGATCTGTGAGAGTAAAGGATCATCTTTCAGGATAGGTTGTAGATCTCTGATGATGCGCTGGAGAGGTTTTAGTTGGGGGCTGAAGGTGACAGCTAGTGGTGTTCTGTTATTTTCTTTGTTGGGCCTGTCTTGTAGGAGGTGACTTCTGGGTACTCGTTTGGCTCTGTCAATCTGTTTTTTCACTTCAGCAGGTGGGTATTGTAGTTTTAAGAATGCTTGATAGAGATCTTGTAGGTGCTTGTCTCTATCCGAGGGATTGGAGCAAATGCGGTTATATCTTAGAGCTTGGCTGTAGACAATGGATCGTGTGGTGTGTCCTGGATGGAAGCTGGAGGCATGTAGGTAAGTGTAGCGGTCAGTAGGTTTCCGGTATAGGGTGGTATTGATGTGACCATCGCTTATTAGCACAGTAGTGTCCAGGAAATGGACCGCTTGTGTGGATTGATCTAGGCTGAGGTTGATGGTGGGATGGAAATTATTGAAATCATGGTGAAATTCCTCAAGGGCTTCTTTTCCATGGGTCCAGATGATGAAGATGTCATCAATGTAGCACAAGTAGAGTAGGGGCGTTAGGGGACGAGAGCTAAGGAAGCGTTGTTCTAAGTCAGCCATAAAAATGTTGGCATATTGTGGGGCCATGCGGGTACCCATAGCAGTGCCGCTGACTTGAAGGTATATATTGTCCCCAAATGTGAAATAGTTGTGGGTGAGGACAAAATCACAAAGTTCAGCCACCAGGTTAGCTGTGACATTATCAGGGATACTGTTCCTGATAGCTTGTAGTCCATCTTTGTGTGGAATATTGGTGTAGAGGGCTTCTACGTCCATAGTGGCCAGGATGGTGTTTTCTGGAAGATCACCGATGGATTGTAGTTTCCTCAGGAAGTCAGTGGTGTCTCGAAGATAGCTGGGAGTGCTGGTAGCGTAGGGTCTTAGGACAGAGTCTACATAACCAGACAAGCCTGATGTTAGGGTGCCAATGCCTGAGATGATGGGGCGACCAGGATATCCAGGTTTATGGATCTTGGGTAGCAAATAGAATACCCCTGGTCGGGGTTCTAGGCATGTGTCTGTACGGATTTGTTCCTGTGCTTTGTCAGGGAGTTTTTTTAGCAGATGGTGTAGTTTCTTTAGGTAATCCTCAGTGGGATCAGAGGATAATGGCCTGTAGAATGTGGTGTTAGAGAGCTGTCTAGCAGCCTCCTGGTCATATTCCAATTTATTCATGATGACGACAGCACCTCCTTTGTCAGCCTTTTTGATTATGATGTCAGGGTTGTTTCTGAGGCTGTAGATGGCGTTGTGTTCAGCATGGCTGAGGTTATGTGGCAAGTGATGTTGCTTTTCCACAATTTCAGCCTTTGCACGTTGACGGAAGCAATCTATGTAGAAATCCAGTCTGTTGTTTCGACCGTCCGGAGGAGTCCATGCAGAATCCTTTTTTTTGTAGTGCTGGTAGGGAGGATTCTGTGGGTTAGTATGCTGTTCAGAGGTATGTTGGAAATATTCTTTGAGTCGGAGACGTCGAAAGTAGGATTCTAGGTCACCGCAGAACTGTATCATATTCATGGGTCTGGAGGGACAAAAGGAGAGGCACCCTCACATCAGGCTTGTCTGGTTATGTAGACTCTGTCCTAAGACCCTACGCTACCAGCACTCCCAGCTATCTTCGAGACACCACTGACTTCCTGAGGAAACTACAATCCATCGGTGATCTTCCAGAAAACACCATCCTGGCCACTATGGACGTAGAAGCCCTCTACACCAATATTCCACACAAAGATGGACTACAAGCTATCAGGAACAGTATCCCTGATAATGTCACAGCTAACCTGGTGGCTGAACTTTGTGATTTTGTCCTCACCCACAACTATTTCACATTTGGGGACAATATATACCTTCAAGTCAGCGGCACTGCTATGGGTACCCGCATGGCCCCACAATATGCCAACATTTTTATGGCTAACTTAGAACAACGCTTCCTTAGCTCTCGTCCCCTAACGCCCCTACTCTACTTGCGCTACATTGATGACATCTTCATCATCTGGACCCATGGAAAAGAAGCCCTTGAGGAATTTCACCATGATTTCAATAATTTCCATCCCACCATCAACCTCAGCCTAGATCAATCCACACAAGCGGTCCATTTCCTGGACACTACTGTGCTAATAAGCGATGGTCACATCAATACCACCCTATACCGGAAACCTACTGACCGCTACACTTACCTACATGCCTCCAGCTTCCATCCAGGACACACCACACGATCCATTGTCTACAGCCAAGCTCTAAGATATAACCGCATTTGCTCCAATCCCTCGGATAGAGACAAGCACCTACAAGATCTCTATCAAGCATTCTTAAAACTACAATACCCACCTGCTGAAGTGAAAAAACAGATTGACAGAGCCAAACGAGTACCCAGAAGTCACCTCCTACAAGACAGGCCCAACAAAGAAAATAACAGAACACCACTAGCTGTCACCTTCAGCCCCCAACTAAAACCTCTCCAGTGCATCATCAGAGATCTACAACCTATCCTGAAAGATGATCCTTTACTCTCACAGATCTTGGGAGACAGACCTGTCCTCGCTTACAGACAACCCCCCAACCTAAAGCAAATACTCACCAGCAACCACACATCACTGAACAAAACCACTAACCCAGGAACCTATCCTTGTAACAAACCCCGATGCCAACTCTGTCCACATATCTATTCAAGTGACATCATCATAGGACCTAATCACATCAGCCATACCATCAGGGGCTCGTTCACCTGCACATCTACCAATGTGATATATGCCATCATGTGCCAGCAATGCCCCACTGCCATGTACATTGGCCAAACCGGACAGTCTCTACGCAAAAGAATTAATGGACACAAATCTGACATCAGGAATCAAAATACTCAAAAACCAGTGGGAGAACACTTTAACCTGTCTGGTCATTCAGTGACAGACCTGCGGGTGGCTATATTACAACAGAAAAACTTCAAAAACAGACTCCAAAGAGAGACTGCAGAGCTAGAATTGATATGCAAACTAGACACAATCAACTCCGGTTTGAATAAGGACTGGGAATGGCTGAGCCATTACAAACATTGACTCTATCTCCCCTTGTAAGTACTCTCACACCTATTATCAAACTGTCTGTACTGGCCTAGCTTGATTATCACTTCAAAAGTTTTTTTTTTTTTCTCTTAATTAATTGGCCTCTCAGAGTTGGTAAGACATCTCCCACCTGTTTATGCTCTCTGTATGTGTGTATATATATCTCCTCAATATATGTTCCATTCTATATGCATCCGAAGAAGTGGGCTGTAGTCCACGAAAGCTTATGCTCTAATAAATTTGTTAGTCTCTAAGGTGCCACAAGTACTCCTGTTCTTCTTTTTCCAGAGGAAAGCAGTACATACTGACTTTCATGGATTTTGCCACCCGATGGCCGAAAGCAGTAGTTCTAAGCAACACCAGGGCTAAAAGCGTGAGCCAGGCACTGGCAGACAATTTTGCCAGGGTAGATTGGCCCTCCGACATCCTTACGGATTCAGGAACTAACTTTCTGGCAAGGACCATGAAACTTCTTTGGAAAGTTCATGGGGTGAACCACTTGGTTGCCACCCCTTACCACCATCAAACGAATGGCCTAGTGGAGAAGTTTAATGGCACTGTGATGGAGTCTCCTTACCCCGCCCTAGCCCAGAAAGGGTTAAGCCTATATTATTGACAGTGGAAGTCCCGTCTCCCTGGTGGGACTGGGCATGCTCCAAATGCTCTATCAGTATAAAGGGAGGAAGCCCAGCTAATTCTGGGCTGGAGGCTGCAGGGGAAAGACCTGTCTGGGAAGCTCCTGCGGCGGGCCAGCCACAACCCCTGACTGTGCTGGGAATCAGAGCCCCCCCGGGCCCGCTTGAACCCCGGTGACTGGAGGAGCCACAGGAGGCAACCGGCACAACTGACCACGGAGAATCCGAAGCCTCATGGGAGACCCCAACGCAGATACTGGTAGGAAGTGACCCAGGGAGGGTGACGGAGTGGTACCTCTAACCCGGGAAATCTCAGAGTGTATTGGTAGGAACCCCCTGCGGAGTCAGTGGCAAATTGCTCTGCCACTGTTAGGGCCCTGGGTCAGGGCCTGGTGGAGTTGGGTGGGCCCGGGCCCCCTACTGGGGCTGTCACACCCCTTGGTGGGTGCTCCACCCCCTATTGAACTCTGGCCACTAGGCCAAGCTGCCCTACACCCCAAGGGTGGCTCCATTGAACTCTGGCCACTAGGCCATGCTGCCCTGACCCTAGGGGCCTTCACCTGTATTTTGGACTTTAGACCTTGAACTGGTCATCTAGAAAGCCTGGGAGAGGACTCGTAGGCAGTACTCTTCTGCCCTCAACCCCTGTTTGTGTGAATTGGGGTGGGGGTGGCGTAGACCGTCACAGGGACTTTGGGGGCCATGATACGTAAATTTGTGAATGAGCACTCCAATGATTGGGACCTAGTGCTGCAGCAGTTGATCTTTGCCTACAGGGCTGTACCACATCTCAATTTGGGATTTTCACTATGGCCACGAAGTTAAGGGGCCATTACAGCTGGTGAAGCAGCAATGGGAGGGGGTTACATCTTCTCCAGGAACTAACATTTTGGACTTTGTAACCAACCTGCAAAACACCCTCAAGGACTCTCTAGCCCTTGCTCGAGAAAACCTACAGGATGCTCAACAAGAACAAAAGGCCTGGTATGATAAACATGCCAGAGAGCGTTCCTTCAAAGTAGGTGACCAATTCATGGTCCTGAAAGCGCTCCAGGCCAATAAGATGGAAGCACCGTGGGAGGGGCCATTTATAGTCTGAGAGTGCCTAGAAGCTGTTAATTACTCATTTTGTTCCCAGACCCTACCCTAAAACTTAAAGTATACCATGTTAATTCTCTAAAGCCCTTTTATTCCCAAGAATTCAATGTTCTCCAGTTTACAGCCCAGGAGAGAGATGACTCTGAGTGGCCTGAAGGAGTCTACTATGAAGGAAAAAGCCATGGTGGCATAGAAGAGGTGAGCTTTTCCATCACCCTTCAGCATAAACAGTGACAGCAAATCCAGGAGCTGTGAACCAGTTTTGCACCAATGTTTTCAGCCACCCCAGGATGGACAGAACGGGCGTACCACTCCATTGACACAGGTGATGCTCAACCAATTAGAGCCCACCAGCTGGCTCCTCAAGCCAAAACCACAATAGAAAGGGAGATCAAGGACATGTTACAGAAGGGTGTAATCTGCCCCTCTGAGAGTGCATGGGCTTCTCCAGTGGTTCTGGTTCCCAAACCAGATGGGGAAATCCACTTTTGTGTGGACTACCATAAACTAAATGCTGTAACTTGTCCAGAAAACTATCCAATGCCATGCACAGATGAGCTATTGGAGAAACTGGGACATGCCCAGTTCATCTCCACTTTAGACTTAACTAAGGGGTACTGGCAAGTCCCGCTAGATAACCCAGCTAAGAAAATGTCAGCCTTCATCACCCATGTAGGGCTGTATGAATTTAATGTGCTCCCTTTTGGACTGCGAAATGCACCTGCCACCTTCCAGAGACTGATAGATAACCTTCTGGCTGGATCTGGGGAATTTGCAGTTGCATACCTTGATGATGTGGCTATATTCTCAGATTCATGGGCAGAACACTTGGAAAAACCTCCAAGATGTTTTCCAGCGCATAAGGGAGGCAGGATTAACCATTAAGGCCAAAAAATATCATATAGGCCTAAACAGGGTAATGTACCTTGGACACCAGGTGGGTCAAGGTACTATCAACCCCCTACAGGATAAGGTAAATGCTATCCAAAATTGGCCTGTCCCTAAGTCAAAGAAGCAGGTCCAATCCTTCTTGGGCTTGGCCGGGTATTACCAACTATTTGTACCACACTACAGCCAAATTGCCACCCCACTGACAGACCTGACCAGGAAAAAACAGCCAAATGCAGTTCAGTGGACTAAGAAGTGTCAAAAAGCCTCCAACCAGCTTAAGGCGGCCCTTACATCTGACCCTGTACTGAGGGCCCCAGACTTCAACCAACCGTTCGTCGTAACCACAGATGTGTCTGAACATGGTGTAGGCGCAGTTTTGTTGCAGAAAGGACCAGATCAACAATTCCATCCTGTCGTGTTTCTCAGCAAAATACTTTCTGAGAGGGAAAGTCACTGGTCAGTCTCAGAAAAAGAATGTTACGCCATTGTGTATGCTCTGGAGAAACTATGCGCATACATTTGGGGACGGCGTTTCCACCTGCAGACTGATCATGCTGCACTGAAGTGGCTTCACTCAGTCAAAGAAACTAACAAAACTTGTTTGGTGGAGTTTAGCTCTTCAAGACTTTGATTTTGAAATACATCACATTTCAGGAGCCTCTAACAAAGTGGCTGATGCACTCTCCCCAGAAGGTTTCCCAGAATTAGCGAGGGAAAAATGTCCCCGCATTCTAAGTCATTGTAGTCCTTGAAATGTAAAATGTACTGTTTAGTTCTTCATGTAATTATTAGTAAAATTAGAGGTGCATGTATCTTATTAACTCTGTTTCCTAAACTTCCAGGAAGAAATCCCAACTGGTGTGGACCCGACCTGAACCAAGCTGGCCAGCACTGTCTGTGATTTGGGGGCATATGATAAATTAAGGGGCAGGGGGTAGCTCCCTTTTATGGGCACCCAACCAGACAGTTAGCTATAAAGTCCCTCTTGGTGGCTGTTCTCTGCTTGCTTTACCTATAAAGGGTTAATGAAGTCCCCCAGGTAAAGGAAAAGGAGTGGGCACCTGACCAAAAGAGCCAATGGGAGGGCTAGAACTTTTTGAAATTGAAAAAAACTTCCCTTTGTCTGTGTGTTGTGGTTCTCTGGGAAAGAGTGGAGACACAGAGCAGCAATGCTGTAAGCAGCTTTAAAACCTGGTATGAAAAAACATCAAATCATACCTCAACCCTACTTATCTGAAACCCCAAATATGTAAGTAATCAGGGAATGTCTAGAAAGATGTGATTAGGGTTATTTTTTTATTTCTTATTGGCTTGTGGACTCCTCTGTGCTAATCCCAGATGCTTTTGTTTGCTTGTAACCTTTAAGCTGAACCCCAAAGAAAGTTATTTTGGGTGCTTAATTTTTGGAATTGTTCTTTTAAAATCTAGCAAAAGCCTAAAATCCAGATGTATTTTCTTTCTTTTTAAATAAAATTTACTTTTTTTTTTTTTTTTTTAAAGAACAGGATTGGATTTTTGGTGTCCTAAGAGGTTTGTGCATATGTTGTTTAATTAGCTGGTAGCAACAGCTAATTTTCTTTGTTTTCTCTCTCAGTTCTTCCCCAAAGGGGTGGGGGGTGAAAGGGCTTGAGGGTACCCCACAGGAAGGAATTCCCAAGTGTGTCTTCCTGGGTTCCAAAAGGGGTTTTGCATTTGGGTGGTGGCAGCATTTACCAAGCCAAGGTCAGAGAGAAGCTGTAACCTTATGAGTTTAATACAAGCCTGGAGTGGCAAGTATTAACTTTTAAAATCCTTGCAAAGTGCCAGAGTGGGGAATCAGCCATGACACCTACTTACACTGAGAACCTAGGGCCCCAGATCATCGTGGGAAGCCTTTGGGTCTTACCACAGGTTTAACAAACAATTATGACAATTCAGCCACACTTTCTCATTTGTTAATTACTTTGCCATTGCTCCTCCTGCAATGAGTATAATTGAGCTGGAACTTCGGGGGCTGTAAATCAGCTGTGGTTCCAATGGTGAAAGGGGATGGATCACTTGATGATTACCTGTTCTGTTCATTCCTTCTGGGGCACTGTCAGAAGACAGGATACGGGGCTAGATGGACTTTTGGTCTGACCCAGGATGGCCATTCTTATGGTGCCAGTGAACCAGAACCCCAACTGGTGTGAAATGATTTTGGTCTATTAGAGGTGATTGTGAATAGTAGGAAGCTGCACTGGAAACAGTCGAGCTAGAATAATTCATATCATATGAATATCTATCCATCTGATTTTTAAACAGCCCCAATAAGTAGAAATAATATTAAAAACAAACCAGAGTACGGCCATTAAAACCCCACCTGTGGGACCAGTTCCCTCCAGCAGCCCCAAGAGGGCATCTCAGCCTTCTGGCAAATCCTCAAAACCTTGGCAAATCATTTCTCTGCCACCCACCATGACAGCCTGAATGGGTCTTCGGTCCATCAGCAGCTGTGATAGCAGATCCCCAGCCTGCGACGCCGGTTCTCCTTAAGGGGGAGTCTAAAGATCATGGTTATATCAATTTTTGACTCCTCCCCTCTCCGCCACACAGCAGATGCGGATGAGAAGTAAATAGGGGAAGGAATGGTTAATTCACAAGGAATGGGGTCTGCCGCGGGAGGGAATATTAAATAAATTACTCCAGGGCTGATGGACACCTGGTCCCGGGGGTACCAGTAGCTGCGGATGGCAGTAGGTGACACACTTCTCTGGGACTGTATGTCTAATTTTTGGCTCAAGGTTCCTGCTATTTTTCAGGAAGGAGAGCGGGCTTCTGGCTAGCGTCTAGCAGCGGACGGGTTAACCTGTGGTCCCAGCCCGCGCGGCTTGTTGCTAAGGGCGGGGAAGTTCCTCTGGATCTTGCAGCTCCGGGGCTGAGCTTCCCGGGTCACACGTTGCTGCCGCCTCCATTGTGAGCCGGGACTGAGCCGCTGCTGCTCCCCAGCGGGGTGTGTGCGGGGAGAGCCCTTCCCTAGCGCCCCTCTGTGCCCAGCCAGGGGGACTTTCTCCGGGGGCTGGAACCAGCCCCTGGGGCAGCCCCGGGCTCTGCCGACACCAGCCACTGAGCCGGAGCCTGCAGGTGAGGGGAGAGACCCGGGGGAAAGGGCTGGGGCCGGGCAGGAAAGTGACTCTGTACCAACGGCCCCAGTTCTGCTCCCGGGCGGGGCTCTACGGCCCTCCCTGACCCCCTGTTCCCCCGACCCAGCCTTTGCTCCCCTGAGCCCCTGCAGGAACCGAGCCAGCTCCGGGAGAGCGAACGCCCTCAGGCAGAGGCAGTAAGTGGTGATACCTTTATTAATAACAGGCCTAGCACAAATCCCCCCAGCCCATGTTCCAGGTTGTGGGGATGTGCTAATACCCACCGGGGTGGTGGGTTAGAAGCAGTACAGGCACTTTAGTTTAAGGGCTGTGGTACATTGTTGAGTCCATCTTTAAAAATTAATATGTTGAAAGATTGAAAGGTGACATTATTACACTCTATAACTACCATCATGAAGAGAAAATGTGTACCCACGGACTCTTTAGTCTTGTAGATGAAAGCTTAATATGAACAAGCAGCTGGAAACTGAAGCTAGAGGTAATCAAATTAGAAATTTGTCACAAATATTTAATCATGAAGGTAATTACCACTGGTACAAATGACCAAAGGAAGTGGTGGATTTTCCATCTCTTGATGTTTTCAGATCAACATTGGATGAGTTTCTGGAAAATCAGGCTTTAGGTACATACAGGGATAACTGGGCTAATTTAATGGCTTGTGACATACAGGAGGTCAGATTAGATGATCTAATGGTCCCTTCTGACCTTAAACTCTCTGAATCTGAGACTCCTAAATTCTCATCCCATAAATACATGTTTAACATTAAAACATCAGAAAGCTGCAAAAAGTGGCCTATCAGCAATATCAATGCTCAAAACTGAACCCCCATGGTGTAAGTTCAGCCTTTGAAGCCTCCCTAGTTGCCCTTCTCATGCGGCCAGGCTGGCAAATAACATCCACATTTTGCTCCAGATTGTCCCATCATCCTGGAACATGGCTGCAACAGAGCCAATGACCTTTGAGGAGGTGGCTGTGTATTTCACAGAGGAGGAATGGGCTCTGCTGGACTCAGGTCAGAGAGCCCTCTACAGGGACATCATGCAGGAGAATTATGAGACTGTGACCTCGCTGGGTAAGGATTTCCGTTTCCTCGGTTATTAGACACTTTGGGGTCTCTGAAGCATCTGGGGGCAGAGTGAGGGTTAATGAAGTACTTTATGGTCTGGGAGTGTTCTGTGGGGTATATCACTATAGTAGAAAACAGTGAGGAGGGCTCTTGTGGTTGAGGCACAGCCCTGGATCTCAGGAGAGATGGCTTCAGTTCCAGGTGTAATCACAGGCTCCCTGTCTGAGCTCTTCTAAATCACTGAGGCCTGGTCTACACTACGGGTTTAGGTCGACTTTAGCAGCGTTAAATCGAATTAAGCCTGGACACGTCCACACGACGAAGCTCTTTCTTTCGACTTAAAGGGTCCTTTAAACCGGCTTCTTTACACCACCTCCGACGAGGGGATTAGCGATAAAACCGGCCTTTGCGGGTCGGAATTGGGGTAGTGTGGACGGAATTCGACGTTATTGGCCTCCGGGAGCTATCCCACAGTGCTTCATTGTGACCGCTCTGGACAGCACTCTCAACTCAGATGCACTGACCAGGTAGACAGGAAAAGACCCGCGAAGGTTTGAATTTCATTTCCTGTTTGCTCAGCGTGGAGAGCACAGGTGACCACGCAGAGCTCATCAGCACAGGTAACCGTGATGGAGTCCCACGATCGCAAAAGAGCTCCAGCATGGACCGAACGGGAGGTACGGGATCTGCTCGCCATATGGGGAGATGAATCAGTGCTAGCTGAACTCCGTAGCAGTAAAAGAAATGGAAAAGTATTAGAAAAGGTCTCCAAGGCCATGAAGGACCGAGGCCATAACAGGGACACACAGCAGTGCCGCGTGAAAATTAAGGAGCTACGGCAAGCTTACCACAAAGCCAGAGAAGCAAACGGAAGGTCCGGGGCAGAGCCGCAAACTTGCCGCTACTACGCGGAGCTGCATGCCATTCTAGGGGGTGCAGCCACCACTACCCCAACCGTGTGCTATGACTCCGTCAATGGAGAAACACACAGGGATGACGGTTCGGGGAACGAGGAAGATGAGGATGGAGGTACTGTAGGTAGCTCACAGCAGCAAGGAAGCGGAGAAACTGGTTTCCCCAACAGCCAGGATATGTTTGTTACCCTGGACCTGGAACCAGTAACCCCCGAACTCACCCAAGACCCTCAGGGCACACAGGAGACCTCTGGTGAGTGTACCTTTGTAAATATTTGTAAACATTACACATGGTTTAAAAGCAAGCGTGTTTAATGATTAATTTGCCCTGGCAATCGCGGCCAGTACATCTACTGGAAAAGTCTGTTAACGTGTACGGGGATGGAGCGGAAATCCTCCAGGGACATCTCCAGAAAGCTCTCCTTTATGTACTCCCAAAGCCTTTCCAAAAGGTTTCTGGGGAGGGCTGCCTTATCCCGTCCGCCATGGTAGGACACTTTACCACGCCGGGCCAGTAGCACGTAGTCTGGAATCATTGCATAACAAAGCATGGCAGCGTATGGTCCCGGTGTTTGCTGGCATGCAGACAATATCCATTCCTTATCTCTCTTTGTTATCCTCAGGAGAGTGATATCATTCACGGTCACCTGGTTGAAATGGGGTGATTTTATTAAGGGGACATTCAGAGGCGCCCGTTCCTGCTCTTCTGAACAGAAATGTTCCCCGCTGTTAAGCACGCGGTGGGGGGGAGGGGTGAAGTGATCATCCCAGAGAATCGTGTGTGTGTGGGGGGGAGGGGGGGTTTACTTGGGTTTGTGCCGCATGTTAACCGGGAAACCGCAGCCCCTCCTTTTACATTGAAAACCCATTTTAAATGGACAACCCAATTCATCCTTGATATGGGAAATGCGCTGCTGTTTGCAACCTTTCCCGCATGTTAAGAAGGTTAAAAAAGCCAAAACACTGTGGCCTACCATGGCTGCCTGCAAGCCGAAATATGCAACCTTGTAATGAAAGAGTGTACCCATTGTTCTCTAATATGTGTCTTTTTAACCACCTCTCCCTTCTCCTCCGCCAGCTGCAAATGTTTCTCCTTCGCAGAGGCTAGTGAACATTAGAAAGAGAAAACGTAGGACGACGGACGATATGTTCACGGAGCTGCAGATGTCCTCCCACGCTGATAGAGCACAGCAGAATGCGTGGAGGCAGTCAATGTCGGAGATGAGAAAAGCCCAATATGAACGAGAGGAGAGGTGGCGGGCTGAATGGCGGGATGAAAAGAGCAAGTGGCGGGCTGAAGACGATAGGTGGCGTCAGCTTGCAGACAGACGGCAAGAGTCAATGCTCCGTCTGCTGGAGCATCAAACTGATATGCTCGAGCGTATGGTTGAGCTGCAGGAAAGGCAGCAGGAGCAGAGACCGCCGCTACAGCCCCTGTTTAACCAACAGCCCTCCTCCCCAAGTTCCATAGCCTCCTCACCAAGACGCCCAAGAACACGGTGGGGGGGCCTCCGTCCACCCAGTCACTTCACCCCAGATGATCGCCCAAGCATCAGAAGGCTGGCCTTCAATAAGACTTAAAGTTTTAAAATGCGGTGTGTCCTTTTCCATCCCTCCTCCCCCACCCATCCCAGGCTACCTTGGCAATTATCCCCCTACTTCTGTGAGGAACTAATAAAGAATGCATGAATGTGAAAAAACAATGACTTTATTGCCTCTGCAAGCGGTGCTCGAATTGGGGAGGGGAGGGTGGGGTGGTTGGTTTACAGGGAAGTAGAGTGAACCGGGTCGGGGGGGGGGGGGCGTTGGAGGGTTCATCAAGGAGAAACAAACAGAAGTTTCACACAGTAGCCTGGCCAGTCACAAAACTCGTTTTCAAAGCTTCTCTGATGCGCACCGCGCCCTGCTGTGCTCCTCTAACCGCCCTGGTGTCTGGCTGCGTGTAATCAGCGGCCAGGCGAGTTGCCTCAACCTCCCACCCCGCCATAAAGGTCTCCCCCTTACTCTCACAGATATTGTGGAGCGCACAGCAAGCAGCAATAACAATGGGGATATTCTTTTCGCTGAGGTCTGAGCGAGTCAGTAAGCTGCGCCAGCGCGCTTTTAAACGTCCAAATGCACATTCCACCACCATTCGGCACTTGCTCAGCCTGTAGTTGAACAGGTCCTGACTCCTGTCCAGGCTTCCTGTGTACGGCTTCATGAGCCATGGCATTAAGGGGTAGGCTGGGTCCCCAAGGAACACGATAGGCATTTCAACATCCCCAACGGTTATTTTCTGGTCCGGGAAGAAAGTCCCTTCCTCCAGCTTTCGAAACAGACCAGAGTTCCTGAAGACGCGAGCATCATGTACCTTTCCCGGCCATCCCACGTTGATGTTGGTGAAACGTCCCTTGTGATCCACCAGGGCTTGCAGCAGCATTGAAAAGTACCCCTTGCGGTTTACGTAGTCGGTGGCTTGGTGCTCCGGTGCCAAGATAGGGATATGGGTTCCGTCTATGGCCCCGCCACAGTTTGGGAATCCCATTTCAGCAAAACCATCCACTATTGACTGCACGTTGCCCAGAGTCACTACCCTTGATATCACCAGTTCTTTCATTGCCCTGGCAAATTGGATCACAGCAGCCCCCACCGTAGATTTGCCCACTCCAAATTGATTCCCGACTGACCGGTAGCTGTCTGGTGTTGCAAGCTTCCACAGGGCTATCGCCACTCGCTTCTCAACTGTGAGGGCTGCTCTCATCTTGGTATCCTGGCGTTTCAGGGCAGGGGAAAGCAAGTCACAAAGTTCCATGAAAGTGGCCTTACGCATGCAAAAGTTTCGCAGCCACTGGGAATCGTCCCATACCTGCAGCACGACGTGGTCCCACCAGTCTGTGCTTGTTTCCCGGGCCCAGAATCGGCGTTCCACGGCATGAACCTGCCCCAGTGACACCATGATTTCCACATTGCTGGGGCCTGTGCCTTGTGAGAGGTCTATGTCCATGTCAATTTCCTCATCACTCTCGTCGCCGCGCTGCAATCGCCTCCTCGGCTGGTCCGGGTTTCGCCTTGGCATGTCCTGGCTCTGCATATACTCCAGGACAATGCGCGTGGTGTTCATAGTACTCATAATTGCCGCGGTGATCTGAGCGGGCTCCATGATCCCAGTGCTAGCTATGGCGCCTGGTCAGAAAAAAGGCACGAAACTAGTATCTGATGGACCAGGAGAAGGAGGGAGGGAGGGCCGAGTGACGACATGGCATACAGGTACAGGAACAGGGAATTAAAATCAAGAAAGGTGGCTGTGCATCAGGGAGAAACACAAACAACTGTCACACAGAATGGTCCCCCCAAAGATTAAACTGAAAACCCTGTTTAGCAGGCCGTTGATTTGACGGAGGGAGGGGGAAGCAAATGAATACAGAGCAAATCTATTTTTTACATCTTAAGACGACGGTGCAGCGTGACTGATAGCCCTCGGCATCTTTCTGGGTGCTTGGCAGCAAATACTGGGCGCTTGGCAGTTAGTGTATTACGATGGCCTTCAGGCCTATTGCACGATCTGCTGCTCAGGGAAGACTCTGCTAATGTGCGATGAGCCAACTTGTAATAGGACGGTTACCATTCGTAATACACCATCTACTGCCAAAAGGCAAGGGGCTGGTGCAATGCAGCCCCACGGCTGCCAGCACCCAGATCGCCGATGAAGGCTACCAGTCTACTGCACCGTCTACCGCCAAAAGGCAGTTAGCAGCTGCTGCTGCTGCTGCTGCTGTGTAGCAATGCAGTCCCACGTCTGCCGGCACCCAGAGGACATATGGTGACGGTGAGCTCAGCTGAGCTGAGCGGGCTCCATGCTTGCCGTGGTATGTTGTCTGCACAGGTAACCCAGGTAAAAAGGCGCGAATCTATTGTCTGCTGTTGCTGTGACGGGGGGGGAGGGGCCTGACGACATGTACCCAGAACCTCCCGCGACACTGTTTTGCATCATCCGGGCATTGGGATCTCAACCCAGAATTCCAAGGGGCGGCGGAGACTGCGGGAACTGTGGGATAGCTGTTGGATAGCTACCCATAGTGCAATGCTCCGGAAGTCGACGCTAGCCTCGTACTGTGGACGCGGTCCGCCGACTAGAGCACTTACAGCATTTTATGTGTGGACACACACAATCGGCTGTATACAACCGATTTCTATAAAACCGGCTTCTATAAATTCGAACTAATTTCGTAGTGTAGACATACCCTGAGTCTGTGGCTAGACACCCATTGGGTATGTCTTCACTGCAATTAGGATAATAAAGTGGAGAGTGTGTTTATCAAATCTGCAGGTAACACCAGAGTGGGAGGGATTACAAGCTCTTTGGAGGACAGGATTAGAATTCAAAATGACCTTGACAAATTGAAGAACTGGTCTGAATTATCAAGATGAAATTTAGTAACGACAAGTCGCAGGGCAAGCGCATCCCATCCCACTGTTGGGGCAAAGTAGTGGCTGTTATAGCCCCGCTGCTGAGTTCACCTGAGCGCTATTTGCCTCAGGGTGTTTCAGCCTAATGGCCAGAGTCAATATAACTGCCCTTTCCTTCAGGGCTGTGTGGCCTCATGGCCAGAGTCAATATAACTGCCCCCTCTGTTGGCAGGGGGGCTGCATGGCCTGATGGCCAATGGGGAGAAGTGGGCCATCACCTAGGGGTGGGTGGCAGCTGGGGTAAGGGGACCCAGGCCCTCCCTACTTTACTGGGTCCCAGCCCAGGGCCCTGGTGAGTGTGCTTGCTACTGAGTCAGTGGTGATCTGACCGAAACGTGCTGACTTATTGCTCAGTTCAGCAACTGGACCACTGTATTTTCCCTGGACTACCTATCATGTATTCCTGTGGTGTCTGTGAAGCGCCCAGCAGTTCTGCTGTTTCCTGGGTGTCTGGATCCTGGTGGACTAGGTCTCCACTGTCCCAGGCTCCAGTAACTCCCAGGCAGGAGCCTGCTGCATACACTCTCCCTCTTGGTGGTCAGCCCAGACTGAGCAGGGCTGCTCCCTTTTTATATTGGTTTCCAGCCAGAGCATGCCTAGCAGGGCTGAGGGGGCATGGCTTCCTTGGCCCATAGGATTGAGTTAGCCCTTGCAGGCTCAATGCAGGGCAAGTGCACCTTGTCACACAACTGCAGAGTACTCCACGTTTGAAGGGAAAAAAATCAAATGCACAGCTACAAACAGGAGAATAACTGGCTACTCAACAAAACTGAAGAAAAGGATCTGGTGGTTGTGGTGGATCACAAATTATATATGAGTGAACAGTGTGATGCAGTTGCTAGAAAGGCTAATATCATTCTGTAGTTTATTTACAAGTGTTGTATGTAAGACAAAGGAGTTAATTGTCCAGTTTCTCTGCATTGGAAAGGCCTCATGGAGTTCTGTGTCCAGTTTTGGGCACTACACTTTGAGGTCTGGTCTACACTCTAGACCTATATTGATAAAACTATGTCCCTCAGGTGTGTGAAAAATCCACCCCTCTGAGTGATGTAGTTATACCGACCTAACCCCCATGTAGGTGGGATTATGTCAACAGGAGAACTTCTCCTGCTGACATAGCTACTGCCTCTTGGGGAGATGAATTTAACTACGCTGATCGGAGAGCTTTCTCTCATCGATTTAGAGCATCTTTGTTAAAATGCTACGGTGGCTCGGCGTTTTCATAGAATCATAGAATCATAGAATATCAGAGTTGGAAGGGACCTCAAGAGGTCATCTAGTCCAACCCCCTGCTCAAAGCACAGGGCCGGCTTTAGGCCGATTCGGCTGAATCGGGCCCCGCGCCAAGAGGGCCCCGCGCTGCAGCTGTCCGCCCCGCCCCCAGTTCACTTCCCCCCTCCTCCCCTCCCCTGCACGCCCCGCCCCCTCCCCTGCTACCCGCGAATCAGAGATTCGCGGGAAGTCTGAGACGAAGCAGGGGCGGGCCAGCAGCACGAGGTGGGGTGGGAGTGGTGGGGGTGGGAGAAGGGCTCCGGGGAGGTGCGGCCCGTTCCCGCAGGCCCCAGTGGCTCTGGCCCGGCTTGGCTCTAGCCCGGCCCCCCGGGGCCCGGCTCCAGCCCGGTCCCTGCGGCGTGGCTCGGGTCCCCCCGTCCCCCGGCGCAGCCCCCGCGGCGCGGCTCGGGTCCCCCCCGTCCCCGTCCCCCCCCCCGGCGCGGCTCGGCTCCCCCCCGTCCCCATCCCCCCGGCGCGGCTCGGCTCCCCCCCCCGTCCCCATCCCCCCGGCGGCGCGGCGGGGCTCGGGTCCCCCCATCCCCCCCCGCGGCGGGGCTCGGGTCCCCCCATCCCCCCCCGCGGCGCGGCTCGGGTCCCCCCCCCCGTGGCGCAGCTCGGGTCCTGGGGGCGGGGCTTGCAGCAAGCCCCGCCCCCAGGAATCGGGCCCCGCTCTTGCTAAAGCCGGCCCTGTCAAAGCAGGACCAATTTTAAGTGTAGATGTGCCCTAAGAAAGATATGGACAAATTGGAGAGAGTCCAGAAGAGAGCAACCAAAATGATACAAAGTTTAGTGACCTATGAGGAAAGATTAAAAAAATAGGCATATTCAGCTTTGAGAAAAGAAGATGAAGGGGGTGGGGCGGGACCTGATAAGTCTTCAGATCTGTTAAGGGCTGTCATAAAGGACCGTGTTCAATTGTTCGCCATGTCCACTGAAGGTAGGACAAGAAGAAGGGGGTTTAATCTGCAGCAAGGAAGGTTTAGTTTAGATATTAGGAAACACTTTTCAACTGTCAGGCTAGTTCACCACCGGAACAGGTTCCCAAGAGAGGTGGTGGGATACCCATCACTGGAGGTTTTTAAGAACAGGTTGGACAAACACCTGTCAGGGATGTCTAAGTTTACTCAGCAGAGGGGGATGGGCTAGGTGGCCTATCAAGATCCCTTCCAGTGCTACATTTCTATGATTCTACAGTTTCAGCCCAGGTGAAAGGAGAATGGCTGCTTTTCCTCTATAGTTGTCCTCTCTCAAGTCTGTGCTGTATGGAGTAGGCTGGTGGGAGAGGGGTGTTAAGGAGCGCCAGAGCCAGCCTGTGTTGCCAGCCAAATGGCTGCCTGCAGGAGTAGAGCTGGTCTCATGGGTGATTGGGAAGGGTAGATTGACCATTGATCAGCTAGGGGATGAGGCCCTAGTATGACCCAGAAGTCACCTCCTACAAGACAGGCCCAACAAAGAAAATAACAGAACACCACTAGCTGTCACCTTCAGCCCCCAACTAAAACCTCTCCAGCGCATCATCAGAGATCTACAACCTATCCTGAAAGATGATCCTTTACTCTCACAGATCTTGGGAGACAGACCTGTCCTCGCTTACAGACAACCCCCCAACCTAAAGCAAATACTCACCAGCAACCACACATCACTGAACAAAACCACTAACCCAGGAACCTATCCTTGTAACAAACCCCGATGTCAACCCTGTCCACATATCTATTCCAGTGACGTCATCATAGGACCTAATCACATCAGCCATACCATCAGGGGCTCGTTCACCTGCACATCTACCAATGTGATATATGCCATCATGTGCCAGCAATGCCCCTCTGCCATGTACATTGGCCAAACCGGACAGTCTCTACGCAAAAGAGTTAATGGACACAAATCTGACATCAGGAATCAAAATACTCAAAAACCAGTGGGAGAACACTTTAACCTGTCTGGTCATTCAGTGACAGACCTGCGGGTGGCTATATTACAACAGAAAAACTTCAAAAACAGACTCCAACGAGAAACTGCTGAGCTAGAATTGATATGCAAACTAGACACAATCAACTCCGGTTTGAATAAGGACTGGGAATGGTTGAGCCATTACAAACATTGAATCTATCTCCCCTTGTAAGTATTCTCACACTTGTTATCTAACTGTCTGTCTGTACTGGGCTAGCTTGATTATCACTTCAAAAGTTTTTTTTCTCTTAATTAATTGGCCTCTCAGAGGTGGTAAGACAACTCCCACCTGTTTATGCTCTCTGTATGTGTGTATATATATCTCCTCAATATATGTTCCATTCTATATGCATCCGAAGAAGTGGGCTGTAGTCCACGAAAGCTTATGCTCTAATAAATTTGTTAGTCTCTAAGGTGCCACAAGTCCTCCTGTTCTTCTTTTTCCCATGAGAGGAGACTCTGCTCTCAGTGTGGCACTGGGGGCATGTATCCAGTGATCTTCTTTCTTGGAGTTGACTGGCGTTTCTTTGGTTTATTTCTTCATATCTTCTCTTAGGGAAGCACCACCTAGAGGCCCTGTCATGTTATTGACTTGAACTGGGACCGTATAGAACATGGTTGCAACCAAAGTCCTGTAGTGGCACCAAATCTTGTATAAAGGGAGTCAAATGAGGTGTCTAAGACAAGGTTATGGTTTGCTGATTATGACTATGCTGTCTATATGTGTGTATGAATTTTGTAGTTGAAGTTATGAATATTGGCTCTGTACTATCTGTATTTCAAAGTTATGGTATGCTTCTGGGAGACATCCCAGACAAGTTGGTGTTAGCTCTGCCTAGCCTGCTTGATGGCCCATTAAGGACCATCAGCTATACAATTGACCCATTGAGAGAAGGCAGATATGCCTTGCAACTCAGAAAAGTATGGAGGGACTGGCCCATGTGACTCCAGACTCCATTTTTCTGTAATTTTCCACAGTAAGAACAAAGAGGGGTTCTTACACCTGGAAAGGACTATAAAAATCTGATGCCTCATCTCCATCTTGTCTTCAATCCTGCTTCTTACCTCTAGAGGGACTTTGCTACAAACTGAAGCTCTGAACAAAGGACTGATGACCCATTCCAGATGGGGATGTACTCCAGAGACTTGATTTGAACCTGCAGTTTATTCTATCACTGCTACAAGCCTGAACCAAGAACTTTGTATGTAATTGATTCCATTTAACCAATTCTAGCTCTCATCTATATCTTTTTCCTTTTATGAATAAACCTTTAGATTTTAGATTCTAAAGGATTGGCAACAGCGTGATTTGTGGGTAAGATTTGATTTGTATATTGACCTGGGTTCTATGGGATCAGGAGAACCTTTTTTTTCTTTTACTGGGGTATTGGTTTTCATAACCATTTGTCCCCATAACGAGTGGCACTGGTGGTGATACTGGGAAACTGGAGTGTCTAAGAGAATTGTTTGTGTGACTTGTGGTTAGCCAGTGGGGTGAGACCAAAGTCCTCTTTGTCTGGCTGGTTTGGTTTGCCTTAGAGGTGGAAAAACACCAGCCTTGGCTGTAACCGCCCTGTTTAAGCAATTTGTCCTGAATTGGCACTCACAGTTAGGTCCTGCCAGAACCGCATTGTTACAGGCCGCAATAAATGATCACAGAACCTATGAGCTGGGCCCTGCACAGCCATTTAGTGAGAGACAGTCCCCACCCCAAGGAGCTCACAATAACAGGAAGCAATGGTTTTCTGCTCTGGCTTGTGTTGGTGAAGGATATGAGTGAGTTTGTGTGTATGTGTGGAGTGACCAAAGAATCTGTTGGTGCCAACTGCCATAGGGCATTGCTGTATATAGGCGTACTGGGATCCCCCTGCGTTCAACAAAAGAATGTCATGTAAGGTCTCTAATAAAAGCCTGTATCACACTGGTCATTATAACCATTGTGAGATGCATGTACAGAAAATATGTGAGGAGGGGCGTGTGTGTGTATATGTATGTGTGTGTGTGTGTGTGTGTGTGTGTGTGTGTGTATGTGTGTGTATATATATATATATATATATACACACACACACACACCCCTCCTCACATATTTTCTGTACATGCATCTCACAATGGTTATAATGACCAGTGTGATACATGATTACTAGGGTAGGAGTCCTTGGTGCTATCAATGCAACACCTATGTGACTGGTGTTGCCATTAGTGATGAAGTTTGAAATGAAGCTGTGCTACAAGCCATGCTTCCTCAAGGGGGACATGAGCTAAGCACTGCAGTGCGGTCAGGACGTGTCTTTCCTTGGAGCTCCAAGGAAAGACATTTCAGTATAACAGGCTTTTAACACTGGCTGCAACAAGATTGGGCCTTACATGCCATCTGACTGCTACAGTGATGACTATGGAAAGGGTAAAGTTCAGGCCAGTACCTGTCAAGGAATCTAAAGAAATCTGGAGTGACCAGTTTGCCACAGGGCAGGTATGGAGATTTCACACTAAGTCTCCTTCCACTGCTTGGTGAATTAGAGGCTACTTAAAAGCTTCTTCCCCACTTCTGTGGAGGAAGAGACGTGAAGGTATGTGTTGACTGTTTCCCATGAATGTGTATAAATCTAGGCTAAGAAAAATATTAAGTCTTACCAGAGCACAGGAGGAATGTTTAAGATTAAATTCTCCCTTAGTCCCCCTCAATGCCTGCAAGCATAAATCTGATGTTGAGAAATAAAGATCCTACCGAAAAGGGATTGTCCACGTCCCTTTCTCTAACTGCTACATCCCCTCCACATATACAACTAGAGCTCTGAGACACAGTGCCACATCAACTGTCGTTCCATTTGTGCTCCCCACTGAAAGCAGCAGAATGGTGTTACCATGCAAAGATCTGAGAAGAGAATGAAGGGTTTAGTTCAAGCCACACTAGCTCTGGTCATTTCCTCCTCTGGGCCCTCTGGAAAATGAAGCCCTTTGACAGCAGAAGTAAAGGTTTCCCCCCTGCCACCAAGCACCAGTACAGAACCACACAGCAGAATTTAACATAAGGGCTGATCTTTAGAATGGTCACTGTTCATGGGCCAATTACCCTTTTAACAAAGAAACCCAAAAAGAAAAACACTAGATGTGGAACTACTATAAACGGACATTGCAGAGCAGGGGAGCCACATGGTTATGTAAGGGAATCTTGATAGAGAACTTCAGTGAATGCTCCAGTTCTTGACAGGCTTGGCTGGAGGTTTTTGGTCTCTAGCACAAGACCACCAGCTGCTGGTGTTGTCTATATCCTAGAGAGAAGCATGTTGTCCTTCTGGCAACTTGTCCAGGGCCCTGAGCTGAGGAGAAGTAGAAGCCTAGAACATAGCTGGGCAGGACAGCCCACTCAGCACAGCAAGATGCTCAGGAAGAGGTCTCCCAACAAGGTGTGATTTTCAGGTTTTAGAGCAGCACACATCTCCCAGTGGACTCTCTTGCTGTACAGAGAAATAGGACTGCAGCTGATACAGGTCGGTTTATATGGACTTGGTGCTATTACAGAAACTTTCTAAAAAAGCAGGAGATTCAGGCTGCACTACAGAAGTAGTGACGGTTGTTTTCCAGATCTTGTTTCTGTCTCCTCGGTGCTCTGACATGGAAGAAAGACAGACTTTCCTAGGTAACTGTGCAGGAGAGTGGGATGGGGAAGCATACCCGAAACCACCCTTTAATCCATTATGAAGACACCAAGAGCATCCTTCCTTGGAGGCAACGATATTCCTAGAATCCCGTGGGAGTGAGCACATTCATATCCCGGGGTTTGAGGTTATGGGACCGTGCCGACTGTTTCTTCCCCTCCATAACAGGAATGTCCATCTTGGATGGTTTGAAGGTAGCTGGGTCCTCTGCCATCCTGGTGGCCTGAGCACGGATCAGCTCCATTGGGGATGGCTTCTGGGCACCCTTATAGGACTGGACGGTAAAGGCCCATGGAGTGCCTCAGCCACACGGTGGTACTTTGTCTCCTCAGCAGTGAGGCCCTTGTGGGGAGTGTATCCAGCATCTCTCAGCCTTGCCTGCTGTTCAAAGCGCTGAATGCTCTCCTGAGTCTGCTTTGTAATGAGAGAATTCATGATGATATGAGTGGCCTTGGCCTTCACAACTGGGACCTTGTTCACACTTTCAGTGGACGATGAGGGGATTATGACAGATGGATACATGCTAGTCTCCCCTTCCTCAACCTTTGAAAGCTCCTGGTACTTGCGCTCTGGGATGACCGGTTGTTTCCACAGGACATTGGAGCACATATCTGAAGGAGGAGGAGTCATCGGTGCTGTATCCTCCAGGGCATCATCATAACTGAATGCCCGATGATGCATTCCAATAGGCAGGGACATCTTTCCTAGAAGCCCTCCAGAGCCATGCTCAATAGCAGGAATATCTGGTTGTCTTGAAGCCATGACTGTTTCTCTATATGGAAATCCAGAACTGATTCCCGTTACCTGGGCTCTCTCGCCTGGCGCTACCAGGCCGGCCGGGGCCGCAGGCCGGACAGCGGCAGGAGGCGAAGGCCGCCCACGGCGGGGCGTGGGGCAGGGCGGCTCGCAGGCTCCATGGCACGGGCCCGGCCGAGTCTCCCCCTCAGCCCCCGCTGAGAGACTGCGATGGGGCTTTTATTAGATACAGGCTTTTATTAGAGACCTTACATGACATTCTTTTGTTGAACGCAGGGGGATCCCAGTATGCCTATATATATATATATATATATATACACACACACACACATACACTAAAAAATATGTTCTCTAGATCTGTAGTTAAAAATAGGTCACTCAAAGGTAACACTTCTTGAGACAAACTCCTTCACATAGGAGTTGGAGATACTTATCTCCATGGGAGGAGGCACTGTACATTCTGTGTCATATAATAGGACTCTATTAGCATTCATTGTCAAATGCTAATGAAGAGTTGTTAGAAACTTCAGAAAGAAGCTAACCGGAAGAGGTAAACAGCCTGAGGTGGAGGGAACCCTACCTTGAGGTGTACTCCAAGCTCTGTTCTGGTATATTGAGGTTGCAAAGAGACACCCTGGCAACCTTCACCTATGAAGTAAACTCACTTGAGTTTGCTTCATGAAATGGGGATCTCAGTCAGGCTTGGCTGAAAGCACTGGGAAGAACTTTGTGTGAGGTGATTGTTCTTTGGACAGGAAGATAACCTGTTAGTTAAAGTTAGAATTTCATGATGTTGTTTTACATGTAACCATTTGTTCCCATCTCTCACACCGATTTTCATTTAAATCTATATTCTTCCTTAAATAAATCTCATTTGTTTTATACTTGAATTCACATGCTGTGTGGAATATAGGAGCGGTGGTTTAAGATAAAAACTGGCAAACTGTGGTAAGCTGTTCCTTTGGGAACAAAGGATCTGTGAATTCTTTGGGTATCAGTGATCAGGGGCTGGCCCACAGAGATATCGCTGATGTGACTGGGGCTTCAGGGGCTGGAGCGCATCTGTTGTCAACCTGCAAGGCAAAGACAGGACTGGTGTATCCCAGAGGACACTCGACCTGGTCTTTACCTCATCTCTAGTTTCCTAACTTATCTTGTCCATTGTTAGTAAATGGTTCTCCCTCCCTGGGCTGTTTTCCTTCTTATCTTAGCTGGCTCAGTCTATCTTTTTAGCCTACTGACCTATTGTCTTATCTTATTTAGCAACAATCGGTTTACTTCCCTAATTCTATCCTCCAAGTAATGGGGCCTCCCTCCATGTGTCAATTACTCATGTCAGGACAGGCCTCTGCTACTCAGACAAGCCTCCCTCATTCTGGAGGCTGGTGATAACAAGGTGACTCACAGCCCTGGATGCCCTGAGAAGCATCATGGGGGCAGGGTGGATTGGCTGAAACTGGTTATACCCCAGATAGTTAAAGTGTAGCAATTCTGCTCAACTCACCATGGGAATAAATTAAGGCTATTCCTTAGGTAGAGTGGATGACCCGTTGCTCCAGATTAATGTGTTGTCATGGGCTATTGTATGATTTATAGCCCTATCCCTCTAGGATGGGGGTGGGGAGAGGAAGGAGCCTCTCTGGGCGGGCTATTCAGATCCCGGGTCTGAAACTACTAACAGCCCTGACCTTAATGAACAAGATCAACACTTGTTTCCTTGCCCCCCTCCCACCCCCCGACGCAGGATTTCCAATTCCCAAACCTGATGTGATCTCCCGACTGGAACGAGGGGAGGAGCTGTGGGTCCCCAATCTCCAGGGCTATGAGAAAAGGGAGATCCTGAGAGAAGCCCACGTAGGTAAGGAAACAGCTAAACTGACTGAGAAACCAATTCTTGTATCTTCATGGCAGACATCACTCATAGGTTTTCATCAAGCTTGTCTGACCTTTCAGCCCCTGCCTTCATCTATATTCAGAGGATGTAGAGGCAGTATGGGTCCCCTCCTCTCTCTCCTCTGGGGAAAAGGTTTGGGAGGATGGGGTGGATTCAGCTCCTGATATTTCAATCTCCCCAGCAGTTGTGTGTGTGTGTGTGTGTGTGTTCCCCCATTTTCTCTTCCTCTTTCTGAGGTTTCTTTCCCCTCCCACTCTACCCCAGCACAGGCAATGACTCCTGTCTGCATTCTCTCTCTGTCTCAGCAGGTAATGCGACACTGAATAAGAATGAGGAGAATCCTCAACAGAAAGTTCCTGAGCAGGTGGATTCACATAGGGCGGTATCAGGGGAAACCAAAGGGGATGTTTCCCAGGATCCTGATCATGTACATGCCTGGGATAGTCAGCACAGGCCAGAGAGGCAAGGTAAATCCACTCACAAGAGAAGGGGGGCCAACCAAATCAAAGATATTGTTCAGCAGAGAGTCCCCACAGGAGAGAGACCCTACATGTGCAGTGACTGTGGGAAAAGCTTCCGGTGGAGATCAGCCCTTATTACTCACCAGAGAATCCACACAGGAGAAAAACCCTACAAGTGCCCTGACTGCAAAAAAAGCTTCAGACAGATCTCACCTTACCTATCATCAGATAATCCACACGGGAGAGAAACCCTATAACTGCCCTGACTGTGGGAAAAGATTCAATCAGAGCTCACACCTTATTAAGCATCAAAGAATCCACACTGGTGAGAAACCCTATAACTGCCCCAACTGCAGGAAAAGCTTCAGTCAGAGCTCACACCTCATTATTCACCAGAGAATCCACACGGGGGAGAAGCCTTTTAAATGCCTGGAATGTGGGAAAAGCTTCAGTGTGAGCTCACACCTTGCCGCACACCAGAGAATCCACAGAGGAGAGAAGCCCTATAAGTGTTGCAACTGTGAGAAAACCTTCAGTCAGAGCTCATACCTCATTATTCACCAGAGAATCCACACAGGGGAAAAACCCTTTAAATGCCCAGAATGTGGGAAAAGCTTCAGTGCAAGTTCAAACCTTGCTGCACATCAGAGAATCCACAAGGGAGAGAAGCCCTATAGGTGCCCCAACTGTGAGAAAAGCTTCAGTCAGAGATCAGCCCTCACTAATCACCAGAGAATCCACACAGGAGAGAAACCCTACCGATGCAATCAGTGTGGGAACAGCTTTAGTCAGAGCTCAAACCTTATTTCGCATCAGAGAATCCACACCGGATACAAACAGTAGAAATGTCCTGGCTAGAGATGGGCCAAAGGAATAACACCTTTGCCGATTCCCCTGAATCTCAGAGGATCAGGCCAGGCTGGAGTGGCCATGCAATGAAGACATGCAACCATGCAACAGTTACTACAGTAAAGAATGAAACCATCTTCCTGGAACTGAGTTGTGCAGACCCAGAGGCTGAGATAAGATTTCCATGTTGTGATGGGATTGGATTATTACTTTTTGAGATGCTCTGAAAGGCCTCTGTTCTGCTCCTACATTCACGTTGGTGCTAGAAACCTAGAACACACTTTATCTTGTATACGGTTGTGATGGAATCCCCAAGGTGCAGCCTGGGACCGTGGGACCGCTGTGCTTCCTTAGGCCACGCTGGGGGCGTTGTCTCTCGCATGCTTTGCTAGTGACCAGCAGCAAATCCCTCCAGGAGCTGTTATCTCTCAGTGCATGTGGAGCCCTACACTGAGCTAGATTGCATGAATGCTCCTAGAGCCACTCATGAATCACACAGAGAAAGGCACCAGCGAAATCCACCCTCCCAGCCTTGTACCTCAGGAATATACCATCTTGCACTGCTCAAGATGAGCGGTGCAAATTTATTAATTAGTTCACCACTTCATCAATGGAAAGTGGATATACACCAGCCTTTGTAAATCTGAGCGAACACCCTTACCCAACACTTCAGGCAAACTCACTGGTAAAGATAAACAGTTAAACACATTTATTGACTACAAAAGATAGATTTTAAGTGATAGGCAAAAAGTCAGAATGGTTACCAAAATAAAATAAAATTTAAGCACCCAGTCTAAACTCTCAACCCTATTAGACTGGGCAACATATAGATTAAGCAGTTTTTCTCACCCTACTGGATATTGCATTACATAGTACACCGGTTTCACCCTTGAAAACTGGGCCAGTCCCTTCTGCTGGAGTCTTCAGTGTCCTTGTTGCTTGCAGCGTAGGTGGGGGAAGGAGAAAGGCCAAGCATGGGGCCCTTGTGTTCTGTTTTATACACTTAGTCCCATGTGCTTGGAGAAAACAAGTCCAGGCATGCCTAGTGGGCATTGCTGAGTCCCCAGTAAAGGTTGAGCACTTCCCCTGGTGTGGCTTTGTGCAAGTGAGTCATTGAATTATAACTTCACTGCTGAACAATGGTTGGTGGTGTCTGTTCAGCACCCACCTGGGCATTGGTTACCTCCCTTGTCATTGTCTCTGGAGAGTTAGTATCTGGGTGCTTTCCAAGCCCACAGCATATTTTAGTGACAACCATACAACACAACTCTCATAACTAAATATTCATTAATGATATACATATTGCGACAGACCCAGACCAGTGGGGTACAGGAGTCTGGTAGAAGGCAAATATACTGGCCACTGGATGAATATTTTGCTGTTCCCTGAGTGACCAGAGCAGGGGCTGCCCTAGAGCAATCAGGGACCTGCTAAAACCAATTAAGACAGGCAAGCTAATTAAGACACCTGGAACCAATTAAGAACACACTAGAATCAATTATGGCAGGCAGGCTAATCAGGACACCTGGTTTAAAAAGGACCTCCCATCAGCTAGTGAGGGGGCGCGCAAGGAGCAGGGAGTGAGAAGCTGCTGGAGGACTGAAGAGTACAAGCAGGATCAGGTTTCGGGAGGAAGATCCTGCAGTGAGGATAAAGAAGGTGCTGGGGGAAGGCCATGGGGAAGTAGCCCAGAGAGTAGCAGCTGTCACACAGCTGATATGGGGACATTGTAGACAGCTGCTGTCCACAGGACCCTGGGCTGGAACCTGGTGTAAAGGGTGGGCCCGGGTTCCCCCCTATCCCACAACTCCTGATCGGACACCAGAGGAGTTGACCTGGTCTGTGAGAAACACCAGAAGGAAAGGTCTAATTTGGAAAGGGATCTGGCCTGTCCCCGACCCACTAGGTGGGACACAGACTGCTGGGATTGTTCTCCCTTTCCCCCATGCTGGCCAGTGATGAGGTTAGTTGAGTGAATGGCAGGTTGGAGCCTCTATCAGAAGCGGCCAAACTGAGGGCTGCTGTGAACCTCTGAGGTGAGCAATTCTGCCAAAAAGCGCAGGACCCACCAAGGCAGAGGAGGAACTTTGTCACACTGGTGTCAGGGGTGGGATCTGGGCGCACCAGGTGGCAGAAGAAGGAGGGTGTTTTAAAAAAAAAAAAAAAAAGAGGGAGAGGGTTTTTTGTTTTTTGTTCAGCACGATGGATGATGTAGTGCAGGCCCTGATACAAGCCACGGCTGCCCAGCAGGAGGTTACCAGTGTCCAGGCAGCCGCCCAACAGGCGGCAGGTACCAGGAAAACAGAACCCTGCGGTCCCAATTTTATGACCTCACCCATCTCGCATGAAAGTGGTTACGAACCGAGTCTCAGAGTCCAGAAGAGATGCTAGAGGTTCTAACTACCGCCAGACCTTCGCACCTGGGTAAGCCAGAACGACCTTTCCACCTACAACGAGGTTGTTGCACTGGTAGAGAGGTAAAGGATGGTGAGGGAACTGATCCGAACAGTGAAGGAAGAGGTACCCCGGGTTAAACTAGTGGCACCGACCCCCATATCTCGGGCAACTGAGCCCCCAGGAAAGCCCAGATGGAAAAAGAGAGGGACTGAAGGCCCACCAGAGGCCACCAAAAGTCAAAGCACTGAGGGTGAAGAGGATTGTGACATTAGACTACCCAAACCGAGAGACCAGGGAATGCCGAGGGCCCCATACGGATGTTACACCTGCGGGGAGTGGGGACACATAGCTGTACAGTGCCCCAATGCTGAGGAGTCTATACAACGTAACCTAGGCAACCGGGAAAATCCATGCTCCCTAATTCATATTGTGGGGGTTGCACTAACCCTACACAAATATACCAGGCCATTGAGGTTAAATGGAGTAGAGACCACAGCACTGATAGATGCGGGGAGCACGATCACGCTCATCTCAGGAAAGCTCATGAAACGTAGTCAGTTACTACAGGCAAAATGTACAGGGGTGACATGCATCCATGGGATGGTTAGTTACTACCCCACCATCCCGGTAAAAATTGAAATCCAAGGGAACGCTAAAGAGGTAGCAGCAGCTGTAGTGCCTAAACTCCCTTACGCGGTGCTCATAGGGAGGTCACTCCCATTGTGTGGGAACACCTAGAGAAGGTGCAAGAGGCCCAACAATCTCAGTACAATTGTCAAGCTAAAGTTCAGCAGTTCCAGCCCGGATACCAAGTAATGGTATTGGTACCCACAACAGAGTAAACTTTTGGCCCAGTGGCAAGGACCCTATGAAATAGTTGAACCCGTTGGGGAGATAAATTACAAGGTGTGACAACCAGGAAGTCGGAAACAAGAGCAAATATATCAGGTCAACCTTCTGAAACCCTGGCATGCACAAGAGGCATGCACAGCTGTCCAAAAAGACTCTGGAAGTGGATAAAGGGAATTTGAACATAGAGATCTTAGTCTCTAGGAATAGAGCAAGAGTCAGGCTAACAAAGTCAGGCTGACACTGACTCTAATAATGCGAGACTTGAAGGCAGGGCCTAGGCGGGTGGAAAGCGAGAAAGCGAATGGGAGCAGACTGTAAGAGATACTGTTTTGACCTTGTGTTAGATAAGAATGGAATGTAGACTGTGGCAGAAATTAATGAGAAAAATGAGATATCAGGAAGAAAAATGTATATACAAAATGCAGCTGTTGCTCATTATTGTATGTAATGAAAGGTATAAAAGCTTGCCTAATTGTTTACCTAATGGAGACCTGTCCATGTGTACTCTCCCGTGCATATTGCAATTGCTCAAAATAAAGCTGCCTCTCGCTTGTTGCTTCAAACTCAGAGTGAGGACTTTGTTTTCCTCCACAATTTGGTGCCATGAGTCGGATGTCAACGCCCGGCTGAGACAGCAACAAACTACTCCGGACTGTTCCCCTGCGAACCCCATGGTGCCATAATAGAGGTAAGAGACCTTTTGCAATCTCTTATGGGGTGTTGCAGGAGGACTGCCCGTGGAGCCGTCTGTCCCTTTGGGGCTCACGCCATCCGAACTTATTGTTTTGCAACAGGACCAGATGCAGAGCGGTTCTGAGGAATTTGTTGCCGCCCTCAAGTAAAGTTAGTCATTGCAGTTCTGAGGAATAGTTTTTGCCACCCTCAAGTAGGTTAGTTATTGTGGTTCAGAGGTCCTCAATAAGGTTAATGCACCGGTGCTGAGGGGTTTTTACTGCCTCAAATAAGGGAAAGGTTGTATTGAGTCTGGACATAATGAATTAAGGTTATTGTTAAATAAGATGTATCGAGATAGGGGGAATGTGTGTGTGTGAATGAATGAATGAATGAATGAATGAAGGGGGGGGGGGTTCTGAGCCACTGACCAGGTCTAAGACTAAGCTGACTCCAGCCGCCCCAGGGCTATCCCATGTGGAAGTTTTGAAAGCAAGGGGGGTCAGCCGAACCTTGTGACCCAGCGGATATGAACTTTTCCTTGTTCATGAGCCACTGACCAGGTCAGGACGTAACCCGCTAGTCAGTGGAACCCATGGCCCAGTGGACCCTTTCCTGGGGATACGAGAGAGTGAGAATTTTCTCTAGTTTATGAGCTGCTGACCTAGCGGACAGGGTGTCCTGTGTGTGTGTGTGTGTAACTCTTCCCTAGTTCATGAGCCGCTAGTGGACAGGGCACTCCCCTGTGTGTCCGGAAAATGGGGGGGGGGGCAGTCTAAGAATTCCTCCATGCCATCAAAGGGCACCCCTGCATATTACATGTTTGTGCACTATGGCCCAAGGACCTGCAGGTATTTAGAGAATTGGAATTTTTACATGCATGATAACACTGCTCTACAGCCAAAATGCTTCTGAAATAAATGTAGTCAAACTTTACTAATTCTAGGTCACTGAGAACGAAAATGATGCTGAAAATTGTTGATTGGCTCTAGTTTTCAAGATATGCTATTGGGTCAGTATATATGATCCTTGACTTGGGAATGGCGGAGGATAAGTGAGTTATAAAGGGAAGGGATCTCCATTTAAACCAGAAATGACTAAAATACATCTTTGACTGGATCTATGAATAAATCTATGACTGGGTTTGGACAGTACTTGCTTTTTAGGCAAAACAATGAATGATGCAATCTGAAGCTGGTATTGTGTCATACATGATATGAATTGCATCAGGTTATTCCTAGAAGTCATGGAAGATGCAATCATAACAAAGCTTACATCACTCTGCTGAACAAATTGCCCTATATCAGCTCTAGAAATCATACAGTGTCGTGCTCTCTTATTTGTCAGTGTTTGATTTTGCAAAGGGACACATTTCTGTTTAGCCAAAGTGAGCAGAGATGCCTCGTACTTGTGTTAACAGTGCAGATAACTTCTGCTATGTTTGTGGTGAAGTGACTTTTGCATCACAAAAGCGCAGTATAACCACTATTTTTAAGAAAGCCTATCACCTTTCTTTTGGCTGCAAAATTGGAGATCAGGACAAGAGGTGGGCCCCACACATATGCTGCAACACTTGTGCAACAAACCTTTGCCAGTGGTTGAACAGGAAAAGGAAATCTATGCCTTTTGCAGTGCCAATGATTTGGAGAGAGCCAACAAATCATACCAGCAATTGTTACTTCTGCATGGTGCCTCCAGTTGGGAAAGGTGTGTCAAAGAAGAAAAAGTGGACTGTGCATTATCCAAACATTCCATCAGCTATACGCCCAGTACCCCATGGAGAAGGACTGCCAGTTCCTGATGCACCAGAATCATTCTCACTTGAGTCAGACGAGGAAGAGGAAGAGGATGAAACTTCTGGTCCTGAACCATCAATGTCACAGGACCCACATTTTCTCCCATCCTCCTCCTCTGAACCACACCTCATAACACAAGGTGAACTGAATGACCTTGTCAGGGAGTTGAAACTACCCAAGAGTAAGGCAGAGCTGTTTGGCTCCAGACTACAGCAGTGGAATCTCCTGGCAGGTGATGTTAGGGTTTCCATGTTCCGTGACCGTCAAAAGGATCTTGTCCCATTCTTCTTCATGGAAGGTGATCTTGTAGCCTGCAACAACATCGATGGTGTGATGGCAGCCCTCAACATCGTTCACGATCCAGATGAGTGGAGACTGTTCATTGATTCATCGAAGACGAGTCTTAAAGCTGTTTTACTGCATAATGGTAATGTTTTGCCATCAATTCTAGGCAGTTATGCAGTCCATATGAAGGAAACCTATGACAACATGAAACAACTTTTGAGGTGCATAAACTATGACCAACATCAGTGGCAGCTTTGTGGCGATTTGAAGGTTGTTGCTCTCTTGCTTGGTCTGCAGACTGGATACACAAAGTACTGCTGTTTTCTCTGCGAATGGGATAGTCGGGCAAGAGATTCCCACTACATCAAGAAAGATTAGCCACTCCGACAGTCATTGGAGTCTGGGAGGAAAAGTGTTCACCATCCACCACTTGTTGAATCAAGGAAGATTTTGTTACCATCCTTACACATCAAGCTGGGTCTGATGAAGATTTTTGCCAAGGCCATTGACAAAACACAAGCAGCTTTCAAGTACCTCTGTGGAAAATTTCCAAGGTTAAGTGATGCTAAGATAAAGGAAGGTGTCTTTGTTGGTCCTCAGATTTGTGAACTTCTTCGAGATGATGCATTTGACCATGCACTGCGTGGCAAGGAAAAGACTGCATGGAAAGCCTTCCAGTTAGTGGCAATAAATTTCTCGGAAACAACAAGGCAGACAACTACAGGTTGTTGCTGGAAAACCTCCTCAAGGCATACAAAAGCCTTGGTTGCAACATGTCACTAAAGATATATTTTTTGCACTCTCATCTAGATTTTTTTTTTCCACCAAACTGCGGAGCAGTGAGCGACGAGCACGGCGAGCGATTTCACCAGGACATTGCAACAATGGAGAAACGCTATCAGGGCAAATGGAGCCCATCAATGCTTGCAGACTATTGCTGGACAGTGACAAGTGATGCTCCATTTAATGAATACAAGAGACAAGCCAAGAAGCGCTGGGTAGACACTGAATAGGACTAAACTATGTACATAATATTTTTTTGCCTTTTTGTTTCATAATAAATTTTATTTATATAACCCTTTTGCTGATTTTTAAACAGGACAGGTGAAATATTATCATGTAAAGCAACCATAAAAACATGAAAAGACCTAGGTTTACAATTTATGATTAAAACTCTACTATCTACACAATATACATAGACATAAAATGTAAAAACTTAAATAGCTTAGAAACAGTAGCCAATCAGTTGTTTTAATTGTCATATTTGAATTCAGCACATCAAAATACATAATAAATAGCACATTTTATCTCTGAAGCAGACGACTTCTCAAAAATTGTAGACCAGTGTAATCCATCCAAACAGTTCCCCCTAGAAGGTACCTTCGATCTAGATAAAATTATATACCTCAGAGGAACACTTACATCACCAAAAGCCTGTGATAAACAGTGGGAGCAATTTGTCTATTGGTGGGAGGAAGCTACAAAGAGACTCCATGAGTCTCGAGTGAGGAGTCTGAAGGACTCCCAGGAAAAGTTTAAAAACTCAAGTACAGGATTTGAAAACAAAATGCAAAGCATCCGGATGCCTGCCTACCCAAACCATTTCATCAACCCCCTGAGCTCCTTTATATCCCCAATTAGTTAAGGCTGAAGGGAGGAGGGAAAGGAACGGGTTAATTTGAAAATTCAGCTTGATCTAGAGATAAAGAGAAAGCTGCTCTGCATTCAAGGTCAAGAATCAAAACAGTCTGCCTTGCTCTGCATGCCCAAAAAAGCACCAAAAAAACCCAGCTGACTGCGAAAAATATAGACAGAGGCAAAACAAAGGCAACACAAGTTTATAGGACTGAGGCCTGGTCTACACTACAAGTTTAGGTTGAATTTAGCAGCGTTAAATCGAATTAAGCCTGGACACGTCCACACAACGAAGCCCTTTTTTTTTTTTTACTTAAAGGGCCCTTTAAACCGGTTTCTTTACTCCACCTCCGACAAGGGGATTAACGCTAAAATCGGCCTTTGCTGGTCGGATTTGGGGTAGTGTGGACGGAATTCGACGTTATTGGCCTCCGGGAGCGATAATTGTGACCACTCTGGACAACACTCTCAACTCAGATGCACTGACCAGGTAGACAGGAAAAGCCCTGCCAACTTTTGAATTTCATTTCCTGTTTGCTCAGCGTGGAGAGCACAGGTGACCATGCAGAGCTCATCAGCACAGGTAACCATGATGGAGTCCCAGGATCGCAAAAGAGCTCCAGCATGGACAGAACGGGAGATACAGGATCTGCTCGCCATATGGGGAGATGAATCAGTGCTAGCTGAACTCCGTAGCCGTAAACGAAATGGCAAAATATTAGAAAAAGTCTCAAAGGCCATGAAGGACAGAGGCCATAACAGGGATGCACAGCAGTGCCACGTGAAAATTAAGGACCTAAGGCAAGCCTACTACAAAGCCAGAGAGGCAAACAGAAGGTCCGGGGCAGAGCCGCAAACATGCCGCTTCTACACGGAGCTGCATGCCATTCTAGGGGGTGCAGCCACCACTACCCCAACCATGTGTTTTGACTCCATCAATGGAGAATCGCGCAACAAGGAAGCGGGTTCGGGGTACGAGGAAGATGATGATGAAGACAATGAAGATAGCTCACAGCAAGGAAGCGGAGAAACCGGTTTCCCCAACAGCCAGGATATGTTTATCACCCTGGACCTGGAACCAGTAACCCCCAAACTCACCCAAGGCATGCTCCGAGACCCTGAGGGTGCACAAGGGACCTCTGGTGAGTGTACCTTTTGTAAATATTACACATGGTTTAAAAGCAAGCGTGTTTAATGATTAATATGCCCTAGCAATCGCGGCCAGTACAGCTACTGGAAAAGTCTGTTAATGTGTATGGGGATGGAGCGGAAATCCTCTAGGGACATCTCCAGAAAGCTCTCCTTCATGTACTCCCAAAGCCTTTGCAAAAGGTTTCTGGGGAGGCTGCCTTATCCCGTCCGCCATGGTAGGACACTTTACCACGCCAGGCCAGTAGCACGTAGTCTGGAATCATTGCATAACAAAGCATAGCAGCGTATAGTCCCGGTGTTTGCTGGCATGCAGACAACATCCATTCCTTATCTCTGTTATCCTCAGGAGAGTGATATCATTCATGGTCATCTGGTTGAAATGGGTTGATTTTATTAAGGGGATATTCAGAGGTGCCCGTTCCTGCTCGGCTGAACAGAAATGTGCCACGCGGTGGGGGGAGGGGTGACGTGATCATCCCAGAGAATTGGGTCTGGGGGGGTAGTTGGGTTTGTGCTGCATGTTAACCTGGAAACCTCAGCCCCTCCTTTTACATTACAAAGCCATTTTAAATGGCCATCCACCGGGTGCTTGGTATGGGAAATGAGGGCACTACTGTTTGAAAACATTCCCACATGTTAAGAAGATTAAAAAAGCCAAAAGACTGTGGCTTACCATGGCTGCCTGCAAGCCAAAATCTGTTGCCTGGCACTGCGTGAGTGATCTCTCACACCAAACTGGCAGGCCCTCAATATAAGAGGAAAAATGCGACCTTGTAACGAAAGCACATGTGCTGTGTAATGTGAACAGCAAAATTTAACGTGAAAGACTGTACCCATTGTTCTCTAAAATGTCTTTTTTGAACCACTTCTCCCTTCTTCTCCACCACCTGCAAATGTTTCTCCTTCACAGAGGCTAGTGAAGATTAGAAGGAGAAAACGGCGGACTCGGGATGATATGTTTGTGACGGGTTGGATCACAGAAACCCCCTTGGGAGCTGCCACCCGATGTGCAAAGACTACCCCTGCTCCTGTTTTCCCTGCCAGCTCAGGACTCCAGCACCCTGTCTTGCTGAGCCAGACACTCCCGTCTGGCTCCAGACACAGATCCAGGGTCTGAATCTCCTGTCCCAAAGCTGCAGGTTACCTAAAAACAGCTTACAGAAGTGCGCTTGTCTTTAGCACTCAGATGCCCAACTCCCAATGGGGTCTAAACCCAGATAAATCCGTTTTACCCTGCATAAAGCTTATGCAGGGCAAACTCAAATTGTTCGCCCTCTATAACACTGATAGAGAGATATGCACAGTTGTTTGCTCCCCCAGGTATTAATACATACTCTGGGTAAATTACTAAATAAAAAGTGATTTTATTAAATACAGACAGTAGGATTTAAGTGGTTCAAAGTAGTAACAGACAGAACAAAGTAAGTCACCAAGCAAAATAAAATAAAATGCGCAAATCTATGCCTAATCAAACTAAATACAGATAATCTCACCCTCAGAGATGTTTCAGTAAGTTTTTCTCAGACTGGACACCTTTCAGGCCTGGGCACAATTCTTTCCCCTGGTACAGCTCTTGTTGCAGCTCAGGTGGTAGCTAGGGGATTCTTCATGATGGCTTCTCCCTACCTCTGTTCTCTTTCCCCCCTTTATATATCTTTTGCATAAGGCGGGAACTCTTTGTCTCTCTGGGTTTCCACCCCCCCTCACTGGAAAAGCACCAGGTTAAAGAGGGATTCCAGTTCAGGTGACATGATCACATGTCACTGCAAGACTTCATTACTCACTTGCCAGCACACACATATACAGGAAGACTCCCAGGTAAATACAGCCATCTGCAGACAATGGGAGTCATCAAGATTCCAAACCATCATTAATGGTCCACACTTTACACAATTACAATAGGCCCTCAGAGTTACATTTTATATTTCTAGTTTTAGATACAAGAGTGGTACATTTATACAAATCAGATGATCACACTCAGTAGATTATAAGCTTTGTAATGATACCTTACAAGAGACCTTTTGCATGAGGCATATCCCAGTTACTTACATTCACTTATTACCGTATTTTCTCTAAAACTATCTCAGTTACATTATATTGACTTATTATCAAGTTTTTATAAAACCATATAGACTGCACAACGTCACAATGTTCTCAGAGCTCCAGATGTCCTCCCACGCTGACAGAGCACAGCAGAATGCGTGGAGGCAGTCAATGTCAGAGTGCAAAAAAGCACAATATGAACGCGAGGAGAGGTGGCGGGCTGAATCGCGAGCTGAAGAGAGCAAGTGGCGGGCTGAAGAGGATAGGTGGTGTCAGCTTGCTGACAGAAGGCAAGAGTCAATGCTCCGGCTGCTGGAGCATCAAACTGATATGCTCCAGCGTACAGTTGAGCTGCAGGAAAGGCAGCAGGAGCACAGACCACCGCTACAGCCCCTGTGTAACCAACAGCCCTCCTCCCAAGTTCCATAGCCTCCTCACCCAGACGCCCAAAAATGCGGTGGGGGGGGCCTCCGGCCACCCAGTCACTCCACCCCAGATGATTGCCCGAGCATCAGAAGGCTGGCCTTCAATAAGAGTTAAAGTTTTAAACTGCAGTGTGTCCTTTTCCTTCCCTCCTCCGCCACCCCTCCCGGGCTACCTTGGCAGTTATCCCCCTAGTTGTGTGATGAATTAATAAAGAATGCATGAATGTGAAGTAACAATGACTTTATTGCCTCTGCAAGCTCTGCTCGTAGAGGGGAGGGTGGTTAGTTTACAGGGAAGTAGAGTGAACCAGGGAGGGGCGGGGGCGGAGGGTTCATCAAGGAGAAACAAACAAGTTTCACACTGTAGCCTGACCAGTCACAAAACTGGTTTTCAAAGCGTCTCTGATGCGCCCCACGCCCTGCTGTACTCTAACCGCCCTGGTGTCTGGCTGTGCGTAATCAGCGGCCAGGCGATTTGCCTCAACCTCCCACCCCGTCATAAATGTCTCCCACTTACTCTCACAGATATTGTGGAGCACACAGCAAGCAGCAATAACAATTGGAATATTGGCTTTGCTGAGGTCTATCTGAGTCAGTAAACTGCACCAGCATGCTTTTAAACGTCCAAATGCACATTCCACCACCGTTTAGTACTTGCTCAGCCAATAGTTGAACTGTCATAACTATAAAGGGAAGGGTAATAGCCCTCCTGTGTACAGTATTATAAAATCCTTCCTGGCCAGAGACTCCAAAATCCTTTTACCTGTAAAGGATTAAGAAGCTCAGGTAACCTGGCTAACACCTGACCCAAAGGACCAATAAGTGGACAAGATACTTTCAAATCTTGGTGGGGGGGGGAAGGCTTTTGTTTGTGCTCTTTGTTTTGGTGGTTGTTCGCTCTTGGGACTGAGAGGGACCAGACATCAATCCAGGTTCTCCAAATCTTTCTGAACAAGTCTCTCATATTTCAAACTTGTAAGTAAACAGCCAGGCAAGGCATGTTTGTTTTTATCTTTGTTTTCTCAATTTGTAAATGTACCTTTTTGCTAGACTGTCTATCTCTGTTTGCTGTAACTTTGAACCTAAGGCTAGAGGGGATTCCTTTGAGCTCTTTAAGTTTGATTACCCTGTAAAGTTAGTTTCCATCCTGATTTTACAGAGATGATTTTTACCTTTTTCTTTAATTTAAAAGCCTTCTTTTTAAGAACCTGATTTTTTTTCCCCTTGTTTTTAGATCCAAGGGGGTTGGATCTTGATCCACCAGGAGTTGGTGGGAGGTAGGAGGGGGGATGGTTAATTTCTCCCTGTTTTAAGATCCAAGGGGTTTGGATCTGTATTCACCAGGGAATTGGTGAAGAGTCTCCCAAGGCTACCCAGGGAAGGGAATTAGCACATTTGGGAGTGGTGGCAGTGGACCAGATCTAAGCTGGTAGTTAAGCATAGAAGTTTTCATGCAGGCCCCCATATTTGTACCCTAAAGTTCAGAATGGGGAAGCAGCCTTGACAATCCTACAGCAATATGCGGACCTTACACAGGCAGGAGATACCACTCACTCCACCTCCCTGGGCCTCTTCCTACTGTGCTTCCTGCAGGTGTAGTTAATAGGACATTTGGAGTCTCCCAGCTCCTCGGCACAGGTAACTCCCTGGGACTCAGACTCCAGATGATCAGCTGTAGGCAACAGGTCTCCAGTCTGGATCTTGGGATCTCCAACTCCCACAGGCAAGGGCTGTAACAGCTCCTGGGATGGAGCCTCCACTAAGCGTCCTTCCACCTTGGCGGTCATCACAGACTGAGCTGGGCTGCTCTCCTTTATACTAGCACAGCAGTTGGAGCATGCTCAGCACGGTCTGAGGGGGTGGGACTCCCTCTGTCCCTAGCATGATATTAACCCTTTCTTGCCTAGTGTGGGATATGCACACTCTGTTACAGGTTGTAAGAGAAGGAATAAACAAAAGCGTCTCAATGTCTTCATACCTTCCAGACCCTAAAAAAACTTAGGTCTTCCCTCCCAACACACATTTTAGATTTCTATTTAATATTTTGAATAAGCCTGTATTAAACTAAAACACAAATTCATATGGTGTATCATTCAATAATTAAAACTCATACGTGATGGGGACCACATCATGAAATAAATCTTTTCTGACCCCCTCTTCTAGCCTTCAAAGAATCTCTCAACCTCACCAAACTTATCATCAGAAACAAGTTCCTCACAGACCAAGACCCATCAACTCAAAGTGATACCAGACCCTGCCAGAACAGCAGATGGAAAACCTGCAGTCACTCTACTGCTATAGTGATCAATGCCCCCTGCCATACACCTTTCAAGATCAATGGGTCCTACACATGCCTATTACAACATGTAGTGTACCTCATCCAGGACTCTAAATAGCCCAGTAACAACTATGTGGGTGAAACCAAACAATCATTACGCTCTCAAATGAACTCACAGAAAAATGGTAAAAGACAAAAACACCCCATTACCCATTGGTGAACACTTTTCACAAAATGATCCTTCAATATCTGACCTCACCATCAAAAGAAACCTGCACAACACCTTCAAAAATTGACCCTGGGAACATAAATTCCTAAGGTTGACTACACTACCACTGATGCCAGCAAAACTTATGTTGCTCAGAGGTGTTTAAAATATAAAAAAAAATAATAATAAAAACACCACATCCCTGAGCAACATAAATTTTGCCAGCTTATGTGCACAATACTATGTCAGTGGGAGACATAGCTACCCCAGCCTGTTTAAATGGTTTTATTATGTCAATGGGCCTAGAGCAGCTACCTGAGGGTACGTCTACACTAGAAACTTCAAATTGCTGCCAGGGGCGTGCTCCCTCAGCAGCGCTTTGAAATGCGAGTGTGGTCACGCGCGAGCATTGGGAGAGAGCTCCCAGTGCTCCTGGTAATCCACCTCCATGAGGGGAATAGCTCCCAGCGCTTGGAGCCTCTCCACACTAGCACTTTAAAGCGCTCAAACTTGCTGCACTCGGGGGGCGTGTGTGATTTTTCACCCCCCTGAGCCAGCAATTTAGAGCGCTATAAAATGTAAGTGTAAACAAGCCCTTAGTATCAAAAAAGATGTGTTTCAATTCCTCACCTCAATGAGTTTTCAAAAGAGTCACATGTCACAGAAATACCCCCTGTGGGTGTCTTATTACTGTTTTTCTTTAATATTTTAGAAGGGACTGCAAAGCAGACACAGACCAAAGCTAAATCAACTTTTACCCTCTCAACAATCATTCACTTAGCGTGATGCCATCCAGAGTGGTCATTTTGACCCGGGTCAGCTTTTACCAAGCCCACTGATCACATGATTTTATGTGGTCTTTACTTTGTGAGCTGGTTCCCCTGGCTGATATTCCAAAGTTTGATGTTGAAACATGCTAACATATAGACTTGTTTGTCATCCTGAGATAGATTTTTGGGTTTGACTTTTTGATACTCTTATATCTTATACTAATGTGTGAACAAAGGGATTCTTACTAAAAACAAAGACAGACTGTGTAGGTTGCTTCTACCTAGTCAGCTGGATTTGTTAGTACAATAGGAACAGATAAGAGCAGTTAAAATGTTACTTGAGAGTATGCTTTAAGATTGCCTCAACCCCTATCTCAAGGCAAGGCCAAGCAACCAGTTAGGAGGGGCAAGGAGGGATGGGGAGGCGTAAGAAACACTAAAAGAACACTAAAAGCCAAAGAAAAGCCTGGCTTTGGCCAAAACACAACCTCACTCTTTACCCCTCCCATGGGATACAAAAGAGGTGGGATGAAGATCCCAACTCATGACCCTCCCAAACGGAACATGACCATAAGTTGTAAGGGGTGTGACTTGGGGCATGCATTGCAGGTATATTTTGGCCTGCTAAGAAGGAGGAAGGGGGAATTGGGAATGGGGACACAGGCCAGGCTCTGTGGTGTCAGACTCTGGGACAGGGAATACTGGGAACCAGACTCTGACAGCGTGTAGAGCTATGGATGTGCTTGCTTGGAACTAACCCCAATAAACATTGCATTGCCTGCACTTCAGACTTCCGGTCTTCTTCTTTCTGTCTGCGTGACAAGGACCAGGGAAGAGGGTGAAGGGAAAGAACCCTAACAAAACATACATGCAGATTGAGCCGTTATTAACCATTCCAGTGCAGTTTCAGCACCTCCAGTAATTTTCTACATCATTTACCTAATGTTAAGAGAATCCTGGTCACAGAATCCTCTAGCAGACTCAGACATACCAAGCCATACCAAACTGATGCTTGCCATATTTATTCATATCAATCACAGCAGCCCATAATAATTTGGCACCATCTGAACACCAGGCATCCAACAATGATTAAGGATTTCATTACTGGGACTCTGAACCGTCAAATGGGGGACAAAAGACCAAAGACAGCACATATGGAACTGATCAAGTTTCTTAATGGGACCGTGATATGTTGTCCATGTCTCACAACCATGTAAAAATGATTTCCTGATAGACATTTAGCTTCATGCTCTATTTCCTGATCCACCATAGGCATGCTGGTTGATTTTAGCCAAGTCTCTTCACCAGTCCATGCCTCAGTTTCCCCATCTGAACATGGGATAATGATGTATCTCTCCCTGAGAGCCACAGATGAAAAGTGCAATGTAAGAGCTAGGTTAGTGCTGGAGGCAAAACTTGGATTTGGGGGTGGAGGCTGACAGCTTGCAACCCCCACATAATAACCTCATGACCCCCAGTTTGAGAACCCCTGAACTAGATACAGAGGGTCCTGTGGCACCTTTGAGACTAACAGAAGTACTGGGAGCATAAGCTTTCGTGGGTAAGAACCTCACTTCTTCAGCATCTGAAGAAGTGAGGTTCTTACCCACGAAAGCTTATGCTCCCAGTACTTCTGTTAGTCTCAAAGGTGCCACAGGACCCTCTGTTGCTTTTTACAGATTCAGACTAACACGGCTACCCCTCTGATACCTGAACTAGATGTTATCATTACCAGTCCACAGGAATATCTGAATTGCACAGTGACAAAGTAATTACTAAATGACCACTAACTACCAATGGCATTTCACACACACACACATACACACACAGCAATTCACTGATTTAAAGAACATTGTTCATGCAAAGTTACAGTTGCCCTGTGGTCAGGGGTACTGGAACAATGTGTATAGTGGGAGTGCTGAAAGCCATTGAACCAAACTGTAAACCCTGCATATAATGGAAACCACTTCAAACCAGGGGGTGCGGAGCACCCTTCCAGCACCTATGCCCGTGGTATCTCATTCCTTTTCAGGATGTCGAGTCCAGCAAAGCTCAAACTTCTGAAAACCAGGATGTGAAGAGTTAATATATTTCATATTGAAACTTCTGAAAACCCATAAAGCCCTTACGGCCAGCTTAGGCTAATGCTACACTAGAGAGCTTATGGCAGTGCAGCTGTACCGATGCAGCTGTGCCACCGTCAGCTCTATAGTATAGCCACTCTAAGCCAACAGGAGAGAGCTCTCCCGTCGACTTAATTAATCCACCCCCAATGAGCGGCGGTACCTATTTTGGTGGGAGAAACTCTCCCACTGACATAGCACTGTCCACACTGGTGCTTAGGTTGGTGTAACTTACGTTGCTCAGTGGGGCACCCTGAGCAACATAAATTATACCAATATAAGTGGTAGTGTAGACATAGCCTAAGTCAGCTTGGCCTTTGTACCTGACAGTGACACATGGAACCTAGAGGCCTGCTGTAGTAGGGTCGGGCCGGGGCTCTACCCTCTGAGACGGAGGGGTGCCACACCCGCTCACTATAGCGCAGACAGTCAAAGCTCAGGTCCCTTTACGCAGGGGCTGAGCGGCCCGCAGTTCAGGGAGCTCAGGCCCTTAGTCAGGGGCTGAGCGCTAATCAACAGTTTAAGCAGGCCCGGGCCCTGGATCAGGGCGGGGCACAAACAGTCACAGCTCAAGCCCTTTGGGGCAGGGCTTGAGCAATAAGCAGTTAAGATAAGCCCAGGCTCCTACACCTGAGCGTTGGGTGAGGGGGAAGCCTGCCACCCGTGAGCGGGGTGGCAGGGGGGAACGCAGGCCCACCCACTCCACTGCGTTCCAGCCTGGGGCCCTAGCAGCGGTCACTGCCGCTGATGGTCAGTGGGGTATCCTGACCGAAACACACTGACATCGGCTCACAAGTCTCTGCAGCCTGACCGGGATCGGCTACCCCCGGGCTACTTCCATGTTCCCCCTCGGGGCCTACCTCGTTGGCGACGCCGGGCTCGGACCAGTCCAGCAGCATCGGTTCCTCCGGTGCGGGGCTTGGGGCCAGGTCCGGCAGCTCTCCACCAGAGTCGCTGGCACGGGGCAGGCTTGTCCGGTCCTCCTCGGGGTAGCAGGCCCGGGGCAGGCTGGTCCAGTCCTCCTCAGGGTAGCGGGCCCGGGGCAGGTTTGTCCAGTCCTCCTTGGGGTAGCGGGCCCGGGGCAGGTGTGTCCAGTCCTCCTCGGGGTACCTGGCGAGAGGTAGGCTCGACCGGCGTGGCGGGGTAGCAGGTGGCTCGCGGCCTGTGGCTGTCTCCCAAGCGGGAGCTCGGCCCGGGACGTCTGTTCTCTCTGCTGGCCTGGGCTCCACTGAGCTCTGCCAGCGGGCTTTTATACTTCCGGGTCAGGGCCGTGACCTCGGAGGGGCGGGCCCCGGACCCGGTGGCTCCGCCCATGCTGGGGTTGGAGGAAGCTCGGCCCTATCGGAGACGGAGGGGTGCCACACCGGCTCACTACACACACACACACACACCCAAGGCTGACTCCTGTCCCTCGGAGCCGGACCCATCTAACTCTCCCATGCGGGACAGGAAGTCCACGTTGGCGTGGTCTTTACCGGCCCTATGGCGGATGGTATAAGCATAGGGCTGTAACGCCAGGTACCACCGCATTAACCACATATTATTGTTCTTCATTCGGGCCAACCACCGAAGCACGGCATGGTCCGTGACTAGTATGAAGGGGGCCCCCAGGATGTAATAACGTAGGGCGTCACAGGCCCATTTCACCGCCAGGGCCTCCTTCTCTATTACCGCGTAGTGTCTTTCCCGCGGGAATAATTTTCGACAGATATATAACGGGGTGCTCCTCCCCATCCACCTCCTGAGACAGGACCGCCCCTAGTCCTACCTCCGAGGCGTTGGTCTGGAGGACGAACCCTCGGTCAAAGTCGGGGCTGTACAGGACAGGTTCGCGGCAGAGACAGTCTTTGAGGGCCCGGAAGGCGCTGTCACACTCCGGGGTCCATTCCACCCGTCTGGGACTGGTTTTGGTGAGGAGCTCCGTTAAGGGGGCCGCAATGGAGGCAAAGTCGGGGATAAACCTCCAGTAATAGCCCGCCAGTCCCAGAAATTGGCGTACATGGCGCTTCGTAGTGGGTGGTGGGCATGCTGCCAGGGCTTGAACCTTTCCGACAAGTGGCTTCACTTGTCCCCCTCCGATTGTGTAGCCTAGGTAGGTGGTCTCCTGCCACCCGATACAGCATTTCTTTGGGTTGGCGGTTAACCCGGCAGCTCGTAGGGACCTCAGGACAGCTGCTACCCGCTCCAGGTGGCTCTCCCACTGGTCACTATAAATGACGACATCATCCAGGTATGCGGCCGCGTATTCCCGGTGCGGAAGCAAGAGGCGGTCCATGAGTCACTGGAACGTTGCAGGGGCACCATGGAGACCGAAGGGCATCCGGGTGAATTGGTAGAGGCTGGTGGCGGTGGCGAAAGCAGTTTTCTCCTGTGACGTGGGGTCAAGGGGAATCTGCCAATACCCTTTGCATAGATCCAGGGTCGTGAGGTAGCGGGCCTTGCCTAACCGGTCCAGCAGCTCATCTACGCGGGGCATGGGGTAGGCATCGAACTTCGAGATGGAATTAACCCGGCGAAAATCGATGCAAAAGCGCTGTGTGCTGTCCAGCTTGGGAACCAGGACTACTGGTCTGTGCCATTCGCTCTGGGACGGTTCAATGACGCCCAGCTCTAGCATCGCTCGTACTTTCTCCTCAACGACCTGCCGCATACAATAGGGAAGGGGTCTCGTTGACTTGCGGATTACTACCCCCGGCTCCGTCTGAATGTTATGGTACACGAGGGTCATGTAGCCCGGCTGGTCGGTGAACGTCCCGCGGAACGCCCGCAGGAGGCACTCAGTCTGTTTCCACTGCTCCACAGTCAAGGACTCTCTGAGCTGTGGTGTGCCGACGTCCTCGGCCGGTGTAACCCGAGGCCCTAACTCGGGTTCGGGTGGACAGGGATTGATCAGGAGGCCTTCCCGTTCCCTCCAGGGTTTCAAGAGGTTGACGTGATACCGCTGGACTTTTTTTCGGCGGTCGGGCTGGTTGATCTCATAGGTGACTGGCCCAATCTTCCAGATCACCGCCTATGACCTCTGCCACCGCGCCAGTAGTTTGGACTCACTGGAGGGTAAGAGAAGGAGAACCTGGTTGCCCGGCTGGAATTCGCGGACTTGGGCCGCTCGGTTATAGGTTTGGGCCTGGGCTTCCTGCGCGGCCTTCAGATTCTCTCGAGCGAGAGTTCCAGCTTGTGCTAGGCGTCCCTGCAGCTGGAGAACATATTGGAGAAGGCCCTGAGTAGGTGACGGGGCTTGTTCCCAGGTCTCTCTCATGAGATCCAGCAGTCCCCTCGGCCGTATAACAGCTCGAAGGGAGAGAATTTGGTGGATGCTTGGGGTACCTCACGGATGGCCAGGAGTAATGGCGGGATCAACTGGTCCCATCGGCGCAGGTCCTCAGGGGAGAACTTGCGCAGCATGTCCTCCAGGGTGCGGTTGAACCACTCGACTAGGCCGTCGGATTGCGGGTGGTATACAGAGGTGCACAGCTGTTTAATCCCAAGGAGCCGGCAGACCTGTCGTAGTAACCGGGAGGTAAAATTGGTGCCCTGGTCGGTGAGGATCTCCCGGGGCAAGCCCACGCGGGCAAAGACCTTGATGAGTTCGTCGGCAATGGCCCTTGCAGTGATACTCCGGAGCGGGACGGCCTCCGGAAAACGGGTCGCATAGTCCACTATGACCAGGATATACAAAAACCCGGCCCGGCTCCTCGGGAGGGGTCCCAGCAAGTCCATGGCCACCCGCTCAAATGGGGTCTCCATAATGGGCATAGGGACTAGTGGGGCTGGGGCTGTCCGTGGGGGAGCAGCCAGCTGGCACTCTGGACAGGAGCTACAGTAGTTTCGCACCTCTTGGTGCACCCCTGGCCAGAAGAACCGGGAGATAATCCGTGCAAGGGTTTTCTCGACCCAGGTGCCCGGTGGCGGGGACGTCGTGGGCGAGCTTCATCACCGCCCGACGGTGGCACCGGGGCACCATCAGTTGCCTCTGGATCTCCCTGGTGCGGGAATCTCGATCAACCTGATAGAGGCGGTCCCGTCGTAGTTTGAACCGGGGCCATCCTTTGGCCCGGGCGGGATCAATCAGCGCATCGTCTACCGCGGCCAACTGTTTATAGGCCCTGCTCAGGGTGGGATCTTCCCTCTGGTCTCGGCAGAAATCAGTAACGATCTGAGGGTCATCTGTCGGTATTAGTGGGAGGTCTTTAGGCTCTCCTTCCTGGCTCCATCGGATTCATTTGGCATACCAAGGACAGGGCTCGTCTCTTTCCACCTTCCTTTGTCTCTTTCCACCAGTCTCTCCAAGAAAGGGTATGAGTGTATAAGTACATGAGCATATGCTATGCAAAGGATGACATTAAAGATATTAAAAATAGCATACTATATTACTTCTATTTGTTTATGTGGTTTGGAGCTTTTCTGTCTTTACAAATTGTATTGATAAAGGTAGTTAAGGTTTTACTTTGCTCTCTGTGTTAGTGTCCTTGTCATACACTCCAGGATTCCCTACAAGATATTGAACTTGTTAGTTTTAATTCTGTTATGGCTGATTCTGGGATAAGAACCTTATTACACTCCAGCATGGACCGAACGGTAGGTACGGGATCTGCTCGCCACATGGGGAGATGAATCAGTGCTAGCTGAACTCCGTAGCAGTAAAAGAAATGGCAAAATATTAGAAAAGGTCTCCAAGGCCATGAAGGACAGAGGCCATAACAGGGATGCACAGCAGTGCCGCGTGGAAATTAAGGAGCTAAGGCAAGCCTACCACAAAGCCAGAGAGGCAAACGGAAGGTCCGGGGCACAGCCACAAACATGCCGCTTCTACGCGGAGCTGCATGCCATGCTAGGGGGTGCAGCCACCACTACCCCAACCGTGTGCTATGACTCCTTCACTGGAGAAACACACAGGGAAGAGGGTTCGGGGTATGAGGAAGAGGAGGATGAAGATAATGTGGATAGCTCAAAGCAGCAAGGAAGTGGAGAAACGGGTTTCCCCAACAGCCAGGATATGTTTATCACCCTGGACCTGGAGCCAGTAACCCTCAAACTCAGCCAAAGCGTGCTCCCAGACCCTGAGGGCACACAAGGGACCTCTGGTGAGTGTACCTTTGTAAATATTACACATGGTTTAAAAGCAAGCGTGTTTAATGATTAATGATTAATTAGCCCTGGAAATCGTGGCCAGTACAGCTACTGGAAAAGTCTGTTAACGTGTATGGGGATGGAGCGGAAATCCTCCAGGGACATCTCCAGAAAGCTCTCTTTCATGTACTCCCAAAGCCTTTGCAAAAGGTTTCTAGGGATGGCTGCCTTATCCTGTCCACCATGGTAGGACACTTTACCACGCCAGGCCAGTAGCACGTAGTCTGGAATCATTGCATAAAAAAGCATGGCAGCGTATGGTCCCGGTGTTTGCTGGCATGCAGACAACATCCATTGCTTATTGCTCTTTGTTATCCTCAGGAGAGTGATATCATTCACGGTCACCTGGTTGAAATGGGGTGATTTTATTAAGGGGACATTCAGAGGTGCCCGTTCCTGCTCGGCTGACCAGAAATGTTCCCCGCTGTTAGCCACGCAGTGGGGGGAGGGGTGAAGTGATCATCCCAGAGAATTGGGTGCGTGTGGGTGGGAGGGGGGTCAGTTGGGTTTGTGCTGCATGTTAACCCGGGAACCACAGCCCCTCCTTTTTACATTGCAAACCCATTTTAAATGGCCAACCCAACGGGTACTTGGTATGGGAAATGAGGGCACTACTGTTTGAAACCATTCCCACATGTTAATAAGGTGAAAAAAGCCAAAAGACTGTGGCTTACCATGGCTGCCTGCAAGCCGAAATCTGTTGCCTGGCACTGCGTGAGTGATCTCTCACACCAAACCGGCAGGCCCTCAATATAAGAGGAAAAATGCGACCTTGTAACGAAAGCACATGTGCTGTGTAATGTGAACAGCAAAATTTAACGTGAAAGACTACCCATTGTTCTCTAAAATGTGTCTTTTTTAACCACCTCTCCCTTCTCCTCCACCAGCTGCAAATGTTTCTCCTTCACAGAGGCTAGTGAAGATTAGGAGAAAATGGCGGACTCGGGCTTACATGTTCACGGAGCTCCAGATGTCCTCCCACACTGAAAGAGCACAGCAGAATGCATGGAGGCAGTCAATGTCAGACTACAGAAAAGCACAGTATGAACGAGAGGAGAGGTGGCGGGCTGAATCGCGGGATGAACAGAGGAAGTGGTGGGCTGAAGATGATAGGTGGCGTCAGCTTGCAGACAGAAGGCAAGAGTCAATGCTCCAGCTGCTGGAGCATCAAACTGATATGCTCCAGCGTATGGTTGAGCTGCAGGAAAGGCATCAGGAGCCGAGACCGCCGCTACAGCCCCTGTGTAACCAACAGCCCTCCTCCCCAAGTTCCATAGCCTCCTCACCCAGACGCCCAAGAACACGGTGAGGGGGCCTCCGGCCACCCAGTCACTCCACCCCAGATGATTGCCCGAGCATCAGAAGACTGGCCTTCAATAAGAGTTAAAGTTTTAAATTGCAGTGTGTCCTTTTCCTTCCCTCCTCCCCCACCCATCCCGGGCTACCTTGGCAATTATCCCCCTAGTTGTGTGATGAATTAATAAAGAATGCATGAATGTGAAGTAACAATGACTTTATTGCCTCTGCAAGCGGTGCTCGAAGAGGGAGGGGAGAGTGGGGTTTTTGGTTTACAGGGAAGTAGAGTGAACCGGGTGGGGAGGGGGCGGGGGGTTCATCAAGGAGAAACAAACAGAAGTTTCACACAGTAGCCTGGCCAGTCACAAAACTCGTTTTCAAAGCTTCTCTGATGCGCACCGCGCCCTGCTGTGGTCTTCTAACCGCCCTGGTGTCTGGCTGCGCGTAACCAGCGGCCAGGCGATTTGCCTCATCCTCCTACCCTGACATAAACGTCTCCCCCTTACTCTCACAGATATTGTGGAGCACACAGCAAGCAGTAGTAACAATGGGAATATTGGTTTCACTGAGGTCTATCTGAGTCAGTAAACTGCGCCAGCGTGCTTTAAAATGTCCAAATGCACATTCTACCACCATTCTGCACTTGCTCAGCCTATAGTTGAACAGCTCCTGACTACTGTCCAGGCTGCCTGTGTACGACTTCATGAGCCATGGCATTAAGGGGTAAGCTGGGTCCCCAAGGGTAACTATAGGCATTTCAACATCCCCAACGGTTATTTTCTGGTCTGGGAAGAAAGTCCCTTCCTGCAGCTTTTAAAACAGACCAGAGTACCTGAAGATGCGAGCATCATGTACCTTTCCCGGCCATCCCACGTTGATGTAGGTGAAACGTCCCTTGTGATCCATCAGTGCTTGCAGCACCATTGAAAAGTACTCCTTTCGGTTTATGTACTCGCTGCCTTGGTGCTCCTGTGCCAAGATAGGGATACGGGTTCCGTCTATCACCCCATCACAGTTAGGGAATCCCATTTCAGCAAAGCCATCCACTATGACCTGCACGTTTCCCAGAGTCACTACCCTTGATATCAGCAGCTCTTTGATTGCGTTGGCTACTTGGATCACAGCAGCCCCCACAGTAGATTTGCCCACTCCAAATTGATGCCCGACTGACCGGTAGTTGTCTGGCATTGCAAGCTTCCACAGGGCTATCGCCACTCGCTTCTCAACTGGAGGGCTGCTCTCATCTTGGTATTCTTGCGCTTTAGGGCAGGGGAAAGAAAGTCACAAAGTTCCATGAAAGTGCCCTGACGCATGCGAAAGTTTCGCAGCCACTGGGAATTGTCCCACCCCTGCAACACTATGCGGTCCCACCAGTCTGTGCTTGTTTCCTGGGCCCAGAATCGGTGTTCCACGGCATGAACCTGCCCCATTAACACCATGATGTCCACATTGCCGGGGCCCGTACTTTGAGAGAAGTCTGTGTCCATGTCCTCATCACTCTCGTCACCGCGCCACTGTCGCCTCCTCGCCTGGTTTTGCTTTTGCAGGTTCTGGTTCTGCATATACTGCAGGATAATGCGCGTGGTGTTTACAGTGCTTATAATTGTGGTGGTGATCTGAATGGGCTCCATGCTTGCCGTGCTATGGCGTCTGCGCTGAAAAAAGGCACAAAACGATTGTCTGCCGTTGCTCTGATGGAGGGAGGGGCAACTGATGATATCATAGAATATCAGGGTTGGAAGGGACCTCAGGAGGTCATCTAGTCCAACCCGCTGCTCAAAGCAGGACCAATCCCCAGACAGATTTTTGCCACAGGTCCCTCAATGGCCCTCTCAAGGATTGAACTCACAACCCTGGGTTTAGCAGGCCAATGTTCAAACCACTGAGCTATCCCTCCCCCCACTCTTCAGGGAGGGAGGGAGGGAGGGAGGGACGGGGGAGCAAATGAATAAAAATGAATACAAAACAAATCTGGTCTCTTTCTTGTTTTGATCCACTCCATCTCTCTTATACATCTTAGGCTAGCAGCAGACTGTGCAGTACAACTGCTAGACATCTTTGTCTCCTGGGTGCTCGCCAGAAGACAGTGCAGTACGACTGCAGGCAGGACTGAATCTCCAGGAGACGAAACTTAAAAAGAGAATGACCTGGAGTCACTCTCATTTATGTCCAGGCGCCCCTGACAGACTTCACCGAGGTCTGCCAGGAGCAACCATGTCTGCCCAGACACCCCTGACCAACCTCACCGAGGTCAGCTAAAAGAGCACCCAGGAGACAACAACGATGGCTACCAATCATAATGCACCATCTGCTGCCAAAAGGCAATGAGCTGCTGCTGTGTAGCAATGCAGTGCCACGTCTGCCAGCACCCAGGAGATGTACGGAGATGGTGAGCTGAGCAGGCTCCATGCTTGCCGTGGTATGGCGTCTGCACAGGTAACCCCGGAAAAAAGGCTTGAAACGATTGTCTGCCATTACTTTCATGGAGGGGGAGCTGATGACATGTAACCAGAACCACCCGCGACAATGGTTTTGACCCATCAGGCATGGGGATCTCAACCCAGAATTCCAATGGGCGGCGGAGACTGCGGGAACTGTAGGATAGCTACCACAGTGCAATGCTCTGGAAGTCGACGCTAGCCTCAGTACTGTGGACACACTCCACCAAGTTAATGGTCCTAATGGTCTTAACTGAGGACACACACAATCGACTGTATAAAATTGATTTCTAAAAAATCGACTTCTATAAATTTGATCTAATTTCATAGTGTAGACATACTTGGCACTCCCAGAGCTGGCTTGGCTCCTGCAGGCGCTCAGGGGAGCAGAGCCTGGGGGTGGGGGGGTCAGGGAGGGCAGCAGTTCTGGGACTCGCAGACCCCCGCCTGGGAGCAGGGCTGGGGTGAGGAGGGGCCATTGGTGCAGAGTCACTTTCCTGCCCTGCCCCAGCCCTTTCCCCCAGGTTTCTCCCCTCACCTGGAGTCTGCGGCTCAGGAGCTGGTGTCGGCAGAGCCCGGGGCTGCTCCAGGGGCTGGTTCCAGCCCCCAGAGAAAGTCCCCCTGACTGGGCACAGAGGGGGCACTAGGGAAGGGCTCTCCCCACACACACCTAGCTGGGGAGCAGCAGCGTCTGACCCAGGAAGCTCTCAGCCCCCGGGGAGACTGAGCGCTTCCAGCTCTGCCCACCACCCACTGGAGCAGTGTTACCGAAATATCGGGTCCGCCTAGCTGAGAGCCAATAACAGCCAGACAGGGATAAGGAAGAGTTGTTTTATTCTGCAGAAGAAAGGAGAGCTTTGCAGCTTAGTACAAAAACTCTGTCTTACACACATTTTACAGATCCTTTATACACATTCAGACCAAGGTCCTTGCAGTGTTAACACTTGATTGGTGGTTGTCAGACCCGTGCTTTTGCTATCTGGTCAGTGAAAACTAGCTTGGGACCAGCTCCAACTACCTTAAGGCCTTGAAGGGAAAACAGTTGAAAAGTTCAGCCTACTGTGTCCTTAAGGTGTCTGCTTCCCCCTAATGGCCGCTGGCTGACATAAGGACTGCTCGGATTAAGGGGGGTCACTAGTAACTTTCACAGCAGTGCCCAGCGTGGAGGGTCAAAGGATCCTTCCCCAGAACCTCCCTTTGCCCCACTCCCCCCAGGGATGTGCCTGAGCAGTGCTTCTATATCGTGATGCCAACTTTTCCCAACCTAGCGCTAAAAATTTCCCAAATCTGGTGGAAAATTCCCAGATAACGTTTTTTACAGTGCTTCTATATCCTGGGAAATTTCCCAAAACCTGGGAAATTTGTGAGTAAAATGTTTCAACTTGTGAAATTGGGAATTTTCATTCAAAACATTTTACTCAAAAATTCCCAGATTTTGGGAAATTTCCCAGGATATAGAAGCACTGTGCCCGAGGCGATCACAGCCTGCCTCCGCTGGGCTCGAAGTCCCTGTCACTGCGAGCCCCCGCCCCTGCCTGGGCGTGCAGCTTCCGGCAGCTGAGGAGTTAACGCCCCCCGCCGCCGCCGCGCAATGCTACTCTGTTCATCCGGGAGGGAGGCGGCTGCTCTCTCTGTTTCTGAGCAGATCCGGGGCTGAACTTCCCGGGTCAGACGCTGCTGCAACCTCTATTGTGAGCCGGGAGCCCGGGCTGAGCCGCTGCTGCTCCCCAGCGGGATGTGTTCGGGGAGAGCCCTTCCCTAGTGCCCCTCTGTGCCCAGCCAGGGGGTCTTTCTCCAGGGGCTGGAACCAGCCCCTGGGGCAGTCCCGAGCTCTGCCGCCAGCAGCCCCTGAGCCGGAGCCTGCAGGTGAGGGGAGAGACCCGGGGGAAAGGGCGGGGCGGGGCAATGGACCATCTGCTGCTTTGCTGCTCCTGCAAACCGAGGCTGCTCAGTCCCTGCTGCTGGTGCCCCGGCTCCCACTCTGCACAACGCGCTCGAGGGGGCAAATCGGAGGGAGGAGCAGTGTCTGTGCAGGGGGCAAACTGACTGCACGGGCGGCGTGGGTGTCACACGGCTGGAGGCAGAGCCAGGAGAGGGGCCAAGGAGCAAAATCAGGGCAGGGGGTAGGCAGCGGGGTTAAGAACAGGATACAGGCACTGCCAGCCAGGGGGAGAGGGGAAACCCCGCAATAGGGAGTGGCAAAGGGGATAGAAGTGACCCCAGATGGGGGAGCCATCTGCAATCTTTGCAAAAATAGTGTGGGGGCAGAGGGGCTGCCCTCTCCCCTCCCTTCTGCAGCTCAGCACCCACTTTCTAGGGCTGAGTTCTTGAAGACAGGGGGCAGCCCAATGTATAGGCCAGGCAGATCTTCCCTAAATAACATGGTGTATTGAGCTGCCAAAGGAGACTTGGTTCAGGGACATATTTGACATATAGCTCCTCCCCCTTCCCCCCCCCCCCACCAAAAAAGGTAATTGTCAGACATGTTTTTAGGGTTTGAAAGAGTCCCTTATCAGTTTCTGTGTCTGCATAAAACCTCTTGGCAGTTCACAAAGTGCCCTAGCTGCTGTTCTCATTGCCTGAATTGCTCTGCCTTTTTCTTGTGATCCATGGAACGTAGTTGCATTCTTTAAGTTGTTTTCTTTTTAAACTGTTCTTTTGCTCACTCTGAGCACTTCATAACGTACCTGCATTAACATTCTGCAGGCGGATGTCATTGTGCATCACTGTGCAATAATCACTGAAAATATTAATTCGCTAGTGGCTTTAGCAATCCGATCTCAGTGTTTCTAGTATAACAGTTCCCATTTGCCTTGCAACATTTTAATTTTAAAATTTCCTGGGGGGAGATTTTCTATTTTTTTAATACATAAGTTTATTCTTTGGGATCATATGTCTTCAAGGCTTTCTGATTTCCTGGGTTGGTGTCAAAACTTCTTTCATTTCTTTGATCCGTCAATGGAAACTGCCTTTGTCAACTGTTATTTTGTCTTTCAATCCAACACTCTAGTGCTTTTCTACACTTGTCTGTAGAATTTGCTTGCCAAATATCAGGGCTGCCCAGATTGGGGTGGGTGGGGCAAGTGGGGCAATTTGCCCTGGGCCCTGCAGGGGCCCCGTTGAGAATATAGTATTCTATAGTATTGCAACTTTTTTTTATGGAAGGGGCCTCCGAAATTGCTTTGCTCCAGGCCCCCTGAATCCTCTGGGTGTCCCTGCCAAATATTCCCTAAAGGCCATGTTTTTAAACCCTCCTCCATCACAGTGTCCTAGAGCCTGGGCTACATCCTAAGCCCAGACATCAACACAGCAGTGAAACAACCCTGCAGCCTGAGCCCCATGAGCCTGATTTGGCTGACACAGTCCACCCATGGGTGTCTAGTTGCAGTGTAGAGCTACAGAAAGGGGGTGTAAGCACAGCTCCCAGAATTAGGGGATAGCTGTTTTGGGGTGTGTGTGTGTTGGGAGCATGGTCAGAACGTATTGCACGACAGCTCTTCTGTCTCTTGGGGCCCATAGGGGGCTGTGGAAAGCAAAGTGTAAGTTAGAGCCGCATTAAGGCTGCTCTAACTTACACCAAGAGCCAAGTAGGACTTTGCATAGACCCTGAATATAAGGAGTGTAAAAATGAACCACACCCAGCTCCCTGATGTGCCATCTAGCAGGCCTGGCATGGTGGGAAAACTGAAACTGAGGTCAACTAAATAGCCAGTGAAAATTAATCTGAGCTTTCTGCATACTCTGCCAAGAGCCACAAAGAGGGTGAGATTTAAACATCTATTTAACTGTTGGCAGCGTGATGCTGGAAACAGCGCAGGGGGCAGCAGGTCTGTGTGGGACGGGGTAACTTGGGGCTGACATGAGGGGCCAGTCAGCAGGGGACGTATGCCAGGGCTCATGGGAGCTCTAACCCAGCCAATAGGGCAGATGGCAAGGGAGGCTGAGGAAGGGGAGCAAGTGACTGAACTTGTGAGATTGTGCTGGGGCAGCATGTACTGAGTGAGGGACCCTTGCTGTTTCAGCAGCCAGTGACTTTCAAGGCGGTGCCTGTGTATTTTCCTGAGGCAGTGGGCTCTGCTGGACGTCATGCAAGAGAATTCTGAGACTGTGACCTTGCTGGGTAAGGATTCCTGTCTCCTTGGGTACTGCAAGCTGAAGCATCTGGGTTGGGTTGTGTTCAAGGATGTTTCCTGGCCTCTTAGATTTCAGAGGGAGCCAGATTTCAGAGGGATAGCTCAGTGGTTTGAGCATTGGCCTGCTAAACCCAGGGTTATGAGCTCGATCCTTGAGGGGGCAACTTAGGGATCTGGGGCAAAATCAGTACTTGGTCCTGCTAGCGAAGGCAGGGGGCTGGACTCGATGCCCTTTCAAGGTCCTTTAATTTATTTATTTATTTTATCCCATATCCCATGTGTGAGAGACCATCCCCTCTGCACCTCTCCCACGGGACCAGAGATTCAGGGACATAACGATGGTGCTGCTCTTCCCATAAGTAAGGCTCCCAAGTGGGAGAAACTCCCTGTTCCCAGCCCCTTCTTCCCAGGGCAGGTTCCATCCTGTGGGGACTGTGACCTCTCTGCCAACTCAGGGATGGACTTGTGTCTCATGAATCAGCTCTGCCTAAGTCCCCCAAGGGCCAGGTTTTCAGGGGTATTTAGATATCTAACTATGCAGATAGCTGCCTCATGGGATTTTCCAAAGCACAATGGAGATAGGTGCCTTGGGGCTATTGAAAATCCCAAAAGGAGCCTGTCTGCATCTTTAAGCACCTAAAGACCTTTAAAAATCTGGCTTCAAGTTCCCTGTCGGTGCAAATCCCTAGACTCACTTCATTGACTCAGCATCTGGGCCACACGTGCTGCCTTTCCCAGGGGGCTCTGGGACTATTTCCCTTGTTGTTCGTATTAAATGTTCCTAGAGCAAAGAAAGGGGTTAAAATCCTGGCATAGCCTCCCTAACAACCAATCAGCAAACAGAGGGTAGGTTTGATTCCACTTGCTTTCTGTCCCCTGAGCAGGATTTCCCATTCCCAAACCCAGCATCCCCTCCTGGCCAGAGTAAGGGGAAGAGCTGTGGGTCCTGGCTGTCCAGGGCTCTGAGGAAAGGGAGCTCCCTGGGGTAGTTCAACCAACTCAGAAACAATCAGTGAGGGAAGCAAAATTCTGAGATTCCCACAAAAGGTCCATGAGCTCCACCAGTTCTGCCTCTTCTCACCCAGTTCAGGATTATCCCCAGCAGGGGTTGTATTCTCATGGCAGACGTCACTCACCATAGCTTCCCATCCACCCTGACTAATAGCTGTCAGTCTCTCCCTCTCTCTTAGTGTTCAGATGTGATGTGGAAGAGAATTGGTCCCCTCCTTTCTCCTCTCAGGTATTCAGCTCCTGAATCAGCTCCTCTTTGGCTTGTTCCCCCCTTTCTTGTTCCTCTTTCAGAGGTTCCCATTACCCCCAGCAAAGGGACTGACTTCTGTCTGGATTCTCTCTCTGTCCCAGCAGGTGATGGGGCAGTGAGCAAGAATGAGGAAGAGAATCTGCAGCAGGAAGGTGCTGAGCAAGTGGAACCGCCCAGGATGTTATTGCAACATCGTGAAGGGAACGTTTCCCAGAGCCCAGAGCAGGGGACTGACAGGTGGAATCTGCGCCGGTCCCTTAGGCAGAAAGGAAAACAGCCTGTGGAGAGAGAGCTCAAAGAAACCATCCACCAAGAAATCCCCACTGGAGAGAAACCAAACACATGTGGTGAGTGTGGGAAGAACTTCCGGTGGAGATCAGCTCTTATTGATCACCAGAGAATCCACACAGGAGAAAGGCCCTATCAGTGTGACGAATGTGGGAGAAGCTTCAGCAGGAGTTCGAACCTCGCTACCCATCAGAGACTGCACACGGGAGAGAGACCCTACAAATGCCCCGACTGCGGGAAAGGCTTTAATCACAGCTCCAATCTTTCTGCACATCAGAGAACCCACACGGGAGACCTGCCTTACAAGTGTCCCGATTGTGGGAAAAGCTACAGCGTGAGCTCCTACCTCCTGAGACATCAGAAAATCCACACGGGGGAGAGACCCTATAAGTGTGATGAGTGTGAAAAGAGTTTCGGCCAGAGCTCAACCCTTGTTATCCACAAGAGAGTGCACACGGCAGAGAAGCCCTATAAATGCCTTGAGTGTTGGAAATGTTTCAGGAACAGCTCTGACCTTATTAGACACCAGAGAACCCACACGGGAGAAAGACCTTATAAATGCAGCAAGTGTGGGAAAAGTTTCAATGAGAGCTCGCACCTCACCAGGCATCAGAAAACCCACACAGGGGAGAGATCTTATAAATGCCTCGAGTGCAATAAATGTTTCAAGAACAGCTCCAGGCTCGTTAGACACCAGAGAACCCACACAGGGGAGAAATCCTATAAATGTCCTGACTGTGAGAAAAGCTTCAATCGGAGCTCAAACCTCATTGTCCATCAGAGATCCCACATGGAGCAAAAGCCCTACAAGTGCCTGGACTGTGCTAAAACCTTCAGCTGCAGCTCACAGCTGATCAGGCACCAGAGGATCCACACAGGAGAGAAACCCTATAAATGCCCCGACTGCGGGAAAAGCTTCACCGTAAGCTCACAACTGACTTCCCACCAGAGACTCCACACTGGAGAGAAGCCCTATGGATGCCCCGAGTGCGGGAAAAGCTTCCGTCACAGCTCAGGACTTGTGTCACATCAACGGAAACACAGGAAGGAGGGCTGCCCTGTGACTGTCCCTATTGTGGTGACAGCCCAGACTTTATTGCATATTACAGTGGTGCCCATGCAAAGTAGCAGTGCCTAGATCCCACGCAGGAGAGGCACACTATACATCTGTAGAATGGGTTGAAACTTTCCCATGAAAACTATTTTTGATGGAAAATTGGGGGGGTTGATTTGATCCGTTTTTGTGAAAAATGTCAAGTGTCTGCTTTCTGGGGGCGGGGGAATTTGTGGGTTTTTGGGAGGGGGGGCAAAAAAACTGAATGTCCCGATCCTGAAATATTTTGCTTTGGAAATGTTGCTACATTGCCTCATGGGAGTTATAGTTCAGTTGCCTCCTCATGTCCCTATTCTCCCCTATGAGCCAGGCTCTCAGCTGGATTACATCTCCCATGATGCACCACCTCTCTTCTCTAAGAGTATGTCTGCACTGCAGCTGGTAGCATGCTTCCCAACTTGGGCAGACAGCACGTGCTAGCTCTGCTCAAGTTAGTATGGTGAAAATTGCAGAGTGAGCTAGGGCGGCAGCTTGAGCCAGCCACCTGAATACGAACCCGTCCAGACTACCCCGGCTGTGCTGCTATTTTAGTGCACTAGCTTGAGCAGAGCTAGCATGTGTCTGTCTACCCACTCTGGGATGCTCCCTCCCAGCTGTTGGGTAGATATACCCCAAGAGGGAAAAGTGTGGTGCATCATGGAACATATAGGTGAACCTGGCCTATAGAGAACAATTCAGGCATGAGATATCCACGCTATAACTCGCATGAGGCACTGTGATGATATTTCCCATTCAAAATATTTCTGGTTTTGGCCAAGCTAGAGATGAGTCGAATATGAGTCAACAGTGTAACACCGTTGCGAAAAAAAGCAAATATCATTCTGGGATGTATTAGAAAGAGTGTTGTAAGCAAGACACAAGAAGTAATTCTTCTGCTCTACTCCATGCTGATTAGGCCTCAGCTGGAGTATTGTGTCCAGTTGTGGGTGCCACATTTCAGAAAAGATGTGGACAAATTGGAGAGTCCAGAAAGGAGCAACAACAATGATTAAAGGTCTAGAAAACATGACCTATGAGCAAAGATTGAAAAAACTGGGCTTGTTTAATCTGGAAAAGAGAAGACTGAGAGGAGACATTCAAATCTATAAAAGGTTATTACAAGGAGGAGGGAGAAAAATTGTTCTCCTTAACCTTTGAGGCTAGGACAAGAAGCAATGGGCTTAAATTGCAGCAAGGGCAGTTTAGGCTGGACCTTAGGAAAAACATCCTTTCAGGGTGGTTAAGCACTGGAATAAATTTCCTAGGGAGGTTGTGGAATCTCCATCATTGGAGATTTTTAAGAACAGGTTAGACAAACACCTGTCAGGGATGGTCTAGATAATACTTAGTCCTGCCCTGAGTGCAGGGGACTGGACTAGATGACCTTTCGAGGTCCCTTCCAGTCCTACACTTCTATGATTCCACTAGTTCAAAAATCTCTTCCCAAAGAGGAGGCTTATTAACCATGAAACAGCCAGCAAAGGACAGAACTAGATTGACCTCCCCTTCTATCAAAGGTGTGAAAGCAGGACACACTTCAGGATCCAAACATTAAAAAAAGGAAATGGACAGCAATTATTAAAAGTAGGTAGAGGTTACATTTAAACACAGTCATACAATACAGACTACTATGGGCCCCCTTGCAACCACCTCTCATGGAAGTGCCACTTACATCCCCCCAACTGCAAGACATTATCCCACAGTTCAGCACTCCCACTGGACAACTCCAGCAGCACTGGTGTGCCATAGACTACAGGAGTTTGATACACTGATGGGATCCCTGTGTTTTTGCATAGGAACATGCTTAACACACTACTGGAAAGCAGCATAGTTGTAGCTGTGTCAGTCCCAGGTTATTAGAGAGATAAGGTGTGGGAGGTGATATCTTTTACTGGACCAACTTCTGTTGGTGAAAGAGACAAGTTTCAAGCCACAGGGAGCTTTTTTTCAGGGCTGGGAAAGGCACTCTGAACATCACAGCTAAATGTAAGTTGGAACATTGTTTAACATAAGTAGTTAGCACATAGGGACCATTAGCACTCAAATACTATGGTGGGGAGCACAGTACCTATATAAAATAATAGATAAAATAGAACATAGGACTGGAAGAGACTCCATGTCTCGGAGTCCAGTTCCATACTATTCCAGGCAACCTCAACATATACTCTGATTCATAAATGTACCAAGCTCGATCTTAAAACTAGTGAAGTTGTTTGGCCACCACTCCTCATGATGGGAAGCTGTTCCAGAACCTCACTCCTCTAATGGTTAGAAATCTTCTTCTTGATTCCAGTCTAAACACATGCATGACCAGTTTATACCCATTTGCAGCTTATCTCTGGGGTGGGTGGGGTTCTGTACCGGGGAAAGGAGAACACAGTCATAAGTTTATGGTTTGTGGTACAGTTGTTAGTGATGTTCACATTTTGTCAACAGAATGGACTATTTATTGATGAATTGCATATTGGCAAATATGGTGAGTGGAAATTATCAAAGCCTACAGATTAACTGGCAGATCTTTGACACTCTGTACTTGGGTACTGAAGTAAGTTGTGCTAACATGTTAATATAAGGTGTGAATTTAAAATGATTTAGTTAAATCAATTCAAACTCACTTGTGGACATTCTTATTTTGGTTTAAGAGTGGCCAATTGCAGTGTAGCTTCAGTCGATAATGAATAGGGTGAAGTTAACTGAAATAAACCACTCTTCAAATGTGAGGGTTACACTGATTTTACTAAATCATTTCTTTAACCCGTTAAGTCAGTGCAAAGTTGTGTGTGAAGCAGGACTCTGCTCACATTTTCAAGGTGGTATTTGCACACACAACACAGAGAGACTGGCCTATACTCACAAAGGTACTTAAATACCTAATACCCAGTTTTAGGCATCTTAATTCTAATCCCATGCTCCTAGCCTCAGGTGCCTAACTCCAAGAGAGGGTTCCCTGCAGCCTTTATTTAGGCCCTATCTCCATGGGGGTGGAGGTTGCACAACACTCCTTTCATCGGAATCTCCCACTAGCGAGCTTATGCGGCTCCCTGGAATCTAAGGCACATGGCTCTCCCCATTCATTGAGCCTGGGCACCTACCTCAGGCTTTATGGATAGCAGGCGTGTTCCTGTGGCTTTTATGTGCCTAAATGTTCGGCACTGTGACGTTCAGTGTCAAAATGCCTATCCCTTCATTAATCTAGGCTTTACTTTTGACAAAGGAAATTGGAACTGACATGCTGGAGCCCAGAATGGTAGCTTCTGAGCAGGGCTGGTGTCCTGTCCCAATATGAGTGCAACCCAGAGAAGAAAGCAGCATTATCGGGACCAAACAAGACTACAGCTGAGGCAGGGAAGGCCTGGTCTGCACTTAATATGTAGGTTAATATAATTATGGCACTTGGGTGTGAAAAATCCACATCCTTGCCCACTGTAGCTATGCTAATCTAACCCTGGCACAGATGCAGCTAGGTCCATGGAAGAATGCTTCCATTAACCCAGCTACTGTCACTTGGAGAGGGAGTGTTCCTACAGCAACGGAAAAACCCCTTCCCTTGCTGTGCGCTACGTCTTTACTATGGGGTTATACCAGTGTAACCACAGTGCTGCAGCTATGCCATTTTAAATTGCCAACGTGTAGATGTGACCTAGAACGTCCGTGAGCTGGACTGAAGATTCTATCTACCCTGAACAACCAGGCGTTGTGACCTGTCAGATTATGCTGGTGGGTTTGTCTATGCACTGGTTTCATTGGTTAAGTAACAAGGACCTTCTGTACTCAACTCAATGGCATTTCTGTCTTGTCTATGTGTAAGTAACATGACAACTTTTGACAGCTATATCTGATCAATTCCAAAATTTCAGGGAATGTCCTAGGCATTAATGGACAGAACCCTACTGACTTTGGGGAAAATCAGAAAACTGTAAAATCACGTTGGGTCCCTCAGGATACAGGTGTGCCGCTGTGATGTGAGAGTTAGATTGGGGTTAGTGGCCCCTCCCCCCACTCTGGCTAGCACTCTTTTAGTTGGGCTCCTCGCCCCTCAACAGGGCTTAAATTCTCCTGGAGTATTTGCAGGAGCCCCAGGGCTTGGGACTTCAGCCCCACTGTGCACGCCGGGGCTTGGAGCTTCTGCCCCGTGGGGCATGCCGGGGCTCGGCCTGACTCTTACCCACACAATTTTAAATTCCACCCCTACCCATCCTCATGGGTACTCAGGGCATAAGGGACCCAACTTTACCCCTCTATGGGCTCAGGGCTCTACTCCTCCCTGGGCTCAGGGCTAACATTCATTCCTGATGGACTCAGAGCTCTATTGATCTGCAAGGCCTTTTCCCAGTGCCTTCACACAGTGAATATCCTTAAATAGGTACACGCATTTATTAACAATTAGCAACAAATCAACAGAATACACACACCAAGTATCTTATGCTCACCACTCCCAATAAGATAGACGTCTCCCGATGGCCAGTCAGGGTCAGGTCATCTGGGTTCCGGCTTCTCCACAGTCTGGTCATGCAGGGTTTAAAAATCCTAGTAGCTTTGGTCTTGAGCAGTATTCTGGAGTTAAGCTTCAACGAGCTTCTTTTCTGACCCTCATTATATAATTAAAATGAGGTTCTCTCTTATTTATGCCTTAACCAATTATTTTACTTAAAACATAGCTATGCAAAACCCACTAACCAATCGTTCTCACTATACAGGGGTTCACGTGCCTAAGACCACCTACTTGTTAGCTTTTGCATTTTTCAAAGTCAGTAAAAAGTTCTTAAGGTCACTTCTCTTTATGCTTCCTTAGTGGGATACACTTGCAACAGCAAAACCTCATACTTTTTTATTATCAGGAAGAAACTGCAGAAACTCAAGGTTAGTTCTCCATCCCCCCGACTTTGTGAATATCTAGCTATCCCTGTTAGTAATGCTGCAGCTGATACTTTTCTATCTGTCCACCTGCATCAAGGCCAAATTCTCCTGCCTCTATAGTTTTTGTTTCTAATTTATGGTGACTGAGCATACAAGATGTCTGCGGGTTATGCTAAGTCCATACACAAGAAGGCTGTGGGTCATGTCAAGTCCAGACCTCTCGTTACATTTTGGCCCCACGGGGCACACCGGCACTTGGGGCTTCTGCCCTGCAGGGTACATTGGGGCTCCCATGGGTTTAAAAATATGGACCGGAGTTCTGCTCCAGATGGCTCTGGTTGAATTTAAGCCCTGCCCCCCACCCCAACTGCAGGCATCCCCAAAATTTGGTCTTGTCCCTACTTCAGCCATCTCTTTTGTTCCCCTCATTCTGGTCAGAACCCTTTTGATTAGAGTGGAAATTGGAAAACTAGAAATGCCCAATTTTTATGGAAATCCATAATCAATCAGGTTTTGACCAGAGTAAGAGGTGAGAGGCCCTGCTGACAGTTAAGCTCAGACTACATAAACAATGAAGTGTGCAACTCTCTAGCCTAGAAGGATGGTGTAATGGGAATTAGATGCCTAAATACCTTCGTGAATCCCACCTGATATATTTATCTTTGAATAACCAAGAAAGTATGACCCTATGTTATAAAAGCTGGGTCATATGTCCTTGTCTTTCTTCTCTGGCAAGAGCTATGCAAGAGATCAGACTGGATGATCATAATGATCCCCTCTGACCTTAAACATCTATGAAATAAAGGCTTTAACTCCCACTGTCTTGAAATAATGGTGAGCCAATAAGAGGCGAAGAGTCCTAAGACTAGCAAGGAATTGCTTAATAAGATTGGCAGGAGAATTGGTGTCATTCGGTTTCAGAGTGAACATGCAGTGGCTATTAATATTACCATTCCAAATTCTCTTGGAGCTCTTGTAGCAGCATGTCGATCTGAGACACCAGTGCCACAGTGTGGCTCTGACAGGATCTCTGCAGCCAAGAGAGTAAAGTCTGCAAGAAATCTCAGAAGCCCCAAAGAATCCCAGGGGACTCAAAACCTTTGGATTGAGCAGGAATTCTGCTCTCCCAAGTTCCAGTCCTCCAGCCCTGCCCATCCCTCTCTGCAGCAGTGTCCATAGTGGGGTACAGATACCCATACTCCCTGTCCCCACTCACCCTTCCACCCTAGCACACATGCATGTGGGACAGTTCCACCAGATCAAAACCTTCGCTGGGATGGGAGACACAGAGGCTGCTGGAACATGCCCCCTGCCTGTGAGAGCTGCTGCTAGCAGAGACATGTATTGAATGCTACAATACCCAGTGACACTGCAGGAGACTAGCAGTGCTTAATTTGTAATGCAAGAGGTGCCAGGGCACAAGCAATTTTTTTACATTAATAACTGATGCAGCAAGACCAGAGTGCTGGAGCTATGAACTGCCAATCCCACAGGTGCCACGGCTCAGCGCTGGCAAGCCCTGGCACAAATTAAGCACTGGAGACTAGCCCTGAGGTTTTAAAGGCCAGGTCTAAACTACACTTAGAGGGGTGATTTTCTTAGCGACATTTCTATAGTGCAGACACAATTATATCAGCATCACAGTGCTTCAGCTGTGTCCCTGCAGCTTATTTTGCTTGGGCAGCAGCTGGTTTAAGCTCTGCTGGCAAAATCACATCTTTGCTTGTATAAGCTGCATCCCCAGGAGGAGGTCTGCGCAAATCTATCTCTAGTGTAGAAATTAGCTGTTGCCACAGGAGGGCTCTGGATAAAGCTGTGGGAGAGGGCTGCTCTTTCTGCACTCAGATCAGGATATCAGCAGTTGAGCTTCCGGGGTGAGATATTAATGACCCCTCCATTGTCATGCAGGGGAGCCGGGCTGAGCAGCCACCGCTTCTCAGCCGGGAGAGAGACAACGCCCCTCTGTGCCCAGCCGGGGAGACTTTCTCCTGTGGCTGGAACCAGCCCCAGGTTCTGCCGATACCAGCCCCTGAGCCACAGACGCCAGGTGAGGGGAGAGATCCGGGGGAAAGGGCTGGGGCCGGGCAGGAAAGTGACTCTGCATCAGCGGTCCCTCCTCGCCCCAGCTCTGCTCCCGGGCGGGGTCTGCGAGTCCCAGAGCTGCTGCCCTCCCCGATCCCATTCCCCTCCCCCCCCCCTCTGCTCTGCCCCCCTGAGCGCCTGCAGGAGCCGAGCCAGCTCCGGGAGAGCGAACGCCCCGGGCCGGGTCAGGGACCGAGTCTCCTAGCCCGAGGGGAAGGGAGGAGGCAGGAGGGAGAGACTGGCTGGGGCAGCAGGAGCAATCGGTGGAGAAAGAGGTTCCCGGCTCCCAGCACTGCCCAGCCCCATTCCCTGCAGCACCCCGGCGCAGATTGACTTTCCTGGGGAGGAGCAGGGAGAGGAAAAGCCAGTTCCTGCCTCTGCCTGGTCCCCGATCGGCTGGGGGAATGTGCTGCCTTGGGGACAGTGTCAGGGGGATCCCCCAAAGCGGCTCCTTTCATCTCTTTTCTAGTATTTGGTTCAGAGACTCTGGTATTGGGGCGAGTGGGGGGTTGAAATGTGGCAGTCCTGGTGGGAGGATCTGGGTCTGCACTGGCATGAAGCGACCAAGCCTTTTCCCACCACCACCGATTCATGAGCATCTGTCTGCAGGGAAAAGGCCTGGTGGGAATCAGGGTGTGAAATGGCCTAAAGCCCCTTCTGAAACCTGCCCCATCTTCTTACCCTGACAGGCTGAAGAACCACATCTGGTCCATTCCAGACTGCACTACCCTCCCGGGGCATGGGGCAGGGACAGGGACATGGCTGGAGCAGAGTTGGCTCAGGTAGGGCATTCATATTGGAGTTCATGGAAACGAGAAGAAGGCAGCAAAAGGCTGGGGTCAAACAGGCCCTTATGCTTTGGATACAAACCTGTCCTGGAGGATTGGGAATCCTCCTGTGGTGTGGAAGGTGAACCAAGCCCCTGAAGGTCCTGAAGCCATATTTAAACTCCCTTATGGGTAGGGGCTGGGAGTTTCTGAAGGAACTTCTCATTTCTGCTACAGGCCCTGTTTTGGCCCCACTGCTCTTTGGTAGTAGAGACCAGCACAGTTATGTCTGGGACTGTCTGAGCCACATAATGCAATCAGGGAACCCTACTGAGGATGGCAGCTTGAGTGGGCCCGGCTCCAGGCACCAGCCCAGCAAGCAGGTGCTTTAGGCGGCCAACGGAGAGGGTCGGTACGTCCGGCTCTTCGGCGACAATTCGGCAGCAGGTCCCTCGCTCCCCGTCGGAGTGAAGGACCTGCCGCCGAAGTGCCGCAGATCGCGATCGCAGCTTTTTTTTTTTTCTTTTTCTTTTTCTTTTTTTTTTTTTTGCTGCTTGGGGCGCCAAAAACCCTGGAGCCGGCCCTGAGCTTGAGGCCCCCAGACTACAACTCCCATGAGGCACCAGGGCAGCATTTCCAAATCAAAATATTTCTGGTTTTGGATACCATTTTCCATAGGAGTAGGTTGGTGGGGGGACGGTTTTTTGACCTGCATTTCGGAATTGAACTAGTTCAGATTTTGTCCAATTTTTTCAGTATTTGAATTTTTACCAAAAAAAAAAAATCCTGTTTTCTGCCCCGCTCCATTGATGCTTCTGTGAGTAACGAAAGCAGGGATGGAGCCATCAAGAGTGTGTGGGGTACAAGGAAAGTGGGGTGAGGGCCTTTTGGAAGGTGATTCTAACTCTAAGCTAGGGTTCATGGGAACTACACCGATCCCTGCAGGGCAGAATTCAGCAGAGGGCTCAACCAGGTCTCCCGTGATGAGCTGGTGGGACTGTGGCTGGAGCAGGAAGCTCTGAATGTGGGATTCTTGCTATTCCAGGAGCCGGTGACCTTCGAGGAGGTGGCTGTGTATTTCACCAAGGAGCAGTGGGCTCTGCTGGTCCCAGGTCAGAGAGCCCTCTACAGGGACGTCATGCAGGAGAATTATGAGGCTGTGGCCTCACTGGGTAAGGATTCCTGTCGCCTCGGGTACAGCTTGTGACCACGGAGGCCTCTTCCAGTCTTATGTTCTTATAAGGAAGCAGGGAAGGAACCCTGAGCAGAAGCCAGTGCAGGTGCTTAAGAGACCACACATCTTAGGAATACATTTCATAGTCCCCAGATCCCATATGAGAGACACATCCTCCACATCTCTTCTCATGGGCCAGAAGATTCTGAGACCCACCAGGGATGCTTCTCTTAATATCTCTAGTGATTTGAACAGGAACACACTCACTTTATTCCCCCAAATTCCTGATAGTGGTTTAAACCCCCAATGGTTCCCTGTCCTCTTCTTAATCATTATTATTAGTGTGAGTATTTAGCTTGCGGTAGTGCGCAGAGGTCCAAGAGGCCAGGGCCCCATTCTGCTAAGCACTGTACAAACATATAGCAAATGACAGTCTGTGACCTGAGGAGTTTACAGCCTGAAAATCTAGTAAAAAGAACAGGAGTACTTCTGGCACCTTAGAGACTAACAAATTTATTAGAGCATAAGCTTTCGTGGACTACAGCCCACTTCTTCGGATGCATCCGAAGAAGTGGGCTGTAGTCCACGAAAGCTTAATGCTCTAATAAATTTGTTAGTCTCTAAGGTGCCAGAAGTACTCCTGTTCTTTTTGTGGATACAGACTAACACGGCTGCTACTTTGAAACCTGAAAATCTAGTGTGACAGGTGCTGACACACACAGAGACAAGGCACATCTGTGGGATCTGTAAAGAAAATAGAGTTCCCCCTCACAGACTTTGTTTCAATTCAAGGCAATAATATTTCTCCCTAGCCTCTTATTATTTTTTTATTGTGTCCGACACATTGGTCGGAGATGCCTGCCTTAAAACAACACAAAAGAGAGTGGGTTTATTAGCTGTCAGTGTTCAGGGGAGGCCATCGGCACAGCCTGCTTCAGAAAGAAGACATCATTATAACCATCTAGTCCAACCTGCATCACACAGGCCAGCGAATTTTACCCAGAGATTCCCAATATCTTGTGGTTGAACTGGAGGGTATTTTTTAGAAAGACATCTGGTCCTGACTTGAAATCTCCAAATGATGGAGAACACACCCTGTCCCTGGGTAAATTGTTCCAGTGGTTAATCCCCCTCACCGTTAAACCTGTGCATCTTATTTCCATCTTGAATTTATCTATCTTCAGCTTCCAGCGTTGGACTTTGTCACTACTTTTGCCTACTAAATTAAAGACCCGACTACTATGTGAAATCTCCTGCCCATGTAGGTGCTTGTAGACCTTTCAGGTAGAGCTAGATGAGAAATCGTTTTCCCGTCTTGTGATAATTTTGAGATTTCAAAGGGTTTGGGAGGTTTTTTTTTGGTTTGTTTTTTGTCCCATCCGCATCAGGACAAAAAATGAGACCTTTTGAAATTCTGATGCAGAGAGATCCACCCAGAATAGCTAGAAGCCCAGGCATGAGGGAACTCACCTCTTTTCTAAGATGAACAGTTCCAGTGTTTTCAATCTTTCATTGTATGGAAGCTGTTCCACGCCCCTAATCATTTTTGTTGCCCTTTTCTGTACTTTTTCCAATTCTAATATAACTTTTTTGAGATGGGGCGACCAGACCTGAATGCAGTATTCAAGGTATGGGTGTACCATGGATTTATATAGTGGCATTATGATATTTTCTGTTTTATTATGTATCCCTTTCCTAATGATTGCTAACATTCTGTTAGCTTTTTTTGCCTGCTGCTGCACTTTGAGCAGATGATTTCAGAGATCTATCTACATTGACTGCAAGATCTTTCTTGAGTGGTAACAGCTAATTTAAACTCTCTTATTTTGTATCTGTAGTTGGGATTATGTTTTCCAATATGAATTACTTTGCATTGAGTTTCATCTGCCATTTTGTTGCCCAGTCACCCAATTTTGTGAGAGCCCTTTGTAGCTCTTCACAGTCAACTTTGCTCTTAAGCATCTTGAGTCATTTAGAATTGTCTGCAAACTTTGCCACCTCCCTGTTTATTCACTTTTCCAGATCATTTATGAATGTATTGAACACCACAGGTCCCAGTACAGATCCCTGGGGAGCCCGCTATTTACCTGTTTCCATTCTGAAAACTGATAATTTATTCCTACCCTTGTTTCCTGTATTTTAACCAATTACTGATCCATGAGAGGACCTTCCCTCTTATCCCATGACAGCTTAGTTTGCTTAAGAGCCTTTGGTGAGGGACCTTGTCAAAGACTTTCTGAAAGTCCACGTACACTGTATCAACTGGATCACCCTTGTCCACCACATGTTTGTTGATGCTTTCAAGGAATTCTAATAAATTGGTGAGGCACAATTTGCCTTTACAAAAGCCACGTTGTCTCTTCCCCAGTTTATTGTATTGTATGTGTCTGATCTGTTCTTTACTATAGTTTCTACCAATTTACCTAGTACTGAAGTTAGGCTTACAAGCCTGTATTTGCCAGGGCTGCCTTTGGAGCCTTTTTAAAAAATCGATGTTACATTAACTATCCTCCAGTCTCCAAGCCCCCATGCCCCAACCCTACTCCCCGGCAGGAGCTCGGAAGGGATGGGGAGGACACTTGTTCTGGCCCTGGGCCCCACAAAACCCTAATCCACCCCTGTGCAAGGGTGTTAAATTTAACTACATTATGGTCACTATTACCAAGCAGTTCAGCTATATTCACCTCTTGGACCAGATCATGTGCACCATTTAGAACTAAATCAAGAATTGCCTCTCCCCTTGTGGGTTCCAGGACTAGTTCCTTCAAGAAGCAGCCATTCATGGTGTCTAGAAATTTCTCTCTCCCTCCCATCCTGAGGGGACATACCCAGTCAAAACAGGGTAGTTGAAATCCCTGATTATGATTGGGTGATCTGTTTTTGTGGCCTCTCTAATCTCCCTGATCATTTCACAGTCACCATTACCACCCTGGTCAGATGGTCGGTAGTATATCCCTACTGCTACACTCTTAGTATTCAACTATGGAATTTCTATCCATGGAAATTATATGGTATAGTTTGATTCTTTTAAGATTTTTGCTGTATTTGACTCTATGCTTTCTTTCACATGTAGTGTCACTCCCCCACCACTGAGACCTACTCTGTCATTCCTATATATTTTGTACCCTGGTGTTCCCGTGTCCCACTGATTAACATCATTCAATCAAATTTCTGTGGTGGCTATTATATCAATATCCTCATTTAATACCAAGCACTCAAGTTCACCCCTCTTAGTATGTCGTCTTCTGGCATTTGTACACAAGCAATATTTAGTTGACTGCCTTGCTGCGACGTAACTGTGATGGACTTTTTTTCGTTGAACTCTTCTTTTTTTTTTTTCTCCACTTCCTACATGTACAGTACTTTATATCCTCTCCTCTTTACTAGAATGAGGAGTATCCTCTTTAATAAATCCTCTCCTAAGGGCTGTGTCTGTCTGGACTGTGTGTTCCTCCTCACCCATCAGCTTTCCCCCAGCCCTTAGTTTAAAAACGCCTCCACAATCTTTTTAATTATACATGCCAGCAATCTGGTTCTGTTTTGGGTTAGGTGGAGCCCATCCTTCCTGTGTAGGCTCCTGTCAGGGTTCCCTCCCCACTCTGAACTCTAGGGTACAGCTGTGGGGACCCTCATGAAAGACCCCCTAAGCTTATTTCTACCAGCTTAAGTTAAAAACTCCCCAAGGCACAAATTCTCCCTTCTCTGCCCCCATCAAGTGATTAGACAAAACTCAGGGAAAGGACCACTTGGAGTTCCTACTTTCCCCTAATATTTCCCCAAGCCCTCACCCCCTTTTCTGGGGAGGCTTGAGAATAAACAAGATGAGCACAAACCAACCTTTGGTTTTTTTAGTGGTCTAAAAAAACTAATCAGATTAAAAAAAAAAACCACACAGAAATTTATTAGAAAGAAAAAGGTTAAAAGAAGCACCTCTGTAAAATTAGAATGAAAGATAATCTCACAGGGCAGTCAGATTCAAAACACAGAGGATTTCCCTCTGGGCAAAACTTTAAAGTTACAAAAAAGAAAACCAGGAATACACCTCCCTCTCAGCACAGAGAAAATCACAAGTCAAAATAAAAGTAAGCTAACACATTTCCTCGCTAGTACTTACTAATCCTAATGGAGTTGGATTGCTTGCTTCCTTGATCTGTCTCCGGCAAGGACAAAGAACAGACAAAACAAAGCCTTTCTCTCTTTCTCCTTCCTCCCCCCCCCATTTGAAAATATCTTGTCCCCCTATTGGTCCTTTTGGTCAGGTGCCAGCTAGGTTACCTGAGCTTCTTAACCCTTCACAGGTAAAAGGATTTTGTGCCTCTGGCCAGGAGGGATTTTATAGTACTGTATACAGGAAGGTTGTTACCCTTCCCTTTATATTTATGACAGCTCCCCCTTCCCTAAAAGGTTCCCCACTTCCTAATAAACCTAAATCATTCCTCCCTACACCTCATTTTATCTGCACAGTGAGACCCTGCAGTTCTGCCTATCTAGCTGGTCCTGCATGTGGAACAGGAAGTGTTTCAGCTTCAGAGAGAGGACCTGGACTTCAATCTCTTACCCAGAAGCCTAAATTTGGCCTCCAGGACCTCTCTCCTATCCTTCCCTATGTCATTGGTACCTACATGGACCACCAGCTCCTCCCCAGCATTGCACACATGTCTATCTAGATTTCTTGAGAGATCTGCAACCCTCGCACCAGGCAGGCAGTTCACCGTGCAGTTCTCCCGGTCATCACAAGCCCAGCTACCTATATTTCTAATGATCGACTCCCTGTAACTATTACCTGGCTCTTCCTAATAACTGGAATACCGTGACATCATCTGGAATCTTTTCCCTCTGCTCCAGTTGGATGTTCTCCTTCCCCGAGACTTCCATCCTCCTCAGCAGCACAGAGACTGTCAGACTGGGGGTGGGACCGTTCTGCTGTGTCCTGGAAAGTCTCATCTACGTACCTCTCTGTCTCCCTTAGCTCCTCCAGTTCAGCCACTCTGGTCTCCACAGCCCATACCATGAGCTCTTTTCACCGAGTGCAAAAGTATGCCACCGTAACCCACCCACAAGGCAGATAATCATACATGCTTCATTCAGGGTAATAAACTGGATAGCCCCCACACTGCTGCTGGGCTTCTGCCTGCATTCTTTTTTGCTTTTACTGGGTTTGTTTGTTTGTTTGCTTGTTCGTTCTTTGGGGGTTTTGTTTTTGCTTTGGGGTTTTTTTGGGATGTGTGTGTGGGGGGTTATTGGCCTAAGTTTAGAGTATGTCTGTTAAGCGTAGCTTGCTCTCAGGCTCCCCCTCTAAGTTGCCTTGCAAAACTCCCCTGTTCACTAGCTCCTCTGGTCACTTAGGAGCAGGTTTTTTAAACCCCTCTTTTCCCTGAGTTAGCCTTGCTCCTTGTCAAGGGATCAAAGGATGGCCAGCTAGAGCCTCGTTAGTAAGGTCTCAGCCTAGCCTAGCAGGCCACTAGGCTCAGCACACAGCCCCCAAAACAGACCACACTATAAACATAAATCAAGCAGGCACACAACAAGCTAACACAACAAAGTCACCCCCAGGATCACCTAGTCACTCCTCCTGCACCTGAAGAGCTCACCTAGTCACTCCTCCTGCACCTGAAGAGCTCCCTCCCATGACTTCCCTGTTTGCAAGGCTCTGATTTGGAGCAGAGACCTGGCTCAGCCCAGTCCCTCTGGGGTGCCCTAACCCCCAGGCTGTGGAAACAATTTTTCTTACGTAGGCCCAAAGAATATTTAATTGTTTATTCAAAGTGGAACAGCTCCAATGGGGGAAGTTCACAAAGAGTGAGAGAAATCCGGGCTCTCCCTGGGGTGCAGGAGGTATAGACTAAACTTGCTGCTCTGCTAGATTCTGGCCAGGGACTCAAATCTAGATCCCAGTCACGTTCCCTACCCATTGGAATGGATGGGTCTCTCTGACCCTAGGCTCTATCTTGGACCTGAGAAATTGGTTTCCATAAATTGGCATTTTCTGATAAAAAAAAAATTATTGTGTCAAAAATTTCCTCACCAGCTCTGTTCCAGGTCTTTGCGGTAAGGGCAGGATTCATGTCCTTCCCCTGATTTCCCAGCATGCTTTGGCCCAGTCTAGGACATTGACATAGAATCATAGAAGATTAGGGTTGGAAGAGAACTCAGGAGGTCATCTAGTCCAACCCCTGCTCAAAGCAGGACCAACCCCAACTAAAGCAACCCAGCCAGCTCTTTGTGAAGCGAGGCCTTAAAAACCTCTAAGAATGGAGATTCCACCGCCTCCCTAGGTAACCCATTCCAATGCGTCACCACCCTCCTAGTGAAATAGTTTCTCCTAATATCCAAGCTAGACCTCCCCCGCTGCAATTTGAGACCATTGTTTCTTGTTCTATCATCTGCCACCACTTAGAACAGCCTAGCTCCATCCTCTTTGGAACCCCCCTTCAGATAGTTGAAGTCTGCTATCAAATCCCCGCTCACTCTTCTCTTCTGCAGACTAAATAAACCCAGTTCCATCAGCCTCTTCTTGTAAGTCATGTGCCCCAGGCCCCTAATCATTTTCGTTGCCCTCTGCTGGACTCTCTCCAATTTGTCCACATCCTTTCTGTAGTGGGGGGCCCAAAACTAGACGCAGTACTCCAGATGTGGCCTCACCAGTGCTGAATAGAGGGGAATAATCACTTCCCTCAATCTGCTGGCAATGGTCCTACTAATGCAGCCCAATATGCCATTAGCCTTCTTGGCAACAAGGGCACACTGTTGACATAGCTACCAGAGTGAGCTACATTTCCCAGCATGCTCTTGGGCAAAGACATCTGAGGGCGACTGCCTGGAACTCCCGGAAGCCATCTTGGCCCATCACTGGCAAGCAGAGTGCCAGCTTCTCTGGAGCTACTTGTACCATTCCAGCCTCAGGTGGAAAAGCTAAGGTCAGCAGTTGCTTCCTTATTCATTCCTGGCTGCTCTTCCAGTTCAGTGACTTGGTCTTTTGACCAAGCAGCCTGGAACTGGGCTGGGCTGACCAGGTTTCCATTGTACACCTTAAAACGTCTGTCTACTGTCCTATTACACTGTGAAATGGGCAGGTGGATTTTTACGCCCCAGGGACACGTGTGTGTGTGTGTGTGTGTGTGTGTGCGCACGCTTGCATGCATGGGGGAGCCTTAAATGGACTGCAGAGGACCCCGTTTGTCTGCCACTGGATGTGTGACCCTACAGAGTGGGTCTCCATGAATATTTTCCAGTTGCTTTGTCTCAAGTGCCCCCTTGCCCAGCAAAGAAAGGGGCTGATATGAAAGCAGAGAACTGTCTGCATGAGAAGCACATGAATACCAGCCTCAACCTCTCCCATTTTCTATCCCGAGCAGGGTTTCCCGTTCCCAAATCCCTCGTGATCTCCCAGCTGGAAGGAGGGGAGGAGCCATGGGTCCCAGATCCACAGGGCTCTGAGGACAGGGAGGTCCCAAGATGCAGCCACAGAGGTGAGGATTTAGTTAAACTAACTTGGAAACCATCCAAGCCTTCGGGATCTCCCCCAGTTCTGCCTCGTCTCAGCCAGGTCAGGATTGTCCCCAGCAGGTGTCATATCCTCATGGCGGACGCAACTCAGCGCTTCCCGCCCACCCTGCCTGAGACATGCTGGAGCTCCCTTCCCCTGTGTGCTCAGATAGGTTGCGGGGATAGGCCTGTCCCTCCTCTCTATCCTCTGGGAGGACGGAGGGTTTGGGAAATCAGCTTCTGATTTTTGACCCTCTCAATTCCTTTGTGACACTCCCTTTAGCATCCCCATTCCTGACGCTCCCTTGCTGCCCGCAGAGGCACTGACTCGTGTCTGGATTCTCTCGATTGCAGCTGCCAAGGGGATGGTGAGGGAGGAGGAGGAGAGGCCGCAGCAGGACACCCCTGAGCAGCTGCAAAGTCCTGATCAGGGAGCAGCCTGTGTGACTGAGGGCGGTTCAGGAAGGCAGCAGAGAAACTCGCCCTCGGAGTCGGAGTGTGAGCGAGGCACTGGGCCGCACCCCGCCCGGGACCCATCCCCTCCCTGTGGTGGAGCCGTGGAGAGTCCGGGCCAGGCCAGGGAGCGGCCTAACATATGCAGCGAGTGCGGGAAAGGCTTCCGGCGCGGCTCAGACCTCACTAAGCACCGCCGGTCCCACGGCGAGCGTCCCCACCAGTGTCCCGAGTGCGGGAAAGGCTTCCCTGTCCGCTCGGCCCTGGCCACCCACCGGCGCATCCACACGGGGGAGCGCCCCTACGCCTGCGACGCCTGTGGGAAGCGCTTCGGACAGAGCTCCCACCTCATGCAGCACCTGCGCTCCCACACAGGGGAGAAGCCCCACCGGTGCCCTGAGTGTGGGAAGAGCTTCCGGGAGGGCTCCACGCTGGCCCGGCACCGCCGCACCCACCGCCAGGAGAAGCCCCACACCTGCCCCCACTGCGGGAAGGGTTTCCACGAGCGGTCCAACTTCGCCCGGCACCAGCGCACCCACGCCGGGGAGCTACTTCCTGCCCCAGAGGAGGAGGGGAAGTCCTTCATCTGCCCCGAGTGCGGGAAGGGCTTTGGCCGCAACGCCTACCTGACCCTGCACCGGCGCGTGCACACAGGAGAGAGGCCCTATGCCTGCGCCGACTGCGGGAAGAGCTTCAGCGCCAGCTCCAACCTGACCCGACACCAGCGCGTCCACACAGGCGAGAGACCCTACCCCTGCGCCCGCTGTGGGAAACGCTTCTCCCAGAGCTCCACCCTCTTTGTCCACCTGCGCACCCACACCGGGGAGGCACCCTACCGCTGCGCTGCCTGCGGGAGGGGCTTCAGCCAGAACTCCACCCTCCTGACGCACCAGCGCACCCATAGGGGTGGGAAACCCTGCCGCCAGCCCCCGGGAGCCTGTGCCAGGGACGGGCCCTACCTGGGCAAGTGCTGTGTCAGTGACCCGCTGCTCCAGAGGCACCAGAAGACACACCTGTGATGGGGGACCTGACCCCACCCAGAGGCATAGGTAGAGCGCAGCCCGGAGGACTAGCCCGGGGTCAGTTTCTTGCTCTGCCACAATCACGCCCAGATCGTCAAAGGTATTTAGGCTCCTGACTCCTATTGATTTAAATGGGCTTTAGGGCCAGATTTTAAAGGTATTTGGGTGCTTAAAGATGCCTAAAAATTCAGTTCCAAATGGGAATAAAAAAAAGTAGAAATTTCCCATGCAACAAAATTCCATTATGTTCTGGTTGTGACTTTATATGTTTATACACCTCTACCCTGATATAACGCTGTCCTCGGGAACCAAAAAATCTTACTGCATTATAGGTGAAACCGCGTTATATCAAACTTGCTTTGATCTGCTGGAGTGCGCAGCCCCGGCCCTCCAGAGCGTTGCTTTACCGCGTTATATCCGAATTCGTGTTATATTGGGTCGCATTATATCGGGGTAGAGGTGTGTGTATATGTGTGTATATATATATATGTACACGCACACACACACACTATATATATATACACTAAACAAAAAACAAAGGAAATCAAAATGGTCCCTCCCCAAAAGGTAGAAATGGAACCTTTCAGCCTTCTAGGCATGTTTCGATCTCATTTTATTTTTCCTCAATGAAATTTCATCAGAACTAATCCATTTCTCCTATTTTGACAGAATGCCCCTTCCAACAGAGAACAATTCCTTCAGAATGTTTTTGGCTAGCTCTAGTGCTTAACCTCCTCTGGTGCTTTCGAAAAATCCCTCCAGGTGCCTATCTGCAGCTTTAGGCACCTAGGTACCTTTGTAAACCTGGCCCTTCATGTGTGTGGGTTTCAGTCCCCCATCTGTAAAATGGGGTTATAGCTCTGCCCTGCCTGACAGAGGTATGCAAGGACAAATGCACTGAAGGTTGTGAGGTGCCCAGATGCTACAGCGATGGGAGCTCTCTCAGCATTATAGATAGGTAGCCTGGGGTTAGCGAACTGCCATTGAATTTCCCTGGGATTTGGGGTCCTAAGTCCCTTAGGTTCCTTTGAAAATCTCAGCCCACATTGCTTAGGAGTATAAGGGGATTGGTGTGTATTTGAGTTGGGGAGGGAGTGGCTGCCTTAGGAAGCAGGGGTTGTGATGAAGCAGCTGGGCACTACATGAATGGATTGTTTGTCTGGGATTGCGAGGAATTGGGAGCCAAAGGGAAATTTTATTTTTCTTAAAGCCCCAAACTACCCAAAGTGATGACGGCCTCTGGTTCTCTGGGGTGGCAGGAGTTGGGTATAACAAGCTAGCTGGGCCATCTGGTGTATTCCCCCCCCCCAGACACACACACATACATTCTGGGCAATTCCTGTATTTTGGAGCTCTCCATAGTGATGGACAAAAATCCTGTAGCTCCCGCTCCATGCAGCTGGTCACAAAACAGGAAATAGCATTCACAAATGTGTTTCAAGGGATGTTTCCTGCTCTTTCACCCATATGCAGAGTCCAGACCAAGGGCAAAGCCCCACTTCAGTCCCATTTGTGCTCTATTTTGAGGGATTAAGGGGATTTAATACCCTCTAACCCAGGGTAGTCAGTTATTTTTTCTCAAAGTCCAAATTTCTTGGTCAAGGTATAGTCAAGGTCCAGACTCAGGGGAAATTAATTTTAAAAATCCTAACAATAATGATAATAAGTAAATAACATTTTGGGATCTGTTCAAACGTGTCTGGTGGTGGAACTTTTGAACAGATCCCAAAATGTTATTTACTTATTATTTGGCCCATGGTCCACCTATTGACTACTCCTGCTCTTATCTATCTATCTATCTAATCACATTAAAGTTGGTCAGAAACTGGGATTTCCCATGGAAAATTATAATGAAAATGAGGGGGGGGAAATGCTTTTGTTGAAAATTTTCACAGGAAATTTCAACTTTTAAATGCAAAATGGAAATATTTCAATTCTGAAATGACACCATGGTGCCTCATGGGAGATGTAGTTTGTGTGTTTCTTGCCCCCATTCTCCTTTATGGGCCAGGCTCCTTAATTGGCCTACATCTCCCATGATGCCTTGCTGAGGGAAGATGGTGAATCATGGAAGTCCCATGGCCACAATGCATCATGGGAGATGAAACCTAGCTGGGGAACCCGGCCCATAGAGGAGAATGAGGATATGAAGCAACTGAACTACAATTCACATGAAGCAACCTTGGCAGATTTTCCAAATCAAAACATTTCATTTTGAGGGAGCTCAGGGTTTTGCTTTTTGTTTTGTTTTGTCTTTTAGATGAAAAATTGATATTTTCCTCAGAAATCAGATATTTTCCTTTTCATGAAAAATGCGTTAGTCAAAATTCAAATTTCCATCAATAAAAAGTTTAGACAGCATGTGTTTTGGCCAGTCGTAATCACCATGCATATCCCTCTGTCAGTCTAGCTGTACTTCATATATGTATTTGGTAATATATAGGTGGGGAAAACTTCCAGTCATCTCCTTATCTGTAGTCTGTCTCTTTCTCTGTTTTGTCTTGTTTAGATTGTAAAGTCTTTGGCACAGAGACCAGGTCTTTCTATGTGTTTATGTAGCGCTTGATGCATTGGGGCCCCAATCAGAACTGGGCCTGTTCATTGCTACTGTAGTACAATTAATAAATCTTAATTACTTCTGTTTAATTATGAATCATGCTTGGAACACACAGAGAAGTGTGTGTGTATATGTGCATGTGCGAGCAAATGTAGGCTGTGAGCAGGACGTAAATGGTAGAGCTGGATGAAAATTTTTGGAGAAACAAAAAAAAAATAGAAAAGAAACCAAAACATTTTTTTGACATTTTTGGAAATGATTTTGATTTTTGGTTTGGAACAACATTTTGTTTCGTAATTTCCTTTAATTTTTTTAAATGTGAAAAGTATTGAAATCAGAAACCTTGTTCAATCCAAAACAATTTTTTCTGACTTTTCAATTCACTTAAACTTTAAAAAAAATTGTTTTCAGGTTGACCTGATTTTTTTTTCCTGATTTCTTTCGGAATTGCCAGTGACCCGAAAAGTCAGTTATTCACCCGGATTTAATAAGCAGAGCCTGGCTCTCATGCTGATCCTCTGCATGAGGGGAATTTCAGTCAGTGTCTATTAAATAAGTAAATTTTATGGCACAAATACTCAGCTGGTGCACTGAGTCCAATGGAGCAACACCAATTTACACCCAGCTGGGGATTGACTGTAGTAGAGATAGGGCTGATTCACACCAGCTGGGGCCCTGGCCTCATTTACTTCTGTGGGAGCTGTGGACGAACACATGTAGCTAGCTTTAGGTGAACCCAGGTAATGCAGGCCAGAGGAGATAAATGTCTTGATAAACCCCATTATCCTGCATTAGGTAGCTCTAGCTATGGTAAGCAGCCTCATGGACTCTCCTCGCTGATCCTAGATACCCATATAATGATGCTACTGGCAGGGGTCAGCTGTAGGTTTCCAACGTGGGACCTCACCCCAGGAGCCTATAGAGCCTGAACTAAAGCATCATTAACTCAGTTACCCCTTTTTGGCCCAAGTTGGTAGCCAGTTTTTGGGGTCCTGTGAGTTGCTTCTACTAGGAGGAGAAATTAATGATAGAGTCAGGTGTTTCTTTGGTGCAGTCCTGCTTATTTGCAAAGAATGTACAAAGACCTGTTTTCCTGAACACAGAAGGAATCAAACAACAGGAGACAGTTTCTTTGATCACAGCTCAAAGGCTCTTTCAGCTAGCACTCTGCCCAAAAGCTCTCCCTTGGCTTTTCTCAGGGCCATGCTTGCAAGTGCTCTTTTTAGCTGCCTCCCTGGCTTTCTTGCTGCCCTCTCTCTCAGCGCATGGCTACACTTGCAGATGTGGAGCGCTGGGAGTTAAACCAGCCTTCGGAGACCACAGCAGGGAAAACGCTGCTATGTGTTTACACTGTCAGCTGCAAACGCACTGGCGTGGCCCCATTAGCAGGTCTTGCAATGCCACAAAGAGCAGTGCATTATGGTAACTATCCCAGTGTGCAAGTGGCTGCAATGTGCTTTTCAAATGGGGAGGGTGGAGTGTGACAGGGAGCGTGTTGTGTGTATATGGGGGGAGAGACAGTGTGTTTTGGGGGTCTGAGAGCATGTCAGCATGCTGTCTTGTAAGTTCAGACAGCAGCAGACCCCCCCACACACACATATACACACACACTCAGAACAGCAGCATTTGTCCCAGAGCAGATAAGCAGCCGGCTGTCAGAAATGGAGCTTTGAAAGGGCATATCCGCATTCCTGTAGCCGATTTCAAAACAATGAGAAGAGTGGCCACTTGACTTCAGGGGATTATGGGATGTTTCCAGATGCCAATCACATCGTTCACACTGATGCCCGGGCTTTATGCTTCTCGTGGAGGTGGATTACCAGGAACGCTCCAGCTGCAGAGTCCAGGAGCGCTACGTGCCTTACCAGTGTGGACACATAAGGAGTTAGGGTGCCTGGGGCTGCTTTAATGCGCTCTAACTTGCAAGTGTAGCCAAGCCCTCAACTTCTGTGGTCTTTCTGCTGCTTCTCTTCCAGACACACAAACCTTCACAAAACAATAGCCAGCAAAATTTCTCCACAAAGCTCAGTTTCTGGATGGGGACATGTACTTTTGTTTTGGGTGGAGGCTGCTATTGTTTCAGCTATTTCATTCCATAAAGGAGCTTCATTGTTTCTGACATTTATCCCAGTTGAAGGGTGGCTACACTCACCAGCTTCACTGAGGTTTTACCCCACTCATAACAACCCAAAAGAAGCAGCAGGCTCTCTAGATGCAGTGTAGCCACTAAGGGGGGTCAAACAGCAGGGCTGGATTAGCTTGTGTTACACCCACATAGCAACAATCACTGTGATTTTTTTTTCTTCTTCGATCAGCAGCTGGACAGGAAGCGATATGGACTTGCCCTGGTTGTCTGTGTCCTTGTGACCACCAGACTGGAGTGCTATAAGAGAAGAGGAAGGGTGGTCCAACGGTCCAGGATTTAGCTTAGCACTTGGGAGACCTTGGTTCAATCCCTTGTGCTGCTACAGCCTGCTTTTGGGCAAATCCCTTAGCCTTTCTGCACCTCAGATCCCAATCTGGATGCTAGCACTCCCCTCCTCCCAAGTGTGTTGTGAGGAGAAATGTACTGAAGATCATGATGTGGACCAGCTAAATACATGAGGCTGACAGAATGTCCTATACATAGGAGTCAATAAAATACTTCTAAAGAAGCCCCTCAGCCAGGCAAAGAACAAGGTAACCTGCTGTGTAGGTGACCTGTGTGGGGGAGGGAAGCTCTCTTCCTGATTTTGAAATTTGGCTTGGTACAAAATTGGAATGAAAAATTACACACACACACACACCGAATTGTTTCAGTTCAATCAGCACGTTTCAAAATGTTTCACTGTGAAAATGTCAGAATAGGATGTTTGGAAATTTTGTTTCTGGTTTTATTCCAAAATGAAATTCCAGAGGATATGGAACCACATATTTGGAAGTCAATAGTGAAGATAGGCATCAGAACGATTTACCAAGATTGATTTTTTTCAGATAAGCTCTAGCTCAAACAGGAATTGGCCTGTGTCACACAGAAGGTCAGGCTAGATGGTTTAATGGTCATGACTGGCCTTGGAATCTATGCAATGATTCTAGTTGTTTCCCACTGAATACTGGATGGAAAGGGAAAGATGTTGGAAAGAACAGATAGCAGATAGTCCCTGAGACGTTCCCCTCTGAGCACAACTGCATGGAGAGTCCATGAGGGGGGCGGGGGTGCTTATCACAGCAGGGTCCTGGCCCAGCCAGCCTAAGAAGTGGCAAGTGAGTGTCAGTATCCCTAAAATTCTCCTGTCCCCAGCTGAGACGCTGCTCAGGGGCTGGCTAGCACATCTGGAATCTATGCTGTGCAGGCAGAGGAAGAGAGCCACCGTCCTTCCCTTAGCAATAACCTGAGCCCTCTGGTGTTACTGGGTACCACAACATTAAGACCCTCATCTGCTGGAAGCTGCTCGCCCAGGTTCCTGCAGCATCCGCACCTCCGGTCCTCCAGGGAAGATCTTGGGGTGTACAGGAATGAGTAGGGCGATGAATCTCTGAGCCTCTAGTACCCCTCACTGGACACTGCTGTGGAGGGGGATGGGCAGAGCCAGGGGAATGGCAGTCGGGGAGGGACAAAATTCTTGCCCCTCCTGAAGGTTTGGGGTGTCATCGGTTTTGTTTTGTTTTGTTTTTTTGAGGGGGGGTGTCTCTCTTTGAGGTTTCCTACAGAATTTACCCTCCTAGCTGTGGAGATTCTATTGGAGCATCACTGGTGACTGGCATGGCTACAATGGCCCCAAGATTGATGGCAATAGCCCCATTCATCCCCAAATAACAGAGTCAATGGGTGCCAACCTTATGCTGAATGCCTTCCCGCGTCGACCTCCCCAAAACACTCCAACCTCTTCTGCCCCGCAGGGCATGACTGTGCCTGAGCACGAGGGACAAGCACCTGAGGCCCCAGAGCGGCTGGGAGTCCAGCACCAAGACTGAGCAAGTGAGGGGAAGGAAGCCCAGCAGACGGACCATGGGCTGCAGGTATAATAGGCCAGGGGAGGCTAAGCCTTCCCAAACAGGATGCTGTGCACTTTCATTTGGAGGCATTTGAGTGGATGCCTGGGCCGTGGCCATGCCTGTGCTCCATCCCAAAGCCCCACTCCCGCTCTTCCCCCCGTGCTGCCTCCCCCATTATGCTCCTCTTCCTACCCCCACTCCACCTTTCCCCCCTCCCAAGACCAGCCCTCAGTCTGCATCTTCCCATCCCTGCCCCTTCCCGTAAGGCCCCACCATCCGCTGAGTCACTCCCCTCCTCCACCCACCTCCCTGCGAGGCCCCCACCTCCTCGTGGGAGTATAACATTTTTCACACAACAGTTGTACTAGTTTAAAGGTTGTCTACATGGGGAAATTTTTACAAGCGTAGCTGCATAAATATACTGATATAGCTCTGCTGGTATAACGCCCTTAAACTAAGGACTGGGGGAAAGGCGACAGATGTTAAAGAGCACATGGGTTGGACAGAGAGAGCCTTAGGGGAGGATTTATCAAAGGGGCTCCTCTAAATCCTAGTAAAGAGGAGAGGATAAAAATTGCTGAAGTATGGGTAGGAGCTGAAGAGAAAAAGTCAATCGAAAAAGAGTCCCATTCAATTAGATCACATGAAGGCAGACAACTAATTATTGACAAATATTATAAGTGCTTGTATGCAAATACTAGAGTCTAAATTCCAAGATGGGTGAATTTGAGTGCCTGGTGTTAAATGAGGACCTTGATATAATAGACATCACAGAAATTTGGTGTAATGATGATCATCAAAGTGACATGGTAATACCAGGGTACAAAATATATGGGAGTGACAGAGTAGTTCATGCTGGTGGGAGAGTGACAATATATGTAGAAGAAAGCATAGAGTCAAATATAGTAAAAATCTTAAATGAAACAAACAGTGTCATAGAATCTCTATGGATCATAATTCCATGTTTGAATAATAAGTATAGTCGTAGGAACATTCTACTGACCACTTGACCAGGATGATAATGGTGATGGTGAAATGCTCAGGGAGATCAGAAAGGCTACAAAAAACAATAATAATGTGTGATTTAAACTATTCCTATATCGACTGGGTACATGTCACCCCAGGACAGGATGCAGAAATAAAGTTTCTTGACACCTTAATTGACCGCTTCTTGCAACAGCTAGTCCTGGAACCCACAAAGGGAGAGGCAATTCTTGATTTGGTCAAGTGGAGCACAGGATCTGTCCAAGAGGTGAATATAGCTGGAGCGCATGGTAATAGTGACCAGAATGTAGTTAAATTTAACATCCGGGGTGGGGGGGGGAGGGGTACCAAAGTAAGCCACCAGAGTAGAATTTAACTTCAAATAGGGGGACTACACAAAAATGAGGAAGTTAGTTAAGCAGAAATTAAAAGGAACAGTCACAAGAGTGAAGTGTCTACAAACTGCATGGAAACTATTTTAAAAGACCATAATTGAGGCTCAAACTAAATGTACACTACAAATAAAAAATCAAAACAAAAACAGTAAGGCAGCCAACTTAAACTGAAAGTCAAATCCTATTGAGGACAATAGAAAGGAGCAGAAATTCTGGCAAGTGTAAAAGTATAAAGAGTATAAACCAACTAGCAAAAGACACAAATGCTAACAGCAAAAGAAAAAAGAAAAGAAAAGAAAAAGAAAGACGTACATCAGAAGCATGAAGCCTGCCAAACAATCAATGGGGCCACTGGGGACTAGTCTACACTAGAATCGCTAGAGTGGAGCTGCTGTAGCGCTGCTAGTGCAGACGCTCTATGCTGACGGGAGAGAGCTCTCCCATCGGCGTAATTACTCCACTTCCCTGAGCAGCGTTAGCTATGTTGACGGGAAAGCTTCTCCCACCGACACAGTGCTGTCCACACCAGCGAGTAGGTCGGTGTAACTTACATTGCTCATGGAGGGGGAGGGGGGCTTTTCCACACCCTTGAGTGACTTGAGTTATACTGAAGTAAGCGTTAGTGTGTACAAGCCCTGGATGATCAAAGTGCTAAGGGAACACTCAAGGAAGACAAGACTGCTGCAGAGAAGCTAAATGAATTATTTGCATTGGTCTTCACTGCAGGGATGTGAGGGAGATTTCCACACCTGAGCCATTCCTTTTAGGTGACAAATCTGAGGCACTGTCATAGATTGAGGTGTCAATAGAGGAGGTTTTGAAACAAATTGATAAATTACACAGTAATAAGTCACCAGGACCAGACGATATCACCCAAGAGTTCTGAAGGAATTCAAAATATGAAATTAGAGAGACAAGATGGGTGAGATAATATCTTTTATTGGGCCAACTTCTGTTGGTGAGAGAGACGAGCTTTCCAGCTTACACAGAGCTCTTCTTCAGGGCTGGGAAACATACTCAGAGTGTCCCAGCTAAACACAAAGTGGAACAGACTGTTTAGCTTTACTAGTTAACACATATTTCAAGGGATCATTCATGGTGAAGTTACTCCCATAAAAGATAATACCTCACGCACCTTGTCTCTCTAATATCCTGGGATTGACACGGCTACAACAACACTGTATCAAATATGAAATGGCAGAACTACTAACTGCGGTATATACAGTAATCTATTGCTAAAATCAGCCTCTGTACTAGATGACTGGAGGATAACTAACAATGCAATTTAAAAAAAAAAAAGTCTCCAGAGGAGAGCCTGACAATTACAGGCCAGTGAACCTAACTTCAGTACCAGGCAAATTCATTGAAACAATAGTAAAGAACAGAAATATCAGAAACATAGATAAACATAATATGCTGAAGAATAGTCAACATAGCTTTTGTAAAGGGAAATCATGCCTCACCAATCTGTTAGAATTCTTTGAGAGTTTCAACAAGTATATGAACAAGGGTTATCCAATTGATATAGAGTACTTGGACTTCCAGAAAGCCTTTGATAAGGTCCCACACTAAGAGCTCTTGAGCAAAGTAGGCAGTCATGGGATAAGAGGGAAGGTCCGCTCATGGCTCAGTAATTGATTAAAAGATAGGAAAGAGGTAAATAGTGGGGTCCCCCAAGGATCTGTATTGGGACCAGTGCTGTTCAACATATTCAAAAATGATCTGGAAAAGGGGGTAAACAGTGAGGTGGCAAAGTTTGCAGATGATACAAAATTACTCAAGATTGTTAAGTCCAAAGCAGACTATGAAGAGCTACAAAGGGATCTCTCAAAACTGGGTGACTGGGCAACAAAATGGCAGATGAAATTCAGTGTTGATAAGTACAAAGCAATGCACATTTGAAAATATAATCCCAACTGTACATATAAAATGATGGGGGTCTATATTAGTTGTTATCACTCATGAAAGAGATCTTGGAGTCATTCTGGATAGTTCTCTGAAAACATCCACTCAGTGTGCAGCGGCAGTCAACAAAGCTAATTGAAAGTTAGGAACCATTAGGAAAGGGATAGATAGTAAGACAGAAAATGTCATAATGCTACTATAGAAATCTAGGGAACACCCACACCTTGAATACTGTGTGCAGTTCTGGTTGCCTCATCTTAAATATATATTTGAATTGGAAAAAGTACAGAAAAGGGCAACAAAAATGATTAGAGGTATGTAATAACTTCTATATGATGAGAGATTAAAAAGACTGGGACTATTTATCTTAGGAAAGAGATGACTAAGTGGGGCTATGATAGAGAGCTATAAAAGCATGAATGGTATGGAGAAAGTGAATAAGGAGGGTGTTATTTACTCATCATAACACACAAACTAGAGGTCACCAAATGAAATTAATAGGCAGCATGTTTAAAACAAACAAAAGGAAGTATTTCTTCATACAATGCATAGTCAACCTGTGGAACTTTTTGCCCAGGAATTTTGTGAAAGCCAAAAGTATAACTGTGTTAAAAAAAAAATGGATAAGTTCCTGGAGACTAGGTCCATCAATGGCTATTAGCCAAGATGGTCAGGGATGCAACCTATGCTGCGAGTGTCCCTAAACTGCCAAATGTCAGATGGTGGGACTGGATGAGAGAGAACAGATCACTAGATAATTTTCGTGTTCTGTTCATTCCCTTTGAAGCATCTGGCACCAGCCACTGTCAGAAGACAGGATACTGGCCAAGTGGGACCATTGGTCTGACCCACTGTGGCCATTCTTATGTCCTTACAGCAGTATAATTCTATCCGTTTAACTATGCTGGTAAATTTCCCCATGTAGACAAGCCCTAACTAAACTGGTTTCTAAAGTGATTTAGTAAAGGCAGCACAACCCCTTTGTGTGGACACATTTAAACCAGTTTAAGAGTGCTTTAAAATAGCATAAATTTAGTTTGTTGCTGGTCAGAAACCAATTTAATTAAATCTGTATAAAAGCTGTATAAGATGGAGCCTACACTTAATAAATCAGTCAATCAAATCAAGCTCCAGTGTTTTCACTGTCCAGCCCAGCTGTTCCTTGACTCCCTTCAGCTGCCAGCATTGCTCCTCTCAGATTAACTGGGGGTATGTCTACACTACGAAATTAGTTCGAATTTATAGAAGCGGGTTTTATTGAAATCAATTGTATACAGCCGATTGTGTGTGTCCACACAATAAAATGCTCTAGGTGCTCTAGTCGGCGGACCGCGTCCACAGTACAAGGCTAGCGTCGACTTCCGGAGCATTGCACTATGGGTAGCTATCCCACAGCTATCCCACAGTTCCCGCAGTCTCCGCCGTCCCTTTGAATTCTGGGTTGAGATCCCAATGCCCGGATGATGCAAAACAGTGTCGCGGGCGGTTCTGGGTACATGTCGTCAGGCCCCTCCCTCCCCGTCACAGCAACGGCAGACAATAGATTCGCGCCTCTTTACCTGGGTTACCTGGGTTACCTGTGCAGACAACATGGAGCCCGCTCAGCTGAGCTCACCGTCACCATATGTCCTCTGGGTGCCGGCAGACGTGGGACTGCATTGCTACACAGCAGCAGCTGCTAACTGCCTTTTGGCGGTAGACGGTACAGTAGACTGGTAGCCTTCATCGGCGATCTGGGTGCTGGCAGCCGTGGGGCTTGCCTTTTGGCAGTAAATGGTGTATTACGACTATTAGCCATCCTATTACAAGTCGGGTCATCGCACGTTAGCAGAGTCTTCCCCGAGCAGCCGATTGTGCAATAGGCCTGAAGACCATCGTCATACGCCGCCCCCTATTTGCTGCCAAGCACCCAGAAAGATGCCGAGGGCTATCAGTCACGCTGCACCGTCGTCTTAAGATGTAAAAAATAGATTTGCTCTGTATTCATTTGCTTCCCCCTCCCTCCGTCAAATCAACAGCCTGCTAAGCCCAGGGTTTTCAGTTTAATCTTTGGTGGGGACCATTCTGTGTGACAGTTGTTTGTGTTTCTCCCTGATGCACAGCCACCGTTCTTGATTTTAATTCCCTGTGCCTGTACGCCATGTCGTCACTCGGCCCGCCCTCCCTCCTTCCCCTAGTCCGTCAGATACTACGTTTGCGCCACAGCTCAGAGAGCCGAGAAGCGGTTCGCGCCTTTTCTTTGAATTCTGGGTTGAGATCCCAATGCCCGGATGATGCAAAACAGTGTCACGGGCGGTTCTGGGTACATGTCGTCAGGCCCCTCCCCCCCTTGTCACAGCAACGCAGACAATAGATTCGCGCCTTTTTACCTGGGTTACCTGTGCAGACAACATACCACGGCAAGCATGGAGCCCGCTCAGCTCAGCTGAGCTCACCGTCACCATATGTCCTCTGGGTGCCGGCAGACGTGGGACTGCATTGCTACACAGCAGCAGCTGCTAACTGCCTTTTGGCGGTAGACGGTGTAGCATGAGTGATAGCCATGGGGCTGGCAGCCGTAGGGCTGCATTGCACCAGCCCCTTGCCAGGCGATGCTATATTATGACTGGTACCCGTCATCGTCGTATTGGTGTGGCTGTCAATCATGGCCACCTGGGCAGACATGCTACTGTTTCGATGATGATGGCTACCAGTCGTAATATACTATTTTCTGCCAATTGCCCAGTATTGTCTGCTAAGCACCCAGAAGAGGCCAAGGGCGATGCTGGGTGCTGGCAGACGTGGGGCTGGCAGACGTGGGGCTGCATTGCTACACAGCAGCAGCCCCTTGCCTTTTGGCAGATGATGGTATTTTATGATTGGTATCCGTCATCATCGTACTGGAGAGGCTATCACTCATGCTGCACCGTCGGCTGCCAGCTTAAGATGTAAAAAATAGATTTGTTCTGTATTCATTTGCTTCCCCTTCCTCCGTGAAATCAATGGCCTGCTAAGCCCAGGGTTTTCAGTTTAATCTTTGGGGGGACCATTCTGTGTGACAGTTGTTTGTGTTTCTCCCTGTTCCTGTACCTGTACGCCATGTTGTCACTCGGCCCTCCCTCCCTCCCGCCCTCCCTCCTTCTCCTGGTCCATCAGATACTACTTTTGCGCCTTTTTTCTGACCAGGCGCCATAGCTAGCACTGGGATCATGGAGCCCGCTCAGATCACCGCGGCAATTATGAGCACTATGAACACCACGCGCATTGTCCTGGAGTATATGCAGAGCCAGGACATGCCAAGGCGAAACCCGGACCAGGCGAGGAGGCGATTGCAGCGCGGCGACGAGAGTGATGAGGAAATTGACATGGACATAGACCTCTCACAAGGCACAGGCCCCAGGAATGTGGAAATCATGGTGTCACTGGGGCAGGTTGATGCCGTGGAATGCCGATTCTGGGCCCGGGAAACAAGCACAGACTGGTGGGACCGCATCGTGCTGCAGGTATGGGACGATTCCCAGTGGCTGCGAAACTTTCGCATGCGTAAGGGCACTTTCATGGAACTTTGTGACTTGCTTTCCCCTGCCCTGAAACGCCAGGATACCAAGATGAGAGCAGCCCTCACAGTTGAGAAGCGAGTGGCGATAGCCCTGTGGAAGCTTGCAACGCCAGACAGCTACCGGTCAGTCGGGAATCAATTTGGAGTGGGCAAATCTACGGTGGGGGCTGCTGTGATCCAATTTGCCAGGGCAATGAAAGACCTGGTAGTGACTCTGGGCAACGTGCAGTCAATAGTGGATGGTTTTGCTGAAATGGGATTCCCAAACTGTGGCGGGGCCATAGACGGAACCCATATCCCTATCTTGTCACCGGAGCACCAAGCCACCGACTACGTAAACCGCAAGGGGTACTTTTCAATGCTGCTGCAAGCCCTGGTGGATCACAAGGGACGTTTCACCAACATCAACGTGGGATGGCCGGGAAAGGTACATGATGCTCGCGTCTTCAGGAACTCTGCTCTGTTTCGAAAGCTGGAGGAAGGGACTTTCTTCCCGGACCAGAAAGTGACCATTGGGGATGTTGAAATGCCTATCGTGATCCTTGGGGACCCAGCCTACCCCTTAATGCCATGGCTCATGAAGCCGTACACAGGCAGCCTGGACAGGAGTCAGGACCTGTTCAACTACAGGCTGAGCAAGTGCCGAATGGTGGTGGAATGTGCATTTGGACGTTTAAAAGCGCGCTGGTGCAGCTTACTGACTCGCTCAGACCTCAGCGAAAAGAATATCCCCATTGTTATTGCTGCTTGCTGTGCGCTCCACAATATCTGTGAGAGTAAGGGGGAGACCTTTATGGCGGGGTGGGAGGTTGAGGCAACTCGCCTGGCCGCTGATTACGCGCAGCCAGACACCAGGGCGGTTAGAGGAGCACAGCAGGGCGCGGTGCGCATCAGAGAAGCTTTGAAAACGAGTTTTGTGACTGGCCAGGCTACTGTGTGAAACTTCTGTTTGTTTCTCCTTGATGAACCCTCCAATGCCCCCCCCCCCGACCCGGTTCACTCTACTTCCCTGTAAACCAACCACCCCACCCCACCCTCCCCTCCCGCTTGCAGAGGCAATAAAGTCATTTTTTTTAACATTCATGCATTCTTTATTAGTTCCTTACAGAGGTAGGGGGATAATTGCCAAGGTAGCCTGGGATGGGTGGGGGAGGAGGGATGGAAAAGGACACACTGCATTTTAAAACTTTAACTCTTATTGAAGGCCAGCCTTCTGATGCTTGGGCGATCATCTGGGGTGGAGTGACTGGGTGGACGGAGGCCCCCCCACCGTGTTCTTGGGCGTCTTGGTGAGGAGGCTCTGGAACTTGGGGAGGAGGGCTGTTGGTTACACAGGGGCTGTAGCGGCGGTCTCGGCTCCTGCTGCCTTTCCTGCAACTCAACCATACGCTCGAGCATATCAGTTTGATGCTCCAGCAGACGGAGCATTGCCTCTTGCCGTCTGTCTGCAAGCTGACGCCACCTATCGTCTTCAGCCCGCCACTTGCTCTGTTCATCCCACGATTCAGCCTGCCACCTCTCCTCTCGTTCATATTGGGCTTTTCTCATCTCCGACATTGACTGCCTCCACGCATTCTGCTGTGCTTTATCAGCGTGGGCGGACATCTGCAGCTCCGTGAACATCTCGTCCCTCGTCCTACGTTTTCTCTTTCTAATGTTCACGAGCCTCTGCGAAGGAGAAACATTTGCAGCTGGCGGAGGAGAAGGGAGAGGTGGTTAAAAAAGACACATTTTAGAGAACAATGGGTACACTCTTTCATTACAAGGTCGCATATTTCGGCTTGCAGGCAGCCATCGTAGGCCACAGTGTTTTGGCTTTTTTAACCTTCTTAACATGCGGGAAAGGTTGCAAACAGCAGCGCATTTCCCATATCAAGGATGAATTGGGTTGTCCATTTAAAATGGGGTTTCAATGTAAAAGGAGGGGGCTGCGGTTTCCCGGTTAACATGCGGCACAAACAAAAGTAAACCACCCCACCCCCCCCCCACACACACACACGATTCTCTGGGATGATCACTTCACCCCTCCCCCCACCGCGTGGTTAACAGCGGGGAACATTTCTGGTCAGAAGAGCAGGAACGGGCGCCTCTGAATGTCCCCTTAATAAAATCACCCCATTTCAACCAGGAGAGCTTTCTGGAGATGTCCCTGGAGGATTTCCGCTCCATCCCCATACACGTTAACAGACTTTCCAGTAGATGTACTGGCCGCGATTGCCAGGGCAAATTAATCATTAAACACACTTGCTTTTTTTTTGTAATGTTTACAAATAGTTACAAAGTTACACTCACCAGAGGTCTCCTGTGTGCCCTGAGGGTCTTGGGTGAGTTCGGGGGTTACTGGTTCCAGGTCCAGGGTCACAAACATATCCTGGCTGTTGGGGAAACCGGTTTCTCCGCTTCCTTGCTGCTGTGAGCTACCTACAGTACCTCCATCCTCACCTTCCTCATTCCCCGAACCGTCTTCCCTGTGTGTTTCTCCAGTGAGAGAGTCATAGCACACGGTTGGGGTAGTGGTGGCTGCACCCCCTAGGATCGCATGCAGCTCCGCGTAGTAGCGGCAAGTTTGCGGCTCTGCCCCGGACCTTCCGTTTGCTTCTCTGGCTTTGTGGTAAGCTTGCCGTAGCTCCTTAATTTTCACGCGGCACTGCTGTGTGTCCCTGTTATGGCCTCGGTCCTTCATGGCCTTGGAGATCTTTTCTAATACTTTTCCATTTCTTTTACTGCTACGGAGTTCAGCTATCACTGCTTCATCTCCCCATATGGCGAGCAGATCTCGTACCTCCCGTTCGGTCCATGCTGGAGCTCTTTTGCGATCCTGGGAGGACTCCATCACGGTTACCTGTGCTGATGAGCTCTGCGGGGTCACCTGTGCTCTCCACGCTGGGCAAACAGGAAATGAAATTCAAACCTTCGCGGGTCTTTTCCTGTCTACCTGGTCAGTGCATCTGAGTTGAGAGTGCTGTCCAGAGCGGTCACAATGAAGCACTGTGGGATAGCTCCCGGAGGCCAATAACGTCGAATTCCGTCCACACTACCCCAATTCCGACCCGCAAAGACCGGTTTTATCGCTAATCCCCTCGTCAGAGGTGGTGTAAAGAAACCGGTTTAAAGGACCCTTTAAGTCGAAAGAAAGGGCTTCGTTGTGTGGACGTGTCCAGGCTTTATTCGGTTTAACGCTGCTAAAGTCGACCTAAACCCGTAGTGTAGACCAGGCCTGGGTTTCCCTGTGCTGTCTCTTCTCTGGGTGTGGAGAACATCCCCACAAATGCACTCTGATCTAGCACCGGACATGTCCTTGCACAAACCCCCCATGTCTCCTTCCTCCAGCCCCCGCCGACCGCTGTTCAGGAAGCAGCGCACTAGGTCGGGGGCACTCGGTGGGGTCCGTCATGGAGGGGTTACAGATAACAAGAGGAACATGGGCCCAGCTCCACAAAGGTGTTCAGGTGCCTCTCTGCCTCATCAGGCACCTAATTCTGCCACTGGGCATCACTGACATTGTCAAAGCTGCCGCCTAACCCAGTAGGCTCCTATGTCCCCGCAGCACCTATGTTTCCACTGGTTGACATTCACAAATCCACCTAGAGGCTGATGCTGCCCCACAGCTACAGAGCCACTCTGTGCCTCCGCTCCAGCCAGCACCCCAGAAGTCAGATTCTCAAATGAGGCTGGGGAATCCTTGCTCCCCAGCCACGCCTGATCCTGTAGGGGTGCTCTGAGCACCCCTAACATCTGTTAGGTGACCGACAGGCCCTGTGGCAGGAGGTCCAGAGGTGGAGGGAGTCGGGGCAGTACAGCTCCCGCACAGAAGACAGCTGGGGGCACAGGGAAACATAGGGCGAGCGTGAGAGATGGACCAGGTGTGACCCGGAGACTGCAGAGAGAGAGACAGTTTAGGTTGCTCCAGCCTGGGCTATCTGAGCGTCTGACCTGGCTCTGGTGCCTGATGCCAGCAGAAGATTTGCAGCTGAGGATCCCAAATGGAGGGAGCGCCCTGAGCCACATGGGTAATTAGGCCACTAACCCCAGACCTAGGTGCTAATTCCCAGTTTTATGCTCCTCTGTGACCCACAGACCTCCCATAGAACCCTGTAGGAGCTGAAACTCACTCCACCCCCAAGTATGCAGAGTGACAGTTCCCTCAGCATCTACATGCCTCTGGGCAAGCATACGGCTACCTCACTGTGGGCATCCAGACCCCTATGTGCCCTGCCCCAGCCCCAGAGTGATCCATGGAGAAAGGCAGGTGTTCAGCTGCCTATGATCCAGTGGGTGGGTGCTGACCACACCTACCAGATCAGGTCCCATCCAAAATCTGGCTGTGGGACTACCTCTCTTATAACTTTTAGCCCAGTGGTTAGAAGCCCCACATCAGAATATCCCATAGGCCAGGGCACTCAGCTAAGACTTAAGAAACTCCCATTCAAATTCTCTTTTCCCCAACATGGCAGAGGGGGGAACTGAACCTGGATCTCCCACACAAGTGGTGTCACCACCATCTTGTCCAGCCATTTGCATGGAGCAAGACAGGTGCCTAACGCATTCTTGCAATAACTGGCACCACCTGACTCTAGGCAGAGGCTCCTGGACATGGCTCACAAGCAGAGCTGGGCGCCTCCCTGCAGCCTGTACTTAGGCATCTAACTTTCAGTGAAAGGGGTGGAGTTTAAGACATACCTCTCAGCTGGCCACCTCCCGTTGGCACTATCTAGTGCACTGGGTTTTTGGCTCACGTTCAGGGGCACCTATCTCAGCCCATTCATTGAAGAGGGGGCCCAGGCACCAACCTCAGGCTCTGTGGATCACGGTGCTGTTCCTGTGATTTCCTTGGCACCCAAATGCTGAGCTCTGCCATGCCTGAGTCCCTCTGTGGATCTGGGTTGTGATTCCCCACCCTTGGCAATAATCAGAGCACTCTAATGACAGCAGCTAATGAATCTGTGCTCCCCCCAGGACAGAAACGCAGCACAGGGGGGATCCAGCCAAAGTCCTTCTCTCCTTCCTGAGCAGAGAGAAACCTCCAGAGCGAATGGACCAGAGACACAGCCCAGAGAAACCTGCTCCCTGCTGCCAGCTGGGGCTTTGGGCAGCCCTGGGGGCCAGGTGCCCATCAGCACCAGGAACCTTTTATTTCAGGGATACCCCCAGGTCATCCCAAGGTCACTGCAGCTCTTCATTCCCCTCCACCTGCCTATTTACGCTCATGCCCCAGCCATACACCCCCCCAATGGCCAGGAGTATGGGGTCAGAGTCACGTTCTTGTTGTTTAAATGATAGAAAGACTCACAAGAGAGATAGGACAGTGAGACAGGGACAGCTGGGTCCCTGCAAGTAAGGGCTCTGGGCAGCTACACTGGGCCCAGCCTCTCAGATGGGGTCTGCACAGGGCCCTATTGGGTATGTCTACAGTGCAGCTGAAAACAAACCTCACATAGATTCACATTAGCAAGCCTCGATCTAGCATATTAAAAATAGCAGTGTGGACATTGCAGCTTGGGCTGCATCTCGGGCGCTTAAGCCCAACCAACACCCTCGGCTTCAGCCCGACTGCAATGTTCACACTGATTGTGTGACAGCTCAAGCCCCGCTAGTACAAATCTGTCTACCCGGGCTGAGGCACACTCTCAGCAGCAGTATAAACACATCCTATCTGGCCTGTCAGCCCTGCACACCAGGTCAGCTGCTTAGGCAGCTAAGCCCCTCTCGTCTCCCCACCCCTCGGCTTGGCATTTCACTCCTGGCTAGCTTCAATGGCTCCCCGCACAGTTTGCTGGCTTCAGGAATCTCTTCCCTGGACACCTAACTCTCCCCATGCATTGTACAGGGAGGGAAGCGAATTCCACTGGGCAGCAGGGTGCTGAGGAATTAGGTGTTGCAAGACTGAGCAGAGCAATGCTTAAGTACCTTTGAGGATCTGGGCCGCAGATCCTCACACCCCTTTCTGTCCCCTACAATCTCAGTAATCAGCACCTCCCCCTCTGCCTCTCAGCATGTCAGTTCCCTTACCCCTCCCCAGACAATGCATTTCCCAGTTTATTTGCACTGCTTCAGACTCCAGTAAAAGAAAATTGTGAATTTCTAGTCTATGTGGGTTCTCTGGTGTCGAATAAGGATTGAGCTCCGGCCGAAGCTTTTCCCGCAGTGAAGGCATGTGTATGGCCTCTCTCCCGTGTGGGATCTCTGATGCGTGATGAGGTTGGAGCTCTGACTGAAGCTTTTCCCACAGTCAGGGCATTTGTAGGGTCTCTCTCCCTTGTGGATTCGCTGGTGCCTGATACGAGTTGAGCTCTGGCTGAAGCTCTTCCCACACTCGGAGCACCCGTAGGGTTTCTCTCCCAGGAGGAGTCTCTGATGCTGAATAAGGTACCTCCTGGCGCTAAAGTTTTTCCCACAGTTGGGGCATTTATAAGGCTTCCCTCCAATGTGGATTCTCTGGTGCTCAAAAAGGGTCAAGCTCTGGCTGAAGCTTTTCTCACACTTCTCACATTTATAGGGTCTCTCGCCTGTGTGGATTCTCTGGTGCACAATGAGGGCTGATCTCCAGTGGAAGCTCTTCCCACATTCCCCACATGTCATGGATCTCTCCTCTCTCCGGTTTCTCTGCTGAATGATTTCTTTGAGTTTCCTGACTCCTCTTCCCCTCTGAGTGGTTTTACTCCCTTCCTTCCCTGGCTGGTTTCTGTCATGGCTAGATACCCTGCACTGACTCTCACAGGCTTCTGCCTGCTCAGGACTCTTGGAAACATCCCCTTCAACTCTTCCTGACAACATCCCTGGCAGTTCCACTGGCTCAGCACCTTCCTGCTGGGGATTCTCCTCCTCACTCTCCCTCAGCATCCCGTCACCTGCTGGGACAGAGACAGAATCCAGACAGGAGTCACTCCTTGTGGCGGGGGGAAGGGAACCTCAGCTGGGGAATGGGAAATGGAGGAACAAGCACAAATAAATGCTGGAGAGATTGAAACATCAGGAGCTGAATCCCCTAAGCCCTTCCCCAGAGGAAAGAGGGGAGGGGACCAATTTGTTCTCCACATCCCACCTGAACACGCAGAGGGGGGGAGCTACTGCCAGGGGTCAGTCATGGAGGGTGGGAAGCGATAAGTGATGCCTACTGTGAGGATATGACACCTATCTGAATGGGAGGAGCTCACAGGGCCTTTGTGGGAATCCCAGCTTCTTCCTTAATCCACTGATGATTTTCAAATCAGTTTAGCCAGTTCCTCACCTGTGCAGGCCCCTCTCAGGATCTCCCTTCCCACAGAGACCTGGAGGTCAGGAACCCACAGCTTTTCCTCTCCTTCCATCATGAACATCATATCAGCTTTCCAAATAGGGAAATCCTGCTTGGAAGAAAGAGAACAGCTGAGTTCAGGTGTGTTACATCCACACTAAGTATTTGTTATAAAGAATTTTAAACCCAGGGTTTTAAACTCAGCCCCATTTACCTTCCTCTGCACTAGATATTTCTTGGAAATCCCTGATGCTAACAGTACCCCAGTGCTGGCAACCCTAGAAGCACCAGTGTAAACAGGATCCAGGGAAACACCAGCACATTTATGGCAGTGTCATCTGGATCTGCTCTCTGACACTGGTATGTGGCACATTTCACGCCTGAATTTCCCGCAGGTTCTTTCCCTTCAGATGGAAGTTCCAGACAATGCAATGCCAGGAAAAAGAATCGGTCTGGAGGGATAAAAATTTCAAAAACAGTGAAGTGTTTTAGAAACCAAAATCCTGTTTTCAAAAGTGGCCTGATCTACACAGAGGTTCTGTACCAGTTGAGCTATTCATGCTTGTAGGGGGTGAATAAGCTGTCTTTAAACACTTTTATGTGGTCAATAAATAAATTATAATAATAGTAATAAATACAGTATTTGTATTGCCATAGCACTTAGAATTGCTAGTCATGGCCAGGACCTTGTGCTTGGTGCCGTACAAACAGAACAAAAAAAGTCCCTGCCCCAGAGAGCTTAAAATATAATTATACAAGACACAACAGATGGGAACACAGAGATGGGGGAGCACAAGGAGACAATATAGGTCAGCATCCCAGTAGCAAATGAAAGACGACAGGAAGAGTGGGGATAGCCCATGAACGACCTCCACAGGGAAGACAAGCGACTAGATGTGACAGAGAGGAGGGTGGTGAAGCACTGGAATGGGTTACCTAGGAAGGTGGTGGAATCTCCATCCTTAGGGGTTTTTAAGGTTTAACAAAGCCTTGCTGGGATGATATAGTGGTGTTGGTCCTGCTTTGAGCAGGGGATTGGACTAGATGACCTCCTGAGGTCTCTTCCAAACCTGATATTCTATGATTCTAGAAGGGGTGGCCAGCAGGGGGATGGAAAGAGAGGTTGAAGCGAGGGGCCAGGAGAATGAGCTTGCAGCAGCATGCTGAATTGGATAGGAGGGGGCTAGAGGATGTCACTGTATCAATGCCAGGGGGATTATGTCACTCTAGGGGGAAAGACAAAGCCGTGCAGCTACTGTGGGTAGACACGGCCAGAGGCACATTACAAGTTTGGCTCTCATTGAAAGTCTGTTTTGAAAAGTGGGACTTCAGTTCCTCAATCATTTAGATGCATCTAAAAATTCTACAGAGAAATGCAGGGCAGACCCAGCCCTTCCCACCACGGCTAAACCCACTGATACATTTTAACTCCCCAGCAACAGAGTGTGTGAACCAAGCGCTGGAAAAGAGCAGGACCAAAGGAACCACTTTGGGGGATCCCCTGACACTGTCCACAGGGCAGCACATTCCCCCAGCAGCTCAGGGACTAGGCAGAGGCAAGAACTGGCTTTTCCTCTCCTTGCCCCTCACAGTGTCCCAGGAAAGTCAATCTGTCCCAGGATGCTGCAGGGAATGGGGCTGGGCAGGGCTGGGGGAACCTCCCTCCCTACCTACTGCTCCTGCTGCCCCTGCCAATCTCTCTCCGTCTCCCTCCTGCCCCCTCTCCCCTTCCCTCGGGCTGGGAGATTTGGTCCCTAGCCCGGTCCCAGGGCATTCGCTCTCCCGGAGCTGGCTCGGCTCCTGCAGGCGCTCAGGGGAGCAGAGCTGGGGGACAGCAGCAGCTCTGGGACTCGCAGACCCCAGCCCGGGAGCAGAGCTGGGGCGAGGAGGGGCCCGGCCCCAGCCCTTTCCCCTGGGTCTCTCCCCTCACCTGCAGGCTCCGGCTCAGGGGCTGGTGTGGGCAGAGCCCAGGGCTGCCCCAGGGGCTGGTTCCAGCCCCCCGGAGAAAGTCCCCCCTGCTGGGCACAGAGGGGCGCTAGGGAAGGGCTCTCCCCGCACACACCCCGCTGGGGAGCAGCAGCGGCTCAGCCCCGGCAGTTCCCACTAGCTGCAGTTCGCCGCTCCAAGCCAATGGAGGCAGCGGGAAACAGAAGCCAGCACATCCCTCGGCCCACGCCACTTCCCGCAGCCCCCATTGGCCCGGAGCGGCAAACCGCGGCCAGTGGGAGCCACGATCAGCCGAACCTTCGGACGCGGCAGGTAAACAAACCGGCCCGGCCCGCCAGGGTGCTTACCCTGGCGACCCGCGTGCCAAAGGTTGCCGATCCCTGGTCTATACATTGCTTGGGCATATGTATACTTGGCTGCTTGTGTCAGCACTGCATGTACTCACCTGGAGTGCTTGTGTTAGAATTTATAGGGTTAGAAGGGACTGCAAGGGTCATCTAGTCTAATCCTCTGCCAAGATGCAGGATTTGTTGTGTCTACAGCATCCAGAACAGATGGCTATCCAGCCTCCTTTTGAAAACCTCCAGTGAAGGAGCTTCCATGACCTCCCTAGCCAGTCTGTTCTATTGTCTTACTGTTCCTACAGCTAGGAAGTTTTTCCTGAAATTTAATCTAAATATGCTATGCTGTAGTTTGAACCCGTTGCTCTTGACCTGCCCTCTCTGGCAAGAAAGAACAACTTTTCTCCATTTTTTTTATGGCAGCCTTTCAAGTATCTGAAGACCGCTGTCATGTCCCCCCTTCATCTCCTCTTTTCCAAACTAAACTTACCCAGTTCCTTCAGCCTTTTCTCATATGACTTGCATTTGATCATTGTTGCATGCCTCTGGATCCTTTTTAATTTCTATACATCCTTTCTATTCATTGGTAACCAAAATTGGACAGCGTACTCCACTAACCAGCACCAAGTAGAGCGGTACTATCGGGTCCTGTGACTTGCATGCTATGCCTTTGCTAATGCAACCTAAAATTGCTTTTCCTTTTTTTGCAACAGCGTTGCACTGTTGACTCATGTTGGGGATGAGATCCACAATTCCCAGATCCTTCTCAGCAGTGCTGCTGCCAAGCCAGTTATTCCCCATTCAGTATTTGTGCATTTGTTTTTTCATCCCCCATTGTAGCACTTTACATTTGTCTATGCTGAATTTCATCCTGAGGTTCTGCCATCATGTCTGTTACTCCCTGTTCTGCAGTGCTATCCCATCCCGCTGGCCAGTGCTAGTTGGCAGAGACCTGAAGCAGTGCTCCCCTCAGGAAACTGTCATGAAAAAGTAACTGCTCTATTTCATCCTTCTCTGCTAGCCATATTGCCATGGCTGTCTCCCACCCATCCGAAGCTGTCCAGCTGCATGACTGCCAGTACACACAGAACAGCCTGTTCATATTAGGGACGGTCAGGACCATGGCCTCAACAGTAACTTCCTCATGCTGCCTTACTGCAGTTTGAAAATGTCACTGGCAAGGGACAAAAAAAAAAAAAAAGATGAATTATGGGATGCCAGACGAGGAATCCTAGGAGTTTGTTAGTTTGACCCCAAACTAACAAACCAGTTAGTTTACCAGTTGGTTGTGGTAAGCATCCCACAATGCAGAGAGCCCAGTGGTGGAACATTGTGTCCCGGGGTATCTGCTCAGGATGCTCCATGGTTATTTTGACCAAAGTGCAGAGCAACAATTCAGAAGGGAAGCAGCTAAAAGTGGCACAAACAAAGAGGAGTGGATGCATTCTTTCACGATAGTTATACTGATACAGTTAGAGCAGAAAAACGTACACCAGAAAAATCTTTCCCATGTAGACATGGCCTAACTTCAATGAATCTATCAGCCTCAAATTCAAATTAAAATGTAAACCTGTGGCTTCAATTTCACTGTGTTCTTCATTTCACCCATCCTTACCACTACTTCATACAAACAGCTGATTAATATTAAATAGTCCATTGTAAAGTTAACACTTTCCCCCCGCCCCCAACTCAGTCAATGAAGTATTTTTGGAGTACAGAGAATTAGCTTCTACGTGAACTTTGATTTTTTTGTGTGTTTAAGTGCCTGTATAAAAAAAAAAAGAAAGAAAGAAACAGCAAGATAATTACAATGGAACAACAGTGCATTTAATGGACCTAGATTCTAAATGTACAAGGGATAATTACTCAGCCTTGTGGTCAGCCCCTTTGGTCTGACCTAGTATGGCCATTCTCATGGAATAGGAACAAGTAAACAGGTCATGGAGTTCACCTACTCATTACGGGGTCTCTGTAGTGTATACATGTATTGAAAAGGAAAACTGGAGACCCATGACAGTGTATGTATGTAACTCTACTGGCAGATATCAGTAACTCAGTCATCTAGCTAAACCTTCTAGATCTGTGAATTCATAGTAACTACATGGGAATAAAAAGCAGAATCCAAGTGTCATTTCAGCTGCTAGATTTCAGAGTAGCAGCCGTGTTAGTCTGTATCCGCAAAAAGAACAGGAGTACTTGTGGCACCTTAGAGACTAACAAATTTATTAGCCCACAAAAGCTTATGCTCTGATAAATTTGTTAGTCTCTAAGGTGCCACAAGTACTCCTGTTCTTCTAGCTGCTAGATTGTACAGTATAAAATAAACCCTTAAAGAGACTTTCCTGGAGGCCCCATTTCACCCCACAAAGATCAATTTTCAGACTCTTGTCTTCTCCAGATAAAGGACTCTGAGCATTTGAGAAACTGGGATCTACCTCATTCCTCCTTGTTCAAATCAAGAAAAATCACAATTAAACCGTTGCCTTGACTCAGTGCCCAGAGCCCAGGATAGGATGTTTTGAACCTGAGTCCAACATTGCTCCTGTACGTATCAATTCCATTAAATAAAACACCGGACAGAATAAACCAGAAGTTACAAGATAAAGATTGTTATAGGTTCCTAGTACCAAACTTAAATGTAGGAGCTGAAGAGGGGACACTCAGAGCTTCCTTGAGAAGTGAGAATCAAATCCCATCACAACATCTCAGTCTCTTGCTCTACAGGACTCCCTTCCAGGAAGGTGATTTTATTCTCTGCTTTAATAACTGTTACATGTCCTTGTTACACGGCCACTCCAGCCTGGCCTGACACTCAGATTCATGGGAATCGGCAAAGGTGTTATCCACATGGCCCATCCCCATCCAGGACCCCTCTAGGGTTTGTGTCCTGTGTGGATTCTCTGATATGTATTCAAGTCTGCTCTGAGACGTGCCCTCATTGCATTTTTAGGGTTTCTCTCCCATGTGTTTTTTCTGATGTTTACTGAGGTCTGAGCTGTATCGGAAGCTTTTTCCACAGGTCAGGCATTTATATGGTCTCTCTCCTGTGTGGACTCTCTGATGTGCAATAAGGTTGGAGCACCAACCAAAGCTTTTCCCGCACTTGGGACATTCACAGGGTTTTTCGCCTGTGTGGGTCCTCTGGTGTGAATCCAGGTGTGAGCGCTGACCAAAGCTTTTCCCGCACTCAGGACATTTGTGGGGCTTTTCGCCCGTGTGGGTTCTCTGATGTTTAATAAGGTTCCACTTCTGATTGAAGCTTTTCTCACACTGGGGGCATTTATAGGCGCTCTCCCCCATGTGGGTTCGCTGGTGTGAAATAAGGTGTGAGCTCTGGCGGAAGCTTTTCCCGCACAGGGAGCATGTGTGGGGCTTCACTCTTGTGTGGCTTCTCTGATGGGTAATAAGGTACCAGCTCCGGCTAAAGCTTTTCCCGCAGTCGGGGCATTTATAGGGCTTCTCTGCTGTGTGGATTCTCTCATGTCTGATAACCGATGAGCTGCGTTTGAAGCTTTTCCCACACTCGGGACACTTATAGGGTCTCTCTCCCTGTGGATTCCCTGATGTGCAATGAGGTGGGAGCGGAGTCTGACGCTTTTCCCGCACTCACTGCAGGTGTAGGGTTTTTCTCCCATGTGGTTTCTCTGATGTTTTGTGAGGTCTGAGCTGAGACTGAAGCTTTCCCCGCAGTCAGTGCATGTGTAGAATTTCTCTCCTGTGTGGATTCTGTAATGTGCAATGAGGTTTCCACGCAGGCTGAAGCGTTTCTCGCAGTCAGGGCACTTGTAGGGTTTTTCTCCTGTGTGGATTCTCTGATGAATAAGAAGAACGGATTTCCAAAGGAAGCTTCTCCCACAGTTGCCGCACATATAGGGTCCCTCTCTAGTGGGAATTCTCTGTCGAACAGCTTCTTTGATTTTCTTGTTCCCTCTGCTCCTCTGAGAGGATTTACACTGTATCTTCTCTGGCTGGTTTCCCTGCTGCTTCTCTGGCCTGCACTGACTCTCATGGGCTTCTCGCTGCTCAGGACTCTGAGAAAAGTTCCCTTCACCGCTTCCTGAGACCACCCCGTGTGGTTCCACTGGCTCAGGACATCCCTGCTGAGAGTTCTCCTCCTCCTTCTCACTCACTGTCCAGTCATCTGCTGGGACAGAGAGAAACCAGACAGGAGTCAGTCAGTATATTGAGAGTTGATGGGGAGACAAATATTAGGAGCTAAATCCCTCAAACCCTGGTAGGTGAGAGACCTAAATATTAATGCAAAATATTAATAAATTTAAATATTATGCCATCAAACCTTCCTGTTCTTATACTGAAGCTTAAATATATTTACCATTGCTCTCATACATATGATGATTGCAGAAAAGTACCTCACATACATGTATTTCTGTTTATTTAATTATGGGGAAAAAAATCAAGCTAACCAAAGGAGTCTCTTCTACCTTATCTCCCAAAGACAAACACATGTCAGTAAAGATAAACATCGCTTTATGGCTAAGGAGAATCTATTACCTCCAAGTGTGTTTATGCAGACTCTAGAATGCAGCTGTATAGCTTCTATTGAACTGTAACATTCTATACACTGCTTTCTTTTATACCATGCTTTGAAAGATGTATGTGTGTTAGTTATTGTGATTCCTGCTTTGTATAGAATATTTGTTAAGAGTCTGTAATTACAATATCCTGGTAGGTTGTAAATCTAGAAACCATTTGGTCAAAAAGCAACCAAACCTATCAGAGTGTTACATGAAGAAACAGGACACATCCCTCTTGTACAAGATGCCAATGTGGTATAGATATGATCTTTATCACCAGAAAAGAGATTTTGTCAGATATGTATGGTTGAGAAAGAGTCCTGGATGTGAAAAAGAATGTGAGGATGTTTTTGTTCAGAAAACCTCAAAAAGAAGTAATGCTTAAGATGTGCTATCACAGCTCTAAACCAAGTAATAAAACTGAGTCTTTTATAGCCATCATATTTACAAAGAAAAACTTCAGTTAAACCCACCCAAAGAATTCTAGAAATATCCTTATTGAAATTGATTTGTTTTGTAAACACACTAATGTCTTCATTCTTTAAATATGGAGACAATTTATGGTGGGAAATATTTTACGGAAGACATTGGTTACTTCCAAATCATGTTTCCACTTAAAAAGTGAAAATCTTTATTGTTTCTCGAATGCTTAAGGAGATGAATATTTGCAAATATTTTGAATCTAAATGAAAATGTTCATATGAAAACTGCCTGATATTGTTCTATGAATGGTAAGATGTCTCATGCACAAATGTAGCAAAGTGATTTGATGCTAAATTAATTTTATTAATGTAAGAATAAGATTTAAGTATAAGATATTTACATTAATGGAGAATTAATTATTGGCAGTGCACAGGCAAACCCTCACCCAACTCTGGAAGACAAAGCTGTTGCAAGAGTCAACAACTTTTTAATTATTTAAGCTAGAGGCTTTGTAAGAGTTATTGAATTGAAAGAGACAATTTTGAGAACTAGAAGACTTTATATGAGGAATGGGAGTGTTTGAACTTTTTGAAAATAGAATTTCATTTCCTGTCAAACTCTAATAAAATTGAAAGAATATCTCAGAAAATGGACTGAATAAAAAGGAAGTTTTAAAAGTAACTTTTAAAGTTATCAAATGCTTTCCTGCCACAAAAAGGGCAAAGGCAATTTAAGAAATGTTGCACGCTCATTAGGCTGATTGCATATTCAGGAGTTGAAGGTGTCACCTAAGCCAACCCCGAAGGCATGGAGCCCATGAAAGAGTGACAGCACCAGCTTTGACGCTAAACAAGCCTGAAAGAAGTTTTTCTATAATTTCATGGAAATAGGAAAGAGAAGAGTATAAATAAACTGTGAAGTGAGCACAACCCTCTGCTACCCTGCTAAGACAGCAAGCACTTCACAACTCATCCTGTGCCCATCTCCAAGCAAGTTGCCACAGACAAGTAAGAAAAACAGAAGACTCAAGAAGAAGCCAACCGTAGAAATTGGCGATAAGTATTCCTTTCATGCAGTTTTGTTTATTTACAAAGAATGTACACTGTATCTCTGGATGCAGAGGGAATCAAATAGCAGGAAGCAGATTCTTTTGCTCACAACACCAAGAACACGCTTTGAACCTGCACCCTTGACCCAAAAACCTCTTCCCAGGTCTCTTCCAGGGTCAGCCACCATGCTTTCATCTGCTCCTTCAGGCTGCCTCTTCCTCTCAGGGTATGTCTACATTACAGCAGAACAACTACAGTGCAGCAGCTATGCCACTGTAGTGTAGACATTTCCTACATTGTCAGAAGGGGTTTTTTCAATCAATGTAGATATGCACCTCTTGGAGGTGTGCATGAGTTGGGGTTAGGGTTGATGGAAGAATTCGTCGTCAACATAATTACATCACACAGTGCATGGAATTTCTCTCACCCCTGAGCGATATAGATAGGGTGACCTAAGTTTTAGGTGTTGACCCGACTTCAGCCTCTTCTTGTGTGATTTTTCTTCACACACACACACACACACACACACACACACACACACACACACACACACACACACACACACACACACACACACACACACACACACACACACACCCCTCCCCAAAACAATACTTAGCCAGATTCTCCTGCTTGGGTTCACACACACCCTTTGTCTTAGGTAGGGCTTATGCTTACAGTTAAGTTGACTGAAAGGTAAGTTCATCCCTACCAATCTCAATGGAGTTTTAACACAACCCATAACAAGGTTTCACCCAATTCTTAATAGTATGTCAAAGAACCCCTGTGATTGAAAGTAGTGGGAGCCACACCTCTGAGTTGGCAGAAGACAAACAATTAGTAAGAGCTGGCCTGCCATTGCTTGTTTATCAACACTACATATTTTTGGTAATTTTTAAAATAAAGTGTTAGCATCCATCAATTAAAATTACCTCTTTCTACCCCACACCCTTTCCCAGAAGAGAGCAAGCCAGGGACCAATTCTATCTCCTCATCCCATCCAGCTAGAGATGAGGGTAGGAGCTACAGGGTCACACACAATCGGTGAAACCCCCAGAGTGATGTCTGCCATGAGGATTCAAAAACGAAGTCATTTTAGCAGAATCCTCACCTGTGTCGGTATCTCTCAGGATCTCCCTTTTCTTGTAGCCCTGGAGATCGGGGACCCAAGGCTCCTCCCCTAGTTCCAGCTGGGAGATCACATCCGGTTTGGAAATTGGAAATCCTGCTGCAGGGGGCGGGGGGAGGAACAGGAACAAGGGTTGATCTCGTTCATTAAGGTCAGTGCTGTTAGTACTTCCAGAGAGAGGCTCTGGATATGAGTAGTCCCCGATATGAGTAGTCCCCGGGAGAGGCTCCTTCCTCTCCCCAGCCCCACCCTACAGGGACTGGGCTATAAATCATACAAGATCCCATGACACACTGGTCTGGAGGAAGGATTCAACCACTGCCTAGGGAACGATCCTAATTTATTCCCCCGGGGAACTGAACAGGTTGCTACATCTCTAGGTATCTGGTTTACCACTAAGTTTCCATCACAGATTACAACCTCTGCACCCCCGTGTGACGGAGCAGGGAGCGGGGTGGATTTGACCTGGGAATGTTGCAGGGGAGTTACATTGCGGATGGGAAGGAAGCTACCTGAGCTGTAACCTGAGCCAGGAGGGGGGTTGGGAGAAGTGACACCTTCTGCCCTGGAGTCTGAACAAAGGAGAGGAGGAGCAGAAGGGAAGGGGGAGAGAGCTGCTGGAGGAGTTTTTTTTTTTTTTTTTTCAGTTTGGGCTGGGTGGTGCAACGCAGGGAACCCCAAGCGGGGTCTAAGTTCCCTAAACCCCCCAGAAGCACTTGATTGAGGGGTTCTGGTTGTATCTATACGCTCTGCTTGGGACTGTGTTCCTGTCATCTAATAAATCTTCTGTTTTACTGGCTGGCTGAGAGTCACTGTGAATCTCAGGAAGAGGGATGCAGACTCCCTGACTCCCCCACACCCTGTGACAACTGGTGTTAGCAGTGGGATCTACTGCACCCCCATGGACGGCGCTTCCTGCAGTAAGTGACTGGGGAGCAGTAAAACGAAGGGTGATTGACGGGGACCAGGCGTGCTGAAGAGTCAACGAGGGACGGTTTCAGGGGGCGATTAACCCCTGGGAGTGTGTGACCAGTGAGAAGGACTTTTGCAGTAACAGGGTCCCCCGGGGGATCACAGTGAACGGTCCCGGGGTGGAGGAGTCTGCAGCTTGACCCTGGCAGAGAGGTGGTGACCTCGAGAAGGGCTGGCACAATAGGGGTTCTCCCAGGAAACTGTGGGGAGCGGTGAGCACCCAGGCCTGTGAGTGGCTAGCAGGAAGATGTATGCCAAGCGGCTTAAGAGCAACCTGGTGGAGCTCTGCAAGCAGAGGGGGCTGTGCAGTGGGAGGCTCACCAAAGAACAGCTCATTGCCCAGCTGGAGGAAGGAGATCACTTGAATGAACTGATCCCTATCTCTGAGGGAAGCAGCCTGGCAGATGCAGCGCAGGCACCAGTGTCTGTCCCAGCTGGGAGTGGTCAGTTGGCTGCTGAGGGCTTCCCAAGACCCCTCCTTCCTAGGCCTAGGGGAAGGGTGGGGAGGAGCCCAGCGAATACCGAGGGCACCGTGACCCCCCCGGCCAGCAGGGGGTCCTCCCGGCGATGCTCCGCATCCATGGAGCAGAAGCGGCTGGAATGGGAGAAGGAGCTAAAACAGAGAGCTGGCAGATCGTGAAAAACATGAACGGGACAGCATGAACGGGAGGAGAAAGAGAGACAGAGGCAGCATGAAGAGAAACAGAGGCAGCATGAACTGGAGCTGGCGAGTCTGAGGGGCAGCGAGCCCCCAGCTGCAGTGAGTGAGGGGGGACCCAGGACTGCACAGAGCTTTGATAAGTGCATCCTGGCCCAGCGTAAGGAGGGGGGAGGACATGGATGACTTCCTGGATGCCTTTGAGACGGCCTGCAAGCTGCACCAGGTTGATCCTGCGGACAGACTCTGGGTTCTCACCCCCTTACTGGACCCCAACGCCGTGGCACTGTACCGACAACTGGAAGGGGCAGAGAAAGGGGACTACAAACTATTCAAAAAGGCCCTGCTACGTGAGTTTGGGCTGACTCCTGAGATGTACTGACTCCTGAGTCAGTATAAAACCCCTGAGGTCTCATATCTGCAACTAGCCGTCCGCATGGAGGGATACGCCAGCAAGTGGGCAGATGAGGCCCAGACAAAGGAGGACTTGGTTAAACTGCTGGTACTGGAGCAACTGTATGAGCAGTGCCCATCTGACCTGAGGCTGTGGTTGAGGGACAAAAAGCCAGAGAACCTGCGACATGCAGGGCGGCTGGCCGATGAGTTTGTGAAGAACCAGTCAGGGGGTGGCAGGGAGAAGTCCCAAAGGAACAGGCCCGCCGCGATGCAGAGAGAGAGTCACCCTGGGACCTCCCAAAGGGGGAATATGGGGAATCCCCTCCCAAGGGGAACGCCCGGCATCAGGGACAACCGACCGGTTCAAGGGGACCAACGGGACATGAGCTGCTATTACTGTGGCCAAAGAGGCCACATTCGGGCCCAGTGCCCTAAGCTCAAGGACAGACTGAGCAGACTGAACCCACACCAGGTTAACTTGGTAGAGGCCCAGACGGACGAGGGGCAGGCTTCCCAGGCAAGGGGGGCTGTGAGCTTATCAACTGCTCAAGAGAGAGAAGGGCCCCAGGCCAGCTTCTCTGGGGGGCTGGATGCTCCGGACACCAAGTTCTCCGTTGACAGGGTGGGCACGGGGCTGTCCCTGCGGAGCGAGTGCCTTGTTCCCCTCGAGGTGGATGGGAGGAAAGTCTATGGATACTGGGACACGGGCGCTGAGGTGACACTGGCCCGGCCCGAGGTGGTAGCTCCAGATCAGGTGATGCCCAACACCTTCCTGACCCTGACGTGGGTGGGCAGGACATCATTCAAGGTGCCTGTGGCGAGGGTACACCTAAAATGGGGGTCCAAGGAAGGCCCCAAGGACGTGGGAGTGCACCACCATTTGCTCACTGAGGTGTTGATGGGGCGGGGGGGATCTAGAGGACTGGCCAAGTAACCCCCAGAACGCCTTAGTCATGACCCGTAGCCAGAGCCGGCGAGAGGCACTACGCCCTGACTTCGGGCAGGAGGTCACAGTGGAGGCACAGAACCCTACCCTGATGGGGAGGGAACACCCAAGGCCAAGGCTCAGGGGGGCTATGGCTTCCGACCCAGCCGACGAGAGGGAGCAGGTCCCCATCCCTTCCTCAGCCGCTGAGTTGCAGAAAGACCACTCCTTGCGGAAGCCAAGGGACCTGGCTGACCTCAGTGCGGTACAGACCATGAGGAGAGCTTGCAAGGAGAAGAGGTTCCCATGCCAAGAATGGGCTCCCCCTGGGGAGATGGAGTCCTGGGGGATCAGGAGGCAGCTGGTGGTACCCCAAGCTACTGTACCTGGCCCATGACATCCCTCTCGCAGGGCACCAAGGGATCCGGCGCACCAGGCAGAGGCTGCTTCAGAACTTTTACTGGCCTGGGGTCTTCACCAATGTCCGACAGTACTGCCAATCCTGTGACCCCTGCCAGAAGGTGGGGAAGGCCCGAGACAAGGGGAAAGCGGCTTTGAGACCTTTGCCCATCATAGAGGAGCCTTTCCAGAAGGTGGCCATGGACATAGTGGGACCTCTCAGCAAGACGACCTGGTCAGGGAAGAAATACATTCTGGTGGTGGTAGATTTCGCCACCTGCTACCCCGAGGCAGTGCCCTTATTGTCCATCAAAGCAGACACTGTGGCAGATGCGCTGCTGACCATTTTCAGCCGAGTGGGGTTTCCCAAGGAAGTCTTAACAGACCAAGGGTCCAACTTCATGTCGGCCCTACTCCGGTGCTTGTGGGAGAAATGTGGGGTCCAGCACAACTGGGCTTCAGCTTATCACCCCCAATCCAACGGGCTGGTGGAGAGGTTCAATGGAACGCTAAAGATGATGCTAAAAACATTTATGAACCAGCACCCGCAGGACTGGGACAAGTACTTACCTCACCTAGTGTTCATGTACAGGGAGGTACCCCAGGAGTCTACCAGGTTTTCGCCTTTCAAACTGTTATATGGAAGGCGGATAAGGGGGCCCCTAAACCTGATGAGAGACGAATGGGAGGGGAAGGCCATTCCCGATGGAGAGTTGGTGGTGGAGTATGTCCTGACCTTCCGGGAAAGACTTGCCAAGCTCATGGGCCTGGCCAGGGAGAATCTGGACAGAGCCCAGAGGAAGCAGAAGGTCTGGTATGACCGCACGGCGCGGGCCCGCACCTTTGCCACCAGGGATCAGGTGATGGTCCTCCTCCCCGTGAGGAAAAACAAACTCCAGGCCGCCTGGGAAGGGCCCTTCAAGGTTGTCAAGCAACTAAATGAGGTAAACTATGTGGTGGAGCTGTCTAACCAGGCACATCGCCGCCGGGTGTACCATGTGAGTATGATGAAGCCATATTATGACAGGGGGAATGTGGTGTTGGCCGTGTGTGGACATTGGGAGGAGCAGGGAGATGACCCTTTAGTAGATCTATTCCCTGGGACAAGAGCTGGTTTCCCCCTGAAAGCAATTCCCCTCTCGGATCAGCTGACCCCGGCCCAGCAAGCTGAGATCAGAGGGGTGCTGCATCTGTACCTACAGCTGTTTTCCAGCCAGCCTGGATGCACTAATCTGACTGTCCACCGGGTGCAGACAGGATCGCACACACCTATAAAATGCTCCTCCTTCCGAGTCACAGGGAAACCTGCTCAGGACCTGGAAAGAGAGGTCAGGACATGCTGGCTTTGGGGGTGATCCAGCCATCTTCCAGCCCTTGGGCCTCGCCGGTGGTGCTGGTCCCCAAAAAGGACAGGTCAATCCGGTTCTGTGTGGACTATCGGAAGCTCAATGCCATCACTGTATCTGATGCCCAGGTCTGACGAGCTCCTAGACAAGCTGGGAGGCGCTCGGTACCTTACCATCATGGATCTTACAAAGGGGCTACTGGCAAGTGCCGTTGGATGCAGATGCCAAGCTGAAATCGGCCTTTAACACCCCTCTGGGGCTTTATGAGTTCCTGACCCTGCCTTTCGGCCTCAAGGGAGTGCTAGCCACCTTCCAGCACCTGGTGGATCAGCTACTGAAGGGGATGGAGAGTTTTGCCGTTGCGTATATTGACGATATCTTTGGTTTTAGCCAGAGCTGGGAGTGTCACATGTCCCAGGTTAGACAAGTGCTGAACAGACTGCAGGATGCTGGGCTGACCGTAAAAGCTGAGAAGTGCAAGGTGGGGATGGCTGAAGTATCCTACCTAGGTCACCGGGTGGGGAGCGGCTGCCTAAAGCCAAAACCAGCCAAAGTGGAGGTGATCAGAGACTGGCCTGCTCCGCAAACCAAAAAGCAGGTCCAAGCCTTTATTGGGATGGCGGGGTACGTGGCCCCACTTTAGTTCTATAGCCGCCTCCATCATTGAGCTGTGCAAGAAGGGGAAGCCAGACAAGGTGGTCTGGACCGAGGAGTGCCAGGAGGCTCTCCGGGCGCTGAAGGAGGCTCTGGTCAGTGGCCCAGTTCTGGCAAACCCAGACTTTGACAAGCCTTTTATGGTGTACCTCAGACATGGGACGGAGGGTGGTGTTAATGCAGGAGGATGAAAAAGGGGGAATGACACCCGATCGTGTACCTGAGCAAAAAGTTGCTACCCCGGGAGCAGAACTACACGGCCATCGAGAAGGAATGCCTGGCCATGGTGTGGACTCTTAAGAAACTAGAGCCATATCTCTTTGGGCGATACTTCACCGTGCATATCAACCACTCTCCCCTGACCTGGCTGCACCAGATGAAAGGAGCCAACGCCAAGCTCCTGAGGTGGAGCCTGCTCCTGCAGGATTATGACATGGACGTGGTCCATGTGAAGGGAAGTGCCAACCTGATAGTGGATGTGTTGTTCCAGAGAGGGGGCCCTGAACTTCCCCGGGTCACCGGGCAGAGTGCCCCGCTCAGTTCAGTCTCGAAGGGGGGAGAGATGTGACGGAGCAGGGAGCAGGGAAGATTTGACCTGGGAATGTTGCAGGGGAGTTACATTGGGGATGGGAAGGAAGCTACCTGAGCTGTAACCTGAGCCAGGAGGGGGGTTGGGAGAAGTGACACCTTCTGCCCAGGAGACTGAACAAAGGAGAGGAGGAGCAGAGGGGAGGGGGGAAGAGAGCTGCTGGAGGAGTTTTTTTGTTTTCAGTTTGGGCTGCGTGGTGCAACGCAGGGAACCCCAAGCTAGGGTCTAAGCTCCCTAAACCCCCCAGAAGGACTTGATTGAGGGGTTCTGGTTGTACCTACATGCTCTGCTTGGGACTGTGTTCCTGTCATCTAATAAACCTTCTGTTTTACTGGTGGCTGAGAGTCACTGTGAATCTCAGGAAGAGGGGTGCAGGGCCCTGACTCCCCCACACTCCGTGACACCCCGCCATACATGTGCCCCCACCCACAGGCCTCCACAACACAGGCTAGAACAGGAAGATGTTACTGAGGGCTTGGCTACAGTTGCAAGTTAGAGCACATTAAAGCAGCCCCAGGCACCCTAACTCACTGGCAAGGCACTTAGAGCACCTGGACTGTGCAGCTGGAGCTCTCCTGGTAATCCACCTCCACGAGAAGCATAACGCTTGCTGTGCCTCGTCTGAAACGCCCGAGCATCAGTGTGAACGAGGTGTTGCATTACTGCGCTTTGATGGACCTCTGGAAACGTCCCATAATCCCCTTAAGACAAGTGGCCACTCTTGTCATTATTTTGGAATTGGCTGTAGGAATGCAAATATGCCCTTTCAAAGCTCCGGTTCTGACAGCCGGCTGCTTATCTGCTCCGGGACAAAGCAAGCCATTAGTGTGGAATGCTGCTGTTGTGAGTGTGTGAGTAGGGTGACCAGACAGCAAGTGTGAAAAATTGGGACAGTGGGTGGGCGGTAATAGGATCCTATATAAGAAAAAGACCCAAAAATCGGGACTGTCCCTATAAAATCGGGACATCTGGTCACCCTATGTGTGTGTGTGTGTGGGGGGGAAAGGGGGTCTGCTGCTATCGGAACTTACAAGACAGCATGCTGACATGCTCTCAACTCCCCAAAAACCCACTCTCTCTCCCCCCACATAAACACAACACACTCCCTGTCACACTCCACCTCCTGCCCCCATTTGAAAAGCACGTTGCAGCCACTTGCATGCTGGGCTAGCCACCACAATGCACTGCTCTCTGTGGCATTGCAAGAGCTGCTAATATGTGACCATGCCAGTGGGCTTGAATCTGACAGTGTGAACACACTGCAGCACTTTCCCTACTGCGCTCTCTGAGGGCTGGTTTAATTCACAGCACTCTACGGCCTTGGCTACACTTGCGAGTTGCAGCGCTGTAAAGCCGCCCCCAACACTGTAACTCACTCCCCGTCCACACAGGCAAGGGACTTGCAGCGCTGTATCTCCGTGGTCGCAGCGCTGCATGTACTCCACCTCCCCGAGAGGAATAGTGAGTATTGCGCTGCCGCTGCAGCGCTGCGGCGCCAGTGTGGCCGCCAAATGTGTTGTGAATGGCCTCCAGAATTATTTGGCAGTATCCCACAATGCCTGTTCTAGCCACTCTGGTCATCAGTTCAAACTCTACTGCCCTGGCCTCAGGTAACCAAGCATGTGACCCACCCTTTACATTCCCCAGGAATTTTAAAAATCCCCTTCCTGTTTGCTCAGCCCAGCGTGGCGCGGAGTGCTATCAGTGAATCTTTCCAGGTGACCATGCCTCCACGCGCCAAGCGAACCCCAGCATGGAGCAATGGCGAGTTGCTGGACCTCATCAGTGTTTGGGGGGAGGAAGCTGTACAGTCCCAGCTGCGCTCCAGCCATAGAAATTTCAATACCTTCGGGAAGGTATCAAAGGACATGATGGAAAGGGGCCATGACCGAGACACCCTGCAGTGCAGGATTAAAGTGAAGGAGCTGCAGAGTGCCTATTGCAAAGTCTGCGACGCAAACGGCCGCTCGGGTGCTCCCCCCGCGACCTGCTGATTCTACAAAAAGCTGGATGCGATACTTGGGGTTAACCCCACCTCCACTCGACACTTCAGAGCCGGGGGGGGGGGAGGAGGAAGAGAAGGAGGAGGAGGAGGAGGAGGAAAACAGGAGTGATGGTGGTGGGCCGGATGGAAACACCCCGGAATCCCTGGAGCCATGCAGCCAGGAGCTCTTCTTGAGCCAGGAGGAAGGTAGCCAGTCGCAGCGGCCAGTACTTGGTGGAGGACAAACAGAAGAGCAGGTTTCCGGTAAGCGGTTTCTTTTTTCAGGAAGGAATTTTTTCGGTGCGGGCTCTTTGGGAAAGGAGGGTTAGGCATGCATGCCTAGATGCAGAATAGTGCATTGATGTGGTTTATCACGTTGCAGTAATCGGCCTCGGTAATCTCCTCGAATGTCTCATGCAGAACGTGTGCAATGCGCTTGCGCAGGTTTAGCGGGAGAGCCACTGTGGGCCTTGTCCCAGCCAGGCTAACGTGTCCATGCCATGAGGGGCGGGGGGACCATTGCTGCACACAGGCAAGCTGCATATGGGCCAGGGCGAAAGCCGCATTGCAGTAGAAGACCCTCCTTTGCTTCCCAGGTCACCCTCAGCAGCAAGATATCATCCAGGACGAACTCCTGTGGAAAATGTTGGGACAGTGTTCAGTGTAGGTGCCCCCTGAAGCTGTTGGCTCTCCCCAAGGCACAGAAACCCAGAGGACAGTGCAGCCCTGAAACAATCAGTCCCCCTTACTCACCATTTTGAGGCTCCCGTGGGATATGTGTGCTCTGTTTCAGACGGGAAAATTATGCTATTGTGTAGACCCTGTGTGTTTTCTACTCCTTAAGTGCGGGGGGAATCATTACTCTGTCTGGTATAAACAATGCTGCCTCTGTTAAATGTTGCATTTTGCCTATACAGCTGCATCAACCTTGAGACCTCAGCCATCCCTCTTATCGCCTGCTCAGAGACTGCAAAGACTCAGGAAGAGACCGCGAAAAAGCAAAGAAGACATGCTGCAAGAAGTGATGCGGCAATCTATTAAAGAGAACGAGAAAGCACAGAACTGGAGGGAGAGAGAAAGCAGGATGCGCCAGGAAAACGCAGCGCACCTGCGGCAAAACACGGAACACCGGCAGCAAAGGACGGATCGGCTCATAAGCATCCTGGAGCGCCAAGCAGACGCTATCCAGGAGCTCGTAGCCATGCAGAAAGAGGAGCAGTACCGCAAACGCCACCCCCCCTACAGCCCTTGTCCCAAAACTCTTTCCATTGTGCCCCACTGTCACCTCCAACCCACTTTCCCCAACTTCTGTGTTCTTCATGCCACCCGCTGCCTCCAACACCAGTATCTTCACCACCCAACCCTGAAAACCACGACCCTTACCCTCTGCACTCAATCCCCATCACCATGCAGTAGAGCTATCCTGAAGTGCAGCACTCACTGCACAGCACACCAGACAGGACATACGCAAATCTGTGATTGTACCGTTCCCCACTCCACCCCCTTGTTTCTTTCCAATAAATGGATTTTTTGGCTTTGAAAACATTCTTTATTATTGCATAAAGTAAAAGACTCCTTAGCACAGGAAATAAACAGGCACTGAAAGTCTGCTTAGCAAACACTGATTCCTAAAGATTGGAATTACTGCACTTCACTCCCGTGCAGGGCACTAGATATCACTGCTGGTTTTCAGCCTCGAATTGCTCCCTCAAGGCATCCCTAATCCTTGCAGCCCCATGCTGGGCCCCTGTAATAGCCCTGCTCTCTGGCTGTGCAAATTCAGCCTCCAGGTTTTGAACCTCAGAGGTCCATGTCTGAGTGAAGCTTTCACCCTTCCCTTCACAAATATTATGGAGCGCACAGCACGCGGATATAACCGCGGGGATGCTGTTTTCGGCCAAGTCCAGCTTCCCATACAGAGATCGCCAGCGGGCCTTTAAATGGCCAAAGGCACACTCCACAGTCATTCGGCACCGGCTCAGCCTGTAGTTGAACCATTCCTTGCTGCTGTCAAGGCTCCCTGTGTAGGGTTTCATGAGTCACGGCATTAACGGATAAGCGGGATCTCCAAGGATCACAATGGGCATTTCAACTTCCCCTACTGAGATCTTCTGCTCTAGGAAAAAAGTCCCGGCCTGCATCTTCCTGAATAGCCAAGTGTTCCGAAAGATGCGTGCGTCATGCACCTTTCCGGGCCAGCCTGTGTTAATGTCAATGAAACGCCCACGATGATCCACAAGCGCCTGGAGAACCATAGAGAAATACTCCTTCCGATTAACGTACTCGGATCCTAGGTGGGGTGGTGCCAGAATAGGAATGTGCGTCCCATCTATCGCCCCTCCACAGTTAGGGAACCCCATTTGTGCAAAGCCATCCACTATTTCCTGCACGTTACCCAGAGTCTCGGTTCTTCTGAGTAGGATGCGATTAATGGCCTTGCAAACGTGCATCAACACGATTCCAATGGTCGACTTTCCCACTCCAAACTGGTTTGCGACCGACTGGTAGCTGTCTGGAGTTGCCAGCTTCCAGATTGCAATAGCCACCCGCTTCTCCACTGGCAGGGCAGCTCTCAATCTCGTGTCCTTGCGCCACAGGGTCGGGGCAAGCTCCTCACACAGTCCCATGAAAGTGGCTTTTCTCAACCGAAAGTTCTGCAGCCACTGCTCGTCATCCCAGACTTCCATGACGATGTGATCCCACCACTCGGTGCTTGTTTCCCGAGCCCAAAAGTGGCGTTCCATGGTGCTGAGCATGTCCATGAATGCCAAAAGCAATTTCATGTCATATGCGTTATGCGGCTCGATAGCCTTGTCGGACTCCTCACCCTCACTCTCACTGTCACTTTGGATCTTAAGGAATAGTTCGACAGCCAAACATGACGTGCTGGCAAGACTCGTCAGCATACGCCTCAGCAGTTCGGGCTCCATTTCCCACAGACAGATTGTGCTGCACAGAAACCGTTGAAAGATTGCGCCAAAGGTGGACGGAAACAAAGGGATTTCTGGGATGCGAAGCGATGCATCACGAAGCGTTGGGACAGGACCCAGAATGCCCTGCACATACGCCCCCTTCCCACAACCCACGGTGCCAGAATGGGAAGAGGTGCTCTGTGGGATAGCTGCCCATAATGCACCGCTCCCAATAGCGCTGCAATTGCCGCAAATGTGGCCACGACAGTAGGCTGGGCAGCTGTCAGTGTGGACAGACTGCAGCGCTTTCCCTACTCAGCTGCACGAAGTCAGGTTTAACTCACAGCGCTGTACATCTGCAAGTGTAGCCAAGGCCTACATCTGCAAGTGTAGCCATGCCCTTAGGCTAAGGCCAGGTCTGGACTATAAAGTTAGGTTGACCCAGCTACTTCACCCACAGGTGTGAAAAATCCACACCCCCAAGCAATGCAGTTAGGCTCACTTAAGGCCTTGGCTACACTGGCGCTGTACAGCGCTGCAACTTGCTGAGCTCAGGGTGTGAAAATGCCCCCCCCCGAGCGCAGTGAGTACAGCGCTGTAAAGCGCCAGTGTAATCAGAGCCTGCAGCGCTGCACGCTCGCTCACAGCGCTGCAAGCTATTCCCCTCGGAGAGGTGGAGTACTTACAGCGCTGCAAGAGAGCTCTCGCAGCGCTGGCGGCGTGACTACACTCACGCTTCACAGCGCTGCCACGGCAGTGCTGGGAAGTCCTGAGTGTAGCCAAGGCCTTAGTCCCCAAGCAGACAGCACTAGGTTGACAGTAGAATTCTTCCACTGACCTAGCTGTCACCTCTCAAGGAGGTGGATTTACTATAGCGAAGGGAGAACCCCTCCCATCATTGTATTAAGTGTCTACACTGAAGCACTACAGTAGCACAGTCTACATGGGGACTTAGGCTGGCTTAACTATGACACTCAGGCCTTGGCTACACTTGCAGCTGTACAGCGCTGTGAGGTAAACCTGTCTTCGTACAGCTGAGTAGGGAAAAGCGCTGCAGTCTGTCCACACTGACAGCTGACAGCGCAGTGGCGTGGCCACACTTGCAACATTTGCAGCTGTGTTGGGAGCAGTGCATTATGGGCAGCTATCCCAGCATTCATGTGGCTGCAACGTGCTTTTCAAAACGGGGAGGCGGGGTGGATTGTGACAGGGAGTGTGGGGGGGAGAGAGAGTGCTTTTTGGAGCATGTCAGCTCTCTATTTTGCAAGTTCTGAACTCCCGGCCCCCTGCTCATTCATTTACTCACTCAAAGCAAGCTGCAAACTGTTTGCTTTTCTCTGTGGTACAAGCTTTGAAACCGGCACTTCCGCATTCCTGCAGCCGGTCACAACAATGGAGAGGATTGGCCACTTGACAAGGCGATCAGTACAGCGCTGCAAGCGTTTACACTCACACCCGTGAGTCGTAACCACTCCACTGCAGCTGTTATTCCTCTCGGGGAGGTGGAGTACCTGCAGCGGTGTACCCAGGGAGATACAGCGCTGTAAGTGTCCTGCCAGTGTAGCCGGTCAGTGAGTTACAGCGCTGGGGGAAGGCTTTACAGCGCTGTAACTCGCAAGTGTAGCCAAGGCCTCAGAAGTGTGGATTTTTCACATCCCCGAGAAGTGTAGCTGGGTTGATCTAATTTTCTAACATGGACCAGCCCTTAGGCCATGTCTATACGTACAGCGTTGCAGCTGTACCAATACTTGGGTTCTGGGGATTAGAGAGGCTGATTCCCCCTGAAATCCAGGAAACCCGTGACGAACCCTGCACAGAAGCTTCAGAGACTCCACAGCTTCTAATACCCTAGGAGACAGGAATCCCTTACCCAGTGAGGTCACAGTCTCATAATTCTCCTGCATGTCATCCCTGTAGAGGGCTCTCTGACACAGGTCCAGCAGAGCCCACCGTTCCTCTTACACAGCCTCTTCCTCAAGCATCAGGAGCTCTGCTGCAAGCACTTCATCCCATACCCCACAGGGATGGAAAAAGGATCTGGACCGTTATTCTGCAGCCTGTCAAGGTGAGAAGGGAACTGGGGCTTTGGTCCATTTCACACTCTGATTCCCCCCCGGGTTCCTTCCCTGCACACAGATGCTCTAGACTCTGCCGTGCTGGGGAAATGATTCAATCAAGATTTTCGTAAGGAGCAACCTAAAGTTAGGTCCCAAACCCACATTCAGGTCTCTCAATAAGCGGCTGGAGTTCCAAAAATGCTGAGTCTGCAGCACTGGGGTTCGGTTGTGAGTGTTCAGCACTGCTGATCATCAGGCCATTTATTCAGCAGCCTGATGGGGGATTTAGAAAATTAACATTAGGCTCCTATATTTAAAAATCCTGGTTATAGTCACTAAATTACAGCACAGACCCAGCCCCTCACACAAGGCTTAATCCACTGAAACAACAGATTCAATCAAGTCAATGGGACCACGCAGACGGCAAAGAAAAGCACACATAAGGCTACACTGCAGACCTTACAGTGGCACAGCTGTACCGCTATAGCGATGCCGCTTTAAGGTCTCCCACCAGCATAATTAAACCACCTCTAATGAGCTGCGGTAGCTATGATGGTGGGAGAGCTTCTTCCGCTGACATAGCACTATCCACACCGGTGCTTTTGTCGGTGAAACTTGTGTCAGTCCTGGGGGGGCATCCCACACATCTGATCAACAAAAGTTCTACCAACAAAAATGCTAGTGTAGAGGCTAAGGGGCTTGTCTATGTAACCCACACACCTCCTGGGTGTGGGGTTCTGTCCCATCTTTTGGCACCGAGACCACTTAGAGAGATTAATGAGTCTGCTCTACAGCCCTCGCTAACAGTTATATGGCTTTTAGCTCATGTAGTAGAGCAGAGGTAGGCAAACTACGGCCCACGGGCCACATCCAGCCCGCGGGATCCTCCTGCAGAGCCCCGGAGCTCCTGGCCTGGGAGGCTAGCCCCTGGCCCCTCCCCTGCTGTTCCGCCTCCCCCGCAGCCACAGCTCACTGCACTGGCAGCGCAACACTCTGGGCGGCAGCGCAGCTGCAGAGCTGCAGCCTGACCCGGCGCGGTGGCGTGGCTGACTCCAGCCGGGCGGCACGGCTGCCTATCCTGGTGCTCTGGGCGGCGTGGCTGTAGCACTGCCAAACCACCAGTGCTCCAGGCAGCGTGGTACAGGGGCAGGGAGGGTTGGATAGAGGGCAGGGGAGTTTGGGGTGGTGGTCAGGGGGCAGGGGTGTGGATAGGGGGCAGGAAGGTCAGAGGGCGGGGAACAGGGGGGTTGAATGGGGGCAGGGGCAGTCAGGGGACAGGGAGGGTTGGATGGGGCAGGAGTCCCGGGAGGGCCATCAGGGGGCAAGAAGCAGGGGGGGTCGGATAGGGGGCAGAGCACAGCCTCCCCTAACCAGCCCTCCATACAATTTTGGAAACCTGATGTGGCCCTCAGGCCAAAAAGTTTAACCACCCCTGCAGTAGAGGCTCATGCATTTAGCTTCAGAGGTCCCAGGTTCAATCCTGCCCACTGACGACTGGGGTCTGTCGGTGTTACATCTACACTTCAAATGCTGCAGCTGCGCCCCTATAGCACTTCAGTGTAGATACTATCCATGCCAATGGGAGCGAGAGTCAGTCGACTTAGTGCTGTCTACACCAAGGGTTAGGCTGGGACAGCTACATTTCACAGGGGTGGAGATTTTTCACACACAAGAGACATAGCTATACAGATGTAAAATCCTATGTAGACCAGGCCTTTGCGGGCTCAGATAAAAAGGCTGATCTACTCCAGGAACTTACATCGGCACAGCTATGGCCCTCTAGGGTTTGAAAAATCCACACCCCAACAAATGATGTACTTAAACGGACCTAACCCCCAGTGCAGGCAGCACTAGGTCGAAGGAAGAATTCTTGTTGACCTACCTATTGCATCTCGTGGAGGGGTAGCACCTACACCAACAAAAGAACCACTCCCATCAGCATACGTCATGTCTACACTGAAGTACTACAGGTTTCAGAGTGATAGCCGTGTTAGTCTGTATCAGCAAAAACAACAAGGAGTCCTTGTGGCACCTTAGAGACTAACAAAGGTATTTGGGCATAAGCTTTCGTGGGCTAAAACCCACTTCATCAGCTGCATAGAATGGAACATACAGTAGGGATATGAAAAGATGGGAGTTGCCTTACCAAGTGGGGGGTCAGTGCTAACGAGCCAATTCAATTAAGGCGGAAGTGGGCTAATCTCAACAGTTGACAAGAAGGAGTGGAAATCACTTTTGTAGTGCTAATGAGGCCAATGTAAACAAGGTGGCCCACTTCAAATTTGGGCCAGATGAAGTGGGTTTTAGCTCACGAAAGCTTATGCCCAAATAAATTTGTTAGTCTCTAAGGTGCCATAAGGACTCCTCGCTGTTTTTACTGAAGCGCTACAGTGGTGCGCTCTAGTGCTTTAATTGCAGACATACCCTAAAGCCTGGTCTACACTTTGAAATTAGCTCCGTATAACTACATCACTCAGGGATGTGAATAGCCACGCCCCTGAGCAATACAATCATACTGACCTAACCCCCCCATGAGGACAGCACTAGGTTGAGAGGAGAATTCTTCTGTTGACATAGCTACCACTTCTCAGGGAGGTGGAGTACCTACGCCCATTGGCCTAAGTAATGTCTTCACTGGAGTGGTTCAACTGTGCAGTGTGTTAAGTGTAGTTAAGTGCAGACTAACCCTAAGGGCTGGTCTACACTGGGGACGGGGATGGGGGGGAAGAAATCGATCCAAGATATGCAACTTCAGCTACGTGAATAGTGTAGCTGAAGTCGAAGTATCTTGGATCGAATTACCTGGGGTCCAGACGGCACGAGATCGATGGCCGCGGCTCCCCTGTCGACTGCGCTACCGCCGCTCGCTCTGGTGGAGTTCCAGAGTCGACGGTAAGCACTTTCGGGGATCGATATATCGCGTCTTAATGAGACACGATATATCGATCCCGGATAAATCGATTGCTACCCGCCGATACGGTGGGTAGTGAAGACGTACCCTTAGTGAGTAAACAACTCTTGTTAAATGGGGGGGAAATCCATGTGTATGCACAAAGGAGATTTATTCAAACCCTACCCCATATACATATACCTCAACACAATTTTTTTTCCAGTCTATAGAGAGGAGAGTGTCTGACCTAGTAATTCCCTATCATATGTAAAGTTAACAGCCAAAATATTTAACGTTAGAGCTATTGAAAAATCTGATAAAGCTTTTTAAAGTTATGAAAACAAAATTTCTCCCCCGTCCAGCCCCTTCTCAAAAACAGGCTACGTGGTGTTTACTGAAAAGTTTCTAAAACAAATTCACCCATTGACAGAAACTGTCAATCCTAAAGATGAACATAAAATGTGCCAGACTGGATCAGACTCAAGTTCCATCTAGTAATTCTGAGCATGTTATAAGCAAAGGAACTTCAAGCTGAAGTTGTGCAGCCAAAGAGCAGAATCCAAGGAACCACTCTGGAGGATCCCCCTGACACTGTTGCCAAGGCAGCACATTCCCCCAGCAGCACTGGACTGGCTTTTCCTCTCCCTGCCCCAGGAAAGTCAATCTGCCTAGGTGCTGCAGGAAATGGGTCTGGGCAGGGTTAAGAGCCAGGAATGCTTCCTCCCGACTTATTGCTTCTGCTGGCCCTTCCAGTCTCTCTCCATCTCCCTTGGGCTGGGAGTCTAGGTCCTAGCATTCTTTTTTTTTATATATGGAGATATACCGATCTCATAGAGCTGGAAGGGATGTTGAAAGGTCATCAATCCCAGTCCCCTATTTTCACAGGGGGACCAGGTTCTGTCCCTGACAGATTTTTGCCTCAGATCCCTAAATTGGCCCCTTGAGGCTTGAACTTACAACCCTGTGGGGCCCCCGGGGCCTGGGGCAAATTGCACCACTTCCTCTCCCCCCTCCCCCCCCCCCCCGGGCGGCCCTGAGACATTCTCTCGCCTAGACCTAGACCAGTTTCAACAGATTTAAAATTTTTATTAAGATGATTTAAAAAAAAAGTGAACAGAGTTTGAGCATAGAAGTTTATGGTTATCAGGGAATACTGTACAGAATTATCGATGGTGCAAAGTTTGGTTTAAAATCAGGTGGCATAAGGAATACATATCTGCAATATCCCCGATTCGGGGTAAAAGGTTGATGGGTCAAAGTACAGGCATTGAGATATGAGGGCATGAAGTTCATATAGTGGCTATGTACGGGTGTGGAGTATAATGAGTAGATATAATGATGAGGATGGATTGACCCTCATTTGGTGAGATTTAATGTTCAGGGAGTTTATGGTTCCAATAATTCTCTACAGATTTGTCACCAAGATCAAGGACTGCAGTGAAAAGACAGCAAGGCCTGTGTGCTGGACTTTGTGTAGAAGCTGATTCACAAATATTCACTGTAGTGTATTATATGGTGTCATCTTACATCCTTCCCAAGGACAAAAAATCTTCTGAAACAATGAAGGCTTGGGCTCATAACCAGTGGCTGCAGAACTTTTGGATGCGCAAGTCCACATTTCTGCATCTGTGTGCAAAACTCACCAAAATAAGAGCAGGTTTCAGAGTAGCAGCCGTGTTAGTCTGTATCCGCAAAAAGAACAGGAGTACTTGTGGCACCTTAGAGACTAACAGATTTATTAGAGCATAAGCTTTCGTGGACTACAGCCCACTTCTTCGGATGCTATATGCAAGTGGGCTGTAGTCCACGAAAGCTTATGCTCTAATAAATCTGTTAGTCTCTAAGGTGCCACAAGTACTCCTGTTCTTTTTGCAAAATAAGAGCTGCACTGACAATGGAAAAGAAAAAAAATTGCACTATGGGGATCTGCAACAACTGATTCTTATTGGTCAATCAGTGGTCTCTCTCCTAAACCAAGGTGGACTGGATTTCTTTAATGTAAGTAGTCACAACATATTGTTAAAGCTCATTTTATGCTCAATGCTGTGTTAAGATCTCTGCAGTCACAGATAATAACGGTCTTCTTGGGGAATCAGGGCAGAGTATCCAGTCTGCCAGACACACACACACACACACACACACCCCGCTTGAACAAAACCCCATCCCTCCCGTTTTGCAACATCCCCCAGAGGAAGCAGACCGTGAGTGTTTTCCACCACAACCCCATACCTCCCGTTTTGCAACCCCCCCCCCGAGGAAGCAGACCGTGAGTGTTTTCGACCACAAACCCCATCCCTCCCGTTTTGCAACCATCCCCCACAGGAAGCAGACCGTGATTGTTTTCCACCGCAACCCCATCCCTCCCGTTTTGCAACCATCCCCCCCCAGAGGAAGCAGACCGGGAGTGTTTTCGACCACAAACCCCATCCCTCCCGTTTTGCAACCATCCCTGGACCAGTGACAGGTGCATGAGCAGACAAGTCATTGGAACTAAGCAAGGAGAACCCAGTGGAAAAAATGAAAAACCCTACCTCCCCTTTCACGAATTCAATGAAAGGGGCCACTCTGGTCAGGAAGCAGATCGGGATTGTTTTTGACCACATACCCCATCCCTCCAGTGGAAAAAATGAAAGGGGCCACTGTGGTCTCAACTTGGGCTCAGGGCACGCTCTATAACCCACAAACCCTACCTCCCCTTTCACGAATGCAATGAAAGCGGCCACTCCGGTCAGGAAGCAGATCGGGATAGTTTTTGACCACATACCCCATCCTCTCCTGATTCGCAACCCCATGGACAGGCGGTAGCAAGTTAACAAACAGTTTACAAAACTGCTACGTTGCATGGCAGAAACCGCACCCAGTTGCAAAAGGGAGGGTTGCATTTTGTGCTGATACACCGTTGCAAAAGGGGAGGGGTTGCATTTTGTGCTGATACACCGGCCCCAGCCCTTTCCCCCGGGTCTGTCCCCTCACCTGCAGGCTCCGGCTCAGGGGCTGGTGTCGGCAGAGCCCGGGGCTGCCTCAGGGGCTGGTTTCAGCCCCCGGCGAAAGTCCCCCCAGCTGGGCACAGAGGGGCGCTAGGGAAGGGACTCACCCAGCTGAGGAGTAGCAACGGCTCAACCCCGGCTCACAATGTAGGCGCAGCAGCAGCGTTTAAGATCACGACCCAGGAAGTTAAAATTTCAGATCTCCTAAGCGAACAAAGAGTTAAAAGGCAGAGAAGAGCAGGAGCAGCAGCCGTCGCCGCCCCACACTAGCCAGTGCCCTCTAGTGATCACTGGGAACGTAGTCCCCGCCGTGGAGTTCCCAGGGGGCCAGAAACGGGACGTAGGAGGGTCCTGGCCAGATTCCTTCTCTCCTGCCCGAACAGACAGAAACCTCCAGCGCGAATGAATCAGACAGAGGCTCACCGAGCCCCCAGAGGAACCTGGCCCTGCTGCCAGCCGGGGCCGGGGCCCACCAGCCCTGCAGCTATTTATATTGTGGTCCCAGAGGGAACAATCCACACGCCTAAAGTTACCCCAGTGTCTCCTGGAGTCTCCTCATCCCCACCTGCTGTGTCATGGGGGGGAGGGGAGGAAAGACTGCTGGGTGTCCAGGCTGCCCCTAAGGAGAATAGGGGTGCCAGGTGGGGAACTGGCAGGGGGCGGGGAGTGCTCTTATAGCTGGGGATGGACCCACCAAGGCTATCATGGTGAGTGGCAGAGAAGTGACAGGGACAGGGCTGTGAGGGCTGGTAAGGAGGCGGAGACAGCCCTGGGAGCTGCGGGAGGGAACTGGTCCCAGAGCTGGGGTGTAATGGAGACAATGGCTTTGTTTTAATCACCCCAGCCGTGACGTACAAATCAACTGGCCAGATATCCATCTGGTGTAAATCCGCCCAGCTGTGCCGATTCCACCAGAGCAATGGCCTGTTCACACCAGTGAATTTAGTTACAAAGCAAAAAGAGTGCTGGTGAGACATTCAATGACTGGCAGGGGGCTCATAGCATCATGGAAGATTAGGGTTGGAAGAGACCTCAGGAGGTCATCTAGTCTGAACCCATGCTCAAAGCAGGACCAACCCCAACTAAATCATCCCAGCCAGGGCTTTGTCAAGCCGGGCCTTCAAAGCCTCTGTGGAATAATCACTTCCCTCGATCTGCTGGCAATGCTCCTACTAATGCAGCCCAATATACCATTAGCCTTCTTGGCAACAAGGGCACACTGCGGACTCATATTCAGCTTCTCATCCACTGTAATCCTCACGTCCTTTTCTGCAGAACTGCCGCTTAGCCACTCAGTCCCCAGCCTGTAGCAGTGCATGGGATTCTTCCTTCCTAAGTGCAGGACATTCAAACCCTTGTGGACAGGTTCAGAGAGAGCAGGACTTTCTGCGGGTGTAAGGATGTGGTTCTCTACCTGTAATGGGGTTTGACTCACCACCACGGCACCTCCTGCTGGCTTTCCTAGGAATTAGCTCAGGGTTGCCAGTGCGCCCTCCTCAGGTGGTGTCTCACCCATCATCACTCCTGTCTCTGCATTCAGGACATGCATTGCTCCCCAGACCGCTTCATCCTCTTCTGGACACAGCCCTCCAGCTGTGCCCATCTCAGTTCTTTCCCTGCTTCCAGGGGACTGATAGTCCACAGTCCTACCACATACCTCAAATGACAATCTGCAGTCCCCATTCTAACCACTCATCTCAATGACAGACTGCAGTCCATGCACTGGCCACTTCCCTCAGTGGCCAGTAACGGGGGGGGGGGGGGGGGGGGGGGGGGGGGGAGGGGAGGGGCAAGACTGCTACTCTAGGTCCTATCCCAGGGATCCTATAGTCGACAGCCACATACTACCCCTCCTCCAACTCCACCATGTCCTTCCCTGGGCCACTTCCCCATAGCCCCAGCACCTCTCCTCTGCCCTTGTATCAGGGCCTCAGCCTAGCAACCATCAGCCTGGAGCTTCCTCCTACTCTATGACCCTGCCAAGCAAGCACTTTTCTGTCCATGGTGCTCCAACCCTCTAAACAACCAGTCTTCCTCCCTCAAACTCCAGGAAGTGATTGCCTCTGTTCTGCTCAGCAGCCCCTTCTTATATGGGCCAGCCTGGCTCTGATTGGTTCCTCCAATAAACCTTCTCCTAATTGGCTGGCACTACAAGCCTTTTCCTTATTGGCTACCTCCCTCACAGCCTCCCCAGGGTTGCTTTAACCCCTTACATACCAGTAAGGGGCAGCTGCCCCACCACACTACTCCAACAATCTGGGCAGAAACCCATTGGCTCCCTGTTCTCCAAGGGTGCTAAAGGAGTTGGCGGATGTGATTGCAGAGCCATTGGCCATTATCTTTGAAAAATCCTGGCGATCGGGGGAGGTCCCAGATGACTGGAAAAAGGCTAATGTAGGGCCCATCTTTAAAAAAAGGAAAAGGAGGAGGATCCGGGGAACTACAGGCCAGTCAGCCTCACCTCAGTCCCTGGAAAAATCATAGAGCAGGGTCCTCAAGGAATCAATTCTGAAGCACTTAGAGAAGAGGAAAGTGATCAGGAACAGTCAGCATGGATTCACCAAGGGCAAGTCATGCCTGACTAACCTAATTGCCTTCTATGAGGAGATAACTGGCTCTGTGGATGAGGGGAAAGCAGTGGATGACTTTAGCAAAGCTTTTGATACAGTCTCCCACAGTATTCTTGCCGGCAAGTTAAAGAAGTATAGGCTGGATGAATGGACTAGAAGGTGGATAGAAAGCTGGCTAGATGGTCGGGCTCAACGGGTAGTGATCAATGGATCCATGTCTAGTTGGCAGACGGTATCAAGCAGAGTGCCCCAGGGGTCGGGCCTGGGGCCAGTTTTGTTCAATATCTTCATTAATGATCTGGAGAATGGCGTGGACTCGCACTCTCAGCAAGTTTGCAGATGACACTAAACTGGGAGGAGTGGTAGATATGCTGGAGGGTAGGGATAGGATACAGAGGGACCTAGACAAATTAGAGGACTAGGCCAAAAGAAATCTGATGAGGTTCAACAAGGACAAGTGCAGAGTCCTGCACTTAGGATGGAAGAATCCCATGCACCGCTACAGACTAGGGACCGAATGGCTAGGCAGCAGTTCTGCAGAAAAGGACCTAAGGGTTACAGTGGACGAGAAGCTGGATATGAGTCGACAGTGTGCCCTTGTTGCCAAGAGGCTAATGGCATTTTGGGTTGTATAAGTAGGGGCATTGCCTACAGATCGAGGGATGTGATCATTCCCCCCTAATTGGTGAAGCCTCATCTGGAGTACTGTGTCCAGTTTTGGGCCCCACACTACAAGAAGGATGTGGAAAAATTGGAAAGAGTCCAGCGGAGGGCAACAAAAATGATTAGGGGGCTAGAGCATATGACTTATGAGGAGAGGCTGAGGGAACTGGGATTGTTTAGTCTGCAGAAGAGAAGAATGAGGGGGGATTTGGTAGCTGCTGTCAACTACCTGAAAGGGGGTTCCAAAGAGGATGGATCTAGACTGTTCTCAGTGGTACCAGATGACAGAACAAGGAGTAATGCCTCAAGTTGCAGTGGGGGAGGTTTAGATTGGATCATAGGGAAAACTTTTTCACTAGGAGGGTGGTGAAGCACTGGAATGGGTTACCAATGGTCAGACGCATGTTTTATGTAATATTTTTGACATATAGACCAGGACATATAGATGGGATTCCCCATTTGTCTCCATCCTGTCCATGCCACTCAGCCAAAAGAGGATTCTTCATTACTGCCACGGCCACGTGTTTTCTGCAATATCTTGGCTGCAGATTAAGCAGCAGAATCCACCCCCCGTTAAAGTAATTCTGCTCCAGAATCTAAACTGTCCTTTAAAATAAATGCTGTGTCAAGCTCTTACAGCTGCAAAAGAACATCTTAAAAATGTAAAGTGAGTGTAACCGATGCAGGTGTGTCTGCCTAACTTTGCAGACAGCTGACACAATAGCATTGAGCATTGGGGACTGTCCCCATTCATGCCAATAATCCCTAATGATGACATTTACATTGTTAACAGCTCATCAACATTAATCTGCATCTCCATTGCTGCTGGATGCAGGGTTAGAGACTTGGCATGGGGGGGGGGGGGTAGAATCATAGAATATCAGGGTTGGAAGGGGACCGTCAGGAGGTCATCTAGTCCAACCCCCTGCTCAAAGCAGGACCAATTCCCAACTAAATCATCCCAGCCAGGGCTTTGTCAAGCCGGCCTTAAAAACCTCCAAGGAAGGAGATTCCACCACCCGTCCTTAGGTAACCATGATAGCAAGCCATGCCCCATGCTTCCACATGGTCCTGTCTCAGGCCCTGCACTACCTTGCCCTCTGAGGAGAAAACATGTCCAGTTTCCATTTGAAGACGAGTGTCACTGGAATGCCAGGATCTATGAGTACCTGGCAGATACAGTTGGGCAATTTTTTTGGGGGGGGAGGGAGGTGAAAACAATTTACCTCACCCCAATAATGCAGTTTTGGTCGACCCCAACCTCATTCTCAATAATCTTGGCTGAACCAAAACATCAAAATTTTAGAAATATTGAAACTTTTTGTTTCATACCCTGGCCTGACAAATTTTTTTGTTTAGATTCTGGGCAGAGGGAAGTGCCCAGAATGAATCTATAGGGTGGTGGTTATGACACTCACCTAAGGGGTGCCGCCCAATGCCACAATTTAAGTCCCCTGCTCCAATTGGCTATTTACTTATTGATAAAAGAGGAATAGTTTCAGCAGGAGAGACTGAGAAAGCCTCATGTCAGACTATCCATTAGCCAGTGGGTAGAGCACGCTCCTACAGTATGAGACCCCCCCCAAATTCAGATCTCTGCTCCATATCAGGCAGAGGGGGGAACTGAAACCATATATCCAGGGAGGTCCCTAACCACTTGCTGAAACCACTGATGTCCCCTCAGCCATTTTGTTAATCAGGTATTCCCTTGGGTTTTGTCAAAACCAAATTGAAAACTTTCAGGTCACGTCTAAACAAAATGTTTCATTTTGACTCGGCCTCAAAAATTTCTTTGACGTTTTCAATTTGCTGAAAATTTCAAAAAACATTCTATTTGATCCAAAACCCAAACTTTCTGTCAAATTTTCAAACTGAAAAAATCCCTTATTTATTCATCTCAGCTGGCATTGCAGGAGACAGGTCAGTCCCGAGATATGGCCCAGCACTGTGCCAAGGCAAAGGAGCTCCGGCAGAGCTGTGGGAACACAAGGGATGAGAATGGGACCTGCAGCCATGCTCCCAGGGCCTGCCCTCTATGAAGAGCAGGACCAGATTTTTGCAATGGATGCCACCACCAAACTCTATCATGGGGTTCAGAACAGTTTGGAGCTGAGCATGGAAGGCACCCAAGTACCCTAGGACACAAACCAGGAGGTGATTGCACCAGACAGCCAATCTCTCTTCAGAACACTGAGCTCTGAGGCACAGGAACAGGAAGTGAGGGCACTGATGGTGATTCCCCTCAGAACCCAAGCAAACTTCTGAAGGGGAAAAAAGAGCAAGGGAGGACACGTTCATGGACCTTGTGACTGCATCCCACCAAGAAAAACAGAAGAGCAGACGGAGGTCTCTGCAGCAGGCAGAGAGGCTCCCAAGGGAGATCCTGGACAAAGGAGAGGACAGGCAGGAAAGGATGCTGGACTATACCCTGCAGACAGAGGCAAACAGCTCTGCTGGAGAACATTGTGATGCTATGGTCACAGCCAGCACCCCCACCCAGCCATGTCCTGCAACTTGTGGAGAACACAGGATACCGGGAGCCTCTTTTTGTTTCCCCAAATGGCAGGCCCTGCCCGCACCATTCCACCCACCAAACAAGGAGAACAGGTCCCACTTACACATTTGTTGTGAGCCCATCAGCACAGCCATGTGTATGCGCTCAGCACTTTGGGCATGTTCTGCCACACATCCATTGGTTATCACTTTGCACAGTTACATTAAATCCATAAATGTTATGTACAACTCGACTGACAACTTTCATTGAGATGCATCTGCCCCCAGTAACACCAATTCTTAATCAGATCTTTACACAAACACCATGCATTCATTTCCTTGACTACAGGACATTCATTTTCTACCACAACCCATCTCTGACCCGTGTCCCCTGATCACTTGGGGCTGGCTGTTAATAAGGTACAGAAAGTGCCATCATCTTTATTTCACAGCCATCGATGAGGATCTCCCCTTGGCTCTCCCAGACGTTGTGCAAACCGAGCCAAGTGCCTATCACATGAGGCAGATACTATTCAGCAGCCTTCAGCCATGTCAGGAGGCGTCTCCTCCTTTCCTTGAGTCTTCCAACCACCCTCTCCACAATCATTCTTCAGATATTCAGGGTACAGTCAAACAGCTCCCTTCTTCTGCCCTTGTCATAAGCCAGGGAAGCAGAGGGTAAGTTGGGTCTCCCAGAATGACAGAAGGAATTACAACACTATAGATTTTTTAACACTGAGAGTAATTAACCAAAGGAACAATTTACCAAGGGTCATGGTGTATTCTCCATCCCTGACAATTTTTAAATTGAGATTGGATGTTTTTTTCTAATAGCTCTGCTGTAGGAAGTATTTGGGGCCAGGACTCTGGCTTGTGTTATACAGGAGAACAGACTAAATAATCACAGTGGTCCCTTCTGGCCTTGGAATGTATGAACAATACCACCAATGTCCATAATGGCCATGGGAGCAGAAGTTCTCTTTTTCTTTGCAGAAAACAGAGCTGCGTTTCTGAAGACCGTGGCATCATGGACCTGTCCACCCCATCCCATGGCAATCAATGAGGCCTTGCAGCACCATGGAAAAATACCCTTCTTGTCAATGAACTCTGATCTGGTGAGAGGGGGGTGGGATCGACAGATGGGTTTGATCAAGGGCTTCTGTACAATTTGGGAACCCCAGCTATGCAAGGCCATCAGTAGCCTCCTGTGCATTAGCAAGCGTTATGTTCTAGCCCCGCAGCTCCCTCTTGATAGCAGTCACACCCACATGACAAAAAGTCCCGACAATTGATCTCCCAGCACCAAACCGGCTATCTACTGAACAACAGTTGTCAGGAGTTGGGAGCTTCCAGATGCTGATGGCCACATACTTCTCCACGCTGAGGGGGACTCTCAGGTTGGTGCTTCACCACTGCAGCTTGGTGGCAAGCTCCACACAGATGTCTAGGGAAGTAGCCTTCTGCAGTCTGAAATTCTGCGGCCACTGCAGTTCATCCCAGCTCTGCAGCACTGTCCTGTCCCACCCATCAGTGCTAGGGGGCCATGAACAGAAGAGGTTCTCCAGCAACTAAAGCCACTCTGGGAAACCTGAATGTAGAAGTAACCGCTTGATCTCATCCTCTTCCTCTATCCACAATGATTCATAAAGGAACTAGCTTAAGCCAGAGTAAACAAAACAATATAGACGCATCCTTTCACCATAGTTAAACTGGTACAGATAAAGCAGAAAAACATACACTGTGAACTTTCCTATGTAGACCAGGCCTAACCTCAGTGATTCTATCATATTCTAATTCAAGGTAGGCAAACTGGATTCCCTCATACCTCAGTGACTGTAATTACTGTGATCTTCTTTTCGCCCTCATTACCACAAGTTCATACAAGCAGCAGATTAACTTTAAAATGGAATCTCTTGGTAGTATCACTTTTGTTGCATCTTCAGTCAATCGGGTATTTTTAGATTTCAGAGAATTAGCTTCAAAGTATTTACAGTGTCTTGACTCTGAAGTGATTTTTTTTAAATATATTTTTGTGATTATTGCCTATACCCAAAAAGTGAAATAACAAGCTAACTACAATGGAACTAGTGTAGTTAATGGGCTGGCTTCGAAATGTACAAGACCCCAATGACTGATGAAAGAAACTTTCCCTCCTTAGCAATAACCAGAGCTCTCAGCATTACTGGGTTAACCCTGTGGCTGCTGGAAGATGCTCCTGCAGGCAGGAGCATGTTCCAGCAACATCCATGTCTCCAGTCCCACTTGAGAGTATTATCCCCTGGGACAGAGGGAATCTCTTGCTGAGTATATTGTGTCACATACTGGACATTGCTGCAGGGATGGAGGCAGCAGGAGACACTAGAAATCTGGAGTAGAATTTTGCGCATCATGAGGATTTTGCAGAATTTACCTTTCTTGTTTTGGAGAACCCACTGGAACGTCACTGAGAGGTGAGAACTGCCTATTTATCGCCATAGACTGTTCACTCTGAACCATAATGATAACATATTGCATTCCAGTATTGGTAATACTTTCTCCTGCTCATTGTGCTTCATCAGTCTGGGTGGATGGCCTATTAATTTGACAGAGCTCTTCACAGGGGGAAAGATGCACCTTTTGCAGGGGAGCTTGGTTTATCTTCCTACTGTTTTTCGTTTGTTTGGAATTCGTTGGATTTCACGATGCTTAGCTGACGTACAGATGAGAAGCTTCTTATTAATCAGCTTTAGTACTCAAAACAGAACTTGAAGATGAACAGAGCAGAGTGCATGAAGTTACAACAAAAAATGTTAAGATATGGTGTTAACTCCCACCCCCACTTACTAACAAGTAATAAATAAAACCACAAAGATTTACCAATCAATAGGAAACGTACTCTAGCATGGAGTGGGGGCTTTTACTACAACACTGAATCCTTAGTACAGGGCTGGATCAATTTACCAGTCAAACTTTGTAACCCAAAGTTATGGGACTGTGAGTGGCAGCTCAACAAAGAGTCATTCTTAAAAGGCAATCTTTAAACAATTGCTTGGTCACTGACATGTCAATTCAGTTTAAATTTGCCTTGAGACTATGACAATCCAGAGACAAGCCTCTTCCTTTCACACAGAGATATCTCACATTAACATAGCCCCATGGTAACCGGTATCAAAGTTATATCTATCGCAGTTCACTAGAAGCTGTTACCATAAATGCTCTGCAATCCCAGTCATGGTGTACTGGAAACTCCTACGTTACTTTCACCAAGTGGTAAAACAATGATTTATAAAACCACCCAAATTCAAGCAAACGTCGTCTGTGACTGAACTCTGGTGAGTGCCCATCAGTCCGTCTACAGGCTGCCAGCTCCTCTTTGGGATATGCACATACCTCTTCCTAACAAAGTAGCTCTATGCTGAGCTAGTATAACAAATCCCCAAGTCACATTTACTAACAAAATTTTAATCCTAGACAGCCAGGGTGAGGCTGGTGTGACAAAGCGGGAATTTTCTGTAATATTTTTATGGTTCCTGGGCATGCCTCGGTTTCCCTCCGTACTCTGCATAGCCACCCAGTGGGTGCAAAAGGGTTCAAAATGCGGCTCTTGCGGCAGAGCAGCAGACATGAGATGCTGTGTCATGTAGCTGACTGAGGTGCAGTGACTGGGACATTAAAGGATGGTCTGAAACCGACCCTTTTTTAAATGCCAGACATTCAGACCCGGGAACCAGACCAAAAGGAAGGAGTTTTCCCTCCACCTCTCAGCAAAGCAAAGGCCCCAGCTCAAGAACAATGGGTTGAACTGGTGTCAGGATACTGAGTTAACTCCTGGCTTTTACAAAAAGAGTCTGGAGCTCTCACCTGGGATGCCATTGAGAGGAGAAACCGAGACCGAAACAGATGCTGGCTGGTTGCACTGATGGGGCCAGCATGGACCATGTGTTAACCTTTGCCCCCCTGTGCTAACGTAAGGACTTTCAGATTCTATATGCCAGGTAACTAATGAATTGTCACCTTCTGTTGAAAGGGCCGCTTGGTGTCACTGCAGATATTCACTGAGAGCACTGTGCCCTGCAGGACTCTGGCTGGGCTGGATTCGCTGCAGGGAGCCACAGACAGGGATTGCTGGCACCGAAGGCCCAGTCTGGGAGTCATGGAGGCCATAGGCCTCCCCCTGTGGAGCTGTGTGGGTCCTTGGGATGGGCACATTAAAGTGGTCACTCCCACGGGGCTGATAACAGGCTGGGGCCAGACCAGATCCTGTGACTCTGTGACAGCTGGCTATTGCCACACAGAACACAATATACATTTACATCATTTACAGGCTTCTATGAACTCAGGGACACGCTTCCCGACACTTAGAATGATCAAGCTGTCGCTGGGCCAGAGCAGACATATGTTTGAATTCTTTGTTACTTATCAGGTGAAACCGGTGCATAGATAAACTTTCCCAGGGGCGTCTGTATCCAAATGCATGCTTCAAATGCCATTAATTCAGCACCGTTTTTCAAACTTAATGAATCTCTGAGTATGAGTCTGCTTTTCCACGGCCAGTTTGATTTGTGTAACCTCCCCAGGCACATTGTACGAACGTAACATCGATAAAGCCCATAGACATGTTTATTAGTATAACCACTGCTTTCTAGGCATCCTCAGCACCACAAGGACAGGCAGGGTAAAGCCGCCTGGCATGGTGTCACCTGCTGAGGCTGCATGAGTGGGACTGTGTTTATAAAAGTGTTTGAAATCCAAAACAAAATAATCCCTCCCTTCCTAGAAATAACCATCTGCCCCAGTCCTCTGTGCCCCAAAACCAGATTCCCAGACCCCACTGAGCAGCAGCTCCCTGGAGTCTGCCAGCCAGGCTGACCCTGGCTCCAAGCGGCTCCTTCTGATCTGGCATGGGGTGGCAGGGATATCAGGGGATGCCGGTTTCTACCCCGTGTGGATTCTCCGATGCGTAAGAAAATTGGAGCAGCGAATGAAGCTTTTCCCGCAATCAGGGCAGTTGTAAGGCTTCTCCTCCCGGTGAGTCCTCTGGTGTTTGATCAGGGCTGAGCTCACAGTGAAGCTCCTCCTGCACTCGGGGCATTCGTAGGGCTTCTCTCCCGTGTGGATCCTCTGGTGCGTCATGAGGTTTGAGCTGCGATTGAAGCTTTTCCCGCAGTCGGGGCACCGATATGGTCTTTCTCCCGTGTGGGTTCTCTGGTGTCTAATCAGGTCCGAGCTGTTCCTGAACCATTTGTTACAATCAATGCACTTATAGGGTTTCTCTCCGGTGTGCACTCGCTGGTGATTGATAAGACTGGAGCTCTGACTGAAGCTCTTCTCACACTCCTCGCATTTGTAGGGTCTCTCTCCCGTGTGAATTTTCTGGTGCCTGATGAGGTAGGAGCTGACACTGAAGCTTTTCCCGCACTCGGGGCACTTGTAGGGTCTCTCCCCTGTGTGGGTTCTCTGGTGGGAAGTGAGGTTGGAGCTCTGGTTGAAGCCTTTCCCACAGTCAGGGCATTTGTAGGGTTTCTCTCCGGTGTGGAGTCTCTGGTGGGTGATGAGGGTGGAGCTGTCACTGAAGCTTTTCCCGCAGTTGGGGCACTTGTAGGGCTTCTCCCCCGTGTGCAGTCTCTGATGAGTGATCAGGTGGGAGCTCCGGCTGAAGCTTTTCCCACAGTCCAGACATTTATAGGGTTTCTCTCCGGCGTGGAGTCTCTGATGGACAATCAGGTTTGAGCTGCGACTGAAGCTTCTGCCACATTCCTCACAGATGGTCGGTCTCTCTTCATTGGGGATTCTCTGGTGGGTGGTGACCACGGGCCTGTGACACGATTTATCCAATCCTTTCCCTGGCTGGGTTCCTGGCTGCCTTTGCAGTCTGTGCTGACTCTCCCAGGCTTCTCCCTGCTCAGGGCTCTGGGAAACGTTCCCTTCAGCTCTTCCTGACATCCTCCTGTGCTGTTGCACTAGCTCAGGACCTTCCAGCTGAGAGTTCTCCTCCTCGCTCTCACTGCCCATCCCGTCTCCTGCTGGGACAGAGAATCCAGACAGCAGTCAGTCCTCAGAGAGGCTGACTCAAAAAGGGGTGAAACAAATCAATATCAGGATCCAAATCCCCCCAAATCCTTCCCCAGAGGAGAGAGGGGCAAGCCAGGCAGCAGACAGGGTTGTTGGAATCCCATGCATGACATCTGACATGGGGACATAAAACTGGGCTAGGAGCTTACTGAAGCGATCCCTCACCTGTGTGGCTGCTTCTAAGGATCCCCCTTTCTTCAGAGCCCTGGAAATCTGGGCCCCATGGCTCTTCCCCTTGGTTCAGCCGGGAGATCTCACTGGGCTTGGGAACAGGAAACCCTGCTCAGGGGAAAAAGCAAGTGGGCTCACGTACATTCTCTGTTTGTAGGTTGGGGAGGCTGCTGCAGGGTGCCCAGCCCAGCCCTTTTCTTTGCTGCAGGGAGAAGAGAAAAGACAGGAAAATGCTCCCAGAGCCCGCTGGGAAAGGCCAGCATCTGGGGGAGGCATGCTGTGTCCCCTGAAGTGAGCTCAGGGATCTGCACAGACAGGGAACTTGGGCCAGATTTCTAAAGAGGTTTAGGCACCTACAGTCACAGACAGGGGCCTAGTGGGATTCTGTAGAAGCACAATGGGAGTTAGACACTGAGGAGATTTTGAAAATCTCACTCAGTGCCTGTCTGCATCTTTAGGCGGCTACCTACCAGCAAAAATCTGGCCAGTGGGGCCTCAGGCAGAGCAGAGTCAGCAGACACATGTCCATCCCTGATGGGGCAGAGGTCCCAGAGGTGGAATCTGCCCTGGGAAGTGGGGGAGACAGTGAGTTTGTCCCACTTGGGAGCCCAGGTTACGGGGAGAACAGTACCATCATTAAGTCCCTGGATCTCCAGTCCTGTGCACCTGGTGTCTGGGTACTATGGGGCTGTTCCTCCTGAACGCTAAGGGACCAGATCAGAACCCGCCCTGGGAACTTCAGGGATGCCCAGCTCCTGATACCTGAGGGGTAATGAATCCTTACCCAGGAGGTCCCTGTAAAGAACTCTGTGATGTGGATCCAGCAGAGCCCACTGCCCCTCAGGGAAATACACAGCCATCTCCTCGAAGGTCACCGACCCCTGGAACAGCAAGTGTCCCCTGCTCAGTGCCTGTTGCCCAGTCGCAAGCGCACGAGCTCAGCCACAGCCTGTCCCAGCCTCCCTCACCATCTGCCGCAGCTCCCACAGGCCTTGGGTTACATCCCCTGCCCACCAGCCCCTCGGGACGGTCCCAAATCACCCCCTCCCACAATCCACACAGACCTGCCCCAGCACTGTTACCGAATCAGAACCTCCCCTTGCTCCACAGGAGAGAATCCGCCCCCCTCTCGCTCCCTGTGTGCCCAGCTCTCCAGCCTCCCTAGCTTGGGGGCTGCATCTGGGCCTTGGCTGGCCTGACAGCCAACGCATGTGTGGGCTCCATGCGCCTGCCACCGCCTCACTGGCTGTTCAGAGGCCACTTTCTATGGCCTTCTCTGAACAGCCGAGCTGGAGGAGTGGCCATTACACCCTGCCTCTGTCCCATCCCCTGCCCCCTCCCTCACCCTCTGTGGGGAGAACTGGGCCTAAACGTGAGTGTGAGTTCATAAGACTTCACAATAACCTGTAATAACAAACAGTGATGGGAACCGGTGCAAGGAAACCAGACTGAGACTGGCTTGGTCTAAACTGAAAACACCACACTGATGTAATCCAATGGCTGCTGAAACTAATGCTTGTTAAAAACGGGTGATGTGGAGCTCGAAACTAATGAATCAAAATTGGTGGACAAAATACCACGTCCACTCACCACTCCCTTTGCATCTCGTTAAGGAACGAGACTTTGTGAGGACAAGTCGGAAAGAACAGACGGAGGCTAGCGGGGTGAGCTTTGCCACCCTGCCCACCACCCCCACCCTTTCCCAGGATCCCAAACACTCTTTGTCCTGATCCTGAGAGCTGTCCTGACCTGCCCGGGCCAGAGAAAGGGACCCACATGACATCACCACCCGTACCAGCTCCACCAGAATCCCAGTGAAATGGGATTAGACTTTAACAACAGCTCCAGCCCACCTCAATTAACTTCTTCTCTTTCCCCTAAAGGACAGTTATTACTGTCTCTGATACCAGGTAAGAGACTGTGAGACAAGAGGCTTTTTCCTTCTAAAACCCTCTCCAGCTAAAGCAAAAGGGAACACGGGATGTCATTAAAATGAAGGCCTCACTTAGCGCTTTACATGTCAAATGCTGTATCTTTAATGGAAGGTTCAAAGGGTGTTTAGTGGTGAGTGTGCCACGGTGCTATAAAGGCTGCGGTCTCTGTACACCATGCCCTGACCCTTGTTTAACATTAGACATGGATTGGGTTACGTAAACCTCTTTGGCCCCTTTGTTCCATCTAAATTTATGCTACGCCCCCCACAACACATACAGCTCCTTTACATAGGAGCTCAGCATCATTATCCCCACGTTACAGATGGGGAAACTGAGGCACAGAGTGGGGCAGTGACTTGCCCAAGGCCAAGCTGCAGCCAGCAGCGTACCTGAGAATAGAAGCCAGGTCTCCTGCGTGTCTGTCAGGTATGCTAGCCACTAGGCCACACTGCCTTCATGTAAACACAGCCCAATGGGGAAATTCCTCACCCAATGCACTAACCCTCCCCCTTCCGTACTGTGGTTACTCCTCCTGCCACAACCCACTTCCCCTGGATAGATCCCCTACCTGAGCATGATCCGCTGCAGCCATTTCCCTTCCCCGTTCCCCAGCAGACAGGGCAATCCGTAGCCAAGCACGGACGTGGTTCTGCAGCCTGTCAGGGCAAGAAGGGCCAGTGAGGAGATTTCAGAAGGGGCTTTGGTGCATTTCACAGCCCCGTTCATCACAGGCTCTTTCCCTGCAAACAGACACTCGGGACTCTTCAGTGCTGAGAACATGCTTCAGTCACCTTATTCCAGCACCGACCCAGCCTCTCCCACCAGGACTAACCCCACTGAGCCATTTTAACCCCCCTTCCCCCCATAACAGAGTCCCTGAGCCAAACACTAGAAAAGAGCAGAATCGAAGGAGCTGCTCTGGAGGATGCCCCCTGACACTGTCCCCAAGGCTGGCAGCACATCCCCCCAGCAGCGCGGGGACTAGACAGAGGCAGGAACTGGCTTTTCCTCTCCCTGCTCCTCACCTTGCCCCAGGAAAGTCAATCTGCCCCGGGGCGCTGCAGGGGATGGGGCTGGGGCTGGGAGCCGGGAACATCCCATCCCAGTGATTGCTCCTGCTGCCCCTGCCAGCCTCTATCCCTGTCTCCTTCCTGCCCCCTCTCCCCTCCCCTCGGGCGGGGAGCAGAGCCTGGGGGGGGGGTCAGGGAGGGCAGTAGTTCTGGGACTCGCAGACCCCCGCCCCCGCGTAGCAGAGCTGGGACGAGGAGGGGCCGGTGGTGCAGAGTCACTTTCCTATCCGGCCCCAGCCCGTTCCCCAGGGTCTCTCCCCTCACCTGCAGGCTCCAGCTCCGGGGCTGATGTCGGCAGAGCCCAGGGCTGCCCCCGGGGCTGGTTCCAGCCCCCGGAGAAAGTCCCCCCGGCTGGGCACAGAGAGGCGCTAGGGAAGGGCTCTCCCCGCACACACCCCGCGGAGCAGCAGCGGCTCAGCTTGGAAAGGAATCCGGACTCACAATGGAGGCAGCAGCAGCCTCTGACCCAGGAAGCTCAAACCCGGTATCTTCAGACAGGGAAACACCCCCTGGAAGAGCTGTCCATAGTCAGCAACCGACAATAGCCAGGGCCCTCTGGTGGTCACAGTTAGTGGTACCAGACGAGGTCCCTTTCCCCTCCCTTCCCTTCCTGGGGAGTAATTCAATGCAAGAGGCATTTTTCTGATGGGATAAAGAACCCACATGAATCTCCCCATGCAGGTACTTATAAACCAGGATCAAGTCACCCTCTAACCTTCACTTGAATAAAACGAACCGATGGATCTCTGTAAGTCTTTCGCTCTGAGGCAGGTTTTCCAGACCTTGAATAATTCTGGTGGTTCTTTTCTTTGTCGTTTTAAGGTTTTCAACATCCTTGTTGAAGTGAGAACACAAGAAGTAGACAGTGTGTCCAGTAATGGTCTCCCTAATGTCCTATATCAAGACAATACCACCTGTCTACTCGTACTCAGTATTTCCCTGCTTCTACCTCCAAGGATTGTACTGATTCTCTTAGCAACACAGCATCACACCAGGAGCCTGTGTTCAGCTGGATTCCACCTTGATCCTAAATTCTACCCAGAGGCATTGCTGTCAAGGATACAACAGTCCCCCAGCCTTTATGTGTGACCAGCCTTCTTTGCTCCTACATTTGAAATATAAAATTAAACAAATAAGGAAAACTACCCATAATATCTTTTGAAACAATATTTTCAAGGTTTGAAATTTTTCAAAATCATTACAATAAAAGATTGTTTTGGCAGGGATATTAATCCTCCTGATTCAGGATTTAATTCAATGTCTATTATAGAGACCAAGCCTATGAAGGGCCAGATTTGTTTGTGTCTATTACTGCAGAGTTCTTACACAGGCAGGCCATTCATCTGGTTTTAAGACAGACAATCGGGGGTAGTGGGTAGGGTATGGTTTTTCCGCTGTCCAGTACTGAGACAAAATCAGATGTGGTTTTGTCCAGTATCACACACAGAGGACTCCATTTTTAAGAGCATACCACTTCACCCTCGCTGCCATGGCCTTGCAAACACTGACCAGCAGAGCTGAGAATGGGGAAACTCAGTGCATGTCACAGAAACAAAGCACTAATACCTGAGGTGCTAAGGACAGGAAAACTCAATGTACAGACCAGAAAAAAAGTGTTGAGACCTGGGAAACAGAGAATGGGGAAATTCAGTGCGTGGCACAGGCACTCAGTTATGAGACTGAGATCTGGTAAACTCAGAGTATGCCACAGACAAACAGAGGTGCGACCAACAAGATAGCTGAGAAAAGGGACAATCTGTGCATGGTACAAACACACAATGCTAAAACCACGGCACCAGAGAAGCGGAAATGCGGAGTTTGGCACATACACACACCACTCAGATCAGGGCTGATGAGCATAGGGAATGAGTGCATGAAACTGACACACAGCACCGAGACCAGGGCAGATGAGAATGGTAAAACTCAGTCCATGGTACAAACACATAGGACTCACAAGAGATCAGTAAGCAATGAGGGAACTCATATAATGACACAGTCACCAAGCAAGGAGACCAGGGGAACTGAGAATGGGAAAGGTCGTTACATGCCATACACATACCACACTAAAACCAAGGGAGCTGAGAATGGGGAAATTCAGTGCATCACACACATTCACTCAACGCTTAGACCAGAGAAGCTGACAATGGGAAAACTCAGCACATGACACAGACATGCACTGAGAACAAGGGAGCTGAGAAGGGGGCAATTCAGTGCAGAACACCCACACTTAGTGCTGAGACCAAGGGAGCTGAGAATGGGGAAGTTAAGTACATGGCCCAAAAACAGAGTTAAGACATGGGCAGCTGAGAATGGGGACACATGGTGCAGAGCACAGACAACCAGCGATAAGAAATGGGGTGCTGAGAATGAGGAAACTTGGTCCATGGCACAGACTTTCAGCACTGACACCAGGTGAGATGAAGTGGGGGGTTCTCTTGGTTTTTTATTGTTCTTTTCAATGGTTTGCATGCAGAGGGGGTGGGACTCAGTTTCCCTGGGTGTTACTGGTTTAACAAGGTGATGGGAGAGGGAGTTTGTTGTTACAGAGGACCAGCAACAGAATTTAGGACCCCAGCCAATGGCCTGGAGAATGGATACCCCAGTGACTGGTGTCATGGTGACCGGGAGGCCCAGCTCGGGAATCACAACTAGTTCTGGCCAGTGGGAGGACAATGGGCTGCAAAGAGAGGACCCCAGTGACCTGATCAGCCAGTTCCAGCCAGGTGACCCTGTTTACCTGGATAGAAGACAATGGACAGAGGTGGGGCTTGGGGGAGGTGATATCACATGCCCAGCTGGAAAGCACAGGGGGCTCAGGACTGGAGAGAGAGAGCAGGCAGAGCCCACCTGGATGAAGGAGAGACTTAGATGTACTGTGCTGAGGGAGGCCGGGCCAGAGGACCCTGAGAGTTTCCTATGCTGTGTTCAGACACTCAATAAACCCTTCTGTTTTACACTGGCTGAGAGTCACTCCGGTCTAGAGAACAGGGTTCCACTAGGCAACCTAGTGACAGAGGATGTGGAAGAAGCTAATGTACTCAATGCTTTTTTTGCCTCTGTCTTCACAAACAAACTCAGCTCCTAGACTACTGCACTGGGCAGCACAGTGTGGGGACGAGATGACCAGCCCCCTGTGGAGAAAGAAGTGGTTCAGGATTATTTAGAAAAGCTGGACGGGCACAAGTCCAATGGGGCCGGATGCACTGCATCCGAGGGCGCTAAAGGAGTTGGCGGATGTGATTGCAGAGCCACAGATAGGGTCACTATCTTTGAAAACTCATGGCGATCGGGAGAGGTCCCAGATGAGTGGAAAAAGGCTAATGTAGTGCCCATCTTTAAAAAAGGGAAGAAGGAGGATCCAGGGAACTACAAGCCAGTCAGCCTCACCTCAGTCCTGGAAAAATCATGGAGCAGGTCCTCAATTTTGAAGCACTTCGAGAAGGGGAAAGTGATCAGGAACAGTCAGCATGGATTCACCAAGGGCAAGTCATGCCTGACTAACCTAATTGCCTTCTATAAGGAGATAACTGGCTCTTTGCATGAGGGGAAAGCAGTAGATGTGTTATTCCTTGACTTTAGCAAAGCTTTTGATACGGTCTCCCACAGTATTCTTGACAGTAAGTTAAAGAAGTATGGGCTGGATTAATGGACTATAAGGTGGATAGAAAGCTGGCTAGATCATCAGGCTCAACAGGTAGTGATCAATGGCTCCATGTCTAGTTGGCAGCAGGTATCAAGTGGAGTGCCGCAAGGGTCGGTCCTGCAACCTGTTTCGTTCAATATCTTCATTAATGATCTGGAGGATGGCGTGGACTGCACCCTCAGCAAGTTTGCAGATGACATTAAACTGGGAGGAGTGGTAGATATGCTAGAGGGAAGGGATAGGATACAGAGGGACCTAGACAAATTAGAGGTCTGGGCCAAAAGAAATCTGATGAGGTTCAACAAGGACAAGTGCAGAGTCCTGCACTTAGGAAGGAAGAATCCCATGCACTGCTACAGACTAGGGACCAAGTGGCTAGGCAGCAGTTCTGTGGAAAAGGACCTAGGGGTTACAGTGGATGAGAAGCTGGATACGAGTCAACAGTGTGCCCTTGTTGCCAAGAAGGCTAGCGGCATTTTGGGCTGTATAAGTAGGGGCATTGCCAGCAGATCAAGGGATGTGATAATTCCCCTCTATTTGGCATTGGTGAGGCCTCATATGGAGTACTGTGTCCAGTTTTGGGCCCCAAACTACAAGAAGGATGTGGAAAAAATGGAAAGAGTCCTGCGGAGAGCAACAAAAATGATTAGGGGGCTGGAGCACATGACTTATGAGGAGAGGCTGAGGGAATTGAGATTGTTTAGTCTTCAGAAGAGAAGAATGAGGGGAGATTTGATAATTGCTGTTAACTACCTGAAGGGAGGTTCCAAAGAGGATGGATCTAGACTGTTCTTGTTACCTCTGTTCCCCTAAAAACCAACCCAGGGTCACACTTGTATTAGTTTTATTACGATGCCGCTGTTGGGTCAGATAGAAAAGAGATGGAGCTTATTCATACACGCACACATTCACTGCATTGATGGAGCTTATTCATATATGCACACACGCACACATTCACTCATGCACCCACACGCTTACACAGGCGGAGAGTTACCGGAGACAGCATGGAGACGGAGAAGCTGAAGCGTGGTAGCTCTGGTGTGTCCGCCTGTGGTCACGAATCCAGGCTGCTGAGCAGGTCAAGGAGCAGCAGCTGCTTGTGTGCATGGCTGCTTCCTTTTTCTGGAACTGGGCAGCTCCTGTCACATACACTGAGTTTTCCTTCTGTGTCCATTACCGAGAAGCATTCCCAGACCAGTTCCTTTCACGCATACCAGGTTCTTCTTCTCTTTACAGCACTTCGTGATTGCCTTCTCAGGGCAGATTATATCAGACACACCTGTCTCCTGTCTCTGGGTTCCTTTCTCCTTGCAGCTCCTCTCCGCCCAGTCCCACATACACTCCCTTGTTCACACTCCCTCGTTCACACTCTCTCTGAGGGATGGGATATTACAAAGCTTGGAAGTTCATACTAGTGGTAACTTGAAAAGGTTACAGAGCTTGCAAAGGTTGCAAAATTTAAAAGGCTATGCTAACAATAACTGAAGTTATAAAGTCTGCAAAAAGGTTGCAGAACTTAATGATACAAGTTACAGATCTTACAATTGCATTTGAGCGGAGGCTTTACATAACATTTCTCAGTGGTAGAAGACGGCAGAACAAGGAGTAATGGTCTCAAGTTGCAGTGGGGGAGGTTTAGGTTGGATATTAGGAAAAACTTTTTCACTAGGAGGGTGGTGAAGCACTGGAATGGGTTACCTAGGGAGGTGGTGGAATCTTCTTCCTTAGAGGTTTCTAAGGTCAGGCTTGACAAAGTCCTGGCTGGGATGATTTAGTTGGGGATTCGTCCTGCTTCGAGCAGGGGGTTGGACTAGATGTTCTCCTGAGGTACCTTCCCAACTCTGATATTCTATGATTCTATGATTCTATTCCCTCTGGGAGTGTAGGCCCTGGAAGCCCAGAGAGAGTGGACTCCCTGAGGGGGCCGAGGGCGAGAGACAGGCGTGCTAAGACTCAGACAGGCACGGTTCGAGGAGGCGGAGGGGCTTAACCACGGAGAGAGAGAGAGAGGGAGAGCATGGACTCCTGAGAAGGGCTGTCACACTTAAGGGGGTTCCCCCCAGGGACCGTACGAGCCAAGAGAGGGCACGAACTGTAAGTCTGTGACACCAGGGAGCTAAGAAGAGGAAATGTGGTATATGGCACAGACACACAGGGCTCGTACCAGGAGAGATGATCATAGGACAAGAGAAACTCAGTGGCTTACACAGACACACAGCACTGTGACCAGGAGAGCTGAGAGTGGGGGAAGGCTGTGCATGGCACGGACACACAGCACTGACACCAGGAAGCTGAGGGTGAGGGAAGGCTGTGAATGGCACAGACACGGAGCACAGAGACCAGAGAGCTGACAATGGGAGAAGGCTGTGCATGGCACAAGCACACAGCACTGACAGCAGGAGAGTTGGAGTACTTGTGGCACCCTAGAGACTAACAAATTTATTAGAGCATAAGCTTTCGTGGACTACAGCCCACTTCTTCGGATGCATATAGAATGGAATAAATATTGAGGAGATATATATACACACATACAGAGAGCATGAACAGGTGGGAGTTGTCTTACCAACTCTGAGAGGCCAATTAAGTAAGAGAAAAAAAAACTTTGGAAGTGATAATCAAGATAGTCCAATACAGACAGTTTGATAAGAAGTGTGAGAATACTTACAAGGGGAGATAGATTCAATGTTTGTAATGGCTCAGCCATTCCCAGTCCTTATTCAATCCTGAGTTGATTGTATCTAGTTTGCATATCAATTCCAGCTCAGCAGTCTCTCCTTGGAGTCTGTTTTTGAAGTTTTTCTGTTGTAATATAGCCACCCGCAGGTCTGTCATTGAATGACCAGACAGGTTAAAGTGTTCTCTCACTGGTTTTTGAGTATTATGATTCCTGATGTCAGATTTGTGTCCATTAATTCTTTTGCGTAGAGACTGTCCGGTTTGGCCAATGTACATGGCAGAGGGGCATTGCTGGCACATGATGGCATGTATCACATTGGTAGATGTGCAGGTGAATGAGCCCCTGATGGTATGGCTGATGTGATTAGGTCCTATGATGATGTCACTTGAATAGATATGTGGACAGAGTTGGCATCGGGCTTTGTTACAAGGAGAGTTGTGAGTGGGGAAGGCTGTGCATGGCACAGGCACACAGCACTGACAGCAGGAGAGTTGTGAGTGGGGGAAGGCTGTGCATGGCACAGACACACAGCACTGACAGCAGGAGAGCTGTGAGTGGGGGAAGGCTGTGCATGGAACAGGCACAAAGGACTGATACCAGGTTACGAGTGAGGAAAGGCTGTACATGGCACAAACATGCTGCACTGTGACCAAGGAGCCAAGCGTGGAGGAAAGCTGTGCCTGGCACAGACACATATAGCTGAGACCAGGGGAGCTGGGAGTGGGGGAAGGCTGTGCATGGCATAGACACCCAGCACAGACACCAGGAGAGCTGAGAGTGGGGGTAATCTGTGAACGGCACAAACACAATACTAAAATCAGGAGAGCTGAGACTGGGAGAAGGCTGTGCCTGGCAAATACACACAGTCCTGACACCAGGAAACCTGAGAATGGGGGAAGGCTGGTTATGGCACAGATACACAACACTGACACCAGCATAGCTGAGAGTGGGTGAAGGCTGTGCCTGGCACAGACACACAGCACTGAGACCAGGAGAATTGCCTGTGGGGGAAGGGTGTACATGGCAAAGACACACAGCATTGACACCAGGGAGCAAAGAGTGGGATAAGGCTGTGCATTGCACAGACACAGAGCACTGAGATCAGAAGGGATGAGAATAATGCATGTCACAGACAAAGTGATGCATGTCACAGACAAAGTACTGAGATGAAGGGAGCTGAGAATAGGGAAAGTCAGTGCATGACAGAGAGACACAGCACTCATACCAGAGGAGCTAAGAACAGTGAAACTCAGTGTAGAGCCCAGACACACAGTGTTGAGAGCTGTGGAGCTGAAAATGGGGAAATCTGGTCGATAGCATGAGACACGCAGGGCTCAGATCAGATCAGCAGGCAATGGGCAAACTGACAATATTTCAATCACAGACACTAAGCAAGGAGACCAGGGGAGCTGAGAACAGGAAAACTCAGTGCATACCCCAGACATACAATACAAAGAAAAGGGATGTTGAGAACAGGTAAACTCAGTGCCTGGCACCCAAACATAGGACTCAAATGAGATGAGCAGGGAATTGGGTAACTCGGAACATGTCAGTCACATTGAGACCAAGTGAACTAAGAATGGGGAAATTCAGTGCATAGCACACACATCTAGAGCTGAAAGCAGGGCAGCTGAGAATGCGGAAAATGGTGCATGGAATTGAGAATGGGGTGACTCGGTGTATGGAACAGAAGCAAACCTTGAGACAATGGGAGCTCAGAACAGGAGAAATTTGTGGATGACACAGACACACAGTGTACAGATCAGGGGAGGTGAGAATGGGAAAAGTTTTTACATGACACACACACGCATGCGCACACACAGCACTGAGACCAGAGAGGCTGAGAGTGAGGGAAATGTCAGCATGTCACAGGCACGCAGCGCAGAGTTCCAGTGCAGCTCAGAATGGCAAATCTGAGTGCAGGGACAGACAAATAGCACAGAGACCATGGGATGTGAGAACAGGAAAACTCGGAGCATAGCACAGAACTGAGACACTGGGAACATAAAATCAGTACATGTGACAGACACACAGTGCTCTGACAAGAAGGGAGAAAAGAGAATCTTGGTGTCGGACACATATGCATGGCACTGAGACCGAGAGAGCTAATAGGGAAACCGGGTACATGTTACAGAAACACAGCACTAATACCTCAGAAGCTATTAACAGGGAAACTCAGTATATGGCCCAGACACAGAGTTACAACCTGGGGAACTGAGAAGGTGGAAAACTGAGATCATGATGCCACAGACACATAGAGGCAAGACCAAAGAGCTGAGAACAGGGAAATTCAGTGCATGGTGCCCACACCCAGGGCTGAGACCAGGTGAGCTGAGTATGGGTAAACGAGGTGCATGGAACAGACACACAGCACCGACATTAGCAGACCTGAGAAAGCAACTCAAATGCCTTACAAAGTGCAAGTATATTACAGCAACATAATCATCATTATCAGTCAGACGGGCAATCTCATCAAAGTATGAAATCCGATTTCTTTGACAAGAAGGACTTTGGCCTCCAGAGGCCTCGTAAGACTGCTGGGTGACATCTGGTGAACTTTTAGCATACAGATAGGAACTTTTATTGTGTTAATATGTTTTCTCTGTAATGCTGCCACAGTAAGAATAAATGTGCTAGCTTATAAAGCACTACATGGTAACTTGTGGCTGCTGGCAACTACAACTGTTCATAGCCTTCGAAGAGAAAGCAAAGCCCAGAGGCTGGCCAGGTTAGGCAGTCTGGCTGGCTGCAGATAGCACAGTGTAAGCAGGGAACTGTGCAGTCTGGTAAAACCCCTGGCAGGAGGGACAAAGATAAGGGTGTCTACCCAAGCGAAGGGGCAGATGAGGCGCTGAAATCCTAGAGTGGGTGTCCTCAAGGGACCATGGAGGGGGAACACAGGTGCAGTTGTCCTGAACTGTGACAATTCTGATTAAAAAATTAGCACTATGCAGTATCAATGGATTAAGTACTCAGTAACTGACAGATCTCAAAAAGTTGTCATCCATGGAGAATCATCCGTGAATGGGGGTGTTTCTAGCGGGGCTCTTCAGGGATCGGTACCAGGCCTGACTCTATTCAACAGTTTCATCCACAATCTGGAAGTAAATATCAAATCATTGCTGACAAAATTTGCAGAGTGGTAAACAATGATGACAGGACAGCCACATAGAGCAATGTAGATCGCTTGGTAAGCTGAGTCCCCTCAAACGTGTTTTAATACAGCCAAATGCAAGATCATACATCTAGGAATAAGGAATGCAGGCAGTACCTACAGAGTGGGGGCCTGTGTCCTGGAAAGCAGTGACTGTGAAAAGGATCTTGGGGTCATAGAGGACAAGTGACTGAGAGTGAATTCCTATGATGCATTGCAGCACCATTTCCAAGTATAAATATTTGTTTTCAGGTGCTTGGTTTCTGACAACAAAAACATGTCCCATGGAAACCAGACGCTGTTTGTGAAAAATGTGTTTTGGTGATAACCCAATTTTCAGTCCCCAATCTGGAGTTCAGACTAGATGATCCTAGCAGTCCCTTCTAATCCTATGAGTCTATGAATCAGTTGGAACAGCGTTTTTGTGGAAAATGTTTGGCCAGCCTTGGGGTCTAGGCCACCTGTGCCTCCCCTTCCCCCCCACTCCTGGGGCTAAGGGTTTGCAGAGCCCCTTCTCCCTGAACAGGCCCCAGTGTGACATATGGGCTCCAGGCCTCCACCCTGCGCTGCTTCCAGCTGGTAGCTACAGTTCTCAGCTCCCTGGCTACCAGCTTCCCTCCTCTCTGTCCCTCTCACCCCACTGGGGCTGGTAGAGGGATGCAGCAGGTAGCCGAGGGGCCATGAGGTCTGTTCAAGAGACCTCCCCCACCCATTAGTGAGAATGGCATAGAAAAGTGACTCCTTCTTCCAAGCTCCACACATCTAATAAGCCCCACCCATGTGAGTCACCAAATTTCATACAGTTTAAGGCCAGAAGAGACCATGAGGTCATCTGGACTGATCTTATGCAAGCCCAGGCCAGAGAATTCTCCCTTTGCTGTGGGCTCCACGCAGTTCCATTGAACTGGGAAGCATTTGCTGCCCATTGACTGAGGCAGAGGGAGTGGTACACTGCTGGGTTCTCCCTCCCTGAGGCAGAATTACGGTTGTGGGGCTGTGTTGGGTGGGAGGCATCACCTCTACTCTGCAGTTCCTGGTCTTCCAATATTTGGGTTTTGTTTTTCCTTCTAACCTTCTCTAAGGGGGGAATCTAAGGGGCACTGTAACCTAGCATGTCCCAGTTTGCCAGAGCCTGAGTTTGAGAATTAAACTCGCCCATTCACAAGGAACCCAGGGCTCTAGCAAGAGCCTCTGCCATAACCCCTGGAAGGGGTCTGCACAGGATCCTTAGTTGGGCAGCATGGTGGATCTCAGAGGTGTTCTAACTGAGGGAGCACGAGGCACTGCTGTCTGCCCAGGTTGGGGCTCAGGAACAGGGCAAGGCCTAGAGCAGGATTCTCCCATTCGTGTATCTGTCTCAGCTCGGGTCTTTTCCCACAGCCTGATCTCAGGTTCTAAGCCTCTCCTCTGGATTCTGTCTGTGGACTCAGCAGGAACGGGTTGACATCCTGAGGTGTCCTAAATAAAACTTCTTAAGGAAGAGGGACACTTTTCTCCGATCTACTGAGTAATTCTGCCTCCTACTAGAGTAATGAGTTGTCAGTCCTCAGTTTCTGCTGGATCAGGCTTGAGAAGAACTTTTAACCTCTAGCCTAGGCTTTCTCCGTCAATATTCCTTTGGCTATTCTTATTGAATGTACACCTGTTGCTTTGAACCTCACTTTCCATTTCCCCTCTGATACCTTCTTTTTCTCTCTCACAAAGTCTGGTCTCTGTCCCATACCTGTCTTTTCAAAGCTAACCCCCCTCTCAGTATTGCCAAATCCAATGTTTAAAAATCATAATCCCCTAAAATCATGAGATTATTTTTTAAATCTCATGATTTTTTAAAGTAATATGCCTTGGTTCTTTTCATTTGCCTTTTGGTGTTTGAGTCTTCAGGGGTCACATTTTCAAGCTTTTCTCTGCAGCCTCAAGGTCTAGAAACTTACTTTTTTCACCAGTGGAAACTGAGATTCACCCATAAACACATGACTCTGGGAGCTAGGGTATTAATAAAATACCACATATTGCAAGACTGGTGATAAAATTGTGAGAGGGGTAACACTGCTTATTCCACTTCCTTTGAAATATTACATTGTACAAAACAATAAGCATACCTTTTTTGTTTTAATGTGAAAAAGTCAGAAATGGCCATGTTTCTTCACTAGAAAGGAATTGCTCAACAGTATTCCAGTAGAATGTTTTTCCATCAGAAGATGTTGATTTGATTAAATCAAAACATTCCTTAGGAACATATTGATTTAATTAAAATTTTCTATGGGAAATTATTGAAACATTTAAATTTGATGTTATCATTTCAACTATATTAATTATGTGATGTGATATATGATATTATAATCCCCATCAATGGAGGCTTTTAAGAACAGGCTGGACAAACACCTATCTGAGATGGTCTAAGTTTACTTGGTCCTGCCTCAGCTCAGAGGGCTGGAGTACATGTCTTCTTGAGTTCACTTCCAGCCCAAATTTCTATGAGTCTATAATAATATGATATAATGAAATACAGTCAAATTATAACATTAAAATGAAATGTTTAGATCTTACCAAAACATTTCCATAATGTCAAAATGAAATTGTTCTGGATATTTCATTTTGTGAAAAATTCTGGGAATTCTACTTTTTCTCCCAATTAGGGATGAAATGAAATTTCAGAATCTTGGAATTTTTTGTGGGACAGGAATTCTGTTTGTGACCAGCTCTCCTCTCAAGGAACATGCACCTTAGTGTACTGTATTTCTACTATGGTAAAAAATAGCTCAAACTCAACCTAAAGGCCAATTTTCAGCAATTCCAGCCAATGCTGCTAAAAATCACATTTCACTCTTTTCACCACTCTTGATACACATTTCAACATCTTTAATCACATTTGTACAATGAGGGAAAATGCAGCAGGTGGGTTTTACAACCAGTAACTGGGTGAAGGGGCTGGAAAGGAGGAGGTTAACATGAATAAATGATGCTAGTGATGGTAGTGATCAATGACTCCATGTCTAGTTGGCAGCTGGTATCAAGCAGAGTGCCCCAGGGGTCGGTCCTGGAGCCGGTTTTGTTCAATATCTTCATTAATGATCTGGAGGATGGCGTGGATTGCGCCCTCAGCAAGTTTGCAGATGACACTAAACTGGGAGGAGTGGTAGATATGTTGGATGGTAGGGATAGGATACAGAGGGACCTAGACAAATTAGAGGACTGGGCCAAAAGAAATCTGATGAGGTTCAACAAGGACAAGTGCAGAGTCCTGCACTTAGGAAGGAAGAATCCCATGCACCGCTACAGACTAGGGACTGAATGGCTAGGTAGCAGTTCTGCAGAAAAGGACCTAGGGGTTGGACTAGATGACCTCCTGAGGTCTCTTCTAACCCTGATATTCTGTGATTCTGTGCTGTGGTCACTGGGCCAGCTACATCACAACATAGCAAGGAAGGATTAAATGACAAAGTAGATTTGGCAGCTCTTGTTTGTTTCTTTCACATCTTCCTATTCCATTGCCTACAATTAGTTTGTAGATTCTGCTTGGTTCAATCATGTAATTGTTTATCTTCTACCTAATGTGAATGACTTTTTCTGCCCATTTCCTTTTTAATTTTTAGTCCCCAAAGTTCACACCTTTGATAGGAGTGGAGGTCAGTGCTCCAGCAAAGTCCTTATCCATACACAAACTCACAAAGGTCTAATTAACATGGTGTAAACACCTCAAGCTAAACCAAGCCAAGCAAGGTTGGAAATGATATGAGCATCACAAATACAGCTGTGCCTGTTAAACTAAATCAGTTTATAATCCTACCTTTAATTAGGGCTTGTCTACATGGGGAAACTGACTGGCTACTGCTATTTTAGAACAACTCCCCACATGGACCCTAAATCTCAATACGAGAGTGTCCATATGCGGTGTCATTAGGGGATATCTGTAGCACTTCAAATTCACACTCTCCCTTATTCTGGAATAACTTCCCTGCTCGGAGAGGCCCTTAGACTGGGGTAATTTTTTGTCTGTAGAGACCTCACCTAATCAATTTAGGCTAAACCAAAATGAGCCTGGATTATAGCGTGTTCACACAGCCTATTAAACCAAGCTAACATCATCCTGTAAGTTAAAAGGCTGTGAATGAGCCCCAACTCCCTTCTGCACTATACCCTCTGCAGTAACACCTGGACTCTGACAGAGGCCTAGTCCTCATTTGGGAGGGGACTTGGAAGGTTTGTCTACCAAGTGGGTTCTCTGGTGAGCGAACAGATTTGATTTCTGAATGAAGCTTCTCCCGCACACGGGGCACTCATAAGGTTTCTCTCCTGTGTGGATTCGCTGGTGCCTGCTGAGGTTCGAGCTCTGAGGGAAGCTTTTCCCGCAGTCGGGACATTTATAGGGATTCTCCTCTGTGTGAGTTCTCTGATGGGAAGTCAGGCTGGAGCCGTAGCGGAACCTTTTCCCGCAGTCAGGACACTCGTGGGGTTTCCCCTCCATGTGGGTTCGTTCGTGGGAAAGAAGGCTTGCGATCTGAACGAAGCCTTTCCCGCACTCGGTGCATTTGTAGGGTCTCTCCCCCGTGTGGATTCTCTGGTGGGTCATGAGGTTGGAGCTCTGGGTGAAGCTCTTCCCACAGTCGGGACATGGGTAGGGGCGCTCTCCCCCATGGGTTCTCTGGTGTCTGATCAGGTTGGAGCTCTGGCTGAAGGCTTTCCCGCAGTGAGTGCACTTGTAGGGCTGTTGCCCCGTGTGGGTCCTCTGGTGTGTGACGAGGGTGGAGCTCCGATTGAAGCATTTCCCGCAGTCTGGGCAGATGAAGGGCTTATCGCCCGTGTGGGCTAGTTGGTGCCTCAGGAACCCAGAGCTGTTCTTGAAACATTTCGTGCAGTCGGGGCATTTGTAGGGTCTCTCTCCCGTGTGCACTCTCTGGTGAATGATGAGGTTCAAGCTCCGGCTGAACCTTTTCCCGCACTCCTCACATTTGTAGGGTTTCTCTCTGGCACTGTTGTGACTCCTCTGGTGCAGGCTGAGGGCGGAGCTGCAGGGGAAGCTTTGCCCACATTTACCACAGGCGAGTGATCTCTGCTCAGCTGAGTTTCTTTGTTGGACAGCGTCATGGACGTTCTTGTCCCCTCTTTTCCCACGAGTAGATTTATCCAGTCTCTCCTCTGGCTGGTTTCCATGTGCCCTCTCTGGCCTGAGCTGACTCTCACAGGCTTCTTCCTGCTCAGGGCTCTGGGAAACATCCCCTTCAACTCTTCCCAATACTATCCCATGCAGTTCCACTGGCTCAGCATCTTCCTGCTGAGATTTCTCCTCCTCATTCTCACTCACCATCCCATCACCTGCTGGGACAGAGAGAGAACCCAGACAGGAGTCAGTCCCTGTGGCTGTGGGAATGGGAACCCCAGAAAGGGGAACTAACCTCAATATCTGCTGGGGAGATGGAAAACTGACAAGATATATTTCCCACAATCAACTCCTCAGAGGAACGAGGGGAGGGTCCACAGCCAGACATCAGATTGGACTGATCACCAATTTAAATTCTACTGGGGGTGTTTGCAAATATATGTATATTTAGACAAACATATTCATATTTAAATTTTACTGGGCTTTTGTGGACTGAAATGGATCGACAGCTGAGAGTGGTCTCTGTCTCCTGGCGATGCTGCCCCCTGCCATTCTCCCAGCCCTGCGCACTGCATGTATGCTACACCCAACCCCAGCTATGCCCCACTCTGGTGTCACAGAGTTTAAGGCCAGACGGGACCACCAGATCATCCAGACTGCTTTTCCACATATCACAGGCCACCAACCCTACCCAGCACCTACACACCAAGCCCAACAACCAGAATTAGACCAAAATATCATAGCCCACAGGAGACTAGACTTTTGTGTGCCACAGGCAGAGGCAAGAGGGACTGAGGTGCACCAGTGCCCGAGGCCCCGCCAATGGCAGCTGAATGTCAAAGTGAGATATACGTGGATAATCCTGGCATGTGACCTGCACTGCAGAGAAAGGTGTGAAAACTGCCAATCTGCACTGGGAAAAATTCCGTCCTAGCCCCACATATGGCGACCAGACAAATTCTGAGCATGGGAGCAGGAACCAGCCAGCCTAGCACCTGAGAGAGAGAATGCTCAGTGCCACCTCTGAGCCCTGCCCACACCATCTAGTACCCATCTCCAGCCATGGGGATACTTCAAAGGAAACAGATTAAAAACACCCCACATCCCTTGAATGCATTGGGGGACATCCCTTCCTGACCCCTGCACTGAAGCATGTGCTTTAGGAACATAAGACAGAACTGGAAAGGACCCACAGGTCAGCTGACCCCCTTTCCATCATATACAATCCCATAGCACTATCTCCCTCATTAATTTGTCCAGCTCTCTCTCAGAAAGCATTAAGTAGTTTGTCCCCAGGCTAGAAACCATCTTTTAATTTCCGACCTGAATTTGTTCACGGCCAGTTTATCCCTACGTGTTCTTGCCTAATGTTGTCCTTTAGCCTAAAGAGTTCTTCTCCCTCCCTGGTGCTCCCCGCACCCCACGATGTATTTATAGTGAGAAATCACGTCCCCTCTTAGCCTTCATTTTCCTAGACTAAACAAGCCAAGTCTTCTGGCCTCCTCTCAGAAGATTGGCCCTCCATGCCCCCGATCATCCTACCAACACTTCTCTGCACCTAGGCCACTTTGAATTCATCATTTTTGGCCATGGGTGACCAGAACTGCGCCCAGCATCCCAGACAGGCTGATTCCAGCGATTCCCCTGAATTGGGCCCCGCACCTAAAAGGGCCCCACGCCCTTGCTGCCGCCTGTACGCAGTACCGGGGCGGGTAGTAAGGCTTCCCGAGGGGGCAATTTAAAGGGGCTGGAGCCCCAGGCCCTTTAAATTGCCACCAGAGCTGAGCCCCATTTCTGGAGCCCTGGGGTAGGGCTGCGGGGCTCTGAGGGCTATTTAAAAAGTCTGGGGCTCCCCTTGCTTCTACCGCCCCGGCCCTTTAAATAGCCACGGGAGCCCCGCTGCTTCCTCAGGGCTCCGGCAGCTATTTAAAGGGCCGAGGCGGTAGAAGCAGGGGAGCCCCGGGCCCTTTAAATAGCCCCCAGAGCCTTGGGGTAGCGGGGGCTCTGGCAGCTATTTAAAGGGCCAGGGCTCCAGCTGCCACTGCCAGCCCGGTCCTTTAAATAGCCGTGGGAGCCCCGCCGCTTCCCCAGGGCTCTCTCAGCTATTTAAAGGGCCAGGGTGGTAGAAGCAGGGGAGCCTCAGGCCCTTTAAATAGCCCCCAGAGCCTTGGGGTAGCGGGGGCTCTGGCGGCTATTTAAAGGGCCAGGGCTCCAGCTGCCACTGCCACCCAGGTCCTTTAAATAGCCGTGGGAGCCCCGCCGCTTCCCCAGGGCTCTCTCAGCTATTTAAAGGGCCGGGGCGGTAGAAGCAGGGGAGCCCCTGCCCTGCCTGCAGCCAGCCCCTACTGCACCCCCTGCCTGCACCAGCCCCACACCCCGCACCTCCTGCCCTGCCTGCAGCGGCAGCCAGCCTCTGCGGCACCCTCTGCCCACACCAGTCCCGCACCCCCTGCCCTGCCCGCAGCCAGCCCCTGTCTCCAGCCAGCACCGTACCCCCTGCCAGCAGCCAGCCCCTGCTGCACCCCCTGCCCTGCCCACAGCCAGCCCCTGTCTCCAGCCAGCCCCGTACCCCCTGCCAGCAGCGAGCCCCTGCTGCACCCCCTGCTCACACCAGCCCCGCACCCCCTGCCCTGCCCACAGCCAGCCCCTGTCTCCAGCCAGTCCTGCACCAGCCCCTGTCTCCAGCCAGCCCCGGACCCCCTGCCCTGCCCACAGCCAGACCCGTACCCCCTGCCCTGCCTCCAGCAAGACCCTACCTCCAGTCAGCCCCTGCCCTGCCCCTGCCCTCCCTCCAGCCAGCAATGTATGTAATATATAATTTTGTTGTTATTTATATAGTTATAGAAAGTAAATAATACATGGATGAAATGAAAGGGTTTTTTTTTTTTAAAGTCATCCCTGCTGGGGCCCCGCTGAAAATGTTCAAATTGGGCCCCGCACTTCCTAAAGCCGGCCCTGATCCCAGAGGAGGTCTCCCCAGCACTTCGCAGGAGGACATCCACACACTTCCCTAGCTCCACTAGAAATGCCTCACCTCATACATCTTAGGATCACATTTGCCTGCTTTGCAGTCACACCACAGTGGTGGCTCATAGTCATCCAGCCAGCGAACCCTGACTGACAGCTGCCTGGGCGCTACATTCCTCACACCCGGCAGCCTCTCCATGCCCCTCTTAGCTTGGGATGTGGCAGAGGAGTGGGGGGACCTGGGAGCTGACCGGCTGTGGGGAGCTCAGTCCCCAACCCTGCTCCTCCTGCTGCTGCCCCGGCACAAACACAGCTGGCAGGAGGCGCGTTGGAGCTGTGTGCCCGGGGTGGGCAGCGCCCTGGCTGGGGCAGGTAGGCACTAAGGGGTGGAGACGGGGGCAGAGCACAGACACAGCCAGCAAACCCCAGGGCTAGGTCCTCGGCTGATGCCCTGCAGGGTCAGAGCAGCCTGGGTGCGGGGGGGAGGGAGGGGCTGTGAGAGCCAGAGCCTGGAGGGGGCCAGAGAGGGCAGCAGCTCTGGGAGTCGCAGACCCCCGTCCGGGAGCAGAGATGGGACGATGAGGAGCCGGTGGTGCAGAGTCGCTTGCCTGTCGGGCCCCAGCCCTTTCCCCCGGGTCTCTCCCCTCACCTGCAGGCTCCGGCTCAGCTGCTGGTGTCGGCAGAGCCCGGGGCTGCCCCAGGGGCTGGTTCCAGCCCCCGGCGAAAGTCGGGGCACAGAGGGGCGCTAGGGAAGGGCTCTTAAGTTCCCGCACAGACCCAGCTGGGGAGCAGCAGCGGCTCAGCCCTTGCTCCCGGCTCACAATGGAGGCGACAGCAGCGTCTGACCCGGGAAGTCCAACCCCCGATGTGCTGAGCAGACAGGCAGAGAGCAGCAGCCGTCTCCCTCCCGGAGTAATAAGCAGAGCAGGGCCCTCTGGTGTTATTGGGCATTATTTCATTAGCCAGCTCCCTGCCAGAGCAGGATCCGGGTCCAGACAGGGCTGCTGCCCATTGTGGATGGATGAATGGGTTTCAACACATGACAGAATCTTTCACGATAGATTAATCTTCAATCCAGGACACTCTGGAGGGCAGGCAACCCTAGTTCAGAATTGCCAGTATCTTCAATCCCAGCTGAGGTTTTTCTCCCCGCCCCTTCCCGGAGAGTGGAGAGAGAGAGAAGAAGTGGGCTGTAGTCCACGAAAGCTTATGCTCTAATAAATTTGTTAGTCTCTAAGGTGCCACAAGTACTCCTGTTCTTCTTTTTGCGGATACAGACTAACACGGCTGCTACTCTGAAACCTGAGAGAGAGAGAGAGAGTCAAAAACCATTCCCCCCCACACACACACACATAGCAAGCTCTCCACAACCCTCAACCACAAGGAAACTCTGCAACCCCCCTTCAAAAGTCACTTATCACATCTGGGGAGATGATACATCTAGATAAGATTGATAAAATCGTCTGTCTCCGTGCTCTCAGGTAACTCAAACCATCTCTTGCACACCTGCACCATGCACTTGCGTATTGGTGGGCAGACAGCTGTTGTATTTTCAACAGTATTGATCTGTTATTGCTTAAACCACAGAAGTGGGAACACGGCAGCATTCTGAGCTGGACACAGAAACTTTTAAGATTAGCTATCCCAGTGTAGGGGATCCCACTGTAGGCCCACGAACATGCCCCCCTCCCCCCCCCAGCAACTCCTACCTCCCACCCTGTGCTCCTCTGGACAGGAATAGTCACTACATAATAGTCACTCCAGGTCTCCCACTTCCTCCCCAAAATAAAGGTGAAATCCTAAGCCCATCATGAGGCAACCACTCCCATCCTTACCAACCTTTTGCAGAAAACATCCTTTGCCAAGGCCCCCTGAGCTCAGCTGGCACCGTGAGATCTGTCTGTGCAGGGAAAGGGGTGAGAGATGGATTTTAGACAGTCCAGATGAGAGGCTCAGCGCTCCTGCTGTCCCCTGGGGCTGGAAGAGTTCCAGAAAGTGCCGTACAGTGAGAGATGAGGAGGCCCTGTCCTGCCTGATGGCCCAAGACCCTACATCCCAGCTGGGCAAGCCCACTGACAGCAATTTGATCTCCCTGCTTTTTGCAGTGTTTTCCCTATAATCTGGAAGGGGAGTGAGGATTGAAGAATGTTGAACGTGTATTTACACAAAAACACAAACATTATCTCCCCACATGTCTTTTGAGGGTTATGTATTTTGCAGGATGTTTAACCCTTTCTAGCCATGCATCACACCCTGTCAGATCCCAATCTAATTGTCTGTTTCAGCCCCAGAGCTAGCTTGCTAATGTCAAGGCCAATGTGACATTTTCTGTGGATTTTAGAAGGGGAGGGCACAATACCAGAAATCCAGTTGCAACCTGAACTGCAGACCAAGTTCTATCACTCCATCATGGATGCAGAGGACCTGATTCTCTGCTCACATGCACCAGTTTTTACACAGCTTTGCCTTCTGTAAGCTGCTCCTGATTTTAGGTCTGTGGGAGGGAAATCAGAATCAGTCCCCCAGCACCACAATTACACCCAGTGCTTTGCATCAGCAGAGCCCAGAGCACTTCACAAAAGAAGTCTGTATCAGTATCCCCATGTGACAGGGAAACTTAGGCATACAGAGGGGAAGCAACTTGCCCAGGTCACCCAGCAGGCCAGGGGCAAAGCCAGGAATGGAATCCCGTCTCCTGATTCCTGATCCAATGCTCCATCCACTAGGCCACACTGCTTTGAAAAGAACCCCCACCAAGCTGCGGCAAAGACTGGAAGATGACAGTCTCTCTCTCTCCAGCCTTCGGCTTTGGCCATTTGCTGTAAGTTATTTATTCTTCTGGGTTCCAAGACATTATCATCACCATGTGTAGTTCTCTGCTGTTACACATAAAATATACATATTGGTGAAATGATTTTAATTAATCCACATAATGAATTCTTGGGAAATATGCTGAGGGTCAGTTTTCTTAGCTGAAGTCCAGGCTATAAAATTAATATAACATATTAAGGCCTTAAAAGCCAGAGGTTAAGCAACCAAGGGGAGCTAGCCAACAGGGGAGTTTGAGAGGGAGTTTGTGGGAGGGAGTCATTATATAATCACTATGATTAGGAAGGGCCACATCACCAGTGCCAATGCTGCTCCTGTCTCCTCCACCTGCGCCTGTATCCAGACAGACAACCATGGATACCTCTACCCTGATCCTGGTGTGGCTTTGCAGAGACTGTGGCCTGCATTTCCCACTCACAAAAAGCCAGGAAGGGGGACCATCCAGTGTGAAAGCTGCCTGCTGGTGTAATCTCTCAGGAAGCAGGTGGGAGAGGTGGAGGTGGCTAGGCTGAGGAGCATCTGTGCCCATGAAGAATTCCTCAAGACTATTCATATGGAGACATCCAAGGCTAAGGAAGCTATCCAGCTACAGAGGATTTCTGTAACACCACTGGGGAAGGAGGATATGGCTCTTTCACAGGGAGGACACTGGCTGCTGGTTACTTGGACAGCAGGCAGTGCTCCAGCCCTATTCCCAACCCACCCACCATGGTGATGGAAAACTGATATGCTGCCCTGGCAACAAGCGATGAGGAAGTTCCCCAAAGTTGGAAGAGGAGAAGCCATGTACCCTCAAGGCTGGGAGGATTGCAGCCACCACTCCCAGGAGGAAAAGTAGGGTGGTAGTGGTTAGTGACTCTCTTCTGAGGGGCACAGAAGCACCCATCTATCTCCCTGACATGGCATCTCAGGAGGTCGGCTGCCTTCCAGGAGCCCGTATCCGAGACGTTATGGAGGGATTGTCGAGGATCATCCGGCCCTCTGACTACTACGCCATGCTACTCATCCATGTGGGCACTAATGATACTGGCAGGTATGACCCTCAGCAGATCAGAAGTGACTACAAGGCTCTGGGAGTAAGGGTGAAGGAGTTGGGAGTGCAGGTGGTGTTCTCTTTGATCCTTCCACTCAAGGGTAGGGGCCCAGGCAGAGACAGATGCATCCAGGAGGTGAATGCCTGGCGGTGAAGATTGTGCCTCCAGAAGAGCTTCGGCTTCCCTGACCACAGGATGCTGTTCCAGGAAGAAGGACTGCTAAGCAGTGATGGGGTCCACCTATCGAGGAAGAGGAAAAGCATATTTGGATATAGACTGGCTAACCTAGTGAGGAGAGCTTTAAACTAGGTTCAAAGGGGGCAGGTGACCAAAGCCCACACGTAAGTCAAAAACATGGAGACCTTGGAGAAGGGTCAGAATTTGGAGGCAGCACGGAGTATTATAGTAGGGATAAAGGAGAGACAAGACAAAAATGGGGATGGGGGGAATCAAATCAGTATCTTAGATGTCCATATACTAATGTGAAAAATATGGGGAATAAGCAGGGAGAACTCGAAATGCTAGTAAATAAACACAACTATGACATAGCTGGCATCACAGACTTGGTGGGATAATACACATGACTGGAATATTGGTATAGAAGGGTACAACTTGCTTATGAAGGACAGGCAGGGAAAAAATAGAGGAGGTGTTGCCTTATAGTAAAAATGTATATACTTGGACTGAGATTGAGATGGAAATAGGAGACAGACTTGTTGAAAGTCTCTGGGTAAGGATAAAAGGGGTAAAAAAACAAGGGTGATTTCATGGTACGGGTCAACTATAGACCACCTAACCAGGAAGAAGAGGTGGATAAGGCTTTTTTTAAACAACTAAAAATCAACCAAAGCACAGGACTTGGTGGTGATGGAGGACTTTAACTACTCAGACATCTGTTGGGAAAATAACACAGCAGGGCACAGATTATTCAACAAGTTCTTGGAATGTATTGGCAACAGTTTTTTATTGCAGAAGGTGGAGAAAGCTACTAGGGGAGAAGCTGTTCTAGATTTGATTTTGACAAATAGGGAGGAACTGGTTGAGAATTTGAAAGTAGAAGGCAGCTTGGGTGAAAGTGATCATGAAATGATAGAGTTCACGATTCTAAGAATGGTAGGAGGGAGAACAGCAAAATAAAGACAATGGATGTCAAGAAGGCAGACTTTAGCAAACTCAGGGAGTTGGTAGGTAAGATCCCATGGGAAGCAAGTCTAAGGGCAGGTCTTCACTACCGGGGGGGGGGGGGTGTCGATTTAAGATACGCAAATTCAGCTACGCAAATAGCGTAGCTGAATTCGACCTATCGGAGCCGACTTACCCCTCTGTGAGGACGGTGGCAAAATCGACCTCCGCGGCTCCCCGTCGACGGTGCTTACTCCCACCTCCGCTGGTGGAGTAAGAGCGTCGATTCGGGGATCGATTGTTGCGTCCCGACGAGACGCGATAATTCGATCCCCGAGAGATCGATTTCTACCCGCCGATTCAGGCGGGTAGTGTAGACCTAGCCTAAGGGGAAAAACAATTGAAGACCGTTGGCAGTTTTTCAAAGAGACATTATTAAGGGGACAAGAGCAAAACTATCCCATTACGTAGGAAAGATAGTAAGTATGGTAAGAGACCACCCTGGCTTAACTAAGAGATCTTCAATGATCTAAAAATCAAAAAAGAATCCTACAAAAAGTGGAAACTAGGTCAAATTACAAAGGATGAATATAAACAAACAACACAAGTATGTAGGGACAAAATTAGAAAGGAAAAGGCACAAAACTTCCTAACTGCCAGGGTGGTTAAGTGTGACAATCAGTAGTGACCCCCCCCCCTTCTCTTTCTTAACAATCTAGCAGCCATTATGGCTACCAATGGCCATTAGGGGTAGCAGGAGCCTCATGTGCACAGCTAGCCTGAACTTTTGAACTATCTTGTCTCCCCTGCCTTGAGGCGGAGGAGACCGGCGCCAAACCAGTTTTCACTGACCAGATAGCAGAAGTAAGGGGTCTGGCAACCACCAATCAAGTGTTAACATGGCAGGAGTCTTTGTCTGAGTGTGTATAAAAGATCTGTAAAATTTGTATAAGACAGAGTACCTCTGTACTAAGGTGCAGAGCTCTTCTTTCTTCTGCATGTGAAAGTTACTAGTGACCCCCCCCCCCTTAACAGAGCAGCCTTTATGTCAACCAGCAGCTATTAGGGGGAAGCAGACACTTCAAGTACACAGTAGCCTGAACTTTTGAACTGTTTTCCCTTCAAGGCCTTAAGGTAGTTGGAGCTGGTCCCAAGCCGGTTTTCACTGACCAAATAGCAAAAGTACGGGTCTGACCACCACCAATCAAGTGTTAACACTGCAAGGACCTTTGTCTGAATGTGTATAAAGGATCTGTAAAATGTGTGTAAAACAAAGTTTTTGTACCAAGGTGCAAAGCTCTCCTTTCTTCTGCAGAATAAAGCTACTCTTCCTTATCCCTGTCTGGATGTTATTGGCTCTCAGCTAGGTGGACCTGATATTTCGGTAACAGTTTCTGGCGACTCCGCCGGGACTCTCCTAGCTCAGACATTGGACTCCGGACGGCTGCGGCGAACTGGGAATGGCGCCAACGGGGTGTTTCGCCCCTTTTCTCTGCTTCACCGCAGCCCCTGGGATTCGTGCTCCGATAAGGTGAGTCCTAATAAAATACGTTTCAGAGTAGCAGCCGTGTTAGTCTGTATCCGCAAAAAAAAAATTGTTAGTCTCTAAGGTGCCACAAGTACTCCTGTTCTTTTTGCTAATAAAATAAGAAGACACTATCTGGTTCTGGTCTGGTTAACCGGTTAATAAATTTCTGTCTTATACATTTGGGCGTTAGGTGTGTGGACGGAACTGAGCCTCTCATTCGTAATTCCTCAGAGTGGAAGCCATCGCATGCGATGAAGCTCTAAGGTCAAATTGGGATCCTTCTGTCCCGTCCCCTGTAGCAGTCAGTATTAGTAAAAATTCCTGTAATAGAATCCTATTAGGCCATAATTCCCTCTGTTCTCTGTGTAATTCTCTGTTAGAGTGTCAGCAGGCAGATGGGTGGGTCTCTGGTAAAACCCTCTAAAAATAGCCCTTTAAATTATATGTTAAGTAAATGGTCTTTACCCGCTGTTCAAAAAAAATAGTTACACCTTGTGTAAAAATTAATGTGGCTAGTGTTGTGAAAATTGAATTGTGGAAAGAATGTGCATTTTCCCCAGAACATGTGCAGTGTATATTGTAGCAAAGGTAAAAAAAATGCAAACCTACCAATATAGGTTGTGTTGTCTTTTTCAGATCACTGTGTGTTTAAAAGCAGGAGTTAGAAGTAAAAGGCAATCAAAAGTCTGGAAAAGTTAATTGTGTCCTTTTATTTTTAAGTAAAAATCTTTAAGCTGTGAATAGCTTTAAAGCTAAAAGCAAGCCAGAAAGCATCTGTATTCATGCAATTTTCTAACTAATAAGGTAAAAGCCACTAAAACCTGGGCTGCCTATAAAACAAATACAAAAAAAGTATGTGTATATAAAGAAAATATTTTAAGCAATAACTGACTGCCCAGAAAGGGTAGACCTCTGTTCTTTTGTCTTTCAAATCATCAAAGAAAACGGATGCCAGCTGAATAGCATTCAATGTACCATGCATTTACTGGCACAATAACAATTATTTTTGTGTTCTATGGCCAAAATTTTTGTTAAAATTTGCATACCAACACTCTTTGGAAGCAAGGACATGGAAGGTTAACCCATTCCCCATATTGCCCATGGGATCCTTCTGGCTACCTCAGATTTTTAGCCAGAGGGCTGGGGAGGGAGAAAAGCTATTGGACACAAGAGGTTGTACCCAGTGGACTCCTCAAGGGTGGGTGTGCTTGTCCTGGTTTGTTGCTCCAAAGCTCTGTAATAAAGTTATTTTACTGGAAGGGTGTACATGGCATACATTAAGTAATAAAACTAATGTACTGTATAATAGCAATGTATATGTGTTCATTGTTAAAAAAATGTATAAGTAAAAAGTAAAAGTTTTCTTTGTAAATTTAAAAAAATAAAAATAATAAAACAAAACAACAACAACAAGTTAACTAAAAAAAAAAAAATAGCTAGCAAGCTCAGTCCAAAGATAAGATGCTGGCCCCATCCAAGGACACTGCCCACAGCTAAAACTTGGCTGACAGCCAAGAAAAGGGGGGCCTGAATGTGCCCAAGCAACTATAAAATCTGCAAAACACTGCCAGGCATTAATGAAATGTGTTAGGTTTCTTTTCTCAAAGATAAAAGAAGTGCTACCCAAAGACCCTAGCAGCCCTGCCATTCATTAAAACAAAAAGACTAAGTCTATGTAAAGTCCATCAACAAAAGACTGCTTTGGCTCCACACTTGAAAGACCCTTTCCAAGTCCTGTGAACCACCAACACCACTGTAAAGTGCCAAGGACTACCTGCCTGAACCCATGATTCTCACTGTAAAAAGACCCCTCCACCTCGGGAGGACTCTCCGACTGATAAGCCTATTTCTCCTTCTAGCTCTGCTGTGCCTTCTGGACAGCAGAAAAAAAAAAAAGACAAGGTGAAGTGCTAGTAACCTCTCCCTTGTCCACTGACAGACCTACTGTGCCTTTGAATTTTTCTAAAAAAAGCAAAACCATTACAGGGTAATGTGCTAGTAACCTCTCCCCTGTATAATGTTAAACCACACTGTTTCAAAAACAAACAAACAAACAAACAAACAAACAAAGAAAACACTTGCTTCATTAAAACCACAAAGTCCAGGGATTCCTGACTACAAGAGACATTAAAAACTGACCCTGGTAAAAAAACAAAAAATTATACACTGGCAGAAAAAAACTTGTGGGACCCATGCTTGGGAACGTGGTATAGTACTACCCCCTCCAAAAATGTATTAAAATTTCAATAAACTGTAATTACCACTACACTACGGACTGTTAAATTTTCATTACCCTTATCCAGTTTCCAGATCAAGGGGCTGCCATTAAATTAGCACAACAGAGGGCTTGGGTTATTTCCTCTAAAAAGAAAAATGACTTGACCGGATCCCTATGGGATGGGGCCAATAGTGCAGCAGCAGTTCAAAATATTTTAAAAAACCAAAACATAATAAGAAATTGGGGCACAGCTAACCCAGGTACAGGCTGGAATTGGTAAGTTACATGTTATCTCCGCCTTTAGTTCTATAACCCAGAAGTTGCTAACAGAAATAGTATTGAATATCACTGAGGCTGAAAAGGCATTGCAGTGGAATCTAGCATGTTCAAAAATTCAGGATTTCCTGAATGACCATCTAATGGCCATTCGGAATGATCTAGAGCATCAGGCTTGGCCCACTGCCCTTACAGACACATCAGAAGTACCATCTGATCTGTGACCATAAAGACATACTTGAAATACTTGAAAACTTTCTGGGTGAAAGTGCAAACATTCTCAATGCTCTTTCCAAGCATATAAACCAATTAGGGGGGGACTTGTGCTCGCATCGGGAAAAAATGTTGTTTCTATGTTAATCATTCTGGCTTAATTAAAAAGAATTTACAAGCCATTAAAAATGCTGCTTTGTTTTCCGTGCTGTATCTCTTGATCACATCTTTAGTTTTAAAAACCTCCTTCCAGACCTTGGGTCATGGTTTACGGGGCTCTTTCAAACAATTGTTAAATGAATTTTTTTCTTTCTATGTATTATCTAAATAATAATATAATGTGCCAAATGCCTGTGTAATGCTATAATCAAAAGCTCTGCTGTCCATAAGAAAACCCAGTATCTGTCCCTCCAGCTTAATCGCAAATTGCGTAGCGGGCCTGACAATTTTTGAATTTGTCAGGCCCGAAGGGGGGACTGTGAAAGTTACTAGTGACCCCCCCTTAACAGAGCAGCCTTTATGTCAACCAGCAGCCATTAGGGGGAAGCAGACACTTCAAGTACACAAAAAGAACAGGAGTACTTGTGGCACCTTAGAGACTAACAAATTTATTAGAGCATAAGCTTTCGTGGACTACAGCCCACTTCTTCGGATGCATATAGAGTGGAATAAATATTGAGGAGATATATATACACACACGTACAGAGAGCATGAACAGGTGGGAGTTGTCTTACCAACTCTGAGAGGCCAATTAAGTAAGAGAAAAAAAACTTTTGAAGTGATAATCAAGATAGCCCAGTACAGACAGTTTGATAAGAAGTGTGAGAATACTTACAAGGGGAGATAGATTCAATGTTTGTAATGGCTTAGCCATTCCCAGTCCTTATTCAATCCTGAGTTGATTGTGTCTAGTTTGCATATCAATTCCAGCTCAGCAGTCTCTCCTTGGAGTCTGTTTTTGAAGTTTTTCTGTTGTAAGATAGCCACCCGCAGGTCTGTCATTGAATGGCCAGACAGGTTAAAGTGTTCTCCCACTGGTTTTTGAGTATTATGATTCCTGATGTCAGATTTGTGTCCATTAATTCTTTTGCGTAGAGACTGTCCGGTTTGGCCAATGTACATGGCAGAGGGGCATTGCTGGCACATGATGGCATATATCACATTGGTAGATGTGCAGGTGAATGAGCCCCTGATGGTATGGCTGATGTGATTAGGTCCTATGATGATGTCACTTGAATAGATATGTGGACAGAGTTGGCATCGGGCTTTGTTACAAGGATAGGTTCCTGGGTCAGTGGTTTTGTTCAGTGATGTGTGGTTGCTGGTGAGTATTTGCTTTAGGTTGGGGGGTTGTCTGTAAGCGAGGACAGGTCTGTCTCCCAAGATCTGTGAGAGTAAAGGATCATCTTTCAGGATAGGTTGTAGATCTCTGATGATGCGCTGGAGAGGTTTTAGTTGGGGGCCGAAGGTGACAGCTAGTGGTGTTCTGTTATTTTCTTTGTTGGGCCTGTCTTGTAGGAGGTGACTTCTGGGTACTAGTCTGGCTCTGTCAATCTGTTTTTTCACTTCAGCAGGTGGGTATTGTAGTTTTAAGAATGCTTGATAGAGATCTTGTAGGTGCTTGTCTCTATCTGAGGGATTGGAGCAAATGCAGTTATATCTTAGAGCTTGGCTGTAGACAATGGATCGTGTGGTGTGTCCTGGATGGAAGCTGGAGGCATGTAGGTAAGTGTAGCGGTCAGTAGGTTTCCGGTATAGGGTGGTATTTATGTGACCATCGCTTATTAGCACAGTAGTGTCCAGGAAATGGACCGCTTGTGTGGATTGATCTAAGCTGAGGTTGATGGTGGGATGGAAATTATTGAAATCATGGTGGAATTCCTCAAGGGCTTCTTTTCCATGGGTCCAGATGATGAAGATGTCATCAATGTAGCGCAAGTAGAGTAGGGGCATTAGGGGACGAGAGCTAAGGAAGCGTTGTTCTAAGTCAGCCATAAAAACGTTGGCATACTGTGGGGCCATGCGGGTACCCATTGCAGTGCCGCTGACTTGAAGGTATATATTGTCCCCAAATGTGAAATAGTTGTGGGTGAGGACAAAGGCACAAAGTTCAGCCACCAGGTTAGCTGTAACATTATTGGGGATACTGTTAGCTTGTAGTCCATCTGTGTGTGGAATATTGGTGTAGAGGGCTTCTACGTCCATAGTGGCCAGGATGGTGTTTTCTGGAAGATCACCGATGGATTGTAGTTTCCTCAGGAAGTCAGTGGTGTCTCGAAGATAGCTGGGAGTGCTGGTAGCGTAGGGTCTGAAGAGAGAGTCCACATAACCAGACAAGCCTGATGTTAGGGTGCCAATGCCTGAGATGATGGGGCGTCCAGGATTTCCAGGTTTGTAGCCTGAACTTTTGAACTGTTTTCCCTTCAAGGCCTTAAGGTAGTTGGAGCTGGTCCCAAGCCGGTTTTCACTGACCAGATAGCAAAAGCACGGGTCTGACCACCACCAATCAAGTGTTAACACTGCAAGGACCTTTGTCTGAATATGTATAAAGGATCTGTAAAATGTGTGTAAAACAAAGTTTTTGTACCAAGGTGCAAAGCTCTCCTTTCTTCTGCAGAATAAAGCTACTCTTCCTTATCCCTGTCTGGCTGTTATTGGCTCTCAGCTAGGTGGACCCGATATTTCGGTAACATGCAGAATAAAGCAATCTCTTCCTGATCCCTGTCCGGCTGCTATTGGCTCTCAGCTAGGCGGACCCGATATTTCGATAACAGTTTCTGGCACCCCAGATGGGACCCTCCTAGCTCGGACATTGGACTCTGGCCGGCTGCGGCAAACTGGGAACGGCGCCAACGGAGTGTTTAACCCCTCTTTCTCTGCTTCACTGCGGCCCCTGGGGTTCGTGCTCTGATAAGGTGAGCCCTCATAGGATAAAAAAACACTATCTGACTCTGGTTCTGGTTCTGTTCTGGTTAACCGGTTAATGAATTTCTGTCTTGTACACTTGGGTGTTAGGTGTGGGGCGGAACTGAGCCTCTCGTTCGTAATTCCTCAGGGTGGAAGCCATAGCGTGCGATGAAGCTCTGAGGTCGAATCGAGATCCTTCTGTCCCGTCCCCTATAGCGGTCAGTGTAACTAAAAATTCCTGTAATAAAATTCTGGATTAGACCATAATTCCCTCTGTTCTCTGTCTGAGTGTCAAAAGAAAAGATGGGTGTGTCTCAAGAAAAACCCTCTAAGGATAGCCCTTTGGATTATATGTTAAGTAAATGGCCTTTACCCGGTGTTCAGAAAGGAATGTCAAGGAAGCGCTTTATACAACTTTGTACCCAGGAATGGCCAGTACTGGGTACTGAATGACGCAAATACGGCTCCTTTGATATTCCGACCTATTTAACTCCCTTGCGCCTAACTTTGGAAAACCAGGCGACGGGGCAAATGGACTATTGGTTTTTGTGGGACGATGAGACTCATCGTCGCTTAAAGAAGGTACAAATTCAGGCGTCTCTATTCCTGAAAGCTTCTGCCCCTCACAAAGCCGATTGTTGGGAGGACACCCCCCCCCATATATTGTCCCAGACCACGACCACTCCTGGAGGCACCATTACCAGCTGCGGCGGACCCGGAGCCCAAAACAGCATTTGTACCGAGACAGATGCCGCCAACAAAAATTGAGGACACTACAAGTCAAGCCAGTGAATCAACTAGTGGGGCAACCAGCAGTGGGTATGCTACTACTTCCCTGTCTGTTCCCTTCCTTAGTCTGTCCCATACGAGAAAAGGGGCGCACTACGGGGAAGACGTGGTTAATATACAGGCACCCCTCCGGACTATCCCAGTTCCCACAATGGATGGGAATGTCATAGACCGTTATGTCCATGTCCCATTTACCACTGCAGACCTTATGAACTGGCAAACCACTACACCCCTGTGACGTTGTGCAGTCTATATGGTTTTATAAAAACTTGATAATAAGTCAATATAATGTAACTGGGATAGTTTTAGAGAAAATACGGTAATAAGTGAATGTAAGTAACTGGGATATGCCTCATGCAAAAGGTCTCTTGTAAGGTATCATTACAAAGCTTATAATCTACTGAATATGATCATCTGATTTGTATAAATGTACCACTCTTGTATCTAAAACTAGAAATATAAAATGTAACTCTGAGGGCCTATTGTAATTGTGTAAAGTGTGGACCATTAATGATGGTTTGGAATCTTGATGACTCCCATTGTCTGCAGATGGCTGTATTTACCTGTGAGTCTTCCTGTATATGTGTGTGCTGGCAAGTGAGTAATGAAGTCTTGCAGTGACATGTGATCATGTCACCTGAACTGGAATCCATCTTTAACCTGGTGCTTTTCCAGTGGGGGGGGGGTGGAAAACCAGAGAGACAAAGAGTTCCCGCCTTATGCAAAAGATATATAAAGGGGGGAAGAGAACAGAGAGAGGGAGAAGCCATCATGAAGAATCCCCTAGCTACCACCTGAGCTGCAACAAGAGCTGTACCAGGGGAAAGAATTGTGCCCAGGCCTGGAAGGTGTCCAGTCTGAGAAAAACTTACTGAAACATCTCTGAGGGTGAGATTATCTGTATTTAGTTTGATTAGGCATAGATTTGCGCATTTTATTTTATTTTGCTTGGTGACTTACTTTGTTCTGTCTGTTACTACTTTGAACCACTTAAATCCTACTGTCTGTATTTAATAAAATCACTTTCTATTTAGTAATTCACTCAGAGTATGTATTAATACCTGGGGGAGCAAACAACTGTGCATATCTCTCTATCAGTGTTATAGAGGGCGAACAATTTATGAGTTTGCCTTGCATAAGCTTTATGCAGGGTAAAACGGATTTATTTGGGTTTAGACTCCATTGGGAGTTGAGCATCTGAGTGCTAAAGATAAGCGCGCTACTGCGAGCTGTTTTTGGGTAAACTTGCAGCTTTGGGACAGGAGATTCAGACCCTGGATCTGTGTGTGGAGCCAAACAGGAGTGTCTGGCTCAGCAAGACAGGGTGCTGGAGTCCTGAGCTGGCAGGGAAAACAGGAGCAGAAGTAGTCTTGGCACATCGGGTGGCAGCTCCCAAGGGGGTTTCTGTGATCCAACCCGTCACAGTGGCGTAGTCGAGCAGGGTCTGTGCACAGCTGATTGCTTTGAGATACTGGTAGTGATTTTAAGTGAGTTTTAAGTGTGGTGGCTGGAGAACAGACAAAGTGGTTACTGGTTTGTTATTTTCTGTTTGCTTATTTCAGGAAAGGGAAGTAGGGACAGAAAAAGAAGCAAAATAAGTAAGAATGAAGATCAAAAGAAGTTAAACCTACACAAGTTGCAAATTGCCCAGAAAGACTGAACAATGGGCGTTGGGAATGTCTCTGTTAACTAAGAAGCCCCTGAGCTGAGTGCATCTCAGTTTCAGTGAACTGCAGATGGGTGTGGCCCAACCTCTGTCTGTGCTGAAGCTGACTGGGGTGTCTAATTTAGCAAGACAGGCGTGGAGGGGTGCCTGTTCTGGCAGGAGGGTGTTCTCTGTGGTATCCCAGCTCATCAAGTGATGGTCTCAAGGGAAGACAAATGGAAATTGATGTACAATTTGCCTGGGGAAAGCCTGACCTGGAAAAAGAAAAGGCTGCCCACCAGCCTGGACTTAAGAGACAAAGCAATTAAGACCTGGCTGTAATGGAGTGGAAGAGGTGCACAGAGACATGTATCCTGGAGCTGGAAGTTGGGGTCCTGGTGACTGCTGCGGTGGGAACAAACCCCAAGGACTCTAGCTGGAAGCAAACCCAACCTGAGTGAAAGGGGGGGGATTTTGCTGGCCAGTGAAAGGTCCCTCATAGCTGGAAGCTGTGAGCCTACAGCTGGGTCAGGGTCTCTTTCCCTTTTGGGGGACACAGGAGTGTCTGCCCCATAGGGGAGCCCAAAAATGAATTTTAGGTATACTGCCTCCGCCATGGTCAGTGTCCAAGTCTCTGGCAGTAAGTTCAGGAGGAGGGTGTGACGTTGTGCAGTCTATATGGTTTTATAAAAACTTGATAATAAGTCAATATAATGTAACTGGGATAGTTTTAGAGAAAATACGGTAATAAGTGAATGTAAGTAACTGGGATATGCCTCATGCAAAAGGTCTCTTGTAAGGTATCATTACAAAGCTTATAATCTACTGAATATGATCATCTGATTTGTATAAATGTACCACTCTTGTATCTAAAACTAGAAATATAAAATGTAACTCTGAGGGCCTATTGTAATTGTGTAAAGTGTGGACCATTAATGATGGTTTGGAATCTTGATGACTCCCATTGTCTGCAGATGGCTGTATTTACCTGTGAGTCTTCCTGTATATGTGTGTGCTGGCAAGTGAGTAATGAAGTCTTGCAGTGACATGTGATCATGTCACCTGAACTGGAATCCATCTTTAACCTGGTGCTTTTCCAGTGAGGGGGGGGTGGAAAACCAGAGAGACAAAGAGTTCCCGCCTTATGCAAAAGATATATAAAGGGGGGAAGAGAACAGAGAGAGGGAGAAGCCATCATGAAGAATCCCCTAGCTACCACCTGAGCTGCAACAAGAGCTGTACCAGGGGAAAGAATTGTGCCCAGGCCTGGAAGGTGTCCAGTCTGAGAAAAACTTACTGAAACATCTCTGAGGGTGAGATTATCTGTATTTAGTTTGATTAGGCATAGATTTGCGTATTTTATTTTATTTTGCTTGGTGACTTACTTTGTTCTGTCTGTTACTACTTTGAACCACTTAAATCCTACTGTCTGTATTTAATAAAATCACTTTCTATTTAGTAATTCACTCAGAGTATGTATTAATACCTGGGGGAGCAAACAACTGTGCATATCTCTCTATCAGTGTTATAGAGGGCGAACAATTTATGAGTTTGCCTTGCATAAGCTTTATGCAGGGTAAAACGGATTTATTTGGGTTTAGACTCCATTGGGAGTTGAGCATCTGAGTGCTAAAGACAAGCGCGCTACTGCGAGCTGTTTTTGGGTAAACTTGCAGCTTTGGGACAGGAGATTCAGACCCTGGATCTGTGTGTGGAGCCAAACAGGAGTGTCTGGCTCAGCAAGACAGGGTGCTGGAGTCCTGAGCTGGCAGGGAAAACAGGAGCAGAAGTAGTCTTGGCACATCGGGTGGCAGCTCCCAAGGGGGTTTCTGTGATCCAACCCGTCACAACCCCGCCTTAGGGACGACCCGGACGTCGTTCATAGGCGATTCCGTGCTATTTTCCAGTCTCATAATCCTGATTGGCAAGACGTGGGCCAGCTTTTAAATTGCCTATTGCGCACGGAGGAGAAGGAGCGGGTCCTAAGCGGGGTCCGGGGGGCTGCAGAAGCCGCCAACAAGGGCCGCGACTTTATAACTCTCGCTAACCCAGCCCAATGGAACCCGAATGATTTAACCCACCAGGCAGATCTAAAGAGATTCCTAAACTATATTTTGACAGGTATAAAACAAGCAGGAGAAAAAACTCTAGATTAGTCAAAGATCCATAATACGGTGCAAGGGAAAGAGGAGCACCCTTCCGATTTCTATGAGAGGCTTTGTAAAGCATTTTGTACCTATACTAACATAGACCCCAAGGCTACGGACACACAGTCCATGGTCAGGCTTATTTTTATCTCTCAGTCAGCTCCGGACATTAAGAAGCGATTGCAGCAGCTCGAAGGTGCTGAGGGAAAATCCCTGGAAGAACTGGTAAGCATGGCCACCCATGTATATCATACAAGAAAAAAGTTCAGGAAACCAAACAGGTGAGGATGCTAGCGGCCCTTATAAACACAAAAAAATGAGAAGGAAGAAGGGTGGCGGGGACACCCCAAGTGGCAACCAAAAACATATCACGGGGGGGCCCCGAGTCGCGCCAATGATATGTGTAACTACTGTAAGCAGCTTGGTCACTGAAAGAGAAAGTGTCCAAACCAATGTACCGGACGCCAGCCCCGTCGCCCAGACCGACCTCAGCAACAGATGGCTGTGGAGAGAACAGACGCTGTTAATAGTGAGGAATGACGGCGACCCAGGGGTCCTCTTGTTACCTATTCCAATGACTTTACCACCTATGTTTGTTCCTCCACAGACCCCCAGGTTCGCCTAACTTTGGGAGGAACCGCTTATTCTTGTCTTTTGGATTCAGGGGCTGCCCTTTCTACTCTTACTGCCAAGCCAAAAAGAGGAAGTCTCACAGATAAGAGCATTCCGGTAATGGGTATAGGCGGAAAGCCATTTGACTGTCCTGTATTACAGGAGGCTACTGTAGAAATCTCTGGGGTCTCCGCCTTCCATGCCTTTTTGCTAGCTCCTGACTCTCCAGTTAATTTCTTGGGCAGAGATCTGTTGTGTAAACTGCGTGCTCAGATTTTCTTTTCAAATGACAAAATCATCCTGCGGTTGCCTCAAAAGCAACTTCCTCAGCTATGTGCCGCATTAACCCAGGCTTCAGAGGACCCGATCCTGCCTACAGGCCTGATCCTACCCGAACGACTCAGGCAGGAGGTACAAGCCTCCCTATGGGGTACTTCAAAAGCAGACTTGGGCACTCTCTGAACAGAACCAGTATACATAACTCTGAAGCCAGGCATTAAAATTCCTTGGATTCGTCAGTATCCCATCCCCCGAGAAGCTCTGCTTGGCCTCCGGAATCTTATCACAACATTCCTGTGGTTGGGAGTGCTAGTTCGCACCAAGTCTCCTTTCAACACCCCCATTCTGACAGTCAGAAAACCTGACATGGATACAGATGGAAAACCGGTATACCGATTTGTCCAGGACTTGCGTGCAGTAAATAAAGTCGTCCAGGCTAGACACAACGTGATACCTAACCCTCACACTATCCTGACTGCCATTCCAGCAGGCACTGCTTGCTATTCGGTAATTGTGTAATGCCTTTTTCAGTATTCCCTTAGATCGAGACAACTGGAATATTTTCGCATTTACATGGACGGATCCAGAGACCGGGAAAGCAGAACAGCTGACCTGGACTCGACTACCGCAAAAATATGTTAAGTCACCAACCATTTTCTCCTCTATCCTGGCACGCGATTTAGCTGATATTAGCCTAGCGGGAGGGTCTACGTATCTCTTGTATGTGGATGACGTTCTGGTTTGCTCTCCGGATCAGGTAACATGCGAAATGGACACTATTTACTTGCTAAACTGCTTGGCAGAGAAAGGACATAAAGTATCTCCTTCTAAGCTGCAGTTTGCCAAAGACAAGGTAACCTATCTTGGTCATGTGCTCACCCCGGGGCATCCAGTACCCGTATCCAGTCAATCCTTAATATTCCCCGACCAGAGACAAAACGTGAAATGCGGGGATTTCTAGGCCTTGCAGGTTTTTGCCATTCCTGGATTCCAGGCTTTGGGGAAATGGCAAAACCCCTTTTTGAGCAGATCACCCATAATGCTGAGGAACCCCTCCACTGGGACTCTGGTGCCGTTAAAGCCTTCCAGGGAATTAAAACAGCTTTGGCCTCAGCCCCAGCCCTTGGACTCCCTAATTATCGAAAACCCTTTGTTTTCTATGTACATGAGCGGCTAGGGGTGGCCTCTGGTGTCCTTACTCAGACTTTTGGGCCTAGAGAGCGACCTGTGGCCTATTATTCTCAAAAATTGGATGCTGTAGCACAAGGCTTTCCTGGCTGCCTCCGAGCAGTGGTTGCTGCTGGTCTCCTGGTGCCCCAAGCAGAAAAGATTACCTTGGGCCATCCAATGACCCCACGGACTCCACACGCAGCCCAACAACTGTTAGTCCAAAAAAGAACTCAACATTTAACCTCTCAGAGACTAACGCGTTTGGAAGTTTCTTTGTGGTCTAGGACCAACTTAAAAATTAAGCAATGCCATATCTTGAACCCTGCCACCCTTTTACCTTTCCCGGACAATGATCATGAGCCCTCATATGATTGTCTTCAAGTAGTGCATCATCAAGAAAAACCCTGACCAGATCTTTCAGATGTGCCCATTCCGAATGCTGAACTGGAACTATACACAGATGGTTCTGCACGAGTCTTGGAGGGCCAACAGATATCCAAATTTGCAGTGACTACCCAGTTTAAGGTATTACAGTCTGCACCTCTGGGACCCTCCACCTCAGCCCAGGCAGCAAAATTAATAGCCTTCACCCGAGCATGTGAGTTGGCCGCAGGTCAGTCTGTAAACATTTATACTGACTCGAAATATGCCTTTGGTGTCTGCCATGCCACAGGCCAAGTTTGGGCAAAATACGGGTTTATTACCTCCAGTGGCACTAAGGTAGCTCATGGGCCCTTGATCCTGGAATTATTGAAAGCCATACATTTGCCATCTGAAGTTGCCATCATCCATGTTCGGGCCCATCAAAAGGGAAACAATCCCACCATCCATGGGAACCAATTGGCTGATACAGCCTCTAAGACAGCCTCCCTTCAACCTTTTGTTGCCAACCAAATGGTGCTCATGTCCTCTCCCTCAACAACTCCAGTCCCTTTTGTTCCTGAACCATCAGAGGTTAGTCGCTGGGAAAACATTGGGGCCACTAAGACACAAAAGGGGGAATGGCAACTACCTGATGGGAGAAGAGCCCTGCCCCGAGCTGCTCTGCGACCTGCCCTGCTTAAACTACATCAAAAAACACATGGTGAAGCAGAGGCCATGGCAGCTACTGTAAATAAACTTTGGTATGCACCTGGGGTATTCCCAGAAGCTAAACAAGTCCTTGCTACCTGTAATATTTGTGCAAAATTCAATCCAAGGGGGGAACCAAAATGCCCCCCCGGAGCAAGATTACGGGCATACATGCCCTTTGAACGGCTCCAAATTGACTATTCAGAGATGCCTAAGTGCCAAGGCTTCAAGTACCTTCTTGTAATCGTGTGCCAAATAACTGGCTGGACCAAAGCATTCCCAACTAGACGAGCAACTGCCTTGGAAATGGGAAAAACCTTATTAAACCATGTCATTCCTAGGTTTAGCCCTCCTAGGTCTATTGACTCTGATCAAGGGACTCATTTCATTGCCCAGATTATTCAACACATTGCTAAGGCCCTAGGTATTACCTGGCTTTTACATACTCCTTGGAGACCACCGTCGTCTGGACAAGTAAAAAAAATGAACCAAACTTTAAAACTTAAACTCTGAAAACTGTGTGCACAGACTGGGTTGAAATGGCTTCAGGCCCTACCTCTGGCCCTTTTGGCAGTTCAAACTGCCCCTAGAGGCTTTCTCTGTCTCTCACCCTTTGAACTTTTATTTGGCAGGCCATACACCAGATTTGCTGATCCAGAACCTGTGTCCGACTTAGCTACATGGGGTGACGAGGAGCTAACCAGATATGTTGTTTCCCTCCAAACCATTCTCATGTCTCTCCACAGGTACGCAGCTCAATTTCAGTCCCTACCTGCTGATGTCCCTGCCCACCGGATCACTGCTGGGGATTGGGTCTATGTGAAAGAGTGGAAACACGAGCCTCTCCAACCCTGGTGGGCGGGCCCATTCCAAGTCCTTCTTACCTCCCACACTGCAATTCGAGTGAGGGAATGAGAGTGGACTAGATGACCCATCTGAGGGAAGGGAGCAGAAGGAGACTCCACCGATTGGAAGGCAAAAGATGCACTGTCCTAGGGATGGGGGTTCCACGACCACCACTCCCAAGAGGAGGAGGAGGGTGGTGGTGGTTGGGGACTCCCTCCTCAGGGGGACTGAGTCATCTATCTGCCACCCCGACCAGGAAAACCGAGAGGTCTGCTGCTTGCCAGGAGCTAGGATACACGATGTGACGGAGAGACTGCCGAGACTCATCAAGCCCTCGGATCGCTACCCCTTCCTGCTTCTCCACGTGGGCACCAATGATACTGCCAAGAATGACCTTGAGCGGATCACTGCAGACTACATGGCTCTGGGAAGAAGGATAAAGGAGTTTGAGGCGCAAGTGGTGTTCTCGTCCATCCTCCCTGTGCAAGGAAAAGGCCGGGATAGAGACCGTCGAATCGTGGAAGTCAACGAATGGCTACGCAGGTGGTGTCGGAGAGAAGGCTTTGGAGTCTTCGACCATGGGATGGTGTTCCAAGAAGAAGGAGTGCTAGGCAGAGACGGGCTCCACCTAACGAAGAGAGGGAAGAGCATCTTCGCCAGCAGGCTGGCTAACCTAGTGAGGAGGGCTTTAAACTAGGTTCACCAGGGGAAGGAGACCAAAGCCCTGAGGTAAGTGGGGAAATGGGATCCTGGGAGGAAGCACAACCAGGAGAGCGCAAGAGGGGAGGACTCCTGTCTCGATCGATGAGTTATCTTAAGTGCCTGTACACAAATGCAAGAATCCTGGGAAACAAGCAGGGAGAACTGGAAGTCCTGGCACAGTTAGGGAATTATGATGTGATTGGAATAACAGAGACTTGGTGGGATAACTCACATGACTGGAGTACTGTCATGGATGGATATAAACTGTTCAGGAAGGACAGGCAGGGCAGAAAAGGTGGGGGAGTTGCGTTGTATGTAAGAGAGGAGTATGACTGCTCAGAGCTCCGGTATGAAACTGCAGAAAAACCTGAGAGTCTCTGGATAAAGTTGAGAAGTGTGAGCAACAAGGGTGATGTCGTGGTTGGAGTCTGCTATAGACCACCAGACCAGGGGGATGAGGTGGACGAGGCTTTCTTCTGGCAACTAGCAGAAGTTGCTAGATCGCAGGCCCTGGTTCTCATGGGAGACTTAAATCACCCTGATATCTGCTGGGAGAGCAATACAGCGGTGCACAGGCAATCCAGGAAATTTTTGGATAGTGTAGGGGACAATTTCCTGGTGCAAGTGCTGGAGGAACCAACTAGGGGCAAAGCTTTTCTTGACCTGCTACTCACAAACGGAAGAACTAGTAGGGGAAGCAAAAGTGGATGGGAACCTGGGAGGCAGTGACCATGAGATGGTCGAGTTCAGGATCCTGACACAAGGAAGAAAGGAGAGCAGCAGAATACGGACCCTGGACTTCAGAAAAGCAGACTTTGACTCCCTCAGGGAACAGATGGGCAGGATCCCCTGGGAGAATAACATGAAGGGCAAAGGGGTCCAGGAGAGCTAGCTGTATTTTAAAGAATCCTTATTGAGGTTGCAGGAACAAACCATCCCGATGTGTAGAAAGAATAGTAAATATGGCAGGCGACCAGCTTGGCTAAACAGTGAAATCCTTGCTGATCTTAAACGCAAAAAAGAAGCTTACAAGAAGTGGAAGATTGGACAAATGACCAGGGAGGAGTATAAAAATATTGCTCAGGCGTGCAGGAGTGAAATCAGGAAGGCCAAATCACACTTGGAGTTGCAGTTAGCAAGAGATGTTAAGAGTAACAAGAAGGGTTTCTTCAGGTATGTTAGCAACAAGAAGAAAATCAAGGAAAGTGTGGGCCCCTTACTGAATGAGGGAGGCAACCTAGTGACCGAGGATGTGGAAAAAGCTAATGTACTCAATGATTTTTTTGCCTCTGTCTTTACGCACAAGGTCAGCTCCCAGATTGCTGCACTGGGCAGTACAGCATGGGGAGAAGGTGACCAACCCTCTGTGGAGAAAGAAGTGGTTCGGGACTATTTAGAAAAACTGGACGTGCACAAGTCCATGGGGCCGGATGCGCTGCATCCGAGGGTGCTAAAGGAGTTGGCGGGTGAGATTGCAGAGCCATTAGCCATTATTTTTGAAAACTCATGGCGATCAGGGGAGGTCCCAGATGACTGGAAAAAGGCTAATGTAGTGCCCATCTTTAAAAAAGGGAAGAAGGAGGATCCGGGGAACTACAGGCCAGTCAGCCTCACCTCAGTCCCTGGAAAAATCATGGAGCGGGTCCTCAAGGAATCAATTATGAAACATTTAGAGGAGAGGAAAGTGATCAGGAACAGTCAGCATGGATTCACGAAGGAGAAGTCGTGCCTGACTAACCTAATTGCCTTCTATGATGAGATAACTGGCTCTGTGGATGAGGGGAAAGCAGTGGATGTGTTATTCCTTGACTTTAGCAAAGCTTTTGATACGGTCTCCCACAGTATTCTTGCCACCAAGTTAAAGAAGTATGGGCTGGATGAATGGACTAGAAGGTGGATAGAAAGCTGGCTAGATCGTCGGGCTCAACGGGTAGTGATCAATGGCTCCATGTCTAGTTGGCAGCCGGTTTCAAGCGGAGTGCCCCAAGGGTCGGTCCTGGGGCCGGTTTTGTTTAATATCTTTATTAATGATCTGGAGGATGGTGTGGACTGCACTCTCAGCAAGTTTGCAGATGACACTAAACTAGGAGGCGTGGTAGATACACTAGAGGGTAGGGATCGGATACAGAGGGACCTAGACAAATTAGAGGATTGGGCCAAAAAAAACCTGATGAGGTTCAACAAGGACAAGTGCAGAGTCCTGCACTTAGGACGGAAGAATCCCATGCACTGCTACAGACTAGGGACCGAATGGCTAGGTAGCAGTTCTGCAGAAAAGGACCTAGGGGTCACAGTGGACGAGAAGCTGGATATGAGTCAACAGTGTGCTCTTGTTGCCAAGAAGGCTAACGGCATTTTGGGCTGTATAAGTAGGGGCATTGCCAGCAGATCGAGGGACGTGATTGTTCCCCTTTATTTGACATTGGTGAGGCCTCATCTGGAATACTGTGTCCAGTTTTGGGCCCCACACTACAAGAAGGATGTGGAAAAATTGGAAAGAGTCCAGCGGAGGGCAACAAAAATGATTAGGGGTCTGGAGCACATGACTTATGAGGAGAGGCTGAGGGAACTGGGATTGTTTAGTCTCCAGAAGAGAAGAATGAGGGGGGATTTGATAGCAGCCTTCAACTACCTGAAGGGGGGTTCCAAAGAGGATGGAGCTTGGCTGTTCTCAGTGGTGGCAGATGACAGAACAAGGAGCAATGGTCTCAAGTTGCAGTGGGGGAGGTCCAGGTTGGATATCAGGAAAAACTATTTCACTAGGAGGGTGGTGAAACACTGGAATGCGTTACCTAGGGAGGTGGTGGAGTCTCCTTCCTTGGAGGTTTTTAAGGCCCGGCTTGACAAAGCCCTGGCTGGGATGATTTAGCTGGGAATTGGTCCTGCTTTGAGCAGGGGGTTGGACTAGATGACCTCTTGAGGTCCCTTCCAACTCTGATATTCTATGATTCTATGATTCTATGAGACACTTGGATTCACCACACCCGAGTCAAGCTAGCCCCTAGGCCGGGGCCAGAAGCAGACGACTCCAGACTTCGAGGGAGCCCCACCAGCTCTTCCCACCGCGATCCAGAAGAGCCTGAAGCAGACAATTCCTGGAAAGCCGAACCTCTCAAGGGACTAAAACTCTTGTTCCAACGAACTAAATCCTAAGGCTTCATAACCATGACTTCGTGGACAGTGGTGCTGTGGCTACTTCTTTCAAGTTTGCCCTTTATAAATGCTAACCCTCACCCAGCGGCCAGATCCCTGCAACGACTAGCCACATTGGGACACTTGTCTGATTGCTGGCTGTGCCACCAAACCCGCTCTGAGGAAAAAAATAGGGCTGTGGGCTGCACCTGCAAACCTCTCTGAAGTACTCTCCTTACAAGTAATGCAAAAAACTGAATGGGCGTGGGTTGAAAAATACCAGTATAATAACTATGGAAAGGTGTCTAAAGTTTGGCATTACTACTGGGCTGCTAAGGGGGTCCCTCTTTTTAATGTCTTAGGGATTGGGTATAAATTGCCCCTTTGCTTAGAAAATATGGAGGGAGTTGGAAGGGAAGTGGGTTATCTTCCCCTTGAGGCCTGCAAGCAAACCCTTCAGTTTAATGTCAAAAATAAAACCCTTTATCCTTTAAAAACTCCTAAAAATGCCCAAAGCTACTCCCCCTGCCGCCTGAGTACGGGTTTTACTACACAATCAACAGGCGTGTATTATCAAGGGCAGTGGCTTCCCTCATTCCTCCCATTAGGTCCCATAAATAAAACACATGCATACTGTATAAATATTTACTCTGGCCTTCTGTTGCCTTACCCGTCCCTTAAAAGGATGTCTGGATGCCCAAAACACATGGGGACACTTGCAAGTTTCACAGCCAAATTGTTTGCTGTTACATATTGTGAAGGCATCCTAAATAACACCCACACCCAAGGGCACCTAAATGCATCCCACTGGGGGTGTCAGGATCGAATAATGAGTAACTCCAAGCACTGGGATGTAAGGGTGGCCTGGTGCCATCGGGTCGCGGGAAATACCCTTACCCTCTATTTGGAAAACCCCGGCTTGTATTTCATCTGTGGCCACAGTGCCTACAAAGCTCTCCCCCAGGTTGGCGAGGTCGATGTGGGGTGGCCCGGGTACTACCGGATGTCCAAATAAACCACACGTTAGATTCAAGTCAGATCCTCAACCTGGGAGCTATTCTCACAAGCTCTTCACCGCCCCCCATAAAGCCTCAAGCTAAACGTGCCGAAAATCTCTTGGTAGTCAGGTAAACGGGGTTTCATTCCTTTGTCCGTGCGTTTATTCCTGGGTTGGAAGTAGCAGAATTAGAGAGGGCGGTAGTAAATATTTCTGCAAAGCTTGAAAAGGCAGCTAATGCCTCCCTAGACGCTCTTCAAAAGTTACAGCAAAAAGTCAATGAAATAGCAGAATTAGCACTGCAAAATAAACATGTGTTAAATGCCATAAATGCTGAAGTAGGGGGGGCTTGTGCTCAGATTAAAAAAAATGCTGTTTTTATATTAACTGCTTTGGCTTAATTAAGGAAAATTTGCAAGCTATTAAGAATGCTGCTGTTGTTTTCCATGCTGTATCTCTTGATCATACCTTTAGCTTTAAGAACCTCCTCCCAGACCTTGGGTCCTGGTTTACAGGACTTTTCCGAACAATTGTTAAGTGAATTATTTTCCTTCTTTTCTTTTTATGTGTTATTTGAGTATTGTTACAATGTGCAAAATGTCTGTGTAAAGCTGTCACAAAAGGCTCTGCTACCCGAGGGAAGACCCAGTATCTGTCCCTCCAGGTTGATTGCAAATTGCGCAATGGGCCTGACAATTTAGAATTGTCAGGCCCGAAGGAAGGACTGTGATAATCAGTAGTGACCCCCCCCTTCTCTTTCTTAACAATCTAGCAGCGGTTATGGCTACCAACGGCCATTAGGGGTAGCAGGAGGGGTAGCAGGAGCCTCACGTACACAGCTAGCCTGAACTCCTCTTGAGGCAGAGGAGACCGGCTCCAAACCGGTTTTCACTGACCAAATAGCAGAAGTAAGGGGTCTGGCAACCACCAATCAAGTGTTAACACGGCAGAAGTCTTTATCTAAGTAGGGTTACCATACCTCCGGTTTTTCCCGGACATGTCCGGCTTTTCGGCAATCAAACCCCCGTCCGGGGGGAATTGCCAAAAAGCCGAACATGTCCGGGAAAATGCCGGCCGGGCACTTCCCCTCCCGCGGCTGCTCTGCTCCTCCCCTGACTCTTCGGCTCTGTTTAAGAGCCGAGCTGCCTGAGCGCTATGGGCTTCAGACAGCCCCCTTGCCTCCGGACCCCAGCCGCCGGCCGGACACTTCCCCTCCCGGGCTCCGGCGGCGCAGGGTCCGGAGGCTTGGGGGCTGCCCGAAGCCCATAGCGCTCAGTGCCCGGGCTCCAGCTGCACTGGGGAAGCGCCGGCTGGGGGCGCAGGGTCTGGGGGCTGCCCGGCAAACCGTGAAGCCGGTAGCACTCGGGCAGCCCTTTTCGCGTGGCTGGGAGTGGGAGGGAGGAGGGGGCGGAGTTAGGGCGGGGAAGGGGCGGAGTTGGGTGGGGCTGGCGGGGCGGGGAAATGGGCAGGGCCAGGTCCCGTGGAGGGTCCTCTTTTTTTATTTGTTAGATATGGTAACCCTATATCTAAGTGCGTATAAAAAAATCGGTACTAAGGTGCAGAGCTCTCTTTTCTTTTCCCTCCTGCAAAATAAAGCAATCTCTTCCTTATCCCTGTCCAGCTGTTATTGGCTCTCAGCTAGGCGGACCCGATATTTCGGTAACATAAGCACTGGAATAAATTGCCTAGGGAGGTTGTGGAATCTCCATCATTGGAGATTTTTAAGAGCAGGTTAGACAAATACCTATCAGAAATGGTCTAGATGATACTTAGTCCTGCCATGAGTGCAGGGGACTGGACTAGATGATCTCTTGAGGTCCCTTCCAGTTCTATGATTCTAATTGGAATAGAATGTTAACAGAAATGAGAGCGAGCAAAACAGAGCTGATTCTATCCCACTGAATGGAGTTGTTTCCACTGGAGTCCCTCAGAATCCTGTTTTCTGCTCAATGTTATTCAATATATTTATTAATACTCTGGGGAAAAACATGGAATCATTTGTGTTTGCTGATGACACAAAAGAATGGTGGAGTGGTGACAACTGGTCAGTTCTGTAGAGCAAACCAGATCACTTGGTAAACTGCGGGCAATCAAAAACATCTGATTTGATAGATACAGGCTATTGGAGACTGTCTTCCAGAAAGCAGTGTCTGAAAATGACTTAGGTGCGTGGTGAAAAGCACCTGATCATGAGCTTCCAGGGTAATGCTGTGGCTAACACTAACAGGGCTAATGTGATCCTTCATGGATTTAGAAATAGGGGAATACTGAGTAGTAGTAGGGAGGTGGCATTTGGTATTACCTCTCTAGATGGCAGTGGTGAGACCCATTCTTGGATACTGTGTCTAGTTCTGGTGCCTCTGGTATAAAAAAAGAAACTGAAAATTGGAAAGGGTTCAGTAAAGAATGTCTGGAAAACATGAGGGATAAATTCAGAATGGAATTAAGATGAACATTTTTAACAATGAACATAACTGGCCACTGGAACAAATTATGAAGGAATGTGGTGTATTCTCCATCACTTGATGTCTTTGTACCAGGATTGGAAATCTCTTTCTCAAAGATACACTGTATTTCAACAAGTGACAGATTTAGTGAAGGAGTTTCTAGGCGAAATTGTCTGATCTGCAATATGCAGGAGATTAGACTAGGTGATCATAGAGGTCCCTTCTGACCTTAAAATCCATGGGTGAAATCCTGACCCTACTGAAGTCAATGACAAGGCTTCCAATGACTTCAAAGGGGCCAGGGTTTCACCCTATGAATCCATGATCCACCTTGTGTCATGTCTGCAGCTCTAACTCTGTGTCTGGCACATGATATGATATAGGAGGCTCACAGGGATTTGGAGCATGTGCAATGTAGATGGAGAGTTAAGGGACAAGTCTTGAAGAAGTTTTTCTGCACATATGCCCAAGGCAATTTTGTAGAGCTGGTTGGTAACCAGATGGAATTTCACAGGGGCACTGAAAATCATGTCTGTGTCCCGAATACTATCCAACCGAGCCTGTTTCCAAAATTCTCAGTCTCAGTCTCTTAACAATATCGGGATTCCTCTGCATCTGCCAGACATGTTAATCCCCTTTCAATCCTTAAACAATACAATTCTTGATGTGTTCGAATGAAGCAGGGAAAATTAAGCATCTCAGATTTCAAAAATTAAGCCTCATGGATTCTCTGATGGGTGATCAGGTAGGAGCCCTGAATGCTTTCCCCACACTTTCTCTTCCATGTGGATTTTCCTGATATATAACAACAATTTCTGGGAGGTGAATAATCTGCCAAATGTTTAACTGGGTGCAAGGGGATCCAGGTTACAGGATGAGATAAGCCATTCCTATTCAACAAACTAAACTTCAGAGTCAGAAGTTCACAGATTGCTCTTATAAACAAAAAGGAACTTCATGATTCTTGGATTCTACCAAATGTGTCTACAACAACCCAATGTCTCCTCCTGAAGAGGAAGTTAAAGTCAATCGTCATGATGAGCCTAAGCTCTAGTGAAATCCGAAAGGCTCCATGACCATTGCCCAGCAGACCTTCTGGGGACAATTCCCTGAACAGAAATCCTGGTGCCACTTGCCCCACTCCTGAGCTAATCCCCTTTCTTGTTATTCAGGTAGATAAGGAGTCCCAGTGCCATAAAGAGTGGCACCAGCACAGAGCCCCCACCCCCCACCCCACCTCTGTAAGGATTTTGCTCCTGGAAGATTCAGTCCCTGTCCATTCAAGTATGATGTTGATGCTGGGACCTAGTGATGACATTTCCACAGCAACATTATTAATTAAATTCCCTGCAGATCATTCTAGCAGAAATATTCATGGCATATGCTTCTCCTTCCCTTCTGCATGCACAGGCTGATGATGTGGGCTGGGGGAGGGGACAGAGAAGAGAGCAGATTTTGTCAGTGTCATTGGAGTGGGGAACGAAGCCCCTAAAGCCCTTGCCAAAAAAATGTCAAATCGCTGCTGACATTGCCCATAAAGGGAGAAGACTCCCTCACCCAGTACCAACCCTTTCCATTGATTCCTTAGGGCCAAGCCCCCAAACTGCTTCCCCTGGGGACATGCTTCCTGGCCCCACAGATCTCACTGCCAGGACATTTCTCCAGAGACTCAGCCTCACTTTTCTCTTTGCAAATTTCACCCCCTCCCACTGCTTCCCCCTGCCCAAGTAATTGGTGTTGAAAGCACACCCAGAAATAACAGAGCTGGAAGCAGGCAGGGCGCCTCCAGTGATCCCTCTAGGCTCACACCACAGGCAGCCTCCATTTATTGGGATTTCCATACACTTCATAAACACCTGTCCCATCCCATCCCCATCCCTTCTCACATCATGCTCTATTACATTAACCAGCATTCAGAATAAAGTTCTCAAGTCCACCCATTTCCCCCAGCCTTTCCTGCCTGTTGTTTCATTCCCTGAACCCGAGGTTTCTCTGCTGGAGCCCACCCTCCCCAGGCAGCTGCTGTACTCCCTGCAAATTCTCTCTGCACTGTCTTTCCTGAGTCAGTAGGCAACCCCCGGCCAGTGCTTCTATATTGTGATGCCAACTTTTCCCATCCAACGCTAACAATTTCCCAAATCTGGTGAAAAATTCCCAGATAAAATTTTTTACAGTGCTTCTATATGCTGGGAAATTTCCCCAAATCTGGGAATTTGTCAGTAAAATGTTTTAATTTGGGAAATTGGGACTTTTCATTCAAAACATTTTACTGACAAATTCCCAGATTTTGGGAAATTTCCCAGCATATAGAAGCACTGCCCCCAGCCCTTTTTAACTAGAGCAACTCCCCCATCACAGCATCTTCTCTACAGCAGCCTTCCTCACTCTGCAATTTCCTGAGTGCCTCCTGCTGCTCTTTGTAGGGAAACAGCTAATCTAACCCAGGTGTGCCTCATTAGTCATCAGCAATCCATACAGCCCTTAATAGGTGAACTGCCCTGTTACAAGAACCCCCAGTTCATGGACATATCAGATCCCAGCCATGGCCTCTGATGGCTCCAATTAGGGTCACAGAATATCAGGAGGTCATCTAGTCCAACCCCCTGCTCAAAGCAGGACCAATTCCCAACTAAATCATCCCAGCCAGGGCTTTGTCAAACCTGACCTTAAAAACCTCTAAGGAAGGAGATTCCACCACCTCCCTAGGTAACCCATTCCAGTGCTCAGAAGTGTCCAGCCTCCTTACAAGGCCGCCTGCCCTCAGCCAGTCATTTCTCTGTCCAGAACCCTGTGAGACTCCACAGGTCTGGAGCCCCTATGGGGCCTTGACTGTCAACCCTACTCTACTAGCTGCCCTCTAACAGGGGAATCTAATGATCATGGCTGCATCCTCATTAGCCTCCCCCTTCCTTGTGTGCAACAGGCAGGGACAGGAATCTGAGACTCCTGCAGAACCGGAGGAGGATGGACCTGGGGCTGTCTCAGGGTGTCCCCAAAATAAATGGGCCCTGGGCTGATGGGCACCTGGCCACAGGTCCTGCCCCAAGCTCTGGCTGGCAGCAGGGACAGGTTTCTCTGGGGCTCTGTCTCTGGTCCATTTGCTCTGGAGGTTTCTCTCTGTTCAGGAAAAAGAGAAGGATTCTGACCTGACCTGGATCCTCCCCACCCCACTTGCCCCACTTTTCCTGTTTCTGTCCGGGGGGAGGATCATTAGCTGTCACCACCAGAAGGTTCTGGTTATTGCTAGGGGAGAGGAAGGAGGCAGCTCTCTTTGCTCACCATCTCCCAGGTTGAGCTTCCTGTGTGCTGCTGCTCCCCAGCGGGGGTCCATGTGGGGAGATCCCTTCACTAATGCCCCTCTGTGCCCAACCTTCAAAAAATCTCACTATGAGACTAAACAACCCCTAAATAATTAATTTTAGGAACATTTAATATTTCAAAAATGGAGAACAATAAAAGACAAATACAAATTTTTGATTGAAAATATAAAAAAATAAATAAATAAAACAAAAATTTTCAGTCATCCCTCTTCCCTGTTTTTGACTAGCCAGTGATGGTACCTGAGCCCTTTAACCCAGTCAGAAGCCAGGCCCTTTTCCCAAAGGCTGGGGAGAGGGAACCCTGAAGTAGGGCAGTCCAACAGGGTAGCTTCAGGGAGACAGAGCTCCATACCCAAAGCTCCAGTCAGAGGGGCACTGCCAGCTACTGACACAAGGTACCTTTATATTGCCAGTCAGGACTTCAGGGATCATGCCAGGCCAGTGTCAAGAGAGAAGAGACACTTGTCAGGACAGGCCTGCCTGCCCCTGCCCTCTTTGGAAGTCCCCACTCCTGCCAGGAGCAAGGAATGAGTGGAGCTGAGGACCATCCCACAGCCGTTTAATTGGAGTAGATTCCACAATCTCATCTGAACGTAGAGACTGAGCATTTCCAGAGGGAATCTTTCCCCTATCTCTTGCATCGTCACTGGGACCACCAGCTGACAAGCTCTTTCACACAGTAAACTGAGCTTCTTGCCTCTGAGCACTCAGTGTTACGCACTAGGAGTTAATCGTTGTGCTGAGAGGGGTGCATTCAACGGACACCGCTGGCATTGGGTGTGTACGGGTATGTGGGTGCATTCAGCAGGCACAGCTAGCATTGGGTTTGTGCAGGTATGTGGGTGCAATCAGCGGGAACAACTGGCAATGGGTGTGTACAGGTATGTGGGTGCAATCAGTGGGCACAGCTGGTGTTTTGTTTATGTGATGTGTGGGCGAAGGGCTGGTGGCGTTTGTCTAATATCTAATGAGGTGCCTGTTGTCGTTGAAGCTTTTCCCACAGTCACAACACTTGTAGGGTTTCTATTCTGTGAGGATCCTCTGGTGCTGAACGTGGTTTGAGCTCTGAGTGAAACTTTTCCCGCAGTCAGGGCATATAAAAGGCGTTTCTCCGTTGGGATCCTCTGGTGCACACTAAGGGCTGAGCTCTCATTGAAGCTTTTCCTGCAATCACACTTATAGGGTTTCTTCCCCGTGTGCAGTCACTGATGGGTGATCAGACTGGATCCCCAAAGGAAGCTTTTCCTGCATTCACCACATGTGTTTGATCTCTTTCCAGTGGGGTGTCTTGGCTGGGCAATTTCTTTGGGTTTCTTGGCTGTCCTGTGAGTGGACTTATTCCCTCTCTTCCTTAGAGGGTGTCCATTCTCCATAACTGGCTCACTCTGATGGTCACAGGCTTTTTCCTGCTCAGGACTCTTGGAAACGCTCCCTTCGGATCTTCCTGAGCCCTTCCCTTGTGGTGCCGCTTGCTCCAGACCTGCCTGCAGAGGATTCTCTTCGCCGTTTTCCCTCACCATCCCGTAACCTGCTGGGATAGAGGATCCAGACAGGAGTCACTCCCTGTGCTGGTGGGCATGGGAACCTGAGAGAGGGGATGGGGAATAGGGCCGGCTCCAGGCACCAGCGGAGCAAGCACGTGCCTGGGGCGGCACATGCTAAGGGGCGGCATTCCGTCCATTCTTGGAGCAGCAGAGTCCAGGCAGGGGGTTTTTTTTTTTTTTTTGCGCTTCGGCAGTTCGGGCGGCAGCAGTCCGAGTGGCTTTTTTTTTTTTTTTTTTTTTGCTTGGGGCGGCAAAAATGGTAGAGCCGGCCCTGGGTGCTAGATTCCCTTTCTGAATATTAGCTAAATCTGGAAAGGAAAAGTCAATTTCTGCTTCCATGGCTCAGAAGTGGAAATCCTCCTAGGTGCCTGGTACTGTATCTAAAGCTGCTCAGGTTCTCTAGTAGAGCCTCCCCTCCCTTACTTTTCATTTTAAATTCTAGTTGGATCCACGTACCTCCCTTGCTAGGCTTCAGATAGAGAGGTGCACTGTCCATTTAGTCCACCCAATTCTTTCTTTGGGGGCTGTAAGGTGAGGTCTCACACACCAGTATCCCTAATCCAGTCTGGGGATGTCTTCTGAAGGGGATAGATGGGCCAAAGCCTTCTACTCCTTGGGCATACTTGTTCCCTGTTTTAGGGTTACCTACCATACGTCCATATTTTCATGGACATGTCCGGCTTTTTGGGTTTTAAATAGACGTCCGGGAGGAATTTGTAAAACTCTCAAAAGGTCCGGGATTTCCCTCCCAACGCATAGCGCAGCTGACAGGGTGGCCCGGCCGGATTGAGCCGCTCGCATCAGGGACACCAGCAGCCAGAGCCCCACCCCTGCTCCCCCACCTCTCCTCCCCTGCAGTCTCAGCGTGCCACACCAGCAGCCCTCGGGGGGGGACGGGGCTGGGCACTCAGGGGGAGCGCAGCAGCGTGTCTGGCTCTGCATGGAACCAGACACGCTGGTCTGAGCGGCATGGCAAAGGGGTCGGGGGGCAGTCAAGGGACAGGGAGCAGGGGATTGGATGGGTCGGGTGTTCAGGGGGGGCTGTCAGGGGCCGGGGGTGTGGAGAGGGGTTGGGGCAGTCAAGGGACGGGGGGGTTAGATGGGTCAGGGGTTCTGGGGGGGCCAATCAGGGGACAGGCAGTGGTTGGATAGGCGTGGGAGTCCCGGGAGTCTGTCAGGGGGCGGAGGTGTGGATAGGGGTCGGGGCAGTCAGGGGACAGGTGGGGACCTAGGGGGGCAGTAGGGTGTGGGGGTCTCAGGAGGGGGCAGTCGGGGACAAGGAGAAGGGAGACTTAGATAGGGGGTGGGGTCCCTGGAGGGGGCGATCAGGGGACAAGGAGCAGCGGGGGTTGGATGGGTTGGGGGTTCTGTGGAGGGCAGTTGGGGGGCGGGAAGTGGGAGTGGATAGGGGGTGGGGCTATTCCCCCCTTCCCCGTGAAGTGACCTCTTTTTTGAATGTGGTATCCCTACCGTTCACAGTGCCACCCCGTTCTAGCAGTGAGCTCTCCATTCACAGCAAGCCTCCGCATGAGGTCTCAGCTACCTACCTACCTCCCCCTCCCTTTCCTGTTGATAGTGGCCAAGGGAATGCTGGGAAATGTAGTTATTTCCCTGCTCCAGGGCTGGCTCTATAGGCAGGGAGATAACCAAAGAACTACAGCTCCCATGCCACCCCTGAAAATGTGCCGCCCCAAGCACCTACTTGCTTTGCTGGTGCTTAGAGCCGGCCCTGTGAATACCCTCAAAATTCAGGAGTGCTCAAGCTCAATTTGGGCAGCTGTTACTTTATTTCTCCCAAATAAAATATACTGATCCACTGTAACTTGCTGTAGAAAAAGTAGGATAAAATAGAGCAAGAAATGCTTCCCAGTAGTTATTAGGACTGGAATTGCTATTTTCAACAGTCATTGACTTTTTTTTTTTAATTTTGTTTGTTTAGAAGGAAGACAGCAATATTGCATTGGCAAATTCCCCACAGAAACGAAGAGTGGAACAAAAGAATAATAAAGGCACCTCAACTTTTCTTCATTTATGTAGGACAGTCATAATATGCATCCAGATATTCTCCAATCACAAGCTGAAAATTGTTCCACTTTACTGCAGTTCTGTAACCATATGGGAACCAATCCTGTCTGTGTTCTGTGCACGTCCAAAATTCCTGCTGAATGACACGCCCTGGGTGCGAGTTACCAGTGACCCAGGGCTGGGGTGGCAGGAGGGTGTGGTTGGTGGGAGTGGGGGGCAGGGCTGGGGCGGCAGGGGGGATAGGTGGGGGGGAAAGCCCAGGGCTGGGGCAGCAGGGGGTGCTGGTTGGGGGGGGGGGGAGAGCCCAGGGCTGGGGCAGCAGAGGGTGCGGGGAGTGGGGGGAGCCCAGGGCTGGGGTGGGGGACAGCCAAAAAAAATTTTGGTTGGGACGGCAAAAAAACTAGAGCTGGCCCTGCCCAGCCCCAAGGGATGAGCCGGAGCTCTCTGCCTGGGAGTGGATTTTATAGGAAAAGAGGAGATTCCAGAGACCCCCAAATAAAGGGGTCTGGGCTGATGGGCACCTGGCCCCAGGGGCTGCCCCGAGCCCTGGCTGGCAACAGGGGACAGGTTTCTCTGCGGCTCTGTCTCTGTTTCGTTCGCGCTGGAGGTTTCTCTCTGTTCAGGCAGGCGAGAAGGGTTCTGGCCGGATTCCCCCCTGTGCCACGCTTCTGCCCTTGGGGAGCGCAGGGAGGGCAGCTCATTAGCTGCAGTCGATAGCGGGCCCTGGCTGTTGCTACGGGAGGGGGCGGGACGGGAGGCTGCTGCTGCTACTGCTTTCTGCATGCAGGCTGCACTTCCTAGGTCAGACACTATTGCTCCATCCGGAGTAGCTGCTCCTCCCGTCCCCTCCCCAGCGGGGTCTGTGCGGGGAGAGCCCTTTCCTACAGCCCCTCTGTGTCCAGCCGGAGGGGTGACCCATCTTTGCTCCCGGGCGGGGATCTGCGAAGCTCAGCGCTGCTGCCCCCCTGAGCGACTGCAGGAGTCGAGCCAGCTCCGGGAGAGCGAACGCCCCGGACCCGGGCCAGGGACCGAGTCTCCCAGCCCGAGAGGAGAGGGGGCAGGAGGGAGAGACTGGACGGGGCAGTAGGAGTAATAAGGGGGTGTATACAGATCTCTGATCAGATCCTTGGGGGGGGGGGGGTTGAACCTGTTTGGCCCACATCCCAGCTGAGTGCTAACTACTGGGCTCTGAGTCATACAGTGGGCACTTTCTCCTCTGGGTTTGGAACGGCCCCTGGCTGAGGCATGCTCTGAGCACACCTAGCAGATCAGGCTTTGCAGGGAAGTAAGGCATTCACCTGCCTGGCTTAGCCTGGTTCAGGGATCGTGCTGGGGTTCAGAAAGGAGATAGTGTCTGGATGCCTAGAGAGAGGCAGCGGTGTGCATGACCAGAAAAGGAACTTAGGTAGCTAGGGAACTTTTACAGCAGTAATTTAGACGTGCAGTGAGAGTGGGGTTGTATAAAGGTGGCACCTGAAACTGACATAGGCACCTAAATCTGAGCCAGTTAGCTTATCTGAATGATTACACAGGCCCAGGAGGAGGCTGTGAACTTGTGAGTTTAGGAGAGAGTGCCTGGCTGGATTAGCACCTGGGCTCACAGAAGATGGATGGACAGGAAGGGTTAAAGATTTGTACTTTTGAGTTAATGAAATAAGCCCCACAAAGGAGGAATGTTGGTCTGAGCATTCTGGTCTGGGAGTAATCATTGCAAGACGGCAAGAGAGCAAGAAAGAGCTGCAGGTCTGCAGGACCGAGCATGCCACCAGGGGGTGGCTCCTGGGTGGCACACCATCACTCCAGTCAAGCATGAGAAAGCCAGGAAAGGCCACAGGTAAGGGACCCCTTGTGGATCTTTAACTGCCCCCTTTTGCTTAACAATTCAGGGCCGGCTTTAGGCCAATTCAACCAATTCCCCTGAATCAGGCCCCACGCCTAAGAGGGCCCCGCGCCCCTAAAGAGGAGAATCGGTTGAATCAGCTTAAAGCTGGCCCTGCCCGGGCCCTTTAAATAGCCCCCAGAGCCCTGGGGTAGCAGGGGCTCTGGGGGCTATTTAAAGGGCCAGGGCTCCAGCTGCCTCTGCCGCCCCATCCTTTAAATAGCCGCGGGAGCCCCACCTTCCCCAGGGCTCCTGCGGCTATTTAAAGGGCTGGGGCAGTAGAAGCAGGGGAGCCCCAGGCCCTTTAAATAGCCCCCGAGCCCCAGGCTGCTGCTGCTACCCCCTGTCCTGCCCACACCAGCCCCACCCCCCCTGCCCTGCCCGCAGCCAACCCCTGTCTCCAGCCAGCCCCACACCCCCTGCCCGCAGCTAGCCCCTGCTGCACCCCCTGCCCTGCCCGCACCAGCCCTTGTCTCCAGGAGGGAGGAGGAGAGGGCACTTACTGTACAGGGTGGGCTGGGGGCTGGCTCTAACCCCCTCAGCCAGTGATGAGCTGGAGTTGGTTCGCACAAACCGGTTGTTAAATTTTAAAGCAGTTTTGGAACCACTTGTTAACCGGCTTCCCTGCGAGGGGGTGCTGCGGCTTTGATGGGCTCCGGCTGGGAAGTGTGTAATTCCTCCTCCAGCTGCTGGGGGTGCTGCGCTGCAGGAGCCATGTGGGCCACCTCCTGGTCCTGTTGCTGCTGCTCCTCGGACCTCTGGCCCTGGGGCTCCCGCTGCTGCCTGGTGGGTCCCCAGCTGCTCTGCTGGGCCTGGGCTGCGTCCTGCTGCTCCAAGGTGCCCTCCCGGTGAGTACCCACCACCCTGCCTGCAGCCAGCTCCTGTCTGCTGCCAGTCCCTGCTGCACCCCCTGCCCACAGCCAGCCCATCTCCAGCCAGGCCCGCACCCCCCGCCCTGCTCGCAGCCAGCCCCTGTCTCCAGCCAGCTCTGCACCCCCTGCCCTGCCTGCAGCCAGACGCTACCTCCAGTCAGCCCCTGCCCTGCCTCAAGCCAGCCCCATGTCCACTGGTGCCCTGCAGTTCCCAGGGCAGTAACCCTGCACACCTGCTTCAATGGGGGGGGGAAGAGCAGCTGGGACCCACACATGTGCACACGTCACACCCCCAGGGAGTGGCGGGGACCCACACATGTGAAACGGAGCTCATTTCTAGTTCAGGCCCATCTTTTTAAAAAAGAACTTTAGGTAGGGTTAACATACATCCGCATACATTACGCAATGTACGTAATATATAATTTTGTTATTATTTATATACTTATGGAAAGCAAATAATACATGGAAGAAATGAAAGGGGGTTTTTTACGTGGTTTTTTTTTTTTTTCTTAGTCATCCCTGCCGGGGCCCCGCCGAAAATGTTCGAATTGGGCCCCGCACATCCTAAAGCATTAGGACACTGTAAGCATTAGGACACTGTGTTTTATTACATGGTCACATATTATCTCTCAGAACTCATTGTCTCAGGAAGTTGTTGAGACCAAGACTTTAATAAGATTCAAAAAAGGATTGGACATCACACTTCAGGTCTGAAGCCAATTTCTGGCTAGTAGAGACCAGGAAAAGACCTAATATGGGGGCACATTATCCCACACAGCTACAACATCCTCTGAAGCAGCTGGTGCTGGCCATTGTGAGAGACAGAATATTGGGCTAGGTCCATACCTGGGTCTGATCCAGTCTGGAAATTCCTGTTTGTATTATACACTGCAGGGTTTTTTCCTACGATCTTAAATGCACGTGTGTGACACCCTGTAATATAACTCTGTCACCTGGCATGCCGACAACAACTTCCCCGTGGCCAAAATCCTACAGTAAATCTTTAGTGAAACAGATTTGTCATATGGTCACTTCTGTCTTCTATAATTGTGTAGGCAGTGATTAATTTGTGCCGGGGCTGAGCCCTGGCACCTCGAGGCTTGGCAGTTCATAGCACCGACACCTCTGGGCTCCTGGCCAGCAGCCGCAGGTCTCCAGTTGCCCAACTCGGAAGGCAGCACCACCAGGGTCGCCCAGAGGATTCAGGAGGCCTGGGCCAAAGCAATTTCGGGGGCCCCTTCCATAAAAAAAGTTGCAATACTATAGAATACTATATTCTCGTGGGGGCCCCTGTGGGACCTGGGGCAAATTGCCCCACTTGCCCCCCCCCTCCGGGCAGCCCTGAGCACCACTGCCATCAGCAGCACAGAAGGAAGAGTGGCAATACTGTCCCATGCCACTCTTAGTTCTGTGCTGCTGCTGACAACAGTGCTGATTTCAGAGCTGGGTGCCCAGCCAGCAGCCGCCACTCTCCAGCTACTCAGCTTGAGCCCCGGCACCTCTTTCATTACAAATTAAGCACTGGGTGTATATCGTTAATTATTATGCTGCTACATGTACAAGCAGGATTTCTATCCCTCTGGACTCAGATACACTTCTGAGGGGTGGTTTTGTTATCACAGCAGAACAGAGAGTTGCACTAACAGCCTGGATGCCTCCTTTTCTGACACCAGTATCCCCTTCTGACACCAACCTGGCCCCTCCGTCAAGCAGTAGCAGTTGTCCGAGGTCCTGCAGGTTGGCTTCGCAGAGGGGGAGAAATCAGTGATTATCCATGAGGGTTTTCAGCCAGCTAGTTTTCATCACACATGGGTGACTCAAGGTAACATGCTGTGGCCACTGAACTTGAGCTATACCAGGGATAAGCAACCTATGGCACATGTGCCAAAGGTGGCAGGTGAGCTGATTTTCAGTGGCACTCACACTGCCCGGGTCCTGGCCACCACTCCAGGGGGCTCTGCATTTTAATTTAATTTTAAATGAAGCTTCTTAAACATTTTAAAAACCTTATTTACTTTACATACAACAATAGTTTAGTTATATATTATAGACTTATAGAAAGAGACATTTTAACGTTTTTAGAAGGTATTACTGGCACGCAAAACCTTAAATCAGAGTGAATAAATGAAGACTCGGCACACCACTTCTGAAAGGTTGCCGACCCCTGAGCTATACCAACGTACTTTTAAGTTTGAAATCGGTCTGTATACACTGTAAGGGTAAATTGCAGTACACCAATCCTGACATGAGAAGGTCAAGCTGCATGCAGGGCAATCCCTTCTCCTAGGAATCTCAACCCCACACCAGTTCCCAGACAGCAGCTCTGTCTCGAGCAGACTGTATTTAGAGAGCAATCTCTCCTGCTCCTCACGCAGCTTCTCCTGTCCCAAAGCTGCCTCTACTCCAAACCTGGCATAATCCAAAACTAACAAAGCACAATATATCATCCCAAGGGTCAAAACTTGCTCACATGCCTAGGAAAAGGGTTTGGAGACTGTGTAACAGTGCCACTTTGTGATACCTGCCAAGTTTTGTTATGAACTTTATTTGCCTCTTTCCTGGGAACTGCCCTGAAATGACCCTCATAGAGTTAACAGTAACTTTCCCAAAGCAGTGAAAGGAATTGCTTTAAAGTATTTATGCTTTTAGCTTCCAAATTTAAGCTAAAGTCCTTCTAGGAGCTGACAAATGCACATGAATGTCTTCCTAGCTGCTAACTGTACACCAGAATAGAATACCCTGTAATAATAGGTCATGCTTGTGTTAAATCTTTCTTAGCTGACCATTTAATGGCACACATTTTTAAAAAGTGGCCTCACTGATAGCCTCCATTTTTTAGGAACCCAACTTGACATCTTGGGCAGCCACAGTTCCCGTTAGCTCCAGCACCTCTTAAGATCCATAACCGTCTCACCGTGGGCACTTTTCAAGTACCTCACATGTCATCAGTGTCCCTGGAAGTGCAGCAGCCTTTGGGGCTGAGCAGAGCAGCCGAGGTTGCCGAAGGTGACGTGCTGTGGCCAGTGAAACTAATAGGGTTTGTCTACACTATGACATTAGGTCGATTTTATAGAAGTCGATTTTTAGACCTGGACTGTGGGTTCCACCAGAGGGGAAGGTCTCTGGGCTGTTCCCCAACCCACATGGTGGATCAGCAGAGACTACAGGGATTGTTCTCTTTCCTTTTCCCCCTGCTGGCTGGTGATGAGGTTATCTGAGTAAAACAGGAGATTTGAGCCACGAAAGTGGCCAAACTGAGGGTTGCCATGAATCTCTGAGGCGAGCAAATCCGCCAATAAGCGCAGGACCCACCAAGGTAGAGGAGGAACTTTTTGTCACAAATTATTGTGGGGCAGGTCTCTGGTCTGTGTCCTACAGTAGGTCAAACTAGATGATCACAAAGGTCCCTTCTGGCCTTGGAGTCTATGAACAGTGGAGGGAGGGGAGATCTTGTACAGAATTGTCAGAGCAAAGCTCTTAGGCTTGCAGAATGCAACAAGAGGCTACTTAACATCCATGTCCTCACCCGGGAGCATCTGGTTTTAAGGAACTTGCATGAAAAATCCACACTCAGAAAACAAACTGGGATTCTCTCTTTTGTGGGCAGGAAGCCTGGAGCCAAGCTAGCCTCGTGGCGCCAGTGGGACCTGGAGGGGGGGTTGCTCTGTATTTCATAGATAGTGTGTGCTTTAGAATACTCTTTTGGTTCCCTGCCTCTCCTAACGTCAGACCAAGTGACCATAATGATTCCTTCTGGCCTTAAAATCTACAAGGGGAACAATACATTCCTCAGCAGGCATTTGTCTCTCACAAAGGGTCTCCATGACCAGGTTCCTATCTGTTCAGATCCCATGCCCCTCAGTATGGAATAGTATGGGTTAAAGCACCGTGTAACACCTTATTGTAAGGAAATGGAATAAACCCTGATTTCAGTTGTTTGTGTGTTTTCTCTTGAGCAGGATTACTCATTGACAACTCCAATCTGAGCTCTCAGATGGAACAAAAGAAAGAGCTGTGGGTCCCAGATCTCCAGGGCTGTGAGGAATGGGAGATTTCAGGTGAGGTTAAACTAACTTGGTAGCCATCAGCAAGTGAAGTAAAAATGAGGGATTCCCACCAACACCCCATGTGTTCCCCCAGTTCTGCCTTCCCCGGGACTGTCCCCCACAGGGGTCGTATCCTCATCGCAGATGTCACTCATCATAGCTTCCCATCCACCCTGCCTGACAGCTGGAGTGTTTGGGTGGGAATGTCCCTTCCCCCATTTCCTCCAGGGGATTCATCTCCTGATGTTCCAGTCTCTCCATTTGTTATTTGGGTTTGTTCCCCCACTTCCTGGTCCCCTCTCTGAGGTTCTCTGTCTCCTCGGCACAGGGAATGACTCCTGTCTGGATTCTCTCTGTTCCAGCAGGTTATAGGACAGTGAGGGAGAACAAGGAGGAGACCCCTCAGCAGGAAGGTCCCGAGCAAGTGGAACCACCTGGGATGTTATTGGGAAGAGCTGAAAGGGATGTTTCCCAGAGTCATGAGCAGGGAGAAGCCTGTGAGAGTCAGCGCAGGCTGGAGAAACATCAGAAAAACCAGCCAGGGAAGGGAGAGAGAAAACCCACTTGCTGTGGGGAAGGACTCAAGAAACCAAAAGACATCTCAGCCTGTCAGAGAGAAGGGAAAGGAGGTGAAAATAGAGGTACACACACTGTGTCTGGGAAGAGCTGTAGACAGAGCTCAGAACTTAGTGTTCAGCAGACAATCCACTCTGGAGAGAGGCCCAATAAATGCCCCGACTGTGAGAAAAGCTTTAGCCAGAAATCAGCCCTTGTTAGACACCAACGGCTGCACACGGGAGAGAAGCCCTACAAATGCAGTGACTGTGGGAAGAGCTTCAGCGTGAGCTCACACCTGATCACCCACCAGAGACTGCACACGGGAGAGAGACCCTACAAATGCCTGGACTGTGGGAAAAGCTTCAGTGAGAGCTCAAACTTTATTCACCATCAGAGAATCCACACAGGAGAGAGACCCTATAAATGCCCCGACTGCGGGAAACGCTTCAGTAACAACTCAGACCTCACGAGGCACCACCGGACCCACACAGGAGAGAGGCCTTATGAGTGCCCGGACTGCAGGAAGAGCTTCAGCATGAGGTTCCATTTAGCTAGACACAAGCACGTGCACGCAAAGGAGGAGATGGAAAGCTCCCTCCTTCTCACACATCAGAGACTTCCGTCGGACGAGAAGCTCTGCAAATGCCCTGACTGCGAGAGAAGGTTCAGGGACAGCAGAGGCCTCGTGACACATCAGAGAATCCACATGGGGCAGAAATGCTATCAGTGCTCCGACTGCGGGAAAAGCTTCGGGGTGAGCTCAGCTCTTTCTGAGCACCGGAGAATCCACGCGAACGAGAAACCCAGCATCTGCCCGGATTGTGGGAAATGCTTTCTTCAGAGCTCAGAGCTGCTCCTCCACCAGATTAGCCATGCAGGGGGGAAGCCCTACACATGTGAGGAGTGTGGTAAACGCTTCGCTCAGAGATCGAATCTCCGGGCGCACCTCAAACACCACACAGCTGAAAAGCCCCATAAATGCACCCAGTGTGGGAAGAGCTTTGTCAAGCACTCCATCCTGGCCAGGCACCAGATCACCCACACGGACCTGAAACCGTTTAAATGCTCCGCGTGCAGCAAAAGCTTCACTCAGCTCTCCAGCCTCACGAGGCATGAGAGGGTCCATGAGGCAGAGATGCTTTCCGAGCCCCCCGACTGGATGGCAGAAATGAACCATACATTCATCGATTCCAGCGGGCGGGCATGGAATTGGGCTCAAGAGTACCCAGCTGCCCGGCTGTGGGGCGAGGAGGTAGCCATAACCAACCCCAAACTGATCAGTGACCCTCGACCTACACCTGGTCTGGCAAACCCCAGACAGGTCAGGGGAGACCTCAGCCAGCCCCTTTTAAGTGCTGTTGAACTGGCTGCCGAGCTACCAAGCTCTTCTGCCTCCTGCCAAGACAGTGCATCCATCTCTCTGGACTGAAAGATCCCCCGTCCCCTTAACCGCTTCCCCGGGCCACCAGCCTCAGGAGCCACACTAGAGGAGGGCATTGCAGCTGGGATTTCCCGAGACACCCAGGGGGCAGGATTGGGGGTGGTGGGAAGCAGAGAGGGCCAGCTGGCTTCTAGGGGTATTAAGTGTCTGGGGACTGGGGGTTAAGGAATCATAGAATATCAGGGTTAGAAGGGACCTCAGGAAGTCATCTAGTCCAACTCCCTGCTCAAAGCAGAGGGAGGATGGGCAGGGTTAGGATGCTGCATTCCCCTCAATTGGAGTCTCAGCATCTCTGAAAGCCAATCCTGATACTTCTAATGACCACCATTAGTCACTTGCGCCATCACTTCCTGGTAAAATCTGCTGCTTTTTCCCACCCTTTGGGTGTCTTCCCCACCCTTCTTTCCAGGTGTCCCTCCCCTGCCTCTGTATTTCTCCTTCTGTCTTCCCTCAGCATGTCCTCTGCTGCTGCAGTTCATGCTGCCATTACTCCCTTTCCCCCCATCCCCTCAGCTACAAGGACAAGCAATGACACAGTTGGGCTGGCATGTACAGTGCCATAGGGATTTAGCGTAAACTCCACCGCAAGAGGAAAGGGGGCGGGGCTTTCTGCAGACACCACTGAACCAGACTTACCTGGTGTTTGGAAGGTTCCCTTCCCTAACAAATGAAAGCTTAGATTCTGCAGGATCTGGACATGCCAGAGGAAGCACACAAACACTTCCGGCAGCTGGATGTTTGATACTGCTCTCTTACATACAACGATTATGGTCCGTATGGAAATGCTTAAGCCGACAGATAGAGGGATGTGTATGGAGAAAATAGATAAATAGAAAAAAGACTTTCCCAGGGACCAATAAAAGATTGTTCCCTCTTGAATATTTTCTAGAGCTTGTTGGAAAGATTGGACTCCAAGTATAATTTTACACCGTTAAAGAAGACCCAAGTATCTTGCAGTGTATGGGGGGGGGAAATGGTTGGAAAGTACTTGAGTTAATCCAGTAGCAGGAACCTTTTTGTAGTTGATGGGTATCTTTCTGTTTTATACTTTTTTATTTTAAACTGCAGGCATATGTAGTTTGAGAAAGCTCCCAAGGGAAACTTTATAAATCAAAATAAAATAATTGTATGATGGCTGAAATGCTGGCACAGCTCCTTAGGGACTTATCAAGGAAAGGTGTGTGTATACGTGTGTACATGTACACAAAAGATATACCTATTTGAGATGGGAAAGTAACTGAAAGTACAGTGAAAGCTTTGTTATCTGGCATGTTGGGGGAATAGGAGGTGCCAGTTAATCAAATATTCCAGTTAACTAAGAGTTATACTTACAATGGAATACCAATTTTCAAAGAATTAGAATACAATAAAATGAATAAAGTATAAAATAGTAGACAGGTACTCACCAATCCAGTAGTAGTACTGCACTGCAGAGTGGTTGGTTTCTTGAAGCACTTAGGTGTATACAGGTAAAATTTTCTATACAGTAGGTTATCTTATGACACTACATATCACTAAGGGCAGCGGATGGCATACACCCAGAACACAAAAAATCCACTTAACACTAAAACTATACTGAATATAATTTCATCTTTCTTTGATGATTCAGAAGGCACTTCAGGATCTTGCAGTGCCTCAGGATCATCATTATCAACATAAATTATCATTGTAGATGTAGAAGGTGTAGGAAATGGGGCTAAATCTGTAATGACCCTATGACACACCCTAGAAGCTGCTTTTTTGAATAAATCTCTGATATCGCCTTGCTGACTTGTCTTCTGCCTCTTTTGCATAAAAGTAGAGTGTAGAATGTGCAATTGCATAACCTCCTGGGCAATATACTAGTCCCAGTTACTAGATTGAAGATTTGTATTGGGAGAGATCAGAAATGCCTGTTAATAGAGCTTTCCTGTTGGTAAAGTGCCAGATACACAGTTTTTACTGTAATTCATAATGAAATAATAAAAATAAATATACAAAAAGCATTAATACTAATAAACCAATGTCACAGGAATATTAACAGGGGAATAACATTATACAGTAACTCCTCGCTTAATGTTGTAGTTATGTTCCTGAAAAATGCTACTTTAAGCAAAACGATGTTAAGCGAATCCAATTTCCCCATAACAATTAATGTAAATGGGGAGTTAGGTTCCAGGGAAATTTTTTTCACCAGAGAAGACTATATTTTAATATATATATACACACATAGACACCGTATAAGTTTTAAACAAACAATTTAATACTGTACACAGCAATGATGATTGTGAAGCTTGGTTGAGGTGGTGAAGCCAGAGGGTGGGATATTTCCCAAGGAATGCCTTACTGCTAAATGATGAACTAGCACTCGGCTGAGCCCTCAATGGTTAACATATTGTTCTTAATGTAACCTCACACTCTACAAGGCAGCACGAATGGAGGGAGGGGAGACAGCATGGCAGAGAGAGACAGAGACACACCCTGTGTGAGAGAGAGAGATGCACATTGCCCCTTTGTAGGCTGACGCCCCTGTAAGTACATTGCCTTTTTAAGTAGATTAGCAAGTTGAGACAGAAGCTGCTGACAGCAAGCTCCCTCAGTCCTGAGCCCTGTAGTGTCATCGTCACCCCCCTCCCCCCTCCCATGGAGATAAGGTACAGGAGATGGGGGTACAGGATTGGGGGGGAAGGTTACTTATTGTACAGGGTTAAAAAAAGAACTAGATAAATTCATGGAGGATAGTTCCATCAATGGCTATTAGCCAGGATGTTCAAGGATAGTGTCCCTAGCCTCTCTTTGTCAGAAGCTGGGAATGAGCAGATGGATCACTTGATGATTATCTGTTCTGTTCATTCTCTCTGGGGCACCTGGCATTGGCCACTGCCAGAAGACAGGATACTGGGATAGATGGACCTTTGGTCTGAGCCAGTATGGCTGTTCGTATGTTCTTGCTTGGCCAAATTACACCAGCTCCCATGCACACCTGTAACATCACAGGCATTCACACTCCAGCTCCCATGCCTTCCTCCAGCTCAGCCATAGAGCTCACAGCTGTGATGTCACAGGCTTGCATTTCACCAGGAATCAGATGATGGCTAAACGAGTGGGGGTACCATTCTGTGTTCTGTGTCCTGAAACAAGCCAGATTATCACCAGGAAGACAAAGGCAAATTAACCCAAGGAGTCAAATACCTGGAGGAGGGGGATTTCTTGGGTCTGTTTGTAAGGCCACCCCCATGAGGGGGTTGTCAACAGCAGGGAGCAAAGCTAGGAACTCTTGCTGTCAAAACATGGTCCCCCAGTGCCGGAGCTAAAAGACCAGTTGTGCTAGCCACAGCTGTAGCAGGCTCATTGATGTCTATGTGTGGCCTTTCCACAAGTGGAGGGGGACAGAGCACCGCACGGGGTGGATGATGTGTTCTCACTGCACATTCCTCTCCGTGTCCTGCTGATGCCCCCCTGAAAGCAAACAGAAAGAAAACTGGGGGAATCACTCCCTGGAGATTTGGCCCCAGATTTCAAAAGCCATTTAGGCATTGCTGCACTCAATGTGCAACACCTAACTGATTTAGGAGCCTATGTCTTATTTTCAAAGGGATGTGGGCTCTTAAGTCTAAATCCTATCAATTGCTCATGGGGATTTAGGCTCCTGAACGCCTAAATCCCTTTTGAAAATCTGATTTAGGTTCCTAAGTCAGTTAGGTGTTGTAACACTGAGCACAGCAATGACTAAATAGCTTTAAAACTCTGGCCTGGCCTGGGCTGTGCCAGCCAGACTCAGTCTGAAGTACCTCCAGCTGAGGTTCACTAACCAGGGTCCTGCCCAGGATCCTTCTGCCTGCGCTGGGCCAACTGAGGCCAAGTCACACAGCTGCGAGCAGCGGCACCGGAGGCAGCAAACAGGGCGGCTAACAGGGGAGTTTGAGAGGGAGTTTGCAGGGGGAGGTAAGGGGGGAGGCAGGAGGACGCGGTGTGGTGTGTGCTTTGAGTCCACAGGTGCTGTGGGCAGAGATTACAGCAGCCATGAGCCAAGCAGCAGCAGCAGACAGAATGCAGATGGCTGCATGTGGAAGCTGTGGTATGTATATGGTCCTAGCAGGGGAGCTGGAACACAGGTATGTGTGTATGAAGTGTCGCCTGATAGTGTTACTGGAGGAAAAGATTAAGGGGCTGGAGATGCAGGTAGATACCCTTGTGGAGTTTAGGCGGGGGTTTGAGCAGCTGATGGAGGACAGGCAAGGGGGGGCTGAAGGAGAATGCCCTGTGGTGCAGGTAGAGGCAGAGGTAGAGGACGGTGAGAGGGGAATGGAAGGGGGAGAACATGGGAGGTGGAAGCATGTGACTGTGAGAAGCAGGCCAAGGAAAAGAAGGGCCAGTGAGGGGGGAATAGAACTCAGGAATAGGTTCGAGTGCTTGGATAGCGAGGTGGAGGGGCAGCAGGTGGCGACTGAAGGTGGGAGGGTGAGGAAGAAGAGAAGAGCAGCAAGTCCAAGAGAGAGAGGGGAGGAGTTGATGGAGACAGCACCAATTCTGGGCCCCGGGAGGATTCAGGAAGGCATAAGGGGGAGCATAAGGGAAGATAGGAACAGGCACAGGTCAGGACTAGAGGGATCGGAGACTAGATTACTAGATCGCACTGTTGCCAGGCAACGGCAGGTGTATGTAATTGGAGACTCTTTACTGAGGAGATTGGACAGGCCTGTAACCAGGGCAGACCCGGAGAACAGAAGGGTGTGCTGTCTACCGGGCGCAAAGATACGCGATGTGGACCTGCGGTTGAAAAGGATCCTAAAAGGAGCAGGTAAGAACCCCTTGATAATCCTTCATGTAGGAATGAATGACACGGCTAGGTTCTCGTTAGAGAGAATCAAGGGAGATTACGCCAGGCTGGGGAAGACGCTCAAGGAGATAGAGGCTCAGATTATCTTTAGTGGGATTCTGCCCGTTCCGAGGGAAGGGCAGCAAAGGGCTGATAGGATTGTGAGAATAAATAGTTGGCTAAGGGAGTGGTGCTATAAGGAGGGCTTTGGGATGTATGGCCACTGGGAGGCTTTCAGGGACAGACACCTGTTCTCGCGGGATGGGCTTCACCTGAGTAGGGAAGGAAATAGACTTCTGGGAGGGAGGCTGGCTCATCTTATCAAAAGAGCTTTAAACTAGGAAGTTTGGGGAGACGGTTGGGAGATGCACAGTTAATCTCCACGCCAGATTCCAGTATGGAAAAGGTGAGTAAAATGAGAGGAGACATAGCCGGGGAGATGAGATTGGACATAGGAAGGACACGGGGGACGGACACAAGGAGGCCCGCAACATATAGTGCTACTAATGGGAGACAGGCTAAACGACATACATTAGGATGTTTATACACCAATGCCAGAAGCCTAGGTAATAAAATGGAGGAATTGGAGCTCTTGGTCCAAGAGCTGAAACCAGATATCGTAGGAATAACAGAAACGTGGTGGAATGGCAGTCACAACTGGAACACAGGTATGGAGGGGTATGCGCTGTTTAGGAAAGACCGGAACAAAGGTAAAGGTGGGGGGGTGGCATTGTATGTCAATAGTGAAATAAGCTGTAAAGAAATAATAGTTGATGGATTAGATAACACAGAGTCCGTCTGGGCAATACTCACACTGGGTAATAGGACTGCTAGAGCCTCTCCGGGGATAGTGCTTGGAGTGTGCTATAGACCGCCGGGATCGACCCAGGATATGGATAAGGAACTATTTAATGTGTTTAGAGAAGTAATTATTAATAGAAACTGTGTAATTATGGGGGACTTTAACTTCCCAGATATAGATTGGGGAACAAACGCTAGTAGCAATAATAGGGCTCAGATGTTCCTAGATGTGCTTGCTGATCAATTCCTCCATCAAGTGGTAGCTGAACCGACGAGGGGGGAGACCATTTTAGATTTGATTCTGGTAAGTAGTGAGGACCTCGTTGAGGAAGTAGTAGTAGGGGACAATTTGGGCTCCAGTGATCATGAGCTAATTCGGTTTAAAATACATGGAAGGAGTAACAGAATTAAGTCAAAGACTAGGGTTTATAATTTTAAAAAGGCCAATTTTAACAAATTAAGGGGACTGGTAAGGGAAGTGGATTGGGCAAACGTATTAATGGATCTAAAGGCAGAAGAAGCCTGGGATTACTTCAAGTTAAAGATGCATGAGCTGTCGGAGGCCTGTATTCCAAAAAAGGGAAAAAGATTACTAAGCAAGAGATTTAGACCGAGCTGGATGAGCGACCGACTCAAAGGGGCGATTAGGAAAAAACAGAAAGCGTACAAAGAGTGGAAGAGGGGAGGGATCAGTAAGGAAATGTACCTAAGTGAAGTCAGAGAATGTAGAGATAGAGTGAGAAAGGCCAAAGGCCGTGTAGAGTTGGACCTAGCGAGGGGAATTAAAAGCAATAGTAAGAGGTTTTACAGCCACATAAATAGGAAGAAAGCAAAGAAAGAAGAAGTGGGACCACTGAAGACTATTGCCGGAGAGGAGATTAAAGACAATCTAGGCATGGCGCAATATCTCAATGAATATTTTGCATCGGTGTTTAATGAGGCCAATGAAGGTATTAGGGATACTAGCACCACTACAGAGGGGCATTCAGGATGGGGGATTACCGTATCCGAGGTAGAAACAAACTTGAACACCTTAATGGGGCTAAGTCGGGAGGACCGGACGATCTTCATCCGAGAATATTGAAGGAATTGGCGCGGGAAATAGCAGGCCCGTTAGCGATAATATTTAATGAATCTGTAAACTCGGGGGTGGTCCCGTTAGACTGGAGAATAGCTAATGTCGTTCCTATTTTCAAGAAAGGGAAAAAAAGTGATCCAGGTAACTACAGGCCTGTTAGTTTAACATCTGTAGTGTGCAAGGTGTTGGAGAAAATTCTGAAAGAGAAACTAGTTGAGGACCTGGAGGTTAGTGGCAATTGCGATAAATTACAACATGGTTTTACGAGGGCAGATCGTGCCAAACGAATCTGATCTCCTTCTTTGAGAAAGTAACGGATTTATTAGATAAGGGAAATGCGGTGGACCTAATATACCTGGATTTCAGTAAAGCGTTTGATACTGTACCCCATGAGGAATTATTGGTTAAACTGAAAAACATGGGGATCGATATGAAAATCCAGAGATGGATAAGGAATTGGTTAATGGGGAGAATGCAGCGGGTCGTATTAAAAGGTGAACTGTCAGGTTGGAGGGAGGTTACTAGTGGAGTGCCTCAAGGTTCGGTTTTGGGACCCATTTTATTTAATCTATTTATAACTGACCTCGGAACCGATTGCAGGAGTGGGCTGATAAAGTTTGCGGATGATACGAAGGTGGGAGGCGTTGTAAATTCGGAGGAGGATAGGGATATCCTGCAGGGAGACTTGAATGAGCTTGTGAATTGGAGTATCAGAAATAGGATGAAATTTAATAGTGAAAAGTGTAAGGTGATGCATTTGGGGATGACTAATAACAATTTTAGTTACAAGATGGGGACACATTGGTTAGAAGTAACGGAAGAGGAGAAGGACCTAGGGGTCCTTGTAGACCGCAGGATGACTATGAGTCGACAATGTGACGTGGCGGTGAAAAAAGCCAATGCTGTCTTGGGATGCATTAGGCGAGGTATATCTAGTAGGGATAAGGAGGTCCTGCTTCCGTTGTACAAGGCGCTGGTGAGACCTCATTTGGAGTACTGTGTGCAGTTCTGGTCTCCCATGTTTAAAAATGATGAACTCAAACTGGAACGGGTGCAGAGAAGGGCCACTAGGATGATCAGAGGAATGGAAAACCTGTCGTATGAAAGGAGACTAGAGGAGCTTGGGTTGTTTAGTCTGACAAAGCGAAGGCTGAGGGGGGATATGATTGCTATCTTTAAATATATTAGAGGGATTAATACAAGGGAGGGAGAAGAATTATTCCAGCTTAGTACTAATGTGGATACAAGAACGAATGGATATAAACTGGCAGTGGGGAAGTTCAGGCTTGAAATTAGACGAAGGTTTTTGACCGTCAGAGGGGTGAAATATTGGAACGGCCTTCCGAGGGAAACGGTGGGGGCGACGGACCTGTCTGGTTTTAAGATTAAGTTAGATAAGTTTATGGAGGGAATGGTTTAATGGTAAAACATAGTAGTCAAGGAAAACCAAGCAATGGTAGGTAAATAGTATAATGGCTAACAGGGGTCAGGCTGGAGACTCTTGCCTATATGCTCGGGGTCTTACTGATCGCCATATTTGGGGTCGGGAAGGAATTTTCCTCCAGGGCAGATTGGCTGAGCCTCTGGAGGTTTTTCACCTTCCTCCGCAGCATGGGGCAGGGATCTCTAGCAGGAGGGTCTCTGCCGATTGAAGTCACTAAAACAGGATTGGGGACTTCAACAGCAGAGTCCAGGGAAGGGGTAGGGGTGGTTTTATGGCCTGCAGCATGCAGGGGGTCAGACCAGATGATCATAATGGTCCCTTCTGACCTTAAAGTCTATGAGTCTATGAGTCTATGAGAAGTCCCAGGGTCTCCTGGCTGGCGTCTGATCCTGGATCCCCTGGGAAGGCTCTTCCTAGGTGTGATTCCTGTTACTCCCACCCCTGCCTTCTCGAGTCAGGCAGCCGCAGACACAGGAACAGGTGCTGGGTGGATGCTAAGTCAGCAGGCACTCTGCTTGGATGTGTTCAGGCTTCCCAGCAGCAGCTCATCCTATCCCATTGGGTCAGCAATATGGGAATGTGACCCTCTCACAGGCTTCTGGGCAAGGCTGCTGGAACAATTTGTATAGTGGAGGTGCTGAGAATCATTGAACCAAACTGTAAACCCTGTGTATGATGGAAACCACTTCAAGCCAGGGGGTGCTGCAGCACCCCTAGCTCCAGTACCTATGCTTCTGGGGCAGTGGTTAGCATCTTCCAGAGGGCAGAGCTCCCTGAATGCTGAAGGGATTTGACCCCCAAGGAAGCATAATCCAGGCCCCCTGTTGGTCACCCAGTGCCGCCCATCTCCAAACACTAAAGCTGATGCCTCCTATGACCATGTGACAGGTTGGTGTAGCCAGCCACCTGTGCTCTGGCCAAGCTGCCAGCTGTGCCAAAGCTGGCTTTCACCTTTCACCTACCCCTCTTCCAGGGAGGACAACAGCAGCTTGAATTAGCTCCCTGGCTGCCCAGGGGCACCAATGTAGGGGTGGTAGTGTGGGATAGGAACGAGATGGCAGGAGCACGATACAGAACCATACGGACCCCATAACAACAGTTCAGACAGAGGCTGGAGGCATCACCAGCCTCAATGCCATTTTGACCAAAGGACCGATAACACTGGTCTACAATTTTTGAGAAGTCGTCTGCTTCAGAGATAAAATGTGCTATTTATTATGTATTTTGATGTGCTGAATTCAAATATGACAATTAAAACAACTGATTAGCTACTGTTTCTAAGATATTTAAGTTTTTACATTTTATGTCTATGTATATTGTGTAGATAGTAGAGTTTTAATCATAAATTGTAAACCTAGGTCTTTTCATGTGTTTATGGTTGCTTTACATGATAATATTTCACCTATCCTGTTTATGTAACACTTTAAAAATCAGCAAAAGGGTTATATAAATAAAATTTATTATGAAACAAAAGGCAAAAAACTGTTCTGCACATAGTTTAGTCCTATTCAGTGTCTACTCGGCGCTTCTTGGCTTGTTTCTTGTATTCATTAAATGGAGCATCTCTTATCACTGTCCAGCAATAGTCTGCAAGCATTGATGGGCTCCATTTGCCCTGATAGCGTTTCTCCATTGTTGCAATGTCCTGGTGAAATCGCTCGCCGTGCTCGTCGCTCACTGCTCCGCAGTTTGTTGGAAAAAAATCTAGATGAGAGTGCAAAAAATGTATCTTTAGTGACATGTTGCAACCAAGGCTTTTGTATGCCTTGAGGAGGTTTTCCACCAACAACCTGTAGTTGTCTGCCTTGTTGTTTCCGAGAAAATTTATTGCCGCTAACTGGAAGGCTTTCCATGCCGTTTTTTCCTTGCCACGCAGTGCATGGTCAAATGCATCATCTCGAAGAAGTTCACGAATCTGAGGACCAACAAAGACACCTTCCTTTATCTTAGCTTCACTTAACCTTGGAAATTTTCCACAGAGGTACTTGAAAGCTGCTTGTGTTTTGTCAATGGCCTTGACAAAGTTCTTCATCAGACCCAGCTTGATGTGTAAGGGTGGTAACAAAATCTTCCTTGATTGAACAAGTGGTGGATGCTGAACACTTTTCCTCCCAGGCTCCAATGACTGTCGGAGTGGCCAATCTTTCTTGATGTAATGGGAATCTCTTGCCCGACTATCCCATTCGCAGAGAAAACAGCAGTACTTTGTGTATCCAGTCTGCAGACCAAGCAAGAGAGCAACAACCTTCAAATCGCCACAAAGTTGCCACTGATGTTGGTCATAGTTTATGCACCTCAAAAGTTGTTTCATGTTGTCATAGGTTTCTTTCATATGGACTGCATGACCAACTGGAATTGATGGCAAAACATTGTCATTATGCAGTAAAACAGCTTTAAGACTCGTCTTTGATGAATCAATGAACAGTCTCCACTCATCTGGATCGTGAACAATGTTGAGGGCTGCCATCACACCATCGATGCTGTTGCAGGCTACAAGATCACCTTCCATGAAGAAGAATGGGACAAGATCCTTTTGATGGTCACGGAACATGGAAACCCTAACATCACCTGCCAGGAGATTCCACTGCTGTAGTCTGGAGCCCAACAGCTCTGCCTTACTCTTGGGTAGTTCCAAATCCCTGACAAGGTCATTCAGTTCACCTTGTGTTATGAGGTGTGGTTCAGAGGAGGAGGATGGGAGAAAATGTGGGTCCTGTGACATTGATGGTTCAGGACCAGAAGTTTCATCCTCTTCCTCTTCCTCGTCTGACTCAAGTGAGAATGATTCTGGTGCATCAGAAACCGGCAGTCCTTCTTCGTGGGGTACCGGGCGTATAGCTGATAGAATGTTTGGATAATGCACAGTCCACTTTTTCTTCTTTGACACACCTTTCCCAACTGGAGGCACCATGCAGAAGTAACAATTGCTAGTATGATCTGTTGGCTCTCTCCAAATCATTGGCACTGCAAAAGGCATAGATTTCCTTTTCCTGTTCAACCACTGGCGAAGATTTGTTGCACAAGTGTTGCAGCATATGTGTGGGGCCCACCTCTTGTCCTGATCTCCAATTTTGCAGCCAAAAGAAAGGTGATAGGCTTTCTTAACCATAGTGGTTATACTGTGCTTTTGTGATGCAAAAGTTACTTCACCACAAACATAGCAGAAGTTATCTGCACTGTTCACACAAGTACGAGGCATCTCTGCTCACTTTGGCTAAACAGAAATGTGTCCCTTTGCAAAATCAAACACTGACAAATAAGAGAGAACGACACTGTATGATTTCTAGAGCTGATATAGGGCAATTTGTTCAGCAGAGTGATGTAAGCTTTGTTATGATTGTATCATCCATGACTTTTAGGAATAAAATGATGCAATTCATATCATGTATGACGCAATACCAGCTTCAGATTGCATCATTCATTGTTTTGCCTAAAAAGCAAGTACTGTCCAAACCCAGTCATAGATTTATTCATAGATCCAGTCAAAGATGTATTTTAGTCATTTCTGGTTTAAATTGAGATCCCTTCCCTTTATAACTCACTTATCCTCCGCCATTCCCAAGTCAAGGGTCGTATATACTGACCCAATAGCATATCTTGAAAACTAGAGCCAATCAACAATTTTAAGCATCATTTTCATTCTCAGTGACCCAGAATTAGTAAAGTTTGACTACATTTATTTCAGAAGCATTTTGGCTGTAGAGCAGTGTAACAGGCCTGCACGATGCCAGCTCTGCCACAGGGCTGGGATATTTTTACCTGCATGCCATGATATCACGGCCCTGCAATGAGCTTTCCAACCTCACTGCCCTGTAGCTCAGCCAGTGTGATACCATGGCATGCAACCGAGCTGGGTAACAAAGCCTGTGATCTGACAGGTTCAGTGCAGCCTTTTGCAGGAATTTAGTGGCAAGGTAAGATCTGTAGCTTTGCAGGTGTTGGTGTCATTCTGGCTCAGCCCCATTCAGCTTCCCACCCTCACCCCCTTCAGGACCATCTGCAGACACTCCACAGCCTCCACTTTTGTTAGCTAATTCTAAACTAGCTTAATACCTCTGTAGGAATTTAAACAGCTTCTACAGCTTCATGAACAGGAGCTGGCGTTTTAAAAGCCTAACACTCCCTGATTAGGACAGCGAGAGATCTCTGTGGTAAAAGCCCTTTAGGAGGTTTCAGCCCTTATGCCTCTGAATGATTGTTCTTTTATTTTACAAGGAAAAGCTATTACAAAAGGTAGCAGAAACCCACAACTCTGATTCCCAAGCATTTTAAATGAAATCCCAAAGCAGAATTCACCCCATCATATTCCCAGAGATAAATGAAACATGCAACAGCAAAATATTGTTGCTCTATGGCCTGATTTATTGCTACTGCATGGTGTTAAATACTTTGCATTAGGATATGGCCCTTCGTATACAATCTACCCAGTTAAAATCTCTGCTCCTTCCCCTGTTGTTGATGTCACACAAAAGTTTCTGGCTGATTCAGTTGGATCACACTGATTTCTTCTTCTAAATGAGGAAACTTCTCTCCCATTCAGGATCTTGTTTTCCCAGATTAAATGTCTCTCTTCTTTAATTCAGCCTCTAGACTCGCTCATGTCTGAGGAATTGTGTGCAAAGTTGTCCCCTGGGCAAGGAGCAGCTATGCAGATTTCAGGGCAAGGTCAGCTCTTCAGCCAGGCGAACAGGTGACAAGATCTCTCTCAGGCTGGGATTTGCTCCTCTCTCTTCTCCCCTCTTGTTCTCACTCTCTTCCCAGCCAGGATGTCGCACAGGGAGAAGGGGAAGGACGTGCCTCTAGGAGGAACGCCTGAAGGTGGGAATGGCGGAGTGCTTGGCCAGCTGCTCAGGCATCACCAGCTCCAGGGTGGCTTGGAGCTGCGACGACCCAAAGGTGGGGAGATGGCTGTTCAGCCTCAGCTGCTCGGCCTCTGTGGACACCCAGCTGTAGAGGTCACTCACAAAGGATTTCATCAGCTTTCTGGCTTTGCCTGACATGCGCACCTTGCCCTGGTGCAGCTGGCACAGGATTCTGGAGACATACAGGGAGTGGGAGCATTTCTTCACCAGGCTGCTCCTTGCTGGCTCTGGTCGTCTCCTGCTGCCCTTCCTGAGGCTGGAGCATCCTCCACTTGGGCTTTGGATGCATCCTTCTGCATAAGGGCCACTTTCTCCTCTGAGCCTGAGCCACCTTCTTCCTTCCTGCCTGGGCGCCTGCCATGGCTCCACTCTGGGACGGCTCAGCTCATTTCAGTTCCTGCCGCACCTGCTGCCCTCTTATATATTGGCTGGCATGCAAATGAGGGGTGCTCATTGTGACAGACCCCATTACCCAACTATGCATGACTATGATCAGTTCCTTCCCCTATGTGAATGAAAAAACCTGCCTGCTCATTGGCAATCAAGATGCTACAGCACCTTTATGGACTTATAATAGACTCCTGCTACCCCACAGAGATTTATGGGGAATAATTACACATTATTAAAATTAAAATATTCGAAGGATCACCAATGAATGATTATTCTCATGATAATATTATATTATAGATTTATAGTCAATTCATTAATTATCATGGACTTACTATTGACATTATCACGTGTTTGTTATTTATTTTATTATTGTGTTATTATTCACTTTTATTGATGACTATCAACCATTGAAAGTATTTGGTGCCATGTCCTACTCTCTCTCACCAGTATAAATCCATGCTAACTCAGTTGCGGCCATTGGAGTTAGTGAAGTATAAATCCGGAGCAAATGATGGCAAAATTTGGCCCTATTTCTTGGGCAACATTTGCTTTGACAAATGTCTAAGGTGACAGGCCAGGATTTCAGACTTTGTACGTTAATTGAATTGTGATTTATAATATTTTCTCCTCTGATAATCTGACTCCCGTGTCTGAATTTAGGTGCAAAAATGCTGGAGCACCCAAAATTCACAGGCACTTTGGAAAATGTTGGCCTCTTTTCAGGGCTGGATTATGACATTCTGAGGCCCGAAGCTATCAAGTGAAAGAAGCCCCATACCATAAAAAAAAAGTATGTATTATTTTCACAGAAAAGACATTGAATGTGCATATGTAAGTAAAGTGGAAGTAAACAATGCAATATAAAAATACAAAATAAAAACAATACAGTAAATAATAAAATTTACTAGAAGAGTTCTCAGGAAATTTTTCTTCTCTGTTGGGGCATCTAAATTGTGGAATTCCTTGTCTGAATATGCAATGAGAGTCTTAAGAGGATAGAAGATGTCAATAGAGGATACAAGAGGCAATAGAGGATATAGGATGTGGATAACCCACAAGCTTAAAGCTCAACTATTAATTATATTGATATGAATTACACCCAGGTAATAAGCAAACCATCAGAAAATTGTATGCGGGTTGTATTTTTCCAATAAATTTATTTGTTTTGTTTTTATAGAAGGTTATGCTGAATTACCTAATATTGGTACTAAAATTAGTAGCAGAAAGTTTTTATTGAAACCAGTAAAAATTTAATTGTATATTATAAATATTGAGATTTATATATCTATTTAACAACAAATAATATTTGTATTAATATATATATGCCAAAAACTTGTGTTATTTTACCAGGATACTTCTGTGAAAGTTAGTGCTATTTTGTCTATGTTCTCACAGGAAAACAAGAGAGGATATATAATTTTTTTACACAATGAATAAGGAAAATTATCCTTTTCATATGAATAAATGAAAAAACATTTGATTAATTTTGTTAGGAAAACATAAAGTTTATCCAGACTATATATAATATATATTTACAAATGTTTATTCAGAATTAATTTTCACTATGAAACAATGAATTGTTGGGATTTTTCTTTTGCCATACTATAAAAATACAGTGAAGGTTCCTGAAATTGACAGAGGGAAGCCAACACAAATGTATCCTCTTCAAGAACCACTCGACCCAAGTCCATAAAACGATCACCTGCAAACTCAATCATGTGAAGCATGGATAACTCATGAAGCAGAAAGCGGCGTGCACACTAAAATACACAATTCTATGTAAGTACAGATCAAAAGAAGAAAGGCCACACTAACACTTAAGAAAACAAAGACAAACAGGAGTGAAGATAATATACGACTGAGCATGCTGGACCGTAAACAAAAGATGGCAGCCTTCTGGCTATTACCAGCCAAGGGGGATGCTATACCTGATGTCACTCCTAGGACAAGTCCCATGCAAGTATGAGCTTGGCAGGATTGCTTCATGACACTGCCATCTCCCACTTCACATTTTTTCACGATTTTATCAGCAGTGAGATTATTTATTTATTTAAATAAATTCTGAAAGCACAGTCAGAATTTTACCAGTAGCAGCTGGCCATCAAAATGCTGCCTTAGGTGACTGATAGCAGACTTACTCATAGAAATCCTAATTTTACTAGTGCAATTATCCTTTTTTTCTCAGCCCTGGCCTCTCACCTGTCAATAATGAACAATTAGTGAAGGGTAAGGGTATTTGTGTAGCCAGATGTGTATACTTTTGTCATATTTGAACAAAAATGTCTATATTTAGAGAGAAACTTCTTTTTCCCATATCTCCTTTATTTATCAACCGAATTTGATAAAATTTGAAATGGAGTCAGTTTTTTCTTTTTTAGAGGCCCTTCATATTGTGAGGTCCTAAACTGTATCTTAGTTATCTTATTCCTTAATCTGGCACTGCCTCTTTTTTTATACACAAGATCAAGGAATAAGTGTCAGAGACACTGCACACTGGCCCCATTCCACCCTGCAAGAGGTATGTTACCGCCATCCTTTGATAACTTCTTCTTTCCTTCTAGCTTCAATTCCAGGTGGTGACTTTGGCTAGGCTTGCCAAAGGATGGTAAAGAATTTAGGTATAAGTTTCCAAAAATGCCACCTTTCACCGTTAACTTGCTAGGAAACTTCCTACCTTCCCCCCAGACAGGTAACTGGCCGCAGTGAACCCTGTATTTGCCAACTCCAGGCTTGATTAGTGCAAATCCCTGTATCTGAGGCTGAATATGCATAGATTCCAGCTGGTACCAAATGCAGCTGCCTGCCTGCTCTGAGGCCCAGGCTGCTGTGAGCACATCAGGCCTGTGCTCAAGTGCCTCCACTGCCTTCCAGTCAGCTCCTGATGCCACTTTAAGGTCCTGACATTTTCAAAAGTATGTCAAAGGCTGAAGTTTCAATCTCTGAACCACCACACAGCTGCAGCCCTCTGGGATAGTGCAGGTCACTAAGCCTAGGAGGAAGCAGGTGAGAACGGGGGATAAAACATTTTCTGTGTAGGCAATCTAGGAACTTCTATAGGAGCTCAGCTGAATCCAGAGTCTGACCATCTTTAGGAAGTGTTGCCAAGCCTTCCTGTTTGGGAAAGCCTTTCCACCACATGCTGAACACTTCTTTTATTGCCAAAACCTCTGTCTTGTCCCCACCAAACCTCCTACCCCAAGCAAAGTTTTGACCCTTCTAAAAAGGCCAGAGACGCCACTAGGGACTTTGATATTGCTATTGATTTTACATGGCAGATGATCAGACAATAAAGAAATAATAAATAATAGATTAAAATAACATTATGTTTATAAAATCAAACACTCAAAAGGTCTTAAATGCCAGATTGAAAGTTGTCCATACAACAAGTTGGTAGCTATTCAGTATTGCTTTATATCATTCAAATCCAAACCCTGCACTGAATACAAAATTATTAATTTCTTCCTGGGTGTTTCCCATGACATATCTGAGTGCTTCACAAACATTAATAAATGTATCTTCACAGCACCTGTGGCAGGGGACATGGCATCATAATCTCCAGATTGCAGATTGGAAACTGTGATTAAAGTCAAAATGGTCAGAAGTGTCCTCTGGTTGTGGGTGCCCAGCTGGAGGCACTCAGGGCCTGTTGTTCCAGAGCACTTAGCACTTTCCATATTCAGAGCAGAGTGCCAGTTGGTCAGCTCTACCATTTTTGCCGTCCCAAGCAAAAAAAAAAAAAAAAAAATCACTTGGACTGCCGCTGTCCGAACTGCCAAAGCGAAAAAAAAAAAGCTTCCTGGACTCTGCTGCCCCAAGAATGGACGGAATGCCGCCCTTTAGCATGTGCCACCCCAGGCACGTGCGTCACACTCTTCCTGCCATTTCCCATACTCCTCCCATATTTTGCAGCAAAGGAGGTTGGGGTTGTACAGGGCACGTTTCTCTGCAGCTCTGTCTCTGGTTTATTCCCTCTGGAGTTTTCTCTCCATTGTGAAGGAGAGAAGGATTCTGGCTGGATCCGTGTGTCATATTTATATGGGGTTTCATCAGCTGTGACCACCATAGAATCATAGAATTATAAAATATCAGGGTTGGAAGGGACCTCCAGAGGTCATCTAGTCCAACCTCCTGCTCAAAGCAGGACCAATTCCCAACTAAATCATCCCAGCCAGGGCTTTGTCAAGCGGGCCTTAAAAACCTCCAAGGAAGGAGACTCCACCACCTCCCTAGGTAACGCATTCCAGTGCTTCACCACCCTCCTAGTGAAATAGTGTTTCCTAATATCCAACCTGGACCTCCCCCACTACAACTTGAGACGATTGCTCCTTGTTCTGTCATCTGCCACCACTGAGAACAGCCAAGCTCCATCCTCTTTGGAACCCCCCTTCAGGTAGTTGAAGGCTGCTATCAAATCCCCCTTCATTCTTCTCTTCTGGAGACTAAACAATCCCAGTTCCCTCAGCCTCTCCTCATAAGTCATGTGCTCCAGACCCCTAATCATTTTTGTTGCCCTCCGCTGGACTCTTTCCAATTTTTCCACATCCTTCTTGTAGTGTGGGGACCAAAACTGGACACAGTACTCCAGATGAGGCCTCACCAATGTCGAATAAAGGGGAACTATCACGTTCCTCGATCTGCTGGCAATGCCCCTACTTATACAGCCCAAAATGCCGTTAGCCTTCTTGGCAACAAGAGCACACTGTTGACTCATATCCAGCTTCTCGTCCACTGTGACCCCTAGGTCCTTTTCTGCAGAACTGCTACCTAGCCATTCGGTCCCTAGTCTGTTTAGTGATCCGGGAGAGGATGCTGCTCTCTCGGTCTCGCTGTTGAGCATGTTCGGTGTTGAGCTTCCTGGGTCAGATCGTCATCAGTGTTGCTGCTGCCACTGCAGCCTGCATCGGGGACTTTCTGCGGGGGCTGGAACCAGCAGGTGAGGGGAGAGACCCGGGGGGAAGGGCTGGAGCCGGGCAGGAAAGTGACGCTGCACCAACGGCCCCTCCTTGCTCCAGCTCTGCTCCCGGGCGGGGGTCTGCGAGTCCCAGAGCTGCTGCCCTCCCTGACCCCCCCCCCCCCGGCTCTGCTCCCCTGAGCGCCTGCAGGAGCCGAGCCAGCTCAGGGAGAGCGAATGCTCCGGGCCGGGCCAGGGACCGAGTCTCCCAGCCCGAGGGGAGGGGGCAGGCGGGAGACAGGGATAGAGACTGGAAGGGGCAGCAGGAGCAATCAGTGGGGAGGGAGGTCCCGGCTTCCAGCCCTGCCCGGCCCCATTCCCTGCAGCACCCCAGGGCAGATTGACTTTCCTGGGACAAGATGAGGAGCTGGGAGAGGAAAAGCCAGTTCCTGCCTCTGCCTAGTCCCCGCACTCCCCTGGGGACATTGTCAGGGGGAGCCCCCAAAGCAGCTTCTTTGATCCTGCTCTTTTCCAGAGTTTGGTCCAGACTCTCTACTAGTCCTGCTGGGTTTTCCCTTTGATAAAGTGACCTAGCATTTTTCTGGTATCCCAGACTCTTCAGGGTCTCTGCAGCAAAGGAAGCTGTGGCGAATCAAGGTGTGAAATGCACTAAAGCCCCATGAAGGAGTCAGTGCTTCAGCGGAGCAACAGGACAGGACCCTGGGCTCCTGAGGAGGACCCTTCCAGACACATCTCACAGACTCAAAATGGCCCAGGGATTTGGGTCTTATCTTGGGTAAGTCCAGCAGACACAGGATTATTGATGAGTTGATGGTGGCGCATCTGTACTGAGGGGACTGGAGCCCCTCTTGCTGCAGTGCACTGGGCAAACCCAGTGACACTGGGTGATGTTGGTGGGGACAGCTGACTGGAAAGCTGGATTTTCAGAGCTGGGGGCACCCGGCGTTCCCTCAGGAGCCAATGGGAGTGGCCAAAGCTTAGGACCTCTGACAATCCCGGCGTGTATAGACACTTACAAGTCTGCCAGGTTTTTTAAAGATTTTTGGGTGTCTCAGCTCTTAGGAGCCGGAATTGAGTCCAGTTCCAGAGCCGCTGAGACCCTGTTCCCTCCGTTTGAGTGGTGGGTGCTCAGCACGTCTGAACATCTGGCTCAGAGTGTCTGAAATTGGGGGCCCAGTATCAGTGACTCCCTTACCTCCCAATGTGGCTAAAGTGAGACGGGTCTTGTGCTGGTGTGTGTGTGTGTGTGTGCATGTGTGTGCCTGCATGTGCGCATCTAGGGGATTTACAGAGCAAGCCTGCCCTGCACTCACGCCGCAGCAGCTGTTCATGTGGCTCCTGTCCCGTGGGGTTGGGTGTGTTTGCTCCCCACTCTGGGTGTTGCAACCTGGGCCTGGCTGCACGAGGTTGCAGTGCCGCTCTGGTTTGGCTCAGCACCCCAATGGATGGGAGGGCAGCTGGACTAAATTTGAGAGAGTGGTGCCCTAACCCTGTGGAATCACTTTGCCTCTCTGTGCCTCAGTTTCCCCATGTGTAGAATAGGAATAATGATACCACACTTTGAGAGCTATGGATGTACAGTTCTGGACATCACTGATCAGGGCCAGCTCTAGGCACCAGCAAAGCAAGCAGGTGCTTGGGGCGGCAAATTTGCAGGGGCACAAGAATCCAGCATGAGAGCTGAGAACCAACAGGGAGCCCTGGGAGCTGTAGTTCCTTGGTTAGCGCCCTGCCTATAGAGTCGGCCCTGGAGCAGGGAAAGAACTACATTTCCCAGCATTCCCTCAGCTGCAATTAACAGGAAAGGGTGGGGGGAAGGCATGTAGAACTGAAACCTCATGCTGCAGCTTGCTGTAAATGGTAGGGACAGAGCCAGCTCTAGGTTTTTTGCCACCCCCCACCTCAGCCCTGGGCTCCCCCTGCACCCCTGTGTTACCCCAGCCCTGATCTCTCCTTTGCCCACACCACCTGCTGCCCCAGCTCTGCCCCCCCTGCACCCCCCTGCTGCCTCAGCCCTGGGTTCTCCCCCCACTCGCATCTCCTGCCACCCCAGCCCTGGGCTCTTCTCCCCCCCCCCGCACCCGCACTCCCTGCTGCCCCAGCTCTGGCTCCCACCTGCACCTCCTGCCGCCCCAGCCCTGGGCTCTCCCCCAAAGAAAGAATTGGGTGGACTAAATGGACATTGCACCTCTCTATCTGAAGCCTAGCAAGGCAGGTACGTGGATCCCACTAGAATTTAAAATTAAAAGTAAGGGAGGGGAGGCTCTACTAGACTGGGCAGCTTTAGATACAGTACCAGGCATGTAGGAGGATTTACACTTCTCAGCCATGGAAGCAGAAATTGACTTTTCCAGATTTAGCTAATATTCAGAAAGGGAATCCAGCACCTGCCTTCCAGATTTGAACACCCTCAGAATTCATTAGTGCTCAAGCTCAATTTGGGCAGCTGTTACTTCATTTCTCCCAAATCAAATATACTGATCCACTGTAACTTGCTGTAGGAAAAAGTAGAATAAATTGAGCAAGAAATGCTTCCCAGTGGTTATTAGGACTGGAATTGCTATTTTCATCAGCCATTGCTTTTTTATTATTATTATTATGTTTAAGTTTTCGTTTTATTTGTTTAAAAGGAAGACAGTGATATTGCATTGGCAAATTCCCCATAGAAACAAAGAATGGAACAAAAGAATAATAAAGGCACCTCAACTTTTCTTCATTTATGTAGGACAGTCTTATAATATGCATCCAGATATCCTCCAATCACACAAGCTGAAAATTGTTCCACTTTACTGCAGTTCTGTAACCATATGGGAACCAATCCTGTCTGTGTTCTGTGCACATCCAAAATTCCTGCTGAATGACTCGCCCTGGGAGCGAGTTACCAGTGACTTCTATGACCTGCGAGTTACCAGCCAAATTTTTTTTTGCTTGGGGCAGCAAAAAACCTAGAGCCGGCCCTGTCACTGATACAGTATTTCTGTTTTTGAAAGCTCAAACAGAAGCTCGGGGCTCAGTGCAGGAATGGCTAGGTGAAATTCTCTGACTTGTGTTATACAGGAAGGGAGGCTAGATGACCGTAATGGTCCCTTCTGGCTTAAAATCTTTAGGGTACGTCTTCACTACCCGCCGTATCGGTGGGTAGCAATCGATTTATCCGGGATCGATATATCGCATCCCGTTAAGACACGATATATCGATCTCCGAAAGCGCTCACTGTTGACTCCGGAACTCCACCAGAGCGAGCGGCGGTAGCGCAGTCGACAGGGGAGTCGCGGCCATCGATTCCGCGCCGTCTGGACCCCAGGTAATTCGATCCAAGATACTTTGACTTCAGCGCGTATCTTGGATCGATCCCCCCCCCCCCCCGACCCCAGTGTAGACCAGCCCTTAGTCACTGATCCACCTCCAACACAAGTTCATATAATTTTAAAAAATCAGAAATGACATTGTGGCAAAGAAAATGTCGCTGGTCTGTGCTTATCTCTACCAGCACCAGGGATAACTTCTCAGAGCCCTCCTTGTTTTTAAGATGTCAGCACATGACCGTCAAGCAGAAATCTCCAACTTACACCTGTTCCTCAGAGAGCCCATCCCCAGTACCACCGCTCCATGATCGTCTGCACATGGTAATCACAAGCTCACCTCTCACAAAAACTCATCCCTCTCTCCCTTTTAAGTTTAATACCTCCTGTTTTTTTAAATAACCATTCAATTGCAAAGATAAAGTACTGCATAGTGTTTGCTGTACGATAAGTGCACTGTTCAACACAATTAGTAGGAGATAAGGACTCAGTTTTCCTGTTATCAAATGTGATTGTAAAACCCCACAGATCTTTCCCCTATTCTCTTCAGTTATTAAATATTGAGATAAAAGCCAGTCACTGGTCCCTTCCCCACGGCCATGGGGGGAGGGGAATTAGCACTTTCTAATTATTTATCAAAGAATGAGCCAAAATCCCCTTGTATTTTACCCTTTTTCTCCCTAATCATCAAAACATTGATATAAAATCCCACCTCCATTCCCCTGCCTGCCCAGCCCCCAATTTGAAATGCAGGAACTTCTGGTTTGGGAGGGAAAATTGTTGTCTGGGCTCCCCAGCCAGGAGCGGCGCCAGGGTTTTTGGCGCCCTAGGCGGGGGTCCTTCCGCGCTCCCGGTCATCGTTGTCAATTCTGCGGTGGGGGGTCCTTCCGCATTCCCGGTCTTCGGGGCACTTCGGTGGCGGGTCCCGGAGCAAGTGAAGGACCCACCGCAGAATTGCTGCCAAAGACCTGGAGCGCGGAAGGACCCCCCGCCGCCGAATTGCCGCCAAGGGCGGCAAAATGCCGCCCCCCCCCCAATCCTGGTGCCCTAGGCAACCGCTTAGGTCGCCTAAATGGAAGCGCCGGCCCTGTCCCCAGCCCAAGTGGGCTGATAGTTACAGCCTGCACAATGATCAGCTCTCCTCTCACATGTGATTATAACATTGCATCCCCTTTTACGTCAAACAGAAGCGGAGAGATTTGCTGATTAGGGTCTGCACGGGCAAGGGTGTGCCCTGGCAGTGCTCATCCGCAATCTAATCTTTTGTTGCTGATGTAGGACTTATGATCTCCTTGACGTTACATGTCCTGGCTCTCCAGGCCTTGGATTTTATGGGACAGGCCAGGAAGCTGTCACTTAGCAAATATAACTGGCTTTTGAAACAAAACATTTACTTTGTGAGGAATTCAGAGTCTCTTGGGAAACAACTGGAAGACTAGGGAGCAGAAAAGTTTTCACAGGAGCCGTATTTTCAAAAATGTGGGGCACGTCCATGTGTTTGTGTGTGCCCCAACAAACCCCACACAACCAGGTCAGTAGGTTTCATAGTGGCAAAGAAAATCTGTAAAATGTGACCCAGGTGTGACTGATACAGATGCATTGCTCTGAGTTTGCAGAACACCTGAGACAAAGGCACGAGCTGTCCTGTGCATTTCAGTGGGTGCTGACTCAGAGGCCACTGCTGATGATTAAAAGTCAACATCAAAACGTTAGAATCCCTGAAAGTCTCCTTTGAGACATCTCTTTTCTAGGGTTCCCTCAGAAATTGTGACTGCTTGTTTCCTGATGGGAGGCGCCAGGTCTAAAGTGTCCAAACACTTTCCCAGCATCACAGATGTTCTGTCTGCAGGGAGAGATCCGGGGGCGGGGGATCACGGTGTGAAATAGACTAAAGCCCCTTCTGAAATTGGCCTCTTTTCCCTTGTTACCCTGACAGGCTGCAGAACAACATCCACATTTCACTCCAGATCGTCCCATCCTCCCAGGAGATGGGAAAAATGACATGGCTGCAGCGGAGCTGGTGACCTTTGAGGAGGTGGCTGTGTATTTCACTGAGGAAGAATGGGCTCTGCTGAACCCAGGTCAGAGAGCCCTCTACAGGGCCATCATGCAGGAGAACTATGAGACTGTGACCTCACTGGGTAAAGGATTCCTGTCCTCTCAGGTATTAGAAATTGTAGGGCCTCTAAAATGCCCAGGTTTTGCTTCTGTTCTGGATTTTTCCTTGGTCCTTTTCCAGCTAGTTTCACAAGTTTGTAGATGAAAAGCAATGAAGCTGGCAGAACCTTGTCTACACTACAGCTGCTACTGGTTCAGCTGAACTGATGGGAGGGTTCGTTTCTTCCAACATTCCCTAGTGAAAAGACTGCCTTAAATCTCAGGAGGTTCAGACCCTCTAGTTCCCAGAGACCATGTGAAAAGGACTGGCCCCTCCACACCTCCTGTGGGACAGGAAATTCTGAGACACAATAGAGATGCTAACCTACCCTCAGGTTTTCAAGAGGGAAGAAGATGTTGATGATTCACAATCACTAAAATGCATAAAATCTCTCTCTTGCGAGCAGTGGCACAGAAGGCAGCGAACAGGGCTGCTAACAGGGGAGTTTAAGTGGGAGTTTACAGGGGGAGGTGAAAGGGGAGGCAGGAGGGCGAGGTGCCCTGTGTGCTGTGTTTCCCCAGGTGCAGAGGGCACAGCTGAGTAGGCAGGCGCAGACAACAGCAGCCATGAGCCAAGCAACAGGGGACACAATGCAGATGATCGCATGCTGCAGCTGCGGTATGTACATGGTCCTAGCAACGGTGCCTGAACAGAGGTATGTGTGCATGAAATGCCGCCTAATAGAGCTGCTGGAGGAAAAGATCCGAGGGTTGGAGATGCAGATAGATAGCCTGATAGAGTTTAGAAGGGAGTTCGAGCAGCTGATGGAGCAAAGGCAAGGAGTGGCTGAAGGGGAATACTCAGGGGTACAGGTGGAAGCAGGGGCAAAGACCTGTGAGGGGGGAATGCCGGGGGGAGAACAAGGGCAGTGGAAGCATGTGACCGTGAGAAGCAGGCCAAGGAAAAGGAGGGGTAGTGAAGGAGAAATAGAGCTCAGGAACAGGTTTGGGAGTTTGGAAAACAAGGAAGGGGTGCAGCAGGTGGTAACTGAAGTGGGCAGGGTGAGGAAAAAGAGAAGAGAGGCTAGTCCCGTAGAAAGAGGGGAGGAGTTGATGGAGACAGCACCAAATCTGGGCCCCGGGAGGATACAGGATGGCATAAGGGAAAATAGGAATGGACAGGGGTTGCAACTAGAGGGAACAGGGGATAGATTAGTTTCAGAGTAGCAGCCGTGTTAGTCTGTGGGTACGTCTACACTTACCTCCGGGTCCGGCGGCAGGCAATCGATGTTCTGGGGTCGATTTATCGCGTCTGGTCTAGACGCGATAAATCGATCCCGGATCGATCCCGGAAGTGCTCGCCGTCGACGCCGGTACTCCAGCTCGGCGAGAGGAGTACGCGGCATCGACGGGGGAGCCTCCCTGCCGCGTCTGGACCCGCGGTAAGTTCGGACTAAGGTACTTTGAATTCAGCTACGTTATTAACGTAGCTGAATTTGCGTACCTTAGTCCGAAGTGGGGGGGTTAGTGTGGACCAGGCCTGAATCCGCAAAAAGAACAGGAGTACTTGTGGCACCTTAGAGACTAACAAATTTATTAGAGCATAAGCTTTCGTGAAGTGGGCTGTAGTCCACGAAAGCTTATGCTCTAATAAATTTGTTAGTCTCTAAGGTGCCACAAGTACTCCTGTTCTTTTTTTAGGGGATAGATTAGTAGATCGCACTGTCACCAGGCAAAGGCAGGTTTATGTGATTGGGGACTCCTTACTGAGGAGGTTAGACAGGCCTGTGACCAGGGCAGACCCAGAGAACAGAAGGGTGTGCTGTCTACCGGGTGCTAAGATACAGGATGTGGACCTGCGGCTGAAAAGGATCCTAAAAGGAGCAGGTAAGAACCCCTTGATCATCCTTCACGTTGGAACGAATGACACGGCTAGGTTCTCGCTAGAGAGAATCAAGGGAGATTATGCCAGGCTGGGGAAGACGCTTAAGGAAATCAAGGCTCAGATCATCTTCAGTGGGATTCTGCCTGTTCCTAGAGAAGGGCAGCAAAGGGGTGACAGGATTGTGATGATAAATAGTTGGCTAAGGGAGTGGTGCTATAAAGAGGGCTTTGGGATGTATGGCCACTGGGAGGCTTTTGGGGACAGAAAACTGTTCTCACGGGACGGACTTCACCTGAGTAGGGAAGGAAATAGACTTCTGGGAGGAAGGCTGGCTCATCTCATCAAAAGAGCTTTAAACTAGGAATTTGGGGGAGACGGTTGGGAGATGTCCAGTTAATCTCCACACCAGATTATAACACTGAGAGGGAGGACAATGAGATAAGAACGGTTATAGCCGGGGGGATGAGATTGGACATAAGGAGGAGGGGGGGATGGATACTAGACTAATAGGTCATATTAGCAGTACGGTGTCCATACCAAAAGGGATAACAAATGTGAGAGAGGCCAAATGGCATAAATTAAGATGTTTATACACCAATGCGAGAAGCCTAGGTAACAAAATGGAGGAATTAGAGCTCCTGGTCCAAGAAATGAAACCGGATATCATAGGAATAACTGAAACGTGGTGGAACAGTAGTCATGACTGGAGTACAGGTATGGAAGGGTATGTGCTGTTTAGGAAAGACCGGATCAAAGGTAAAGGTGGGGGAGTAGCATTGTATGTCAATAATGAGGTAAACTGTAAAGAAATAATAAGTGATGGAATGGATAAGACGGAGTATGTCTGGGCAATACTCACATTGGGTAAAAGAACTACTAGAGCCTCCCCTGGGATAGTGCTTGGGGTGTGCTATAGACTGCCGGGATCTAGCCTGGATATGGACAGAGAACTCTTTAACGTTTTTAGGGAAGTAAATACTAATAGGAACTGTGTAATCATGGGAGACTAACTTCCCGGATATAGATTGGGGAACAAATGCTAGTAACAATAATAGGGCTCAGATTTTCCTAGACGTGATAGCTGATGAATTCCTTCATCAAATAGTTGCTGAACTGATGAGGGGGGATTGCCATTTTAGATTTGGTTTTGGTGAGTAGTGAGGACCTCGTTGAGGAAATGGTTATGGGGACAACCTTGGCTCGAGTGATCATGAGCTAATTCAGTTTAAACTAAATGGAAAGATTAACAGAATTAAATCGGAGACTAAGGTTTACGATTTCAAAAGGGCTAACTTTAATAAATTAAGGGGACTAGTTAGGGAAGTGGATTGGACTAACATATTTAGGGATCTAAAGGCAGAAGGCACCTGGGATTATTTCAAGTTGAAGTTGCAGGAGCTGTCGGAGGCCTGTATCCCGAGAAAGGGAAAACGGTTTGTAGGCAGGAGATTTAGACCGAGCTGGATGAGCAAGCATCTCAGAGGGGTCATTAAGAAAAAACAGAAAGCGTACAGGGAGTGGAAGATGGGAAGGATCAGCAAAGAAACCTACCTTATTGAGGTCAGAGCATGTAGAGATGGAGTGAGAAAAGCCAAAAGCCATGTAGAGTTGGACCTTGCAAGGGGAATTAAAACCAATAGCAAGAGCTTTTATAGCCATATAAATAGGAAGAAAACAAAGAAAGAAGAAGTGGGACCGCTTAAGACTGAAGATGGAGTGGAGATTAAGGATAATCTAGGCATGGCACAATATCTAAATGAATATTTTGCATCGGTATTTAATGAGGCTAATGAAAGGCTAAGGAATAGTAGAAGCGAGACGGATGGGAATAAAGGAGTGGGGATTGACATTACCGTATCCGAGGTAGAAGCCAAACTCGAACAGCTTAATGGGACTAAATTGGGCGGACCGGATGATCTTCATCCAAGAATATTAAAGGAACTGGCACGAGAAATTGCAAGCCCGTTAGCGATAATTTTTAATGAATCTGTAAACTCGGGGGTGGTACCATTTGACTGGAGAATAGCTAATGTGGTTCCTATTTTCAAGAAAGGGAAAAAAAGTGACCCAGGTAACTACAGGCCTATTAGTTTAACATCTGTAATATGCAAGGTCTTGGGAAAAATTTTGAAGGAGAAAGTAGTTAAGGACCTTAAGGACAATGCCAATTGGGACAAATTACAACATGGTTTTACGAAAGGTAGATCGTGCCAAACCAACCTGATCTCCTTCTTTGAGAAAGTAACAGATTATTTAGATAAAGGAAATGCAGTGGATCTAATATACCTTGATTTCAGTAAAGCGTTTGATACGGTACCGCATGAGGAATTATTGGTTAAATTGGAAAAGATGGGGATCGATATGAAAATCCAGAGGTGGATAAAGAACTGGTTAAAGGGGAAACTGCAGCGGGTCGTACTAAAAGATGAACTGTCAGGTTGGAGGGAGGTTACCAGTGGAGTTCCTCAAGGTTTGGTTTTGGGTCCGATTTTATTTAATCTATTCATTACTGACCTCGGAACCAAATGTAGGAGTGGGCTGATAAAGTTTGCGGATGACACAAAGTTGGGAGGTATTGCCAATTCGGAGAAGGATCGGGATATCCTGCAGGAAGATTTGGATGACCTTGTAAACTGGAGTAATAGTAATAGGATGAAATTTAATAGTGAGAAGTATAAGGTTATGCATTTAGGGATAAAAAACAAGAATTTTAGTTATAAGCTAGGGACGCATCAGTTGGAAGTAACGGAAGAGGAGAAGGACCTCGGAGTCCTGGTTGATCACAGGATGACTATGAGTTGGCAATGTGACGTGGCCGTGAAAAAAGCTAATGCGGTCTTGGGATGCATTAGGCGAGGTATTTCTAGTAGGGATAAGGAGGTGCTGGTTCTGTTATACAAGGCACCGGTGAGACCTCATTTGGAGTACTGTGTGCAGTTCTGGTCTCCCATGTTTAAAAAGGATGAAATCAAACTGGAACGGGTACAGAGAAGGGCCACTAGGATTACCCGAGGAATGGAAAATCTGTCGTATGAAAGGAGACTCGAGGAGCTCGGTTTGTTTACCTTAACCAAAAGAAGGCTGAGGGGGGATATGATTGCTCTCTTTAAATATATCAGAGGGATAAATGCCAGGGAAGGAGAGGAATTATTTCAGCTCAGTACTAATGTGGACACGAGAACGAATGGATATAAACTGGCCGTCGGGAAGTTTAGGCTTGAAATTAGACGAAGGTTTTTAACCATCAGAGGGGTGAAGTTTTGGAACAGTCTTCCGAGGGAAACAGTGGGGGCGAAAGACCTCTCTGGCTTTAAGATTAAGCTTGATAAGTTTATGGAGTGGATGGTTTGATGGGATAAAGTGATTTTAGTCAATAGGTCAATAACGTGCCATCGCTGGTAATTAGCAACAATGGTCAATGATGGGATATTAAAAGTTACTACAGACAACTTTTTCCAGAGGGTCTGGCTAGAGAATCTTGCCCGCATGCTCGGGGTTCAGCTGATCGCCATATTTGGGGTCGGGAAGGAATTTTCCTCCAGGGTAGATTAGCAGAGGCCCTGGAGGTTTTTCACCTTCCTCTGCAGCATGGGGCAGGGGTCGCTTGCTGGAGGATTCTCAGCGATTTGAAGTCTTTAAATCATGATTTGGGGACTTCAACAGCTGAGTCAAGGGAAAGAATTCTTCCAGGAGTGGGTGGGTCAGCTTTTGTGGCCCACATCATGCGGGAGGTCAGACTAGATGATCATAATGGTCCCTTCTGACCATAGAGTCTATGAGAGCACTGATCTCTGGAGATTGAGTAAGAGGTGAGGGGATTGGTAATGCTGATGTGTTAAAGTCAGCAAGTTCCCTAGTGCATGGTGATCACTGGGTTAGATTCTCTGGCCTCTGTTGTGCAAGAGCTCCGAGTAGATAATCATGAAGCCTCCTTTTCTGCCTTGAAACGTATCAGTGTCTGTGACATGTCAGGGTAGATGCCAGGTCAGAAGCCAGACTAATCAGCAGCTGTGCCACTCCATTCTGCCACCTTCGTTGCCTTTTAATGCCTTGCTCAATAGCCATTCACAAACAGCCTTCTAACATGCAAGCCTGTGTGTCTGTGTGTGTGTGTGTGTGAGAGAGAGAGAGAGAGAGAGAGAGAGAGAGAAACTGCAGCCTTCCAGGCACACGGGTTACACTTTGGATCTCACCAGCCTGGGTTGTACTTCAGGGTGACCCCAACATACCCCCAGTCTTAGATTTCCCCCCAGAAAGGTGTGTCCTGTATTGTTCAACCCTCTCCTGGACAATACAAGTTATATTATGTCAGTTATTTCTTTAAAAAGAGTAATGTACACACAACTTGTCACCCCAAATGGAATTTCCCAGATACTTCAATGTAAATACACTGGATTAGAGAAAACAATAATACAAGTTTATTAACTACAAAGAGAAAGATTTTAAGTGAGTGACAGTAATGAGGCATAAAAGTCAGAAATGTTTACAAGGAAAATAAAGATAGGACATTTACTAATACATAACTTAACAAATTATATCAGATTTAAGCAAAGTTTCTCACCACATGTTTTCTGCAGTCTCAGGGACCAAACCCTGCACGTCAGGACCCTTCTTCCAGAGTCCAACAAATGCTTCCTTTGTCTCTTTAGATGCAGAGAATGTGATAGGCAGGAAGAGAGAGAATGGGTCTTGCGGTGATTGTCCCTCCTTTTTATAGTTTCAGTCCCCCCTCTTGAAAAACATTTCCGGGTGAGCACCAGGAGACAAAAAGGCTATGTGGAAGGATATTCCCTGCTGATTTTTTCTTACCTATTTGAGCGTCCTTTGTTCCCTGTTTGATGACTCTGTTTACTGCTTCAGTGAAAATTAAGCAGTGCACACATTCTTTGTTTAGGACAGACTAGTTTTCAAACGATAGCTCACAAGGCATATTTTGTACAAAAAATATTACAACAGTGTGTAGGGTGTGAACACAGGGGTACATTCTGTCATAATGTCCTACAAGGGGAACAACACATCCCCCAGCAGGTGTCTGATTCCCCTAAAATGTCTCTGTGACCTAGATCCCATCCATCCAGATCCTATGTCCCTCAGCACAGAAAAAGGCTTGGTTCAAATCAGGGAAAGTTCTTTGTAACAAATATTCTCTGTATCAATAGCAATCCCTGGTCTCCCCGGTCTCCTTTCCCAGGATTTGCAGTTCCCAAACCTGCTGTGATCTCCTGGCTGGAGCAAGGGGAAGAACCGTGTTTCCCAAATCTGCAGGGCACTGAGGAAAGTGAGATCTCCAGGAGCTTAGGTGAGGAATCCGTTATCCTGACACAGAAATGTTAAAAGACAAATTAAAAAATTGGGATTCCCACAAGGGCCCCGTGAGCTCATCCAGGTCTGGATCATTCCCAGCAGCGGCTAAACCCTCACAGCATGTGTCACCAAGAGGCATCGAGTCTGGCTGCCCCCTAGTGGTACCTGCCTTGCTTCTGACTGTTCAGGTGGAAGGTGGAAACAGAATGGGGCCTCTCCTCTGGAGAAGGGTTGTGGAGAAGGGGGGGAAGATTCAGAGCCTGATTTTTCAATTGCCCTAGCAATTATTTTGGGTTGTTTTCCCCTTTCCTATTCCCTTTCCCACAGCACAGGGAGTGCCTCCTGTCTGGATTCTCTCTCTGTCCCAGAAGGTCATCGGTATCGGTGAGTGAGACCGAGGAGGGGAACCCTCAGCAGGAAGGTTCAGAGCAAGTGGAATCGCTTGGGTCGGTATTGGCAAAATCTGAAGGGGATGTTTCCCATGGTCAGTGTAGACCAGAAATAGAGGAGAGAAGCCACCTAGTGGAGGCACGGGGTCAGGATCCTGGGGACGGTTTTCAGGACCTGAAAGAAATTATGATCGAACCAAAAATCCATATGAGAGAGAGTAAATACACATGCACTGAGTGTGGGAGACGCTTTGGGCAGAGCTCGGACCTTATTGTACACCAGAGAACGCACACGGGAAAGAGCCCCTACAGCTGCCTTGAGTATGGGCAAAGCTTCAGCCACAACTCCAACCTGCTCCAGCACAGGAGGAGCGACATGGGGGAGAAACCCTTTATCTACCCTGTCTGCGGGTTTCCAGCTCCCAGCCCTGCCCAGACCCATTTCCTGCAGCACCCCGGGACAGCTTGACTTTCCTGGGACAAGGTGATGAGCAGAGATAGGAAAAGCCAGTTCCTGCCTCTGCCTCGTCCCCACACTGTGAGAGAAACCCTACAACTGCCCTGAGTACGGGCAGAGCTTCAGCCACAGCTCGAATTTCCTGAGGCACCAGAGAACCCACACAGGGGAGAAGCCCTTTCAATGCCCCGAGTGTGAGAAGAGCTTCCGAGAGAGATCAGACATCTACAGGCACTACAGAACCCACATGGGGGAGAGATCCTACCAGTGCCTTGACTGCGGGAAGGGCTTTGCTGTGAACTCAGACTTGAGAACACGAGAGTTCACACGGGAGAGAAACCTTATCAGTGTCTGGGGTGTGGAAGGATCTTCAGCCGGACCTGCCACCTGATTGCACATCAGCGAACGTTCATGACCTATAAGGCCCCAAGAGCAGAGGGGGGAGTGAAAAACACATTTACTGATCTTCTTGTGTGTCAGGGGAATCAGCTATGGCATATCTGTCTGCCTGTCTCTGTATGCTTGTCCCTAGTTCCTCTTCCCTTCCACCACCACTGTATGGCCCTACAAATGCCACATCTGTTCTCCTTTTGCTGGCCTTGCTGTGTCGAGGTTCCTTCTTGGGATGTTTCTTTTGGAGTGAGGCATTAGTGGGGGTAAGCCAGAGCGGTGTAGAGATCTGATGTCAGCTGGGTATAGAGCAAACTTTTTGGCCTGAGGGCCGCATCGGGTTTTATAAATTGTATAGAGGGCCTGTTGGAGAAAAACGAGTCCTCACTCTGAGTTTGAAGCAACAAGCCAGAAGCAGTTTATTCTCAAGCAATTGCAAAAGGGGGAGAGTGCACAACGGCAGGTCTCCCAAAAGAGAAACAATTAAGACAAGCATTTATACCTTTTGTTACATACAGTAATGATCAACAGCTGCATTTTGTTTATACATATTCCTTCCAAATAGCTTACTTTTCTCAGCAGTTCTTGCTATAGTCTGCATTCCATTCTTAACTAACACAAGGTCAAAACAACCTCTCTTACAGTTCTTTTTCACTCGCCCAGGCCCTGCCTGGAAGTCTCGCGTTCTTAGCTGTTAGAGTTAGCCTGACTCTTGCTCTTCCTAGAAGACTAAGATGTCTGTGCTTTTTTCCACTTCCACAGGCCGGTTAGGGGAGGGAGTCATGGCCGGGCCCCCACCTCCTATCTGCCCCCCCAGGACTCCTGCCCCATCCAACCCCCGCTGTTCTCTGACTGCCCCCAGAACCCCTGCCCCTGACTGCCCCCAGTCAACCTCCTGTTCCCCTCCACCACCATCCACACCCCCGCACCCTGACCACCACCCCGAACTCCCCTGCCCTCTATCCAACCCCCCTGCTCCCTGCCCCCTTACCGTGCTGCCTGGAGCACGGGTGGCTGGCGGCGCGGCTGTGGCTGGAGCCGGCCACATTGCCATCACCACCGCACAGCACAGAGCACAGGGTCAGGCTCAGAGAAGCTCACAGTCCCGCCGCCCAGACTAGCGTTGAGCCGGCAGTGGAGCATGCTAGCTGAGGCTGCGGGGGAGGGGGGACAGGAGGGGAGGGCCAGGGGATAGCCTCCAGGGCCAGGAGCTCGGGAGCCATGCAGGACGGTCCCGCAGGACGGATGTGGCCCGCGGACCCTAGTTTGCCCACCCCGGTATAGAGCAATGCTTGCAACACGGATATGTCAACTGCCCTGCTACTGCTGACCCCACACTATGCTGCTGCAGCTGCTGGGAGGATCCACAGGTTAGGCTGGGAGCGAGTGGGGTTAGGAGACCAGGATAAAATGCCGCTGGGAAGGTCAAAGGGACTCGAGACTTTATTTCACCACCCCATCCCCTGTAATGACAGTGCAGCCTGGAAGTATTGGCTCACCTAGCGGCCACAATCCAGCCAGACTCAACCCCTGGCCAAGGTCCCCGCTGTGCTTTGTTCCGCCCAGCTTCCAGCCTCAGCTGCTACTCAATAACTGCTGGGTGAGGGTTTGCGTGTCAGCTCAGCCCATGATTAGCAAGGGAGCCCAGAGTGTGCGCCCGGCTTAACAGTGGCCTCTCCCCACCTTGGATGGAGTAGGGGAGATAAGACCGGAGGGAGTGAATGTTTTCTCAGAGGGTCCCCATATTAAAACAATCTCAGGGCTGATGGGCAGCTGGCTCCAGAGGGTGGCCTGGAGCCATGGGTGGCAGCAGTGGGCACGTTTCTCTGGGACCTTGTCTCTGTCTTATTTGGTTTGGAAGGTTCTCTGTGTTCTGGACGGATCAGTTGTGTGTTGTGTTTCTGTCCCCAGGTGAGCACAGAGAGGGGGCTTGACTGTCCTATCAGAGGGCTCTGGCTATTGCTGAGGGAGAGGAGACTGCTTTTTCATTACCGCTGCTCAGTCTGGGCACAGTTGAGCTTCCTAGGTCAGATGGTGCTACAGTAGCCATCACCCTGTACCCATCACCATGTCGGAGCCCAGGCTGAGCAGCTGCTGCTTCTCAGTGGGGTTTGTGCGGGGAAAGCCCTTCCCTAGCGCCCTTTTGTGCCCAACCGGGGGGCTTTCTCCGGGGGCTGAAACCAGCCCCTGGGGCAGCCCCGGGCTCTGCCGACACCAGCTCCTGAGGGGAAAGGGCGGGGGCCGGGCAGGAAAGTGACTGCTCCACCGGCCCCTGATCACCCTAGCTCTGCTCCCGGGCGGCAGTCTGCAAGTCCCAGAGCTGCTGCCCTCCCTGACTCCCCCAGGCTCTCCTCTGAGTGCCTGCAGGAGCCGAGCCAGCTCCCAGAGAGTGAACATCCTAGCACCAGGCCAGGGACCGAATCTCCCAGTCCGAGAGGAGGGGAAAGGGGGCAGAAAGGAGACATGGGGAAAGACTGAAAAGAGCAGCAGGAGCAATAAGTGGGGAGGGAGGTTTCCAGCTCCCAGCCCTGCCCAGACCCATTTCCTGCAGCACCCTGGGACAGCTTGACTTTCCTGGGACAAGATGATGAGCAGAGATAGGAAAAGCCAGTTCCTGTGTTTGCCTCTGCCTCGTCCCCACACTGCTGGGGGAATGTGGTGTACTGGGGACAGTGTCAGGGGGATACCCCAGAGCATCTCCTTTGATTCTGCTCTTTTCTAGCATTTGATTCACAGACTGTTACCAGGAATCTCTTTTCTGCTGTTTTTTCCATCCCCTTTTGAAAAACTCAATTTGATTTTCAAACCTCCTGGCAATGCCAGCTGTACCAGGCCTATCTCCCTGCTCAGAGTGGGTCTGGTCTCTGTGCGGCCTTTCACATAATCTGGCTGCTTCAAAGGTGTAGTGACTGACCCAAGAGATCCGTGGGGTCATGTGTATGAAGCCCTAAATCTCAGGACACTGAGTTCCTGTGCGTGTATTTGTGTAGGCGAGAGGCCAATTTTGGGGGGGAGGCAATTTGATTCCCAATCCATCATAATGAGGTACATGCCCATTACTTTCTGGACTTAGAGGACACAGGTGACCCTGAGTTGATCAGTCACTCTGACACCACCTGGTCCGGCAGAACCCCTGGCAGGGGAGAAGTCCCCTATCAGCCACTCCTCATTGCTCCAGCCCCAGCTGCTGGGCCTGAGGCTTCTCTGCCAGCTTGCTGGGAGAGGGAATTGCTTTGTAAACCTTTCAATTCACTTCTCCTGCTTCTGCCCCAACTCAGTTGGACAGCTGGTGAAGCTGGTCGTGATGCCTTGAGGAAGTTGCCAAGTGTTAGACATTCCTCTCTCATGTTCCAACTCACCTCATCACCAGAAATGCCAGTTGGCCTCTCTATGAATCATAGAAGATTAGGGTTGGAAGAGACCTCAGGCGGTCATCTAATCCAATCCCTTGCTCAAAGCAGGACCAACAACTAAATCATTCCAGCCAGGGCTTTGTCAAACTGAGCCTTAAAAAAACTATAAGGATGGAGATTCCACCACCTCCCTAGGTAACCATTCCAGTGCTTCGCTACCCGCCTAGTGAAATAGTATTTCTTAATATCCAACCTAGACCTCCCCCACTGCAACTTGAGACCATTGCTTCTTGTCCTGTCCCGTTTCTCACTGCGTGACGACATGCAGGTGAGCCCCCAAATTCCCCATGTTCCACACAAATTGTCAGTGCTAAATATTGCTATCATGAGAAACCAAGAAGCACAAAACTGAGCTGATAGCGAGAGTCACGTACAGGACCTGGTCAGACGGATTGATCTGCTGGTCTCTTCTGGCCTCACACTCTGTGACTCTAGGAAGGGATCTCACAGCATTTCAGTTTACCGCTGGAATGTTTTTTGGTGTGCCTTGCTTAAGTCTTTTTCACATTTTGCCCCAAATGTAGCTCATGGCAGGTCTGGCCCTTCCTCATGTGAGGGAAGTTTTGGTCAGCATCTACACCAATTTTGTAGCATCCCCAGTAGCTGGGGCAGCCCACGTCAGCAGGTCTGGCTCCTCTCCGAGCTGCCTCACTACAGGAATTTCCCAGACCATGGGGCTGGAACAGCTGTACGGAGCTTCTTGCCACCTCCAGCCTATCTGGGCAATGTAAGAACAAACTTTTTCCTCCTCGTCAGACGGCTGGGCCACAAATGGCAATCAGACCACCAGGAAGAAAGAAGTTCTTTATTGCTGAGATAGGAAATGATTATATAAAATGACAGGGGTTAATGCATTGACAAAGCCCTGGCTGGGATGATTTAGTTGGTCCTGCTTTGAGCAGGGGGTTGGACATGATGACCTCCTGAGGTCCCTTCCAACCCTGATAGTCTGTGAATCTATGATTCTAATACAATGCTCAGCATTTGTAACTTATCAGCCAAGAGTCCATGCTGGGCCCTGACTGCTTTTCAGCAAAAGGAAGACCGGGGAAGACAAGGCAGAGAGGATGTTCCTGGCCCACTTACATCACCCCTTGGCTTAAGGTGCCTGGCTCACACAATCAGCTCCAGGTAGGGAGCAGGGTGTGCTGTTAGCTACATCGCTAGTAGTGTGTAGCAAAGTTCCTTTAACACAGAAACCAGAACAGATCCCAGGGGGCTATCCAGGGATTTTCGAGCTACCACCTCTTACAGTGTAAATCCGTCTCCCTATACTAGGCTTTTAACATGTTGGCTCAGACCCACTTCAACACCTAGCTTTTCTCATAGGGAAGACACAGCTGATAGTTTCTGTCTGAGGTGGGGTGACAACATTCCCTATCTACTGGCGGATAGTCTTTTGCTAGCATTTCTGACTGCAGCTGCAGGCTGAGCAGAGGTGCCCGTTGAAATGTCTGCAATGCCAGTTCCCCAATCCCCACACTGAGAGGAGGGTTGGCAGCGCTCCCCTGCAGGCAGCCAGGGGAGGCCCCGCATTTCTGGGGCTATTTTGCAGAAGCATATAAGGCAGAATGTGCCCCCTGAAATGATCTCGCACCAAGAAATTGCATGGGGCGGGAGTCCTCTTGAAGGTTAAGTAATTAAAAGGCAGGCTAAGAAAAACCCCAGTTTATAATATTGTCATTAGTTATTATTTAAATCAGCATTTTAGTCTGGCATCAGGAACATTCTCTTCTGTTTTTTGAAAGGGCCTTATTGCTTTAGTGGGTCTCTTACTCTCACTCTCCACATCACTGAGGCCCAGTGTGAGCTTGGCCAATACCCAGAAGAAAGGGACTATTTTCTCCCCCTTGAAAGGGACTGGTTGGGAATGTCAGATCAGCTTCTTAGTCTCAGAATTGTAAAACACCACCTGCCCCACACATAGTCCAGATACATGCCGACCTTCCTGGGGCTCACATTCAGGGACAGGAGGCTCTTTGGGGAGGTGGGAGCCCAGAGCTGATTCCCCCGCTGCTACAAAGCCCAGAAGCCCTCCTAAGGTTTAAAGCTGATCACGCCTTTCCTTCTCCACAGACTCCCTGGCCACCCCCACAGTACAATTTTCCCCCGCCCCCACATCTGCCTCCCAATAATGTCTTCTCGAGGTGAACCTCACGGAGCCCAGCACACATTGCTCAAAATCAAATCTCTTGTGACTTTGGGGTAGGGCCTTCCACTCCACATTCTATTCCACAGATTTCTGATCTGGAGACACCAGGAGCTGGGATTTGCTGTGTCCGGGTCCAGGGTCTCGTCCTCTGCAGCAAGAGACAGAACGTCAGGGCAGACCAATAGTGGGGTGGGAGGAGAGGAGGAATGGTGCCAGAGCATGACTGCAAAGCCACTCTGGTCAGGGTTGATGGGTGAGGGGCAGAGAGATTCAGAGTAGATACAGCCCCACGAGAGGGAGAGACAAGCACTGAGGGAAGCCGGGTCCACTGCTCAGCATGGGGATGGGAGGATAAGACAGAAGGAGAAGACTCTGTGTCCGCAGCCAGGATGCGCTCAGAAGCGATACCGCAGCCCAAGGGAGCCCGGGGCAAATATGACAGAAAATAACAAGGGGATCTTGGGGAGGGAAAAGCTAAACAATCCCTCCCTGAATATGGCACAGGGGGAATGGCCTAGCCAGCCACGCCCAGTCCTACCAGGAATGGTCAGGCAGCAGACACCAGCCGACCCAATCCCTGTCCCACCTTACCCAATCCCAGGGAGCAGCAGTTCTGGAGATCGACAGTGAAGCAAGAGGTGGGGGAGCAGAAAATATGCTGGAAAGACCGCAAATCTCCTGCTGTTCCCCAGGTTTTAGAGACCCCCAGAAAGAGCCACAGCCGCCTTCAGGTGCCCTGAACTGACTTAAAAGTTTGCTGGATTGGAGCCTCAATGTCGGAATATATTATAATACATAATAATTAAGAACTGAAAAGTCAAACTATTCAGCTTTGCAATGTTAATAGCAAAAGTCAGTCTTTGAGACGCTTCGATCTAAATTCAAGTTCCTAAACTTCAGATCCAAACCCATGCCACTTCATATGAGTGTTCAGGTTTCGAGGTCTGAACTGGCCCCTCAGAAACATAAAGCTGAACTGTGAAGTTGAAATCTGGACCTAGAGCTGATCTTCCTCGTGTTCTGAGTGGGTTGGATTATGTGTCCCAGTTTTGGGTCCATCGTTAGTTACAAGTAAACTGTAACGAGAAAATGGAGTTGTAGGCAGGCTCAGAAATGTGACTTGAACGTTGCTGCTCACTGGGCTGGGCACAGGAGATTGAGCACAGAAATCTGTTTCCATTTACTCTCCATAAATTCTTTCAAGCCACTCTCCTCCTGCCAGGAAATGTTTTTACAGATTTGTTGCTGATGCCCCAAATTTATCATTCTATTATACTATAGATACCAGAAGAGTCAGATGCCAGAGGCGACATCATAGCCCCCAGGAGGGCTAGCATGAGATTTTCGATACTTCTGATGCCCAAGAGAGCCAAGATCTTGTAGACCCAGCAGAGAGAACGGATTCAAATGGAGCGGGGAAATGATTTTACAAGGTTAAGTTAGAACTGATTCCTGATATAATTATTGGGTGCTGATAAAAGATCAGGACTGGTCTGCAAATAGCTCTGTTCTTTAAATTGCTACAACACCAGTGCATTCCAGAGCTTCTTCATGTGTAGCTCTCTTTTAGAACAGTCTCCATCTGCTATTGCATGGAATCGAAAAACATGACATCAGAAGCAGCTCTAGAAATCAAAACTCCATTGTCTCTTGAGTACCTGTCCTGAACCCCACTTATGAACCACCATAACCTTTACACTGTGTCCTCTGCCCCGCTATCAGCAGTTACTAATTGCTCCTGGGGTACTTTAATTTGTATTCCTCTATTACTTTATTATAGGTTTTGTGATTTTTGTGTCATTATTCCTGAGCAAGTAATAAAACACATTTCTGTTTTGAAAAAGCACTGCCTGGGTATCTATCCTTTGAGCGGAAGGCTTTCTCCCTGTCATCCCAGGTATAAACCAATTTAGTCTGGTCAGGGAATTTCCAGAAGTCCATAGGGTGATCCTTGGTAAGTCTTGGCAATTCTACTAGGGTGAGCCCCCACTTTTCACCTTACAGGAACAGATAGATGAATACCTGGGTCTGTTCTTGGAGTAACACATCTGCCTGTGGTTCCAAACCTGAGCAGTGCTGAGACCCCCATGAGCTAGGTCAAAAGGCCATTGAACACTGCCCCCTGCTACCCAGATCTAAAGTTTTTTATCCCTTCACCACTGGAAATCCTTAATTGGGAAAATGTCCTGAATGCATCAAACCACTTACCTTCCACTCAGTGGGTTTCTCTTCCTCCGGTAGATGGCTGACAATTTTCAGGAGTTTCGCCTGACAGGGACAGTTCATGTGAGAATCACTCTTTAGAGCGGCACTGCTCATTGGTGGAGATTATTATAGAATGTGCATTTAGTATAAAATCTAAAAAAAAACACCTTGGAAACAATCAGAAAACTCAGTTCTGCAGGGCGCCTTGGCCTTGGAGGGGCTGCGATGCAGGTCTGAGAGTGGAACCCATTTCCCATGTAGCTACTAGCTAAAGGGGCTTGGGACTTTCTAGACTTGTGGAGTCAATTGAAGTTTTATGTTATTGAGCACAGCCCAGCAAGGCAATAACCCAGAAAGTTGGCAGCGGCCTGGCCCTGAGTGCAAGCTCTGTGGGACAGCAGCCCAGGCGGCATGGGTGACTCTAACGTGCCCAGCACACGGTGACAAGATAGGGTTGATAATTGAAAAGGTGTTTGAAATTCAGTGTGGCGTCTTTTTCCCACTCCCCAGAACGCCCCGATGACTCCTATTTTCTGTCCTCCCAGTCGCTGAAAAGTGACTCTAAAATGCAGCTATTTGTGACAAGACTGATGGCTGGCAGGGAAACTCGGCTGGCACCTGGCTGGATTTCTCTCCCCTGTCCCCCCACTCCACTGGGAAGGCACCTCAATAGCAGCTTTTTTTCCACCCCCTTCTCCTTGGCAGAGGAGTAATTTCTCTCCTCCGTTTTCCCTGTCCCAAGCAGGGGAAGAGGCAGCTTTGCTGGGGGCAGGCTCAGGTTCAGGGTTCAGGGAGACACAGACTGTCACTGCAGGGTGATTGCAGAGCACTTTAAAGAAAGCTGGGTGTTTCTCTCAGAGGGATCTGAAGTGCGATAGGTATCAAAGGTGATTATTAGAGGGCGTCCTTCACAGCTTTCACCGGACCCAAAATAAAAGCTTATTTTCTGAAGAAGCTAGTAATTAAGGGGGAATCTACATTGGGAAAGGGGCTCCAATTTCACCACCTTGATTTAACATAGGTACCCAAGCTAAGGTAAATTGATAAAGATTAAGCTTGTTCAAGTGTCTCTGCATTAGGGATTTTCTGGGTAAATTTTAAATCTAGTTAAGTGGCACAATTTTTCTAAACTAGGTTTTGATATAAAAATATACACCTTAAAGGGATGGCTGGCGGAGGTACAGGGTCAGAGTTCAGGCTGATTCTGGAATTTACCTGTGCATTTCATACATTGCTAAAGCTTACTTTCGTAACTACAGCATCCAAATAATGTTTTCAATAAAGGGATATTTATTTACAGCCTTAACTCTTTCATAATGATTTTTGTATCTGAAGATTAGCCATAAGTAAAACTCCTATCCTGGTTCACGCCTCGCTCCCGGAACCAGCATGCCCCCTCACTCCCCAGCTTGGGAGCAGTTCGAGGTCACATATCCATTTAACTTAAATCATGTTGATGAAGAAAGTATCTTAGCCCTGGTCTACACTACGAGTTTAGGTCGACTTTAGCAGGGTTAAATCGAATTAAGCCTGGACACGTCCACACGACGAAGCCCTTTCTTTCGACTTAAAGGGCCCTTTAAACCGGTTTCTTTACTCCACCTCCAACGAGGGGATTAGCGCTAAAATCGGCCTTTGCGGGTCGGATTTGGGGTAGTGTGGACAGAATTCAATGTTATTGGCCTCCGGGAGCTATCCCAGAGTGCTTCATTCTGACCGCTCTGGACAGCACTCTCAACTCAGATGCACTGACCAGGTAGACAGGAAAAGCCCCGCGAACTTTTGAATTTCATTTCCTGTTTGCCCAGCATGGAGAGCACAGGTGACCACGCAGAGCTCATCAGCACAGGTAACCATGATGGAGTCCCAGAATCGCAAAAGAGCTCCAGCATGGACAGAACGGGAGGTACAGGATCTGCTCGCCATATGGGGAGACGAATCAGTGCTAGTAGAACTCCGTAGCAGTAAACAAAATGGCAAAATATTAGAAAAGGTCTCAAAGGCCATGAAGGACAAAGGCCATAACAGGGATGCACAGCAGTGCCGCGTGAAAATTAAGGAGCTAAGGGAAGCCTACCACAAAGCCAGAGAGGCAAACGGAAGGTCTGAGGCTGCATGGAGCTGCATGCCATTCTAGGGGATGCAGTCACCACTACCCCAACCGTGTGCTTTGACTCCATCAATGGAGAAACACGCAACAGGGAAGCGGGTTCGGGGTATGTGGAAGATGATGATGATGATGAAGACAATGAAGATAGCTCACAGCAAGGAAGTGGAGAAACCGGTTTCCCCAACAGACAGGATATGTTTATCACCCTGGACCTGGAACCAGTAACGCCCGAACTCACCCAAGGCATGCTCCCAGACCCTGAGGGCACACAAGGGACCTCTGGTGCGCGTACCTTTGTAAATATCACACATGGTTTAAAAGCAAGCGTATTTAATGATTAATGGTTAATTTGCCCTGGCAATCGCGGCCAGTACAGCTACTGGAAAAGTCTGTTAACCTGTATGGGGATGGAGCGGAAATCCTCCAGGGACATCTCCAGAAAGCTCTCCTTCATGTACTCCCAAAGCCTTTGCAAAAGGTTTCTGGGGAGGGCTGCCTTATCCCGTCCGCCATGGTAGGACACTTTACCATGCCAGGCCAGTAGCACGTAGTCTGGAATCACTGCATAACAAAGCATGGCAGCGTATGGTCCCGGTGTTTGCTGGCATGCAGACAACATCCATTCCTTATCTCTTGTTGTTATCCTCAGGAGAGTGACATAATTCACGGTCACCTGGTTGAAATGGGGTGATTTTATTAAGGGGGCATTCAGAGGTGCCCGTTCCTGCTCAGCTGAACAGAAATGTTCCCCGCTGTTAGCCACGCGGTGGGGAGGGGAGGGGTGAAGGGATATCCCAGAGAATTGTGTGTGTGTGTGTGTGTGTGTGTGTGTGTGTGTGGAGGGGGTAGTTGGGTTTGTGCTGCATGTTAACCCGGAAACCCCAGCCCCTCCTTTTACATTGCAAACCCATTTTAAATGGCCAACCCAACGGGTCCTTGGTATGGGAAATGAGTATGCTACTGTTTGAAACCATTCCGACATGTTATGAGGGTTAAAAAAGCCAAAAGACTGTGGCTTACCATGGCTGCCTGCTAGCCAAAATCTGTTGCCTGGCACTGCGTGAGTGATCTCTCACTCCAAACCGGCAGGCCCTCAATATAAGAGGAAAAATGCGACCTTGTAACGAAAGCACATGTGCTGCGTAATGTGAACAGCAAAATGTAACGTGAAAGACTGTACCCATTGTTCTCTAAAATGTGTCTTTTTTAACCACCTCTCCCTTGTCCTCCACCAGCTGCAAATGTTTCTCCTTTGCAGAGGCTAGCAAAGATTAGAAGGAGAAAACGGCGGACTCGGGATGATATGTTCATGGAGCTCCAGATGTCCTCCCACGCTGAAAGAGCACAGCAGAATGCGTGGAGGCAGTCAATGTCAGACTACAGAAAAGCACAATATGAACGGGCTGAATCGCGGGCTGAACAGAGCAAGTGGCGGGCTGAAGATGATAGGTGGCGTCAGCTTGCAGACAGAAGGCAAGAGTCGATGCTCCGGCTGCTGGAGCATCAAATTGATATGCTCCAGCGTATGGTTGAACTGCAGGAAAGGCAGCAAGAGCAGAGACCGCCGCTACAGCCCTTGTGTAACCAACAGCCCTCCTCCCCAAGTCCCATTGCCTCCTCACCCAGACGCCCAAGAACACAGTGGGGGGCCTCCGGCCACCCAGTCACTCCACCCCAGATGATTGCCCGAGCATCGGAAGACTGGCCTTCAATAAGTGTTAAAGTTTTAAAGTTTTAAACTGCAGTGTGTCCTTTTCCTTCCCTCCTCCCCCACCCCTCTCGGTCTATCTTGGCAATTATCCCCCTAGTTGTGTGATGAATTAATAAAGAATGCATGAATGTGAAATAACAATGACTTTATTGCCTCTGCAAGCGGTGCTCGAAGGGGGGAGGAGAGGGTGGGGTGGTTGGTTTACAGGGAAGTAGAGTGAACCGGGTGGGGGGGGGGCAGAGGGTTCATCAAGGAGAAACAAACAGAAGTTTCACACCGTAGCCTGGCCAGTCACAAAACTCGTTTTCAAAGCTTCTCTGATGCACACCGCACCCTGCTGTACTCTTCTAACCACCCTGGTGTCTGGCTGCGCGTAATCAGCGGCCAGGCGATTTGCCTCAACCTCCCATCCCGCCATAAATGTCTCCCCCTTACTCTCACAGATATTGTGGAGCGCACAGCAAGCAGCAATAACAATGGGGATATTCTTTTCGCTGAGGTCTGAGCAAGTCAGTAAGCTGTGCCAGCGCGCTTTTAAACATCCAAATGCACATTATACCACCATTCGGCACTTGCTCAGCCTGTAGTTGAGCAGGTCCTGACTACTGTCCAGACTGCCTGTGTACGGCTTCATGAGCCATGGCATTAAGGGGTAGGCTGGGTCCCCAAGGATCACGATAGGCATTTCAACATCCCCAACGGTTATTTTCTGGTCCGGGAAGAAAGTCCCTTCCTCCAGCTTTCGAAACAGATCAGAGTGCCTGAAGACGCGAGCATCATGTACCTTTCCCGGCCATCCCACATTGATGTTGGTGAAACGTCCCCTGTGATCCACCAGGGCTTGCAGCAGCATTGAAAAGTACCCCTTGCGGTTTATGTACTCGGTGGCTTGGTGCTCCGGTGCCAAGATAGGGATATGGGTTCCATCTATCGCCCCACCACAGTTAGGGAATCCCATTGCAGCAAAGCCATCCACTATGGCCTGCACGTTTCCCAGAGTCACTACCCTTGATATCAGCAGGTCTTTGATTGCCCTGGCAACTTGGATCACAGCAGCCCCCACAGTAGATTTGCCCACTCCAAATTGATTCCCGACTGACCGGTAGCTGTCTGGCGTTGCAAGCTTCCACAGGGGTATCGCCACTCGCGTCTCAACTGTGAGGGCTGCTCTCATCCTGGTATTCTGGTGCTTCAGGGCAGGGGAAAGCAAGTCACAAAGTTCCAAGAAAGTGCCCTTACGCATGCGAAAGTTTCGCAGCCACTGGGAATCGTCCCAGACCTGCAACACAATGCGGTCCCAGCAGTCTGTGCTTGTTTCCCGGGCCCAGAATCGGCGTTCCACGGCATGAACCTGCCCCAGTAACACCACGATTTGCACATTGCTGGGGCCCGTACCTTGTGTGAGGGCTGTGTCCATGTCAATTTTCTCATCACTTTTGTCGCTGCGCTGCAATTGCCTCATCAGCTGGTCCTGGTTTTGCTTTGGCATGTCCTGGCTCTTCATATACTCCAGGACAATGTGCGTGGTGTTCATAGTGCTCATAATTGCCGCGGTGATCTGAGCGGGCTCCATGATCCCATTGCTATGGCGTCTGGTCTGAAAAAAGGCGCGAAACTGACGGAGGGAGGGAGGGGCGAGTGACGACATGGCGTACAGGTACAAGGTGGCTGTGCATCAGGGAGAAACACAAACAACTGTCACACAGAATGGCCCCCCCAAAGATTGAACTCAAAACCCTGGGTTTAGCAGGTCGTTGATTTCATGGAGGGAGGGGGAAGCAAATGAATACATCTATTTTTTACATCTTAAGCTGGTAGCCAACGGTGCAGCATGACTGATAGCCCTCAGCATCTTCTGTGTGCTTGGCAGAAGATACTGTACTACGACTGCTAGCCATCATCATCAAGACAGTTCAATCAGACTGCCGGCAGGACTGAGTCTCCAGGAGACAAAGCATGTCTGCCCAGGTGCCTCTGATTGAACTGGAATACAACAATGACAGATATCAATCTTAATACACCATCTATTGCCAACAGGCAAGGGGCTACTGTTGTGTAGCAATGCAGTACCACGTCTGCCGGCACCCAGAGGACATATGGTGATGGTGAGTTGAGCTGAGCTGAGCGGGCTCCATGCTTGCCGTGGTATGTTGTCTGCACAGGTAACACAGGTAAAAAGGCGTGAATCGATTGTCTGCCGTTGCTCTGATGGAGGGGGAGGGGCCTGACAGCATGTACCCAGAACCCCCCGCGACACTGTTTTGCATCATCAGGCATTGGGATCTCAACCCAGAATTCCAATGGGCGGCGGAGACTGCGGGAACTGTGGGATAGCTACCCACAGTGCAACGCTCTGGAAGTCGACGCTAGCCTCAGTACTGTGGACGCGGTCTGCTGGCTTCATGCACTTAGAGCATTTTATGTGGGGGGACACACAATCGACTGTATAAAACCGATTTCTATAAAACCGGCTTCTATAAATTCGGCCTAATTTCGTAGTGTAGATATACCCTTACACACTGATCTCCAGCAACCCTTTCTGGAACAGAATACAGTGAGTGAAATCCTGGCTCCACTGAAATCAGTGGGAACTTTACTTACAGTCAGGCAAGGATTTCACCCAGCAACTTCCATAAAGGTTTAATTAACCAGGAGCACTTGAGTCTCTTACATTGCATTTCTGGGCAGTCGTTCTATGGGAAACACTTTGAGAGTTCTGTGAGCCTGGGATTCCTTACACTGTGGGCAGATGGCTTCTTCATGTGCCTCACAGAACAAAGTCATGTTTCCCCCATGTATCCAATACTTTATTCCTTGTTAAAAGAACAGGAGTACTTGTGGCACCTTAGAGACTAACACGGCTGCTACTCTGAAACCTGTCTTTATTCCTTGTTGTAACTCAGATTCTTGGCTGGTTCCTGCTTTATCACGTGGCTGCGTGCCAGGCCCAATTCTCCCTTTCTTGAGTCACTCAGTTCATTGTGAGAAGGTGAACACTCTAGTTTTTTTATACATTCAGCACAGTATTCAGTTTTGCATGATTGGCAAAAGTTCACCCAATCTGTAGTCTGCTTCTGGAAGATGTTACAAATGCTCTCATCTAATGCTTTATCTACTGCAACTGCTGACTCCAAGTGCGCTCAATTCGCAGTTATTTCTTCTTTCTGGCTGCAGCAATGTGCTATTCATAGTGACAGAATAAGGTGAGGAAAAAGGGAGGGCCAAGGGGTGAAGGAGGAGCAGGAGAAAACCGGGAAACAAGACGAGGTAACGGATGAGATAACGGCAATGGAATGTCATGGTAAAGGGGTGGAAAAGCAGGTTAGGAATGGAGGGGCAGGGTCATGTGGGGTGGTGTAGGGTGGGAAAATAAAATGGGAATGGAAAGATGAGAGGAGATAGAAAAAGTGTGTATTATTTATATACTTTCCTTTAGTGATCAAAGGCATGTAAGTGTAAGCAGAGTCAGGATGAGCTCTACCCTGACATCTGGTGGTAAATTATGGAAAGTGTAGAAAAGAACTCCAGGGGCTGATCTTGTTTGCATAGGCACACCCACCCACCTGGCATGAAACAACAGCAACTGAAAGTGGTTACTTTGGCTGGTGTGGGATCCCTAGTTTCTCTGTTATTGGGGCAGGAAGAATAAAGTTTTGTTACCCTGATTCTGTGAATCAAGGCCAGTGGAACTGTTGTATGACAGAAGGACTGAGTGAGTCCTTCACCATTACCTAAGTAGCACTTGCTTGACAAGGGGCATGGGTTACAAAACCCAATGAATGGAGAGAGGAGGGGGATAGGCATTTGTACCTGGTGGTATGGGCCACCTCCTGAGGGCTTGAAACACCAATTATACCACCTCCTTTCTCCACTGTTGAATGTCAGAGCTAACTTTGATTCTATTAGGAGTCTAGTTACAGGCTGCTGAGCTGAATTCACTTTGGGTCAATGGTGCACCAGCACTAGGGCTCCCCTACTTTGAGCTGAAATCACTAAGAGTTAAAATCACAAAAGAGTTAAAGTTATAAAGTGCTGCGTTAACTAGTGGGGCGCCTGAAGCTATATTGCTAAGCAGCTGGCAGAGCAATTTGTGGGGATGACTGGAGGAGCAGTGAGCGGCGCAGAGCCTTGCAGGGATGGTTGGAGCGGCCCAAGGAATGGCGAGTGGAGCTGTTTGCGGGGGTGGCTGGAGCGGTTCACAGGTCAGCGAGTGGAGCAGCTTGTAGAGCGGAGCGGTTCGTGGGACGGCAGGAAGTGGACTGGCTTGTGGTGAAGGCTGCGGCGGAACCCCATGGAGAGACGCCCGGCCTCGGATCACATAAGGTGCCCCTTAACACCCTGCGTGCCCCCCTTTTACTCTGGGGCTGCACTGACCGGGGACAGAGACTTTGGGGGTTGTTGGACTTTTGGGACTTTGGGTGGTTGCTGGACCCGAGAGACTTTGGGGACTCTGGGTGATTTTTGGGTTGCTGGATTCAAGAACCAAAGGGAAAGGACACAGCCCAATTTGCTGGGGTGGGTTTTTTTTGCTCATGGTTTGTATTATGAATCCTGTCTGTGGTGTTTTTCCAATTTAATGCTGATGTCATTTACCTCATGTTATTAAACATTTTCTGCTACACTCAGACTCCGTGCTTGCAAGAGGGGAAGTATTGCCTCTTAGAGGCACCCAGGGGATGGTATGTAATTGTCCCAGGTCACTGGGTGGGGGCTCGAGCCGGTTTTCCATTGCGTTATTGAAACGGAACCCCTAGATACAGAACCTGGCCCTGGTTGCTGCCAACTTAGATGGGCAGAAGGGTTACATAAGAAGTTTGAGGCCCACCAGCCATAAAGGTCCTCCACACTAGGAAAAAACGCATTGGGACTACAAGATGGAATGGAAGCTCAGAAATACCTCATCAACACAAAAATACAGCCAGCCAGTGCACAGGACATACTAGGGCCAGGGCCGGCTCACAGCAGTTGTGTCTTGACACTGACTCTACTTGCTGCAGTGCAACCTACTGTGCAACTGTCAGGGTTTCCCACCCCACTGAACTCTGGGGTACAGCTGTGAGGACCCGCATGAAAGACACCCCCCCCCAAGCTTATATTCTCTAAGGCACTAATTCCTTAGACTGATATTGCTGCCACCACCAAGTGATTTACCCAAAATATTCAGGCAAGGGTCATTTGGAATAACTATCCGCCAAAGCCTCTTCACCAGCCCGTTCCTGGGGAGGCTTGAGAATAAACTACCAACCAGTTGACTAAGCAATGTGTGTACAGACCAGACCCTTTATCGTCAGGACACTGAAATCAATCACGTTCTTTAAAGAAGAACTTTATTCATAAAAAAAAGGTAAAAGAATCACACCTGCAAAATCAGAATGGAAAGTAACACAGAGGATTCCCCTCTGGGCTCAGCTTCACAGTTACAAAAACAGGAATGAAACTACCTCTGTAGCATAGAAAAATGCACAGGCCAAAACAAAAGATAACCAAATGGATTTCCTTGTCCTACTCACAATTTCTGTGATTTTAGATGGATTATTTCAGAAGATATATTTTCAGGACATATTTTACCTGCTTGGCTTCTCCCTCCGTTCAGAGAGGGAACAACCCACACAACAACCAAACCATTCCCCCAAATGTTTCTACTTTTCTCATTGGTCCCTCTGGTCAGGTGCGAACTAGGTTATTTGAACAGTTTAACCCTTTACAGGTAAGGTAATCCAGTACAGCTGCCAAATTTAGTAAGTAAGAAAAATGCTGCTTGAGAACTTGGCGTTTGATTTAAGGAGATTTACTTTGTATACTTTGACATGTGATGTTGACAATTTATACTTTAATGGTTATGAAACTTTAAATGTTTGATTCTCAATGTCTATGTCATTATATATTTATTGTCTAACCCTCCATGGTCTAACCACCTTAACTTCCTGCCACTGTGTGAATTAAAATCAATTAAAAAAATGCTGAAAAATAAACATCGGTATTATCCATCAATATATCCATCGGTATTATTCATCCACAAAAAATACAATTTTAAAAATTATTAAAATAAAATACAAATTCTGCCAAACCTAGTCCTAGGAAGGGGGGATATTGGCTTTCAACATAACACTTGGGAATGGCCACACTAGGAACAAAGGTATTTTCTTACCATGTGTAACCTAAGACCTGGTAAAATCCTAGTGTGGACAAGGAAGTCTGTAATTTTCACACATTTTCCTAGGTCAAGGTAAACACTGAGTGGGAACCTCGTGTTTCTCTTCATCTGTTAACATGTGTGAAAATTACACCTGTCTTGCGCATAGCAGGATTTTACGACGTGCTAGCTAAAAACACTTTTGTTCCCAGAGAAGACGAGGACTTTGTGTTTACCACCACGAGGAACAAACATTTGTTAAGTGGGCACTTTAGCATTGACAGCTGTGTTAGTTAACTCATTTTAGCTAGGCATCAGTTTACATGTAACACAACATGACTTATCGCCTTAGACTAGACAAGGCCAGAAGTCACAGTGACCCAATACAAATGATGAACAGTGCAGACTGACCTGTCAAAGGACACATACAGGTCACAACAATCGGCCAACTGAACATGACTGCTCTAAACCAGCCAGCGAATACTGACAGAAATACACTAACGGGAACAGATCTCTGCTTGTAAGTAATGCAGTAAATAGAAAAGGGGCTAAACTCATAGCATTATGGGCTTGATGTACCTGCTGCCCTTCATTTAAATGCGTGTTAAGAAGCCATTAAGTTCCTTTCTGTAACCAGGGAGCTGAAACTATAATAGCCCCAAATCGCGCCCCAGACACAGGCGATAAAGAAACAAAAGAAACAAAGGAAAACATGGGTTCGTACCGGTTTTTAATTAGGCTTTTGAAATAAAGTCCAAGTCGTCAGTCCTTCAAAAGTCAAAGATCCAGGAACTGAAGAAACAATCAGACAAAGGAGGTTTTTTTTTAAAAAAAAAAAAGCTTCCAGATCTACAAAAATGGAAACCACAGAGACTGTTCAATGCAGAAGATATATTGGGCATCTACTAGCCAGCATTTACATAATAAATAATAAAAGCCTAGTTAGACAGATGAAACAAAATTCAGTACCCCAAGATATTAAGGACAGAAGGGTCCATTATTATTAACTAATCTGGCTTCCCGGGTACAAAACAGCAGAGAGCCTCACCCAGTGAGTCCTACATCCAGCCCCAGACTTCTGGGTGCGCTAGAGAGGCGCTTTTAGAAAAAGACGTTAAATTGTAATTTAAAAATTTCAGGTGATGAAGAATCCACACAATACATTAGTGACTTGTTCCAATGGGCATTTGCCCTCACACTTAGACCCACAACCATTATTACCACAGGTCTGAGGATGTGAGGGCGAGTCATAAACCTGAGCCATTCTTTTAAAGTGACAAATCCGAGGAATTGTCACAGATTGAAGTGTCTTTAGAGAAGGTTTTGTAAAAAATGATTAATTAAACAATACTAAGTCACCAGGACCAGATGGTATTCACCCAAGAATTCTGAAGAAATGTTAAATTGCAGGGGAGGGGCACAATCCAGGAGCACCTACCCTCCTGTGCTCCATGGGGAGGGTGAAATTGCAGAACTACTAATTGTGGTTTGTAACCTACCATTTAAATCAGCCTCTCTACCAAATGACTGGAGGCTAGCTAAAGTGATACCAATTTTTAACAAAGGTTCCAGAGGTGATCCCGGCAACTACAGGCCAGTAAGCTTGACTGCAGTACCGGGCAAACTGGTTGATAATATAGTAACGAACAGAATTATCAGTCAATACTGATTTCAGCACTACTCCCCTTGTCGGGGAGGAGTACAGCTATTGATATTAAGAGCCCTTTATATCGAAATAAAGGGCTTCGTTGTGTGGACGGGTGCAGGGTTAATTCAATTTAACGCTGCTAAATTCGAATTAAACTATAATATAGACATCATTTGTTGGGGAAAAGTCAATGTAGTTTGTGTAAAGGAAATCATGCTTCACCAAGCTACTAGAATTCTTTGAGGTGGTCAATAAGCATCTGGACAAGGGCGCTATAGTGGAAATAGTGTACTTAGATTTTCAGAAAGCCTACTTTCTGTATTTAATAAATATCACGTTTTACTTATTAATTAACCCAGAGTATGTATTAATACCTGGGGGAGGCAAATAGCTGTGCATATCTCTCTATCAGTGTTATAGAGGGCGAAGAATTTATGAGTTTATTCTGTATAAGCTTTATACAGGGAAAAACGGATTTATTTGGGTTTAGACCCGATTGGTAATTGGACATCTCATGGTTAAAGGCAAGAACACTTCTGTAAGCTGCTTTCAGGTTAACCTACAACTGATAGGGGCCGTGATTCAGACCTGGGTCCGGGGTTTGCAGCAGGCTAGCAAGTCTGGCTCAAACCAGGCAGGGCACTGAAGTCCTAAACTGACAGGGCAGGAAAGTAGGGGCAGAAATAGTCTTGGCACAGCAGGTGGCAGTTCCCGGGGTGGGGGGTGCGGGGATTCTGTGAGCCAACCCGTCAGAAGCCCGTGTCCCTGTGTTTTAAGGACAGCGAAGTCATAAAATCCAGATGGAAGGCACATTTTGATTTTTGATTTACTCCTGATTTACTTCTCTAATGCCACCATGACCATAATGTATATCACCATAATACTTCAATGATTTGAAAGAAAAACTCTTGCCGATCACCCCACCACCTTCAAAGAAACCAGGAATCACAAGGAAGCAGGGCCAGATGGCATAGCAGCCGAAGTCAATGAGAAATGCCAACATTATTACAATCTTTAAGAAAGGAGATAAGTCGGAGTATGGAAATTATTGAGGCATTGTTTTGCTTTCTATAGCAAGGGAACTATGATGCGATTGGAATAACAGAGACTTGGTGGGATAACTCACATGACTGGAGTACTATCATGGATGGATATAAACTGTTCAGGAAGGACAGGCAGGGCAGAAAAGGTGGGGAAGTTGCGTTGTATGTAAGAGAGGAGTATGACTGCTCAGAGCTCCGGTATGAAACTGCAGAAAAACCTGAGAGTCTCTGGATAAAGTTGAGAAGTGTGAGCAACAAGGGTGATGTCGTGGTTGGAGTCTGCTATAGACCACCAGACCAGGGGGATGAGGTGGACGAGGCTTTCTTCTGGCAACTAGCAGAAGTTGCTAGATCGCAGGCCCTGGTTCTCATGGGAGACTTTAATCACCCTGATATCTGCTGGGAGAGCAATACAGCGGTGCACAGACAATCCAGGAAGTTTTTGGAAAGTGTAGGGGACAATTTCCTGGTGCAAGTGCTGGAGGAACCAACTAGGGGCAGAGCTTTTCTTGACCTGCTGCTCACAAACACGGAAGAATTAGTAGGGGAAGCAAAAGTGGATGGGAACCTGGGAGGCAGTGACCATGAGATGGTCAAGTTTAGGATCCTGACACAAGGAAGAAAGGAGAGCAGCAGAAAACGGACCCTGGACTTCAGAAAAGCAGACTTTGACTCCCTCAGGGAACAGATGGGCAGGATCCCTTGGGAGAATAACATGAAGGGCAAAGGGGTCCAGGAGAGCTGGCTGTATTTTAAAGAATCCTTATTGCGGTTGCAGGAACAAACCATCCCGATGTATAGAAAGAATAGTAAATATGGCAGACGACCAGCTTGGCTAAACAGTGAAATCCTTGCTGACCTTAAACGCAAAAAAGAAGCTTACAAGAAGTGGAAGATTGGACAAATGACCAGGGAGGAGTATAAAAATATTGCTCAGGCGTGCAGGAGTGAAATCAGGAAGGCCAAATCACACTTGAAGTTGCAGCTAGCAAGAGATGTTAAGAGTAACAAGAAGGGCTTCTTCAGGTATGTTAGCAACAAGAAGAAAGTCAAGGAAAGTTTGGGCCCCTTACTGAATGAGGGAGGCAACCTAGTAACAGAGGATGTGGAAAAAGCTAATGTACTCAATGCTTTTTTTGCCTCTGTCTTCACGAACAAAGTCAGCTCCCAGACTGCTGCACTGGGCAGCACAATATGGGGAGAAGGTGACCAACCCTCTGTGGAGAAAGAAGTGGTTTGGGACTATTTAGAAAAACTGGACGTGCACAAGACCATGGGGCCGGATGCGCTGCATCCGAGGGTGCTAAAGGAGTTGGCGGATGAGATTGCAGAGCCATTAGCCATTATTTTTGAAAACTCATGGCAATCAGGGGACGTCCCAGATGACTGGAAAAAGGCTAATGTAGTGCCCGTCTTTAAAAAAGGGAAGAAAGAGGATCCGGGGAACTACAGGCCAGTCAGCCTCACCTCAGTCCCTGGAAAAATCATGGAGCAGGTCCTCAAGGAATCAATTATGAAACACTTAGAGGAGAGGAAAGTGATCAGGAACAGTCAGCATGGATTCACCAAGGAGAAGTCATGCCTGACTAACCTAATTGCCTTCTATGATGAGATAACTGGCTCTGTGGATGAGGGGAAAGCAGTGGATGTGTTATTCCTTGACTTCAGCAAAGCTTTTGATACGGTCTCCCACAGTATTCTTGCCACCAAGTTAAAGAAGTATGGGCTGGATGAATGGACTAGAAGGTGGATAGAAAGCTGGCTAGATCATCAGGCTCAACAGGTAGTGATCAATGGCTCCATGTCTAGTTGGCAGCCGGTTTCAAGCGGAGTGCCCCAAGGGTCGGTCCTGGGGCCGGTTTTGTTTAATATCTTTATTAATGATCTGGAGGATGGTGTGGACTGCACTCTCAGCAAGTTTGCAGATGACACTAAACTAGGAGGCGTGGTAGATACACTAGAGGGTAGGGATCGGATATAGAGGGACCTAGACAAATTAGAGGATTGGGCCAAAAAAAACCTGATGAGATTCAACAAGGACAAGTGCAGAGTCCTGCACTTGGGACGGAAGAATCCCATGCACTGCTACAGACTAGGGACCGAATGGCTAGGTAGCAGTTCTGCAGAAAAGGACCTAGGGGTCACAGTGGACGAGAAGCTGGATATGAGTCACCAGTGTGCTCTTGTTGCCAAGAAGGCTAACGGCATTTTGGGCTGTATAAATAGGGGCATTGCCAGCAGATCGAGGAACATGATCGTTCCCCTTTATTCGACATTGGTGAGGCCTCATCTGGAATACTGTGTCCAGTTTTGGGCCCCACACTGCAAGAAGAATGTGGAAAAATTGGAAAGAGTCCAGCGGAGGGCAACAAAAATGATTAGGGGTCTGGAGCACATGACTTATGAGGAGAGGCTGAGGGAACTGGGATTGTTTAGTCTCCAGAAGAGAAGAACGAGGGGGGATTTGATAGCAGCCTTCAACTACCTGAAGGGGGGTTCCTAAGAGGATGTAGCTCGGCTGTTCTCAGTGGTGGCAGATGACAGAACAAGGAGCAATGGTCTCAAGTTGCAATGGGGGAGGTCCAGGTTGGATATTAGGAAACACTATTTTACTAGGAGGGTGGTGAAGCACTGGAATGTGTTACCTAGGGAGGTGGTGGAGTCTCCTTCCTTGGAGGTTTTTAAGGCCTGGCTTGACAAAGCCCTGGCTGGGATGATTTAGTTGGGAATTGGTCCTGCTTTGAGCAGGGGGTTGGACTAGATGACCTCTTGAGGTCCCTTCCAACCCTGATATTCTATGATTCTATGATTCTAAGGAAAATTCTTGTCCGTAGCCTCTTAAAGCGATTACTTCCCCTTGCTGAGGAAATACTGTCAGCATATCAGTGTGGTTTTAGACCATCCTGTAGGAAAACTCACATGATCTTTATTGCCTGACAAATCCAGGAAAAATCTCAGGAGCAAAATCAGGACCTGTACATGGCTTTCATCGATTTAACAAAGGCCTTTGACTTGGTCAGTCGTGAAGCTTATGGAAGGTGCTCGCCAGATTTGGCTTCCCTCCAAAATGTATTAAGGCCCTAAGGTTCTTCATGAGCAGATGGCCACTGTTTCCTGTAATGTTCCGGAGACAGAACCTTTCGCCATCAAACCTGGGGTTAAGCAAGGACACCCCACCTCTCTTGCCCAAAACCTATTCTTCATCCATTTAGCAGTCATTTTTGTCCAGCTCCACCTCCCCAATAGAGTTGACATTCACTATACAATGGATGAGCGGCTTTCTAATCTTCGACATCTCTGCTCGAAGTCTAAAGTCCTTAGGTTGTCCATTTCTGATCTTCAGTATGCTGATGACTGTGCTATCCTATTGGTTTGCGATTTTAACAACAATTACCCCAATTAAAAGGTCTGGTCTTAGGGTATGTCTAAACTATGGGATTACTCCGAATGTACAGAATTCGATTTTTGGTAACCGATTTTATAAAGTCGAGTGTATGTGGCCACACTAAACACATTAATCCGGCGGTGTGCATACATGTTCCGAGGCTAGCGTCGACTTCTGGATCATTGCATTGTGGGTAGTTATCCCATAGCTATCCCATAGTTCCCGCAGTCTCCGCCGCCCATTGGAATTCTGGGTTGAGATCCCAGTGCCTGATGGGGCAAAGAAACATTATCGCTGGTGGTTCTTGGTACAGCCTAACCCCTCCCTCCATGAAAGCAATGGCAGACAACCGTTTTGCGCCTTTTTTTCCTGGGTGAACACTGCAGACGCCATACCAGGGCAAGGATGGAGCCCGCTCATCTCAAGACAGCAGTCATGAACACTGTAAACACCTCGCACGTTATCGTGCAGTTTATGCAGAACCAGGACCAGAAAAACCAGGCAAGGAGGAGGCGGCGACAGCAGCGTGGCGACAAGTGTGATGAGGACATAGACACAGGATTCTATCAAACCACAGGCCACGGGGCTTTGGAGATCATGTTGTTAATGGGGCAGGTTCTAGCCGTGGAACACCGATTCTGGGCCCGGGAAACAAGCACAGACTGCTGGGACCGCATAGTGTTGCAGGTCTGGGACGATTCCCAGTGACTGCAAAACTTTCGCATGCGTAAGGGCACTTTCATGGAACTTTGTGACTCGCTTTCCCCTGCCCTGAAGCGCCAGAATACCAAGATGAGAGCAGCCCTCACAGTTGAGAAGCGAGTGGCGATAACCCTGTGGAAGCTTGCAATACCAGACAGCTTGCAATACCAGTCAGGTGGGCAATACCAGACAGCTTGCAATACCAGTCAGGCGGGCATCAATTTGGAGTGGGCAAATCTACTGTGGGGGCTGCTGTGATGCAAGTAGCCAAAGCAATCACTGAGCTGCTGCTATAATAGGTAGTGACTCTGGGAAACGTGCAGGCCATAGTGGATGGCTTTGCTGCAATGGGATTTCCTAACTGTGGTGGGACGATAGATGGAACCCATATCCCTATCTTGGCACCGGAGCACCAGGGCAGCCAGTACATAAACTGCAAGGGGTACTTTTCAATGGTGCTGCAAGCACTGGTGGATCACAAGGGACGTTTCACCAACATCAACGTGGGCTGGCCGGGAAAGGTTCATGACGCTCGCGTCTTCAGGAATACTACTCTGTTTAAACGGCTGCAGCAAGGGATTTACTTCCCAGACCAGAAAATAACAGTTGGGGATGTTGAAATGCCTATAGTTATCGTTGGGGACCCAGCCTACCCCTTAATGCCATGGCTCATGAAGCCATACACAGGCAGTCTGGACAGTAGTCAGGAGCTATTCAACTATAGGCTGAGCAAGTGCAGAATGGTGGTAGAATGTACATTTGGATGTTTAAAAGGTCACTGGTGCACATTACTGACTCACTCAGACCTCAGCCAAACCAATATTCCCATTGTTGCCTTTAGAATAATAGAATCAGGGTTGGAAGGGACCTCAGGAAGTCATCTAGTCCAACCCCCCTTCTCAAAGCTGGACCACTTCCAACTAAATCATCCCAGCTAGGGCTTTGTCAAGCCTGACCTTAAAAACTTCTAAGGAAGGAGATTCCACCACCTCCCTAGGTAATCCAATCCAGTTCTTCATCGCCCTAGTGAAAAAGTTTTTCCTAATATCCAACCTAAACCTCCCCCACTACAACTTGAGACCATTACTCCTTTTTCTGTCATCTGCTACCATTGAGAAAAGGCTAGATCCATCCTCTTTGGAACCCACCCCCTTTCAGGTAGCTGAAAGCAGTTATCAAATCCCTCCTCATTCTTCTCTTCTGCAGACTAAACAAGCCCAGTTCCCTCAGCCTCTCCTCATAAGTTATGTGTTCCAGACTGCTAATCATTTTTGTGGCCCTCTGCTAAACTCTTTCCAGTTTATCCACATCCTTCTTGTTGTGTGGGGCCCAAAACTGGACACTGTATTCCGGATGAGGCCTCACCAATGCCAAATAGAGGGGAACGATCATGTCCCTAGTCTTTAGTACTGTATGGGAGTCTTCCATCCTAAGTGCAGGACTCTGCACTTGTCCTTGTTGAACCTCAACAGACTTCTTTTGGCCCAGACCTCTAATTTGTCTAGGTCCTCTGTATCCTATCCCTACCCTCTAGCATATCTACCACTCCTCCCAGTTTAATGTCATCTGCAAAGGGTGCAGTCCATGCCATCCTCCAGATCATTAATAAAGATATTGAATGAAACAGGCCGCAGGACCGACCCTTAGGGCACTCCGCTTGATATCGGCTGCCAACTAGACATGGAGCCATTGATCACTACCCATTGAGCCCGATCATTTAGCCAGCTTTATATCCACCTTATAGTCCCCTTCAAGAATGCTGTCTAGATGTCTTCTTTCAAAAGCATACTGAAATCATTTCCTGTCGGGTACAGGACTTGCAAGACCAGTTCCACACATCTAGTGTACAATCCTGGGTCAATGGCCTATCGGGCACGATGGAGAGCTGCAGCCCAGGTGTGAAGGTTGGGGTAGGGGCTTGAGGCTGGATTGTGGTGGTAAAGACCCGACCTTTAGGGGTACTACGGGTCACACTGATCCCGCCTGTCCCACCAGCCTGGGTTCCCCTAACTCTGTGTTGCTGTCACAGGCTCCCAAGCCCCTTTCCACACACAGGTAGGGACACACCCAGCTTTAGAATCACACAGCGGCTGCAATAAGCTCTGTTTGGGAGGACTCAGTTCGGGGAATTACCCAGCACTCCTATGCACACACCTGCTGGACTGTAAACCCAAAATTATATTGTCTTGAGCTATATAAAGATCTATATAGCATAAGCACATGAAAATTCCCCCTCATAATTTCATAGGGCTGGTCCACACTAACCCCCCACTTCGAACTAAGATACGCAACTTCAGCTACGTTATTCACGTAGCTGAAGTCGAAATATCTTAGTTTGAACTTACCGTGGGTCCACACGCGGCAGGCAGGCTCCCCCGTCGACTCCGCGTACCCCTCTCGCCGAGCAGGAGTACCGGCGTCGACGACGAGCACTTCCGGGTTCGATCTGGGATCAATTTATCGCGTCTAGACAAGACGCGATAAATCGATCCCAGAAGATCGATTGCTTACCGCCGGACCCGGAGGTAAGTATAGACGTACCCGTAGTGTAGCCATACTATGTGTTTAATTCGAATTTAGCAGTGTTAAATTGAATTAACCCTGCACCGGTCCACACAATGAAGCCATTTATTTCGAAATAAAGGGCTCTTAAAATCGATTTCTGTACCGACGAGCGGAGTAGCACCAAAATCGATATTGTCATTTCGAATTAGGGTTAGTGTGGCCGCAATTCAATGGTATTGCCCTTTGGGAGCTATCCCACAGTGCACCATTGTGACCGCTCTGGACAGCAATCTGAACTCAGATGCACTGGCCAGGTAGACAGGAAAAGCCCCGCGAACATTTGAATTTCATTTTGTTTTCCCAGCACGGGTGACCACAGAGAGCTCATCAGCACAGATAACCATGCAGGCTGATAATCGAAAAAGAGCACCAGCATGGACCGTACGGGAGGTACTGGATCTGATCGCTATATGGGGAGAGGATTCAGTGCTAGCAGAACTTCGTTCGAAAAGATGAAATGCCAAAACTTTTGAAAAAATCTCCAAGGGCATGAAGGAGAGAGGCCACAATAGGGACTCAGAGCAGTGCCGCGTGAAAGTCAAGGAGCTCAGACAAGCCTATCAGAAAACAAAGGAGGCAAACAGTCGCTCTGGGTCAGAGCCGCGGACATGTCGCTTCTACGCTGAGCTGCATGCAATTCTAGCAGGGGGGCCACCACCACTACCCCACCTCTGACCATGGATTCCAAGGCGGGGGTAATCTCATCAGCCACATCTGAGGATTCTGCGGACAGGGAAGAGGAGGAGGAGGACGAGCTTGCGGAAAGCACACAGCACTCCATTCACCCCAACAGCCAGGATCTTTTTCTCAGCCTGACTGAAGTACCCTCCCAAGCCTCCCAAGCCAGTACCCAAGACCATGACCCCATGGAAGGGACCACAGGTGAGTTTACCTTTTAAAATATAAAACATGGTTTAAAAGCAAGCGTTTTTTTAATGATTAATTTGCCCTGACGACTTGGGATGCATTCGCGGCCAGTACAGCTACTGGAAAAGTCTGTTAACGTGTCTGGGGATGGAGCGGAAATCCTCCAGGGACATCTCCATGAATCTCTCCTGGAGGTACTCCAAAAGCCTTTGCAGAAGGTTTCTGGGCAGTGCAGCCTTATTCGGTCCTCCATGGTAGGACACTTGACCACGCCATGCTAGTAGCAAGTAATCTGGTATCATTGCATGACAAAGCCTGGCAACGTATGGTCCCGGTGTCTGCTGGCATTCAAGCAACATCCGTTCTTTATCTCGCTGTGTAATCCTTAGGAGAGTGATATCGCTCAAATTTGACACCATCAGATCAGGATTAAACAAAGACTGTGAATGGCTATCCAACTACAGAAGCAGTTTCTCCTCCCTTGGTGTTCACACCTCAACTGCTAGCAGAGCACCTCACCCTCCCTGATTGAACTAACCTCGTTATCTCCATACTGATTTATACCTGACTCTGGAAATTTCCATTACTTGCATCTGAAGAAGTGAGGTTCTTATCCACGAAAGCTTATGCTCCCAATACTTCTGTTAGTCTTAAAGGTGCCACAGGACCCTCTGTTGCTTTTTACAGCTTCAGACTAACACGGCTACCCCTCTGATGATTAAAGTTATAGTTTTTTAAATGCCTTTTGAAGATTCTGCAGATTGTACTAGTGCTAGTTGGCGCCGAGGGCCTCTGTAGTGTATATTGGAGGGAATTAGAGTTACACGTTTCTCTGAGCAAAGCTTGTACGCCACTATATCTTCCAAAGACATTTGCAGCTCCATCTGTAGTTCAATTGACAAGCATTTAACTCTTCTAAGATGTGGGTTTCAGAGGTGCAGCCGATATGTTTTCTATAACCTGAACATCTAGAAATTCATCTATTGACCTACCACTAGTATCAAGATAACATAGGCAGTGACTTAACACTTGACACCCATTTGCATCGGTGCATTCATCAGCCATGTATACACATTTTCTGAATGCAGTGAGAGAGTTCTTCACTTTTTCAATGACTGAGTCTTCCACTGTGGCACTGCATACTTCTAACCAGTCAGTTGAGTTTCTTGCAGAAAGATAGTGAGCATTGGCTGGTCTTGGTTCTTGGAACCAGTGTCCAGCTTCTGCATTAACAAATGACAATGCACTTTACATTGGCCTCCAGTTTGTTGTGTGTGGTATCTCTTGCTTAAAGAGAAAGTATGATGTGACAGTCATGTTTCTTCGTATAAACTATGTCTTCAGCATTCTTAACAGCATCATTAAGTACTTCTAAAATTTGCTTTTACAATGACTGGCTTATAAGGCTTTCTGCATGTCGATGCACTCCAGAGGATTGGTGTTTTGCAGCCTTTTCACATAGTTTGCCAACAAACTAAGCTCCTCCACTTTTACTACATAAATCCATGGTATACTCCCATCTTGAATACTGCATGCAGTCTGGTTGCCCCATCTCAAAAAAAAAAAATATTGGAGCTGGAAAAGGTACCGAGAAGGGCAACTAAAATTATTAGGCGTATGAACAGTTTCTATCTGAAGATAGATTAAAAAGACTGCTGGACTTTCTGGCTTGGACAAGTGACTACTAAGGGGGAGGGTATGATAGAGAGCTATAAAATCTTGACTGTGGAGAAAGTTAAAAGCTCCCTCACATAACATACAAGACCTAGGAGGGGTCACCCAATGACATTAATAGGCAGCAGGTTTAAAATAAACAAAAGGAAGTACTGCTTCACACAACACACAGTCAACCTGTGGAACATTGTCAGAAAAAACAACAGCTGTGTGAGGAAGCTAGTCTTTGTTCATACTTTTCAAACCTATTATACTTTTTCAGGTACAAGTATTTGATCATACATTGTATACGCTTTTAAAGTGTGTATTAATGTTTCAATTTCAATTCAAATTTCCAACCAATGACAAAATTGGCAACACTGTTGTTACTAGTTTGACCACCGGGGTAACTGTTACTCCCTCTGCTCCTCCTTGTGCTGGGGTTTTACTATCTGCCACCGCCTCATCCCTGGACTTAACTCCATCTCCTCCCCCATCCCACATTTTGCCTTCAGCCCCTATCCAGCTGCTTGCCCCCCCCCTTCCCGGCGACCAGTCAATTTTCGCCTGCTCAAGACCCTGGCCACTCCCCTCCTCCGATTTGTCCCCTTTGCCCCTTTTTAACCTCGGTAAAAAGCAGTCAGCAGAATCTTATGGCTAATAAGGGCAGAATGAAGGACAGCGGCTTCTGCAGATGTTACTGCGCATGCTCAGTACACCAGAAGTAGCAGATTCATGTACTACACTACAGGAAGCAGTTTCATGTACTACACTACAGCAGCGATTTAAAGGGCCAGAGAGAGGCTCCGGCCACTGTGGAGAGCCCGGGCCCTTTAAAGTACTGCCAGCGCTTTAAAGTGCTGCTGCTGGAGCTCCAGCGGTGATTTAAAGGGCCAGGGGCTCCCCGCAGCAGCTGGAGCCCTGGGCCCTTTAAATCGCCGCCGGAGAAGCTGGTCCAGTATGGCATGGCTTACTTTCACCCCTGCTCTGAGGTGGCATTGAGCATTCTCTCTCTCACGTGCTAGGTGGCTGGTTCCTGCTCCCATGCTCAGGGTCTGTCTGGTCGCCATATGTGGGGCTAGGAAAGAATTCCCCCCCAGGTCAGATTGGCAGTGACTTTAGGTTTTCACACCTTTCTCTGCAGTGTGGGTGTCACATGCCAGGATATCTCACTTTGGGCTGGTCCACACTAACCCCCCACTTCGAACTAAGATACACAAATTCAGCTATGTTATTCACGTAGCTGAAGTCGAAGTATCTTAGTTCGAACTTACCATGGGTTAACATGTGGCAGGCAGGCTCCCCCATCGACTCCGCGTACTCCTCTCGCGGAGCAGGAGTACCGGCGTCGAAGGCGAGCACTTCCGGGATCGATTTATCGCGTCTAGACAAGACGCGATAAATCGATCCCAGAAGATCAATTGCTTACCGCCGGACCTGGAGGCAAGTATAGACGTACTCTTTGACATTCCCCTGCCATTGGTGGGGGCCTTGGGTACTGGTGCACCTCAGACCCTTGTGTCTTTGCCTGTGGCACACAATAGTCTAGTCTCCTGTGGGCTGTGATATTTTGGTCTAATTCTGGTTGTTTGGCTTGATGTGTAGGCGCTGGGTAGTGCTGGGGGCCTTGTGATATGCGGCAAGGGAGACTGGATGATCTGGTGGTCCCATCTGACAAACTCTGTGACAGCCAGAGTGGGGCATAGCTGAGGTTGGTGTAGCATACATGCAGCGGGCAGGGCTGGGAGAATGGCAGGGGGCAGCATCGCCAGGGGGCAGAGACCAGACTCTCAGCTGTCAATCCACTTCAATTCACAGAAGCCCAGTATAATTTAAATATTAATATATTTGCATAAATATACATATATTTGCATACACCCCCAGTAGATTTTAAATTGCTGACCAATCTAATCTAACTTCTGGCTGTAGACCCTCCCCTCATTCCTCTGAGGAGGTGATTGTGGGAAATAGGTCTTGTCAGTTTTCCATCTCTCTAGCAGATATTGTGATTAATTCCCCTTTCTGGGGTTCCGGTTCCCACAGCCACAGGGACTGACTCCTGTCTGGGTTCTCTCTCTGTCCCAGTAGGTGATGGGACGGTGAATGAGAATGAGGAGGAGAACCCTCAGCAGAAAGGTGCTGAGCCAGTGGAACTGCATGGGACAGTATTGGGAAGAGCTGAAGGGGAAGTTTCCCAGAGCCCTGAGCAGGGAGAAGCCTGGGAGACACTGCAGGGGAGGAGCGGGCGGAAGTCCTCTTGAAGGTTTGGTAATTAGAAGGCAGGCTAAGGAAAACCTATTGTATTATTATTATTTAAATCAGCACTTTTTTCTTGCATCAGACTCATTGTTTCCATGCTATTTGACAGGGCCTTACTGCAATTATTTCCTGCTCTCACCCAGGGCAATGGCAGGTCCCTAAAACTGGGGGGGGAGGATCACCAGCACCCAAACCATTGCCCCACCCCCTGCTCTCGCCTCTCCCACTGAGACTCCACCCATAAGTTACTCCTCTCCGTCTCCTCCCCCCATTACTCGCTATTATAGCCCACTCTGTTCCAACGCCCCTGGCTCTCACTCCCCACATCATGGGGGCACAGTGTGAGCCTGGACAATACCCAGAAGAAAGGGAATATTTTCTCCCCAGTGAAAGGGGCTGGTGGGGAATGGCAGATCAAGCCCCCAGTCTCAGAACTGCAAAAAAACACCAATTGCCCCGCATCATAGTCCAGATACACCCTGACCTTCCTTGGGTTCTATGCAGAGACAGGGGTTCTTTTGGGAGGTGGGAGTCCAGGACAGACACCTCCACTTCTGAAAAGTCCAGATCCCTGCCTCAGGTTTAAGGCTGATCCGTTCTTTCCTCTTCACATACTCCCTGGCCACCCCCATGGCCCAGGGTCCTCTCACACCCATCTCCACCTCCCAGTACCGTGTCCTTGAGGTGAACCCCTCAGAGCCCAGCAGCAGGGCTCCGAATCAAATCTCTTGTGACTTTCTGGTAAGTTCTTCTACTCAGAATCCCAGTCCATGGATTTCTGATCTGGATCCACCACAAGCCAAGGATACACCGTTTACAGGTCCAGGGTCATGTCCTCTGCAGAGAGATCCAGAGCATCAGGGCAGAGCCAAGGTGTGGGGAAGGAGGGAGTCAGAGCATCAGAGCAAAGCCCAACCTGGGCAAGGGTGAGAGGTGGAGAGGCCCCTGGGGGAGAGCCCCTCTGAGTGCCAGGCGCTAGAAGGAGAAAGAAGCACTGATGAAAGACATGAGTACACTGCTCAGCATGGGGACAGGAGGAGGAGACAGCAGGAGAGGACTCCGTCCACAACCGGGAGGAGCCCAGAGGGGACACTGCAGACCAAAGGAATGGGAGAAGCCCGGGGTAGACACCACTGCCCAGCAGGAATAGCCCCACCAGCAGTAATTTAAAGGACTTACCGGTACGCCGCCGGAGTCCTGATCGCGGGGCGTGGCCTCAACCGGAAGAGGTAGGACCTTTACTGATTTAAAGGCCCTGGGGCTCCCCGCAGCAGCTGGCACCCTGGGCCCTTTAAATCATCACCGGAGAAGCCGGTTCAGTCAGGCACGGCATACTGGCTCTTGCCATACTGTATCTTACCGGCTTACTTTCACCTCTGCTCCCAGTCCGATCAGGATGGAGCAGGCAGCAGACAACAGCTGACCCACCTCCCCAACCCACCCTACTCAATGCCAGACAGCAGCAGTTCTGGGGCTCAACAATGAGGAAGGAGATGGGGAGCAGGAAGGATGCTGCAGACCCCCAAAGTTCCTGCTGTCCCCCAGGGTTTAGAGACCTCCAGAAAGAGCCACAACCAGCTGCCCTGGAGCCCCTGCACACTCCACAGAGACTCCGGGCAAACCTCTGAGCAGGGAACTCAGGGGTAAATCCAGGGGCTTCCTTTCAAATCAGCACTGCCAGAACCGAGCAGCTGGAAAACCCACGGAAGTGAGGCGATTAGAGCCACCTTCCGAGCCCCACCTGACCTCCACCCCTGTTACCATCCCTCCAACTCCGTCACAGAGACAGGCCAAGATCGCAAATTACACTGGGTGAAATGTAGACCCAGTGAAGCCAACGGAGACTCGACAGTGACTTCAGCAGGTCAGGATTTCACCCATTGTACACAGTTTGGCATGCACTTACCTCTCACATACTCTGGAAGTTCCTCCAGTTTCAGGGGGTTTAACCTTTCTTCAGTCCTAAAAAAATCATATCCCCTGCTAGCTCTCTGCCTCGCTCTGCAATAGACGTAATTCTGTAAAGCCTCCATGAGGAATAGAATGGTAAATGGAACAGAGAAGCATGCACATACTACTCAATACACTTTGCACATCCTAAACAGAGAAAAGGAGAAAAAATCAGTATCCACGTCACTTAGTCAAACTCTTTGAAAAACTCTTCAATGGTTTTCTCCTATGTTGTATCCCAGACTTTCTTCACATCAGGGCCATTTCCTCTCTGGATGGTGAAAGGTTTGGAATTGCATTAGTCTCGGAATGATCTGGCTAAAACAGGGGTAGGCAACCTATGGCACGCGTGCCGAAGGGGGCACGCGAGCTGATTTTCAGTGGCACTCACACTGCCTGGGTCCTGGTCACCGTCCAGGGGGGTCTGCATTTTAATTTAATTTTAAATGAAGCTTCTTAAACATTTTAAAAACCTTATTTACTTTACATACAACAATAGCTTAGTTATAAATTATAGACTTAGGGTATGTTTACACTACGAAATTAGGTCGAATTTATAGAAGCCGGTTTTATAGAAATCGGTTGTATACAGCCGATTGTGTGTGTCCCCACATAAAATGCTCTAAGTGCATTAAGTCGGCGGACCGCGTCCACAGTACCGAGGCTAGTGTCGACTTCTGGAGCGTTGCACTGTGGGTAGCTATCCCACAGTTCCCGCAGTCTCCGCCGCCCATTGGAATTCTGGGTTGAGAGCCCAATGCCTGAATGATGCAAAACAGTGTCGTGGGGGGTTCTGGGTACATGTCGTCAGGCCCCTCCCCCTCCGTCAGAGCAACGGCAGACAATCGATTTGCGCCTTTTTACCTGGGTTACCTGTGCAGACAACATACCACGCCAAGCATGGAGCCCGCTCAGCTCAGCTCACCGTCACCATATGTCATATGGGTGCCGGCAGATGTGGTACTGCATTGCTACACAGCAGCAGCTAATTGCCTTTTGGCAGAAGACGGTGCAGTATGACTGGTAGTCTTCATCAGCGATCTGGGTGCTGGCAGATGTGGGCTGCATTGCTACACAGCAGCAGCCCATTGCCTTTTGGCAGTAGATGGTGTATTACGACTGGTATCCGTTGTTGTCATACTGCAGTTCGATCAGATGATGGCTGAAACTCCGTATGTCCCCCAGTCATATTCTGCTGCCTTCCCAATGATTATGGCGGCTATCAGTCGTAGTACACTATTTTCTGCCAAGCGCCCAGTATTTTCTGCCAAGTACCCAGAAGATGCCGAGGGCTATCAGTCATGCTGCACCGTCGGCTGCCAGCTTAAGATGTAAAAAATAGATTTGTTCTGTATTCATTTGCTTCTCCCTCCCTCCGTGAAATTAACGGCCTGCTAAACCCAAGGGTTTGAGTTCAATCTTTGGGGGGACCATTCTGTGTGACAGTTGTTTGTGTTTCTCCCTGATGCACAGCCACCTTTCTTGATTTTAATTCCCTGTACCTGTATGCCATGTCGTCAGTCGCCCCTCCATTCCTCCTTCCGTCAGACAATAGTTTCGCGCCTTTTTTCAGACCAGACGTCATAGCACTGTGATCATGGAGCCCGCTCAGATCACCGCGGCAATTATGAGCACTATGAACACCACACGCATTGTCCTGGAGTATATACAGAGCCAGGACATGCCAAAGCAAAACCAGGACCAGCCGATGAGGCGATTGCAGTGCGGCGACGAGAGTGATGAGGAAATTGACATGGACATAGACCTCACAGAAGGTACAGGCCCCAGCAATGTGCAAATCATGGTGTTACTGGGGCAGATTCATGCCGTGGAACACAGATTCTGGGCCCGGGAAACAAGCACAGACTGGTGGGACCACATCGTGTTGCAGGTCGGGGACGATTCCCAGTGGCTGCGAAACTTTCGCATGCGTAAGGGCAATTTCATGGAACTTTGTGACTTGCTTTCCCCTGTCCTGAAGCACCAGAATACCAGGATGAGAGCAGCCCTCACAGTTGAGAAGCGAGTGGCGATACCCCTGTGGAAGCTTGCAACACCAGACAGCTACCGGTCAGTCGGGAATCAATTTGGAGTGGGCAAATCTACTGTGGGGGCTGCTGTGATCCAAGTTGCCAGGGCAATGAAAGACCTGGTGATATCAAGGGTAGTGACTCTGGGAAACGTGCAGGCCATAGTGGATGGCTTTGCTGCAATGGGATTCCCAAACTGTGGTGGGGCAATAGACAGAACCCATATCCCTATCTTGGCACCAGAGCACCAAGCCACCAAGTACATGAATTGCAAGGGGTACTTTTCAATGCTGCTGCAAGCCCTGGTGGATCACAAGGGACGTTTCACCAACATCAACGTGGGATGGCCGGGAAAGGTACATGATGCTCGCGTCTTCAGGCACTCTGGTCTGTTTCGAAAGCTGGAGGAAGGAACTTTCTTCCCAGACCAGAAAATAACCGTTGGGAATGTTGAAATGCCTATTGTGATCCTTGGGGACCCAGCCTACCCCTTAATGCCATGGCTCATGAAGCTGTACACAGGCAGCCTGGACAGTAGTCAGGACCTGCTCAACTACAGGCTGAGCAAGTGCCGAATGGTGGTGGAATGTGCATTTGGATGTTTAAAAGCACGCTGGCACAGCTCACTCAGACCTCAGCAAAAAGAATATCCCCATTGTTATTGCTGCTTGCTGTGCACTCCACAATATCTGTGACACTAAGAGGGAGACATTTATGGCGGGGTGGGAGGTTGAGGCAAATCGCCTGGCTGCTGATTACACGCAGCCAGACACCAGGGCCGTTAGAAGAGTACAGCAGGGTGCGGTGCGCATCAGAAAAGCTTTGAAAACGAGTTTTGTGACTGGCCAGGTTACGGTGTGAAATTTCTGTTTGTTTCTCCTTGATGAACCCTCCGCCCCCCCGCATCCGGTTCACTCTACTTCCCTGTAAACCAACCACCCCACCCTCCCCTCCCCCTTCGAGCACCGCTTGCAGAGTCATTGTTACTGCACATTCATGCATTCTTTATTAATTCATCACACAACTATGGGGATAATTGCCAAGGTAGCCAAGAGGGGTGGGGGAGGAAGGAAGGAAAAGGACATACTGCAGTTTAAAACTTTAACACTTATTGAAGGCCAGCCTTCCGATGCTCGGGCAATTATCTGGGGTGGAGTGACTAGGTGACCGGAGACCCGCCCACCATGTTCTTGGTCGTCTGGGTGAGGAGGCAATGGGACTTGGGGAGGAGGGCTGTTGGTTACACAGGGGCTGTAGCGGCGGTCTCTGCTCCTGCTGCCTTTTCTGCAGCTCAACCATACGCTGGAGCATATCAGTTTGATGCTCCAGCACCCGGAGCATCGACTCTTGCCTTCTGTCTGCAAGCTGACGCCATCTATCATCTTCAGCCCGCCACTTGCTCTGTTCAGCCCGCGATTCAGCCCGCCACCTCTCCTCTCGTTCATATTGTGCTTTTCTGTAGTCTGACACTGACTGCCTCCACGCATTCTGCTGTGCTCTTTCAGTGTGGGAGGACATCTGGAGCTCCGTGAACATATCGTCCCGAGTCCGCCGTTTTCTCCTTCTAATCTTCGCTAGCCTCTGCGAAGAAGAAACATTTGCAGCTGGTGGAGGACAAGGGAGAGGTGGTTAAAAAAGACACATTTTAGAGAACAATGGGTACACTCTTTCACGTTAAATTTTGCTGTTCACATTAAACAGCACATGTGCTTTTGTTACAAGGTCGCATTTTTCCTCTTATATTGAGGGCCTGCCGGTTTGGTGTGAGAGATCACTCACGCAGTGCCAGGCAACAGAATTTGGCTTGCAGGCAGCCATGGTAAGCCACAGTCTTTTGGCTTTTTTAACCCTCATAACATGTGGGAATGGTTTCAAACAGTAGCGCCCTCCTTTCCCGTACCAAGGACCCATTGGGTTGGCCATTTAAAATGGGTTTGCAATGTAAAAGGAGCGGCTGGGGTTTCCGGGTTAACATGCAGCACAAACCCAACTACCCCCTCCACACACATACCCCCAGTTCTCTGGGATGATCCCTTCACCCCTCCCCCCCCCCACCACGTGGCTAACTGCGGGGAACATTTATGTTCAGCCGAGCAGGAACGGGCACCTCTGAATGCCCCCTTAATAAAATCACCCCATTTCAACCAGGTGACCGTGAATGATATCACTCTCCTGAGGATAACAAAGAGAGATAAGGAATGGATGTTGTCTGCATGCCAGCAAAGACCGGAACCACACACTGCCATGCTTTATTATGCCATGCTTTGTTATGCAATGATTCCAGACTACGTGCTACTGGCCTGGCATGGTAAAGTGTCCTACCATGGCGGACGGGATAAGGCAGCCCTCCCCAGAAACCTTTTGCAAAGCTTTGGGAGTACATGAAGGAGAGCTTTCTGGACATGTCCCTGGAGGATTTCCGCTCCATCCCCATATACGTTAACAGACTTTTCCAGTAGCTGTACTGGCCGCGATTGCCAGCGCAAATTAATCATTAATCATTAAACACGCTTGCTTTTAAACCATGTGTGATATTTACAAAGGTACGCTCACTAGAGGTCCCTTGTGTGCCCTCGGGGTCTGGGAGCATGCCTTGGGTGAGTTTGGGGGTTACTGGTTAAAGGTCCAGGGTGACAAACATATCCTGGCTGTTGGGGAAACCAGTTTCTCCGCTTCCTTGCTGTGAGCTATCTTCATCATCATCATCATCTTCTGCATACCCCGAACCCGCTTCCCTGTTGTGTGTTTCTCCATTGACGGAGTCAAAGCACACGGTTGGGGTAGTGGTGGCTGCACCCCCTAGAAGCGGCATGTTTGCGGCTCTGCCTTAGCTCCTTAATTTTCACATGGCACTGCTGTGCGTCCCTGTTATGGCCTCTGTCCTTCATGGTCTTTGAGACCTTTTCTAATATTTTGCCATTTCGTTTACTGCTACAGAGTTCAGCTAGCACTGATTCGTCTCCCCATATGGCGAGCAGATCCCATACCTCCCGTTCTGTCCATGCTGGAGCTCTTTTGCAATTCTGGGACTCCATCATGGTTACCTGTGCTGATGAGCTCTGCGTGGTCTCCTGTGCTCTCCACGCTGGGCAAACAGGAAATGAAATTCAAAAGTTCGCAGGGCTTTTCCTGTCTACCTGGTCAGTGCATCTGAGTTGAGAGTGCTGTCCAGAGCGGTCACAATGAAGCACTGGGATAACTCCCGGAGGCCAATAACGTTGAATTCCGTCCACACTACCCCAAATCCAACCCACAAAGGCCGATTTTAGCGCTAATCCCCTTGTCGGAGGTGGAGTAAAGAAACCGGTTTAAAGGGCCCTTTAAGTCGAAAGAAAGGGCTTCGTCGTGTGGACGTGTCCAGGCTTAATTCGATTTAATCCTGCTAAATTCGACCTAAACTCGTAGTGTAGACCAGGCCTATGAGAGGGGAAGGCGACTCAGGGCCTGTGCGCTTTTGTGCTTCTCCAGGGAGTATGGGGGAGGCCTAAGAACACTGCGGAGTGTTTCCTTCCTAAAAACAAAGACACAGTTTTGCTTGTTTTCTTCTTCCCAAAGATTGTGTTGTCTCTCTCCCCACACCATCCCGGTAGCTGGAGGGCCGGGGGATTACAAACCCCCATGTGTGTTGGCAGATTTCTCACACTGCAGGTGGGGATGTTGAATCAGAACAGACAGATATTTTCCTTCCCACCCCCACCCCGGCACAGAGGGACGCTAGGGAAGGGCTCTCCCCGCACAGACCCCGCACGGGAGGAGCAGCGGCTCAACCTGGGCTCCCGGCTCACAATAGAGGCGGCAGGAGCTGGTAACAGGTTTCAGTGCGGGCCGGAGCTGCAAAGGCTCAGCTCTCCAGTGCTTCGCTGTCCCCTTCCTCCCCCGCCCCAGCACCCAGCAGCTACCGCGCGCAGCTACTCCAACCCCTTCCTGTCCCCTGTATAAGCGGCCCGGGCTGCAGCGCTCCGGGACCGTGGCTTTCTCCGGGGGCTGGAACCAGCCCCTGGGGCAGCCCCGGGCTCTGCAGACACCAGCTCTTGAGCCGCAAACTCCAGGTGAGTGGAGAGACACGGGGGAAAGTGCTGGGGCCGGGCAGAAAAGTGACTCTGCAGTGCACCAACGACCCCTCCTCGCCCCAGCTCTGCTCCCGGGGGGCGGGTGTCTGCGAGTCCCAGAGCTGCTGCCCTCCCTGACATCCCCCCCGGCTCTGCCCCCCTAAGCGCCTGCAGGAGCCGAGCCGGCTCCGGGAGAGCGAACGCCCCAGGACCGGGCCCGGGATCGAGTCTCCCATTCCGAGGGGAGACAAGGGGAGAGACTGGAAGGGCCAGAAGGAACAATCAGTGGGGAGGGAGGTCAGAGGCACCAGCCCTGCCAACCTAGCGAGGTCTGTTCAGGGCTTCCGGGTCCTGACTGGAAAGGACCTAAAGGAGGAGAAAGTCTTTAACACTGTGACAGTAACAGCCTTTCCTGTAGCAGAGCAGCTGGAGGTAGAGGCCAGGCCCCGGCAGGAAGGGCAAGGTAGAGGCAGCCCCCCATGAGCTAAGAAGCTGCCAGGGAGCTGCACTTCACTGCAAACGGTTTGATATTGCTCCCAAAAAATACTCTAGCAGGCCTGACACTAACCCAGTGCTGAGGTTTACTCATGTTTTCTAAATTTAATTTCTATTTCAGCATAAAGCAGAAATTGTCCCTTTGCAGACAAAGGGCTGACACATCTGTCAGTGTCAATAACAACAAAAAAAGGCCAGAAAACAGTATTGCCAGCCCCAGCAGTTGAAAAATCATGACTCAGTCCCCCCAAATCAGGAGATTGGCTTACAAATCATGAGGTTTTTTGAAAAACTGAAATTCTGCTTCTTTTCTCTTTGCCCTCTGGATTCTGTACCTTTAGGGTGTACCCACTTTGTGTTTTTAAGCTTTTCTCTTAGCCACAATGGCTAGAAACTTGGTTTTCACCAAAATAAAAAAAAACAAGTTTCTCACCTGATCACTTGAATCCAAGGGGTGGGGTGCAGCTTTAAGAAAAATGTGAGCTATCCCATGAGTCACAGTAACAGTGTGAGAATTGGCAACTCTGACATAGGCCCTTCTCCTGGGAATACTAAATCCTCACTGGGCTCAAAGTTAAGCATGTGTATGAGCAATTGCAGACTCCAGGCCTAGTGTATGAAATGTCTTAGGGTAAACTCCCCCTTGACTTGCATCTGAAGAAGTGAGGTTCTTACCCATGAAAGCTTATGCTCCCGATACTTCTGTTAGTCTTAAAGGTGCCACAGGACCCTCTGTTACTTTTTACAGATTCAGACTAACACAGCTACCCCTCTGATACTTGAGCAAATGTTAACTCGGCCCTAGACAGAGCAGATGAAAATCACTATTAACAGAGCAGATGAAAGTCACACCTGAGCCAGGCTGCCTTGATGTGAGCTGGTGGTTTGAGGAGGACGTGGAACAGACAGCTGTTTGCATCCTTGCAGAAGAGTGGGTGCTTTGAGATGCCTAAGGCTCCTACCGGGGGTGTAACACATTCCCTAGATATCTGGCTCCCCAAATAGCCTCCACAAACATGTTCTGATCCATTTGGATCCCACCTGCCTTCAGTGCAGGAAGGGGCTGGCTTGAAGTCATGAAATGTTCTTGGTAACAAATATTCCATGGCTGTTTAATTCACCCTGATCTCATCTGGTTTCTTTCCCCCTTGGCAGGATTTCTGATTCTCAAAACCCAGCGTGGTCTCCAGATGGAACAAGGGGAAGAGCTGTGGGTCCCAAATCTCCAGGGTGCTGAGGAAATGGAGAGTCCAAGAGGCTCATGGGCAGGTGAGGAATTGGCTAAACAAACTCTGAAATCTCTGTGGCATTTCCCTGGGGCCTGTCAGCCTGGACTCGAGTCCATTTCCAAACAATGAGTTACATATAGTTCCAGGCACTGCCCCGCCTAGAGTCCTGCAGCCAACTTTTGTGGTTGTACAACCTTGTTTTCCCATTTTTTAAACCAGAAGGCTTTTCTCTCCCCCATAACTGTTTGAGGACATCTAACACTACAGAAGAGATAGCGAAACTTCCATGCCAAGTGCTGGCACTAGCACAAAGCAGACTGGGGTGAAATAGAAAATGCTCTCTAAACCCTTCATTGACACGACATTAGGTGTCACCTGCAGCAGGTTAGAGATTTTCAGACAGGAGTGTGCTTTTAAGTTGACACTGTCCATTTAACTGTCTGATCTCTGAGGGCACTAATCTCCCGTCCCTCCCTCACTGCAAGTTTGCTTTTTCCAAAATACTGTGCAAGTAAATGCAGCTGGAGCATCAGTTTGTTCGTTTATCTTTATTGAAGTTAAAACATCTGATTGTAAAGAGGGATTTGGGTTTTCAGACTAAAACAATCTGTTAGTTACACTCACTCATTGTCTTGTGTCTATGTGGGGCTGTTAGCTCCAAAATTAGAGGCACCCCATAATGGCCTGCCTACCCCAATAATTCTGTTAATTTATTGATTTTGGTAGGTGTGACAATGCGGTTCTGGCGGAACTCAACTGAGAGTGCCAACTCAGGACAAATTGCTCAAATAGGGCAGTTACAGCCCAAGGCTGGGGTTTTTTCCACCTCTAAGGCAAACCAAACCAGCCAGACTAAGAGGACTTCAGTCTCACCCCACTGGCTAACCGCAAGTCTCACAAGCAATCTCCTTAGACACTCCAGTTTCCCAGTATTACCACCAGTACCACTCGTTATGGGGACAAATGGTTATGAAAACCAATACCCCAGTAAAAGAAAAAGGTTCTCCTGATCCCAAAGGACCAAGCCCCAGACCCAGGTCAATATACAAATCAGATCTTACCCACAAATCACGCTGTTGCCAATCCTTTAGAATCTAAAATCTAAAGGTTTATTCATAAAAGGAAAAAGATAGAGATGAGAGTTAGAATTGGTTAAATGGAATCAATTACATACAGTAATGGCAAAGTTCTTGGTTCAGGCTTGCAGCAGCGATGGAATAAACTGCAGGTTCAAATCAAGTCTCTGGAATACATCCCCCGCTGGGATGGGTCCTCAGTCCTTTGTTCAAAGCTTCAGCTTGTAGCAAAGTTCCTCCAGAGGTATGAAGCAGGATTGAAGACCAGATGGAGATGAGGCATCAGCCTTATATAGTCTTTTCCAGGTGTAAGAACACCTCTTTGTTCTTACTGTGGAAAATTACAGCAACATGGAGTCTGGAGTCACATGGGCCAGTCCCTGCATACTTTGCTGAGTTACAAGGCGTATCTGCCTTCTCTCAATGGGTCCATTGTATAGCTGATGGTCCTTAATGGGCCATCAAGCAGGCTAGGCCGAGCTAACACCAGTTTGTCTGGGATGTCACCCAGCAGCATAGCATAAGTTTGAAATACAGACAGTATAGAGCCAATATTCATAACTTCAACTACAAAAGTGATACACACATATAGACAGCATAATCATAACCAGTAAACCATAACCTTGTCTTAGACACCCCATTTGACCCCCTTTATACAAGATTTGTGTGCCACTACAGGACCTTGGTTGCAACAATGATCTATATGGTCCCAGATTATATCAATAACGTCACACCCCCAACGCAAAATTGATGCAGGAAGGGATGACACAAACATCACTGACTGCATCCCAAGAGCTCCCCATCCTTGGGTTTATCTCACTATGGCTTAGCTGGCTAAAGAACAACCGAAATGGTTTATCAAAATTGTGTTCAACAACATGATTGAACCTCTTTACAAACAAGGTAAAACTTGGTTAGAACAATAGTGGATTGGATCTGCTCTTGCAGCATGGTTCCTGTATGTCTCATGTGACCTTGCCAAGAGCTAAATAAAACAGCTACTTTATCCATACAAGCTCGGGCAAATGTTTGGAACCCAATTAACATCAAATAAATGCAGATATTAATGATGTTCATAGTACAGGAATCTTGGCATTTAGCCATGAAGGCAATATGGTAGTGTGCCTTAGTTTCCCTTCTCATACAGTACATTAGGTCTGGAATGTCTTTTCTCCTGTGAAAAGTTCCAATACTGTTTACAGGCATCAACTATGAAACATTAGTATAGCAAGGCCTTTTAACATAAAGTGTGTTCTCATGTATTCCTTTTAACATGTTCAAGGGATTTTCCAACAGATTAGGAACATTGTACATTCTTACAGTTCTGGGTAATAGCAACACATCAGTTACAAAATTACCATTCGCATTAACAACAAATCCATTGCAAGTGTCCATCTACAATCATGGTTGTCATGCCACACCTTTGGCTCAATACCATTGGAGTTTGGGCATTTTAGGGTTAACCTGTGGCTTTCCTTTGCAAAATTCAGTTTTCTCTTTCCTCCTTGTCCTGCAGGATCACACCCTGATTTTTCTTGCTTAACAGAATTTACTGGCTGATGGGGTGGGCTCTCTGTGCTAACAGCTATTAGCAAGTCCTTCCCCTCCCAGCCAGACAAGTAATTTGCATTACCACAGACAGAAGCCAGTCCACCAGTTTTCATATCCTTAACTGTTATCATTTCCAAGGCTGGACTCTGTCTTAAAGAGATACCACACAAATCCAAAGAGTCTGAGGGTGAGAGTTTGCTTGCTCTCCCCTGCATCCTCAAGCGTTTAGCCATAAAACTGTTCTGCTTTGAAACACCAGTAACCAAATCTGTCCTCAGACCCTGAAGCACAGACTGCTCACTTAAAGAATTAGAATGGAGACATTCCTGTTCCAACACCATTGTCTTCCCAACAAGCTGGCCACACACAGCCACTCGGTTATAGGGCTGCTCAACTTTCTTAACAGCTCTTACTCCATCTGAGACCTTCTCAAAGCTACCCACACTGGATCTTTCGAAAGGAAAGTCAGTGGATCCATTCACAACAGAAAATTTCTGGCTGTTAGGAACTGAAACTTCCTTGATTAAATTACTCTCACACCCTTCATTTGCAGGGAACTGCTTGCACAAATTACCATGAGGATTCCTTTCCCCAGGAGCTTTTTTAAGCAGCAAATCACCCCTCACAGAAATTCTGCCCTTACCCTCTTCACCTAGGGCTTGCTCTAAAGGAACACTTTCCTGAGCAACAACAGACTTTTTCTGGGTCTTACTTACATCCAGGATCTCCTTTGGCCCATCAGGCAGATTTCTACACAATCCCCTTTCAGGCAAACCCATAGACTTCCTAGATGAAAGGTTAGAAACATTTCCCTTTCCGTTGCCACACACAAGTTCAGGAATCCTTTCCTTCTTGCTACAAGTTTCCACACCATCAGTAGGTAACACAACCAAATCACCTGCATGCTCTCCGTGTGCCCCGGCTAGGGTATTACCCTGATTAGACCGTGTTGCTACACCCTTTACCAACCACACACTAGCAATAGGCAAAATACAAGCACCAGAATTGTCTGGTCTCTGGGATTTTGCTAAGACACTAACTGTATGCAACTTAGTTACAGTGCCATTCTCCCCAGCAGACACAGACTTAGGACCATTCCCTTCCTAGGCTTTAGTTGAATTCAGAACCAACTTTGAGACAACTGCACTATTCTCAACCATCACAGGCTGAAAGGCACCTTCTGTCTGCTCCACAGACAAAGAAGAGCTGGAGACACCTTTTTTACCAGACACACAGCTCGGGATTTCATTTCCCTTGTCCCAGCACACAGGGCTGTTCACAGACAACTGCTTGGAGACTGGGGTAGCTTCCTCCATAGGCAAGTCAATACCCCTGACAGACACAGGCACATTTCCTTCACTGTCACTATTCTCCACACAGGAAACAGGTAAGGGATAGGGACATTCATCTTCCCCTCTCCCTGCCTTCCCAAACTGCTGACTAGACAAAGCCATCAGCTCACAAGGCTGCCTTGGCTCCTCCAAACTTTTCCTGCCTTCCTCTCCTTTGTCCCAGCACACAGGGCTGATTACAGACAAAGACTGGGAGAGTGGGGCAGCTTCCTTACCAGGCACCTTGCCACTCCCAGCAGATAAACTGCTCTTTTTACTACACTGAGCCACTGCCAGCAAATCACAGTTACCCTTTTCAGATTCACTTTTACAAGCTGTACTAGCCACCAAAGCATCACCCATCAAAAATCCACCCTTTCCTTCCTCAGTTAGGGTTTCCACCTGACCATCCTCTTTAGTCTGCTCCAGAGAAACATTTTCCTGCCCAATAAGATTTTGCTGCTCTTGATTCAACTCCAGATTCACTTCTGAGACACTAGACCGACATTCAGAAACTTCATTTACCGACAAATAGCTCTTCTCAGACAAACCTTTGGAGCAACCCTCCCCAGGAAAATCATTGCCCACAATAGACACAGGTTTAAGATCATTCCTGTCCTGTGACTGACCACCTGGACTGAACAAAGCTTTAACATTTTCCCCAATCAAAAGATCCTTAGGCAATAACTTCCTTACACCAGCTATAACCTCATGCTTAGCACCATTCCATTCAAGGTGGATTCTGGCTAAAGGCACACGGACAGTAAACTCATAGAGGACTACAACATTCACACTCTGATTTGGTAAATAATCTTCCTCTTTGACAAGATCTGCTTTAACAAGAGTGATGTTAGAAGCCATAAAATTTGCCCTACACAGCTTTTACCATTGACTTTTACATTCTCCGTGAATCTTTCATTACCACTCCCATACAGAGCATTGGCACCAGTTATGGAGTCACCCTTTACTGAACACACAGTAAAAGCACTTACATAAAAGGTGGCAGAATTGGGGTACATTTGGTTACACCCAGACAACTGCTCAGAGTTATACAACATACCAACATTGTTATAAACCGGACTTTCAAGAGGATACAATTTCTGCTTTTCTTCCCTTGCTTTTCTGACTTGGAGCTGAAATCTTTGCACTTTTGCCTCAGCTTCTAGTTCCTGCAATCGAATTTCTGCCAGTCTTTGTTCATGCTCAAGTTGAAGTTTACTTGCTGCCTTTTGCTTTTCAATTGCTTCTGCCTTCTGATCACTGGCCATTAACAGCTCTCTCAGTTCTTGATTTGTAGCTTTCTTTCTAAAGCTTATCCCCTTTTCTGAACACAAATCTTTCAGGGCTTTTTTGTCAAGGCCCTCATATGCTCTTTGCTCACCCATTGCAACTGCTCTTTAACCAACCAAACTCTCAATCCCAAAATTCAAATTTGGATAACGTGGGGTTCTGATCCAAAGCTTAATTGACCTGGTTCTGTGGATCCTGCCGACTACGCCACTGTGACAATGCGGTTCTGGCGGAACCCAACTGAGAGTGCCAACTCAGGACAAATTGCTCAAATAGGGCAGTTACAGCCCAAGGCTGGGGTTTTTTCCACCTCTAAGGCAAACCAAACCAGCCAGACTAAGAGGACTTCAGTCTCACCCCACTGGCTAACCGCAAGTCTCACAAGCAATCTCCTTAGACACTCCAGTTTCCCAGTATTACCACCAGTACCACTCGTTATGGGGACAAATGGTTATGAAAACCAATACCCCAGTAAAAGAAAAAGGTTCTCCTGATCCCAAAGGACCAAGCCCCAGACCCAGGTCAATATACAAATCAGATCTTACCCACAAATCACGCTGTTGCCAATCCTTTAGAATCTAAAATCTAAAGGTTTATTCATAAAAGGAAAAAGATAGAGATGAGAGTTAGAATTGGTTAAATGGAATCAATTACATACAGTAATGGCAAAGTTCTTGGTTCAGGCTTGCAGCAGCGATGGAATAAACTGCAGGTTCAAATCAAGTCTCTGGAATACATCCCCCGCTGGGATGGGTCCTCAGTCCTTTGTTCAAAGCTTCAGCTTGTAGCAAAGTTCCTCCAGAGGTATGAAGCAGGATTGAAGACCAGATGGAGATGAGGCATCAGCCTTATATAGTCTTTTCCAGGTGTAAGAACACCTCTTTGTTCTTACTGTGGAAAATTACAGCAACATGGAGTCTGGAGTCACATGGGCCAGTCCCTGCATACTTTGCTGAGTTACAAGGCGTATCTGCCTTCTCTCAATGGGTCCATTGTATAGCTGATGGTCCTTAATGGGCCATCAAGCAGGCTAGGCCGAGCTAACACCAGTTTGTCTGGGATGTCACCCAGCAGCATAGCATAAGTTTGAAATACAGACAGTATAGAGCCAATATTCATAACTTCAACTACAAAAGTGATACACACATATAGACAGCATAATCATAACCAGTAAACCATAACCTTGTCTTAGACACCCCATTTGACCCCCTTTATACAAGATTTGTGTGCCACTACAGGACCTTGGTTGCAACAATGATCTATATGGTCCCAGATTATATCAATAACGTCACAGTAGGTAAAAGGGGATGGCCCACCCTAGACCATTGCCAGGGTTTTACCAGGGGGTTTCTCTCCAAACTTTGGAGGACTCCCCAGAACAGATTAGCTCTGTTGACCCTTGGAAAGAAACTGATACAGGCTTCCTCTCAAAGGATTGACACTCAGGCAGTATTCTTTGAAGACAAAAATATTCTTTATTTAGCACAATATTCCTTAATACAAATTTGTTAAAAGAATAAAGAATCCATAAATTTTCTTAACAAGGCATAAACTCTATTAGCACAGATACACTTCAAAGTATTGAAAATTGCAATACCATACAACTGAAAATAGCTTCAAGTGGTTATGTTCCACATGTGATGGCCAGAAACATATAGACTACCGATAGCAAATCCTTACACATTTAAATCATAACAAACATCCAGCTTTATTACCCTACGCATACACATTCACACAGTTTAATTATTCTTTATAGGAGGATTATCCTGCTTACTTTCTCTGCTGTCTTCTTTTCTCTCTGACAGCTCCTTCTGTTCTGTTATCGGTGTTGCTACTGCTTATCTCTTCTTAAGTGATTTTAACTCTTTTCTTCTTCTTCTTGATTTTCCTTCTGTTCACTCACACACTAGTACCTTCTACTTGCCTCATACCGAGTGAAATCTGCCAGTTTTCTGCCTTAAATACAGATTCTAGCCTTCTCTGATTGGTTTATAAAAAGGAAAGGCCCAATCATGGGTGCTAACCTATCTGTCAATCAAAGCCGGACCAAATTGAAAACTTGTGCCTTTTTTGACTGACCTGCTTGAAGACTTGCCTCTTGTCTGACTGACCACTCCCTTCAGGTTTTGGAGTGACCTTTATTTCTGCTCAGCCTGCCTGCTTGCTATTGGCCAAATCTCTCCCAGACCTCCATTTTGGATTTCTCTGACTGTGACTGCTTGTGACCACTATCTTGTTATTGCTAGCCATAACCACCTAAAACCAGGGCTGCCGGGGGGGGGGGGCAAGTGGGGCAGTTTGCCCCGGGGCCCACAGGGGCCCCCATGAGAGTTTTTCGGGGCCCCTGGAGCTGGGTCCTTCACTCGCTCCGGGGGCCCCGAAAAACTCTCGCGGGGTCCGGGCCCCTGGAGCTTCTTCCGCTCTGGGTCTTCGGCGGCAATTCGGCGGTGGGGGGTCCTTCCGCCCCAAGCCCCCTGAATCCTCTGGGCGACCCTGCCTAAAACTATCTTTATTAATTATTAAACCTCTGTAATTATAAACAACTGCCCACATCTAAGTATACTCTAACACTACGATTCACTGTCACCACTCTGTTTTTTATTATTTTAAACAAGTTTAATTTCGATCTCTCCCCACTTCAGCTAGTGGTGGCAGTGCAGAAGCCTTAGTGGTGTATTTCTTACATAGAACACAGCAGCTGAAACATCTCTTGTGTCATGGTGCTGTGCCTGGATCAGCCACCCCACTGGCATTGCTGGTGCAGAGGACTCAGCAGCAGCTGGTTTCAGAGCTGTGTTGATCATCCCTGCTGTAAGCAAGTCTGAAATTCCCCAGAGCAGACAGGCTTTAAACTGGACTCTGAGCTGCTCCTCAGGGCAGGGATAGTGTCTCTGTCTGTGTTTGTGGAGTACTGAGCACAACAGGGCCCCGATTCTGCTTGGGGTCTCTGAGCACGACCTGACTATGAATAATAATAACTCTATTGCCCACATCCCCTCCCCTTCCAGAGCCTGTGGCCTTGTCTGCATTAGAGACTTAATTGGTTTGTAATTAGGCTGGTTGTATTGAAATGACCCAGGGTGCCAGCACCAGCCCTGCTGAGTTGGTTTGGGAACACTTGCACTTCCTCAATTCAGCTGCCATGTCCTTGAGGTTCCTGGCCTGCAGCCTGCTCCCTTCTGGCCATGACCAACGCCATCCTGGGTCCGTTACATCCATTCAGAAAACTGCTACAAAGATCATCTTCCTGGCTTGTACTGTCACTATGGTAACTCCCCCCCGAACCTCCCACATCCTCCTGGGACCTCCCTTCAGTGCATCAAATATAAACGACTTGTGTCACTTTTAAGGCCTTTCACAGCCTCGCCCTGCCCTACCCACCATCTCCGATGTGTTACCGAGAGGCAGAATCCCGCCTCTGCTCTGCCAGCTGTACTAGCCATGTTGCCCATCAGTCTGCACTGCCCTCAAGTTTCCTGCCCTCACCCACTCCCACTGTCCTCTGAGCATGAGAGGAGCTCACTGTAAACTACACAAAGCCACTCCATTGTCCCCCTTCAGATTCCTCCTTAAAACTGACCTCTGCCATGGTAAGCGCTTCAGGGCAAGGGACTGGGTGTGTGTATATGAGTGTGTTTGTACACGGTGCCTAACTGCGTGTGTGTGTGTGTACATGGTGCCCACCTGTGTGTGTGTATACAGTGCCTAGCTCTGTGTGTGTGTGTACATGGTGCCTAGCTTTGTGTGTGTGCGTGTGCACATAGTGCCTAGTTCTGTGTGTGGGTGTATGCAGTGCCTGGCTGCGTGCATGTGTGTATGTGCACACGGTGCTTAGCTGTGTGGGTGTGTATGTGTGTACTCGGTGCCTCGCTGTGTGTTTGTGTGTACACAGTGCCTAGCTGTGTGTAGGTGTGTGTGTGCCTAGCACAGTAGGGCCCTATATGCATAATTAATACTATTTAGAGAGTAATTTTCTCCAGCATGCACAGAACCTGGGGATTTTAGTGCTTCCTCTCATTATTGTTACCAGTTACGGTTTCTATTGTGGCTGCTGAACCTGACTCACTAGGTTCATTCATTCCCCAAAATGTAGTTTCTTGAAATCTCACTCCCCTGCCCTGCTGCATCCTCTGACAAAACCCTCCCATTATCACTGTGCTGAGCCCCGCACTTGTGCTCATGGGCCCCAAGATTCCCTCCTCACACTCTCACTGGGCTCAGCTCTGGCAGTGAGAAGCAGATCCATGCAGCTCCGTCCCAGGTTAGATCTCGTCTTTCTGAGATCCAGACGTGCTATCTGTGTATTTGAGGGGCCCCTTTGATGATGTGTGTCTGGCTGTGTCTTCTGAGCAGAGATGTGGGAGTCCAGTTCCCCATTAGCAGAGTGGCTGGACTTTGAGACCCTGGAGAGCTGGCAGAGGTATTTCACTGCTTTGAAATGGGCTGAGGTTAAAATCTGGGAACATTCTCTGTGATAAATATCCTACAAAGAGGTAATTCACCCTGGTCTTGGAAAAGCAATGTGGTCTCCCATCTGGAATGAGGAGAACAGTTATGGTGTCTGATCTCCAGGGCAAAGGAGGCCTGCACAGGTGAGGAATCAGTTAAACCAGCTTGGGGGAAAACAGGAAGTGAAGAAAAATCAGGTTCCCTTGAAGGGCTCATGAGCTCCTGGGTGGTCAGGATTGTCCCCAGCCAGTGTCATAACCTCATGGCAGATGTCACTCACGGCTTCCCGCCCCCTGATTCACACCTGGCAACAGCTGCGTTTCCCCGGAGTGTTTGGATGGGATGTGTAGGTTCAATTTGCCCCCTCCTCTCAGGAACGGGTGGGAGGGGAATTCAGCTTCTGGTGTACTGATCTTACAGTAGTCCCGGTAGTTACTTTGGTTTGTTCCCCCGGCACAGGGAATGACTCCTGTCTGGATTCTGTCTCTGTCCCAGCAGGTGATGGGACGGTGAGTGAGAGCGAGGAGGAGAACCCTGAGCAGGAAGGTCCTGAGCAAGTGGAACCGCATGAGGCGGGACCAGGGAGATCTGATGGGGATGTTTCCCCCGAGCTGGGTGAAGCCTGCGGGAGTCAGGGCAGGTCAGAGAAGGAGCAGGGAAGACACCCAGAAGAGAGACAGGAGAATCCCGGTCACACTGGGGAACGTTTGGGGAGACACAATGACTCTACAATCCACAGGGGACTCTGCCTCGGGGAGAAACCCAACACGTGTGAGGACTGTGGGAAAAGCTTCAGCCTGAGGTCAAATCTGATCACCCATCAGAGACTACACCTGGGGGAAAGACCCTACCAGTGCCCAGAGTGCGGGCGCTGCTTCAGCCAGAGCTCGCATCTCATCACGCACCAGCGTCTGCACACGGGAGAGCGGCCCTACCGGTGCCGGGACTGTGGGAAGAGCTTCAATGTGAACTCAGACCTGATTAAACACCAGCGAACGCACACAGGCGAGAGGCCCTACCCCTGCACTGAGTGTGGGCGGCGATTCAGCAGCAGCTCCAACCTCACGAGGCACCAGCGGCTGCACACGGGTGAGAGACCCTATCGGTGCGAGGCCTGTGGGGAAAGCTTCCGGGACTGCTCATCGCTCACGATCCACCAGAGGGCACACACAGGAGAGAGGCCCTATGTCTGCCCCGACTGCGGGAAAGGCTTCACTGACAGCTCCCTCCTCATCAAGCATCAGAGGACGCACCAGACAGAGAAGTGCTTTAACTGCCCTGACTGCGGGAAAAGCTTCTCCACCAGCACGTACCTGGCCAGGCACCAGAGAACCCACCTGGCTGAGAAGCCCTATCGGTGCGATGAGTGTGGCAGGGGATACAGCCAGTTCGCTCACCTCACCACTCACCAGAGAGTGCACACAGGAGAGAGGCCCTACATCTGCCCTGACTGCGGGAAAAGCTTCACCACCAGCTCTGCCTTGACCAAGCACAAGAGAATCCACACGGGAGAGAGACCCTACGTCTGCCCCGACTGTGGGAAAAGCTTCACTCAGAGCTCAAACGTTATCACCCACTGGAGACTCCAGCACGGGAAATCCCTGTGAGACCCCTGGCATGGCCACCACGGGAACAGCAGCTCTGCCCATCCCCACCCCCAGCCTCGGAAATCCCTGTGAGAGCCCAGCACAGCCACGGGAACAGCAACTCTGCCCATCCCCTAGCCCGGGAAATCCCTGTGAGACCCCCGGCACTGACGCCACAGGAACAGCAGCTCTGCCCATCCCCCACCCCCAGCATGGTCATCCATGGGAACAGCAGCTCTGCCTGCTGATTCCCACCCATGGCACCAGCCTTTTGCCTGCCCTTTCATGGCATAGCAAGCGGCAGCGGCCAATGACCCCTTGGCTTTGTGGTTTGGCTCTCCTCAGGGCTGTTGAGTCTCTCTGCCTCCTGCTGATCTGGTGCAAGGGAGAGAGAAGAAACCTACTACTGGTGCCAGCTCCCTAGAGTGAAGTCTCCCCCTTTCCATCCCCACTGCACCTACTCCAGTGCTTTAGGGCTGGGGTCATACAAACCCTCTCCCCTCCAGCAGGGTTCTTGGGTTGTTGGTTTCCTGCTGGGTCTGGTCAGTGCCTGTCACATGTTCATAAAAGTTTCATTCCTTAAACTCACATGTTTTCTTGAAGAGCAGTTGTAGTGCTGGTGTCAGCAGATCCAGCAGACTAGCTGGGGCCTGTGGAGGACATGGACAGTGGGTGGGGATCAGTGGGGGAAGGAAGCAGGGTGCCTTAGAGCTGAGGTTCTGGTCCATAATGATCAGAGCTCAGAATAATGCCAACCAATTTCCCACAAAGATTATTTGAATTTGTGTCTGGGTTTTCTTTGGCCCTGTTCATGCCCCTTTGTGATCATTTGCTCTCAAGCAATTGTGCTTTACTAGCTCAGGTGTTTGTGGAAATGAATTTCCAAGTTGCCCATGTGAGTAATCCGTTAAACCAGATTTTAAATCCAAAATCATCCAGCCAAGAACAAACAATACCATGTGACTTACATGGCCCAGTACAACTAACGAACACACTTGATAGTTCAGCTATCGAGTATTTGCAATTAAACCAGAGAGTGAAGCAATTCGAAAAGATACTCATCCAACAACCAGTACGTCTGAGGGAATCATGATCTATTTGCAGATCTACATTGCAGGCAAATATGCTCAATTCCTGGAAGAAATTCATCATTATGAGCTAATTGCTCATCTCTTCAGTATGAGCTAATTGTTCATCTTTAGCAATGAGATGCAGAGAAAATGAATCCCAAACAACTTATCCTGTGTTACACAAAATGCCTGATCTCGGCTCATTTCACTTTGAAGCAAGGAAGTGATGGGGTTTCAGTGCTATTAAACAATTCTCACTGATCACAAGGATTTGAGTCTACTGGGTGATTGGGCAGCACAGAGGCAGGTGAAGTTCAGCATAGAGAGGAACGAAGTGAAGCATGTTGGAAAGAACACTTTGTGTTAGGCAGACACCTCGAAACAAACTGTAACCACAAAGGAAAAAGGCCGAGGGATCATTCTGGGCAGCTTAGTGTAAACATCCTCTCAAGGCACAGAGATGGTTTAACACAACCCAGAGGCTGTATGTAAATGGGGTCTGAATGAACTCTCCCCTGACATCTAGAACTGAGCTGCGGGGAAAAGACTTCAGGAGCAGACTGTGTTTACACTGATGCCTACTCTGCCTAGGTGCGCAGCAGATGGAGCTGCTTTGCCAAAGTGATCAGTTCTGGATGGTTTTGAGTTACAAATCACTCTAGTATTTGAAAGCAGGGGCAATGAAATGTTATCCTGATTGGACAAGTAACGGGCAGCAGAACTGTGCTTAGCCTGCCCTGATTGAAAGGGTCACCCTAAACTGAACCTCACTTGCTAAGCAGGGGCTAGAGATGTCAAATCCCTATGAAGGGGAGAGGTTTGTATGTGATGTGGACTCTGTTTAAAGAGTTCTGGCACGATTTGATCCTTCCTCCTCCTCCTCCAGGATTTAAAAATAGCTGATTAGACTCAATTGAGAGTTATCATTTCTGCTCAGCCATTACCACAGCTGAATCCCTGATAGCCAGTCTAGGGGTTGTCTTGGACCTGGTGCAGGGATAGTGGTGAAATGAAGGACAATGCAGAAGTTGTACTGTCAGTGAGGTTCCCTCTGACCCACTGAAATCACCTGACTTAAGCGGTGGAACCTCAGAACATGGTGTCACAGAAGTGGTAGTGAACCTCCAACAGCAGCAGGAAGTGACCAGAGGCAGTAGCAAGCAGCCAGTTGCAGAGGAGCATAGCAACTGCAGAGACATAGCTCAATGCTCCCTCCCTTTCTGTGGGCGAGGAGGTGAACCTTTATGAATGTACCTCGAAATTCTGGGTCTTCGCTGACTGAGGACAGCAACTGTGAGGAGGTGCAGCAGTGGGAGAGGTGAGTGAGATGTGTTAAAGGGACATTCATTCATTGGACTTTCCCCCTGCAATGTGGGAAATTGAGGTAAAAGACACTGCCCAACACACTGCGGTCACATGCTTGGAATGTGGTTGTGGTGTTTTCCCCATTTAACACTTGGTTCCTTTTCCCTTCTAATAAAAGTTCTCTTTCGTTCTACACTGACTCAGTGCTTGCAAGTGGGGCAGTACTACCTCTTAGAAGCACCCAGAGGTGGTGTTCAGTTTTCCCAGATTCCTGGGTGGAGGCTGTAGCTGGTTCTGTTTTGTATTGTTTAAGAGGGACCCGAGATATTGAATCCGGCCCTTGTTGCTGTTGTCACTGGCTGGCAGAAGGGTTCCATTAGCCCAGATAATGTGACTGCAGATGATTGTTCTGTCAGTCAGTAGTGTTGTATGGTGCACTCACATCTCCAGTGTAGTGTTCAGTGCCAAGAGGCCAGTACAGGAATGAATATGCACGAGTAGGGCCCTACCAAATTCACTGTCCATTTTCATAAATTTTTAAAATCTTGAATTTCACAGTTTCAGATATTTAAATCTTAAATTTCATGGGGGTGTAATAAAACATGAATATGTATTTTAAAATGGCAAAATATAAACATGTAAAGCCCTTAACACTCAACATTTCTCAAACTGGGGGTCCCGACACAAAAGGGGGTCGCAAAGCTATTGTAGGGGGTTCACAGTATTGCCATCCTTCCTTCTGCACTGCCTTCAGAGCTGGGCACCCTGAGAGCTGGGGCCCAGCTCTGAAGACAGTGCCAATGCCAGCAGCAGCACAGAAGTAAGGGTGGCAATAATGTGACTCCTCCCTACAGTAACCTTGCAACCCTCTTTTGGATCGGGACCCCCAGTTTGAGAAACGCTGTGAATTTTTGTATACTTTTACCCTATAGTATAGTATAGAGTAAAAGTATACAAAAGACCAGATTTCATGGGGGAGACCAGATTTCACGGTTGGTGACGTGTTTTTTCATGGCCGTGAATTTGGTAGGACCCTACATATAAGGTATATAGTGGTTCCTGGGGCCATCCATCATTTCTCAGTGTTGAGCCGTGCATCCTTATCACTGCATTTCATTCCCTGTTCAGAGAAATGGGAGTGTGGATCCTCAGTATTACAGAGCTTGCCCCCTTCCCTGTGTGTCTGATGTCAGCTGAGATCATCTGAACTGCCCTCACACATCTAAACGAAAGACCCTGACTCCCACTGCCAGAGCCTCTCAGCCCTGCTCTCTAACCAGGCAGATTGCCAAGGGACCCGCATTCCCCATCCCAACCCCTCCCACTCACCACAAGCGATGAAGGAAGGACAGGGCGACCCAGAGAAGGTGGCAGTAAAAGTGAAGAGATGGGACTGACCAGTCACACTGCACAATGAGATCTTGCCCATGCCACAGTCCAGGAAAATCCCACCCCCAAGATGGGTTGATGGGAAGGAGCCAGGGGGTGGCAAAAATCTCCCTTCAGCCAGAGGAGCCAGTACTCATGCTCAGGTGATAGACCCCCTCACCCCCTTCCTGCTCACAGGTTCCCTACAAGCCCCCAGTCCCCTCTCACTCTTATCTCCCACCCTCACCTTCCAGTAATGCCACCTGCTGAAGAACCCCCCAGCGCCCAGGTCATAGCCACCAAGACCAACTCGATCTGGATTGTTGGGCCGGTCCTACCATGTGTCTCAGAGCCTCACGTGTCTCTGATTCACAGACAGGATGAGCCGTGTCTGAATCCAGAGTCACATGCACTGGGGAAGAGAGTCACAGGGTCATTGTGAGAAGAGAGATCGGTCAATGAACTTAAAGGGAATTAACCTGCCTCCCCATTAATCACTCTTTAATCGCTATGTCAGGCTGTCTGGCATGGCTCACGGCTGTGACTGCCTGCCTCGGGGCAGACTGTCAAAAACAGGGCAGACACCCACTGATGGTTTGTTCTGTAATTAGATTTCACCAAGCCAGTAACAAATGTGAACTCCTGGATCACTGTATCAGTCTTGCCATGGAGTCACGGATAGTCCCCTTAGACTCGCCAGCCTATTTTGCCAACCAGACAAACTGGACTTAGTGATAAATGGACACTTACACCAAAAATCACACGGCACTTAGGTTGCTCCCAGACCCCAGTCACTTACCCCAGGTCAATTGGTATCCTAGATCAGAGGTTCTCAGTCCGTGAGCTCCATTCAGGTGGTCTGCAGATAGTTCCCTCCATTCCCTGGGTGGCTGCAAACTAGAGAATGAAGGGCCACCCACCTAATTAGTGGAGCCGCGCAGGCATGGCTCCACTAATTAGGTGCCTGGACCCTGGAGAAGATGCACATGTAAGGTGAGGTGGTGGCCTTGGGGGGAATAGGGGGTAGGTGGGAGGAGGCAGTGGGGTGAGAAGAGGGGGTGAGGGGAACTTGTTACATGCAGGGCTGTGGCGGCCAGAGAAAGAGGCGACTTTCCCCAGCTCCAGGGCTGCAGCTGCGGGTGAGAGATGGCCCTCCTTCCCAGCCTCAGCTCTGCGGCTGCTGTGGCAGGGGAGAGACCCCCCCTCCTTCCCAGCCCCAGCTCGGGGGCTGCTGCAGCGGGGGAGAGAGGGCATATCCATCATATTAGAAAGGTAAGACTATTGATATTAAAATATGAGTTGTGTGCTTTTATTTGTAGAACAAAAAACATTATTAAGTTTTTTTTAATATAGCGCTTTTATCCAAAGCACTTTACAATAGTTAGCTAACGGTACAAACAACATTTGGAAAGATCATTAAGTGGTCCGCCAAGACCCTCAGCAATTTTCACGTGGTCCATGGGAAAAAAAAGTTTGAGAACCACTTACACCAAGGACAACGCCTGTAGCCGGTCCTGTAATAAACTATCTAAAGGTTTATTAACTAGGAAAAAGAAATGAGAGTTATGTACAGGTTCAGAGCAAACATTTTCAAAGTTATATTAAAGAAAAATTTACATATTTCCTGATAGCCTGGAATAGCGACATTACAAGTGAGATTAATGCAGGCAGCAACTTACAAGCAGTTCATAGCATCTAAACATGAAATACATTCTTACAAGACTAATACCTATTTTGAACAAAATTAACATACAGGTGAACTGGTCTGGTTTCCAGCTATGAGTGTGTCCATTCTTAGCTAACATCTATGGCCTTAGCCAGAGTTGGCACTTGGTTTACCAGCATCACGCATGCAATTGTATGAGTTGTGCACAGAATCATTATGCACTTCCTGAGAGAGAAACAATTTCGGGACTGCCCAGGCCGTGTCATAGATGCCTCCTATGGGGGGTGCAGAGGAGCAGTGTTCAAGGGGGGGAACAAGCAGCAGTTCCAGCTGCTCCATGCATGCAGGTCAGTTGCCCCATATAGGCGCAGGAGGAGAGTGCAGGGGTTAGGGACGAAGTTGGCATAGTGCAGGGGTTGGGGCGCAGAAGGGTCAGGGGTTGGGGATGCAGGAGGGAGGGGCAGGGGTTAGAGGCAAAATATGACAACTAAAAAAGAATGTCTGCCTACAAAACTATTTCATTAAAGAAGATTTCAGTCAGTAATGAACATTCCCCTAAAATCCAGAACAGCTCTCTTATCCCCTATGGCCTGCTTTACATCTTAAACTTTTAAAAGGTTTAAAAAAAGTTTACTTGATATGATTAAAATTTGTATGTTAGCAAAAGAACATGACTGTTTCCAACTGAGGGGGAAAAAAGACAGGATAGGAGGGGGAAGGGAGAGAGTGGTGAGAGTTGGGGCTGTTTCTTCAGATGCTTTATCTCTAAGGCCAGGTCTACACTACCCCCTAATTCGAACTAAGGTACGCAACTTCAGCTACGTGAATAACGTAGCTGAAGTTCGAAGTACCTTAGTTCGAACTTACCTTGGTCCACACTCGGCAGGCAGGCTCCCCCGTTGACTCCGCGGTACTCCTCTCGCCGAGCTGGAGTACCGCAGTCGACGGCGAGCACTTCCGGGTTCGACTTATCGCCTCCAGACAAGACGCGATAAGTCGAACCCAGAAGTTCGATCGCTCGCCGCCGAACTACCGGGTAAGTGTAGCCAAGGCCTAAGCTTCCTGCAGTCACAAAGCTCTGGCTTTTGTCTTTTAAAATTTTTATTTTTTTATTTATAAAAATCATCAATTGTGGGTTTTACACTGTATCCTAAATTTTACAACTTTTGTTACAATTTACAAGTAGAGCAGTTTTTATTTTGTTGATTTTTTTAATATTCTGGTCAATTCATTTAGGCAAAATTCTAAAAAGCAAACTTAGAAATCTCTGACATGTCTTTTTACAGGTTTTTAAATTGTAAAACCCTTCTTTACATGAGGGTTTTGCATAATATTGCTATTCCCCAGGAACTTATTTCTTCACAATTTATATTCTTGTAAACTATTTGTTCAGGATTTTTTCTTACTATGCAAGTCATTTAGGTAAAAAATTACTGAAGTCTTTATTTAAGTTGCAACAGAAGGTCCTGTGGCACCTTTGAGACTAACTGTTAGTCTCAAAGGTGCCACAGGACCCTCTGTTGCTTTTTACAGATTCAGACTAACACAGCTACCCCTCTGATACTTTATTTAAGTTGTGCCACAGAGATGATAATTATTTACTTATGGAAATTAAGTAATATTAGCATCTTTTTAGAATGTAAAAACATGCTTACATTATTTTTAAAATGTCTGATAGTATAGCTTATACTCACTTTGTTTAATGTCAGTACTGGGTGGTTAAAATTCTTTTGCTACAAAAGTTAACAGTTTAAAAAAGGGGGGGTATGTTTCTTCACTAAAGTTGCTCAATTCTTTAGCAAAAGGGCTTGCTTCGCCACAATTTACAAATGTCAATTTTATTTCATTAGCCCTAAAACATGAATTTTGGTTATTTTACCTTTAAAAGCTACAAAACTGCTTCCATGCTATCTTTTAAAAGTTAATTTGGTAAGACATTTTTAAAAAGTCAAAATCTTATCTCTGGTAAAAAGGGTTGTCAGCTCTTTTAGTCTTTCCATCTCCAGAGCAGTTTGGGGTTGCTTTGCACCCTGACAAAACTTTAAAAAGCACTATTTCTACAGAATAGCCTTTGTTTAAAAAAAATATTACTGAGGTATAAAGTTTAATTTCCAATACACGGGGCATGCAGGAGGCTGCTCTTTGAAAACTGGTGAGGTAGAATAATCAAGGGTTCTAAAAATACATTCCTTTAAGCAAATGGAATAAGGGAAATTGATATAAAGGTTAAACATAATGAGGTTTCATGAGAGTCTTTCTACCATTTTTAAAGACCCAAGCTAAAGGCTTTATGTAAAAAGACGTAATTTAATTTCTGCTCAAAACTAAAAACAAATAAGGATATCTGCTAAATTTACATACATTTTGTAATTAAAGAAACCTGTACACATGCTCTTTTGCTTGATCTTTTATAAGTTTGTAAAAACTTTACTTGGTTTAACAGCATTTAGATTTTAAAAACATATGGGGGAAAATACCCTTCTTATCTATGGTAAAAAGTGTTAACTGTTTTACATGTTAGTTTTTCTTTTATGTTAGCTTGCATGTGTTTTGTATAAAATGTGTAAACCTGAAACTTTCTTTACAGATTGCAGGTTTTTAGAACAGTTTTCCTTTAGCCAAAACTTTAAAGGCTGGTGTGTATTTGTTAAAACTTTACTTGGTTTAACAGCATTTAGATTTTTTTAAAAGTTAGGAAAGAAAAACGGTGTCGGAAGAAATAGCCTTCTTATTGTTGCTAAAAAGTGTTAACTCTTTTACATATGCTGCTATTCCTTTTACATTAGCCTGTGTGATTTGTATAAAGTGTGTAAACATAAAGCTTTCTTTGCCATTTTTAGGGCAGCAGCTGTCCTTTAGGCAAAACTAGCAAGCTAGCACTGTTTTTTAAAGGCTGGTGTATTTCTACAAAAACTTGTGCTATGCTATGCACAGTGTTTGTCCATTCATTCCTTTGTTGTTTAAAGAGCTGTGTTTTTTAAACAGACCAGTGGTCAATAGCCACACCTCAGTGGTTATGTGGGACATTCTGATTGGTTCAGGAAAATGAATTCTATGACATAGCTATAGAACAGTTTCTGATTGGCCCAGCCAAGAGGCTGGTTTGCCAGAGACTTGTCGGCATTTGCCTAGAGGTAGCGCTGGGATAGCGTCCATATATTCTTCTCTCTGCCATGTGGTCAGTGACATGGGCTTTGTTGCTCCATTTGTTTTTTCTCTTTCTGTTATAGAACTGGCTTTTCTACAAGCCTCTCACTTTGTGTCATTTGTTTTTTAAAAAAAGACATGTTCTATTCTTTATTTAAAAAACATTTTTTAGACTTTCTAAATAACCTAAATGCATAACCCTTATTTTTTTCAAAAAAACAACTAATATTTAATGCCTTTATTCCAAAAAATGCATAGCTTTTTTTCTAAGAAAACCTAACATTTGTGACTTAACACTTTAGTCTTTTTTTTTTGTGATAATCAGCTTTATTTTGCAAATGATTTAAAAATGCCTATAAAATTATTTTGCTTTACAAATGTTTAAAAATCTGTTTTCTTCTAAACTTAATGTGTATAACAAGACACACACAAACTGCCCTAAGGTTCCCCATAGAAAAATATTTTCTTTTTCAAAATTGCTGACTATGCCAAATGCGTATATGTCTAAGTATGAGACTGGGGATGGGACATAAACTAAAAAAGGAGGGTTGGAAACTTGTCAAAATGATATGGTGATGAATACTGCAGAGTTCTTAACTCCATGGGTAGGTAAGAAGAGGGTTAGTTCTCAGCCTGGGAGGAGAGAGATATGTACAGTGGGAGTGGTTTCTGAGCTAGGAGGGATTGAGCTGGCTAAATGCTGAATGAGTGGGGTGGAGGAGGCGAGGCTGGGTCTAGGGGAGAACAGTAACTGAGAGGGAAATACTGTTCCCTCTCTTCTTGCCACTTTTCAACCCCCAGAGCTGAAAGCACTTTACACAGGAGGGCGGTATCATTATCCCAATTGTACAGATGGGGAAACTGAGCCATGGAGTGCAGATGTGACTTGCCCAAGGTCACCCAGCAGGCCAGATGGCAATAGAATCCAAGTTTCCTGAGTTGCAGTCCAGTGCTCTAGCCACTAGGCCACACTCCGTTTTTCATTCCCGCTTCCCTCCCTAGCTCCACAGCCAGACCTGTCCCTGTGACACACACACTGACCTCAGTCCCTCGGCCATCCCTGTGGAGCCTACAAGACCTGGGCAGGATCCCCAGTTCCTTCCTATCACTGTTGTGCAAAGAGGAACAGAGACAACAGACACACAAAATATGAGAATGTGTCTCACCCTCCCCCGTTATTTGAGGCACCAGCCAGGGAGAGAACTCTGCCCCGGCACTCCCCACTCTCCTCTGGGAGGCATTAATGTGTTGCAGCACTGAACAAGGGTGCTGCCCCTCCCTTGCCCCCAGCCAGGCAGCCGGGGGAGGGTCTGGCACTGTCTGGGCTGGAACAAGCTTAGCAGGAGAGGGGCAGGTTCCACCCATTCCCCCCTTACAGCGTCTCCATTTTATCCCCCTCCACAGCCCTCCCCAAAGCCTCAGCAGGTATCCCTGCAGCCCCTGCTGCTGCAGCCCCAGGTTCACCCCCAACCCTGTAGAGGGGTCTCCATTGCTGTCTGCTGCAACTGCACAGAGACCCCAGGTGGCTGCCTCACTGCAGGGCTGATTGTGGCCCCTGGTCGGCACTTTGTAACTAGAGCGTGAAATCACAAGTGGGAAGGGCCCTCTACAGGGTCTAGAAGGGGGGAATCCCCAGGTAGCCCCTTCCTGGAGCACCACCCCCCGAGTGGTGCCCCCCTTACCTCTCCCTCCTCAGTGTCCCACTGAGGGACCAAAGGGCCCTGGGTTAATTCTGCTCCTTTCCACCTTCCCTCCCTGCACAGCTTACAGCTGTCTCCTGTCAGTGGAGGCTGGTGATCTCGGCAGCAGCCACCTCCCTGCACCTGGGTTCAGTGCACTGGGAAGTCCCACCCAGGTGCAGGCTCATCTTGGGATGCTGTTGGTTGCCTGCCATGTCACTCAGGCTCCTGGCCTGGTGTGACGGAGATACCCAAAGCTCAGAGGCACCTCCCTAGTTCCTACCCTGTGCATGAGGGAGCCTGGCCTGGGCCTGCCAGGATCAGCTCTCCAATCCCACTGTCCATGGACAACACAATCTGTGGTTATGGGTGAGTGATAAGAGCATAGGTGCTGACTCCATAGGTGCTCCAGCCCTGGAGCACCTGGGAAAAAAATAGTGGGTGCTGAGTACCTACAGGCAGCCCTCCTGATCAACACCTCCCGCCCACCGGTGATCCCACTGATCAGCTCCTCCCCCTCCCTCCCAGCACCTCCACCCACCATGGATCAGTTATTTAGCAGCATCCAGGAGGCACTGGGGGAGGAGCGAGTGCAGGGCATGCTTGGGGGAGGGGGCGGAACAGGGTGGGAAGAGGCAGGGGGGTGAAGCGTGGGCAGGAAGAGATGGGTGGGGATTTGGGGGAAGGGATGGAGTGGAGTTGGGGTCTGGGGCAGAGCAGGGGTTGAGCACCCCCTGGCACACTAGAAAGTCAGTGCCTCTAGATAGGAGCACGCTACCCTCCATCCCTACGAGCTGCTCCCTGCAGGGCCCAGCCACACTCACAATACTCATAAAGTCTCTGCTTCCAGAGGAGCAGTGAACCCCAGCTGACCGGTTCCAACTCAGATCACCGCCCACACAGCTCCCTGCACTCACACTTGATTTCACTCTTCACAGAGCTAAGGGTAGGTAACAAGACACAGAGATTCCAGGAGTAGCAAGTTGAAATACTGGAAACAAATGGTTCTGTATCAAATGGAACCACAAGGGGATTCTAGAGCCCAGACTGGCTAACAAACAACTCCCCTGTCATATAGACTATGGGTCACCCACAGTCATTTTACAGCTAAGCTGGCTGTGAGCTACCGTTCATATGACAAATGTGGTGAAGGATTCAGGGTGTTTCTTGCCCCCCAGTCCCATCATTTGGCTTCAGTCATGAACAGGGCACCCCCTGCTGTTTGTCTCAGCTTGTAGATTCCCCTCTTGTAGCCTTCGTAGTCTGTCTTTCCACACCCAGTTCAGTGTGCAAACAGGCCTACAGTGTGAGGCACACAGCACACAACCCCCCCAATGGCCAGACAGGGAGACAGGTGTGTGTTACCTCCTGCCTCGGAACATGCCCGAGGTCTGTCACCTCCTGGTGACCTGTCTTAACACCAAGACCTCAAAAGTATAATTGTCAGTCTAGAGCTGTACATACAGCTCACAGTGATTATGTCGACTAGTGGGTATGGCTTTCGGTGAACTATGTATATGTAACCCTTCTGCCCATCTAAGTTGGCAGCAACAAGGGCCGGGTTCTGTATCTAGGGGTTCCGTTTCAATAACGCAATGCAAAACCAGCTCGAGCCCCCACCCAGTGACCTGGGACAATTACATACCACCCCCTGGGTGCCTCTAAGAGGCAATACTTCCCCTCTCGCAAGCACGGAGTCTGCGTGTAACAGAAAATGTTTAATAACATGAGGTAAACGACATCAGCATTAAATTGGAAAAACACCACAAACAGGATTCATAACACAAACCATGAGCAAAAAAAAACCCACCCCAGCAAATTGGGCTGTGTCCTTTCCCTTTGGTTCTTGAATCCAGCAACCCAAAAACCACCCAAAGTCCCAAAAGTCCAACAGACCCCAAAGTCTCTTGGGTCCAGCAACCACCCAAAGTCCCAAAAGTTCCACAGACCCCAAAGTCTCTGTCCTTGGTCAGTGCAGCCCCAGAGTAAAAGGGGGGGGCACGCAGGGTGTTAAGGGGCACCTTACGTGATCCGAGGCCGGCGGCCGTCTCTCCGTGGGGTTCCACCACAGCCTTCACCACGAGCCAGTCCACTTCCTGCCGTCCCACAAACTGCTCCACTCTACAAGCTGTGAGCCGCTCCAGCCGTCCCCGCAAACAGCTCCACTCACCGTTCCTTGGGCCACTCCAACCGGCCTCGCAAGGCTCCACACCACTCCTCCAGTCATCCCCACAAATTGCTCCACCAGCTGCTTAGCAATATAGCTTCAGGCTCCCCCACTAGTTAACACAGCACTCAGTGATCCCAGCTCTTAATAACTTCAGCTCTTTTGTGATTTCAGCTCATAGTAGGGGAGCCCCAGTACTAGTGCACCATTGGCCCAAAGTGAATTCAGCTCAGCAGCCTATAACTAGACTCCTAATGGAATCAAAGTTAGCTCTGACATTCAACAGTGGAGAGAGAAGGGTTGGTGTTTCAAACCCTCAGCTTGGGCCCATACCATCAGATACAAATACCTATCCCCCCCATCCCCCCCCCCTTTCTCAATTCACTGGATTTTGTAACCCATGCACCTTGTCAAGCAAGTGCTACTTAGGTAATGGTGAAGGACTCACTCAGTCCTTCTGTCATACAACAGTTCCACTGGCCTTGATTCACAGAATCAGGGTAACAAAACTTTATTCTTCCTGCCCCAATAACAGAGAAAACTGGGGATCCCACACCAGCCAAAGTAACCACTTTGAGTTGCTGTTGTTTCATGCCAGGCGAGTGGGTGTGCCTATGCAAACAAGATCAGCCCCTGGAGTTCTTTTCCACACTCGCCATAATTCACCACCAGATGTCAGGGTAGAACTCATCCTGACTCTGCTTACATATATGTATATCCAAACCAGGGCTCCCTGTAATCCCTGTGCACCCCCAGTGCTCTCTGTCAGTTGTCACCAAGGGGTCCCTGGGTCACACATGGTGACTTCTCTCTGCCCCAGCCCAGGCTGTCCAGGTCCCAGGCACCCAGGCTAGCTAGCTGCTTTTTGGGGTTCCCAGTGGGCAGTGAGCTCTGCAGCCATTCACCTCAATGGGGCGTGAACACCACACCTGCCTGAGTCAGCAATGTCAGCAGAGTCAGGGAGCTGAGCCTGCCTGGTTTGTTAACCTCATGGAGATGGGGCTGGTGGGTCTCAGGAGGTTTAAGCCTCTCAAACACAATGTCTACACATGCACTGTGCAACTTCAGCAGGTCGACTATGAGTTGATGCCATTTGGCATGGGGGGGGGCGGGTTTGACTGTGTTGCTATAATGGGGCACTTATGTCAGATGGAGACAAATTTGAGTGTAGACACATGTACACAGAGGCCAATGCAGTGCAACTTATGGTGACTTAACTTTGTCATGTAGATGAGGCCTCAGAATATGGAACCAAATTTAGCCCAATGCCTCTTAGGGCAGTGCCCTGGTGGGAGGGGGAATCTCCTGGAGTTCCCACAGTGCTGTGCAGGGTTGTGTGTACAGGGGGAGCCAGCGCAGTGACAATGAAGGTGGTGGAGAAGGGTAAAATCGCAGATTCCCCACCCCAGGGGTTAGGAGAGAGCCCCTCTGAGCAGCCAGCATGTGCATTGCAGGTTGAACTCTGACACTGAGACGCTCACACACACTTGGAGGTATGTGGCTTCCCCATAAAGACTCAAAAGCCAAATAACTAACCCTCCCTCCCCCGGATTCACAGTTAGGGGAAGCAATGCCTGAAATGGCACCCTCCCGGGCTTGGCCTGAATCTCCATGACCCAGACCAGCTCCCCATCGTGGCCATCCATCCTCTGGGACCAGACCAACTACCTTCCGGGGGCCATGCAATCTGATGCTGCGCTAGGACTCTGCAACAAGCCCTTCAGCTTGCTGTGAACCAGGCTGCTGGCGCTGGATGTGAGCAGGGCCGGCTTTAGGCCAATTCAGCTGATTTGGCTGAATTGGGCCCCGCGCTAAGAGGGCCCCGCGCCGCAGCTCTCCACCCTGCCCCCAGCTCACTTCCCCCTCTTCCCCTCCCCTGAATGCTTCGCCCCCTACTCCTCCCCCTCCCCTGCTTCCCACGAATCAGAGGTTCGCGGGAAGTCTGAAAAGAAGCAGGGGCGGGCAGACAGCACCAGATAACCCGGGGTGGTGGGGAGCGCGAGAAGGGCTCCGGGGAGGCACGGCCTAGTCCGGCCCCGGTTCCGGCTGAATGCGCCAGCCCGCAGCACGGCTCTGGCCCAACCCGCGGCGTGGCTTTGGCTCCGGCCCCCGTGGCGCGGCTTCAGCTCCGGCCCCCGTGGCGCGGCTTCGGCTCTGGCCCTCCGGCCCCCGCGGTGCAGCTTCAGCTCTGGCCCCCCGCCCTGGCCCGGCCCCCGGGGAGCCGAAGCCGCGCTGGAGACGGGCTGGCTGTGGGCAGTGCAGGGGGTGCGGGGCTGGCTGGAGACGGGCTGGCTGCGGGCAGGGCAGGGGGTGCGGGGTTGTTGCGGGCAGGGGGTGCAGCAGGGGCTGGCTGCCGCTGCGGGCAGGGCAGGAGGTGCGGGATGCGGGGCTGCCTGTGGGCAGGGCAGGAGCTCCCCTGCTTCTACTGCCCCGGCCCTTTAAATAGCTGCCGGAGCCTTGGGGAAGCAGCGGGGCTCCCGCGGTTATTTAAATGACCGGGGTGTCAGAGGCAGGTGGAGCCCTGGCTCTTTAAATAGAGCCCTCCGCTACCCCAGGGCTCTGGGGGCTATTTAAAGGGCCCGGGGCTCCCCTGCTTCTACCGCCCCAGCCCTTTAAATAGCCGAGGGAGCCCTGGGGAAGTGGCGGGGCTCCGGCGGCTATTTAAAGGGCGGGGGTGGTAGAAGCAAGGGGAGTCCCGGACTTTTTAAATAGCCCCCAGAGCCACTCAGCCCTACCCCAGGGCTCCAGAAATGGGGCTCAACTCTGGTGGCAATTTAAAGGGCCTGGGGCTCCAGCTGCTGCTGGGAGCCCCAGGCCCTTTAAATTGCCCCCTGGGGAAGCCCGGACGGCTACCCGCCCTGGTACTGCGTATAGGCGGCGGCAAGGGTGCGGGACCCTCTTAGGCGCAGGGCCCGATTCAGGGGAATCGCCGGAATCGGCCTAAAGCCGGCCCTGACTACACGGAGATCTGGCAGGTTCCTGGAGCTCCCTGCATCCCTGACACACACCCGGCTTTGCAGGGGAGCCCAATCGGAGAGCCGACGTGTGTTGCCCAAGGCACCAGGCCATGCTGGCAGTGGGGCGGCAACCCTCGGCCAGGAACAGGAGAGTTCATTCATTGTTCAAAACCAAAAGGCTAATTTCGCTATCGAAAACTGCCATAGAAAAACTTTTTAAAACTGCTGGAAACACCTAACTGGGGATTTTTAAAAAGCCCTTGATGGACTAAGTGTTTTTGTTTTAAAAAATTCTACCAGCTCCAAGCATCAGCCATGTTATATTCCTGCTGTCACCATTCGAGAGAATGTCTGTCCTGGCTGTAGAGAGACACCGGGGGGGGGGGGAGAGAGAATATCTGTTATTAGCCCAACTTCTGTTGGGGAGAGAGAAGCTTTCGAGCGTACACAGAGCTTTTCATCAGGACCAGGCTTGTCTCTCGCACCAACAGAAGTTGGGCCAATAACAGATATTACCTCACCCTCTTTGCCTCTAATATCCTGGGTCCCACATGGCTACAACTACACTGCATACGTCTCCTGGCAACTACACTGCATATGTCTCACACAGACAGAAGATGGTCACATAAACACCACCCTATACTGGAAACCCACTGATCGCTATACTTACTATACTTACCTACATGCCTTCAGCTTCCATCCAGGACACACCACAGGATCCATTGTCTACAGCCAAGCTCTAAGATAGAGATAAACACCTACAAGATCTCTATCAAGCATTCTTAAAGCTACAATACCCACCTGCTGAAGTGAAAAAACAGATTGACAGAGCCAGAAGAGTACCCAGAAGCCACCTACTACAGGACAGGCCTAACAAAGAAAATAACAGAACGCCTCTAGCCGCCACCTTCAGCCCCCAACTGAAACCTCTCCTGAAAGATGATCCCTCACTCTCACAGATCTTGGGGGGGGCAGAGGGCTCTATGCGTTGCCCTTGCCTCCAGGCACCGCCCCCCGCAGCTCCCATGGGCCGGGAATGGGGAACCGCGGCCAATGGGAGCTTCGGGGGAGGTACCTGGAGGTGTGGCAAGGGCAGCGCATGCAGAGCCCTCCACCCCACCCCCCCAGGGCTGCAGCGTTTCTGGAGTGGCGCGGGGCCGGGAACAGGGCAGGCAGGGAGCCTGCCCTGGCCCCGGTGCGTGCCGCTGCCACCCCGGAGCCGCTTTAGGTAAGCAGTGCCGGGCTGGAGCTCAAACCCCTCCTGCACCCTGCCCTAAGCCCCCTTCCTGCACCTGGTACCTCTCCTGCACCCCAACCCCCTGCCCTGAGTCCCCTCATACACCCTGAACCCCAACCTCTTGCACTGAGCTTCCTGCTGCACCCTGCACCCCTGTGCACCCCAACCCCCTTCCCTGAGCCCCCGCTGCACCCTGCACCCCAACCCCTGCCCCGTGCCTCCTCCTGCAGTCTGCACCCCTGCCCTGAGCCCCCTCATACACTCTGCACCCCTCCTCTGCCCCAATCCCTTGCCCTGAGCCCCTTCCTGCACACCGCATCCTCCTCCCACACCCCTCACTCCCTCCCACACCCCAACCCCCTGCCCTGGCCCTGCATACAATTTCTCCACCCAGATATGGCCCTTGGCCCAAAAAGTTTGCCCACTCCTGCCCTAAAGGCTCAGAAAGCAGAAGGCAAATAAAAAGAACCCCAAAGCTGTTATTGTTACCGAATCTCATGGTTTTTGGTGAGCCCAACTCATGATTTTTGAACATCTGCAGCTGGCAATACGGTGAATAGCTCCAGGACTGATGGGCACAGGGCACCTGGCCAAGTGGCTGCCCAGAGCCCTGGCTGGCAGCAGGGACAGGTTTCTCTGGAGGTTTCTCTCCGCTCAGAAAGGAGGGAAGGATCCTGGCCGATACCCCAGCCCCCTTTCTGTCCCAGGGGGAGCACAGGCCGGGGGTTGGGGATGGGAGTCCATCAGCTGTGGCCACCAGAGGGCCATGGCCACGGCCACGGGAGGGCGGCCACTCTCTCCATGACCAGATAATCTGCCTCTTTTTTTCCGGATATTGGGGGCTGAGCTTCCTGGGTCAGAGACGCTGCCGAATCTGTAACAAACAGCTGCTGCTCCCCAGCGGGGAGAGTCCTTTCTTAGCGCCCCTCTGTGTCCAGCTGGGGGGACTTTCTCCGGGGGCTGGAACCAGCCCCTGGGGCAGCCCCGGGCTCTGCCGACACCAGCCCCTGAGCCGGAGCCTGCAGGTGAGGGGAGAGACCCGGGGGAAAGGGCTGGGGCCGGGCAGAAAAGTGACTCTGCAACAACGGCCCCTCCTCGTCTGAGCTCCGCTCCCGGGCGGGGTCTGCGAGTCCCAGAGCTGCTGCCCCCCCTGACTCCCCAAGGCTCTGCCCTCCTGAGCTCCTGCAGGAGCCGAGCCAGCTCCGGGAGAGCGAACGCCCCGGGCCAAGCCAGGGACCTCTCCCGGGCAGAGTTTTCAGAACTCGGCGCGTTGGGTTCACGGTGGGAGCTGAGCGGTTTGGCGAATCCGGCTCCAATTCTGGGTGCTCAGCTCTTGGAAATATGCCCCCTGTCTCCTTGCCGGAGGGATTGGGGAGTCAGAAACTAAAGCTGGGGATAGGAGTCGGGTTTGCCAAATGTCCAGACAACTTGGGAGCACAAGTGCCAAGGGAATGATACAGACAGTTTCTTTCTCACTCTCACACTGTTTTTTTCTGGAAGCTGTTTACATAGACAAAGCTCCAGAAACTCTGACCATTAGTTAACCCCGGTGTAACGGGGGTGGACTGGAGAAGAAAGTTGTAACTTCGTAATCAGCTGTAACTTCAAAGAGGGGAGATCCGCTAGGCCATGACCGATCACCCCTAAGTTGTTGGCTTCTTTGACCTTAGATTGGCACTATTTTGTTTTCCAGTTTTCAGGTATTATAGAAAATCTCTTTATAGTCCTGTCCCCAGTTACCTATGTCAGTGTATAAAAGCAATCCCAGGGAGCAGGGCTTTGGAGCTGTGCTCCAGCTCCGCTCCAGCTCCAGGCAAAAACCTGCTGCTCCGCGCTCCAGCTCCGGGCTCCGCTCCAAAGCCCTGCCAGGGAGAACACGTGTCATTTATTTTGTATTGGGGTAGCACCTAGGCCAGGGACCAACTGTTTTGAGCAAACTTGCAGTAAATGACAGACCCTGTCCCTGCTACATTCAGACCCCTTCATTCCATGCAGGTACAGTACTTTGTGGGTTTTTTGATTTAACTGATACGGGTATAACAAGAGCCAGTGCCTGGAATTTGAACCTGAAATGGGGTGCAGATATTTAATACTGAGGGAAATTAACCCTTGAAACTAGGGATGTGGTGGCTTCTCCATCACATGGTGTCTTTCCATCAGGACTGGGGGTCTATCAAAAAACTAGAGCACAGCCAGAAGATACCAGCCTGATGCAGGAATCAGTGGATAGTATTCTCGTTGTGCAGGGCACACCAGATGGCTATAATGTTTCCTTCTGGCCTTAAAATCTATGAATTTATTAATCTAATTTGATGATTCAAATGCATTTCTGTGCAGGTGACATCTTTCCAGTTAGATCTTTTTACAGTGTATTTAGCAGGTACTTATGCCTTGTGGCATCTTAGAGACTAATACATTTATTTGGGCATAAGCTTTCATGGGCTAAAACCCACTTCATCAGATGCATGGAGTGGAAAATACAGAGGCAGGTATAAATACACAGCACATGAAAAGATGGGAGTTGCCTTACCAAGTGGGGGATCAGTGCTAACGAGCCAATTCAATTAAGGTGGAAGTGGGCTAGTCTCAACAGTTGACAAGAAGGGGTGAATACCAAGGGAGGAAAAATCACTTTTGTAGTGCTAATGAGGCTAATGTAATCAAGGTGGCCAGGTTTCCAAGGGTGATTATTTTCAACAAAACTTAAGTTGTCAGAGAGTTCATTATAAAGTTGATGAATACTTCAAGTCACTCTTAGCACTTAGTGCTGGGCCTAAATCACTGATGCTCAGTGCTCTTTGGGGCATGGCTAATTATTTCAAAGACATACTGGCTCATCATCCAGATCTGAGCACATGAGAGGAGACAAAAATAGCCTGTGGAGTGGGTCTCAGGAGATCTGGATTCTCTCCTGGCCAAGCATGTCCATGGGCAAGCTGCAGTATTTTCAGTTCCCATTTAGTCACATATATGAAGTGACCAGTTTATTAAAACTGCTCCTCTCCAGTTCACAGCCCCATAGTCCAAACTGCAGGGCCAGAAGACCTAGCCAGAGTATGAGGCACTCAGATGCTACAGTGATGGGACCACATCAGCACCAAGCTGGATAGCTTTGTCCAGAGCGTGACTCAGGTTATGATGCTAACTTATTAGGTTGCTATTTCTTCTTTGTCTTTGCACTTTTGTTCTCTACTGGAATTGTGTCTGATAGCACAAACACCCCAGGTGTGACTCTTGCTATGGTCTTGGTAAACATTTGTCCATGTTTCAGGATGAAACATTCCTGCATCAGCACAGTGATGAGAGAGGAATGGGTTACATTTCAAGGAACTTTTTTGGAGTGAATCCTCAGAAATATGTAATGAACCTTCACCCATTGTCCTTCCCATGAACAGGGTTTCAGTTTCCTAAACTTCAGAGGATCCCTTGGATGGAGCAAGAGGAAAAGCCATGTGTCCTGGATCTCCAGGTCTCCTCGGAAGAGGAGATCCCAAGTGATGCTAGCACAGGTGAGTGATTTCCACAACAGTCCCGTGAGCTCCCCAGATTCTATCTCATCTCATTCAGGACAAACAGCACGGGTTGGATCCTCATGGCAGACATCGCTCCTCTTAGCTACATAGATTCCAAGGCGAGAAGGGACCACTGTGATCATCTAGTCTGACCTCTTGCATAACACAGGCTAGACAGTTCCTAGAGCAGATCTGTTAGAAAAATATCCAATCCTGATGTAAACATTGTCAGTGATAGAGAATCCACCACAGCCCTTGGTAGGTTGTTCCAATGGTTAATTACTGTCATCAGTAAAAATGTGTGCCTTATTTCCTGTCTGAATTTGTCTAGCTTCAACTTCCAGCCATTGGATCGTGTTAGACCTTTCTCTAATAATGAGCTCTAGCAAACATTTGTTCCCCATGTAGGTAATTATAGACTGTGATCAAGTCACCCCTTCACCTTCCCTTTGTTAAGCTAAATAGACTGAACTCTTTGAGTCTGTCATTATAAGGCAAGTTTTCTAATTCTTTATCCCTCATTTTTGTGACTGTTCTCTTACCCCTCTCCTATTTATCTACATCCTTCTTGAATTGAGGGCACCAGAACTGGACACAAGATTCCAGCAGTGGTGGCACCAGTACCAAATACAGAGGTAAAATAACCTCTCTGTTCCTGCTTGAGATATCCTTGTTTATGCACCCCTTTTGGCCACAGCGTCACACTGAGAGCTCACATTCACCTCCACCCCTTTTTAGACTTTTTTAGAGTCACTGCTCCCAGAATAGAGCCCCCATCCCATAAGTATGGCCTGCATTCTTTGATTCTGGATGGATATAGTTACATTTAGCCACATTAAAATGTATATTGTCTGCTTGCACCCAGTTTATGAACCTGTTCAGATCTCTCTATATCAGTGACCTGTTCTCTTCTTTATTTCCACTCCCCCAGTTTTTGTGTGATCTACAAACAACATCAGTGATTTCTTTATGGTTTCCTCCAGGTCATTGATAAAAATGTTAAATAGTGCAGGCCCAAGAACCAATCCCTGCGGGACCTCACTGGAAACACAGCTGCTTGATGAGGATTCCCTGTTTACAATTACATTTTAAGACCTATCAGTTAGCTAGATTTTAATTCATTTAATGTGCCATGTTAATTTTATACCGTTCTAGTTTTTTAATCAAAATGTTGAGTGGTATCAAGTCAAACACTTTACAGAAGTCTAAATATATTACATCAACACTACCACCATTATCTTTCTTCCTATCTTCTGGAACTTCCCTAGTGCTCCAAGGCTTATTGAAAATCAACATTCCCACCCATCCAGTTCCTTCCCCTCTGAGTGTTCGGGTGGGATGTGGAAGCCAATTGACTCCCTCTTCTCTTGCCTTGAGGGAAGGGTGGGGGTGGTTTTTCAGTCTCCCCATCAGTTATTTTGTTGTTTTCCCTTCTCTCCTGTTCCTCTTTCTGAGGTTCCTTCCCCACAGCACAGGGACTGACTCCTGTCTGGATTCTCTCTCTGTCCCAGCAGGTGACGGGATGGTGAGCGAGAACGAGGAGGAGAACCTTCAGCAGAAAAGTCCCGAGCCAGTGGAACTGCACAGGTCGGTAGCAGGAGAATGTGAAGGGAACGTTTCCCAAAGCCCTGACGAGGGAGAGGCCTGTGAGAGTGAGGACAGGTCAGAAGAGCAGCAGGTGGAGAAACTAGCTGTGCCCAGTCCCTGGGAGGGCAGCTACCAAGAGCTTGGAGATGCCCAGCAGGCCCTGCAGGTGGGTGGGAAGCAGAACATCTGTGCCGAATGCGGGAAGCACTTCTCCCGGCGCTCGCACCTCATCATCCACCAGCGCATCCACACAGGTGAGAAGCCCTACCAGTGCTCCGAGTGCGGGCGCCGCTTCAGCCAGAGCTCCACGTTGATCAGCCACCAGCGCACCCACACAGGCGAGAAGCCCTACACCTGCCCCGACTGCGGGAGGAGCTTCAGCCAGAGCTCCACGCTGCTGACCCACCACCGGCTGCACACCGGGGAGACGCCCTACAAGTGCCTGGACTGCGGGAGGAGCTTCAGCCAGAACTCCACCTTCATCATCCACCAGCGCACCCACACTGGCGAGAAGCCCTACACCTGCCCCGACTGTGGCAAGAGCTTCAGCGTCAGCTCCTACCTCATCACACACAACCGTATCCACCGCGGTGAACGCCCCTACAAGTGCCCTGCCTGTGGGAAGGGCTTCATCGACAGCTCCACCTTCGTGCGGCACCAGCGCACCCACACAGCAGAGAAGCCCTACCGCTGTGCCGACTGTGGCAAGAGCTTCAGCCTCAGCTCCTACCTTGTGAAGCACCGCACCCTGCACACGGGTGAGCGGCCCTACAAGTGCACCGAGTGCGGCAAGCGCTTCGGCGAGAGCTCGGACCTGTTGCGGCACCACCGCACCCACACTGGCGACAGGCCCTTCCAGTGTGCCCAGTGTGGGAAGAGCTTCGGGGAGAGCTCCACGCTCACCCGTCACCAGAGGACCCACCTGGGCAAGGATGCACCTATCTAATAGCCACAATGCTCGGCACAGCCCCAGGGCCACGGGGCAACAGCTGCCCCCCTCAGCTGACTGACTGCAGGGAGGCAGAAAAGAAACCCCCATGAGATCTCATTGCCCGGAGTCACCAGCTCTATTGATATTTGGTGTTTCTCTTATAAAGCCCCAGCTCACAGAGTCCTGTGTTCATTGCACAAGAATCTCTACTTAAAGAGTACTTAAAGAGGGGGAAAAAGAAAGAAAGAAAAAGTGAGTTTCTAACCCTTATGGTTGTGGAGAAAACCCAGAAAATATGACTCTTGAGGGCTCACGAACCAGAAGTCAAAGGAAAAAAAAGAACCACAAATGTATTGTTGTTTCAAATCTCCTGAGTTTTTGAGGGGGCAAGGGGCCTGACTCGTAATTTTTGAACGTTTTGGGTTGATGATGCTGCATTGCAGGGCCAGAGCTGTTTTCTATGCCTCACCTAACTTTCTTGATTAGAACAAACAAGTTCTGACCATTATGTTTTCAATTAGTGGACCGTATTCACAAGAGTAACTACTGTAACAAAGTTTTAAATGGGAATTTCTTGGTTTTTTTATTACTATTTTAAGAAAAATAGTATGTAAAAACATACTTCCTCAAGTTACTTGAATCCTACAGGTTCAACTAGAAGAGTTTACAAACCCCACAGACTGTGCTTGTAACTCTAAAGATCCTGCATCGCTAGGAGTGGGTTTTGTGTGGTATTGGCATTGGCTTGAAGGGGTTAATAGAACCCTGGTATTACTGTTACAGCATTAAATGGTTAATTGTGGTTTGCTTAAAGTCACGACTGGAGACACCCATTGTAACGACCATCATGAAATGCATTTCATCCTTTTATTAAAGCACACACAAACTATTAGCCATTGGAAGAACAATGTAACGAGGCATGTAGTTGATTCTCCATCAGCTGGAGTCTTTATATCAAGATCAGGTGTCTCTTTCTAAAAGATTTCTGGCTCAATCAGAAGGTATAGGTTGGATGCAGGAATTGTCGGGTTAGACTCTGCAGTCTGTGTTATGCCAGAAATCAGACTTGATGATCAGAATGGCCCCTTCTGGCCTTAAGCTCTATGAATTGTAAAAAAGGAAGTGCCGGATGGGAGTTTCAAAGCCGCACAGAGTATGTGGATCCCCCAGTCCCATTTAATTTAATAGGAGTTGGGCCTCCAGAACCTTTAGGCAGTTTTGAAAATCTTGACCTTAAAGCATTTGATATGTAAAAGGTGAAGTAAAACCTTATATGGGCAGTTTCCCTCATTCCCAATCCCCTAGACTGAGTAGACCCTTCTATAGAACAAACTTTTAGTTCTAGTATTATGGTCCAAAGTCAGTTGTAGCCTCTGACTGGCTGTTGCCACCAATTGATACGGTTTCTTCTTATGACAAAACAAATGCACACACTGTTGGGAGAGATAAAAATAGCAGATGATAGCACAATGCAGCTTCTTTCTCTCTGCTTGTGATTGAATGGTTGTAGAATCGCGGGTACAGCTGCGCAGCACACAACTTAGCGGAAAGCTGACTGTATTTTCAAAATAAAAAAGCCTGGAGACTGGTGGCAACATGTTTGAGGCTTGTAAAATAATCGTTCAAAAGTGCACTATTTTTTCCCCTCAAGTGGCACTGGTGTTGCAACTGCTGCCTTCTGACTGAACAGAGGAATTTTTCAGCATCTGGGTGAGTTTAACATGAAGCCCTGAACTAGCATCATGAACATTTGCGCTGAACAGAAGAGCAGCTTTGATAGCATTGGCTTATTAGCTTTTCTCTTCATTTAAACACTGTACATCACCTGGAGCATTTGCTCCACTGGCTGTTTGCCTCGGTAAACACAGAGGGACCTCTGCTTCATGCAGTGATACAGCTTCAACACACGTGAAAAACTGGAACTGCCCCAATACATCCAGCATACTCCCCCATTAGCCGCTGAGACCTGGCAGACTTCCTGTAATTGGGTAAAGCATCATGTCTGTTTCTTCCCTCACTCCCTGGTCTGGCTCCACTGACTCCTGCTGGGTTATTCCCAATTTACACTGACTGACAGGGGAACCAGCCCTGGTGACTCCAGTGGGATTACACCTGATTTACACCAGGGTGAGCTAGAGGGAAATTGCCCCAGTGACTCCCAGTGGGGTTGCACCTGATATACACCAGGGTGAGTGGGAGGGGAGTTGGCCCCATTGTGTACAGCTTGCCGCCTTGGTCTGGCAATGCTGGGAGGGTGGAGTTATCCTGGCTAGGTTAGTTGGACTCTCATTAGGCAGACGGTTGGAGGAGGAAGTTAGGGAAGAGGCAGGAAATCACAGGGAGGAAACTGGCACAGTAAGGAGGCAGTGACAGAGAGCGGGAACCTTTGGCTGCAGGATGCTTGGGAGTTAGCTGAAGCCAGCAGAAGTGGGGACGTTGTCTGGTTCCCACTCCAGGATGGGAACAGTAGGACAATGTAACAGAGGCCTCGGGAACTCGTGAAAGCCCTTTATTGCAGGTTTTCAAAGGAGGCTGGGTAGCCACCTGCTCTGCATGGTTAAGGCTTGGTTTACAGAGTTAGGTCAACCTAATTATGACTGTCTCCACTAGAATGCGGATTCTGCCGAAGTCAGTGGCCTGCTCCACCAACATGACAACTCCATCTCCATGAGAGGCGTAGCGCTTATGTCGGTGTACTTAGGGTGATGCAGTGTCCGTGTAACACTGCGTTACTTACGTTGGCTGTGGGCTGTCATTCTGTCGGCTCACAGCTGGAGCCCCACCCCCCACACCAATTTTAACTAGTTACAATATATTTTCCTGTTTCAATGAAAACATGGAGCACTGTAGGGCCTTCTTACAGTATTAAACAGTAAATCACCATATTCAACAATCCTTAATGTTACTGTACCCACTCCGGAATGGGGGATCTTGCAGATATCAATGAATGTTAGGGGTTGGGTGATGGGTTCAGTCACAAAGACCCCCTTGGGGCTGTCACTTGATGTGCTGAGACTACCTCTGAGCCCGTTTTCCCTGCCAGCTTGGGACTTCAGAACCCTGTCTTGTTGAGCCAGATACACTAATCTGCTGCAACATAGACCCAGGGGCTGAACCACGTGCTCCAAACCTGCAGATTTAACTGAAAACAGCTTAAGAAGTGCTCCTGGCTCTAGCTCCCAGTGGGATCCAAACCCCAAATGAATCTGTTTTACTCTGTATAAAGCTTATATAGGGTAAACTCATAAATTGTCCACCCTCTATAACACTGATAGAGAGATATGCACAGCTGTTTGCTCCTCCCGGTATTAATTACTTACTCTGGGTTAATTAATAAGCAAAAAGTGATTTTATTAAATATAACAAGTATTATTTAAGTGATTCCAAGTAATAACAGATGGAACAAAGCAAGTTACCAAGCAAAATAAAACAAAAACATGCAAGTCTAAGCCTAATACATTAAGAAACTATTTACAGATGAAATCTCACTCCCAGAGATGTTCCAGTAAGCTTCTTTCACAGACTGGACTCCTTCCTAGTCTGAGTCAAGCAATCACTCACACCCCCATAGTTACTGTCCTTTGTTTCAGTTTCTTTCAGGCATTTCTTTGGGGTGGGGAGGCCATCTCTTAAGTCAGCTGAAGACAAAATGGAGCGGCTTCCAGGGCCTTTTATATTCTCTCTTGTGGGCGGAAACCCCTTTGTTCTGTGCAAAGTCACAGCAACAAGATGAAGTTTGTAGCCACCTGGGCAAGTCACATATCTATAAATGATTCAGCTTTTTGCAGGCTGATGCCATTGTTTACATGTTAGTTTGAACATTCCCAGGAAAACTCACATGTGGATTGGCGTCTCCCAAAGTCCATTGTCAGTTAAGTGTTTCTTGATTGGGCACTTACTGAGAATAGGCCTTTCTCAAGAAGCTGACCAAATGCTTCACTGAGGCTACTTAGAATCAAAGACATCGAGAGCCAATATTTATAACTTCAAATACAAAAATGATACACACATACAGCCAGCATAATCATAGCCAGTAAACTACAACCTTTCCATAGACACTGCACTTGACCTCTTCTGTACATGGTTGCAACCATGATCTATATGGTCACAGTTCATGTCAATAACATCACAGATTGTTTTTTTAAATTTTATTTTAAACATGTTTTTTTCACGCTTAAAGTTGTTGGTTTGTTTTGAAATAACCATAGTAAACACCCTACAAATATTCAGAGCTTTTAAATTTTTGATTGTTCTTACAGCAAATGCTTGTTTTATAAAAGTATGGTGGAGGTTTGTGAACCTTTGAAACATTTCAGTTTTGGGTTAGACCAGGGGTAGGCAACCTATGGCACGTGTGCCAAACATGGCACGCGAGCTGATTTTCAGTGGCACTCACACTGCCCGGGTCCTGGCCACCACTCCAGGGGGCTCTGCATTTTAATTTAATTTTAAAAGAAGCTTCTTAAACATTTTAAAAACCTTATTTACTTTACATATAACAATAGTTTAGTTATATATTATAGACTTATAGAAAGAGAACTTCTAAAAACATTAAACTGTATTACTGGCACGTGAAACCTTAAATCAGAGTGAGTAAATGAAAACTCGGCACACCACTTCTGAAAGGTTGCTGACCCCTGGGTTAGACCCTTGTTTATTTTGGTAAATGTATTATTTTAAACTTGTAATGACTTTAAGTTGCTAGAAAGACTGACCCATAGCATTCAACCAACTCCTGGGGTTTTATTTAAACTGTCCAATAGCATTCTACGAAATCCTGAGGTTTTATTTCATTTGATATTAATCAGAGCTCACCATCCTCACCCACCCGCCTCCCTTATTGTGTGTGTACACCCATCAAACGTCATTACTGATCATTAATATCTATAACTCTGATGGAAACAAGGGTGGATAATTACATCTAGACCTAGATCTACAGACTCGTTGAAGGCAACAGAGTCACCCCTGCTATTTCAGTGGGAATGTGGTTAAACCATCAGCTCAACAGGGTAAGGCAGCTCTATTGTACTCAAACACATCTCAAACACCCTTGTTTTATATAGAATATAGGAGCTTTTATTTATTTATTTATTCCTTTATTTTAAACACATTTTTGTTGTTTTTGTGTCCTTCCTCCCCCTCCTCCCCCCCCCCCCCCCCCGGAATCTACTACACACATTTCAACTTTTTGCTGTAAATAGGTCTCTTTACACAAAGACATAATAGCTGGGTTCTCACAAACTATTTTGGTTTAAAAGACATACAGACCCTTGAAAACAAACCAAGATGCTCCATCAAAACTTATCTTATTTAAGGGCCACACAGACCTTCTAACAGAAACACAGATAGTCACAAAGTTCTTTTCAATAGATACTTTTATTTACAGCTACCAAGATTTATATCGCATGTTTGTCCCTTCACCATTCTCTAACTTAATCCTTTTAGATTTCTTACAAATAGTTTTTTTTCCTAATCGTTCATTTAACTGCACAATGTCGTCTCTGTTCACCTTGTACATCGACGACTCCCATGAGTTGTGGACTCCTTCCTCCATGGGGCAAATGACGAGAGGCCGTCACGCTCGTCAGTCTTCCTCACAAGTGCTCGGGTTTCAGGCTCAGGTTCTGGTGTATCCATCAATGGCTGGGCCAAAGGGCTCCCCTCAGCCTCTCCCTCCTCCTTGGAACTGTCGCAGATGTAGTACTTTCTCTGCAGGTGGTTGAAGGCCCTCAAGCTAAAACAAAATCCAAAGTTCTCATGGGGGTGGTGAAGGAATCCATGTTTCCTCTCAGCGTTTCCATGATTTCTGAAACACACGTTCTTGAAATCAGATGGCCTTTTCTTTGTGGATCAGTATTGTTCCTGTGACTTTCCAGGCACCAGGACATTGAGTGGTTCAATACCCAAGTCCCTTTGTGGAGCTCATAGGCGGTGAGTTATATGGGCTCATGGTGCCCAGGAGCCCAGCTCCACCAATGTTTGGGGCCGGGTCTCTCCCCCGGCCCTGCCTGCCACCCCCCACATGCCTCCCCCGAGTGTCTCCCGGCCTCACTTGCTGCTCCCGCTCGCCTTCCCAGGTCCCTGGAGCAGAGTGCGCTTGTCTCTCCCCTGCAGCTCCATGCTGCCTCCCTGCATCAACTGCCGCTGCAGGGTCCCCCCCCCATCCACTACTGCCAGGGCAGGTTGACCCTGAGCCTGCCCTTCCCTCTCAGACCCTTTCATTTTCCAATGGGACCCTCCACCAGCACAGGGGGCCCCGCACCTGCAGTCACCACTCCTACCCCATGCTAGACAAGGGGAAGCCCCACCCCCAGTGAGGCTACAGTGAGGGGCAGCAGCAGGGGAGGAGGCACACATGTGATGTTAACCCCCCCCCCCCGGCACCCACCATAGGGGAGGCGAGGGGGCTTCCTGTACCTGAGAGGGGTCCTTGGAGCACATGCAGTGACAGTGGTGCAAGGTGAGTGTGGTGCAGGAGGGAAGTGGGGGGCTCCCCCCGAGCGCGCTGCTGCCTGTGGGGAGAGGGCTGGGGGGAATCCTCCTCTCTGGCCCTTGCCCCGGGGCAGCCTGTCTGCACCCCAAATTCATCCCCAGCCCTGTCCCCCCCAGAGCCCTCACCCTCTGCCCCAGCCTAGAGCTCCTCCCACACCCTAAACCCCTCATCCCTAGCCCCACCCTAGAGCCCTTATTCCCTGTACCCCAACCCTCTGCCCTAGCCCTCAGCCCCCTCCCACACCCCAAACCCTTCAGCCAAAGCCCTCACCCCAGCCCTCTGCCTGAACCCCTCCCATACCCCAAACCCATCACCAGCCCTACCCCAGAGCCCTCACATTTTTACATTATTTTAAAAAATATACCGTAACTCCTCACTTCATGGTGTAGTTATGTGCCTGAAAAATGCTACTTTAAGTGAAACAATGTTAAGAGAATCCAATTTCCCCATAAGAATTAACGTAAATGGGGGGTTAGGTTCCACGGATTTTTTTTTTTTTGCCAGACAAAAGACTAATATATATATACACATACATACATACATATATATATATATATACACACACACACACACACACAGTATAAGTTTCAAACAAACAATTTAATACTGTACACAGCAATGATGATTGTGAGGCTTGGTTGAGGTGGAAGTCAGAGGGTGGGCTATTTCCCAGGAATGCCTTACTGCTAAATGATGAACTAGCACTCGGCTGAGCCCTCAAGGGTTAACACATTGTTGTTAATGCAGCCTCGCACTCTCTAAGGCAGAAGGAATGGAGCGGGGAGGGAGGAAGACAGCATGGCAGAGAGAGAGACAGAGACAGTGGTTTCCCCAGGAATTAAAATTAGGGAAGGTGTTCGAATTTACAGGGATGTGTGTGACAGGGGTGGGACTGTGAGGGTGAAGGTGGGTTGTATGGCACCATAGTAAAAACTGAAAAATGTTTCATGACCATTTTATTAGATTTAACTCATGTTTGAAAATCATCACACAAAATAAAGTTGGCTACTCAAGCCTTCTATGAAGTACTACGTCTACATCCTTCTTGGTTTCTTGTTATAATTTTGCACAACTCTGTTAATGAACTTCTTGAATGCAATGCATTCATCTTTGGTGGCTTCTCGTGTGTCTAGTACTTCCATTCCTTCAATTGATATGCTCATTAGTTCATTCACATGATCAGGCAGAAGGCGACTTCTTTCAGAACACAAAATTCTATTCAATGATGAAAAAGAACACTCAACTGTAGCTGCTGTGACTGGGAGTAGCAAGAGATGAATTCCTACTTTTTTCATCCCAGGAAACAGAACACAATGATAAAAAAAGAAGTTGAAGTCAAATCTTCATTCATTCGTCATATGATATTCCACTCGGTGTTCAAATTCTCTATTCTGTCCTGATCACATGGCAGCCCCATTGCTGGTAGTGCCACATTCCACTCAACTGTTGGTGTTTTATAGGACAGGCATCTGTAAAAGCTATGTAGAGGTTGAGTAGAATCTAGAAGTCACTGTTGTAGATTTTTAAGACTCAAGTCTGTGTACTTTTTCAGTTGTCTTAACAAACACTTCTTGTCTTCTTCATTTAAGGATTCAATATAAATGCCTTCATTAGTCAATTTCTGGACTGAAGTCTTTGCTTCTTCCAGTACTTTTTCAATGGATAGCTCTCTGATAGAAGCCACGTTTGGATCAATCACTGGACAAAGATCTACTACTTTTGTAGCAGATGCCTGCATGGCATTGTTTAATGACCCAAGTGGTTTCAATAGTAGACTTACGAGAGCGAGAATGGCAATAGTGTTCTCTGAACATAGTAGCAAAAGTAATCCACCACCCTCACTACTTAGATCCATCCCGTCTTGGTGGATACTTTCCAAAGCCAGTAATAATGGCTGGAGTAATTTTAAGACAACAGCCAAGGATCACTCATGAGAAAGCCAGCGGGTTTTCCCAGGTTGGACTAATTTGAACTTCAGTCCCAGTGTATATTCAGTCTTTTTGGACTCTTGCTGAAAAAAGAATATAATGAAGACATTAAATTTAAAAAAGCTATAAAGTCTTTTGAAGATTCTGCAGCTCGTACTAGTGCTAGTTGGAGTAGATAGCCTCTGCAGTGTGTATGGGAGAGATTAGGGTTACACTTTTTTCTGAGCAAAGCTTGTACTCCACCATGTCTTCCAAAGAAGTTTGCAGCTCCATCAAATGCACAAGCAGCCATCTGTTTGGGGTCCAATTGACAAGCATTTTACTCTTCTAAGATGTGGATTGTCACAGATGCAGACGATGTGTCTTCTATAACTTGAACATCTAGAAATGCATCTACTGGCCTACCCCTGACATCAAGATAACGTGACTTAATACTTGATGCCCATTTGCATCAGTGCATTCATCAGCTATGTATGCAAATTTTTTGAATGTGGTGAGAGAGTTCTTCACTTTTTCAACTGTTGAGTCTTTCACTGTTGCACCACATGCTTCTAGCCAGTCAGTTGAGTTTCTTGCAGAAAGATAGTGAGCATTTGCTGGTCTTGTTCGGAACCAGTGTTCAACTTCAGGATGAACAAGTAACAATGCACTTAATATTGGCCTCCAGTTTGTAGTGTGTGGTATCTCTTGCTTAAATAGAAAGTAGGATGCCACAGCCATGTTTGTTCGCATTAACTGTGTTGTGTCTCCAGCATTCTTAACAGCCTCATTAAGTACTTCTAAAATTGGCTTTGATAGTGGGCTTATAAGGCTTTCTGCATGTTGATGCACTCCAGAGGCCTGGTGTTTTGCAGCCTTTTCACGTAGTTTGTCAGCATTGGCTTTGCTGATTGGTTTGACAAACAAAGCTCCTCCATTTTTACCAATTATAGCATTGGGAAGCTTTCCTTCTTCGTAAGCTTCTTTGCAAGAGGTGCACCAGTAGCCATCTTTAGTAACTTCAGTAAATGGGAACACTTTGACTGACAAACATCGGGAACTGCCTTTAGGTTTTGGAGACACTGTTTCTTCAGTAGGTAGCTGTATTTGTGCTTTGGGTTGGTCAGATGTAGATATACCACTTGAACCTTCAGATGACATGTTGATATATTCTTGGTTCTTGATGTGTTCTTCCCCTTGGTTAGTTTTTGAGGCCTTTGAGTGGAAAAATTGTTGTATTGTTTTTTGTCTTTTCATTTTCACTTTGACCTGCAACATATAAAAGAGATATGAATGAAGTAAATGTTTTGTTAGGATAATGCAAATTTAACATAAGGATAATGCACGTTACACCAAAACACATAACAGGCCTAGATTTCTAAAAAATATATAAATTAAAAAAAATGTATTTAATTTAAATTGACTTTTGAAAAGTAAGCCATCATGGGATAAGAGGGAAGTCCTCTCATGGATCAGTAACTGGTTAAAAGATGGGAAACAAAGGGTAGGAATAAATTATCAGGTTTCAGAATGGAGAGAGATAAATAGTGGTATCCCTCTAGGGGTCGGTACTGGGACCATTACTGTTCAACATATTCATAAATGATCTGGAAAAATGGGTAAACAGTGAGGTGGCAAAATTTGCAGATGATACAAAACTATTCAAAATAGTTAAGTCCCAGGCAGACTGCAAAGAGTTACAAAGGGATCTCACAAAACTGGGTGACTGGGCAACAAAATGGCAGATGAAATTCAATGCTGATAAATGCAAAGTAGTGCACATTGGAAAACAATCTCAACTATACATACAAAATGATGGAGTCTGAATTAGCTGTTAACACTCAAGAAAGAGATCTTGGAGTCATTGTGGATAGTTCTCTGAAAACATCCACTCAACGTGCAGCAGCAGTCAAAAAAGCAAACAGAATGTTGGGAATCATTAAGAAAGGGATAGATAATAAGACAGAAAATATCATATTGCCTCTATATAAATCCATGGTACATTCACACCTTGAATATAGGGTGAGCAGACAGCAAGTGTGAAAAATCGGGACGGGGGTGGGGGGGTAATAGGAGACCCTATATAAGAAAGAGACCCAAAAATCGGGACTGTCCCTATAAAAATTGGGACATCTGGTCACCCTACTTGAATACTGTGTGCAGATCTGATCACCCCATCCCAAAAAAGATATATTGGAATTGGAAAAGATACAGAGATGGGCAACTAAGGCCTTGGCTACACTTGAGAGTTACAGCACAATAAAGCCGCCCACAGCGCTGTACCTCACTCCCTGTCCACACTGGCAAGGCACGTGTGACATTGTGCAGTCTATATGGTTTTATAAAAACTTGATAATAAGTCAATATAATGTAACTGAGATAGTTTTAGAGAAAATACGGTAATAAGTGAATGTAAGTAACTGGGATATGCCTCACGCAAAAGGTCTTTTGTAAGGTATCATTACAAAGCTTATAATCTACTGAGTATGATCATCTGATTTGTATAAATGTACCATTCTTGTATCTAAAACTAGAAATATAAAATGTAACTCTGAGGGCCTATTGTAATTGTGTAAAGTGTGGACCATTAATGATGGTTTGGAATCTTGATGACTCCCATTGTCTGCAGATGGCCGTATTTACCTGTGAGTCTTCCTGTATATGTGTGTGCTGGCAAGTGAGTAATGAAGTCTTGCAGTGACATGTGATCATGTCACCTGAACTGGAATCCATCTTTAACCTGGTGCTTTTCCAGTGAGGGGGGGTGGAAACCCAGAGAAACAAAGAGTTCCCGCCTTATGCAAAAGATATATAAAGGGGGGGAAGAGAACAGAGAGGGAGAGAAGCCATCATAAAGAATCCCCTAGCTACCACCTGAGCTGCAACAAGAGCTGTACCAGGGGAAAGAATTGTGCCCAGGCCTGGAAGGTGTCCAGTCTGAGAAAAACTTACTAAAACATCTCTGAGGGTGAGATTATCTGTATTTAGTTTGATTAGGCATAGATTTGCGCATTTTATTTTATTTTGCTTGGTGACTTACTTTGCTCTGTCTGTTACTACTTTGAACCACTTAAATCCTACTGTCTGTACTTAATAAAATCACTTTCTATTTAGTAATTCACTCAGAGTATGTATTAATACCTGGGGGAGCAAACAACTGTGCATATCTCTCTATCAGTGTTATAGAGGGCGAACAATTTATGAGTTTGCCCTGCATAAACTTTATGCATAAACTTTATGCAGGGTAAAACGGATTTATCTGGGTTTAGACCCCATTGGGAGTTGGGCATCTGAGTGCTAAAGACAAGCGCACTTCTGTACGCTGTTTTCAGGTAACTTGCAGCTTTGGGACAGGAGATTCAGACCCTGGATCTGTGTCTGGAGCCAGACGGGAGTGTCTGGCTCAGCAAGACAGGGTGCTGGAGTCCTGAGCTGGCAGGGAAAACAGGAGCAGGGGTAGTCTTTGCACATCTGTTGGCAGCTCCCAAGGGGGTTTCTGTGATCCAACCCGTCACACACGTAGGGCGCTGTGTCTCTGTGGCTACAGCGCTGCAGGTGCTCCACCTCCTCGAGAGGATTAACAGCTGCTGCGGAGTGGCTGAGACGCTGCCGCTCCAGTGTAAACAGTGCAGTTATTATGCAGTGATTGACCTCCGGAAACTCCCCATAATCCTTTTAACTGAAGCTTCCTCTCTTTGTTTTGTTGTGATTCTTCTCTCTGTTTTGTTGTGAACTCCAGACGCTCTGTTTTGGGAGCTGCTTATCAAAAAAACAAACACAGCTCCTGTTTGCTGTGAATGAGTAGAGGCAGGCAGGGGGGGCTCCCTTTGGAACGCCCATAGCTAGTATTCGCTTGAAGAGAGAGGCGGCGTGGGGGGAGGGGGATTGGGGTCCCTTTCGGCGAGCGGCTGCTTATCTGGTCTGTGAGAAAAAAAACAACAGTTGCTGTTTGCTTTCAGTGAGCGAGAGAGGGGTGGAGGAGGGAGGGGGGTCAGAACTTACAAGGCAGCATGCTGACACACTCTCAGCACTCCAAAAACCCACTCTCTCTCCCCCCGCGCTCCCTGTCACACTCCACCCCACCCCACCCTTTTGAAAAGCACGTTGCAGCCACTTGAACACTGGGATAGCTGCCCATAATGCACCGCTCCCAATGCCGCTGCAAATGCTGCAAATGTGGCCATGACAGTGCGCTGGCAGCTGTCAATGTGGACAGATTGCAGCACTTTCCCTACTCAGCAATACGAAGACAGGTTTAACTCACAGCACTGTACAGCTGCGAGTGTAGCCATACCCTAAAATGATTAGGGGTATGAAACAGGAGGAGAGATTAAAATGACTGGGAGTTTTCAGCTTAGAAAAGAGACGACTAAGAGGGGATATGATAGAAGTCTATAAAATCTTGACTGGTGTGTAGGGTTACCATATTTCAGCGAGCAAAAAAGAGGACGGGAGGAGCCCCGCCCTAGCCCCGCCCCTGCCCCTCCCACTTCCCGCCCCCCCCTGACCTCCCAACCCTCCCCCCGTTCCTTGTCCCCTGACTACCCCCTCCTGGGACCCCTGCCCCTAACTGCCCCCCAGGACTATCTAAGCCTCCCTGCCTCTTGTCCCCTGACTGCCCCAACCTTTATCCACACCCCCACCCCCAGACAGCCCCCCCCCAGAACTCCCCACGCCCCATCCAACCACTGGGACTCCCACGCCCCATCCAACCACTCCCCACCCACTGACAGCCCCCCCCCAGAACTCCCAACCCATCTAAACCCCTCTGCTCCCTGTCCCCTGACTGCTCCGATCCCTCTCCGCACTCCTGCCCCCTGACAGCCCCCCCCAGAACTCCCAACCCATCTAAACCCCTCTGCTCCCTGTCCCCTGACTGCTCCGATCCCTCTCCCCACTCCTGCCCCCTGACAGCTCCCCCCCAGAACTCCCAGCCCCCTACCCCCCCCGCTCCTTGTCCCCTGACTGCTCCGATCCCTCTCCCCACTCCTGCCCCCTGACAGCTCCCCCCAGAACTCCCAACCCATCTAAACCCCTCTGCTCCCTGTCCCCTGACTGCTCCGATCCCTCTCTCCACTCCTGCCCCCTGACAGCTCCCCCCCAGAACTCCCAGCCCCCTACCCCCCCCCCCGCTCCTTGTCCCCTAACTGCCCCCTCCTAAGACCCCCCCCCAACTGCCCCCCAGGACCCTACCCCCTACCTGTACCCTGACTGCCCAAAACTTTCTCCACTGCCCCCAAAAAGCCCCCCCTGTTTCTTGACCTCCACCTCCAGAACCTTCCTGCCCCCTGACCTCCTTACCCTGCTGCTCAGAACAGAGTTGGGCTCTGTGCAGCCGAGCCGGACACGTGGCTGAGCTCCCGAGCACAACAAAACCCGGTCTGGCCCTGCACAACAAAACCCGGTCTGGCCCTGCACAGTGTTGCCGGACTGGGCTGCAAGGCAGCTGCTGGCTCAGAATGCAGGGCGGATCCGGCTCCTCTACAGCTGCTCCCGAGTCCAGCCCGGGACTTCCCTGCAGCCCTCCCAGCCACTCTCTGCTAATCCCGGACATTGTGAGAGCTTTGCAAATTCCCCCCGGACGCTATTTTTAGCACACAAAAGGAGGACATGTCCGGGGAAATCCGGACGTATGGTAACCCTACTGGTGTGAAGAAAGTGAATAAGGAAATGTTATTTAATCCTTCACATAACACAATAACTAGCAGTCACCCAATGAAATTAATAGGCAGCAGGTTTTAAAAAAACAAAAGGAAGTACTTCTTCACACAACATAAAGTCAACCCGCGGAACTCTTTGCCAGGAGATGCTGTGAAGACCAAAACTATAACAGGATTAAAAAAAGAACTAGATAAATTCCTGGAGAATAGGTCCATCAGTGGCTATTAGCCAGGATGGGGAGGGAATGCAACACCATGCTCTGAGTGTCCCTAGCCTGTTTGCCAGAAGCTGGGAATGGGCAACAGGGGATGGATCACTTGATGATTACCTGTTCTGTTCATTCCCAAGCACCTGGCCTTGACCACTGTCGAAAAACAGGATACTGGGCTATATGGACCATTGGTCTGACCCAGTATGACCATTCTTATGTAAAAATTAATTATAATAATAAAAATGTTTAGTACAGAAACTCCCCAACATAATGACCTCTCAAGATAGCAACGATGTGAGATAACAACCTTGGCAAATAATGCATTTTAAAAATCTCAGCCTACTAGGAAACATATTTATATAAGTTTCCATTCCCAGTCACAAATCTAGCATTCTGGAGCAAAGTCACTAAAATATAGTCCAACAAACAAATGTGTTTTTAACATGCCCCTCACTTTTCCCTCCACCGCACTCCACTCACCGGTGTTGTCCTTGGTCAGTGGAGACTCAGAGTTCAGAGGTACTTTCACGTGAGTACACCTCCCAGGTGGGGGGCAAGAAGGCATCTTGCTCATTCCTCCAGCTGCTCACTGTTTGCTCTGGCCACTGCTGTTTGTTGTGCCACCGTTCACTCCACCACTTTGTTGCCAATGGCCCTGCGCAGTTACCTTCTGCTGCCACCTGCCACTGTGACCTCTGCAAGTTGATCTCTTGAGGTTCCACCCAGCTCTCAGTGATTTCAGCTGAGCTCTCAGTGGGGGAACCTCACTGCTAGTGCAGTCTGGGCTGTCTCTTCCACAGAAACACTGTCCCTGCAGCAGGACTAAGCACTTAGACCTGATTATCAGTGATTGCAGCTGCAGTAGGGTTACCATACGTCCGGATTTCCCCGGACATGTCCTCCTTTTGTGTGCTAAAAATAGCGTCCGGGGGGAATTTGCAAAGCTCTCACAATGTCCGGGATTAGCAGAGAGTGGCTGGGAGGGCTGCAGGGAAGTCCCGGGCTGGACTCGGGAGCAGCTGTAGAGGAGCCGGATCCGCCCTGCATTCTGAGCCAGCAGCTGCCTTGCAGCCCAGTCCGGCAACACTGTGCAGGGCCAGACCGGGTTTTGTTGTGCAGGGCCAGACCGGGTTTTGTTGTGCTCGGGAGCTCAGCCACGTGTCCGGCTCGGCTGCACAGAGCCCAACTCTGTTCTGAGCAGCAGGGTAAGGAGGTCAGGGGGCAGGAAGGTTCTGGAGGTGGAGGTCAAGAAACAGGGGGGGCTTTTTGGGGGCAGTGGAGAAAGTTTTGGGCAGTCAGGGTACAGGTAGGGGGGTAGGGTCCTGGGGGGCAGTTGGGGGGGGTCTTAGGAGGGGGCAGTTAGGGGACAAGGAGCGGGGGGGGGGTAGGGGGCTGGGAGTTCTGGGGGGGAGCTGTCAGGGGGCAGGGAGTGGAGAGAGGGATCGGAGCAGTCAGGGGACAGGGAGCAGAGGGGTTTAGATGGGTTGGGAGTTCTGGGGGGAGCTGTCAGGGGGCAGGAGTGGGGAGAGGGATCGGAGCAGTCAGGGGACAAGGAGCGGGGGGGGGTAGGGGGCTGGGAGTTCTGGGGGGGAGCTGTCAGGGGGCAGGAGTGGGGAGAGGGATCGGAGCAGTCAGGGGACAGGGAGCAGAGGGGTTTAGATGGGTTGGGAGTTCTGGGGGGGGCTGTCAGGGGGCAGGAGTGCGGAGAGGGATCGGAGCAGTCAGGGGACAGGGAGCAGAGGGGTTTAGATGGGTTGGGAGTTCTGGGGGGGGGCTGTCAGTGGGTGGGGGAGTGGTTGGATGGGGCGTGGGGAGTCCAGTGGTTGGATGGGGCGTGGGGAGTTCTGGGGGGGGCTGTCTGGGGGTGGGGGTGTGATAAAGGTTGGGGCAGTCAGGGGACAAGAGGCAGGGAGGCTTAGATAGTCCTGGGGGGCAGTTAGGGGCAGGGGGTCCCAGGAGGGGGTAGTCAGGGGACAAGGAACGGGGGGAGGGTTGGGAGGTCAGGGGGGGGGCGGGAAGTGGGAGGGGCAGGGGCGGGGCTCCTCCCGTCCTCTTTTTTGCTCGCTGAAATATGGTAACCCTAAGCTGCAGTGGTCACTTAACAGAACAAAAGACTATCTATGGAGCCTAATCAAGTCCCCTCTCTCTTGATGCCCTCAATCAGCACAGGCTAAGTACAGTTCTACTGCCCTTTACTCATACAATGAGAACAACAACATTTCATCCCCTCCCTCATTCAAGTAATTTGTAACCCAACCCCAGCCAAAATCTATCACTTGGGCAACACAGCTCTGTTTGCTGGATACCTAGGTAGATTAGGTGTGACTGTAAATACAATCTGGTCCTGAATCCTTTCACCCCTAGCCCCAGCTCATCACTAGCTGTCAGGGAGAGCTCATTTAGACTTTGCTTACAAATCATCATTTGAAATTATTAGGTTGGCCAACATCACTGAAATGAATGCACTGACATTGTCATAAAAAACAACAACTGTATAAGGAAGCTAGTCTATATTCATACTTTTCAAATCTATTATACTTTTTCAGATACATGTATTTTATCATACACTGTATATGCTTTTAAAGTGTATATTAATGTTTCAATTTCAATTCAAATTTCCAAACAGTCACTAAATTGGCATGTAACTAGTTCACAAAACGGGGGGGGGGGTGTTGGGGAAATTCAGGGGGAGGTGTAGGGAAATCACTGGACAGAGACACACACCCTGTGTGTGAGAGAGACTCTTTGAGACAGCAGCTGCTGCCAGCAAGCTCCCCCCCCATTCTGAGCCCTGTGTCCCCCCCCCCCCCCCGCTCTGTGGAGATGGGGGGACAGGAATGGGAGAGGGGGACACCCTGACAACAGCATCCCTCTTCCCCCTCCCCCTGTGCACATAGGGTGACCAGACAGCAAGTGTGAAAATCAGGACAGGGGGTGGGGGATAATAGGATCCTATATAAGAAAAAGACCCAAAATTCAGGACTGTCCCTATAAAAATTGGGACATCTGGTCACCCTACCTGCACAGCAAGCAGGAGGCTCCTGGAGCAGTTCCAAGGCAGAGGGCAGGAACAGCACACCGCAGTGGGTGGGAGGGACACCTGAACTGCCCAGCAATTGATAGCCTGCTGGGCGGCAGCCACACAGGGAACTTAGGGGAGCTGATAGGGGGGACTGTCAGCCCACAACGTTAACGGGGACGACTTTAAGTGAGGAGTTACTGAATATCAGCTTACAAGGCAGGTGTGGGGGGGGTGGGCAGGGTGGGGCGGGACTTGGACCTGTTCTGGGCACTACCAAAAATTATACAAATCTGCCGCCCTGGTAGAGCTCACTTTATGTGACTTGCTTATGGTCACCCAGGTAGTCTGTGACAAAGCAGGGACTGAAACCCAGGCATGGACAGTGCATGACTCCTCCAATGGGGAGGGTGTGCGTGCGCCTGGACCGTGGCCCTGCCCCAAGGCCTGCTCCTGCTCAGCCTCCTCCCCTGGAAGCCCCACCCACGCTCCATCCCTGGCCACACTCAGCCCCCTCCCCAAGGCCCCCCTGCTCACCACTAACACCTCTTCGCCCCCTCCCCGCACTTGCCCGCCAGCTGGCCAGGCACACTGCTCACATACATGTCTTCACCCCTTCCTGCAAGGCTCCCATGTGGGCAGAGCAGGGACAGGAAGAGGCAGAGCCTCAGGGGAAGAGGACCAGTGGAACCAGGGCCTTGGGGTGGAGCAGGGGCAGGGCCACAACTGGGGCACCCACCCTTTCAGCAGCGGCATGTTCCAAAGGCGGGGGGGCAGGCTGTTTGTGGAGGCTTTGCCTCCCCGGTCTCTTATACCCGCTGCCTTTGAACCAAGGAATTTTGTGTCCTTGCTGAGTGCCCCTAATCACTGGCCTATCCTCCCTCTCTGTGTCTGTACACAGAAGAGCTGACAAGCTATATCAACCCTGGCTGGAACAAAATGGAGAATGAAGAAAAACTGTGCACAAAGATTTGTCTGAATCTGTTGCTTTGTGTTAACATTTGAGGATGTGAACTTCACTAGCACACGTCTCCACACAAAGAACATTTTAAGCTTAAATTTCCACTGAAGACAAATTTAAAATGATGCATTCAAGTGCAAATTCCACTGCATTGGTTAGTTGTTTACATCATCCATGGAGGGAAAAGAAACCCTAGTTCTCTCTAAACCCTAGTTTTAATAAGTCTTGGTACTCTGGGTAATTCCAGAGGACTGGGAGAAAGCTAATACTCTGCCAATATTTAAAAAAGGATAAACAGGATGAATTGTAGGTCTGTCAGCCTAACATGGCCAAGATAATGGAACAGCTGATATGGGATGTCACAGTTCAGGACAACTGCATTTACATTCTGTGAACCAGCAAGGGCACCCACTTTTAGACTTCCAGCTCCCAGCTGTTGCTTCTCTTGGGCAGAGACCCATGTCTCTCCCTCCTGACTGGGGTTTTTGTAGGCTGCACAGTTCCCTGGCTATAATGTGCTATCTATCCCCAGAAAGCCAGACTGCCTAAACAGACCAGCATCTATGCCAGGGGTCAGCAACCTTTCAGAAGTGGTGTGCCGAGCAGTGATGAGCTGCTAAAAAATTAACAACCGGTTCCCTCCTCCTCACCCCATGAGGGGGTCGTGCCCCCCCTGCCCCTGGGACTCCTGCCCCATCCAATCCCCCACATTCCTTCATGCCCCCCCGGGACCCCTGCCCCATCCACCCCCCTTCCCTGTCCCCTGACTGCCCCCTGCCACCCCATCCATCCCCTCCTCTCATTCCTGATGGCCCCCCGGGACCCCTGCCCCATCCAACCACCCCTTCCCTCTGTCCCCGACTGCCGCTGGAACCCCTGCCCCTGACTGCCCCCCACCACCCCATCCAACCCCTGCCCCTTCCTGACTGCCCCCCCGACCTTTGCCCCCATTCAGTCCCCCTGTTCCCTGCCCTCTGACCGCCCCGACCCCATCCGCCCACCCCCACCCCCCCCAAATTCCCCTGCCCTCTATCCAACACCCCCTCCCTGCTCCCCACAACCCCCCAGCCCCACCATACCCACCACTGTGCAGACCCTGTCCCAGCCACACAACTCCCCAGCTACACAGCCACCTCGCAACACAAAACTCTCTTTGCACACACTATACACAGGCATCCTCACTACACAGCTGCACTCCCCAAACTGCACAATGCTCTAAGCCAGGGGATGTGGGGAGGCGGGGGCCTGGGCAAATTGCCCCACACATTCCCCCGCCGTGGCCCTGGAGCTCGCAGCCCCCCATTCTTGCCAGTAGCCCGGAGCTCAGCAGCTGAGCTGGCCATGCTGCAGGCCTGCGGCTCTGGGGGTGGGAGGGAGACAAGACAACATGATCCTCGTGGGACTGGGGGTGGGGGCCCCTGCAGGGCCCGGGGCAAATTGCCCTGCCCTCCCCTCCGGGCAACCCTGGAGAGCTTGCAGCAGCCCACACCCCTTACCTTGCCTTGCCGGCAGCCGTAAGCTCAGTTGAACTGGCCATGCTGCGGCTCTGCAGGTTGGGGGAAAGCGCGGGGGGGAGGGCCGGGGGGAGACAGACATCCTCATGGGGCCAGGGGCCAGGCAAATTGCCCCACACATTGCCCCCCCCCCGTGGCCCTGGAGCTCGCAGCCCCCCCCTCTTGCTGGTAGCCCAGAGGCTGGAGCTCAGCAGCTGAGTTGGCCATGCTGCGGCTCTGAGGGGGAAGGGGGGAAGAGAACATGATCCTCGTGGGGGGGGGGGGGGGCCCTGCAGGGCCCGGGCCAGGGCAAATTGCCCTCCCCTCCGGGCAGCCCTGGAGAGATTGCAGCAGCCCCCCTTATCTTGCTGGTGGCCGCTCAAAAAGCGGCAGCAGGACGACTCGGGAGCTCAGCTCAACTGCCCAGCGTTCAGGTGTGTCCTTGAGTGCAGGGCCGGCTCCAGGCACCAGACGAGAAAGCACGTGCCTGGGGTGGCACATTGTAAGGGGCGGCATTCTGGCCAATCTTGGGGCGGCCAGCCCAGCCCTGAAGGGGCACGGACCCCGACCTGGGGGGGGGGCAGGAACTAGTGATCCCCGCTGCTCATTGTGCCGCCGGGCTCCCCGGGACGCGCCACTCCCCGCCACCTGTACTGGCCTATGCCTCCCGCGCCGCTCTGAGCCTGGCCTGGCCGAGCTGCCTTTAAAGGAGCAGCTGAGCCAGCACCTCCTGCAGCCCCCAGGCACTGGAAGGAGGGAGAGTTCTGTGGCGGCCCGGCGGGCAGGGGAGGCAGGGTTCTGCGGCGGCCCGGCGGGCAGCGGTGGCAGGGACGGTTCTGCGTCGGCCCGGCAGGCACCGGAGGGAAGGAGGATTCTGCGGGGGCCTGGTGGGCAGCGGAGGGGTGGGCCCCACTGATCCCGGCGCCGTTTGCACTGTGCCGAGCCCTGCTGCAATGCCAGCCCCACGCAGAGGTCACAGACCCCAGCCAGTGCTGCCTGTGTTGGCCCCCTTGGAGCCTGCCCAGCCGGGAGAGGCACCCCAAGGCCGGAGTGGGGAGCCCCTCTCGTCCGGCTGCAAGTGGACTGCAGCGCCTGGCTGCCCATGGGCGGAGGGAGAGGGCGGGTGCCGCCCTTCACCCCCCTGCAAGCCGCCTTGACCGCCCTCCATGCGCTCCCTGCAGCTGCTGGTTTTTTTTTTTTTTGCTTTGGCAGTCTGGAAGCCTTTTTTTTTTTTTGTCTGGGGCGGCAAAAAAGCTAGAGCCGGCCCTGCTTGAGTGACCACCTGTGGCTGGCCATGCTGCAGCTCTAGCGGGTGGGGAAGTGGGGGAGGGGCCGGTGGAGCCTCCCCAGCTGGGAATCCTGGAAGCAACAGGAGGCCGGGGACAGGAATTCTTTGCCCATCCCCCAGGCCCTTTAACAACCAGTTCTCTACCTGCCTCTAATTTTAGCAGCCGGTTCTTGCGATCCAGTGAGAACTGGCTCCAGCTCATCACTGGTGCCGAGTCTTGGTTTATTCACTCTAATCTAAGGTTTCACGTGCCAGTAATACATTTTAATGTTTTTAGAAGGTCTCTTTCTATAAGTCTATAATATATAACTAAACTATTGTTGTATGTAAAGTAAATAAGGTTTTAAAAATGTTTACAAAGCTTCATTTAAAATTAAATTAAAATGCAGAGCCCCCCGGACCAGTGTCCAGGACCTAGGCAGTGTGAGTGCCACTGAAAATCAGCTCACGTGCTGCCTTCAGCACATACGCCATAAGTTACCTACCCTGATCTATGCTCTGCGCGCGCTGTCTCTCTCTCCAGAGGCTACATACAGCATAATTGACCATAGCTATAAGTTCCCACACAGCTCTTCCTAAGCAAGCACATTTATTCTCAGGGTGAAAGCTCCCCCATCCCTTGGACAGAAGGTCTGAAGAGCTGAAACAAGGCCCTGAGTCAGTTTTTCCAAAAGTCCTTTCTTTGTCTGTTGATCTCTGGAGAATCCAGTTTGAATCAGTATAGATGAGCCTCTACAGGTAGTGGAGAGGCACCTCTCTGGAGGTGTTACAATCTGATTGAATTTGCCTAATCACTCCCACCACTGTTCTTAGTTCCTGGAGGGCTGTGGTCTCCCTCCCCCATGGAGTTACATATAATCCCTGGCCCACAATTATACATGAATTTAACAGAGAAAGATCTCACAGAGATATTGAAAGAAATTGTCATATCTGTCACACTGGACTTGATTAATAAAGAATTAAAGGAGGGTAATAAAAATAATGGCAATCAACATGGATTTATGGAAAATATACCTGGTCAAACTAACAATGTCTTTTTTTGTTTGTTTTTTTGGCCATTGCTTTGCTGACCAGAGGCTTTTTCTGGACATTTGGTTGCCAATCTCATGTTCTTATGTTAACCTCTGGCTTAGACATTTTAACATGAAGTTCCCCGAATAGGCAGGTATCCCATTTTCATAACTACAAGCGTCACATTCATCCCCCCAGAAAGAGGGTTGCTGGGAACGGAATCGTTCCCCTGCCAGAGTGAACCCAGGGACTTAGGTGTAGCTCTTACAAACCGTACACATACCCCCGCCAGCCGCCCCTCTGACACTGATCTGGAGTTTGTGTGAGTCGCCCACCCATATCCAGGGGCTGCTCGGGGAGGTGGACACCCCCACACTAGAGGGCTCTGATCATTGGGAAGGGAGGAGAAGCTGCTTTTGTCTCTCCTTCTCTCAGCCTCATTTGGGCTTACCATTTTGGAGGCTGAACTTCCTGGGTCAGAGGCAGCCGCTGGTGCATCCGGGAGCTCGGGCTGAGCCGCTGCTGCTCCCCAGCGGGGTGAGCCTTTCTCTATCGCCCCTCTGTGCCCAGCCAGGGGTGACTTTCTGCGGGGGCTGGAACCAGCCCCTGGGGCAGCTCCGGGCTCTGCCGACGCCAGCCCCTGAGCCGTAGCCTGCAGGTGAGGGGAGAGACCCGGGGGAAAGGGCTGGGGCCGGGCAGGAAAGTGACTCTGCACCAACGGCCCCTCCTCGCCCCAGCTCCGCTCCCGGGGGTCTGCGAGTCCCAGAGCTGCTGACCTCCCCCCGCCCGAGCCGGGCCAGGGACCGAGGGGAGGGGAGGGGAGGGGGCGGGAGGGAGACAGGGGGAGAGACTGGAAGGAGCAGCAGGAGTAATAAGTAGGGAGGGAGGTTCCCTACTTCCAGCCCTGCCCAGCTCCATTTACTGCTGCATCCCGGGGCAGATTTACTCCAGTCCTTGCAGTGAGGCTGGGGTGGAAAATGAAGAGGAGACAGATCAAAAATCCAGGGAAGATATTGTCTGTCTGATGTGCAGGGCCCGTGGGAACCAATCCTAGCCCTGGGAGAGTGGATAGTGTTCGAACATCACCAGGGCTTTTCTGGCTGCACCTCTTAGCCCTGCTGAGCCTCCCAGGAGCAAGGAGGCCAGAAGAGGTGAGGACTGAGGGTCTGGAGGAGGCCACACAGGGGAAGAAATAAGGGAGCAGAACTGTGGAATTGTCGCTGGTGCGGCAGGGTGACATTCCCTGGTTCAGGTTCCTTCAAGAGGTGTGTGCGTTCACCAGGGAGACACTGGGGGTTTCACTCATGTGCCAACAGGAAAGCATCACAGAGTCAGTTGTCCAATGCTGGACAAAGAGCTCTTCTAGAATAGGGAAAACAGCCTGATCCCTAATCAATGGGAGCGGAGCTGCCAGCTTGCAGCTCCTATGTCTGAGCAGGTGGGATTGTTCTAATGCAGGAGATACTTGCTGTTTCAGGGGCTGGTGACCTTCGAGAAGGTGGCTCTGTATTTCACCAAGGGGCAGTGGGAACTTCGGGACCCAGGTCAGAGAGACGTCATGCAGGAGAATTATGAGTCTCTGATATTGCTGGGTAAGGCTTCCTTTCTTCTCACAAGAATGGGGAGATCTCTGAAGTGCTTGAGTCAGCTTCAGTCATTTGTGGTTAGAGCAGCACCGAGATCAGGGCCCCAGCATGCACATAGGGAGAGGAAGACCCTGCTCTGAAGAGCTCACAGTCTGACTGGAAAGACGCTCAAAGTGTGAGAGGGGAAACAGAAGCACCTAGAGAGCAAGTGACTTGCCCTAGAAACAGGCCACATCATTCGCAGGGCTCGGAATAGAACTCAGGTCTTTTGCATCCATAGGCTATGTCCACACGACAAGCTAGGGATGTGGTTCTCCTGCCCGTGTACACATACTCCTGCTAGTTCTCGTTGAGCTAGGGTGAGTATAAGTAGCAATGCAGCCACGATAGCAGCAGCAGAAACATGGCTGAGCCCTGTCACGTACAAACTGGTGGGTCAGTATCCATGGCTCCGCTGCCATTACCTAGGCTACCATGGCTACACTGCTGTTTATACTGGCACTAGCTCAATGAGAGCTGGCATGAGGATGCGTCCACGAGCAGGGGAATCACACCCCGAGGTAATCGTGAAGATAGTCATAGGCCCATGTCCAATCCATTGGCCCACACTGCCTCCATATGGGCTTATCATCCTTCCAGATGGAGTGATAGTAACCCCTGTGGGTCTATGGGGGAGCTTAATGGCAGCCTTGAGCTACTAAGTCCTGTGAAAACTACAGCCTGCCTTCACTCGTTTTATCTTGTTAGTTAACCTGAGGTGCCTAACTTGAGTCAAGACCACACTTTTTGTCTGAGGGAAGACAAGCCCTATTAAATTTGCCTAACATTTTCTATTATAACTTTCCATCTTCAGTTGCTTATAACTTTAACAAACTAACTGTTCAGGCTGAAATTTCCCATGCTTGGAGGCGATGGCTGTAAGGTTGGAGAGATACTTTTCACCATCTCTGTGAAAATGCAGCCAGATTTGACAAAAAGTTATCAGCTGCAGAAAATTACCAGTATGGTTGCAAAAGATGGAATTTCTTTGATTTTTTTTTTATTACAAAAAACCCCTAGGATGTATCATACAAAAATATGTTAAAATAATGTTATTAAGTTTGCAAAATCAAGCACTCAAAAGTTAGGAAATGCCAGGATTAGGTTCAGCTCTCTTATGCATGATCACAGAGTTTTTTGCACAGGATCCTGCCTCATTCAGTGTTCAGGATGACTGCTGCTCACCAGACCTCTAACTATCCCAAAAGGTCTCCAAGAGCATTTCCCCCTCTGTTACAGGTTTACCTGAGTTCACCACCAGCAAGGGAAGGGACTTGATTAGAATTATGGAGCTTTTTAGTAGCATCTATTTAATGAGTGTGTGACAAATTCTGATCTCTCCTCTTTCCTTTCTCCTGAGTAGACTTTCCAATTCCTAAACCCAACGTGATCTCTCGGATGGAAACAGTGGAAGAGCTGGGTGTCCCGGATCCCCACGCCGCTAAGGAATGGGAGATCCTGAGAGTAGCCCCCACAGGTGAGGGGTTAGTATTAAACCGAGTAAGAAACCATTTGCAAATGGCGCTAACAAGATTCCTACAAAGACCCCGCGAGCTCCCCAGTTCTACCTCAGATCAGGATTGTCCCCAGCAGGTGTCATATCCCCTCATGGCAGACATCACTCACAGCCTCCCACCCAGTCTGACTGACACCTGGCAATAGCTGTCTTTCCCGAATGTTCGCATGGATTGTGGAGGAAGGATTGGTCACCTCTTCTCTCTCATCTGAGGAAGGGCTTGGTGGGATTCAGGTTGGGATCCATGAAGGGACTTAGGCATTGCAATGCTGGACATCACAGGGCCTAACTTTTAGGCAGCGAGTAAATTGCAGGATCAGTATTGTGATTCACAAAGCCTGAGTTAGGCGCTGAGTTTCCCTGTGCAATGAATGGGTTGAGATAGGTGCCTAAAATTGGGATCCACAAACGCTAGCACCTCAGTTGAGCTAGCCAATGGGACATGCCAACCAGAGGGGCATGTGCTAAGCCCTGCCCCTCTTTCAGAGGTAGAGTCCAGGCTGCTGGGAGGTGCCTAGTGATGCACCAATAGGAACCCCTCTCCTGGAGTCAGCTGGCTTAGAGGCCTAAGCTGTTTCTTGGGGCAATGTGGTAGGTGCTTATCTCATGCTACCCAAAACCTCCACCTTTAGACCAATGGTTAGAGCACTTCCCTGGCATGTGAAAGATGGAGGTTCAGTTCCCCCTCTGCTAGAGAGGGCAAAAGGATTTACATAGGGGTCTCCCATGTCTCAGGAGGGTGCACTAACCACTGAGCTATGGGCTAGTTGAAGGTGGGGCTCCTTCCATCTCTCATGATGAAGCTGGCTGAAGAGTGGCTGGAGCCTGGGTCTCCCATCTCCGTGCCCTAACCACTGGACTATAGAGTCGTTCTTTCTTTTTCTCTCTGGCCCAATGACTATTCCACTGTGGATAAACACTCGTTGGGGAGGGAGCGAGAGGACAAGAATGCATGCAAACGAGACTGAGTCTGTGGTCAGGGCATAGAATCCTAGAATATCAGGGTTGGAAGGGACCTCAGGAGGTCATCTAGTCCAACCCCCTGCTCAAAGGGGGACCAGTCCCCAGACAGATTTTTTTTGCCCAAGATTCCTAAATGGCCCCCTCAAGGATTGAACTCACAACCTTGGGTTTAGCAGGCCAATGCTCAAACCACTGAGCTATCCCTCACCCGGCAGCCATCTGGGAGACTCTGGGTCCAGTGCCCTTGCTCCAATAACTTTCATCATTTATCCAGAGTGCAGCAGCTCCAATGGGAGAGACGGAAAGAGCACCTCCTGCCACTGCCAATCAGAATATCCCAGAGCTGAGTGGCTGGCACTCCCTCCTGAAAGGTGGGAGACCCCCTGTTCAAATCCTTCCTCCCCTTCAGGTGAGGAGGTGAGGGGAATTGAACTGGAGTCTCTCGTCTCCCAGCTGAGTGCTCTAACCATTGAGCTAAAAGCTATAAAGTAGGTATTACTGCCACCCGCTCCGCTGGCTGGATTTTGAATAGGATCCAATCTTGGGGGCCACCTACTGGATTGGGCGCAGCAGGCATATAGGCGGCTGAACACCTGTCTTCCCCGGTTCACTGGTCTCTCTGGGGCTTCGGTGGGAGATGAGCATTCAGATGCCTAGAATGAGGCAGCCGTGCACATGGCCAGAGGCAGGAACATAGGCACCCGGGGAACTTTCATTTTAAAAAACTTCAGTGTCGAGTGAGGTTAGGTTACTGCAGGGTTCAGCAGGCGGTTTGTGAATTGCAGTGAAGCCTAAACTGGGACCTAGGTGGCTAAACCCAAGATTTGAGGGCCTAAGTCTGGGGTTTAGACACCTAAGTACCTTGGTGGATCTCACCATCAGCACTTAGCCCTTCTGTTGTACCCACCTCCCCATTCCCATTCCCCTTTCAATGGTTCCCTTTCCCCTGGGCACAGGGAGTGACTCCTGTCTGGATTCTCTCTCTGACCCAGCAGATGATGGGATGGGGAGTGAGCATGAGGAGGAGAATCTGGAGCAGGAAAGCCCTGAGACGGTGGAATTGGACATGATGTTGCTGGGAAGAGCTGAAGAGAACATTTTCCAGGGTCCTGAACTTGGAGAAGCCTGTGAGAGTCAATGTGGACTGGAGAGGCAGCAGGAAAACCACCCAGATGAGAGACTAGGGATATCCACTCACCAAGGAGAAGGGTTTAAGGAATTCAGCAACATCAGCATCAACCGGAGAACAGAGAAGTCAGAAACCCAGAAAACATGCACTGAGTGTGAGAAAACCTTTTCTTGGAGGTCAGAGCTGCTAATCCATCAGAGACTGCATACGGGAGAGAAACCCTACAAATGCCTCGACTGTGGGAAAAGTTTCACACGAAGCTCAAACCGTAATGCTCATCAGAGGATCCACACAGGAGATAAGCCCTATAAATGCACTGAGTGTGGGAAAAGCTTCAGCCAAAGCTCACACCTGGTGAAACATCAGCGGCTGCACGTGGGAGAGAAGCCCTACAAGTGTACGAAATGTGGAAAAAGCTTCAGCTGGAGCTCAGACCTTATTGTTCACCAGAGAATCCACACAGGAGAGAGACCCTATAAATGCCTCGACTGTGGGAAAAGCTTCAATCGGAGCTCGAACCTTAACACGCATCAGAGAGCCCACATGGGAGAGGGCCCCTACAATTGCACCGAGTGTGGGAAAAGCTTCAGTTACTGCTCCTCCTTCATTAGACACCAGAGAACCCACACAGGAGAGAAACCCTACAAATGCACAGAGTGTGGGAAAACCTTCTTCGAGAGTTCGGCCCTTATCAGGCACCAGAGGAGCCACACTGGAGAGATGCCCTACAAATGCACCGAGTGTGGGAAAAGCTTCTTCGAGAGCTCATCTCTTATCAAGCACCAGAGGATCCACACCGGAGAGAAGCCCTACAAATGCCCTGACTGCGGGAAGAGCTTCAAGCAGAGCTCATCCCTCATCAATCATCTGAGGACCCACACCGGAGAGAAACCTTACAAATGCACCGACTGCGGGAAAAGCTTCACCGTGAGCTCCGCTCTGATTAGACATCAGAGGATCCACCTGTGATAGACACCAGCTGCCAATTTCCCTTCTGGGGCTTGGCCGCTGCTTACGTGAGGCCTGAAGATAGATCTGGGAACCAGAACAGGCAGCTGTGGATCCTTCGAGGTGCTGGGTGTTGGAAAGGGCCCTCAGAAAACCTGGGTGTTTGGTCTCTTGTTATTCATTCAGTGACCTTGTCCCAGTCTGTCACTGAATGGAGCTGCCTGGAGAAGGACTATGCTGTTTGGGCTGATTCAGGCAGGGGCTGGATCTCACCAGGTGTCAGTATGGCCGTGATGGCGCTCCAATCTCAGATGGGTTGTCTCAGTAATGCACATATTAACAATTAGAAAAGACTGGCCCTTATTTTCCTCTTTCCCTGGTGGTCTCCTCATCTTCCTCTCTCTCTCTTTCCCCTCTGTCCAGTCACTGGATTGAAGAAGACCCAGGAGAGTCCCTGAGAGAATGTACAGAGATAAAGGAGAAAGCTGTGAATCCGAGCTGTCCAGTCAATGAAACACCCCCAGAGCCAGGGGGATCTGGGCATGAGTGTGTTGTGTCCCAGCAGGTCTCCAGGAGGTGCCAGCTGGGTGGGGGCTTGCAGAGCTAGAGGAGGAGAGGTGGCCAGCTGACACAGAGGCAAAGCCAAACCAGACATCAGGCTGATCTCCTGTGTGCTGGCGTGTATTTGAAGGGACACTTCTCATGTATCAGTGGAGACCCAAGGGGCAAGTATTGCTCAGGATCTGATTGGATGGCTCAGTGAAGGATTTCTCTGTGTTTCCTGTCTGTAACTAACTCACAGGGCCCCATGTCTAAACGCAGCTGGGAATCACATTTGGTTTTAGCCCCACAGTAACATCCCTAACCCAGGCGACCCAGCGACAACACAGACACAGGTTGTAGTGAAGATGGAACCTAATCCAATCTTCCCTAAATGGGTTAAAAGCTCAAGCTTCAGTCTGTGAACAAGGACATAACTAGACACCTTATGACCATGTTAAAGTCAGGTGAGGGGAATCTGTGCTGTAACCGGGACCAGCGTGATAAATGTTGCATAGACGGGGCCTGGTGTCTATAGCACAGTTTTTCCTTACAGGTGGGAGGCATCAAAACTGACGTTCTAACCCTGTTAATGAGTTCAGCTTGAAGCCTGGAACATGCCCAGGCTAGAGTATGGGCCTCTAACATGTTTATTTGTTTGTCCACATAGGCAAGAAGAAACACTGTAATTACACAATCTGGCCACAAACTTATTCAAACATGCTGGGCCAGAACCTCAGCTGGTGTAAATCAGTGTAGCTTTGACACCAATGGAGCGTTGTCGATTTACACTAGCTGAGGATGTGGCCAGGTGATTTCTGTAGGAGCTCTGTATCGGGGCTGTCTGCACTCTTTCCATTTTCTGCCTGCCCTAGTAAAGAAGCTTTGGTTACTGTACGTGTGTGTGTCTGTGTGTTTATTGGAAACCCAGAGGGACTGCAGCCAGGTGACTGAGGAGCCTGCAGCATTGGCCTCTGGGTGCATGTTGCGCATGGTGCATTGCTCAATGTTTGAGGTCTGGACACTGTGCAGCTCACAGTTTCCATTTATCTCGGAGTCATCCCTCAAGTCTCTCATTAAAACACTTTTCCCAAGGGGCCCATCAACTCCAGAGCACACGACTGGAGCAGGTTTTCCCCTGGTTTGGGGAAAATTGGTTCCAACTCTGCCAGCACAAAGATGCCCTAAAGCCAGTCTAACACAGCATTGGCTGGTGCGGAGGCAGAGTAGCAGCTCCTATACCACCTACCCTCTCTGGGGGTGGTGCAGAGGCATGACTACACTATACCCTGCCAGCCTCTGGCTGCTGTACTGACCCTTTGAGGGCATTGGCAACCCATACAAGTCAGGCTGGTCTAACTTGCGTCTGGGGTCAAGTGCTCCTAGGATGGGGGAAATATAAAAGATTGCTTAAATCCGCCTTTTCACCTCCCTTCTGAGTTGCACTGAACATGGGAGCCAAGCAATCTTCTCTCTAATTTTTGACAGGCCGTGCGCGCAAAAAATTTCTTCTGTGCAAATTTTTGTGTGCGCGATGTTTTGCTGTGTGTGCAGTGTTTAGCATCTGTGTGTGCACGCGCACAGCTTAGAGGGAACAGTGGAGCCAAGGGTCAGGGCTAATCAGATGTTTTAAATAGTGGGACTCATACAACAGGTGCTAAATGCCATTGGTAGATCACACTAGCTTTTCAGCAGATCTCAAGCTTCATCCTGTCTCTGTCCATCATCTGTTCAGCTCGTTAGCTTTTTTAGGGCATGGTTCTTGCCTTCTGTAGAGCGTTTCAAAATGTTCTTTGTTATTATTTATTTAATTTCCTGAATTTTGTTAAAGTTGGTGGTTCTCTGTTAAACAGGCTCTTGCTTTCATGCTGGGGAAGACTAAAATCAACCAAAAAGTGACTCTGCTGGATGCAAGAATCACTGGGTGAGGTTCTATGGCTTGTGTTATGCAGGAGTACAGATTAGATGGTCACTAGGGTCCTTCTGGCTTTAACAGCTGTAAAAACCTTTATTATAATAATAATAATAATAATGAAGTCTCTGCCCTGCAGTTATGTAATTTGTCGGAGATGGAGAGCAAAGCATGCCCAAGGACTTTACAGTAGTTGTGAAGTCCCTGAATGAAGTGTCAAAAGCTTTGAGTACAAGGCCTGCCTTGGTACTTACTGACTTGCTTATGAGTCCTGGGCTTCATTTTCCCCATCTGTGACCCCCCTAGCCACCTGTGTAAAGAGCTGTTAGAGCAGTGGATGGAAAGTGTTTATATAGCCTCTCAATGGGATTGTTATTACTCAGCTGCTGTATACAAGCAATGCCAGTTGACTGCTATCTTCTCAGAACAATGGGGCCTATTGTGTAACATGCTGGACTAGGATTCAGGAAGCAAGGGTTCTAGTCTTGGCTCTGCTGTAGGGCTGCTGGGTGACTTATGGCAAGTTATGTCCCCATCTATAAAGTGGAGATGACTCTCACCTCCTTTCTAAAGCATGTTGAGAGATGTATTTAAGAGCTGGGTATTGGCATTACTCAGAAAAGACTGAAGTTTTGCTTCCCTATTGAGACTGCATGTTCCAGGCTTGGTGCTTTCTCTTTGCTCTCTGCCTTGGGCACTAAGTGGGTTGTTGAAATCCCCAGACATGGGCACCATACAGCTCATATTCTACAGGTACCCCAGCTCTAAACTGCAGCTGGATTTGCCTGGAACACTGCAATGGGAGGCTGGGAGACAGCACTCAGAGAATCACCTAGGTGTAGGGATGGCTTGTGTGCAGGTGTTGGGCATGAAGAGATACTCCACAAGGCATTCACTTCAGTCTCCAAGACACACTGAGCAGCCACATGCACCCCATCTTCATCCAACTTGTGATCTCATGTGAAACCTTAATGGTAGCCTCTGAGATGTTAAAATAGAATAATGTTACGTGTGTATGCTACGTGCCAGTCACATGTGCCTACAGTGCTTAAAATGGAGGAGTTGCAAGGAGTCAGTCCTGGCAGAAAAACACAACGAAAGTTAAACCAAGACAAATTGCTGAGGGGTGCACTTTCAGCACTGTCTTACCAAAGCTGCTGCTCCCACCACCACACACTTTTTTTAGTCCAGTCCAAGACTGTGCCAATCTGCTGACATGAGACTGCCATTATAATTTTGCACGGGGGTGTGCAAGTTATTGACAGTCCTGTAGGGGATGGGGAAGTGGCGGAATGCAGAAGACTTTCCTTCTCATTCCCATGCGGTTACATTTTTGGGTAGTGGGATGTGTCCTTAGCTGTCATTAAATTAAGGTTTGGTTTGTGTTCATAAATGTTTGAGGACTCTCAGATGGTAATGTTCGGGTGAGGTTCCCTGTGTTCTCTGTTCCTAGCCTGCAGCTTGCAGAGGTGGTGGGGAGTCTCTCTCCATTTACAGGTGAGTCCTTAGCGCAGATTTATTTGACTTCAATGTGGTATCCATATCACCAGGGTGATCTCCAAACTCTCACATGGGGAAGTCATTGGGGGCAGCGGCAGCAACTCACCCAAGACACTTCACCCTGGATGAAGCAACATTGTCCTGAGTGTGACAACCTCCCTTAGGCCTAATTTTTAGGGAACTGCACTGGTGCTGGACAAATGATGACAGAGTCCCTAAAGCTCTCTGCACACCTCTCAATAGGAGCTGCTAAGGTACGGAGCTCTTCCCCAACCCAAAACCAACCCCTCTGTGCCTCAGTTTCCCCAAATGGGGAAAATAAGCCTGGCTGGGGGTTGTGTGCATAAATCCATGAATGTTTCTGAGGCACTTAGCTATTACAGCGATAGGAGTCATAAAAGCAGGTGGAAACCTTAGAGTGGCACAGCAAGGTTATCTGACCTCTGCAGATGTTCCTGGTCAGGTGTCCTGCCTAGGGGAGGCTCTTTAAGGAGGTGTCTGCATAGCATGGCTGCCCCTCCCCATTCCTTGAAGATAGCAGATAAGGATGGAAATGAGGAGATTCCATGAGTCCTGGGGAGGGGAGATTCTGTGGGAATCTGAGATTGTCCCAGAGGTTCCCCTAATAAAAGAGCCCCAGAGATGAGGGGACCTCGCCCCAAGGGCTGCCCAGAGTCCTGCAAGGTCTCTGGGTTCATTCCTACTTTTCAGGAAAGAGAAAAGGATCCTCCTGTGGGGAGCTAGGGAGGGAGTTTCATTGGTTGTGTGAAGCCAGGTCCTACGTTCAATTGGATGGCATTTCTCTGTTTGGATGTAAGGTCCTAACTTCTCAGCACCACATCCAATCAGTTCCACATTTCAGGGTGTGTTCTAGGCAGCAGTGGGCAGAACCCTGTTCATTTTGGTGACAATCAACAAAACTGAAAGTGGGGAATGGGAAGCACATGGAGCCCCGGCATCCAGTGAGCAGAGCCAGCAGCTACAATCATCCCTGTAATAATCTATAGTTATTTATTATTTGTATTGCCATAACAAGTACACACACACAACAAAAAGACAGTCCTTGCCAAGAGACAACAGAGGGGAACAGATAGGCAGATGAGGGAGCACAAGAAAACAATAACAAGAAAACAATTGTCACGCTGTCTGGAGTGGCTCACAATTGTCATGCTGGCTGGAGTGCTAATCTCAAGGCAGACTGTCAGAAAACCGGGCAGGCACCCCAAACTGGAGCTGTGTTCTATAATTAGATTTCACCAAACCAGTAACAAATGTGAACTCCTGGATCATTGTACCCGTCTTACCATGGAGTCACAGACAATCCCCTTAGACTCTCCAGCCTATCTTGCCACCTAGACAGACTGGACTTAGTGATAATAGTCACATAAACCAAAAATCACACCACACCAGATTGCTTCCAGTCCCAAGGGACTAGCCACTTACCCCAGATCAATGGGTCCTCCAGATCTCACCACAAAGACAACACTGGCACTCAGTTCTATAGACACCTTATTTTATTAGCTAAGAAAAGGAAATGAGAATTATTGAGAGGTTAAAGCAGGTAAAATATATGTACAGGAAAGTCACAGTTTGTAAGTCTAAATGGTAGCAGTAATATAATGAACTGCGAATTTCCCAGAAGTATTTCAGGGTACCCAGATAGTCTCTGGGAGTCTTGGCTTTGTATCTGGTACCCTTCCCTGTAAGAGTCCATACAACCCGGAGATGCAGGATCATTCCTGGAATCCATACATATAGCTTCTCACAGAAAACAAGCTGACGGTGTCTCTACGCACATGGGCTTTTCCTTTTATGATGGTGAGTGAGGAATGCAGTTTGAGTCATTGGCCACCAATTATCACCATAATGACCGCTTGCTTTTCTGTTGAAGTCCTTCATTAGCATCCCACAAGATTTCTTTGTTGTTTACTTACAGGGGTATGCACAATATAAATGTTTGCTATTTCATTATAACAGGAACAAAGAGGTGAAAACAATACAAGTAACATCCCATTAGCTTTCATGAATTTTAAACACCAACCATACTTATACAAGTAGCAGAGGGGTAGCTGTGTTAGTCTGAATCTGTAAAAAGCAACAGAGGGGCCTGTGGCACCTTTAAGACTAACAGAAGTATTGGGAGCATAAGCTTTCGTGGGTAAGAACTTCACTTCTTGCATCTGAAGAAGTGAGGTTCTTACCCACGAAAGCTTATGATCCCAATACTTCTGTTAGTCTTAAAGGTGCCACAGGACCCTCTGTTGCTTCATACTTATACAAATACCTTGATCTCTACTAATACACAAGTGAATTGGCCTGTGGCCCTGGACTGACCTGGTCTCCCAGTGTCACTACAACATTGGGATCCCCGGGGTGCAAACTGGAATTGGGGTACTGCTGAGCCCTCTGGCTTACCAATAGGGTGACCAGATGTCCCGATTTTATAGGGACAGTCCTGTTATTCAGGGCTTTTTCTTATATAGGTGTCTATTACACCCCACTTCTGTCCCAATTTTTCACACTTGCTATCTGGTCACCCTACCAATAGAGAGGGATGGAAGGGTGACATGCAGGGATCTCATGGGGGAAATGGTGGAATGCAAGGAGCTCTTGGTGTTTGCAGTGAGCTCAGGCTACACAGTATGCATGTCAGTCTGCCAGGGGGACATTTTCACATCACCATAAATTTTACTCCCATATGAATATCCTGGGAGTCCCCCCCGCCCCGCCTTGATGTCACCATCACAACTCTTCCAGCCCCAGTTTCCAGTTACATCCCAGTATATGCGGGCAGCCAAGATAAGACCTGCCCCCTGCATCCCTTCTCAGGTGGGTCTTAAGCCTGAAAAGCCATTTGCAGTTCAAACGTGCATTAACACAGTGCTCAGCAGCTGTTGTCATTAGAGGGCTAGTCTGGTCTCTGGTTACTGCAAAGGAAGGGGAGGGGGATTCTCCGAGTCTCTCTGGCTTTCCTCTGACCAGGATATAAGGGATTGAACTTCCTGGGTCAAGAGCTGGGGCTGCTGCCTCCATTGTGAGCTGGACTGAGCTGCTGTCGCTGCTGCTGCGCGGGGAGAGCCCTTCTCTACCGCCCCTCTGTGCCCAGCCGGGGGGACTTTCTCCGCGGGCTGAAACCAGCCCCTGGGGCAGCCCCGGGCTCTACCGACACCAGCTCCTGAGCCGCAGATTCCAGGTAATTGCAAGAGGGAACTTGGGGAAAGTGCGGGGGCTGGGCAGCAAAGGCAGCCGCGCTGACTCTGCCCAGATGGCCCCTCCTCAACCCCAGCGCTGCTCGCTCCTCGCATGGCAGCTCGCTCTCGTTCGCGCTGCCAGGAGCCAGGCCAGCGATGGGGGAGGAAATGCCCCTGGGCTGGACCCAGCCAACGGGGAGGGCAAGGGGGGAAGGAGAGCCCGGAAAGGGGCAATAGGAGAGAGAACTGGGGAGGGGGGTTCCTGGGTCCCGAACCTGCCCAGCCCAGCTCCAAGTGCTGCGGTCACTGATACATCAGTTAGTAAAGCTGCCTTTTAAAAACTCTTATTCATAGCTATGGTTACCTTATATAAAGGCCATCTGAAAATTGACTTTCTTGTGTGGTGTGGGTTTTTTTTTTTTCTTTTCTTTTTTTTTTAAACTAGAGGAGCAGAGAGAGGAAAAGCCAGTTGCTGCCTCTGCCTAGTCCAGGCGTGGGCAAACTTTTTGGCCCAAGGACCACATCTGGGTGGGGAAATTGCATGCAGGGCCATGAATGTAGGGCAGGGGGTTGGGTTGTGGAAGGGAGGGTGTGGGAGACAGTGTGGCGTGTGGGAGAGGGCTCAGGACAGGGGTTAGGGTACAGGGAGGGGTGTGGAGTGTGGGGCCTGGTCTACACTGGGGGAGGGGATCGATCTAAGATACGTCGACTTCAGCTACACTATTCTCGTAGCTGAAGTTGTGTATCTTAAATCGAATTAAAATTACTTACTTTGCGTCCTCGTGGTGCGGGATCGACAGCTGCGGCTCCCCCATTGACTTTGCTTCTGCCTCTCGCCGAGCTGGAGTTCAGCAGTCGACGGGAGAGCGATCGGGGATCAATTTATCGCGTCTACACTACACGCGATAAATCGATCCCCAATAGATCGATTGCTACCCGCTGATCCGGCAGGTAGTGTAGATGTACCCTGGCAGGGGGCTCAGGGCAGGGGGTTGGGGTGCAGGAGGGGTGTGGGTTCTGGCCTGGCGCCGCTTACCTGGAGTGGCTCTGGGGTGGCAGTGGTGTGCAGCAGGGCTAAGGCAGGCTCCCTGCGTGCCCTGGGCCTGCGCTGCTCCCGGAAGCAGGTGGCATCACATTCCTGTGGCCCCTGGGGGAGGAGGGGCAGAGGGCTTTGCGCGCTGCCCTCGCCTGCAGGTACCTCCTCCCCAAAGCTCCCATTGGCCGGGAATGGGGAACTGTGGCCAATGGGAGCTTCGGGGGAGGTACCTGCAGGTGAGGGCAGCGTGCAGAGCCCTCTGCCTCTCATTCCCCAGGGGCCACAGGGACATGGTGCCAGCCGCTTCCGGGAGTGGCGTGGAGCCTGCAGCGGCACGGGGGTGGCAATCCCATGGGCCGGATCCAAAGCTCTGACTGGCTGGATCCAGCCTGCAGGCCATAGTTTGCCCTCCCCTGGCCTGGTCCCTGCCTTTGGGGATAATGTCAGGGGAATCCCATAAAATGGCTCTTTGGATTATTAGTCTTGCCCACAGACGAGCAGGCTGGGTTTTTTTGCAGAAACAAATAAAGATGTCCCCCTGCCCTAAGGAGTTGGCAGTTAAGGGCTGGGTCCTCTTGCCTTGCATCTTGTGTGGTTCACCCTCTGCTCTGCAAAGTGAAGTGACTGCTAATCTGAAATGGTTGTGGTTTTCCACCACTTTGCACTTAAATGACTCTAAAGTACAAGGCTATGGGGAATGAGGCCTTGAGTGTGCTTCTGTGAATAGTTGTAGGACTGGTCCATAAATTAATACATGACATCAGTGACAGTCATAACAGAAAACCTGAGAGGTTAGCGGGTACCCAGGGCAACTATGAGCTCAGGTGGTTACTCCAGAAGGCATAGTCTGACCTCCTCTAGAACAGGGGTCCTCAACCTCTGTCTTTCTGAGGTCCCCCCACCCCAACATGCTATAAAAACCATGGCCCACCTGTGCCACAGCAACTGTTTTTCTGCATATCCAGTAGATTAAAATCCAGACCTGGCATTTGGGGGTAGCAAGCAGGGCAATTGCCCAGGGCCTCCTACCACAGGGGATCCCACAAAGCTAAGTTACTTGGGCTTTGGCTTTAGTCTTGCATGGCAGGGCTTGGGCTTCAGCTTTCTGCCTTGGGCCCCAGTGAATCTAACACTGGCCTTGCTCTCTGGTTTATTTTAAAGGACGCCCTGAACCTGCTCATGGCCCTTTCAGGGGGCCCCAGATCCCTGGTTGAGAACCTCTGCTGTATAGCATAGGTCAGAGAAGATCACCCAGCGATTACTGCATTGAGCCCAATAACGTGTGGCTGAGCTAGAGAGCTCTCTTCTCTTCTCTTCCTTTCTTTTCTAAGAAAGAGGTATCCAATTTTTATTTCATTTAAAAATTTTAAATGATGGAAAATCCACCACCTCCCTTGGGAAGTTGTTAAAAATTGTGCCTTAATTCCATTTTGAGCTCAGTTGCCTGCACCATCCAGCCATTGGATTTTTTACACCTTTGTCTGTGAAGTTAAAGAGCCCTCTCAGTTCTAAAATAATTTGTCAACCGATTATTCTGTTTCCTTTTGCCCATGCTTGGAGCATAACTCGTGTCTGGATTTTCTCCTTATCCCAGCAGGTGACAAGACCGTGAGTGATAACAAAGCAAGAAAATCTTCAAAGTCTTGCTGGAGAGGAACTGCCTGAGATGTTTCCAAAACGATCCAAAGGAAACGTTTCTCAGAAACTAGACCAGGGAAAATCCCTTAAGAGTCAGGGCAGGTCAGAAGCACAGCAGCAAAACCCTTCGGAGGAGAGAGAGGGTAAATCCACCCACCGTGGGAGAGGCGTGAGAAAACGCAAAGACACCATCGTCCGCCAGAGAACATATGCGGGGGAGAGGCCCAACATCTGCATCGAGTGTGGGAAAAGCTTCACCCAGAGCTCAGACCTTACGAATCATCGGAGAATCCACACAGGGGAGAAACCTTATAAATGCATCGACTGCGGGAAAAGCTTCAGCATCAATTCAAACCTTATCCGTCACCAGAGAACCCACACTGGGGAGAGACTCCACAGCTGCTCTGACTGTGGGAAAAGCTTCACAGACAAGTCGACCCAGACCCAGCACCAGTGCGTCCACATGGGTGAGAAGCCCTATAAATGCATCGACTGTGGGAAGAGCTTCAGCCGCAGCTCCCATCACAAGAGGCGCCTGAGGAGCCCTCCAGGGAAGAAGCAGGACAAATGCACCCAGCGGGACAGCGCTGCCATTGGGAAGGTTAAAAAAACTAAAACATCAAAGAAGAAAACCTCGACCATTGAGATCCCCATCACATGTGCCGAGTGCTGGCAAAGCTTCAGCCAGAACTCGGACCTGGTCAAGCACATGAGGATCCACACAGGAGAGAAACCCTATGAGTGCACTCACTGTGGGAAATGCTTCAATGTCAGTTCAAACCTGATCAGACACCAGAGGATCCACACGGGAGAGAAACCCTACACATGCTCTGACTGTGGGAAAAGCTTCACTGACAAATCTACCCTGACACAGCACCACCGGATCCACACGGGAGAGAAGCCCTATGAGTGCATTTACTGTGGGAAAAGCTTCAGCCGCAGCTCCCACCACAAGAGGCATCAGAGAACCCACACAGGAGAGAACCCTGTGTCCTTCCTGCCTTTATGGCCCTACCCAACTCAAGCATGTTAGGGGTTGGGGGAGGGAAGGAAAGTCCATCATAGCAGCAGGAGGCAGTAGCTAGAGGAGATTGGAGCTGCGTGCTTGTGGGATCTGCTTTCTGGGGGTTAGTGGGATGGTGAGTAGTGGGAGGGAACTGGTATGGCTTTTTAGCAGGGATTGTTAGGGGAGGGTGCTGGTTCTTGGGAGAATTGGTTGTTTTAGTGGTTGGGACTAGGGCTGGTCAGTGACGGGTTGGTGTTGGGAGGGCGAGTAGCTGGTAGGATAAGGGGTGTGTGTGTGTGTGTGTGTGTCTTGTTAAATTTTTACTATTGGCCTGTGTAGAATGGATTGTAAGTTTCTTGCCATTTCCAGGTAGGATGAGTGTCTACGCCCCTGAGAACAGCAGTGGGACTAACCCAGACTGGGCTCACTATGGCAGAGGCCACGGGGACTGAATGGGGTGCTAGAAGTGGCTCTTCCAGGCGAGGACTGCAGCACAGCTTTCACGCTGTGTGTACCAAGGGCCTCTCTCCAGCAGCAGCACATTCACATCTCTTTTTAACTAGTTTCGGTCAAAGGCAAATGAGGCCAGCTCCCACTCTGGTGTTAGGAGAGTCTCATTTCTACCTTAAACAGCCTGCTCAGTTACTACCGTTCCGTTCCTTTCTCTTCTGGAATAGATATGGCTGTGCTAGCCCAGCAGTCGTACATGGGGACTCTGTATGCGCTGTAGAACAAATAGCGATTAACAAAATGTTTAAACCAAAAATCATTTCCATTTCTTTGTTCTTGTGGTTCTTACTATCTCTGGGCTTTAATTTATCTTCTGTTCCCCACCCCAAATGTATTTAGTTCAGGGAATTCATGGCAGAATTCAGGTGACCTGTGAGCTGAAGGAGCCACTCGGAGTTAATGTGGCTCCCCATCCCAAGAGGCCAGACGGGAGCAGCCTGTTTCCTTCTCCCTAGCAGCAGCACTGCTCATTTCTCTCTCTGGATCATCCTTACCTACTAAGAGATGCAGAATTGGACTCCTTCAGACCTCTTAACCTACCTCCTATATTTCAGTCAGTTACTCCTCTGTGTGTGTTTGTAATCAGTCTGTAGTTGTTCAGGAATCTTGAACTCCTTAATTATTTGTTAATTCTTAATCTACTATTCTCTCTTAAAAAGAGACTGAGCTGCCACAATCCCTTGCTCAAATTATTCCCTTTGTTGCTCACTCTAGATGCTACCTATGTGCCTTCTTGTGCTGGCCCATTCTAAGCTCGCCCGTAGCCCAGATGTGTGTCTCTTCCCTCACAGATCCCCACTTGGGGCCCATCCCTTTCTGGCTCCCTAAAATTGCCACTAGAATTTCATTTGGGCATGAGGTTCACCCTTGCTTTCTGTCCTAAACAGTTGTCACTGTTTAAATACCAGAGTTAATCTGCCTTGGAGTTAAGTCCTAGTGAAGTGTTTCATGATGTATTCGGTGACATTCTATTAGGTAACCTCTGACAATGCAGTTGCACTGGGATGGTGGATGAATATCAAGCCTTAATGTTGCTACTTCTTGATGCTTAATTCAAGGATGTCAGACTCCTTCTGTGCAGATGGCTAAATTACAATTTCTATATGTAGAGCCCTGCAAATCTGTGGATATCCACAGACCATGTTTATGGACCGTGGATCTGATGCAGATACAAATTTTGTGTCCATACAGGGCTCTGTCTATTTGGGCTAGACTTGCAAGAGTGCTCACCACTCAAAATGTGGAGCAGATTTTCAAAAGAGCTCTGTACTCAGCAGCTCCTGTTTTTCCCAGTAGGGAGGGAAAGATTCTCCATTGCTCTCAGTGGGAGCTGCTGAATGCTTTTGAAAATCTGGCCCTTAGAGTCCCTGAGCCAGGAGTGAGTCTGAGTACAGAATGTGCCTCTAATTAACAAAGTTAAATAGACTCATAGATTCCAAGACCAGAAGGGACCATTGTGATCATCTACTCTGACAGCAGCAGTCAGCTGTAGAAGGGGGATGCAGGTCGGAGCTGGTCTTCTGGAGGTGGCAGGGGGAGGAGGTTCTGTTCCTGGGGTGCTTGGGAACTGGGATGAGAGGTTGACATTTTCCTAAGCCTGGTGCTAAGGGTAGGCATGGGCTTGTGAAAAGGAGGGCCAAGAAAGGTGGGGGAAAGTGCTCATTTGCTTGTCTAGTCAGGAACTAGAATCCTTTACTCCAGTACCAGTTCCTTGCCAGAAGCAAGCAGCAGGGTGGATTACATTGAGTGAGGGTTCTAGACCAAGCTATGTACCGTGCCTAGAGAATGGCAGTGATGAGAATTCAGAGAGGGAACCCGTGAGGCACTATTTGTCCCTGTGCTTCCTGCAGGGCAGGGCAGATCCACATACCAGGCTGTACCTGCATGCCATAACAGTTCAGCATTAGAGAGCTGGCCCCAGACTGCCACAACAGTGACTGAAATCAATAATGCAGAGAGGGAGAGAAATTAAAGGCCATGGGAACGTTCAGTTCTGAGAGCTGAACACAGCAGGAGAGTTAGGGTGTGTTTACACTTAAAATGCTGCAGTTGCAGCACTGTACCGCTTAGTGAAGAGAGCTTCTACCATCATTGTAGGTACCGCAGCTCCCTGAGAGGCGGCAGCTATGTCGACAGGTCTCCCAAAGACATAGTGCTGTCCGTAGTGGGAGTTAAGTCCATGTGGATTTTCAACACCCCTGAGTGACATAGTTATCAACCTAATCCAGGGTGCAGACAGTGATATGTCGACAGGAGGGCTCAGGGGCTTGGGTAATGCAATGTGGGGCCTCTTATGTTTTTAATAAGGTTGAGTTGTATGGTTTCTCCCACTGCAAATGTCACAATTGGCTATACTTTTTCTGACTTATTTTCCCCCTACCAGAATGAGAAGCATGGAAGCGGATCACTCTCCACCTCCACCCCATGCAGAGGGCTGTTCTCTGCTAGGCTGGATACCTCCCCACTAGCTAGAGCTTTCCAGCCACCCTGGGCACTACTCTTTAACACCTTTTGCTTCTATCATGACTTTTGTCTGAAGAGTCCCAGACACTTGGGACAAATGGCATTCATGCCCCTGCCATGCTGAGATGCAGCCACTTCTGGAGTAGGAGTGTAGCAGTCATATTGTTCCAGCAACAGGGCCCTAGCAGGGTCACAGGTGGGGAAGGGCAGAACCATGCACCTGAGGGAGAGTCTGCCCAGCCCAGTTTATCCCATCCCAACAAGTGCTTTTTCTGCAACAATCCAACCCAACCCAACTTCCTGCCCCAACTACCAGCTGCCAATCACCTTCCCATCCCCTGCAGTTGCTAGGGCTGGATTTAGGCAATCTCGGAATCAAGGTACAGCAAAATATTGTGGTGCTGCTGTGTCTGCCCACCTCTTAGTGCGATTGGGGGTGGGAGCATTCTGGAGAGGCTGTGGACACAGGGAAGAATGAAGCAGAGGGGTTTCCTTATTATCAGCCAGGTTGTACCTGCTTGGTAGGGGCCCTGCTGTGCACTTCCCCTCCTGCCACACTCAGAGCCCTCTGCTGGGGAGGGCTTGGCAGCAGAGAGCATGGGGCAGCTTCCCCCCTCTCATAGCAAGTGTCCCAGGCTTGCTGCACACTCAGGCAGCAGTGCTGTCAGTTACACTCAGATCATGTTTTCAAGCTTTTCTTTGCAACTGTGAGAGCTACAAACTGACTCTTTTTCCCCCTAAGAAAGCTTTGGTTGCTGTAATTGCGTGACTCCAGGAGCTGGGCCCCAACACATGGAGAAATAGTGCCTGTGCCCTACTGCAGCCCGGGTGGCCCTCTGTTCCCATCTGTTACACAAATACCCAGCACCTTCTGGTTCCAACCTCCTTTCCCCTGTTAGAGCAGCATCACCAAGGCTCCCTGCTGCCCATGTCAGTTTCAAGCCAGTGGGAGATAATCACTTTCTATTTATTTATTGAATATAAAATCCCCTGAGATTTTCTCCCTTTTTTTTCCTCCATTTTTTAACTGAGGTAACTTCCACGTTACCCAAGATGGCAGGGGGTTGGTGTGGGAGGGAATTAAACCTCTTTTCAGTCAACTACCCCCTGCATATTTGGGAATCAAAGTGTTTTACTTCATTTATGTTAATAAAACTCCCCTGCCCCAAAGCAGTACACAGCCTCCTGCCCATTCAAACTCCATTACCCATGCACCTCCCCTGCTGCTGCCCCTTGCAACTGCCTCGGAAACTTCTGGCTCCATCCTCCTCTCCATGCTTGGGTCATTGGACGCTGCCCAGAACCCACTGCTGCCCACGTAGAGGGCAAGGTGGGGAGCAGGAGGAAACAACCACTTTATATTTGCTTTTTGAGTATTAGTATAAAATTTGGGATTTCATCCTTTTTCCCTCTGAAAATCAAATATTGATGGAAAATATTAATGTTCTCCTCACCTGTTGCCATTTGTGTGTAAATGTTGAACGTTATTTGATAGACACAATAGTCCCCTCTGCTACTGTCCTTTTCTTTTGCTAATTATCAGATATTGATCAAATCCCTCGGATTTCCCCCTTTTCTCTCTAATTAGTGACTATTGATATTAAAACCCCCTTAAATTACACACCTAAATATCCAATTTCATCCAATTTGGTTGTTTTCTGTGTAATTATGGAATAGTGATATTTCATATTAATCTGAAAATCCTCTCAAGTCTGGGGGTTTCTCATCATTTTTAACTGCAGCAACTTGGCCTTGAGGTGGAGGGAAACTGTAACCCTGACTCATTACCACAGCTCTCCCTCTGCCAGCCACCAGCCCCTCCCGCACGCCATCCCAACTGCTGCGGAACCTTCCGATGCCATCTCCCCTCCCTGTAGGCCATGTCACCCAGGGCTCCCTGCAGCCCATGTCTGTGGCACAGCATGAGGGGACTGCTCACTTTTGAGTTAATTATCTCATATTGATCTAAAGTCCCCAGAGATTTTATCCCTTTTTTCTCTCCCATTTAAACTGCAGCAACTTTTTCTGCTTCTGGAGGGAAATAGTTGCCTTTAGTTGTTACTCCAGAGGGAGAAGAGCAAGGGAAGGCATTTAAACACCCCTTCAATACTTTCCCCCTGTTGCCGGCACAGAGTGCCCAAGGACAGTAACAGCGGGGTCCGTTGCCCAGTGTGCGTCATGCCAATAAACACACCATGGTGGAAAAGCAATCAAAGTTTATTTGAGATCTCAAAGTAGTGCAAGGAGACAGGCACGTCTCAAATCAAGCACATCAACATAAGCAGCCTTTATCTTTTATACATTTTGCAGCTAAGCCTTTCCCTACAGGATGCAGGCAGGGGGCTCAGGCAGGTTGTGGGGCAAGGTGCTCTGCCAACACCAGCTCCTGAATCGCAGACTTCGGGTGATGGGAATAGGGTTGCCAATTTTGGTTGGACACATTCCTGGAGCTTTCATCACATGACATAACCTTCAATTAAAGATTAATCTTTAATTCCTGGAGACTCAAGGACAATCCTGAAGGGTTGGCAACCCTAGATGGGAGACCTGGGGCCGGGTAGGAAAGTGACTGTGCACAAATGGCCCCTCCTCATCCCAGCTCTGCTCCCGGGTGGGGGGCCTGTGAGTCCCAGAGCTGCCGCCCTCCCTCACACCCCCAGACTCTGCTCCCCGAGCGCCTGTAGGAGCCGAGCCAGCTCCAGGACAGCAAATGCCCCAGGACCGGGCCAGGGACCGAGTCTCCCAGCCTGAGGTTGAGGGGAGAGGAGTGGGGAGGGAGGTTCCCAGCTCCCAGCCCTTCCCAGACCCATTTCCTGCAGCATCCCAGGGTAGGTTGACTTTCCTGGGACAAGGTGAGGAGCAGAGAGAGAAAAAGCCAGTTCCTACCTCTGCCTAGTCCCCAAGCTGCTGGGGGAATGTGCAGGGACAATGTCAAGAGAAATCTCCCAAAATGGCTCATTTTGATTCTACTCTTTTCTAGTGTACTGTTCAGAGAATAGGTTACTAGGAGGGTTTAAGATTTTCTCTGTACATTTAGGATTTGTGAGAAATTATTAAGTGTAAAATATATATATATCTACAGTTCTTTTTATTTGTGTCATCCCTTTCCATAGTTTTCTTTCTCTCCAGTGTAAGGAATGACTTGTCTGCATTATTTCTTTATCCCAGCATATGATGAGACCATAAGAGAATATAAGGAGGAGACTCTTTACCAGAATATTCAGAGAGTGTCCATGCAACATGTCACCAACAAATCCAAAAGGAATGTATGTGTAGCCTGATTTGGGGTGTACTGATAATATTAATTTGGATAATATGGGAATTTAATTTATTAATTTAATTTCATTTGATTTTAATAATAATATTAATAATTATTATCAATATAAAATTAGTATGGGTTTTAGGCTTGCCAGTCTGTTTGATCAGAAGATAAAAGTTCTTGTCCTGAATCAGGCTCCACAGAATTTATAAAGGACCCTCGGGGGTATGACAGGAAGCTCACACTGAGACAGATATAGCCTTAAAGACTTTTTATTAAAATTAATAATAGTAAGTAAATGGTAAAATACCCAGAGTTACAAAGTTACAAATGCATTACTGCTATTCAAAAGATACATATGATAATATAGTATTATATGCAACAAAGCTTTGGTTAATATACTTACACCCTTCCTTGATAACCTGGTGGTAAGAGACACAGGAACAGCCTTGAGGTTCGGGTTTCTCAATTCTTGAGTGAGAGATACAGTGCTTAGAAAATGCTAAGAGCTATCAAAGCTGACTAGGGTTTACTTGACTAACAAACTTAAATCAAAACCTAATAAACAAACTAAGAATAAAACTTAGGGAAACCAGGCTTAGCCTAATTCCTTTGAAACTTAAAGTTTAAGAAGAACAAGTATAGCCTACGAATAGTAGCAGTCATCATAGATAGATAGAATAAATAGAGTGGAGGAAGTAAGTGGGAATAGAGTAAAGTAAGAATGGAGATGGAGTAAAGTGAGAACGGAGTAAGTGAGAAATGGAGTACTCTATTGAGGTGGGTTACCTCTTTTATAGGGCAAATGGCGGAAATCCTTCCTCTTATACCCAAATTGTATTCCTCACCCACAGAAATGTTAGGGTACACTTACCCCATAGGCTAGTATGTATGTGCGTCTTGATGACAGGTATGTACGCACATCAGTCTCTTGTGGTGTACTTGTTAAGTCTGTGGGTACAACATTGAAAATCCCCCTATGCCATTTTCCATTGTCTATTGATCTAGATAAAAGGTCATAGACATAGGCGTGGGTACTCATCTATTTAGATAACAAGCTATAGGTTAACTTTGTTTTCTGAGTAAAAGGTCTCAATATAGATATGCTAACTTTGCTTTAGCTTAACATAGAGGATATGGCCTGTAGGTCTCTTGCATTACAGCCAAACTTACTTTAATATAAATGTATAAACCTATTACAATAAACCAAATACTTAAACTATAAGAAAAGATATATATATATATGCAAGCAAGCAGGTTAATCCTATAGGCTACATATGTTATCCAAAGTCTTGAAAAGAGAAAACTCTCTAAGAGCCAGCGCAAGTTAGAACGGCGGCAGAAAAACCCTCAAGGGGAGAAAGGGAGTAAAACCACTAACCGTGCTGGAGGTTTCCTGAATGGCCTCATTTTCCAAGGCACGCATCCAGGTGAGAAACCAAACATATGTATAGAATGTGGGAAAAGTTTTGCTCAGAAATAAGACCTTGTTAATCATCAGAGGATCTATATTGGAAAGAAACCCTATAAGTGTGGGAAAAGGTTCAATGTGAGCTCGAACCTGAGTCGACACCAGAGAATCCACATGAGGGAGAGACCCTATCTCTGCTCTGACTGTGTAGGAAAAACTTCACTGACAAATCAACACTCACTAGCACCAGTGCATCCACATGGGAGAGAGACCTTATAAGTGCAATGACTGTGGGAAGAGATTCAGCCGCAACTCCTACCACAAGAGACACCTGAGGAATCCTCCAGGGAAGAAATGGGGTAAATGCACCCATCATGGGAACAGTATACAGAAATTAAAAGAGATCAGCATCCAGTGGCAGATCCCAATGATCCAGATCCAAAACAGATGCACTATATGCTGGAAAAGCTTAAGCCAAAACTCAGACCTTATTAAGCACCAGAGAATCCACACAGGAGAGAAACCTTACAAGTGTCTCGATTGCAGGAAAAGGCTCAGCATCAACTCAAACCTCATAATCCACCTGAGAGAGAAACCTTACCTATGCCTGACTGTGGGAAAAGCTTCAGCTCCAGAGAATCCACACTGGGGAGAAAGCCTACAAATGAGTCTACTGTGGGAAGAGCTTCAGCCAGAGCTCCCACCATAAGAGACATCAGAGAACCCACATGAAGGAGAACCCCATCTCCTTCCTGCCTTTTGGCACTGCCTCTCTCAGACCTATTAAAGAACTACCTCTTTAAAGGATTGTGAGGGGATGGGTGGTGGGCATTCAATGAGGAGGAACCTGTGGACTTTGGTGGAGAAAGCCATTAGTTGGGAAGCAATATAGGAGTATTTTGGATTCCTTACTGATGCTGAGCTCTCACATTGCAAGTACAGTAGTGTAACGATGCTGCCTCTGGCGGGATGCAACTGAGACTATCAATTCAGGACAAATAGAGCAGGGCAGTTACAGCCCAAGGCTTGGGTCCTTTGCACACCAAACCAGCCAAACAGAGAGGACTTTGGTTTTACCCCACTGGCTAACCATAAGTCACACAAGCAATTTCCTTAGACATTCCAGTTTCCCAGTATCACCAGTGCCACTTGTAATGGGGATGACTGGTCATGAAAACCAATACCCCAGTAAAAAAAAAGAGAGGTTCTCCCGATCCCAAAGGACAAAGCCCCAGACCCAGGTCAATATACAAATCAGATCTTACCCACAATCACGCTGTTGCCAGTCCTTTAGAATCTAAAATCTAAAGGTTTATTCATAAAAGAAAGAAATATAGATGAGAGCTAAAACTGGTTAAATGGAATCAATTATATACAGTAATGGCAAAATTCTTGGTTCAGGCTTGTAGCAGTGATGGAATAAACTGCAGGTTCAAATCAAGTCTCTGGAGTACATCCATAGGCATCGACTCCGTGGGTGCTCTGGGGCTGGAGCACCCACGGGGAAAAATTGACTCCCTCAGGGAACTGATGGGCAGGATCCCCTGGGAGAATACCATGAGGGGGGAAGGAGTCCAGGAGAGCTGGCTGTATTGTAAAGAATGCTTATTGAGGTTGCAGGAACAAACCATCCTGATGTGCAGAAAGAATAGTAAATATGGCAGGTGACCAGCTTGGCTTAACAGTGAAATCCTTGCTGATCTTAAACACAAAAAAGAAGCTTACAAGAAATGGAAGATTGGACGAATGACTAGGGAGGAGTATAAAAATATTACTCAGGCATGCAGGAGTGAAATCAGGAAGGCCAAATCACACTTGGAGTTGCAGCTAGCAAGGGATGTTAAGAGTAACAAGAAGGGTTTCTACAGGTATGTTAGCAACAAGAAGAAGGTCAGGGAAAATGTGGGCCCCTTACTGAATGAGGGAGGCAACCTAGTGACAGAGGATGTGGAAAAAGCTAATGTACTCAATGCTTTTTTTGCCTCTGTCCTCATGAACAAGGTCAGTTCCCAGACTACTGCACTGGGCAGCACAGTATTGGGAGGAGGTGACCAGCCTTCTGTGGAGAAAGAAGTGGTTCAGGACTATTTAGAAAAGCTGGACAAGCACAAGTCCATGGGGCCAGATGCACTGCATCCGATGGTGCTAAAGGAATTGGCAGATGTGATTGCAGAGCCATTGGCCATTATCTTTGAAAACTCAAAGCAGTATCAAGCGGAGTGCCCCAAGGGTACGGTCTCCCACAGTATTCTTGCCAGCAAGTTAAAGAAGTATGGGCTGGATGAAGAGACTATAAGGTGGAGAGAAAGCTGGCTAGATCGTCAGGCTCAATGGGTAGTGATCAATGGCTCCATGTCTAGTTGGTAGCCGATATCAAGCAGAGTGCCCCAACGGTTGGTCCTGGGGCCGGTTTTGTTCAATATCTTTATTAATGATCTGGAGGATGGCGTGGACGGCACCCTCAGCAAGTTTGCAGATAACACTAAACTGGGAAGAGTGGTAAATACGCTGGATGGTAGGGATAGGATACAGAAGGTCCTAGACAAATTAAAGGATTGGCTCAAAAGAAATCTGATGAGGTTCAACAAGGACAAGTGCAGAGTCCTGCACTTAGGACGGAAGAATCCCATGCACTGCTACAGACTAGGGACCAAATGACTAGGCAGCAGCTCTGCAGTAAATGACCTAGGAGTTACAGTGGATGAGAAGCTGGATATGAGTCGACAGTGTGCCCTCTTTGCCAAGAAGGCTAACGGCATTTTGGGCTGTGTAAGTAGGGGCATTGCCAGCAGATCGAGGGACATGATCATTCCCCTCTATTCAACATTGGTGAGGCCTCATCTGGAGTACTGTGTCCAGTTTTGGGCCCCACACTACAAGAAGGATGTGGAAAAATTGGAAAGAATCCAGCGGAGGGTAACAAAAATGATTAGGGGGCTGGAGCACATGACTTATGAGGAGAGGCTGAGGGAACTGGGATTGTTTAATCTGCAGAAGAGAAAAATGAGGGGGGATTTGATAGCTGCTTTCAACTACCTGAAAGGGGGTTCCAAAGAAGATGGATCTAGACTGTTCTCAGTGGTAGCAGCAGCGGCGGCTCCAGGCACCAGCACTCCAAGCGCGTGCCTGGGGCAGCAAGCCACTGGGGGCGCCCTGCCGGTCCCTGTGAGGGCGGCAGTCAGGGACCCTTCGGCGGCATGCCTGCGGTAGGTCCGCCAGTCCCGCGGATTTGGCAGCAATTAGGCGGCAGGTACGCTGAAGCCGCGTGACCGGCAGACCTCCCACAGGCATGCCGCTGAAAGCCTCCTGACTGCCGTGCTTGGGGCAGCAAAAAAGCTAGAGCCGCCCCTGGGTAGCAGATGACAGAACAAGGAGTAATGGTCTCAAGTTGCAGTGGGGGAGGTTTAGGTTGGATATTAGGAAAAACTTTTTCACTAGGAGGGTGGTGAAGCACTGGAATGGGCTACCTAGAGAGGTGGTGGAATCTCCTTCCTTAGAGGTTTTTAAGGTCAGGCTTGACAAAGCCCTGGCTGGGACGATTTAGTTGGGGATTGGTCCTGCTTTGAGCAGGGGGTTGGACTAGATGACCTCCTGAGGTCCCTTCAAACCCTGATGTTCTATGCTTCTATAAATGAGGGAAAAACTTTCTACACTTTTGACTGCACTTCCTGAGGGAGTTGGCTGATATGATTGCAGAGCTATTCGCCATTATCTTTGAAAACTCGTGATGATCGAGGGAGGTCCCGGACGACTGGAAAAAGGCAAATATAGTGCCCATCTTTAAAAAAGGGAAGAAGGAGAATCTGGGGAACTACAGCCTCACCTGGGGAGCTCCAGTCTGGCAACTCTCCAGGCTGAGGCCTTGTTAAAGGCCCAAGGATGTACTGGGGCTGCAGAGGTGCAGCCTGGGGATAGGCAGAGGCAGCTGGTCCAACCCCTTGCCAGTGATGAGTGGCCATTACAGACTGCAGTCTGCCCCAGAGAAAGGGGGCTAGATGATGACTGGCAGTAGGCACTGAGGCAAGGTGGCTTAGAGGGTTGGGAGCCTGAGGCAGGCGAGACACCGGCCAGCAGGGGGCGCTCTGAGGCTGGAATTGAGCTAATTCCCAGATGACCAGCCGGAGGCGCCGCAGTGGTGAGTCTGTGATCAGTTACAGGCCTCCAACAGTATTCTTGACAGCAAGTTAAAGAAGTATGGATTGTATGCATGGACTATAAGGTGGATAGAAAGCTGGCTAGATCATCAGGCTCAATGGGTAGTGATCATTGGCTCAATGTCTAGTTGGAAGCAAAGTGCCCCAGGGATCGGTCCTGCAGCCCGTTTTGTTCTACATCTTCATTAATGATCTGGATGATGGGATGGATTACACCCTCAGCAAATTCATGGATTACATTAATCTGGGGGGAGAGGTAAATATGCTGGAAGGTAGGGATAGGGTCAAGAGTGACCTAGACAAATTGGAGGATTGGGCCAAAATAAATCGGATGAGGTTCAACAAGGACAAGTGCAGAGTCCTGCATTTAGGATGGAAGAATCCCATGCACTGCTAGAGGCTGGGGACCAATTGGCTAAGTGGCTGTTGTGACGTTGCACTCCATATGTTTTATGGGAAGGCAGCCGGGCGGGCATGTAGAAGCCCTGGCCGTGCCGGAAGAGCATGCCCAGCAGCACAGTCGGCAGCTCATTGGGCACCAGCTGGGGCCCATTGAGTGTTCTACCCTGGGGCCCGGAATTGCTGTCAGTGGGCCTGGGTGGGACTTGGGGGATGGTGATATTGGATGCCCAGCTGGAAGGAGAGGGTTTCTGGGCTGGGAGAAGAGAGCAGCGAGAGCTCACCTCGAGGCTGGAGAGACCTAGATGTACTGTGCTGGGGGACGCTAGGCCTGAGGCCCTGACAGTTTCCTATGCTGTGTTCAGATGTTCAATGAACCCTTCTGTTTTATGCTGGCTGAGAGTCACTCTGGTCTAGAGAATGAGGTTGCATTATTCCCTCTGGGTGTGGACTCCCTGAGGGGGGCCACGGAAAAAGACAGAGGTGCTGAAAGCTCAGAGAGGTGCAGTTCCAGGAGGTGAAGGGGCCTATGGCTTAACCCCCGAGACAGAGTGGACCCCAAAGAAGGGTTGTTGCACTGAAGGGGGTGTGACTTTGCACTCCATATGTTTTATGAAAATATACTAATGAGTGTGAATATAATGTAAATGGAATATGCTTTATGCAAAAGGTCTCTTGTAAGGTATCATTACAAAGCTTATAATCTACTGAGTGTGTTCTTCCTATTTGTATGTATGTATCATTTTTGTATCTAAAACTAGAAATATGAAGTATAACTCTGAAGTCCTATTGTATTTATGCAAAGTGTGGGCCATTAATGGTGGTTCAGAATCTTGATGGCTCCCATTGACTAGGACAACTGGTTGTAAATGGCTCTGTTTACTTGCAAGCCTTCCTATGGTCCTGTGAGTCAGGCCAGGAAGAATGGAGGCTTGGGTCTCACAGGACATGTGACCATTTCACCTGGTATTGGAATCCATCTTTAACCTTGTGCTCTTCCATCTAGAAGGAGGGGTGGGAACCCAGAAAGACAAAAGATTCCAGCCTTGTGCCAAAGGTATAAAAGGGGGTGGAACAGAACAAAGGAGGGCCCAGTCATGTGAAATCCCCTGCTTTGACCTAAGCTGCCTGCTGGAACTAACAAGGTCTGTACTGGGGGAAAGGATTGGGCCCGGACTAGGAAGGAGTCTAGTCTGTGAAGGAAGCTTATTGGAACATCTCTGAGGGTGAGATTTACCTGTATTCATTTTCTTAATGTATTCGGCTTAGACTTGCATGTTTTGTTTTATTTTGCTTGGTAACTTACTTTGTTCTGTCTGTTATTGCTTGAAATCACTTAAAACCTACTTTTTATACTTAATAAAATCACTTAATAAATTAACCCAGAGTAAGTGGGTTAGTACCTGGGGGAGCAAACAGTTGTGCATATCTCTCTATCAGTGTTACAGAGGGCGGACAATTTATGAGTTTACCCTGTATAAGCTTTATACAGAGCAAAATTGATTTATTTGGGCATTGGATCCTATTGGGAACTGGGTGCTGGAGATAGGTGACCTACTAAGCAGTTTTTGGTTAAAGTCTGCAGCTCTGGGAGCATGGACCAGACCTGGGTCTGTGTTGCAGCAGGCTAGCATGCCCGGCTCAACAAGGCAGGGTTCTGGAGTCCCAGGCTGGCAGGGAAAATGGGCTCAGAGGTAATTCCAGCACATCAGGTGACAGTCCCCTGTGATTGACCCCGTCACAACAGTTCTGCAGAAAAGGACCTGGGGATTACAGTGGCTGAGAAGCTGGATATGAGTCAACAGTGTGCCCTTGTTGCCAAGAAGGCTAACGGCATATTGGGCCGCATTAGTAGAAGCATTGCCAGCAGATTTAGGGAAGTGATTATTCCCCTCTATTCGGCACTGGTGAGGCCACATCTGGAGTATTGTGTCCAGTTTTGGGCTCCCCTCTACAAAAAGGATGTGGAGAAATTGGAGAGAGTCCAGCAGAAGACAGGGCCAGCTCCAGGCACCAGCGTAGGAAGCAGGTGTTGGGGCGGCCAATTCAAATACTCTGTCCGGTATCGGGGTGACACATGCGGGTCTTCAGCAGCAATTCGGTGGCGGGTCCTTCATTCCCTCTCTTCCTCTTTGAGCTGCTGCTGAATTGCCGCCGAAGAGGAAGAGAGGGAGGACCCGCTGCCAAACTGCCGCTGAAGAAGCGGTGCGATTTAGCTGTCTCCAAAGTGCCACCGCTTGTCTTCTTCTTTTTTTTTTTTTGCTGCTTGGGGCGGCAGAAAAACTGGAACCGGCCCTGCCTGAGGGTAACTAAAATGATTAGGGGGCTGGAGCACATGACTTATGAGGAGAGGCTGAGGGAACTGGGCTTATTTAGTCTGCAGAAAAGAAGAGTGAGGAGGGATTTGATAGCAGCATTCAACTACCTAAAGGGGGGTTCCAAAGAAGATGGAGCTAGGCTGTTCTCAGTTGTGGCAGATGACAGAACAAGGACCAATGGTCTCAAGTTGCAGTGGAGGAGGTCTAGGTTGGATATTAAGAAAAACTATTTCACTAGGAGGGTGGTGAAGTACTGGAACGTGTTACCTAGGGAGGTGGTGGAAGCAGGTCCGGCTCCAGGCACCAGCCGACCAAGCACATGCTTGGGGTGGCACCTGGTAAGGGGTGGCCAATCTTGGGGTGGGGGGGCGCTCAGGGTTTTTGGGGGGGAGGTTTGGTCGGTCAGCGCCGGGGGTGGGGTGGGTTGTTTTTGTTTTGGCGGCTGAGCGCGTGGGGGGTGTTTGGGGGTGGATTCAGCAGCGGTGCTCCACGGGGGGGGGGTGTGGCATCGTGGCGGGGCGCTCGGCGGGGGTGGTGTTCAGCAGCATGGCTCAGCAGTGTTTGGCAGCACGGCGCTCAGCGGGAGGTGTGTGTGGTGGCGGGGGGGGGGTTCAGCAGCGCTGTGCTCCGTTGGGGGGGTGTTCGGCTGTGCTCCGCAGGGGGGATGTTCAGTGGCGCGGCGCTCCACGGGGGGCTGGGGGGTTCGGCGGCGCGCCACTCTGTGGGGGGCTGGGGGGTTCGGCAGCGCTCGGCGGGGGGGTTCAGCAGCACAGCGTTCGGCGGTGCTCCGTGGGGTGGGGGGGTGTTCGGCTGCGCGGCGCTCTGCAGGGAGCTGGGGGGTTCAGTGGCGCGGCACTCCACGGGGGGCTGGGGGGTTTGGCGGCGCAGCGCGGCGCTCCACGGGGGGGGTGTTGTCGCAGTGCTGAGGGTGTGTGTTATGGCGGCGCTATGGAGGGCGGCACTCTTTTTTTTTGCTTGGGGCGGCCAAAAAGTTAGAGCCGGCCCTGGGTGGAAGCTCCATCTTTAGAGGTTTTTAAGGCCCAGCTTGACAAAGCCCTGGCTGGGATGATTTAGTTGGTGTTGGTCCTGCTTTGAGCAGGGCTTGGACTGGATGAGCTCCTGAGGTCCCTTCCAACCTTAATCTTCTATGATTCTGTGATTCCTCTACGCAGCACTGAGATGCTGTTTGCTACCATCTCCTGTTGGCTAGGAGACTCTGTCCGATCCTGGCAGATGAATATCTGGTCTCAGTTATTTGTGCCTTTGTCACCTCTCGTTTGGACTACAGCAATGCAATATACTTGGGTGTGAAACCTTTGGCATCTAGGAAACTGTAGCTAGTACAGAATGCTGCAGTGCATCTCCTCAGCAACACAGTCTACCATGGGCACATCCTCCGCTCTCTGCACTGGCTTCCCATAAAATTTCAAATCAAATTTAATGTCTCAGTCATTGTCTTCAGAGCACTACATAGCCTAGGCCCGGGACACATAACAGACGATTTAAAGCTCCAGGAGAAAGATTGTGGTCCACAGCTTTGCCCCTCTGGCACAATGGTGTGACGTTGTGCAGTCTATATGGTTTTATAAAAATATAAGATAAAAATATAAGTGAATGTAATGTAACTGGGATATGCTTCGTGCAAAAGGTCTCTTGTAAGGTATCATTACAAAGCTCATAATCTACTGAGTGTGATCATCCTATTTGTAGAAATGTACCACTCTAGTATCTAAAACTAGAAATATAAAACATAACTCTGGGGGCCTATTGTAATTATGTAAAGTGTGGGCCATTAAGGATGGTTTGGAATCTTGATGACTCCCATTGTCTGCAGATGGCCGTATTTACCTGTGAGTCTTCCTGTATATGTGTGTGCTGGCAAGTGAGTAATGAAGTCTTGCAGTGACATGTGATCATGTCACCTGAACTGGAATCCATCTTTAACCTGGTGCTTTTCCAGTGAGGGGGAATGGAAACCCAGAGGGACAAAGGGTTCCCGCCTTATGCAAAAGATATATAAAGGGGTGGAAGAGAACAGAGAGGGGGAGGAGCCATCATGAAGAATCCCCTAGCTATCACCTGAGCTGCAACAAGAGCTGTACCAGGGGAAAGAATTGTGCCCAGGCCTGGAAGGTGTCCAGTCTGAGAAAAACTTACTGAAGCATCTCTGAGGGTGAGATTATCTGTATTCAGTTTGATTAGGCATAGATTTGCGCATTTTATTTTATTTTGCTTGTGACTTACTTTGTTCTGTCTGTTACTACTTGGAACCACTTAAATCCTACTGTTTGTATTTAATAAAATCACTTTTTATTTAGTAATTTACTCAGAGTACGTATTAATACCTGAGGGAGCAAACAACTGTGCATACCTCTCTATCAGTGTTATAGAGGGCGAACAATTTATCAGTTTACTCTGCATAAGCTTTATGCAGGGCAAAACGGATTTATCTGGGTTTAGACCCCATTGGGAGCTGAGCATCTGAGTGCTAAAGACAAGCACACTTCTGTGAGCTGGTTTCAGGTAAACCTGCAGCTTTGGGACAAGTGATTCAGACCCTGGATCTGTGTTAGAGCCAGACAGGAGTGGCTGGCTCAGCAAGACAGGGTGCTGGAGTCCTGAGCTGGCAGGGAAAACAGGAGCAGGGGTAGTCTTTGCACATCGGGTGGCACCTCCCAAGGGGGTTTCTATGATCCAACCCATCACAGTAAAGCTCCAGGAGAAAGATTGTGGTCCACAGCTTTGCCCCTCTGGCACAATGGAATTCTCAAAAGTTAGAGTGAAACTTGTCTATGTAGGAGACAGAACCTTCTCTAGGGGTGGTCTCACACTGTGGAATGAACTCCCCCAAGAACTATCATACACCTCACCACTTTCCGCTCAAAGCGGAATATTTAACAAGAAGAAGAAGAAAAAAACCAACAAAAAAACACACAAACCCTACCAAAACAAGACACTCCAGCTGCTTCTTCCTCTGGGCAGACAATGAGAGAACAAATAACATGTAACAGATGTGGAGTAGTGCTTAATGCACTACTGGAAGGCAATCAGATACTACCGTGATGAACACTGTATAAAAATCTGAATAGAGTAGAATAGAATAGAACGGTGGAATTGATCGTTTAAGTATCTGTGATGCATGTATGTGAGCTGGGACCTACTAGCCCAATCCCCAGAAGGATTAGTGTCTACATCTAGGGTCACCAGATGGCAAGAGTGAAAAATCAGGATGGAGGAGGTAACAAGATCCTATAGAAGACAAAGCCCCTAATATCTGGACAGTCCTAATAAAATCAGGACATCTGGTCACCCTACCTACATCACAAAAACACAACCAGAACTAGCCCTTGTTGCTCTGCTTGTATGCTGTCTCAGCAGACTGAGGACTGAATGAACCTCCAGAACAGGATTCAGGCCTACTATAGGGAGAGTATATAGAAAGCTTATGCTGCCATCACCTGTGCGATGGTTAGCAATAACTGCTGCTAATGTGATACCTTTCACTATAGCACCAACGCCACATACGTAGTTTTGTCTTGCTATTAAGGTTAAATACAAAAATGGCTACTCCTCAGTGGTGATTCTTATGGAGAAGGCATCTCTAATCTATCTCATCCTTACATTACGCTATGAACTTTCAATCCATTAGGTATATAAAATGCACTGCAGTTGCTAACATGCCCTTGTTTTTTTCTTGTCTGTAAAACCAGGCCATGGCTTTGGTAGAAAAGGTTCCTATGCAATGTTGAGTGAATGAACTAATACTACGTTTGCGCCACAGCTCAGAGAGCCGAGAAGCGATTGTAAAAGAACCAGAGACTCCAGACAGCAGAAGCAGCTGCTGAAGCAGCCAAAAAGCAAGGACCACTCCACTGGAGTCAGGGATAAAATAAGGTCCAGATGGGGCCACTCCAGCCACCAGTACCACCCTGGCTCCAAAGCTGTTCAGGAGTCCCCACGTCTCTATTGTTTATCTGTCTGGTTTCTGTCTGGTTCTTTGATTGTTTCTGTCTGTTGCATAGGTAATTTTGCAAGATTTAAATAAACTAAGGTGGTGGGGTATGCCTGAGTAAAGAATTATTTCACAATATGTTAGGATTGGTGAAAAAATTATTGCATAATATTTTAGTAAAATAATTGGTTAAGGTACAACTAAGCAGGACTCAAGTTTCACTATATAAGCTGAGGTCCAAGAAGGAGACCAGATGGAAAAGAAAGGAAAAGGAAAAGAAGAATAAGAAGGAAAGACCTGAAAGAAGAAGAATTTACCTCCAAGACACTGCCCAAGAGCAGAGCTGCTAGAATCCTATGTATGACCGTGACATGCAGCAACCAGAATCCAGACCAGATCAACCTTGCCTGCTCAACAGGGAAAGTCCACCTGTGTGATGAGGATTGGTGAGCATAGCATTGTATGCTTAGCATGTGTATTCTACTTGGTGATTTTTAATAAATAGAGGTTATGGATATTACTGTGTAAGGCTCTTTCACTGGTAAAAGGTCCCGCAAACCTGCAGAAGAGTATATCCTGAGTCCTGGGAACTAGGAAAGGGTGGATACTTAAATAAACTGGGTTACACCTTGAGCCTTGGGAACTGGGTAAAAGTAGGTGCCCTAAGTGTGCGGGTAACAAATTTGATGTAGAGAATGCGGGCAGCCTAAGGTCATTTGGACTGAACTAATAAAGCCTCACACAGTGAATACTAGTCGAAAGGTAATAGCAGCAGAATACCTGTGCCATTTTGTCAAAAGGAGTTGCTACCTGCTTTACAGAATGACCACTCTGAAGCTTCAGGAGGAAGCAAAACAAAGGGACTAGGAGGGGCGGTGGTTAGCTGAAGAACCCACCCTCCTTGCTAAATATGGGTAGTGGAATGGGGTCCGTGCCCATGGGGACAAGATTCTTTCCGTAGGAGGGATGCCCTTTAGTCTGCTTGTAAGAGATTTGAAGCATTCTGTAAGTGCATGAAGTCCAAGCCAAAGAAAAAGACTATCAAAGCAGCAGCTGGGTGGGCATTATGGAAAGCTGTCACTAATCTTTCCAGTCTGGTAGCACTCCAGGAAAGACAATTGGAGAACTACAAATTGGAGTTGTGTATAGTTAAGGATAATTTGTCTCAGTATAAGGCATCTCAGTGTGCCAGTGCAGCTTCAGCATTACAAAATACAACAGCCCTACAGGTGAAAACAGGAGAGTGTGAACAACTGAAAGTAGAAAACCTGAATGGGGAGCTATCTACATCATAAATGAAGCTGGGGGATGCACAGGCAACTGTCAGAACAGTGTTACAAGAAAATAAGGATCGGGTCCAGACAAACAGTGAGAATACAATCTGCAGGCAGCAAATAGAGAAACTGGAAAATATGTTGGGAGCCCAGAAGGACATAGTAGCAGCAGTAAGGGTAGGAGTAAGTGTGGGCACTGAGGATGCCGACAGCTAAGACGATACTTGGAATGGGGATAGTTGGATTGATCCCTAATGGAGAGATCTTGGATGGTCATACTCCTCCTCCAATGCTTTTCCTGAAGGACCCTACGCTCCTGTACAAAGGGAATTTCAGTATTTGAAATTAAAGGTGCAACAATTCAATCCTGTGGCTCCAGTTACCACTAGGGTGGTAACAAAAACAGAACCCTGACCTAAATAATGCACAACAACAAAGGAAAACAATGCAAAGTATTATAGAGATTTCTGATTTTATCACAGAGCAGGTACGGGCTGCTCATTTATTGGGACCCCTAGATAGGGATGCGTGTCTGGACTGGATGAGGAAGGTGTTGGCACGATCCAGGTGGAGGCCTGCAGACTATAAGGTTTTAGTCCAGGCATGTACTGGTACTGGACAGCAATACGGAGTGCTGAGGAGCGGTTAGGTGTGAACAGTGTTCTTGTTACCAGATGGGACTGGGTGAAGGAAGTAGTGAAGACAGTGTCGGCCCGAAAACTGGGGAGGTTGTTTTATGTAACAGAACAGGGCCCCTGTGAGTCCCCAGAATTGTATCTTATTAAAAAGGAAGTTCTATCCATAGCTGCCACGTTGTGCCAATGGTACATGGACACTTCCCCTGCTCCCACCCCCGGATTTCAATACATTAGCTTTTAAGACTGCATTGTTAGACATTTTGAATTAAAAAATGAAAGTGATTTTAGGATCCATAGATCCAGCTAGGCGGTACCCAGAGTTAAAACAGGACATTTTTCGAGCAGCTGTAATTTTTCAAGACAAGTGGGGAAAGGAAATAAGGACAGGAGAATGGAACCTGTCCAGGCGGTAACTTTTGCCAGCAATGGGCCCCCAGATCTCTGAAGGGAGTGGAGCCAGAGGAAAAGGGGCCCCAATGCACTGTGGCATGTTAGAGGAAAAGGACGGGGAGGTGCAATGGGCAGCAGAGGAGCAAAAGGAAAAATGGATATGGGTATGGATATGGGTATCAGATGCAGAATAGAGGACATATGGCTGAAAGTGGAAAGGGTACGTTGAAAATGGAGGCATGGAGGAAACTCATGATGGCAGGAGAACCAAAAGAGAAATGAGATGGGAAGCCCACAAGAGAGATACTGCAGAGGGTTGTCCAGTTAGAGAGGCAAGAGGAATTGATTGACCAGGCTCCTGTAACTCCCATAATGGACCCCAAACCATTAACACCACCCTGTTAGGGGTGCCTGTCTCCCTAGAGTCCCCCTGAGGTAGTAGCCCAACTACAATATGAAAATGGGGGCATCCCATTGTAGGGGCAGTAATGGGGAGATAATGGAAACAAACATGCCCCACTATGTTTATTGACACTGGTACATCAGTATGTGTGCTTGGAGAACAGTGACTTTCTGAGGACGCTGTGGGAATAAACAATTCAACACAACTAGTATCATATACAGGGGAGACAGTGGAAACATTTATCACGAGATTGATCCTGACCTGTATAGGAAATTGGGAGTCATGGGTAAAATATTGTGTTTAGAAGCAGGATCAAACTGGGAATGGGGGTGAGGAGGATGGAATATTGGGAATGCCTTACCTTAATGAGGGGAGGCTCATTGTGGATTTAGCCAACGGGTTCCTATGGCAAATAGTGAAGAGCCAGCAGAAACATTCACCCCTTCCATTAATGCTATAAGTAGTATAAAAGGCCTACCATCAATCAAACATAGGCCCTGACCCTGACCCCTCAGGCCCCCGCCCCTGGGGGTATTACTTCCGTGTTCAAGACAGACTCATGACCGGAAGCAAAAGGTGTCATGTGACCCCCCTCTAAGAACTCCTTCCACCACCCTCTACCAATCAGGATGGGGTTTGCCCCCCATAGGACTGCCCCAAGAGGAGATTTGACCAATCAGGGGGAGTTCCGGGGCAGGGTGATCCATCCAGAAGTGGGGTCGTGTGATCCCTCTCAGAACTCCTCCCACTTCCCTCTATGAATCAGGATGGGTTTCAGCTCCAGAGGACCTCCCGGAGAGCAGATTTGCCCAATCGGGGTGGAGTTCTGGGGTGGGGTGTCCTGCCCAGAAGAGGCTCATGTGACCCCTCCAAGAGCTCCCCCTACTGCCCTCCATCAATCAGAGTGCAGCACTGCCCGGGGAAGTTCCAACGCCCCGTGGAAGACGCCAGTTCATTCTAAGAATGTGTGTTTTAGAAATCGTGGAAAGGCTAAGAGGAAACATGGACTCCTTCACCACCCCCGTGAGAACTTCAGACTTTGTTTTAGCTCCGAGGGCCTTCGACTGCCCATGGAGGAAGCGCTACATCAGTGACAGTTCCGAGGAGGAGGAGAGAGCAGCCATGGGGAGCCCTTTGGCCCAGCCCTTGATGGTTACGCTGGAACCCGACCCTGAAAACCAACCACTCGTGAGGAAGACTGACAAGCATGACGGCCTCCCATCGTCCATCCCCCTAGAGGAGGAAGACAACTGTGGCTCGGGGAAATCACCAGTGGACAAGGTGAACAGAAAAGACGTTGCTCAGGTAAATGAACGATTAAGAAGTGACAGTCGAGGATGGGGTGTAATGAGGTTAGGAACTGACCTGGGGTTGTGTAGATCTAAAAACAAGCGGTGGGGGGCTTACACTGTTTCTTTTCGAAAATCTCTCGACAGCTTAACGATGCCTTTCTAGAGGACCGAAGGCCCTGGACAGCATTGCATCAGACAGAGAAGACGAACTGGGCCTGCCTTGTTTTTGCTCAATGCCGGTAGAAATAATTGACGAGGACATCGAGGATGATGACTATATGGATTTAAGGAGGAGGCTTGGAACTAACTGAGCCAGTGCCACGTCGTGAGCATAAAAAAGTCATGTGTTCTATTGTATGTGTTGCTGTTTATGCTGTCCTTAATCACTGCCTTAGGGAAAAGCTTTTTGAAGATTCTGAGGGCTGTGTCATAGACGTACCAGCCCAACGGCACCATGATTGTGTGAGTTGGATTTCGGAGGAAATAAACTGCAAGCTCCGGGACCTGTGACCTGACCTGTGTTTGGAAAACTTATTAAACACTGTTATTGACATAGATTATGCTTTGCAATGTCTGTGCCTAACCCAAGAAAATTTAGCACAAGGAGTGACCTTGGTAAATACCGTGCAATTCGGTCGAGACCCTGACAGTGTTTTAAAGAAAATGACCAAACTGGAAGATGCCTGCTTACAGCGATAGATAGACCGTCTGGTCCACACAAAAAGTTACAGAACCCTACTTAAGAAAAGACTATTTGTAAGAAATCTAAAAGGATTAAGTTAGCAAATTCTGAGGGGGCAAACATGCGATATAAAGCTTGGTAGCTGTAAATAAAAATATCTATTGAAAAGGGCTTTGTGATTATCTGTGTTTCTGTTAGAAGGTCTGTGTGGTCCTTAAGTAAGATAAAAGTTTTGATGGAGCCTCTTGGTTTGTTTTCAAGGGCTGTATGTGTTTTAAATAAAAAAAAAATTTGTGAGAAACTAGCTCTTGTGGCTTTGTGTAAAAGAGACCCATTTACAGCAAAAATGATGAAATGTATGTAGTAGAATCTTGTGGGGAACCCTCCCCAAAAATGTGTTTAAAATAAAGCAAAAAAAAGGGGGGGGCTTCTGTATAAAACAGGGATGTTTGAGACATGTGTTTGACTACAATAGAGCTGACTCACCTTGTTGAGCTGATGGTTTAACCACACCCTCACTGAATAGCCAGGGTGACTCTATTGAGTCTGTAGATCTAGATGTGATTACCCACCCTTGTTTCCATCAGGGTTAAACATATTAGTGATCAGTAATTAAGTTTGATGGGTAAACACCCACAGTAAGGGAGGTGAGTAGGTGGGGATGGTGAGCTCTGATTAATATTAAATGAAATATAACCCCAGGAGTTTGTAGAATGCTATTGGACAGTTTAAATATAATCCAGGAGTTGGTTGAATGCTATGGGTCACTCTTTCTAGCAACTCAAAGTCATTAAAATAATATATTTACAAAAATAAACATGGGTCTAACCCAAAATTCAAATGTTTCAAGGGTTCACAAATCTCCACCATACATTTATAGAACAAGCATTTGCTGTAAAAACATTTATGGGTATTTGTAGGGTGTTTACTAGGGTTGTGATACATCCATTTTATTTCAAAACAACCCAAAACTTTAAGCATGAAAGAAACATGTTTTAAAAAAACCCCAAGACATTCATTGATATCAGTAACATTAAGGATTGTTGTGTATGGTGATTTACTGTTTAATACTGTAAGAAGGCCCTACAATGCTGTTTTTTCATTGAAACAGAAAAAAATATTGTAACTAAAAAAAAAAAAATAAGCAGCCTAGTTATGCAGACAACTTAACTCCCCACACCCCACAGATCACAAAAGGGAACTTTGGGGTGGGGTGCCTAATTTCCTTCAGTATTTATTAATTTAGAGTTGTAAGTGATCGAATCAAGCTGCTAACTACAGACTTTGAAGTTTGTTGGCTGAAAGAGTTAGGATGGTATAAAAACCTCAGTTTTTTTTTTGTTTGTTTGTTTTTTTTGGAGACTGTCCTTTTCCAACAGAAACGATCTTGAACAGAATAGCTGCTGGACTGCGAGACTAGGTATGCTGCTTGTTTTAAACTCTGAAAATATATAATATCACTCTTTGTCCAAGCTGTCCTTACTAATAATGATACATGTCTTTATTGCAGTGTGATCTGTTTAGCATGGAAACAGCAACTTCAAGCTGTATTTCACCAGGGCCAGGTAAAACCTTATTTTTAACTATAGTTGTGCTTAATACTGTTTAATAAAAAAACAACCCAGGTATTAATCAGGTTGTATAGGGGTTTGATGCATTTAGGGAATAATACTAACTAAAATTTTGCTTGTTCTTTAACCCAAAGGCCCAAATACACGTGGGGGAAAACAGAGTAACCATGTGCCTGCATCCCTTTACCCTGTGGTGGAAGATAAATTTATGCAATTGACTTTTAAGAGTGTGTGTGTGTGTGTGTGTGTGTGTTTTAAATATTTTTTTAAAATGTGAGTTGGGGCCTATGCTAGAGATAAGTGTGGGGTTTTACAGTATTTTATTTCAAAACAGTTTGGTTTTTACACTGCAAAATGTGATGTGTTTTTAAAATGGGTTATTTTAAAATTAGTTAGTGTTTAAATAGTTGGTGGTGAGTTAGGGGACCTATGAAGACATAGTTATGGTGGGGGGAGGGTTAAAAGTATTTTACTGCACACTTTGTTTTTAGGTGCATGGTGGAAACATATGCTTGTATTAATAAAAATGTCTAGGTTTTAGAGAAACACTAGTGGTAGAAATAAACCAAAACCTGTGTTTGTTGTACAGCCTGAAATGGATTATTTTATATTAAAGCTATAACTTTTTAAATAGAAAAACACCCTAATGAGTATTTTATTTTTTAAGTTTACAAGACAGTTTAATATGTTTTATATAAATAATGTTGTCTGCTCCACAGTATGGTCAAAACATGAGAGATCCTTAGACCAGAGGGTAAACAAAAGAAAAAAGGAAAGAAATCTGAAAAGGAGAATTAATCAGCATCAACGGCTGATGGATGGCTGAAGCCCAGTAAATATGTTTTGCTTATTGGTTTGGTTATTTTATTGAGGTTTTGTATTTTAAGCAAATACTGTACATAGGTGTGGGTGAGAAAGATGGTAAAGTTAAGTTTTGTAAAATGTTTATTTGATGCTAAATTGGAACATCTCTGTTTTTCTTAATCAGGCATGGGCAGCTCTCCTGACGATGCTGTAGTCAGAGCTACAGGGACACCTCCACCAGACCGCCAAAGAACCAGGAATCTGCTCTGAGACCTTTAACAACAATGCCAACTCAAAACAGTAGAAGAGTGCAGACGAAGCATCAGGACAGTCCAAAGCTCATATATGTCAAGCCAAAGGATAAAACAAAAGACTCTGGTAAAAAGCAACCAGGCAAACACAACTCCACTTCCTCAGCAGTCAGCATCACACCAAGCCCTGAGAAAACTGAGATCAAAAATACACACATTCACAAAGCCAGAGCACGCACTTTAGAGGTGGTGAATAAAAACCCAAGGACTGAAAGCTCCTCCGATGCAGGGGTAGCTCCTTATGAAGTATCCGACAATTGTTACAAACTATTCTCCCACCTCCATAAGTGCGGCACAGCTCTTTGGTATCCTAAAAAGATTTGGGGAAAATATGATGCTTCGTTCAGAATGCTGGTGGACACTGTATCCTCAGGGGTTCTCAAAGAAAGGAGGACTGGAAACTACATCAAATATGCAAAAGCTCTTGCAGCTGACTTTGAAAAATACTTTAGTTTTCCAGAGGGTGGCTCTGAGCAGGCATGACTAGTCGTGGAAAGGGGCTTGGGTAAAAGGGGCATCCTCAAAGGTACACATCAGCTAAGGCATAAACAAAATGGGGGACAGTGTTTGAGGGATAAACGGACGGCTGCCCAAAAGTTACAGGCCAGGATCACTGTCAAAATTTTAAATAAAGGCAAAAGAGGTAATGAGGAGAAAAAAAACAAAAAGAGATGCCCCCTATTGGAGGCTCTCAAATTGGTGTGTCGGGGAATGGGGAGGTGGAATCCGACCTGAGGGGCAGTGGTGACTCTCACACAGAGTCTGATTTAGAAAATTCCCCAGAAGGCTCTCTAGACAGGTTCCCATCTACTCCTGATGCTCCTCACAGTGGCCCTCAGAGTCTGACTCTCAAATAGTGTCTGACGTAGAAGACACAGCTGATGGTCCTGTAGAGGAACCCCCAAGTAACCCTGAAAATGCAGATGCAGCCCCCCAAACAGATGTGTATATGGAGTGAGTGAGAAGTTGGCAACGGGAATTACCTAGATTTGGGGGTTCGGTGTATTGTGAAGAATTTTGTTTTGTCAATCTTGAGAGAATAAATTCAGCTCAGCAGGTCATTGAAGCCATACACAGGGGGATACAGTTAGTTCTCGATGACGTTAATAGTAGGGCAGCCCCTGACGATTACGTTCAGTTACATTTAGAGAGTCGTAATTTAACCAACCCCTTTTTTTTTTTTTTTCTCGGTAAGAACTAGGGATGAGCTGTCTGCTGAAGACCTCTTAAATCAGACCTCAAAGCTGTTACAGAGTAATAGAGAGATGCATGTCGATAGGACGTTGTGCCTCGTTGTGACAATTTTAAAAAACATGGGCAGGGGTGGCCATAGAGTTTTAAATTCTATCCTCAGTAGTCAAATCATCCATAAAAAGGGACCGTGTTTAGTAGACCTGACTTACACCGGTACCAATCTGTGTTTTGCGGGCGGGCTCTTGGCTGTCATGTCTGACTGTAATCCCATAGACGCGGAATTGTTAGACCGGGTGAGAAATTTTCATGAGATCGTCAGATCAAAAAAAATTATGCTCAGTGATGTAGCGACGTTTGAACAGCATTTAGGAGTCAACTTACAGGTGGTGCTTTATGTGGCGAAGGGCGGGTGGGTTTTTTTAAAATGGGAGGCCCTGTGTACCCCAAGACTTTTTTCATCCTGCTGCATGATGAGCATTACTATGCGGTTCTGGATGTGAAAAAGTTGTTTGGTGCGAAAAATTGTGAGTTTTGCTACACGGTGTACCGTCACAACCACTCCTGCAGGTATCTTTGCCGCCTCTGCTTGAGTGCGACAAGCTCAGAGTGTGGGCGTGCAGCTGAAGTGTCCTACCTGTAGACTGTATTGTCACTCCAAATTGTGTTTAGACAGACACATCTGTGCATCGAAAAAACAAGTCAAATCCCTTTCTAAAACTTTGTGATCAGTGTCAGTCTTACGTGGATAAGGGGCACATGTGTAAAGGGAGGTAGAATCATAGAATATCAGGGTTGGAAGGGACCTCAAGAGGTCATCTAGTCCAACCCCCTGCTCAAAGCAGGACCAATTCCCAACTAAATCATCCTAGCCAGGGCTTTGTCAAGCCGGGCCTTAAAAACCTCCAAGGAAGGAGACTCCACCACCTCCCTAGGTAACACATTCCAGTGCTTCACCACCTTCCTAGTGAAATAGTGTTTCCTAATATCCAACCTGGACCTATAGAATCATGTGTTGTAAGCAGTGTCAGGGTTTGATCGCCGGTGATGTAGAGAGCCACCTATGTTTTATGGATAGCGTTAGAAAGCCCGAATAATCAGAAAAGTATATATATTTTACTATTTTGAATGCACGCAGGAGACAGGGTTGCATGTGCCCAATTACATTTTTGCTATGTCCCTAAAACTGGAAAAATCCTGGGAATTTAAGGGTGGTGGGTGTCTTTCTACCTTTGTTAAGACCTTTATTGGTGAAAAGTTCCAGGCCTACACGTTCCTAGTGCACAATGCCAAAGGTTATGATGTGTATTTCATTGTTAGACAGTTACTGAAGGAAAGGATGTGCATAGAACTGATAACTCACGGTAGTAAACTCTGTGTGGAAGTTAAGGCCCTGGGCATTCGTTTTATAGACTCTTTAAACTTCTTGCCCATGAAGCTTAGCAAGCTCCCACAGGTGATGGGCTTTGAAGGGTATTTCCCACCTTTTTTTTTTTTTTTTAACACTTTAGAAAACCAAAATTACGTGGGGCCTATGCCCGGGGTGGAGTACTATGGCGTAGACAACATGATGCTTGGGGAGAAAGCAGAATTTCTTGACTCGTATCGGGACAACAGCTATGAGACTTTTGACTTGAAGAAAGAGCTCATGTGTTATTGTCAGCAGGATGTCAACATTTTGAGACGGGCGTGTGTCCTGTACAGAGAAGAGATCATGAAAATGACAGACAGGAGATATTGTAGAGAGAGGCCCTGGTAAATTCACAGAGGTAAAATTGTGTATAGACCTTTCCGGTACATAACGCTGGTATCTGTCTGCATGGCTATGTACAGGTTTATATGTTTTTCAGCCTAACACAGTAGCTCTTCTCCCTCCAGACAACTATCACAGGCAGAAAAAGAAATATTCGACCCCCTCTAGTCAGTGACTGTTGTATACTGCTCAAAAAGAAAATATACAGCTGTGGCATGCTTTTACAGGGTGGGGAATTACAGGTAGGCCTCTACTTTCTAGACAGTTACGCCGTCATTGACGGGGTACGCACAACCTTTGAGTTTAACTGGTGTGTTTTCCAGGGCTATGTCACCTGTTACTATGAAAAAGCACAGAACCCTATGACGGGGACAATTTTTGGGTTTCTTTATTACAAGACACAGCTCAAGACCAACTATCTGAAAAGACTTGGTTATGTACTGAGGAGCCTCTGGGAGCATGAGTGGGAGGTGATGATAGAAACAGACAGGGAGCTTGCAGATTTCTTAAATGAAGCTCAGCTGCCTCAGCCTCTCGTGCCTAGGGATGCTCTTTTTGGAGGGAGGATTACAATATACAGTATACAATACTGCCTATATTACAATACTAACCTCGGTGAAGAAATCCACTATTATGATTTTATCAGCCTCTTCCCTTTCATAAACAAAACCAAAGAATACCCTATTGGACACCTCAATATAATTCATGACAAATTTGGACCCCTCGCAAATTAGTTTGGAATTGCAAAAGTTAAAGTGTACCCCCTGCAAGGCTTCTTTGTCCCGTTGTTACCTGTCAGAGTGAATGGCAAACTTATGTTTCCACTATGCTGAACCTGTGCAGAAACCGAGCAGTGCACCCATACTGATGAGGAGAGGGCCATTCTGGGGACTTGGTGCACGGTGGAATTGAACGTGGCTGTAGCAAAGGGGTACGCGGTGGCTAAAATCTATGAAGTCTGGCATTTTGAAGAAAAAACTGACAAACTCTTTTCAGAGTACATAAAATTACACCTCCGCCAGAAACAAGAGGCTTCAGGGTATCCCAGCTGGTGCACAGACAAAGGAAAACAAATAAGTATGTTAACGATTTCTACCGGAAAGAAGGTGTGTGTTTACGCCAACACGAGATCACGTTGAACCCTGCTAAGTGCCAAATCGCTAAACTGTTTTTAAATTATCTGTGGGGTAAATTCAGCCAAAGAACAAATCTACCCAATACCAGCATCGTGAGAGACCCTGACAAACTCTTTCAGTACCTGTTTTCCCCCAATTACAAGGTTTCATCTTGTGAGTTTATTGATGATGAAACAGCGTGCATGTCTTGGAAGCACGCCAGAGATGGCTACTCGGTCTCTGGCAATACCAACTTCTTCATAGCCTGTTTCATCACCGCTTATGCCTGCTAAGAACTATACAACCTGCTAGACAGGCTGCAAGAGCTGTGCCTGTACCACAACACTGACTCAATGATATTTCTGAAAAGGGAGGGTGACTGGAACCCTCCTCTCAGATTATTTAGGGGACCTCACAAGCGAGATCCCGACAGATCAACACATCACCGAGTTTGTGTCAGCCGGCCTGAAAATATGGGTACAAGCTGGTGGGAGGAAAGGCCTGTATGAAAGTCAAAGGGATTACCTGAACATAGAAAACTGTGAAAAGATCAGCTTTGACAGTTTGAAAGATCTAGTCCTGGACTATAGTGCGGCACTGGGAGAGAACACCCCAAAAAAGATAGAGGTGCAGCAGCCCTTTGTCGTAAGGAACAAAAATCAGTGGCAAATAGAGACAAAAAACATTAAAAAATGCAGAAAGTCGTCCTTGGAAAAAGGGTTTAAAACCTTGCCCTACAGCTTTTGAAAATGGATACAAGGTGGAAACACCACTTTTCTGTAATTCTCGCAGGGCCTAGCAACTGCGGGAAAAGTTATTTTTATAAAAAATATGTTGGATAATGCTGAATGAACTTTGTCTGTTATGCCTGAGAACAGTGTGTGGTGTTACAGTTGCTGGCAATCTCTGTATAAAGAACTGCTTGGCAAATATCCCATTATCAATTTTGTGGAGGGGCTGCCCAAAGCTTTTGACGATGACCATTTGTTTCCTACCAATAAAATAAACATGCATAGGCGTGCACAGCACATTTCATTAGGGTGTGCACCCAGGGAGACCTGCCCCGATCCACTCTCTGCCATTTACTGCCCCCCTCAGAACCCCCAACCTCCCCTGCTCCTTGTCCCCTGACTGCCCTCTAGGGTGACCAGATGTCCTGATTTTATAGGGACAATCCCGATATTTGGGGCTTTTTCTTATATAGGCTTCTATTACCCCCCACCCCCTGTCCCGATTTTTCACACTTGCAATGCAGTACCACGTCTGCCGGCACCCAGATGACATATTGTGACGGTGAGCTGAGCGGACTCCATGCTTGGCGTGGTATGTTCTCTGCACAGGTAACCCAGGTAAAAAGGTGCAAATCGATTGTCTGCCGTTGCTCTGATGGAGGGGGAGGGGCCTGACGACATGTACCCAGAACCCCACGCGACACTGTTTTGCATCATTCAGGCATTGGGCTCTCAACCCAGAATTCCAATGGGCGGCGGAGACTGCGGGAACTGTGGGATAACTACCCACCGTGCAACGCTCTGGAAGTCGACGCTAGCCTCGGTACTGTGGACGCGGTCCGCCGACTTAATGCACTTAGAGCATTTTATGTGGGGACATACACAATCGGCTGTATACAACCGACTTCTATAAAACCGGCTTCTATAAATTCGACCTAATTTCATAGTGTAGACATACCCAGGCATGGGAGAAATGTTGGGGTTGGGAGCTCCCAGAGCCTGTGTGATGCAGTGATGCCCCTCTGGATAGGTAAAGAAGGGGGAGGGGGCAAGCTGCGGGCCCCAGCCCAATTTCACTCATCAGACACAAGGGAGAACTTTTCTTAAAGGAGCCATGTCCTTTGGTTTGTTCCCCTGCCCAGCACTAAGGGGGTCTGCAGCTAGTTTCTCCTGGCTGAAGGGGGAGCACAGGTCCTGGGGTAAACATCAGGGTGGGCTGAGTCTGGCTGGCTCAGTCCTTGAGAAAGCTACCGGCCCATACTCCCCCCAGCAGCCCCCTGGAGCCAGCCAAGAAGCTGCCTGCCCATCTCCCCCCTGCCCCCTGCCGAGAGGCTGCCCACCTCATCTCCCCACCCCTCCGCAGCTAGCCCAGAAGCTGCTGTGCCCTGGCTACTGGTCCCCCGTAGCCCAGCTCCCTCTACCCTGAAAATCAGAAAGACTCACCTCTGCCTGCAGTCTCAGAGCTTCAGCAGCGGCAGAGGAAACAGCTGATAGGCGGGGACTTTGCGCCAAACAGCTGATTGGCTGCAGCCAGCCAAAGAGCTAATGAGGGCTGCTGCAGCATGCTAAATATCTGATTGGCAGTTGCCAACAGCTGATCTCCCCAGGGGGTGCTAAGCAGCCTCCTCCTCTTCCTCCTCCCCCCTCCGAGCCTCCAGTGGGTAAGGGGGGAGGAGCAGCCTTCCCAGACAGAGCTCAGGCATGATTAGGATGTGCCTGGGCACATCCGGCACATCCCGTGCACACACCTATGTAAACATGATTATCGTAGATGATCTGATGAACCCTGCTTGTGAAAGCGATGAAATCGAGAAAGCCTTTACCAAGTACATGCATCATAGGAACCTGAGCATTATGTGTATAGTTCAGAACTTATTTTGTCAGGGAAAAAAGAGTTGCACGATTAACCTAAATACAAAGTACATGTTTCTGTTAAAAACCCCCAGGGATAAATTACAAATTTCTATGCTTGCTTGGCAAATGTCCTCCAGCTAAGCTCAATTCTTTCTAGAAGCTTTTGAGGATGCTACCAAAAGACCTTATGGCTACCTGGTGGTGGATTTAAATGCTTCCACACCAGAAGCTTATAGATTAAGAACCGGTCTTTTCCCTCCAGACTGGCTGGTGGTTTATACTTTGAAAAGAACAATAGCTGGGTATAAAAAGAGATGAATTATGTGCATGCCCCTTTTTAACAGCCAGGGCTGCTGACCGAAAACATGTCTAGCTGCGTGAAGAGAAACCTGGTCCTTTTAAAATTACTTAGCAAATCATCCCTGCAGCAAAGGAGAGCTATACTGTGTTCGGCCTCTGACGATTTAGTAGCGGCCATCTCAGAAATAGCACGTAAAAGGAAATGTAGCTTTGACACAGAATCAAGTGCGTGTGCTGAAAAAGAGACACACGATTATAAAAACTTTGTGTAATAAAAAGGGTTTCACTTAAAAGAAAGAAGCATCTGGTGAAGCAGTCTGGGGGGTTTATTGGACCTCTGTTAAGTTTTGCTATCCCTCTGATAACTGGGCTTTTGCCTAATCGATAATGGAGTATGCAGAAAAAAATGTACCTGGTGCCCAGCCGCCAGTTGTAGCAATTAAGGGCTTCCCCTCCGGCAGAGGAAAATATCAGAACGACCACAACTCGCTTACTGGATGCTGAAATGAAGTCTGTTCTTTAAAGGACTGACAGCCAAATACAAAAAGGCTAAACTTTACAGCGCCGTGCTTCAAAGTTACCTAATGTACGTGAAGCAGAGCGATGCGGATAAAGGGAAAATAAGTCTGTTTCTACTGGAACAGGAACAGAGTATGACTGCCAAATCCCCAGAAACACCAAAGACCTCAGACTCTGTTGCTCAGGAGGTGCTGGATAGCGTGAATAAGCGTTATAAGAAAAATGCATTACTATTGCTAAATAAGCTGTGCCAGGATAAAAATATCTCCACATGGAATGATAAAGGGACTCTTGTGTATAAAGGCTCTGTGGTTAATGGTTCTAACATGCTCAACTTAGTCAGGGCTGTCATCCAGATGTGTTCTGTTCCTAACAGACATGTACCTAAAGAACGGGATGTGTTTATGAATGCCATGGCGGAACTGAAATGTACCATCTTCCGTTATGGGCAACGCGGCCAACAGAGATCTTTTGGAACGCCTGAAGGCCTCGACCGCTGACACCGGGGTGGATCAAGAAACTGTGACCCCTTTTTTGCTGTCCAAAAAACCAAAATTGGATAAAAGATCCAAATGGCTCAGTGTGTAATGTTTTTCATGTTCTAATTTAAAAAAAAAAAAACTGGTAACGTTTTGCTTTAAGTAAAACATTTCTATACTTAAAAATATATTTATATCTACGTGTACTTTTTCTGAATTGGTCATTGTTTAAAAAAAAAACAGAACACAAACCCACCAAACATCAATTGTCTTTAAACCTTTCACCTGGGGTGCTTTATTGGGTAACATGGCTATGAAAATCGTTGCAAGAGACATACATCTGGGTTTGTTGAAACATGTTTTGAGCAAGGCTAGGCATGCCAGAGAATTTACATATTATATTTTTTACAAAATTCATCACCATCCAGTCATTTTGCAGTAAGTCGTTAGAATAAAATTGTAAAATCTGGTCAAAAGATAAACACTTGCTACGATGATGTAAGAAAAACACGCAGTGATAGACAGAGTGGGAGTCTTGTAATTGTCTAGCGTGAAACACAATGTCGGTGGCATTTTTGTTTAAAAATTTCATAATGCTTCTAGGAAACAACACACTGTTTAGGGGATGCCTGTATGAGTCAAAAAACTCTCCACAGTTATGCTCTGCCAGATACAAGGCGAGTCAGTATTCACCCGGTTGGTTGTGCTGATGCGTGTTGACCACCAAACCTAGAGGTCTCTGAGACAGCTTGCCACCAGGGAGTCAATCACACGGGATCACATCTAGGAAATTCTTTTTTGTTAAGGGTTAGTTGATAAGACACGTGAGAGCTGCACGGTGTCCATATTCACATGTAGTCATACAGAATGTTTCTCCTCTGATTATATCTCTATGATGTTGTCAAAAACCCCATACATGATCATATTGACAGTGGCTGTCAAAGCCTTCCCAAAATGTATTTCTGCTCTCAGGTTCCAGGTTTTAATCAGGAAATAGTGATTGGCACATTCCTGGTCGGGAGACAGGTCAAAGGCAAACAAGGTGTAATCCTGTGCAAACCCCTCACGGTCGATTAACAGAGAATGATCTTTCATGTGTTTACCAGCCATCTGTATCAGATTCATGTATTCTCTCACAGCATCCGGCCTTGAAGTCTGGTTGCAGAGGCTTGGTTGGTATCTGTTCACCATCCACATACAAGACCACAAAATTAATATCATAATGTTTAAAATGAAAGGGGTTTTTAGTGTAACTTCCGCTAAAGAGATCATTATCCACAAACCCTAGGACAAGCATTTTGGGTAACTGTCCCAAGAACAGGTTCTCCTGGTTACTGACCCTGCTGCCCGCTGGGATGCTAAATACTTTCATTCCCACACGGTCCATGGAGTATTTAGCATTAGCGGTAAGCAGGGCCTCTACGTGCCCCAGATGGACACCTGGGGCCACCCGTACTTTCTTCACAAAAAGGGACGCTGATAGAATGTGCAATTTAAAGCCTTCAGCTGCACTGCCCATTAAACAGAAGGCGTCTTTACTGCACGTCAGATTAATTTTCACATCCACTCCGTTCAACAAAAGTTTTTCTTGAAAAAACAAGCTCTATTGTTTTTGAAAAATCAAGCCCAACAGCTCTATTGTCCTGCTCAGGGTCGTCAGCTTTGCCCACCTCACAAACTCTAGATTCCCGTCATTGAACTCTGTTTCTTCATCTTGTCCGGCAGTGTCTTTGTAAAACAGGCCGGCGAAAAATTGCATGGCGAGGGTGTCGTCGCTGTAATTGAGCACCGATTCTATAAAGTCCCTGTAAGGGTAACAGTTGTTAGTTTGGCTTCTGAGGCGGACTCCCAGCATGACATCCAACTGACTGAAAATAGAGGCCACAGGGTAATTCACCACGCCCACCTCGGCATCCTCAGCGAGTTCAGTTCTGTCTCCTTTTACAATCTTGCAACAGCATGTTGTTTAAATCCATATAATGTGCCATTCCCCACTATAAAAAAGTAGATGGGGGCAGCCTCTGTAACAGCCGATATAGGCAGCACCTCAATATAAATGCTTTTCTCGATGCTGGTCTGCATAGGGGCTACTTGGAACAAGTCTAGTTCGGATTTGTTGCACTTTTCAGACCCGCAGTGAACAAAAGCCATGTTGATTAAAATATCTCTCTTTACTAGGCAAAGAGCGTCTCCTCTTTCACCCAAGCTTCCTCCTGGACTTTCACTTATGGCCAGCCCTGAGCAACAAAGCCCTTCTTTTAAAGGGTTTTGGGGGACCTGAGCGTCATGGGTATGACACATTTCTCTTTCTCTTCCTCCTTTTAATGTACATCAGCCCCGATGCCTCCTGTGAAGCTGGATTCCCCACCTTCTCCAGAACAGCACTAGCTATGTTTTGAGTGGCGGTTTTTACGTGGGGTTTAATAATCTCTAGCCCCCTCCTCAAAAGTGGTACAGCTTTTCAAAAGAAGCTACGGAATATTCCGCCCACATCAGCCCCGTACATCACGGGGGCCCCCATGATATCCAGGAAGGGCATTGTAATAATTCCTGTAGATGGTGGGGTCACTGTAATTTTTTAGGATCACCATAGTGCCTCGCTCTCTCCAGGGATGCAGATGCAGCTTGATGATCACCTTGCCAAAGCAAAATCATAGAATCATAGAATATCAGGGTTGGAAGGGACCTCAGGAGGTCATCTAGTCCAATCCCCTGCTCAAAGCAGGACCAATCCCCAATTAAATCATTCCAGCCAGAGCTTTGTCAAGCCTGACCTTAAAAACCTCTAAGGAAGGAGATTCCACCACATCCCTAGGTAACCCATTCCAGTGCTTCACCACCCTCCTAGTGAAAAAGCTTTTCCTAATTTCCAACCTAAACCTCCCCAACTGCAACTTGAGACCATTACTCCTTGTTCTGTCATCTGGTACCACTGAGAACAGTCTAGATCCATCCTCTTTGGAACCCCCTTTCAGGTAGTTGAAAGCAGCTATCAAATCCCCCCTCATTCTTCTCTTCTGCAGACTAAACAATCCTAGTTCCTTCAGCCTCTCCTCATAAGTCATGTGCCCCAGCCCCCAATCATTTTTGTTGCCCTCCGCTGGACTCTTTCCAATTTTTCCACATCCTTCTTGTAGTGTGGGGCCCAAAACTGGACACAGTACTCCAGATGAGGCCTCACCAATGTTGAATAGAGGGGAATGATCATGTCCCTCGGCCTGCTGGCAGTGCCCCTACTTACACAGCCCAAAATGCCGTTAGCCTTCTTGGCAAAGAGGGCACACTGTCGACTCATATCCAGCTTCTCGTCCACTGTAACCCCTAGGTCCTTTTCTGCACAACTGCTGCCTAGTCATTTGGTCCCTAGTCTGTAGCAGTGCATGGGATTCTTCCGTCCTAAGTGCAGGACTCTGCACTTGTCCTTGTTGAACCTCATCAGATTTCTTTTGGCCCAATCCTTTAATTTGTCTAGGATCCTCTGTATCCTATCCCTACCATCCAGCATATCTACCACTCTTCCCAGTTTAGTGTCATCTGCAAACTTGCTGAGGGTGCAGTCCATGCGATCCTCCAGATCATTAATGAAGATATTGAACAAAACCGGCCCCAGGACCAACCGTTGGGGCACTCTGCTTGGTATCGGCTGCCAACTAGACATGGAGCCATTGATCCCTACCCATTGAGCCTGACAATCTAGCCAGCTTTCTCTCCACCTTATAGTCTCTTCATCCAGCCCATACTTCTTTAACTTGCTGGCAAGAATACTGTGGGAGACCGTATCCAAAGCTTAGCTAAAGTCAAGGAATAACCCGTCCACTGCTTTCCCCTCATCCACAGAGCCAGTTATCTCCTCATAGAAGGCAATTAGGTTAGTCAGGCATGACTTCCCCTTGGTGAATCGATGCTGACTGTTCCTGATCACTTTCCTCTCCTCTAAGTGCTTCAGAATTGATTCCTTGATGAACTACTCCATGATTTTTCCAGGGACTGAGGTGAGGCTGACTGGCCTGTAGTTCCCCGGATCCTCCTTCTTCCCTTTTTTAAAGATGGGCACTACATTAGCCTTTTTCCAGTCATCCGGGACCTCCCCTGATCACCATGAGTTTTCAAAGATAATGACCAATTGCTCTGCAATCACATCCGCCAACTCCTTTAGCACCCTCGGATACAGTGCATCCGGCCCCATGGACTTGTGCTCATCCAGCTTTTCTAAATAGTCCTGAACCACTTCTTTCTCCACAGAGGGCTGGTCACCTCCTCCCCATGCTGTGCTGCCCGGTGCACAAGTCTGGGAGCTGACCTTGTTTGTGAAGACAGAGGTAAAAAAAGCATTGAGTACATTAGCTTTTTCCACATCCTCTGTTACTAGGTTGCCTCCCTCATTCAGTAAGGGGCCCAAACTTTCCTTGACCTTCTTCTTGTTGCTAACATAACTGAAGAAACCCTTCTTGTTACTCTTAACATCTCTTGCTAGCTGCAACTCCAAGTGTGATTTGGCCTTCCTGATTTCACTTCTGCATGCCTGAGTAATATTTTTATACTCCTCCCTGGTCATTTGTCCAGTCTTCCACTTCTTGTAAGCTTCTTTTTTGTGTTTAAGATCAGCAAGGATTTCAATGTTAAGCCAAGTTGGTCGCCTGCCATATTTACTATTCTTTCTACACATCGGGATGGTTTGTTCCTGCAACCTCAATAAGAAATGAGACGTGTCTGTTCTGATCTGTCTTTATTTCAATGGTGATGGTGTCGACGTTGTGTTTACTGACAGGGACGTAATGAGGTTTATCATAGGTGATGGTGACAAACTCATTGTTCCTTCCTCGGACGGGGACGCAGAGTAACAGGGGAATGGAAAAGTCCCCCACAAACTGGTGTTCTACGATATCCGTGTATAGATACAAGGAGTTGAAACCCGCTGTGATGTCTGCCAAGAAGGGGATTTTTTGGATGCTGTGCTTGGGGCCCAAACCCAGAATGTTAGCTAGCTCCCTACTGGTAGAAAACATAAGTAAAATCGACGGATTTACATCTAACTTTTCTATCCACAGGGTCATAGTTAATGACCACCTCAGGCGGTCTGGGATGATGAGCCATGGTACTGTTCATATGATCTAGTAATTTGTGTATGGACAAGTAATAACCTAGTTGTAGGATGAAACTCCATGCCTGTTAAGGCTGAATCCCCACTCTGTCACTTTGAGTACAGAAGGTGGGGGCCCGCAAGGATTTTAAAAAATTAATACTGGCCACTCCAGGCTTGTATTAAACTCCCAAGGTTACAGCTTTTCTCTGACCTTGGCTTGGTAAATGCTGCCATCACCTAAGTGCAAAAAAAAAAACCCTTTGAATCCAGGAAGGAGCACTTGGGAATTCCTTAAGCCCTTTCACACACACACCCCAGGGAAGAGCTGAGAAAGAAAACAAAGGAAATTAGTTGTTGCCACCAGCTAATCAAACAGCATATGCACAAATCTCTTAGGACTCAAAAAATCCAATCCTGTTATTAAAAAAGGTAAATTTTATTAAAAACAATAAGGAAGAAAATACATCTGGAACTTAGGCTTTTGCTAGATTTTAAAAGAGCAATTCCAAAAATTAAGTACCCAAAATAGCTTTCTTGGGGGTTAGCTTAAAGGTTACAAACAAACAAAAGCATCTGAGGTAGCACAGAGGAGATCCACAAACCATAACAAAGAAATAAACCTAATCATGTCTATTTAAACATGCCCTGTCCAATGATTTCTTCTAGGTATGGAAGATGAATTTTTATACCTGGTTCAAGCCCTAGACAGCATTCCTGTTTATAGCATTGCTACTCCATGTCTCCTTCTTCAGAGAACAACAGACAAAGGGAAAGTTTCTCTCCCAATTTTAAAAATTCTAGCCTTCCCATGGGCTCTTTTGGTCAGGTGCCCACTCCTTTTCTTTTACCTGTGGGCTTGTTAACTCTTTACAGGTAAAACAAGCAGAGAATAGACACCAAGAGGGATTTTACAGCTAACTGGATGTTCATAAAAGGGAGCTACCCACCCCACCACACACACACTTCATTTATCACAATGCCATATCTCCAAAGGTGATTTCGAAAGGGGTGTCTTTGTTGATAGTGTTCCAGCTGTGTGGGTATTGTATTTCCACTAACCCCAACTCCCAGGCACCCGGGAGATCCCAGGGCTTAATTAGCCGTATTGTAAAGTTCGAGTTGGTGTTTTGGGGAAAAACTGCAGAGCTGGCATTGCTGGGCAAAGTAATGTAAAACCCGTTGTCACTCATTTTTCTCTCTTTCTCTCTCTGTCTTTGCAGGAACAATCATTTTAGTTCGTGACTAAATGTGTCAGAGTTAAGAAGCTTCCACCCAGCTGTTAAACTTATGGGGCCACCCCAACCAGAAGTTGCTTTTTTCTCCCTTTTCCTTTCTCTGCTAGAACTTTTTCAATCCTGTAAATCCTGTCTCGTTTTGGGTTTACTTTTTATAATTCTTTCAGGGTAAAAAGATCCAGTAACTGCCTCACCCTTGTAATCTGGGACTAATAGATCTCTCCCTTCTAACACTCTCCTGCTGCCCGGGAGGGGGAAGGAAGGCAGGGGGCTGCTGCTGCTGCTGAGCACTGGCCTTCACTGCTGCTATTGCTGCTCCAGCTGCTCCCTTGCCTGGGACAGACCCACCACCACCTGCCCCCTTCTCTGCTACCCAGTTGCTGGCTGGCTGCTGACCCCCCCCCCTTCAGTTGCTGCTGCTGCTGCTGTTGCTCCAGCTACAGCCCCGGGGGGGGGGGGGGCTACTGACCTGCTCCCCAGAGGAAGAGGGAAGTGAAGGACCCCAGCTCCAGCCCTTGTTGCTGAGGACACCACCACAATCACCATCTGAGCGAGGTCCCTCCTGCCTGGACACCAGACCACCACCACCTGGAGCTGCTGGAGCTGCTGAGGTTGCTGCTAGGAAGCTGTTGGAGCCCCAAGGAGGAGGAGGAATAGAAGAGGACCACCCGCTGCTGGGGGAACGCATGAAGGCTTTGAAGACTACTGTGGAGGGGGCATTTCTGGACTGAGTATTTTTCGAACTGTGCTCTTGTGGTGGGGGTCTGGACTGTGTTTGTGGGGAGACCGGGGATGTGGCGTGGAGCCTGCCCCCGGTCTAGCCGTGTCCCCCTTTGCCCCCACCACCATTGTTGCTCCCTCCACCACCCCCACTGGCTGTTTTCCATCTGCCTTGACCTCCTGCCTCTGGGACTGAGCTACTCACCTGGCATGACACGTCCACTTCCATCGTTTGGGCCTGCAGCAGCAGCCAGCCAAACATTGACTTTCCGTACAAGTGCTCGTAGGCGCACATCCCCCACCCTTGGACTGACTCCCTCTCCTTTGCAACGTTTGTCTGCCCCGCCCATTTCCCTCTGCAGCCCTGATTGTCCTGCCCCAGCCCTGAAGCTAGCCCCTTGGTCCCTCCACCCCATTCCCAACTCGATTCTTTTTCCCCCTACCCCGTGGTCCCCCCAGCCCTGATTAGCCCCTCCCCTCGTGCGCTCCTGTCCCCTCCCATACGCTTGTGCCCCTCCCCTGTTTGAGTTTACCCTTGTTCACTGCACTCCCTTATGCTGTTATCACCCCCAATCCCCTAGTGCAGCTAGAGGAGCCGGAATTCCACTCTGAGTCGGTGACTGACACCCTGCCCTCCCTAAGATCTTGATAGCTCCCCACGCCCATTGATCCCTCCCCTTCTGGCGCCCTCCTCCCCTGCCTGCAGCCTAGCAGGGAGGAGTGGTTGCCTCCTCTCCCTCCCCTCCCCTCGCTATTTGTCCCCCTCCCCGCTCTCATTATGGCGGGGGACATGGCGGGGGAGACCCCTCACGATGTTCCCACCGCCCCTCCTCCACCTGCCCCCGTGTCCATTCCTCAAGCCTCTACCTCAACCGCCGCTGCCGACGCACCTGCTACTGCCCTCCCCACCCGCCGCTGGGGCACCGGCAGCGGCGAGTACCGGGAAGACCTCTGCTGCTGCCATGTTCCTTGCCCCTCCCGATTCAGGGGGAGCCCCCCCAGCCAGCAGGAAAGGTCAGGGAAGAAAGAAGGGTAAGGGCCCCGCTAAAAAAAACGGGCCCTCCATGGCAGGGGCTACCCCCGCTGCCGCAGCCCCGCTACCAGCTGTGGCATCCCTCCCCGCTGCTCCCTCCAGCAGCTCTGTGGGTGCCCCTCCCCCGGCCTCCAGGGCATATGCCCAGGTGGCGGCGGCTCCCCCCCACCTGCCGCTACTCCTCTGACCACTGCATCCACTACCATCTATAGCAGCCGGGGCCCCTTCCCCACCTTGACCAGGAAGCACGGCGTCCGTTGCCTACGTGCAGGCGCTGGTGAGGGTGGTGGGGCCCACAGCCATCGTGGCGGCCTCCAAAATGTACAGAAGGGTAGTCTTCTTCCTAGCATCAGAGGCTGCCGCCCAGGAGGCCATAGAGACAGGCCTGGTGGTGGGGAGGGTGTTCGTCCCCCTGGAGCCGTTGGAAGACCTGGGGGTCCGGTTAATCCTGACCTCCGTCCCTCCCTTCTTGCTCAATGCCACCTTGCTGCCTGCCCTTTCTACCCTAGGGCTACCTATCTCTGTCATCAGCCCTCTTCCATTGGGCTGCAAAGACCCTGCCCTCTGTCACATCCTCTCGTTCTGCCGGCAAGTGCATCTTCAACTGCCGCCAGCGGCGCATGACGGAGAGGCACTCAAGGGGTCCTTCCTGGTCTCCTATCAGGGAGCCCACTACCGGGTGCATTACTCCATGGGAGGGGCCCGGTGCAAACTCTGCCAGGCGATGGGGCACGTCTGGAGGGACTGCCCCTTGGCCCGGCATGGAGGAGCGTCTGGGACCCCCGAGCCCCGGCAAGGTGCTAGCCCTGTCATTGCCCACGCCCCTGACTGCCCGGTGCCGAGAGCTGTCCCTCCTCCTTCCCGGTCCACCACTGCTCCCGCTCGGGCCCAAGGGGTACTCCCCCCAGCGCGCCCAGACGAGCGGGAGAGCCGCTCCTCCACTGTCTGCGATCTGGTGGGGCTTGTGGAGAAGGGTGCAGTGGAGATACCGCCGGGTGTGGGAGAGGGCCCGCCCCAGGGAGAATCCTCCCTCCTTCATGCTGCCCCACCATTGCCTCCCCAAGTCTCTGAGCCATCGCCCTTGCTCCCCGATCCGACCCTTGTTAGCCAGGCCCCAGATGATGCCATGGAGGGCTGGTCCTTAGTGCAGGGTGTTGCGGATTGTGGGGGAGTTAGGGCCCTGCACCCCCGACTTCCTGCGATTCACCATGACTCTCAGCCAGCCAGTAAAGCAGAAGGTTTATTTGGATGACAGGAATACAGTCCAAGACAGGTCTTGCAGGCACAGACAACAGGGCCCCCCTCAGTTAGGTCCAGCTTGGGGTCCCAGGGCATGCCGGCCCACCCCCCTTGGGGGGTCAGAGCCATCTCTGCCTCCCAGCCATCTCTCCAGCCTCCTTCCAGCCTGCTTCCAGCCTGCTTCCCGCACTCTCCCTCAGCGACCCCTCCCACAGCCTTTGTTCAGTTTCCCGGGCCCCGGAGTCATCTGACCTCCAACCCCCTCCTGGGTTCTCATGTTACAAGCTCAGGTATGTTCCCTTGGGCCGGCTCCCATCCCCCGATGCAGACCATCCTAGTCACACTCCCCTGTCAGCATTCACAGACCACAGTGAGAACAGTCCCAGTTCGTCACATCTCTCCCCCCTTCGAGACCGAACTGAGCAGGGTCACTTTAGCCAGTGACCCGGGGAAGTTCGAACCTACCCCCGTTCCCATGGATGCCCCCGCATCCCTCCAGTTCCTTGGTGGGAGTTACACCAGGCCCCTTCCGTTCCACGCCCCCCCTTAGGTCGGGGGTGCTTGATGGCACTCGCAGTTCGCATGTGGGAAGGTTTATGCGGCCTGTGCCCTTTTCCCACCCCCATACCTCTGGGGCTCCAACTGGGCTGTGGTCTTCTCCCAGCACTCCAGTCTGGAGGTCTGTGCTTTGGGCTCTCTTGGTTTAGAGCCGCCCTTTTAACCTTGGCCACCCTCTGGAAAGGATCCTTTATGCTGGGCAAGGGTCCTAAAGCTGTTTTCCCCTTGTCCCAGGCCTTCCTCCCCCTCTGATAGGGGTCACAGGATCCGCAGTACTGTCGGACAGTAACAAAGACCCCAGGCCAGTAAAAGCTCCGTAGCAGCCTCTGCTGGGTACGCCAGGTTCCCTGGTGCCCTGAGAGGGGAATGTCATGGGCCCGGCACAGCAGCTGGCGGCGATACTTCTGGGGTACCACCAGCTGCCTCCTGATCCCCCCTGACTCCATTTTCCCTGGGGGAGCCCATTCTCGGTACAGGAACCCCTTCTCCCACAGGAACCTTTTCCGGCCACCTCGTCCCATGGTCTGTACCGCATTGAGGTCGGCCAGGTCCCTTATTTTCCGCAAGGAGGGGTCTCTCTGTAGCTCGGCCTGGAACTCAGCAGCTGGGACAGGGATGGCCACCTGCTCTTTCTCGCCCGCTGGGTCCGAAGCTGCAGCCTCCCTGAGCCGCGTCCCTGGGCGTTCCCTCCCCACCAGGTTAGGGTCCTGCGCCTCAGGCAAGGCACCCCCCCCAAGGCCAGGGCGCAGGGCCCCTCGCCGGCTCTGACTGCGGGTCACAACCAGTGCCTTTTGGGGGTTGCTTGGCCAGTTCTCCAGGTCCCCCCCCATCAATACCTCAGTGGGCAAATACGGGTGTACCCCCACATCCTTGGGGCCCTCCTTGGCCCCCCACTTCAGGTGTACCCTTGCCACGGGCACTTTGACTGGTGTTCCGCCCACCCCCGTCAGGGTCAGGTAGGAGTTGGGCACCACCTGATCTGGGGCCACCACCTCGGGCCGGGCCAGCGTCACCTCTGCGCCCGTATCCCAGTATCCATTGACCTTCCTCCCATCCACCTCCAGGGGAACAAGGTACTCTCTCCGGAGGGACAGCCCCGCGCCCACCGTATAAACCAAAAACCCTGAGTCTGGGGCATCCAGCCCCGTAGAGGAGCTGGCCTGGGGCCCTTCTCTCTCTTGAGCAGTTGATAAGCTGCCAGCCCCTCTTGCGTGAGAAGCCTGCCCCTCGTCCGTCTGGGCCTCTACCAAGTTAACCCTATGCGGGTTCGGTCTGCTCAGTCTGTCCTTGAGCTTGGGGCACTGGGCCCGAACGTGGCCTCTTCGGCCGCAGTAATAGCAGCTCATGTCCTGTGGGTCCCCTCGAGCCGGTCGGTTGTCCCTGACGCTGGGCATTCCCCGTGGGAGGGGATTCCCCATATTCCCTCTTTGGGAGGTCCCAGGGTGACTCTCTCTCTGCATCGCGGCGGGCCTGTTCCTTTGGGGCTCCTCCCTGCCACCCCCTGACCGGCTCTTTACAAACTCATCAGCCAGCTGCCCGGCGTGTCGCGGGTTCTCTGGCTTTCTGTCCACCAACCACAGCCTCAGGTCGGATGGGCACCGCTCATACAGTTGCTCCAGTACCAGCAGTTTAATCAGGTCCTCCTTCGTCTGGGCCCCACCAGCCCACTTGCTGGCGTATCTTTCCATGCGGACGGCTAGTTGCAAATATGAGATCTCAGGGGTTTTATCTTGACCCCGGAACCTTTCCCGGTACATCTCAGGAGTCAGCCCAAACTCTCGTAGCAGGGCCTTTTTGAATAGTTCGTAGTCCCCTTTCTCTGCCTCTCCCAGTTGGCGGTACAATGCCACGGATTTGGGGTCCAGTAAGGGGGTAAGGACCCGGAGTCTGTCCGCGGGATCCACCCGGTGCAGCTCGCAGGCCGTCTCAAAGGCCTCCAGGAAGTCATCCATGTCCTCCCCCTCCTTGTATGGGGCCATGATGCACTTATCAAAGCTCCGTGCAGTCCTGGGTCCCCCCTCACTCACCGCAGCCGGGGGTTCGCTGCCCTTCAATCTCGCCAGTTCCAGGTCATGCTGACGCTGTCTCTCTTCATGCTGTCTCTGTCTCTCATTCTCCTCCCGTTCATGCTGTCTCTGTCTCTCTTCACGCTGATGCTGTCTCTCTTTCTCCTCCCGTTCATGCTGTCTCTGTTGTTCACGATCCTCCAGCTCTCTCAGTTTTAGCTCTTTCTCCCATTCCGGCCAATTCCGCTCCACGGATGCCGAACGTCGCCGGGAGGATCCTCTGCTGGCCGGCGAGCTTCGCCGGGGGGACCCCCTGCTGGCCGGGGGGGTCACGGCGCCTTCGGTATTTGCTGGGCTCCTCCCCACCCTTCCCCTAGGCATAGGAAGGAGGGGTCTCGGGAAGCCCTCAGCAGCCGGCTGACCACTCCCAGCTGGGACAGACCCTGGTGCCTGCGCTGCATTTGCCAGGCTGCTTCCCTGAGACACAGGGATCAGTTCATTCGCACGATCTTCCGCCTCCAGCTGGGCAATGAGCTGTTCTTTGGTGAGCCTCCCAATGCGCAGCCGCCTCTGCTTGCACAGCTCCACCAGGTCGCTCTTAAGCCGCTTGGCATACATCTTCCTGCTGGCCACTCACCGGCCTGTGTGCTCACAGCTCCCCACAGTTCCCAGGGGGACCCCTAGTGTGCCAGCCCTTCTCGAGGTCACCACCTCTCTGCCAGGGTCGAGCTGCAGACTCCTCCGCCCCTGGGACCACTCGCTGCGATCCCCCCGGGGGACCCTGTTACCGCAAAAGTCCTTCTCGCTGGTCACACACTCCCAGGGGTAATAACCGTCTCTCTCCCACTCTTCAGCGTGCCTGGTCCCCGTCAATCCCCCTTCGTTTTACTGCTCCCCAGTCACTTACTGCAGGAAGCGCCGTCCACGGGGTGCAGTAGATCCCACCGCTGCCACCAGTTGTTGCGGATTGTGGGGGAGTTAGGGCCCTGCACCCCCGACTTCCTGCGATTCACCATGACTCTCAGCCAGCCAGTAAAGCAGAAGGTTTATTTGGATGACAGGAATACAGTCCAAGACAGGTCTTGCAGGCACAGACAACAGGGCCCCCCTCAGTTAGGTCCAGCTTGGGGTCCCAGGGCATGCCGGCCCACCCCCCTTGGGGGGTCAGAGCCATCTCTGCCTCCCAGCCATCTCTCCAGCCTCCTTCCAGCCTGCTTCCAGCCTGCTTCCCGCACTCTCCCTCAGCGACCCCTCCCACAGCCTTTGTTCAGTTTCCCGGGCCCCGGAGTCATCTGACCTCCAACCCCCTCCTGGGTTCTCATGTTACAAGCTCAGGTATGTTCCCTTGGGCCGGCTCCCATCCCCCGATGCAGACCATCCTAGTCACACTCCCCTGTCAGCATTCACAGACCACAGTGAGAACAGTCCCAGTTCGTCACACAGGGGAAGCGGGGTAAGCAGAAGGCTCGGGCTTCGTTCCATCCTTCAGATTCGGACACCCCCTGGAAGAGCAGGAAGGGGGGCACTGATGCTGAGCCTTACACTTTGCCCCCTGACAACTCCCATTCAATGGTGCCAGCTGGGGACAATGTGGCAGCACCAGAAGGTAACATCGCCCCTCCTCGGGAGTCCCTTCCTATGGAAGCCCCCGATGGAGCCCCTCTCGCCCAATTACCATCTGAAGCCCCTGCGAGCACCAAGGCGAGCATTGCTTCGGGTGCTGGAGGAGAGAGCCCTGGGGTGGTGGAAGGTGATCTCCTTTATGAGAGGTTTCAGAGTAGCAGCCGTGTTAGTCTGTATGCGCAAAAAGAAGAACAGGAGGACTTGTGGCACCTTAGAGACTAACAAATTTATTAGAGCATAAGCTTTCGTGGACTATAGCCCACTTCTTCGGATGCATATAGAATATATGTTCCATTCTATATGCATCCGAAGAAGTGGGCTATAGTCCACGAAAGCTTATGCTCTAATAAATTTGTTAGTCTCTAAGGTGCCACAAGTCCTCCTGTTCTCCTTTATGAGGAAATCGAGGCCCTGGGTCTGACCCCGGTCACCCAGGGGGAGGACGACCCTCTGCCAGCGGGCCTCGATCTAAGCGACCTCACCCCGGTTCCCCTTTCCCCATGTTCCCTTCCCTGGCCTAACCGCTGCTTCTGAATCCACCTCTGAGGGTCCACTGGATTCTTCCATCTGCCTGGCCAAAGGTGGCACCCCGCTGATGGCCGCCGAGCCTACAGAGGCGACGGCCGGTGCCACACTGCTGGGACCCTATTCCCAGGGGGTGTCCCTCTTAGGTGTGGAGCAACCGACCTCCTTCCCGGGGTGGACCCCACTGAAGACTGTCCATCTCCAGATGCCGTGGCTGCCACACCAGCCATAGTGGCTAAGCCCGGCATCATAGAGGGTCCCCTTCCCACTCCCCAGATTCCTGAGCTGGACCGAGAGGGGCCACAGGGCTGTGACAGGGGCCCCACTGGGAGAAAGTCGTAGATCGGTAACCCCGCCCCCCCCCATACGCTGAGAGAGGAGCTGCGGGAGTTCCTTGAGGACGTCTGTGGCTCCCGTAACAAGGTACAGCTTGCACTCCAGCGATGGGGAGATTTCCATCAGATTCTCCGGGCCGCGAGGGCCCTCATGGGGGAGGGTAAGAGGACCGGGAATCAGGCTGCCGTGGCCTACCAGTGGGTCCACCTCTTCCGTGACTCCTTACTCACCTACGGGGTAGGTCACGGTTTGCTGCGCGGCCCGACGGAGGCCGTGGGCGTCTCTGCCGGTGAGGATCCCCCCCAGCCCTCCTCATGGCACCGATCATCTTCGCAACATTGAACACCCGGGGCTGGGTGGATGGGTCTCCGCAGGAGCTAGGTGCTCTCCTTCCTTCGGGAGTGGGGGTACTCTGTGGTTTTCCTGCAGGAGACCCATACGGATCCGGCCTCTGAAGCTAGCTGGCGGCTGGAGTGGGGGGACAGGGTCTACTTTAGCCACCTCACAGTTTGTATGGCTGGAGTGGCGACCCTGTTCTCCCCCGACCTACGGCCCGAGGTGCTGGGGGTCGCCGAGACTGTGCCGGGCCACCTGCTGCACCTCCAGGTCCGCATGGAGGGGCTTGTGGTCAATCTCGTCAACATTTATGCCCTGACATTGGGCCCTTGAGAGGTTGCATTTTTATCAGCAGGCGTCCGCCTTCCTTGGCTCCTTGGATCCTCACGAGTGCCTGGTCCTAGGCAGGGACTTTAACACCACCCTCGAGGAACGAGACCACTCAGGGATCAAGCAGTGCCCGGCCACTGTGGACGTCCTCTGGGAGATCGTCAAACATCACTCCCTGGTGGACGTGTGGCACGACCACCACCCGGACGACGTCTCGACGTTCACCTTCGTCCGGGTGGAGGCCCATCGATCTGCGCGGAGAGGCTGGGGCCGGCCTATTGGCACTTTAATAACAGTTTACTGGAGGATGCGGGCTTCATAGCGTCCTTCCGGGAGTTCTGGCGTCCTTCGGGCGAGGAGTACGGCAGGGGTATCCCCTCTTGGGTCAGCTGTATGCTCTGGTGATCGAGCCCTTCCTCTGTCTCCTCCGTCGGAAGCTGACAGGGTTGGTGCTTCGAGAGCCGGAGCTGCGGCTGGTCCTGTTGGGGGGGAGGGATAGCTCTGTAGTTTGAGCATTGGCCTGCTAAACCCAGGGTTGTGAGTTCAATCCTTGAGGGGGCCACTTAGGGATCTGGGGCAAAAAATCAGTGCTTGGTCCTGCTAGTGAAGGCAGGGGGCTGGACTCAATGACCTTTCAGGGTCCCTTCCAGTTCTATGAGATAGGTATATCTCCATATATTTCTCTGAAAATTTCCACACAGTGTGCAGAGGCGGTCAAAAAAGCAAACAGGATGTTAGGGATCATTAAAAAGGGGATAGAGAATAAGACTGAGAATATATTATTGCCCTTATATAAATCGATGGTACGCCCACATCTCAAATACTGCATACAGATGTGGTCTCCTCATCTCAAAAAAGATATACTGGCACTAGAAAAGGTTCAGAAAAGGGCAACTAAAATGATTAAGGGTTTGGAACAGGTCCCATATGAGGAGAGATTAAAGAGGCTAGGACTCTTCAGCTTGGAAAAGAGGAGACTAAGGGGGGATATGATAGAGGTATATAAAATCATGAGTGATGTGGAGAAAGTGGATAAGGAAAAGTTATTTACTTATTGTGACGTTATTGATATAATCTGGGACCATATAGATCATTGTTGCAACCAAGGTCCTGTAGTGGCATGCAAATCTTGTATAAAGGGGGTCAATTGGGGTGTCTAAGACAAGGTTATGGTTTACTTGGTTATGATTATGCTGTCTATATGTGTGTATCAATTTTGTAGTTGAAGTTATAAATATTGGCTCTATACTGTCTGTATTTCAAACTTATGCTATGCTGCTGGGTGACATCCCAGACAAACTGGTGTTAGCTCTGCCTAGCCTGCTTGATGGCCCATTAAGGACCATCAGCTATACAATGGACCCATTGAGAGAAGGCAAATATGCCTTGAGACTCAGCAAAGTATGCAGGAACTTGCCCATGTGACTCCAGACTCCATTTTGCTGTAATTTTCCACAGTAAGAACAAAGAGGTGTTCTTACACCTGGAAAAGACTATATAAGGCTAATGCCTCATCTCCATCTTGTCTTCAATCCTGCTTCATACCTCTGGAGGAACTTTGCTACAAGCTGAAGCTTTGAACAAAGGACTGAGGACCCATCCCAGCGGGGGATGTATTCCAGAGACTTGATTTGAACCTGCAGTTTATTCCATCGCTGCTGCAAGCCTGAACCAAGAACTTTGCCATTACTGTATATAATTGATTCCATTTAACCAATTCTAGCTCTCATCTCTATCTTTTTCCTTTTATGAATAAACCTTTAGATTTTAGATTCTGAAGGATTGGCAACAGCGTGATTTGTGGGTAAGATCTGATTTGTATATTGACCTGGGTCTGGGGCTTGGTCCTTTGGGATCAGGAGAACCTTTTTCTTTTACTGGGGTATTGGTTTTCATAACCATTTGTCCCCATAACGAGTGGCACTGGTGGTAATACTGGGAAACTGGAGTGTCTAAGGAGATTGCTTGTGAGACTTGCGGTTAGCCAGTGGGGTGAGACCGAAGTCCTCTTAGTCTGGCTGGTTTGGTTTGCCTTAGAGGTGGAAAAAACCCCAGCCTTGGGCTGTAACTGCCCTATTTGAGCAATTTGTCCTGAGTTGGCACTCTCAGTTGGGTTCCGCCAGAACCGCATTGTCACACTTATTCCCATAATACAAGAACTAGGGGCCATCAAATGCAATTAATAGGCAGCAGGTTTAAAACAAATAAAAGGAAGTTCTTCTTCACGCAGCGCACAGTCAACTTTTGGAACTCGTTACCTGAGGAGGTTGTGAAGGCTAGGACTATAACAGAGTTTAAAAGAGAACTGGATAAATTCATGGTGGTTAAGTCCATTAATGGCTATTAGCCAGGACAGGTAAGGAATGGTGTCCCTAGCCTCTGTCTGTCAGAGGGTGGAGATGGATGGCAGGAGAGAGATCACTTGATCATTGCCTGTTAGGTTCACTCCCTCTGGGGCACCTGGCATTGGCCACTGTCGGTAGACCAGGATACTAGGTTAGATGGACCTTTGGTCTGACCTGGTACGGCCTTTCTTATGTTCTTATGACGATGATGTGTTCCTTGTGGTCCAGGACCTGGGCGACTTGGCATGGGTGGAGGCTTGCCAGGCCATCTACTCGGCAGCCGCCTCCGCCCGGGTCAACTGGGTCAAGAGCTCTGGCCTGGTGGTCGGGGAAGGGTGGCAGGCGAGCTCCCTCCCACCCGCGCTTCAGGCCATCCGGTGGAGCGCAGGTCCACTGCTCTATCTCAGCATTTACCTTTCTGCCATGCATCCGTCTCTACCGGAGAACTGGCATGGCTTAGAGAGCAGGGTGATGGAGGGGCTCCAGAAATAGACAGGACTACTTCGGTGCCTCTCCCTCTGAGGGAGGGCACTGGTGCTCAATCAACTAGTCCTGTCCATGCACTGGTACCGGCTCAACACCCTGGTCCCGGCCCCAGGTTTCCTGGCCAACCTCTGGATGGTGATTCTGGAGTTCTTTTGGCCAGGAATGCACTGGGTCTCTGCAGGGGTCCTCCACCTGCCCCTGGAAGAGGGGGAACAGGGCCTGAAGTGCCTACACACTCAGGTCCATGTCTTCCACCTCCTGGCCCTGCAGAGGCTCCTGTATGGTGCAGGTAGTCCGGCGTGGAGAGTACTGGCGCACGCCTTCCTGCGCTGCTTCTGAGGGCTCTGATATGACCAGCAGCTCCTTTATCTCCATCCGAGAGGTCTTCCGCGAGACCTCTCCGGGCTGCCGGTCTTCTACGAAGACCTCCTCCAGACTTGGAAGCTGTTTTCAATGACCAGGTCCGTGGCGGCCACCGTGGGGGCTGATCTCCTTGCGGAGCCCCTGCTACACAACTCCCAGCTTCGTGTGCAGGTGGTGGAGTCCCCCGCGGTGCACCAGAGACTGGTCTTGGCAGAAGTCACCAGGGTCAGAGACCTCCTGGACTATGACCGGGGAGACTAGCTGGATCCCCTGATGCTCGCTCAGCACATGGGGCTCTCCAGACCTCACACTCCCCAGCGCGTACTTCAGGAGGTGAAGGCCGCTTTACCGCCTGCTGCTCGGGCCTACCTCGACTAGGTCCTGCCAGAGGACACGCCCCACCCACCCTCTACTCCAGGCCCTGTGGACCTTTTCATCGGGCCCCTGCCCTGTGGACCCAACCGGCCCCCCCGCCCTTTCACTGTGAGCCGGCTGCACGATCTGCAGACGGTTCTGTTCCAGACCGCGCCAAAGAAACATCTGTACATGCTCATGCTCCACAGCCTTCACTTCCTCACCCTCATGTCCCGCCCCGACACAAAGTGGCGGGACCTCTTGCCACCTCTCGAGGGTGAGAAGCCCCGGTGGGCCAGCCTATACTCCACCCTGGTGCCAAGGCCCGCTGGGGATATCAGTTGGCGGCTCCTTCACGGGGCCGTGAGCACGGGCGTGTACTTGGCGCGGTTTACCCCTATCCCAAACACCTGCCCCTTTTGTGGCATGAAGGAAACTCTGGTGCACATTTATCTAGAGTGCTCAAGGTTGCAGCCCCTATTCCGGCTCCTCTTAGATATATTATTATGTTTTTGGTTGCACTTTTCCCCTCACCTGTTCATCTATGCACTCCCCATCCGTGGCCCCACAAAGTCGTGGGATCTCCTTATCAACCTCCTCTTAGCCCTGGTCAAACTAGCCATCTACAAAACCAGGGAGAGGAGGTTGGCCGACGGGATTTCCTGTGACTGTGGGGCCTATTTCCGCTCCTCCGTCCGTTCACGCATCCCGGCAGAGTTCCTCTGGGCGGCGTCCGCTGGCTCCCTTGACGCCTTCAAGGAGCAGTGGGCGCTGTCCGGGGTTCTCTGCTTGGTGTCCCCATCAGGTTCCCTTCGTTTAGCCCTATGACCTCACTCCTGTTCCTGTTTTTTTCATTAGTTGTCCCCCGTATTTATTTGGTATCACAGACCTGTGGATCCTCCCCTTAGGCTGGGGGGAGGTCCTTTTGCAGTGGCCGGGCTTCTCCCGCCCACTTCCTGGATACCAACAGGATCACTCTCCTGTAGCCATCTGGCCTGACCCTGTCACACATCCCTTTTTCAAGAGATCCTTTGGTTTTAGATAGTCTCACATGGTCGCTTTTTCTAAAAGGTGCAACAACCAGTTTTATTTTAAAATCATCTTCGTAAACTGTTTTCCATACCTTCAGAGAATTTGAAGGGTTAACATCAGCGGGTCTGGTATGTATAGTTCTGTAAAAGCTCTGGTTGTAACTCTTTATAAAGTCAGGTAACACGTTGATGTAGGTGTTATGGGCTGTAAAATATCTCCACATCCTAATTTTTAAAGTTCTGTTAAATCGCTCCACAACCCTTGCTTTGACTTCATTATTGGTAACAAAATAGTGAATGCCATACTGCTTTAACGATGTGCTTAAAGGTTTGTTTAAACTTTCTTTCCCCTGATCGCTTTATAATTTTTGAGGCACGCAACCTTCACTGAAAATTGCTTTACAGGCCTTGGATACCTCACCACTTATGTCATAAATATAAAGGGTAATATAAAGAGTAGCATAAAATCGCTCCCTGGCAGCTGTAGAATCATAGAATATCAGGGTTGGAAGGGACCTCAGGAGATCATCTAGTCTAACCCCCTGCTCAAAGCAAGACCAATCCCCAGACAGATTTTTTACCCCAGATCCCTAAATGGCCCCCTCAAGGATTGAGCTCACAACCCTGGGTTTAGTAGGCCAATGCTCAGACCACTGAGCTGCTGAATCACTGTACCTGTAAGGGGTTAAGAAGCTCAAATAACCTGGTTGGCACCTGACCAGAAGGACCAATAAGGAAAGAAGATACTTTCAAATCTGGGGGCGGGGAGGGGAGGTTTTGTTTGGGCTCTCTTTATTTGTTCCCTCTCTGGACGGAGAGAAAGACCAAGCAGGTACAACATCCCCTGAAAACATACCTGACATGATTAATCTAAGATTACAAAAATTGTAAGTAAGGCAAGGAAATGCATTAGGTTATCTTTTGTTTTAGCTTGTGAATTTTCCCTATGCTAAGAGGTAGTTTTATTCCTGTTTTTATAACTGTGAAGCTGAGTCCAGAGGGGAGTCCTCTGTGTTTTAAATCTTTTTATTATCCTGTAAAGTTACCTTCCATCCTGATTTTGCAGGTTTGATTCTTTTACTTTTTTCTTTATAATAAAGTTCTTATTTTAAGAACCTGATTAATTTTAGTGTCCTAAAGATAAAGCGTCTGGTCTGTACTTACATTAAAGGCAATTTGTTGGTATATTATTCTCAAGCCTCCCCAGGAAAAGAGGTGAAGGGGCTTGGGGGGATATTTTGGGGGAATAGGGATTCCAAGTGACCCATCCCTGAATTTTTGTTTAAATCACTTGGTGGTGGCAGCAAAACCATCCAAGGACAAGGAAAGGAATTTGTGCCTTGGGGAAGTTTTTAACCTAAGCTGGTAGAAATAAACTTAGGGGGTCTTTCATGCGGGTCCCCACATCTGTAGCCTAGAGTTCAGAGTGGGGAGGGAACCCTGACAACTTGTCTTGTCTTTTAGGCCTAAGGCCCAGGCACATTTGGATAGAATGTCTATCACTGTTAAGATGTACTTAAAACCGCTGTTGTGTTTGGAGAACCGGTGCATATCCACCAAATCTGCCTGCCATTGCGCATCCACATCTGGAACAATGGTCTTGTTTCTTTTAAAACATATTCGAGCTGGTTTGTGTAAAGTGTAAGCATCCTGGTCTGAAAGCAAAGCTGTTACGTGTCTTCTATTTAAAGTTTTACTATGCTTTTTGGCCACTTGAAAAAGAGGGTTCACCCCTCGAAGCTCCCAACTTCCCCAGGGGTGTAATATATTTTCTTGAACAGAGCCGTCTGAGTAGACATGACTGTTTCTTATATTTTACTAACACGAGTATAGAGGGGACACATTCATATTGACAAATTTAAACAAGTTTTATTAATCGCCTGGTTTAACATGACCTTTTATAGCCACCTGTGAAAATGGTGGCTATAAAAGGTCATGTTAAACCATTAGGGAGTTTGAGCTGGTTCATTCTTCTATTTTGTCCTTTTCCAGATTTTCCTTCTGAGATCTGTGTCTCAGACATGAGCAAAAACAGCTGATTCATGATATATTTACTCCCACAGGGCTACCCATGTGTAAGTTCTCAAAGGCCTCTAAAAAGGCATCATCGAGCTGTCGAGAGATTTTCAGAAAAAAAACAATGTAAACCCCCCACTGCTTGTTTTTAGATTTATGCAATCCTGGGTTGGTGCCTAACCCCATTACACCCTATCCTCGACCGTCACTTCTTAATCATTCATCTACCTGAGCAACATCTTTTCTGTTCACTTTGTCCACAAGTGATTCCCACAAGCCACAGTCGCCTTCCTCCATAGGGATGGACAATGAGAGGCCGTCACGCTCATTGGTCTGCTTCACAAGTGGTTGTGTTTTGGCGTCGGGTTCCAGCGTATCCATCAACGGCTCAGACAAAGGGCTTCCCCTTGCTGCTCCCTCCTCCTTCTTGGAACTGTCGCTGATGTAGTGCTTTCTCTGCGGGTGGTCCAAGGCCCTTGGAGCTAAAACAAAGTCCGAAGTTCTCATGGGGGTGGTGAAGGAGTCCATGTTTCCTCTCAGCCTTTCCACGATTTCTAAAACACATGTTCTTGGAATGAAATGGCATCTTCCGTGTGGTGCTGGGACTTCCCGGGGTGGTGCAGCACTCTGATTGGTAGAGGGTGGTAGAGGGATCTCTTAGAGGGGTCATATGACCCTCTTCTAGGTGGGTCACCCCCGCCCTGGAACTCCCCCGATTGGTCAAATCTCCTCTCAGGGCAGTTTTATGGAGGGCATAACCCACCCTGATTGGTAGAGGGCGGTGGGAGGAGTTCTTAGAGGGGTAATATGACACCCTTTGCTTCCGGTCAGGTGTCCATCTCAACTCCAGAAGTAATACCCCAGGGGCAGGGCCTGGGGGTCAGGGGCGGTGCCTGAGGGGGTCAGGGGGCGGGGCAGACATTCGATTGATGGTAGGCCCCTTGTATGACTGCTATACATAGGTGTGTGGCTATAAAGGCCCCAGGAGGGCAAGCAGAAGAAGGGGAAATATTGCTCAGGCATGCAGGAGTGAAATCAGGAAGGCCAAATCACACTTGGAGTTGCAGTTAGCAAGAGATGTTAAGAGTAACAAGAAGGGTTTCTTCAGGTATGTTAGCAACAAGAAGAAAATCAAGGAAAGTGTGGGCCTCTTACTGAATGAGGGAGGCAACCTAGTGACCGAGGATGTGGAAAAAGCTAATGTACTCAATGATTTTTTTGCCTCTGTCTTCACGCACAAGGTCAGCTCCCAGATTGCTGCACTGGGCAGTACAGCATGGGGAGAAGGTTACCAGCCCTCTGTGGAGAAAGAAGTGGTTCGGGACTATTTAGAAACACTGGACGTGCACAAGTCCATGGGGCCAGATGCGCTGCATCCGAGGGTGCTAAAGGAGTTGGCGGGTGAGATTGCAGAGCCATTAGCCATTATTTTTGAAAACTCATGGCGATCAGGGGAGGTCCCAGATGACTGGAAAAAGGCTAATGTAGTGCCCATCTTTAAAAAAGGGAAGAAGGAGGATCCGGGGAACTATAGGCCAGTCAGCCTCACCTCAGTCCCTGGAAAAATCATGGAGCAGGTCCTCAAGGAATCAATTATGAAACATTTAAAGGAGAGGAAAGTGATCAGGAACAGTCAGCATGGATTCACGAAGGGGAAGTCATGCCTGACTAACCTAATTGCCTTCTATGAGGAGATAACTGGCTCTGTGGATGAGGGGAAAGCAGTGGATGTGTTATTCCTTGACTTTAGCAAAGCTTTTGATACGGTCTCCCACAGTATTCTTGCCGCCAAGTTAAAGAAGTATGGGCTGGATGAATGGACTGTAAGGTGGATAGAAAGCTGCCTAGATCGTCGGGCTCAACGGGTAGTGATCAATGGCTCCATGTCTAGTTGGCAGCCGGTTTCAAGCGGAGTGCCCCAAGGGTCGGTCCTGGGGCCGGTTTTGTTTAATATCTTTATTAATGATCTGGAGGATGGTGTGGACTGCACTCTCAGCAAGTTTGCAGATGACACTAAACTAGGAGGCGTAGTAGATACACTAGAGGGTAGGGATCGGATACAGAGGGACCTAGACAAATTAGAGGATTGGGCCGAAAAAAACCTGATGAGGTTCAACAAGGATAAGTGCAGAGTCCTGCACTTAGGACGGAAGAATCCCATGCACTGCTACAGACTAGGGACAGAATGGCTACGAAGCAGTTCTGCAGAAAAGGACCTAGGGGTCACAGTGGACGAGAAGCTGGATATGAGTCAACAGTGTGCTCTTGTTGCCAAGAAGGCTAACGGCATTTTGGGCTGTATAAGTAGGGGCATTGCCAGCAGATCGAGGAACGTGATCATTCCCCTTTATTCGACATTGGTGAGGCCTCATCTGGAATACTGTGTCCAGTTTTGGTCCCCACACTACAAGAAGGATGTGGAAAAATTGGAAAGAGTCCAGCGGAGGGCAACAAAAATGATTAGGGGTCTGGAGCACATGACTTATGAGGAGAGGCTGAGGGAACTGGGATTGTTTAGTCTCCAGAAGAGAAGAATGAGGGGGGATTTGATAGCAGCCTTCAACTATCTGAAGGGGGGTTCCAAAGAGGATGGAGCTCGGCTGTTCTCAGTGGTGGCAGATGACAGAACAAGGAGCAATGGTCTCAAGTTGCAGTGGGGGAGGTCCAGGTTGGATATCAGGAAAAACTATTTCACTAGGAGGGTGGTGAAACACTGGAATGCGTTACCTAGGGAGGTTGTGGAGTCTCCTTCCTTGGAGGTTTTTAAGGCCCGGCTTGACAAAGCCCTGGCTGGGATGATTTAGCTGGGAATTGGTCCTGCTTAGAGCAGGGGGTTGGACTAGATGACCTCTTGAGGTCCCTTCCAACTCTGATATTCTATGATTCTATGACTCATGGCTGGAAGTGTTTTCTGGGGTATGGGTTGAAAATAAATTGTAAGTGTAGGAAAATTGATGCTGAGGTTTTAATCAGAGGGGTTGACCCCTCTCCCCTCCACAGGATCAATACTAGTATCCTCAGGAGACAGAGGAAGGAATAAAATCTATCACTTTGGCCTGTACTGAAAAAGAATGGGAATACCTGGAGATTGACAGTGGACTTTAGAGCATTAAATGCAGTAACACCTGCCACTGCTACGGTAGTGGATAAGTATCAACAAGTAGTTGCTGCAGTGGCAGCAGGAACACAATGGTTCTCAGTTATAGACTTAGCAAATGCCTGCTTTGCCATTCCCTTACCCACTGAGTCTTGGTACAAATTTGGTTTCACTTACAGGGATAACAGTTGTGTTTTACAAGGGTCCCCCAGGGCTTTCATAATGCACCCACAATTTGTCACTCCCATGTGGTTAAGATGTCGGAAAAAATGACACCTGAAGACCAAAGAGGGTAATTTCCTCTGTTGATGATATATTGGTTTATGGGAACAATAGAGAGGAAGTTGGTAGGATCACTGAGAATGTGTTACAAATCATCCAAGATACCGGATTCAAGGCTAGCAAAGTGAAGGCCCAATTGGTACAGCAAGAGGTAAAATATTTAGGGGACATTATTGGGAAAGGAAGAATGAACCCCAGGTGTACAACAGGTGGAACTGATTGGAAAATTTCCCAACCCCACTGATGTGGCATCCTTAAGAGCCATTTTGGGAACAGTGAACTTTGAGAGATTTTATTGAAATGTATGCTGACAAGAGTCGCCCACTTGATCAGGCCCCACTGGGTGACAATGGGAGTGGGGCCTGATCAAGCAAAGGTATTACAGACCCTGAAACAGGATTTGGCCCAGGCCCCCACCCTAGCATATCCAAAGGTGGGAGAACCATTCATCCTGCAACTGCCTACTACTGATGTAGCGCTGGGAGCAGTACAATTACAGAAGCAAAGCACAGGGAAATCACAACTCGTGGCCTATGGGTCAAAAACACAGAATTACACGGAGCAAAATTTTACACCCTGCAATAAAGAGTGCTTGACCTTAGCATGGGCCTTGCAGCATTGGGAATATATAATTGGAGGACCCAAAGTACAGTCCCCACTGAAATACATAATATCGGGAAAAGCTCAGGAGGGGCAGGTATCTAATCCTAGGTTGGCACAATGGACTCTGACCCTTGTAAATCTAGGGATAACTGTAGAAAAGGAAAGGTACTATCCCCTGTATAATGCCTTATAATGCAAGGGCAGGAGCATGAGTGTCCCATTCCAGAGTATAAAAAGGTGAAGTGGCCAGTGAAATCATGATTTACCCTACAGAAAGCTCAGGAGAAAAATGCACAAATCTGGTTCGTGGATGGGTCTAGCTATTATAATGCTGGGAGAGCTAAAACAGGATTTGGAGTCGTAAATGTAAATACAAACCAGAAACTGAAGGGACCAGTAAAGCCACACTCAGCACAAGCCGCAGAAGTGGTGGTGGTACTAAAGGTGTTACAGGTGGAGGATCAGGCAGCCACCCTAGCAATATTTACCGATTCAGACTGGGTGTGCAGAGCAGTAGTGGTGTGGCTATCCGTTTGAGCAGCTAGACATATGTGCACAGGAGATAGAAAGCCAGTAGCTTATGAAGCTAGGAGCAAGTGGCAGTTTTAATAAAGGGAGACACTTATGTAACACATGTGAAAGCACATCAGAAACCAGGGAGTGAGGAAAGATTTTGGAATAACAGGGCAGATGTTTTAGCCAAACAAGGGGCCCTGTTAATACAAAGCGAGGAAAAGGAGATAATCAGTGTAGCAACCAGAGTATGAAAACAGGTGACAAGTCCAGAGACATTGGATCTGCAAGCTGTACAGGAAGGGGACGAAGAAATTGAACAATTATTGAAGCAATAAACAATCAGAGGAAAATGGCATGTGTCATAACTATAAAGGGAAGGGTAACAGCCCTCCTGTGTACAGTACTATAAAATCCCTCCTGGCCAGAGACTCCAAAATCCTTTTACCTGTAAAGGGTTAAGAAGCTCAGGTAACCTGGCTGACACCTGACCCAAACGACCAATAAGGGGACAAGATACTTTCAAATCTTGTGCGGGGGAGGAAGGCTTTTGTTTGTGCTCTTTGTTTTGGGGGTTGTTCGCTCTTGGGACTGTGAGGGACCAGACATCAATCCAGGTTCTCCAAATCTTTCTGAACAAGTCTCTCATATTTCCCACTTGTAAGTAAACAGCCAGGCAAGGCGTGTTAGTTTTTATCTTTGTTTTCTCAACTTGTAAATGTACCTTTTTGCTAGAGTGTTTATCTCTGTTTGCTGTAACTTTGAACCTAAGGCTAGAGGGGATTCCTCTGGGCTCTTTAAGTTTGATTACCCTGTAAAGTTAGTTTCCATCCTGATTTTACAGAGATGATTTTTACCTTTTTCTTTAATTAAAAGCCTTCTTTTTAAGAACCTGATTGATTTTTCCTTGTTTTTAGATCCAAGGGGGTTGGATCTTGATCCACCAGGAGTTGGTGGGAGGTAGGAGGGGGGATGGTTAATTTCTCCTTGTTTTAAGATCCAAGGGGCTTGGATCTGTATTCACCAGGGAATTGGTGAAGAGTCTGTCAAGGCTACCCAGGGAAGGGAATTAGCACATTTGGGAGTGGTGGCAGCGGACCAGATCTAAGCTGGTAGTTAAGCTTAGAAGTTCCATTCAGGCCCCTACAATTGTACCCTAAAGTTCAGAGTGGGGAAGCAGCCTTGACAGCATGTACATAAAGATCCCAAAGAGTTACTGTGGGTCACTGAACATGACTCAGACCTTGGGGAACAGCCTAAAAGGTGGTTAATGCCTAAGTACGTCAGGACTGAATTGATTCAATATGTGCATGAGCAAGGGCATTTTGGGGTGGACAAAACTCTGGAAAGGGTCAAAGATGCAGGATGGTGGCTCAACCTAAAGGAAGATGTAAAGTGGTGGTGTAATAATTGTTTGTAATGTGCTATGGTCAATGCAGACCCACAGGTACAAAAGGGTCCCATTGCTCACTAAAAGATTGAGGGTCTGTGAGCCCAGTTACAGATAGAGTATATTGGACCTCTCCTCGTTACCCCAAGGAACAAAAGTATTGTTTAGTAGATCCCTTTACAAAATGGATAGAAGCCATCCCAACAAAGACTAACCCAGCTTTGACTACAGCCCAGCAATTGTTTAATGTAGTGTTTAGCCCAGGGGTGGCCAACCTGAGCCTGAGAAGGAGCCAGAATTTACCAATGTACATTGTCAAAGAGCCACAGTAATACATCAGCAGTCCCGCATCTGCTCCCCGCCCCACCGCTCCCAGCACCTCCCGCCCACCAGCAGCCCCGCCAATCAGTGCCTCCCCCTCCCTCCCTGCACCTCCCGATCAGCAGTTTCATGGCATGCAGAAGGCTTGGAGCGGGAGAGGGAGGGGGAGAGGGAGGAGCGAGGGCATAGCAGGCTCAGGGGAGGGGGCAGGAAGGGGTGGAGTGGGGACAGGGCCTACGGCAGAATGAGGGGTTGAGCAGTGAGCGCCCCCCAGCACATTGGAAAGTTGGTGCCTGTAGCTCCAGCCCCAGGGTCGGTACCTATACAAGGAGCTGCATATTAACTTCTGAAGAGCTGCATGTAGCTCTGGAGCCATAAGTTGGCCACCCCTGGTTTAGCCAGTGGGGGCTGCCCAAGGAAGTCAATTCAGACCAAAGGCTTCACTTCATTGGGTTAACTGTGCAGGAACTGTGTAAAATATTAGGCATTAAGCAAAGTTTCCACATTATGGGCCACCCTCAATCCTCAAGACAAATGAAATGAACTAACTGCACTCTAAAGAATGCTTTTAAGAAAAATGGTAAAAGAAAAGATTGGGATGAAAAACTGCCTACGATTGTAATGGCCTTAAGGTCAGTCCCAGTGAGACATAGTTATACTCTCTTTGTAGCAATGACGGGAAGGGATATGAGAACACCTCAACAGTGGTGGCTAGATGTAGATATTCCAGATGGGTGGCAACCCAAAGTGCTAATTGTTACCCGAAATTGGGCCAGCTAGTAAGCTTAGGGAGGACTAATGACCCACCAGAGTTTGGCAGAAAGCAGCATGTTTATTATACTGATAGCTAAGCTCAAAAGAAGGGGGGGTGTCACACTCACATACTCACGCTCCCAGGACAGGCAAGGCACGGGAGATGTCAGGATTGTTCAAGGTAAGTGTCCCACTGCACAGCGATGGACGGGGCGATGAAGGTAAGTCTTCCCGAGGCACGATGAAATGCAACGCAGCGAACCACTGGCTAGGCAATCCGGGCAAAGGGCCTTCATGGGAGGTACAAGCTTGTGAGTGCACTCCTGAGCACGTGGCCCCTTCCCCTTTTAAGGACCTGCTCCTCATGGCCTGTGACTGGAGATGACTTGGGTGCATCTGGTTAGTCACACTCCACCTCGGGCAATGTCCATGCAGCATCCATGCATTGGGTGTGTGAGTGATGCCTAATTAGAGTCCAAGACACCTTGTCTACCTGGAAGCTCCTCTGATCTTCCAGCTGTTCAACCAGCCCATTCATCCCACAAGCATTCCAGGAGGGAGGAGGAGGGGGAAAGCCACTTCACAGGTATTCAGAGAGGGAGAGGAGACAAAAGGGGGGGAAAGTGTAACAGACCTTTTGAGCATACAGGTTATACATAGCATACAGATCACTGGTGCTCCTGCAACACTAATGACCAGTGGGTCCAGTCCCTTTTACAGGCATTAACAGAAATCCACAAGAAAATAGTGGAACAATTGGGCCTTAATGTAAAATAGATGGATAAAAGGTTTGGCTGGGTAAAAAAGCCTATTGAGTGGGAGGTTGGAGAGCAGGTGCTGTATCAAAAATTTGCAGAACAAGCTCATTCTTTGGGTATGAAATGGGAAGGCCCAGTGAACTTTGCGGAAAAGGCCAGCCCAACAATATACCAGGTAGCAATCTGGTCAAAGAAATTAAACAAGCCATGGCTAAAATGGTTCCATTCTTCACAGCTTAAACCATAGAAAAGAAATTTCAAGCAATAACCTCTAATTATCCCCACCAAGAGAGGCAGGGGTTAGAAAAATGCTTATTTTGTCTTTCAGAGTTCCAAGAAAAGGCTTTCCCCAGGAGAAGAGCACAAGTAACACAGGCATCATTATAAAGAAGCTGCTGTTGCGACTGTGTGTGTGTGTGTGTGTGTTTTAAGTTACATGTTTGTCTGGTAGCCAACCCAATTTGCAGGCCTGTCGACAATCATGCAGAAAATGTATTTCTGGATGATGGTACAATGTTGGATTGATCCACCAGTATTCAACCACACCAGCTGTTACTTGTATTGGGCAAAGGGATTTTTCCATTAAGATAACATAATGGCCGGCGGGCTATCACCAAAAGCCCCATCCCAATATAGTATCGGAGGGGTAGCCGTGTTAGTCTGTATCCACAAAAACAATGAGGAGTCTGGTGGCACCTTAAAGACTAACAGATTTATTTGGCCATGAGCTTTCGTGGGTAAAAAACCCCACTTCTTCAGATGCATGGAGTGAAAATTACAGATACAGGCATAAATATACTGGCACATGAAGAGAAGGGAGTTACCTTACAAGTACACCTACACTTCAATCTCCCTGGACATTTAATAACAGATTTAAAAGTAGCCATCCTTCAACAAAAAAACTTCAAAAACAGACTTCAAAGAGAAACCGCAGAGCTACAATTAATTTGCAAACTTAACACCATTAATTTGGGCTTGAATAGGGACTGGGAGTGACTGACTCACTACAGAAGCAATTTTCCCTCTCTTGGTATTGACACCTCCTCGTCGGTTATTGGGAGTGGACCACATCCACCCTGACTGAATTGGACTTCTCAACACTGGTTCTCCACTTGTAAAACACTTGTTTGTACTGCTCAGTCTCTCCAACAGCGCAGCTTCCTCCTAAAGCTCCTGACAGGCGTACCCCCGTGATTAACTGGAAGGCTTTTAACTAGTTTCAGCCAGCCCCTGATTGTGTCCCAATCAACCTAGCTGTCTTCCCTGCCTTCTGGAAAGATCTTAATTGGCCCCAGGTGTCTTAATTGACCTAGAGCAGCTGCCATTTGCTTATCCTGGTAACAGGGATTTTTTTAGCCTGTGGCTAATATATCTGTCTCCCACTACTTTACTATAGCCATCTGGCCTTGCCCCGTCACATATCCCCCTCCCCCGTTCAACACCATAGAGTTGGGCAACTTGGGATGCCAGGCAGTGTGCTAATGACAGACCATCAGTGTTGCCGTGGTGGCATCCAGCCCTGTGCCGTATGCGGAACTGGAATGCTTGGAGGGATAAGAACCACCTGGTGAGCCTTGCATTCTTTTCCTTATTCCGCTGCATCCTCTGGAGGGGTGCATGATCTGTCACAAGAGTAAATTGCCGGCCTAAGAGGTAATAACACAGTGTCTCCACGGCCCATTTGACAGCAAGGCATTCTCTCTCAACTACTGCATACTTCTGTTCTCTTGGGAGCAGCTTTCTGCTTAGATAGAGGATCGGGTGTTCCTCTTCTCCCACCATTTGTGACAGAACCGCCCCCAACCCCACCTCAGAAGCGTATGTTTGTAAAATAAATTCCTTGTTAAAGTCCGGGGCTATGAGTACGGGGTCATTACAGAGGGCCGTCCAAAGGCCTGTGAACGCCCGCTCTGCTGCGTAGGTCCACTTCACCATGTCTGGACCTCTGGCCTTCACCAGGTCTGTTAGGGGACTTGCTCTAGTGGCCAAGTGGGGAATAATATGTCGGTAGTAGCCTACCACGCCTAGGAACGCGCGGACCTGCTTCTTTCGGGTCGGTCGGGGCCAGTTTAGAATCGCCTCTAGCTTATTCATTTGGGGCTTCACTATGCCCCTGCCTACAATACATCACAGGTACCTAGCCTCTGCTAGCCCTATGGCGCATTTAGCATTTAGCGGGATTAGTGGGTGGAAGGCTTTTAACTAGTTTCAGCCAGCCTCAGATTGGCTTCAGTGTCCCAATCAACCTAGCTGTCTTTCCTGCCTTCTGGAAAGATCTTAATTGGCCCCAGGTGTCTTAATTGACCTGGAGCAGCTGCCATTTGCTTATCCTGGTAACAGGAATTTGTTTAGCCTGTGACTAATATATCTGTCTCCCACTACTTTATTACAGCCATCTGGCCTTGCCCCGTCACACTAATTAATTTTCATAATATCCCTGCCCCACTAGGTGAATATATATTGAAAAACATCTGGATAAAATTAAATTTTGAAAGAATTACCACTGAACCTGATATGCAAAAATCAAGAAGACATATATTAAATGGACCACATGTGGTAAATTGGATCATAGGGAACAAGTTATTATATCACCAATATGATGTCTAAAGCAAATTGAACTGAACCTCACCAGGTTAAATCTGTCCAAGGTCGTACCTCAATGGGCCCCATATGTACAATCTCTCCATAAGGGGTGGGCAGAATGGTTAAAATTATGGTATATAGAAAAATCCATAAGGAAAGGGACCCCAAGAGGAGTATTGGAAACTGTTTTGGGTGGAACAGGATTAGAAGTTGGGATACTGGATGCTACAAATATAGAGGTATGGGCAAACAAACCAAGTTATGTTACAGGTGAGATACAAGAATTGGGAAAACTCATCAGCGCATCCTTGTCAAAATTAGGAATGGAGCAACAGGGCCGGCTTTAGACACCTTCCTCCATGGCAGCGATTGAGCTGCCACCGAAGACAGTGGTGGGACTTTGGTGGCAGCTCCTTTGGGACGTTGCGGGGCCCTCTTAGAGGCGCAGGGTCCGATTCTGGGGAATTGGCTGAATTGCCCAAAAGCCGGCCCTGTAGGGCAACAATTATTTTCTAAAATACTGTCAGTACGGCAACAGCAATGTGAAAAGGATTTGTTATTTTTAGCAGAGAGTATGGGATCAATACAAGAAAATGTGTCTTTAGCAAATAAGTCAGCAATTGGTCATTCAAATAATCCGGGAAGGCATGCAAGGCCATTTGCCTTTAGAAATAAAAAAGTTGTGTGGGAAAATGTTACAGAAGGGGAGAAACAATTAATGGTATGGTGGAAATTGGTAAAGATCAAATGACTCTACGAGCATATGTAGTAACTGTACACCCCAGTCTCACTAGTGATATATATCCAATGGTACCTATGGGAATCTAGTTAACAAAATTTGGTTTTGTATTCCGCTGATCATCACTCCTGGGCACATAAAGAACATCAACAATACAAAACTATTGACATGTTTCAGTGTGTGGCCCATGAAAATTTGGGATATGTGTGTGAGGATCAAAATTTACAAGAAAGAAATGAATGTTTTGATGTTAAAGACAAAGATACTCAAAGATGTATGTTTGATATATTCACTGAACAAAAGTCAGCTCTTGTGTATGCAGGAAGGGGATGTGTTTGTGTTAGGAGTCATTGACCAATGGTAATAGTAGATGATAATTAATTGTATTTTATGACTTATTTAGTTAATAGATGTTTTTGCAATATTACACAGTTTAAAAGTTGTGATTTTGAGAACTATGTACCTGTATGGACTGTAAACTAATTGAAGTTTAAACCGCAGTTGTATTACAATGTAATGCCTGTAATCTTAGGTATGAATATGGCCATGAGAAGAAAATTGTTGGTCCATCCTATGTTACATTCATATTTACAATATGTTGCACAGACAGGAGAACAAATATGTATTGAAGTACAACATAATACAGAAATCACTCAAGTACTGAAAACTATTGCAGATGCAGGCCATCACTCTTGGTGGGAAACACTATTAAGGTGGTCACCTTCTGCAACTGGTATTCTAAATATAATGGTTCACCCCATTGTGGTGATCATTGGAATCCAATTGGCTTTGTTAGTGAGCATAATAGCTTTGGCTTGCTGGATGAAAAGAACTGTTTGGATAATACAGGAAGCTGTGATACAAAGTCAAATAAGGCTCTTGTTAATTATACCCAGGAGGCAAGCCCAAGCTCAGAAGGTCTGAGTATTGGACTCCTGTAATAGTAATGATGGCTTTGGTAAAAGTGTCATTAAGGAAGGGACTGTAAGGTCTGAGGCCTTTTTCTGCAGCCATATTAGAAAAGCAGCAGCCATGAGCCAAGAAGAAGAAAGTCACATCCTCACATTCCACCTAAATTACATTAAAACAATGTAATATCTGGCTGTTAAGAAGGTGCCCCTCCTAATAGTACCTACCATCACCAGATAAAGAAACAAATGTTAAGATGTTTAAAGAAAACTTTGTTTGATAGCAAGGAATGACTTATCAACAGTTGTGGTTGTGAAATCTCTACTTCTTTCTTGTTTGCCACTTCTGTATTGTTTATCTGTCTGGTTTCTGTCTGGTTCTTTGATTGTTTCTGTCAGTTAAATAACTAATTTTGGAAGATTTAAATCAGCTAAGGTGGTGGGATATGATTGGGTAAAGAATTATTTTGCAATATTTTAGGATTGGTCAAAGAACTATTTTGTAATACTTTAGTACTACATACTTTTAGTAAAATGATTGATTAAGGTATAGCTTACCCGGACTCAAGTTTCACTATATAAACTGAGGTCCAAGAAGGAGACTAGCTGGGAAAAGAAAGGAAAAGGAAACAAAAAATAAGCAAGAAAGACCTGGAAGATGAAGAAGAACTACAACAACTCATCTCCAAAACACAGCCCAAGAGCAGAGCTGCTAGAATCCTATGCATTACCATGACATGCAGCAACCAGAACCCAGATGACACCGACCTTGCGTGGCCAACAGGGAAAATCGCATATTTAAAAACTCAGGACTATTCAGAAAGCTACAAGCAAGAACTTTATTTCCTGACTGGTGAATTACCATTGGCGATGTTGAAATGCTAATAGCGATCCTGGAGGACTGTCAGGGGGTTTGGGTCTGAGTCTGGCAGTATGGTCTAGTGGTGAGAGTCAGTGCCCGTATCGCCCAGTGGTGAGAGTCTGTGGGGTCAGTGATTGGGGAACACGGGCCCTCCCTGGTGAGATATGTTGCATGGGGTAGATGCCACCAAGCCTGCTTCCTGTATCACTTCCTACTGCCACGGCCATCTTACCCCTCAAAATTCACAACAGGTGTCGGCTTATGGACCCACAGGGTGGGGCAGGTTCTCACTGACAGTGATCTGGATGCTCTTCTTTTTCAATCATGTCCCACCATTCTCATTCTCCATGGGGGCCTTAGGCTGGTTGGCAGAGGGGTCTGGTCCCAGTGGCGTGAAGATCTTGCAGCATCTCTGCAAGAGCGAAGAGTGCAGGACTGCTCCCTTGCTCTGTCTGCCCTGCCTGAGCTGGGAGGCCCTCTTATGAGTTCTGCTTCCATTGTGAGCATGCCCAGCAGGTGTGACTAGGCAAGGTCCTCTGGGACCAGAGCTGCTCATTAACTCTTGGTTCCTCAGTGTGGGGCTTATATACCCCACACACTTACCCCCTTAGGCTAGGATCCAGAGGTGGGTCCTTTTCCTCCCACTGTCCTCCATCTCAAGAAAAGAAATCTGCATTCTTGTGTGCCTTTCCCGAGCAATGGAGTATCTGGAAGTCATAGGGCTGAACTAAAAGATAGCATCCCATGATCCAGACATTGGTGTCTTTTCATGGAGTTTAGCCAATGGAGAGGGGCATGATCTGTGACAAGCAGGAAAGGGTTACCTAGGAGATAATAGTGAAGTGTCTCTATGGCCCATTTCACAGCCAGGACCTCTTTCTCGATCACTGAGTACTTCACCTCCTGAGGGAACAGCTTTCTACTCATGTAAAGGATCGGATATTGTGATGAAGTAGGGAGTTTTCTTGTTGTTTTCAATGGTTTGCATGCAGAGGGTGTGGGACTCAGTTTCCCTGTGTGTTACTGATTTAACGAGGTGGTGGGACAGGGAGCTTGTTGTTACAGAAGACCAGTGAATGGCCCGAAGAATGGACACTACAGTGACTGGTGACCGGGAGACCCAGCGTGGGAGTCACAGCTGTTTCTAGCCAGTGGGAGGACAATGGTCTGCAGAGATTGGACCCAGCCAGTGGGGAAACAAAGGACAGATGAGAGGAGAGGCTGAGAGAAGAGGAGGCCCAAACGACCTGTTTACCTGGGACAGAAGACAAAGGACAGAGGCGGGACCAGGCCTGCCGACGGGGGGGGGGGGGGAAGGAGGCAATTGCTCTGCATAGGAATGTGCTACTTACTGTGTACTGAGCATGCTCAGTTCATCTGCTGACACCACTGCCCTTCACCCTGACATTATTCGCCATAAAATTCTGCAGACTGCTTTTGACAGGGATTAAAAAATGGCAAAAGGGCGAATCAGAGCAGGGGGGTGGCCAATGTCTGAGAAGGGGGTGAACTTTTACTGGTCAAAGGGGCCAAGCAGCTGGAGGCAGCATTAGGAGAGGGGCTAAATGGCAAAATCAGGGATGAGGAGGGGAGTAGGCGGAGTTAAGCCCAGGAGTGAGGCTCTGGCAGAGGGTGTCAGAGGGCAAAACCCGGCACAGGGGTAGCAGTTACCCCAGTTTCTTACAATCTAACATTCCCACGCGGAGCAGTTTACTACACTATACCGGCGGGGGTGCAGCATCCTGCAGGGGTTTGAGACTGCTGCAGGGAGCGGAGCTGCAAATAAAAGGGCTCTGGGGCTCCTGGGCTCCTGAGAGGCTGCCCGGAGGCGTCCTGGATAGTAGTCGGGGGTAGGTTTCTCTGCGGCTCTGTTTCTGGTTCAATCGCTCTGGAGGATTCTTTCTGCTCGGGCAGGAGGGAAGGACTATGGCTGGATTTTCTGTCCCGGGGGAGCGCAGGGAGGGGGTTTCATTAGCTGTGGCCACCAGAGGGCTCTGGCTGTTGCTAAGGCAGGGGAGGCTGCTCTCTCTTTCGCTCTCTGTTTTATCTATCAGGGGCTGAGCTTCCCGAGTCAGACGCTGCTGCTGCATCCGTAAGTGACCTGAGAACCCAGGCTGAGCCGCTGCTGCTCCGCGGGATGTGTGCGGGGAGAGCCCTTCCCTAGCGCCCCTCTGTGCCCAGCCGGGGGGACTTTCTTCGGGGGCTGGAACCAGCCCCTGGGGCAGCCCCGGGCTCTGCCGACACCAGCCCCTGAGCCGGAGGCTGCAGGTGAGGGGAGAGACCCGGGGGAAAGGGCTGGGGCCGGGCAGGAAAGTGACTCTGCACCAGTGGCCCCTCCTTGCCCCAGCTCCGCTCCCGGGCGGGGTCTGCGAGTCCCAGAGCTGCTGCCCTCCCTGACCACCCCCGGCTCTGCCCCCCTGAGCGCCTGCAGGAGCCGTGCCCGCTCCGGGAGAGCGAACGCCCCGCGTCGGGCCAGGGACCGAGTCTAGGCGAGAAGGAGAAAGACTGGAAGGGGCAACAGGAGAAATTATAGACTTTCCAAAAAGATTTCCTTAGAAAATATTTTTATTCCCAGACAAAATGTAAGCATTTTAACTTAATATTTGAACTACTGAGTAATGTAACAGTGTTTAAAAGTTAATACCAAGAGTAATTTAATTAAAATCCCAGCTGGTTCAAAGAACAAAGAGACTCAGTTAAGGTGATAAAGCTGGTAGTTTCCTCATGTTTGACTTTTTTTCTCTAAAAAAATCTATCTTGTAACAATTAAACATATCAAGCCAGAATTTTCAAACATTGGTATGGTAGGCACCTTACTTAGTGGTGTGACTTTTGGAAGAGCTGAGCAGTCAGAATCTCCCATTGAAGTTTTTGGGATTTGTCTCTTGTTTTGGGAGTTTGATGTGTTTAAAACAGTTTACACTGAAGCATGTTTGTATGATTGTTACTTGTATAAAAAATGTCAATTATTATTTTTAAAAATGTTAGCCCAAGGCTCAGCTCTTTTCATTTGACACCAGATACTTAAAATTTCATAGATTTTTGAGGCCAGAAGGGACCACTATGGTTGTCTAATGAATCTGACCTGCTGCATCACACCAACCAGAGAATTTCTGTGTGATTCCTGCATCCAGCCCAATGTTTAAAGATTCCAAGTGACCCACATTCCACCAACTCCCTGGGTCAGCTCTTAATAACCCTGGTAAAAATGTTATTTCCAGTTTGAATTTGTCTCACTTCAACATTTAGCCACTGGACCTTGTTCTGCCGTTGTCTGCTAGATTAGAGAGCCCTCTGTTATCTGAAATCTTCTCATCATGTTGCTACTTATAGACTGTGATCAAGTTCCCTCATAACCTTCTCTTTGATAAGCTAAACAGATTCAGCTCCTTAAGTCTCTCAAGGTAAGGTAGGTTTTCCAGACTTTGAATCATTCTTGTAACTTTTTTCTGAATCCTTTCCAAGTTTTCAAAAATGTGGATAACCACAACTGGAGACAGACCACCATTGGAATACTCTCCAATGCCATATTTTGGGGTAATATCACCTCTTCAACTCAATAGTCCTTTACTCAAAGATTGCATTAGGCATTTTAGCCACATTGGGAGTGCATGTTCATTTGGTTTCCACCATGACCCCTAAAGCCCTTTTATTTAGCAGAAGTGAGAAATTAGAAACCTGTGCTTAGTTTCTCTCCTTTATTAACGAGTTGTTTCAAAGTCATCCCTATGAGCTTTATGCCAGGTGAACCCTGACACATGAACCAAAATAGATTATTGATACTTGTTTTTATTGTGATGCTGTTTGTTATTTTTATTGCCAAGGATTTCAAATGAGGCAGAGTGGTTGACACTTGGACTCTCTTTATTTTTTATTTCCAGCAGATGGTGGGATCGTGAGGGAGAAGGAGGAGGATAATCTTGATCTAAATGTTCAGAGGAAGGGAGAACCTCATGAAATGTTGTTAAGCAGATCCAAAGGGAATGTTTCCCAGAGTCCACCCCGGTGGAAATTTTACAGGAATAAGCACAGGCAGGGAAGACAGCAGAGGAACCACTCCAGTGGAGAGAGAGGGTAAACACACTCACACTCAAGGAAACATCAGAAAGCTCAGAGACATCATTTTCTACCAGCAAATCCCACAAGGAATAGAGAGAAAGCACGTGTGCTGACTGAGGGGCGAGGCTTCGCTCAGAGCTCAGACCTTACCTGCTGTCCAAGGAGCCGCATGGGAGAGAGGATCCATGACAGACCTGAGCGTGCAAAAAGTGTCAATGCCAAATCAGCTCTTACCCAGCCTCAGAGAACCTACGTGGAAGAGGAGCCCTGTGTAGCTGCTCACTGAAGGAAATTGTTCAGTTAGAGCTAACTCCACATAGAGATCAGAGACACCCCTCCCCCCCCCGCGTTCAAATGGAAACATTGATTATTTGTGGGTAGGAAGGGTAATGGGAGATGGGGCAGAGAGGATGGAGCTGTTTGTGGGTTCAGTGCTGATAGCTAGTTAGCACGGGAGCTGGATGACTTGTTTGTCAGATAGATCATAGGCGGAGGGAGCAGGTTCTTGAAGGGAACTCTGGATTGTGTGAGGATTTGTGGGAGTGAACAGCATATGGTGGGAAGTGAGTTGGGGGTGGGGTCTGCTTTTTATTTCAGTGGCCCTTTTGATGTGAGCTGGATAGTCTCAGTGCAGTTCCTAGCAGGATAGGCATCCACACAGGAAAACCATTTACAGGATCCATTGTCTCAGCAAAGAGGCCAAGGAGTGGCCTCCGATAGTGAGTTCTTTGCTGCTTGCCTGGTGTACAATTTGTGAGGACCTGCATGGAGAATAACTCTTTGCATATTATTTACTCAGCAAATTATTCAAACTCTCTTCCTGTTGGAGACAGCAAACTGCAAATTCCTCTGATCTACTGCCTGTGTGAATTCACTTGACATGTTTGTTTTTTTTTGGGAGGGGGGGGGTAACTCTTTGACTGGATGGTGAATAGTTTGCAACAATATTTGATAGCCAAGGTCAGCTTGGTGATTAGACACATGGTATTTTGCCAGGGAACTGGGAAAATACCACCAGGCACCAAAGGAATAACTTGTGACGAGGAGAGGGGCTTGAAGAAGCTGTTGTGAATGATTCGTGGAGAGGAACAGGTTAGCAGAGTAGGAGAGAAGATTAGGAAGGTAGATCATTTTAAACCTCTACCGTAAGGCACTGCTGGCCTCACTTCTGGGGCGTCATCTCTGGATAACTGAGGCTGCTGTCAGATTTATTGGCTGGGTGCAGGATTTCAATGTAACTTTCTCTTGCTACATTTGCACCCCGTAATCTCATGTGCGTCCAGGGTCTGGTCAGAGTGTCTCGGTGTCAGGGCTCTAGTAGGGGTTTGGGAGTCCTGTCCGTGTTCCTCATTGGTGTTAAGCAGGGTCTTAGGTTGTTTTATATATCAGCCTTTACCGCTCGTTAGCACACAATGAAGAGAAATAATCATAGCAGCAGAGGATGGAGAAACTCCTCTGCCAAACAGCCACGCTTAAGCCCCAGGCAACATGCAGCCAGCCTCAGCATTGGCACTTGCTTAGGATTGTCGTCACAGCCATGCATGTCTGCCAGCTGCCAATCACCACGATCCACCACACAGAAATACTGCTTAGCCGAGCCTGCTGTGTCTGGTGTCATAGGGGAGTCAGACACTGGGGGACCCCTCTTCATCCCAGATGAGGTATTGCAGGTTGTCAAGTCTGAGGCCGACGAGGATGGAGCCAGCATGGCCGGGGAGGCGGGCTCATCAGGGGGCGACACGCTTTCAGACTACTCCTCTGGGGTGGACAGGGAAGCTCCCATGGAGCCAGCTACCCCGGAGGACATGGAGGAGCAGAAGGAGGGCAGCGACGGGGTGGGATGCCCTAGCACGCAGGAAGGGGGAGCCCAGCATCAGATGCTGATAGCCTCATATTTCACCAGTGTCCAAAAGCAGGACGAGCTGCCCATCTGGAGCGGGCGAGATCTCAGTGCTGGAGTGGGGGAAACCACAGGGAACAGCAGAGCAGAGCACAATTCCCACAGCATCGGCCCCATCACATCCTGCATGCGTGCGGTGGCAACACAGGGTCCAGGGTCTGGAAGATACCACCGACAGAAATCATGGGTCTGGGAGTATTTCTCCATTGACCCTGGGAACCCAACCCGTGTCACCTGCATGATCTGCCAGCAGATGGTTAAGCGTGGGACTGATCCCAAGCGCCTGGGCACGTCGTCGCTTGGCAATCACATCAAGCACAACCACAGCATTGTCTACATGCGCCAGAAGAACATGGAAGGCCAGCAGCCCGGAGTGGTAGAGCCCCCCCTGACACCACATGGGGCTGCACTGAAGTGCAGGGAGCAGAGTGGCACTGGCCGGGCCCCCAGCATCGCCAGGAGACCTGGGGGCTCTTACACCCACCTGTCCATCAATGAGAGCCTGAAGAGGGGCACCAAGTACCATCGGGCGCACTCCCGGGCTCTGGCGCTGAACGCTGCCTGTGCCAAGATGCTGGCCCTGGACCTCCTACCTTTCTCCCACGTAGAGGGCGAGGGCTTCAGGGAGATGATGGCGGCAGCTGCCCCCCGCTGGCAGGTGCCCAGTCGCTCCTTCTTCTCCAAGAAGGCAGTGCCGGAGCTGTGCCGTGCAGTAAAGACTGCGGTGCTGCAGGCACTGGGGGGCTGTGAGGGCGGCCGCGTGCACCTAACGGTGGATATGTGGACCAGCGGGCAAACCACTGACTACATGTCCATCAGTGCCCACTGGGTGAGCATGAGCAACAGCAGCATCCTGCGCCAGTATGCCACTCTCTACATGTGCGGCCTGGAGAAGCAGCACGGCACCGGGCACATGCTGGAGAGGCTGCGGGGGGTCATCAGGGACTGGCTCATGCCCCTCTCCCTCTCGTCGGGCTTTGTGGCCTCAGATGATGGACAGCGGGTGCAGCAGGTGCTGCGTGAAGGCAGCTTCCCCCGTGTCACCTGCCTGGCACACTGCCTGGGCCTGGTGGTGCGGGAGTTCCTGCACAGCAATGATGAGGTGGACCAGATGCTGGCAGCAGCCAGGAAGGTCTGTGCCCACTTTGAGCACTCCTACACTGCCCGCCACCTGCTCTGGGAGCTGCAGGTGGAGAATCAGCTGCCACGGCACCAGCTGAAGAAGGAGGTGGCGGTGCGGTGGAGCTCCACCCTGCACATGCTGGAGCGGCTGTATGAGCAGCGAGCCGCTGTCCAGGCCTTCTGCCTGCACCATTCTGCCCAGGCCCAGCGGGCCGGTGGGCTGCACATGGCCCAGGCCGACTGGCCCCTCATCCGCATCTTGTGCCAGATCCTGCGGCCCTTTGACGACGCCACCAAGCTGGTGAGTGGGACTGACGCCAGCATCAGCCAGGCCATCCCGCTCATCTGCCTGCTGGAGAAGAAGCTGCTCTCGCTGGTGCAGCAGTACGAGGGCGAGGGCGAGGAGACTGGCCAGGAGCTGGCCCACAGCCTGCTGCAAACCCTGCGGGGCAACCGGCAAATCGCTGAGATCCGCGCTCAGGAGCACTATGTCCTGGCCACCTATGTGGACCCCCGCTTCAAGAACAACATGGCCTCCTTTGTGCCCGAAGGGGAGGGCGGTCTGCACCGCTGGACGCAGAGACTCATCAATGAGGTGGCCAAGAACATCCGGGATGTCTGGGACCAAGGCACCAGCCGGAGACAGACACAGCAGCAGCGCGAGGGCAGTGCCTCAGACCGGGGCAAGTACCTGTGGGACAGCCTGGAGGACTTTGGCCTCATTAGCATGGCCCCAGTGCTACTGGACTCAGCCAAGGCCCAGGCGGCCCAGATTGTGGAGGGCTACCTGCAGGACACCGTGGTCCTGTCGGCCAGCGCTGAGCCCTTGATGTACTGGCAGCTCAAGCGGGATGTGTGGCTGCCCCTCTTCCAGGTTGCTGTGCAGCACCTGAGCTGCCCCCCCTCCAGCCTCTATTCTGAGCAGCTCTTCACCATGGCGGGGACCATCATGCGGAACAGGCGGACTTGCCTCTCTACCAGCAGCGTGGAGAGCCTGGCCTTCATCAAAATGAACAAGCACCTGCTCCCCCGGGAGTACCGGGTGCCAGAACATGCGGCCGGTGCCAGGGACAAAGCGACGCGGAACATGGAGGAGGAAGAGGACGATGAGGAGAAGGAGGAGGAAGATAACATGGAGGGACTCTGACCACTGATGTCACTTACTTAATGTCCTTGGTGATGGAAACCATCCCATGCCCGCCTCATTGACACCAAGAGCCTACGTTGTCTTTCTTCGTGGAGACCAATTGTACAATACACTTTCATGGGAATGGGTGTGAGATGGATGCAGAGCACAGCAGTGGGCACCGGTGCCAGTCACCATCTCAGAACTCATTCCTCCCTGGCTTTGGTCTTGGTTGTGGTTCATGGACATTTGTATAGAGCTTGGCAAAAGGTTTCAGTGAAATAGTTCACCATGAAATGCAGTTTGGGGCAACTAATAACAAATTCAGGTCACATTCAGCAAATAGTTTCAGCTGAATAAAAACAAATTAGTCAAAATGGCTTATTTTGAAAATTTCAAAACAAAACATTTTGACTTTTTTTCATTTCAAAGTGATGTTTCATTAGAAATTTAGCTGGATTTAATTTTTTTAAAAGGGTAAAAACACTTGACAATTAAATGAAAATGAAGAAAAAAAATTGGTTTGAACAAAATGTTTTGCTTGGCCAGAAATGGCATTTTCCCCCCTGATTTTTTTTTGGTTCAATTGCTAAACTGGAAAATCAGTTATTCTCTCAGCTCTACATTTGTATTCTGCTGCGTCTTTCTGTCCAACTGCAATGGACAGGTGTGAGGAGAGTGGCCCCATGGTTTTCACTGTAATTACTATTATCCGTCTAGTGATATATTTTTGGCAGTGTTTTAATCTGTCGTGGGAAATTGTTGAGTATTCCCTAGAAAAGGGCAGTGTTATTGTCCAGTTTAAAACACCCCATTGGCTGTGAACCTACGTGGTCCATGCTGCTGCTGACAGAGTGTTTCAGTTTACGGGCATTAACTTGTATAAAGATTTGGTCATCTACATTCCTGCCACTGGCTTGGCCTCAATGGTCTCTAGTCCACAGGCCATCAGCAAGGAAAGCTCTAGTGGAGGAATGGGGGTGAGAAAACAGCAAAGCCATTTTGGGGTACAAGGCCAATTATCTCTTTGGAAACTCTGCATTACAGGGCCTCCTGGCCTTCAATTTACACAGCCTGTCAGCAAACTGGCTGCAGAAAAACGTGCCCTAGCAGTGATTAGATTCTGGAATCTTTTTATACACGATCCCCTGTATGGCTGGTCTCTGAAATGTTTTAAGAAAATGACCTGAAAATTAAGGCCAATATTTTCAAAAACTGGATGATTAAAATTAAGGGCCTAACGGTGAGATTTTCTAAAGGGTCTAAGCATGAGTCTAATTTTTCTGTGGAATTTGTGCTCCTAATCCCTTTAGGTGCTTTTATTCAAGAAAATGAATTCAAACTGGGACAGGGCTACGAGGATGATCAGGGGAATGTAGAGCTTGTCTTACAAGAGGAGATCAAAGAGCTTGGCTTGGTTAGCTTAGCTGAGCAAAGGCTGAGAAGAGGGGATGTGATTGCTCTCTATAACTATAGCGGGGAAGTGAACAGCAGGGAGGAAGAAAAGCTATTGAAGCTAATAGACAATATTGGCACAAGAACAAATGGGGATAAATTGGCAGTGAATAACTTCAGGCTGGAAATTAGAGAATTTCTAACCACCAGAGGAGTGAGGTTCTGGAACAGACTCACAATAGGAGGAGTGGAGGCAACCTAACTAGTTTGAAGATGGAGCTTGATAAATTTATGAACATGATTATCTGATTGGGCTGCCTGCAATAGCAGGGGACTGGACTTGATGACAAACGAGGTCATAGAACCATAGGGTTAGAAGGGACCTCAAGGGTCATCTGGTCTAACCCCCTGCCAAGATGCAGGATGTGTTGTGTCTAAATCATCCAAGACAGATGGCTATCCAGCCTCCTTTTGAAAACCTCCAGTGAAGGAGCTTCCACGACCTCCCCAGGCAGTCTGTCCTACTGTTCTTACAGTTAGCAAGTTTTTTCATGAGATTTAATCTAAATCTGCTATGCTGCAGTTTGAACCCATTGCCTCTTGTCCTGCCTTCTGTGGCAAAAGAGAACAACTTTTCTCCATTTTTTTTTTATGGCAGCCTTTCAAGTATTTGAAAACTGCTATCACGTCCCCCTTAATCTATTCCTTTCCAAACTAAACATACCCCATTCTTTCAACCCTTGCTCATATGGCTTGAATTCCATCCCTTTGATCATCTTTGTTGCTCGCTTCTGGATCCTTTCCAGTTTATCTACATCCTTTTCTATACATTGGTGACCTAAATTGGACACAGTACTCCAGCTGAGGCCTAACCAGTGCTGAATCAAGCTTTACTATCCCCTCCCATGACTTGCATGCTATTCCTCTGTTAATTAACCCAAAATTGCATTTGACTTTTTTGCAATAGCATTGCATTGCTGATTCATGTTGAGGTTGTGACCCACCACAACTCCCAGATCCTTCTCAGCCGTGCTGCTTCCAAGCCAGTTATCCCCCATTCTGTATTTGCGCATTTGCAAACTTGATCAGTATACTCCCTTTCTATGAAATTCTCACTCTAATGCCATACGTTTATGTAGGTGCCAAAATCTGGATTTAGGTGCTTAAGTTTGGGCACCAGTCTTTGAAAATAATGACAGACATGCAGCCACCAGAGATGTTTTTGGTGCTGTATGCATATTGATTTGCACTCACTGTTCAATGCTAAATGAGTTCCTCCCCAATAATTTGAATAAAAGTATATATTTAAAAGGAGATGTATTCCTCACCCCAAAATACCTTAGGAACATAAATAAAAGATTATTTGCATTAATTTTGCATAATTCCCTGTGTTTATTAATGTGCTGTGAAGACACTATCCCTGAGACATTCTTTTTGCTGTCCAGAATAGCCCTTGGACTCTAGGGTGCTGACAGTGCTACGATGGGAACTGAATGACTGACATGCTTCTAGTAGCTGCCCCAGGTTCCCTTGTCTCTGATCTGTCCCCACTGTCTGCGAGTGCAGAGTTTTGGAGGCAGTATTTCCTACTGGATAGAGCGCCGCACTTTACTGGGGCTCAGTAGCCCTGGGTTCTGCCACCACGATGCTGCCCCTTCTGTACCTCAGTTTCCCCATCTGTAAAATGGAGTTAATGACACCAACTTCATTTGTAAGTGCTTTGAGAGCTGCTGATACGTGCTGTATAAGAGCTAGTTGTTGTGGTTGTTGTTGTGTGCGGTTGGTAGCTAAGTGTGGTCTACTGGATGGGGCACTGGACTGAGACTTCCTGCTGCCACTGACCAGCTGTGTGACCATTCACCCTCCTGCCATTGGTCTGCCTTGTCTTTTGGATTGTAAACTCTGTCAGATGGGAACCATTGCTCACGCTGTATCTATGCAGCAGCTGGCACAATGGGACCCGGATCTTGGTTAATAATGCTAATATCAAATCCCATCCCCACCCTGCTGGCCATAAGCCATGAGCTGCAGGTTGCAGATATGCTAACCCTCTAGCTGTGTATGACCCTCACCCCCACAGGATCTGAGCAGTTCATATCCCACCCAGAGCCAGCTCAACATTATTATCTCCATTCTTCAGACAGGGATCTCAAAGATGACTGGTCCAGGGACACACCCTGGGTATGTCTACACTGCAATTAAACACCAGTGGCTGGTCCCGGTAAGCTGACTTGGTCTTGAGGGGCTCAGGTTGCAAAACTGTGGTGTAAATGTTCGGGCTCAGGCTGGAGCCCAGGCTCTGAAGCCCTCCCCACTTGTGTGGCCCAGAGCTCAGGCTCCAGCCTGAGACTGACTGTCTCTACTGCAATTTTACAGCCCCATAGCCCAAGCTCCGCGAGCCTGAGTCAGCCAACATGAGCCAGCCACTGGGTTTAATTGCAGTGCAGGTGCACCTGAGGGTCAGGGGCAGAACCAGGAACTAAACCTACAGCTCACGAATCCCACACAAGGGCCGTAGTCACAAGCCCGTCCTTCCTCTCATCCAGCCATGTCCTCAGTGCTGTATTCTCTGTATCTCTCATCACATCTCTTCCTCTTGCACCCACAGAGCACATGTCCAGAGGTGCCCTCAGCAGCATGCCAAGGCAGTTTCAAAAGCCAAGGACTCAAGCCTGCAAGCTGGTGGTTGGCTCGCTGCTTAGCATCTGTGCAAGCACATACAGGTCGTGAGCTCAGCCAGAGCCCTATAGTATTACCCAGATAGTGTTGGGCTGTCATTCAGACCAGGTGTGTGATAGGGAAGTTTGTACAATACCTTCCCTTCCCTGTGGGATCCATCTGCAGGGCTGAATCTGGACAGCTGCATCTAAAAAGCACATGCTACTATTGCTACATGAATTGCTGGATCAGTGCCATTGGTTTACACCTAGTAGGGTCTCTCAAACCTCTAGCTATGTACTGGCTACTGAAGAAGGACAGGGCAGCTCTGGGTCAGCGTGTTCCACTCCAGCCATGAACAGAGAGGGATTCAGTTCTAGGCACTACTTGTGTATTTGAAGCATGAATGCAGGGGTTCCCCCTGGTCAATTAGCTTAGAAAAGGAGGGGGGTTATCATTCCTGTTTTACCCCAGTTATTAACATATCTCTCACTCCATGCTGTAACCCCATCGCTGTGAGGGAGAAGGTCTGGGATGAGGATCAAATTGCACTTGGAGAGGGAAATGCAGCTGACAAAATGAGACAGAAAAAGCCCAAGCCCCATTGATGATACTCTTGTTCTGTCTCTCCATTCCTGTCCCCCTTCAATGGGCACAGGGGACTCACAGCCTCACCAGCACAAATTAGGAGACAGGGAGATGTGAGCTCACTCAAAGCAGGAGATAGAGACACTTCCAGAGGAGCAATGGTTTTATCTCCATCTCCCTAGCATTTGCCTCCTCTCTCTAGATTGCGTTCATCCCCTAAGGCCAAAACACCCACCCCAGAGTGCTTGGGGCAGTATCTTTCACCTCAGGTTCTTGAGTTCAACAACCAAAAGCTCCTTTAATGTGCCCTTCCCTGCTCTCTCTACCACACCCCGCTCACAGTGGTTGTCCTTGGTCAGTGAAGACCCGGAGTTCAGAGGTGCATCTGAGTGAGTTCACCTCCCACCTGCAGGTGGGTGGGGGAAAAGAGAGAAAAAGCACCTTACTCACTCTAGTGTCTAACACTTGCTCTGCCGGTCACCCTGCCAACTGCTTACTGCTCCACCAGCCGTTGCTGATGCACACCATCATCTTCTGCTGCTACCTGCTTCTCTACTGTGATCTCTTCAGGTCAGTCTCAGAGTTCTACCCAGCTCTGTGTTTGTGAACTTCATTGCTGAAGAAGTCTGGGCAGAAATGTTGTCCCACAAGAAGTGGTTTCAGCTCTAGTGATCACTTAACAAAACAAAAGACTCCTAATGGAGCCCTAATTAGCTGTCTTTGAACAGTGGAAAGGGGCAGGTTAAACCATGTCATGGGCTCTTAGACAAAGCCTACTCCTCCCACCAGGAACACCTATCTCCACTTCCACAGCGATCTGGCATCTGAGGCTCCTGCTTAGTGAGTTCAGTCCAGTTGAGGGTGACCCCCCTCAATCAGGACAGGCTAAGCACAGTTCTGCTCCCCTTTACTCATATAATAAAGATAAGATTACATTACCCCCTGCATTCAGTACTAGAGTGATTTGTAACCCAACACCTGCCAAAGTTGATGACTTTGGCAACACAGCTCTGTCTGCTGGATACGTAGGCAGAGTGGGTGTGTTCATACAGTCTGGTCCCTATGCCTTTTCCCCTATCCAACTAGCTGGCAGAGGAGAGCTCAGTGTTGCCTTCTCAGAGCCTTTCTGATGGAGGCTGGGGCATACCTAATCTGAGCTGGTATTTCACGGATTGGTGTACACTGAGCTGGGGTAGGTTGGGCCAGGATGTGTGTGTGAGGTCTCTGATGAAAGCTCAGGCTATGACAAAAGCTGGTGCTGCATTCCCCTGCATTGCTACCCTTCAGTTTGTGTAGCAGTGCTCTCACACTGCAGTAGCCAAGGGGCAAAGCACATTGGTGATTTCAAGTTGTATTTGTATTACAACAGCAGTGACTTGTGCTGGGCCCTGCACGGACACATATGAATAGACAGGCCCTGCCCTGAAGAGCTTACGGACTAAGTACATCAGGCAATCACAGGAAGGATCATTTCCCCTTTCACAGCTGGAGAATTGAGACCAGAGAGACGAAGGGCCTTGCCCAGGGCACACAGGGACCTGGTGCTGGAGCCAGGAACTGAACGCAGCTCTCCTAGAGCCCAATTGGGAGCCCTACCAAGACCAGCCTGTTATGAGCTGTCAGCTGCTGCTGAAATATAAACCATCTCCCAACCACTAGCTGTTAGATGCAGGGTCATTTGGCACCAGACCTAAATTCCCCTCTCTCCTCATCCACTGAGCTCCCCCTGTGACTTTCCTGGTTTATTCCTTCCTTCTCATCCCTAACCCTGGCCCAGTAGACAGGCAGCCATTAGTACATATGAGAGCTGGAACAAAGCTGGTATTTGTCATGCCATCACCCTACAGCGCCAAGAAGCGCTCCCACCCCACAGCTCCACCACTGCTAGTAGCAGGCAGCCCCATGGCAACATGGTGGCAGCACAGAGACCCCCAGGCTCGTGGGAGTGATGCCATGCTGAGAGCAGACCCACTCCACAGAAGTCCTGCCATGCCCCAGGGCCTGTGCCAAGCTTGAGCCCACCCGGGGAGGCTGGCCTGGGGGCCGAGAGCAATGCTGGCAGGGGAGAGGATCCAGCAAAGCAGCAGTGAGTGATGATGCATGTAATGGGCAGGTGAAACCATTGGGAATTGTTCTATTCAGCATTTGCAGCCCTGGGAGATGGTGACCAGACTGCACCAGCTAAGCCAGGTAGGGGCTCCAGGGGATTGAGATCCCCACCATGTGGCTGCTGTGGAGCCCTTCACCTGCAAACCCAGGGCTGTATGAATTGACTCAGCTAGTATGTGCACGGTGCTTGGAGAATGGAAGGCACCCTAGCAGAGCCCAGTTACTCAGTGTCTGGGAGTGATCTGGACAGGCTAGAGTTGCAGCGACTAGTTTACATGCTGAGGCGTGTGGACACCGGGAGGCAGGACAGGAAAAAGCTAGAGCTTGTGTATTGGTTTATAGTTTTGAGTGTACTTAAGTGCAGGAAGCCAGAGCCTCAGCTGGTATAAATTGGCAGAAGAGCAACACACTCCAGTAAGGCAAAAGGAGCTAGTGGCTGAGGCATGGACCTAGGGCGGTGGGGTCTCTTCCTGGCTCTACCAGTGGCCTGGCGTGTGACCTCAGGCAAGTCACATCACTGTACTGTGCCTCAGTTTCCCCACCCCCTCCTTCGATTAAAGCATTAAAAATCATGAATCAGATGTCCCAAAATCAGGATAATGGTTTAAAATATTACTTAAAAAAATCAGCAGCAGTATTTTAGACTATCTTTCTTGGCCTTCTGGTTTTGAACCTTTCTGGCACACTTAGTCATGTTTTCAAGCTTTTTGCTACATCCATGGGGCCAGACATGTTTTTAAAAGAAAGCTGAGAGTCTCCCATGTTCACATGACTCCATAAGCTAGGGATTTAAGAAATTACCAAATATCCAAGACTCACAATAAAATTGTGAGAGTTGTGCAACATGGCATCTGTCACTACGTCCACGCACTGTGGGACTCTGATATTGTTTCAGGTTGCTGTGTGCTACCATGATCTAAGTTAAAAACAACATACTGACTTTGCGAAATGAGAATCTGCCCTATGTTCTTTATTAAATGGAACCCAAGCCTCTGAAGGGCCAATCGAGAGCTCTACCTGCTGGACAATCCTACTCCAAGGTCCCAACTACATATTCAGAGCCAGATTTTCTTCAGCTTCAATTCAACACTGGAGAGCCAGAGGAAGGTGATGTGGCTGTCAGAGAGCTTGTTATGGCTCCTTGCTTCATAAACTGCATCTGCATATGCTAGAGCAGCCTAGGGATTGTTCTAATACACATCAACTATGGTCCTTAAGGGACAACATGCCAGTTATGAATTGACGGGAGTGCAGCTGTGCTCTGCCCTGCCCCCAAAGCTGTGAAGGAGCCTGGCTAGGTGCCAGGAAAGCACCAGGCCCCAACCCCAGGGGAACTGTCAGCTGACTAACTAAGATGAAAACCCAGGAGGAGGAGAGAAGCGGCAATCTCTCAGGGGCTGAGAGGTGCAGTTCAGCGGCCCTTGTCCTGGCAGCTCATCCTCATGTTTACTTGGGGGTATTTCATTCTTTTGAAGAGGAGTCGCTCATTTCCTGGTTTATTTTAAATCCTGTACCTGCTCTGGGTTCTAATGCCACTTATAGGGCAGGTCCTAGGGGTCTGATCTAGTCTGTATACATTCCTGTGCCCCACTTATCACTATGGTAGCAGAGCTGCTTTTCTGGAGCAGCCAAGTATCTGCTACCTGCAAGATGATTTTTGCACTGACTGAAACTAGTACTCTAAGGCCTCAATGTTTCTGTCCCCTGTCCCCCTAAGTCAACCAGAGCAACTGGCTTGAAATTGAGGCCCTGGATGGGAAAGGCCCCCATTCCCTGACCAGTCCCCCCCAGACCGCAAAAAGTAGTCAATGGGGAATGACCATCAAATGGGGGGTTTTCTAGGGGTTCAATAGGGAGGGGATCTAGGCCCAAAACTATTCAACATTTTCATAAATGATCTGGTAGTAAATATAAAATCACTTCTGATACAGGATGTAGCTGACAGAGTGGTAGATAATGAGGACAGGGCAGTCATGCAGAGTGATCTGGATCACTTGTTAAACAGGACCCATTCAAACACAGTGTGTTTTAATGCAGCCCAGTGCAGTTATAAAGCTAGGAACAAGGGATGTAACCCAGACCTACAGAATAGGGGACTCTATCTGGGAAAGCAGTGACTCTGGAAAGTGTTTAGGGGTTATAGCAGACAAGCAACTAACATGAGCTCCCTGTGCAATGTGATCCTTGGGTGTATAAACAGGGAAGTAGCGAGTCGGGAGTTAATTTTACCCCTCAGACCGACACTGGAATACTGCATCTACTTCTGATGTCCACATTTTAAAAGGAATGCTGAAAAATTGGAGAGGGTGCAGAAAAGAGATACAAAAATCACTGGACAGCAAGAGAAAATGCCTTATAATGACAGACTTAAAGAGCTCAATTTGTTTAGCTCACGAAGATTGAGAGGTGACTTGTTTATGGTATTTAAGCACCTTCATGGGGAGAAAATACTGGGTCCTAAAGGGCTGATATTTAATGGCCTGTTTAGACAGGTCAGAATAAATGAGCTAATGGTCCCTTCTGGTCGCAAGCTCTATGAATCAATGAACCTTCTCTTGGACAAGCTGAATCCCATGTCAGCTGTCCCCCTCTCAACCTGCAGCCTCAACGCAAGGAAAAGCCAAATGAAAATTCCCATGTGACGGTAAAGTGTGACTGAAGCTTCAGCTGGCTAGGCCACTAGACATGGAAAGGCCCAACTGCTCCCTCTGTATTTTCTAAGGAAATTAACATTCTAGGGCCTGGGGTTTGGCTTTAGGAACCAACTGTGGGGGGCGGGGTGGGTAAGGGGGCAGGAAACAGAACATAAGAGAGTCAGTTTCCCATTTAATTATATTTTTAAAAAGGCAAATGTTAGCACCTGCAACAGACACAAACAGATCATCAGCAGAGCAGGAAAAATCAGAGCGTCAGCAGTCACTAAAATAGCATCAGTGGCATCTATGCAAAATAAAAAATACCTAGATCAGGGATAGGCAACCCATGACACGTGTGCCAAAGGTGGCACGCAAGCTGATTTTCAATGGCACTCACACTGCCTGGGTCCTGGTCACCGGTCCGGGGGGCTCTACATTTTAATTTAATTTTAAATTAAGCTTCTTAAACATTTTCAAAACCTTATTTACTTTACATACAACAATAGTTTAGGTATATATTATAGACTTATAGAAAGAGACCTAAAAATGTTAAAATGTATTAATGGCATGCGAAACCTTAAATTACAGTGAATAAATGAAGACTCAGCACACCACTTCTGAAAGGTTGCCAACCCCTGACCTAGATGAAGGGAGCATTCGGGCTGAGCAGGTGAGCAGACAAGTCAGGGTTCTGAATAGGTGTTATCCCTGTGCCCTGGCAACTCTCTGCTACCATCCCACTCTCCCTACAAGCTAGTGCTGAAAATTACAACAGGGGATATTTTACATAGCATCTCATCCTTGAGTGATTCCTGTTCATTGTTCTCACAATGGTCCAGAATCTCCGGCTGGGATTTTCCAAGGCGCCTGAGGCTTTTTTAATAGAATGTGTTCTCTATAAAGCATAATGCATTTAACATACTAGGCAACTACACATGTAGTATATACAACAGAGAGAGGCTCTGCCACAGCTGTGAGAGTCCATGTGCCCAGCCTCCCTGGGAGCAGCCGCTCCAGCTTTGAGCAGCCTCACACATACACCCTGGGATCTTGGACTCTGCTGGTGCAGCGGTAAGTCCCCTCAACTGACCCAAGCTCCAGGGGAGGGGGAGGAACAAACTCTGGAGACTGATGCCCAGGGAGTTGGAGCCAGGGGAGCAGAACCACGGCAGCACCTAGCTTCCCGTTCTGGGGCAGAGATGTCAATTTAATGGGCTGGGTGTGATACGGGGAGCAGCGTAACGAAGGCTGGTGGGTGGGGTGGACTGAAGGGAATATAACCTGCCTCAAAGCAGTTTGCTCCCAGTTGGAGAAAGGGGGAATCCCCAGTCCCCTGGCTCCAGCATCTTAGCAGTTCAGCTCCGACGGCAAGACAAACTGGAGTTTGGGGTGATGTGTCACAGACTGGCTGAAGGTGCCAGCGCAGAGAGCCAGCAAAGTTAACTGGGGGGAAGGGGCTATTTACACAGGAAAGCTGGAGTGAGAAACCCCCTTTTCTGAATGCATCAACACAGGGGGATCCGCTGGATGTGTGTTAGAACTGACCAACTGCACGAGAGATGGGGATCAGTGCTGGGGAGAGGAGCTGGGCTCAACAGCCCCTTCATATCCTCACCACAGGTAGCGGAAGTGCAGGCTAAACCCAGACTGAACCCTGATTTCGTAGCTCCAGCTGAAGTCTACAGGGCTTCCCTGGGGTTCAGGGGAGTTCAGATCTGCTGGGCTTCTTGAGTGCTTGCCTTCCCTGCTGACACTGTGCAAGGGGACCAGCGAGTGCCAGTTCTGGGGTATCCAATCGTGTTGTACACACCAGCCCAGCTGGGAACAGGGCTCCACTGTCCACCTCAACTCATCCATACAGGCCAACGATCATGTAAAATCAAATATATTCTTCTCAGAAGTAGCTCCCAGCTGAAAGATGTGCCCCAAAGAACAGGCTTTTTATCCCACCCCTGCCCTGCACACTGGCTGTACTATGTAATGACAATAACCAAATCTCATGCTTCAGGGCTTCAGACGCTCCCCTGCAGAGGACAGGAATGTTTTTTCCAATGCACCATTGGCCAGATGTATCTGGGTTTCTTTTTCACCTTTCCCTGAAGCATCAGAGATTGGCAACAAGACCCAGGATGAGGTAAACCAGTGCTCTGAAGTGGTTCAGAGAATTGTCTTTCTAGATGCCTGGCTGGTAGGTTTTGCTCACTTGCCCAGGGTCAGATTGATCACCAGATTTGGGGTTGGGTAAGAATTTCCCCCCAGGTGCAGAGATCTTGGCGTTTTTTGCATTCTTCCACAGCATGGGGTGTGAATCTCCTGCTGGGAATCATCCCAGCATCTCTCATCTAATCAATTCCCAGCCATGGCAGGGGCCCCTTGGTCTCTCCTGTTCTCTACTCTGGCTCACAACAGATTAGCCTCTTAAGCATTGAAAGGTTTTAGTTTAACTAAAGTAATTAGGCTTGATATAGCAGTATTTGAGTGAGATTCATGGCCTGTGATATACAGGAGGTCAGACTAGATGATCTAATTGTCCTCTCCAGCCCTCAACTCTATGAAACTCTGGATGTTCATGGGGTCTAAGTGAGTTAGGCACCCAGATCCTGTTGATTCTGTGGGGCAGAGACCATCTCTCTGTTCTGTGTTTGTACAGTGCCTCGCACTGTGGTTCCTTGTCCATGACTGGGGCTGCTAGGCGTTAGCACAATACAAATAATACTAATGGAATTTGGGTAGTTTACTCCCTAATGCTCTAATGAAACCCCTCACAGAGCTCCCTTCACTCTGGGTGGGATTTCAGACCCAAATTCTTACAGTTGTCAAGACTTAACTCTACGCGGCACTGCAACACCTAACTGATTTAGGAACCTAGGTCTCATGCCCAGAAGTGACACAAGCACAGTGGACCATATGTCTTATTGGAAGCTGATGGGGATTGTGCTACTGAATCACGCTGGAGCTTGGGAAAAATCTCCCACTTAATTCCTGAGAACCAATGGGATAAATTCAGTATGTCTGGGTGGGGTAGGGCCACAAGGGCAGAAAGGACACGGGGTTTTCCCCGGTGTGGGTTCGCTCATGTCTCTTGTGGTGGGAGCTACGGCTGAAGCTTTTCCCGCAGTAAGTGCATATGTAGGGTTTCTCTCCTGTGTGGATCCGGTGGTGCTGGGTCAGAGTGGATTTGTCAGTGAAGCTTTTCCCGCAGTCAGAGCATGTGTAGGGTTTCTCTCCTGTGTGGATCCTCTGGTGTCTGATCAGGTTTGAACTGACATTGAATCTTTTTCCGCAATCGGGACACTCGTAGGGTTTCTCTCCTGTGTGGATCCTCATGTGTTTGACCAGGTCCGAGTTCTGGCTGAAGCTTTGCCAGCACTCGGCGCATGTGTTAGGGATCTCAATGGTCGGGGTTTTCTTCTTAGACACTTTAGTTTCTTTCACCTTCCCAATAGTGGCGCTTTCCCAGTGGGTGCATTTGTCCAGCCTCTTCTCTGGAGGGCTCTTCAGATGCCTCTTGTGGTGGGAGCTGCGGCTGAAGCTCTTCCCACAGTCAATGCATTTATAGGGCTTCTCACCCGTGTGGACGCGTTGGTGTTGGGTCAGGGTGGACTTGTCTGTGAAGCTTTTCCCACAGTCAGTGCAGGGATAGGGCTTCTCCTCCGTGTGGGTTCTCTGGTGTCGACTCAGGTTTGAGCTGACGCTGAAGCTCTTCCCGCAGTCAATGCATTTATAGGGTTTCTCCCCCGTGTGGGTTCTCTGATGGTTCATAAGGTCTGAGCTCTGGGTGAAGCTTTTCCCACACTCAATGCAGATGTTGGGCTTCTCCCCTACGTATGTTCTCTGGCAGATGATCGTGTCTTTGCTCTTCCTCACAGCTCTCCCGCGGATGGCTGATTTACCCTCTCTCTGCACAAGAGAGCTCTTCTGTAGCTTGTCCAATTTCCTCTGATTCTTGAGGGACTTTTTCTGGTTCAGTCCCTGTGAAACATTTCCTTTGGATCGCTTGGGAGGCATCTTGTCATGAGTTGCTTTTTTACCAGCACATGTGAACGAAGATGTTTCCTGCTTGCGCTCACCTGCTGAGACAAAAAAAGAGTCATTCCTTGGGGCGGGGGGGTGGGTGGGAAGGAAGGTACCTCAGAGAGGGAAGGGCAAAAGCTGCACCACAATGCAAGTATCTGTTGATAATTCATGTTAGAATTCATTCAAGTGCAGATCTGGCCCCTCTCACCCAGACTCAAACCACTGACACATTTGTAACCTGGCTCCACAGGCACAGTCTCTGAAACAAACACTGGAAAAGAATCGAAAGAGCTGCTTTGGATGATCCTCCTGACACTGTCCCCAGCCAGGGCAGCACCCCCCCCCCCCCCCCAGCAGCGCGGTGACTAGGCAGAGGCAGGAACTAGCTCTTCCTCTTCCTGCTCCTCACCTTGTCCCAGGAAAGTCAATCTGCGCCGGGGGGGCTGCAGGGAATGGGGCTGGGCAGGGATGCGAGCCGGGAACCTCCCTCCCTACTTACTGCTCCTGCCAGTCTCTGCCCCTGTCTCCCTCCTGCCCCCTCCCCTCGGGCTGGGAGACTCGGTCCCTGGCCCGGCCTGGAGCGTTCTCTCTCCCGGAGCTGGCTCGGCTCCTGCAGGCGCTCAGGGGAGCAGAGCCGGAGGGGGGAGGGCAGCAGCTCTGGGACTCGCAGACCCCCGCCCGGGAGCAGAGCTGGGGCGAGGAGGGGCCGACGGTGCAGAGTCACTTTCCTGCCCGGCCCCAGCCCTTTCCCCCGGGTCTGTCCCCTCACCTGCAGGCTGCGGCTCAGAGGCTGGTGTCGGCAGAGCCCGGAGCTGCCCCAGGAGCTAGGGAAGGGCTCTCCCGGCTGGGGAGCAGCAGCGGTTCGGGACAGAGTTTCGGGTCACAGCTAATGGAGGCAGCTCAGCGGCTGACCCGGGAAGCTCCGCCCCAGCCCGCTGAGCGGAGGGACCAAGAGCGCGGAGCAAGCGCCCGGCCCGCCCGAGCAAGCGGCAGAGCCACCTGGCGGCCACCGCTGGGGAAATCGCCTCCGCCTGAAACGCCGCAGGCCCGGAGTCAGAGGCGGATCCGTCTGTCTCGTTTTACATGGGCTATGGACCAGAAAACACAGACACACAGGCACCCCCAGCCAGTACAGGGGGAGTCGTGTCGGCGCAGGGACTCGGTTCTGCAGCCACCCAAACACGGGTGCACAGTGCTGGGACAGGAGGGTCTATCCCAGTCATCAACTGCCTGTATAACCCAGGCCTGGTCTACACTACGAGTTTAGGTCGAATTTAGCAGCGCTAAATTGAATTAAGCCTGGACACGTCCACACGACGAAGCCCTTTTTTTCGACTTAGGGTATGTCTACACTATGAAATTAGTTCGAATTTATAGAAGCCGGTTTTATTGAAATCGGTTGTATACAGCCGATTGTGTGTGTCCCCACATAAAATGCTCTAGGTGCTCTAGTCGGCGGACCGCGTCCACAGTACGAGGCTAGCGTCGACTTCCGGAGCATTGCACTATGGGTAGCTATCCCACAGCTATCCCACAGTTCCCGCAGTCTCCGCCGCCCCTTGGAATTCTGGGTTGAGATCCCAATGCCCGGATGATGCAAAACAGTGTCGCGGGTGGTTCTGGGTACATGTCGTCAGGCCCCTCCCCCCCCGTCACAGCAACGGCAGACAATAGATTCGCGCCTTTTTACCTGGGTTACCTGTGCAGACGACATACCACGGCAAGCATGGAGCCCGCTCAGCTCAGCTGAGCTCACCGTCACCATATGTCCTCTGGGTGCCGGCAGACGTGGGACTGCATTGCTACACAGCAGCAGCTGCTAACTGCCTTTTGGCAGTAGACGGTGCAGTAGACTGGTAGCCTTCATCTGCGATCTGGGTGCTGGCAGCCGTGGGGCTGCATTGCACCAGCCCCTTGCCTTTTAGCAGTAGATGGTGTATTACGACTGTTAACTGTCCTATTACAAGTTGGGTCATCGCACATTAGCAGAGTCTTCCCCGAGCAGCAGATCGTGCAATAGGCCTGAAGACCATCGTAATACACTAACTGCCAAGCGCCCAGTATTTGCTGCCAAGCACCCAGAAAGATGCCGAGGGCTATCAGTCACGCTGCACTGTCGTCTTAAGATGTAAAAAATAGATTTGCTCTGTATTCATTTGCTTCCCCCTCCCTCCGTCAAATCAACGGCCTGCTAAACCCAGGGTTTTCAGTTTAATCTTTGGGGGGACCATTCTGTGTGACAGTTGTTTGTGTTTCTCCCTGATGCACAGCCACCGTTCTTGATTTTAATTCCCTGTACCTGTACGCCATGTCGTCACTCGGCCCGCCCTCCCTCCTTCCCCTAGTCCGTCAGATACTAGGTTTGCGCCACAGCTCAAAGAGCCGAGAAGCGGTTTGCGCCTTTTCTTTGAATTCTGGGTTGAGATCCCAATGCCCGGATGATGCAAAACAGTGTCGCGGGCGGTTCTGGGTACATGTCGTCAGGCCCCTCCCCCCCCCCGTCACAGCAACGGCAGACAATAGATTCGCGCCTTTTTACCTGGGTTACCTGTGCAGACAACATACCACGGCAAGCATGGAGCCCGCTCAGCTCAGCTGAGCTCACCGTCACCATATGTCCTCTGGGTGCCGGCAGACGTGGGACTGCATTGCTACACAGCAGCAGCTGCTAACTGCCTTTTGGCAGTAGACGGTGTAGCATGAGTAATAGCCGTGGGGCTGGCAGCCGTAGGGCTGCATTGCACCAGCCCCTTGCCCTTTGGTAGGCGATGGTATATTATGACTGGTACCCATCGTCGTCGTACTGGAGTGGCTGTCAATCATGGCCACCTGGGCAGACATGCTACTGTTTCAATGATGATGGCTACCAGTCGGAGTATACTATTTTCTGCCAATTGCCCAGTATTGTCTGCTAAGCACCCAGAAGAGGCCGAGGGCGATGCTGGGTGCTGGCGGACGTGGGGCTGGCAGACGTGGGGCTGCATTGCTACACAGCAGCAGCCCCTTGCCTTTTGGCAGACGATGGTATATTATGATTGGTATCCGTCATCATCATACTGCAGAGGCTATCACTCATGCTGCACCGTCGGCTGCCAGCTTAAGATGTAAAAAATAGATTTGTTCTGTATTCATTTGCTTCCCCTTCCTCCGTGAAATCAACGGCCTGCTAAGCCCAGGGTTTTCAGTTTAATCTTTGGGGGGACCATTCTGTGTGACAGTTGTTTGTGTTTCTCCCTGATGCACAGCCACCTTTCTTGATTTTAATTCCCTGTTCCTGTACCTGTACGCCATGTCGTCACTCGGCCCGCCCTCCCTCCCACCCTCCCTCCTTCTCCTGGTCCATCAGATACTAGTTTCGCGCCTTTTTTCTGACCAGGCGCCATAGCTAGCACTGGGATCATGGAGCCCGCTCAGATCACCGCGGCAATTATGAGCACTATGAACACCACGCGCATTGTCCTGGAGTATATGCAGAGCCAGGACATGCCAAGGCGAAACCCGGACCACCCGAGGAGGCGATTGCAGCGCGGCGAAGAGAGTGATGAGGAAATTGACATGGACATAGACCTCTCACAAGGCACAGGCACCAGCAATGTGGAAATCATGGTGTCACTGGGGCAGGTTCATGCCGTGGAACGCCGATTCTGGGCCCGGGAAACAAGCACAGACTGGTGGGACCGCATCGTGCTGCAGGTATGGGACGATTCCCAGTGGCTGCGAAACTTTCGCATGTGTAAGGGCACTTTCATGGAACTTTGTGACTTGCTTTCCCCTGCCCTGAAACGCCAGGTTACCAAGATGAGAGCAGCCCTCACAGTTGAGAAGTGAGTGGCGATAGCCCTGTGGAAGCTTGCAACGCCAGACAGCTACCGGTCAGTCGGGAATCAATTTGGAGTGGGCAAATCTACGGTGGGGGCTGCTGTGATCCAATTTGCCAGGGCAATGAAAGACCTGGTGATATCAAGGGTAGTGACTTTGGGCAACGTGCAGTCAATACTGGATGGTTTTGCTGAAATGGGATTCCCAAACTGTGGCGGGGCCATAGACGGAACCCATATACCTATCTTGTCACCGGAGCACCAAGCCACCGACTACGTAAACCGCAAGGGGTACTTTTCAATGCTGCAGCAAGCCCTGGTGGATCACAAGGGACGTTTCACCAACATCAACGTGGGATGGCCGGGAAAGGTACATGATGCTCGCATCTTCAGGAACTCTGCTCTGTTTCGAAAGCTGGAGGAAGGGACTTTCTTCCCGGACCAGAAAGTAACGGTTGGGGATGTTGAAATGCCTATCATGATCCTTGGGGACCCAGCCTACCCCTTAATGCCATGGCTCATGAAGCCGTACACAGGCAGCCTGGACAGGAGTCAGGACCTGTTCAACTACAGGCTGAGCAAGTGCCGAATGGTGGTGGAATGTGCATTTGGACGTTTAAAAACGCGCTGGCGCAGCTTACTGACTCGCTCAGACCTCAGCGAAAAGAATATCCCCATTGTTATTGCTGCTTGCTGTGCGCTCCACAATATCTGTGAGAGTAAGGGGGAGACCTTTATGGCGGGGTGGGAGGTTGAGGCAACTCGCCTGGCCGCTGATTACGCGCAGCCAGACACCAGGGCGGTTAGAGGAGCACAGCAGGGCGCGGTGCGCATCGGAGAAGCTTTGAAAACGAGTTTTGTGACTGGCCAGGCTACTGTGTGAAACTTCTGTTTGTTTCTCCTTGATGAACCCTCCAACCCCCACCCGGTTCACTCTACTTCCCTGTAAACCAACCACCCCACCCTCCCCTCCCCCATTCGAGCACCGCTTGCAGAGGCAATAAAGTCATTGTTACTTCACATTCATGCATTCTTTATTAATTCATCACACAACTATGGGGATAACTGCCAAGGTAGCCCGGGAGGAGGGAAGGACAAGGACACACTGCAGTTTAAAACTTTAACTCTTATTGAAGGCCAGCCTTCTGATGCTTGGGCAATCATCTGGGGTGGAGTGGCTGGGTGGCCAGAGGCCCCCCCACCGTGTTCTTGGGCATCTGGGTGAGAAGGCTATGGAACTTGGGGAGGAGGGCTGTTGGTTACACAGGGGCTGTAGCGGCGGTCTCTGCTCCTGCTGCCTTTCCTGCAGCTCAACCATACGCTGGAGCATATCAGTTTGATGCTCCAGCAGCCAGAGCATCGACTCTTGCCTTCTGTCAGCAAGCTGACGCCACCTATCCTCTTCAGCCCGCCACTTGCTCTCTTCAGCCCGCCACCTCTCCTCTCGTTCATACTGTGCTTTTCTGCACTCTGACACTGACTGCCTCCACACATTCTGCTGTGCTCTGTCAGCGTGGGAGGACATCTGGAGTTCGGAGAACATATCATCCCGAGTCCACCGTTTTCTCCTTCTAATCTTCACTAGCCTCTGCGAAGGAGAAACATTTGCAGCTGGTGGAGGAGAACGAAGAGGTGGTTAAAAAGACACATTTTAGAGAACAATGGGTACACTCTTTCACGTTAAATTTTGCTGTTCACATTACACAGCACATGTGCTTTTGTTACAAGGTCACATTTTTCCTCTTATATTGAGGGCCTGCCGGTTTGGTGTGAGAGATCACTCACGCAGTGCCAGGCAACAGATTTCGGCTTGCAGGCAGCCATGGTAAGCCACAGCCTTTTGGCCTTTTTAACCTTCATAACATGTGGGAATGGTTTCAAACAGCAGCACCCTCATTTCCCATACCAAGCACCCATTGGGTTGGACATTTAACATGGGTTTGCAATGTAAAAGGAGGGGCTGGGGTTTCCGGGTTAACATGCAGCACAAACCCAACGACCCCCCCACACATACCCAATTCTCTGGGATGATCACTTCACCCCTCCCCCGCACCGCGTGGCTAACAGCGGGGAACATTTCTGTTCAGCCGAGCAGGAACAGGCACCTCTGAATGTCCCCTTAATAAAATCACCCCATTTCAACCAGATGACCGTGAATGTTATCACTCTCATGAGGATAACAAAGAGAGATAAGGAATGGATATTGTCTGCATGCCAGCAAACACCGGGACCATACGCTGCCATGCTTTGTTATGCAATGATTCCAGACTACGTGCTACTGGCCTGGCGTGGTAAAGTGTCCTACCATGGCGGACGGGATAAGGCAGCCCTCCCCAGAAACCTTTTGCAAACGCTTTGGGAGTACATAAAGGAGAGCTTTCTGGAGATGTCCCTGGAGGATTTCCGCTCCATCCCCATACACGTTAACAGACTTTTCCAGTAGATGTACTGGCCGCGATTGCCAGGGCAAATTAATCATTAAACACGCTTGCTTTTAAACCATGTGTAATGTTTACAAATATTTACAAAGGTACACTCACCAGAGGTCTCCTGTGTGCCCTGAGGGTCTTGGGTGAGTTCGGGGGTTACTGGTTCCAGGTCCAGGGTCACAAACATATCCTGGCTGTTGGGGAAACCGGTTTCTCCGCTTCCTTGCTGCTGTGAGCTACCTACAGTACCTCCATCCTCATCTTCCTCGTTCCCCGAACCGTCTTCCCTGTGTGTTTCTCCAGTGAGAGAGTCATAGCACACGGTTGGGGTAGTGGTGGCTGCACCCCCTAGGATCGCATGCAGCTCCGCGTAGAAGCGGCAAGTTTGCGGCTCTGCCCCGGACCTTCCGTTTGCTTCTCTGGCTTTGTGGTAAGCTTGCCGTAGCTCCTTAATTTTCACACGGCACTGCTGTGTGTCCCTGTTATGGCCTCGGTCCTTCATGGCCTTGGAGATCTTTTCTAATACTTTGCCATTTCTTTTACTGCTATGGAGTTCAGCTATCACTGCTTCATCTCCCCATATGGCGAGCAGATCCCGTACCTCCCGTTCGGTCCATGCTGGAGCTCTTTTGCGATCGTGGGACTCCATCACGGTTACCTGTGCTGATGAGCTCTGCGTGGTCACCTGTGCTCTCCACGCTGAGCAAACAGGAAATGAAATTCAAACATTCGCGGGTCTTTTCCTGTCTACCCGGTCAGTGCATCTGAGTTGAGAGTGCTGTCCAGAGCGGTCACAATGAAGCACTGTGGGATAGCTCCCGGAGGCCAATAACGTCGAATTCCGTCCACACTACCCCAATTCCGACCCGCAAAGGCTGGTTTTATCGCTAATCCCCTCGTCGGAGGTGGTGTAAAGAAACCGGTTTAAAGGACCCTTTAAGTCGAAAGAAAGGGCTTCGTCGTGTGGACGTGTCCAGGCTTAATTCGATTTAACGCTGCTAAAGTCGACCTAAACCCATAGTGTAGACCAGGCCTTAAAGGGCCCCAGCTGCTCAGGTGCAGGAAGCCCCCTCGTCTCCCTTCTGGTGGGTGCTGTGGGGGGCACGGGGGTGGAGCTGCCGTGTTACGTGAGTGCCTCCTCCCCTGCTGCTGCCCCTCACCGTAGCCTCACCCCACCTTGCCAAGCGTGGGGCAGGAATGGCGACTGTGGATGGGGGGGCCGGGTGTCATGAGTCCAACACTCACCGAAGCCCCAGCTGCTCAGGTCCAGACTCCAGGAAGGCCCCCCCCAGAGTCAGAGTTGTCTCCCGGTGAGTGCCGGGAGGTGGGCTGGGGCTGCCATCGCATGTGTGCCTCCTCCCCTCCTCCCTCTGCAGGCTCAGCAGCCTCCTCAGCCTGCCACTGGCGCTGGTTCCTTTCTTGTAGCTAGCAGCAGCCGGTGAGGGAGTGCAGCGCAGAGTGGCAGGGCAGCTGCCTGCTGCCCAGGGTGCAGGCAGGGATGCTTGGGGGAGGGACATGGGGGCAGCAGGAGGGGCCAGGGGATGCTCTGGGGGAGGCATGTGGGGGTGGTAGGTGGGGCCGTGAGAGAGACCTGGCCACGAACATTGGTGGAGCCGGGCCCCCAGGCCCTGAATATTGCTGAAGCATGGGCACCACGGGCCCATATAACTCGCCGCCCCTGGCTCCTGCAGCCAGCCCAGCGGCTCCTGGTGGAGCTAACCTGGCTCTGGTAGCATGGGAAAGACTCTTCCTGGCTGCCCCAGGTGTGAACTGGGCTGCACAGATGCTCAGGAAAGGCCTAGTGCCAGTGGTACAGGAGCTCCCATTCTGCCCTAATGAAGGAAGGAAAACACACCCCTTTGGGGGCTCACACTCACAAATGTAAGGCTGCGTGTGTGTCCTGGTGTTTTAACTATCAGCGGAGGATGGGCTTTTCTCCTGCAATAGCGCTCCCGGAGCGGGCCTGGTGCAGAGGTCAGTGATCACACCAGGATAAAGGCACCATATCCTGGCACCACCTGTCATTCTCTAGGCTTTTGTTCATGTGGATCCCGTGCTCGATTCACATGCAGGCGAGAGCAGTTTCTTTTGGCCAGCAGTGTCTGCAGGGGCTCTGCTGTTCCCCGTGTGTCCCAGTCCAGGGCAGAGCGGGTCTACCTGCCCCTCAGTTCTTTCTGACCCTCTCAGCAATGGGACAGAACTTGGATCCATCTGCTTCCCCATAGAATCATAGAATATCAGGGTTGGAAGGGACCTCAGGAGGTCATCTAGTCCAACCCCTTGCTCAAAGCAGGACCAATCCCCACCATACTTTGTCCTTCAGAGCATTTATAGTTAGCTTAATTAGGGACTTTGTTAGTTTAATTAGGGTGTTTTTTTATGCCATTGGCAAGAGAACACAAACAGTTGCCCCTCCTCCTCCCTGCATGAGATTTTACATTTTTTTTGTGCATACTGGGGGCTTCTTAGCACTGAGATCTTCCGGCTAAGTCCCCAGGCTGTAAATCTTGCTCTCTGCCTGGTGCCACTTCACGATGGGCACTCCAGGTGATGTTTTTATCCGGGGAAGGGAATATCCAGACCACTTCTCCATCTGCTGCTCCTTTTCTACGTGGACCCAGAAGGTGCGAGGTGCCCATCTGATGTAATTCATATTGGCGCATTCTGCGGAGTGGGCTTTCTCAGGGGTGTCGGGGGGCCACCCTTCTGAGAAACCCAGCTCAGCCAGCGCCTCATTGATCCTCGAGATCCTGAGCCTCTTCTCCACTGAATGGCCCCTGTTGTTGATAGCTGAGAAGGCAGCACAGGCCTCCTTGATCCAGGCCTCTACCGATACTGACCTGGCTCGGCAGGTGCGTTGCTCCAAGGTCACCTCCTGCAGTGCCTACCAGACAAATGTCTCTGACTCATCTCTGGATCCTCAGTGCTCTGCTGACACCTCAGCACTGACTCTGCACCGGTGCCTTCAGTACTGACCCAGCCACTGACCAGCCTTGTCCAGTACCAACACTTCAGAACTCATTGTGCACTGGGTTCCCTTGGTACCCACCTGGCCATGGACCAGCCCTTTTCTGGCACCAATACCTCGGCACTGATACTCTCGGTACTGACACACTTGGTGCCTATGTTGTTGGGACAGATGCTAATGGCACCAGTCATTACAGCACCGACTCCATCAAGACCCATTGCCTACATAGCACCGGGGAGCGCCATGTGAATCCGGAACTGACATCATTGAATCCTTCAATGATGCTCACCTGTCATTTCCTAGGTCCGGAGACCTCATTACCATATACTAAATCTTCCTACCTGGTACCATCTTGTTTCCCCTGCCCTGCTACACAGCTGGTAATCCCTTCCTGAGGGCACCTAGGGCATCAGAGGAGGTAGTGCCAACATTTGAGGAGGTTTATTCCTACGCATCCTCTCCAGCATCAAATCCTAATGGGGAACCACCCTAGGGACCATTCACCAAACCATAAGAGACTTGGGTCATTTAAGGAGCACACTCCATAGTTACCTACCCAGAGGCTATTGGTTCCTCACCCTTACAGCTGGCCTTTCTGGGCCCATGGAAAAGCAATCTCACCCGTGCAGGCCACCACCACCTGTGCTGAGAGCCCCTCCTCCCACCCAATCACCCAAGCACAGCCACTTTGTCCAGGCACAGCCACCACAACTGCAGGGCCAGGGCCAGCTGGAAGATCCTGCAGAACAACCCCCTCCGCCCCCCCCCCCCCCAGGGTCTTTGCCAATCTGACTCAGGGGAAAATTCCTTCACAACCCCAAATATAGCGATCAGTTAGATCCTGAGTTTGTGGGCAAGACCCACCAGCCAGACACCTTGGAAAGAATTCTCTGTAGTAACTCAGAGCCCTCCTCATCCAGTGTCCCATCACTGGCCCTTGGAAATATTTGCTAATAGCAGTTGCGGATTGGCTACATGCCATTGTAGGCAGTCCCATCATACCATCCCCTCTATAAACTTACCAAGCTCAGTCTTGAAGCCAGTTAGGTTTTTTGCACCTACTGCTCCCCTTGGAAGGCTGTTCCAGAACATCACTCCTCCTCTGATGGTTAGGAACCTTCACCTAATTTCAAGCCTAAAAGTGACAGTGACGTGGAAGAGGTGAACCTCTCCGTGACCCTTGGACGTATGCAGCGACAGCAGATCAAGGAGCTGTGCACTAGCTTCACGCCGATGTTCTCAGCCACCCCAGGACGGACTGAATGGGCGTACCACTCCATTGACACAGGTAGTGCTCACCCAATTAGAGCCCAACCTTACCGGGTGTCTCCTCAAGCTAAAACTGCTATAGAATGGGAGATCCAGGATATGCTACAGATGGGTGTAATCTGCCCCTCTGACAGTGAATGGGCATCTCCAGTGGTTCTAGTTCCCAAACCAGATGGAGAGATACGTTTTTGCGTGGACTACCGTAAGCTAAATGCTGTAACTCACCCAGACAACTATCCAATGCCACACACAGATGAACTATTGGAGAAACTGGGACATGCCCAGTTCATCTCTACCTTAGACTTAACCAAGGGGTACTGGCAGGTACCGCTAGATGAATCTGCCAAGGAAAGGTCAGCCTTCATCACCCATGTCAGGCTGTATGAATTTAATGTGCTCCCTTTCGGGCTGCAAAATGCACCCACCACCTTCCAAAAACTTGTAGATGGTCTTCTAGCGGGATTGGGAGAATCTGCCGTCGCCTACCTTGACGATGTGGCCATCTTTTCTGATTCATGGGCAGAACACCTGTAGCATCTGCAAAAAGTCTTCGAGCGCATAAGGGAGGCAGGACTAACTGTTAAAGCTAAAAAGTATCAAATAGGCCTAAACAGAGTGACTTACCTTGGACACCAAGTGGGTCAAGGAACTATCAACCTCCTACAGGCCAAAGTGAGTGCTACCCAAAAGTGGCCTGTCCCAAAGTCAAAGAAACAGGTCCAATCCTTCTTAGGCTTGGCTGGATATTACAGGCGATTTGTACCGCATTACAGCCAAATCGCCACCCCACTGACAGACCTAACCAAAAAGAAACAGCCAAATGCAGTTCAGTGGACTGAAGAGTGTCAGAAGGCTTTTAACCAGCTTAAAGCGACACTCATGTCTGACCCCGTGCTAAGGGCCCCAGACTTTGACAAACCATTCCTACTAACAACAGATGCGTCCGAGCGTGGTGTGGGAGCAGTGGCCAGAGGCACCAAAATCCTTTTACCTGTAAAGGGTTAAGAAGCTCAGGTAACCTGGCTGATACCTGACCCAAAGGACCAATAAGGGGACAAGATACTTTCAAATCTTGGGGGGCGGAGGGTAGGCTTTTGTTTGTGCTCTTTGTTTTGGTGTTGTTCGCTCTTGGGACTAAGAGGGACCAGACATCAATCCATGTTCTCCAAATCTTTCTGAACAAGTCTCTCATATTTCAAACTTGTAAGTAACAGCCAGGCAAGGCATATTAGTTTATTAGTTTATAGGGGAGGGATAGCTCAGTGGTTTGAGCATTGGCCTGCTAAATAGAGGGTTGTAAGTTCAATCCTTGAGAGGGCTGTTTAGGGATCTGGGACAAAAATCTGTCTGGGGGCTATAGAAGGGAGTTGGACTAGATGACCTTCTGAGGTCCCTTCCAATCCTGATATTCTATGAGTGGTGTCTAGAAATTCTCTGCATCCCATCCTGAGGTGACAAGTTTCCAGTCAATGTTGAAATCCCTAATTATTATTGGCTTTGGGGGGGAGGGATAGCTCAGTGATTTGAGCATTGGTCTGCTAAACCCAGGGTTGAGAGTTCAATCCTTGAGTGGGGGATTTGGGGATTTAGTTGGGGATTGGTCCTGCTTTGAGCAGGAGGTTGGACTAGATGACCTTCTGAGGTCCCTTCCAACCCTAATATTCTATGATCTTTGTTTTCTCAACTTGTGAATTTTATCTTTGCTAGAGGGAGGTTTATCCCTGTTTTGTTGTAACTTTGAACTAAGGCTAGAGGGGGTTCCTCTGGGCTCTTTGAATCTGATTACCCTGTAAAGTTATTTTCCATCCTGATTTTACAGAGATGATTTTTACATTTTCTTTTTAATAAAATCCTTCTTTTAAGAACCTCACTGATTTTTCCCAGGGGTTTGGGTCTTTGATCACTTTGTAACCAATTGGTTAGGATATTATTCTCAAGCCTCCCCAGGAAAGGGGGTGTAGGGGCTTGGGGGGATATTTTGGGGGAAGAGGAACTCCAAGTGGTCCTTTCCCTGTTTCTTGTTAAATCACTTGGTGGTGGCAGCGTACCAGGTTTTAACCTAAGCTGGTAGAAATAAGCTTAGGGGGCTTTCATGCAGGTCCCCACATCTGTACCCTAGAGTTCAGAATGGGGAAGGAACCCTGACAATCTCCTACAACCAGTTCTTCTATGAGGTCCTCATTACTCACCAATATCAAACCTAAAATGGCATAATCTCTTGTTGGTTCAGCAACTATTTTGTGAAGAAATCTGTCAGCTATCACATCCAGGAAAATCTGGGCCCTACTATTATTAGTAGCACTTGTCCTCCAATATATATCTGGGAAATTAAAGTCTGCCATAGTCACACAATTTCCAATAATATTTATTTCATTAAAACATTTAAGAGGTCTCTCTCCAGATCCAGATTAAATCCAGAGGGTCTGTAGCACACCCCAAGCACTATCCCAGGAGAACCTCTAGTAGCTTTCTTCCCAAAAGTGATTTTGGCCCAAACAGACTCTGTCTTACCTATTCAATCACTTCTAATTACTTTGCAGTCTAACGCCTCATTAATATACATTGCTACTCCACAACCTTTACCTTTATTTCTGTCTTTCCTGAATAGCACATGCTCTTCAATACCTGTATTCAAGTCATGACTGAAGCTAGACAAAAGGTGTAAATGTTGAACATTGAGATAATTTACCATTGGAACAACTTACTAAGAGATGTGGTGGATGGTTCATCACTGGCAATCTTTAAATCAAGATTGGATGTTTTTCTATCAAATCTGTTCTAGTTCAAAGAGGAATTATTTAGGGGCAGTTCTCTGGCCTGTGTTACAGGTCAGACTAGATGATCACAGTGGTCCCTTATGGCCTGGGAATCTATGAAAAGCTTGGAAACATGGCCCTTTCACAGCTCAGAAACCAGAAGCTGAAGGAAAAGAATGCAAAATGTGTTATTTTAAATGTTTCATGATTTTTCAGTCAATTCCATGATTTTCGGTGGGGAGGGGATGACTAATGATTTCTGAGCACTGGGGAATGAGAACATTGATATCGCAAGAGCAGGGGTGGGCAAACTACGGCCCGTGGGCCACATCCGGCCTGCGGGACCGTCCTGCCCAGCCCCTGAGCTCCTGGCCCGGGAGGCTAGCCCCCGGCCCCTCCCCTACTGTCCCCCCTCCCCTGCAGCCTCAGCTCGCTTGCTCCACTGTCGGCACAATGCTCTGGGCGGCGGGGCTGTGAGCTCCTCTGTGCTGTGTGGTGGTGGCGGTGGCAGCGTGGCCCGACTGTAGCACCACCAGCCACTGGTGCTCCAGGCAGTGCGGTAAGGGGACAGGGAGAGGAGGAGTTGGATAGAGGGCAGGGAGTTTGGGGTGGTGGTCAGGGGGCGGGGGTCAGGAGGGAAACAGGGGATGAATGGGGGCAGGGGCCCCGGGGGCAGTCAGGAAGGAGGGGGGGTTGGATGGGGCAGCAGGGGGCAGTCAGGGGAAGGGATTCCAGGGGCAGTCAGGGGACAGGGAGAAGGGGTGATTGGATGGGGCAGGGGTCCCGGGGGGCCATCAGGAATGAGGGGAGGGTTTGGATGGGGTGGCGGGGGTCCGGGGGCAGTCAGGAGACAGGGAGCAGGGATGTGTGGATTGGGGCAGGGGTCCCAGAGGGGCCGTCAGGGAACAGGGGGGTTCGATGGGGCAGGAGTTCCGGGGAGGCAGATAGGAGGTGGGGGCTGGGCCACAACCCCCTCCCCTAACCGGCCCTCTATACAATTTACAAAACCCAATGCGGTCCTCAGGCCAAAAAGTTTGCCTGCCCCTGCGCTGGAGCCTCGAATAGAGCCGGGCAAAACATTTTCAACAAACTTTCATTCAACAAAAAAAGCATTTTTCAGTTTCTCAAATTTTTGTTAAATTTGGGTTGAATTCAACAGACAGTTTTAGTCAGAATTTTTTTTTTTTTGAAAGAGTCGAAACATTTTGCTTTGACTTGATTTTTAATGGTGCTTTGATTTTAAATTTGGCCAGCTTTTCTTAAAAAAAAAACAAAAAAACAAAAAACAAAAAAACACACACAAACCAAAAAGGGGTGAAAAACACCTGAAATGGCCAGATTGAAATGAAAAAACACAAAATAAAAATTCGTTTTGTCAAATGAAAAGGTTTGGTTGATTCAAAACCATTTTTTTCTTCATCGATTCAATAAAAAAAAATTGAAAAATAAAGTTCTTTGAATTGGACTTTTTGTCCAGATTTTTCAATTTGTCCATGACCAGAAAACCCTATTGTTTGCTCAGCTCCAGCCCTGCACGCCCTTCCCCATGTCCAAATATCCTCCCCTAAACCTAACCTACATGGGTGTTCATACCTGTGGTGTTGGGGCAGCGTGCAGCTGCCTGGAGGCAATTGTCCTAATAAAGTTAGCCCCTCAGGAGGCTGATGAAATGAGGGCCAGATGTACAGTTGGCAAAGGGAAATTAGGTGGTGTTGCTAGAACGCAGGGACAGAGGCAGCATTACCTCTGTGTTACAGATGGAGATGCTGCGGCACCAGGTAGAGAAGCGAATTGGCTGGTTCTGCAGGCTTGTCCATTCAGCAAGCACTGAGGTGAAGCCTGGGTTCTTGCACTCAAGTGACCTTAGCCCTCTGCTTCCCTGGCTGAAAATCAGGGGTGATGCTTCAGAACGGAGCTTTGAGGCTCCACTAAACAGCTTGTAAAGTTTTATTACAGCCCGTCAGCAGTAGGAAGGAGCTAACCACCTCAGGGCCTCTACCTATCCATTAGCCACACAGCATTCAGCAGCATTGGGAGCTGTTTAAAAAGAAGCCCTTTGCATGTCCCCATGAACTCAACTGAGCAGTGTAATCTGCGTTCGTTCTGCAACACATCATCTGCTGTGCTAGAGCCCACGGGCTACAGGTCTATGACAGGGTGGTGTTAGGCCCATAGCTCACGCTGTGTAGGGTGACATTTTTAGCTCTGGAGGTCCTCGGTTCAATACCTGGTGGCAACCAAGATGGCTCTGTTTACACAGTTGTACAACCTGCCTCAGAAAAATCCTCCATATCTTTTGGCCCAGAACAATCTCAAACCAAGATCTATTGACACAGTGCAGCCAAGAGGATCTGAGTACCATACTTTCCAGGAGGCATTGGAGATGGATCGGTCACGTGCTTCGGATGGAAACTGATTCCATCACCAGGGTAGCAATAAAATGGACACCTGAAGACAAGTGAAAACGAGGCCGCCTGAAAACAACATGGCGAAGAGCTGTGGAAGCCAAGCTGAGAAACATGGGGCACAGCTGGGAAACTATTGAAAGGCTTGCCAGAAACAGACAGGAGTGGAGGAGCTTCGTCATTGCCCTAATACGCCAGAGGCATAATAGGAACATGATGATGATGATGATGCATCCAACTACTCATGCCAATGCGCTGACCTGGTGCATAGGACTGTAGCTAGTCCCAGAGGATTGATGGGGCCAGGTGCATTGTATACTTGGTTTTAATGCAATGTTCTGCAAAATAAGAAAAGCGTGGGAAACTAGCCACGTTTCATATCGGAGCTGGGCACCATTTTTTCAAATGGAATTTTTTTTCCATACAAAAACTGCCTTTTTTTCTAAAATGAAATTTTTCATGAAAAATTTTCAACATCAACATTTTTCATTTTCTACACAAAAAAGAAACACTTTATTGATATTTTTATTGAAAATACTACTGAAAACATCATAATGATTATAATTTTTTTTTAAATGAAAACCCAGTTTTCGGTAAATGAAACATTTCAATCAGGGCCAGCTCTAGGCACCAGCAAAGCAAGCAGCTGCTTGGGGCGGCAAATTTGCAGGGTCTCAAGAATCCAGCCTGGGAGCTGAGAACCAACAGGGGGCCCTGGGAGCTGTAGTTCCTTGGCTAGCTCCCTGCCTATAGAGCCTGCCCTGGAGCAGGGAAAGAACTACGTTTCCCAGCATTCCCTCGGCTGCAATTAACAGGAAAGGGAGGGGGAAGGAGTGTGGAACTGAAACCTCATGCTGCAGCTTGCTGTGAATGGTAGGGACAGAGCCAGCTCTAGGTTTTTTGCTGCCCCCACCCCAGCCCTGGGCTCCCCCCCACACCACCATGTTTCCCCAGCCCTGGACTCTCCCCCTCCCATACCCCCTGCCACCCCAGCTCTGGCCCCCACTTGCACCCCCCTGCCACCCCAGCCCTGGGCTCTCCCCCCCGCCCGCATCCCCTGCCGCCCCAGCCCTGGGCTCTCCCCCCACCCGCACCTCCTGCCACCCCAGCCCTGGGCTCTTCCCCAAAGAAAGAATTGGGTGGACTAAATGGACAGTGCACCTCTCTATCTGAAGCCTAGCAAGGGAGATCCCACTAGAATTTAAAATGAAAAGTAAGGGAGGGGAGGCTCTACTAGGACCTGGGCAGCTTTAGATACAGTACCAGGCACACAGGAGGATTTACACTTCTGAGCCATGGAAGCAGAAATTGACATTTCTTTTCCAGATTTAGCTAATATTCAGAAAGGGAATCTAGCACCTGCCTTCCAGATTTGAACACCCTCAAAATTCAGGAGTGCTCAAGCTCAATTTAGCTGTTACTTCATTTCTCCCAAATCAAATATATTGATCCACTGTAACTGGCTGTAGAAAAAGTAGAATAAATTGAGCAAGAAATGCTTCCCAGTGGTTATTAGGACTGGAATTGCTATTTTCATCAGCCATTGCTTTTTTATTATTATTATTATTATTATTATGTTTAAGTTTTAGTTTTATTTTTTTAAAAGGAAGACAGTGATATTGCATTGGCAAATTCCCCTTAGAAACAAAGAATGGAACAAAAGAATAATAAAGGCACCTCAACTTTTCTTCATTTATGTAGGACAGTCTTATAATATGCATCCAGATATTCTCCAATCACACAAGCTGAAAATTGTTCCATTTTACTGCAGTTCTGTAACCATATGGGAACCAATCCTGTCTGTGTTCTCTGCACATCCAAAATTCCTGCTGAATGACCCGCCCTAGGAGCAAGTTACCAGTGACCCAGGGCTGGGGCGCCAGGAGGGTGCAGTTGGGGGGGGGGGGAGAGAGAGAGAGCGCCCATGGCTGGGGGGGGGGAGCAAAAAACCTAGAGCTGGCCCTGGTTTCAATAAAATTTTGATTAAAAAGTTTATTAAAAAAAATTGCAAAAAAATTCACTAAAAGAAAAAAAGGTCAATTTCAAGTTCTTCAAAATGAAAACAACGTAGACATTTAGTCATTTTTGACAAAACTAGTTTTCCTTTTCTTGGCCAACTCTGTTTCAGATGTTAGTTGGTTCTCTCCCTGTCTCTCCTTTTAGTTGTCCCACATTAACAAAAAGCCACAACAATTGTTTTGGAAACAGTGGGGAAAATGTATTTTTTTCACCCCTGCATAACTCCAAAGCGGTTGAACAGATCCAGCTAAAACTTAAAAAAATAAAAAAAAAAATCAGGCAGATGCAAAGCTTTGAAAATGTCAAAAGTTACTTGTGTTGCAGTGTTTATAATGGAAATGTAATAAAGGATTACAATCCTAACTACAGCGGCTGCAGCCAGACTTCACAATTATTAACTACTATCATTAATAATAAATAATTTATATGGCACCATAACATGGCATGGTGCTTTACAGAGATTAAAAACTATATAGGCTTCCTGCCCCAAAAAGTTTACAATCTATGGGCTTGATTTTAACAGTTCCATTGACTTTAACAGCACAGGATCAGGACCTATTTGAGTCATATCTAGGACATGAAGATAGTCAAAGGAAGGAGGCAGGGAATGAAAGGATGGGCATTAAGACAAATATAAAAGAATAACATGATCACATAATAACAATACCCATGTGTACTGATATTTCTAAATAGAGACCAGGGTAATAAAGAACAGCTCAGGGTGTGGGAGTCGATAGTTTGACATGTGGTGGTGACATCCAAACGATATACTGAATTTATTGTGCATTCTGCCCACAAATCCATCTAACAGTCGAATCCCCGAATGCCTCAGGATGCCAGAAAAACATGTCCCTCTTTCCTCCTGGAGATGAATTTCCTCCCACAGTTTCACTGAATGGGCAACAGTCTCCTCCTGTACTGAGGAGACTGGGGAAGGAGTTTGTTGACTTTGGACTTTGTTTCACTTTGCTATCAACTCTTCCTGTCCAGAATTCAGAGCTTCCCAGTGGTTCTAGCCCTGGACTGTCCCATTATTACTCTTCATAATTGAGCCCCAGCCATGGCCCAGGACCCCATTGAGCTAGGTGCTCTACAGACACAGAACAAAAAGACAGTCTCTGACCCATGTGAACTGACAATAGGAGCTAGCCCAAGGAACTGGACTTTAAAATCATGGCAGTAGGATGTAGGAACAAGCTGTTTACAGACAGTTTTAAAAGTAAGATGTGTTAGCGCAGCTTTCCTGTCGCAGTGAGCCTTGCACAGTTACTCTCAAGCTACTAAGGCAGCCTAGTTTTAAAGGCAGAAGGATATGAAAAATAACATTGATACAATCGTTTAAAAGAATGTTTTTAAGAGCAATATAAGTCAAAAGACAGGTCTTTTGTGTTACAATTAAGATATTATTTACAAAAACATAAGAACTGGGGACATATAAAAGTAGATTTCTCCCCAGTAGAAAATCCATATAAGGAAATTACAAGATAAACAGATCTCTGGTTAAAAGAAAACAAAATCAAATAGCTACATTGTCTGAACTAGTTCCTACATAGTTACAGGGACATGATAATGGGAGGTTAAGGAGGGGAAAGGAAGTGACCTAGCAAATCTCCCTAGATGATTGGAAGGCTATAATGCTGTGCTACTAAGAATAGAGCATGCTTCTCCTTCCGAAGAAATGATATTTTCACACAAAAGAATACAAAACAAAATAGAGACACAATTCTGATCCAAATGCTGGAGGGGACATCAGGATGTAGGGGAGCGTCTCTGTATCATCTGGGATTGCCTCAAGTCAAAAAGTTTCTGGGCTGAAGTTGGAGAATTGACACACAAGTTATTTCAGAAACACATTCCCCAAATCTCTAACACTCTGGTGTCAAGGAAAGGTTCGGGGTTGCTGAAATGACACAAAGGCAGGAGCCCGTTTAGGATTCTTGTCACTGCTGCCAAGGGATGCAGAACAAAATGGTGTCTGTGGAAAGAGAAATGATCCGAAGAAAGAGCCATGGAGAGCCTCACTATCTGTGTGAGATTATCCGTGAATTCTCCAAGAGAAGATGGGGCAAATGGGTTGAACTGATGAAAAAAGAAAATTGATATAACTTTTACCAAAGCAATTTGTCTGCGTACTGAAATGCAGAATGTGTTGTGTCTCTGCTCAGCTGTATTCCTTCACTCTTTGTATTTGTCACCTTAAAACAGTGCCCCTTTGGAAACTCCAGCCACGACACGTATCCCACACCACAGCATCACATGTTCTGCACACTCTCTTTCTCTGTCAGAGGAACCTTCTTCTAACAAAACTGTATTTTCACAGCTTGATTTCTTTATAAGCGCAGTTTCATTATCAGACTCACCATGAGAAAGAGCCAAAGAAGCCTGCACAGAGAAGATGCTTCTGCAGACAGTGATGTGAACTCTGCTGGCTCCCAGAGAAAACCTCTCCTATGGGCAGGCCTCTCCATAATTGCCCACTGCGCAGTTTCTGGCACCTTCCTGTTAAGTGTCTAGTTCTGGCCACTGCTGGAGATTGAGCTGGAGGGACCATGTGTCAGAGCCAGTCTGATAATTCCTGTTCTGATGTCTTCAGCTCAGTAGCTCTTGCAGCCTCCACAAGCTGGAGTTTTGTTGCAATATAGTCCAAGTTTCATTAGACACTTGTGCCTTTCCAGTGCATTCAGCTATACTTCACCTGTGTGTTTTGTTTTGACCCAAAATAATGAACAGCATCTTTAATTAGACTAAAGCAGACTGAGTAGTGTAAAAACCAGGCGAACAGTTCCTTGAACTGAAGACCAGCTTTCAAATTGTTTTGTTCGTGCCCTGTTATTTGTAAACAGTTCTCCAAATAGAGCTTTGCCCAAACCAGTGTTCATGGCCAGAAGCCTTTAGCTGAGATTTGCTTGAGGAATGAACAAAATTTGTTTTGCAGCAAAAGAAAATGAATTGTGGATGGAAGCAGTTTATAAAGGTCAGGTCAGTCCGCCAATCAAGGAACAGAATCTGTACCATGTGATATTCCTTACCTCTATATTGAAACACTGTGGAGGCACTCATACAATATGGTGACAGGGGCCATAGATAGATAGATGATCCAGACAGACAAACGGCACAGCTCAAAGCAGAAAATCACAACTACTGCATAACTGATGGAAAACTTCTACATTTTGCGAACAATCCCAATTTCAAATATGTTCATAAAAACTATTCAAACCATTTCAAATAATAAACATTTTCTTAGAAATTGTCACCTGGTGGCACAGAGGTCACTCACAGAGAAAACAGCTAACTCTGCGTAACGCTGCTTTCAGACAGTCCTGTGAAGTATCAGCCTCCTTCCCGCACTGCTGGCCAGCAGTTCTGCTGAACGCTGCACAGCCACGAAGCCCAGCACTTTGGACAGGACACAGAGGAGAACCCTGTATCCAGCTGGAAATGCTGCAGGCGTTTTCAGGGGACAGAAGCTGATAGTGCCAATCCTTCCATGAGTGCTGCTCACCAGGGTCATTCTGCAGCCCAGTGAGCTCCGGATGCACAGCGCCCCTTCCTGCATGCTGAGGCTCTAGGCGCCACACGGTCTCAGCAAATGGACTCCCTGCGGCTCTGCCCTCCTCAGACTGGCCCTGCCATGTGTCGGTGGATCTGCTTAGGCCAAAAAGAGCTTGGCTGTAGCTGCTCTTAGCCTAGGCCAATAGAGATGTACTGGGCAAGCCCAGAGAGGGACCATCACAGGTACTGTCTGACACCACTCATCTTGCAGTGCTGTAGGTTTCTTATGAAGAAAAGCAAATGCTCCCGAAGGGGCTACAAATGCCCAGTCAAAAGCCAAGGCCAGAGTCTGGCTAGGACATCACCAGGCTTCTAAGGCTGCATGATGTCAGGGAAGCCTTGATTTGCCTTTGTCCCTCTGCTCCTGGAGACACTGCCAGGGAGGAGACATGCTGCATCCCAGCCGTGAGGGTCCATGCACCCAGCCTCCCTGGGAGAAGTTGCTCCACCTCTGAGCAACCTCCCACACACACCCTGGGCTCCAGGACTCCGCTGGTGCAGCTGTGAGTCCCTTGAACTGACCCGAGTTCCGGGGGAGGAACAAACTCTGGAGACTGAGACCCAGGTAGTTGGAGCCAGGGGAGCAGAACCATGGCAGCACCCAGCTCCCTGTTCTGAGGCAGAGATATCAATCAATGGGCTGGTTGTGATATAGGGAACAGGGTAAAAAGGGATGGGCTGAAGGGAATGTAACCCACCCCAGAGCACTTTGCCTCCAGCTGCAGAATCAGGGAATCTCCAGCCCCCGGCTCTGGCCTCTCATCAGCTCAGCTCCGACACCAAGACAAACTGGAGCTGGGGCTGGTGTTTGGTTCAAAGGTTTTGTTAATGACAATCCATGTCCCCTGTGGGTGCAGCTCGGCCCCATGTGTCACGGATGAGCTGGGGGGGGGGGGGGGGGGTTCTCTCACAGCCACAGCTGTGCAGGCCAGCGCAGAGAGACAGTGACATTAATAACTGGGGGGAGGGGCTATTTACACAGGAAAGCAGGAGCGACAACCCCCCTTTTCTAAATGTATCAGCCCAGGGGGATCCGCTGGATCCGTGTCGGATTCGACAAACTGCACGAGAGAGAGACGGGGATTAGTGCTGGGGAGAGGAGCCAGGCTCAGCGGCCCTGTGTGATGCACAGCCCTGGCAGTGCAGTCCAAACTGTGCACACACACACACACCCCCCTACACACTCTCTCTCTCTCTCTCATACCCACACATACATGCACACACCTGCACACTCACAAGCAGGCACACAACCACTCACACTCTCTCACACATATGCACTGCACATACACATGTATATGCACACACACATGTACACACACATGCACACACACACACTCATGCATGTACACAGTGTGCACACACATGCATGTATACACACACTTGCGCTCACACACACAACCACTCATGCGCTCTCTTCTCTCCTGGTCTGCAGGAATCGGTTCCAGGGAGAAGACAGAAGTTCAGTTTCTGCCCCATAAAAGCCTTCACCTCCCAGATGACACTGTCCCCAGGGGCCCAGCCAGTCCTGATCTTGATGCTGGGGGTGTTTTTTTGATGCAGATACCTGAGCTGCTGGAGACAGGGCTGAGACCCTGGAACTAATATCATACAGGCCAATGATGCGTTAAAACAAAAGGTCTGAGTCTCACAGAAACCAAAGCCTCTGTACATAGTTCAGGCAATGGGAAGGAGCTTTAAAAGCTAACAGAATGTTAGGAACCATCGGGAAAGGGATAGATAATAAGACAGAAAATATTGTAATGCCACTATATAAATCCATGGTACACCCACACCTTCAATACCCTGTGCAGTTCAGATCACCCCATCTCAAAAAAGATATATTAGAATTGAAAAAAGTACAGAGAAGGGCAATAAAAATTATTAGGGGAATGGAATAGCTTCCATTCGAGGAGAGATTAAAAAGACTGGGATAGTGCAGTTTGGAAAAGAGACGACTGAGGGGAGATGTGATAGATGTAAATAAAATGATGACTGGTGTGGAGAAAATGAATCAGGAAGTGTTATTTATGTCTTCACATAACATAAGAACCAGGGGTCACCCAATAAAATTAATAGGCAATGGGTTGAAAACAAACATAAGGAAGTAATTTTTCACACAACGCACAGTGAGCATGTAGAACTCTTTGCCAGACGATGTTGTGAAGGCCAAAACTATAACTGGGTTCAATAAAGAACTAGATAAGTTCCTGGAGGATAGGTCCATCAATGGTCATTAGCCAAGATTGGTTGGGACAGAAACCCCATGCTTTGGGTGTCCCTTAAACTCTAACTGCTAGATGCTGTGGCCGGACGACAGGGGGTGGATCCCTCAAAAACTGCTCTATTCTGTTCATTCCCTCTGAAGCATCTGGCACAGGCCACTGTCAGAAGACAAAATACTGGGCTAGATGGACAATTGGCCTGACCTGATATGGCCATTCTTATGTCTTTATGTTCAGGGAGGAACTGGTTAGAATCTGAAGTTCAGCAACTTGTGTGAAAGTGAGCATGACAGATTTTGTGATTCTAAGGGCAGGAAGGAGTGAGAGCAACAGAATACAGACAATGCATTTCAAAAAAGCAAATTTCAATAACTCAGAGAATTGATAGGTAAGGTCCCATTGGAAGGAAATCTAAGGGAAAAAGGAGTTATAGAGGCAGTTTCTAAAAGAGACAATATAACAGCAACCTCAAGGTAGAATAGTAAGACACCAATATAGCTGCATCAGGAGTTCTTTAATAACCTGAAAATCAAAAAGGAATGGAACAAAAAGTAGAAACAAGGACAAATTGCTAGGGATTAATACAAAAGAATAGCACAAAGCATGTAGGGACAAAATCAGAAAGGCTAAGACACAAAATGAGTTACACCTAGCAAGAGACATAAAGGGCAATAAGACGAGGTTCTGTAAATACATTAGAAGAGTAAGAAGGTAGAAAGTGCAGGTCCAGTATTCAATGGGGAAAAAAGAGCAATAATGGATGACACATATAAGTCTGAAGTGTTTAAGGCCATTTTTGCTTCAGTCTTCACTAAAATGGTGGACTGTGACCAGGTGATTAACACTGTTAACATTAACGAAGGGGAAGGAACACAAGCCAGAATAAGGGAAAATGGGTTAAAGAATATTTAGATAAGATAGATGAAGTATTCAAGTTGCCAGGGCCTGGTGAAATTCACCCTGGGGTACTTAAGGAAATAGCTGAAGTAATTTAAGGAACAAGCTGAAGCAATTTCTGAACCGTTAGAATTATCTTTGAGAACTCATGGAGGATGGGTGAGATCCCAGAGGACTGGAGAACGGTGAACATAGCACTTATCTTTAAAAAGGGGAAAGGAAATTACAAACTAATCAGCCTACCTTCAATATCCAGAAAGATATGGAATAAATGATTAAACAAACAATTTGTAAGCACCTAGAGGATAATAGGATGATAAGTGACAACCAGCATAGATTTGTCAACAATAAATCATGCCAAACCCCAATCTAATTTCCCTTTTTGATAGGGTTACTGCCTAGTGGCTGGGGGAGGAAGTAGACATAATAAATCTTGACTAGCGAAGCTTTTGACGCATTGCCACATGACATTCTCATAAGCAAACTAGGAAAATGGGGTCTAGAGGAAATTACTACAAAGTGAGTGCACAACTGGTTAAACCGTATTCAAAGAGTAGTTATCAATGATTTTATATCAGACTAGGAATATGTATCCAGCGGGGTCCCACAGGTCTGTCCTCAGTCCAGTACTATTCAATGTTTCTGTTAATGACTTGTATGATGACTTATAAAATCTAAAATCTCTGGACGACACCAAGCTGGGAGGGGTTGCAAGCACTACGGAAGACAGGATTAGACTTCAAAATGACCTTGACAAATTAGAAAATTGGTCCAAAATCAATAAGATGAAATTCAGTAAAAACAAGTGCAAAGAACTACACTTAGAAAGAAAAAAAATGAAATGCACAAAGACAAAATGAGGAATAACTGTCTAGGCAACCGTACAGCAAGAAAGGATCTGGGGCTTATGCTGGATCACAAATTGAATAAGAGTCAACGTGATGCAGTTGAAAAAAGGGGAAATTTCACTCTGGGATGTATTAACAGGAGCATCATATGAAAGACACAGGGGGTGTTTGTCCTGCTCTATTCAGCACTGGTGAGGCCTCAGCTGGAATACTGTGTCCAGTTTTGGGTACCACACTTTGAAAAAGAGGGGATCAAATTGGAGAGAGTCGAGAGGAGAGCAACAAGTGGTAAGAGGCTTAGAAAACTTTGCCTGTGAAGATAGGTTGCAAGAACTGGGCATGTTTAACCCAGAGATCAGAAGACCAAGGGGGGACCTAATAACAGTCTTCAAATATTTTAATGGCTCTTTTAAAGAGGAAGGCCATCCATTGTTCTCCATGCCCACTGTAAGTGGAATAAGAATAGGCTGTTTGCAGCAATGGAGATTTAGGTTGCATATTAGGAAAAGCTTTGTAACTATAAGGCTAGTTCAGCACTGGAACAGGTTACTAGGAGACTGTGAAGTTCCTGACACTGGAGGCTTTAAAGAAGAGGTCAGACAAACACCTGTCAGGAATGGTCTAGGCCTCAGCACAGGTGGATAGACTAGATGGCCTCTTGAGATCCCTTCTAACCCTACATTGTTACAATTCTATAAAGCACACATGAAGCACATACACAAAACACATACAATCACAGATGCACACACACACCTCCTTCTTAAGCCATCAAATTTCCATGTCCCCAGGGTCCTGAACAATCAGTTATCCTACAAGCCAGCTGTCCCCCGACACTCCCCTGTCCCCATAACCCAGCCAATCATACAACCCTCCCCACCCCACCCCTGTCTCTGGGGGCCCTGCCAGAGGGGTCGGTGACTCTAGAAGTTCTGGCTGGGGTAGTGCCACAAGGGCAGGAAGGTGTCAGGGTTCTCGCCGGAGTGGGTTCTCTCGTGTCTCTTGTGGTGGGAGCTGCGGCTGAAGCTCTTCCCACAGTAGATGCAGATGTAGGGCTTCTCGCCCGTATGGATGCGCTGGTGCTGGGTCAGGGTGGATTTGTCAGTGAAGCTCTTCCCACAGTCGGGGCACTTGTAGGGTTTCTCCCCGGTGTGGATGCGTTGGTGCCGGGTCAGGTTGGAGCTGACGCTGAAGCGCTTCCCGCAGTGAGTGCATTTGAAGGGTTTCTCTCCTGTGTGAATCCGCATGTGTTTGACCAGGTCCGAGTTCTGGCTGAAGCTCTGCCAGCACTCAGCGCACGTGTTGGGAATCTCGATGGTCGGCGTCCGCTTCTTGACCTTGATCTCCTTGGCCTTGGCCACGGCGGCCTCCCCGCTCCGGTGGGAGCACTTGCTCCGGCCTTTGGCAGGCGGGTTCCGCAGGTGCCGCTTGCGGTGGGAGCTGCGGCTGAAGCTCTTCCCACAGTCAGCGCATTTGTAGGGCTTCTCGCCGGTGTGGGTGCGCTGGTGCTGGGTCAGGGTCGACTTGTCCGTGAAGCTCTTCCCGCAGATGGGGCACTTGTAGGGCTTCTCGCCCGTGTGGATGCGCTGGTGCCGCACGAAGTTGGAGCTGACGCGGAAGCTCTTCCCACAGTAGCTGCACTCGTAGGGGGTCTCGCCGGTGTGGATGCGCTGGTGGGTGATGAGTGTGGAGCTCTGCCGGAAGCTCTTGCCGCAGTCAGTGCAGATGAAAGGCTTGTCACCCGTGTGGATGCGCTGGTGGTTCACCAGATCCGAGCTGTGCAGGAAGCTCTTCCCACACTCGGAGCACAGGTTGGGTCTGTCACCCTTGGGCAGCGGCTGGTAGACCAGGGTCTCCTCCTCCGGGGGGCTGCGCTTTGGCTTCTCTGACTTACGCTTGTTCTTGGGCTTCTTCTTCTCCAGGGTCTTGGCCACATTCCCCTTGGACTTTTTGGGTGACATTTCAGGTTGCTACTTTCACTCGACCCCTGGAGCCTGCGCAGAAATATTCGTCTCCTTGTGCTCACTCACAGCGCTGTCATCTGCTGGAACAGAGAGAGAGCCCAGGCATGAGCCATTACTTCAGGGAGGGACTGTCTACTGCTTTGTGTTCGTACAGCACCCAGCATGATGGGCCCCACTCTTGGTTGGTCCTGAGACCCTGTATAATAAAGCCCTGATTAATAAAAATAAATTCATATCCCAGCAGTGCCTACAGATTTTCCCTGAGATCAGGGCCCCATTGTGCCAGGCACTCCACAGACACACAGAGAAAGACAGTCCCTGCCCCCAAAAGCTTCATCTAAATAGACAAGACAAAAGGATGGGGGGGGGAACAGAGACAAAGGAACCACCCCCATGCCACTAGTTTGTGTTGCCTCTGGCAGTTTAGCTAGGTATTTATATGGCCCTCATCACTGCAGTATCTCAGCACCTCAACTCTTTAATGTATTTCCCCTCACATAACCCCATGAGGTAGGCCCCTGCCACTGCCCCCACTGTACAGATGGGAACAGAGACACCGATGCCCAGGGTCACACAGTCGCTTCCAAAAAATCCTGCTGTGGTTCAACCACAAGTAACTGAGCTTGATTACCAGGGAGGGTCCCTGGCCTGCACGGTGCAGGAGGTCAGACTAGATCAGTGGTCTCCAACCTTTTTATGCCCAACATCACTTTTTGAATGTAAGAGCAACCCAGAATCTAACCTGCCCCTTCCCCAAAGCTCTGCCCCACGCACTCCATCCCCCCCACATCTCCATTGCTCCCTCTCCCCCACCCTCACTCACTTTCACCAGGCTGGGGTAGGGGATTGGGATTCAGGAGGGGGGCTCTGAGCTGGGGCCGAGGGGTTCGCAGTGTCAGAGGGAGCTCTGTGCAGAGCCTGAGGCAGGGGGTTGGGATGCAGGAGGGGGTGAGGGGTGCAAACTCTGGGAGGGAGTTTGGATGCAGGAGGGGGCTCCGGGCTAGGACAGAGTGTTGGGGTACAGGACGGAGTACAGGGTGCTGGCTCTGGGAGGGGGGTCAGGGCTGGGGCTTGGGGTGCAGGAGGGGACATGGGGCACTGGTTACAGGAGCAGGGTCAGGGCTGGGGTGCAGCCTCCTGCTGGGCAGCACTTACCTCTGTCGGCTCCTGGTCGGCGGTGCTGCGTGGCTGCCACTAAGGCAGGCTCCCTGCCTACCCTGGCCCCACACTGCTCCCACAAGGGCCCAATGAGCCCCTGCGGCCCCTGGGGGGGGCGGGGTTCACATGGCTCCATGCACTGCCCCTCTCTGCAAGCACCGCCCCTGCAGCTCCCGTTGGCTACAGCTCCCCTTTCCCAGCCAATGGGAGCACCATGCAGGCCAGGGACCTTCCCTGGTAATCAAGCCAATGGGAGCTGCGGGGGTGGTGCTTGCAGGCAGGAGCAGCGCATGGAGGGAGATCCCTGTGCCCCCGCCCCCAGGGCCACGGCAGGCAGCCGGGGCAGGCAGGGAGCCTGCCTTAGCGGCAGCCCCACTACACCACTGGAGATCGTGATCGACTGGGAGATCCTCTAGGATCAACCAGTCGATCGTGATCGACCAGTTGGTGACCACTGGACTAGATGAACACAGTGGTCCCTTCTGCCTTAACAACAATAAGCTGAACACAGTCTATTCCCAGTCCACAGCCCTCCACTAGTCCAGCCCCTCTACCCAGAACTGGAGGACAGGAACCTGAGAGAGAAGAATGGGAAATGTAAAAACAAATTATAGTAGTTTGTTTTAGCATTTCCTAGGGTTTTCCCAGCATCCAGCACAAGATAGAAAATCACCAAGACATTTTTAACACCTCTTCCCCCCTGAATAAGGGAGTCTGAATCAAAGCTGCTTTGGGGGATTCCCCTGACACTGTCCCCAGGACAGCACACTCCCACAACAGGTGGGGACTAGGCAGAGGCAGGACCAATTAAACCCATGTGTTTGAGCTGAGCACGTCAGTCACAATTTCTCATTTCACAGGGCTCGGATATCACACTGATGGGCGCAGTCCACGAACCTAAACAGAACAGTGCATTTTCCCAGTTTTTATGTTCACAAATTGTCCTTGGACGGGCAGCAAAATTCTCAAACCTGCTTGTTCTTCAGAATTAGGAGCACAGGGTGACAGCAGCCCTCGGACCAATGGGCCCATCTAGCCTGGTATCCCACCCTTCTTGCTGCCCAGTTCATACTAGTGGGGCCTCTGGAGCAGTATCTCCATTTCTCAGCTACCTCACCTCGGACTAGGATCATGTCAGTGTCGAGTACCCGATAGTTCAGGGGAAGGTGTGAGGAATCCAGTCATGGGCAATTACGGACTACCCTGCACATACAGAGACAGTCTCACTAAGCCCAGGGAGTCAGAGGTTGATTTTTGCCTTGAAGCAAGAGCATAGATATCCCTTATATACTCTAGCTAATTATGAGTGTTCTTCAGTGAGTATCTCTGGGCCCATGGATTGTTCTGAATGGTGAGTACTGTCAGTGCAACTCATGCTGATTTTGGTTACTTTGATAAAAATAATAATGAAAAAATGCTTACCTCTTAGAGCACACAAGTCACATGTTGTTGCTTCTATTTTCTGATTGGATGAGGAGGCTTTTCAAGGCAGGGACAGTGTATGTCTCTCTGTGTGTACAGCACCCAGCAGATTCCAGCAGAATATTATGGCCAATGCTACGAGATGAAATTGACATGGTGTTGGTTAGATCCATGAATCTTCCAATCAGAGAGAAGAGACGATACTATGTGACCCCTGCAAGTAACCAGTTATGAACTGCACAATGCACAGTTACCTTTGCATTGACCCTCTCTATCTAAGTACCTCTATGGCATCTATCAGCAAAGAATGTGAGCGCTCCAGTGTAGCCTCCCACTCCTGCTGAGGTAGGGAAATGTTATCATCTCTATTTTACAGATGGGCAAACTGAGGCACAGAGAAATGTAAGGCCAGTAATTTCCAAAGTGATGAATGACTTTGGGTGCCCAACTTGCAACCCCTTTAAGGGACCTGATTTTCATACAATGCTGAGCACCCACTTGCTGAAAATCAGGCTCTTTTGTGGGGTCGCAAGCTGGGCACTCAGAAATCACTAGTCACTTCCAAAACTCTTGGTGTAAGTGAAGTGCCCACGGTGGTACGGCGAACCTCAGACAGAGCTGGACCCAGCCCACCTGAGAGCCCTGCAGAGTCTTAACTCATCCCTCCTGCCAACTTACAGCAGGGCAAAACTGCAAATTACCTAGTCAAACAAATCTTTCCCAAACGTGCCCAGACTGAGAACTCGCCTTTCAGAAGCACTGAGCACTGCCTGAGCGCCGGGGAGGGCGGACACCAGGCACGAGAGGCGCTGGACTGGCAGTGATCTGGCTGGTAATTAGCTCCAATGCCTCCGGATGAAATTCACCCCAGGGCAGGGGGGTAGCAGGACGCCTGGCACCACTTCAATTCTGCGTCAGGCGGGGGTAGGGGGAGCTTGGGGGGTCACGGAGGGCAGCAGCTCCGGAACTCGCAGACCCCCGCCCCCCAGGAGCGGAGCTGAGGCGAGGAGGGGCCGGTGGTGCAGAGTCACTTTCCTGCCCGGCCCAGGCACTTTCCCCCGGGTCTCTCCCCTCACCTGCAGGCTCCAGCTCAGGGGCTGGTGTCGGCAGAGCCGGGGGCTGCCCCAGGGGCTGGTTCCAGTCCCCGGAAAAAGTCCCCCCGTCTGGGCACAGAGGGGCGCTAGGGAAGGGCTCTCCCCGCACACACCCCGCGGAGCAGCAGCGGCTCAGCCTGGAAAGGAATCCGGACTCACAATGGAGGCAGCAGCAGCCTCTGACCCAGGAAGCTCAACCCTGATATCCTGAGTGGAGAAATACAGAGAGAGCCGCCTCCCCCGGCTTCGCAATAACCAGAGACCTCTAGCGACAAACTCTAGGGGCACCGGCTCCCTGCGCTCCCCCAGGGACAGAAACGCGGCGCAGGGGGACCGGCCCACAGTCCTGACCAGAGAGCCCACAGGCACAGCCCGGCTGGACCAGACCCCAGCGCCAGGTGGAGCCCCGTGTCCTGGCTCCGGCATTGGCAGAACCAGATGCTCCAGGAAGGTGCAAGAGCCCTGCAGTAACAGGCAGATGTGTGAAAACCTGTCCCCCCTCCAGTATTGGTCTCATCCTGGGCTCTAGCTAGAGATCAGCTCACTCCCTTCATTAGGGAGTTCAGTGTCCCTTCAGAAATGTTTGTTGTCGTTGATTATGGGACCTCTGGATAGTCTTGCTGTCCACAGAAATGTCCAATCCCTTTTGAATCTTGCTAAGTCTGTGGCTTTCAACCACTTCCTGTGGCAATGAGTTCCCTGGGTTAATTACATATCGTGTGAACAAGTTTTTCCTGTTAATTGGTTTTGAATTTCTCACCTTTTAATTTTGTGGCGCATCCCTTGTTCTTGAGTTATAAGACTGGAAGAACAGAACTCCTGATCTCCCGTCTCTAGATCATTTATTATTTTATAGACTTTTACCCAGCCCCCTTTTATTCCTCTCCTTTCTAAGGTAACAATCCCAGTCTTTTCAGTCCATCTTCATATGAAGATTCTTCTGGGTCTTTGATCATTCTTCCTGTCCTTCTCTGAACCCTCCTCCCCCCCCCCCCCCCCCCGAATATTCTCTGTATTGTTCGTCATCCCATCCCTTATGCACGTTAACATCTTGTTAGCTTTTTTGGCCTCAGCTGTGCATTAAACCAAGCTTTTCATAGAACTACCCACAATGGTCCCTTTCTTGGGTTGATGCAGTTCATTCAGAATTCTGATTTAGAAGAGTTTAGAATGTGTCCCTCCAATGTGCATTACTTCACAATTGTCAGAAAGAACTTAATTGGCCATCATGTTGCCCATTCCCCTTGCTTAGTTAGGTCCCCAGAAACCTCCAGAGCAAAGAGATCAGAGACAGAGTCCCAGAGAAAGGTGTCGCTTGATGCCATTCAGGAGCCCAGGCAGCCTCCTGTCAGGACTTGTGGTTTCTGTTCACAGCTCTGGAATGGGAGTGTTATCTAGTGGTTAAAGCAGGAAAGGCGATTAAAAATCAGAACTCCTGAGCTCTTTCCCTGGCTTTGGGAGGGGAGTATAGTCAAGCTGTTCCAGCAGTGGGTACAATGAAGCACAAAGAATCAGCACATTCATTCTGAAGGGCGGAGTGGCTACATTTCTGCTCACTGGTATTAGGAACTTGGTTCTTCTCTGTGCTGTCGGAACTGCCTCATCTCTACAGTCAGAGGCGAAATGATGCGTGTTTGCCTTTTGGGGTAGAGGTAGGAAACCTTGCTCTCCAATAAGGGCTGGGAAGCACACAGCATCATTGATACCAGTGTGTGGAAGAGCTGAGATTTGAGCTCTCAGTCTCCTGGCTCCCAACCACGATCATGATGGGGTGACCAGGCAACATTCCTCCTGGTAAGAAATGGGGCTTCAGGTCCATGCCAAGAGACCTGCGATGCTTAGAGGGTCTCCGACGAATTCTGGGAGCTGCAACCCCACAGCATCCCTCTCTGCCCCTCTAGCTCCTGCTGTCCACCACAATCATTTGCCCTGTAAGTGTTCTCCTGTGTCTCCACCTTCCCTTGCCCCCTCCATCTCCATCCCTGCTCCCTCAGTCCCTCTCTGCCTCATAACGATATGGTGGACAGCCACTTTTCCTGCTGGCGGCCGGCTTCCACCCCACTGGGAACAATGGGAGACACTGGCCCTCTTTATTAGCTAAACATCCATAACCCCTGCAAGGGCTGGGGAAGTGGCAACCATATTCACTGAGGGTATCCAGTGGCTTCTGTTCCACTGAGAACAATGGGGAGGTGGTGAGCGGTCTGAAAGCAGGCAGCGCTCTGTGAGTTTGTGCTTAGTTATCCTTAGACAATGAGAAGGTTTAAAAAGACAAAGATGTGATATTGTGAGTCATCATAACTTCACAATTCTTCAGACAATCGCCAACACCCTGGAGCTAGGTTGGAGCCAATGTCCCATTCCCCCGCCCAAGGGCAGCCAGTTCCTCCACCCTGGGACTCGATTGGAGCCAGTGCCCCTTAGAGTGGGAAGTCCCTGTGTCCCATTCCCAAATCTCCTGTGCCATCTCCTGAAGAAATAAGGAAGCTGAAAAGAGAACAGCCCAGTGTGGTTAAATGCCAAGGTAGAAGAGTTTATTTGCGCTCAGCAGGAATCATTCACATAGTGTAAAATCAGCCTATGGGCAGCCAACAGAAAGGAACATAAACAATGAGGAGGGAATTAGGAGGGAGAAGAGGCAATCTGGGGAGTCAAAGACAAAGACACATAACCAGAAATTCTTCACTAACCCCAGAAGTAGGAAGGCTGTGCAAGTCAGTAGGCCCATTAGACTTCCGTCCCTCAAAGCTTTCCACCCCTCTTAACAGATTGTCTTGTGTCCTATTTTCTATCCTGTTCCCTATTGCCCAGGCCCAACCTCTTCTCCCATTGCCTGATACCACTCTCATTTCCTCTTCCTCTATGTACAGGGGCAACTAGCCTGGCTCCTCCTCCTTATTCCCAGCTACTTTCCAAGGCTGTCAGGCTTGCCATGAAGCACCAAACACACCTGGAGTAGCAGCTGGCAGGCCAGAGGGAGAGACAGGCATGGGAGCAGCCAGCTGTCTGGACCAAAGGCCAGAGTTCCACGTGCCACACTTGGGGAATGGCTGTTCCATCACCTGGGTGAAACAGAAGCTATCTCAGAGGGCAAGGACATTGCCAGAAAGCTATGGGGTTTCTTTGCCTCAGGCTCCATCCCAGAGAGTGTTGTGGAGAAACCTACCCCAGGCTCTCTGTGCAGGTAGCAAAGATAAGGCACTGTCAGAGACTGAGGTGTCAAAAGAGGAGGTTCTGGAACAAACATTGTTTACACTACACTAGCGCTGCCTCCCAAACTCCTGAAGGATGTAGCTGAGCCAAAATATTTAAATATAATTTAAAACCATTCAAGTTACCTACTATAAAGGAGGGGCTGAAGGGTGTTGTATTAAAAAAGATGGTAGGGAAGAGGCAGAGATTACAGACCAGCTTCCATACCAGCTACATGGATTGAAACAGGCATTAAAGCAATCCAAACCTAGATGAGGACGATATGAGGGGATGTGACCAAAGGAACCTACTGGGATTCTCTAGAGCACCTCAGCAGAACAGTGGATGAAGAAGATCCAGGTGACATCCTTTATTCCGACTTCCAGAAAGCCATTGGCAAAGCTCCTCCAAGAAGCCATGAAGGGAACCAAGACGTTGTGGGGTGAGTGGTGACGTGTTGTTATGGATTGGATACTGGGAAGGGACAGGGCACAAAGAGCAGAGCTCAGTGGTCAGTTTTCCAACACAGAAGATTGGCAGTGGGCTGACAATGGGAAGCAGTGTGGTCTGACGAATGGAGCACTGGCCTAGGAGCCATCAAATGAAGGGTCTGCTCCTGACCTGCTCTGTGACCTGGACAAGTCGTTTCCCCTCCTGTGTCTATTTGGATAATAAGCTCTATATACAGACAAGAATATCCAGAGTAAATACTAAACATCTCCAGACAGGTTTTGGAGAGGATATGAAGCCTCAGGCTTTGGAACTTAACGATTCAGGGTTAAGAGAAAACTTTTCCTGGAGACAGATAAGCCTATAACTGCTCACTGCAGAGCTTCTTCACTTTCCTCTGAAGCATCTGGGCTGGCTACTGTTGGAGGCTGGACTAGATGGACCATGATCTGATCCAGTCTGGCAATTCCTATATCCTCATGTTCTTTGGAGCAGGGCCTGTCTCTAACTATGTGTCAGCAGCCAGAACAAAGGGGCCTAATCTTGGTTGGGGTCTCTAGATGCTGATCTAATACCAATAACATATAATATGGAGTAGAGTTATATTATGAAGGTCTATCAGCTGCATTTGTACATGCAGACAGAGAGATGTTTAATGGATCTGACCCAAGTTAACCATTTGGAAGGAGGTTAATTAGCATCCCTGATGAATGTGTAACAAACACCTCTTGTGGATCTGCCCACAAAGAATTATGAGGCTGGGGAGGGGAGATGTCTGTCATGCAAACAAACCGCAAGAACTGGGTAATCGCCTTTGTGAGGGGTGTCAATGGCTGAGGATCACTAACCCAGGCATATCAAAAGAACTGAAACACTGACAAGGCTCTTGAAATACAGATCACAGCAGGGAAAGGCCCTGGGGGTTAAAGGAGATGGATGGAGGATAGCTGGGCTCTGACAAACAGAATGTCAGGCCTCATCTACACAGGAAAGATTTTTTTAGTTTAGGCTAAGGCCTTGGCTACACTTGGGAATTCACAGCGCTGCCATAGCGCTGTGAAGCACAAGTGTAGTCATGCCGCCAGCGCTGCGAGAGCTCTCTCCGAGGGGAATAGCTTGCAGCGCTGCGAGCAAGCGTGCAGCGCTGCAGGCGCTGATTACACTGGTGCTTTACAGCGCTGCACTCGCTGCGCGGGGGGGTGGGGAGGGGTGCGTTTTCACACCCCTGAGCGCAGCAAGTTGCAGTGCTGTACAGTGCCAGTGTAGCCAAGGCCTTAGTGTGAATTTAAACCAGCATATATCTCTCACCATGTGGACAGCTACTCCAGTTAAAGCAGCTTTTTTCTGGTTTAGCTTATGTCGCTTGGGACAGGGTTTAAAATAAGCTGAAAAAAGTCACTCCTATACTGCAATAAAACTGTCCACATGGGGGTTTAACTGATATAATAGTAAAACTTTTATAACTGGTAAAACTTTCCTGTGTAAAGAAGAAAAGGATCACTGATGTCTAGAAATTTAACATATTTTCCTTTTAGTCTTCTGTAACTAAGCTGAGAGTACGTCATCTAGTGTAGTTTACAAGCAGTTTAAATCTAGATATGTCATGCAATTCGTTTCTTTGGGTTTACTAGAATAGTTTCTCTATTTTGAATATATCTGGTTTGTTTTTAAGGAGATAGGAGTAAGACTAAGTAAGGATGAGACTCTTTGGGTAATTTCACTGCGGATAACCCAAGAGAGCAAAAGTGTTCTATTCCCAGTCCTGCCACTGGCCAGCTGGGTGACCTCGGGCAAGTCCCTTACCCCTCTTTGGGTCTCTGGCCAGGTCTACACTATAAACTTACATCAGTATAACTACATCGCTCAGGGGTGTAAAAAATCTTGTGGAGGTGGATTAAATATGCCAAGGGGAGAAGCTCTCCCGTTGGCATAGTAGTGTCTTCACTGAAACTGCTGCAGTGCAACTGTGCTGCTGCAGCATTTTAAGTGTAGACCTGCCCTCTGTCCCCCTCCCCATTTGTCTGTCTTGTCCATTTAGCCTGGGAGCTCTTTGGGGCAGGCACTGTCTCTCAACATGTGTATGTGCAGCTCCTCCACAGTGGGGCCCTGATCACAGTTAGGGACTCTAGCCTGGATTGTAATGGAAATAATAAGCTGAGAATGCTGATGGCTGCCTAGAGCTCACCACTCGACTTGGGACAAAGGATAGGGACGAAGGGGACTCTGATGTGTCAGAACAAGGAACAGAGAGATGCTGACACAGCAAAGAGGAGATGAAGATGATAGGTAGGGTGTCCTGTGGTTCTGACTTAGAATTTGTGTTTAATATATTTATTACTGAAGGAACAGGGTGAGCAGCGAGGTGACAACATTTGCAGATGACACAAAAATATTTCAGTTTAGTCACATATAAAGGAGGCTGAGTGCAGAGGGATCTAGCAAAGCTGAGGCCATATGATGGCAGAGGGAATTCAGTGCAGATAAGTGTGAGGTAATGCACTGGACAACAGCCTTTATATTTTTTAATGAAGATTCAATTTATCTAGGAAGTGCTTAGATACTACTGTGATGGGTGCTATCAAAACCCTACTATAGATAGATACGAGATTTTTTTATAACTTTCCATTCACTTGATTAGGGAGTGCTGCTTAAAAATTAATGGCACTACATGGCCAATGAAAAGGAACAAGATGAACTACTCATACACAATGCTAGTAACATCTCAGGAAAAAGGCCTACAAGTCTTGGTGGACAACTGAATGAAAAGCTCTGCACGATGTGCAGCAGTGGGTAACAAAGAAACACACACACACACACACAAGACATATAAACAGTTGGATAGAAAATAATACTGAGAATATTCTAATGCCACTATATAAATCAATGGCGTGTGTAGTTCTGGTCACCCCATCTCAGAGAGGACATAGGAGAAACGGAAGGTATTCAGAGATGGGTGACAAGAATAATTACAGGCCTGGAAGAGACTTTTGTATGATGAGAGACTGAAAAGATTGGAACTGTGTCAGAGAAGAGATTAATGAGAAGACATAGTAGAGGTGTATAAAACAATAAATGGGATAGAGAAGATGCTCCTATTTGCCCTCTCTCTCCATACAAGAAAAAGGGCACAGACAATGAAACTGAGACATAAAATGTAAAACTGATAGACATGCTATTCTACACAATGCATAAATAACCTGTGGAAATCTCTGCCACAGGGTGTATGGAGCAAACAGTAGCATTGACATTAGACATTGATGTGAAGAACAGAAATACCATCCCTAGTTACAATGGCTAGGAGGAACATTTATAAGGGGTGTTTATGTAAAGAGCAGAAGCCAGCCACCCATTTCCTGGATAGATGCAGCAGCTTTCCCCCATGAGTAGGCTACTAGAAAACTTTTCATTAGGGGAGTTTCACACCTTCCTTTGAGGGAGGTGGTAATAGCCACTTTTGGAGACAAGTGATGGCAGTAGAAGGACAATTGCTCTGATCCTATGGATGAGAGACCATTCTAGAGTGCTGTGTCTAGTTCCGGTGTCCACACTTTAAAAAGGCTGTTGCAAAATTGGAGAGGATTCAGAGAAGGGCTACACAGAATGATTTGTAACATGCCTTACAGTGAAAGAAAACTTACGGAGCTCTAGTTATTGAAGGGTAGATTAAGAGGGGATCTAATCACAGTCTGTAGGTATCTAGATGAGGATCATATTGCTGATACCAGAGGGCTCTTTACTCTAGCAAAGTTCCAGTGGCTGGGAGCTGAAGTCAGCAGTGTTCAAACTGAAAATAAGAGGTAAGATTTACGGGATTGTAGTGAATCCTGGGAACAGATCCCAAAGGCTGCGGTGGATTCTCCATAACCTGGAGCATTTAAACTGAGTTTGGATTCCTCTTTCTAAGACACACTTTCTCAGTCAACCACAAGTTACTGGGCTGGACGCAGGAGTTACTGGGTGAGATTCTCAGGCATGTGATGTGCAGGAAGTCAGACTAGATGATCTAATGGTCCCTTCTGTTCTGAACATCTATGCAATCTCTGTGGTCGTTCCTAATCTCCAGAAGACAAATCCCCACCATGCAGACAGCTCCCCACAGTGGAGCCCACACTGATCCCTGCATGATCCTCAAACGTCCAGCTGTTCAGAATGTTTGGGTGGGGAAGGTCAGTAGCGGGTTTTCGCCCTTGTGGATTTTCTCATGTCTCTTGTGGTGGGAGCTGTGGCTGAAGCCCTTCCCACAGAAGGTGCAGATGTAGGGCTTCTCGCCCGTGTGGATGCGCTGGTGCTGGGTCAGGGTGGACTTGTCAGTGAAGCTTTTCCCACAGTCAGAGCACGTGTAGGGTTTCTCCCCGGTGTGGATGCGCTGGTGCCGGAAGAGGTTGGAGCTGACACTGAAGCTCTTCCCACAGTCAGTACATTTGAAGGGCTTCTCGCCAGTGTGGATCCTCATGTGCTTGATGAGATCAGCATTCTGGCTGAAGCTCTGCCAGCACTCGGTGCACGTGTTCAGCACCTCCACCTTCCTCCTGGCCTTGGCCTTCCCCACGGCACCCTCACGCTGCTGCGGTGACGAGCACTTGCCTGGCCTCTTGCCCATCAGGTGCCGCAAGTGCTTCTTCTTGTGGGAGCTGCGGCTGAAGCTCTTCCCACAGTCAATACACTTGTAGGGCTTCTCACCCGTGTGGACACGCTGGTGCTGGGTTAGGTTGGACTTGTCGCTGAAGCTCTTCCCGCAGTCAGGGCAGGCGTAGGGCTTCTCGCCCGTGTGGATGCGCTGGTGCCGGCTGAGGCTGGAGCTGACGCCGAAACATTTCCCACAGTCAGGGCATTTGTAGGGCTTCTCATCTGTGTGGGTTCTACGATGGTTGATGAGGCTGGAGTTCTGGGTAAAGCTTTTCCCACACTCGATGCAGATGTTGGGGCTCTCCTCCGTCTGGGTTCCCTGGTGCACCACAAAATCCTTTCGCTTCTTAATTCCTTGGATGAGTTTCACCGGTCTCTTCTCCATGGGCTCTGGCTCCTCTGGCCTGCACTGGCTCTCACAGGGTTTGTTCTGCTCAGGGCTCTGGCTCACAGTCCTCTTGGATTTCCTGGGTGACATCTTCAGCGTATTGGCTTCCCTGGATAATGATTCAGCTCCTTACAGTCAGTTGTACCCCATTGTGAGCTGCAAAATCAAAACAACTCTTCAATTAATTTCTTTAAGAATGTATTAGTATTTGTGGAGCATCCATCAGAAATACCCACTCAGAGAATATTAAATTCTTAGTCCCTTTATTACGGTACAAAGCCATCACCTAGCACCAAGACTAAACCTAATGAGCCATTTTTAACACCCCAGTAATAGATTCTCTGACTCAAACACTAGAAAAGAGCATAATCCAAGGAGCTGCTTTGGGGGATCCCTCTGACCGTGTCCCCAGGGCAGCACATTCCCCCAGCAGCAGGGGGAATAGGCAGAGGCAGGAACTGGCTTTTCCGCTCTTTGCTCCTCACCTTGTCCCAGGAAAGTCAGTCTGCCCCGGGGTGCTGCAGGGAATGGGGCTGGGCAGGGCTGGGAGCCAAGAACCTCCTTCCCCACTGATTGCTCCTGCTGCCCCTTCCAGTCTCTATCCCTGTCTCCCTCCGGCCCCCTCTCCTCCCCTCCGCTCTCCCGGAGCTGGCTCGGCTCCTGCAGGCGCTCAGGGGAGCAGAGCCTGGGGGAAGGAGGGGGGGTCAGGGAGAGCAGCAGCTCTGGGACTCGCAGACCCCCGCCCCCCCGGGAGCAGAGCTGGGGCGGTTGGTGTAGAGTCACTTCCCTGCCCGGCCCCCAGCCCTTTCCCCCGAGTCTCTCCCCTCACCTGCAAGCTCCGGCTCAGGGGCTGGTGTCGGCAGAGCCCGGGGCTGCCCCAGGGGCTGGTTCCAGCCCCCGGAGAAAGTCCCCCCGGCTGGGCACAGAGGGGCGCTAGGGAAGGGCTCTCCCCGCACACACCCCGCTGGGGAGCAGCAGCGGCTCAGCCCCGGCTCCCGGCTCACAATGGAGGTGGCGGCAGAGTCTGACCCAGGAAGCTCAACCCCCGATGTGCTGAGCAGACAGGCAGAGAGCAGCCACCTCCCTCCCTTAGCAACAACCAGGGCCCTCTAGCGACAACATTTAATGAAAACCCTTTCCCTGCGCTCCCCACCGGCACAGAAATGCGTCAGGAGGGGATGCGGCCAGAATCCTTCTCTCCATCCTGAGCACAGAGAAACCTCCAGAGCAAATGGACCGGAGACAAAGCCGCAGAGAAACCTGCCCCTGCTGCCAGCCAGGGATTCTGAGAGCCCCTGGGGCCTTTATTTCAAGGATGCCTCAGAAAATTCCTGACTGGAGTTCCTGGACTCTCCTCCTTCCTTTCCCCACCCCTTGTGTTCATCATGGGTAGGCATGCCATGCCAAGCCATCTCTTTGCTGGTCTCTTCCACCCAAATCAATTGGGCCAAGAACTCTGGCCTGATGGTCTGGGATGGGAGGCAGGTGGGATCCCTCCCACCTGCTCTCCGTGCCAGGGGTGTGTGGTGGGGCAAGGTGCACTAGTTCATGTTAGGGTAGTCACTCATGCATACCTGGAGTACTGGACATTCTGGTACCTCCAAGGCCTGGTAAGGCCTATTAGATACTGGGTTGCAGGGTAGGCAGAGGCAGCAGGTCCAAACCCCTTTGCCTGTGATGAGTGGTTTATACTGCAGTCTGCCCCAGGGAACGGGGGCTAGATGGAGACTGGGCAGTAGCCAAGACTGAGGCGAAGTGGGGATAGTGGGTGGGGGTTACCCTGGGAGGGGGAGCCTCAGAGCTGTGAGGGGTTATTGCCAGGGGTCAACACCTCAGACAACAGGGCACTGGGTCCGGGAGGGACACAGGGGCCAAGCGGTAGCTGACACTGGCCTGCAGAGGGCACTCCAAGGCTGGAAATGAGCTAATTCCCAAGACGACCAGCAGGAGGCACCGCAGCAGTGAGTCCCACACCTTTACACCACCTTATCGTCCATTCATCCAATCCATACTTCTTTAACTTGCTGGCAAGAATACTGTGGGAGACCGTATCAAAAGCTTTGCTAAAATCAAGATATATCACATCCACCGCTTTCCCCATATTCACAGAGCCAGTTATCTCATCATAGAAGGCAATCAGGTTGGTCAGGCATGACTTGCCCTTGGTGAATCCATGTTGACTGTTCCTGATCACCTTCCTCTCCTCCAAGTGCTTCAAAATGGATTCCTTGGGGATCTGCTTCATGATTTTGCCGGGGACTGAAGTGAGGTCTGTAGTTCCCCGGGTTCTTTCTTCCCTTTTTAAAATATGGGCTCTATATTTGCTTTTTTCCAATTGTCCGGGACCTCCCCCAATCACCACGAATTTTCAAAGATAATAGCCAATGGCTCTGCAATCACATCAGCCAACTCCCTCAGCATCCTTGGATGCATTAGATCTGGACCCATGGACTTATGCATGTCCAGCTTTTCTAAATAGTCCTTAACCTATTCTTTCACCACTGAGGGCTGCTCATCTCCTCCCCATGTTGTGTTGCCCAGTGCAGCAGCAAAGGGAGGGGATGGACCCGACAGCACTCAGCCAGTGTATGGGGCTGCCCACCCTCCAACTGAGGGCAGCCTTGCCTCGTGCTTCTCTCACTTTTCTTGAGCAGGTCCTGTGGGAGAGTGCCTCCTGTCCATCTCTCACCCCAGGCCCTCTGGAATTCATCGTACCCGACTCCCAACAGCCTCACCGGCTGCTCCCAACATGTCACCTGAGTCGGCTGCATGACATCCAGCCAGTCCGTGTCTGAACCACACCCAGAAAATACCTGTACATGCTCATGTGTCACACCCTCAACTTTCTCACCTGCCTGTCCCACCCCAACACCACATCGTGGGACCTGCTGCTGCTTGAGGAGCGGGAGGAACGCCAGCCTCTACTCTCCTATGGTTCCATAGCCCGCCAGGGATATTAGTTGGCAGCCCCTCCATGGAGCCATAAGCACAGGCATGTACCTGGCGTGGTTCATGAACTCACCTAATTCCTGTCCCTTCTGCAGAGACGGAGACCCTGGCGCACATCTATGTAAGATGCATCAAGGTGCTTTTCCTCTTCCAGAACCTCTTACTAAGGTTCTGACTGCACTTCCCTGCGCATCCTAATTCATTCACACCCATCTGCAGCCCCCCAAAGTCATGAGATCTTGTCAACCTCCTTCTGGCACTGGCCAAGACAGCCATCCATCACTCCAGAAGGAGGACTCTGGACCAAGGGTTCTCTGCGACTGAGAAGCCTATTTCCACTCCCTCATCTGATCGTGCTGCAGGGCAGAGTTCCTCTGGGCACTGTCCACTGACTCCTTAGACACCTTTGAAGCAGTGGGTGCTGTCAGGGATTCTCTGCTCAGTTTCCCTTTCTGGATCCCTCATTTCCAACCTTTAATCTTCACTCCTGTTCCTACTTTTTCATTTGTTGTCCCCAGAATTCACTTGTGGCCTGGGTCCAATGACTGGGCCTAGACCTGTCTGCCCCAGCACTCTTAGTACCTGTTGTGCCAAGGAGATGCAGGCCAATGCCCATAAGGATACCACAATTGATAACTGGATTGCTGGCAGGGGTTGTTCTGTGTAAATAGTCATAGAAATAACCACTTTCTTCTACCACTGAATTGTAATGTTGGAATAATGGAAGCAGAATTAACCCTGGAGCTGCTCTGCATCTATCTGTCTCACTGCAGAGCTTCTGCCCAGAGCCCTTCCCAGCCCCCTCCTGCTGCAGTCCATGACCCGCAAATGGCCTTGGTGGGTGGGTTGGACATTTCTTGTGAGATCTTCAGATCAGATCTGCTACAAGTCAACCTCTTAGCCAGAAATTCTGGCATTGTTTGCTCTCTGGGTACTGTCTGTCTCCAACTCCGTGGGGCTGGCAGACCTGCAGCTCTATGGGGCTACACAGTGTGGGAATGTGGGGGAAGCGGCAAAAGAGCAGATGAGAAACCTATTTAGCAGGAGCTGTCCTCATAGACTCATAGACTTTAAGGTCAGAAGGGACCATTATGATCATCTAGTCTGACCTCCTGCATGATGCAGGCCACAAAAGCTGACCCACCCACTTTCCCTTAACTCAGCTGTTGAAGTCCCCAGATCGTGATTTAAAGACTTCAAGTCGCAGAGAATCCTCCAGCTAGCAACCCCCGCCCCATGCTGTGGAGGAAGGCGAAAAACCTCCAGGGCCTCTGCCAATCTACCCTGGAGGAAAATTCCTTCCTGACCCCAAATATGGCGATCAGTAGAAACCCGAACATGCAGGCAAGATTCTCCAGCCAGACCCTCATTGACCATTGATCCAGGTCCTGAGACTTGCAAAGATGTACTGAGTAGGGGGATTCACAGAGGGTGATTAGGGAGAATTGATCAGGGAGGGCACTCATTAATTATTGCGAGGGGGTAGGAGAGTTAATTGCTATCAGGGAGCTGAATGATTTTAGGGAAGCAGCAGAGAATTGATCTTTAGAAGGGAGAATTGATAATGTCTGAGCAGGGGAATATAGAGTAGATATCTCAGAAAAGAGATACAAGAACAATTCAACCTTAGGAAAACTTGCCTTGCAGTGAGAGACCAAAGTAAGGCCTGGTCTACACATAAAATGTAGGTCAACATAGCTACATCCCTCAGAGGTGTGAAAAATCCACACCCGTGAGCAGCTGCTTAGCTTTGCCAACCTAACTACAGATGTAGACTCAGCTAGGTTGATGGAAGATGCTACTGTCAATCTAACTACCATCACTCAGGGAGGTGGTTGTCCTACAGCACCGAAAAAAATACTTCCATAGCCTGCATCTGCATTACAGTGTAATGCTGGCATGGCTAAGGCACTGTAGCTATGCTGTTATTGTCCATATAGTGTAGACAAGGCCTTAAGGAGCTAAATCTATTTAGCACCGTGTTGCCACCTCTGGTGATTTTGCCATCCACAATAGTAAATGCTTTTTAATGTTCTGTGTGATCGCAGACACTTACTGGTGTCAAACATGTACGTTTGCCTGATTCAATCCTGAACCATCTATCTACAGGGTTGTTGAGGTTTATGGGTTAAGCAGGAGCTAGTGCACCTCAAAACTAGGACAAAAACTTCAGAGGTGGAATCCTGCTCATGGTGTCAATTACATAGCTTCAATTGTCTCCCAAAGGGCCATGTTTCTATCCAGCTACTTTCTTACTCTCTAAGGCTTTAGCTCATGAGTTATTGCACATGATGGAAACCTCTCTGAAAGTTAAATCTGCTGGGGAAGAATGGCAGCTTTTCTCAGCTAAATGCTCAAAGTGTTTGCAGGGTTTCAGCCAGAGTGTTCTCAGCTTACTCACAAAGCTGTTGGGTCAAGTACAGCTTTCTCCAGCACACACAAACAAGCACAGCTAGACGAGAAGGCAGGAGAGAGAAATACAAGAATTGATATTCCATTTCTGGTCCAGTGGAAGGTGCGTGGTACAGAGATGCCAACTTTTGTACAGATCCATGTGTGATGTTTTAGGCAAATTATTTAATGAGCTAATTTGCATATATATATATATATATATATATATATATATATATATATATATATATATATAATTACTACTCCTGATTGGCAAAGTATTGTGTATAGCCCATTATTTTTGTTACCTCAGTTCGGTCCCTTTGTTCCTCTTATCCACCTGTTATATGCTAAGCTCTTTGGGACAGGGACTGTCACTAGCTGTATGTTTGTACACCACCCGGCTCAGTGGAGATCGGACCTGGATGAGGCTTCTAGGCTCTATTGCAGTCTAAATGTTAAATAAATAATGTAACTGTAAACTTATGAGAGGTACCCATGCAACCTTCACCCTGCCCCTTGTGCAGGTGCATTATAATACATTCTGTCACTGCATGATCACAGACTGTGTTTTCCCTCAGGAGGATTTGGGCTGAGGCCATGCAGATCCATGGCCTGGATTTCTTCTTGAGCTAATGGAGCAACTGGTAGCAGAAGCAGGCTGCTAGGCATCTACGTCCCAAGTTTAGCCTCCACTGTGATCCACAAACCCCACTCCACTTCCTGCAAGCACCGCAACTTACCCCTTCTAAGTTTTCAGGGTAAAAGTTCCCTAGGTGAACTGGGGAAGACAGGTGAGTGAACACCTATCTTGCCTGTAGGGTCAGGTCTGGTAGGTGTGCTCAGAGGCCACCTACCAGACCGGGAACCATTCAAAATGTGGACATCCAGCTTGAAACCCCTTAACCCAGTGGTTAGAGGACTCAGCTGGGATGTGGGAGACCCAGGTTCACTTACCCTCTCTGTCTGTGGGGGGGAAATAATTTGAACAAGGGTCTCCCAGGTAATAACTATGGCCCTGGCACTAGCATTTGGTGCAGCAGCATAAAATGATGTTCTGGAGAGAGGAGCAGACAAGAAGAGGGCAGCTTGAGTGGGGAGGAGGCTCAGGATCTACCAGAAAAAAGGCAGAGAAGGCACCGAAAAGAGGATGTGTTGGGTAAAAATGGAATTTGCTGGGGAGGGGAAAGCTAGCCCTCGAAGGGCTGTGTGCAAGGAGCCTGGTGGTGAGGGACACAGAGCGTATGATCAGTGAGGTTGCCCATTGGGACACTGACAGAGGAAATATACTTTAGTGCCTAGGTGTGGATCGCTGGGTGAGAAGCTGACCTTCATTGGAAAGAAATGCAGTCATCAAAGGAGCATCACAAGCTGCAGAGAGGCAAAGGTGGGACAGCTGGGGTGAAGCTGGACTTTGCAGCCAGAGAGAGGAGGAACTGATTCCCTCCCAGGGTCACACAGCATGTTGTTGAAAAACTTATTTTATTGTGAATGGTGATTTACAGTTTAACATTTTCCTAACTGAATATTTGATGTTATTTTCTATTCGATTGTTTTGCCTTTATAAAGTTTAAAATGTAATGTTATCGCCGTGGTGTTGTTTTGCCTCCACCTTTCTTCACAGTAGGCATAGCCTAGCCGAACTCTGGGTCACAGCACCTACCTCTCAGGAAAGTGCTTACCAATGAGCTATGGGATATTCTGGTGTGGGGCTCCCTCAATTTCTCCTGTTCCACTGTGTATAAATAATGAGTCATGGGGCCACAGAGAGAGAGAGAATGACTCTGTAGCCTGGTGTTTTTGAGGTGGGTGACCCAGGCTCAAGTCCCCTTGCTCCTTTGTGAATCCACGCTTTATCCTCTACGTGGACCACCTTCTAAAGAGAGATGCAACATACACTGTGCCAATGGGTTATATAATTCTTTGTGATACAACAGTGGAATGTTGAGAATCAGGGCTCCTGGGTTTGGCAGAAAAATGTGTTCAGAACTGGGGTTACAGACAGGTAGCCAAGTACATAGATATGGCATATGTATTCTGAAAGACATCACTGGTAAAGGTATGAAACTTGGATCTGGCATTGTAGGAATCTTGGATCTATTTCCAGGTAGAGACCTAGCTTAGTCAGTCAGGTTGTGAACTACAGAAATAATAATATGACTCTGCAACAGAAATGAGCATAGAATTTAGTCACCTGGCTCACAAGTGTACCTTCTCCTAGGCCAAGTGGTGTTTTGTGTGCAAGTCCCACTCATGCATATCATGCATAGGGTGACCAGATGTCCCGATTTTATAGGGACAGTCCTGATTTGTGGGTCTTTTTCTTATATAGGCTCCTATTACCCCCCCCCCCCATCCCGATTTTTCACATTTGCTGTCTGGTCACCCTAATCATGCATGAGATTTTATTTGAGACGCAGGAAGGCCTGCCAGGGCTGTAAACGCATGAGTTGGCAGGTTGGGGCAACTTGTCCACTTCAGGCCAAACTCTAAAGACAGAGAGTCATAAAACACCCCATGATTGGGACTAACCTGCACAGCTTCTGCAAAGCAAAAATCATGTCTCCCTGATCTAGAGGCATGCTTTGATCATTTATTAACAAAAACTAATATACAAACTGGTTCTCATTTATCTAATTTATTTAGACTTTCAAAAAAACCTTTTGACAAAGTCCCTCAGCAGAGGCTCTTAAGGCAGCCAAGTAGTCACAGGATGAACAAAAAATGTACTGTTATGGATTGAAAACTGTCTAAGAGGCAGAAAACAAAAAGGATAAATAGTATTTTTTTCAATATGGAAGGAGGTTAAAAGTGGGGTGCCTTCAGAGTCCTGTATTAGGACTAGTTAAGGTGACCAGATAGCAAGTGTGAAAAATCAGGACAGGGGAGTAGTAATGGGCATGTGGGGTGTTAAATAAGATCCTACATAAGACAAAGCCTGTAATAATGAGGACAGTCCTGATAAAATTGGGATATCTGGTCACAGTTTGACTTTTGTATTTGTAGGGGGGCAGCTTCAGTCAGGTCAATGGGGCTGTGCTTGGGGGTGGGTGGTGGGTAAATTCCACACTTGCCCGAGGCTTGGAGTTTTGGGGACAACCATCCAAACTATGCCCATGCCTAGGGACAGTGTTTAATATGAAAACTGAGGTGGCAAAATTTGCAGAGAATACAGCAGTACTTTGTGTATAAAGAAGGCTGAGTTACTTCACAGGGGACCTAACAATGTTAGATGAACTAGACAACATGACAGCAGATGGAATTCAGTGCAGGTAAATGCATCACAATGCACTTTGAGCCATATCATGCCATCAGTTTAAAATCAGATTTAATTTTCCTGGGAAGTGTTTAAATACTATGAAAAAACCTTATGATTGACAGAGGTCAGCTGAGATTTTTCAAAACCATCCAAAGGGATTTAGACACCCAGCTCTGGAAATTGGGGGTAAAATTTTCAAAAGTGCCTAAGGGCTAGATTTTTAAAGTTATTTAGGCATCTAAAGGGATTTTCACAATTGCCTACATGCCTAACACCCATTGATTTGAGGGGGTATTTCAATGGGAGTTAGGCACTTAAGCACTTTTGAAAATCCCACTAGATACCTATCTGCATGTCTAGGTGCCTAAAGACCTTTGAAAATCTGGCCTTAAGTGATGTAGAACAACTTTTCTTTGACTTTTAGTGGGAATTAGGCTCCTAAGTGCTTAAGTCAACTTTGAAAATGAGACTTAGGTGTTGCAATGCTGAGCAGAACAATGCCTAAATACCATTACAAATCACTTAGGAGCTTTTGAAAACTACACCCAGGGCATCCAAACTCCTTAGGCTGCTTTGAAAGTCTCGGCCAATATAGGTATATATTTAATCTACCTCTTCACTTCAAAGAGAGAGTTCTGCTTGGAAGTTGCTGGCACCATGTGGCCCATTAAAAGGGACAATATCATCTACTCATACACACAGCTAGGATCTAAATTAAGTGCAACAACTAAGGAAAGAGATGCAGGAGTCATACTAGACACATCAGTGAAAACCTCTCGACAATGCGCAATAGTGGATAAAAAATAAAGTATGGATAAACATTTGGTTAGAAAATAATACTGAATATTCTAATGCCACTATATAAATTGATGGGACACCCAAACCAGGAATACTGCATTCAGATCTGGTCATCCCATCTCAAAAAGATATAGCAGAATTAGAGGGGGTTCAGAGACAGGAGACAACAATTGTTAGAGGGCAGGAGAGACTTCTGTATGGGAAGAGGATGAAAAGACTGTAACTATTTAGTCTAGAGAGATGATGAAAAAGAGGGCACGTGATTTAGGTGTATAAACAGCAGAGAGAAAGTACCAGTAAATTGGGTTCCCCACTCGCCCTCTCTCATAGTACAAGAAAAAGGAGATACCCAGGGAAATAATGGGTACTAATTTAAAACTGACAACAAGAAATACTATTTACACAATGCATGTTGAACTCACCCGCCACAAGATGTTATGGAGAACAAGAGTAGGATTCCAAAAAAAGGGAATTAGACACATCTATGGGAATGACAAAAAATATCATCAACAGTTACCATGGCTAGGATAAAGGTTTCTAAGGGATCTTTATATTGAGGACATAAGCCAACCAATTAACAGCCTGGGAACAGGCAGCCACTTTCCCCCCATGGACATGTTATTGCAAAATTGTCCCTTATAGGAGTTTCACACCTTCCTTTGAGGTATGTGGTTAATAGCCACTTTTGAAAATGGGACTGGAGAAGGTTGACTGCCGGACTGATGACGTGTAGCAGTTCCTACTCTCCAGGTAGCAGTGCTCACTTTCTCTCTCTATAATTCACACCAATCTGCCTTCTGGCTCTTTAGTATGCACACCGTTCTTTAGAACGTTTGAGTGGGGTAGGGCCACAATGGCAGGAAGGACACCGAGTTCCTTCCCTTGTGGATTTTTTCATGTCTTTTGTGGTGGGAGCTATGACTAAAGCTTTTCCCACAATAAGTGCATATATAGGGTTTCTCTCCCGTGTGGATCCGGTAGTGCTGGGTCAGAGTGGATTTGTCAGTGAAGCTTTTCCCACAGTCAGAGCACGTGTAGGGTTTCTCTCCTGTGTGGATCCTCTGGTGTCTGATCAGGTTTGAGCTGACATTGAATCTTTTTCCACAGTCGGGACACTCATAGGGTTTCTCTCCTGTGTGGATCCTCATGTGTTTGACCAGGTCCGAGTTCTGGCTGAAGCTTTGCCAGCATTCAGCACAAGTGTTGGGGATCTCAACGGTTGAGGTTCTCTTCTTTGATGCTTTGGTTTCTTTAACCTTCCCAACAGTAGTGCTTTCCCGGTGGGTGCATTTACCTTGCCTCTTCCCTGGAGGGCTCCTCAGATGCCTCTTGTGATGGGAGCTGCGGCTGAAGCTCTTCCCACAGTCTATGCATTTATAGGGCTTCTCACCTGTATGGACGCGCTGATGCTGGGTCAGGGTCGACTTGTCCGTGAAGTTTTTCCCACAGTCGGGGCAGTTATAGGGTTTCTCTCCTGTGTGGGTTCTCTGGTGTCGGATGAGGTTTGAGCTGACGCTGAAGCTTTTCCCGCAGTCAATGCATTTATAGGGTTTCTCCCCTGTGTGGATTCGCCGATGGTTAATAAGGTCTGAGCTCTGAAGGAAGCTTTTCCCGCACTCAATGCAGATGTTGGGCCTCTCCCCCATGAATGTTCTCCGGCGGACGATGGTGCCTTTGCGCTTCCTCACACCTCGCCCACCATGAGCAGATTTACTTTCCTCTGGAGTGTTTTGCTGCTGTGTTTCTGATTCGCCTGGACTCCTAGGGGATTTTTCCTGCTCAGGGCTCTCAGAAACATTGCCTTTGGATCTTGTCAGAGACATCTTGTATGGTTCCTCCATCTCAGACTCTTCTTCTTGACTCACAGCTGGGATAGAGAGAGAATCCAGAGATGAGTCATTGCCTGTGCTGGCGGGGGGGAAAGGGAACCTCAGAAGGGGAACAGAAAATCAACACCCATTGACAGAATATCTTTGAATTTACTACAATAAAAAACCCTCACCTTTCATGAGCCCTAAATTCATGACAACATCATGGTCCTAGCAAAGCCACTACACTGTCCCTCTTCCAATACTCTCCTTTGCCATCATCCCTATAAACACTCTTTATCACACTGATCACAATTGCCTAACTGTTCCTTTGTGCTTCCCATCAATTTGTTGCATTTGATTGTATAAGCTGTCAGGAGCAGCAACTGTCTATTTGTACAATGCTCAGCACAACAGAACTGGATTCTAGGCTCTCCCGCAGGACAAATAATAATGCTACAAGGTGTGGGTGCTCAGCACCTCCGAAAATCAGCCCTTCTATTTACCGAGGGGAACATTTTAAGCACTGAAATAAATTACCTAGGGAGGTTGAAGAATCTCTGTCATTGGAGGTTTTTAAGAACAGGTTAGACAAATACCTGTCAGGGATGGTATATATAATACTTAGTCCTGCCTCAGTGCAGGGGACTGGACTAGATGACCTCTCAAGGTCCCTCCCACCCCACATTTCTACGATTTTCCAGTGGGCCTAACTCCAACTTGCAAAAGCATTTAAGGGACAGATTTTCAAAGGTATTTAGGAGCCTAAAGATGCCAATAGATGCCTTTGAAAAGCTCCCTGGGGGCATAAACAGGTTAGATGCCTAACTCCCATTGAAAGGCTCCTAAATGCCTATGGTGCTTTTGAAAATTGTATCCATTCTTTAGATATTAAAAATAAACTGATATAATATCATCACCAAAATGCACCCATGCCTTACTGAGTCATCCCCTGAACTCATTACAGTTCCACTTGTTCCTTCTGTCCCCCACTGCTTCTGCCATGACCCTCATTTGTGTCAGGTCTGAACATTGGACCCAATCCTGCATGCAATTAAGCAGGCGAAAAACTTAACTTATAGGATTGATGTTATTATTTTCATGAGCAATTATTTACATACAAAATGTTTGCAAGATTGGGCAAATAGGTTGACCTGGGTAATGTATTACCCAGTTGGTAATAGAATGGAACAATGGAATGAATACAGGACCCACTAAGTAAAAAATTAGAAGATGGTAACATAATGCCAATCAACATGGTTTTATGGAAAACAGATCTTGTCAAACAAGCTTGATATTTTTGAGGAGATTACAAGTTGGGTGATAAAGGAAGTCATTATAAAGTCATTGCTGGTAAAGACTCAAAAATTATTAAAGTAGTAAAAATGATAATGATAGGTCAGTATTGTAGAGCAAATGGGAGCTCTTGGTAAGATGAGCTCATCTGAAACACATTTGTTTTAATACAGTCAAAGGTAAAGGTTATACATCTAAGAACAAATGTAGGTCATGCTTACAGAATGAGGGACTGTACCCTGGAAAGCAGTAACTCTGAAAAGGACTTTGGGGTCATGGTGGAACCCAGCTAAACACGAGCTCCTAGTGTGATGCTGTGGCTAAGAGATCCAATATGATCCTTGGACGTATGAGCAGGGGAATATAGAGTAGGGAGGTGGTATATTGTCTGTATAAACCATTGGTGAAATCATTAGAAGAATTCTGTATCTGATTCTGATATCCACACTTTTTAAAAGGCTATTGGGAAACTGGAGAATTCAGAGGAGAATGATTTGAGGCCTGGAAAACCTGACTTCAGAAACTCAATCTATTTAACACATCCAAAAGAAGATTAAGTGGCAATGTGATCACTGTCTTTAAGTATCTACAAAGGAAGACATTTTTGATAGAGTAAGAATCTTTCATTTAGCAAATAAAGACAGAACAAGATCCAATGGCTATAAGCTGGAGCTAGACAAACTCAGGGGAAAAGGTGGAAATTTTTAACACTGAGGATAATTAATCCTTGGAACAGCTCATTGGATGGATGTGGTGAATTCTCCATCACTTGGAGTCTTTCAGCTAAGATCGGATGTCTCACTAAAAGCTCTGCTCTAGCTCAGCCACAAGGTATTGGGCTTGATGCAGGAAACACTAGGTGAAACTCTCTGACCTGTGTTTTGAAAGAGATCAGCCTAGATGATCAAAATGGTCCCTTCTGGCCGTAGAATATATGAATTTGCTGTGGACTATATACAAACACTTCTTTCTGCAAAAAGCCCAGGCTACTTTTGTGTGCCTGAAAAGAATAATAATAATCATAAAAAGCAGAATCAAAGGAGCAGGTTTGGGGGATACTCATTGGCATTGTTAGGAGCTGGCTTTCTCTCTCTGCTCCTTGCCCTGTTCCCAGGAAAATGAATCTGCCCAGGGATGCTTCAGGAAAGGGATCTAGGCAGGTCTGGGTGTTGGGAACCTCCCCCCACCCACCTTTGGTAGGCTGTCTCTATTGCCAGAAGAGGGGTTTTGTTTTAGGTTTTTACACGATAACAAATGACAGCCAATTCTTGGTAAAATGCCAGTGGAGACAGGGTGCAGCCAGATTTTTACCACACTATAGCTTGTTGGGGTCAACACTCCTGGGTTTGTCCTTGCTTAGCTACATCATGGTAAAAATTAGAGTAATTTCTCCACTAAGATTTTACAGCAGGAATCTCCCGCTGTAAAAACACCCCCTATGTTGGTAGCAAAGCCACAGCCTCAGACTGTCTATCATTTCTTCAGTTCTCTGTAAGATTTTCAAGAGCTCAGCCCTCAGCAACTCTCACTATTCTCCATGGGGAGGGGGCACTCGCCATTGTTCTCCATAGGGGGCATTCTCCAATGTTCTCTATGGGGCGGTGTTGGCAGTTGAGCACTTTTGAAAATGTTGCCCTGAATGGGAGTATTAATCCCTCCTGACATTTTGTTCTCTCCCTCTTTCCCCCTCTCCCCTCCCCTCGGGCTGGGCGACTCGGTCCCGGTCCCTGTCCCGGCCCGGGGCGTTCGCAATCCCGGAGCTGGCTCGGCTCCTGCAGGCGCTCAGGGGAACAGAACCTGGGGGAGGGGGGGGTCAAGAAGGGCAGCAGCTCTGGGACTCGCAGACCACGCCCGGGAGCAGAGCTGGGGCGAGGAGGGGCCGTTGATGCAGAGTCACTTTCCTGCCCGGCCCCAGCCCTTTCCCCCGGGTCTCTCCCATCACCTGGAGTCTGCGGCTCAGGAGCTGGTGTCGGCAGAGCCCGGGGCTGCCCCGGGGGCTGGTTCCAGCCACCGGAGAAAGTCGCCCCCGGCTGGGCACAGAGGGGCGGTAGGGAAGGGCTCTCCCCGCACACACCCCTCCGGGTAGCGGCAGCTGATCAGCGCGGGCTCCTGGCTCACAATGGAGGCGGCAGCAGCAGAGTCTGACCCAGGAAGTCCAACCCCAATATCCTTAGCAGACAGACATAGAGTAGCCTCCCCTCCAAGTAATAGCCAGAGCCCTCTTGTGGTAGAATCTGAGGAAACCTCCTCCCCCCGAAAGGGATCCGGAAAGAACCTGAACAAGGAGAAATCTCCAGATTGAATCAGAGCCAGAGAGAGCCCTAGAGCAGTAGCTCTCAGCCTTTCCAGGCTACTGCACCCTTTCAGTTAGAAGAAGAACAGGAGTACTTGTGGCACCTTAGAGACTAATAAATTTGTTAGTCTCTAAGGTGCCACAAGTACTCCTGTTCTTCTTTTTGCAGATACAGACTAACACGGCTGCTACTCTGAAACCTTTCAGTTAGGGTGACCAGATAGCAAGTGTAAAAAATCGGGACAGAAGGTGGTGGATAATAGGTGCCTATATAAGAAAAAGCCCCCAAAATCGGGACTGGGCCTAAAAAATTGGGACATCTGGTCATCCTACTTTCAGTAGTCTGATTTGTCTTGCGTATCCCCAAGTTTCAAAATGTGGTAAGGTGACCACCACATTTTGTAAACCAAATCCAGGGACACACAGAGGTGGGAGCACAGCAAAGAAGCCAAGACTGAAAATGTAAGTTGCAGAGTATAGGGAGGCAAATTAATTTAGCAGCTTATGTTTTAGCAGTTGCACATATACACTACAAATACAAAACAAATATGCATGTAATCAGTTTGGATGTGATGTCACACTAAAGAAGCTCATTCAAACACTGGTTATAAACAATATAAAAACATTATTCAACATCAGTTTTCCGTACCCACTGTCCAAATTGCCTATTTAAAGAATCTCTTTCTTTGCACCAATGCCAATGTCATTTATTTTTGACAGGCTTATCAATTAATGCTATGTTATCTCTGTGTAGCATGATGACTTGTTGCTTCTGCTAGTGGAATCCGCCTCCTTCCTTAGAGGTTTTTAAGGTCAAGCTTGACAAAGCCCTGGCTGGGATGATTTAGTTGGGAATGGTCCTGCTTTGAGTAGGGGGGTGGACTACATGACCTCCTGAGGGCCCTTCCAACCCTGATATTCTATGATTCTATGATTAACCTCCAGGTCAAAGTGAAGTTTGTTTTGACAGTAACTTGAGAATGGCTTTCACAGTTTCAGCCTTGTATCTGGATTTTTCTCCTGTCCACAGGTCATTCATGACAGAAAATATCATTTCGACTGAAGCATTACTGCCAGGCAGGCACAGGATCAGTTCTGCCATTTTTTTTATATTTGCATGTGGTACTGAGGATTCCCTACAATGCTTGATTACTTCATCCCATCTGCCACACACTATGATCATTGTAGTTGTGTCATTGCATTCACATAGTTTCCCTGTCACAAACTCATTTAACAGAGTTACTTCATCAAACATCGGAGGAGTAGCTGTGTTAGTCAAAAACAACAATGAGTTCGGTGGCACCTTAAAGACTAACAGATTTATTTGGGCATAAGCTTTCGTGGGTAAAAAAACCCACTTTTTGATAAATGCACCTAAAGAAGTGGGGTCTTTTACCCATGAAAGCTTATGCCCAAATAAATCTGTTAGTCTTTAAGGTGCCACCAGACACCTCGTTGTTTTCATCAAACAGTTCATCCTTGTTAATTGTCACATTGGGGTATTTCCTCTGCAGTAACTCAACTGCTTTTTCAATCTTGGATCTTAAAGGAGTTTTCTTTAAAAGCAGACACTTTAAATCATCTGTATGCTTTCCCCATGCACATATGTATTTTATGGCTGTATTGAAGAAAGATCTTGACACATTAAGATCTCCCCACTTCTTCTAGGTCTCTAAGTAGTTTTCTCTTAAAACAGGCACAAAGTTTTCTTTACACCTTGTAACTAGCTTCTTTTTGAGATTGTTTAAAATATTCTCTGACTTACTGCATAGCGATCATCTCCCTCAAGTGATTTGATTGTGTCATGAAAAAGTGTCATGTTTGCATGGATAAAAGCAAGTTCAGTACATGGGTCTTTAAATATTTTGTGAAGAACTAATGATCACTTTTCCTTTGACAAGAAAAATGACTCATAAAATTGAAGGATCCTCTTTAAAACAGGTAAAATCTACAGCCATCTGACATTACTGAATCCCAGGATATTCTGATATTCTTGTCTCATGTACTGACAAAAACTTTTCAGTCTTTCCACGTGAACAGTGAATATATGAAAATAGCCAAAATGTTAATTAGAATGCTCTCAGCATCTACCGGGATTATATTCCTTGCAGTTCAGGCACAGCCCTGGTCTACATTACGAGTTTAGGTCGAATTTAGCAGCATTAGATCGATTTAACCCTGCACCCGTCCACACGACGAAGCCATTTTTGTCGACTTGAAGGGGTCTTAAAATCGATTTCTGTACTCCTCCCCGACGAGGGAATATGTGTTCTGTCTATTGCCCCACCACAGTTAGGGAATCTCATTACAGCAAAGTCATCCACTATGACCTGCACATTTCCCAGAGTCACTACCCTTGCTTGCAGCAGCTCAGTGATTGCGTTGGCTACTTGGATCATAGCAGCCCCCACAGTAGATTTGCCCACTCCAAATTGATTCCCGACTGATCGGTAGCTGTCTGGTGTTGCAAGCTTCCAGAGGGCTATCGCCATCCGCTTGTGAACTGTGAGGGCTGCTCTCATCTTGGTATTCTTGCGCTTCAGGGCAGGGGAAAGCAAGTCACAAAGTTCCATGAAAGTTTCGCAGCCACTGGGAATCATCCCAGACCTGCAACACTATGCAGACCTACCAGTGTGTGCTTGTTTCCTGGGCCCAGAATCAGCGTTCCACGGCATGAACCTGCCCCATTACCACCATGATGTCCAAATTGCCAGGGCCCGTGCTTTGAGAGAAGTCTGTGTCCATGTCCTTATCATTCTCGTCACCGCACTGCCGTCGCCTCCTCACCTGCTTTTGCAGGTTCTGGTGCTGCATATACTGCAGGATAATGCGCAAGGTGTTTACAGTGTTCATAACTGCCACGGTGATCTGAGCAGGCTCCATGCTTGCCGTGGTATGGCGTCTGCAGGAGAGCAGGAGAGCAGAGTGGCAGCGGAAGCGGTCGTTCGGTCATTCAATGATGATGGTTTGCAGCCCTATTGTACTGTCTGCTGCCAGAGCAGGAGAGCAGAGTGGCAGTGGAAGCATGACAATGGTTTGCAGCCCTACTGCACACTCTGCTGCCAGCAGCACCCAGGACACAACAGCGGCGGCTGAACTGAGTGGGCTGCACGCTTGCCATGGTATGGCGTCTGCATGGAAAAAAGGTGCGAAACGATTGTCTGCCATTGCTCTCATGGAGGGAGGGGCGACTGACAACATGTACCCAAAACCACCCGCAACAATGTTTTTGCCCCATCAGGCAGTGGGAGCTCAACCCAGAATTCCAATGGGTGGCGGAGACTGCAGGAACTGTGGGATAGCTACCACAGTGCAACACTCCAAAAGTCGATGCTAGCCTCGGTACTGTGGATGCACTCCGTTGACTTAATGCGCTTAGTGGGGACACACACAATCGACTATATAAAATCGCTTCCTAAAAAAATCGACTTCTATAAATTCAACCTAATTTCGTAGAGTAAACATACCCACAGTTATGCACTATGTAAGCAGGGCATCCAAGGACTATCATGTCCCTTTTTAAGCTTGTCTTTACTTCGGTGTACAAATTTTCTCTTCCATGTCTGTATAGACCACCAAAGTTTGTATTTGTATTATCTGCTGAGGCCACAACCTTATTTTTGATGCCATACTTATTCATAACATTTATTATCTCAACTGCAATAAGTTCTGATGTCTCTCCTTTAAGTTCAACAAAATCCACAAATTTAGTTTGCACACGTGAACTCCCTTCATAAGCCTTGAAATAGCAAACCAAGGCAGGACACAATTTTACATGTCAGTGATTTGATCCATCAACATCTTTCAGTTTGTCAATTAGATCATCATTTGCCCATGGAGCAAAAACGTTTGCAAGTAACTATTGTTTCACACTTTGTCCATGCACACGAGAATTTGGGGTTGCTGAATTTTTTATTTTAAATTTGAAGTACAGTCCATTGACCTGAAACTGTGATTATGTCTAATGGTATGATATGCATATATTCCTTCTTGCAAAGCAAGGTCATACTCAATCTGTGTTAGCTCAACTTTGTGAAAAAAAAAATTTGGTAACAGAACTTGAACTAGCACATGCTGTAAGAGCAGCTTTATGTTTAGTGGTACCTTCATGTTCTTTTATAGATTTGCTGCCTCTACCTGAAATGGAAAATATTGACTGACATATTGAACATAATATAGATGTTTCTTTTCCGGTTGGTCGTAAATATGGAAAATCCTTTTGAAGCTGGTTATTAAAGCAGAATTTATGCTTTTTTGACAATGCCATTTTCACTTTACACCAGATCTTGAATCTCACATGTGTTCTATGTCATACACCATTCAGTCAGCATCGTAGTTATGGCAACTGCAATAGTGCTGTACCATCTGCCTCTGTGCACCTTCTCCCTTGCAGCAGCAACTCACCCTGTGACAGGGAGTAAAATGGTCTCTAAGAGATGCTTGGGGTCGGTCACTGCCCAACAGGACTCCTTGTATGAGCAAAGGCCAGAGGTTTGGTCCCATAATTCCTGCTTCCCAGACAGAAACCATCCTCAGCCCCTTCAGGGTCCTGTATCCCATTGTCTGTGACCCTGAGTCTGCCAGCCCCATCAATCTGGAGCAGAGCCAGCGCACTCGAGGGGCAAAGTCTCTCTATCCCTCCCCCAAACCACCACCCTGGGGCTAGATTGGAGCTGATGCCCCCTATGGGTGTGTAAAGTCACTAGATAACCCCAACTACCTTTAAAGGGTTTCTTGGAATTTCAGGAAGTCGAGAAGAGATGGGTCTCATCAGCCCCATTGTACAATGAGACCTCACCCACCTTGTAGTCCAGGAAAATGCCCACCCATCTGGGCCTCAGGCTCACAGTGAGGGGTCAGTAGGAGGTGAGAGCCTTGTACCCATTCCTCAGCCACACAATGCCATACCTAGTCTCCGGTGATGTTGTGACTGCCTGCTTTGGGGCAGTCCCAGCAAACCCACAAGCCTCACTCAATCTTGTCTCCCATCTCCACCTCCCAGTAATGCCTGATGCCCAGTGTAACACAGTATAGAAGAAATGACCTCACTGCTGTGTCACCATTGTTACAATCACTAATGCATCACCACTGTTATGAAGTTGCACTAAAGCTGCTACAAAGTATGTCATGTAAAGTATCAATGGAAAAGTTGTAACCTGCTAAGTATGATAACCCTGTTTATATGCATGTATCACTTTTGTATCTGAAGTTATGAATATTGGCTATGTATTTCTATCTCAAACATGTGTTGTGTTCCAGGGTGATGCCCCCAGACAATTTTACATTCAGATTAGCCATCACAGGTTGATGGGCCATGTAAGGACCTGTGATGAGGAATGTGATCTAAAATTCCATCTTTTACCAGTAACTTTCCATGCTCATGTGACCCTGGACTCCATGTTAGCCAATAACTTTCCAAGCACGTGAGCTGAGCTATAAATTGCAAACTGTGACATCACTGCTTTGTCTTTATTTCTGCTTCTCATCTCTGGATTGCGATCTCTGAGGAAGCTTTGAACAAAGAACTGAATGATCCCCAACCTGCTTGGGTAAAACCAGAGTGACTTTTTACAAGCCAGGAAATACAATATCACTGCTATCCTGATCTATGAACACTGAAAATCACTTGTATGTATCTGATTCCTTAACCATTTAATAACTCTCTTCTTTCCTTTTATTAATAAAATCTTTACTTTTCTTACTAAGGATTGACTGACAGCGTGATATTTGTGTAAGATCTGAGTGTCATGGAGTCACCGGGGTGATGCACTGTGTAGGACTGATGAATGAAATTGTTTTTAATTGTTTACTTTATTAATGTAACTTCATAAGTAAAGTTTTATGAATGAAACAATATTCATTCATAAAACCGGTTACCCCAATAACTGGCTAATTAACAGTTAAGATGCTTGTTAAGAGCCATAGCTGTTCAGTCAGCTGCCTTTGTAAGTTTCACTATCAATCCAATTCCTGCTTAAATCACTGAGACTTGCACTGTTTCAGTATTGTAATTTCTGTTTACCATTAATTACACTTGCCTACAGTGTAACTTCTGTTCACTGTTTGCCATCCATTATACTTGTCTGTATTGTAACTTCTGTTCACTGTTTGCCATATTGTAATTCAAACCCCATTTTAAAACGCTTACTCCATTTTGTAAGGGCTTGCTGCAACCTTCATTTTTGCAAACCCTGCTGTAATCTTATTAGTTTAGTTTAGATGTGTGAATGAGGTATGTATGGATGATGGAATCAACCTCCAGCCCCAGCCTGTCCTGATTAAATAGAGTTCAAACACCAACGGCTGAAGATGCAGACAAGAGCCCTAACAAAGTAAGAAGAATCCACCCTAAAAAAAAAGTTTCAGAGTAGCAGCCGTGTTAGTCTGTATCCGCAAAAAGAAGAACAGGAGGACTTGTGGCACCTTAGAGACTAATGAATGAATAAATTTGTTAGTCTCTAAGGTGCCACAAGTCCTCCTGTTCTTCTTTTTCCTAAAAAAAAAAGATACAATAGAAGGAAGATCAAAGCCTGGTCCGAGGCTGAAAGTCATGTCTGCAATTGACGGGTGATCAATCACCAAACCCAGAGGCAGCATGACACAGCAAGACCTATAAACTCTGGATTCAAACAAAAGCCTACAAAAAGAATGGGTGAAATGAAAAACTTGGGACGAGGGTAACATTCTGCTGCCAACATGGAAGGGCATCGGTGCATGCCCAACAGAGACCCAGCTCATCCTTGTGACTGGCTTTCCTGGCCAGTTAGCCGCCACAAGCTATGAACCCAAGCTGCAAACTCAAGCCACAGACTCAAGCAGGACTGGTAACTATGCAGCAACTGCAGAACATCTGATGGATGTGTGTGTGTGTGAATGTGTGTGTGTGTGTATAGGTATTAGGAATTGTCAAAGTTAGACTCAGGACTCATAGTTTGTCAGACCACTCTGTTTTATTAGCACAGCGCTCTGCTAATACATTCAGATAATGTGAGCCCCCATGCAAGATTCAAACAGTCTTATTTATACAGATAAAAGGGTGCGAACTAAACAAAGGGACAGAGAGAGCAAAATTGTAAAATTTGCATAGGGCACAATATGCATATCCTGCTTCCTTATTAACTCTTATCGATCTAATGCTTCACCAATTGCCCTTAAGTGGCAAGTTAATGTCTGCTTTCCTGCCCCCTGGCTTGCAGCATTTCTCATTTCTACTTAAAGGTACATACAGCATTCTTTAATTCATTCAATTTCTTTAATATAATTCATTTCACTTTCACAATCCCTCCTTTTGGTCAAGCTTACGCAAAGACCAACAATTACTGGGTTCCACATATCAATAGTTCTTTATCTCTTCGTTCATCAGTGATATTTAATATCATCATATTAGCACTCTGTTTTGGTTTCAGAGTAGCAGCCGTGTTAGTCTGTATCTGTTTTGGGGCAGTCACCTGGGTGGCATACCTTACACAATTCTGGATACAACAGGAGTTTAACTGAAAGCATACAAAAATCATTAGGATTCTGCACAGGATAGTCAGGGCTCCCTGAAACAACCAGTTTCCTATGCCAGAGAAATTGAATAGGTTACTTAGCCACTTCCATAAAGAACTCGGCTCTTCATAGGGAAGATATGCGATTTGTTCTAAGTGACTAGCGCGATCTGTTACCTCATTGGTGTCGTCAGGTATGAACACACAACATTCTTTTCCAATGAGAGCACAGGTCCCTCCTTTGGCCGCCAGCACTATGTCCAATGCCTGACGGTTTTGGAGGGCCATCTGTCAGATCGCCCCTGTTTCTTTGGCCAGGGTCTTTAAACTCTCTCCGGTTTCATTTGCCATTATTTCAACTACTGCTTGTAACCTTAGGAGCCTTTTTGCATGGGTATTACTCCCCCAAGTGGGATAAGGGAACCGCCAATGGCCTCTTCCCAGGTCAAGGGGCTTATGTTATTTACATACCATTGGGCATCTGATAAGTCCCTTCTTTTTCGCCTGAAATTACGAAGGCGTTCTCGTGGGAAGGACCCTAGCACTCAGAATTGTGGGAAGAGTCGGGCGGGATAACAGATACCTGACCAGTTAGCTGGTAACACAGTATAAGCTTTGGTCCCACAAACCCAATGATGGCCTATTAAGGCTGGGAAGGGTCGGTTGCACCCATTTGTCACATAGGTGTCTACAAAGGAGGAGTAATATCCTCCGAAGGGCACAGGGTAATTCTCCTTACGAGGAGTGGTGTTATTTGCATGGCATTGAAAGATTGTATTGTTTTCACTAAGATTACTGTAGGGGGAACATGAGATTGATTTTTCTGTTTGATCCCAGGTCGAGAAAAATTCATATCCCCATACCTGGCCCGCCACTCTTTAGTTTTGTTCGAATAATCCCATACACCATTGGCCACAATATGCTGAAGGCAACGGCTTTTACCCAGATCCAGCCCTGTCCATTACACATTCAACACCAATGACCTTTTCCCTCCATCACACTTATCCATTTAGATACGTTTATTCCCACTACTTCCCAAGTGTCATTATTGTTCCATGTTCTGTTAAACGGATGAGGTCCTCCAGTGAGGTCTGGGGAATTGAGTGGGATTGCCAGGACAGGAACACCAGCTTGAGAGTGAGCTGGGATGTGGCTGCAGACCCAGCAATTAGAAATATTAAGAGTCTGAGCTATCCACACTTGCTGCTGGATAAAAGAATTGTCATTGTGGACTCCCCAGACCTTAAGACACCAGCAGCCGAGGAACAGGCGCCACCAGAGGCTCATGTTGGAGGCAAGGCCCTTCCGGTTCTGACAACCTCAACTGAGGGAACCGCAGTCACGGTTTTACATCCACCAGGCAGCAGGCGCTAGGCTCACTACTGCTTCTTTTTGGGCCTTGCTTTAGGTCCTCGTCTGTTTCTGGCAACCCTTACGAGAGCGTAGATGGTAAGGTATTGCAGGCTGTTCCTCTACGTCTTCTTCTGGAGTCAAAATTGACTCTGCGTGGTCCTGAGGTGATTGGTTTGCTGGGGGGTGCCTTCTTACACTGCGAAGCATGTATGCACGCTGTGATGCCAGACAGTTTAACAGCCATCTGGATAGTAAGCAGTACCTGATGATTCTTTGATGTCCTTTAAGTCTCTTTACTTCTTCTTCCTTGACTCTGGCTATAACAATGGCCTTCACACCTTATCTTTTCCTGATGCATACATTCCTTATTTACACAAATTGAGAATACAAACAGTAGTATTTTATATGGAGCAAAAAGGCATTGCAAATTAAACCTTGCTAAGTTTTACAATCAATAACCAAGACAATTTACATTGAGACCCAGGCCTTCAATGTTCCTCTAATCTACTTAACATAGACACAATAGAGAATCCTGTTTCTTACTTACTAAACCTTAAAACAAATATATGTATATTTAACTAGAGGCCTACTTTGTAATACATATAGGAAACCATAGCAGACATTATAACTTTATTCTAAAACAAAAGGGTGACCATAATCAGTCATAAGGATTGTTCTGGTCTGTCATTCCTTTCTGCTATTCAAAAAGGGTGGCTGACAGGGATGAAATCAAATCATACATTAATTCTTATGGGACATTATAAAATCCTACTCCTACATATCCCCCTTTTGACACTAAGATTATTAATCGCCAGTGTCACTTCTTATTTAGTCCACGTAATAGAAAATACAGGGAGGTGATTTGGGCCTGTGGCTCTAGCTTTGCATACATTTGTTTTATCCAACAGCACTTTTCAAACGTTACAATTGAACACATACAATTTAAAACCAAAACCAATTAGGGTTAGTAACATTAGTACGCCAGTAGTTGTGGGAGACCATTCAGAAAATATGTTATATCAGTGGTAAGCTGTTATGTCTTTCTGCAGTGGCAATTCTTAACATGTTGCCATTTGCATGTATAATATGAATGGTTTGGTTTCCCACATTGCCTTTTTGTTTGTTTTAGGAACTATGTTAGCTTTTTACCTTTTGTAAACACATTACTTACATTACATTTACATTTGTCTATTAGAAGGTTGCTAACACTTCCATTCTTTTAAAACACTTTCCCCCCCCCCCCAAGAATTAACACATACACACAGTACTTTGGTCTCATTATTCATTTTATCCCACATACAGGATCCTAGTGAGATGTCTTTACTACAGGGCTTTGGGGCAACAGGCATGGATAAGCATACCCACATTTATTTGTTTCTTATTAGTTTGTCCTGTAGCTGATATTAGCTTTTTCTGAAAGACAAAAATAACATTTTCTACCCCTTTTGGGGTGGCATTCATTATTGCTTAAAATATTCCTTTCTTTTACAAATACCCTTGCTGATTGCAGGCAAAACAAGGGGAATTACCTCCATATTTTCCTGTGTTTTTGTTCTATAGGCAGGCCAGATTTTAATGGCTTCTATCTTTTAAGAGTTATGGGGAAATTATCCCACTGTTCAGTCATTAAATCCATGAGGTGGTGTACCTCAGTTTTCCCTTTACAGCAGACCAAGGTTACAATGTCTTTCCTGCTGTATTAAGCTTTAAGTTTGGTAACAGGTAACAGCTGAAAAGCATCATTACCATAAAGGATTTTTTTTTCTTCAAAAATCATACACACTATACATTGTTACAGGGGTACTTATTAACATTAAATTTATTTTAATTAAAATGTTGGGTCTGAACTTTTGATGAGCTTAAACTTAACCCAGACTTGATGTCTCTGTCTGAACTTTTAATCAAAGCTCTGACCTGCGAACTACTCATGACACCCCCCCTCCCCTTAAGTAGCCATCTCCCCTTATCTCTTTTTGAATTTACATTTTAACCTGTTTTATCCTGTGGAATCTTGATTGATTATGCATGATCATTATGATCTATTAATCACTTTGTTTACTTCTGTGTATAAATATTGATGCTCACCCCTAATAAACTTGCCACACTTACTCTGAAGCCTTTCAAGCTAAGGATAGTGTGAGCCCGTTGATCAACGAATTGGTGTCTGGTCTCTGACAGATTGTGAGCCCCATACCAACTCCGCACGAACTCGGGTGCTGGAGAGGTGAGTGAGGACTTGCTTTTTTACCTAACAATTTGGGGGCTTGTCCGGGATTTCCTTCTGGTGCGGTGCCTCTGTCCAGTGGTCAGACCACTCATATACGAATTGGCAGGCGCCACGGGAGATTTCTCCCAGCCAATTCAATATTGAGGGGTCGTGTACTGGACAGCAGGGTAAACGCCAGTTGGAGGGCTCCTGTCAGACACCATGGGTCAAGGGACTAGCGTGCCTCTTGAGAGTCCGTTGGGGATTGTAAATAAGTTATGGAACGAAGGGAAACTCCCAGTACAGACAGGAATGTCTAGGAGGAAGTTGTACACACTGTGTGTAAGGAATTGGACTGGGTATACCGCGGTATTGGCCGACCCGGAGATGAGGTGGCCTTCGTATGGCTCTTTCGAACAGGCTGCCTTAAGAGGAGTAAGGAGCCAGATCGAAAAAGACCATCCGGGACAGTTATGTTACTGGTTTTGTTGGGACACAGCAGCAGAGCTGTGGAAATCTTTAAAAATTATGGCAGTCAGGTATTCTCCCGAGAGTGAACCCCCTCCATGTTATTTCGATGAAGGGTGTAAACCACTGCGTGTTTTGACTCGTCAGTTGGTCCCCACTGCACCTGCCCCTATTCCTCCGCAGGGGGACTCTCTCCAGGGCGCAGAGGGGAATCTGCAGGACTCCAGATCGGAATCTCTGCAGAGGGATAAGGGGGAAATGGAAGGGCACACCTCGGGAGGAGTAATTACTAGGCAAAAGATCAAGCAGATGCAGCAGGTTGCATACCCCTCCCCTGAGGATAGCCCAGAGGCTGCCTCCGCCAAACCTTTTGTGAGTGATAAAGGTGTAAGTAGAGAAATGCCTTTACAGGTGCACGACCAACCTTTTGTGGGCAATAATGGCCAGTTACAACATACTAATATTGTGGAATATAAAGGATGGCTAGAATGGGACTTGAAAGAGTGGGGACGGTTGTCAGGGTCCTTTGGGGAAAATCCCCGAAAGATCACAGAACTTTTAGAAAGATTGTTTTCAAGTCATAATCCTACTTATACGGATGTAGATCAGTTGTTAAGTAGAGTTTTGACCGGAGAGGAACGTAGTAGATTGTGGATGGCAGAAAGGACATGGGGGGATAGCAATGCGCTTAATACTACTTGGATGGATAGGCGGGATCAAGCCGCTGGCTGGAATCCCCTAGACTGGAGTCAGCCAAGGCTGACTCAGCTGCGAACAGATTGAGAGCGATTGTTAGAGAGACTCAAAGAAATGGCTCGCCGCTCGCCTAATCAGGCTAAGTTCATGCAGATTCGGCAGGAATCTGATGAGCCACCCAGAAAGTTCTGGTCGAGGCTATTGGAGGGGGCCCGAATGTTCACTCAGATGGATCCTGAGAGAGAAGCAGACCACCCTACTCTTATTTCGTTTTTTGTGAATCAGTCAGTGCCCCCTGTAAGGGATTATTTCTTAAAGTTTCGCCCTGGTTGGGGAGGTGAGTCAGTCACTTCAGTGTTGGACGTAGCTGATTTTGCATGGGAGAAAGAAAGGGAAAGTAGTAAAAAGAAAGAGAAAAAGGAAGAATATAAGTTGATGGCTTTAGCTTTTCGCGGCGGTGTTCGAGGCAGAGGCTGTGGCCGTGGCAGGGGATTTCAGGGTGCTCGGGGAAGAGGGTCCTGGCAACCCCAGCCACCAGGAAATTGTTTTCAGTGCGGACAGCCCGGTCACTTTAAACGTGAATGCCCCTGGGGACGCCCAGAGGGTCCAGTCGCATCCGCAGATACTTACACCAGGGACGAATACACCCCTGCACCACCAGCTCAGCCCGTTCCCCAGGCCTGGATCAACTACGGGCAACAACAGCAGCTGCAGCAAACTCAGCCTCCTCAATGACAGTACCCCGGGGGCGAAGGCAAACAATGTGATGGTCTTATTTCCTTAATGTCTTTAGCCGGCTCCTTCCTCACTTTCTCCCCTCCCAGCAAAGAGCCTCGTCTAACCCTTTCAGTCCAAGGACTGCCTGTCTCCTTCCTCATTGATACTGGAGCTACTTTCTCTCTTTTAAATCATGCCCCCTCTCCCTGGCTATCCTCTGAGGTTAAAACTGCAACTGGGGTGGAGGGCAACCCACAGTCTCTGGGACTCACTTTGCCTCTAAATGTTATTTATGCTGATAAATGTTTTTCTCACCGTTTTCTTTTTTCCCCAGCTTGTCCGATCCCTTTGATGGGCCGGGATTTACTCTGTAAGCTTGAGGCTACTTTAACCTGCACTCCTGAAGGGGTAGGATTATTGATGACAGTGTTAGGAGATTCGGCCCCAACTCAGGGTAATTGGGAAAAAACCCCCTCTCTCTCCCCTGACCTCACTGACTTGCCTTTAACCCTCTGGGGAATTTCTGACACTGATGTTGGCCTGCTCCTTTCGGCAGAGCCAGTAAGGATTCAAGTGAAGCCCTCCTTAACCCCCCCGTCAGTCCCTCAATACCCCCTGTCGCTGGAAGCCCGGGAGGGCATCCGCCCCATTATCGAGGGATTCATTGCACAAAAGCTAGTCCGCCCTCAGCGCACTCCCTGTAACACCCCTATACTGCCTGTCAAAAAGCCTCCTAAAAAGGACGGAGACCCTATTCGTTGGCGCTTTGTACAGGATCTACGGGTTGTTAATCAGTATGTGGTCCCTCTTCATGCAGTAGTTCCTGATCCAGCTACTATCATCAGCCAAATCCCCTGGGATGCTGAGTGGTTCACTGTTATTGACTTAAAATCAGCCTTTTTCAGCATTCCTGTGCTCCCAGACTCTCAGTATCTCTTTGGTTTCACCTGGGAGGGACAAAGTTATGTCTGGCAACGACTTCCTCAAGGCTACAGAGACAGCCCCACGATTTTCAGCCAATGCCTCCGCCACGACTTGGAAGGCTTCACCAGTCCGCAGGGATCCACGTTAGTCCTATACGTAGATGACATCCTATTAGGTAACCGCGAAGAAGCTGCCCTCCGCATCGATGGTAAGGCACTTTTATTATACCTACACACCAGAGGCCACAAGGTAGACCCTAACAAGATTCAGTGGGTCTCACAGAAGGTCCGATATCTGGGCTTCCTGTTAACCCCAGAGGGGAGACAAATGGACCCAGTCCGCATAAAGACTATCCAAAACTGCCCTCTGCCAAACACCAAGAAACAACTTCGAGGTTTCTTAGGATTAATTGGCTTCTGTCGCCCCTGGTTACCGTCCTGCGGGGAGTTAAGCAAACCGCTCCACCGACTCACTGCTAACCTTGCTCCTGACCCTTTGCAGTGGTCCCCGGACACAATCCAAGCCTTTCAGTTACTCAAGGACAGCGTGGCCTCCTCCATGTCTCTCCGCCCCCCCCAATTACAGCAAACCCTTTCACCTTTTTGTCCACGAGAGGGGCGGAATTGCTAGTGGCGTCCTTACCCAGCTGAGCGGGCCCCACCATTTCCCGCTTGCTTTTTACTCTCAGCAGATCGACCCTGTCACTCAGGGAACCCCATCCTGCACCCGGACTCTGGCAGCAGCTGCCCTGCTGATCACAAAGGCAAAGAGCCTGACCCTGGGTCATTTTACCACGGTTTGGACCTCTCATGCCTTGTCAGCCCTTCTGCGTAGGGGCACAACCCAAGTCTTTTCGGCCCATCGTCAGCAACAGCTAGAGGCCGAACTCTTAGAAGATACTAACCTAATTTTTGAAAGGTATGGGCCCCTTAATCCAGCTACCTTGCTTCTTGACCTGCCAGTCCTCCAGGATCAGCATGACTGTGTGGAAGTAGTTTATAGCATCTTACAGATAAGGGACAACCTGTTTGACGTGCCACTGGACAACCCTGATTGCGTCCTCTTCTCGGACGGAAGCTCCTTCTATGTTGATGGCAAGCGTTTCACCGGTTATGCAGTCACCTCTGAATGGGACATTCAAGAGGCCGCCTCACTGCCAGGCAACTGGGGAGCCCAAGCCGCCGAACTCTATGCCCTGGCCCGAGCTTGCCAGTTGGCTGCTGGTAAGACCGTTACCATTTTTACTGATAGCAAGTATGCTTTTGGAGTTGTGCATTGTCACATCCACCTCTGGAAGTTTCGAGGTTTCCAGACAGCTGCCGGTAAACCCATTCAGCACCTCCCCCTCATCCACAAGCTTTTGGACGCCCTTCAAGAACCCTCGGTCCTGGCTGTAGTTCACTGCCGGGCCCATACTAAAGATGATAGCCCCGTCACCCGTGGGAATGCCCTGGCTGACGCCTCCGCCAAGACGGCTGCCGTCTTACCCTTAGCCATGCCCACGTTGGCTATTGCAGCCTCCTCCTTTACTCCACCGCACCCCGTACCAGTACCCGCTGCTGAACTACAGTCGTGGGAGAGCCTCGGAGCCACTCTGGTCAAAGGGACCTGGCTTATGCCGGATGGCCGAGCCTGCCTCCCTCGCTCCACATACCCCGTGGCAGTTCGCTGGCACCATGATAAGGGGGGTCACTACGGCAAGCACACCCTTGTGGACACCATCGCTCGCTTTTGGTATGCTCCAGGCATTCAACCCTACTGCCTGTCAATAGTGAAAGCATGCAGCACATGTCAGCGTAATGGACCTGCTCCGCCTCTTAACAAAATTAAGGGTGGAAGACCTCCGCCTGCTGCTCCATTTCAACATCTTCAAATTGACTTTGCAGATATGCCAAAGGCTTTTGGGAAAAAGCACCTCCTTGTTTTGGTTTGCCCTCTGACTTCCTGGGTCGAAGCTTTTCCTACTGCTAATTGTACTGCTGCCACAGTGGCGAAGATTCTCCTTAGAGACATTGTACCCCGTTTTGGCATCCCTCTCGTGCTTGACTCAGATCGTGGACCTCACTTTACTGGTCATGTCCTTGGCCGTTTAGAACAAGGACTGGGCATTTCACACTCCTTTCATACACCCTACCACCCCCAGTCTAGCGGGAAAGTTGAGCATATGAATAGGGAGCTTAAGTTTACATTGGCTAAATACTGTCAGGAAACAGGGTTAAAGTGGCCTCAGGTACTTCCCTTGGTCCTGTTTCACCTTCGTACTCGCCCAACCCGTGTATTGGGATTATCCCCCTTTGAACTGCTCTATGGACACCCCCCTTTCAAAGGCGGGGCGCTACCACGTGCTGATGTTTCACTATTGGGAGGGGATCATATGACCGCGTGCCAGTTTCTCTCCCTACAGGCTCGCCTCCGTACCCTTTGGAAAGCATCGCAGTTTTCCCAGACCGTGCCGCTGGAAGAACAGATCCACCTGTTCCAACCAGGGGACTTCGTCTGGGCCAAAAAGTTCATTCGTGGCGACACCCTCCAGCCGAGGTTTACTGGACCCCACCAGGTTCTTTTAACAACCCAGACTGCAGTGTTCCTGGAAGGACGCAAATCCTGGATCCATCACTCCCACGTCAAGCCAGCCGTAGTGGACCACAGTGATGGACCAGCAACTCTTGCCACCACTGAAGACACTGCTTCCGACCAGTGGACCAGCTTACCTCTTTCAGATATCAGACTTAAATTGACTCGGAAAAAATGAGAGGACCTTTTATTCTGACAACTGTATGTTTTTTATTATGCCTTTTTAGTTTATTTTCTGCTTATGAAGATAATGCTTTTATTAGATATTCCCACGAGGTTAAAACTCATATTTTAGGAAATAGAAGTAATTGCTGGGTATGTACTCAATTTCCAGTAAATGCAGAACAGGGACTCCCCTTCACACCCATTCCCCTGACCACTGCTAATATGACTTGGATGCCACCGGCTAGAGTAAAAGATCCAGTCCAGCACAATCTTACATGGGACAAAACAGGAGTGCCAATTAACAGATATCTCAGGGTAACCAATCAGACAGGATCACTGTGTTTTGTTAAAGAAAAGGGGTCAACTTTTGTGGGAACAAGTAAATGCAACACGTATTTTAATGGCACCGCCTTTAGTAAAAATCTTGGCTTCAAGCCTTGCGCATCCCACTTATCCCATATGTGGATCCCTCACCCCGATCCAACTTTTTCATGGGTGGGCAAGCCTTTAGAGTCAGCTTTTAAGAAGACCTGCTCAGATCACGAGGGTGTCCAACTAATTGCTAAGGGACATACGATTGCCTTCTACAACTGCTCAAGCAGTACTACACTGCCCTTTGAAAACACCACTACCAAATTGTGCCTCTGCAGTTCACACAACGACCCCTCTGCGTTACCAGGGGAACAGTGGTCCAACGGGTGGTGGGTTACCTCCTACTTTGAGAAATGGAATACCCGAAATGCATTGTATGGAACATACTGGGTGTGCGGGCCCAAAGCTTATTACTTTCTCTCCCCTGATTGTGCAGGGTCATGTTATTTGGCATGGCTAACACCGCCTTCTCGCATCCCCCTCACTCCCCCTCATTTTCCCCACGTTCGTAACATCCGTGAAACCTTCAGAGATATTAATATCCGTGATGGTTTGTCGTGGCAGCAGTGGGCTGGTCTCATTAGCTTGAGGGGTGGTGTCATCCGTCTACAGGGACTACTAGAATCTTTAACCAATGAAACTGCGACCCTATTTGAGAATCAGGCTGGGGAAATGTCCCAGCTGCGCCAGTTAGCTTTGCAAAACTGAATGGCTTTAGACATAATGTTAGCAGCCCAGGGAGGAACTTGCGCCCTCATAAATGAAGAATGCTGTGTTTTTTTAAATGACACCTACTCTGACACTTTTCAACGTACCAAACATCTAAGGGAAATAGCTAAGAACTACTCCTCTGGCCAGCCACCTTATGATTGGTGGGGAGCCTTATGGAATTGGCTGCCTGGATTTGGGTGGGTTAAAAAACTCTTGGTGGGTATTGTTGGGGCCATAGTAATCCTTATAATACTGTGTTGCTGTATTCAGTGTGCCCCCTCCCTCATAGACTCATGTAGGTCAGTTTATTCTTTTCCTACTTCAGCTAAGGGCCTTACTCTCTTCGAGTTGGCCCAGGCTGAAATTGCCAAGTGGCCCTTGGCTCCTTAAAATGGGGTGTAGCGTTTGGTAAATAGTTATCCCAAAGCTACAAATGGAGGAATGTTGGGTCTGAACTTTTGATGAGCTTAAACTTAACCCAGACTTGATGTCTCTGTCTGAACTTTTAATCAAAGCGCTGACCTGCGAACTACTCATGACACCCCCCCTCCCCTTAAGTAGCCATCTCCCCTTATCTCTTTTTGAATTTACATTTTAACCTGTTTTATCCTGTAGAATCTTGATTGATTATGCATGATCATTATGATCTGTTAATCACTTTGTTTACTTCTGTGTATAAATATTGATGCTCACCCCTAATAAACTTGCCACACTTACTCTGAAGCTTTTCAAGCTTTTCAAGCCGTTGATCAACGAATTGGTGTCTGGTCTCTGACAGATTGTGAGCCCCATACCAACTCCGCATGAACTCGGGTGCTGGAGAGGTGAGTGAGGACTTGCTTTTTTTCCTAACAAAAGGTATCTTGTTATACCGTGCCTTTTATTTAGACAATTTGTTTGCTGACCAGGTATGTTCTTTATCTGCAACTTCTTTGTGCTGGCAGTTCTCTCACTTCCTTTATCAGTTAGATAATTTGCATCCACACAGGCTTGGCTTTTGGATTCAAAACCATTAGCAGAGCTCAGAGACTGTGTCTTCAAAGGAACACAATTAACTTTTACCAGAGTTTTGATTACTTTTAACTCTTGCTTCCAAAACACACACAGATCTGAAAAAGAAAACACAGTCTATTGTGGCTCCTGTGGAGCCCTAATAGGATTTTAATTAAGTAGCATGTTTCGTTTGCATTTCTTTTACCCCCTCTATAATATACACTGCACACGTCTGCACATTCCTTCTATATTTTAACTTTTAAAACATTAGCCATATTAATTTTTACATAAGGTATAACTGTTTCTTTTGTTCTTACAGAGTTTTATGTACCCTTATCAAAGTATCAGAGGGGTAGCCGTGTTAGTCTGAATCTGTAAAAAGCAACAGAGGGTCCTGTGGCACCTTTGAGACTAACAGAAGTACTGGGAGCATAAGCTTTCGTGGGTCAGTACCTCACTTCTTCAGATGCAAGTAATGGAAATCTCCAGGGGCAGGTATATATCAGTGTGGAGATAACGAGGTTAGTTCAATCAGGGAGGGTGAGGTGCTCTGCTAGCAGTTGAGGTGTGAACACCAAGGGAGGAGAAACTGTTTCTGTAGTTGGATAGCCATTCACAGTCTTTGTTTAATCCTGATCTGATGGTGTCAAATTTGCAGATGAACTGAAGCTCAGCAGTTTCTCTTTGGAGTCTGGTCCTGAAGTTTTTTTGCTGTAAGATGGCTACCTTAACATCTGCTATTGTGTGGCCAGGGAGGTTGAAGTGTTCTCCTACAGGTTTTTGTATATTGCCATTCCTGATATCTGACTTGTGTCCATTTATCCTCTTGCGTAGTGACTGTCCAGTTTGGCCAATGTACATAGCAGAGGGGCATTGCTGGCATATGATGGCATATATAACATTGGTGGACGTGCAGGTGAATGAGCCGGTGATGTTGTAGCTGATCTGGTTAGGTCCAGTGATGGTGTTGCTGGTGTAGATATGTGGGCAGAGTTGGCATCGAGGTTTGTTGCATGGGTTGGTTCCTGAGTTAGAGTTGTTATGGTGCGATGCGTGGTTGCTGGTGAGAATATGCTTAAGGTTGGCAGGTTGTCTGTGGGCGAGGACTGGCCTGCCTCCCAAGGTCTGTGAAAGTGAGGGATCATTGTCCAGGATGGGTTGTAGATCACTGATGATGCGTTGGAGAGGTTTAAGCTGAGGACTGTAGGTGATGGCCAGTGGAGTTCTGTTGGTTTCTCTTCTGGGCCTGTCTTGTAGCAGGAGTCTTCTGGGTACACGTCTGGCTCTGTTGATTTGTTTCTTTATTTCCTTGTGTGGGTATCGTAGTTTTGAGAATGCTTGGTGAAGATCTTGTAGGTGTTGGTCTCTGTCTGAGGGGTTGGAGCAGATGCGATTGTACCTCAGTGCTTGGCTGTAGACGATGGATAGTGTGGTGTGACCGGGGTGGAAGCTGGAGGCATGAAGGTAGGCGTAGCGGTCGGTGGGTTTTCGGTATAGGGTGGTGTTAATGTGGCCATCGCTTATTTGTACGGTGGTGTCCAGGAAGTGGACCTCCCGTGTAGATTGGTCCAGGCTGAGGTTGATGGTGGGGTGGAAGCTGTTGAAAGCATGGTGGAATTCTTCCAGGGCCTCCTTCCCATGGGTCCAGATGAGGAAGATGTCATCAATATAGCGTAGGTAGAGAAGGGGCATGAGTGGACGGGAGCTGAGGAAGCGTTGTTCCAGGTCAGCCATAAAAATGTTGGCATATTGTGGGGCCATGCGGGTGCCCATAGCGGTGCCACTGGTCTGGAGGTATATATTGTCACCAAATTTGAAATAATTGTGTGTGAGGATAAAGTCACAGAGCTCAGCAATAAGTTGTGCTGTGTCATCATCAGGGATACTGTTCCTGACAGCTTGTATTCCATCTGTATGTGGGATGTTTGTGTAGAGAGCCTCTACATCCATGGTGGCTAGGATGGTGTTTTCTGGGAGGTCACCAATGCATTGTAGTTTTCTCAGGAAATCGGTGGTGTCACGGAGTTAGCTGGGAGTGCTGGTGGCGTAGGGTCTGAGTAGGTAGTCCACATATCCAGACAGTCCTTCAGTGAGAGTGCCAATGCCCGAGATGATGGGGCGTCCAGGATTTCCAGGTTTGTGGATCTTAGGTAGTAGATAGAATAACCCCGGTCGGGGCTCTAAGGGTATGCAATCTACATGGGAGGTCCACAACCACAACCTGGAAATCCTGGAACCACTCCATAGGAAGCCAGTCAGGACTCTGAGAGAGCATGCCTCCTCTCTCCGAGCATACTGTCTCCAGGGCAAGAAGCTTACACAGCTTCTACCTTCCTGGGTGTGACTTTGGAGCATTCAGCATCCCCTTCCACACTATGCACTTCCCACAGTGAGTCTGCCTGGATGGGGCTCCTGGGGAAGCCATAGGGCCCTGCACCCCAACTTTGCAGTCATATATGATTCAGACAGCAGGTAAAATGTAAGTTTTATTAGATGACAGGAACACAGCATAGGACAGAACTTGTTAGCACAGAAATCAGTGACTTTCAGCCAACTCCATCTTAAATAAATGGAGATATCCTATCTCCTAGAAGGGACCTTGAAAGGTCATTGAGTTGAGTCCAGTCCAGTCCAGTCCAGTCCCCTGCCTTCACTAGCAGGACCAAGTACTGATTTTGCCCCAGATCCCTAGGTGGCCTCCTCAAGGATTGAACTCACAACCCTGGGTTTAGTAGGCCAATGCTCAAACCACTGAGCTATCCCTCCCCCTATACCCCAAGCCAGCCCAAACTGACTTGCTTCCAGCTACCTGGCCCCTGCCCTGCCTGTTGCTCGTCCTCCGGCCTTTGTCTTGCTTCCCAGGCCAAGAGTCTTTCTCAATACTTTAAATGACTGCTTCTTGGAGCAGCTGGTACGGGAACCCACAAGGGGAGGGACAACTCTTGATTTAATCCTGAGTAGAGCACAGGAGCTGGTCCAAGAGGTAACTATAACAGGACCGCTTGGAAAGAGTGACCATAACATAGTAACATTTACATCCCTGTGGTGGGAAGAACATCTCAACAGCCCAACACTGTGGCATTTAATTTCAAAAAGGGGAACTATGCAAAAATAGGGTTACCATATCCAACAAATAAAAAAAGAGGACCCTCCACGGGCCCTGGCCCCGCCCATTTCCCCACCCCAGCCCCACCCAACTCCGCCCCTTCCCCGCCCTAACTCCGCCCCCTCCTCCCTCCCACTCCCAGCCACGAGGAAAGGGCTGCCCGAGCGCTACCGGCTTCACGGTTTGCCAGGCAGCCCCCAGACCCTGTGCCCCTGGCCGGTGCTTCCCCAGCGCAGTTGGAGCCCGGGAGGGGAAGCACCCAGCCGGGGGCGCAGGGTCTGGAGGCTGCCCGGCAAACCGTGAAGCCAGTAGCGCTTGGGCTTCGGGCAGCCTTCTTGCCTCCGGACCCTGCGCCCCCAGCCGGGCACTTCCCCTCCTGGACTCTGGCGGCGCAGGGTCCGGAGGCCTGGGGGCTGCCCGAAGCCGGTAGCGCTCGGGCAGCCCGGCTCTTAAACAGAGCCGAAGAATCAGGGAGGAGCAGAGTCGCCATTTTCCCGGACATGTTCGGCTTTTTGGCAATTCCCCCCGGACGGGGGTTGAGTGCCGAAAAGCCGGACATGTCTGGGAAAAAGAGGACGTATGGTAACCCTAGCAAAAATGAGGGGGTTAGTTAAACAGAAATTAAAAGGTACAGTGAAATCCCTAAAAAACATCCATGCTGTTTGCAAAGACACCATAATAGAGGCCCAACTTAAATGTATACCCCAAATTAAGAAACACAGTAAAAGAACTAAAAAAGAGCCACCGTGGCTTACCAACCATATAAAACAAGCAGTGAGAGATAAAAAGGCATCTTTTAAAAAGTGGAAGTCAAATCCTAGTGAGGTAAATAGAAAGGAGCATAAACACTGCCAAATTAAGTGTAAACATGTAATAAGAAAAGCCAAAGAGGAGTTTGAAGAGGCTAGCCAAAAACTCAAAAGGTAATAACAAAATGTTTTTTTAGGTATATCAGAAGCAGGCAGGGCCAGCTCTAGGCACCAGCAAAGCAAGCAGTTGCTTGGGGTGGCAAATTTGCAGGGGCTCAAGAATCCAGCCTGGGAGCTGAGAACCAACAGGGGGCCCTGGGAGCTGTAGTTCCTTGGTTAGCTCCCTGCCTATAGAGCCGGCCCTGGAGCAGGGAAAGAACTACATTTCCCAGCATTCCCTTGGCCGCAATTAACAGGAAAGGGGGGGGAAGGAGTATGGAACTAAAACCTCATGCTGCAGCTTGTTGTGAATGGTAGGGACAGAGCCAGCTCTAGTTTTTTTGCCACCTCCAACCCCAGCCCTGGGCTCCCCCCTGCAGGGGTGGCTTTAGGAAGTACGGGGCCCAATTCGAACATTTTTGGCAGGGCCCCGGCAGGGATGACTAACAAAAACAAAAAAAAAAACAAAAAAAACCAAACCTGTAAAAAAAAAAACCCTTTCATTTCTTCCATGTATTATTTACTTTCCATAACTATATTAATAATAAAATTATATATTATGTACATTGCGTCATATATGCTGTTGATGGGTTATTAATGAGCTCCGTTTCACATGTGTGGGTCCCCGCCACTCCCTAGGGGTGTGCTAGGGTGACCAGATGTCCCGATTTTATAGGGACAGTCCCGATTTTTGGGTCTTTTTCTTATATAGGATCCTGTTACTTCCCACCCCCATCCCAATTTTTCACACTTGCTATCTGGTCACCCTAATGGTGTGCACATGTGTGGGTCCCAGCTGCTCCCTGCCCCCCTCATTGAAGCAGGAGTGCTTCAGGGTTACTGCCCTGGGAACTGCAGGGCACCAGTGGACATGGGGCTGGCTGGAGGTAGGGTCTGGCTACAGGCAGGGCAAGGAGTGCAGGGCTGGCTGGAGACAGGGGTGTGTGGGACGGGCGGGCTGGCTGGCTTCAGGCAGGGCCACAGGGGGGTGCGGCATGAATTGGCAGGGCTGGAGACAGAGGAGTGCGGGACTGGCTGGCTTCAGGCAGGGGGTGCGGCAGAGGTTGGCTGGAGATAGGGCAGGGGGTGCAGGGCTGGTGCAGGCAGGGGTGTGTGTGGGGCTGGCTGGCTTCGGGCAGGGCCATACGGGGGTGCAGCAGGGATTGGCTGGAGACAGGGCAGAGAGTGCCGTAGAGGCTGGCTGCGGGCAGGGGGTGCAGGGCTGGCTGCAGGCAGGGCAGGGGGGCGGGGCTGGAGGTAGGGCAGGGGGTGCAGCATGGGCTGGTGTGACAATGCGGTTCTGGCGGAACCAACTGAGAGTGCCAACTCAGGACAAATTGCTCAAACAGGGCAGTTACAGCCCAAGGCTGGGGTTTTTCCACCTCTAAGGCAAACCAAACCAGCCAGACTAAGAGGACTTCGGTCTCACCCCACTGGCTAACCACAAGTCTCACAAGCAATCTCCTTAGACACTCCAGTTTCCCAGTATTACCACCAGTACCACTTGTTATGGGGACAAATGGTTATGAAAACCAATACCCAAGTAAAAGAAAAAGGTTCTCCTGATCCCAAAGGACCAAGCCCCAGACCCAGGTCAATATACAAATCAGATCTTACCCACAAATCACGCTGTTGCCAATCCTTTAGAATCTAAAATCTAAAGGTTTATTCATAAAAGGAAAAAGATAGAGATGAGAGTTAGAATTGGTTAAATGGACTCAATTACATGCAGTAATGGCAAAGTTCTTGGTTCAGGCTTGCAGCAGCGATGGAATAAACTGCAGGTTCAAATCAAGTCTCTGGAATACATCCCCCGCTGGGATGGGTCCTCAGTCCTTTGTTCAGAGCTTCAGCTTGTAGCAAAGTTCCTCCAGAGGTATGAAGCAGGATTGAAGACAAAATGGAGATGAGGCATCAGCCTTATATAGTCTTTTCCAGGTGTAAGAACACCTCTTTGTTCTTACTGTGGAAAATTACAGCAAAATGGAGCCTGGAGTTACATGGGCCAGTTCCTGCATACTTTGCTGAGTCTGAAGGCATATTTGCCTTCTCTCAATGGGTCCATTGTATAGCTGATGGTCCTTAATGGGCCATCAAGCAGGCTAGGCAGAGCTAATCCCAGCTTGTCTGGGATGTCACCCAGCAGCATAGCATAAGTTTGCCATACAGACAGTATAGAGCCAATATTCATATCTTCAACTACAAAACTGATACACACATATAGACAGCATAATCATAACCAGTAAACCATAACCTTGTTTTAGACACCCCATTTGACCCCCTTTATACAAGATTTGGGTGCCACTACAGGACCTTGGTTGCAACAATGATCTACATGGTCCCAGTTTATGCCAATAACGTCACAGCAGGCTGTGGGCAAGAGGTGCAGGGCTGGCTGCAGGCAGGGTAGGGGGGCTGGTGTGGGTAAGACGGGGTGCAGGGCTGGTGCGGGCAGGGGGTGCGGGGCTGGAGGTAGGGCACGGGGTGCAGCAGGGGCTGGCTGCGGGCAGGAAGTGCAGGGCTGGCTGGAGTCAGGGGCTGGCTGTGGGCAGGGCAGGGGGTACAGCAGAGGCAGCTGAAGCCCGAGCCCTTTAAATAGCCCCCAAGCCCCCCGCTATCCCAGGGTTCCGGGGCTATTTAAAGGGCCCAGGGCTCCCCTGCTTCTACCGCCCTGGCCCTTTAAATAGCCACAGGAACCCTCGGGAAGCAGCTGGGCTCCGGTGGCTATTTAAAGGGCCGGGGCGGTAGAGGCAGCAGGAGCCCCGGACTTTTTAAATAGCCCCCAGAGCCCCGCAGCCCTACCTCAGGGCTCCAGCAGTGGGGCTCTGGTGGCAATTTAAAGGGCCTGGGCCCTTTAAATTGCTCCCTGGGGAAGCCGGGCCACGCCGGTACGGCGCAACGGCTCTTGCCAGTACGCCGTACCGGGGCTTGGGCGCGGGGCCCTCTTTGGCGCGGGGCCCGATTTAGGGGAATTTGAATTGGCCTAAAGCTGGCCCTGCCCCCCTGCACCCCCGTGTTGCCCCAGTCCTAGACTGTCCCCCGGCTACACCCCCTGCCGCCCCCGCTCTGGCCCCCACCTGCACCCCCCTACTGCCCCAGCCCTGGGCTCTCCCCCCACCTGCACCTCCTGCCACCCCAGCCCTGGGCTCTTCCCCCCCCACACGCACCTCTTGCCACCCCAGCCCTGGGCTCTCCTCCAAAGAAAGAATTGGGTGGACTAAATGGACAGTGCACCTCTCTATCTGAAGCCTAGCAAGGGAGATCCCACTAGAATTTAAAATGAAAAGTAAGGGAGGGGAGGCTCTACTAGGACCTGGGCAGCTTTAGATACAGTACCAGGCACATAGGAGGATTTACTGAGCCATGGAAGCAGAAATTGACTTTTCTTTTCCAGATTTAACTAATATTCAGAAAGGGAATCTAGCACCTGCCTTCCAGATTTGAACACTCTCAAAATTCAGGAGTGCTCAAGCTCAGTTTGGGCAGCTGTTCCTTTCTCCCAAATCAAATATACTGATCCACTGTAACTTGCTGTAGAAAAAGTGCAATAAATTGAGGAAGAAATTCTTCCCAGTGGTTATTAGGACTGGAATTGCTATTTTCAACAGCCATTGCTTTTTTTTTTTTTTTTTTTTTTTTAGTTTTAGTTTTAGTTTTATTTGTTTAAAGGAAGACAGTAATATTGCATTGGCAAATTTCCCATAGAAACAAAGAATGGAACAAAAGAATAATAAAGATACCTCAACTTTTCCTCATTTATGTACGACAGTCTTATAATATGCATCCAAATATCCTTCAATCACACAAGCTGAAAATTGTTTCACTTTACTGCATTTCTGTAACCATATGGGAACCAATCCTGTCTGTGTTCTGTGCACATCCAAAATTCCTGCTGAATGACCCGCCCTGGGAGCGAGTTACCAGTGACCCAGGTCTGGGGTGGCAGGAGGGTGCAGTTGAGGGCGGGGGGAGAGAGAGAGAGAGAGAGAGAGAGAGAGAGCCCAGGGCTGGCGGGGGAGGCAGCCAAAAATTTTTTTGCTTGGGGCAGCAAAAAACCTAGAGCCGGCCCTGGAAGCAGGAAGCCTGCTAAACAACCAGTGGGGCCCCTGGATGATTGAAATACAAAAGGAGCGCTTAAAGATGATAAAGTCATTGCGGAGAAACTAAATGGATTCTTTGCTTCAGTCTTCACGGCTGAGGATGTTAGGGAGATTGCCAAACTTGAGCCGGCTTTTGTAGGTGACAAATCTGAGGAACTGTCACAGATTGAAGTGTCACTAGAGGAGGTTTTGGAATTAATTGATAAACTTAACATTAACAAGTCACCGGGACCAGATGGCATTCACCCAAGAGTTCTGAAAGAACTCAAATGTGAAGTTGCGGAACTATTAACTAGGGTTTGTAACCTGTCCTTTAAACCGGCTTCTGAACCCAGTGACTGGAAGATAGCTAATGTAATGCCAATATTTAAAGAGGGCTCTAGAGGTGATCCTGGCAATTACAGACCGGTAAGTCTAACGTTAGGACCGAGCAAATTAGTTGAAACAATAGTAAAGAATAAAATTGTCAGACACCTAGAAGAACATAAATTGTTGGGCAAAAGTCAACATGGTTTCTGTAAAGAAAAATCGTGTTTTACTAATCTATTAGAGTTCTTTGAAGGGGTCAACAAATATGTGGACAAGGGGGATCCAGTGGACATAGTGTACTTAGATTTCCAGAAAGCCTTTGACAAGGTCCCTCACCAAAGGCTCTTATGTAAATTAAGTTGTCATGGGATAAAAGGGAAGGTCCTTTCATGGATTGAGAACTGGTTAAAAGACAGGGAACAAAGGGGAATAAATGGTAAATTCTCAGAATGGAGAGGGGTAACTAGTGGTGTTCCCCAAGGGTCAGTCCTAGGACCAATCCTATTCAACTTATTTATAAATGATCTGGAGAAAGGGGTAAAAAGTGAGGTGCCAAAGTTTGCAGACGATACTAAACTGCTCAAGATAGTTAAGACCAAAGCAGACTGTGAAGAACTTCAAAAAGATCTCACAAAACTAAGTGATTGGGCAACAAAACGGCAAATGAAATTTAATGTGGATAAATGTAAAGTAATGCACATTGGGAAAAATAACCCCAAACATACATACAATATGATGAGGGCTAATTTAGCTACAACGACTCAGGAAAAAGCTCTTGGAGTCATCATGGATAGTTCTCTGAAGACGTCCACGCAGTGTGCAGAGGCAGTCAAAAAAGCAAACAGGATGCTAGGAATCATTAAAAAGGAGATAGAGAATAAGACAGAGAATATATTATTGCCCTTATATAAATTGATGGTACGCCCACATCTTGAATACTGCATACAGATATGGTCTCCTCATCTCAAAAAAGATATACTGGCATTGGAAAAGATTCAGAGAAGGGCAACTAAAATGATTAGGGGTTTGGAACGGGTCCCATATGAGGAGAGATTAAAGAGGTTAGGACTTTTCAGCTTGGAAAAGAGGAGACTAAGGGGGCGAGATATGATAGAGGTATATAAAATCATGAGTGATGTGGAGAAAGTAGATAAGGAAAAGTTATTTACTTACTCCCATAATACAAGAACTAGGGGCCACCAAATGAAATTAATGGGCAGCAGGTTTAAAACAAATAAAAGGAAGTTGTTCTTCTCACAGCGCACAGTCAACTTGTGGAACTCCTTGCCTGAGGAGGTTGTGAAGGCTAGGACTATACCAGCGTTTAAAAGAGAGCTGGATAAATTTATGGGGGTTAAGTCCATTAATGGCTATTAGCCAGGATGGGTAAAGAATGGTGTCCCTAGGCTCTGTTTGTCAGAGGGTGGAGATGGATGGCAGGAGAGAGATCATTTGATCATTACCTGTTAGGTTCACTCCTTCTGGGGCACCTGGCATTGGCCACTGTCAGTAGACAGGATACTGGGCTAGATGGACCTTTGGTCTGATCCAGTACGGCCGTTCTTATGTTTTTATGTTAAGAGTCACCTGGTCGCATCCCCCTCCTGGGTCTCAGATTACAAAGGGGCAGCCATAGCATCCGTGTAGGCAGCTGGAGCAGCCCTCGCAAAAGCCAGACACCCTTATTCCCACCACCTAGACATTGGTGCAATACACAGGGAAACTGAGGCACACAAAGCATTCATGCAAAACAGTAAGACTCACATAGGTTCACATACAACATAACAAGGGAAAATCCCCACTTCGTCACACTGAGATACATATTAATATGGGGGTAAGTGTCTGATCCTTTGGGATTGGTAGAACCTCATGTATGGTGAATTGGGTTTTCAGTAACCTCTCATCATAAAGTCCAGGTGTCTGGATGGTGAGAAGTCCTGGATTGCCTATGGGGGACTGTGTTTTGGCTGGTTCTTGACACAAAAGCTTGCTTTTGTTACTGGTTTGGTAAATCTAATTATAGAAATAGCCACCAGTTTTGGGGTATGTCTGCCCTAATTTATCAGTCTACCCTAAATTTGGTATTCTCGGCTTTGGCCCACTTTAGGCACTGTGACATCCAGCATGATGCGGTCATAGTCAGATCTCTCAGGATTGTCAGGCAGGTTCTGCCATGTGTGTATGAGTCTCTTGATTTTCTGATCTTCAGACAGGATGAGCCAGGATTTGCTGTGTCCAAATCCAGAGTCATATCCACTGGGGGTTCAGAGTCTGAACTGGTGCAAGGAATCTGCCATTATCATCTTCTTACCACGAGTGATTTATTGGCTCATTTTGCATTGAGTCGTTCCTGGGATAACAGGGGATCCTGGGAGGGGTTGGCAATGGGAGAAGTGGTGTTCTGGGGTGGTGGTGGCAATGGGGACTAGAGCTCTGGGGCACCAGTAATGTGGGACTGGAACTCCCAGTGGCTGGGAGCCACATTGCCCCGACCTCTCCAGATCTTTGACTGGCTCTGTGCAGGGTGAGTGCAGAGTTTGTCCCCAGCAGGGGTCCTGCGGCATGGTGGGATTGGAAGGGATGTGCAGCAGCTCAAACCCCAGGAGGGATTTTGTCCAACCCACCTAGAAGCGCCCCCTGGGGAACCGTGGCCAGCACACTCCAGCTGTCTCACCTTTGGAGGGGCCCTAGCATCCTTTCCATGCAGGCCAGCTACTCCACTGGCTTGGGGGGCAGAATTAATGTGTGTCATCCCGCCCCCCCCACACACACACACAGAGATGCACCTCAGGCACCTAAGAGCTAGGATGACCTTTTCTGCACCTTCCAATCAGGATCCCTGTGTTAGACCCTCCCCTCATGGGAGCCCAAGAGGGCAGTGGGGCCTTAGTCTCCGGGTGTATGTCCCCTTCAGGGACAGTTCCTTCCCCTCCCAACTTGTCTGTCTCCTGCATGGCTGGCAGGACGTGGATTAAGAACATAAAAAGGGCCATACTGGGTCAGATCCATGGTCCATCTGGCACTGGACACTGTCATGATGGAATGAACAGAAAAGGGCAATTATTGAGTGATCCATCCCTCTCGTCCATTCCCAGCTTCTGGTAGTCAGAAGTTTAGGGACTCCCAGAACATGGGGTTGCATTCCTGCCTGTCTTGGCTAATAGCCATTGATGGACCTATCTTCCATGAACTTATTTAGTTCTTTTTTGAGCCCCGTTATACTTTTGGCCTTCACAACATACCCTGGCAATATGTTCCGCAGGTTGACTGTGCATTGTGTGAAGAAATACTTCCTTTTGTTTGTTTTAAACCTGCTGTGTATTAATTTCATTGGGTGACTTCTGCTTCTTGTGTTGTGTGAAGGGGTAAATACATTTCCCTATTCACTTTCTCCAACCATTCATGATTGTATATACCTTTAATATATCTCTCCTTAGTCATCTCTTTTCTAAACCGAACAGTCTTTTTTCCCCTCTCTCCTCATATGGAGGTTGTTCCATACCCCTAATCATTTTTGTTGCCCTTCTCCATACTTTTCCCAATTCTAATATATCTTTTTTTTGAGGTGGGGTGACCAGATCTGCATGCAGTATTTAAGATGTAGGTGTACTATGGATTTATAGAGTGGTGTTATATTTTCTGTCTTATCATCTATGCCTTTCCTAATGGTTCCTAACATTCTGTTTGCTTTTTTGACTGCTGCTGCACATTGAGCAGATGTTTTCAGAGAACTACCCATGATTCACATCCCTGGCTCAGGGCTTGAGTCTCTCCAGTACTTCCTGCCCCGACCCCAATTTTCTTCTTACTCAGGGGCCATGCAGTTATTATTGTTCCTATACCAGTGGGGCCATTAGCTCTCACCAGTGGCGTAGCCAGCTTCTAAGAGGAGGGGGAGCAAACCTAAAAAAGCGCACCCCTTGGCTCCTCCTCTGGCTATGCCCCCCTTGACTGGCTCCTCCTCCGGCCGCACCGCCCCCCCCCCAGCTCCTCTGGCCCTGCTGTGCCACCCCCGTGGCCCCCCCCTCGCTCCTCTGGCCGCAACTGCCGGCCGCCATGCTGCACCCCGCCCCCCCTCCGGCCGCGCCCCCCCCCCCCCGCTCCTCCGGCTGCACACCCGCTGCCCACCCATGGCTGCCGGCTGCACTGCGGCCTGCGAGCGGCCAGCCTGCGCCCCCCCACCCCTCTCCTCCGGCCGTGCCTCCCCACTCCTCTGGCCACGGCTTTGGGCCGCATGCTGCGCCCTCCTGCTCCTCCGGCTGCGCGCCTGCCGCCCCCGCATGGCTGCCAACTGTGCTGCGGGCGGCCAGCTTGCGCCCCTCCTCACTCCTCCAGCCGCAGTTGGAAAGGTGCCGCTTTGGGCAAATTTGCTGAGGGGAAGCAGCTGCTTCCCCTGCACCTCACTAGCTACGCTACTGGCTCTCACCCCCTGGTCATGTTTTATCTCTACCAGGATGGGAAATTTCCAGGGATTGACTCTCCCTCTAGGGTGTGGAGTCACCGAGGGCCCAATCCATTGCCAACAGGCATCAGCGATAGTGGGCTTGCCCCCATTATCTGCATGTTCTTGGGTTCTTCTGAGTCCAGAAACCAAACTAGAGTGAGAGCAAGTGAGATTCCTGCTGAAAATTCCCATGCAGCAAGCGCCAGCACTGGGAGACATGGGCCCTGCCCTGCATCTTGGCATGGGAAGCACTTGGGATGAGCGAGGGACCAGCCCATGTCACTGCAGCACGAAGAAGGAGATTGATCCCTGATTCAGGCTGTTCCTGAGCAAGGGGCCCTGAGCAGTGCTGACCCTTCCCCAGTGCCATGGGCCTTGCTGCAGGCCGGGTCAGAGGCTGTGCAGGGAAATGCCAGCTGTATGCAATGGGTTGCTACATCCATTTAACCATTAACTCCCAAGTATCCCTGTGCCACCATCTACAGCTGCCCTGGGTGCCACATTCATGACCTGTGGTACATTTGCAGTGTGAGTGCCACCGCTTGAAGCATGGGTGGGTGTTAGTGTGAGAACATAAGGGGGTTTCCAGTGGGGGGAAATAGACCACCCTGCTCTGGAAGGCAATGGGCCCAGTCCCCAGGACTGTATTAACCTTTTGTGGGGCTGGTGCCAAACATATTTGTGGGCCCCCATGGGGGGCAATGGAGCATGGTGCGGGTGGGGTGGGGGTCGGTCCCTGGAGCGAGGGGCCATCCAGGGGCATGGCATGGCAGGGGCGGCCATGCTCTGCCCAGCCCAGTGCGAGGGCACTATTTACAAAACAGCAGTTGCCAGACGCACAATGGCCTGCCTGGCCCTGTGCTGACAGCATGCCCCTTCCCCTAGGGGGTGGGCCCATGCTGCACCACACAGCCCACACACACACACACACCAGATCCGTAACAAGGAATTTTTGCGCCTGAGGCAAGGGCTGGCTCCAGGCTCTTCGGTGGCAATTCGGTGGTGAGTCCCGCAGTCCCTCTCGGAGGGAAGGGCCTGCCGCCGAATTCCCGCCGAAGAATGAATGAAGCGGCGGTGGCAATTCGGCGGCAGGGCCTTCCCTCTGAGAGTGACTGAGGGACCCGCTGCCGAATTGCTGCCGAAGCGCGGCTTTTTTTTTTTTCCTCCGCCCCGCTTGGGCGGTAGAGCTGCGCCCCTCCACTTTGCGTGCCCGAGACAAGTGCCTCACTTATTACGGCAACGACACACACACACACACATACAACACTGGAACACCCCCTTCAATTCCCTATGGCCAGAGCCCACCTGGACCTGCTATGCCCAGCAACCCTCCCCAGACCCTGACACAAATGCACAGCACCCCCCACAGAACCCCCACTCCCTAGTACCCCAACACACAGAGATCCTCCCTGCCCCTTCACAGCCCAGCACCCCCGCAAGAGACCCACTCCCCCATGCCCTGCCTCCCAGCCAAACTCACTGGCCCTGCTGAAAGGCAACTGTATCTGCTGAGCAGAGCTGGCAGTGCAGCCAGGGCAGGTCCCGGCTTGGGGAATTGCTCTGGCCCCTCAGGAGTGACACAATCAACCAGGCCAGGGCCCAGCCAAGCTCCTCACACTGTCCCCCTGCAACGGGCTAAGACTGGCCAGGCTTATGCACCAGTCCTAGGCAGGTCAGCTCTGGGGAGACAGGTGGGGCCCCATGGGTGATGAGAAGCAGAGACTGCCTGGAGTCAGAGGTGCACTGGGGTCTGGCCAGGAGGCAAAGAGAAGCCAGCGGGTGAGGCAAGGAGGCAGAGAGGAGCTCTTGACTGGCTGGCTGGCAGACAGGCAGACCGAGAGGAGCAAGTGGTAGGCGAAGTGGGGGGGAGCCAGTGAGCTGGCAGGATCTCAGGGAGCAGTGCAAGCAGAGCAGGCCAGGGCCCCTTCTGAGCATGGGCCCGGCTCCCTGGAACCACTGGTGCCATTGTAAACCTGGTACTGCCAGTCTGGGCAGCATGGCCCAAGGGCAATGAGGGGAGAGGTTCCTGTTGGAGTTCTTATGGTTGTCTGTGTGGAGCAAGCATCATTGGCATAGCTATTCTGCAGTAGCTTTCGATGTGGGTGTGATAATTTCATTCCAGAAGAGTTACCGGTACTCTGTTTTGGAATAGTGCCCCTGGGGGATTAGTGCAGGGTAAAATACACGTCTGTAGCTCGTATCAAGTGCTTGGGGGACCCAGTGTCAACACCAGCTTTTGTAAATCAGGTCACTTACAAATCAGGACAGGTACAATCAGGTACAAAAGTGTAATGACGACAAGACCGTGAGCTTGTCAGAGGCCCGGTGAACTGCCATTAAAGGTGACTGGGTGGGGTTACAGTCTATGTTCGTGAAACCTAGGAGGAGATGAGACTTCCTAGGATTCAAACCAATCTCTAGCCTATTTATAGTATAGGCATTCCCTCAAGCTGCTAAGAGCATCTGGCGGAGCTGTTTGCAAACACTCCTGACAAAAACAGTGGGGACAGAGAACCAACCCTGCCAGTCTCATGGTTGGCTGTAATAACTCCCCTGCGTATCCTTCCCCTAGGGTCACTTTATGCCCATTGGGGGCGCTATTTCACCTCATGTCAAAGACTCCCCACAACTTTCTCCTCCATACAATTCCTGGCTCCAAATACTCATCTTTCTCCACAATCATCCCTGCTGGGAAAGAAAGGAAAACACAAGAGGATTCACCATGGAGCTTGGGGTGTTTAACAGCAGCAATTGATAAGGGAACAGCTAACAGCTTCTGTCCCAACACTCAGACCATGCGGAGCTCTCCTGCAGGAGCCCCCCCTCTCCTCCCACAGGTGCTGCAGACTCTGATGGGTTTTCTCCTGGGGAAGGTAAGGGATGTTGGGGCTGAGCTGGGCTGAGCATTTTTAGCAGACACCAAAATCCAGCCTGGCTAGAGGCAGACACTGTCTGAGCCCTTTGCACAGTGAGAGGCACAGTGCCCTGCATGTGGGGATCACCTGGGCCAGACCTGTGAATCTGAGCGAAGTCTGCCCCAGAACCATCCCCCTGAGCTGCAGCCGAGCCCCACACTCAGGCAAGGTGTGATTCTGCTCCAGGCGGTGTCGGACGCACCCAGGAGTGTGAGTGCAGTGCACCCCTGACAGCGTAGTCCCACACGCTGATAGCGATTCCTTACCTGGTAATTCTGGGCGGCCTCCTCCATGGGGAGCACAGTGTGTGTGGTGAGCATGGACTCCCTACACGCCAGGTAGGTGGGGGGCTGATACTCCTTGCAGAACAGTTTCAGAGCCTCCTGGTGTCTCACACATTCTCTCCCCATCAGCCTCATTCACTGCCTGCAGCCCCAGTCCTTTCACTAACTTGACTGTGTTCCCCAGCTCCCTGTTGGGCTGCAGGTCTCCCTGCTGGGTGGTCTCTCTGCACTGGGGGCAGGAGCAGTTTGGCTCTGACTCCACCCAGCACTGGCTGATGTGTCCACAGTCAATAACCACCAGATCTTTGAAATCCTCCCAGCAGACACAGTTCATCTCTTTGGCATGAATGCACAAAAGAAGTTGGTGTTGTGAATTACAGGTGCCTGAGTGGGGAAAAATCACTGTGATACACAAAGCCTACGATAAGTTCCTCAGTGCCTGTGCACTGAGTGGGGAGAGATAGGTGCCTTGGATTATATCTACACTGCGGTTGAGAGTGAGCATCTCAGCCTGGCTAGAGCAACTCAGGCCAGCAGGCCTGGAGCTAGCACACTAAAAATAACAGTGTGGACAATGTGGCAGCCTGGCCTCTCAAGCCCACCTGGCCCCGTCAGTCTGAGCTCGGATAGCTAAGCCAGAAACCTGTGCCAGAGCCATCGTGGCCACACTGTGATTTTTAGCTCAATCCCAGCTAGTACGACTGCGTCCACGTGGGCTGGAAGACTCACGCCCAGTTGCAGGGTGTACATATCATATCCAATAAATTGCTTCTGGCATATAGAGGTTACTCAATGGCGTATGGGGGTTTGTGTTTAATGCATCTCAAATTTCACTTCAGCCTCCAGATCTGAGCAATTACACTGCTCTACAGCCAAAATGCTTCTGAAATAAATGTAGTCAAACTTTACTAATTCTGGGTCACTGAGAACAAAAATTATGCTTAAATTGTTGATTGGCTCTAGTTTTCAAGATATGCTATTGGGACAGTATATACGACCCTTGACTTGGGAATGGAGGAGGATAAGTGAGTTATAAAGGGAAGGGATCTCAATTTAAACCAGAAATGACTAAAATACATCTTTGACTGGATCTATGAATAAATCTATGACTGGGTTTGGACAGTACTTGCTTTTTAGGCAAAACAAAGAATGATGCAATCTGAAGCTGGTATTGCGTCATACATGATATGAATTGCATCATGTTATTCCTAGAAGTCATGGATGATGCAATCATAACGAAGCTTACATCACTCTGCTGAACAAATTGCCCTATATCAGCTCTAGAAATCATACAGTGTCGTGCTCTCTTATTTGTCAGTGTTTGATTTTGCAAAGAGACACATTTCTGTTTAGCCAAAGTGAGCAGAGATGCCTCGTACTTGTGTGAATAGTGCAGATAACTTCTGCTATGTTTGTGGTAAAGTGACTTTTGCATCACAAAAGCGCAGTATAACCACTATGGTTAAGAAAGCCTATCACCTTTCTTTTGGCTGCAAAATTGGAGATCAGGACAAGAGGTGGGCCCCACACATATGCTGCAACACTTGTGCAACAAATCTTCGCCAGTGGTTGAACAGGAAAAGGAAATCTATGCCTTTTGCAGTGCCAATGATTTGGAGAGAGCCAACAGATCATACCAGCAATTGTTACTTCTGCATGGTGCCTCCAGTTGGGAAAGGTGTGTTAAAGAAGAAAAAGTGGACTGTGCATTATCCAAACATTCCATCAGCTATACGCCCAGTACCCCACGGAGAAGGACTGCCGGTTCCTGATGTACCAGAATCATTCTCACTTGAGTCAGACGAGGAAGAGGAAGAAGATGAAACTTCTGGTCCTGAACCATCAATGTCACAGGACCCACATTTTCTCCCATCCTCCTCCTCTGAACCACACCTCATAACACAAGGTGAACTGAATGACCTTGTCAGGGATTTGGAACTACCCAAGAGTAAGGCAGAGCTGTTGGGCTCCAGACTACAGCAGTGGAATCTCCTGGCAGGTGATGTTAGGGTTTCCAGGTTCTGTGACCGTCAAAAGGATCTTGTCCCATTCTTCTTCATGGAAGGTGATCTTGTAGCCTGCAACAACATCGATGGTGTGATGGCAACCCTCAACATCGTTCACGATCCAGATGAGTGGAGACTGTTCATTGATTCATCGAAGACGAGTCTTAACGCTGTTTTACTGCATAATGGCAATGTTTTGCCATCAATTCCAGTTGGTCATGCAGTCCATATGAAGGAAACCTATGACAACATGAAACAACTTTTGAAGTGCATAAACTATGACCAACATCAGTAGCAGCTTTGTGGTGATTTGAAGGTTCTTGCTCTCTTGCTTGGTCTGCAGACTGGATACACAAAGTACTGCTGTTTTCTCTGCGAATGGGATAGTTGTGCAAGAGATTCCCACTACATCAAGAAAGATTGGCCACTCCGACAGTTATTGGAGCCTGGGAGGAAAAGTGTTCCACATCCACCACTTGTTGAATCAAGGAAGATTTTGTTACCCCCTTACACATCAAGCTGGGTCTGATGAAGAACTTTGTCAAGGCCATTGACAAAACACAAGCAGCTTTCAAGTACCTCTGTGGAAAATTTCCAAGGTTAAGTGAAGCTAAGATAAAGGAAGGTGTCTTTGTTGGTCCTCAGATTCGTGAACTTCTTCGAAATGATGCATTTGACCATGCACTGCGTGGCAAGGAAAAGACGGCATGGAAAGCCTTCCAGTTAGTGGCAATAAATTTTCTCGGAAACAACAAGGCAGACAACTACAGGTTGTTGGTGGAAACCTCCTCAAGGCATACAAAAGCCTTGGTTGCAACGTGTCACTAAAGATACATTTTTTGCACTCTCATCTAGATTTTTTTCCACCGAACTGCGGAGCAACGAGCACGGCGAGCGATTTCACCAGGACATTGCAACAATGGAGAAACACTATCAGGGCAAATGGAGCCCATCAATGCTTGCAGACTATTGCTGGACAGTGACAAGAGATGCTCCATTTAATGAATACAAGAGACAAGCCAAGAAGCACCGAGTAGACACTGAATAGGACTAAACTATGTACATAATAGTTTTTTGCCTTTTGTTTCATAATAAATTTTATTTATATAACCCTTTTGCTGATTTTTAAAGTGTTACATAAACAGGACAGGTGAAATATTATCATGTAAAGCAACCATATACACAAGAAAAGACCTAGGTTTACAATTTATGATTAAAACTCTACTATCTACACAATATACATAGACATAAAATGTAAAAACTTAAATATCTTAGAAACAGTAACCAATCAATTGTTTTAATTGTCATATTTGAATTCAGCACATCAAAATAAATAATAAATAGCACATTTTATCTCTGAAGCAGACAACTTCTCAAAAATTGTAGACCAGTGTTACAGTTATGAAAAGATGCCGAAAACTTTAACAATCCCCCCTAAAGCCTGTGTCACTGAATTTGGCAAGGACAAATTTCAAGTTGATGACAATTTGCTGTTCTGTACAGGATGCAGCAAGGCTGCAGATTACAAATCACAATGCTATTAATTGTATTTTATTATAATGATTGATGGGACTGGTAGGCTTCGAACCTTGCTTAAAAACTGTAAATATATCAATAAAACATTGTGCTCAACCGATACCGATATATATTGTGGCTAGGGAAACTGAAATTCAGTGTTTCATTTTATTAGCAGAAAAATGGATTTTTAAATCCCATCATTTTGTTGTTGTTTTTTATCATGGGAAACTAGGACCCCTGGTTTATGGTGACCAGGTGTCCCTATTTTATAGGGGACAGTCCTGATATTTGGGGCTTTTTCTTATATAGGCGCCTATTACTCCCCCCCCCCCCACACACACACACCCTGTGCCAATTTTTCACACTTGCTGTCTGGTCACCCTACCATTGTTATTACTAAACTGGAACCCCATCCCCCGAGCCAGCCAGCCCTCAGCCCCCTAACCCTGGGGCTGGATCGGAGCTGGTCCCCCTAGAGGGGAAAGGCTCCCGGTCCCAAGCCATGTAGCGTCCCAGTCTTGCTCCCTGTTGATGCTTCCGCATATGCAGCGTCCCTCAGTGGGGGCTCACGCTGCTCTACGCCGTGCTGGCCTGGCCCTGCCATGCGCTGAGCGCTAGAGGGCTCCAGGTGATCCTTTGTCTCTTTCTTGTTCTCTGCTCAGCTTCCTGGCTCAGAGCCTATTGCTGCACCGCCTCAATTGTGCGCCGGGAGCCCGGGCCGAGCCGAGCCGAGCCGAGCCGACCCGCTGCTGCTCCCCAGCAGGGTGTGTGTGCGGGGAGAGCCCTTCCCTAGCGCCCCTCTGTGCCCAGCCGGGGGGACTTTCTCCGGGGACCGGAATCAGCCCCTGGGGCAGCTCCGGGCTCTGCCGACACCAGCCCCTGAGCCGGAGCCTGCAGGTGAGGGGAGAGACCCGGGGAAAGGGCTGGGGCCGGGCAGGAAAGTGACTCTGCACCAATGGCCCCCCCTCGCCCAGCTCTGCTCCCGGGCAGACGGGGGTCTGCGAGTCTCAGAGCTGCTGCCCTCCCTGACTCCCCAGGCCCTGCTCCCCTGAGCGCCTGCAGGAGCCGAGCCAGCTCCGGAAGTTTATAACACCAACGCCTCTGTATGTGTGTGTCCATTTGTGTGTGTGTTTCTCTTTGTCATTCGACTGCCTGGAAGCAGCCCCTTGGGCTCTAGTTAATCTAAAATAAGGTGGGTTTGGGGAATAATCCGATTGTTGTTTAAAACGAGCTCTGCTATTCAGATGCATGCCTGGGGAGTTTATTAATGAGCCATACATTAGCTCTTTAATATGTGTACAGCAAAGCTCAGTCTGTCAGGTAATAATAATTACTAATTGTTCACATTACTCAATGCATTAAGGTCCTTGCTTGGAAGGCACCATAGAAATGCAACGTGTTATTTAATTAACAAACTGGAGCTAATTTCAGTGCCTGCAGTTTTATTGGACGATCTGCTTGTTTGTTTTCCTGTTAATTTTATGTAATGAAAACAGTAGAGTCAGACGCAGAAGTCAGAATTTCAGAAGGGCAGTTTGTGCTGGGTAGGGTAGCCAGGGCCTGTCCAGCAGCACAGGCCTTTGTCTGAGAAGAGAGGTTTTGGAAAGGGGGTGAGGTTCGTTTGGGGATGAGGAAGCTTGTGTTGTTTGTTGAACATGAAGTCACTGTGCTTCTTGGTAGTTTTGATACGTGATGACTTTAATCCTGCACAGGCCCTGCAAGTGCCTGAGCAGCCATTAATGGTGCAAACTGTGCCCTTTTAGTGTGTGCCCCCCCATTTTGCACACAGTTATTTTGCATGGGCAGATGGCATTTGTGCACCCATGTTAGAGCCACGAAGTGGGCTGTAGTCCACGAAAGCTTATGCTCTAATAAATTTGTTAGTCTCTAAGGTGCCACAAGTACTCCTGTTCTTCTTTTTGCGGATACAGACTAACACGGCTGCTACTCTGAAACCATGCTAAAATGGTGAACTTGTGTCAAAAAACCCAAACCACCCACGTAGGTTCAAGCCTCTGGGGTTCTGTTCTGAGGCATGAGAGAGGAGTGATGCCATGGTCAGAGCAGGAGTGGGAGAGAGGACTTCTGGTTTCTGTTGCTGGTTCTGGTGGTAGGGTGACCAGACAGCAAATATGAAAAATCAGGATGGGGGTGGGGGGTAATAAGAGCCTATATAAGAAAAAGACCCAAAAATCGGGACTGTCCCTATAAAATCATAGAATCATAGAATATCAGGGTTGGGAGGGACCTCAGGAGGTCATCTAGTCCAACCCCTGCTCAAAGCAGGACCAATTCCCAACTAAATTATCCCAGCCAGGGCTTTGTCAAGCCTCACCTTAAAAACCTCTAAGGAAGGAGATTCTACCACCTCCCTAGGTAACCCATTCCAGTGCTTCACCACCCTCTCAGTGAAAAAGTTTTTCCTAATATCCAACCTAAACCTCCCCCCACTGCAACTTGAGACCATTACTCCTTGTTCTGTCATCAGGTACCACTGAGAACAGTCTAGATCCATCCTCTTTGGAACCCCCTTTCAAGTAGTTGAAAGCAGCTATCAAATCCCCCCTCATTCTTCTCTTCTGCAGACTAAACAATCCCAGTTCCCTCAGCCTCTCCTCATAAGTCATGTGCTCCAGCCCCCTAATCATTTTTGTTGCCCTCCGCTGGACTCTTTCCAATTTTTCCACATCCTTCTTGTAGTGTGGGGCCCAAAACTGGACACAGTACTCCAGATGAGGCCTCACCAATGTCGAATACAGGGGAATGATCACGTCCCTCGATCTGCTGGCAATGCCCCTACTTATACAGCCCAAAATGCCGTTAGCCTTCTTGGCAACAAGGGCACACTGTTGACTCATATCTAGCTTCTCATCCACTGTAACCCCTAGGTCCTTTTCTGTAGAACTGCTTCCTAGCCATTCGGTCCCTAGTCTGTAACAGTGCATGGGATTCTTCTGTCCTAAGTGCAGGACTCCGCACTTGTCCTTGTTGAACCTCAGGTTTCTTTTGGCCCAATCCTCTAATTTGTCTAGGTCCCTCTGTATCCTATCCCTACCCTCCAGCGTATCTACCACTCCTCCTAGTTTAGTGTCATCTGCAAACTTGTTGAGAGTGCAGTCCACACCATCCTCCAGATCATTAATGAAGATATTGAACAAAACCGGCCCCAGGACCGACCCCTGGGGCACTCCACTTGAAACCAGCTGCCAGCTAGACATGGAGCCGTTGATCACTACCCGTTGAGCCCGACGATCTAGCCAGCTTTCTATCCATCTTATAGTCCATTCATCTATCCCATACTTCTTTAACTTGGTGGCAAGAGTACTGTGGGAGACGGTATCAAAAGCTTTGCTAAAGCCAAGGAATAACACATCCACTGCTTTCTCCTCATCCACAGAGTCAGTTATCTCCTCATAGAAGGCAATTACGTTAGTCAGGCATGACTTGCCCTTCGTGAATCCATGCTGACTGTTCCTGATCACTTTCCTCTCCACTAAATGTTTCATAATTGATTCCTTGAGGACCTGCTCCATGATTTTTCCAGGGACTGAGGTGAGGCTGACTGGCCTGTAGTTCCCCGGATTCTCCTTCTTCCCTTTTTTAAAGATGGGCACTACATTAGCCTTTTTCCAGTCATCCAGGACCTCCCCCAATCGCCATGAGTTTTCAAAGATAATGGCCAATGGCTCTGCAATCACATCCGCCAAATCGGGACATCTGGTCACCCTATCTGATGGGGGAGTATGATTCTGTTTCTGGGGGAAGAATGAGGTCTAGAGGTCAGAGCAGAGGGGTTGGGAGTCAGGACTCCTGTGTGTCATAGAGTTTAAAGGCAGATGGGGCCATTAGATCATCTGCTCTGAGCTCTTGTCTAACACAGGCCAGAGACTCTCACCCAGCTTCTATCTCCGGTTTTGACACTAACTGGTTGTGCAGCCTGGGGGACGTCACTTTACTTCCGGGTCGGGGGTCACTTCTGCCCTCTGCAAAAGGAAGATCCTCATTATTTTGCGATATTGCTGCTGATGGCGAGATAAATAGGCAAATAAAAGGCAGTGCCTTTGCCCCAAGGACAAGGTGCCTGAGGGCTGGGGACAAACCCCAGGGCAGGGGTGTGGGTTTGAAGGGGCAGGAGAATGAGAGCTAGAACAGTGAGGCATAGGGATGGATGATTCTGAATTGTGAGGGTAAACTCCCCCAAATCTACCATTGTCCTTCCTCCTGTTTATTCTCCTTCATCCTTCTTTGTCCCAGTTCCCTGTTCCCTTGGGCACACATTTGTCCTCAGAGTGAGTGGGTGTAAATCACTCCCCACTGGGCATGCTAGCCTTCCACACCCGCTGGGCATGGCTGTCAATGGTCCAGCACTTCCCCCCCAGTGGGAGTGGGCACATGCATGTGCTGACCCTATCCCTGTGCCTGCCTCCTGCAGCTCAGCAGCTTGGAGCTCCTCTCAGGAGCCTGCACTTTGGAATCCCAGCCTCAGTGACTATGTCCACACTGTGGTAAAACACCCGCGGCTGGCCCGGCTCAGCTGGTTTGGACTCATGGGCTGTGGGTCTCTCAAAATGCAGTGTAGACATTAATGCTCAGGCTGGAGCCCCAGGCTTTGGGACCCTCCCACCTCACAGGGTCTTACAGCCCAGGCTCCAGCCCCAACCTGAACATATACACTGCACAATAGTACAGCCCTGCAGCCTGAGCTGCGTGAGCCCCAGTCAGCTGACATGGGCCAGCCACAGGGATTTTATTCAGTGTAGACACACCCAGCAACACCCCCAAGCTAAACCTGCCCTGTGTGGAGACTGGGTTTCCTTTGATTCGTTCTGAATTTACCACCTTTCCGTTGCATTTACCATCCCCTTGCTCTGGTGTTGTCAGACAGCGTGAACAGCAGCCCCTGATCTACCGTGTTTATATCACGTCACACCTCCAAGGATGTTTTGAAAGTGCTTTCAGATCTTTGGCTCAAGCTGCTATAGGGGTGAATAATCATTAGATGACAGAAACATAGTTATTTCCCTCCCTTTCTGAACATCGAGCTCCTGCCTCAATATCTCCCAGTAGCAACTGCCTTCGGGGTCCAGTTTTCTGTAACACTGTGTCTTCTGTTCCCTGCACTTAGAGGGGTGGGGTGAAGGAACTATCTGGTCTTTACTATCTCTGCTAGGGTGACACCTGCCGCCAGCACAGAAAGGGGCTGGGTTTAAATTCAGGCGTTTATTTTGTCTAATAATTATTAGAGAAATATGTAATCAATTATGGTCTCATTTGTTTTCTTCCCCGGAGCAGGATTTCTGGTTCCCCAATGCAAAGTGATCTCACTGATGGATGGAGGGGAGGGTCCCCAGTCTCCAGGGCTCTGAGGAACAGGAGATCCCAAGGAGCACCCACACAGGTGAGGAATTGGCTAAGCTGGTTCAGAAACTGTCAGCAAGTGAAGGAAAACATCTGGGGTTCCCACCAGGTGCCATATCCTCATGGCAGATGTCACTCACAGCTTCCCACCCACCCTGATGCTTGGCAGTAGCTCGTTTCCCACCAGTCTCCTTCCTCTGATTGCTTGGGTGGAATGTGGAGGAAGAATTGGTCCCCTCCTGTCTCTGCTCTGGGGAGGGGATTGCGGGATTCAGCTCCTGATGGTTTGGTCTCCCCCTAGTTATTTGGTTTTGTTCAGCCCTTTCCCATTCCCCATCTGAGGTTCCCTCCTCCCTGGCACAGGGCCTGACTCCTGTCTGGATTCTCTCTCTGGCCCAGCAGGTGATAGGACGGTGAGTGAGACCAAGGAGGAGAACCCTCAGCAGGGAGGTCCTGAGCAAGTGGAACCGCAGGGGGTGCTGTCGGGAGATGCTGAAAGGAACATTTCCCAGAATCCTGGGCAGGGAGAAGCCCATGAGAGTCAGCAGGGAAACCAGCTGGAGGAGAGACGAGGTGAATCCGCACACCATGTAGGAGCTCTCAAGCACAGCATGGGTGGTAGGACGCTGCCCGTAGGCAAGAACCAGAGCACCTGCACTGAATGTGGGAAGCAGTTCAGCCGGAGCTCGTATCTGGCGCAGCACCAACGGGTGCACACGGGGGAGCGTCCCTATGCCTGCGCCACCTGCGGGAAGAGCTTTGCTGTCAGCTCTGCCCTGCTTCGGCACCAGCGCACTCACACAGGTGAGCGGCCCTACCAGTGCCCCGACTGCCAGTGCAGCTTCAGCCGCAGCTCCCACTTGACACGGCACCAGCGCTGCCACACACAGGAGGGGCCCTGCCATGGGGTTGGCTTGCCGGGTGAGCACCCCTTCGCCTGCCTGGACTGCTGGCGGACATTCAGCCAGAGCTCGGACCTGGTGCAGCACCAGCGGGTGCACACGGACGAGCGCCCCTATGCCTGCACCGACTGTGGGAAGATCTTTGGCCGCAGCTCACACCTGCGGCAGCACCGGCGCACACATACTGGGGAGCGCCCCTACGCCTGCCAGGATTGTGGGCGCTGCTTCAGCGATGGCTCCTACCTCATCAAACACCAGCGCACCCACACTGGTGAGAAGCCCTACACCTGCCCTGACTGCAGCAAGGGTTTCAGCGTCAGCTCCCAGCTGGTTCGGCACCGGCGCGTCCACACTGGGGAGCGGCCCTACGCCTGCTGGGACTGCGGGAAAAGTTTCAGCCAGGGCACAGACCTGGCCACCCACCAGCGGTCCCACACGGGTGAGCGCCCCTACACCTGCCCTGACTGCGGGAAGGGCTTCAGCGACAGCTCCTCCCGCATCCGACACCACCGGCTGCACATCCAGGATGCCCCGTGATGGGCTGGTCGTGTGATGCACTGTCAGTATTACCCTGGCACCTAGGACCGGGCCCCTGTTTGATGGGTGCAAATTTACCCTAATTGTAAGTGCAACTGTAAAACATGCATATAAGTACCTAGCACGTCGCACTATCGGAGCCCAATGAACGTTGCTGGGAAAAGGTGCAAGGAGGAGATAGAGTGAAGCAGCCAAATAAAAAGGCCTTGTGGTGTAACTCAGGGACTGTGTTCAGGTCACACTCTGTAAACGAGACGTGTGGGACCGAAAATCCACGATCCAAAATTGGTGTGTCAGAAATTAGGCCCATTGGTAGACAAATTAATGAGGGGCTGGGCTATTTGGCCTGTCACTCGCCTTTGGGGGGCCTCAGAAAGAGACTAGGGGGAAAATGGGCATGGATGGATCCAAAATGCTGGCTGGGGAAAGGGAAGGAACAAGTGCCACCCTCACCTGGGACCCTGGGCCTTCACCATCCTGTCCTGACCAGACAAGCCAGAGAGAGGGACCCAGGGCCACCGCCTCTGGCTAAGTCCCAGACACCACCTGGTCTGGCCTGCACCAAAAGCTCACATCAGCATAGCTGTCTCTCTCCAGGGTCTAAAAACCCCACTCCAAGAGCTGTAGCTCTGCCACCCTAGCCCCGGCACAGGCGCAGTTTGGGGGATGGACGGATTTTTCCATTGATGTAGCTACCGCCTTTGGGAGGTGGATTACTTGTGCTGACTGGAGAGCTCCTCCTGTCACTAAAGCGAGTGTCTACACCGAAGCACAACAGCATGCGCAGCTGTAGCTATGCCACTGTAGCCTTCTAAGTGTAGACACAGCTGGAGACTTTGTCGACCCCACCCCATTCTGTCTGTTTCCTTACCCACCTTTCTTTCCTAGTACTCTCTTCTTGCCTTCTGTTTAATGACCATCAGGCTTAGCTGCCCAAGACTCCATGCTTTGTAAGAACACTGTGAGCCGTGACCAGAGACAGCTAAAAGCAAGGCAGCCCGATGCTGGTACGCAGTTGCTAAGTCTCAGAGTGGCTGATGACACCCTGTGCTGGGCCTGTGTTTCTCCTGCCATGAGGTTCCAAGCGTGAGTCGGCGCCCGAGACGGAAGCTACATTTTCCTGCTTTGCTGTTTGTTTCCCTCGCCTTGTGTGTCTCTTCTTAGGCAGTGGGATCTGCCTTTAACAAGAGTCCATTTTCTCCTTTCCCTACAAGGACAGTTAGCATCTAAGAGACTGTCAGACCAGGGGCTTTTCCTTCTAAAAACTTGCTCCAGCTAAAGGAACAAAGGCTGTTGTTGAAATAAAAGCCTCACTTTGTATCGAGATTTCTAATGCATTAGCTGCTTTTCCTTCTTTTCTGTCTCATTGGTAGGTTAAAAAGATTTGTAGTGGGGTGTTTGCCCTGGCACTGAGCAGGCTGAGCTGCTGTGTACCCAACCCTGGACCTTGTTGAACACAGTTTAATGTTGAACAGTTTCAGGGTCATGTTAACACCTTTGACACTTTGGGCCCCTGCATTCCAACTAAATTAATGGGTAGGGACTCAGGGAGCAGGGGTATCTCCCCCTGACTGCTAAGCCTCATCTCCCCTTGGACAAGGGCTGTGCAGGGGATCCTGCAAGGGGGTGGCAGGAAAGCTCAGGGCTCAGCTTTGGAGGACACACTGGGGATGGGGCCAATGTTGGAGTTTTCGGAATCTGGAATTTCTCGGTGGGGGCTGCAGCTGCTCCCAGCTTCCCAACCATGCTGCACATCACCTCGCCTGTGCTACAGGCTTCAGCCACACACCAGGTAGCTGTGCAGGGTGGCATGGTCAGGCCTGGGTGACAGGGAGACTCCAGACATGGCAGAGGGACTCAGCGGGTAAGGGCAGGCCAGGCCAGGCCAGGCACAAGAAACAGGGCCGGATTGACTTTTTGTGGGCCCGGCACCAAACATATTTGTGGGCCCCCATTAGGGAAATAGGGCATGTGATGGGGGGCGGTCCGCAGAGCGAGGGGCCAGTTGGGGGCAATGAGGCACAATGGGAGTGGCCCCACTCAACCCAGCACAAGGGCACTGTTTACAAACCCAAAACTGCTAGACATACCCTGGCCCACCCAGCCCTGTGCTGCCAGCTTGCCCCTTCCACACTGCCCCATGCCCTGCCCTTATACCAGTGCCCCCTCATCCAGAGACTTCCCCCACAGATCCCTATGCCCAGCACCCCCTGCCTAGAGACCCCTCCCGCTGCCCTCCCACCACAACTGCACAGCACCCTGCACACCATACCCCCTGCCCAGTTCCCCCACCCACAGATCCCCTACTGTCCAGCACCCCCTTCACAGTCCCACCATCACAGCTGTACAGCGCTCCATATTCCTGAGGGAATTCTGCATCAAATTCTGTGCATAATATTTGAAAATTCTGAATTTTTTTGGTGCCTATGAGTGGGGGTTCCCAGGGTGAACATGTGATCTCAGCACAGCTTTGCAGTAAGGCCAATGGGCAGCAGTGACAGGAGACACGAGGAGAACTGGCCTCCCCAGTTGTTATACTTACAAAATAAAAACCAGCAGGATCTTATTCAAGGGATAAGGCAATATGCCATGTTTATTGTGAATACAGAAGGAATCTGAGTCAGCAATCAGTTATAGCTATAACATTCCATTCACTTACACATTCATTCAAACACACACACAAGTTCTGCAAGGCTGTTGTTATAGTTACCAGCCTTAGAGTTGGTTGTGCCAAGTCACTGGCCAGGTGGCCTGGACACGAGGAGGGAGTGGGGCCTTGTCAGATGCGCATCTGATGCTCCTGGAAGTTGGTTGCAGAACCAGACCCAAAGTCCTCAGTCTTCCGGATCTGTTTTGATAGGGATTTATCCTCATACAAGTCTATAGGGTTTGCCTTGTCATGCTGTTCTCACGTTTGAAGTGATAATCAAACACTGTTCCCACGTTTGAAGTGATAGTCAATCACGCAGATGGCACAGCAATGACAGCTTGTTGTTATCTTGTTCTTTGGTTTTTCAGCCCCCGTCCTTGGGGCGGTTGTGGGGGTGGATTCCAGTGTGCCCTTGGGGTTATCGGACTATCTCACCCAGTGCATTCTTTGGCCAAATGGTCCTGGGTAGTTGTTTTTCTTATTCTAGGGTTGGCACTTCAACCTTTTATTATCCATCAAACATCCATCTGCAATCACTCTCCATTTCCCTTAACATGTTTCCTATCACATCTACATTTTATTACCTATTCATTCTTTAACATAACCATTCTAAAACCATTGGGGCATGACACACTTCAGTAAGTCCATTCATACCACTTGTTACACACGAGAAGAAAACAAGCAAGATAAGAATGCAAAAGTGTGGGGGGTTAAAAAATCTTATTCCTGAGTTCCAGAGAAGAACAGAGTTGTAACAGCAGCTGTCCTAGAGTTACCTTATTACTTTAGAACAGACTCTTTGTCTCCGAATGTTCTTCTGCAATTAACACAGACCTTGTAAACTGTCAGGCATATTTCAATTAGCACAGATTCAGTCAGGCTGAGAAGCATATTTCTTTCTAATGGTCAGGCCAAATCTGGGGTCTGTTCTGGGCTTTCCCTTTCTCATACTTTCCCCCATAATATAAATGTATTGATTATTACTTTTATCCAACACAGTCTCTTACCTGGGACAAAGACAAACAAACAGCTAGAGAGGGCAAGGCAGGATGGAGCCTACAGCAGCAAGACCAAGGGAGCCGGGTGCCGCCTTGTCTGGACTATGTCTGAACTGTTGCTTTGCTGCACTGCCGAAGACCATTCCATGCGGCATGCCAGGTGACCAGGACCCGCCTCTGATTTGAAACGGGTTAATGGAGTCACTGCAGATACCTGCTGAGGGGCATTGATCCCTGAGGGAGTCAGAGTCTTTGACTAGGAATCACTCACAGTTGGACTTGCTGGACAGCACTCACAAGGAGAAAGTGGGATACGTCTACACAGCAAGCAGAAACCCATGGCAGCAAGTCCCAGAGCCTGGGTCTACAGCAGAGATCCCCAAACTTTGCGTTCAGGGGCACAGTGGGGTCCGGGCAGGGAGCACCACCCAGTCCTGCTCTGCCCTCAGCTCCGTTCCAACCCTGCCCCCAGTCCCAGCCCCGGCTTCTGGCACCTCGCTTGGCTGCAGCATTGGCTCCTGACCCTGCCCCCCTGCCCTCACCCACAGCCCCTGGCTCCTGGCCACAGCTGAAGCTCCAGCCTCAGCCCTCGGCTTACGACCGCACCGGCTACCAACCCCAAACTGCGGTCTGGCTCCAGCCTGGCTCCCAGCCCCAACCGTGCCCCCATTCCTGGCCCTGGCTCCCGGATGCCTGGCAACCCTACTGCTCTCAGCAGTGCAGCATGGCCTGGCCAGCAAAGAGAACATGCTGCAGATCCCACGAGGCAATGGGGGGTGGGGCACAGGCAGATTACATTGAGGGTAAGAGAGGGTGTGACGTAAAACATTTGGGGAGCACTGGCTTGCAGCATGGAGCTCTGGCAGGCCTTGGAGCTGAGACTAGCTGTGTAGATGTGGGTGCTTAGGTCTAGGGAGGGCAGAGGACTTGAAACCCTGAGCACCCATGTCTACACAGCTGCTTTTAGCAGCGTAGCGCAAATCCTCCAGCCCACGAATGTAGAGCCAGGCTCTGAGACGTGCTGCCAAGGGCTCTGCTTGCCGTGTAGACTTATGCAGGAGTGCCAGAATCCAAGGCTCAGGCTAGGAGGCCATGTGGCCTACCCTTGTGGAAGAGCAGGACCCCTTGGGGGTCTGGCAACATGAAGGGGTCCTCCCAAGGGACTCCTTACAAGCTGGGGCACAGCACAGCCCCTATGGGTCTGTGGCATCTCCACACTGCCCTGTGAGTGCTGTGAGGGGGAGGGGACACTCTCTATGTCCTCTGGCCAGGGTTACGGCCTAGCCGTTAGATTACAGCACTCCCAGAACACCCCACTAGCCACCCCCCGCCCTCCCGCTGGCTCCCCTGGCCTGGCCGCTCGCTAGGGTTACCAACTTTCTTTTTCAGGAAACCGAACACCCTTGCCTTGCCTCTGCCCTGAGGCCACTGCCCTGCTCCACCCCTTCCTGAGGCCACGCCCCCTCCCTCCATGGCTCGCTCACTCCCACCCTCATTTACTCTCTCATTTTCACTTGGCAGGGCCACAGGGTTGAGGTGTGGAAGGAGATGTGGGTTGCGGCTGGGGGTGCAAGCTATGGGTGGGGGGGTTGGGGTGCAGGAGGAGGCTCCAGGCTGGGGCTAAGGAGTTCAGAGTATGGGAGGGGGTGTGGGCGCCAGGCTCGAGTTTGGGTGCAGGAGGGGTCTCAGGGCTGGGGCTGGGGGTTGGAGTGAGGGTGTAGACTCTGGGCAGCGCTGACCTCAGGCGACTCCCAGAAGCTGCTTCTAGGTGGAGGGGTCAGGGGGCTCTGCCCCTGCACACAGGCACCGCCCCTGCAGCTCCCATTGGCCACGGTTCCCGGCCAATGGGAGCTGCAGAGCTGGCACACAGGGCAGGGGCAGCTCGCAGAGCCTCCCTGGCTGCTCTGCCCTAGGAGCCAGAAGGACATGCCGCTGCTTCCAGGAGTCATGCAGAGCTGGGCAGGGATCCTGCCTGCGCCACAATCAGACTTTAAACCGCCCAGTCAGTGGTGCTGACCAGAGACGCCAGGGTCCCTTTTCGACCAGGCATTCCAGTTGAAAACCAGACGCCTGGCAACCCTACTGCTCTCAGCAGTACAGCATGGCCTGGCCAGCAAAGAGAACATGCTGCAGATCCCACATGCTGTACAACCTGAGTGTAGGAGCAACCGGGTGGCGGGGGAGTCGTGTGTGGGATTGAAGCGGAGGCCTCTGGCCCTAAGAGCTCTGGCTACGGCAGCTTGGACAAACGGCATCACTCTGTCACTTCAGCAGCTGGAACAGACTTGGTGTGTGAGGCTGAGGAATTACTGGAATGGGGCTCAGATCCCCGCCCCCAGCCATGTGGACTCGGGATGCAGTCCCACGCCATATCCTGCCCATCCCTCACCCTCCCTGACACTGCCCACTCCCAGCGTCCTCCTTGTCCTGGCTCCCTGCCCCCAGCCATGCCCCCCTCACTGCCACATCCTCCATGCTCCCTTCCTAGCCCTGCCCCCTTCCGCAGCAGTATCCGCTTGCAGGTGTAGTGCCAGTCTGTGATATTTGTTCTTTTTAAAGCCCCAGCTCCTGGGGTGACAATCTCAGGGAGTTTCCAGCCCTGGCAGCTGTGAAGAAAAGCGTGGAAATGAGATCCCAGTGTGGCCGGATGACTCCAGAGCTGGAGGCCAAGAGAGACCCAGCATTGACCAGTGTTTATGATCCCTTAAGCCGGGGGCGGGGAGGTGGGTGATTGTGATTTTTGTGGGATTGGCAACACCACACCCTCCCTACCCCCATGTCCCCACCTGCGCCTCCCGCTCCATTCCAGGCTGCCGTGGGGGACACAGGGTGGTAGCAGCCCAGCGCTCAGTCCCTGCAGTGAGCAGACACTGAGGCATGGCAGAGGTGTCAGCAGCTCTTTGCTGGGCCTGACACCATGGTGCCTGAGCAGACGCAGGCCTTGCTGTGGGTGGGGGTGCCAGTAGGCACAGAGGGGACCCTGGCTGTCTGCCAGACGAGGATGGGAATGGAAAGGAGTCCACAGAGACGCCAGCTCCTGGCATAGTATCTCCCCTGCAGCTCTGTGCAGTCCTGCCTCCGGCTGGCAGATTACAGACAGAGGCCCCCCCGGGGGGAGGGGGGCGTGGGGACTTTGTGTCATGTTTTATGTGACTTTGGCCAGGTCTAGGCTAGGCAATGAGGGTGGTCTAACAACATCACTCAGAGTGGGAGAAATGCACCCCCGACGGAGAGGGGGAGTAGCTTTCGTGCCAGGAGCAGCCCTCCTGTCCGCCCATGTAAAGTCCTCACTGGAGCGCTGCAGCAGTGCCGCTGTAGCATTTTAAGTGTGGACGGCCCTTTCTAGTTCTCCCCTCCCCGGCCCTTTGTAGTGCTCCCCTCCCCGGGGCAAGGGAGTGAGAGCTGCATGGAGAGGCAGGGAAGCAGGGGCAGACTGGCACGAAGGAACTATCGGGCTGGCCACGTGGGAATGGGGTCAATGTGTTCTAGCCACGTGGCAGCCAAGGGAGGAGGCAATGTGGGAACAACAGAGCTGTGAGGGGGAACAAAGACAGGCGATTGTGACACTGCACCCCGTATTCTTCAGTGATATGATAATGGCATAATTATGATGCATTTTGTACAAGATGGGTCACGTGAGGTGTCACTGGAAAAGTTATGATTTGCTGAACATGATGAGGTTCAACAAGGACAAGTGCAGAGTCCTGCACTTAGGACAGAAGAATCCCATGCACTGTTACAGACTAGGGACCGAATGGCTATGAAGCAGTTCTGCAGAAAAGGACCTAGGGGTTACAGTGAACGAGAAGCTGGATATGAGTCAACAGTGTGCCCTTGTTGCCAAGAAGGCTAATGGCATTTTGGGCTGTATAAGTAGGGGCATTGCCAGCAGATCGAGGAACGTGATCATTCCCCTGTATTCGACATTGGTGAGGCCTCACCTGTAGTACTGTGTCCAGTTTTGGGCCCCACACTACAATAAGGATGTGGAAAAATTGGAAAGAGTCCAGCGGAGCGCAACAAAAATGATTAGGGGGCTGGAGCACATGATTTATGAGGAGAAGCTGAGGGAACTGGGATTGTTTAGACTGCAGAAGAGAAGAATGAGGGGGGATTTGATAGCTGCTTTCAACTACCTGAAAGGGGGTTCCAAAGAGGATGGATCTAGACTGTTCTCAGTGGTGGCAGATGACAGAACAAGAAGCAATGGTCTCAAGTTGCAGTGGGGGAGGTCTAGGTTGGTGTCAAGGCTCCTTCCCCACTCTGAACTTTAGGGTATAGACGTGGGGGCCTGCATGAAAACTTCTAAGCTTAACTACCAGCTTAGATCTGGTCTGCTGCCACCACTCCCAATGTGCTAATTCCCTTCCCTGGGTAGCCTTGAGAGACTCTTCACCAATTCCCTGGTGAATACAGATCCAAACCCCTTGGATATTAAAACAAGGAGAAATTAACAATCCCCCCTCCTTTCTCCCACCAACTCCTGGTGGATCAAGATCCAACCCCCTTGGATCTAAAAAACAGGGGAAATCAATCAGGTTCTTAAAAAGAAGGCTTTTCATTAAAGAAAAAGGTAAAAATCATCTCTGTAAAATCAGGATGGAAACTAACTTTACAGGGTAATCAAACTTAAAGAGCCCAGAGGACCCCCCTCTAGCCTTAGGTTCAAAGTTACAGCAAACAGAGGTAAACACCCTAGTAAAAGGTACATTTACAAGTTGAGAAAACAAAGATAAAACTAACACGCCTTCCTCTCCTGCCACCTCTGTAATGCCTGGCTGTTTACTTACAAGTTTGAAATATGAGAGACTTGTTCAGAAAGATTTGGAAAGCATGGATTGATGTCTGGTCCCTCTCAGTCCCAAGAGCGAACAACCACCAAAACAAAGAGCACAAACAAAAGCCTCCCCCCCCAAGATTTGAAAGTATCTTGTCCCCTTATTGGTCCTTTGGGTCAGGTGTCAGCCAGCTTACCTAAGCTTCTTAACCCTTTACAGGTAAAAGGATTTTGGAGTCTCTGGCCAGGAGGGATTTTATAGTATTGTACACAGGAGGGCTGTTGCCCTTCCCTTTATAGTTATGACAGTTGGATATTAGGAAACACTATTTCACTAGGAGGGTGGTGAAGCACTGGAATGGGTTACCTAGGGAGGTGGTGGAATCTCCTTCCTTAGAGGGTTTTAAGGTCAAGCTTGACAAAGCCTGGCTGGGATGATTTAGTTGGGATTAGGTCCTGCTTTGAGCAGGGGGTTGGACTAGATGACCTCCTGAGGTCCCTTCCAACCCTGATATTCTATGATTCTATGAGCTTTGCGGCAGGGGGGTTGCAGATGGCGAGCCAAGGACACGGCCCTGTGCACTTGCCTGCCTGCCTGCCCCACTCCTCTGGGGCCTGGCCGAGAGCAACCCGGGAGTGTTGGCTCTGCCCTTGCTGGGGTGGGCATGCAAGCCCAGGCGATCAGTGCCAGCAGCGTGGGCAGGCAGCCCTCTGGAGGAGCAGCCACCTGTTCCCCTGCCAGGCTCTGCTGAGTGCTGATCGGTAGGATCCTAGAACTCCCTTTGCCAGAGGAAACCGCAGAATGTGTATTGTTACAGGGAGTCTTTAGTTTTTATATTGTGTGAGAAAACCATATACAGCAGAACCCTGGTTATTCGCATTATTTGGCTGTCTGTATTAACCAAACCGTGCTGACAGCCTGAGTCCAGGGCCAGCAGGGCGCCCGCTGTCAGCCCCCGAGGGAGCCCGCTGTAAGCCAAAGGCCGAGCCCTGCCACACAGGGATGGCCAAGGGAGGGGCTCTAGGCTGGCAACTCAATTGCTGCTTTTCCACCTCAAGCCCCACCCCCACTCTCTTCTTGTCCCAGCAACTCCCCACCCAGCCTCTTTCACATGCTTCTCCCACACCCTCCCTTCCTCTCCTGCCACCTCTGTGATGCCTCCAGGAGCCAGCCCCCAGCAGGGCCAGGCCAAGGGGCTGCAGGGTGCTGGGATGGGATCTAGTCAGGCACAGACACTGCCTGGGTGAGTCAGAGCCCGCAGGTCGTGTCCAGCACCCCCTGTAACTGTGTGATCTAGTGGCACACCCACACACACGTTGTACCTACTGTCTAGCTAGGATCTTGTCTCCCTCTGTCTCGGAGTCTGGGTCACTGAGCGGGGCAGGCAGGGACTAGATAAGGATAGGTCCATCAATGGCTATTAGCCAGGATGGGAAGGGATGGTGTCCCTAGCCTCTGTTTGCCAGAAGCTGGGAATTGGTGACAGGGGATGGATCACTTGATTATTGCCTGTTTTGTTCATTCCCTCTGGGGCACCTGGCATTGGCCACTGTTGGAAGACAGACTACTGGGCTAGATGGACCTTTGGTCTGACCCAGTAAGGCCATTCTTATGTTTTTATGACACCCCGACTGTCAGCACTGCTCAATGTGAGGGGGGCGGATCTGCAACAGAGCCTCTGGAGGACACAGGAGATGGGATGGGCCCAGCAAGAAACACCTTGTGGTAAGCTGCCACATCAATACAGCCCATTGTGTCCAGATATGGCATTGTAGCAGCCACACCTCAGTTTCCATCACTACTCCAGCCATAGGAGCTGTCTGGGTTCCTTCCCCACTCTGAACTCTGGGGTACAGATGTGGGGACCCACATGAAAGACCCCCTAAGCTTATTTTTACCAGCTTAGGTTAAAAACTTTCCCAAGGCACAAATTCCACTTTGAACAGTATGCTGCCACCACCAAGTGGTTTAGACAAAGAATCAGGGAAAGGACCACTTGGAGTCCTATTCCCCCAAAATATTGCCCCAAGCCCTGCACACACACACCCTTTCCTGGGGAAGGCTTGAGAATAATATCCTCACCAATTGGTGCAGGTGAACACAGACCCAAACCCTTGGATCTTAAGAACAATGAAAAATCATTCAGGTTCTTAAATGAAGAATTTTAATTAAAGAAAAGATAAAAGAATCACCTCTGTAAAATCAGGATGGTAAGTACTTTACAGAATAACAAAAGACTTAAAAACACAGAGGATTTCCCCTCTAGGCAAAATTTTAAAGTTACAAAAACAGGGATAAACTTCCCTCTTAGTACAGGGAAAATTCACAAGCTAAAACAAAAGATAATCTAATGCATTTCTTTCTATTACTTACTATTTCTGCAATAGTAGATGCTTAGTTCAGATATGGCTTAGGGAGATGTATTTTCCCTGCCCTGTTTCCTTGTTGACTCCGGGAGACACAGACGAAAAACCTTCCCCCCACAGATTTGAAAGTATCTTCTCCCCTTATTGGTCCTTTTGGTCAGGTGCCACCCAGGTTATCTGAGCTTCTTAATCCTTTACAGGTAAAAGAGGAATTAACCCTTTACAGGGTAAAGAGGGATTTTATGCTACCCTTAGCTGTATGTTTATGACACATCCCCCAAATCATAGACGGTGCTGGACAGCCTGCTCCACACTGGCTGTGATTTCTTCCTGGAGCTCTAGGAGAAAACAGAATTAATAAGACACATGCACCTTTAGATATACTACCGATTATGTAAAAACTAACAATATTTTCCACATTTCAAGGATGTAACCAGTTGATTCTGGGAAACTTTCACGGGAGAGTGCATCAGCCACTTAGTTAGAAGCTCCTGAAATGTGTTGTATTTCAAAATCAAAGTCCTGAAGAGCTAAACTCCACCAAAGAAGTTTTTTGTTAGTTTCTTTGACTGTGTGAAACCACTTCAGTGCAGCATGGTCAGTGTGCAGGTGGAACTGCCGTCCCCAAATGTATGGCTGTAGCTTCTCCAGAGCATACACCATGGTGTAACATTCTTTTTCTGATACTGACCAGTGGCTTTCCCTCTCAGAAAGTTTTTTGCTGAGAAACACAACAGAATGGAATTGTTGATCTGGTCCTTCCTGCATTATAACTGCTCCTACACTGTGCTCGGACGCATCTGTGGTTACAATGAATGGTTGGTTGAAGTCCGGGGCCCTCAGTACAGGGTCAGACGTAAGGGCAGCCTTAAGCTAGTTAAAGGCTTTTTGACACTTTTCAGTCCACTGAACTGCATTTGGTTGTTTTTTCCTGGTCAGGTCTGTTAGTGGGGTGGCAATTAGGCTGTAGTTTGATACAAATCGTCAGTAATAACCAGCCAAGCCCCAAAAAGGATTTGACCTGCTTCTTTGACTTTACAGACCAATTTTGGATAGCATTTACTTTAGCCTGTAGGGGGTTGATAGTACCTTGACCCACCTGGTGTCCAAGGTACATTACCCTGTTTAGGCCTATTTGACACTTTTTGGCCTTAACGGTTAATCCTGCCTCCCTTATGCGCTGTAAGACCGCTTGGAGGTGTTCCAGGTGTTCTGTCCATGAATCTGAGAATATAGCCACGTAGTCGAGGTAAGCGACTGCAAATTCCCCAAATCCAGCCAGAAGGTTATCTACCAGTCTCTGGAAGATGGGGGGTACATTTTGCAGTCCGAAAGGGAGCACATTAAATTCATACAGCCCTACATGGGTGATGAAGGCTGACCTTTCCTTGGCTGGGTCATCTAGCGGCACTTGCCAGTACCCCTTAGTTAAGTCTAAGGTGGAGATGAACTGGGCACATCCCAATTTCTCCACTAGCTCATCTGTGTGTGGCATTGGATAGTTTTCTGGCCGAGTTACAGCATTGAGTTTATGGTAGTCCACACAAAAGCAGATTTTTCCATTTGATTTGGGAACCAGAACCACTGGAGAGGCCCATGAACTCTCAGAGGGGTGGATTACACCTGTCTGTAACATGTCCTTGATCTCCCTTTCTGTCACAGTTTTGGCTTGAGGAGCCATCCGGTAGGGTTGGGCTCTAATTGGGCAAGCATCACCTGTGACAATGGAGTGGTATGCCTGTTCTGTCCATCCTGGGGTGGTTGAAAACATTAGCACAAAGTGAGCTTCCCAAAGACGTTTCATGGTCCCTGCCAGGAAGTTAGTTCCCAAATCTGTAAGGATGTCGGAGAGCCAACCTACCCTGGCAAAAATGTCTGTCAATGCCTGGCTCACGCTTTTAGCCCTGGTGTTGCTTAGACCTACTGACCTAATTCTGGCCATTAGGTGTCAAAATCTATGAAAGTTAGTTTGTACAGCTTTCCTCTGGGTATCTTCTTAGGGAAAGGACCCAAAATATTCACAGCTACATGCTGAAATGGAACCTCAATGATGGAGAGTGGCTGGAGAGAGGCCTTGACCTGGTCTTGGGGCTTTCCCACCCTCTGGCACACTTCACAAGACTGGACATAGATAGAAATATCCTTGCCCATCCACTCCTAGTGGAATGACTTCCCCAAATGGTCCTTGGTCCTGTTCACCCCAGCATGGCCACTAGGGTGATCATGGGCTAAGCTCAAGAGCTTTTCCCTATATTTAGTTGGAACTACCAACTGTCTCTGAGGATGCCAGTCCTCCTTGTGCCTACCAGAAAGAGTCTCCTTGTATAAGAGTCCTCTTTCTATAATAATCCTGGACCTGTTAGAAGACCTGAGAGGTGGTGTGTCGCTCCGTGCTGCCATCCAAGCTCCCTTGAGTCTCTCATCCACTTCCTGCTCTGCCTGGAACTGTTCTCTTGATGCTGGAGACATTAGTTCCTCGCTGGGTTGTGGACTTGGGCTTGGTTCCACTGGAAGCGATGCAGGTGATGGGGTTGTTTCTGTTGACTCTAAACCGCTCTCCACTGGTGCGCTAGGTGGTATTTCAGGCTCCGGTTGAGCCTCTTGTGCCGGTCTAGCTGCTGCTGCAGGTGCAGGCTCTGTGGCGCCCTTTGGTGCTGGCTCCCTTGACTCTGGGGGGGTTGCAAGCATGGGCTCTGGTGCTGACTGCTCCACCAGTTCCAGTCCTTGGGCTGGTTCTGGCTGGGTTCCAGGAACTGGATTTACAACTGCTGCCATAGACTCTGGTCTGGAGTCTCGTTCCACCACCTCTGTTACAGTTTTGGGCTTCCCATCTAGGATTTACCTTTCAGTTTCCTCAGGAACACCCTCTAAGAACTGCTCCATTTGCATTAGGAGAGACAGATCTTCCAGAGATTTAACACTTGCTCCTGATATTCAGGCATCCCAATTTTTTACAATGTGGTAGGCATGTCGGGAAAATGCCACATCTGGTTTGCAACTTTAGGGCTCTGAACTGCCGACGGGCATGCTCGGGTGTTAGCCCCATTCTAATTCTGGCCTTTCGTTTAAAAAGTTTGTACTCGTTCATGTGTTCTTTAGGCATTTCAGCTGCCACTTCTGCTAAGGGTCCACTGAGCTGCGGCTTCAGCTCCACCATATACTGGTCTATAGGGGTGTTGTATCCAAGGCAGGCCCTTTCGAAATTTTCTAAGAAGGCCTCTGTATCATCGTCTACCTTGTATATGGGAAATTTCTTGGAATGGAGATTAGTACCTGGAGAAGGATTGTTAGGGCTACCTGATTGATCCAGTTTAGCCTTTTCCAGCTCTAAGTGCTTCAGTTCTAACTCCACTTCCAAGTGCTTTGCCTGCATTTCCGCCTCCAGGCGCTTCGCCTCTTTCTTCTTCCGCATCAAAGCACTTTGCCTCTCTTTCTGCTTCCACCTCCAAGCGCTTCGCCTGTCTCCTCTGCTCCGCTTCCAATTCCAAGTGCTTCGCATCTCTTTTGTCCTCTGCTTCCAAGCGCATCATCTATAGGAAGAAATCCCTATCTTCTGCAGTCAGAACTCAGTCTGGGTTAAGGGCATCCCTTCAGCTTGGCACCGGGATCTCGGTTCAGGGAGGCCTGTCACTTCCCTCCTGGGAAGTCCCTGTTCCCCCATCCTTTCCCTGCATTTCTGTCATGGAGCTGGATGTCTGGGCTTGATCTGGGTCTGTCTTCTCCGTGGCGTGCCACTTGGGAAGACTGGTTTCTTTAGGGTTTCAGTGCCTGACCTCAACCTCATGCACAGGCTGCCCTACTCTAGCCTAACTATTTCATTGCCATGAAGCTAGAAAAGAATAAAATAAACTGCTTGTTGGACTCCCTGGCTTTGCTCCCCGCTCACCCCCTCACCCCCCCCCCCCCCCAAGTATAAAGCCTCATTCAAAGACCCAGGGGTCACTATATTACTGCACACAGCAGTCAATCAATGCAGTTGTAGATAAATCTCTGCATTATGCATTTTTGTATAACTTTTATATAACTTTGTATTGAACCTTGGTAATATGTTATAGCGGGCCCCTAAGGTAGTATAATTAAGGTAAAAGAAAAATGTCTTTTTGCTAGAAGTAGAATAAAATCTTCCCCCCACTTTGTAATCAATTGCCCTGTTGAATGAATGAGGTGTGAATGAGGAAGGCATGGAAGGCAGGCACCTCCAGACACCTGCAACCCTTGGAGAGGGGCTAGAGAAGAGCAAACATACTGACGGCCTAGGGGGTTAGAAGCAAGCACCTTTCTTTGGGAACGCCCTTTTTGCAGCATTGGAACAACCCCCAGCCCAGAGAAAAGCAGCAAAAAGGACCAACAGACACAGTCCCAGATTTTGAATCTGGGAGATTTGCCCCCCTCCAGCCACCGACACGCCGCTCGCCTCCTCACCCCCCCCCAAGGATAAAGCCTCATTCAAAGACCCAGGGGGTCACTATGTTAATGCACACAGCAGTCAATCAATGCAGTACCAGAAATTAAAATACTGAAAATGGATGGTTCGTAGAAATTTTGGTGGTGCCCAGAACGCTCAGAGCCCCCCTCCCCCTGAACTCTGTCCCCCACCTGCCTAAGGCTCTGCGAGGGGGTTTGGGTGGGGGGAGGATGTCTAGGGTGCAGGCCCTGGGTTGGGGCAGGGGATTGGGGTGTAGGACGGTTGAGAGGTTGGGCTCTGGGATGGAGTCTGAGGTGCAGGCTCTGAGAGGGTGTGTGGGAAGAGGTGGGGGTGCAGGCTCTGGGACGGAGTTTGGGTGCTGGGTGCAGGCTCTGGGTTGGGGCAGGGCTTCTGGGTGCAGGCTCTGGAACAGAGTTGGGGGCAGGAGAGGGTGTGTGGGAAGAGGTCGGGGTGCAGGCTCTGGGATGGAGTTTGGGTGCTGGGTGCAGGCTCTGGGCTGGGTCAGGGCCTCTGGGTGAAGGAGGGGGGGAGGGATGCAGGCTCTGGGACAGAGTTTGGGTGCAGGAGGGGGGAGGGGTACAGGCTCTGGGACAGAGTTTGGGTGCAGGAGGGTGTGTGTGGGAAGGGGTGGGGGGTACAGGCTCTGGGATGGAGTTTGGTGCTGGGTGCAGGCTTCAGGCTGGGGCAGGGCCTCTGGGTGCAGGAGGGGTGCAGGCTCTGGGACAGAGTTTGGGTGCAGGCTCTGGGGTAGAGTTTGGGTGCAGGAGGGGGGGGTGTGGGGAGGGGTGAGGGGTACAGGCTCTGGGACAGAGTTTGGGTGCAAGCTCTGGGACAGAGTTTGGGTGCAGGAGGGGATGTGGGGGGGGAGGGGTGCAGGCTCTGGGACCGAGTTTGGGTGCAGGAGGGTGTGTGTGGGAAGGGGGGGGGTACAGGCTCTGGGATGGAGTTTGGGTGCTGGGTACAGGCTTCAGGCTGGGGCAGGGCCTCTGGGTGCAGGCTCTGGGACAGAATTTGGGGGCAGGAGGGGGTGTGTGGGGAGGGGGAGGGGTACAGGCTCTGGGACAGAGTTTGGGTGCAGGAGGGGATGTGTGGGAAAAGGTGGGGGTACAGGCTTTGGGACGGAGTTTGGGTACTGGATGCAGGCTCTGGGTTGGGGCAGGGCCTCTTGGTGCAGGCTCTGGGACAGAGTTTGGGGGCAGGAGGGAGTGTGGGGGAAGGGGTGGGGGTACAGGCTCTGGGACTGGGACGGAGTTTGGGTGCTGGGTGCAGGCTCAGGGCTGGGGCACGGGGTGGGGTGCAGGATGGGTGGAGGGGTGCAGGCTCTGGGAGGGAGTGCAGAGGGCTGGGTGCAGGGTCTGGGACAGAGTTTGGGGACCAGAGAGGGGGTGTGGGCTCTGGGAGGGGGTGGTGGGTGCTGGAGGGGAGAGGACTGCCATCAGATGTGGCTTGCTTCCTTCCTCCTCTGCTGCCCCTCGCCATAGCCTCACTGGGGGTGGGGGATGGGGCTGCCCCTTGCCCAGTTTGCAGGAGTGGTGGCTGGGGGGCGGATCACAGGGTCAAACACTCACCAAAGCCCCAGCAGCTGCTCAGGTGAGTGAGGTCCACTGCCGATGATCCTGTCTCCCACCGGAAGCCCCCTCAGGTGGGTGCCGGGGGAGGGGAGGGCTGCGAAGCACGTGTGCGCTGCCTCCTCCTCCCTCCCCCTCCTGACGTGCAGCAGCTGGCTGCTTGCCCTCAGCCCTCTGCCGGCCAGCGTCTCTTATTGCCATAGAGGCAGCAGCAGCCGGGAGAGCCACACAGCTTTCCTTTCGGCAAGGATGCTCTGGCTTTTCTGTGCCCCTCGGCTTTGTGCGCCCGAGGCAAGTGCCTCACTCGCCTCACCTTTGTTATGGCACTGCAGGGCTGGGCAGACCAGTGTGCATCTGGCAACTGCCAGTTTGTACATTGCCTTGTACTGGGCTGGGTGGAGCGGGGTCAGTCCCACCATGCTATGCCTCATTGCCCCTGGCTGGCCCCTTGCTCTGGTGACCGACCTCCCCACGCCATGCTCCTTTGCCCCCATGGGAGCCCACAAATATGTTTGGGGCCAGGCCCAAAAAAGGTTAATCCAGCCCTGGACATCAGACAAGCTATTGTGGAACATTGTGGACAAAAGACTCAGTTGATGGCATAAGCAATCAGTTTGAACTGTGGGGGAAGGGAATAACAATGCCTGGCCACGAGGAACTTTATCTCTATGCTGCTTGGAGGGGTGGGGGCTGGATGGGGAGATGTTTTAGGCACAAAGTGAGAGAGTTGCAACTGCTCAGGCCTTGGCTACACTTGCGAGTTGCAGCGCTGTAAAGCTGCCCCCAGTGCTGTAACTCACTCCCCGTCCACACTGGCAAGGCATTTGCAGCGTTGTATCTCCTTGGTTGCAGCGCTGCATGTACTCCACCTCTCCGAGAGGAATAGCGAGTATTGTGCTGCCGCTGCAGCGCTGCGGCGCCAGTGTGGCCGCCCAATGCGCGGTGAATGGCCTCTAGAATTATTTGGCAGTATCCCACAATGCCTGTTCTAGCCACTCTGGTCATCAGTTCAAACTCTACTGCCCTGGCCTCAGGTAACCAACCATGTGACTGACCCTTTACATTCCCCAGGAATTTTAAAAATCCCCTTCCTGTTTGCTCAGCCCGGCGTGGCGTGGAGTGCTATCAGCAAATCTTTCCAGGTGAAAACGGCCTCTACACACCAAGCGAGCCCCAGCATGGAGCAATGGCGAGTTGCTGGACCTCATCAGTGTTTGCGGGGAGGAAGCTGTCCAGTCCCAGCTGCGCTCCAGCCGTAGGAATTACGATACCTTCGGGAAGGTATCAAAGGACATGATGGAAAGGGGCCATGACCGGGACGCCCTGCAGTGCAGGATTAAAGTCAAGGAGCTGCGGAGTGCCTACCGCAAAGCCCGCGATGCAAATGGCCGCTCGGGTGCTCCCCCCACTACCTGCCGATTCTACAAGGAGCTGGATGCGATACTTGGGGTTAACCCCACCTCCACTCCGAGCACCACCATGGACACTTCAGAGCCGGTGTGGGGGGGGAGGAGGAAGAGGAGGAGGAGGAGGAGGAGGAGGAAAATGGGAGTGATGGTGGTGGGCCGGATGGAGACACCCCGGAATCCCTGGAGCCATGCAGCCAGGAGCTCTTTTCGAGCCAGGAGGATGGTAACCAGTCGCAGCGGCCGGTACTTGGTGGAGGACAAACAGAAGAGCGGGTTCCAGGTAAGCGGTTTTTTTTTTCGGGAAGGAATTTTTTCGGTGCGGGCTCTTTGGGAGAGGAGGGTTAAACATGCATGCCTAGATGTGGAATAGTGCATTGATGTGGTTTATCACATCGCGGTAATCGGCCTCGGTAATCTCCTCGAATGTCTCATCCAGAACGTGTGCAATGCGCTTGCACAGGTTTATAGGGAGAGCCACCGTGGTCCTTGTCCCAGCCAGGCTAACGTGTCCCCACCACTGTGCCGCAAGGGGTGGGGGGACCATTGCTGCACACAGGCAAGCTGCATATGGGCCAGGGCGGAAGCTGCATTGCAGTAGAAGACCCTCCCTTGCTTCCCAGGTCACCCTCAGCAGCGAGATATCATCCAGGACGAACTCCTGTGGAAAATGTTGGGACAGTGTTCAGTGTAGGTGCCCCCTGAAGCTGTTGGCTCTCCCCAAGGCACAGAAACCCAGAAGACAGTGCAGCCCTGAAACAATCAGTCCCCATTACTCACCATTTTGAGGCTCCCGTGGGATATGTGTGCTCTATTTCAGACGGGAAAATTATGCTATTGTGTACACCTGTGTGTTTTCTACTCCTTAAGTGCGGGGGGAATCATTATTCTGTCTGGTATAAACAATGCTGCCTCTGTTAAATGTTATGTTTTGCCTATACAGCTGCATCAACCTTGAGACCTCAGCCGTCCCTCTTATCACCTGCTCAGAGACTGCAAAGACTCAGGAAGAGACCGCGAAAAAGCAAAGAAGACATGCTGCAAGAAGTGATGCAGCAATCTATTAAAGAGAACGAGAAGGCACAGGACTGGAGGGAGAGAGAAAGCAGGATCCGCCAGGAAAACGCAGCGCACCGGCGGCAAAGCACCGCGCACTGGCAGCAAAGCAGTGATAGGTTCATCAGCATCCTGGAGCGCCAAGCAGATGCTATCCAGGAGCTGGTAGCCATGCAGAAAGAGGAGCAGTACCGAAAACGCAAACGCCACCCCCCCCACAGCCCTTGTCCCAAAACTCTTTCCGTTGTGCCCCACTGTCACCTCCAACCCACTTTCCCCAACTTCCGTGTTCTTCACGCCACCCGCTGCCTCCAACACCAGTATCTTCACCACCCAACCCTGAAGACCACGACCCTTACCCTCTGCACTCAACCCCCATCACCATGCAGTATAGCTGCCCTGAAGTGCAGCACTCACTGCACAGCACACCAGACAGGACATACACGAATCTGTGATTGTACTGTTCCCCACTCCACCCCCTTGTTTCTTTTCAATAAATTTTTTTTTCTTTTCAATAAATGGATACTTTGGCTCTGAAAACATTCTTTATTATTGCATAAAGTAAAAGACTCCTTAGCCCAGGAAATAAACAGGCACTGCAAGTCTGCTTGTCTCCTAAGCAGACACTGATTCCTAAAGATTGGAACTACTGCACTTCACTCCCGTGCAAGGCACCAGATATCACTGCTGGTTTTCAGCCTCAAATTGCTCCCTCAAGGCATCCCTAATCCTTGCAGCCCCGCGCTGGGCCCCTGTAATAGCCCTGCTCTCTGGCTGTGCAAATTCAGCCTCCAGGTGTTGAACCTCGGAGGTCCATGCCTGAGTGAAGCTTTCACCCTTCCCTTCACAAATATTATGGAGGGCACAGCACGTGGATATAACCGCGGGGATGCTGCTTTCGGCCAAGTCCAGCTTCCCATACAGAGATCGCCAGCGGGCCTTTAAACGGCCAAAGGCACACTCCACAGTCATTCAGCACCGGCTCAGCCTGTAGTTGAACCGTTCCTTGCTGCTGTCAAGGCTCCCTGTGTAGGGTTTCATGAGCCACAGCATTAACGGGTAAGCGGGATCTCCAAGGATCACAATGGGCATTTCAACTTCCCCTACCGTGATCTTCCGCTCTGGGAAAAAAGTCCCGGCCTGCATCTTCCTGAACAGCCAAGTGTTCCGAAAGAAGCATGCGTCATGCACCTTTCCGGGCCAGCCTGTGTTAATGTCAATGAAACGCCCACGGTGATCCACAAACGCCTGGAGAACCATAGCGAAATACCCCTTCCGATTAACGTACTCGGATCCTAGGTGGGGTGGTGCCAGAATAGGAATGTGCGTCCCATCTATCGCCCCTCCACAGTTAGGGAACCCCATTTGTGCAAAGCCATCCACTATTTCCTGCACGTTACCCAGAGTCACGGTTCTTCTGAGTAGGATGCGATTAATGGCCTTGCAAACTTGCATCAACACGATTCCAACGGTCGACTTTCCCACTCCAAACTGGTTTGCGACTGACCGGTAGCTGTCTGGAGTTGCCAGCTTCCAGATTGCAATAGCCACCCACTTCTCCACTGGCAGGGCAGCTCTCAATCTCGTGTCCTTGCACCGCAGGGTGGGGGCAAGCTCCTCACACAGTCCCATGAAAGTGGCTTTTCTCATCCGAAAGTTCTGCAGCCACTGCTCGTCATCCCAGACTTCCATGACGATGTGATCCCACAACTCGGTGCTTGTTTCCCGAACCCAAAAGCGGCGTTCCATGGTGCTAAGCATGTCCGTGAATGCCACAAGCAATTTCGTGTCGTACGTGTTACGCGTCTCGATAGCATCGTCAGAATCCTGACCCTCACTCTCACTGTCACTTTGGATCTTAAGGAATAGTTCAATAGCCAAACGTGACGTGCTGGCAAAACTTGTCAGCATACGCCTCAGCAGTTTCCATTTCCCGCAGACAGATCGTGCTGCACAGAAACCGTTGAAAGATGGCGCCAAAGGTGGACGGAAACAAAGGGATTTCCGGGATGCGAAGCGATGCATCACGGGGCATTGGGACAGGACCCAGAATCCCCTGCACCCACGCCCCCTTCCCACAACCCACGGTGCCAGAATGGGAAAAGGTGCTCTGTGGGATAGCTGCCCATAATGCACCGCTCCCAATAGCGCTGCAATTGCCGCAAATGTGGCCACGATAGTGCGCTGGGCAGCTGTCAGTGTGGACAGACTGCAGCGCTCTCCCTACTCAGCTGCACGAAGTCAGGTTTAACTCACAGCGCTGTACATCTGCAAGTGTAGCCAAGGCCTCAGATTGGGCTAGTCCTAAAGGATGTACAGAGCTTGCTTATCATAGAAGCTACTATTACCTTTTGAAACTTATGATTGTAACTCATTTGTGTGTGTACATTTGCCTGCTTCAATCTTTTAAATAACTCTCATTTCCTTCTCTTAACCAATAAATCATTAGTTAATTTATTATAGGACTGGTTACAAGTGTTGTCTTTGGTTTGAGATCTGATGTGCAGTTGACCTGGGGTAAATGACTGGTCCTTTGGAATTGGGAGAAACCAGAATATTGTTGTGATTTGGACCATCTATCACAAAGGTAGGCTTGCATGGGTGGAAAGATTTATATTCCCTTAGGGGATTGTCTATAACTCCGTGGTAAAGCTGTTACAGTACTTGAAGAGTTCACACTTGATACTTGGTTGGTGAAATCTAATTGTAGAACACACAGCCAGTTTGTGGTTTGTGCCCTGGTTTGTGACAGTCAGTCCTCAGGTCACTATTCATGTTCCTGAGCTACTCTTGACAACCTAATCTACAATGGAAAGAGATTAATAAAGAAATAACACCTTCATTCAGGAGGTTACATACCATAGCCCTGAGGTTTAACTCTGTAGAATGCTTTCCCAAATGATAAAAATACCTTTCTTTGTGTCCAAATTTAAAATAGAGATTACACAATGGTAGCAATTTGTGACAGAGATGAATTCTTGTGTCATAATTTGCTACATCGGGACCAAAGGATGGGGAAAGAGGGTGGCAAGCAGCAAATTGTGACAGGTGCACCCCTATTAATCACAATTTGTTACCCCTGGACCAGAGGATGGGGAAAGGTGGGGGTAGCAAACTGTGACAGGCATACCTCTCTCTGTCATAACTTGTGACCTCTGCAGGGGTGAAAGTAACTGAGGACACTTACCGGTATGGGGGAGAGGCTCTGGCCCCCAAAAGGGGTGGGGCCTTGGGCAGAAGGGGCAGGGCTGGGGGTCAGCATCCCCCAGCCAGCCTTTGGCCTGCGCCTCCCTGGGCTCCCGTGTTGATTTAAAGGGCCTGGAGCTCCGGGGCGCACCAATATTAAAGCGCTGCCGTGGCAAAGGACCGTCCTTAAAGCGCTGCCGCGGCAGCGCTTTAATGTCCCTGCCCCTTTTGCCTCCCCTGTCGGCGGTTCTGCTGGTACAGACCCTACTGGCAGGGCTCCCAACAGGGGGAAGGGGCAGCAATGTTAAGGACGGTCCTTTGCCACGGCAGCGCTTTGAGGATCCTTAAAGCAGTGCCGCAGCAAAGGATCGTCCTTAAAGCTTTAACGTTGTTGCCTCTTCTCCTCCCCCCTCCTCCCCCCATTGGCGGCCCTGCCGGTACCAACCCTACCAGCAGGGCTCCCAACAGGGGAGGCAAAAGGGGCAGGGACATTAAAGTGCTTCCACAGCAGCGCTTTAATGTGGGCTGGGTATGGGCCGGTGCAGGTTCTTACCAGCCTGTACTGGCTCACTTTCACCCCTGGACCTCTGGACCAGGAATTGGGAAAGATAAAGGATAGGGAAAGGTTAGGGTAGCGAATCGTGATGAAATCTTGCCATCCATCAGAATTTGCTACCCCTCTCCTGAAGATGAGGAAAGGCTGAGGTAGGAAAACAGTGACAGCTCCCTATCCATCACAATTTGTTACCCCTGCAGCAGGAATGGAGAAAGGTAAAAGAACCAAACTATGATTAGCATATGCTGATTCATCACAACTAGCTACATCTGAATCTCCTTCTGTGGCCCCTCACCTGCCCCTCCTCTTCCCCCTGAAGCCCTGCCCCCTGATGAAGCTGGAAGCTGGAGTTGGGCCAGGCAGCCTATGTCCCATATCCAGGGCAAGTGCAAGGCAATGGTAAGAGCCACCCGGGCAGCTGTTGGGAGCCATCTGCCCTGGACAGGAGGCCCGGGGGGCAGGGACATTGGCCAGGGGCTGCTCTCGGCCCCCCCCGCCGGGGAGGTGGAGGATCTGTGGCTCCCCACAGCTGCCTGGGCTCCCTGGGCCTCTCTTACCCAGGAAGGGCTCCAGCTTCTGGCCTGGTCATGGGGCAGGGCCTCAGCGGAAAGATATGGGGTAGGAGAAAGAGATGGGTCCATGGAGGAAAGTGGACAGGACAGGCCCGTTCACTTTCAAAAGTGGGAGGGCCATGGCCCTTTGGCCCCTCTGTTCTGGTGTCCCTGAAGGGGATGGGCAAAGATAGAGGTAGCAAATTGTGACAGGCATATCCCGTATCCATGAAAAATTTCTACCCCTAGATGAGGAGATAGGGAAAGGTAGAGGATGGGGAAAGATGAGAGGTAGAAAATTGTGTTGGGAATGTCCCCATCCATCAGAATTTACCAGCCCTGGACCAAAGGATGGAGAAAGGCACAGGTGGAACCATGGGAAAACTATGACAGATGAACCCCATCCATCACAGTTTGTTACCCCTGGACCAGAAAGTGGGGAAAGGTGAGAGGTACCAAATTGTGGTGGGAATGCCTCCATCCATCACAACCTACTGCCCTGGGACTGTGGGATGGGGAAAGGCAGAAGCAGCAAATTTTGACAGGGCAGCAAAAGGGGGAATACACAGATGTTAATAACTGCTACCAGTAGCAAACCCTGCAGGCAATGTTACACTGGCAGGGTGAGGAGCAGCAGGTAGCCCTGCGGGGGAAAGGGAGGAGAACTGGAAGGTTTTTTCCTACAGCCCAGTGATGGGTTAATTTGACTACAAATAACACTGCTCTACAACCAAAATGCTTCTGAAATAAATGTAGTCAAACTTTACTATTTCTTGCATAATGACAGGTTTCAGAGTAGCAGCCGTGTTAGTCTGTATCTGCAAAAAGAAGAACAGGAGTACTTGTGGCACCTTAGAGACTAACAAATTTATTAGAGCATAAGCTTTCGTGGACTACAGCCCACTTCTTCGGATGCATATATATGTTCCATTCTATATGCATCCGAAGAAGTGGGCTCTAGTCCACGAAAGCTTATGCTCTAATAAATTTGTTAGTCTCTAAGGTGCCACAAGTACTCCTGTTCTTCTTTCTACTAATTCTGGGTCACTGAGAACGAAAACGATGCTTAAAATTGTTGATTGGCTCTCGTTTTCAAGATATGCTATTGGGTCAGTATATACGACCCTTGACTTGGGAATGGAGGAGGATAAGTGAGTTATAAAGGGAAGGGATCTCAATTTAAACCAGAAATGACTAAAATACATCTTTGACAGGATCTATGAATAAATCTATGACTGGGTTTGGACAGTACTTGCTTTTTAGGCAAAACAATGAATGATGCAATCTGAAGCTGGTATTGCATCATACATGATATGAATTGCATCATGTTATTCCTAGAAGTCATGGATGATGCAATCATAACGAAGCTTACATCACTCTGCTGAACAAATTGCCCTATATCAGCTCTAGAAATCACACAGTGTCGTGCTCTCTTATTTGTCAGTGTTTGATTTTGCAAAGGGACACATTTCTGTTTAGCCAAAGTGAGCAGAGATGCCTCGTACTTGTGTGAACAGTGCAGATAACTTCTGCTATGTTTGTGGTGAAGTGACTTTTGCATCACAAAAGCGCAGTATAACCACTATGGTTAAGAAAGCCTATCACCTTTCTTTTGGCTGCAAAATTGGAGATCAGGACAAGAGGTGGGCCCCACACATATGCTGCAACACTTGTGCAACAAATCTTCGCCAGTGGTTGAACAGGAAAAGGAAATCTATGCCTTATGTAGTGCCAATGATTTGGAGAGAGCCAACAGATCATACCAGCAATTGTTACTTCTGCATGGTGCCTCCAGTTGGGAAAGGTATGTCAAAGAAGAAAAAGTGGACTGTGCATTATCCAAACATTCCATCAGCTATACGCCCAGTACCCCACGGAGAAGGACTGCCGGTTCCTGATGCACCAGAATCATTCTCAATTGAGTCAGATGAGGAAGAGGAAGAGGATGAAACTTCTGATCCTGAACCATCAATGTCACAGGACCCACATTTTCTCCCATCCTCCTCCTCTGAACCACATCTCATAACACAAGGTGAACTGAATGACCTTGTCAGGGATTTGGAACTACCCAAGAGTAGGGCAGAGCTGTTGGGCTCCAGACTACAGCAGTAGAATCTCCTGGCAGGTGATGTTAGGGTTTCCGTGTTCCATGACCGTCAAAAGGATCTTGTCCCATTCTTCTTCATGGAAGGTGATCTTGTAGCCTGCAACAACATCGATGGTGTGATGGCAGCCCTCAACATCGTTCATGATCCAGATGAGTGGAGACTGTTCATTGATTCATCGAAGACAAGTCTTAAAGCTGTTTTACTGCATAATGGCAATGTTTTGCCATCAATTCCAGTTGGTCATGCAGTCCATATGAAAGAAACCTATGACAACATGAAACAACTTTTGAGGTGCATAAACTATGACCAACATAAGTGGCAGCTTTGTGGCGATTTGAAGGTTCTTGCTCTCTTGCTTGGTCTGCAGACTGGATACACAAAGTACTGCTGTTTTCTCTGCGAATGGGATAGTCGTGCAAGAGATTCCCACTACATCAAGAAAGATTGGCCACTCTGACAGTCATTGGAGCTTGGGAGGAAAAGTGTTCAGCATCCTCAACTTGTTGAATCAAGGAAGATTTTGTTACCACCTGTACACATTAAGCTGGGTCTGATGAAGAACTTTGTCAAGGCCATTGACAAAACACAAGCAACTTTCAAGTACCTCCGTGGAAAATTTCCAAGGTTAAGTGAAGCTAAGATAAAGGAAGGCGTCTTTGTTGGTCCTCAGATTCATGAACTTCTTCAAGATGATGCATTTGACCATGCACTGCGTGGCAAGGAAAAGACGGCATGGAAAGCCTTCCAGTTAGTGGCAATAAATTTTCTCGGAAACAACAAGGCAGACAACTACAGGTTGTTGGTGGAAAACCTCCTCAAGGCATACGAAAGCCTTGGTTGCAACATGTCACTAAAGATACATTTTTTGCACTCTCATGTAGATTTTTTTCCACCGAACTGCGGAGCAGTGAGTGTCGAGCACGGCGAGCGATTTCACCAGGACATTGCAACAATGGAGAAACGCTATCAGGGCAAATGGAGCCCATCAATGCTTGCAGACTATTGCTGGACAGTGACAAGAGATGCTCCATTTAATGACTACAAGAGACAAGCCAAGAAGCACCGAGTAGACACTGAATAGGACTAAACAATGTACAGAATAGTTTTTTGCCTTTTGTTTCATAATAAATTTTATTTATATAACCCTTTTGCTGATTTTTAAAGTGTTACATAAACAGGACAGGTGAAATATTATCATGTAAAGCAACCATATACACATGAAAAGACCTAGGTTTACAATTTATGATTAAAACTCTACTATCTACACAATATACATAGACATAAAATGTAAAAACTTAAATATCTTAGAAACAGTAGCCAATCAGTTGTTTTAATTGTCATATTTGAATTCAGCACCTCGAAATACATAATAAATAGCACATTTTATCTCTGAAGCAGACAACTTCTCAAAAATTGTAGACCAGTGTAACCAGAGAACATAGCACTGATAACTCCATGATCCAAACTACAGGAGCAGACCTTGCAGCTCAGCCCAGGGCTCGGAGACAGTGAGAAAAGAGACCCAGTGCTCTGGCTCTCGCTAGGACCCGGGAGGCGCCGGGCGGAGCGATTCCCGGGGTCACTCAGTCTGGCAGCAGGAAGTGAATTGCAGTCGCTGCAGTTACTCTGTTGCGGAGAAATCCACGTTCCTTGCAAGACTCCAGGACCTCGGCTGCTGCCGCTGGGGACCCCAGAGCCCTGGCTGCAGGCGGGGGAAGTTTCCTATCGAGGGAGGAACATTCCCGCTGCTCCCTGAGAGACTCTCCCAGTGCAGAGACCCCAGCCTGTCCCGTCCCCCCCTTACTGGGACCCAGAGCCCTGCTCCCAGGCAGTGCCCCACGTGGAGAGAAGGTGAGACCGGCCCCCACCCCAGGGAGAGACGCTCCCGGTTGCAGCCTGTCTGCAGGGGCAGGGGGATGCCCCAGGCTGCTCTCAGCTGGGCTGGCTGCGATTCCCTGCGTTGGGCAGAGGAAAGATGGCTGCCAGCTCCCATGGTTTGCAGTTAGTGGGGGGGATTGGGGGTGGGACAGTAACATATGAGGAGCCAGAAGGGGGCTGAAGAGGGGAAGGGGGATCTGAGAGCCAGAGGGCATTGAGGGGGAACTGGGGTGTGTGAGGGGGCAGAAGGGGGGTGAACAGGGATGCAGTGGGTGGGATGGGGATATGGGGCTGCTGAAGGGAGGCTGATGGAATACACAGGAATCAATGGGCAGGGGGAGAATTCTGGGGCTCAAGGGTACAGAGCTAGAATAGAAGGAAACTTTGAGTAGGGGGATAAAGGGAAGGAAATGGGGGACTGTGGGGAGGCATGAGAGCAAGCAGAGACTGGCTGGGGAAGGGAGAGCCAGAGGGTAGGGGAAGGGAGGGGGATGGTGAAAGATACAATGGCAGCTCTCCCAGCCTATGGGGTGGGAGAGGGGGCTTTCCTGCCCAGCAGCCAGTGAGGTGGGTGGACAGGGGATTTCCCGCTAAGGGCTCAGAATTTACAAGGCAAATATTCCCCCCCCACACACACACTGCCCCCAGTTTAGTCTAACTTTTTAAGACAATGTTGCTATTTGGGAGTCTGACTCCTGAATGTTAAATGTTTGGGTCTGACAGGACTGAACAGGGCCCTGCTCTGATTTCTGTGCAGGATTCTGGGTCAAACAAGAGTCACTGCTAGCAACAGCAAGCAAGGAGTCCAACTGTTTTTATTTTGGTTTGGTTCAGGTTCAGTTGCATTCAGTATGTTCAGTTTCATTTCTGGTTCAAGCCACCCAAAGAAACAAAAATAAAACTTCATGGAGGTAAATTCAGAAAAGAGAGCTGCAGCTTAAAATGGAAACTGTTTTCATTTTTGGCTCTTTATTTATTTTTTAACTTTAACTTTACATGAGTTTTCCTAGTGTTTTTGTGTTGTCAAAAGAACACAATTTTTTTATGCACAATTTGTTTGAGCAACCTAAAATAAGATCTTTGCTTTATAATATTGGATCTCTGCAGTGAAAGGATATATTTGAGGCCTGGAAATTTTATTTTAACACTCACTTGTGTTGCTGGAAGTGCCAGTAGAACTTTTGCTAGTTGATTTAGCTTGGGCATGACATTTTTCAGATGTTCCCAGTAGTTTGCTCTGTTTTCTTTCTTCTTGAGATGTGGCTTATCTGCAAATGAATCAAGAATTGGCCCAATCATTTTTTGGGCTTTCCTTCATCCAGATATCTCTTCCTTTTTGGAAATTTCACAAACTTTAAGAAGTTCCAATTCATCTTTCAGTGTCAGACGTGTCTGACATTGATTCTATGACATCATTATTTCTTACTTCTGACTGAAGTATTTCCATCTTCTTCCATGTTTTGGTGTAATGAATTTTTGCCTTTGTCCTCTGCTGAGAGTGGGGATTGATATCTAGCATCAAGATATATGTATGAAAGAAACATATCTATCTGGGGGTAGGTGTGGGGGGGTTGGAGGAGGGTATCAAATAGTGTCCTGGGAGGGGTGGGGGGGTTGGGAGTGGGCCCTGCAGCTGGCTTCAGTGGGGAAGGGAGTTTGGAGCATGAACCCTGCCTCAAGTGGGGCAACTGGAGGGAGGAGCTGCCCCAGGGGTTGGAGAGGGTGGGAGGAGGCCTGTCTAAGGGGAGAAGGTTGGGGAGCCATTACTTTTGCCCCTGGATTTGAAGAGTTATGAACTTCAGGGCCCAGGGAGCCTCCCACCTCTTCTCTCCTCAGGGGGGCATCTCAGAGGTGGTTCCTCTACCTCTGGTCCCCCCTTCTGCCTTCCATGGTGTGCAAACAGCTCCCAAGCTTCTCCTCTCCCTCCCTGCGCTTGTGGGCTGGCCCCCTTCTATTCTCATTTTCTTCTCACTATGGGGTAGGCCATTCTGGGAGCCATCACCAGCCCATTGGCTAGTTAGTTTCTTGTCTTAAAATTAAAATAAGATCACTGAATAATTTTTTTATTGAGCTTAAAAAAAATGAATATTTATTTTAACCCCCCCCCCTTTTTTTTTTTCAGTTCAGTCCCATAAATCAAAATTATGAACATAAGAATGGCCATACTGGGTCAGACCAAAGGTCCTTCTAGCCCAGTATCCTGTCTTCCAACAGTGGCCAATGCCAGGTGCCCCAGAGGGAATGAACAGAATAGGTAATCTTCAAGTGATCCATCCCCTGTCTCCCATTCCCAGCTTCTGGCAAACAGAGGCTAGGGACACCATCCCTGCCCATCCTGGCTAAATAGCCATTGATGGACCTATCCTCCAACCTTTTGAGCGGGGGTGGACTAGATGACCTCCTGAGGTCTCTTCCAACCCTAATCTTCTATGATTCCATGAACTTATCCAGGTTTTTTTTTTTTTTTTTAATGCTGTTATAGTCTTGGCCTTCACAACATCCTCTGGCAAGGAGTTCCACAGGTTGACTGTGCGTTGTGTGAAAAAATACTTCCTTTTGCTTGTTTTAAATCTGCTGCCTATTAATTTCATTCGGTGACCCCTAGTTCTTGTGTTATGAGAAGGAGTAAATAACACTTCCTTATCTACTTTCTCCACCCCAGTCATGATTTTATAGACCTCAATCATATCCCCCCTTATTCGTCTCTTTTCCAAGCTGAAAGATCCCAGTGTTATTAATCTCTCCTCATATGGCACCCGTTCCATACCCCTAATAATTTTTGTTGCCCTTTTCTGAACCTTTTCCAATTCCAGTATATCTTTTTTGAGATGGGGTGACCACATCTGCATGCAGTATTCAAGATGTGGGCATATCATGTATTTATATAGAGGCAATATGATATTTTCTGTCTTATTATCTATCCCTTTCTTAATGATTCCCAACATTCTGTTTGCTTTTTTGACTGCCGCTGCACATTGAGTGGATGTTTTCAGAGAACTATCTGCAATACAAGATCTCTTTCTTGAGTGGTAACAGCTAATTTTATGCATATAGTTGGGATTATGTTTTCCAATGTACATTACTTTGAAATTCAGTGTTGATAAATGCATCTGCCATTTTGTTGCCCAGTCACCCAGTTTCAAGAGATCCTTTTGTTGCTCTTCACAGTCTGCCTGGGACTTAATTATTTTGAGTAGTTTAGTTTCATCTGCAAATTTTGCCACCTCACTGTTTACCCCTTTTCCCAGATCATTTATGAATATGTTGAATAGGACTGGTCCCAGTACAGACTCTTGGGGGACACCGCTATTTACCTCTCTCCATTCTGAAAACTGACTGTTTATTCCTACCCTTTGTTTCCTATCTTTTAACCAGTTACCAATCCATGAGAGAACCTTCCCTCTTATCCCATGACAGCTTACTTTGCTTAAGAGCCTTTGGTGAGGGACCCTTGTCAAAGGCTTTCTGAAAATCTTAGTACACTATATCCACTGGATTCCCCTTATCTACATGCTTGTTGACCCCCTCAAAGAATTCTAGTAGATTGGTGAGGCATGATTTCCCTTTACAAAAACCATGTTGACCCTTCCCCAACAAATTATGTTCATCTATGTGTCTGACAGTTTTGTTCTTGACTATAGTTTCAACCAGTTTGCCCGGTACTGAAGTCAGGCTTACCGGCCTGTAATTGCTGGGATCACCTCTGGAGCCTTTTTTAAAAATTGGTGTCACATTAGCTATTATCCAGTCATTTGGTACAGAAGCTGATTTAAATGATAGGTTGCAGACTACAGTTAGTAGTTCTGCAATTTCACATTTGAGTTCCTTCAGAACGCTTGGGTGACTACCATATAGTCCTGGTGACTTATTACTGTTTAGTTTATCAATTTGTTCCAAAATCTCCTCTATTGACATCTCAATCTGGGATAGTTCCTCAGATTTGTCACCTAAAAAGAATGGCTCAGGTTTGGGAATCTCCCTCGCATCCTCAGCTGTGAAGACCGATGCAAAGAATTCATTTAGTTCTCCGCAATAGCCTTATCGTCCTTTAGTGCTCCTTTAGCATCTTGATCATGCAGTGGCCCCACTGGTTGTTTAGCAGGCTTCCTGCTGCTGATGTACTTAAAACTTTTTTTGCTATAACTTTTTGCATCTTTGGCTAGCAGTTCTTCAAATTCTTTTTGGCCTTCCTAATTATATTTTTACACTTCATTTGCCAGAGCCAGAGTTTATGCTCCTTTCTATGTTCCTCACTAGGATTTAACTTCCACTTTTTAAAGGTGCCTTTTTGCCTTTGAATGCTTCTTTTACTTTGTTGTTTAGCCTCAGTGGCACTTTTTTGGTTCTCTTACTATGTTTTTTAATTTGGGGTATACATTTAAGTTGAGCCTCTATTATGGTGTCTTTAAAAAGTTTCCATGCAGCTTGCAGAGATTTCACTTTTGGCACTGTATCCTTTAATTTCTGTTTAACTAACTTCCTCATTTTTGTGTAGTTCCCCTTTCTGAAATTAAATGCTACAATGCTGGGCTGCTGTGGTGTTTTCCCAGGGGTGTTAAATTTAATTATATTATGGTCACTATTACCAAGCAGTCCAGCTATACTCACCTCTTGCACCAGATCCTGTGCTCCACTTAAGACTAAATCAAGAATTGCCTCCCTCTTGTGGGTTCCAGGACTAGCTGCTCCAAGAAGCAGTCATTTAAGGTGTTAAGAAACTTTATCTCTGCATCCTGTCCTGAAGTGACATGTACCCAGTCAATATGGGGATCGTTGAAATCCCCCATTATTATTGAGTTTTTTATTTTAATAGCCTCTCTAATCTCCCTGAGTATTTCATCATCCTGGTCAGGTGGTCGGTAATATATCCCTACTGCTATATTCTTATTAGAGCATGGAATTACTATCTATAGCAATTATATGGTACAGTTTGGTTCATTTAAGATTTTTACTTCATTTGTTTCTTATGCTTTCTTTCATATATATTGCCACTCCCCCATTTTGGTTCAAGTATGAAATACTGGTTTGAACTGGTTCTCCAGTTCCAGTGTGAGTCCAGATGGGCAAATGAGATCAGCATTGGCCTGACTGTTCCTGGGGACTGCAGGGGCAGCACGGGGAGGCTTGGTCATTAGCTGCCCCCAGCAGAGGTTTTGCTAAGGAAGAGAAGGCCGGTGTCAATCTCTCAGGATTGTAGAGCCCTAGAGCTAGCTGAGTTTCCTGGGGTAGGGTTACCATATTTCAACAATCAAAAAAGAGGACAGGAGGACCCCCGCCCCTGTCCTAGCCCCGCCCCCATCCTGTCCTAGCCCCGCCCCCATCCTGTCCTAGCCCCGCCCCCATCCTGTCCTAGCCCCGCCCCTGCCCCTTCCACTCCCTCCCACTTCCTGCCCCCTCAGAACCTCCAACCCTCCCCCCCACTCCTCGTCCCCTGACTGCCCCCCAGGACTCCACCCCCTCCCTAAGCCTCCCTGCCTCTTGTCCCCTGACTGCCTCCTCCTGAGACCTTCCCCACATCCTAACTGGCCCCCTAGGACCCTACCCCCTACCTGTCCCCTGACTGCCCCAACCCTTATCCACATCCCCACCCCCTGACAGCCCCCCCCAGAACTCCTGACCCATCTAAACCCCTCTGCTCCCTGTCCCCTGACTGCCCCCTCCTGGGACCCCTGCTCCTAACTACCCTCCAGAACCCCACCCCCTACCTAAGCCTCCCTGTTCCTTATCCCCTAACTGCCCCTTCCTAAGACCCCTCTCCCTAACTGCCCCCCAGGACCCTACCCCCTACCTGTACCCTGACTGCCCAAAACCTTATCCACCCCCCAGAAAGCCCCCCCCAAACTCCCGACCCCCCCCCCCCCCGCTCCTTGTCCCTTGACTGCCCCCTCCTGGGACCCCTGCTCCTAACTGCCCTCCAGAACCCCACCCCCTACCTAAGCCTCCCTGTTCCTTGTCCCCTAACTGCCCCCTCCTGAGACCCCCCCACCTGTACTCTGCCCAAAACCTTACACCCACAACCCTCCCCCCTGCTCCCTGTCTCTTGATTACCCCCTCCCCCCGAACCTCCCTGCCGCTTCTCTGGCCCCCAGCCCCCTTACTGTGCTGCAGAGCAGCGCGCTCGACAGCGGGGGAGGGCAGCAGGGTCGGAGCTCCAGGCGAACAGCCGGCGATCTGTGAGTGCAGGGAGGGCGGGGGAGGGAGGGAGAGGAGGGGAGTGGTGCCAAGTTTCAGGAGAGAGGGGGGGGAAGTGCAAGCAGGGCTCTGGCTCTGGCTCTGGCTGTTGGAGCACCGGCTGCTCTGTAAGCCGCGCGCACGCTCTGCATGGGGGGGGGAGGAGGGGAAGTCCGGACATTGACAAATTCCCCCCGGACGCTATTTTTAACCTGAAAAAGCCGGACATGTCCGGGGGAATCCGGACGAATGGTAACCCTATCCTGGGGCACATGATGCTTAGGGTTACCATATTTCCACAAGCAAAAAAGAGGACACGGGGGGGGAGGAGCCCCGCTCTAGCCCCGCCCCTGCCCCGCCCCTGCCCCACCCCCATCCACTCCCTCCCACTTCCCACCCCCTGACTGCCCCCTCCTGGGACCCCTGCCACTAACTGCCCCCTAGGACTCCACCGCTTATCTAAGCCGCCCTGCTTCTTGTCCCCTGACTGCCCCGTCCTGAGAACGCCCTACGACCCTACCTGTCCCCTGACTGCCCTGACCCATATTCACACCCCCACCCCATATTCACACCCCCACCCCCAGACAGACCCCCGGGGACTCGCATGCCCTATCCAACTGCTCCCCGCCCCTGACAGGACCCCTAGAACTCCTGACCCATCCAACCCCCTCTGCTACCTGCCTGCCTTGACCCCTCTCCACACCCCTGACAGCCTCCCCAGACCATCTAACCTCCCCCGCTCCCTGTCCCTGACTGTCCCAACCCCTCTTCACACCCTTGCCCCCCTGACAGCCCCCCCCAAACTCCCGACCCATCCAACCCCCCCTCCCTGTCTCCTGACCAGGGACGGCTTTAAAGAGCCCAGGAATCGGGCTGCGCTCCAGCCGGGGTTGCAGGGCTTGGGGCCGGCCCGGAGGTGCCGGGCCGGGGGTGCTGGGGCCCAAGCCGGAGGGAGCTGCTCGGCCAAGGCCATGCCTCCCCGGAGCTCTCCTCCTCGCGCCCCTCCCCCCCCGCCCCAGCTTACCTGCTGCTGCCTCCCGCTTGCCCCTGCTTCTTTTCAGACTTCCCGCGAAGATCTGATTTGCGGGAAGCAGGGGAGGGGGAGGAGCAGGGGGCGGAGCGTTCAGGGGAGGAGAGGAGGGGGAAGACAGCTGTGGGCCGGACAGCGTGGTAAGGCTGCAGGGGATGGGGGGAGCCGGGAAGGGGCTTTGGGTGCCCAGCGGCGCTTGGCCGCCGCTTTTCTATCTATAAATAGCTGACCGGGGGGAAATCCCGGACGTTTTTAGATTTTTAAAAATCTCCCCTGGACGGCTATTTATAGACCGAAAAGCCGGACATGTCCGGGAAAATCCGGACATATGGTAGCCCTAATGATGCTGCCTCCATTGTGCTCTGGGAGCAGCTGCTGCTTCCCGGTGGGGTCTGTGCTGGGATAGACCATCATTAAGCCCCTGTGTATCCAGCCGATGGGGGACTTTCTCATGTGGCTGGAACCAGCCCCTAGGGCAGACCTGGGCTCTGTTGGAGACTCCAGGTGAGGAGAGAGACCTGGGGGAAAGTGCTGGCAATGGGCAAGAAAGTGACTCTGCACAAATGGCCCCAGCTCTGCTCCCGGGGATCTGCAGATCCCAGGGCTGCTCCCCTCAATACATTCTGTCTCGCGCCCCTGTTAGCAGTGGCAGTAGCTATTAGAGAGGAAAGCCCACAGGAATGGCAGGACAGTAATCTGTTCTTCCATGCAGAAGTGGGAGTGGAGAGACTGGAAGGGGCAGCAGGAGCAATAAATGGGGAGGGAGGTTCCAAGCTCCCTGTCCTGCCCAGCTCCATTTCCTGCAGCACCTCAGGGCAGATTGACTTTGCTGGGAAGAAGGTGAGGAGCAGAGAGAGGAAAAGCCAGTTCCTGCCTCTGCCTAGTCCCCACGCTGCTGGAGAAATATGCTGCCCTGGGGACAGTGTCATGGGGGATTTCCCCCAAAGTGGCTCCTTTGATTCTGCTTGTTTCTGGCATTTGGCTCAGAGGCTCGGTTACTGGGAGGGTGTAAAAAGTGTTTTGTAGGTTTAGTCCTGGTGGGAGGGGTCAGGTCTGTGTTGTAATAATGTAACTGAGGGTTTTCCCACCATGGCGGAGTCTAGAGTGTCTGTCTGTAGGAAAAGATCCTGGGGGGAATCGGGGTGTGAAATGGACTAATGCTAATTCAGAAGTCTCCCCAGTTGTCCTTCTCACCCTGACAGGCTGCAGAATAATGACCATGTTTTGCTCTAGATCATCCCATCTTCGTGGGGGACAGGGAAGTGAAATGGATGTGATGGATCCAGCTCAGGTAGGGGATATTTTGCGGGGGAGCTGGTGGGGAGGGTTGTTGTAGTGGGGGAGGGGCAGGAAATACACAGGGTGAAGCAGGGAGGGGGACAAGGTGTGATAAACTTGCTGGAACATGCTCAGTCTAGGGCCTGATTTATGACCAGACCCATTGGCGGGGTGAACATTTCCCCCATTTCTGAAACAGGAAACAGCCCCCCTGGACAGGGCAGGGAAAACAGACCAGAGTGCTGGACCCTGAACCCACTACCCAGAGACTGCAGAGCAATACAAAGGGAAGGTACTGGGATTCCTGTCTCTGTCCCCTGCATGGAGCTCTGCTTCCCACATCAGCCTGTGCCTAGTAGGTGGGTGGTAAATGAGAAGACCCTGCCCTCAGTCTGCTGGGAGGGATAAAGAACTCTCACCTTCTCTCTGTTCCTCACCTTTTTTTTGCACCTCTGGCACTCCCAGAGCGGTCCTACTTTTATGCTTTTCCCCCCCAAGAATAGTGGGATTGTGACTGGGGCAGCAGGCACTAAGTGGGGAGCACCTTTTTTTTCAGATGCCGGTGACCTTTGAGGAGGTAGCTGTGTATTTCACCGAGGGGCAGGGGGCTCTGCTGGACCCCAATCAGAGAGCCCTCTACAGGGACGTCATGCAGGAGAATTATGAGACTGTGACCTCACTGGGTAAGGATTCGTGTTTGTTGTTTGAAGCTATGGGGTCTGCATTTCTGAATCTGGTATGGGTCCTCTCGGGCAGGACTTTGGAGCGGAGCCCGGAGCTGGAGTGCAGGGCAGCTCTGGCGCAGTGGAGCTGCAGGTTTTTGCCTCGAGCTGGAGCGGAGCCGGAGCACAGCTCCAAAACCCTGCTCTTGGGTCAGCTAGATTAGAGAGGAATGGGTCCCATAGTCCACAGCTCCAGTGTAAGAGAGCCATTGATCTCCATACCTTCTCCAATGGGATAGGGGAGTCATGAGCTTAATGGACATGCTAATTCACACCCATCCCTCCAGCTCTCATGGGTGCAGAAGCAGTGTATTATCCTATCTCAGCAGTTCTCAAACTTCATTGCACCCTTCTGACAACAGACATTACTACACGACCCCAGGCAGGGGAACCAAAGCCTCAGACCGAGAACGAAGCCCACCTTCAGCCCAGGGTGAAGGGGCTCAGGCTTCGGCTTCAGGCCAGATGAGGCGGGGGCTCGGGTTTTGACTTCAGCCCCGGACTGGAGGGACTCAGGCTTTGGCTTCAGCCCCAGGCGCCTAGCAACTCTAACGCCAGCCCTGGAGACCCCATTAAAATAGGGTCGCGACCCACTTTGGGATCCTGACCCGTAATTTGAGAACCACTGTCCAATCTGCATTAATTCTCACTCACAAACAGAATCTCTGTGCACCCTCCTTCCTGGGACTAGCTCCATGTGTGGGGAGGGCTCTGGGTGCTGGAGGTTTAGACATAGGCAGGGGTTTAACACCAGAGATGTGTGTGCCTCAGCAAGTCCCCCAGAGCCCACAGATCCTGAAAACTCCTAGTGAGGGTGGGACAACTCCCCCCTCTCCAGACATCAGCCTCTCTGAAGGGAGCTCAGTGACCAAGTTCCCATCTGTTCAGAGCCCACTACCCCCTAGGAAATTATGGAGTCAAGGTGTGCCTTTGTGACAAATACTCCACCGATCCTCAGTGCACTCTGATCATGCCTGATTTCACACCCTGAGCAGGATTTCCCATTCCCAAACCTGACCTGGTCGCCCGGCTGGAAGCAGGGGAAGAGCCGTGGGTCCCGGATTTCCAGGCCTCTGAGGAAAGGAAGCTCCCAAGAGGCACCTGCACAGGTGAGGAGTCAGTGACACTGACACAGAAAGTATCTGGCAAATGAAGGAAAATGCTGAAAATCTCCCAAATGTAGTCTGAGCCCCCTCAGTTCTGTTCTCACCCAGTTCAGGCTGTGGTCAGCAGGTGTCATATCATCATGGTAGATATCGCTCATGGCTTCCCACCCACCCTGTTATCTGTGAGGAGTTTTCTCCCTGACTTGTCTTCCCTTTGAGTGTTTGGATGGGATGTGGAGGCAGAATCCAATTTCTCAGTCTCCCCAACAGTTACTGTGTTGTGTTTTCCCTCTTTTCTGTTCCCCTTTCTGTCCTTTCTACCAGTCCAAGCAATGATTCCTGCCTGGATTCTCTCTGTACCCCAGCAGGTGACAAGACAAAGAGTGAGAACGAGGAGGGGAATCCACTGCAGAAATGTCCTGAGCAAGTGGAGCTGCAGAGGACATTTTTGAGAAGAGCTGAAGAGAATTTTTCCCAGTGCTTGGAACAGAGAAAAGCCTGGAGTAATTGGCACAAGTCAGAGAGGAAGTTGGGAAACCACCAAAGGAAGAAAGTGGATGAATCAATTGAATGTGGGGGGGCAGGCAAGGATCCCAAGGAAATCACAGCCCAGCAGACAAATCACAAGGAAAATAAACCCTATAAATGCTTGGACTGTGGGAAAAGTTTCAGTCGGCGCTCCAGCCTTATTAACCATGGGAGAATCCACACGGGAGAGAAACTGTATAAATGCTTGGACTGTGGGAAAAGCTTCAGTCAGTGCTCAGGCCTTATTAACCATAGGAGAATCCACACAGGAGAGAGACCCTATAAATGCTTGGACTGTGGGAAAAGCTTCAGTCAGCACTCAGGTCTTATTAACCATGGTAAAATCCACACTGGAGAGAGACCCTATAAATGCTTGGACTGTGGGAAAAGCTTCGATCGGAACTCAAATCTTACTATCCATCGGAGAGTGCACACAGGAGAGAGACCGTATAAATGCCTTGAGTGTGGGAAAAGTTTTAGTCAGCTCTCAGGCCTTATTAGCCATGGGAGAAACCACACGGGAGAGAGACCATATAAATGCCTTGAGTGTGGGAAAAGTTTTGGTATACAATCTTCCCTTATTATACATCAGAGGACCCACACGGGAGAGAAACCCTATAAATGCTTGGACTGTGGGAAAAGCTTCAGTCAGCGCTCACGCCTTATTAGCCATGAGATAATCCACACGGGAGAGGGACCATATAAATGCCTTGAGTGTGGAAAAAGTTTCAGTGCACCATCAGTCCTTATTATACATCAGAGGACCCACACGGGAGAGAAACCCTATAAATGCTTGGACTGTGGGAGAAGCTTCAGTCAGCGCTCAGTCCTTATTACTCATAGGAGAATCCATACGGGAGAGGGACCATATAAATGTCTCGAGTGTGGGAAAAGTTTCAGTGTACCATCAGCCCTTCTTATACACCAGAGAACCCACACGGGAGAGAAACCCTATAAATGCTTGGTCTGTGGGAAAAGCTTCAGCCGGAGCTCACATCTCATTAGCCATGGGAGAATGCACACAGGAGAGGGACCATATAAATGCTTGCACTGTGGGAAAAGCTTCAGTCAGCGCTCAGTCCTTATTAACCATGGGAGAATACACACAGGAGATGGACCATATAAATGCCTTGAGTGTGGGAAAAGTTTCAGTGTACCATCAGCCCTTCTTATACACCAGAGAACCCACACAGGAGAGAAACCCTATAAATGCTTGGAGTGTGGGAAGAGCTTCAGTCAGCGTTCAGGCCTTATTAGTCATGGGAGAATCCACACAGAGGAGAGACCCTATAAATGCTTGGACTGTGGAAAAAGCTTCAAACGGAGCTCAAATCTTATTATTCATCGGAGATTGCACACAGGAGAGAGACCCTATAAATGCTTAGACTGTGGGAAAAGCTTCAGTCAACGCTCAGGTCTTATTAGCCATGGGAGAATCCATACGGGGGAGAGACCCTATAAATGCTTGGACTGTGGGAAAAGCTTCAGTCAGCGCTCAGTCCTTATTAACCATTTGAGAACCCACACAGGAGAGAGACCCTATAAATGCTTGGACTGTGGGAAAAGCTTCAATCGGAGCTCAAATCTTATTACCCATCGGAGACTGCACACAGGAGAGAGAGACTGTAAAAATACCTTGAGTGTGGGAAACACTTCAGTGAGAGCTCAAAACTTCCAGAGAGAAATCATATAAGTGCCTCCACTGTGGGGTAAGTTTCATTCAGAGATCAAACCTTGCTTCATATCAGATAATCTACACAAGAGAGAAACCCCATAAATGCTTGGATGATGGGAAAAGCTTCAACAACTGCAGGAAAAAAATTCAGTCTGAGCTCAGACATTATTCCACATTTGATAATTCACAGAAGAAAGACCTTGAATGTGATGGAAGCTTCATTTGGTGCTCACATCAGAGACTTCTCCACATAGGAGAGAAATTCTCTCACTGCCCTGACTAGGGCTGGCCTTAGTAAAAACTCCATTTCTCAATTCCCATATGCCTCAGTGGCATGTGGCTCCCAGGTATCCAGCTGCCCCGCAGGTTCCAACAGCAGCTGACCCTGAGCTGATCAGGGATCCTCTGGCTTTGCCTTGTTTAAGCAAACCCCAGGCAGAGGAGGAGAAGTACCAGCCAGCCCCTGCTGCAGCCCTGGCTGCTGAACTGATGGGTCTTCCTGCCTCCTGCTAACCTGCTGGGGGAAGGGAGAGAGAAACTCCTCTAGAAGATCCCTCTGCCTGGATGAAGTTCCCCCATCTCTCTTCCCTTCCCAGATGTGATGCCCCTTCCATGGAGATGAGGGGAGGGATACTTGGGCCAGGCCCCACATTCACTCTGGACACCTGTCCCCACTCCCCATTTCCCAGCAGTCCCTGGGCTGGACTTCCCCACTTATCTGGAGTTGGTCCCTGCAGGATGAGTGTCCCTGGGGGTTGGCAACTCTTCCCCTCCCTAAATCCCCTAAGGTGCTGGGTTCTGGGGGATCAAATGTGAAGGGACCAGGAGAGATGGGTTTTGGGGAGGAAATTGGGGGATTGAATGGTTGGGTCTGGTGGATGTGGGATGCAGAGGGTGCTGGGGAAATCAAATATTAGGGATCATGGGATAAGAGAGGAGAGTAAAGGGAAGAGAGCTGCTGCCTCTTATACTCACCCCCTCTGTCCCTTTTCCCTGCCCTCTCTGCATTCAGAAAGCACTACTGAGAGGACTGATTTTCACCTGGTCCTTTGTGGGATGCCTAAAGGCCTAGGGATCCTGTTACCCCAAAATTTGGACCCAAGGTGCCCTAATAATGGCCTCCCTATAACTGCAAACCAATTGTGAATTTGGCCCATCTCAATGGGTGGCCTGCCCTAGAGGAATTGCCTGTGTTTTATCAGGGAGCGAGTCTCTAACCCTCAGCCAACTCCTCAGAACAGATTAGTTCTGTTAACTCGTGGGAGGATATATATACAGCCCTCTGCTCAAAGGATTGACACTCAAGCAGTAATTATTTGAAAACAAAATAACATTTATTTAAACAAATAAATCAGTGTACTTAATAATTAAGAGAATATACAATGCAACACAAGCTACAGTAGAGCGATACAATAAACTACATGACCCATATAGCAGATACAATGTTGCGCAATACATTACACAGGCCGCTTATACATATGTATAAAGCCTTAATACAATGTTGCAATATTTTATCAAACCTATTACAATGTAACATACAGATCCCTTATACATATGTATAAAACAGCATTACAATATTACACATTAAATTACATTATTAAGTAATAATATTCTATGAGTTGTGATCAGTCAGTCATAGAATAGGTGGGGTAAAATCCATTCAGATGCAGGCAGCCAGCTTTATTTACAATCATACCCCTGCATTCCTTATAATCAAGAGAGGTTTCAGAGAGTTGTACTTACTTTCCATTTTCTTAAATCCTTCTGTCTGGTCTCGGTCCTTCTGCTCCGTCAAAAGTGATTTCAGTTTTTGATGGATTCTTTCTTGCTTCTCTCCGCTCTCTCGATCTGCTTCTCTCCACTGTTCAACCTGTTCCTCTCCACTCTCTGCTCTACTTTTATCTTCTCCGCTCACTTCACACCCACACTGATGCCTGTCAGCTCTCTGCCATATATACAATTTTTGAGCCTTTCTGATTGGTTGTTCTCTCAGTGCCAGTGATTAGCATAGTCCCCTCCTGGTGGGGTGATACCTGTTCAGCCAATCAGCTTTGCCTGTCATTTGACTGACCCCTCACTTCAGGTATTTGGAATGAATTTAATCTCACCCTGCTGAATTTTACTTCACCCCAGTTGCCTGCATGCTATTGGTCAATTCAACCTAAGTCCTCCATTTTGATTTTCTGAGGTAAAATCATTGTGGCTTTCTAGCTAACCTTACCTTAAACTATCACGATTTAATACTTATAAAAAGCCTTAAATCTACAACTAATTACATTTTTATGCATGTCTAAACATTATGATACTGTCACCACTTTTGTTATGCTAATTGGAGCAGTTGAAATTTACAATGTTTTTTTCTCTCTGCCTGCTTATAGCTGTGTGGCTGAATGCTCTCCTGAGAGACTGCTTTCCACAAGGTCTTTTGTGGGAGGCCTAAAGGCCTTGGGATCCCACCTCTGCCTCCACAGCATCAGCTTTCGAGGGTCTGTCTGTGGTTGGAAAGATGGTTGGGATTAGCTAGCAAATCTCCTCCGACCCTCCCCCACTTTTCCTAGTCTAGACTGACCATCATATATAATGCTTTGCATTAGCAAAGCAATTATTGGAATCACTGAGTTCCCCTTTGCTCCTGGTTATGCCAAAAACATTTATATTTTGTCCCTTAGAGACCAGAATTAAACAGATTCTAAAAGTGCTTTAGCAGGGATAGCAAAATGTGGTGTTTTGGGGTCTGTGTTATATGAAGGTGATGGGGTGAGTAGGAGGGATTCCCTCTTCCTCACTTTACTGTCACACTCCACCCCAACACAGCAGCATCTGTCTGACCCTTGGAGAGTCCTGACTGAATTTGCTGCTTGGCTGTTACTGAGGAGGCTCAAGTGAATTGAGGATGCTGAGTAACATCAGCTAAAGCTGCTGCCCTGATTTTGCCCTGCCTTGGGATGACAATTGCTCCCTACAGTTCATGGAGTTAAAAGGGTGCAGAGGGGGCAAATCAGGGGTGGGATGGCAGAGTCTGTGCAGGGTGAAATGGCACAGAAGAAACAAACAGCTGGAGGCAGGGGGAATAGAGGGTCTGAGGGGCAAAAAGCAGGGATGGGGTAGTAACCAGATTAGGAATGGGATACAGATGCTGGTAGACATGGGCAGAGATGAAAAACCCTGGAGTAGAGAGGGGCAGACGAGATAAAAGTTACCCCAGAGGGGCTGAGCCATAACAAAAATAGAGTGTTTGAGGCAGAGGGGCTCCCCTCCCACCTTTCAGCGCCATGTTGCTCAACAGCCACTTCCCAGGGATGTTTTCTTAATGGCTCAGTGCATCCCAATGCCTAGACACGGCAGCTCTTCTCTGTCTGATATGGTGTATTGAGCTGCTAAAGGAGACTTGATTCCATGAAATAGTCTACACCCCCGCCTCCAAAAAATATAATCATCAGATGTGTTTTTAGTGTTTAAATGAATCCCATATTAGTTTATATGCCAGCATAAAGCCTCATAGCAGTTCACAAATCCATCTTAGCTGCTGTTCTGGTTGTCATCCTCTATAAATGTAGATTTTTGCCTTTAAATTATCTACTTTTTAAAATGTTATTTTTATTACTTATAGCTCTTCATCATTTACCTTCGCTAACATTGTGAGATAGTTGACACTGGGCATCATTTTGCATATTTGTAATAGCAAATATAGTAGAGAGAGCCTGGGGCACTGGGCCTGGTGCAAGATCTGAGGCCTGAACCAGAGGCAGTGAATGAAAGTCAGGCCATGTATTAAAGCAGATGCTCACAAGTTCACTGCCCAGTACATGAACTTGACAAAGTTGTTGCTAGTGTACTAGGCACTAGAGATTTACGTAAATATATTCCAGCTAGTACAGATAGGTTCGTTTGACAAACAATGGATAGGGATGTTTTGTCCAAGATATCTGGAAAAAGGGGAGGTAAACATCTCATGAACCATGTAAGGTGGTACATAAGTTGTTTATCACAGATTGTATGTTTCAATCTATAAATGTTGGGGTACCTCACTGTAAGCCTTTGTCCGGCCTAGGGGGCAGCAGAAAGTCTTGCTGCTGACTGGCCTGGTCCAGTGTAATGGGCATACATGTGATAGTGTACCTGTAGAATCTGTGGGGTGCTAGTGTGACACTGAGTGAGAAAAGGTTAGTCAACTAGCAGGCTACATGACCCAAATCCAACTTTTAGAGACGTATTAAAAAGTATGAAAATGGTCATTAGGGCCTTTCCATGTTAGATAAACTAGAGCTTTGAAATGTAGACTTCTATTGTTAGAGAATTAGAAGAAGATAGTGATTGTAATTGTCTGTGTTTACCTATATCTTGTTAGAGATTAACAATGTAACCTGTCGGTCACTATGTTCTATTGCAGGGCTTGGCAACCTATGGCGGCACGCATGCTGATTTTCAGGGGCACTCTGCTGCTGGCCTGGGGTTCTGTCCGCCGGCCCCCTGCCAGCCAGGGTCCCGGCTGCTGGCCCTGCTGCTGGCTGGGACCCTGGCTGGCAGGGGCCGGCGGCTGGGACCCTGGCCGGCAGCGTGCTGGGGGCCTGGCCGCCTGCCCCACTCAGCCCGCTGCCAGTCTGGGGTTCCGGCCGCCGGCCCCTGTAAATGTAAAATGTATTACTGGCATGCAAAACCTTAAATTACAGTGAATAAATGAAGACTTGGCACACCACTTCCAGAAGGTTGTGACCCCTGTTCTATTGATTCAGAAATCAAAAGGGAATTTTAACATTTTGATGAAGCTTGGGTGTAACAATATCATTGTCTATATTTCTCTTTGAAATTTGTAGTAATCTGTCTATGAACTGCTTAATGGATAATTACCTTAGGCTGATGAATGCAACTAGTTACCTGTGTATACATAGAAAATAGGAGGTTTTACTTCAAAGCCACAGTGCTTCACCCAAGGAATATCTGCTGTCAAGAGGCTGCCAGAGAACTATAAAAGGAATTCTTGGGCCCTGATCCTGTTATCTCAGATCTACTTAAGCTTTGTCAGGGGAAGTTTGAGTCGCAAGACTGAGGTCTCCAGCTCCAGTCTGGACCATCCTGACACTGGACTATAACCTGTGGAACTAATTCTGAAAAGAAATTTTTGCAACTCTGAAGCTCACCATCTCTACTATGAAACTGACCATAGAACTCTATTCATATCTGTATATATAGTGATCTTTTAACACTTTTTTTTTTAATAAATTTTAGTTTAGATAATAAGAATTGGCTGTAAGCGTGTATTTGGGTAAGATCTGAAATATTCATTATCCTTATAGGTGATGTGTCCAATCCTTTGGGATTGGTAGAACTTTTTATATGATGAACAAGATTTTCAGTAATCCTCATTGTATTTGACTTGGGTGTCTGGGTAGGAGCCCAAGGCTGGGTTGCTTTAAGAGAACTGTATTTCTGGCTTCTGGGTAACCAGGAAGGTATTGTAGAAGTTGTTTTGTTGTTGGCTTGGTGAATCTAAGTATTAGAATAACCACCTGTTTGGGGGATTGTCTACTCCAATCTTTGCAGTTTGCCCTGATTAAGCAATCTCAGTGTTGCCCCCCTGAGACTCTGGTGACAGCTTCGTTGACAATAAACTTGGCTGAGCACCTTCACCACTGAACCAAGTCTGTGGTCTTTCTGGGCAGTGCTATCAAGGTCTGCTGGGCCAGTTACCTGTGCAGAGCTGGAGAGAACACACCCACAAGCCAAATGACAACAGCAAATAATCACTGAAAATATGTTGCTAGTAATTTCAGCAATCACATCTCAGTTTACGGCACTTCCTGGTTTGCACTGTAACATTCATTTTCATTTCTAATATTTTTATATTTACACAAGTTCATTCTTATATGACATCAAGTATGACAGATCACCTGTATTAGTGTCAAAACTTTGCATTTTTCCTTTAAACCACCAATGGGGATTGCCTTGTTATTTTGCCTCTTGATCCAGCACACTAGTGCTTTTTCACACATTGCCACTTGTGAATAGAACTTGATTCCCAAATATTCACCATAGGCCAGATTTTTAAAGGTCGAATGCACTTAGATGCTTTTGAAAATCCCACTAGTCACCTAAATACCTTTAAAAATCTTGCCCTAAGGGCACTGGACTATATTGTAGGAAATCTTTCTCAAAGGCAAATATCTACTGAAAGTTTTGCTAAACATAGATATACAGCTCCCAAGATATGAAATTTAAAAACAAAACAGACACCCCCCCCCCCCCCCCAACAACTACTACTAAATACATTATGGGTTCTTGTTATTTGCCTTTTTTGTTCCTGGGCCTTTAGAGGGCACTACTTTCATACTTCTGCTGTTATCTCTGCCAAAGAATCCATCTATCTAAAATGGTTGTACATTTCAATACCATTTTGGACTCCAGTAACATGTGCCAACCCCTTTCTAACTGAAAATGTATTAAAAATCCTTAATCCCCCATCCTGCAAACACTGAAGTACACACTTAACTCTACTATTACTTCATTTGTTGCATATATAAATGACGTTTTTTCTACTGGATTGTTTATACTTCTAATTGCATATTTTAATTCCATAGCCTTTTATGTGTGCTATTTATTTTGACACACTTCAGTGATATTCTTCATTCTGACAGGTATACAATCAAAATCAAACATTTTTTAAAATGAATTATCCTGTTCCTCTTTTGCACTTTAGGGACAGGGAGGCAGCAGGAACCTTACTTAAGTGCCTTGTCTCCACTATGTTTTTTATGCTGGGATAGCTAATACATGTTATTTAAAATGTGTGTTTTTACTACATGATATCAGTATTGAGGACCCAGACTATAAAGCTGACGCAGATGTTAAATGCACCATTATTGTTCATGTCTTGACAACTCTGATACTCCCTGTGTGGCTAACACTGCACCTTTGCTATCAGAGTTATTTGCATCTATCTGCAGCCCCCACATTTGTGTGTGTGTCACGTAAAGCCACTTAAAGTATTTTAAACTAAAGGAATTAACAGACTCCCCCATTTCCCTTATAACTTTCCCTTTATTAAGGGCTTCTGCACAGGGTGTGACACTAAAGGTGTGAAGCTAAGGAACTTAAGTTACAGTGCTTTAAACCCTCATGTGGACATGTTGATAGGATCATGCATAAGTAGTGGCTTTAGTTTTGACAATTGCAATCAGAAGATTTCAGGAATCCTTCCTCAAAACACTGCAATCATCAGGCCTTTGATCTGTCTTGACCATTTAAAAATGTTGTATAGTCCAGGTGTAACATGCATTTGGTTTTTTTTAAGTCCAAAAAGAAGGAGGGACGCAGTGGATCACTCACCTTAATATTCCCGAGTGTTGCCCTGGGTAGAAAAGCCTTTGCAATATTTCACAGGTATCAATTTTGGCCTGGTAAAATATCAATAAATGGTTCAAGGTTAAAATTTAAGGCGACCTCGCTCCTTCTTTCTGCCCTGTGCTGATCAGAACATCTTTCATGAGCAGGAGAATGAAGGCCTGGTAGTGTCATGATAGATCCTATTGTGCACACCGTGGGTGTTGGCCTAGCGGTACAGTGATCCACTCTATAAGCAATGTATAGAAAGTGATGGCACTCATGTCCCATTAGAATTAACCAGATGATCCACGGTTTTGGTGCTTTAACTGTAAAGATTCCTCTTTGATCTCAGCCTCTACCTGCTCGCTAACAACATGAGATATAAACCTTATCTGTTACTATGTGCTCACAGGAAAATTTAACTCACAAACACAGCACTAGGCCCTATCACTGTGAACTGGGCTGTGAAATGTACCAGGACTGACAGAAGGAAAATAAACACAGACTCCCCTGGTAATGTCATTATAGTTCAGACCTTTTTGCCAGACAGACATTTCTGCTCCAGCTCCCTCTGTGTTCCTAGCTTGTAGCAACTTAAATCATCTCAGCACTATGGAAACACCAATCAGTTCCTGAGAGATTGTGAAAGTCAATAGGAATCAGGCACCTTCCTGCCAGATTCATAGCTTTGTAAGGCTGCCCCAGTGCTTCTATATCCTGGGAAATTTCCCAAAATCTGGGAATTTTTGAGTAAAATGTTTCAATTTGGGAAATTGGGAATTTTCATTCAAAACCTAAATAATCCTGGGAAAATTTCATAAAAAGTAAAAGACTTTCCAAATCTCAAATCCTGGGAAGTTTTCATAAAAGGTAAAATATTTGGGTTAGGGTTAGTGTTAGGGTCGGGCTGTGCTGCTCTCCTATTGATGGTACTTCATGAGAGCACAAGTGAAGTGACACGTGTGCACATGCACTCACAACAAAGCGTGCTATTCCCTTCCCAGTCCTTGGCACAGAATAATTTTGGAATCAGGGAAACATTTTTTAACTACTTCAGTCAAGCGTTCTACAGATTGAATACTGACATTGTGTTCAGCAAAGTAACAGGCCATTCTAATCTCTGCATTTTTAACTTGATCTTCAAATTTTTGTGCTTTTTTAATTTCACAATCTTGTTTATTAAACATGTCATCAATTTTCTTTGTATTAGATACTGTCTCAACCTTTTGTTTGTTTTTTACCATTAGCGTGCTTATCTAACTCACTAGTACCTGCCTGGATTTTTACATCACAACATTTGCAATAAGCTAAAAAACGATTGTTTTCTAATTTCTGCAACCAGTCTTTGTATTTACCTTCTTGAAGCCATGAGTCTTGTAAGGGTTTTTTGAAAGTAGATGGCTTCTCTTTTGGTGGAAGTTCACCCCGAGACTTCAATACTCTGTCAGGGGTGCTATCCCGTTGTTTTTGTTTCGACGTGGACGGATCTTTGTCTACTCCTGCAGTCCTCTTCCTCTTCTCACCAGCCTTACCGGTCTCTTTATTCATTTTTTACGTTAGATAAAAAATGGAAAGAGATCTCTGAAATAATGGAATGCGATAATTAGTATAATGTATATTTCAATTTATATTTAAATCAAAGAAGGGAACATATTATATATTATTACCTAACACAGTAGGCGAAGATATTTAATATTTGCCTGGAGGAAATGCGTCTTAGAGCCTGGGTGCATGAAATAGCAGTGTAGACATAGGGCTCTGAGAGGTAGAGTACCTGCCATGGAATAGGTTTATCGCTAGGACCCAGAAGGAGCTGGGGAGGAGGGAGCGATCACCAGCATCACTCAGACCTGACAGCAGGAAGTGAACTGCACGGAGTCTATAGTAACTCTTTGTTGCTGTGGAGAGTCGACGCTTCTTGCAAGATCCCCGTGTCCCGGCTGCAGCCCGGAGAGGTGAATCTCCATCAGTAACATTCCCGCTGCTCCCCAGGAGCCTCTCCCAGTGCAGAGATCCCAGCCTGGCCAGGACACCCCCTTAACGGGAAGATCCTTGCTCCCAAAGAAGGCACTACGGGGGAGGGGGGAAGGTAAGAGAGACCCTCTCATTTTCCCTCCGTCCCCCACAGGGAGCGATGCCTCCCGGTTCCACCCTGGCTGGCGGGGCAGGGGGATGCCCCAGGCTGGCTGCGATTCCCTGCATTGCGTATAGGAAAGATGGCCGCCACCTCCCATTGTTTGCAGTGTGTGTGAAGCCAGCTTGCTCCAGTATCAGGGTGAGACAGGGATATCTGGTTAGCCGGAGCTGGAAAGGGGCTCTGAGAGCCAGAGGGCATTGAGAGATGAACAGGGATGTGTGAGGGGGCGGGGGGGGACAAGGATGAGGGGGCGGGATGGGGCCATGGGAATGTGGGGCCGCTGAAGGGAGGCTGAGGGAATCCGCAGGGGGAGAATTCTGGGGCTCCGGGGTACAGAGCTGGAACAGAGGGAAACTCTGAGTGGGGGGATAAAGAGAAGGAAAAGGGGGGATTTGAGGAGAAGGGGTGTCGGGGAGACTGGAGGAAGAATATGAGAGCAAGCGGAGCCTGGCTGGGGAAGGGAGAGCCAGAGAGTAGGAGAAGGGAGAGGGATGGTGAGAGATACAGTGGCAGCTCTCCCTGCATAGGTGGGGCCAGATTGGCAAATGAGATCAGCCTCTGCCGGAGGGGGGCTTCAGGGGCAGCGCACAGAGGGTCAGTCGTCATTGGTGCAGCCATCAGAGGGCTCTGGTTATTGCCAGGGGAGAAGAGGCTGTTGTCTGTCTCTCTCTGCTCATGATATCGGAGCACTAGAGTTCAATCTCTGGGGCAGATGCTGCTGCCTCCTCCATTGTGATCTGGGAGCCCAGATTGAGCAGCTACCGGTGTACTTTTACAAACTGCTGCTGACACCCTTTGCTGTCAGTACCAATTACTGATGCCTAGGGTTTTCCTGGGCTGCCTTATTACAATATGCTGCCTCTGCCTTTCCCCATCCTCTAGTCCAGTGGCTCTCAACCTTTCCAGACTACTGTACCCCTTTCTGGAGTCTGATTTGTCTTGCGTACCCCAAGTTTCACCTCACTTAGAAACTACTTGCTTACAAAATCAGACCTAGAAATACAAACGTGTAACAGTGCACTATTACTGAAAAATTGCTGACTTTTTCATTTTTACCATATAATTATAAAATAAATCAATTAGAATATAAATATTGTACTTACAATTCAGTGTGCGTATATTGAACAGTATTGCGTATATTGAAGAGAAATGGGCCCTTTTTCCACAGAAATGGTCTATAGGAGACGGCAGCAGGCAGCAGGCGGAGGAATAATCTGATCAAAATTATTTGACTATTGGGTAATGTGATCAAAATCACTAAAGGAATGTCAGGGGTTTCTATTGGAACTTAACTTGACTGCCCCTGATTGTCTCTGGTTGTACAAGATGGGAGTGTAATCAGGGTACAGTTGTGTAAAAAAAAAAGTAATCACAGTGCAAGGGATGTTAGGCAAAAAATAGTTTTGTGTGTGCACAGTAAAAGGAAAAGGGGAGCAATGATGGGAACACTGAGCCTTGGGGTGGCTCTGGGGGATCGGACTGTCACTTTGGGGGTGAATGAAAACTGTGGGCATGGAAAGGCAGTTACACCTTGTGTAAAATTAATATGGCTAATATAATGTTATGGAGGTTAAACTATTTCCCAGGACACGTGCAGTGTATATTGAAAAAGGGGTAAAAGAAATGCAAACAAATCATGGTACTTAATTAAAATCCTATTAGGGCTCCAAAAGGAGCCACAGTAGATTGTGCTTTCTTTTTCAAATCTGTGTGTTTTGGAGCAGGAGATAAAAGTGAAAAGTAATGAGAACTCTGGTGGAAGTGGAATGTGTCCCTTTTAAGACAGTCTCTAAGCTGCTAATAGCTTTGGATCCAGAGGCAAGCCAAGAAAGCCTCTGTGTAAATGCAAATTACCTAGCTGATGGGGGAAGGAGGAAACTACCCATAAGTAGCAGCACAAAGAATCTGGAAATAATAAATACATCTGGTCAGCAAACAAGCTACTGAAGACTCAGATTATGGCCCTCCAGGAAAGGGAGGTAAAAAAACAAATCAAGCCTGAAAATAAGGGGGACAGGTTAACACTAAGGAGTGTGTGTGCCCAGAGCAGAAATCTGAAGCTGTCTCTCAGCTATTACCTGAAAATAAACGTAAAGCTTGGTACAGCAAAGAAACTATTGCAAACCTGGTCTGTTGTAAAAGAGGGGAAACTGAGGCACACCACCTCATAAATGACCAGTGAGTGGGGTAATTCACTAGCCTAACTATAGAACAAAATAAAAACAGCCTGGAGGTAATTCTTCTGTTTTTCCTGCAATTAGCAAGGAAATTTGTAAAAGGAATTGGTATTATTATTAAGCAATAATCTGTCCCCACCAGAGGGGGTGGAAATTTTTTGTTTTTGTTTTTCAGACACTCTACAAGCAAACTGGCACCAGTGGAAGAATAACCCAGAATACCATGAATCTATGTTTTGTGTTGTTTGTCTGTGGTGTTTGTCTTGTTGCTAGCATGATGTGGGTGGGGGATGGCTTCAAAAGGCTGACCTGTGGGGGGAGATATGTATGGGAATGCAAAATGCTCAACTAATAGGCCAGTACCTGTGTAATAGCTACCATAATGCCTGGAAATAGAACGGCAACTAAGGTGGGCCCCACAAGCCCAATGGAAATAATGAGAGGGGAGGAGCTCACTGGGAATCAATGGAGGGGTGTGTAAAATGGTGTAAATCCAGAAAAGATGTTTGGATGTGCCCGTCTCCTATGACTATGGAGGAGCAGGATCAATGGCCTATGGCAAGAGGTGGACAATTGGGTGCACTGTGTATGAAGTGTTTTGCTGGAAATGTACATATTGCTGGGGGCACAATTACACCAGCCCCTAACCAAACTACACACATCTACACGCTACTATCTGGACTTTGGTGCACAAATGAATCTGTAAATCTTATCGCTGTGAATAATCAAACCGGGGCATACTGCCTGATTCCATACCAAGTGGTTAAGTTGGTTTTTACAATAACCCATTTCTCTATGCACATTCAATGGACTTATAATGTGGACAAAAGCATGCAAAACCTGCAGGGGCAGCTTGTTGCAACTGGACACATTAAGATCTTAACCGTGTCTAAGGAGGAGAGGCAGTGTTTTGGTGGTGGCTCAGATATTGGACCATACTGCAGTGGTCAGGACTCGGTGTTGTTGTGAATTGTTAACTGTACCTGTGTTATGTTGTGTATGGAAATAACCTATAAGTAATGTAGTAAGCCTCCCCACCCTGCAGTGTACTAGACAACCTGGACCCAACCTTCTCGGGCCCACTATAATGGGAAGTCTGGAACACTAATAGGAATAGGTGTGGTATGCCTGTCCGAGAGAAGGTGCAGGGCCCTGTACTACACAAGGGGCAGTGGAACAAATGGAATATCGACACCTTCCACCTTGATGCCTAACCCTATCAGGAAATGTGTTGCCATATGTCCTATGCTTTTCCAGGGATACCTGGGCAGGAGGATCCCAAAAGAAAAGGAAGGGGGGGGGGGGGAAAAAAGGGGTGGAGTGTTAGGATATAGATATTCAGGCTTGTCTGTAAAGGCCTATACTTTAAGAATTTAGGTGTATTCTTATCACTTAGCTAGTTATAGAGGTACAAAAGAGAGAATTAAAATCACTGTCTCTGTGTAAGGGACAGTCTGAGGCTCTGTTCTTAGGCTAAGGGTATGTCTACACCCAGCCGCTAGTTCGGCGGCTGGCAATCAAAGTTCTGGGTTCGACTTATCGCGTCTTGTCTGGACGTGATAAGTCGAACCTGGAAGTGCTCGCCATCGACTGCGGTACTCCAGCTAGACGAGAGGAGTACCGCGGAGTCGATGGGGGAGCCTGCCTGCCGCATGTGGACCGAGGTAAGATCGAACTAAGGTACTTCGAACTTCAGCTACGTTATTCATGTAGCTGAAGTTGCGTACCTTAGTTCGATTTGGGGGGTGAGTGTAGACCAAGCCTAAGTAAGGCCTTTGGCTAAGCAGCAGAGGCAGCCATAAGCTGAGAAGTGAACGGTCACATCCTCACATTCCAAACTAGTCACATGGAAATAAGGTGCTATTGGCTGTTAGGAATACAATTCTGTCCTGATATTCCTGTCACCTCCAGAGAAAGGAAAGAGCCTAAAACATGTAAAAGGAAATTTAGTTTGATAGTTTTCTGTCTGGTAAGAACTCACTTATCAATAGACACAGCTGGAAAACCCTTATGTCTGTATAGATGTAGTTGTGAAATCCTCACTTCTGTATTGTTTTGTATGTTTATTTGCATGGTCTCTGTCTGGTTCTGTAATTGTTTCTGTCTGCTGTATAATTAATTTTGCTGGGTGTAAACCAATTAAGGTGGTGGAATATAATTGGTTAAATAACCATGTTACAGTATGTTAGGATTGGTTAGTTAAATTTCAGTAAAATGATTGGTTAAGGTATAGCTACGCAGAACTCAAGTTTTACTATATAGTCTGCAGTCAATCAGGAAGTAAGGGGGGAATGGGAATAGGGATGGCTCTGTGGTGTCAGAGCTGGGAAGGGGGACACTGAGGAAGGAAACTGGATTTATGCTTGCTGGAAGTTCACCCCAATCAACATCAAATTGTTTGCGCCTTTGGGTATTGTTGCTCTCTGTTCATGCGAGAAGGACCAGGGAAGTGAGAGGGCGAAGGAATAAGCCCCCTAACACCACTGCTCTCCAGCTGCCCAGCTCTGAAGGCAGTGCCACTGCCAGCAAACCCCCCCCCCCACTACAATAACCTTGCAGCCGCCTCCTCCCCCAACTCCTTTTTGGGTAAGGACGCCTCCCATTACAACACTGTGAAATTTCAAATTTAAATACCTGAAATCATTAAATGTATGATTTTTAAAATCCTATGACCATGAAATTGACCAAAGTGGACTCTGCATTTGATAGGGCCCTAAGTATAAACAAGTCACCGGGACCAGATGGCATTCACCCAAGAGTTCTGAAAGAACTCAAATGTGAAGTTGCGGAACTATTAACTAGGGTTTGTTACCTGTCCTTTAAATCGGCTTCTGTACCCAATGACTGGAAGATAGCTAATGTAACGCCAATATTTAAAAAGGGCTCTAGAGGTGATCCCGGCAATTACAGACCGGTAAGTCTAATGTTAGGAGCGGGCAAATTAGTTGAAACAATAGTAAAGAATAAAATTGTCAGACACCTAGAAGAACATAAATTGTTGGGCAAAAGTCAACATGGTTTCTGTAAAAGGAAATCGTGTCTTACTAATCTATTAGAGTTCTTTGAAGGGGTCAACAAACATGCGAACAAGGGGGATCCAGTGGACATAGTATACTTAAATTTCCAGAAAGCCTTTGACAAGGTCCCTCACCAAAGGCTCCTACATAAATTAAGTTGTCATGGGATAAAAGGGAAGGTCCTTTCATGGATTGAGAATTGGTTAAAGAAAGGGAACAAAGAGTAGGAATAAATGGTAAATTCTCAGAATGGAGAGGGGTAACTAGTGGTGTTCCCCAAGGGTCAGTCCTAGGACCAATCCTATTCAACTTATTCATAAATGATCTGGAGAAAGGGGTAAAAAGTGAGGTGGTAAAGTTTGCAGATGATACTAAACTGCTCAAGATAGTTAGGACCAAAGCAGACTGTGAAGAACTTCAAAAAGATCTCATGAAACTAAGTGATTGGGCAACAAAATGGCAAATGAAATGTAATGTGGATAAATGTCAAGTAATGCACATTGGAAAAAATAACCCCAACTATACATACAATATGATGGGGGCTAATTTAGCTACAACGAATCAGGAAAAAGATCTTGGAGTCATTGTGGATAGTTCTCTGAAGACGTCCACGCAGTGTGCAGAGGTGGTCAAAAAAGCAAATAGGATGTTAGGAATCATTAAAAAGGGGATACAGAATAAGTCGGAGAATATCTTATTGCCCTTATATAAATCGATGGTACGCCCACGTCTTGAATACTGCGCACAGATGTGGTCTCCTCATCTCAAAAAAGATATACTGGCACTGGAAAAGGTTCAGAGAAGGGCAACTAAAATGATTAGGGGTTTGGAACGGGTCCCATATGAGGAGAGATTAAAGAGGCTAGGACTTTTCAGCTTGGAAAAGAGGAGACTAAGGGGGGGGGATATGATAGAGGTATATAAAATCATGAGTGATGTGGAGAAAGTAGATAAGAAAAAGTTATTTACTTATTCCCATAATACAAGAGCTAGGGGCCACCAAATGAAATTAATGGGCAACAGGTTTAAAACAAATAAAAGGAAGTTCCTCTTCACACAGCGCACAGTCAACTTGTGGAACTCCTTGCCTGAGGAGGTTGTGAAGGCTAGGACTATAACAGCATTTAAAAGAGAACTGGATAAATTCATGGAGGTTAAGTCCATTAATGGCTATTAGCCAGGATGGGTAAGGAATGGTGTCCCTAGCCTCTGTTTGTCAGAGGGTGGAGATGGATGGCAGGAGAGAGATCACTTGATCATTACCTGTTAGGTTCACTCCCTCTGGGGCACCTGGCATTGGCCACTGTCGTTAGACAGGATACTGGGCTAGATGGACCTTCGGTCTGACCCAGTATGGCCGTTCTTATGTAAGTCATTGTATGAAATTTTAGTTTGTACTGACTTTGCTAGTGCTTTTTATGTAGCCTGTTCAGGGGCACCAGAGCCTTCCCAAAAGTGGGGGGCAGGGGCAGGCCCTGCCCCCGGCCAAGTTGGAAGCTGGAGCAGGGCTGGGAGGGCTGAAATCATCCCCCTGCCTGTGTCCCTGCCCAGGACAGGTGGAGGGACCCAGGTTCCCCACAGCTGCCTGCGCGGCTCTCCCTGACCTGGCTCTGCTGGGGGGGCTTGGAGCCACAGCCTGGCCATGATAAGAGCCGGACGGGCAGCTGTCGGGAGCTGCAGTGGACCCTCCACCTGCTCGTAGTGTGGGGGACCCGAGCAGCCCATGGCCTGTGTCCCTACCCAGCGCAGGTGGAGGGTCCACGGCTCCCCACAGCTGCCCGCAGTGTGGCTCTCACCCTGGCCGGGCTGCATCTCTGAGTGAAAGTATTGTTATATGTTTATGGCCTAATCTATAATGGAAAGAGACATTAAGTTTCTATAGTAAACAAACAGTGCACACAAAACAACTGAAATTAGTGTAAAGCAGTGTAAACCTTATTTTCAATACTTATGAATACCTGTTAAATAGAAGCAATTAGGCAGCAAATCTACCAATGTTCCTTTATACAGACTTCCCCCCCAGCATACACCCATTGCCACTGTTATGAATATTGAACAAGTTTTCAACATAATATGCACATCTGTATTTTGGCACACACCTGTGAGCATATTGCCCTCTGATCTTATTTCAGAGACATTTTCTCAGGCCTTTTCCTCACTGCTGAAACCAAAGTGCCTTGTCCTCACTGTGGTTTTATTTCAGAATAGCTCCTATGCCTTAGTTACCCTGAGGTTAAAACCCCTCACCTATTTTAGCAGTGAGGAAAAAAGGCCTAAGGGCTAGATTGGCCAAGGGACTTAGGTATTGTGATACTGAGCGCTGCAATTCCTAACTTTTAAGCCCCTAGAATGTCACAGGAACAACGCCGTAATCCACAAAGCCTGAGTTAGGTACAATGAATGGTGGGAAATAGGTGCCTGAGAATGCCATCCAAAAAAGCCAGCTGGGAGCAACCTAAGCTAGCCAATGGGAGATGCCCATCAGAGGGAAGTTTCCTAAGTGTCACTTCTCTCAAAGAGGTTGGCATCTAAGTCTCCACTGCAGGTGGGCATCTGGCTCTGCCTAGCAATCCATGAATGGGAACCCCTCACCTGGAGCCTAAGATGTTTCTTGAGAGAATGAGCTAGGCAAGTACCTAACTCCACACAAAACAGCCCTTGGCAGAGGTGGTGGTGCCTACCTTATAACTTTTAGCCCTGGGGTATGAATTAAAGGTGGATGGTTACTCCATGTCCGCCTCCTGTGGCCATTTTTTGAATGGGACCTGATCCAATAGACCGCCTCTGAGCTTACCTATCAGGTAGGGCCCTGCATGGAATTCAGGCATTCACCCACCTATCATCCCTGCTCTGTGAACCACTTTCTGTGCATTGCTTATCGAGGGAATCACTGTACAGCTAGGCCAATACGCTCTGCATGCACAGCAATAGCTAGTATGACACTAGTGAAATATTGCAATGGCTTCTTTACACAAGGCAACACTTGGGATAGTTAAGATGAGTGATTCATTGCTTCCCTCCTGTTTGCGCTTAAAAAATCAAATATGGGAAACAACTGGACTATACAAAACTTTAAAAAATATTCAAGACCTGTCATAAGCCTGATGATTGACAGTGTTTCAGGGAAGGATCCTGCAATCTTGTATGGTTGCCCTGACTGCCACTATCAAAACTAAGGCCTCTTGACTTCTGAATAAGAGCATCCATGCAGGGGTTTAAAGCCCTGTAACTTATGTGCATTAAATTCACACCTTTAGTGTCACACCATGTAGACAAGCCCTTAATAAGTAAAGGGAAGGGTCATAAGGGAAACGGAAGGGGGAAGCCTCTGTTAATACTTTTAGTTTAAAATGTTTTAGCTGGTTTTCCATGACACCCACACAAATCGGGGGCTGCAGACATTCAGTTGCAAATACTTCTGCTGGCAAAGGAATAATGATAGCCACACGATCAATATCAGAGTTCTCAAGACATAATAATGGTTCATTTAACATCTGAACCAGCATTATTATCTGTGTCCTCAATGCTAAGAAGATGCGTGTTTTTACCAGAGGGTAACTAACCTGCATTAGATATCCCCACTGTAAAAACAGAATGGAGAAAAGGCACTTCAGTTTCATCAGAAAGCAAACAAAGTGAGGTCAGCACTATGCCTCCCACTGAACCAATGCAAAGGAGTAACTGAATCATTCATTTAAAAAAAAATCTTTGATTTTGGCAGGACAAAGCAGTAAACTTGTCCAAACGAAGAACATCACTGAAATGTATCCTAACAAACCATGTATCATACATAAAAGGCTATGAAATTAAAATATGCAATTAGAAGGATAAACAATTCAGTAGAAATATCAATATCTATGTATGCAACAAATGAAGTAACAGAAGAGTAAAGTGTGGATTTCAGTGTTTGCAGGATGGGATGTTACTTATAGAAATAAGGATTTTTAATATATTTCCAGTAACTCCCACACACCTTTGTAACTGAAAGTCAAAAATATTATAGGATTGTACAACCGTTTTAGGATTATGAATTCTTTAGGAGAGGTAACAGCAGAAGTATGAAACTAATGTGCCCTAAAAGCTCAGAAATCAAAAGGCGAATTAAAAGAACGCAAAATATATTTAGTTATTTGTTTAATTTCATGATTTTTGTGTGCATAATTGATGATTTTTGAATTCTTGTTTTTGTCAATCTACCTTGGAGGTGTATATCTATGTTTAGTTTTAAAAACAGTAGCAATTTGTCTTTGAGAAGAATTTCATACAAGGTACTATTGTGCCCTTGGGGTCAGATTTTTAAAGGGGTTTAGGTGAGTAGCACCTTGGTGCTTTCAACGTTTAAAAGTCTGGTCTGTAGTGAATATTTGGGAACCAAGTTCTGTACATGAGTGATGATGGAGGCTATGTTTTGGTCATGGGTATTTTTAGTAAAAGTCATGGACAGGTCATGGGCAGTAAACAAAAATTCATGGCCTGTGACCTATCCATGACTTTTACTATAAACCCCTAACTAAAACTTGGGCCAGGGGGGATGGTCCGGGACCTCCGCTGGTGCTGGGGGGAGGCAGGCAGTGGCGCATGGCCTGGGACTCCTACTCCTGCTGTGGGGAGGCAGGCAGTGGTGCTCAACTTGGGACCTCTGCTGGTGCTGGGGGGGGGGACAGGAGCGGGCAGCCCGGGACCCCTGCTGGTGCTGGGGGGGGTTGGTTGGGTTGGTGGAGCTGACAGGCTTCCTACTCAGCTCCACGCTCCTAGGGGGAGGGGTGGCCAGGGGGCTCTGCACGCTGCTCCCACCACAAGCGCCAGTGCCCATTGGCCGGGAACCACAGCAGAAACACTGTGAGGTGTGATTGCTGAAGCTACTATTAAGATATTCAATTATTATTTGTTATTAAAGTATGCACAATGACATCCATCTGCACAGTTTTAACAAAGGTAAACGATGAAGTACAAAGAGCAATAAAATCAAAATTTTAAAAAGTAAATAATTGAAAGCCACGAAACCCCATTTACAACGGATGACCAGAAGAAGGCAGTACCACTCAGGCAATCAGAACAACAGCTAAGACAAAGTTGTGACCTGCTATGAGACTTTATGAAGACATATAAACTGATAAGGGATTCATCTAAACACTGACCATTCTAATTTTTGGAGGGGAGTGGTCATAAAATATTTCATTGAATCAAGTCTCCATTCACAGATCTGTACGTCATATCAGACAGGGAAGAGCTGCCTTGTCTAGACATTGGGATGCACTGGGCCTTTAAGAACACAGCCTCGGAAGCAATTGCTGAGCTGGATGGAGGAAAAAAAACATTTGGTTTTCCCCCCACCCCATTTTTGCAGTCACTGCAGCTAGTTCATCCCGTATGGGGGAACTTTTCTCTGCCCCTCCCTATCCTGGGGTTTTCTCCTTTGCCACTGTCTGGCAGTGCCTGTACCCCATTCTGAACTGTGGCTCTTACCCTCTGCCATTTACTTTGCCCCTCTTCTTCCCGTGTCTCCAGCTGTTTGACCTTCCTGTGCAGTCCCTCCCCTCTGATTTGCCTCCTTAACTCCTGTGAACAGCAGGGAGCAGATTGTAACTCACCGAAAGGGCAGAGCCAGGGCAGCGCCTTCAGCAGATGTTACTAAGCAGGCTCAGTTGGGATGATCTTGCTGAATAATAGGCAAGCTGCAAATTGTGTCCAAAAGTAGATTGGAATGTTACGCCAGTCTCTCCTTCTTAAAGCTTGCGCTGCACCCAACTCAGGTGGGGACTTTCCCCAGTGGCTACAATTAGGGCAGCCCTGGTGCTGGGGATGGGCAGGAAAATGACTACACAAAAAGCCCTTTTCAGGGGCCTGCAGCTGGTGAGTTTGTACTAGAGGGTGACGGGCTCCCCGTGTGTCTGCGAATAGGTGTGTCTATTAGGGAGTAAATGCCCACATACATTGGACAGTAACCAGTTCTCCCCAGGCAGAAAGGTGGGGAGAGAGAGAAGACAGAACAGTAACGTGGAGAGACTAGAAGGGGCAGAGGGAGCAATAAATGGGGAATGAGGTTTCCACACCCCAACCTTGCCCAGCTCCAGTCAATGTAGCACCCCCAGGAAGATTGACTTTCCTAGATAAATTCATGGAGGATAGGTCCATCAATGGCTATTAGCCAGGATGGGCAGGGATCATGTCCCTAGCCTCTGTTTGCCAGAAGCTGGGACTGAGTGACGGGATGAATCACTGGATGATTACCTGTTCTGTTCATTCCTTCTGGGGCACCTGGCATTGGCCGCTGTCTGAAGACAGGATACTGGCCTAGATGGACTTTTGGTCTGACCCACTACGGCCATTCTTACGTTCTCATGAAGAAGGTGAGGAGCAGAGAGAGGAAAAGCCAGTTCCTGCCTCTGCCTAATCCCTGCGCTGCTGGGGGAATGTGCTGCTCTGGGGACAATGTCAGGAGGACCCCCCAAAGCAGCTCCATTGATTCTGCTCTTTTCTAGCGTTTGGCTCAGAGACTCTGTTACTGGGATGGTTTAAAAGTGTCTCAAGGTTTTAGTCCCAGTGGGAGGAACCAGGTTTACATTGTAATAAAATAACTGAGCATTTTCTCAGTGTGGCAGAGTCTAGTGTGTCTCTCTGCAGGGAAAGAGCTAGGGGAACTGGGGTGTGAAATAGACTGAAACCCCTTCTGAAACCTCCCCAGTCATCTTCTCACCCTGACAGGCTGCAGAATAACGACCACGTTTTGCTCCAGATCAACCCATCTTCCTAAGGGACAGGGAAGGGAAATGGCTGTTTTGGATCCAGCTCAGGTAGGGGAGCTGGTGGGGAAGGTTGTTGTGGAGGGGGAGGGGCAGGAAATACACAGAGTGAAGCAGGGAGGGGGACAGGGTGTGATAAACGTGCTGGGACATGCTCAGCCTAGGGCCTTGTGTGTGAACATTCTCCATATCTGAAAGAGGAAACAACCCCCCTGGACAGGCTGGAAAAACAAACCAGAGTGCTGGAGCCTGAACCCACTAGGTAGAGACTACAGTGAAATAAAAAGGGAAGGTGCTGGGATTTCTGTCCCAGTTCCCTGTGTGGAGCTCTGTATCCCATATCAGCCTGTGCCTAGTAGGAGTGTGGTAAATGAGAAGACCCTGTCCTCCTCCGTCTGCTGGGAGGGACAAGGAGCTCTCACCTTCTCTCTGTTCCTTGGAGCCTCCTGGCCACTCTGAGCAGGGTGGGGGTGGGATTCTGCTCCTCTGGCCCTCCCAGAGTTGTCATGTCTTTGTGCTTCTTCCCCCATGAATAGTGGGCTTGTGGCTGGGGCACCAGGCACTGAGTGGGGAACACCTGTTGTTTCAGATGCTGGTGACCTTCGAGGAGGTGGCTGTGTATTTCACTGAGGGGCAGGGGGCTCTGCTGGACCCCAATCAGAGAGCACTCTACAGGGATGTCATGCAGGAGAATTATGAGACAGTGACCTCGCTGGGTAAGGACTCCTGTCCCCTCAGCTATTTGAAGCTATGGGGCCTGCATTTCTGAATCTGGGCCACACCCCAATCAGGCCACAGCTGGCCTGTATAAAAAGGCTGGGAGCCAGGGGCTCAACAGTCTCTCTCTCTCTCAGAGAGAGAGCAGGGCTGGGGACAGGCCAGAGGAGCTGGGAGCTCTGACCTAAGAAAGCTGCAGGCCTGGCAAGGCCTAGTAGGTGTAGGGTTGCAGGGGGCAGCCTGTGGGTAGGCAGAGGAGCAGGTCCAAACCCCTTTGCCTGTGATGAGTGGCTGATACTGCAGTCTGCCCCAGTGAATGGGGGCTAGATGGAGACTGGGCAGTAGCCAAAACTGAGGTGAAGTGGGGATAGTAGGTGGGGGTTCCCCAGGGAGGGGAGACCCTAAGACTGAGGGGTTACTGCTAGGGGCAGCACCCCAGGTACAAGGGCACCGGGGTCCTGGGAGGGACATAGGGCCATAGGTAAGGCGGATCACCAGCCTGCAGGGGGTGCTCTGGATGCTGGAAGAGCTAATTCCCAGAAGTAACCAGCAGGAGGGCTGCAGGGGTGAGTCCGCTCCTCTATAGGCACATAGTCCAGTGGCTCTCAACCTTTCCAGACTACTGATTTCTCATGTGTACCCCAAGTTTCACCTCGCTTAAAAACTACTTCCTTACAAAATCAGACAAAAATACAAAATTGTTATAGCATGCTATTACTGAAAATTGCTGACTTTCTCATTTTTACCATGTACTTATAAAATAAATCAATCGGAATATAAATATTGTACTTACATTTCAGTGTGTAGTGTATAGAGCAGTATAAACAAGTCATTGTCTGTATGAAATTTTAGTTTTTACTGACTTTGCTAGTGCTTTTTATGTAGCCTCGTGTAAAACTAGGCAAATATCTAGATGAGTTGATGTAACCCCTGGGAGATCTCTGCATACCTTGGACATGTACCCCTGGTTGAGAATCACTGGTATTGTCCACAGCTCCAGTGTGAGAGAGCTGTTCATCTCCAAACCCTCTTCAATGGGATAGGGGAGTCATGAATCTAATGGACATTCTAATTTATGCCCATCACTCCAGCTTTCCTGGGGTCAGAAGCAGTGTATTATCCTATCTGCATTAATTCTCACTCTCACACAAGGATCTCTGTTCACCTCCCTTCATAGGACTAGCTCCATCTCTGGGGAGGGGCTCTGGATGTTTAGACATAGACAGGGGTTTAAAACCTGAGCTGTTTGTGTCTCAGCAAGTCCCCCAGAGCCCACAGATCCTGAAAACTCCTAGTGAGAGTGTGACAATTCCCCCCACCCCCAAACATCTGCCTCTCCCAAGGGGGCTCTGTGACCACATTCCCATCTGTTCAGATCCCACAACCCCCACCATGGTACGAGGCCAGGTTAGAATCAGGGAATGTTCTTTGTGACAAATACTGTACAAATCCTCAATGCACCCTGATCTTGCCTGATTTCACCCCCTCAGCAGGACTCCCCATTCCCAAACCTAACCTGATTGCCCAGCTGGAACGAGGGGAAGAGCCATGGGTCCCAGATCTCCAGGCCTTCGAGGAAAGGAAGATCCCAAGAGGCACCCGCACAGGTGAGGGGGTCAGTGACACTGACACGGAAACCATCTGGTGAATGAATGAAAAAGTTGAAAATCCGTATAATGTGGTGTGAGCCCCCTCAGTTCTGCCTCATCTCACCCAGGTCAGGCTGCGGTCAGCAGGTGTCTTGTCATCATGGTAGATCATGGCTTCCCACCTACCCTGTCAGGAGTTTTCTCTCCGACTTCACTTCCCTGTGAGAGTTTGGATGGGATGTGGAGGTCGAATCCAATTTCTCAGTCCCCCACAATGGTTATTGGGCTGCTGTGTTTTCCCTTTTGGCTGTTCTTCTTTTTTCCCCCTTTCTCCCCAGCACAGGGAATGACTCTTTTCTGGATTCTCTCTCTCCCAGCAGGTGATAGGACTGTGAGTGAGAACAGGGAGGAGAATCCACATCAGGAAAGTAAAACACTGGTGAAACCACAGGGGATGTTTTTGAGAAGAGCTAAAGGGAATTCTTCTCAATGCTGGGAAAAGGTCAAAACCCGGGGAAATCAACACAAATCAAAGAGGAACCTGGGAAACCACCCAAGGAAGAAAGTGAATGAATCCATTCAATATGGGGTAGGATGTAACAATCTCAAGGAAACCACAGCCCAGCCAAAAACCCACATGGAAGAGAGAACCTACAAGTGCTTGGACTGTGGGAAAAGCTTCAGTCGGAACTATTCCCTTATACAACATCAGAGAATTCATACAGGAGAGAAACCCTATAAATGCTTGCATTGTGGGAAAAACTTCAGTCGGAACTACACCCTTATTCTACATCAGAGAACCCATATGGGAGAAAGACCTCCTAATCAACTTGATGGTGGGAAATGTGTCAATGAGAATTCAAACCTTATTACTTATCAGAAAATCCACACAGGGGAGAGACCCCATAAGTGCTTTGAGTGTGGGAAATGTTTCACTGAGAAGTCAACCCTTGTTAAACATCAAAGAATCCACACAGGAGAGAGAGCTCATAAATGCTTGCACTGTGGGAAAAGTTTCAGTCGGAATTATACCCTTATTATACATCAGAGAATCCATACGGGAGAAAAACCCCATAAATGCTTGCACTGTGGGAAAAGTTTCAGGCGAAACTACACCCTTATTCTACATCAGAGACTCCATACAGGAGAGAAACCCTATAAATGCTTGCACTGTGGGAAAAATTACAAGCAGAAATCAAGCCTTTTTTCACATCAGAAAATCCATGCAGGAGAAAAACCCCATAAATGCTTGGACTGTGGGAAAAGCTTCATTCACAGCTCACAGCTTATTAGACATGAGAGACTACACACGGGAGAGAGACCTTATAAATGCCTCGAATGTGGGAAAAACTTCAGTCGGAACCATACCCTTATTCTACATCAGAGAATCCATACAAGAGAGAGACCCCATAAGTGCCTCAACTGTGGGAAGTGTTTCAGTCAGAAGACAAACCTTGTTACTCATCAAAGAATCCACACGGGAGAGAGACCCCATAAATGCATCGAGTGTGGGAAATGTTTCAAAGATAAATCAAACCTTATTACACATCAGAGAATCCATACTGGGGGGAGACCACATGCGTGCCTGGACTGTGGGAAAAGCTACAGTCGGCGGTCACACCTTACTAAACATCAGAGAATCCACACAGGAGAGTGCCCCCATAAATGCTTGAGCTGTGGGAAAAGTTTCAATCGGAGCTCAAACCTTGTAACACATCAGAGAATCCATATGGGAGAGAAACCCTATAAATGCTTGGACTGTGGGAAAGGCTTCAGTCAGAGCTCACACCTCATTATGCATCAGAGAATCCATACAGGGTATAAACCCTATAAATGTTCTGACTGTGAGAAAACCTTCATTCAGAGATCACACCTGCTTAGACATCAGAAAGTCCACATGGGAAAGAGATATCATAAATGCCCAGACTGTGGAAAAAGGTTTAGGAAGAACTCACACCTTATCATGCACCAGAGACTCCACGTGGGAGAGACACCTTGAATGTGGGTGATGCTTCAGTTGGGCACATATCGTATCAGGCATCAGCAAATCCACACAGGGAAGAGTTCTTTTAAATGTCCTTAGCATGGAGAAAGCTGCAATTGGGAAGCTAACTCCATATTGGACCTCAGAGACTCCTCTATACAGGAGAGAAATGCTGTCTGTGCTCTGACTAGGGCTGGTTACGGTAGTATGTGACAGCGTACCCCATAAGGCTTTATGGGGGGGTGTTTATAAATGTATGTATGATATAACTGAAATATGTTTTGTGCTGCCTGTGCCATGTAACATATCTCCGTAAAGGTTATGGTCTACTATATCTATTCATCCTATTTGTACATATATATCATTTTCTACTTGAGGTTAAGAATATGGGCTGTGTGCTTGCTTGATTTCTAAGTAAGCTTTGTGAGGCATTTGGTCAGCTTCTTTAGGAAGGAATTCGCCAGGTTAAGTACCTGATCATAGACTCATAGACTTTAAGGTCAGAAGGGACCATTATGATCATCTGGTCTGACCCTCTGCATGCTGCAGGCCACAAAACCCTTCCCTGGACTCTGCCGTTGAAGTCCCCAATCCTGTGTTTCAGTGACTTCATCGGCAGAGACCCTCCTGCTAGTGATCCCTGCCCCATGCTGCGGAGGAAGGCGAAAAACCTCCAGAGGCTCAGCCAATCTACCCTGGAGGAAAATTCCTTCCCGACCCCAAATATGGCGATCAGTAAGACCCCGAGCATGTAGGCAAGAGTCTCTAGCCTGACCCCTGTTGGCCATTATACTATTTACGTACCATTGCTTGGTTTTCCTTGGCTACTATGTTTTACCATTAAACCATTCCCTCCATAAACTTATCTAACTTAATCTTAAAACCAGACAGGTCCGTCGCCCCCACCGTTTCCCTCGGAAGGCCGTTCCAATATTTCACCCCTCTGACGGTCAGAAACCTTCGTCTAATTTCAAGCCTGAACTTCCCCACGGCCAGTTTATATCCGTTCGTTCTCGTGTCCACATTAGTACTAAGCTGGAATAATTCCTCTCCCTCCCTTGTATTTATCCCTCTGATATATTTAAAGATAGCAATCATATCCCCCCCTGAGCCTTCGCTTTGTCAGACTAAACAACCCAAGCTCCTCTAGTCTCCTTTCATACGACAGGTTTTCCATTCCTCTGATCATCCTAGTAGCCCTTCTCTGCACTCGTTCCAGTTTAAGTTCATCTTTTTTAAACATGGGAGACCAGAACTGCACACAGTACTCCAAATGAGGTCTCACCAGCGCCTTATACAACGGAAGCAGGACCTCCTTATCCCTACTAGATATACCTCGCCTAATGCATCCCAAGACCGCATTGGCTTTTTTCACCGCCACATCACATTGTCGACTCATAGTCATCCTGCGGTCTACAAGGACCCCTAGGTCCTTCTCCTCTTCCGTTACTTCTAACCAATGCGTCCCCATCTTGTAACTAAAATTGTTATTAGTCATCCCCAAGTGCATCACCTTACACTTTTCACTATTAAATTTCATCCTATTTCTGATACTCCAATTCACAAGCTCGTTCAAGTCTCCCTGCAGAATATCCCTATCCTCCTCCGAATTTGCAACGCCTCCCACCTTCGTATCATCCGCAAACTTTATCAGCCCACTCCTGCAATCGGTTCCGAGGTCAGTTATAAATAGATTAAATAAAATGGGTCCCAAAACCGAACCTTGAGGCACTCCACTAGTAACCTCCCTCCAACCTGACAGTTCACCCTTTAATACCACCCGCTGCATTCTCCCCAGTAACCAATTCCTTATCCACCTCTGGATTTTCATATCGATCCCCATGTTTTCCAGTTTAACCAATAGTTCCTCATGGGGTACAGTATCAAATGCTTTACTGAAATCCAGGTATATTAGGTCCACCGCATTTCCCTTATCTAATAAGTCCGTTACTTTCTCAAAGAAGGAGATCAGATTCGTTTGGCATGATCTGCCCTTCGTAAAACCATGTTGTAAATTATTGCTCTTGCCATTAACCTCAAGGTCCTCAACTAGTTTCTCTTTCAGAATTTTCTCCAGCACCTTGCACACTACAGATGTTAAACTAACAGGCCTGTAGTTACCCGGATCACTTTTTTTCCCTTTCTTGAAAATAGGAACCACGTTAGCTATTCTCCAGTCTAACGGGACCACTCCCGAGTTTACAGATTCATTAAATATTATCGCTAATGGGCTTGCTATTTCCCGCGCCAATTCCTTCAATATTCTCGGATGAAGATCGTCCGGTCCTCCCGACTTAGTCCCATTAAGGTGTTCAAGTTTTGTTTCTACCTCAGATATGGTAATCTCCCATCCTGTATGCCCCTCTGTAATGGTGCTAGTATCCCTAATTCCTTCATTGGCCACATTAAACACCGATGCAAAATATTCATTGAGATATTGCGCCATGCCTAGATTATCTTTAATCTCCTCTCCGGCTATAGTCTTCAGTGGTCCCACTTCTTCTTTCTTTGCTTTCTTTCTATTTATATGGCTGTAAAACCTTTTACTATTGCTTTTAATTCCCCTCGCTAGGTCCAACTCTACACGGCCTTTGGCCTTTCTCACTCTATCTCTACATTCTCTGACTTCACTAAGGTAAGTTTCCTTACTGATCCCTCCCCTCTTCCACTCTTTATACGCTTTCTGTTTTTTCCTAATCGCCCCTTTGAGTTGGTCGCTCATCCAGCTCGGTCTAAATCTCTTGCTTAATAATCTTTTTCCCTTTTTGGGGATACAGGTCTCTGACAGCTCATGCATCTTTAACTTAAAGTAATCCCAGGCTGATCAGGAAACACTTGGGGAAACAATGCATCTTGGAATGCTCCAATCCACATGAGAAGTCTTCTTGGAGACATGCAAGATACCATGTGGACAATGGCGTGGGCCTGTAAAGACTGAGTCATGCAAGGGCATGTGACTTGCCCAGGTGACTCCAAAATTCCATCTTGGAGCTGGACTTTGCATAGGAGGGAGGAGGGGGGTCTCCACCCACAAGAGAGAGTCTATTTAAACCTGTGGGAGACCCCTCCATTTTGTCTTCAGCTGACTAAAGAAGGAGCCTCTCCACCTCCCCCCCCCCCCCCCCCCAGGATACTTGAAGGAGACTGAAACAAAGGACAGTAACTACAGGGGGTGTGAGTGATTGCTGGACCCAGGCTAAAAGGAGATTAGCCTGTAAAAGGGAGTGCTCTGGAACTGGTGAGGAAATCATCTGTATTTAGTTTGATTAGACATAGATTTGCGCATTTTATTTTATTTTGCTTGGTGACTTACTTTGTTCTGTCTGTTACTACTTGGAACCACTTAAATCCTACTTTCTGTATTTAATAAAATCACTTTTTATTTAGCAATTTACTCAGAGTATGTATTAATACCTGGGGGAGCAAACAACTGTGCATATCTTTCTATCAGTGTTATAGAGGGCGAACAGTTTATGAGTTTGCCCTGCATAAGCTTTATGCAGAGTAAAACAGATTTATCTGGGTTTAGACCCCATTGGGAGTTGGGCATCTGAGTGCTAAAGACAAGCACACTACTGTGAGTTGTTTTCAGGTAAACCTGCAGCTTTGGGACAAGTGATTCAGACCCTGGGTCTGTGTTAGAGCCAGACAGGAGTGTCTGGCTCAGCAAGACAGGGTGCTGGAGTCCTGAGCTGGCAGGGAAAACAGAAGCAGGGGTAGTCTTTGCACATTGGGTGGCAGCTCCCAAGGGGGTTTCTGTGATCCAACCCGTCACAGTATATACATCTCCATTTCCTAATTCCCATAGACAGTGGTGGCATTTGGCTCCCAAGTATCTAGCTGCCCATCTCTGGGGGCAGGTTCCAGCAGCAGCTGACCCTGAGGGGATCAGGGACCATCTGGCTTTGCCTGCTCTAAGCAAACCCCAGGCAGAGGAGGAGAAGTTCCGATCAGCCCCTCCTCTCTGCTGCAGCCCTGGGTGCTGAACTGATGGACCTTCTTGCCTCCTGCTAACCTGCTGGGGGAAGGGAGAGAGAAACTCCTTCAGAAGCTCCCTCTGAAGTTCCCCCCTCCAACCGTCCCATCCAAGATTAGGAGAAGTATACTTGGGCCAGGCCCCACCTTCACTCCACATACTTGTCCCCATCCTGCATCTTCCACCAGCTTAGCTCCCACACTTATCCTGCAGGGAACAGTTCCAGATAAGTGTCCTAGGGTGCTGGGAATCAGATGTCAAGTGACCGGGAGGGGGTTTTGCCAGGGATCTGGGGGATTTAATGTTTTGGGCTGGTGGAGAAGGGAATCAAATGGAGCTCAGGTGATCAAGATATTGGTCATCATGGAATGAGAAGAGAGGGAGTGTGCAGGGTTAGGGAGGTTCTGCCCTCTGTCATTCACCTCCTCTGCCCCTTTTCCCTGCCACCTCTATGTTCAGAAGGCAACACTGAGAGGGACTAATTTCCACAGGGCCTTTTTTGGGAGGCCTAGAAATTCAATCTTAGCAGGAGGTTGTTTTTCTAGCCTAAGAAAGTGGTCAGGAGTAGCAACCAGAATGATCATGGCCTGTTTTGTAAAGGACTTGGAGGTCTACTGATGAAAAGTTCTATCCAAGCATTAGATATTATTTTTTATTTATGTTGGGCCAAGCAAAATGAGACCTGACACTCAACTCCATGGTGTTTGTTTGCATGTAATGCAATGACTTTGAATGCTGCAACTGATCAATTCAGACATTTCAAACATCTGGGCTCCCTATGCAATGCATGGGAAAAGATAGGCACCTTAGGATAGGAGCCACAAAAGTCTGTACACTAGGTGGGAAGTCACCTAAGCTGGCCAGTGGGACATGCCAATGAGAGAGTTCTACCCTAAATCAGTCCCTCTGACAGAGTTAGGTACCAAAGTCTGGGCAGCTGGGAGATGCCAATCTCTGCTTGGGATGTATGACCAGGAATCCTGCTCCTGGACTAAGGCAACTTACGCTGCAAGCAATTGGTTTATCACCAGGACCCTCCCCAAGCAGGCGAGGGTGGAGAGGTCAGAGCGATCGCTGGGGTCATGCAGTCTTGGCAGCAGGACCGGAATTGCACTCGCTGCAGTAACTCTTTGTTGTTGTGGATGGAATCCACATTCCTTGCAAGATATCAGAGCCCAGGCTGCAGATGGGAGAGGTTAGTATCTCCCCAAGGGACCCTACCACTTCAAAGACCCCCAGCCTGCCCAGGACATTCCAGACAGGGAAGATAGACCTTATATACAAAAAAGAGCTGGGACCCCAGACCCATGGGAGAGATGATCCCCACTGCTCCCAGTGATGGTCCTGCTTGGTATAAAGTTAAAAGGGACCTTCCCATCACAGCCTCCCCTCCTTCCCCCAGAAATGATGCCTCCTGGTCACACCCTGTCTGCAGGCTGAGACTGAATGCTTTGCAGATGCTGGTTAAACTGTCTCCAGCCTCAGAGCAGTTCTCTGGGGATTTTAGTCTAAATGATCAGCTCAGCTTGTTTTTATTAATCTCTGCTCCTTTGTACCTTTTTACTGGTGGTGCTTAGTTTTCATAAGTGCTTTTTTCATATCCCCACTGATAAATCCCTGCAAAATGGGTGAATGTTGAAAAGCACCCTGGGCTAGATTCTCAGCTGATGGGAATCAGTGTAGAGCCAACGTATCCAGGGTTAGTGTACACCAGCTGGGGCTCTGGCCCCATGGACTCCTATGGAGATATGCCAATTCACATTAGCTGGGGATCTGTCTTTAAAATATGATTCCCAGGTGGCAACTACAATTACACTGTGAGGGAAACATTGCTGAATCTATTTAAGTGCCTTTTATATGTTGTATCTTTCTAGTTTCCTCCATATTTAAAGAGCCTCCTCCCCCCATTTGGGGGAATGGTGTCTCCCAGGTGTTACAATCATCTAGCCTTTAACTGGAGCACCAAACAATGCAGGATAAGGGGAGTGAGCCCCATATGGGGCTGCTTTGTGTGTGACTGGCCGCCTCCTTCCTGAAGCAAAATGCATAATTGCTAAACCACTCCATCCCATATAACAATCCTACTGCATTAACCCCTCACATTCCCACCACTGTATTCACCTCAAGGGATCCCAAATGTCAGTCTGTCACAGAGCAATATCCTGAACAAACCTTATGGAATTAAGATGAACTTTACTGAAATAAATCAGACTTTACTGAATTAGGTTTAATCCCTTTGGGTCCATTGTGTTAAAAATGCAATTGTGTATGTGTTATTGTGGCATTATACATATCTTTTCCAGTATGAGGGAGATGTGAATGTAATTCCTCCACTTATCAGCCCTTTGAAACCACTGCCTGGAGAGGTTTGCATAAACTAATTCAAACTGCAACAGAGGGTCCTGTGGCACCTTTGAGACTAACAGAAGTACTGGGAGCATAAGCTTTCGTGGGTAAGAACCTCACTTCTTCAGATGCAAGACTAATTCAAACTGGATTTTCCAGATAAAGAAAAGACTTTGGGATAAATAACCAAGTTTTAGACTGACTCAGGGCCTTTTTCTTGACCCAGCAAATGGACAAGACCCCGGTCCATGGAAAGCTTCAATCCTTAGGGAAGGGTTGAAAGGGCTTTGACCTACAGAGGCTCCATAAGACTGGGTGCTGGTTCTGAGCTGAAGCTGTGATGAACCTGAAGCCACAAGGAAACTTCTTGAGTGGAAGGACTAATCGCTGGCCAGAGCCCATGTTAGAGTTGAGATGATCTCTGATAAGTTTATTAGCATGCCTGTAGGTTCTTTTATTGGTTTTAATGTTTTCTCTGTAATGCATTTTACCTTAAGAATAAAATAGGCTTGCTTAGAAAGAGCTGTGTGATAACTTATAACTGTGGGCAGTCATTGTTAATTGTCTCTGAAGAGAAAGCAAACAGGCCTGCTGGGACTGCCTGTCTCTGCTGGGACCAGCACAGTAAAGGCAGGGAACTAGACCATCTAGAAATGCCCTGATTAGGTGGGAGAGAGACATGGGTCTCCATCCAAAAGAGGCAAAAGTCCAGGTGCCAGAAGCTTGAGAGTCAGGGAGATGCCTGAGATGCACCTCATGGTAGGAAGTGGCCCAGGGAATGTAGTAGACGTTGGTGCTTAAACCCTTAATGGGGAATCCCCTGGCTTCATAGCAGCCTGGGTCGGAACCCAGTGGAGCAAGGTGGGCCCAGGTTCCCCTACCCCACTCCACTTGCTTGTTTGCCTGCCCCAGGCAGGAGGCTCAGGGGCCATAAACTGTTTGGTTGCTCCGCCCCACCTGGGAGCTACAAACTGATTTTGTCCTGCCCTGCCCAGAGGGTCAGAAACCGCCATTGTCACTGGCTGCCACAGCCAGGAGACTCGCAGGCAACAGACTGCTTGCTCTACCCGGCCTGGGGGCCCTGGCTGGATTATTTGCTCGACCCTGCCAGGAGTTTTGAGACTACCTTGTTACAATTATTTGATCCCTCAGGGAATCCAGATAACTCTGTGATGGGGTGTACCAATCCCGCACTGGGCCAATAGAGGCAGCCCCACTTGACGAACAGGACCCCCATCACAGATCCCCTAAAATTTTCCTCATTTTTAATCTTAGACTGATCCTGCAAAGACTTATGCATCTGTATAACATCGTGTCCTGTGCTCCAAGGGTGCTGCTCACAACACACAACATGAAACATAAGCGTAAATATTTGTAGGATCAGGACCTAATTATCTATAAGTGATTTAATATCCCTTCTGATTTTGGCCCATTTTCTCTCATCTGATATTAACATATCTCCTCAGATTTTTCCAAGTTTCATCTGTAATTATCTATTGATCTAAAAAAATGCCTTTCAAGCCTTTTCTCTTTAATTCTTGAACACCTATGTCAAATCCCCTCAAATCCCTTATAACTGCAGCAATTTCTTCTTTTGAAGAAAAACTATTGCCATGAGTTTTTGCCCCAGATGGGGCATATTTCTTGTGTGGGTATGGGGAAGAGATGAAACTCAGGGGGAAATAACAACTTTCTACTCATTTATCAAAGATTGAGATAAAATCCCCTCAGATTTGGTTTCCTTCTCCCCTTTACAACTGCTGGTCTGTAGAGGGAAAACAGACTCTCTGGATGTGGAGAGGAGGGCAAGGGCTGCAATTACCCATTGCCTATAACCTGCTTGGCAGAGGTGGCTGATTCACCTCACACCCTATGTGATGGTTTCTTTAAGTGTTCTGTGATCTCACAATTCCTGGTAGTAAACTTGTGACTTTTTCCTTATTCAAAATGGCTGCCATTTCCCATGAATGTCAATGGTGCTGAAACCATATGCTGCTTCCAGCCAAGCTGGCCATGATCCCCAATGTTCTGCAGGGGTAAGAGGGCCACAGACACCCTTGCTTCTGAACTGAGCTGAAGCCAGGTTGATCCGTGGTCTCTATGGGGAGATGGAGGTATATGGGAGCCGGAAGAAGGCTGAAGAGGGGTAGGGGCATCTGGGGACAAAAGGGCATTGAGGGGGTGAACACTGAGTTGTGAGGGGGCAGGAGGGGATGCACAGGGATGTGGGGGGCAGGATAGGATTGAGGGGGCATGAGGAAGTAGGTACGCGGAAGGGAGGATGAGGGAATGCAGAGGAATCATGGTGCAGGACAATAGGGTTGGAATTCTATTTGAATGATAGGATACTGTGAAGAAAAGGAGGAGACCCTGGGGAGCATGGATGGAGAATATGAGTGCAAGAGAAGACTGGATGGGAAAGGGGGAGAGACAAGACAGTGATAAAGGAGAGATACAATGGCAGTTACCCCACCTCGTGGGGTAGAAGAAGATGAGGGGGCTGCCCTGCTCAGCACCTAGTGGGGAATTTTGGTACTAGAAATGTTCAAACACACACTGGGTAATGTGGGCAGTAGATGGACACACGCATACACACACAGTCTGCTCCTTATTTATCATGTGAAAAATCTTTTTTTAAGACAAACAGGGTCCAGGGGTCTGACGCCTGACTGGGGTTGACAGTACCTGAAACTTTGTATATTTTAACAACGTATAGAAGCAAGAAGTGTATGCTGAAGTACCCAAGGATATTGGGATCCAGAAGATCCCCACTGAAGGATCCCCAGGGAATGTGCATTTGCTACTCCTGTGAAAGGCCAGGGCATTCTAGCCAAGAAAGGAGGCGATCACAGTCTCAGGCTCTCGAAACCAAAGGGGCATCAGGAATGGTTGGCCCATCAACAGAAGAAGGCCAAGCAGGGGCAGGATTCCTAGGCCTGTCTTTGGTGGAAAATCAGTCTGCCTACAGTACAGTACAGAGGGGGAAACCGAGGCACAGAAAGATGAAGTGACTTGTCCAAGGTTACACTGGGAGGTTGTGGCAGAACTAGGAACTGAACCCAGGTCTCTAGTCTAGGGTCTTGTTTGGCTTCACATCCACATTCTGGAAGATTTGCTATACTCAGACCTAAGTTACGGGGCTCAGTGTAGGGGTGACTGGTGAAATATAATGGCATGTTCTATCCAAAAGATCAGACTAGGTGATCTAATGGTCCTTTTGGTCTCAAACTCTGTGGTTCTCTGCTTCTCTAACACCAGGACACGCTCGGCTGCTGTCTCAGCTGGGTCGTGACTCCGGTAATATCTGCATCAAACCTTTGTGGCATCTGGACAGGGTTCCGATTTGGTAGGATGGGTTTGGGCAGCTGCTCCAGTGTTTCGCCCAGCAGGGCGACATACTACAGACGGTTCGGAGAAGTGGAGGCTTTATTGGAAGGGCTTTCGGACGCCAGCCAGCCATAGGCTGTGATGCAGACAAAGCAAATACAGAGCAACTCAAACACTGCCACTGCCAGAGCAAATAAAGAACCGCAGCCCCATCCCAGCTAGCAAAGAGATTTGTCCAGGGGATTGCATATGGAACCCACAAACAAAGTGGGTTTGGACAGAGGCAGGGAACCCATGAGACACTCAGAAATAAAGAGGATTCATAGTGTGAGACAATAACCTGCAGTTATATAGCACGTACACAGAGGGGCCAGTGTGACGTTATTGATATAATCTGGGACCATATAGATCATTGTTGCAACCAAGGTCCTGTAGTGGCACCAAATCTTGTATAAAGGGGGTCAAATGGGGTGTCTAAGACAAGGCTATGGTTTACTGGTTATGATTATGCTGTCTATATGTGTGTATCAATTTTGTAGTTGAAGTTATGCATACTGGCTCTATACTGTCTGTATTTCAAACTTATGCTATGCTGCTGGGTGACATCCCAGACAAACTGGTGTTAGCCTGCTTGATGGCCCATTAAGGACCATCTGCCTAGCCTGCTTGATGGCCCATTAAGGACCATCAGCTATACAATGGACCCATTGAGAGAAGGCAGATACGCCTTGTAACCCAGCAAAGTATGCAGGGACTGGCCCATGTGACTCGATTCCATTTTGCTGTAATTTTCCACAGTAAGAACAAAGGTGTTCTTACACCTGGAAAAGACTATATAAGGCTGATGCCTCATCTCCATCTTGTCTTCAATCCTGCTTCATACCTCTGGAGGAACTTTGCTACAGGCTGAAGCTTTGAACAAAGGACTGAGGACCCATCCCAGCGGGGGATGTATTCCAGAGACTTGATTTGAACCTGCAGTTTATTCTATCGCTGCTGCAAGTCTGAACCAAGAACTTTGCCATTACTGTATGTAATTGATTCCATTTAACCAATTCTAACTCTCATCTCTATCTTTTTCCTTTTATGAATAAACCTTTAGATTTTAGATTCTAAAGGATTGGCAACAGCGTGATTTGTGGGTAAGATCTGATTTGTATATTGACCTGGGTCTGGGGCTTGGTCCTTTGGGATCAGGAGAACCTTTTTCTTTTACTTGGGTATTGGTTTTCATAACCATTTGTCCCCATAACGAGTGGCACTGGTGGTAATACTGGGAAACTGGAGTGTCTAAGGAGATTGCTTGTGAGACTTGCGGTTAGCCAGTGGGGTGAGACCGAAGTCCTCTTAGTCTGGCTGGTTTGGTTTGCCTTAGAGGTGGAAAAAAAACCAGCCTTGGGCTGTAACTGCCCTGTTTGAGCAATTTGACCTGAGTTGGCATTCTCAGTTGGGTTCCGCCAGAACCACATTGTCACAGCCAGTATTCTTCCATTTTACAGGGGGGGAAACTGAGGCATGGCCTCTCAGGGGTAGAGTGGGGATTAGAACCCAGGAGTCCTGGCTTCCCCCAACTCTCACCCACTAGACCCCACTTCTTTCCCAGACCCAGGGATAGACTCCAGGAGTCTTGGCTTCCAACCCCCATGGCTCTCATGCCCATTAGACCCTGGTCCCTTTCTTGAGTGAAGAATAGAGCCCATGAATCTTGATTCTCAGCCCCTTCCCCTTTCTCATCCACGAGACCAGTGGTCCCCAAACCTTTTTGGTTGTGTCCCCCTGGGAGCCACGGTTGGGAGCCAGGGCTGGGAGCGGGCCAGAGCCCTGGTTGGGGCCGGGAGCTGCAGCTGGGACTGGGTCCACAGTCAGGGGTGGAGCCAGTGCTGCAACTGGGGCCACGGTCAGGGCCAGGAGCCAGGGCTGGGGCAAGCTGCTGGGGGGCCAAAGCTGGGACTGGAGCCATAGCCACGGCCATGGCCGGAGCTGCCCCGTTGAGCATTCCTCCATGCTCCCCATAGTTTGGAGACCACTGCACTAGATCCCACTCCCTTCCTAGAGGCAAGGATAGAACCCAGAAGTCCCACCCCCACTCTATCTGACTATATTGTCCCCAGGCTTTATAGTTGGATAGAACTGCACAACCCACTAACAGGTTTATTAATCACAGTGAATCAGTGAACATGGGCAGGTTTCACACCTGGAGTGTCAGTGGAGGAAGAGTGGATGGGGGAAGATCAGGAGGAGGAGGAGGAAGGGAAGAAAGGGGAGGAAAAGAACGGGGGAGGACAGATGAAGGAAGAGGAGAGAGGGATGAATGAAGAGAAGGAGGATGGGTGGGAAGAAGGGACAAAGAAAGATGGAAGGGAAGGAGATGGAGGGAGGATGGAAGATGGGGAGCGAGGGATGGGTGAATGGTGAAGAGAAGAAAGAAGGGAAGAGGGAGAGGGAGAGAAGGATGGCTGGAGAACTGCAGAAGGGGGAGGAGGGATGGGGCCTGGGACTGAGGACAGGCAGGGACGGAGGAGGGTGGCAGGCAGCAGACCGGATTCAGCGCCCTCCCTTGCTAGTGGGCAGTGGGACACAGTCATTGCAGAAGAAGGTGTCGGAGCAGCAGGTGACATTGATCTGGTACCCAGGGACCATCAACTCCTTCACCAGCTCACAGCAGCTGGGATTCATGATGCAGCCCTGGATGAGGATCTGCACCTCGCCTCCTGCAGGGGGAGACAGAGAGTTAGGGCTCAGAGCCATACCACTCAAATCCGCCACCCCAAAGCCCAGAGCACGGACAGGGATCGGAAACCAGGCCACCCGACCCAATGCCACTTAGCCACTCCGTCACCGACTGAAAGCTCCCCTGGCTCATGGGATGTTGATACAGCCAGGACTCCTGGGTTCTTTTCCCAGGTCTAGAAGGGAAGTGGTGATCAAATGGTTAGAGCAGGTGGGGACTGGGCATCAGGACTCCTGGGTTCTATCCCCAGTGCAGGGGGAGGGTGGGGTTTGGTGGGTTGGAGCTTGGCTGGGGGTGGGGAAGTGGGTGAGGGGCATGGGAGCCCATGTTGCAGTTCTAAGCCTGGCCACAAGGGGTCAGGCCAGAGCCAAGCAGCACCTTGCCCAGAAAGGAGTAAGGATCAGTACTGGTGGGGGCATTTGGGACAGAGAGAATCCAATGCAGCCCCCCCTCCCAACTCACTATAGCTGATGTTGACTGTCATGCATGGATGCCTGGCCTTAGAGGTGCACTCAGAGACTCCAGGGAGGCAACTGATGTAGGGCTCATCCACGGCGCATTGTCTGCAATGCAGTTTGCTAGCTGCAAGGGGCGAGCAAGGGGAAAATGCAGTGAGAGATGGGCACAAACACCCCCCAGCCACCATCCCCACAGGCAGCCCACCCTACCCACTAGACCCCATTCCCCTCCCCAAGCCAGGGATAGAACCCAGGAGTCCTGACTCCCAGACCCCTAATCTAACCCACTAGACTCCACATCCCTTCCCTAGCCAGAGATAGAACCCAGAAGTACTGACTCCCAGACACCCACACCCCCACTCGAAAAAGTAGGCCTCACTCTCCTCCCCCAGTCAGGGATAGAACCCAGGAGTCCTGATTCCCAGTCCCCCGCATACTAATCATTATGCATTGTGGAGTGACACCACTTTTCCCTTCCTGAGTTTATCTGTGAGTTTGTCTGGGTTACACCACTTGTATCCGTGGCCAAGCAGAGATCTGGTGGGTTGCTGCCCCGAGACATGCTGGGGGAATGGCCTGTGTGTGACTGAGAGGACCCGGGGCTGTGATTCATGCTCTTTCAGTGGCACTGTTGGGGTCATTCACAGCGGGTTGACTCAAGCCCCTGGTAAAAGCTGCCTGCATTGAGGACCCTGTCGTGGGAGGCAGAGACCGGCGATCCCCATCCACATCTCTGAGTCCTCCAAGGAGAGCTCCACCTCCACCAGGGAAACCAATTGACACGGCCGTTTCCAGGGCAGCTGCACGTGTGCATCTGAGTCGGCTCATTAGAGGGATATGGATACCACACCAAGGGGCTGATTTCAGCATCTCCAACACTCATTTGTCCAGCGGAAGGGGGCTGAGAGGCAGGACTCCTCAGTTCTCTCCCCAGTCCTGGAAGGGAGTGGGATCTAGTGGTTAGGGCAGGTGGTGTTGGGAGCCAGGACTCCTGAGTTCTCTCCCCAGCTCTGGGAGGGAAATGGGGCCTAGTGGTTAGAGCACAGGGGGCTGGGCATCAGGACTATTGGATTCTATTCTAGGCACTCAGGGGAGACAGACTCAGGAGCCACTCAGGCCTGTGTCACCCCAGAGTGGAGTTCCCCCAAACTCCCCGATGGCACTTACCCCCCCAGTGCGAGGCAGAACAGGGCAGAGGCTGTGAGGAGCAGAGCCTGGGCTCCTCTGGGTCGGGGGAGCACAGAGCTCTCAGCTGGGACTGACGCAGACTCTGGGGCGTGGGGCTGTTTTTATCCTGCTGTGCCGGCGACCAGCTGTGCAGGGAGCACCACACTGGGTCAGGACAGACTGTGAGGGGAGAGCACCTCCTGCTGAGCCCCCACCCTGCTCCCTGTAGCACAGCGCCCTCTAGTGCCACACTGGGGTCAGCACTGATTGAACTGCCTCCCCCATATTCACAAACAACCTCCCGCACAGATCAAGCCGAACCCATTAACTGTGAGATCAAAATGCTTGTCCTTATTAGCATGGGTTCATCAGGATCCATCCCACCTCTGCACAAGGTAGTTATAGCTCACATTTGAGGTTATGTATCGGAAACACGTTTCACAGTCGATGCAATTAGTTTACAAATGGGGATAAGAGACTTACACAAAATCAGACATAAGCCTGGGACTAGAACCCAGGAGTCCTGGCTCCCAGCCTCCCCTTCTCTAACCTACTAGACCCCACTTCCCTCCCAGAGCAGGAGATAGATCCCAGGAGTCCTAGCCCCACTCCCGCTCTACCCACTAGACCCCACTCCCATTCAAGAGCCTGGGATAGAACCTAGGTGTCCTGACTAGAGCTGATTAGAATTTTTCATCTAAACCTCTTTCCATCAGAAAGTGCTGCTGCTTTGAAAGAGACACTTTCCACAGAATCCTCCTGGTTTTGTTAACGCTTCAGTCAGGAAGGTAGCTCAGGTACCGGATGAAGTTTCTGGTCAACACCAGAGAGAGAGAGTGAGACTTGCACACCTGATTGAGAGCAAAGATTTGAAACTGGGTCATCCACATCGCAGATATGTGCCTACTGAACTTCCCCAAGAACCAAGGCCCATCCCAAACCTCTGCCCGTTCCTTTCCAAGGGCAAGGTCTAGTTCTTCAGCCAAGCCTTCTCTAACAAACACACAGCAGCAGGTAGATATGAAGTCGCTACTGAAACAAGACACTCCACAGCACCCTTCCTCCTCTGGATAGAGGACAAGAGACCAAACCCCATGTGACGGATGCATAGACGCCTGGCTTAATGCACTGGGAGATGCTCAGATACTACAGTGATGAGGATGGTATCAAAACTTATACAGACTTGAACCACTTGGTTCTCTTGGCTTGGGGATGGCTCTTCCTGTCTGGTTCTAAGCATGAATTCCAGGGTGAATCTGAATCACCTTCCCCTGAAAGCTTTGTGGAAATGGACCTTTCACTCCAATTTCAACTGGTTTCATTTTGATGCAGAAGGAAAACAAGTGTCAAAACCTCCACTTGTTTGGGGAAACAGATTTTTTAAAGGATTCGGCCAGTGGATGGTGGCAGCGAAAAAGGCCGGGTTCAGCTGTCTAGGGGAAACCTGTCTGAGGACTTAAGTAACCCCGGTTCATAGCCTCATCCAAAAAGCAGGGAAACTATATGTACCATCCTGGGTGCCCTCGCAAGGCACCATCCTTCCCCCCTTTAAAACAAAAATAATTTTATTAATGGGGGAGACATGACAGAATGAATTTGGGAAAAACCAGTGGCTAATAAGTTACCATTTACTAAGAGTCCTCCCCAGGTGTCTTAACAATTATTCCAACTTCTGTGCTGCTCCTGGGGCTGTGATGTCAGGATTGATTGCTGGGTACAGAGACCCTCCTCTAAATCTGACTGGGAGGCTAGCAGCTGCTATTCTCCCTGCTGCTTCAGCCCAAGCCATCTCAGCTCTATGCTGTCTGTTGCCTCCAAGCTTTCTCATCTCAACTTTTTGCAGAGCTCCATGGGACACAGAACCCCTTTTGGAAGCATCTGCACTGCAATTAAACATCCTGTCAGCCAACCCAGGCTAAGGCCTGGTCTACACTACGGGTTTAGGTCGACTTTAGCAGCATTAAATCGAATTAAGCCTGGACACGTCCACACGACGAAGCCCTTTCTTTCGACTTAAAGGGTCCTTTAAACCGGTTTCTTTACACCACCTTCGACGAGGGGATTAGCGATAAAATCGGCCTTTGCGGGTCGGAATTGGGATAGTGTGGACGGAATTCGACGTTATTGGCCTCCGGAAGCTATCCCACAGTGCTTCATTGTGACCGCTCTGGACAGCACTCTCAACTCAGATGCACTGACCAGGTAGACAGGAAAAGACCCGCGAACGTTTGAATTTCATTTCCTGTTTGCTCAGCGTGGAGAGCACAGGTGACCACGCAGAGCTCATCAGCACAGGTAACCGTGATGGAGTCCCACGATCGCAAAAGAGCTCCAGCATGGACCGAACGGGAGGTACGGGATCTGCTCGCCATATGGGGAGATGAATCAGTGCTAGCTGAACTCCGTAGCAGTAAAAGAAATGGCAAAGTATTAGAAAAGGTCTCCAAGGCCATGAAGGATCGAGGCCATAACAGGAACACACAGCAGTGCCGTGTGAAAATTAAGGAGCTACGGCAAGCCTACCACAAAGCCAGAGAAGCAAACGGAAGGTCCGGGGCAGAGCCGCAAACTTGCCGCTTCTACGCGGAGCTGCATGCCATTCTAGGGGGTGCAGCCACCACTACCCCAACCGTGTGCTATGACTCCGTCAATGAAGAAACACACAGGGAAGACGGTTCGGGGAACGGGGAAGATGAGGATGGAGGTACTGTAGGTAGCTCACAGCAGCAAGGAAGCGGAGAAACCGGTTTCCCCAACAGCCAGGCTATGTTTGTGACCCTGGACCTGGAACCAGTAACCCCCGAACTCACCCAAGACCCTCAGGGCACACAGGAGACCTCTGGTGAGTGTACCTTTGTAAATATTTGTAAACATTACACAAGCGAGCGTGTTTAATGATTAATTTGCCCTGGCAATCGCGGCCAGTACATCTACTGGAAAAGTCTGTTAACGTGTATGGGAATGGAGCGGAAATCCTCCAGGGACATCTCCAGAAAGCTCTCCTTCATGTACTCCAGGCCAGTAGCACGTAGTCTGGAATCATTGCATAACAAAGCATGGCAGCGTATGGTCCCGGTGTTTGCTGGCATGCAGACAATATCCATTCCTTATCTCTCTTTGTTATCCTCAGGAGAGTGATATCATTCACGGTCACCTGGTTGAAATGGGGTGATTTTATTAAGGGGACATTCAGAGGTGCCCGTTCCTGCTCTTCTGAACAGAAATGTTCCCCGCTGTTAACCACGCGGTGGGGGGAGGGGTGAAGTGATCATCCCAGAGAATCGGGTGTGTGTGTGTGGGGGGTGGTTTACTTGGGTTTGTGCCGCATGTTAACCGGGAAACTGCAGCCCCTCCTTTTACATTGAAAACCCATTTTAAATGGCCAACCCAATTCATCCTTGATATGGGAAATGCGCTGCTGTTTGAAACATTTCCCGCATGTTCAGAAGGTTAAAAAAGCCAAAAGACTGTGGCCTACCATGGCTGCCTGCAAGCCGAAATATGTTGCCTGTGGCACTGCGTGAGTGATCTCTCATACCAAACCGGCAGGCAGAGGAAAAATGCGACCTTGTAATGAAAGAGTGTACCCATTGTTCTCTAAAATGTGTCTTTTTTAACCACCTCTCCCTTCTCCTCCACCAGCTGCAAATGTTTCTCCTTCGCAGAGGCTAGTGAACATTAGAAAGAGAAAACGGAGGACACGGGACGATATGTTCACGGAGCTGCAGATGTCCTCCCACGCTGATAGAGCACAGCAGAATACGTGGAGGCAGTCAATGTCGGACATGAAAAAGGCACAATATGAACGAGAGGAGAGGTGGCGGGCTGAATGGCGGGATGAAAAGAGCAAGTGGCGGGCTGAAGACGATAGGTGGCGTCAGCTTGCAGACAGACGGCAAGAGTCAATGCTCCGTCTGCTGGAGCATCAAACTGATATGCTCGAGCGTATGGTTGAGCTGCAGGAAAGGCAGCAGAGCAGAGACCGCCGCTACAGCCCCTGTTTAACCAACAGCCCTCCTCCCCAAGTTCCATAGCCTCCTCACCCAGACGCCCAAGAACACGGTGGGGGGCCTCCGGCAACCCAGTCACTCCACCCCAGATGATCGCCCAAGCATCAGAAGGCTGGCCTTCAATAAGAGTTAAAGTTTTAAAATGCAGTGTGTCCTTTTCCATCCCTCCTCTCCCACCCATCCCAGGCTACCTTGGCAATTATCCCCCTACTTCTGTGAGGAATTAATAAAGAATGCATGAATGTGAAAAAACAATGACTTTATTGCCTCTTCAAGCGGTGCTCGAATTGGGGAGGGGAGGGTGGGGTGGGGTGGGGTGGTTGGTTTACAGGGAAGTAGAGTGAACCGGGTGGGGGGGGGTTGGAGGGTTCATCAAGGAGAAACAAACAGAGGTTTCACACAGTAGCCTGGCCAGTCACAAAACTCGTTTTCAAAGCTTCTCTGATGCGCACCGCGCCCTGCTGTGCTCCTCTAACAGCCCTGGTGTCTGGCTGCGCGTAATCAGCGGCCAGGCGAGTTGCCTCAACCTCCCACCCCGCCATAAATGTCTCCCCCTTACTCTCACAGATATTGTGGAGCGCACAGCAAGCAGCAATAACAATGGGGATATTCTTTTCACTGAGGTCTGAGCGAGTCAGTAAGCTGTGCCAGCGCGCTTTTAAACGTCCAAATGCACATTCCACCACCATTCGGCACTTGCTCAGCCTGTAGTTGAACAGGTCCTGACTACTGTCCAGGCTGCCTGTGTACGGCTTCATGAGCCATGGCATTAAGGGGTAGGCTGGGTCCCCAAGGATCACGATAGGCATTTCAACATCCCCAATGGTTACTTTCTGGTCCGGGAAGAAAGTCCCTTCCTCCAGCTTTTGAAACAGACCAGAGTGCCTGAAGACGCGAGCATCATGTACCTTTCCCGGCCATCCCACGTTGATGTTGGTGAAATGTCCCTTGTGATCCACCAGGGCTTGCAGCAGCATTGAAAAGTACCCCTTGCGGTTTACGTACTCGGTGGCTTGGTGCTCCGGTGCCAAGATAGGGATATGGGTTCCGTCTATGGCCCCACCACAGTTTGGGAATCCCATTTCAGCAAAACCATCCACTATTGCCTGCACGTTGCCCAGAGTCACTACCCTTGATATCACCAGGTCTTTCATTGCCCTGGCAACTTGGATCACAGCAGCCCCCACCGTAGATTTGCCCACTCCAAATTGATTCCCGACTGACCGGTAGCTGTCTGGCGTTGCAAGCTTCCACAGGCTTCTCAACTGTGAGGGCTGCTCTCATCTTGGTATTCTGGCGTTTCAGGGCAGGGGAAAGCAAGTCACAAAGTTCCATGAAAGTGCCCTTACGCATGCGAAAGTTTCGCAGCCACTGGGAATCATCCCACACCTGCAGCACGATGCGGTCCCACCAGTCTGTGCTTGTTTCCCGGGCCCAGAATCGGCGTTCCACGGCATGAACCTGCCCCAGTGACACCATGATTTCCACATTGCTGGGGCCTGTGCCTTGTGAGAGGTCTATGTCCATGTCAATTTCCTCATCACTCTCTTCGCCGCGCTGCAATCGCCTCCTCAGCTGGTCCGGGTTTCGCCTTGGCATTTCCTGGCTCTGCATATACTCCAGGACAATGCGCGTGGTGTTCATAGTGCTCATAATTGCCGCGGTGATCTGAGCGGGCTCCATGATCCCAGTGCTAGCTATGGCGCCTGGTCAGAAAAAAGGCGCGAAACTAGTATCTGATGGACCAGGAGAAGGAGGGAGGGCCGAGTGACGACATGGCGTACAGGTACAGGGAATTAAAATCAAGAAAGGTGGCTGTGCATCAGGGAGAAACACAAACAACTGTCACACAGAATGGTCCCCCCAAAGATTAAACTGAAAAGCCTGGGCTTAGCAGGCCATTGATTTCACGGAGGAAGGGGAAGCAAATGAATACAGAACAAATCTATTTTTTACATCTTAAGCTGGCAGCTGACGGTGCAGCATGACTGATAGCCTCTGCAGTACGATGACGACGGATACCAATCGTAATATACCATCTTCTACCAAAAGGCAAGGGGCTGCTGCTGTGTAGCAATGCAGCCCCACGTCTGCCAGCCCCACGTCTGCCAGCACCCAGATCGCCCTCGGCCTCTTCTGGGTGCTTAGCAGACAATACTGGGCAATTGGCAGAAAATAGTATACTACGACTGATAGCCATCATCATTGAGACAGTAGCATGTCTGCCCAGGTGCCCATGATTGACAGCCACTGCAGTATGACGACGACGGTTACCAGTCGTAATATACCATCTTCTACCAAAGGGCAAGGGGCTGGTGCAATGCAGCCCTACGGCTGCCAGCCCCACGGCTATTAGTCATGCTACACCGTCTACTGCCAAAAGGCAGTTAGCAGCTGCTGCTGTGTAGCAATGCAGTCCCACGTCTGCCGGCACCCAGAGGACATATGGTGACGGTGAGCTCAGCTGAGCTGAGCGGGCTCCATGCTTGCCGTGGTATGTTTTCTGCACAGGTAACCCAGGTAAAAAGGCACGAATCTATTGTCTGCCGTTGCTGTGACGGAGGGGGAGGGGCCTGACGACATGTACCCAGAACTTCCCGCGACACTGTTTTGCATCATCCGGGCATTGGGATCTCAACCCAGAATTCCAATGGGTGGCGGAGACTGCGGGAACTGTGGGATAGCTGTGGGATAGCTACCCATAGTGCAATGCTCTGGAAGTCGACGCTAGCTCCATGATCCCAGTGCTAGCTATGGCACCTGGTCTGAAAAAAGGCTCGAAACTAGTATCTGACGGACTAGGGGAAAGAGGGAGGGCGGGCCGAGTGACGACATGGCATACAGGTACAGGGAATTAAAATCAAGAACGGTGGCTGTGCATCAGGGAGAAACACAAAGAACTGTCACACAGAATGGTTCCCCCAAAGATTAAACTGAAAACCCTGGGTTTAGCAGGCCGTTGATTTGACGGAGGGAGGGGGAAGCAAATGGTAACAGAGCAAATCTATTTTTTACATCTTAAGACGACGGTGCAGCGTGACTGATAGCCCTCGGCATCTTTCTGGGTGCTTGGCAGCAAATACTGGGCGCTTGGCAGTTAGTGTATTACGATGGCCTTCAGGCCTATTGCACAATCTGCTGCTCAGGGAAGATTCTGCTAATGTGCGATGATCCAACTTGTAATAGGACGGTTACCAATTGTAATATACCATCTACTGCCAAAAGGCAAGGGGCTGGTGCAATGCAGCCCCACGGCTGCCAGCACCCAGATCGCCGATGAAGGCTACCAGTCTACTGCACCGTCTACCGCCAAAAGGCAGTTAGCAGCTGCTGCTGTGTAGCAATGCAGTCCCACGTCTGCCGGCACCCAGAGGACATATGGTGACGGTGAGCTCAGCTGAGCTGAGCGGGCTCCATGCTTGCCGTGGTATGTTGTCTGCACAGGTAACCCAGGTAAAAAGGCACGAATCTATTGTCTGCCTTTGCTGTGACGGAGGGGGAGGGGCCTGACGACATGTACCCAGAACCTCCCGCGACACTGTTTTGCATCATCCGGACTGTTTAGATCAGAAGCTCTTTGAGGCAAGGAGTGTCTCTGACTACACATGGGCACGCAGCGCACAGCACAACATGGTCCTGATCTCATCTGGGAACTAGCTACTACTGAAATACAAATAATCATCAGCTCCTGTGTAACCCAGGCAAGAGTATTCCACCGCGTAGTGATCAGGCTTGGCTGTATGCTCTCAAAATACTAACCTAGTCTTGCTAAAGGCTCCCAGCGATAGACACCCTCCCTTGGGAAGCGGCTCCAAGGGTTAATCGCCCACTCTGTGGAAAATCCACACCTTGTCTCACTCGGAATCTGTCTCACTTCAAAGCCCGGCTGTCGGCTCCCATGTGGCTGCCATTGATTGGACTGAAAAGCCCTTGGGTGGCAGAAACCTTTGCCTGGGTCGGCATTTATGTTGAAGGGGACAGATCTGGAGTGGCCTGTAATAATTTAACTAGCTCAACATGTGGTATCCAGGGCTTAGTGTTTACTGTCTGCATATAAGCTCCCACCACTGGGAGTTTCGCCTGTAGGCCAGTTGCTGTTCTAAAATTAGTTTCTCTCTTGCTGCGCTTTGTTCCTACTGTTAACAACACACAATCCTTTGGTTTTGGGTCAAGGCACCCAACGGACTGAACCACAGGGGCCAACTTCTGTAGGGCCTGCTAGAGAAGCACAGCTGATACTTGGGGTGCTGTAGCCCGAGAATCAGGCTAAGAGTGGGAGACTCAGGGAATCCCATCTCAGGAAAGGGAAGGGCTCAAGGCCCGGTGGGGATGCGCTCAGCTCAGAAAAGGAGTGAGAGGTGCAGTTAGCCCTGGAACGGGGATGGAGATTTCCGACCTGTAAACACGGGCAACATCAACACACCCAGTTACCTTGTATTCCCACAGCACCTCTCCACTCCTCCCCCCCCCATGGCCCCCAACTGCACTGTGAGAGGGTGGGTGAGATAATCTAATTAAAGATATTGTCTCACTCCCCTTGTCTCTCTATTTCAACTACCTCAGTACCACATGAGCAAGAAGTAATGGGCCATATTCTGTCTTCAGTGGGGCTACACAGTTGTAAATGAAGTCATGAGACAGCTATAACTTCTTGGTAGTGATATTTACTCACCATCTCTGTTGGTTGAAGCTTTCTGGTACAGAGTATGTGGTCACTTTTGGGGTTGAAATACCCATGATTTGGAGGGAACTAACGGATCATGGACTTGTTTGATAGCATCGGGGCACTACACAACTGTTTAAACATAGTAAATTATGTAGATGGCATCAGAGACATTGTGGAAGCTTCAAGCAGCAAAGGAGAAAAGTGTTTAGCTGCAGGAAGGAATTAGATTTTCATCTTTTTAATCAATAACCTGGCAGAGGACATAAACTCATCACCGATAAAGTTGGCAGATGAGATAAAAATTGGGGAGTGGTAAATAATGGAGAGGACAGCTCACTTATTCAAAGTGATCTAGATCACTTGGTAAACTGGGCGCAAACAAAAGTGCATTTAAATACGGCTGAATGTAAATGTTTGCATCTAGGCACAAAGAATTTAGGCCATACATTCATGCTGGGGGATGCTGTCCTGGGAAGCAGTGACTCTGAAAAGATTTTGGGGGTCATGATGAATAATCAGCTGAACACAAACTCATGCTGTAGCCAAAAAAGCTAAAGCTGGGATGCATGAAAAGGGGAATCTCAAGTAGGAGTACTGTGGTTATTTTACCTCTAAATCTGGCACCTGTGTGACTACTGTGGGAATATTGTGTCCCATTCTAGTGCCCACAATTCAAAAAGGGTGTTGATAAATTGGAGAGGATATTGACAGAAGAGCCACAGTGATTAAAGGATTAGAAAACATGCCTTACAGTGGTAGAATCAAGGAACTAAATCTATTTAGTTTAACAAACAGACAGTAAAAGGGTATGTGATGGGGTTTACCTACCCCGCATTGGTTCAGCAGGGGTTAATCATACTTTGTGGGCCAGGAGGCCATGCCACCCCATCTCTGCTGGGCATGCTTCAGCTGGAACCAGGATATGAAAGAGCCGCTCAGCTCAGGCTGAGATGACTGCCGAAGGGAGCAGAGGTGCATTGCAGGCTCCCGCAGAGAGACTGCCAGAGCTCCAGGATTCAGAGGCCAGCCGGACTGTGGCTGCAACCGACCCCCAGCCACCCAATGCCAGAGATGGAGGAGAGACCACAGAATCCCGGAGACTACCAGCTGCGGAAGAACGGGTGGGAAGTAGCCTAGGTTGACTAAGCACTGATCCAGTTGAGGTACCGTGCTTTGACTCGGCATGTTTGGGAAGGATCCCCGCTGAGTTGGTGGCAGATATCCCTGCGGCAAGACAGGGCCCTGAGCTGGGACCTGTGGAATAGGTAGGAGCCAGTGGAGAAGGGCTGGCCTAGGCAACACTTCCCTGCCGCAAAAGGTGGTTCTTTTGACTCTGGCCACTAGGCCGCATTGCCCTGCTGCCAAGGGCGGTTCCATTGACTCTGGCCACTAGGCTGCACTGCCCTACCGCGAGAGGTGGTTCTATTGACTTTGGCCACTAGGCCGCACTGCCATACCCAGAAGGGCAGCTCTAGTGACTCACGCTGCTGGGCCGTGGACCCTCACTGAAGGGCTGCTGCACTGATCCCGACCATTAGGCTATGCTGCCCTAGGAGCCAGGACTGCTGCGGTGACTAGGGAGACTAGGCCAGTGGGGCCTCCCCAGATCTACTTCAATTCCTCCACAACCTGGTACCAACTGACGGGGTGGACCTGTCCTGTAACAGGGTGACTTAATTACAGTCTATAATATCATACACGAGGAACTCATATTTTATAATGGGCTCTTCAGTCTAGCAGAGAAAGGTGTAACTTGATCCAATGGCTAGAAACTGAAGCTAGACACATTCAGACTGGAAATACGGCGTACATTTTTAATGGTTAGATAATTAACCATTAGAGCCATTTACCAAGGGCTGAGGCGGATTGTCCCTCACTGACAGTTTTTAAATTGAGATTGGGATGTTTTTCTAAAAGCTCTGCTCTGGGAATTATTCTGGGCAAGGTCTATGGCCTGTGTTGTACCGGAGGTCAGACTAGACAATGGCAATAATCCGTTCCAGCCTTGGAATCTATGAATCCCCTGAAGCTGCTTCAGTCACTACATATTGCTCCTGTGTGTGCCCACCATCTGACTTTCACCCTCTGTTGCAGAGTCTGAGCCAGCTCTTGAAGGTCTCTTTTGAATATAAGATCCCTCTACCTAAAGAGAAGTTTCAAGCCATCTGCAGTGCTCTGCACAATCAGGTGAGGGTTGGTTTTGCTTGGATCCCTTGAGCTTAGGCACAGCAGATCTGAAGCATATTAACAATAAAAATCTATTGAATGATAATGCAGAGCCTGGGGACCTCCTCATGCCTTACTGATTTCTGCAGGCTCAGGAGTAAGCAGGTAGCGGTCTCATTTTCTTAGCTAATATCCACCTCAGTTTGTAAAGCAATTTCACCATAAGCTGATTATCAGGGGGAGTCAGAGTTGTATAGTAAAAACTGTGGCTGTGTCTTGATTAGATCAGCTCTGCTGCTCAAAACCCTTTAGCTTCTCTTATCTAATGTATTGGTCATTCTTCTTTGAGTGATTGTTCATGTCCATTCCAAGCAGGTGTGTGCGCGCCGCGTGCACGCCAGCCAGAAGATTTTCCCATAGCAGCGTCCGTAGGGTCGGCTCCAGCGCCCCCTGTAGTGGTGCCTTTATGGCGCTGTATATAGGGGCCAGCCGACCCCCCACCATCTCAGTTCCTTCTTACCACCAGTGACGGCTAGCTGGAACTTCTCTTGCTCTTTAGCAATTGTGGCAGTGTTCTCTAGTTCTTGTACATAGTTTATTATTTAGTAGTTAGTGTTACTGTTAGATAGTTAGGTGTCAGTTGGGGGGGTTTTCCCCAACTTTTCATCGCCCTGCTGGGGCATGCCCGGGTCACCAGGGTTTAAACTCTGTCGGGACTGCGGGAAGTTTATGCCAAAAAGTGATCCGCACTCTTCCTGCTTGCGGTGCCTCGGGGAGACCCATCAAAGGGACAGGTGTCCTATTTGCAGGGCTTTTCGCCCCAGGATTCTCAAGGATAGAGAGCAGAGACTTAAAGTCCTCCTAATGGAGGTGGCACTGCGGCCGCAATTGGATCCCGGACCTTCAGAGCCGGCACCCAGCACTTCATCCTCGGTGTGCAGTGCCCTGGCACCGGAGATAGGTCGTGAGGCCAAGGCCCCAAGACCCCGGCACTGCAGAGAGTCGGCGCATAAGAAATCGTCTTTGACAAGACGCTGCTCTCCTTCGCCGGTGCCGGCTAAAAAGAACAGGCTGCAGACCGAACAATCTCCCCACGGGGACTCTAAAGGTCGGGCGCAGTCCACGATTGTTACGGGGCAACCCGCGCCGCAGACCCATCTGGCCATCCCGTTGACTCCCGCCCTGGAGAGGGCAAGGTTGAGTCCGGAACGCCATAGATCCCCGGACATTATGGAGGAGGTCCGCCTCCCATCGACGCCTGAGGCATTCGAGGCCGCCTCTTGAACGTTCCGGTGCCGGCATCGCCGCACTGGTGCAGACAACCTCCGGCTGCCGCCGGGCCCCAGTATCATTCTAAGGGTAAACCGGCGATGCGCTCACCGCACTCTCCACGCAGCGCCACAGTAGCGGCACCGGCGCGAGCACCCCAACAGGCGACTGTGGGTACCGCTCCTCCGATGTCCTCCTGTTCAGAGACTTCTGACTCGGAGGCGGACACCTACCGTTCTAACAGATCGAGGAGCAGATCGTCCTTGCATAGGAGTGCCCAACCATACCGGCCACAGTGGCATCAGCAGCAGGAGTGGCAACCACCTCCACAGTGGCCGTTTTGGATGCCATGGGCCTACCATCAGTCCGTGGGTCAGGTGTATGGGCCCTGCTCACGAACCGCTTCCATCTCCTCAGCATCTGGGGCACCGCCGCTAATGCCACCACCACCGGCACCGCCGTCTGACAGGAGTGTGCCACAAGGCATTACGGCACCCCCAGTCAAACAGCGGCACCGACAGGGGCTTTGCTTCCTTCAGCGCAGGCACCGCCCAGCACTCCTCGGCGTTCGGTGCCGACCCCAGTACCGGCCGCGGTGCCGCATCTTGAGCCCGCACCGGCCGCGCAGCCGGAGTGCCGTGTGCCGCAGGCCCTTACACAGGGAGACGTGCTAGATGAAGGCCAGCTACATGGAACATCTTCCTCTTCATCTCCGGATGAGGCAGTAGTGGGAACTTCTGCTGCTCCGGCTTTAGAGGATAGTAGACTCCTCCAACAGCTCATTACTCGAGCGGCCCAGAGCCTCTCGATACAGACGGAACAGATCAAGGTGGACACCGATCCTGTAATTGATATCCTGGCCCCGTCGGGCCCATCTAGGGTGGCCCTACCCCTCATAAAAACCATTGCGAATACAACCAGCACTTTGTGGCAAACTCCAGCCTCATTGGCCCCTACAGCCAAAAAGACTGAGAGGCGGTATTTTGTCTCAACCAAGGGCTATGAACATCTTTACATGCACCCCCCGCCGGACTCCCTGGTGGTGGATGCGGCCAACCAGAGGGAGTGACAAGGTTTTCAGGGATCCACTCCTAAAAATAGAGAGGCTAAAAAGTTGGACCTCTTCGGACGTAAGGTCTATTCAACGGGGGGCCTCCAGTTGCGTATTGCCAATCAGCAGGCCATAGTGAGCCGGTATGGACACAACACATGCTCGGCTTTGTCTAGGTTTACGGACCTCCTCCTGCAGGATTCACGAACCGAGTTTTCATCCCTGGTTGAGGAGGGAAGATTGATTACTCGAGCTTCCCTTCAGGCAGCCTTGGAAGCAGCCGATTCGGCCTCGCGCACATTGGCTACTGGTCTCGTCATGAGGTGCGGAGCCTGGCTTCAAGTTTCCGGCCTTCCTCATGAAGTCCAACAGACTATACAGGACTTACCTTTCGAAGGGCCCACGCTTTTCTCAGAAAAGACAGACAAACGGCTCCATAGCCTAAAGGACTCGCGGACCACCCTCCGTTCTTTAGGCCTAAACACCCCTGTTACTCAGCGTAGGCAGTTTAGGCTGCAACAGGCCCCACGTCCGTATCAACCTCAAAATCGAGGTGATGCCGTGCGCAGGAGACCGCGGACTGGCAGGAGGAGGCAGCAACAGCAGCCCTTCGGACAGTCTTCTACCCAACCAAGGCCTCCACAGGGGCCTAGGCCACGATTTTGAGGGTTCGGTCGAGGACGGCCTACTGGACAGATCTCTGGATCCTCCCAACCTTACCTTTTCATCACGTCTGTCCCCCTTCTATCATGCGTGGGCCCGGATTACGTCAGACGCTTGGGTGCTTCGCACGGTAGAGGAGGGATATTCTATTCAGTTTTCCTCCCTCCCGCCCCACCAGCCCCCCTCCCTGTCCCTCTTCAGGGACCCCTCTCACGAGCAACTTCTCCTTCAAGAAGTTCAGTCCCTCCTTACAGCAGGGGCAGTGGAGGAGGTGCCTCCAGAACTACGGGGCAAGGGCTTCTATTCTCGATATTTCCTAATACCGAAAGTGAAAGGGGGCCTCAGTACTATTCTGAACTTGCGGCGTCTCAACAAGTTTGTCAAGAAGCTCAAGTTCCGCATGGTCTCCCTGTCCTCCATCATTCCTTCCCTGGATCCAGGAGACTGGTATGCCGCCCTCGACTTAAAGGATGCATACTTCCATATCGCGATAATCCCTCGCCACAGGCGTTACCTCAGGTTTCTCGTCGGCGACGTTCATCTACAGTTCACGGTCCTACCCTTCGGTCTATCAGCAGCCCCAAGAGTCTTCACGAAGTGCATGGCAGTCGTGGCAGCCTTCCTCTGCAGGCAAGGAATCCAGGTATTCCCTTACCTGGACGATTGGCTCATCAAGGGCAGGACAAAGCACTCGTGGCGGCTCAGGTGGTCTTCATCAGGCACACCTTCAGCTCCCTCAGCCTCTTACTCAACGGCCAAGTCCACTCTTTCTCCAACACAAAGAATCGAATTCATAGGGCACTTTTGGACTCGACACAAGCCAGAGCATATCTCCCAGAGGCCAGATTCCGAACTTTGTCCAACATCATTCTCGGCCTCCAAAGTTACCCTACCACCACAGTAAGAAGCTGCCTCAAATTTCTAGGGCACATGGCAGCATGTACCTATGTCGTCAGACACGCCAGACTCAGACTGCGCCCTCTCCAATCTTGGTTGGCAGGGGTTTATTGGCCAGTCAGGGACTCCCTACACTCAGTGGTGACGTTACCTCGTCCAGTGTTGGACTCCCTCCAATGGTGGCTCGACCCACGGGTGGTCTGCGCATGGGTCCCTTTCCTTGAACCAGAGCCCTCCCTGACCCTGGTAACGGACGCGTTGGATCAGGGATGGGATGCACATCTGGGCCACCTCTGGACCCAAGGTCTTTGGTCAAGGGAGGATCTTTCATCGCACATCAATGTCAGGGAATTGCGAGCGGTACGCCTCGCATGCATGGCATTCAAGTCCCAGCTCGCGGGCAAGTGCGTTTCTGACCTTACAGACAATACTTCAATGATGTTTTATATCAACAAACAGGGTGGTGCTCGCTCCTCTCCCCTTTGCCAGGAAGCCCAAGCATTATGGGACTTTTGCGTACAGAACGTAATTCACCCGATAGCATCCTACCTCCCCGGCACACACAACACGCTCGCGGACACTCTCAGCCGCTCGTTCCAGGGTCACGAGTGGTCTATCCACTGGGATGTAGTTCTCTCAATTTTCCGACTCTGGGGTCATCCCCAGGTGGACTTGTTTGCTTCCAACGAGAACAGGAAGTGTCGTCAATTCTGCTCCCTCATGGGACGCAGTCAGGGATCCCTATCAGACGCGTTTCTCCTCTCTTGGGCAGACGAGCTTCTTTACGCCTTCCCCCCGATTCCCTTGATTCACAAGGTGATCCTCAAGGCCCGCAGAGATCACGCTCGACTCATCCTCATAGCTCCTGCGTGGCCATGCCAGCATTGGTACGTGTCTCTCCTACACATGTCTACGAAGGTTCCACTCAGGTTGCCCCTACTACCGGACTTGATCACGCAGGATCGCGGTCGCCTCCTTCACTCGAACCTGGAGTCGCTCCACCTCACAGCTTGGATGCTCCATGGCTAAACCCAGTGGAGTTACAATGCTCCCATCAGGTCAGACAGGTCCTGTTGGGCAGCAGGAAGCCGTCGACAAGGTCTACGTATTTGGCCAAGTGGAAGTGCTTCTCTCTATGGGTTACACAGCACGGTCAGGGCCCCTTGCTCACCCCGATCCCTCTCATCTTGGACTATTTGCTACATCTGAGACACCTGGGACTAACTCTCTCATCGATTCGAGTCCACCTTGCTGCAATCTCCGCATTCCACCCTGGAGAGGAGGGGACCTCAGTGTTTGCAAACCCACTTGTTGGACGGTTCCTTGACAGATTGTTTCCACATCTCCGTCAACCTGTCCCTGCTTGGGACCTCAATTTGGTCCTGTCTGTCCTCACGGGGGCCCCGTTCGAGCCGCTGGCTTCATGCTCGCTGTTATACCTCTCATATAAGGTCGCGTTCTTGGTGGCTATCATATCAGCACGGAGGGTATCGGAACTCAGACATCCGAGCCTCCATACACCATCTTCCACAAGGACAAGATCCAACTCAGGCCGCATTCTGCGTTCCTACCTAAGGTGGTTTCCCCGTTTCACATGGGTCAAGACATTTTTCTCCCTGTGTTTATCAGCTGAGGAGCGCAGGCTGCATTCTCTGGATGTTCGCAGGGCTCTCGCGTTTTATATGGCAAAGGACAAGACCCTTCAGGAAGTTGACCCAACTTTTCGTAGTTGTGGCGGACAGTAGGAAGGGGCTCCCGGTCACGTCACAGAGGATCTCGGCTTGGATCAGAACCTGTATCCAGGAGTGCTACAGTCGGGCCAATATATCAGCCCCGCCTATCACGGCCCACTCCACAAGAGCGCAGACCTCTTCAGCTGCGTTCCTGGCCCACATCCCAACACAGGAAATTTGTAGAGCAGCCACCTGGTCCTCAGTCCACACCTTTATGGCTCACTACGCCATTACGCACCAGGCTAGGGAGGATGCTGCATTTGGCCGTGCAGTCCTCCAGTCTGCAGTGACCTCTGACCCCACCACCTAGACTTGGGCTTGTGAGTCACCTGCTTGGAATGGACATGAACAATCACTCAAAGAAGAAGAAACGGTTACTCACCTTCTCGTAACTGTTGTTCTTCGAGATGTGTTGTTCATGTCCATTCCAATACCCACCCTCCTACCCCTCTGTCGGAGTATCGGCAAGAAGGAACTGAGGCAGTGGGGGGTTGGCTGGCCCCTATATACAGCGCCATAAAGGCGCCACTCCAGGGGGCGCTGGAGCCGACCCTACGGACGCTGCTATGGGAAAATCTTCCGGCTGGCGTGCACGCGGCGTGCACACACCTGCTTGGAATGGACATGAACAACACATCTCGAAGAACAACAGTTATGAGAAGGTGAGTAACCGTTTCTTGTGTTTGATTCTTGCTGTGCATTCAGTACCATCTACCTGGGGTTCAGACCTCTATTTGGACAAGTAGGAAGTGGAAGCTTAGAAATTAATTGAACATTTTCTTTTCAATTGCTTCTGATTAGTTTTTCTTTGACCATTTCCCTTCTTCCCACAGATCTGTTCTCAAGCTAAGCCGCTCAGCACGGAAAATCACGCAGAGCTGTTCGATTGTGTAGTTCTGCTAGGTAAGGGGAAGAGACTCTGAGTTACACAGTGGTTTCCTTGTAACTTCCTTTGTCAGGTATGGTAAGAATAAGAGTTCTGTTGTCAGTGAGGACGTGATTTGTTCCCTTGCAGCCTGTTCTTCTCCTGATGATCTGATAGCATTTCTGCACTCGCAGCTGGAGATTGAGAATAAGGCTGTTCGTGTGGCCTCTGAATCTGCTCAGAGCTATTGTTGGTGCCGACTGTAAGTAACAGAGGAGCAACTGTGCCAGCTGCCCTCTTGGCCGACATGCTGAGGGTTGAGTTGGGGACATCCAGAGCAGGGCCGGCTTTAGGAAGTGCTGGGCCCGATTCGTGGGGCTTGTACTCACCAGGTGGCGCTCCGAGTCTTCGGCGGCGGGTCCTTCACTCGCTCCGGGTCTTTGGCAGCACTTCGGCGGCGGGTCCTTCACGTGCCGCCGAAGAGCCGGAGGGAGTGAAGGACCCGCCGCTGAAGTGCCGCCAAAGACCCGGAGCACTGCTGGGTGAGTAAAAATTAAAAAGGCCACTGGGCACGCACGGGGCCCTGTTAAGCGTGGGGTGCAGGGCTCTCTTAGGCACGGGGCCCAATTCAGGAGAATCGGGGGGATCGGCCTAAAGCCAGCTCTGATCTAGAGCTAAAAGCATGAGCTACTATAAACTGAGCTAAAGAACCAAGGCTTTGTAGGCAGGGCAAGGCTGTAACAGACTCATCGCCTCTGCAAATGGGGCACAGAGTCTCTATAACACACAGTCACCAGTGGTTTGGATCTCCACTAAGGGTCCAAATGCTGCCCTAAGTTACCCTCTTATGGCCACCCAGAAATCAACAGGTTCAACTAAGTGCTGAATGTAGCCCAAGATATTTTTCAACTTCAAATAAAGAAGTTAACTTGGGGCTAATGCATGTTAACAATAATCAGATAAAAATAAAATAAGACTCCTGACTTGATATTCGTCAGTATTATACACTACAGATTAAATTCTGAGTTCTGTTCTACTGGTGTAAACACAGATTAACTTCAATGACCTCAGTCTATCTAACGCTTTTATAATATTTCTATCATGGTAGTATGATGGCACTCTTTATAGAAATGGAATTACTTTAGATTTACACTGGTGTAACTGAGACCAGAGTCTGGTCCTATGTTTTTCCCACTGATTCTGTAGATGAGAGAAGCTTGGTACTATTCTTAAATAGGGCCCTTTGAAATCCAGGATTAATTCCAATGTGGAAAGTGAGTGAGTGGAACAAAGAAGTACTGTACACCTCTCCTTATCTTTCAGTGCCCGAGACAAGAGTTAAAAAGTTTCTGATTGTGAAGGCAGTGAAATCCACTTTCAGTGATCAGAATGCTAAGGTAAGATTGTGTGTGGAGCAGTGAAATATTTCAATTTTTTTCAATGATATAGGATGAATGGATATCTGGGTGGAGCTTTCATTCAGATCCAGAGGAGAAACTGCAGACTAGAGAAGGCATGTCATTCTCCTGCCAGTGTTAAATGTATCCACGTTTATAATCTAAGGAGATAAACTCAAAAGCATAAGGACTCTCATATCCTATCTCTTATTTTAGGCCGAAGGGATAACAATAACTCTTGTGTGTAATCTCTACCCTTGCAAACTGGTAAGGAGAGTTCTTAACACTTAGGACTTGGTCCTACCATACTTGCATGCTGATTGCTCCCCTTGCCTTCCGTGGGAGTTTTGACTCAAGGATTGAATGATTAGAGCCAGAATCTGATCAGTTATATTGGTGTAAAGTCAAGGTAACTCCACTGACTTTAGTGGCATTACTCTGGATTTATACTAGTGTACAGATCAGAATCTCACACTGGGTATTTACATCTAACAGGGTTATCTAGGTTACTCAAACCTCTGATGAGACATTGAAAATTCTGAAAACATCATTTTTCAGTGAAATGTTCTTGTACAAGGAACCACATCTTTTTGTTTTAAATAGACTCTCCAGAGAACATAATGCTGCCCAATTCTGTGGCTGTTGAAGCATACATAAACTATCAGCAAAACACCGAGGTTATGCAGGCTGCATCCCAGACTGTCAGGAGCCTGGAAAAGCTTGCTGCATATTTCCCTCACTACATACTCTACTCTACATGTACTAGTTTAAAAATATCTTCAGTCCATATTTCTATCCATGGACACAGCCAGGGGCTCCAGACACTTTGTGCTCCATGACTGAATCCATGATATGTATTAACATAAACAGTTCAACTTTACAGTAAGTTGTTGATAGAATCACACTCACTACACACAGAATGACCAAGCTGGTTGGGGCATCAGAACAAACAGAGAGGATCCCCCTGGTTCTGCATATTTATTTCCACTGGGCGGAGTCTGAATGTTTTTCCTCAGAGATAAAAAGATGAAACAGTTTTTTCAAATTTAAAAAAGTTTAACACTGTTGGGGAAACTCTTTTGTGTTCAGTGAATCATTCCCTTCGCTTTAGGGTTTTCCTAAGCCTGGGGTCTGACCCACCAGTTAGGAGTTTCTATTATTCTCTTTCCTGCAGATGTTTGTGCACTTCTAGTGCAATATAAAAGCAGGCATAGGTCAATGTTCAAGATGGCTTCGTAAGAGAAGGACACTGATTCTATAGCCAGTGTCATACTACTAGCTAATAAGTTCTATATAGCTATCTCACAGCAGGGTACAACACTTCTCACCCAGGCTATTCAGGAAGAAAGCACTATCCAAACCCTGTGCATTGACATCCTGCAATGTCTGGACACCTCAGTCAGTGGAATGACCCAAGTAAGTGACCTGTTGCTACTGCTTCTTGAAATAGGGACGTTCTTCCTTACGTTCCTTGTACCTCTCCACAAGGAAGCTTTTTGCACAGTCAGCATAATGGAAGAACAGCATATCAAATTCATGTCAGGGATAGTGTGACCCCTTCATCATGGAGTAAATGGTTCACATTAGAGAGAAGATATAAAGCAACTTAACTGGAAAGAATCATGTTGCAGAGATCTTCTCTTAATTCTTTCCACTGTCTGAGTGCAACTCCCCCTTAGATCCCCCATGAATACTTCTGATTTGGTGATCCTGGATTTGAACAGATATTGGGGCTGAGACTGTGCCTTATATTGGTCTGTAAAGTTCTGGGTGAGTTTATGGTGCTTTCTAAATAGCTCCATAATGCTCTAAGGCAGGGAAAGAGGATTCACCAAACAAGGCTGTGTATTTAAAAGACAGAGTGTGGGGGCACCAGACAGGTAGAGTGAGATGTTGGGGAGAGAGAGATGAGGTGATAGGTTAGGGAAGGGTCAGTGAGGAATAAAAGGAGAAGCTACATGACAGGGAGGGATTCAGACAGCAGGATACTGGAGGTGGGGGAATGGAAATAGCTATGTACTGAACAGTCTCGCTCTTCTCTGCAGGTGTTATGGCCAAGGCTTCTGGAGTATGTGGTACCAGCTCAGTACACGGGTACTTTGAAGCCTCTCTGCAGATGCCTTAGGGAACTGGCTGAGAAAAAGCAGCAGGAAGGAGAAGAAGCTGCTTGCCTCGACTACAGTGGACCAGGTTTATAACAGAAACTCTTTCATTTATTCTCTCCAGGCACACTATGAAATGAACAGGTTCAGTCTGCTCCAGTTCTCTCGTCTGCAATCAGGAGGCTAAAATGAATGAGGGATGGTCTTGTGATTACAACATAGCCATGGGAGGGAGCTAGGAAACGTGGGTTCTGTTCCCAGCTTGCCACCAAAATTCTGATGTGACCGTGGGGGAAATCACTTGATCTTTCTCTCTCAGCTTCCCCACTTGTGAAATGAAGGAGTAATTAATGCCAACCTCATAGAGGTGCTGTGAGGTGGAATTCATTCCTGTTTGTAAAGCATTTTGAGATGTTCAGACTGAAAGCACTATGGAAATGCAAATTATTATCAGCTGTATTCAACATTGGTGGGCACGTTGGAAATGGATAGGTGAATAACATCAGCAGGACTCTCTGCAAAGCCTGGCATAATTAATGCTATTCTGTTTCTTTCCCTAGTGAAACTCCCTACACCCCAGGGGCTGTTAGCGCGACTCCTGGTGAGTAGACCATGAGAATAGGTTTTCTGCGAAATGTGAAGTGGGACTGTTAACTATAAAAATCGGTTTTATAGCTAGATATTTATAGACAGGCTGAGGAATGTGTATGATTGGGTCTCTCTCTCTCCACCCTCTCCTGAGACACACTGTTCTGCATCCTCGTACTAGCTAGAATGCTTGCTTCTTCAGGAAGACACTGCAGTAGAAGCAACAACTCTATTGTATGGTCTTCACAATGAGAGAGTCTGAACTATTCCTTCCTTCAGGAACAAACTGGTGTTGCGCTGACAAAACTTAGCCTGTTCTTTCTATCTCATTAACAGGTAGTAGCCTCATCCCCTTATGAAAGAGAAGGACATGGATGTGCTGCCTTGCAATTACTTAAAGCCCTGCACCACAATATCCATGCAGCAGTGGGTGAGATGTGGGTACTAAAGATCCCACCTCTGCTGCAGTACATTGAAGGTAAAGTGCTAGTTAGTAGGAGTGCGGTCCATGGAGAATAGAAGGGAAGCCACAAAATGCAGCTTCCTATTGACATGTGTTGTGCCATTCCTGCTGCAGTACATGGGAACAGTGGGGAATTGAAATTGGGCTTCTAGGCCATCACTTTTCCTTCACCTGGATAACTGTGAACCACTGGGGTAAATCCAGAGTTTAACCACTGAGGCCAATTCAATCAGAGCAGAATCAGGCCAGGAAGGTTTCAGCTGAATGGAAATTTTACAGCAGTTCCCCCCACACCTTTGCTAGGTTATTAGTTGGGAAGGTGAATACACATGAAGCTGGAGGTTAGTGAAATATTTTGGAGTTACATATATAGTCTGATTTTGGAAACTGAATTTTTCTGAAAATTAAACCCCATGTTTACTTTCAAGGGTGATTCAATTAAAAAACCCAGAGTTTTTCTTTCTGTAAGGAAACCCGAGCCATAAAAACTAGGTTGGCCAAGTGGGTGCCCTTTGTAGAATCTAGGTATTATGGGCCTAAAAATGTCTTTCACCAATTTTACAGTGGTATGACTCTATTGACGTCCGTGGAAAAAACCCTTCAATCAGTGTAGGCCAAGGGTAGGCAACTTATGGCACGCGTGCCAAAGGCGGCACGCGAGTTGATTTTCAGTGGCACTCACACTGCCTGGGTCCTGGCCACTGGTCCAGGGGGCTCTGCATTTTAATTTAATTTTAAATGAAGCTTCTTAAACATTTTAAAAACCTTATTTACTTTACATACAACAATAGTTATATATTATAGACTTATAGAAAGAGACCTTCTTAAAATGTTAAAATGTATTACTGGCACGCGAAACCTTAAATCAGAGTGAATAAATGAAGACTCAGCACACCACTTCTGAAAGGTTGCTGACCCCTGGTGTCGGCTGTGTCTACACTATGGGGTTATGCCAGCAGAGCTCCAATGACGTAGCTGTGCCAGTGTAGTCTCTGTGGAATATGACAGACCCTATGTGGAGCACAAACCCGACATCTTTCTGAGGAACATCGGACCCCACAATGTTCAAGTGGGTTTGATATTCAAAAAAAGATTTAAGAAATGAGCTGTATCTTCCCTAGTTGTTGCTGTACAGAGTCCCCAGTATTACATTGTGCCGACATTAAAGAAGGGTAGATTAGAGCTGGACATTCAGAAACAGGGCCAGATTCTCAGCTGATGTAAATCAGTATAATTCTATTGACTTCAGTGAAGCTACACCGATTTACATCAAGTTAGGATCAAGTCCAGAATCTCTTATTATGCAGGAAAAGTTTGTATTCACATTAAACCCAGTCTTCTGATGTGCTGAACAGTTTTGTGATGTGCTAAGCACCGTCAGCTCCCATTAAAGTCAACAGGAATTGGGAGTGCTCAGCATCTCACTCCTGGTGGGTTGACTGACCCTGAATAAAAATGCCAACAGGATACATAACATGATACTTTCTGTTGGTCCAACAAAGAACATTGGCGTAGGTCCCATTTAGCCTTGAAAGCCCAGGTATGTTACAGCTTAGCAGACTAGGAGTTTTAGAAGGACTGATTGCAAAGGAGATACCTGGGATGACTCTTCTTGCTAACCTAGGTGACGTTATTGTTTTGCCTCCTGCTTTATAGGAAACACAGAGAATTCCCTGGACCATGAACGGTGGGAGCACATGCTGCTTCAGGTACAAGATGGCTTTCAGCTGTATTGTCACAGCCCTCCCTCCCCCCTCCAAATGTATCAGCTGGGGAAAGAATAATGATAAATTATTCATTATAAGCAGAGCTGGTCAAACCATTTCATTTGCAACTTTTGTTCTGTGAAAAATGGCCTTTTTTATTTTCATGGGACATTTTCAAATTTTTTTTTTTTTACACAAAACAAAGCAACCCCAACCCAAATAGAAAATGTTTAGTTTTTTGAAACTGAAGTTGATTTTGGGTTTTTTTTCCCAGTTGCTTTCCTGTTTGTCTCCTCCTGCCTCCGGCTTTTTCAGTCACAAAGTGGAAGAGGGGGAAACAGGCATGGGGACCAGAGATAAAGGGAAGGGAAGAGGGAAAACAAAGAATTGAATAATGGTCATTTTTGATTTTGAAAAGCAAAATATTTTTTGTTTTTTCACTTTTCATTTGTGTGTTGAAAAATCAAGAAAACAAAAAAATCCCATTTGTTTTGTGAAATGGACTTACTATTGTTCAACCAGCTCTAGTTATAAATAACTCTGTATTACCACTGGGAACAACACAAAACTTAACCAGAAAACCAGCATGCTAATGGTGCTAATCCATCACTGGGGGACATTTAAAGGATTCTTTTTTTCTATTTGCCACTCAAAAGAAAATTTGCTCTGAGAAACCCAAAAAGGAAAAGAGACAAGACAAGGTTTGGTGACTGTATCTCATGGAGAAGCCTTTCTGGTCAGAAGGAGCTCTTTATAGCCTCGTGTAAATCCAGACAAGGAACATTTTTATGGCGAGTGCTGAAAATGAAAGGAAAGGACCTAGTGACAAATAAGCCCCAGAAGGTTTGGAGTTCCATTTGGGGTTGGATTACACTCTAGAATTTCCCATTCCAGATCCAGCCTCATTTGAAATTCTTTGGGCTAAAAAAATCAAAGAAGATTAGGTTCTCTTGTGAGGTTTCTGATATTTTCTGGCTGCTGTTCAAAATTCGGGTCTGAAACAGCAAAGTGCTGAGAGTTACTAACCTCTTGCTGACTTCAATGGGAGTTGAGGGTGTGACCCCAGGTCCTTTGGGTACCCAGTGGCAGAGGCCACGGGAGTGCATAGTATTACCAGGATTCCCTGAATCTGATCTCCATATAATCAAAGGGTGTCATGTAAAGCTTTTACTGGATACCTGTGCCACACGGATCATCATAATCATTGCACAGTGACTGGATGGATAATATATAAGGCGTTATGGTTGTATACTGAAATTTATACTTTTAAGGTCTGTGAGTTGGGGCTGATCACCAGAAAGTGATCAACAAGTTTCTTTCAGGCAGGAGATGCTTATCTGTCTGAATGACTGTATGTAGATGAGTAATTCTTCACAGTGGATGCTAATCAATAGAGCAACATTCTAATCAAGTGATTGCAAAGTCTCCAGAGGAGATTCCATACAAGAAAAACAAACAAACAATAGGGGGTACCCTGTTTACAAGCGAAGACAATGGATGCTTGGAACTATATCTGGAGGTCCAGAGGTATCCTGTACCAGGTATCCTTCACCTATTGGATGAACTGCCAGCTGGCTTGTCTTATGAATGGAGGATCACATTTGGTTTGGGTGTTTCATGCTGGGAGAGAGATTTGGGGGAGCTATCCTTTGTGAGACAGGGGAATGTTTGGTTATCTAAGTTTAAGCTCTAGAAGTGTGTTATGATTTTATTTTTATGTAACCATTTGTTTACATTAATTTTACTTGCTGCTTCTCAAATCTCTGACCTTTGTGAATTAAACTCTACATGTTTTCACTATAAACGTATCTAAGTGAAGTATAGTTGTTTTCACTCTAAACTTATCTAAGTGTGTTAAATGGAGTGATGATGCTGAGGTGACACCAGTGACATGGTGTGTAGCAAACCTATGAATTCTGTGAGTGTCCAGTGGAACAGGGGTTGGACAGTCTCGGGATGCACAGAGGGCTTGGCAGTTGGACTGTACTGATTGCTTACCTGTAGAAAGACAGTGGAGCCTGGATGGGGTGAGAAGGGCATGCTTGTGTTTCCTGTGGCTGGCAGAGTCAGGAGCTGACACGTGGCAAGCACAGAGGAGGATTCCTCATGCTAAGGGCAGGTGGTAGTGAGGCACCTCACAATCCTCGGGACCCTCGGGAGGTGGCATAAAGGGTCCATAACACTTCAGAGAAGGTGCCTGGTCCTTCATAGTCCAGGGCCCTTTGTTCAAAATTTATTAGACCCATTCTCCATCCACTATAAAATCACTCCTCAATGGTCAGATTTCTTGGCTCCATCTCATTCTCCAATTCACTGTCCATCTGGGTTTGGGGACTGAGAGGAATCATCAGGCAAAGGTTAAAGAACAACAGGCAGAGGAAGTCTGGATTGTTGATGTTTATAGTTGTCAATAGGGAAATAATCTTCCCATGACACCTGAATATTGGAAATTTTACAACAGAGAACAAGGAAGAAAAAAACACCAAACAAACAAACAAACAAACAAACCCCACAACAAATTCTTGCAATTAACCATCTGCTTTAACTCTTGTTTTACACTCAGTTCCTAAGAACATCTCTGGAGATGATAGGCGACAGTGCCTGGAGCAGCCAGATAAGCCTTGAGTTGAGCCAGCAGATGGCCGGCTATGCCAGCCCCTCCAAAGAGAAGGTTTGTTATCTGTTAAGGCTTAGTTTCTAGTTAATTTCCCTTGAAATTCTGATTGGAGAACTGCATAAGGCTTCTCTCAAGGCTTCATTACTTTATATTTTATTCTGCATATAAAATTTGTTTTTACTTGTTCCCTGCTCTCTTGCCCCTCTCCCCCACCCCCCACCCGCCTGCCCGTCCTTCCAATATTTGCTTGGACAGGCTGCTTGTCTGTACTGCATTGTGGGTTCTCTGGCTGGGCTAGATGATGGGATGTTTCTGCAATATGGATGCTTGGACTTGGCTATCTTGTTCCTTCCTGAGTGTTGCTGAGCTGGGTCTGAACTGACAGGCACGTTGTGTTACTGATATCTCAGGGCTGGTCTCTTTCTTTCAGAGTTTCCTGTATAAGGCGCTAGGAACGTCCTTAGCAGTTTGTCAGGACCTGGTCCATGTTAAATCACAGATTAATACATTTCTGACGACAACAGATTATATGGAAGCCCCTGAGAGAGAGGTGAGGACTCTGTCCCTCTCCCCACTTTACCAAGTAATCCCTGAATGCTCCCTGTGGGGCTCAGCTCTGAGTTGGCCTGGGACAGATGCCATTTTGCTTCATATCCTCTTCATTGCTATTTCACTCAGCCCCCGCTGCCCATGTGTCTCAGGCCTGATTGGCACTTTACACCACTTCAGGTGAAAGGAATGGACTCGTGGGGTCTATGAGGCACCTGGTTAGATCCTAACCAGAATTTTTCTTGGGTGACAGGGAGTCATTTCCATCCTCGCATTGTCTGCTGAGAGCCACTTGGACCTCACCTTGAACGCACTTCAGGAGTTTGGGGCTGCAATGAGCAAGGTTAAGATTTCTGGGTTCATCGGCCACCTGAAGGTAAAGGAGCCAGGGGCTTCTCTCAAACTTTCTTTCCCGCTAAAGCAGGGGCAGCAACCCTGCGGTAGTGTCTGCTCTGGTCAGCTAGCATTGTCCCCCAATGTATGCATTCTGCATGATGCCTGCAGTTAAGCAAAGAGGAGCGCGATCTGGAGCTGGGGTTCTCTCAAATGATTTTTATCGTCTGATGTCTTTTCCATGCAAGCAACTGATGTAGTTCCCACACATTGTGCACGGGAGGGGCACTCAAGCCATGAGACATCAGACGATAAAAATCATTTGAGAGAACCCCAGCTCCAGATTGTGCTCCTCTCTGCTTAACTGCAGGCAGTCTGTTGTAAAATGATGGTAGATACACTGGAGGGTAGGAATAGGATACAGAGGGACCTAGACAAATTAGAGGATTGGGCCAAAAGAAACCTGATGAGGTTCAACAAGGACAAGTGCAGAGTCCTGCACTTAGGACGAAAGAATCCCATTCACTGTTACAGACTAGGGACCGAATGGCTAGGAAGCAGTTCTGCAAAAAAGGACCTAGGGGTTACAGTGGATGAGAAGCTGGATATGAGTCAACAATGTGCCCTTGTTGCCAAGAAGGCTAATGGCATTTTGGGCTGTATAAGTAGGGGCATTTCCAGCAGATCAAGGGACGTGATCGTTCCCCTCTATTGGACATTGGTGAGGCCTCATCTGGAGTACTGTGTCCAGTTTTGGGCCCCACATTACAAGAAGGATGTGAAAAATTGGAACGAGTCCAGCAGAGGGCAACAACAATGATTATGGGGCTGGAGCACAAGACTTATGAGGAGAGGCTGAGAGAACTGGGATTGTTTAGTCTGCAGAAGAGAAGCATGAGGGGGGATTTGATAGCTGCTTTTAACTACCTGAACGGAGGTTCCAAAGAGGATGGATCTAGACTGTTCTCAGTGGTACCTGATGACAGAACAAGGAGTAATGGTCTCAAGTTGCAGTGGGGGAGGGTTAGGTTGGATATTAGGAAAAACTTTTTCACTAGGAGGGAGGTGAAGCACTGGAATGGGTTCCCTACGGAGGTGGTGGAATCTTCTTCCTTAGCGGTTTTTAAGGTCAGGCTTGACAAAGCCCTGGCTGGGATGATTTAGTTGGGAATTGGTCCTGCTTTGAGCAGGGGGTTGGACTAGATGACCTCCTGAGGTCCCTTCCAACCCTGATATTCTATGATTCTAAAACTAGGCACATATCTAGATGAGTTGATATACCTCTGGAAGACCTCTGCAGACCCTCAGGGGTACACAAGTACCTCTGGTTGAAAACCACTGATCTAAAGGATAGAGCAGGAGACTAGGCCTCTAGGCTTCCATTGCTGGCTCTGCATTTACTCACTGTGCAGCCTTAGGCAAGACATTTAGCGCCTGATCTTGTACCCACCAGTGTCAACGACTATGCTCCCGTGTACTTCACTGCTGTAGGTTCAGCATTTTAGGCTCTCTGTGTCAGAGTGACCCGTGGGAATGATGGAGATACTAATAACTCCCTATCTCACACAGTTATTATATTGCTTAAATACTGTTTGCAAGTGGTTTGAGATCTTTGGCTGAAAAGAGCTTTGCAAGTGCAAACTGCCATTGCTGCTGTGAGCAATTCCTTGGTCAGCAGCAGATCAGAATTCCAAGGCAAAATGAATCACAAGAACTTGTCTCTAGTGACATTTTTGATTGTCTAGGACTACCACCGTGGAAAAAGAGGCAAGACTCGCAGCACCCTCATGCTGACATACAGCAATGTGGCTGTTCATGCTCCAAAAGAGCAGCTTCTCTCCCGAGTAGAGGCAGACATCACAGGGAACATCCTTCACCATTACAGAGCCAGTTGTCAGGTAAGAGCTTTTGTGTGATAAGTGTTAGGGGCATTACCCTGAAGTTATAGCATTGCCTCTGAGTTTATAGAGAGTGGGCTTGTGTTTTCTAAAACTCTCCTTTGAGCAATAATTTGTCACATAACTCAAATTTAAAACTGTAATGGACGGAGCGTGAGCTGTCACATGTTGTATCATTTTTGTTGCTCTTCTTTGTATTTTCTCTCATTTCTCTGTATTCTTCTGAAATTCTGTAGACCACAGCTACACAGTAATTCAGATGCAGTCAGACTCAGGCTATTCAGAATAACACTCTAACTCCCCTATTATGTATGTGTATCTAGCGCTATCTCTCACTACCCAAGAGAGACTAGTGCTAGCTTGTATTTAGTTGATTTGCTGTTACTCTGTTTCTTGGACACACTACTTCCCTTACCTCTTATCTGTCTTCTTGTTTGTCTGTGTGCTCCTTATTTCTGTTCCCTAGGGGTCTGACTGCTGGCACTGACTCTCATCTCCGTGCAACCTCTCCACGTCACTTTGCCATTCAATTCTGCCCTGTCTGACTGGGACTCTCATTTAGGCATTGTCAAAAACAGTTGAACCAAACTGATATCTTCTAGTAGTTCACAAATGCAAATATTATGTAGTGTGGCCCCTGATATTGACCTCTGCAAAACACCCCCTCTGGATACATTTCCTGCCTTTTGGAAGATTTAACAATAGTGATTTCTCTCTGCTCCATATTCACCAGCCAGGACATTTTGAGGATGTGTGTTATGTTGGACATACATTGCTAAGAGCTGTTTTGCATTTTGTTTTTCAGGTGCTGGGCATCACTGTTATGAACAAGGTAAATTCTAAATAATCTGCTCTCAGGTCTTGCATTTTCTATACACAAGTTGCTTGTTTAAATTGCACAGAGCTTGATTTCCTTGCTACATCAAGCAGGAGTCCTGGCTGCCCTGGTGTAAGTGGACCTGGATTTATTTGATGAACCTGGGTTTTCTTTTCTTCTGAGGTGGGTGCAGAGCTGGGGTCCTCTGCCTTCTGGGGTCTGCGGACACCTCTCTCCTTTCCTGAGGCTAGATTTAATTCCTGATCTTTATCTTCTAGACTCTGGTTCTCCTCTCAGTTTCTCATCCACATCCTCTTGTTTCTCCTTCTGGATTATGTAGGACATGTACCTAAAATTAACCCTCATCCAGAATGTCACGGAGATTAGCTGTGCCATCTTGGAGACCAGAGACTCCCAGGAGTTCGAATTCTCTTACAAACAGGAGCTCCTTGGCTACATGCTGGTGAGTGATTAGGAGTTTTGAGGACTGAAGTTCAAAGGAGTTTGTTGTAATGCAATAAGACTGGTTTTCCAGGGAGATGTTATTTTATCCATTGGCTGTGACTGTACTACTGCAGTCTCATGAGCTACCTGCATGGCACCCCGAATGCTGGGTCCACTCTGAGCTCGGCAGGGATGCTGACATATTGTGGGCTGTAATGGGAAGGAATGGCTTGTGTCTGGTGAGTTATATTTTTGTCCTCCGTATAGCCTGCAGATGGCCCTACGGTCCATTTCAGAGGCAGAGAGCCTGCTGAGCCCGGTGTCTGTTTATTGGTCTGGCATATGGCCCTATTTCAGGGTGTGAGAGGAAGACCTCTCTGCCTTTCAAATCCATTTCCCATTTTTTATGTCCCTATTAATGCATTTCAGGACTTCATTAAAAAGGAACCACTGGATTCCCTGGCATCTCCAGTTCGCTACAAGGCAATTCTTGCCATTGAACATCTGAGGTAGGCTATTTTCTGCCACATTTACTGGCACTGTGATGACTTCTTATTTGTTAATTCATGAGTGTCAGGTTGGGAGCAATCTGATGCCTGCAGGGTTTGACTCACATGCTGCTCACCAGCAGAACTTTCGTTCTTGAGGGTTTGAATGTGTCCATTTGGAGGTTTGTGCTTGAAAGACACAAGACTGGAGGTTGTGGGGCATGCAGTACAATGGAGGAGAGTTCAGATGGGGAGGGAGGTGTCTGGCTAGCTGGCAGGGAGAAGGAAGCTTGTGGGTTTCTCTAAAAAGGGGACTTGAAGCTTTAGCTTTACTTCTAGATGAGCCAATACTTAATAACGGTGCAAAGAGGTGCTCAGCTGCAAAGTGAAGGATTGTTTGCATTTGGGGTTCTAGACTGGGGCACTCTCTAACCATTGGACCCACTCTTTTACTTGGAGGTGGTACTGTGTCTAATGCATGACTTTTCTCTCTTTCTTCTGCCAGCAAACTCAAACCATCTTTGACCTTGGAGGAAAACCGTGAGCTCCTTGATCAGTGTTTCAAAAGTTTATTTCCCCTTTCTCCCTTGGAGAAGACAAAAGAGGAAGGCGAGACAGCAAAGGATGCTCTGCATATACAGGTACGTGACAACAATTCTCCTCTGGCACCATCCACTGTATTTCTGCCCAGCAGGCACTGGGTGATGGCAGTCACACATGGCCTCCCTGGCAAGGTTATGGTTAGCTTTCCCCGGCCCACACACACAAATGATCTGTGCTGAGCCTCACTCCTTCTCTTCTGGTTTCAGTCACTGTACGTGAGATCCTTGGAAGCCCTTGCCAAGCTAATGGAGGAAGAACCAACCGCAGACTGGTTCCAAGAAATGTTTGAAGTGAGTAGACCATTGAACCGCGGTGGAGATTGTTTCTTGTGTTACAGCAGGGAAGAGTCAGAGATTTAGGGGGTCAAGCTTCAGTTGTGGAGGAATTTTCCACAACGGAGTTAATTTTAGGGAGAAAGCACTACATTCTTCCTTGTGATAAGTGGGCATGTGCCCCATTGAAATACATGGAAGCTATGCCATTTTATGCCAGGGCTGGATTGAGATTGAGTTCTTACAATGGAGTTGACACTACTTGGACCGGCAAGAAAATCACCACTGCAGTAGCCGAATCCAAGAGAACCAGTTGAAACTGATCACTTCTTCTAAGAGGAATTCATTAATATTGAGTTAAGCCCTGTGTATGGAAACTCATTCAGAGGAGACTTCCTGTTCCTCAGACATGAACAGAATATCTTGAAGAGCTGAGGGGTGGGGAGTTTGATGCACCTTCAGTATAAAAATGAAGTTATAAAAGGAGCTGGGCTGGGGGGGACTTCTCTGCTCTTATTCAAATTAATAAAAAGAAATGCTCCTCTCTGTCATTTTGCCACTCGACGTGGGAGAAGTTGCCCAGGAAACAGACCACAGCAGCAGACATCAAACAGCATGCAATGTGCTAGACAATGTCCCATCAGACAGTCTACAGCAGACATCACATACACGGGCCCAGATTCATCTCTCATGTAACTCCTTTGGCTTCAATCACCAGAGGTGAATCTGGTCCCTTGGACTTGTATATCTAAGGGGCCCTTCCATTAGACTTGTAATTCCTTTGCTACACCGAGGTCAGATGCTTTGGAGAGGGATTTTAGTGACAATTAAACCTGTTTAAGAGGAACCTTTGGGAGGGATTTTCTGGTACTAACTCTGTCCATTCCCCTGCCCCAACTCTGCCCCCTCCTCTGAGCACCCCGCATTCCCCCTCCTGCTCTGATCTTGGTTGGGGGTTGCTAAGTGCTTCCCTGCTCCCCACTCGCCCCGCAGCCCCTATGCCCTTGCCTGCCCTGCTCCTCCTCACCCTGCAGCCTCTGCACCCCCCCGCCCCTGCAGCCTCTGCACCCCCTGCTCCCCACTCGCCCTGCAGCCTCTGCGCCCCCTGCCCCTGCAGCCTCTACACACACACACCCCGCCCCTGCCCTGCTCCCCCCGCTCACCCGGCAGAGGGAGAGCTGCAGGCGCCACGTGGAATCAAACACAGCCCAGCTGCTCTGTGCGGGAGGAGGGAGCGGGGGAGGGGGAGGGACTCTGGCTGCTAGAGGCCCTAGTGGCTGCAAGCGGCTTTCAATCAGGCCAGGCATCCAATCAGCCACGCTGCACAAGGGGAAGGGGGAAATCCCGGACATTTCTACTTGATTAGAAATCCCCCCCGGATGGCCATTTAACACTGAAAAAGCCGGACATGTCCGGGGAAACCCGGACGGATGGTAACCCTAACTACTAAGGACATGGTTCAGTTCAGGGAAGGAGTGGGAGAGACAAAGGGTCTTGCAGGCCAGCACCCAGCTGCTGACTGCCTATCAAGAGGCAGTTAATAGCACAGTGAGTATAGCCTCTTACTCTTCCTTGAGCTGACTTCCCTGCTTATATCAGATCTGACACTCAACGCAAATGCATGAAAAACGCTTCCAGGGCAGCAGCTGGGATCTCAAGGTGACTAAGATCCCCCTGCTTCCAGAAGAGAGGTTTACACAACAATGCTGTGACCACACTCCGGGCAGACTGCAAGAAGTAGAGGGCAGACAATCCCCCAAACTGATGGTTTATTCTATAATTAGATTCACCAAGTCAACAACAGAAGAGCTCCCACCCTAGTTAACAAGATGCCAAAAGCAGTCCCCTTTTGGCAGTCCAGATCTTGGCTCCCATCTAAACATCCATGTCTTGGAAGAAGGGGGAGGGATAGCTCAGTGGTTTGAGCAGTGGCCTGCTAAACCCAGTATTGTAAATTCAATCCTTAAGGAGGCCATTTAGGGAAGTGGGGTAAAAATCTCTCTGGGGATTAGTCCTGCTTTGAGCACGGGGTTAGACTAGATGACCTCCTCAGGTCCCTTCCAACCCTGATATTCCATGTCTAATATAGTGAGGGGTTACTGAAAACCTGGCTCACCATATGTGAAGTTCACTGATCATAAAGGACCAGATGCTTATCCCCAGGTCAATATGAATCTCAGGTCTTTCCCAAATATCATGCTGTCAGCTAGTCCTTAATAACTAAATCTAAGTTTTATTGTTAAAAGAAAGAAGAGAGTTACAAATGTTTAAATGATCAATATCCATACAAGTGACTTTCAATGTTCATAGTTCAAGATCACAACAGTGATGGAATAAACTGCTGATTTGTAAAAGTCTCTCTGGAATCATCCCAACAGATCAGAATCCAAAGGCAGCTTAGATGTAAAGTCTGTTAGTTTTTCCATGCACTTTCAAGGTTATTCCAAATGATTATTTGGAAAATCTCTGTCCTATGGCTTACACTTTCCCTGTTCAAAGTTTAAGCAGACTAGAGATGATAGGCTCAGGCCCGAGCTTCTCTTTTATAGCTATTCTAGCAGGCTGACAAGCCTACCTCACAGAAATTGTCACAGAAGGACCTTCCCCCAATGCAGATCACCTGTTGTACTTTGCTTTGAAGATAATCTTCTATTATCATTCTATTAACACAGTAAACTAGTTACATTCCTTCACATAAGGTAATTAGCCGTTCTTCCATTATAACACAGATAGTTAAGCTGAAGATAATGTAGAAATGATTGGTTTCCTGGAGTGTCTTACATCTTTGATTTTAAGGTTAACTGAACACCTTGCATACATAATAAAGGCAATTAAGACATGAAAGGGAATTAGCATCTACAAGCTAATTTGGTTACATTGTGAAACTTCTAACCGGGTATAGATAAACACAGACAAATACACGTAGCCTCTATTGTTCATTTTTGAATGAGTTGATGATTGCTAGACTAATACATCTCTTAGAAATTCACATGCAAGTGAACTGTCTTGATACAGTAGAAGCGCCTCTTGTTAAGTTATGGGTCATACACAGGTCGACTGGTCTGCCAGTGTCACAAATGCATTCTTGGTTCTTATGCTCCCAGGATGCTAAAGCTGAATTTCTATTTAATCAGCTAAGAACATAAAACATAAGAATGGCTATCCTGGATCCCCCAGAAGAATGGTTCATCTAGCCCAGTATCCTGTCTTCTGACAGTGGTGGGTGCCAGATGCTTAAGAGGGAATGAACAGAACAAGGCAATTGTCAAGTGAACCATCCCCTGTTGAAAGAAGAAGTGGGCTGTAGTCCACGAAAGCTTATGCTCTAATAAATTTGTTAGTCTCTAAGGTGCCACAAGTACTCCTGTTCTTTTTGCGGATACAGACTAACACGGCTGCTACTCTGAAAAAAAACATCCCCTGTTGGACAGTCCCAGCCCCAACTTCTGGCAGTCAGAGGTTTAGGGTATGTCTACACTACGAGAGTAGTTCGATTTCACTTAAATCGAATATGTGGAATTGATATTACAAAGTCGAACGTGTGTATCCACACTAAGGACAGTAATTCGACTGTGTGAGTCCACACTAACGGGGCAAGCGTCGACATTGGAAGCGGTGCACTGTGGGCAGCTATCCCACAGTTCCCGCAGTCCCCGCTGCCCATTGGAATTCTGGGTCGAGCCCCCCAATGCCTGCTGGGGAAAAAAATGTGTTGAGGGTGGTTTTGGGTAACTGTCGTCATCCAACCGTCACTCCCGCCCTCCCTCCCTGAAAGCGCCGGCGGGCAATCAGTTCGCGCACTTTTCTGCTAAGTGACACCGAGGACGCCACAGCACTGTGAGCATGGAGCCCGCTGCGACCATCGCTGCAGTTGTGGCCGCTGTCAACACCTCGCACCTTATCAGCCACATTTTCCAGAGGCAGATGCTGAGAAATCGGGCGAGGAGGCTACGGCAGCGCGATGAGGACATGAAGTCTGAGAGTGGCACAGACCTGTCACAAAGCACGGAACCCCGCGCCGTGGACATCATGGTGGCACTGGGTCGTGTTGATGCCGTGGAACAGCGATTCTGGGCACGTGAAACAAGCACGGACTGGTGGGACCGCATAGTGCTGCAGGTCTGGGATGAATCCCAGTGGCTGAGAAACTTTCGCATGCGGAAGGGAACTTTCCTTGAACTTTGTGAGTTGCTGTCCCCTGTCCTGAAGCGCAAGGACACCCAGATGCGAGCAGCCCTGACTGTCCAGAAGCGAGTGGCCATAGCCCTCTGGAAGCTTGCAACGCCAGACAGCTACCGGTCAGTCGCGAACCACTTTGGCATGGGCAAATCTACCGTGGGGGTTGTTGTGATGCAAGTAGCCAACGCAATCGTTGATGTACTGCTGTCAAAGGTAGTGACCCTGGGAAACGTGGAGGTCATCATAGATGGCTGCGCCGCGATGGGATTCCCAAACTGCGGTGGGGCTATAGATGGAACTCACATCCCTATCTTGGGACCAGACCACCAGGCCAGCCAGTACATTAACCGAAAGGGCTACTTTTCAATGGTGCTGGAAGCACTGGTGGACCATAGGGGACGTTTTACCAACATCAACGTCGGATGGCCGGGCAAGGTTCATGACGCTCGTGTTTTCAGGAACTCTGGTCTTTTTAGACGGCTGCAGGAAGGTATTTACTTCCCGGACCACAAAATAACTGTTGGGGCTGTGGAGATGCCTATAGTGATCCTCGGGGACCCAGCCTACCCGCTAATGCCCTGGCTTATGAAGCCCTATACAGGCGCCCTGGACACTGAAAAGGAACTCTTCAACTACCGGCTGAGCAAGTGCAGAATGGTGGTGGAGTGTGCTTTTGGACGTCTCAAGGGGAGATGGAGAAGCTTACTGACTCGCTCTGATCTCAGCGAAACCAATATCCCCATTGTTATTGCAGCTTGCTGTGTGCTCCACAATCTCTGTGAGAGCAAGGGGGAGATCTTTATGGTGGGGTGGGAGGTTGAGGCAAGTCGCCTGGCTGCTGATTACGCCCAGCCAGACAGCCGTGTGATTAGAAGAGCCCAGCGGGACGCACTGTGCATCCGGGAGGCTTTGAAAGCTAGGTTCCTGATTGAGCAGGGTAACCTGTGACTATTTAGTTTGTTTACAGAGAAGCTGAACCTGCCCCCGTTTCTTTACCCAGTGAATGTTCACTATCCTCTCCAGTTTCATACCCCGTTCACCCCCTTCCAACCCACGTTTAAAAATAAAATCACTGAAAATTTGTTAATGAACAACGTTTTCTTTATTACTGTTTTCAGGGTAAAGTGTTGAAACTGGGACGCAGACTGTGGTGGGGAGCGGGTGTAGTGTAGTGATGCAAAGGACGCTTCTAAACTCGAGGAATGACAGGCTCCTGCTTCTACAGTGGTCCGCACTGGTGGACTGATTCAACGGAGCCTGCCACCCCTCCTGTTCGGGACTCTGTGTGTGGGGGCTATGTGACTTTGTGGCAGGGGGAGGACGGTTACAGATCCCCTGCTGCATGGCTCTGTGATCCAGGATAAGGACCGCTGCATAAGATCTCTAACCGCCCTCCCCCGCCACAAAGTCACATAGCCCCCCCCCCCCGAAAATGAAAACCACCTCCCAGACTGACCAGGGTGCCTAGTGACTGCACTGTGTGTGTGACCTGCTGCTGAACCTGCCCCCATGTCTGTACCAACCCCCTTCCCCCCCCTTCAAACAGACTGTCCTCTAAAAAAACATGATGGAAACAGTAATTAACAGAAACGTATTTTTTATTAGCAACTAGACAGTTAGGGGATGAAACTGGGATGGGGGCTTGGGTGAGGCGGGAAGGAAAGGACTTCTCAAATTTTGGGGAATGACAGCCTTCTGGTACTTGAGCACTCTGCAGGGGTAGAGTGACAGTTTTCATGGACTCTGCAGCCCCTCCTTCTTGGTATTTTGGGTGAGGGGGTATGGGACTTTGTGGCGGGGGACAGTGGTTACAGATAGACTGCAGTGGGGCTCTGTCCTCCTGCCTCCAGTCCTGCAGAACATCCACAAGGCGCCGGAGCGTGTCCATTTGCTCCCTCATTAGTCCAAGCAGCGTTTGAGTCGCCTGCTGGTCTTCCTGCCGCCACCTCTCCTCCTGTTCACTGTGTGCTCGCTGGTATTGGGACATGTTCTCCCTCCATTGGGTCTGCTGGGTTGCCTCGGCTCGGGAGCAGCCCATAAGTTCTGAGAACATGTCGTCCCGTGTCCTTTTCTTTCTACGCCTAATCTGCGCCAGCCTCTGGGAGTCTGATGACCGGGTAGGTCGGGAGACAGTCACAGCTGTGGGATGGGAATTCCTCAGAAAGATAAATTTTTTGGTGAACAAAGAAAATAGTCTTTCTCTGTGAACAAGACCATTCATAGCACCTATCACATGCGCACTCAGGACAAGGTCGAATTTTCGGCCTTCGCATTCAGTCCCTGGGGTCTTGCAGTGCAGATCACAGAAGCGGAACAGGACAGCGGAATTTGGGTAGCAGGCTGACATGGTAAGGCCGTAGACTTGTGGAAGCTTAAAACTTTAATAACACCACTGCCCTACTTTCACGTTCAAAGCAATGCTCCTAGCGTTGGCCAGTTCCTGCTGCCAGCAATCTGGCAAGCATGAACTGTGCCCCTGTCCCATCCCCTCGTGGCTGTCCCCGGGAAAGATCCCTCTATGCTGCCCCACTCCCGCCTCCACCGCCTGGCTGTAAACTGCTGATTGCAATTCTGTAAAGGAACAGGCAAGCAGTCCCAATACTAACATTCCCCTAATTCAAAGCAGGTGACCATGAGCGACATCACTCTGATGAGGATTTCAGACAGCGATAAAGAACGCATGCTTCGTGAAAGCCTGCAAAGACCAGGGCCCTATGCTGCCATGCTGTGCAAGGCAATGATACCGGACTACTTGATGATAGCCTGGCGCGGAAACGTTTCATACTACGGAGGACACAACAAGGCCGCTCTCCTAAGGAACCTCATGCAAAGGCTTTCCAATTACCTCCAGGAGAGCTTCATGGAGATGTCCCATGAGGATTTCTGCTCTATCCCCGGACATATAGACCAAATTTTACTGTAGCTGCACTGGCAAGGACTAAACAGTAGAGCGCCTAGGGCAAACCAATCAAGAGAAACCGGACATTGTTTGATTTTTTTGCAGCAGTTGCACTGCCAAAGACTAAAACTTTAAGTGCCTAGGACAATCTAATCATGAAAAACCCACAGTTAATATTAATGTTCTGTTCTAAATAAATGTTTACATGTTTAAAACACTTACCGGCTGATCCTTCCCCTGATTCTGGGTCCGGGTTAACACCTGGGGACGGTTGGTAGGGGATCTCTGTGAGGGTGATGAAGAGATCCTGGCTGTCTGGGAAATCAGCATTGTAAGCGCTGTCAACTGCCTCGTCCTCCTCATCTCCTTCCTCATCTTCCCCATCCACTACCATCTCCGAGGAAGCGGGCGTCGACAATATCCCATCCTCAGAGTCCACGGTCAGTGGTGGGGTAGTGGTGGCGGCCGCACCTAGGATGGAATGCAGTGCCTTGTAGAAACGGCATGTCTGGGGCTGGGATCCGGAGCGTCCGTTTGCCTCTTTGGTCTTCTGGTACCCTTGTCTCAGCTCCTTGATTTTCACGTGGCACTGCGTTGCATCCGGGCTGTATCCTCTCTCTGTCATGGCTTTTGAGATCTTCTCATAGATCTTTGCATTCCGTCTTTTTGATCGCAGCTCCGAAAGCACAGACTCATCGCCCCACACAGCGATCAGATCCAAGACTTCCCGATCAGTCCATGCTGGGGCCCTCTTTCTATTCTGAGATTGCATGGCCATCTCTGCTGGAGAGCTCTGCATCGTTGCCAGTGCTGCTGAGCTCGCCACGATGTCCAAACAGGAAATGAGATTCAAACTGCCCAGACAGGAAAAGGAATTCAAATTTTCCCGGGGCTTTTCCAGTGTGGCTGGTCAGAGCATTCGAGCTCGGACTGCTGTCCAGAGCGTCAACAGAGTGGTGCACTGTGGGATAGCTTCCGGAGCTATTAGTGTTGATTTCCATCCACACCTACCCTAATTCGACATGGCCATGTCGAATTTAGCGCTACTCCCCTCGTTGGGGAGGAGTACCGAAGTCGAATTTAAGAGACCTCTATGTTGAACTAAATAGCTTTGTTGTGTGGACGGGTGCAGGGTTAATTTGATTTAACGCTGCTAAATTCGACATAACCTCCTAGTGTAGACCAGGCCTTAGAGACACCCAGATCATGGGGTTGCATCCCTAACCATGTTAGCTAATAGCCATTGATGGACCTATCCTCCGTGAATTCATCTAATTCTTTTTTGAAGTCAGTTATACTTTTGGCCTTCACAACATCTCCCTGGCAATGAGTTCCACACGTTGACTGCATTGTGTGAAGAAATGCTTCCTTTTGTTTGTTTTAAACCTGCTACCTATTAATTTCATTGGGTGACCCCTTGTTCCTGTGTTATGTGAAGGGCTAAATAACACTTCCTTATTGACTTTCTCTACACCAGTCATGATTTTATAGTTCTCTATCATATTCCCTCTTAGTCGTCTCTTTTCCAAGCTTAAAAGTCCCTGTCTTTTTAATCTCTCCTTGTACGAGAAGTTGTCCCATACGCCTAATAATTTTTGTTGCTCTTCTCTGTATTTCTTCCAATTCTAACATATCTTTTTTGAGATGAGATGACCAAAACTGCACGCAGTATTCAAGGTGTGGGGGTACTGTAGATTTATATAGTGGCATAATGATATTTACTGTCTTATTATCGATCCCTTTCCTAATGGTTCCTAAAATGTTGTTATGGTTTTTGACTTCACGTTGAGCAGATGCTTTCAGAGAACTGTACACAATGACTCTGAGGACTCTTTCTTGAGTGATAACAGCTAATTTAGACCCCATCCGTTTGTATGTACAATTGGGGTTTTCCAATGTGCATTACCCAGTTCAGTACAGGAATCAGAGGCACAATGTTATCAGATGTGACTGTCATTTTGGGTAGGCTCATTGATTAGGGTTACTCTTCTGGGGGAGGGGAAGTTTTCTGTAATTCTATTAATATGCTGCTTATGTCACTTGTGTGTTCATATGGAGCTCTACTCCTTCTTTCTACAAGTCCCCTCCCAATGGAGCTATCCTGCAGGACCTAGGTTCCCCAGGGCTAATAACTAGAACTAGATGAAGATGCGCACACACACACACTAGCAGAGCAAGTCAATCAGCACTCCCCAGCTGATCCCCTCATATGTCCCTGTATTCAGTGGGCTGGGTTAAGCAGCACTTTCAAGCTGGTACCCTTATGTGCCCCTGGTCTCAATAGGCTGGGTTGAACAGCACTTTCAGCTGCCCCTCCCTTATGTGCCCCAAGTTTAACACGTCCCTATCACACTTTCACATTACAATTGTACTGGGAGTAACACACTTGATGAGCAAACCCCACAGTATTTTGGGGCACTACAGAGATCTTTAGCTTAGGTACAAGAAGCATTGCTGCAGAGTAAATGGGGGAAGCTAAGAACACAAAAGAGTAAAATTCAGAGAGAGAGAGAGAGAGAGAGAGAGAGAGGCAACCAGCTGAACCATAAAAGTTATTTATTGAATAAAAGTTATTTATTGAATAATAGTGATAACTACACAAGGAGGGCTAAACAAACATAACAGTTACATTTTAAAGGTTAATACCTGAGGTAGAAAAGAAAAGAGAGAGAGAGAGAGAGAGCGAGAGAGAGATGGATCTCACCCACTCCATGAGGCTTGAACTGGTCGGGGTTCCCAGGTGATGGTGGTAGCTCAGGGTCCTGAGTGCTGGAGACAGGAAGAGCCCCCAGCACGATCAGTCAGGAGATGGAATCCCAGTGGAACTGATGCAGAGTTTAGGTCTATACATCAGAATCCTTACTTGAGCATAGGTCGGGGGTTTTGTAGAGAAAATACAATGGCTCAAGGGAGAACACTAGATTTGTTTATGGGTAAACTGATGGCTCAAGGATTTTCTTTAGGCTAGGCCAGGGGTAGGGAACCTATGGCACACGTGCCAAAGGCAGCACGCGAGCTGATTTTCAATGGCACTCACTGCCCGGGTCCTGGACACCAGTCCCAGGGGCTCTACATTTTAATTTAATTATAAATGAAACTTCTTAAACATTTTAAAAACCTTATTTACTTTACATACAACAATAGTTTAGTTATATATTATAGACTTATAGAAAGAGACCTTCTAAAAACATTAAAATGTATTACTGGCACGTGAAACCTTAAATGAGAGTGAATAAATGAAGACTTGGCACACCACTTCTGAAAGGTTGCCGACCCCTGGGCTAGACAATAGGAGCTGATCACTCTTGGCTATGGGTGTTGTTTTCTTCCAGGGAGCTCACAAGGCAACTAGGCTGCTTCAGTATTTTGGGATATCAATCAAAGATTTATTACTAGAATTGCTCTGATCATTGCTGAGCTGGGTGTGTGCAGGCATAAGTTCATTAGCATCTGGAGCAGGGATTCCCATGCTGCAGTGCGTCCCCACTTTTCTGGTCCAAGAGTTCAGTGCGGTTCTCTGTTCTTCATTCTGTATGCTAATCCCTATCCCATCTTTAATGCAGATGAGGCTAGGGGAGTTATCTCTGTTCTTCATTCTGTATGCAAAAATGGAGACGTCTTAATCTTGTCACCCTTGTCAGGAGGGGTCTAGGTGTGTCTCCCCATTGTTCTCTGCAAGCCTTTTCTCCGATCGGTTTTGGTTCAAACAGAGACGGGGGTGAGGGGTGTCCTTCTTGAATCACACAGGCTAGATACTGCGCCCTGGTTCCCCAAAAACACAGAGCTGACTGGTATCAACAATAAGGATGGCAAGTGAAGGCTAGTACAGCTGGAGAACATTCATTCTTCATTCTTTTGTAATTAGACTCAGGAAACTTTTAATCGGTTTGGATCTCTGATTGGACGAATAGCACCATACAGCTGTGATTCACTGGCCACATCCAGTCAGTGGGTGGTTGACTGTATCAGCTGCCTTCTCTGTATACAAGGTGAGGAGACCATTAGCAGGTATAAGTAATTCTTCACCATTAGCAGGTATAAGTAACTCTTCACCTTCTTTCACTGTTGTAATGTCCATTTTTCTGCCTGTCTAGTTCTTTCTGTCCTGTCTGTTGGCACTTAGATAACAGAATGGTGGGCATCTTGTAAATACCTCATTAGAAGAGAAGATTATGATGTGTAAAGAGCCTAGCACACTTTTGGGAACTGTACAAATAATAAATGGTCTGCATACAGGTAGATAACTGCTAAATTCCTTAGGGCTTGTCTACACAGGGACACTAAGGAAAGTTTAATCCAAATGAACTAAAGGTGTAAATTTAAAGTGGCATTAAACACATGTGTGGATGCTCTGATTCTGAATTAAAATGACCCTTATCAATTTTAGTGAATTACATGAATTAAACTAACCTGAAATAAGGCCCCTTTAATTCTAAATAAGTATGTCCCCATAGGTGTTTAATGAAGTTTAACTAATGCATTTTGAAAATGAATTTGGATTAGCTTTCTTGACTATCTCCATGTAGACAAGCCCTTGGTACTAAACATTTTCATTCTCTTTACCCTGCCACTGGCTGTATTGGAGGGGTTTCCTGGAATAATTCTTTAAACAAAAAGTTCTTCCAGCAACCCTCTGTCATGAGCATTCAAAGCTACTGGAGTAAGTGTAGGTCATTTTCCCCTCTGTGAAAGAGTAGGATATTCTTTTCACCTAATGGTTAGATGTAAAGGGATAGGGCTTGGTTATCGTTTAAGGCCATTTCCAATTAGGGTGACCAAACAGCAAATATGAAAACTCGGGATGGTGGTGGGGGGGTAGTAGGAGTCTATATAAGAAAAAGACCCCCCAAATCGGAACTATCCCTATAAAATCGGGACATCTGGTCACCTTATTTCCAATTATTATTAATCAGTCCTAAAAAACAGTGTTGGTGATTCAGAAACAGAAGAAGGGACTCCAATCTTTGCATGTACAAGATAGAAATCCCAGCATTGTTTAGAAGTGACTGATGAGCCTGGGTTTCCTGCCGAAGTTTTTGTCCAGCCCCATCTCTTTTACAATGAGAGTTTGGTGGAGGGATTCACCTCTACATTGGAACCTGAGATCTATCTGCATGACTTGTACTTGACTATGAGATTAGATTTAAATACTGAGAGCAGAGAGGCTACTGAAACCAGACACACCCAGAAAGCTGCTCCAAACTGAATACAGTACTTGTTCAATCCTGTATCATTCACAACAACATACCACTACTGTTAACTTTCAGACATTTAGGGTGTAATCCTGACTCCATTACAGTCAACAGGAGTTTTGCCATTGACTTTGATGGGGCCAAGATTTTACACTATGCTGATAACAGCATAGCACATGGATCCTTCTGTATGAATATCCATGCAATAGAGGTTCAGTTTCATTAATCGTTACAGTACTTTTTCTCCTTTTCTCCACTCCAGGCCAGTCCATGAACCTGGGGTCAGCGGCGGAGGAGCTGAGATGTCTTCGTGAAGCACTAACAGCTCCAGACCCTGAGGCTCTGTTTCAGGCATCTTCCAAAATGGCCAGGGTAACTGACTCAAAAAGCTTGTGCGGATGTTCTAGTGACGGGGCACTATTCATTTTACATTTAAGCTTTTATGATGCCTTTCCGTACTTGGAGTGAGCTGTGGGAGCGGGGCATTCATTGCTAGTAACCAGCAAGATGCTTTTCATAGATGTGTGCTATGAATGCCATGTAAAAACCAGATTCCACAGAATGTTGCACGCACATGAAAATACGCACGCAGCTGCGCACACATGTACCTATCCAGCCATCCATGAGAAAAAACTGTGTTAGTGGAACATCAAGCTGAGAAACCACCCAGTCTTCATTCTGTCACTTTGTGGGTTTGCCTTAGCCTATATTTGTGTGCATGCCTCTCTTTACTTCATTTTATAAGTTGTAAAAAGATGCAGTGTATATAAGAGAATACAAACTGGAAATTTACCTCCTGCATATCCAGTACAATGTGCTAACTGTGCAACAGAGGCTTTGCCTCTAACCTGATATCATTAGTGTAGAATACAAAAATGTCGTATATAGACTGTAGAGAGAATTGTAATCACAAATGGCTCATTAGACATGAGGCTAATTAACAATTTGTTGATGCATATATCTTTTCATAGAGATATTAGGCCTCCATTTTTAAAAAGCCAGACATCATTGCAGTCTCTCCTGTTTTTGATTAGTTCCTAGGTTGTTAGTGAGTACTTTCCCTCAGAACAGACCACGGATTTTATTAAGGCCACATTGTGTGGTATGTTGTCTGCCAGCCCCACCGGTGCCACGGCAGCTGGACTGTGGATGAAGATCATCCTGAAGGAGTGTGGAGATGCCATGCTGGACAAGGTAAAACGGGAAACTGGAGAGGTTTTCTGCCTAAACTCTAGGCTTTTAGATCTTTGCCCTTATGTGTAATGAACAAAAATCTTGCTGTTTCTCCCCCTCAGACATAGAGTCGATTCCATCTCTGTTCCTACCCTAAGATAGGCAATGGCAGAATCAATCACAGTAGACAGAGATAATCCAAGGGAAAAGGAAGATGGTTGGTCATTTATTTGTCTAGCTTGTTGCCACAGTATTCAGCCAAGAAAGGCTTGAAAAAACAGACTCTGGGGAAAATACAACAAGACAGAATGACTGGCACTTGGAATCATCCAGTTATTAGGAGGCCTATGGCTAAGGGCTACCTGGATAAAAATAGCACTGTAGTCATTCCCAGTCAATCTGGAGCCTGGGATCTGAGACCCACCCTCTTGCCAGGTTTCAGAGCCTGGGCTCCAGCCCAACCAGGAACAGCTACACTTTTACACTGCTGTGGGATTTTTTTTGCTGTGTAGACATACCCTTTAAGAATAGAAGGGGGGAGGGAGGGAGAAAACTATAGTGTCTTTGGGATCCACTATTTATATGCCTTATTCTGGAGCCCAGTGCGTTAGGGCTAGATGAAAGGAGCACTCCACAAATCTTCTAACAAGGCTGGTGAAAGGTCTCAGGACAGGGAACCCTCGCAGCAGAACTGCCATGTTTGCACAGTGTTTTGAAGATGTGAAGGGCTAGGAGTGAATATGAGAGGTCATCAACTGTTCACAGTCCCAGGCATTTGCACACTGTGTTTAAAGCACTTGCATATTTTGTCGTTGTTTATGAACTCCGCATTCTTCGAGGCAAATGGTCAGATTTGGCTGCTTAAATCACACCTGCAAAATGTGAGCAAGCAAAGCCTTCTTTTGTGCATGCGAACTGGTTTATTTAATGCATAGCTGGGCACCACCACATTAAATTACCTGGTATGTATATGTGTGTGTCAGTGTTAGTTTTTACAGCCAAGTGTGGGCAATTTTTGTGGGTTAAATTTATGCAGACATATTTGAACATTTGTTTCTTGAAGTGAAGAATTTCTAAAAAAGCAACAACTGGCTAAATGGCTAAATAAAGGTTTTGATTCTGTAGAATGAATGGAGAGAAAGAAAAAGGGACATTTCTTTCTGGTTTTGTTCCTTCCAGGTGCCAGATATCCTGGTTATAATATATAGCCACATGCCTACCATCCAGGAGGGCAGCTTGAGGCAGTTCCTGGTGGAGGCGGTGTCCATTTTAGCTCACCGTGACCTAGACACAGTGATCTCCAGCCTCCTCGGCGAACATCTGCCAATGGACAGGTATATACCGCTACCTATTGCATTCATCTTGGTGAAACATGGATCCCACAGCTTTACTGGGAGATGTAGGGCTTTATTTAAGCAGCAAACAGTTTGGGATAATTCCTAAAGGTTAATAGCCTGGGTCTTTCTGCAGAAAGGTCCAAGAGCATGTTAAGGTGGGGTGCGGAGAGAAACTAAATGTCATTCTGTTTCCATTAATTAATAGCTGTTTTGATATCCTAAAGACCTATCTTTACTGGTATAACTGGAGTGTATTGTTGGAAACATCTACCTCTCTAGACACCTGAATTGACCTCACTCTGGAAATTAGCAGTGGAAGTTGGTTTCCTGGTAGCATGACAGCTTCAAGTCCAAATCCCTGGCTGATTACAAAGAATAGAGCCAACATTATCATCAGACCTCTGCTTGGTATCAGTGAGGGTGTGGCTGGTAGAATAGAGTTGCTGCCTGGGTACTTAAAACTGGACTGGAAGCAGATCCCTGAAGGCCGCCGTCCACGCGCTCTACGTGGACACCCTGAAGAAAAAAAACGGACCAGGGTAAGGCCTTTGAAGTAACCAGCAAGTGGGACTCCAGCAACCACTTCCTCCCCACGGGCAGCTTCACCCGGTTCTTTCATTTAAAGATCCCTAACTGAGTTATCAGTTATCAGTGCTGGAATCTAAGACCATAAGGTCCATCTAGCCCAGTATTCTGTCTTCCGACAGTGGCCAGTGCCATATGCTCCAGAGGGAATGAACAGAACAGGCAATTGTCAAGTGATCCGTCCCCTGTTGTCCAATCCCAGCTTCTGGCAAACAGAGGGTAGGGACACCCTTTGTGAAGGGGACATAGGATGGCCACAAATATTTGGTCTCATAGTTGTATGTCCAGTGTGGCATCACCTCAGAGACTGAAATCGACAGGGATTTGGCAGCTGCTGAACCTCTCTCAGTAAGTAAAGACAGACACGTCTTTCAGGCTTTCCTCTGCCCTGTGACAATCCTGCTGATGCAAAGCTAGAAGTGTGGTATAATATTGCTGTGTGGGCACTTCTCCTCTGATGTACTGTTTCCCTGAGTCCAGCTCTGCTGTCTGTGGAACAAATATGGCAGTTTTAGAGTACGTGGCTGATTTACTTAATAACATCTGGCAATTAGAAAGTCTTTGAACCAGGTTTCTCACAGTGCTTTGCAAATATTCCCTAGGACTCACAACATGCCTTGGTAGGTCATCCACATTTGTACAGATGTGGGAAACTGAGCCATGAGTTAAGCGAGTTGCTCGCAGTCATTCAAGTTACTGGCAGAAGTGAGAATTTAATACAGCAGATATCAGAAGGGGAGAGAGGGTGTGATGGTGTTGGGAAGAGATCTCATTTTTTACCATTCTCTCATTTCAGGCAACATGTGCCATCTTTGAGGTGGTGTCAGAACTGCAGTCGAGCAAAGCTGTGCAGGAGCTGCTCCCAGAGTTGTTTCCTGTTCTCCTGCAGCAGATCAGCCAAACTCTTGGACAAGAGATGCCTTTGCCAATGATAAGCAGCCGGAGGGAATTCCGAAAAGACCTACAACATACTGAGGGTGACCCTTGCTGGTAATTAGAAGGAAGGGAGAGAAACAAAGAGAATTCCAATAGAGTTGTGTGACACTCCCCAGGAGTTCCCAGGGTTATGAGGCACCTTACCATTGCCTGCCCTTAGAGTGAGGAAGTCTTGTTTGTGCCTGCTGTGGATCAGTTCCCTGAAACGACCAGGCTCTGGCAAAACAAACACTGCCATCCAGGCCTCCTCAGACTCTGTGTACAGGTTAGTGATAGGTACACACCAACCCCCGAGTCTTCTGACCATTCCGTATAATGTCCAGACCTTTATCCACGGAACACCCACAGAATTACCAGGCCTGCTATTCCCAATGGAACAGTACACTCCAGTTTATTATTATACTTTAGACTCTATACTTTATTACTTATACTATACGGCAAAACACACAGCACTTAGATATATTTATAGTGCAAACAAGAACAGAGATGATCAAAGAACAGAGATTCCAGTGATAGTGAGTAAGAATGCGAGCAAAAAATGGTTACATGTAAAATGAAATCATAACATGCTCTTAGAGACTAAACTTAACCAACAGGTTAACCTCCTGTCTAAAGATGTTTCTCACCCAAAGTTCTCAACCATGCCTGATAGCAACCCCGCTGTCCATATCACTGTCCATCTACTTCCTAAGTGAAAGATGCCAGGGTGTCTTCTTTGTACCCCAAATATACTAGAGCACACCTTTGATGTGTACCCCAAAATTGGGTCCCCACCCCAGTCTACTTCCTGTTACTTTTCTTTCTTTGAAGTTCTCACAGTCCTTCTGAACTGAATGTGAACCCTACATGCTTAATTTACAGATAAAGAAACAGATGGATAAACATTTCTTGCCTGAAAGAAAACCATTTTTTCACCTTTCCTGGTGACTAGTCCCTAGACACAGATCATAAAAATGTAATTTTCAAAGCATATACATGACTCTTTACACCGCATCTGTACATGTGTTTCACAATGATATTGGTGACATGGGCTTTTATTTGAGACTCATATGGCAATTTTTTAGTGAACTAGAATGTATATACCAGACCCCTCAGCACCCACTCTGTGCCCCTCGCCAGTTAACACTAAGAGATTCCTGAGTCATCAGTTGACTTCAGCTCTGATAGCCCATTAATGTACATTTCCCACCAATCTCACAACATTATTAGTTTCTATTATTGTTGTGTTTCTTTATTCTGTGCCAACAAAGTGCTCAAATTACAGACTTCAGGGTTTTATAATGTTTCTGAATTTTCCTAGGAAACCAGGATCTAAACTCTGTTCACGGATGGGCAGTGGCTATAAAATAAACATAAGTACTACTTCACACAACACACGGTCAACCTGTGGAACTCATTGCCAAGGGATGTTGTGAAGGCCAAAAGTATAACTGGGTTAAAAAAGAATTAGATAAGTTCATGGAGGACAGGTCCATCAATGGCTATTAGGCAAGATGGTCAGGGATACAACCCCAAGCTCTGGGTGTCCTTAGGCCTGACCGCCAGAAACTGAGACTGGACAACAGGGATTGGATCACTTCATGATTGCCCTGTTCTGTTCATTCCTTCTGAAGAAGCTGGCATTGACCACTGCAGGAAGACAGTATACTGGTCTAGATGGACCATTGGACTGACCCAGTAAGGCTGGTTTTATGTAGTGGCCACAGTGAGTCAGGTTTTCAAACATGGGTGCCTAAGCTTTGTCCACAAAACTGGAATTTGTTCACATGGATGGGTACCTAGCTATGTGATTGCTGGCGCTGCAGACACAAGTGTTCTGCTCATGCTGTTGGCCCATGTGCAGGCCCATTTTAGGTACCTATATGTGAGGGGTGGTATGCTGTGCCCTGACCTCTTCCATGAACACAGACTGCGCTGAGTCCCTCCAAAGTGTTCTCGGGATGTCCGCTCCTGAGATCCTGGTGGTAAGGGCTCTGATGACTGTTTGACCCCAATGGGTGACCTTAAGTCACCTTTACTCTTGACCTTTGTTTTCTTTCTCCTCCCTCTTGTCTCTCAGGGGACTTCTGCATCCTCACCTTCTCTGTGGCTTGTACTTTCATGTCTAGGTTCCTCCAGCCCCTTTACATATATTTCCTCTTTACCTGGCCCTTCTGGTTTTGTTTCCACCCTCCTGAGCCTCCATACATGCCTTGGTGTCCCTGTTAGAAAGGGATGCCAGTCCATGCCCAGTAGAAGGCAGTGGGGCAATCCATCCACTACCCCTATATGTTTCTGCCTAAACTTCCCCTTGATTTCCAGAGTCACCTCTGCCATTGGGCAGAATTTATTGTCCCCATGTACATATTCAGTTTTGATCCTACCTCTGGGAAGTATCCAGTGGGGTTTCACTAACTCCTGCCCGATTAACAAACAGCACCTCCTTTGTCAGCCCCTTTGACTGGAGACTCTCATACAATACCAGCCTTCTACACAAACTTCCACGTGGCTGGACTTTACAAAAATGAGACAAGCCATTTACAATGCACACTTCACTTCTCTACAGAGGAAAAAGGACTGTAAGCTATCTAAACTAATACCTGCCACTGGGGGCTATAACAATGGTACCCTCAACTCATCTAACAACATTGTCAATCTTTCCAACCACACACTTAGCCCAGCAGAAGAGTCTGTCCTATCTCGGGGACTCTCTTTCTGTCCCACCGTCCCCACGGACATGATACAGTTCTGCGGTGATCTGGAAGCCTACTTTCGTCGTCTCCGACTCAAGGAATATTTTCAACGCACCACTGAACAGTGCACTGACCCACAGGAACCCTCCTACCAACACTACAAGAAGAAGAACTCTGCATGGACTCCTCCTGACGGTCGAAATGACAGACTGGACCTCTACATAGAGTGTTTCCGCAGACGTGCACAGGCTGAAATTGTGGACAAACAACATCACTTGTCCCATAACCTCAGCCGTACAGAACGCAATGCCATCCACAGCCTCAGAAACAACTCTGACATTATCATCAAAGGGGCTGACAAAGGAGGTGCTGTAGTCATAATGAACAGGTCAGATTATGAACAGGAGGCTGCCAGGCAACTCTCCAAGACCACATTCTACAGGCCACTATCCTCTGATCCCACTGAGGAATACCAAAAGAAACTACACCATCTGCTCAAGAAACTCCCAGCTATAGTACGGGAACAAATCTACATGGACACACCTGCAGAACCCCGACCAGGGGTATTCTATCTGCTACCCAAGATCCATAAACCCGGAAACCCTGGACGCCCCATCATCTCAGGCATTGGCACTCTGACAACAGGATTATCTGGCTATTTGGACTCTCTCCTCAGACCCTATGCTACCAGCACTCCCAGCTATCTTCGAGACACCACCGACTTCCTGAGGAAACTACAATGCATTGATGTTCTTCCTGAAAACACCATCCTGGCCACCATGGATGTAGAAGCACTTTACACCAATATTCCACATGAGGATGGACTACAAGCTGTCAGGAACAGTATCCCTGATGAGGCCACAGCAAGCCTGGTGGCTGAGCTTTGTGACTTTGTCCTCACCCACAACCACTTCAGATTTGGGGACAACTTATACCTTCAAGTCAGTGGCACTGCTATGGGTACTCGCATGGCCCCACAGTATGCCAACATTTTTATGGCTGATTTAGAACAACGCTTCCTCAGCTCTCGTCCCCTAATGCCCCTCCTCTACTTGCGCTATATTGATGACATCTTCATCATATGGACCCACGGAAAGGAGGCTCTTGAAGAATTCCACCTGGACTTCAACAATTTCCACCCCACCATCAACCTCAGCCTGGACCAGTCCACACAAGAGATCCACTTCCTGGACACTACAGTACAAATAATTGATGGTCACATAAACACCACCCTATACCGGAAACCTACTGACCGCTATACGTACCTACATGCCTCCAGCTTCCATCCAAGACACATCACACGATCCATTGTCTACAGCCAAGCCCTAAGATACAACCGAATTTGCTCCAACCCCTCAGACAGAGACAAACACCTACAAGATCTTTATCAAGCATTCGTAAAACTACAATACCCACCTGGGGAAGTGAGGAAACAGATTGACAGAGCAAGACGGGTACCCAGAAATCACCTACTGCAGGACAGGCCCAACAAGGACAATAACAGAACACCACTGGCCATCACATACAGCCCCCAGCTAAAACCTCTCCAGCGCATTATCCACGATCTACAACCTATCCTGGAAAATGATCCCTCACTCTCACAGACCTTGGGAGGCAGGCCAGTCCTCGCTTACAGACAACCCCCCAACCTGAAGCAAATACTCACCAGCAACTACACACCACACCACAGAAACACCAACCCAGGAACCTATCCCTGTAGCAAACCTCGTTGCCTACTCTGTCCCCATATCTACTCTGGCAACAGCATCAGAGGACCCAACCACATCAGCCACACCATCAGGGGCTCATTCACCTGCACATCCACTAATGTCATATATGCCATCATGTGCCAGCAATGCCCCTCTGCCATGTACATTGGCCAAACCGGACAGTCCCTCCGCAAAAGAATAAATGGACACAAATCAGACATCAGGAATGGTAACATACATAAGCCAGTAAGTGAACACTTCAATCTCCCTGGTCATTCTATTACAGATTTAAAAGTCACTATCATTGAACAAAAAAACTTCAGAAACAGACTTCAAAGAGAAACAGCAGAACTAAAATTCATTTGCAAATTCAACACCATTAATCTGGGCTTGAATAGGGACTGGGAGTGGCTGGCTCACTACAGAAGCAGCTTTTCCTCTCCTGGAATTGACACCTCCTCATCTATTATTGGGAGTGGACTACATCCACCCTGATTGAATTGGCCCTGTCAACACTGGTTCTCCACTTGTGAAGTAACTCCCTGCTCTCCATGTGTCAGTATATAATGCCTGCATCTGTAACTTTCACTCTATGCATCCGAAGAAGTGAGGTTTTTACTCACGAAAGCTTATGCCCAAATAAATCTGTTAGTCTTTAAGGTGCCACCAGACTCCTTGTCTCCATCACCTGGATCGCCAAAACCTCTACACTGGCTTCTCCAACAGGCTCTCAATTTGCATAGATGACAGGGAAATCCCTGATGATGACAGAGAGGGGTGTTGCACCCCCACATCTTCCACAAACACAGACCACGTTGAGACTTTCTTGCTTGTAAGCACCAACATATAGTCTATTTAATCCCCCTACCAATACATAGCACCTTTATATTGTATCTCAACTTTCTAAACTCTTCTCCAAAAGTGGGGGCTAAGGTGTTTCCACTCAGAGACCTCACTTTGTCAGGCTCTCCTAGCTTTTTGTCTTTTTGTTTCTCCTAGCGTGACCAGACAGCAAGTGTGAAAAATCAGGACAGGGGGTGGGGGTAACAGGTACCTGTATAAGATAAAGCCCCAAATATCGAGACATCTGGTCACCCAAGTTTCTTTCTGTCTGTTCCCCTCAAAGAGCTCCTGCCCATGTCCTTTTATACAGTTTCCCTGTTAATGGAATGATTGGTTCCTTGACTCACTAGCCCCAATCTGACCTCGTAATCAGGTACATCTCTGTCCAATTAGGCCTTCTGTGAGGAACCAAATTAGTAGTAATAGTGACCAGCGTGCTGACTCAAGTGCAAACCCTCAGCACTCTGTCACATCATATCTGGAGATATGACCCCCAAATGTCCATTAGTGATCACCACACTCTATGTCCCCAGTGTTTGGGTCCTGATCATGTATCTTTTCCATATCATTGTACTCTGCTAGTGCCCATACTCCTTGCAGAAAGGGGAAAATGACTGCAAAATTTTGTCCCTAGCAAAACTAGTCATATGAGATGTATGAGACTGAAACTTACCTCCCGGCATCAAGTCCTTCCAGGGACACTGGTGTCCAGGATATTGCCAATGGATGAACTGTCGATGTACAGCAGACCTGACAAGTAACCGGGGCTTCCTGACTCTGTTCAGGCTGCACCTTCCTACTGATTGCTGCAGTTCTGTGCCTCTCTTTCCTCAGGCTTTCTATCCAAGCATTAGAGGCTGTGCTTTTCAAAGCTGGGAATGAGAGACTGGTGAGAGCGCTCAGGGAGCAGAGAACACAGAGTCTGCTTGAAAACCCCAAGACTCACCATGAGGGAGTGTGTCTGCTGGTGAGGTAAGAGATCTAGGAGGCATGATTTTATCCTTGGGAATCAGTAGCAAATAGAGTGGCTGAGAGGGAACCTCCAGTTTATAGCTTTGTTGGAGGTGCCCTGGGTGGAAACACACAGCTCCCATTCATAGATATCAGTGCTGTATGCTCAGAGCAGCTGAGTTTTTGAAGTGTGCAATCTACCCCATAAGCAGTTTATTTTGTCTTCCAGTGTTCTGCTAAGATCTGGACTAATAACACCTGAGACCTCCTCCCCTGGGTGAATTCCCCAACAGAAAACCTCCAAGTCACCAGCACAGCTTTCCTTGCCCAGGTAAGACACAGGGTTCTGAAGAGCAGTGTCACCATTAGACTGTTGTCTCATGTTTGCCTTTCTTTCGGGAGTTGTACAGTTCAGTTCATAGGAGTAATTGTCATTTTAGATAGTAGAATGGGTCCTCCTTTATATGGAAACCTCACAAAGAATTTCATTACACCTTTCTGAGTCATTCTCTTTCTGATATTTTTATTGCTGTCATTGCCTATGCTAGCTACACAACCACTGGTGCTGTCTGCGAGAGATACAGACTTAGGCCTGGTCTACACTACGGGTTCAGGTCGACTTTAGCAGCGTTAAATCGAATTAAGCCTGGACACATCCACACAACGAAGCCCTTTCTTTCGACTTAAAGGGCCCTTTAAACCGGTTTCTTTACACCACCTTCGACGAGGGGATTAGCGATAAAATCGGCCTTTGCGGGTTGGAATTGGGGTAGTGTGGACGGAATTCGACGTTATTGGCCTCCGGGAGCTATCCCACAGTGCTTCATTGTGACCGGTCTGGACAGCACTCTCAACTCAGATGCACTGACCAGGTAGACAGGAAAAGACCCGCGAACATTTGAATTTCATTTCCTGTTTGCCCAGCTTGGAGAGCACAGGTGACCACGCAGAGCTCATCAGCACAGGTAACCGTGATGGAGTCCCACGATCGCAAAAGAGCTCCAGCATGGACCGAACGGGAGGTACGGGATCTGCTCGCCATATGGGGAGATGAATCAGTGCTAGCTGAACTCCGTAGCAGTAAAAGAAATGGCAAAGTATTAGAAAAGGTCTCCAAGGCCATGAAGGACCGGGGCCATAACAGGGACACACAGCAGTGCCGCGTGAAAATTAAGGAGCTACGGCAAGCCTACCACAAAGCCAGAGAAGCAAATGGAAGGTCCGGGGCAGAGCCGCAAACTTGCCGCTTCTACGCGGAGCTGCATGCCATTCTAGGGGGTGCAGCCACCACTACCCCAACCGTGTGCTATGACTCCGTCAATGGAGAAACACACAGGGAAGATGGTTCGGGGAACGAGGAAGATGAGGATGGAGGTACTGTAGGTAGCTCACAGCAGCAAGGAAGCGGAGAAACCGGTTTCCCCAACAGCCAGGCTATGTTTGTGACCCTGGACCTGGAACCAGTAACCCCCGAACTCACCCAAGACCCTCAGGGCACACAGGAGACCTCTGGTGAGTGTACCTTTGTAAATATTACACATGGTTTAAAAGCAAGCGTGTTTAATGATTAATTTGCCCTGGCAATCGCGGCCAGTACATCTACTGGAAAAGTCTGTTAACGTGTATGGGTATGGAGCGGAAATCCTCCAGGGACATCTCCAGAAAGCTCTCCTTCATTTACTCCCAAAGCCTTTGCAAAAGGTTTCTGGGGAGGGCTGCCTTATCCCGTCCGCCATGGTAGGACACTTTACCATGCCAGGCCAGTAGCACGTAGTCTGGAATCATTGCATAACAAAGCATGGCAGCGTATGGTCCCGGTGTTTGCTGGCATGCAGACAATATCCATTCCTTATCTCTCTTTGTTATCCTCAGGAGAGTGATATCATTCACGGTCACCTGGTTGAAATGGGGTGATTTTATTAAGGGGACATTCAGAGGTGCCCGTTCCTGCTCTTCTGAGCAGAAATGTTCCCCGCTGTTAACCACGCGGTGGGGGGAGGGGTGAAGTGACCATCCCAGAGAATCGGGTGTGTGTGTGGGGGGGGTGGTTTACTTGGGTTTGTGCCGCATGTTAACCCGGAAACCGCAGCCCCTCCTTTTACATTGAAAACCCATTTTAAATGGCCAACCCAATTCATCCTTGATATGGGAAATGCGCTGCTGTTTGAAACCTTTCCCGCATGTTAAGAAGGTTAAAAAAGCCAAAAGACTGTGGCTTACCATGGCTGCCTGCAAGCCGAAATATGTTGCCTGGGGCACTGCGTGAGTGATCTCTCATACCAAACCGGCAGGCAGAGGAAAAATGCGACCTTGTAATGAAAGAGTGTACCCATTGTTCTCTAAAATGTGTCTTTTTTAACCACCTCTCCCTTCTCCTCCACCAGCTGCAAATGTTTCTCCTTCGCAGAGGCTAGTGAACATTATAAAGAGAAAACGGAGGACGCGGGACAATATGTTCACGGAGCTCCAGATGTCCTCCCACGCTGATAGAGCACAGCAGAATGCGTGGAGGCAGTCAATGTCAGACATGAGAAAAGCACAATATGAACGAGAGGAGAGGTGGCAGGCTGAATGGCGGGATGAAAAGAGCAAGTGGCGGGCTGAAGATGATAGGTGGCGTCAGCTTGCAGACAGACGGCAAGAGTCAATTTTCCGTCTGCTGGAGCATCAAACTGATATGCTCGAGCGTATGGTTGAGCTGCAGGAAAGGCAGCAGGAGCAGAGACCGCCGCTACAGCCCCTGTTTAACCAACAGCCCTCCTCCCCAAGTTCCATAGCCTCCTCACCCAGACGCCCAAGAACACGGTGGGGGGGCCTCCGGCCACCCAGTCACTCCACCCCAGATGATCGCCCAAGCATCAGAAGGCTGACCTTCAATAAGAGTTAAAGTTTTAAAATGCAGTGTGTCCTTTTCCATCCCTCCTCCCCCACCCATCCCAGGCTACCTTGGCAATTATCCCCCTACTTGTGTGAGGAATTAATAAAGAATGCATGAATGTGAAAAAACAATGACTTTATTGCCTCTGCAAGCGGTGCTCGAAGTGGGGAGGGGAGGATGGGGTGGTTGGTTTACAGGGAAGTAGAGTGAACCGGGTCGGGCGGGGGTGGAGGGTTCATCAAGGAGAAACAAACAGAAGTTTCACACAGTAGCCTGGCCAGTCACAAAACTCGTTTTCAAAGCTTCTCTGATGCGCACCGTGCCCTGCTGTGCTACTCTAACCGCCCTGGTGTCTGGCTGCACGTAATCAGCGGCCAGGCGAGTTGCCTCAACCTCCCACCCCGCCATAAATGTCTCCCCCTTACTCTCACAGATATTGTGGAGCGCACAGCAAGCAGCAATAACAATGGGGATATTCTTTTCGCTGAGGTCTGAGCGAGTCAGTAAGCTGCGCCAGCGCGCTTTTAAACATCCAAATGCACATTCCACCACCATTCGGCACTTGCTCAGCCTATAGTTGAACAGGTCCTGACTCTTGTCCAGGCTGCCTGTGTACGGCTTCATGAGCCATGGCATTAAGGGGTAGGCTGGGTCCCCAAGGATCACGATAGGCGTTTCAACATCCCCAATGGTTACTTTCTGGTCCGGGAAGCAAGTCCCTTCCTCCAGCTTTCGTAACAGACCAGAGTGCCTGAAGACGCGAGCATCATGTACCTTTCCCGGCCATCCCACGTTGATGTTGGTGAAACGTCCCTTGTGATCCACCAGGGCTTGCAGCAGCATTGAAAAGTTCCCCTTGCAGTTTACGTACTCAGTAGCTTGGTGCTCCGGTGCCAAGATAGGGATATGGGTTCCGTCTATGGCCCCACCACAGTTTGGGAATCCTATTTCAGCAAAACCATCCACTATTGCCTGCACGTTGCCCAGAGTCACTACCCTTGATATCACCAGGTCTTTCATTGCCCTGGCAACTTGGATCACAGCAGCCCCCACCGTAGATTTGCCCACTCCAAATTGATTCCCGACTGACCGGTAGCAGTCTGGCGTTGCAAGCTTCCACAGGGCTATCGCCACTCGCTTCTCAACTGTGAGGGCTGCTCTCATCTTGGTATTCTGGCGTTTCAGGGCAGGGGAAAGCAAGTCACAAAGTTCCATGAAAGTGCCCTTACGCATGCGAAAGTTTCGCAGCCACTGGGAATCGTCCCACACCTGCAGCACGATGCGGTCCCACCAGTCTGTGCTTGTTTCCCGGGCCCAGAATCGGCGTTCCACGGCATGAACCTGCCCCAGTGACACCATGATTTCCACATTGCTGGGGCCTGTGCCTTGTGAGAGGTCTATGTCCATGTCAATTTCCTCATCACTCTCTTCGCCGCGCTGCAATCGCCTCCTCGGCTGGTCCGGGTTTCGCCTTGGCATGTCCTGGCTCTGCATATACTCCAGGACAATGCGCGTGGTGTTCATAGTGCTCATAATTGCCGCGGTGATCTGAGTGGGCTCCATGATCCCAGTGCTAGCTATGGCGCCTGGTCTGAAAAAAGGCGCGAAACTAGTATCTGACGGACCAGGAGAAGGAGGGAGGGCCGAGTGACGACATGGCGTACAGGTACAGGGAATTAAAATCAAGAAAGGTGGCTGTGCATCAGGGAGAAACACAAACAACTGTCACACAGAATGGTCCCCCCAAAGATTAAACTGAAAAGCCTGGGTTTAGCAGGCCGTTGATTTCACGGAGGGAGGGGAAGCAAATGAATACAGAACAAATCTATTTTTTACATCTTAAGCTGGCAGCCAACGGTGCAGCATGACTGATAGCCTCTGCAGTATGATGACGATGGATACCAGTCGTAATATACCATCTTCTACCAAAAGGCAAGGGGCTGCTGCTGTGTAGCAATGCAGCCCCACGTCTGCCAGCCCCACGTCTGCCAGCACCCAGATCGCCCTCGGCCTCTTCTGGGTGCTTAAAAGACAATACTGGGCAATTGGCAGAAAATAGTATACTACGACTGATAGCCATCATCATCGAGACAGTAGCATGTCTGCCCAGGTGCCCATGATTGACAGCCACTGCAGTATGACTACGACAGATACCAGTCATAATATACCATCTTCTACCAAAAGGCAAGGGGCTGGTACAATGCAGCCCTACGGCTGCCAGCCCCACGGCTATTAGTCATGCTACACCGTCTACCGCCAAAAGGCAGTTAGCAGCTGCTGCTGTGTAGCAATGCAGTCCCACATCTGCCGGCACCCGGAGGACATATGGTGACAGTGAGCTCAGCTCAGCTGAGCGGGCTCCATGCTTGCCATGGTATGTTGTCTGCACAGGTAACCCAGGTAAAAAGGCGCGAATCTATTGTCTGCCGTTGCTGTGACGGAGGGGGAGGGGCCTGATGACATGTACCCAGAACCTCCCATGACACTGTTTTGCATCATCCGGGCATTGGGATCTCAACCCAGAATTCCGATGGGCGGCGGAGACTGCGGGAACTGTGGGATAGCTGTGGGATAGCTACCCATAGTGCAATGCTCCGGAAGTCGACGCTAGCCTTGGTACTGTGGACGCGGTCCGCCGACTAGAGCACTTAGAGCATTTTATGTGGGGACACACACAATCGGCTGTATACAACCGATTTCTATAAAACCGGCTTCTATAAATTCGAACTAATTTCGTAGTGTAGACATACCCAGAGTTTGAATTTCTGGACCTCTTCTCCCAAGTCCTAGTGCTGATACTAACCAACAGCTCCTGATTTTGGTTTAGCTCAGCAGGTCTTCTGAATGAACCTAGTGTCCTAATACTATAAAACAAGCAACACACAAATACATTCACATCTATCTTAGGTTCTTATTACTGTAGTATCTGAGTACCTCAAAACTCTTTAATGTATGTATCCCCACATCACTCCTGGGAGGTAGGGAAGCACAATGATTCCTATTTTACAAGCAGGGAGCTGAGTCACAGAAGGGCTAAGTGACTTGCCCAAGGTCTTTGAGAGAGCAGGAAATTGAACCTGGGTCTGCTAAGTCCTGGGCTAGTGTGATAACAGCTGGACCATCCACCCTTTCCACAGCCTTCCACTAACATCGGCATCATATTTCCCACTTATGCTAATCAACTATCTTAGGGGCTCATCTGGTTCTAAGAAAAACAATCAATCTGTGCCTGTGATGGGCTGTACCTGGGCTTTGAGGCTCCTTACAAGAGGCCCCGTGGTCCTACTACACCCTGCCCCAGGAAAACAGCCACAAATCTGGGTCTGTCTAGAGAGGACTCATGAAAGCAGCCAATCAGAGCCCATCAGGCTCAGCTAAAAGGAGCTGCAGGGCCTTAGCAGGTCAGTTCCTGGCAGGACCTGGAGGGGCAGGAAAGGGTGCTGCTCTCTGGCCACAGAAATTCAGGGGATAGCCAGAGTTTGATTCTGGCAGCATTTGCTTAAGCTGGATTTGCAGGAAGAGAGTCCCTAAGAACTTTAACCCGGAGGTGAGGGTGAAGCTAAAAGTGGCCAGTCGGAAGAAGCAAAAATGAACTGAAATCAAGCAGTGCCTAGCTACTGTTTACAGGGTCCATGGTTTGGAACCCAGAGTTATGGGCAGGCCCTGGTTCCCCTACGATCTACAGTGGCATAAGCCCCACGGAGGGGACAATGCTTATGGAGAGCTTGAACAAAGGGCAGAATTTCAAGAACCCAGAGTTGGGGCTGGAGACCCTAGTGAGGGCAATGGGATTGTTCTTGACTACCCCAGAAGGGGTTCATTTGGACTTTGGGATGCAGCCAGAGGCCTGAGACACAGAAGACTCACTAAGGTCGGCTGGCAGGGTGCGCCAGGGGTGAGAAAAGGACTGTGGTACTAGACCCAGCCACTAAGAGGCTCTCAAGCGGTGAGTGGATCCCTATTATAGTGCCCAAAAGGAAAGCTCCATGTTTTAAGACATTTCTCATTTGTGTGGAATAATAAAGTTACAGTGTCTTATGTGCCAAGTATCAGAGGGGTAGCCATATTAGTCTGTATCCACAAGACTGTGGCTGTAGGAGGACTCCTTGTTGTTTTTAGTGTATTCCATGTCTGCTCAAATTATATTCCCAATTTTAATGATCATATTGGGGCTAATGGACATGTTGATTTTATTTCAGCTAATGAGTGATCCCATGCTCAGGGAGAAGAAGTTCCTTAAGTCTGTCTTGAGCATCTTGGAAGAAAGATCACAAGATAGGAACAGCATTGTCCGCCAGATGGCTGTGAGAGGCCTGGGAAATTTAGTCTATGGGGCACCTGAGAAGGTAAGAGAGATTACTGAATAGAATGTAGCATAACTAAAGAAACCAAGAGAGAGAGTTGTTCAGAGTTTACAGAGGCTGCACAAAATGCACTAGGCCAAATTCTGCTCTCTCATATACCCTAGTAAGCTCTTTGCAGTAAATATAGAGCAAGCTGGATCCTTTGGTAAGCTGGGCATAAGTCAACAATGTGCACTTTAATATGACCATAGGTAAATGTATACATCTGGGAACAAAAAATGCAGGCCATACTTACAGGATGAGAGACTCTATCCCAGGAAGCAATGATGCTGAAAAAAACTTGAGTCATGGCACATAATCAGTTGAACATAAGCTCCCAATACGAAGTTGTGGCCAAAAGGGCTGAAATGATCCTTGGAGGTATAAACAGAGGAATCTTGAAGAAGAGTAAAGAAGTTATTTTCCCTCTGAATATGGCACTCATGTGAGCACTGCTGGAATACTGTGTCCAGATCAGGTATCCACAATTCAAGAAGGATGCTGATAAATTAGAGAGGATTCAGAGAAGAGTCGCAAGCATTGGAAAATATACCTTTAGTGATAGACTCAAGGAGCTCAATCTATTTAGCTTTACAAAGAGAAGGTTAAGGAGTGACTTGAGGACAGTCTATAACTACTCATATGGGGAACAAATTTTGATAATGGGTTCGTCACATTAGCAAACAAAGGTATAACAAGATTCAATGGGGGAAAATGAAGCTAGGCTAATTCAGACTGGAAATAAGGCATACATTTTTAATGGTAATTTTAATTAACCATTGGAACAATTTACCAAAGGTTGTGGTGCGGGCGGAGGATAGAGAGGAACGTCAGCCCCAGCACCAGGGTGAGGGGCAGGCTTGCCCCCAAGGTGCGCACCCACTGATAGGCGGCCAGGAGACCTGGGGGACAGCCTACAGCTCCGGCTGAGCCTGAACTCTCTGGAGCACCCCACTAACCTTGGCAGAGCCACAGCCCAGCATAAATTCCCCCAGCTCCATGGAAACCAACCCCTCCCCATTCCAGCTGTGCAGGGGTTTAATGTTTCCTAGGCCTGAGGCCCAGCATCCGGGAAGGAGGGAACGGGGGGGGGGGATGTCATCCCACCTGCCCAAAAGGCATGTAGCCTGGGGCGGGGGGGGGAGTGCACAGGGAACCTCTGGTGAGGGCGCTGCCAAGCTTCCCTCTCCACCCCCCTGCCCCAACTCACCTACACCTCTGCCTCCGCCTCCTCCCTTGAGTGCGCCAGGTCCCTGCTCCTCCACCTACCTCCCAGCACTTGCCGCCGTGAAACAGCTGTTTCACGGCGTAACAAGCTGCAGGAGGAGGGGGGAGGAGCGGGAACACGGCGCGCTCAGGGAAGGAGGCGGGGGTTGGCAGGGGATTTGGGGAAGGGGTTGGAATAGGGGCAGGGAGGGGGCAGAGTTGGGGTGGGGACTTTGGGGAAGGGGTTTGAATGGGGGCAGGGCATGGGCGGGAGGGGGCAGGACAGGGGTGGAGTCAGGGCGGGGTCGGGCGCAGAGGTGGGCAGCACCCACCAGCACCAGCAGAAGTCAGCATCTATGGCCACAGTGCCATTGACCTCCACAAGGAGGGACTCAGCGTGAGAGGCTGAGGAAGCAGCAAGGCCCTGTGACGCTGGCAGACCAGGTGCCAGCTCATGCTAAGGCCCCCAGGCCTCACTGAGCACTGACAAACGCAGAGCCGGGAACCAGGCTGGCTCACCAGTGTGTTCGCACTGTTAGAATAGATGTGAAGTTGATGAGAATGTGTTTGGTGTTTAAAAATACTGAAATGCTTGTAGGATGCTGATCTCACTTATCACATCACTGGAGCCTATGGTGTAGTTACATCAAGCGTTTGCATTGTAAACCTCTTATTGTGTAACTCAACTTCCTTGATTCCACGCCCCCCCCACCCCCGGACATACCCATGAAGGGGAGCCAAGCACCGACTGACACTTGCCCCATCAGTTTGAGCTCTGGGGGAAGGAAATAAGGCCTGACCAGAAAGATCTGTATCACTGCAGGGGTTGGCATTCAGGGAAGGCAAGATTTCTAAGCATAAGCAAGGGATCCACAAGCAGCTTATCTTGGGTTAGCCCTGAAGGTCGTATTGGTTACCCCTTTCACACAGCAAGCCTATCTGTGCAATCCCCCCTTATAAATTAACCTGGTCCCATCCTGGGAGAGTTCCACTTACCTGAGCTATCAACTGGCATGGAGATGCAGCGGCTCAGCAGTGGCACTGCAGAGGGCTCCAGGGACCCCAGCTTGAGCTGATCAGCTGTGAGGGTGACACACACATCCCATTACACTGGCACAGCGAGCACACGGAGTCCAGAGCCTCCCCTGCCCTGGGTTGGACCCTGTAGCCAGGCCACCTCCAGGGGCAGGATTGGTGACGAGAGCCACTCCACAGCTGTCGTGGCATATGGAAGGTGTGGACCAGTTCCGTGCAAGGGGAGTGCCCGGGCCTCCACCCCGCTCCCTGCAGCACTGCACCCCATACTGAGTCCTTCTGCATCCTTGACTTCTTTCACCCCTGTCCGGTCCATGCCCAGCTCAGTTGCTCTGAGGGGGAGCACAGCTGCTGCGTTCCCCTCCCTGAGCCAGGGCAACCCTTACCCAGGTCCTTGGCGCTGGCATCTGGCTGCCTCCAGAGCTCTCCTTGTGGTGGTCGATGGAGGAGACGCTGATGACGCGCTTGCTGTGTCTGACAGGGCTGGTGCGCGAGGCATGGCTGGGCTGGGGGAAGAGCCGCAGCGGCTGCATCTCCTCCATGACACAGCTGGCATCAGCACCAGGCCAGGCTGGGCAGTGCCAGCCTGGGGACCAGCCACACCCACCACTCAAGGACAATAGGGGCCATTCAGAGCATCTCGTCTGACCTCCCCATCACGCGGGGGCAACACCTCCCCCAGCGAGTCGTGCCCCCACCCCAGAGCAGAGCTGAGTCAGAGGGACAGGGACGGGCACAGGGACAGGGACGGGCACAGGGACGGCTTGGCTCCCCTCACTTGGCTGATGGCCCAGGAGGGAACATGCTCCACGCCAGCAGCTGCATGGCTTGTGTGAGGGAGACCCGTGTCCATGGAGCTGCGTAACGTGGGAGGGGCCAGGTGTGCTACTGTAGACAAGGAGAGCGCAGAGCCCAGCTGAGTCCAGAGCGCCAGGTGCTGCCATCACACGATGGCCCCGCAAAGCTTGCTCTCGGCTGCTGGCTCCCTGGCAGCTGGGGCGAGGGGGTTACAGCGCTGGCCCAGTGACCCATCTGAACGTTGGGCTGGTTCCTCTGGCATCAGAGGATGGACCCGGCTGTTCCCACAGGCCTTGGCTCCACCCTGAGCCAGGTGTTCCACCCAGCAAGGCAGGGAACGCTGCTCCAGCAGCCAAGTCTGAGGGCAGAGCAGGGCTGTGCCGGGGGAGGGGCTGCTTGGGTGCAGGATTCTCCACCTCTCCAGAGCCGCCAGGCCGGGTGTTAAGGCCTCTCACTGTGACTTGCTGCCAGCAGGGGGCACCCTGCCAGGCCCTGCTTCATCCCTGCTGCACAGGGATCCCACCCTTGCAGACACAGGGGCTTTGCTTGGGGGGTTCTAGCTCTTTCTGTCCCCTCCCCAGCCACGTGCCGGCCTCCAGCCCCGCTAGTGGGACCAGGGTTTGGACACTGGCCCAAGTCTGGCCCAAACTGCTATGGGCAGGAGGGACCGGGGATGGGAAGGACGAAGGTTCTGGTGCAGGGAGCAGGACCCACCACTCCCGTGGGAGGAGCTCCAGGGCCGGGCCCATCACTCCTGTGGCTGAAGAATTAATTAGTCAGCCTCAGGTAATTGTGCAGGGCCAGGAAGGTGACCCGCTGCAGACGCACCATGATGATCTGGAAGGGAAGGGGAGAGTCTGAGCATGCGGCACAATGCAGGGGAGGGGAGGGCATCAGCACCTGGGACGGGGGCCGAGGCCACACTCACCTGCACCACCCGCACCAGGCTCTCGGGGTACTTCTCAAAGACAGCAGAGAAGACCTCGACCGGCAGCTGTAGCATTGTGGAGTCCTCGCCCACCGGCACAGACACTGTCCGGTACGGCCGCTGGTGCTCCTGTGTGAGAACCCGAGTGCCCATAGGTCCCTGCACCAAGGCTGGGGTGCCCTCGCCTCCTCCTTTGGGTAGAGCAGCCTAACAGTGGTGGGCACTGCCAAGGACAGCCAGGGATCCGGGGGGTACCCCACTGCTTCAGGCCAAAAGGTCCAGAGAGCAGCCTACAGCCACATTCACCCGAGCCCAGCAGCCAGCCAAGGCCGAGATCCAGGCCCTGTGGAGGAAAGGTTCATCTCCTCTAGACTTTGTGTGGGGCAAGGTGGCAAGCATGGGGCAGGGTGATGGTGGCATGTCACCACCTGGGACCCAGGCTGCAAACCCATCATGGGATGAGGGATCAGGTGGGCTTAGCACACACATCCCACAGGGCCTTTCTGGTGTGGGAATCTGTGACCAGCTTCCAAGTCCCTTCTGCAACTTCCCTCCAGCCTCCTGCTGGGGAGGGCTGTGCGTGCCATACAGAGGTAGGAGCTCATCCTGAGGGGGTAGCTGGGCTGGGCTGCAGCAACTCATGCTGGGTGGGTGGGGGGCAATTGCCTGCTGAGGGGGCTGTGCAGAGGCAGGGGGCTGTGTATGTCGTGCAGGGATGGAGGCTCGTGGGTGGCGGGGAAGGCATCTGTGCATTGGGATGGGGCTGTGTGTGCTGTGCCGGGGCGGGGATCATTCCACCGGGGAGTTGGCTCATTCTAGGGGCCTCTGTTCTGCCCTTGCAGCTGGAGCAGATGCTGGAGAACACAGCCGTGCGTGCCCTGAAGCAGCTGATTCTGCTGCACCGGGAGGATGGCCCCAGTCCCATACTGTTGAGTGGCTCAACATGTGCAGCTGGTGTTCAGGACACCTTCACATCAAGTGCCCATGCTGTGTCTTCTCCCGCCGGAGCCCCAACAAGCTGGTACTATCCCTCTCGTCCCCAGGACCCTCTGGGCTGGTGCAGCATGGTGCCACACGGCGAAGCTGTCTGTGCTAAGGAAGACAAGACCACTTGGGGGTGGGCACAGAGCTGTTGTCTCAGAAAAGACCCCCAGGCCAGTCCGGTCCCTGTGGTGCCTCTGCTGCCTTCCATGGCATTAACCTGGGCAGAGTCTGATGCCAGCCTGGCCTAGGTCTGTGATGGCATCAGACCTCTCTGGAGTGCGAGGTGCAGAGCCAGGGGGTTCCCTGTTATAAGGGGGTGGGAGGGTGCTGTGTGTGTGGGAAGGAGTTGCTGTGGGGTGGGGAGTGGGCTCTGGGGGTGCATGCGTGCTATATGGGGGTTGCTTTGGGGGGTGGCAGCCTGTCTGACTCTCGCTCCTGGCCCTGCAGAGGGAGATGTACGCAAAGGTCTTTGAGAAGGATGCCAACCGGCACAGTGACTGGCACGGGTCCTGGCTGGCAACAGCATTGCCCGGGTGCTGGGAGGAGGAGGTGCCAGGTAGGGGCTCAGACAGGGCCTGGCTGGGGCACTGAATTCCCATGGCACTCCTTTGCACCCAGGTGCAAACCAGCCAATGGGGGGCCATAGGCATCCACAACCCCAGCTTTACAGTGGGCAGGGGGGACAAACCCAGGAATAGAACCCAGGAGTCCTGGCTCCCAGCCCCATGTCCCTACTAGTACACGAACACTGCCTCCCAATATGAGCCATGGGAGTGGGGCTGGGACAGTGACCCTGCCGCCCACCACCCTGCCCAGAGCAGTGCATGCTGGGAGCACCATTGCAGACATCCTGGCCGCCTGCCCCGTTGGAGGCATGGCAGCTGCGTGGCAGGTTGCAGAGTTCGGGGCCATGTGATGGCCCCTGGGGCAGGCTCCCTACCTGCCATTGGTCTCTGACCCACCTTAGGGTTACCATACATCCGGATTTTCCCGGACATGTCCGGCTTTTTGGGCCTCAAATCCCCGTCTGGGAGGAAATCCCAAAAAGTCGGAAATGTCCAGGAAAATAGTGAGGGAGAGGCTGGCGGTGCTCGGCTGGGGGCAGGAGCCACTGGGGCCGACGGTGCTCGGCCAGGGGTGCTGGGCCGGGGGCCGGGGATGCTGGGCCGGGGGCCGCGGCTGGGGACCGGGGGTGCTGGGCCGGGGGCACTGGGCCGGGGGTCGGGGGCCGGAGCTGGGCCGGGGATACTGGACCGGGGGCCGGGGGTGCTGGGCCGGGGGCCAGAGCCAGGCCGGGGGTGCTGGGCTGGGGGCCGGGACCCGGGGCCGGCGGTGCTCAGCCGGGGCCCCAGGGCCTGAGCCGAGCCGGGCGGGAGACGCTGGGGCCAGAGCCTCTTGGCCTGGGCCAGCCGGCCGCCAGAGGAAGCTGCTCGGCCTGGGGGGGCTGGACTGGGCCACGCCACCTCCTTGCTTACCCCCGCCCCATCCCCATCCCCATCCCCAGCTTACCTGCTGCCTGCCTGTTTCAGGCTTCCCGCGAATCAAATGTTCGCGGGAAGCAGGGGAGGGGGAGGGAGAGGAGCAGGGGGGCGAAGCGTTCAGGGGAGGGGGCGGAGTTGGGGCGGGAAGGGGCGGGGCTGGGGTGGGGAAGGGGCGGGGCTGGGGCGGAGTTGGTGCGGGGCCCGTGGGGTGTCCTCTTTTTGGAGACTTAAAATATGGCATCCCTATTTTAAGTGTCCAAAAAGAGGACACTCCACGGGGCCCCGGACCCGGCCCCGCCCCAACTCCGCCCCCTCCCCTGAACGCTTCACCCCCTGCCCCTCTCCCTCCCCTGCTTCCCGCGAACATTTGATTCGCAGGAAGCCTGAAGCAGGCAGGCAGCAGGTAAGCTGGGGCTGGGGCTGGGGCTGGGGATGGGGCGCGGCTCAGTCCGGCCCCCCCCCCCGGCCGAGCGGCTCCCTCCAGCAGTCAGTGTACACCTAAAGTAGGGAAACGGGAGCAGGGTCCATTTGCGTTGCTACACCGGCCAGCCGGCCCAGGCCAAGAGGCTCTGGCCCCGGCGTCTCCCGCCTGGCTCAGCTTGGGCCCTGGGGCGCCTGCCCCTGGCCGAGCACTGCCGGCCTGGCCCCCGGGCCCCAGCTGCCGTCCCTCGGCCCCCAGCCGAGCACCGCCGGCCCCCGGCCTGGCCCCCGGGCCCTGGCCGAGCACCGCCAGCCCCGGCCCCCAGCCAAGCACCCTCGGCCCCCAGCTGAGCACCCCCGGCCCTGGCCAAGCACCCCCGACCCCTGGCCCGCACTGCCAGCCCCTCCCTCCCTATTTTCCCAGACATGTCCACCTTTTGGGATCTCCTCCCAGATGGGGATTTGAGGGCCAAAAAGCCAGACATGTCCGGGAAAATCCGGATGTATGGTAACCCTACTTAAAATATGGTAACCCTAAGGCCCTCTGCACAGCTGTGTGACAGGAGTGCTCTTTACCTAAGAAGGAGAAACACCCTGAGGGTACAGATCCTATAGAAAACACCACCCTCCTGAGCACAGGGCCACTCACTTGCTCCCCCGTCCCAGGCAGTCCTTGGGGGTTCCTTCTCCGAATCTGGCTCCCTCAGCAGCTTCCCTTACCTTGAGCTGTTGAAAAAGGGCCAAAGACCTGCGGAGGCCGACCAGGGAGTTGCCTGGCAGGGGCTGGAAGCAGCTTTACTGGAACCTCCCTGGTCAGCCTCCGCAGGTGACCAGAATCCTCCCTCGTGGTGTTGCCAAGCAAACCATTTCCTGGGGCATAGGGGGTGGGGGAGCCAGTGTCTTGGCTGGGTGTTATCCATCCCAGTTAACGACCCTCTGTGGTCAGCCCTGCACCACTGCTCTGCTGGAATGTCAGCCCAACAGGCAGTGAAAAGCTCTGACTAAGGTGGAGGCTGCAGGCTGAGGCAAAGTCGTGCAAAGAGCTCCTGACAGCCAACTGAATTCATAGTCTGCACAGCCTCATTCCCTAGCTGGCCTGGCCCCAGGGGTCCAGCAGCCCCTTGAGTGCTGGTCACAACATGCCTGTGTGCCTGTTGCCGGGCAGCCTTCTGCCAGCAAGCACACAGCAGCGTCTTGTTGGGCCAGGGCCTGGCACTGCCCCATGGCAGGAAGAGCCAGCAGGGCGTTGGGGTAGGTAGAATAGCCCAGCCCAGTTGTCAATGTAGCCACCACTAGCTGGAGTGGGCTGAGGGGGATGGGTGTTCAGGGAATTGGTCCCTCCTTTGCTGGTGCAGGGGCGGATTTCTGGGTATGTCACAAGGACCTGTCCCTCTATTAGGCTGGGGGTGGCAAGGGACACCTGTTCCCACACCCAGCCTGACTCCTAGCACAGACCACCCCGTGTCTGAGCTGGTGTGCCCTCTCCCCGCAAGGCTGGGGAGACCTCCCAGTACCCCTGCTCCAAAGCGGGCATCTGGATTTCTGAAGCTTCTTTCATGTCGTTTCCTGTCTTCTCTCCGTCTGTGCTGTCCCCGTCCCCTGTGACTGTCTCCTCTCCCTCCAGCAGGCAGTGTGTGGCGCTACGTCAGAGCCAGTGCATCTTATCCCCCCTACCTGCCTCCTCTCTGCGACCCCAACAGCCACCTGCTTGTGGACGGCTGCTATGTTAACAATGTCCCAGGTCAGCATCATGCGCTCCTCGGGCCCTGGGCCACGGGGATGACCTGCGTGGCTTGGAAGGGAGGGCCAGGCTGGGCCGGGGTGGCAACTGGCTGCAACCCTGCCCTCCATACTCTGCCATGGCTGCCCCAAGTTGGGCTGCAGCCACTGCCTCCTTCAATGCTATAGCTCGTCCTTCCCTGGCGAGGGCTGGTTCTGACAGGCCTGAGGGCACAGCTGGATCCCAGCACCCTGTCCAGACATGTGCTGCTCGAGCTGAGAAATCTGCACCTCGTGGGGGCCGGTGCTGGGAGCCTCGGCCACCAGGCCAGGTGCTCGGTCTCTCCTGAGGCTTTTGGGAGTCAATCCAAGGCACCACCTGTTCCAGAGCAAGGGGCAGGGATGGGCCCCAACCCCCTGGCTGAGCTCTAGGCAGTTGGCTTGTCCCTTGCTGGCTCCAAGGGCCATGCCTATCGCCGCGCTGTGCAGATTCCCCAGCCTGGGTGCCAGGGGCGCCCTCCCTCCCCCGGGGCTCAGGGCCTGCAAGAGGCCGTCTCCTGACTGCGTCTGTTCCTGCTGGTTAGTCTCTCTGTGGCGGTATGTGCGAGCGAGCATGACCCTTTCCGGGTACCTGCCGCCACTCTGTGACCCCAAGGATGGCAACTTAGTGATGGACGGTGGCTACATCAACAACCTGCCAGGCAAGTACCTGCCGCCGATGGAGACGCTGCTCACAGACTGGGGGGAGGCACTGCTGCTGCCAGCGTTTTCTGCCCCCGTTGCCCGGCTCTGCCCTGGCACGCATCTCCATCGCCACCCCCACTGGTGTCTCCGCCTCTTCACAGCTGAGCTGGGGCCCGGGCCTCTTGCCCTTCTGTGGGTGTGGGGGAATGTTATTGTTAAAACCAGCAACTCACCCGAAGTGTGGATCCTGCTTAAGCAGGGGGGCTTCCCTCCCACCACCCTGCGGGGCTGGTGCAGCATCTGGGCCCATGGCCAGCTGGGCAGACTCATGTTATATGTGTGTATAGGGGAGCAGCTCTTCTCCAATGACTGCTTTGCATTCTTGCTGTCTGCTGTCCCTGGCATCCCAAGTGGGGAATGGGTTTGGGGGGTGTGGGGTCCCTGCTTTGCCTCCCCCTTGGAGGGCTGGACATTATGGAACTGCAGTGCTGGGCCCTGGCCTGGGTGAGGGCTTCTTAAACTGGAGCAAAGGCCGTGGAAGAACCCCAGGCTGCTCCTCAGCTGGAACCATGCCCAGCTCTTTACCCGTGGAGATAGTCAGCTTTTCCCTCAGCCCCGGCCCCACAAGCCCCCGAGCAGGGACGGGGGAGGCTTGTACCTGAGGCTCCAGAGCAAACAGCCTCAGGTCCCAAGGAACCGGGTTCCCTTTGCAGCTGCGTGGAGTCGCACTGAGCTCAGCCTCGTGCATCAGCACCTGCTGATCCATGCTGCAGCCAAATGGTGCCAGCACAGGCCGGCAGCCACAGGGAGGGGCAGGGTCTGGCTGCTTGGAACTTAGCACCAGTCTGGGCCGGGTGGGCTCCACGAGTGGCAGTTCCCATTGTTACATGCAGGAGCTGGGCTGAGCGTGGACCTGTCAGGCCCTGGAATGTACCTGTCCCCCTTCAGCCCCAGTGAAGTGAGACCTTGCCAGGGTCTCCTCCTCCAGGGAGAGCCAGGTGGTTCTGTTTGTGGGCTGAGAACGCCCCCAGCCTTCTTCCCATGGGAGCAGCAGGAGCAAACAGCAGTAGGCACATTCCTTGGTCCCGATTTCCAGCTGCCTGTCCTGTACCCCCAGAGCTCTGTCTCTGCTCCCCGTCATGACCACCACCCCCTCACTACTGCTGCCACCGGCTGCTCGTGTTCAGGTCCTCCCAGCTTGAACTAGTCCCCCCTCTATCCTGGTGTCCCAGGGTGCCCATCATGCTCGGGATGCCCCTAGGGTTGTGCTAGGCCCCAGGCCTCCTCTATTTGCAAGGGCGAGCCCCATGACTCTGAGACTTCAGACTCTAGCTCCCCCGCTTCTCACCGGGGCTCCCCAGTGAGTCCAGCTGAGTGTAGACCCCTGTGAGAGACTCGACCCCTTTGGCAGCGATGCAGCCAGCAGGGATTGGCAGTGACACCGCACAGCCTGTTCAGACCACGCCCTCATTAGTCACCTGGACTCCAGGACCGAGGAGGTCAAGTTTGTCTGAACTCAGAGCCTCTGCTCCAAACCACCTGCATTCTCAATCTTCCGGCTGGGCAGCAGCCAGGGCCAGCTCTAGGTTTTTTGCCACCCCGAGCAAAAACATTTTTGGCTGCCCCCCACCCAGCCCTGAGCTCCCCCCCCCCGCCCACCAGTGCCCCACCCACCCACACCCCCTGCCGCCCCAGCCCTGGGCTCCCCCCGAAACGTGGGATCTGCTACCAGCACACGGCGGCTGAGCCCTGGCCCAGCCGTGACTCTGTCCCCATGTGGGTGGAGCTGCTGGGCGGCGTAGAGCGGGAGTACTTCCAGGTGGCAGTGCGGCTGCGGGGCAGCACAGAGAACATGGCCCCCTCCTTGGGCTTCGCGGCGCTGCTGGTGGCCAAGGTGGATCAGTTCGTGCTCACTGCCCTCACCCCCAACATGCTGGCAGCTGAGGACCTGGAGAGCCCCCCGGACCTGCTGCTCTTCAGCCTCACCGCACCCTGGCCCAGCCCCGGTGGGCAGTAGGTGAGGATCTCTGGCTGTGGGGCTACCTGCTCAGCACCGATGAACCCAGCCGGCCACTCACCTCTTCACACACTCCAGAAGCCCCTCTTGCCACAGCCACAGCCCGGGCTTGGCTCCAGGGGACCCCACTTCCCTCCCTAACCGGCTCCTCACACACTCTGGGCAGGGCCGCCCAGAGGATTCAGGGGGCCTGGGGCAAAGCAATTTCGGGGGCCCCTTCCATAAAAAAAAGTTGCAATACTATAGTAACATGTATTTGGAAATGTAAAAAATAACTAGTGAAATACATTCTAAAATTAATTTGTAATAATTTTAAAATACACTAAATACATTATTTAAAAACATTAAATGCTTTAATGGTATGTCTACATTTGCAATTACATAATGGGCTGTTGCTGGGTGATGGTGATGGTTGGTGCCAATGGGCTGTCGCTGCCTGGGGGTGGTGCTGCTGTTGCCCAGGGCTGGGTGGGGAGCTGGGCTCTGGGTTGGGGGGTGCCCGGCTCACAGGGGCTGGGCTCAGGGCTGTGGGGAGATGGGGTCGGGGGTGTACCTAGCTCACAGGGGCTGGGCTCGGAGCTGGGGGTCAGGGCTGTGGGGGATGGGGTCGGGGGGTGTCCGTCCCCTTCCCCTTACCATGCCGCTTACCCCCTCTCCCGGACAGTGCAGCAGCCGCATGGTGTCTCCAGCAGGGCCTGAGTTCCTGCCACTCGGCCGCAGCTCGCAGCCCTGCCCCCTTACCGGCTGAGACGCCAAGGGATGGGGGAAGATGGAGGCGGGGGGAGCCTCGGACATACTCGTGGGGCCCCTGCGGGGTCCGGGTCAAATTGCCCCACTCTCCCTGCCCCCCGGGCAGCCCTGACTCTGAGTGCCCCTCTCGCCGCCACCGCAGCCCAGGCTTGGCTCCAGGGGACTCCGCTTCCCTCCCTCCCCACTCCTCACACACTCTGGGAGCCCTTCTTGCTGCTGCCGCAGCCCTGAGCCCGGACTGCAGTGGCGGCGAGAGAGACTCCCGGAGTGTGTGAGGAGCTGTGGGGGGTTGGGATGCAGGGTGGGAGATGGGGTCCTGCTGCTGCTGCCATGCCGAGTCTCCCCAGGGCGGCGTGGCGTTTCCCGAGTGGGCTATGCAGGGCGCCGCCGGGCTGGGCAGGGGGCGCAGATCCCGGCTTGCGCTGACAGGGCGAGTGGCTGGGCCAAGGCCAGCTTCCAGCAATGCCGCCCCAAGCAAAAAAATAAAAATAAAAAAAGGGGGGCTGGAGTGCTGCCCCTTAGAAAGTGCTGCCCCAAGCACATGCTTGGAGGGCTGGTGCCTAGAGCCGGCCCTGGCAGCAGCCATCTTAAAACCCTCCACTCACATACACCCGTTCTCTTTGTCTCAGCTGCTATCCTGCTGTGCGCCCCTCAGCTCCCAGTCTGTAACAGTCACTGTCCAGTCATTGTGTCTCCAAGGCAACTTTGTCCATGTGGGGACAGTTCTTGATAGTTCATTCAAACCACCCCAGACCTGCCTGCATAACACCCACACCCCATCTCTCATCTCCCCATCCCTGAGGAGTGATGAACCCCTTCATACCCAGGGGGTGGCATTACACAATAGGGTAACTGAGTCACACACTTTCCAAAAAATATTACAAAAACTTACAGGGAAGCCTTCAGCCCACACAGTTCAGCGTATGGTTGGCCTTGCCATGTGGCCCACCCAGGGCCTTGGGCAATGGCTTCTGTTTAGTTACCACACTACATAAAGGGGCTTCATTGCTCCTTCCATGCAGTCTAACAGAAGTGACTGCACCCATTGGCAGTCACAGACTTGGGTAAAGCTTTCGGCAGGTCTTTGACAGACAGCCATTTACACACTGCTCCAGCAGCTGTGCTCTGCCTCTGGAGCTGCACTGGGCCCTCCCCAGCACTGCGATGGGCTGTCGCTGTCGAAGCTCTGAGTCCTGCTGCAGCCTGTCTGGCCAGGGGTCCTTGCATGGGACGACTTGCTGGTTCCTACTGCCCTCTGAATGTGCCATGGAGGGGGAGCTCCCAGGCAGAACAGAGCCAGCAGGGGCAGGCTGGGTGAGCTGGACCTGCACTTCACACAGAGAAAGTCAGAGGGGGGATGGGGAAGATCTGGCCATGCTGGAGCCTGCACTGGGAAGCTCCCCACCTGGCCAGCTGGGCAGTGCTAGTGGGAAGGGGTCCCTGGACTTCCTGGTGCAGCGGAGCCACCCCCACCTACTCCACCCGCTCTCACGCTGCTCATGCCTCCCACGCAAATGGGGAGGAGGGGAGAAAAGTGGTTGCTGCAAACCTGGCTTTGCTCCCCACCTCCTACTGGGGTTCTGCCCTGCTTCCCAGCTGTGTTTGAGGGTTGGGGCCTGGGGTGGGGAGCTGCCCTAATGGCAGCAGGCAGGAGCATGGGGAGCCGGCAATGCCACTTTCTGCTGGGCCGCTGCCCCTGACGCGCTCACTCTGACACTAGTGGACATTGCCCAGAACCTGGGCCCCAAATCAGTGGTCGCCATCGACGTGGGCAGCCAGGACGAGACTGACCTCTGCGACTATGGGGACAGCCTCTCAGGCTGGTGGCTGCTGTGGAAACGCCTCAATCCCTGGGCCCAGAAGGTTAAGGTGAGCCCTGCCCTGCCCTGGGGGCTTCTGTGCCCGAGAGCCCCCTCCAAGGGGAACCTGCCCCATCTCTCCTGCTGCCTCCGGGCACGTCACCCCGGTCACCTGTGTAGAAGTGATCAATGAAATTGTTTTTAATTGTTCACTTTATCAATGTAACTTCATAAATAAAGTTTTATGAATGAAACCACATTCATTTTATATCAATGTAACTTCATAAGTAAAGTTTTATGAATGAAACCACATTCATTTTATGAATGAACCACATTCATTCATAAAACTGGTTACCCCAATAACTGGCTAATTGATTTTGAAGCCGCTTGGTGAGCTCCCGCGGTTAAGTCCGCTGCTGCTTAGCTCAATTAAGCTGCTTGTTAAGAGCTACAGTTGTTCAGCCATCTGCCTTTGTAAGTTTCAATATCAATCCGATTCCTGTTTTAGTCACTACGACTTGCACTCTTTCAGTATCTCAGTAGTGTAACTTCTGTTCACCATTCATTACACTTGCCTACATTGTAACTTCTGTTCACTGTTTGCCATATTGTCATTCAATTTAAAAGGCTTACTCCATTTTGTAAAAAGCTTGCTGCTGCACCTGTCCCATGCTGCAGGCCGGGGGGCATGTGAGGGGAGGCAGGCAGGCCCCACCCACCCAAGGCTGGGGCTCTTCACCATCCCTCTCCCCTGCCCTTCCTCTGCCCCCTACCCCAAGGGCAGCGACAGCCCTAGGTGCTGGCAGGGTCCCTTCCACCACAGCCCCTGCCTCCCAGGGCTGCTCCTGCCTGAGCATGCGGGCCTGCCTTGGCAGCCAGTGGCTTCCCTCAGGCTGGCTGGGCACAGTCACTCCTGATGCCCCACTGGCAGTTGCTGGGATCCGGCTCCAGCCACTCAGCTGGACTGAGCCAGCTGGGGTGGGGAGTCAGACCTGCAGAATGTAGGAGAGACTGTCCCTTGCAGCCCCCTGCCCCAGGATGCTGTCCCAGGTGGGGCTGATCCACCCCCTTGCAGGACACTCCTGTTTTTCCCCACACACATACAGGTGCCCAACATGGCGGAGATCCAGTTGTGTCTGGCCTATGTGTCGTGTGTGCGCCAGCTGGAGGTGGTAAAGTTGAGCTCCTACTGCGAATACATTTGCCTGCCCATCGACCGCTTCAAAACCATGGACTTTAGCAAGTTCGACGAGATCTACGTGAGTCCAGATGGCCTGGGCCACGGGGGTGGGGAATGTGAGAGGCCCTGATTAGGGGGTTGGGGGAGTGTCTGTGCTCGGCTGGGGATGGGGAGGTGGGAGGCCCTGATCTGGGCCCTGGGCTGCACTGGGCTGCGGGTAAGAGGCCGTGATCTGGAGGGGGAGAGGAGTCTGTGCTCGGGCAGCGGTGGGGAGGGTGGGAGGCCCCAATCTGGGGAGGCCGAGGGAGGGTCTGTGCTCAGACGGGGGTGGCCCTGATCTTGGGAGAGGGGGGTCAGTGCTCAGCAGGGTGTGGGAGACTGGGGGCTGCGCTTGGCCGGGGATGGGGAGGGTGGGAGGCCCCAATCTTGGCCACTGGCTGTGCCCAGGTTGGGGAGGGAGAGGCCCTGCTTGAGGGGATGGGTTGGAAATCTGATGGCCACCCTTGAGGGGAGCAGCCCTGCAGCTGCGTTGAAGCACCCAGGGCAAATCCATGTCTTGCTCTGCAGCGGGAGCCGCCTGGCCTAGCCAGTCCCCCCGCAGCTGGCTGGAAGGAGTGGGCCCCTCATCCTGCCCATCCATCTCATGCAGGACGTGGGCTACCAGCATGGCAAGGTGATGTCCAGCGGCTGGAGCCGCGGTGACATCATTGAGAAGATGGTGAAGGACCAGCGCTCGGCCGACTTCTACGAGAGCAAGCGCATGGATGTGAGTGAGGGGGCAACAGTGGGGCATGTGCCAGCAGGGGATGCGTAGCTACAGTTTGTGCCTCGTAACACTCCAGCCACTTAGCTCCCTTTTGTGCCAAGCTGACGTTCCTACAGGGTCCTGGCTGTGGCAGCCCCGTGACACAGGACCAGTGCCTGGTACAGGGGAACAACCAGCTCAGCCCTGGTGCCCCAAGTAGTAGGGCTGGGGGCTCCAAGGGGAGTGGGGGGCTTGGCAAGGAAGTGCCCTCCCTCATCAGTGCAGACTCCAGTTCCAGCAGGAGCTGCCGTGTGGCTCTGGTCCCTTTGTCCTTAGGCCGAGCCCCTTGGCGAAGTGGGGGACCCCCTCGGGGCTGGACTCAGAGCCACCTGCATGGGGTGAGAGCCTGACCCACACCCTTTGCCACAATGCCCCCCACTCCTTGTCCTCACGCACTGGAGCCCTCCTGAACCACCCGCTCTCTAGCTCAGCCCACATAGCACTTCCTCCCTGTGTCCCAGCCCCCCCAGGCTAACTGACGGGGGCATCTCTAGCCTGGCTCTCACCCCCCAGGTGCTGACTTGCCCCAGCGTGGGGTTCACTGATCTGGCTGAGATCGTGTCTTGCATCGAGCCGGCCAAGAGCTACCTGTCCGATGGCTATGCTGATGGTGAGTGGGGGCAGGGGGCGCGACGCAGGGCTCTCTGCCCATGTCACTCCAATAGGATTCTGGGGCCCCAGCAAGGCTGGGGGAGGGGGGCTAGAGCTGGGATAGAAGTGGGGACTGTGGGTCGGGATTGAGGGGCACCAGGGCCAGGCCAGGAGCAACTGCTAGCCCCATGTGTGCTCCCATCCCAGGTGAGGAATCTGACTACCTGACGGAGTACGAGGAGGAAGGGCTGGACCCTGAGGGGGGAGAGGAGGAGCTGTTAGCACCGGCTGAGTGGACCCACACTGAGGTATTTGAGACTGTAAGCTCTGGTCTCTGCTCCCTGGGGATGGCGTGTGCTGGGCCCAGCTGCTTCTCCTGGGGCCCTCTCCAGATGGGGGAGCTGGCTGAGGTGGGGCTCCGTCTGTGTCTCTGTTCTGGCAGCTGTAGGGAGCGCTGGTCCCGATGCTGCTGCCCATGCTCCAGGGAGCAAGGGTGGGCCTGGATTCCCCAGCCCCTGGGACCATGCCCCCCTTCCCTGCACAAATATTGCAGGCTCCCCACGGGGTGCTCTCCACACTCCCCCACTCCTCGGGGGGGGGGTCCCGTTCACACTCTCCATGCCAGCTCCTGGGCTCCTTGCTCTCAGGCTGTGTCACGGAGTGTGGGGGGACACAGGGCCCGGCGCCCCCGGCTTCCTGCGATTCACCATGACTCTCAGCCAGCCAGTAAAGCAGGTTTATTTAGACAACAGGGACACAGTCCAAGACAGTTCTTGCAGGCGCAGACAACAGGACCCCCTCAGTTAGGTCCATCTTGGGGTCCCAGGGCACCCCAGCCCCCTTGGGAGGTCAGAGCCCTGTCTGCCTCCCAGCCATTCCACCAGCTAGCTCTGAAACTCTCCCCCCACCCTTTGTTCAGTTTCCCGGGCAAAGGTGTCACCTGGCCTCTAACCCCTTCCTGGGTTCTCATGTTACATGCTCAGGTATCTTCCCTCGGCCAGTCTCCCATCCCCCCATGCAGACCATCCTAGTCACACTCCCCTGCCTTCTCAGCCAACACTCCCCACTTAGCATTCAAAGACCACATTAAGAACAGTCCCAGTTCGTCACCGGCTGGCATTGCCCAGCTCCAGAGCCCAGAGAGGCCAGATCCTGGGGGTGGGGCTAAGAGTCGTGTGGGAGAGGGTGGGAAATGGACCTTCCCCTCTTGAGTATGGGGACCAGCACCACCCACCGCAACATGGGGCTTGTCTGGACCCAGATGTTCCCCTAGATCAGTTGTTCTCAAACTTTTTGTATTGGTGACCCCTTTCGAACACCAAGCCTCTTGAGTGCGACCTCCCCTTAGAAATTAAAAGCACATTTTTGATATTTAACACTATGTTAAATACTAAATTTAAACCCTATTGCTTAAAATGAATTGACGTTTGTTGCTTCTTCTCTGTGTTTGAAAAAATCCACGTTTCAATTTTTATGCTCAGGATGTTTAGTTTCAAGATGTCACTGCAGTTTGCATGGTTGCATTGATTCAGCAGACAAAACTTAACAGCAAATGACATATTGCGGTTTTTCAATACCAGAGGTGATGATTCTGGTAAAGCCAAGTTTAATGTAAGACTCGAAATCCTTTCGTTTTTTAGCGGTTTTAGCAGTACAAGTGGCCATTATTTTCAGGAAAAAGTTTGCACTTGTGTCTCTGACTGTTAATTAATACAGTACTTGTTCAGCTGCGAATCAAGCCCTCTAATGTTGTCTCAGTACCAGGGCCAGCCATAGGAAAAAGGGCGCCCTGGGCAAACTTCTATTTGGCACCCTTTCTTTGGAGGTGGAGCAGCGCTGGAGGTGGAGTGGAGTGGAGTTGGGGGTGGAGCTGGGCTGGAGGAGCTTGGGGCTGGCAGCCCAGCGCAGGGCTCGGGGTTGGAGCTTGCAACCCCCCACATAACCGGGTTGTGACCCCCTGAGGGGTTGCAACCACCAGTTTGAGAACCAATGCCCTAGATGACCCTGGTGTGCTTGGGAGGAGGGGGGCTCCTGGCCACATGGCTTGTCCTTACCCAGCTCTCACTAACAGGCCTGAATTGTCCCTGCCTTGGCCTGGGAAGAGGCAGGGCGATTGCCCTGGGGGCAGCTCTCCTGGGGCGCGGGGGTCTCACTCTGGACTGGATGGAGGGACGGGGGGGGTGTTCTCCACTCAGCCACTGACTGGACTCTAGTCTGAGTTCACACTCATCCTGCTGGTCCTTCCTGGCCCTGAGCTCTCTGGCCTGGGGGCAAGGGCCCATCATGACAGCAGCACTGCTGACCCCTCCTGCCGCTTGGTGGCTGGCCGGGCCCTATTCTCCCCGAGGGCTGGGTCTGTGCCATCACATGGTGTCTTCTCCTTCCCAGATGAGGAGAAGAGTCTGCGGCACCGCAACTCCCCGCCCCCGGAGTGAGCCCAGCCACCTGCTCCTGGACTGGGACAGATGGAGCCTGCAGGCCCAGGGCTGGCACTAGGAGACTGCAGCCTGCATGTTGCTGGGGCACTGGAGCCCATCCTGCGCTGGAGCCTCCGGCCTGCATCTGCTGCTGGAGTCCTGAGGCCGGCCTGGTTCCACTCGGTTAATGGCCAAGGTTCTGCTGGGGTCAGCAGCCATTCTACATCTCCCAGTGTGCAGTGGGACCTGGCCTGGGCTCATCTCAGGGTGGAGTGGCGGCCACTGGGCCCAGCACCCTCCACCAGCGAGTACTTGACCCAGGTCAGTGCTGCTGCAGTCCCGGGGCACCCACAGCTACCCGCTGTATCAGCTACAGGCCACTGCTGCTCACTCCGAGGCCCTGCATTGCTCCAGGGACAGCAGGGCCCAGTCCAGCAGCCTCTGCTGGTAGGGGGTGGGGATGAGGGCAGGATACTGGGGCAGGACTACCCCAGCCCCCTCCCCGCCACACACACGAGGGCCCATGGCCCTTCCTTGCTGCTCCCTTCGCTTGCCCTCTGCCTGCCTCATGGAGGGCCACGGGGCGCAGCTGGCAGGCAGGGCCCTGCTCCCTTCCCCCATGGCCCTGTGCCTGCATGCTCCTTGCTGGGTGCCAGGGCTCACCTCTTGGCCAGGTGCTGCTGCATGACCCTCTCAGGTGAGGTGGGGGTTCCCAAGAGGAGGTGCCTGAGGGGTGAGGTAAATGCCCCCAAGCCCTTCTAGGTCCATCCCCAGCTTCTGCCAGCTTCTCTTCCCCTGGATCGCCACCTGGGGTCCTGAACACTGCACTGAGCCCAGAACCTGGGAGTCCTGTATCCCCCCACCCAGGCTGAGTGCTTTGGTGAAAACACTGCCTCTCCCTCCTCCCCTACATGCACTGTGTATAGGGGCAGTGTCATTTCCCTCTTGCCCTCCTCCGCATTGCTGCTGTGGGACATGCCCCTCAGCGTCTCTCCTGCAGCTGCTTCTCCTTCCCAGACCCACCTGCCACCCCTAGAGAGGGCCTGGGCTTCCTGGAGCCACGGGGAGCAGGGCTGGGCCCCGCACTCAGGATCAGGGATCAGCAGGGCCTGCTATAGCCCCAGCTTGCCTGGCCTGTAGGGGAAGCCAGGGGACCCACAGCCAGGGGGTGGTGGGTGATTTAGGCCAGAGCCTCGCTCCCTGGCTGCGTGTACCTCTGCCAGCTCAGGCTGCTATTCCTGGGGCAGCCCCTTTCCCCAGGGAAGCAAATCCTGGGCTCAGCAGGCCTGGACCCTCCCCCCCCACTTCCCAGCTCCTGGGCATCCCACATTCCTGGCTGAGCTGCTGTTTGCACCTCCCTCCAGGCACCCCATCACTGTCATAGAGCGCCCACATCCCAGCTGCGGCCAGAGTGGGAGCCATATAACCCTAGATGCTACTTATTTTTAAGTTATTGCTGAGGGTGGGAGCTGCAGGGGGGTGAGGGGCTGGCACGGAGAGACCTGGGCACTGGAATTTTGTTATTTATTTTTTATTTAAAAACCTGCTTGTGGCTGCCTGGCTGGGGCAGGGTCTGCCCATCCTGCCAGAATAAAAGCTTCCACTGGCCGGGCTGACGGTCACTCTCGGCCAACTCTCTGATCAGCCTCCGGGGCCCCTGGGGCAGCCCCCGGCTCAGCCTCCTCCCAGGGAGGTGTTTGGGAATAACAAGAGTGGGCCTGTGGCTCCACTGGCCCCAACTCAGCCCAGGCTGGCTCCTGCAGGAGAAAGCAAGGTGCTCAGGAGCTGCTGTCCCTGCTCTGGGCAGCCTGTGGAGCCGCTGCTGCTGGGGCAGGGGTTGGCTTGTTTTCCCTCAGACCATGAGTCCTGTCCCACCAAAGGTGGGTGCAGCTCTGCCAAGCTGTGTGCCCACTGAGCCCTGCACGGTTCCCTTCCCCTCGTGGGCCTCATGTAGGAAACTGGGGTTGGGCCTGGCCCCCCAACTCACTGCAGGGGGAGGTGCCTGGTAGGTCAGAGGAGGCTCCAACTCCATCCTCTGTGCTGCACTGGGGCCTAGCTCCTGTGCTTGGCAGGCTCTGTGCCTGCTCATGCCCTTCTCCCTCCCCCGCCATGTGGTGCAGGATCAGCTCCCAGCAGATCCATGGTGTGTGAGACTCTTTCCCTTCCTCTGTGCCCACTTGGCTGCAGCTCCCATGGGCCCTGCTGCCTGCATCCAGCAGCTGGGAAGGTGAATCTACCCCCCTCCCAGCACTGCAACTGCTCCCAGCTGGGGAGCCCCAGCCCCCAGGCCTGAATTCCCAGCAAAGCCCTGGGGGCTGCTCCTGTAGGTGGCTTTGGCCCTGGTGCCAGCTCTAGCTGCAGGATGCCCTGGCCTGGGACCGGCTGCAGCTCAGGGGGTGCACATCGGCCCAGGCTCTTCGATGAGATCTGCTGGCCAAGCGGTCACTGTCACTTCCCAACCCAAGGACCAGGACCCATGTGGCCCCAGCTTCTGTAATTAACCTTGGTCTAGTAGCAGCAAGGAGTTAGCCATGGCTGCTGCTTGGCCTGGCTCTCCTGTCAGCTACTCCCCAGTTACTACCCTTGGATCACTGCACTGGTGGCCGCCCGCCTTTGCAGCAGCACCTCCCACCTGCTCTAAGGGCTTCCCTCGGGCCCGGACCACTGCACCAGTGACTCCAGCCACCCAGGAAATGCAGCCCAGTCTGACCGCCGGCTTTGCTCTAGGAAGCCTCCACTATATGGCAAAGCTCAGGCCTGCCCAGAGACCCAAACTGCAGGGCCCCCCCCTTACTGCAACCCCCAAGAGCCCCCTCCCCCAGGCACCAGCCCCCTAGCAGAGAGACACCCCTCAGCTGGGCACCTGTGATGCTTACACTAAATCCAGGGCCAAGGCACCCATGCAGCATGCAGGCCCCACAACCGGGAATCAATGTTCCAGGGGTTAACGGCCAGGGTGCCAGCTGCCAGTGACCAGGCCCACAGTAGCATGCAGCAGAGCTGGTGCCCCTCAGCCTGCTGCCTAGCAGGGAGTGTTCAGGTCTAGGGAACTGGAACTATGAGGAGCTGGGGCTCCTAGGAAAGCCAAGACCTAGTCGCTGCCCCTCTCCACCAGACCTGGGCACAGACCCCCTAGCCTGAAGCCATCTCCCCTCTGCTCATTGTCAGCCCGCATTGCTGACACCAGGCAGTATCTGCCACTCAGCACTGGCTGCCTGGCCATGCTGCTGCAGCCATGTCCCACCCCACAGGTGGCAGATGAGGCGTAAAGCTTGTTGACGTCACTAGGCATCACCCTAGGTAACTCGGGAGGGTGGAAGGCCACTAAGTGTCAATGAAGCCTTCCTGCACTAGGCCTAAGTGAACCAAACTCTATCCTTCCATGTTTAAACTCTAATCAACCTCAAAAGCCAGGTGCAATTGGAATATGTAAGCAACCAGTTATCTCTGTGCAACCCCCTGCTCAAGCAGTAATAATGAGGCCTGCATGTTTCTGGCTGAAGGGAAAAAGGACAAGATAACGGTTTAAAGAAGTTACTAACAAGCTAGGCTTATAGCTGCCAAGAATGACTTAACTATTACCAGGGACGGGAGGGGTAGAGGGAGGAATGGGGGGGGGAGAAAGGGAAGGCTAGAGGGGAAAGGGGGGGGTGAGGCTTAACTGCAAAATGTATAAAAGAAGAAAAACTGTTCCTGTTAGTGTGCTTGATCTGAGACGTGTCTGTCTCCTTGCACCGCTTTGGGATCCCAAATAAACTTTGTTTGCTTCTCCCCCTGGTGTGTTTATTGGCGCGAAGCACACCGGGCAACGAACCCCTCTGTTGCTTTGCCTCGGGCACTCTGTGCTGGCAACAGTTTTGGCGCCCAACGTGGGGCTCGAGGCTGAAATTTAACCTTGCCCGGACCCCTGTCGGAGGTCGACAGATTGCGGCGATGACCGACGCCCAGCGCGCACCGGTGACTTTACCGGGGGCTTCGGCGAAGACGTGGTTTGGTCAACCCCAGAGGGCACAACGGTGCAATGCGTTCGAGTAGTGGAGAAGCAGCTGCAGGCGACGGTGGGGAACCGGTCCCATGGATAGGGCGACGGTGCAGAACAGGACCCTTGGATAAGGTAGGAACAGTCCAGTGGGGACTTTATCTGTCTTGACCTGGGGACGCCCAGTGTCTACCTGTTATGACCTGGGGACGCCCAGTGTCTCCCTACGGGGCAGGGACAGAGTACTGCAGGCAGGGCAAGGTGTACACCCTTGGAATGCATTCTGGTGAATTGGAAAGTGTTTGGCACAAATCCAATAACTAAAAGTAGATTAAAAAGGTTCTGTACAGTAGACTGGCCTCAATATCAGCTATAGGACCAGGAAAGGTGGCCACCGGAAGGATCACTTAATTATAACACGATCCTTCAATTACTTCTGTTTTGTCAGCAAATGGGTAAATGGAATGAACATATGTATGTACAGTTGTTTATGTTGCTAAGAGATAGGTTAGAGATTTTGCAAAAGTGTAATTTGACTCCGACAGGTTCGGTAGTAGCTACTGTTAGTCCCCAGAACCCCCCTACAGCTGTAATGGCAGGTCCGGTGTCCCCTTCGGCTATCACACCCCCACCATATAAAGACAAGGTATCTCAGGTCCCAGAGATTGCCCCCTCGGTGGAATTTTATCTGTTGATCAGTGAGACCGTGGTGTCCAGACATGGCTCAGATAGGAATCAGGCCACTACTATGCATGTTTACACCCATGTGTCTTTTAACCCGGTGGACCTAGCCAGCCTTTAAGGCACAGGCAGGGGAATTCTCTACGAACCGGTCTTTGAAGGGTGCCTGGCTAGCTGTAAGCCTGACTGTGATGATTGTAATGTCCTTATGCGGATCCTGCTGTCTGAGGTGGAGCATAATCAGGTTGTGTCTAAACAAAAGGAAAAGAGGCAAGCAAAAATGATGGTCGCAGCAGTACAGGCCGGTGGCAGGGGAAAATTCCAGGAAGGTGGAAGGGGCCGGGGAATAAGAGGACATGGGCGCCCTGGCTCACAGGAAAGGCATCTGGGTTGTAACCAGTGTGCCAGATGCCGAAAGGAGGGACATTGAAAAAATGAGTGCCCCGAAAGGGAAGGTACCCCTATGATGGCAGCGGAGGATCAAGAATAGGGGTGTCAGGGGAGACGGACTATCCTCCCCTGGAACCCCGAGTAAACATGAGGGTGGGAGACTTGGACATAAACTTTTTAATAGACTCTGGAGCTGCACGACCCGCTGTAAACCAACCCCTGAAGCTGCCTGTGTCAGAGTCCTTCACTGTGGTGGGTGCCACAGGGAAAGGAACCAAGTGCCCAGTATATGCCCCAGCGGAATGTGCTTTGGGAAACAGAACTCTATCTCACAAACTGGTTTACCTCCCCGATTGTCCAACACTTCTACTAGGACGGGACCTGCTTTGTCGCTTAGGAGCCACCCTGCATTTCACCCAAGATGAAATTTGCGAACAGGGGCTGCTAACAGGGAGTTTCGCAAGGGAGTTTGGAAGGGGAGCAGGAAGGGGGCGAGGGTCCCTTACCGGTTCCATCTGTTTTCTCTTTATTCCCCTATAAACCTATAAACCAACTACATTAAAAACTTCTTGCTTAAACAACCCTTTCAGCTGACAGGGGGCTGCAGACAGGAGTTTGACAGAGGGAGGCTTACGATGGTTAGGAAGACCCGCAACACCTGTGCCAGCACTGCTTCTGTCTCCTCCACCTGTGCCTGTAGCCAGACAGAGTGCCGGAGCATGGATGCTTCTACCCAGATCCTGGTGTGGTTTTGCAGAGACTGTAACTTGCAATTTCCACTTACTGATATCCAGGCTGGGGGGACCATCCAATGTGAGAGGTGCCTGCTGGTGGAATCTCTCAGGCAGCAGGTGGGGAGAGCTACAGGAGGAGGTGGCTAGGTTGAGGAGCATCCGAATTCACGAGCAATTCCTTGACAGTGTCAATGTGGAGACAGCTGAGGTAGCTGTCCCAGTACGCAGGACTGCTGATACACCACTGGTGGAGGAGGAGATGGCTCAGGGTGGACACTGGCAGCTGGTTACTTCTGGCAGCAGGCAGTGCTCCACCCCTGCTCCGAACCCTCCTGCCGTGGTAATAGGTAACCGTTATGCCCTTCTTGATACAGGAAAGAAGGAATCACTCCCTACAGTGAAGGAGGAGAAGCCTCGTACCCCTAAGGCTGGGAGGTCTGCTGCCACCACTGCGAATAGGAAACGCAGGGTAGTGGTGGTCGGAGACTCTTTGCTGAGGGGGACGGAGGCGCCCATCTGTCACCCTGACATTTCATCTCAGGAGGTATGCTGCCTGCCGGGAGCCCGTATCCGAGACGTTACGGAGGCATTGTCGAGGATTATCCAGCCCTCTGACTACTACCCCATGCTACTCATCCATGTGGGCACAAATGATACTGCACGGTGTGACACTGAGCGGATCAAGAGTGACTACAGGGCTCTGGGAGTACGGGTGAAGGAGTTTGGAGCGCAGGTGGTATTCTCTTCAATTCTTCCTGTCAAAGGTAGGGGCCCGGGCAGAGACAGATGCATCATGGAGGTGAATGCCTGGCTGCGAAGATGGTGTCGCCAGGAGGGCTTTGGCTTCCTAGACCACGGGATGCTATTCGAGGAATTACTGCTAGGCAGAGATGGCGTTCACCTTTCGAGGAGAGGAAAGACCCTATTCGGACACAGACTGGCTAACCTAGTGAGGAGGGCTTTAAACTAGGTTCGACGGGGACAGGTGAGCAAAGCCCACAGGTAAGTGGGGAACATGGAGACCGGGGAGATGGGTCGGAAACGAGAGGGAGTGTGGGCTATATTGGCAGAGAGAAAGGAGGGTCAGGACAAAACTGGGAGGAAAGATCAAACCAGTATCTTAGATGCCTATATACAAATGCGAGAAGTATGGGGAATAAGCAGGAAGAACTGGAAGTGCTAATAAATAAATACAACTATGACATTGTTGGCATCACTGAAACTTGGTGGGATAATACACATGATTGGAATGTTGGTGTGGATGGGTACAGCTTGCTCAGGAAGGATAGACAGGGGAAAAAGGGAGGAGGTGTTGCCTTATATATTAAAAATGTACACACTTGGACTGAGGTAGAGATGGACAGAGGAGATGGAAGTGTTGAGAGTCTCTGGGTTAGGCTAAAAGGGGTAAAAAACAAGGGAGATGTCATGCTAGGAGTCTACTACAGGCCACCTAACCAGATGGAAGAGGTGGATGAGGCTTTTTTCAAGCAACTAACAAAATCATCCAAAGCCCAAGATTTGGTGGTGATGGGGGACTTCAACTATCCGGATATATGTTGGGAAAATAACACAGCGGGGCACAGACTATCCAACAAATTCTTGGACTGCATTGGAGACAACTTTTTATTTCAGAAGGTTGAAAAAGCTACCAGGGGGGAAGCTGTTCTAGACTTGATTTTAACAAATAGGGAGGAACTCGTTGAGAATTTGAAAGTAGAAGGCAGCCTGGGTGAAAGTGATCATGAAATCATAGAGTTTGCAATTCTAAGGAAGGGTAGAAGGGAGAACAGCAAAATAGAGACAATGGATTTCAGGAAGGCAGATTTTGGTAAGCTCAGAGAGCTGATAGGTAAGGTCCCATAGGAATCAAGACTGAGGGGAAAAACAACTGAGGAGAGTTGGCAGTTTTTCAAAGGGACACTATTAAGGGCCCAAAAGCAAGCTATTCCGCTGGTTAGGAAAGATAGAAAATGTGGCAAAAGACCACCTTGGCTTAACCACAAGATCTTGCACGATCTAAAAAATAAAAAGGAGTCATATAAAAAATGGAAACTAGGACAGATTACAAAGGATGAATATAGGCAAACAACACAGGAATGCAGGGGCAAGATTAGAAAGGCAAAAGGCACAAAATGAGCTCAAACTAGCTACGGGAATAAAAGGAAACAAGAAGACTTTTTATCAATACATTAGAAGCAAGAGGAAGACCAAAGACAGGGTAGGCCCACTGCTTAGTGAAGAGGGAGAAACAGTAACAGGAAACTTGGAAATGGCAGAGATGCTTAATGACTTCTTTGTTTCGGTCTTCACCGAGAAGTCTGAAGGAATGCCTAACATAGTGAATACTAATGGGAAGGGGGTAGGTTTAGCGGATAAAATAAAAAAAGAACAAGTTAAAAATCATTTAGAAAAGTTAGATGCCTGCAAGTCACCAGGGCCTGATGAAATGCATCCTAGAATACTCAAGGAGCTAATAGAGGAGGTATCTGAGCCTCTAGCTATTATCTTTGGAAAGTCATGGGAGACAGGAGAGATTCCAGAAGACTGGAAAAGGGCAAAAATCATGCCCATCTATAAAAAGGGAAATAAAAACAACCCAGGAAACTACAGACCAGTTAGTTTAACTTCTGTGCCAGGGAAGATAATGGAGCAAGTAATTAAGGAAATCATCTGCAAACACTTGGAAGGTGGTAAGGTGATAGGGAACAGCCAGCATGGATTTGTGAAGAACAAATCATGTCAAACCAATCTGATAGCTTTCTTTGATAGGATAACGAGCCTTGTGGATAAGGGTGAAGCTGTGGATGTGGTATACCTAGACTTTAGTAAGGCATTTGATACAGTCTCGCATGATATTCTTATTGATAAACTAGGCAAATACAATTTAGATGGGGCTACTATAAGGTGGGTGCATAACTGGCTGGATAACCGTACTCAGAGAGTTGTTATTAATGATTCCCAATCATGCTGGAAAGGCGTAACGAGTGGGGTACCGCAGGGGTCTGTTTTGGGACCGGCTCTGTTCAATATCTTCATCAACGACTTAGATATTGGCATAGAAAGTACGCTTATTAAGTTTGCGGATGATACCAAACTGGGAGGGATTGCAACTGCTTTGGAGAACAGGGTCATAATTCAAAATGATCTGGACAAATTGGAGAAATGGTCTGAGTTAAACAGGATGAAGTTTAACAAAGACAAATGCAAAGTGCTCCACTTAGGAAGGAAAAATCAGTTTCACACATACAGAATGGGATGAGACTGTCTAGGAAGGAGTACGGCAGAAAGGGATCTAGGGGTTATAGTGGACCACAAGCTAAATATGAGTCAACAGTGTGATGCTGTTGCAAAAAAAGCAAACATGATCCTGGGATGTATTAACAGGTGTGTTGTGAGCAAGACACGAGAGGTCATTCTTCCGCTCTACTCTGCTCTGGTTAGGCCTCAGCTGGAGTATTGTGTCCAGTTCTGGGCGCCGCATTTTAAAAAAGATGTGGAGAAATTGGAAAGGGTCCAGAGAAGAGCAACAAGAATGATTAAAGGTCTTGAGAACATGACCTATGAAGGAAGGCTGAAAGAATTGGGTTTGTTTAGTTTGGAAAAGAGAAGACTGAGAGGGGACATGATAGCAGTTTTCAGGTATCTAAAAGGGTGTCATAAGGAGGAGGGAGAAAACTTGTTCACCTTAGCCTCTAAGGATAGAACCAGAAGCAATGGGTTTAAACTGCAGCAAGGGAGGTCTAGGTTGGACATTAGGAAAAAGTTCCTAACTGTCAGGGTGGTTAAACACTGGAATAAATTGCCTAGGGAGGTTGTGGAATCCCCATCTTTATTTAAGATATTTAAGAGTAGGTTAGATAAATATCTATCAGGGATGGTCTAGACAGTATTTGGTCCTGCCATGCGGGCAGGGGACTGGACTCGATGACCTCTCGAGGTCCCTTCCAGTCCTAGAATCTATGAATCTATGAATCTATGAAATAACCCTCACCTTACCCCCAGAGAATGCCTGGATAATGACCCTTGCAATTGATCCCTCAGCCATGCAAGCCTACAGATTGGAGCCAGTGGGAGGACAAAAGGAGGGTTAAAAAGCAGCTTTGCTGGACAGTGTTGGCCCAGGGATTTAAAAATTCCCCCACCCTTTTCGGCCAGGCCCTGGCCAGAGACTTGGAGGAGTGGGACAATGAGGACAAGGTCCTCCTCCTGCAATATGTGGATGACTTGTTAATTGCCGCTGTGGGTCTCACCCCTTGCCTTAAAGCCACTGTGAGCCTCCTGAATTTTGTTGAACTCCTCAAAAGTGGGTGTGCTTGTCCTGGTTTGTTGCTCCAAAGCTCTGTATAAAAGTTATTTTACTGGAAGGGTGTATAATGGCAATGTGTATGTGTTCATTGTTGGAAAAAGGTGTATGAGTGAAAAGTGGAAGTTTCCTTTGTAAGTTAAAAGAAGCCAAGAAGGAGAGAAGGAAAAAAAACAGAGCGAGTTAACTGAGGAAAAAAATATAGCTAGCAAGCTCAGTCCAAAAATAAGATGCTGGCCCCATCCAAGGGCATTGTTCACAGCTAAGACTTGGCTGACAACCAAGAAAAGGGGGGCCTGAATGTGCCCAAGCAACTATGAGATCTGCAAAACACTGCTAGGCATTAATGAAATGTGTAAGGTTTCTTTTCTCACAGATAAAAGAAGTGCTAACCAAAGACCCTAGCAGCCCTGCCATTCATTGAAATAAAGAGACTGACTCTACTTAAGGTCCATCAACGAAAAACTGCTTTGGCTCCACACTGGAAAGGCCCTTTCCAAGTCCTGTTAACCACCAACACCGCTGTGAAGTACCAAGGACTGCCCACCTGGACCCAGGCTTCTTACTGTAAAAAGACCCCTCCACCTCGGAAGGACTCTCCGACTGATGATAAGCCTATTTAAAGACAGGGTGATGTGCTAGTAACCTCTCCCCTGTATGATGCTGAACCACACTGTTTCAGAAAAAGAGAAGAAGGAACACTTGCTTCATTGAAACCACAAAGTCCAGGAATTCCTGACTACAAAAGATATTAAGAACTGACCCTGGTGAAGAAACAAAGAATTATACGCTGGCAGGGAGGCTCTTAGACCCCTGGCCTCCCAGGTACAGGCTGAATGTCTAGTTTGCCAAAAGAACAACCCTCGACCAGAAGTGTCAGTGCCACCAGCCACTCTGGAACCTACCCCAGGCCCAGGGCTGGTTTGGCAAATAGACTTTACTGAGTTCCCCCAGACCCAAGGATTCAAATACCTTTTCGTCTTGGTGGATTGATTCAGCGGATGGCCTGAAGCCTTTCCACGCCATAACAACACTGCCAAGACGGTGGCTCTGAAATTTGTCAAGGAGATCATTCCCCGCTTCGGACTCCCTCAGTGGATGGAATCTGACAACAGAACACACTTCACATCCCAAGTCATTCAAAAGATATCGGATGCCCTGCAAATCCCCTGAAAGTTCCACACTCCATGGCGACCGCAGGCCAGTGGAGCAGTGGAACGCACAAATCAGACACTTAAGCGGCACCTCTCAAAGGTCTGCCAAGAGGCTTCCCTTAAGTGGCCTGATGCCTTACCCCTTGTTTTGCTCCGCATTCGCGCTCTCCCAAAGGGCAGGTTAGGGCTCAGTTCCTTCGAGATTATGTTTTGAAGGGCTTGGCCTATGAACGGTACACCGGTTCTGGCAGGGAAGTGGGAAATGGGGTGTGGCTTTTTATCTCAGTATATGTGCTCTCTGTCTGCTGTTCTCTGTTCTCTCCACAGGTATACCAGAGATTTGCAGCCTCTCCCGCTGGATGCCCCTGTCCACTCCTTGCAGCCAGGTGATTCCGTTCTCGTTCGGACCTGGAAGGACAAGCCTCTCCAAGAGAAGTGGAAGGGACCCCACACCGTCCTGCTGGTCTCCCACACAGCAGCAAAGGTCAAGGGACACAAGAACTGGATTCATCACTCCCGTCTGAAGGCAGTGCCCGCTCCTGAACGGTGGACCGTCCAGCCTACGGAAAAGGACTACCAGCGACGACCTGAGACTTAAACTGTTATTCAAAAGACAATAGTGTCTGCTGGGAATGCCCTGTGGTCTCTTTGGACAGTCGCAGCGCACTCCCCACGAAAACTCTAAGCATTGGTTGTGTTTACTCTCACAGGGCCAGCCTAACCTGGTGGCCTGGTCCTTTTTGTTTTTAATCTGCCTACTATTGGTAATTGATATTTTGTGGGTATTTGGGGAATTGTAATTGTTAGGCCTTAGGGTCAGCTGCCCAGCATGAGTTCAGGTCCAGGGTCTGCCACAGTGGTACTCTTTGCCATAGGGACACTCCTCTCGTTACCTCCCGTTTCCCCCCAGGCACATGTGGGATGGAAAGGGATCCCTACTAACTTGGAAACAGACACATATGAGTCCTTGAAGGTTTGCTTTGCCCAAGAGTTTAACCTCTCTAACTGCTAAGTATGCTCCCAAATCCCGCACCACGCAGCAGGGTTACCCTGGAGGGTGGTCCCCCAAAATTGGTCAGATATCTGTTGGGGATGGTTCAGTAGGGGAAGAAATACCTCGGGTACCCCCTTGTCGCAAAACTGTACCATTGAATCCCAGTATGCATTAAGGGACAACCCCTGGCCACCCCAGGCAGCGTAAATCTTTGTATGCCACCTCAGAGCCCATTAAGGAAGGAGACAGGTTGGGTATGATCCTCCTCCCATCCTATGGGGTGGAACGGCTAACCCAATTTTATCGCAGGCTCTCTGTGTTTCTCACCAAGTTCGCCAATGAAACCTTGGCCATAGAGAAGAGCCTTAACTCAAAGCTATACCAGCTCCGGTTGCTGTCCCTGCAAAACAGACAGGCCTTAGATTATGTTTTAGCCTCCCAGGGTGGGGTGTGTGCCCTTATTGGGAATGAATGTTGTACTTATGTCCCAGAAAACTCACAGGACATTAACAAGCACGTCCTGTCGGCCAAACAGGCTTTCAAGCAGTGGAAGGCCCAGGAAAGGAAACCCACAGTTTTCGATTCCCTTTGAAGTTGGTTGCCCAACCTAGGAGGACTGGGGGGTGGCCTTGTGTGTCTCCTCCTCACCGGTGTGGTACTGTGCCTGGTCACCCTCCTCCTGATTGCTTGTTTTAAATTGCTCCTCCGTAAGCTTTGTGCCCCCCGTTCCTCAAAAATCCCCGCATACCCTCTCATTGAAAACCCCAGCTTCATAGCACTTAATCATATCTTGTCCACAGAATATGAGAAAACTCAGCCAAAAGCTTGTTGGGTATTCTCAAAGGAAGGACTTGTTGACGTCACTAGGCATCACCCTAGGTAACTCGGGAGGGTGGAAGGCCACTAAGTGTCAATGAAGCCTTCCTGCACTAGGCCTAAGTGAACCAAACTCTATCCTTCCATGTTTAAACTCTAATCAACCTCAAAAGCCAGGTGCAATTGGAATATGTAAGCAACCAGTTATCTCTGTGCACCCCCCTGCTCAAGCAGTAATAATGAGGCCTGCATGTTTCTGGCTGAAGGGAAAAAGGACAAGATAACGGTTTAAAGAAGTTACTAACAAGCTAGGCTTATAGCTGCCAAGAATGACTTAACTATTACCAGGGACGGGAGGGGTAGAGGGAGGAATGGGGGGGGGAGAAAGGGAGGGCTAGAGGGGAAAGGGGGGGGTGAGGCTTAACTGCAAAATGTATAAAAGAAGAAAAACTGTTCCTGTTAGTGTGCTTGATCTGAGACGTGCCTGTCTCCTTGCACCACTTTGGGATCCCAAATAAACTTTGTTTGCTTCTCCCCCTGGTGTGTTTATTGGCGCGAAGCACACCGGGCAACGAACCCCTCTGTTGCTTTGCCTCAGGCACTCTGTGCTGGCAACAAGCTGATCTGGAGCTCTGGGCCCATAAGCAAGGCCCTGAGTACCCAGGCCTGCTGCAGGCCATTCTGCAGCAGCTTTAGACACTTCCAGGCAGAGGAAATGCAGAGCCTGCTCAGGGCCACAGCGTGCTAGTGATTTCCAGAGGCAGCTGACAATGGTGTCCTCATGCAGGCTGGTCTCGCAGCACAGCAGGATTGTGACCAGAGCCAGCCTAGCCCCGTCCCACCTGGCGGCTGGAGAAACTGGGCTGGAAGAGAGGGCACGCTTTGGGACTGCACACTGAACAGAAACCTGCAGCTGCGGTGCTGAGAGGCTGGGAAGTGAACGTTACTGACAGTGCAAAGGGTCATGCCCCGCTGAGATAAGGGAGGCAGCTGGCTCCTCTCAGAGTGACTGGCACGGACCAGGGAGGTGGCACTGCCCAGGTTCACACACAATGGGGTGGCAACAAAAACCCCCAAAGAGACATTTCTCCAAAACGGAGCCAGGATGCCGCGACACAAATGAAGCCATAGCAACACCGGGTGCCTGTGCCCAGCTGGCATTCCCCTCCGGGGAGCTTGGTGCAGTCAGGCCATGGGGCCCAGTGCCTGCCCACTGCAGACACGACAGTGCCCCTGGGAATTTCACAGGTTTATTTTCACTTTGTAACAAAACATTTTAGAAAATTCATTAGCAGCTGCTCCCGCAGCCCAGGCCCCCATCCCTCCACCCAGCCCCTCCCGTTTCCCACAAGCCTGCATTGAGTACTGGCATCCCCCTGCTTCTGTTCCCCCACCCCGCACACATCTGGGCAGCTGTAGGGCGGGTTTTGGCTTGGCTGGGCCACACGGCAGGGCCCATGGTGTTGGAGCAGCAGCCCAGGCAGCACCAGCCAGCAAAATGGGAGAAAAACAAGGTCTGGCACTGCCTGAGCACAGTCCCCATTCCCTGAGCCCCACCTCTGAGCAGGGCTGCACCCTGCAGGAAGCTCTGCCCCCATGTTTGCTACCTGGGGCTGGAGAAACCATGACTGGTGGCAGCAGCTTCACTCACACTCAGTACCTGGCCAGGCAACGCAGGCCTGGCCCAGCCACCCCCATTCCTGGGCAGTGGGTGGGGGAGTGGCCATGCAACAGTGTGGACTCTGGTCAGGGCCAGGCCAGGACCATCCCAGCATGAGGGGTGTGGGAGTCACCGGATGCCGGTGATGTCCTGGGGGCTGGGATGTCACTCAGCAGCATGCACCCGCTGGTGCAGCAGGAGGTTGGAGCTGCGGGTGTAGCCACAACTGCACTGCCCGCAGCGGAAGGGGCGCGCCCCAGCATGGGAGTGCTGGTGGCGAAGCAGGGCTGAGCGGTGGCGGAAGCGGCGCCCACAGTGGGAGCACTCGTGAGGTTTCTTGCCCGTGTGCCGCCGGCGGTGCTCCACCAGACTGGCAAGCTAGGCAAAGTGGCACCCACACTGGGTACAGGGGTAGGGGCGCTCTCCACTGTGTGCGCGCTGGTACGCAGCCAGGGCTGAGCGGTGCCCAAAGGCTTGGCCACACCAGCTGCAGCAGAATGGCTGCTCCCTGCTATGTGTGCGCCCGTGCTCCCGTAGGTGTACCAGCTGGGCAAAGCACCACCCATACTCAGCACAGGTGTGGGGTCGGGCGCCTGTATGGCCCCGCTGGTGCCGCAGGAGGTTGGCACGGTCAGCAAAGGCACGGCCGCAGTCAGGGCAGGTGTGGGGGCGCTGGCCAGCATGGGCACTGCGCTGGTGCTGGCGCAGGTAGGAGCTCTGTGTATAGCTCCTACTCCCCACAGCGGTAGGGGCGCTCACCCGTGTGCACCAGTTGGTGCCGCAGCAATGTGGCACTCAGGGCAAAGGCTTTGCCACAGACCAGGCAGGGGAAGGGACGTTCACCTGTGTGCGCTAGCTGGTGCCGGAGCAGGTGGGCTCGCTGGCGGAAGCGGCGGGGGCAGTCAGGGCAGGCATGTGGGCGTTTGACACTGTGTGTCTGCAAGTGCCGTGCCAGCGTGGAGCGCAGCCCAAAGCTCTTGCCGCAGTGAGCGCAGGCGTGGGGGCGCTGGCTGGCGTGGGCGCCCTGCTGGTGCCGTGCCAGATGGGCACTCTGCCGGAAGCTCTGCCCGCACTCCCCACAGCGGTAGGGATGCTCACCGGTGTGCACTCGCTGATGCACCAGCAGCGCTGAGCTGCCAGCAAAGGCCTTGCCGCATGCCAGGCAGGGGAAGGGATGCTCACCTCTGTGCGCCCGCTGGTGCGTGGCCGGCGCCGCATGGTCGCAAAAGCCTTTGCTGCAGGTGGTGCAGATGTAAGGCCTCTCGCTCGCATGGAGGAGCTGGTGCCTTGTCAGCGTGGCACTCTGCCGGAAGCTCTTCCCACACTCACTGCATTTAAAGGGCCACCTAACGGTGACGCCTCTGTGCCTCACCGGCTCTGCATCAGCGCTACCTCCTGGTACAGCCTCCTCCACCCTGGCACTGCCTCCTCACACAACTTCCTCTGCCCCCACAGCAGGGTCTTTGTGCCACGCTCCCACCAGCTCCACATCGGTGCTGGTGCCACCTCTTCCCGGTGCAGCATCCTCTGCCCCAGCCATGCTCGCCAGCCTCTCACCTGCAGGAACAAATGGGCAATCAGGCATGAGCCGTCCCCACAGGAGGCCGGCTAGGACAGGGCCCCAACTAAGGCAGCCAGAGCCCGAGGCACCACTCAAGTGGACCCGCCCCTCCCTGGAGCCGGTTTCCGAGCTGGGACTGAAGGAGGCGGTCACACCTCTTGCAGCTTTTTCAGGCTGCTGCAGACTCAGGCAGGTGTCAGCACCACCCAGCTCAGGTTCACAAGCCTTTCTTTGCCTCTGTGTGGGCTGGAAATATTATTTGCTTTTTCAGTGAGAACCAAGACATATCTCTCATATGGTTCTGTGGACCCTGGCGCAGGTGGTGGGATGGGTGCAGTGGTGCACACAGATCAGGGAGAGGGTGGTGACAGCCTCTGAGAGGAGCTGGGCCAGGAGGGCTTGCAGGGGTGGACGTGGGGGCTCCCCGCTGCCCAGGACCAGCGCCAGCTTTTTTGCTGCCCCAGGCGGCAAAAAAGGATGGAAGACGACAGGAGAGGGGCGGTTCCGCGAGAAGCTGCCGCTGAAATGCCGCCGAAGACTGGGGTGGCCGAAGATCATCCCACCGCCAAAATGCCGCTGAATTCCATGGCGGCCAAAGCGTCGCCGTCAAAATGCCGCCAAGGGACCCGAAATGCCACCCCCACAAATCCTGGCACCCTAGGCGACCGCCTAGGTCGTCTAGTGGTTGCGCCGGCCCTGCCGCTGCCCCCACCCCTCTCAGCTGGACTTATTTATCCCTCACCTGTTTGGGGGCCCGGCCAGCTCTCATCGTCCTCGCCTTTGCTGAGATCTGGGACGTGCAGCTCTTCCCCTCGCTCCATCCAGTATTGGGATTGGGGCCCTGCTGAGTGAGAACAGAGCAGGTGGGATCTAGATAAATACCCGCTGAGCTCGGCTTTCATCTGCTACTCGGGGCTGGCATGGACGGGACAGCCAGGAAATGTCCCTGGAAACACAAGAGGGTCAATTCAGACACAACAATCAGAGTGGAGGGGAGACGACCCCACGGGCTCCCCCAGCCACAGTGCAAGTGTGGCCCCTCAGCCGCTCACTAACACAGGGGTATAAAAGCCCACTGCCGGCTTCAGACTTGAACCAAACTGGCTCTGTGCAACGCCAGGACTGAGCCTCTGAACGGGACTGGGGGGAAACAGCTGGCCTGGCTAATGCCACCCTATGTGGTGAACACCAACTCCGTGCAAAGGAGCAAGCCCGGGAAGCGCCAGTTACCTCAGCCCATATCCCATGAGCCAACGGCCCCACTGGAGACCCCACTGCATGGGGCAGAGAGCCAGCGATCCCCTCGGTCACAAGGGGCTGGCAGAGACTCCTGCGCTTTCCAGAGCAGATGCGTACTCAGACCCTGGAGGGGAAACAGACCACAGCCTTCCCAAAAGAGCCCCAAAGCAGCTCACAGCTCACAGCCTGGCCAACAGACCTCTACAGGGAACAGCTCTGTGGTCTTCTGAGCCACAGAGCCCTGAGTGTGCTCCTGCTGGAAACATTTGACAGCATCACCCCACTGGACTTGACCTAGGGAGGAAGCGCCTCACACTAATGAGGAAACCCCCCACACTCCACAGCACGCCCAGGGACCCCTGCCACTGGGACAGCGCCCCACTCCTTGACACAAGGAGCATCTTCGTTCTGTGCTTGTGCAGGCCCCGGCGCCATAAGGCCTGATCTCCAAGTGGCTGTCGGTGCTACCACTGGCCAAAGAGCAATCGCCAGCTGGTGCTGCCATTGCAAAGCAGCCCCTCTCCCGACTCCCCCAATCATAGAATTGGAAGGGACCTCGGGAGGTCATCTAGTCCAGTCCCCTGCACTCATGGCAGGACTAAGTATTATCTACCATCCCTGACAGGTATTTGTCTAACCTGCTCTTAAAAACCTCCAATGATGGAGATTCCACAACCTCCCTAGGCAATTTATTCCAGTGCTTCACCACCCTGACAGGAAGATTTTCCTAATGTCCAACCTAAACTGCCCTTGCTGCAATTTAAGCCCATGGAGTCTTTATCCTCAGAGGTTAAAGAGAACAATTTACCTCCCTCCTCCTGGTAACAGGCTTTTATGTACTCGAAAAACGGTAGCATGTCCCCCCTCAGTCTTTTCATCTCCAGACTAAACAAACCCATTTTTTTCAATTTTCCCTCATAAGTCATGTTTTTTAGACCTTTAATCATTTTTGTTGCTCCTCTCTGGATTTTCTCCAATTTGTCCACATCTTTCCTGAAAGGTGGTGCTCAGAACTGGACACAATACTCCAGTTGAGGGCATATCAGTGTGGAGTAGAGCAGAAGAATTACTTCTTGAGTCTTGCTTACAACACTCCTGCTAATACATCCGGAATGATCTTTGCTTTTTTTGCAACAGTGTTACATTGTTGACTCATATTTAGCTTGTGATCCACTCTGACCCCCAGATCCCTTTCTGCAGTACTCCTTCCTAGGCAGTCATTTCCTAGTTTATATGTGTGCAAGTGATTGTTCCTTCCTAAGTGGAGTACTTTGCATTTGTCCGTATTGAATTTCATCCTATTTACTTTAGACCATTTCTCCAGTTTGTCCAGATCATTTTGAATTTTAATCCTATCCTCCAAAGCACTTGCAACCCCTCCCAGCTTGGTATCGTTCACAAACTTTATAAGTGTACTCTCTATGCCATTATCTAAATCATTGATGAACATATTGAACAGAAGCAGACAGAACCCTAACCCAGAACTGATTCCCCGCCCCCACAAACACACACACCCCTGCACAGACACCGGTCACTCCCCGCCTGCCCAGGCCTGCCCCTGCACAGACACCAGTCATTCCCTGCCTGCCTACCCCCCTCCCCCCTGCACAGACACCGGTCACACCCCTGCATTGGCACAGGTCAACCCTCCCCCCCATGCACACACAGAGCCCTGCACAGAGAGCAGCCAACCCCCCCCCCCACACCCCTGCACAGGTCACCCCACCCCTCCCCGCCCCATGCACACACACAAATCCCTGCACAGAGAGCAGCCAACCCCCCTCCCCCACACACACATCCTTGCACGGGCACAGGTCAACCCTCCCCCCCACGCACACACACAGAGCCCTGCACAGAGAGCAGCCAACCCCACCCCCGCACACAAACACCCCTGCATTGGCACCGGTCACCCCTACCCACCCCACGCACACACACAGAGCCCTGCACAAAGAGCAGCCAACCCCCCCACCCCACACACACACACACACACCCCTGCACAGGTCACCCCTCCCCGCCCCATGCGCACACACAGAGCCCTGCACAGAGAGCAGCCAACCCCACACACACCCCTGCACAGGTCACCCCTCCCCGCCCCACGCACACAGAGAGCCCTGCACAGAGAGCAGCCAACGCCACTGCCACACACACTCACACGCCTGCACAGGCACAGGTCAACCCTCCCCCCCATGCACACACAAAGAGCCCTGCATAGAGAGCAGCCAACCCCACCCCCCCACACACATACACCATTCTAGGGTTACCATTCGTCCGGATTTACCCAGACATGTCCTCCTTTTTGTGCTAAAAATAGCGTCGGGGGGAATTTGTAAATAACTCAAAATGTCCAGGATTACCCCCTCCCCTGGCAGAGCAGAGCGAGCGGCTGGGAGGGCTGCAGGAAAGTCATGGGCTGGACTCCGGAGCAGCTGTAGAGGAGCTCCGCCCTGCATTCTGAGCCGGCAGCTCTCCCCTGCAGCCCGGCTCCGGCAGCTCTGTGCGGAGCCAGAGACCGGGTTTTGTTGTGCTGGGGAGCGCAGCCACGTGTCCAGCTCGCACAGAGCCCAACACCATGTTCTGAGCAGCAGGGTAAGGGGGCCAGGGGGCAGGAGAAGGGGCAGGGAGGTTCTGGAGGGGGCAGTCAAGAAACGGGGGGGGTCGGGAGTTATGGGGGGGCTTTTTGGGGGGAGTGGAGAAAGTTTTGGGCAGTCAGGGTACAGGTAGGGGGTAGGGTCCTGGGGGGCAGTTGGGGGGGTCTTAGGAGGGGGCAGTTAGGGGACAAGGAACAGGGAGTCTTAGGTAGGGGGTGGGGTTCTGGAGGGCAGTTAGGAGCAGGGGTCCCAGGAGGGGGCAGTCAGGGGACAAGGAACGGGGGGAGGGTTGGGGGTTCTGGGGGGGCGGGAAGTGGGAGGGGCAGGGGCGGGGCTAGGGTGGGGCTCCTCCCGTCCTCTTTTTTGCTTGCTGAAATATGGTAACCCTAACCATTGCACAGGCACAGGTCAACCCTCCCCCCCACGCACACACACAGAACCCTGCACAGAGGGCAGCCAACCCCCCCCACACACACCCCTGCACAGGTCACCCCTCCCCGCCCCACGCACACACACAAAGCCCTGCACAGAGAGCAGCCAACCCCCCTCCCCCCCACACACATCCTTGCACAGGCACAGGTCAACCCTCCCCCCCACGCACACACACAGAGCCCTACACAGAGAGCAGCCAACCCCCCCCCCACACACACACACCCCTACACAGGTCACCCCTCCCCACCCCATGCACACACACAGAGCCCTGCACAGAAAGCAGCCAACTCCCCACCTCCACACACACACCCTTGCACAGGCACAGGTCAACCCTCCCCCCCACGCACACACACAGAGCCCTGCACAGAGAGCAGCCAACCCCACACACACCCCTGCACAGGTCACCCCTCCCCGCCCCACGCACACACACAGAGCCCTGCACAGAGAGCAGCCAACCCCACACACACCCCTGCACAGGTCACCCCTCCCCGCCCCACTCACACAGAGAGCCCTGCACAGAGAGCAGCCAACCCCCCCCCCCCCCGCACACACACACACTCCTGCACAGGTCACCCCTCCCTGCCCCATGCACACACACAGAGCCCTTCACAGAAAGCCGCCAATCCCCCCCCACACACACACACACCATTGCACAGGCCAACCCTCCCCCCCACGCACACACACACAGAGCCCTACACACAGAGAGCAGCCAACCTCCCCCACACACACCCACCCCTCCACAGACCCCGATCACTGCCCACACCCCCCCGCACACCATACCAGCTATCCCGGAGCTGGCTGGGGGGCGGGGCAGATCCGCGGGCTGCAGCTCTGCACACCGCCCCCCCCGTGTAGCGGCCTGGCTGATGGAGGGCTGCTGCCCGCCCCACACTCTGAGCCAGCTGGGGCCCCACACTCTGAGCCAGCTGGGGCCGGGGGAGCGGACCGGGCTGGCTGCAGCGTGCCCAGAGCGGCCCCGGGTTGCGCCCAGCGTCTCTCATTGCCTAGCAGCAACAGCTACTGCTTCTGGGAGAGCCACAGAGCTTTGCTTCAGGCAGGGAAGCTGCCTGATCTGTGCGGGGCCCTCTGAGATGCGGGACCCAAGTCAGGGGAATCAGTGGAATCAGCCTAAAGCTGCAGGGAATGGAGCTGTGCAGGGCTGGGAGCCGGGAACCTCCCTCCCCACTGATTGCTCCTGCTGCCCCTTCCAGTCTCTCCCCCGTCTCCCTCCTTCCCCCTCTTCCCTACCCTTGGGCTGGGAGACTTGGTTGTTGGTCCGGTTCCCAGGGCATTCATTCTCCCAGAGCTTGTTCGGTTCCTACAGGCGCTCAGGGGAGCAGAGCCTGGGGGTGTCAGTGAGGGCAGCAGCTCTGGGACTCACAGATCCCCAGGGGCAGAGATGGGGTGAGGAGCGGCTATATCTGAAGAGTATCAGAGGGGTAGCCATGTTAGTCTGAATCTGTAAAAAGCAACAGAGGGTCCTGTGGCACCTTTAAGACTAACAGAAGTATTGGAGCATAAGCTTTCGTGGGTGAATGCCCACTTCATCAGACGGGGCCTCTGTTGCTTTTTAAAGAGTCACATGAACATTTAAAATAAATAATGAAAATCAGTGAAACTGCATTAACCTGTGGATTACAGGAAAGGGAGTGCAATCCAGGCAATCAGGACAGTACTTGCTCCTTGCCCTGACTTTTCCTAATCTGACCATCTCCTTCTCTTGCCTCCACCAGTTCTCTCCTCCTTTGGACACATTTTTTACCCCTCCACGATTTCTCCCATTCTTCCCCTCTCATTTTCTCCCACTTTTAGCACCATTTCCTTGCCGCAGGAAGCAGATTGGGAGGATAGGAAGGGCAGAGTGAGGGCAGTGGCTTCAGCAGATGTCACTGAGCAACCTGCTGTCCATGTGTCAGTATATAACGTCTGCATCTGTAACTTTCACTCTATGCATCTGAAGAAGTGAGGTTTTTACCCATGAAAGCTTACGCCCAAATAAATCTGTTAGTCTTTAAGGGGCCACCAGACTCCTTGTTGTTTTTGTAGATACAGACTAACACGGTTACCCCTCTGATACTTGTCTACACGCTGTGGGTTTCTCTCGGTTCAGGAAGGAGAGAAGGATTCTGGCTGGCGTCCAGCAGCTGAGGGGTTAACACTGTAACGCCAGATTGCTGCTCTGCTTAGTGCTGGGAGGGGAAGTTGCTCTGGCTCTTGCTGCTGCACAGGTGGAGGTTGGACTTCCTGGGTCAAACATTGACTGCTGCCTCCAGCTCCAGCGGGGTCTGTACGGGGACAGATCTGCACTAACCCCCCTCTGTGCCCGGGGGACTTTCTCCGGTGGCTGGAACCAGCCCCAGAGCCGGAGCCTGCAGGTGAGGGGAGAGACCCGGGGGAAAGGGCTGGGGCCGGGCAGGAAAGTGACTCCACACCAACGGCTCCTCCCAGAGCTGCTGCCCTCCCCGACCCCCCCCCCCCCCCCCAGGCTCTGCTCCCCTGAGCGCCTGCAGGAGCCGAGCCAGCTCCGGGAGAGCGAACGCCCCGGGCCCGGCCAGGGACCGAGTCTCCCAGCCCGAGGGGAGGGGGCGGGAGGGAGACAGGGATAGAGACTGGAAGGGGCAGCAGGAGCAATCAGTGGGGAGGGAGGTTCCCGGCTCCCAGCCCTGCCCAGCCCCATTCCCTGCAGCACCCCGGGGCAGACTGACTTTCCGGGGGAGGAGCTGGGAGAGGAAAAGCCAGTTCCTGCCTCTGCCTGGTCCCCGCACTGCTGGGGGGATGCGCTGCCCTGGGGACAGTGTCAGGCGGGATCCCCAAAGTGGCTGCTTTTGTTCTGCTCTTTCAGTATAGCTGGAGCATACAGTGACACTGACAGTGTTGGCTGCACCGTTTCAGTCTAAAGGAAGCTTTTCAGTTCCTTATAACACACTCAGAGTTACTAGACAGGCCTCAGGTCTGACACAGTCTGACAATTCCTATGCTCATTTTAGGGCAGAGAGTCTCTGTCCTGGATGAATTTATTTGGAAAGTTTGATATGGGAAAACACTTAGCTTGTTTTTGAGAAGGGGCCTGGGAAAAGAGCAAATTACAATGTTACCATTTTATTTTTTAAACTAATTCTAGTCCCTTAAGAATTTGGGTAAAAATTTTACATTTGACTGAGAATTCCTATTCAAGAGACAAGGTGGGTGAAGTAATATCTTATTGGACCAACTTCTGTTCATGAAAGAGAACAGCTTTTGAGCCACAGAGGGTATGTCTACACAGCAAAAGCAAAACCCTCAGCTGGCCTGTGATAGCCCACATGGGGCTCTGGCAGCAGGGCTGTTTCATGGCTACCTAGACTTCCTGGTTTAGGCTGGACCCGCCCACCCCACAGGGTGAAAGTGATTAACCACTGGAACAAATGACCAAAGGAAGTGGTGGATTCTCCATCTCTTGATGTCTTTAAATAAACATTGGATGCTTTTCCGACAAATATACTTTAGACAAATGCAGGTCATTGGGCTCAGAACTGGGTAACAGGGTAAAATGCAAGGGACTGTGACATACAAAGGGTCAGACTAGATGATCTCCTAGTCCTTTCTGGCCTTAAGCTGTAGGAATCTTGGGAACTCATCCTAAAACCACTCACACATATTAAATATTAAGCATCTCAGTGGTCCCATTGACTTCACTTACTCTCTGTCACTAATAGTGTTTAAAAGTCTCTGTGGGTTTAGTCCTTGTGGGAGGGGATGGGCTGGGCTGTAAATAAAATGATGAAAGCCAGGATCCTTAAAAAACAGGAGACTAATGTAGAAACCTGTGTTCAGACAGCTCAGTCACTGGCCTGATTATCAGCAAGGCTGGACACTCAGAACTGAGACCCAATGTGGCAGGCTCAGCATTCTTGAAACGCAGGCCACTTATTGAGAGACTTGACTGTGGATTTGGGACTTAACTTTGGGCTGTTTTTTTTTTGTTTTGTTTTTTTAGTGTCTTGGCTCAAGTATTCTCAGGGATGACAGTCTACAGTGTCTGTTGGCAGGGAAGGAGTCTGGGGGAAATCGGGGTGTGTAATGTATTAAACCCCTTCTGAAACCTTCCCTATCTCCCTTCTCACTCTGACAGGTTGCAGAATAAAATCCACATTTGCTCCAGTTCATCCCATCCATGGAGAGACAAGGAAGGGAAATGGCTGCAGCGGAGCCGGTGACCTTCGAGGAGGTGGCTGTGTATTTCACTGAGGAAGAATGGGCCCTACTGGACCTGGGTCAGAGAGCCCTGTACAGGAATGTTATGCAGGAAAATTATGAGACCGTGACCTCACTGGGTAAGGATTCCTGTCCCCTTGGGTATTAGAAACTGGGGGTCTCAGAAGCATCTGGGTCACCTTCTCTTCAGGATTCTTAATTGATCCCCCATATTTCTGTAACGATCAGCCCTGTTAGTCCCTAGATCGTGTGTCTGTGAGACTGTCCCTTCCCATAGGATAGAAGATTGAGGGACATGTTGATGGTGCTATTCTTCCCAGAACCAAGATTTGTAAGTGCACTTTATCTCCATCTTGACTGCATTCTGCCTGAGCCAGATATGTTAGCGGGAGGTGCCAGATGTTCTAGACTCTTCTACCTGTCAGGAAGGCCATGGACCAGAGTCATGAGGCTGGTTGCCATTAGTGTCTCTAGAGCTATCTCTTCTGCCAAGGTGCTGAGTTCTTGAAAGGAGGATGTTGGTCCTGGTGTCTCTTCTTGCCCATGATGGTTCCTCGCACTGAGAGGGGCTGTGTTCAGGGCTGAAGGAGGGTATATGAAGTAATTGGTGGTCTGGGAGTATTCTGTGAGTCTATTGCTGTCCCATGTGAATGTCAGAGGGATGGTCCAGGGAGGTTAGAAGAATATTCACAAGTTGGCACGGTGTTCATAAAAGTGCCACAAGAATGATTTCAAGTTTGGAAAATGTGTCTTAGAGTGAGAGACTTAAAGAGCTCAGTATATTGAGTTTATCCAGGAGAAGATTAAGCGGTATTTTAAACAGAAACATTAGGTATCTACAGAGGGAGATTTCTGACAGCAGAGAGCTCCTTAATCTAGCAGACAAAATCAGAAGGAGATCCAGTGGTTGGAAGCTGAAGCTGGATAAATTCAGACCAGTCGTAAAGTGCAGATGTTTAACAGTGAGGTGAATTAACCATTGGAATAACTTACTCAGGGATGTGGTGGATTCTCCATCACTAAGAGTCTTTGAATCAAGCTTGGATGTCTCTTTCTAATAAATATAGTCTAGCTCAATCACAAGATATGGGCTTGATGAAGGAATCTCTGGGTAAGGTTGTCTGACCTGTCTAACCTACAGGAGGTCAGACTAGATAATCATAATATTCCCTTCTGGCCTTTACATCTGGTAATCTATGTTTGCAGATCTGTAGATTAGTCAGAAATTTGGTCAAGTCCCAATTCAGCAAACTTCTCTATTCACCAAGCACCAATGTGACTCAAGCACTAACTACAAGAGAGCTGCTCGACTAGGAACCTGGGGGTCTATAGGGATTCGCTTGGTGGGATTTCTTTGGATGGAGTTGTCCTGCATCTAAAGAAAAGAAGGGGTGAAACTAGCAGAATAAGGACAATGTTCTGCCAAAAAGCAGACTTTCACAAACTCTGAGAACTTGGTATGTATGGTCCCATAGGAAGAAATGTATGGTCCCATAGGAAGAAATCTAAGGGAAAAAGGAGTTCAGGAGAGCTGGCAGTTTCTCAAAGAAACAATATTTACAAGCCAAAAGCATATCCCAATAACACAGAAAGATAGGAAGAATAGCAAGGGGCCAATATCGCTGCATCAGGAGATCTTTAATGACATGAACATTGAAAAGGAATCCTGCAAAAAGTGGAAACATGGACAACTTGCTAAGGATGAGTATGAAATAACGGAAGAGGCATGTAATGAGAAAATCAAGAAGTCTGAGGCACATTACAAATAGCAAGAGACATAAAAGGCAATGAGAAGTGATCCTGTAAATACATGAGGAGCAAAACAAGAGAAAAACAAAAGACAGTGTAGGCCCACTACTTAGAGGGGAAGGAGGGCTAAAAATGATAACATCAAAAAGGCTGAGTTTTTCATTCCTATTTTCCTTTAGTGTTTAGTAAAAAAGTTAATGTTGACCAGATGCTTAATAGAACTAATATAAAAAATAATGGGGGAAGGAACACAAGCCAGAGTTGAGAGAGAACAGATTGAATACATCTAATTTATTTAAATATTCTTTAAGTCATCGGGGACTGACAAAATTCACCCTGGGGTACTTAAGGAAATAGCTGAAGCAATCTCAAAACTATTAAGAGTTATCTTTGAGAATTCATGGACAGGTGAGGTCCCAGAGACTGGAGAAGGGCAGTCATAGTACTTATCAATAAAAGGGGGAACAAAGACGACTTGCAAATTATAGGCCAATGAGCCTAACTTTGTACCTGTATAGACATTGAACCAAATTATTAAACAATCAATTTGTAAGCACCTAGTGGATAAGTAATAGCCAACATGGATTTGTCAAGAATAAGTCAAGTCCAAAGTGTTACACTGAGGAAGGATAAATCAAATGCACAAATACACAATGTGCAATAGCTGGCTAGGAAGTAGTACTGTAGAAAAGCATTTGGGAGTTACAGTGGATCACAAATTGAATGTGAGCCAACAATGTGATGTAACTGCAAAAAAGGCTAATATCATGCTAGGCTGTATTAAAAGGAGAGTCATATGTATGAATAGAATAGAATCATAGAATAGAATATCAGAGTTGGAAGGGACCTCAAGAGGTCATCTAGTCCAACCCCCTGCTCAAAGCAGGACCAATTCCCAGCTAAATCATCCCAGCCAGGGCTTTGTCAAGCCGGGCCTTAAAAACCTCCAAGGAAGGAGATTCCACCACCTCCCTAGGTAACGCATTCCAGTGTTTCACCACCCTCCTAGTGAAATAGTTTTTCCTGATATCCAACCTGGACCTCCTCCATTGCAACTTGAGACCATTGCTCCTTGTTCTATCATCTGCCACCACTGAGAACAGCCGAGCTCCATCCTCTTTGGAACCCCCCTTCAGGTAGTTGAAGGTTGCTATCAAATCCCCCCTCATTCTTCTCTTCTGGAGACTAAACAATCCCAGTTCCCTCAGCCTCTCCTCATAAGTCATGTGCTCCAGACCCCTAATCATTTTTGTTGCCCTCCGCTGGACTCTTTCCAATTTTTCCACATCCTTCTTGTAGTGTGGGGCCCAAAACTGGACACAGTATTCCAGATGAGGCCTCACCAATGTCGAATAAAGGGGAACGATCACGTTCCTCGATCTGCTGGCAATGCCCCTACTTATACAGCCCAAAATGCCGTTAGCCTTCTTGGCAACAAGAGCACACTGTTGACTCATATCCAGCTTCTCGTCTACTGTGACCCCTAGGTCCTTTTCTGCAGAACTGCTACCTAGCCATTCGGTCCCTAGTCTGTAGCAGTGCATGGGATTCTTCCGTCCTAAGTGCAGGACTCTGCACTTCTCCTTATTGAACCTCATCAGGTTTTTTTCGGCCCAATCCTCTAATTTGTCTAAGTCCCTCTGTATCCGATCCCTACCCTCTAGTGTATCTACCACGCCTCCTAGTTTAGTTTCATCTGCAAACTTGCTGAGAGTGCAGTCCACACCATCCTCCAGATCATTAATAAAGATATTAAACAAAACCGGCCCCAGGACCGACCCTTGGGGCACTCCGCTTGAAACCGGCTGCCAACTAGACATGGAGCCATTGATCACTACTCGTTGAGCCCGACGATCTAGCCAGCTTTCTATCCACCTTACAGTCCATTCATCCAGCCCATACTTCTTTAACTTGGCGGCAAGAATACTGTGGGAGACCGTATCAAAAGCTTTGCTAAAGTTAAGGAATAACACATCCACTGCTTTCCCCTCATCCACAGAGCCAGTTATCTCATCATAGAAGGCAATTAGGTTAGTCAGGCACGACTTCCCCTTGGTGAATCCATGCTGACTGTTCCTGATCACTTTCCTCTCCTCTAAATGTTTCATAATTGATTCCTTGAGGACCTGCTCCATGATTTTTCCAGGGACTGAGGTGAGGCTGACTGGCCTGTAGTTGCCCGGATCCTCCTTCTTCCCTTTTTTAAAGATGGGCACTACATTAGCCTTTTTCCAGTCATCTGGGACCTCCCCCGATCGCCATGAGTTTTCAAAAATAATGGCTAATGGCTCTGCAATCTCACCCGCCAACTCCTTTAGCACCCTCGGATGCAGCGCATCCGGCCCCATGGACTTGTGCACGTCCAGTTTTTCTAAATAGTCCCGAACCACTTCTTTCTCCACAGAGGGTTGTTCACCTTCTCCCCATGCTGTACTGCCCAGTGCAGCAATCTGGGAGCTGACCTTGTGCGTGAAGACAGAGGCAAAAAAATCATTGAGTACATTAGGTTTTTCCACATCCTCAGTTGTGGATGGTTGCCTCCCTCATTCACTAAGGGGCCCACACTTACCTTGATTTTCTTCTTGTTGCTAACATACCTGAAGAAACCCTTCTTGTTACTCTTAACATCTCTTGCTAACTGCAACTCCAAGTGTGATTTGGCCTTCCTGATTTCACTCCTGCACGCCTGATCAATATTTTTATACTCCTCCCTGGTCATTTGTCCAATCTTCCACTTCTTGTAAACTTCTTTTTTGCTTAAGATCAGCAAGGATTTCACTGTTTAGCCAAGCTGGTCGCCTGCCATATTTACTATTCTTTCTACACATCGGGATGGTTTGTTCCTGCAACCTCAATAAGGATTCTTTAAAATACAGCCAGCTCTCCTGGACCCCTTTGCCCTTCATGTTATTCTCCCAGGGGATCCTGCCCATCTGTTCCCTGAGGGAGTCAAAGTCTGCTTTTCTGAAGTCCAGGGTCCGTATTCTGCTGCTCTCCTTTCTTCCTTGTGTCAGGATCCTGAACTCGACCATCTCATGGTCACTGCCTCCCAGGTTCCCATCCACTTTTGCTTCCCCTACTAGTTCTTTCCTGTTTGTGAGTAGCAGGTCAAGAAAAGCTTTGCCCCTAGTTGGTTCCTCCAGCACTTGCACCAGGAAATTGTCCCCTACACTATCCAAAAATTTCCTGGATTGTCTGTGCACCGCTGTATTGCTCTCCCAGCAGATATCAGGGTGATTAAAGCCTCCCATGAGAACCAGGGCCTGCGATCTAGCAACTTCTGCTAGTTGCCAGAAGAAAGCCTCGTCCACCTCATCCCCCTGGTCTGGTGGTCTATAGCAGACTCCAACCACGACATCACCCTTGTTGCTCACACTTCTCAACTTTATCCAGAGACTCTCAGGTTTTTCTGCAGTTTCATACCGGAGCTCTGAGCAGTCATACTCCTCTCTTACATACAATGCAACTCCCCCACCTTTTCTGCCCTGCCTGTCCTTCCTGAACAGTTTATATCCATCCATGACAGTACTCCAGTCATGTGAGTTATCCCACCAAGTCTCTATTATTCCAATCACATCATAGTTCCCTGACTGTGCCAGGACTTCCAGTTCTCCCTGCTTGTTTCCCAGGCTTCTTGCATTTGTGTATAGGCACTTAAGATAACTCATCGATCGTCCCTCTTTCTCAGTATGAGACAGGAGTCCTCCCCTCTTGCGCTCTCCTGCTTGTGCTTCCTCCCAGGATCCCATTTCCCCACTTACCTCAGGGCTTTGGTCTCCTTCCCCCGGTGAACCTAGTTTAAAGCCCTCCTCACTAGGTTAGCCAGCCTGCTGGCGAAGATGCTCTTCCCTCTCTTCGTTAGGTGGAGCCCGTCTCTGCCTAGCACACCTTCTTCTTGGAACACCATCCCATGGTCAAAGAATCCAAAGCCTTTTCTCCGACACCACCTGCGTAGCCATTCGTTGACTTCCACGATTCGACGGTCTCTACCCCGGCCTTTTCCTTGCACAGGGAGGATGGACGAGAACACCACTTGCGCCTCAAACTCCTTTATCCTTCTTCCCAGAGCCACGTAGTCTGCAGTGATCTGCTCAAGGTCATTCTTGGCAGTATCATTGGTGCCCACGTGGAGAAGCAGGAAGGGGTAGCGATCCGAGGGCTTGATGAGTCTCGGCAGTCTCTCCGTCACATCGTGTATCCTAGCTCCTGGCAAGCAGCAGACCTCTCGGTTTTCCCGGTCGGGGCGGCAGATAGATGACTCAGTCCCCCTGAGGAGGGAGTCCCCGACCACCACCACCCTCCTCCTCCTCTTGGAAGTGGTGGTCGTGGAACCCCCATCCCTAGGACAGTGCATCTTTTGCCTTCCAATCGGTGGAGTCTCCTTCTGTTCCCTTCCCTCAGATGGGTCATCTAGTCCACTCTCCGCATTAGTACCTGTAGAGAGAACATGGAAACGATTGCTTACCTGTATCTCCATTGCTGGTGCATGGACGCTCCTCTTTCTCCTTCTGGAGGTCACATGCTGCCAAACCTCCTCACAATCCTTCTGTCCCTGCTGCGCCTGCTCTGAATCTTCAGAACATTGTGGCCGTAGAAGCATCTCCTGACGTCTGTCCAGGAAATCTTCATTTTCCCTTATGCAACGCAGAGTCGACACTCGTTTCTCCAGCCCTCGAACCTTCTCTTCCAATATGGAGACCAGCTTGCACTTTGTACAGACAAAGTCGCTTCTGTCCTGTGGACACGTAGGTAATTGTCCCTCTCTATTTGGCACTGATGAGGACTCATTTGGAGTACTGTGGACACTTCTGGGTGCCTCACTTTTGCAAAGATGTGGACAAATTGGAGAGAGTATAGAGGAGAGCAAAAAAAAATTATGAAAGGTTTTGAAAAATTATGACCTATGAGAAAAGGCAAAAAGAAGTGGACATGTTTAGTCTTGAGAAAAGAAGACTGAGTGGGAGACCTGATATCAGTCTTCAAATGTGGGAAGGGGTGTTATGAAGAGGAAGGTGATCGATTGTTCTCCATGTCCACAGAACGTAGGACATGAAGTGATGGGCTTAACCTGCAGCAAGGGAGATTTAGGTTTGATATTAGGAAAAACTTTCTATCTGTAAGGACAGTTAGGTAATGGAACAGGTTACCAAGGGAAGTTGTGAAATCCCAGGTTTTGTCTACACTACACAGCTTTTTAGGAGAGCACTCCTGCCGACAACATGCTGTTCACACTGGCACTTGTCATGGCAAAACTTTTGTCTTTCTGATGGTGGGGGTGTTTAACACCTCTGAAAGACAAAAGTTTTATCATTCAATCGCCAGTGTAGACAAAGAGCCAGTCACTGGTTGCTTTTAAGAACAGGATAGACAAACATCTGTCAGGGTTGGTCTTGGGGTACCTGGTTCTGTCTCAATGCAGGGGGCTGGGACAGATGAGCTCTTGATGTTCTTTTCAGCAACACATTTCTATGATTTGAGCCAAGGTGGGAGAAGAACATCTAATCACAGCCAGAGCTGTCCTCTCTGGCTCTGAGGTGTATGGAGCAGGCTAAGGGGGTAGGAAAAGCCAATATCGGGCCTGAGGTGTGAGCCAGCCGGACCCCAGCAGGAGCAGATCAGGTCTTATGGATAATGGGGAAGGGATGAATGACAGTTGATCAGCAAGCGCAGGGGGGCCCTTTTGCTGGTCCATCATGACTCATGGAGAGCTCTTTGCTTCCTGCGTTGGACAGGGGGCAGGTGTCTAGTAATCTTTTTCCAGGCCCTGGATGGTGTTTCCTCTGTTTATTTCTGAACAGCTTGTCATTGGGAGAGAATCTAGGGTCCCTAATCAGGTGACACAGCCCTGTGGAGCTAGGTGCTGCATGGATGCAGACTAGGAGAGAAGTCTCCATACCAAAGAGTTGATGGTCTGAGTAATATCCTCCTGTTCTACCTTGTGTTGAGAAGAGTTATAGAGGTGGGTGGGGTGGGGGAGATGTGACTGTAAATGATGGAGGCTAAGTCATACCCCAGGTACCTTCAGAGTGTAGCAACTCCGCTCAGCTCCTCAGGGGAATAAGTCAGGGCCATTCCCTAGGCAGAGTGGGTGAACCCTTGCTCCAGAGCAGTGCATCATGGGATCTTGTACGATTTATAACCCAGTCCCCGTAGGGTTGGGAGTAGGGAGAGGAAGAAGCCTCTGTGGGTGAGCTGCTCAGATCCTTGGTTTGGAAGTAATAACAGGCCTGAGCTTAATGACCAAGATCAACACTTGTTTCCTCACCCCCTCTGCCAAGCAGGATTCCCAGTTTCCAAACCTGATGTGATCTCCCAGCTGGAACAAGGGGAGAGGCTGTGCATTTCTGATCTCTGGGACTATGAGGAAAGGGAGATTCTGAGAGACCCCCACACAGGTGAAAAATCAATTAAACTTACTCAGAAATCAGTTATTCTGTCATCCTGGTAGATGTCACGTATGCATTTTCATCAAACTTGTCTGACCCTTCAGCCCCTGCCTTCATCTGTGCTCATAGCATGTGGAGGAAGAATGGGTCCCCTCCTATGGGAAAGGGTATGGGGGGAGCAGGATTCAGCTCCCGATAGTTCAATCTCCCCAGCTGTTATTTGGGTTTGTTCTCCCCTTTCCTATTTCCCTTTCTGAGGTTCCCTGTCCATGGCACAGGGACTGACTCCTGTCTGGATTTGCTCTCTGTTCCAGCAGGTGATGGGATGGTGAGTGAGAATGAGGAGGAAAATCCTCAGCAGGAAGGTCCTGAGCGAGTGGAGCCACAGGGAATAGTATCAGGAAGAGCTGAAGGGCATGTTTCCCAGAGTCCTGAGCAGGGAGAAGCCTGTGAAATTCAGCGCAGACCAAAAAGGAAGCAGGGAAACCACTCAGAGGAGAGATTGGGTAAATCCACTCACAAGAGCAGAGGCATCAAGAAAATCAAAGAAACTGTTCAACAGAGAATCCCCACTGGAGAGAGTCCCTACTCATGTGGTGACTGTGGGAAAAGCTTCAGTCAGAGCTTAACCCTTATTCACCATCAGCGAATCCACATGGGAGAGAAACCCTACAAATGTAATGAGTGCGGGAAAAGCTTCAGTGTGAGCTCAAAGTTTCTATTACATCAGAGAACTCACACAGGAGAAAGACCCTATGACTGCCCCGTGTGTGGGAAAAGTTTCAGTGTGAGCTCCAACCTTATTCAACATCAGAGAATCCACACGGGAGAGAAACCCTATAAGTGTCCCGACTGCGGGAAAAGCTTCAATCAGAGTTCAAACCTTCTGTCACATCAGAGAATCCACACGGGAGAGAAACCTTTTGAATGTCTCGAGTGCAGGAAAAGCTTCAGTCGTAGATCAACCCTTCTATCACATCAGAGAATCCACACAGAAGAGAAACCCTATACCTGTGCTGAGTGTGGGAAAAGCTTCGGTCACAGTGCACATCTTACTAGTCACCAGAGGACCCACACAGGAGAGAAACCCTACAAATGCAGTGAATGTGGGAAAAGCTTTAGTCAAAGCTCAAACCTTTATACACATCAAAGAATTCACATGGGAGAGAGACTCTATAACTGCCCTGACTGCGGGGAAAGCTTCAGACTGAAGTCAACTCTTGTTACTCACAAGAGAATCCACATGGCTGAGAAACCCTTTAAATGCCCCGAATGTGGGAAAAGCTTCAATGCGAGCTCAGCCCTTAGGAAACATCAGAGAATCCACAGTGGAGAGAGACCCTATAAGTGTCTTCACTGTGGGAAAAGTTTCTGTAGCAGCTCAGCCCTTTGTAATCATCAGAGCACCCACCTTGATGACAGACCCTACAAATGCAATGAGTGCAGGAAAAGCTTCAGTCAAAGTTCCAACCTTATTCAGCATCAGAGAATCCACACAGGAGAGAGACCCTATAACTGCTCCGACTGTGGGAAAAGCTTCAGTCGGAAATCAACCCTTATTAAGCATCAGAGAACCCACGTGGCGGAGAGAGACCCTATAAGTGAGAGAAATGTGGGAAAGGCTTCAGTGAGAGCTCAAACCTCATTACATATCAGAGAATCCACACGGGACACAACCCCTAGGAATGGGTCATGTGTATAAGACCTCTGTTGAGTACCATGAACCTCAAAGGGTCAGGCCAGGCTGGAGTGGCCCTGTAATGAGGACCTGCAATAGTTAGTTAGTAAAGCAGAGAATGAAATCACATGCCTGGAACAAAGCTGTGTAGACCAAGAGGCTGAGATAAAATTCCCATGTTGTCATGAGATTTGTTTATTGCACTCCCGCCCCACACACACACTCCCACACATACCTCGCCATGTACCCCTTACGTCCACACACCACCCCCACCCATATACATCTGACTCATACCCCTAGGGCTATGATTCCCAGTGGGGGGCGGATGCTGTTTGCTCAGGGGAACAACATCCTTGACTTCCAAAAGAAAGTGAAATTGTCTTTCTACATGCTTCAGTACAAAAAATGTTCTTCCCATACTTTAAAGCTCCCTCTCTCTTCTCTGGGCCATCAGATAATCAGAAGGATTTTTAATGATATGCAAGAAGGAATAGTAATAGCACAGCTGCAGGAAGGGAAACTAAACCCATCCGAAACCTAACCGGTACTGAAGTCTACTCAGAACCCTTACCAATTCTGAAATAAGGGAAAAAATCTTGCTCTTCAAATAGCCACGACAAACCCATCAGTGAAATTTATAATCTTAAAAAATAAAAAGTGGAATGGCTCATCAAGGGCATCTGCTTACTTTTAAAAGAAATAATGAGTCCTTTGGCTGCCAGGCAGAAATGAGGGAGAGTTGCAGAACAGGTGTTCGTCAATCATGCTGGGCAGCAGGAGGAGCACACTCAAAGCACAACAGAAAAACCTGGAGGAAAAAAAAACCCTTTCTCATAGAATCGTAGAAATGCAGGGCTGGAAGGGACCTTGAGAAGTCATCAAGTCCAGCCTCCTTCTCCATGGCCAGCGGACCAAGTAAACCTAGACCATCCCTGACAGGTGTTTGTCCAACTTGTTTTTAAAAGCTTCCAATGATGGGGACTCCTTGACCTCCCTTGGAAGCCAATTGAAGAGCTTAACAACCCTTATATTTAGAAAGTTTTTCCTGATATCTCACCTAAATCTCCCTTGCTGCAGATTAAGCCCATCACTGCATGTCCTACCTTCAGTGGACATGGAGAACAATTGTTCACCATCCCCTTTATAACAGCTCTCAAGACTAAACATGCCCATTTTTTAAATCTTTACTCATAGGTCAGGTTTTCTAAACCTTTTATCATTTTTATTGCTCTCCTCTGAGCTCTCCCCAATTTGTCCACAGTATTTCAGTTGGGGCCTCACCAGTGCTGAATAGAGCAGGACAATTACTTCCTGTGTTTTACATACAACACTTCTGTTAATAGACCCCAGAATCATATTAGCCTTTTTTGCAGTTGTCACATTGACGACTCAAATTCAGTTTGTGGTCCACTATACACTCCCCCTCTTCTCCCTCCCTCTCCCCCCGCCCTGGTTCTTTTCAGTAGTACTACCACCCACACAGTTGTTTCCCATTTTATTGTTCTGCATTTGCTTTTTCCTTCCTAAGTGAAGTCCTATGCACTTGTCTTTATTGAATTTCATCTTGTTGAATCCAGACCAATTCTCCAATTTGTCAAGGTCATTTCGAATTTTAAACCTGTCCTCCAAAGTGCTTGCAACTCCTTCTAGCTTGCTGTCATCTGTATATTTTATAAGCATACTCTCTACTACATTATCGGGTCATTAATTAAAATATTGAATAGTACCAGACCCAGGACTGACCCTGGTGGGAACCCACTAGATATGATCTCCCAATTTGACAGTAAACCATTGATAACTACTCTTTGAGTATGGTCTTTCAACATGTTGTGCACCCACCTTATAATAATTTCCTTTAGATCACATTTCCCTAGTTTGCCTATGAAAATGTCATGTGGAACTCTGTCAAAAACCTTACTAAAATCAGGTTATAACACATCTACGGCTTCCTCCCAGCCACTAAGTCAGTAATCCTATCAAAGAAGGAAATTGAATTGGTTTGGCATGATTTGTTCTTGACAAATCTATTGTGACTATGCCTTATAACCTATTATCCCCCAGGTGCTTACAAAATGATTAATACTTTGCTCCAGCATATTTACATCTAGTGAAGATAAGCTGACTGATCTATAATTCCCCAGGTCCTTCTTGTTCCCTTTTTTAAAGATAGGTACCATGTTTGCCCTTCTCCAGTCTTCTGGTGCCTCACTGTCCTCCAGAGGTTCTCAAAGAGAATTGCTAATGACTTGGAGATTGCTTCAGCTAGTTCTTTACCTACCCTGGGATTCATTTAATCAGGGCCTGCTGACTGGAATACATCTAATTTATCTAAATATTCTTTAACCTAGTCTTACCCTATTTTGGTTTGCTTTCTTTCCCCCGGTTGTCAATATTAATTGTGTTGAGTATTTGGTCATCATTAATCATTTAAGTGAAGATTGAAGGAAAATAGGCATTAAGTGTCTATTGATGCTCTCCTTCCTGCTAAGTAGAGTGCCCACACTTTTTGTTGTCTTTCTCTTGCTCCTATGTATTTAAAGAACCTCTTCTTATGGACTTTTCTGTCCCTTGCCATGTGTAACTCATTTTGTGCCTTAGCCTTTCTGCTTTTGTCCCTATATTCTTGTGCTGTTCTTTTGTACTACTCCTTATTGATCTGACCATGTTTCCACTTTTTGTAGGATTCCTTTTTGATTTTCAGGTCATTTGGAATTAAGCAAAAAACCGGCAGGCTGCAACTTTGTTTAAAAAAACCCAACAACAATAAAAGTCTTAAAAGAAAACCCAAAACATCAGTGCAACTTTGCTTTTTAAAAGCAATGTTGGCACAGAACCCAACATACTAGGTGGGTAGCCACCTAAGCTGCCCAGTGGAGGATGCCACCGGGAGAGGAGTCTTCTAAGCCCCATCCCTTTTATGGAGATAGATGCCTGCCTCTTCCTTTAAGTCAGGAACTGGGGAATTTAGATGTTCCTCTGCTAATGGGGTTTGATACAGAAGTCACATTCAGAGGCCACCTATCTCCACACAACACAGCTGGGAAGGAAGCAGATGGAGGAGCTCTTTCATAACCTTTAGCTTCATGGCTATTTTATTCACCCAGGATGTGGGAGACACCTAGTTCATGTCCCCCCACCCCCACCTGCTGAGGCAAAGGGATTTGAACAGGGATCTTGCACTTCTCAGGAGAGTGGCTGAACTACCAAAGTATGGGATACTCTGATGTGAGTGTCTCATTGTCTCTCCTAGCAAAGCAGTTCCACTGTATATAAATACTTAAGGAGTCATTGGGCCAGAGTGAGAGTGTGAGAATGATTCCACAGCCTGTGGGTCAGGGCATCCACCGATAAGGTGGGTGACTCTGGATCCAATCCCCCTTCTCCAATGATTGTAAGATCCTAAGTCCCATCACTCACCACAAAGAAGGCTGTATGCTGAACAGCAGAAGGAAGGGTGAGAAATTGCACCTGCTTCAAAGCGCAGAAAGATTTAGGAAATCAAAACTTGCTGCTACAATTCCATAGGGATTTTCAGTGCTTCAAAGAAACAGAGCCTTAAAGAACATAACTAGAGTAAGATAGGGTTTGAATCTGACAACATTGCAGGTTTTGACTGCTTTAAACTGCATGCTGTAACCTGTAGCTGCCAGACTTATTGTTCACACCATGGGAGTGTGGTGCTGGATGCACTTAACTTTGCTTACTAAATTATCTGGCTTACTGCTTAAAAGAGCTACCCTTCAAATTTTTGGTTTGATGAGAACATAACTAAATCTCAGCTGTGCTGATTGTGTTACTGTATCTTTGTGGAAATTAATACTTTTGTTGTCTTGTTTCAGGTCCTATCTTGAAGTGTTACTAAGAACTAGCAACTTTGTTAATCACTGTTCTACTCTTTCCTGGATTTTTCCCTCAGCACCTCCAGCTGTGCGGTTTTTGCATGTGTGAGTGAGAATTAAATGCCAGTGAGATCTCACCCTTGTAACATTACACTGTGTGTGAGAGAAGTTATTGTCTAACTTCAAAAATCTCTTCGTCAGTCTTTATTTGTGTGTGTTCTAAACTTTAGTATAATTTTGTACTAACTTCAGTTGTGTTGTGTGTTTCTAACTACAGAATGATCTAATATGTTTATATCTTACACTCCACACAAACCTTTTCCCAATCTTGGAGTAAGAATTTAACCAGTTCTTATTTTACATTTGTCAATTTTATATACCAGTAGCAGGGTATGGTACTTTGTGATAGTTCTCTTTCTATATTTGAATGTTACAATGTTTACCTATTGGTGTATGGAATTACCTTTAATAATCTCTCTCTCTCTTCCCCCTCCCCCCTCCCCCCACCAATTAACTCAAATACCAGGATCTCCCTGCAATATAGCACCTTTCAACTTTCTAAGAAAACTCCCTCGGTCTCCTTGACTAACTTTAATTTGAATACCTTGGTTAATCAAACTGCTTTCTGAACTTTCACCCTTGTAAAATTGCCTATTAACGCCATCAAACCAAAGCTAATCCTCTCTCATCTGCATTGTTGTATAATAATCAAATTGGGTGATTCTTGTACCTCATTTATTATATGTGTCATTGTAACCATTTCCAACTAGATACGTGTGTCTAAACACGGCTGAATTTCGAGCTGTGGTGATCATATGACTTGCGAATTTGCCTTAAATCATGCTTAGCCTCACAATGCTACCTTTTAAAGACAGAAATAAAAGATGTAGTAATGGTTTTGGTAGATTTTGTGCTGTTTACACTACTTTCAGTGTTATTGTTACTATTCAACCTATCTAGTTTCATCCAAATTTGTTTTGAGTTTAAACGTTTTAATATCAAGTTGAATTATAGTGTTTGTAATCCAGTTACTTTACTGAGGTTATACATAGTTATCTGAAATGTTTTCTTTAAGATTAGCTGTTAAATTCTGTTGATAATACTTAGCTACAAGTGAATTTTATTGGGGGGGGGGGGGACTGTTGATGCTTGTTAGTATCCTAAGTTATTCTATTTTAGAATTTCAAGTTAGTTAAGAGGTTATTTTAAGAGTTCATACATTGTATCATTTGTTTGATTTACCTTTTTTCAGTTGGTGTGTCTCAATTGGATAATCCTTGTGGATTTAATTTTTTGTTGGTTTCTTCAATCAGTTTTGAGTACTTAAATAAATGTTTCCCTATTTTAAATTTGAGTTCAGTTGTTTTGTTTTGGGCTGTACTTTAGTATAAAGGAAGCAGAATCCTTTGTTCATTTTTATGTGGTTACTCCTGGATTGCAGTCTCATTCTTCTTAGCAAATGCCCAACATGCCTGAGGTGGCAAGTGACCAGAATTCATCACTGATTTTGGTCGCTGCAGTCTCATTAATAACCATAATCAATCATTCTGTGTTGGTTTGGTTTTCCTGAAATAGTCATATGAGAAGCAATTCATTAATACTTCCATCTCATTAATGGTTTCTCCCAATTATGAATTTTTATACTTATTTGGTTCTTTTACTTTGAAAATCACCTGCCATCCAACCCCTTTCTACCCCCACTCCTGTCATTTTCAGAGCCAGTTTATCCATTGCCTTCCTGGCTTATGAACCATTTTCCTGGCCCTTGGATGAAATGAAGCATCCACCGAACCCCAGCATGAGGGAGTTTGGAGCCAACCACATGGGCAGTTTGGAGCCAACCACAGAAGAAACTCAAAATTGAATCCTGACCCCAGCCAGGAGGAGATGTTCTCAGAGAGCCAATATCTCTTCAGCATGCCCAAGCCCGAGACCCAGATGCTGGAGATGCCCCTGAAAGTGCTGCGGAGGGGAGCTCCACCACTCAGTGTTATGTGCTGTGTTGAAATAGACCTCTACAGGTGTTCTGGGTACTGGCCAACGTTGTTCTGGGTACTGGCCAAGTGCTGCCACGTTCAATGGATGTGGGCTATCAGCCTCTCCTTGTTTTCCCCACCCCAGTGAGCTCAAAATGGTGTTGACTTTGGATACAAACTCTGAAGGGCTTATTTCCCTGAAGTATCAGATCCCAAATTGGGCAAATATGAAGCCCCCACTACCCACTTTCTAGTGCTGTTTGGTGCTCCATCCTCCTTCCCTGTGCACTGCAGCCTTCCTCTGACCCTGCTCAAAACAATGGTCCCATGTTGGTTAAAAAATGCAGGCCGGTTGCAGGGCAGGCACAATTACTGTAGCAGCAGCCAGAGAAAGAGCAAAAGCAATAGAGAATTCCTTTGTTTTGCAGTGTGATCAGCACCCTGTGCTTTTACCTCCCTTTACATTTGCAAACACACACTATATTAGGAGGCTAATGGCACAAATGAGGCTATAGATATATTTCTTAATGCATAAAAATAGGGTATTTGTGGCTACAGTGTAAATACTGTGGGTTCAGACCAGTTTCAAAATCTATTTTGTAGTGCTCTTGATGCTTATGTGTAGGTGTTATGAAAAAGAATTTAAGGCATGAGGAGGGCTGTACTTTGGCATGCACAGTGCAAGGCAATGCAGCCCTCCCTAGGTTGCAATAGAAGTGGTGCTTCCCTTCCTCTCCTGCACCAGCTGGGAGTGGGGGCGGGGGGACAGCCTGATAAAGAGCAGGACTGTACATCTTCCTGGTTGCCCCCACTGCCTTTGTGATCAAGACCCTTCCCTGCCTCTTGGGAACTCACTTCAGGGTAACATCCTCCAATGTAAGGACAGCCTGTAGAGGTGCATGTGAAATTATGATCCTGCCACCTCCTCCCAAGGGAAAGCATGGTCAAAGGAAAGGACAGGGAGGAAAAGATGCTGGATGTGACACAGGAAACAGCTCTATTGGAGAGCACTGTGGAGCTATGTTCACAGCCAGCCTAGCCATGTCCTGCAGCCTGTGGAGAACACAAGGTACAAGGAGCCCCCTTTTGCTCCCCGAAATGGCAGCCCCCCCCACACCGTTCCACCCACTAAGACAAGGAGAAGAGTTTCCACCAAACATTGTTGTGAGCCTATCAGCACAGCTACATGTGCACTCAGCACTTTGGGCATGTTCCTCCACAGCTCCATTGGTCTGAGGGTTGCACTGTGTAATGTGAAATCAATAAAGGTTTTACCATGCATCATTAGCTGAAAAAGATCCACTGAGGGACATCACCTTTCTTATAATGTCAATTATTAATAAAATCTTTACACAAAGACACTGCATTCATTTCCTTGGTTACAGGATATTCATTTTTCTACCACTACACTCTGACATCAACGTAGGAGCCCATCACATCTCTGACCTTGTCCCTGACTACTTGTACAGCTCTGTCTCTGTCTGTTCATAACATACAGAAAGTCCGTCCACTTTTGCCGCCCAGACATCACTGAGGATCTCTCCCAGCTTTCACAATTCTGTCCAAACTGTTCAGGAAGGACAGGCAGGGCAGAAAAGGTGGGGGAGTTGCATTGTATGTAAGAGAGGAGTATGACTGCTCAGAGCTCCGGTATGAAACTGCAGAAAAACCTGAGAGTCTCTGGATAAAGTTGAGAAGTGTGAGCAACAAGGGTGATGTCGTGGTTGGAGTCTGCTATAGACCACCAGACCAGGGGGATGAGGTGGACGAGGCTTTCTTCTGGCAATTAGCAGAAGTTGCTAGATCGCAGGCCCTGGTTCTCATGGGAGACTTTAATCACCCTGATATCTGCTGGGAGAGCAATACAGCGGTGCACAGACAATCCAGGATGTTTTTGGAAAGTGTAGGGGACAATTTCCTGGTGCAAGTGCTGGAGAAACCAACTAGGGGCAGAGCTTTTCTTGACCTGCTGCTCACAAACAGGGAAGAATTAGTAGGGGAAGCAAAAGTGGATGGGAACCTGGGAGGCAGTGAACCATGAGATGGTCGAGTTCAGGATCCTGACACAAGGAAGAAAGGAGAGCAGCAGAATACGGACCCTGGACTTCAGAAAAGCAGACTTTGACTCCCTCAGGGAACAGATGGGCAGGATCCCCTGGGAGAATAACATGAAGGGCAAAGGGGTCCAGGAGAGCTGGCTGTATTTTAAAGAATCCTTATTGAGGTTGCAGGAACAAACCATCCCGATGTGTAGAAAGAATAGTAAATATGGCAGGCGACCAGCTTGGCTAAACAGTGAAATCCTTGCTGATCTTAAACGCAAAAAAGAAGCTTACAAGAAGTGGAAGATTGGACAAATGACCAGGGAGGAGTATAAAAATATTGCTCAGGCGTGCAGGAGTGAAATCAGGAAGGCCAAATCACACTTGGAGTTGCAGTTAGCAAGAGATGTTAAGAGTAACAAGAAGGGTTTCTTCAGGTATGTTAGCAACAAGAAGAAAATCAAGGTAAGTGTGGGCCCCTTACTGAATGAGGGAGGCAACCTAGTGACTGAGGATGTGGAAAAAGCTAATGTACTCAATGATTTTTTTGCCTCTGTCTTCACGCACAAGGTCAGCTCCCAGATTGCTGCACTGGGCAGTACAGCATGGGGAGAAGGTGACCAACCCTCTGTGGAGAAAGAAGTGGTTCGGGACTATTTAGAAAAACTGGACGTGCGCTGCATCCGAGGGTGCTAAAGGAGTTGGCGGGTGAGATTGGACAAATGACCAGGGAGGAGTATAAAAATATTGCTCAGGCGTGCAGGAGTGAAATCAGGAAGGCCAAATCACACTTGGAGTTGCAGTTAGCAAGAGATGTTAAGAGTAACAAGAAGGGTTTCTTCAGGTATGTTAGCAACAAGAAGAAAATCAAGGTAAGTGTGGGCCCCTTACTGAATGAGGGAGGCAACCTAGTGACTGAGGATGTGGAAAAAGCTAATGTACTCAATGATTTTTTTGCCTCTGTCTTCACGCACAAGGTCAGCTCCCAGATTGCTGCACTGGGCAGTACAGCATGGGGAGAAGGTGACCAACCCTCTGTGGAGAAAGAAGTGGTTCGGGACTATTTAGAAAAACTGGACGTGCGCTGCATCCGAGGGTGCTAAAGGAGTTGGCGGGTGAGATTGCAGAGCCATTAGCCGTTATTTTTGAAAACTCATGGCGATCGGGGGAGGTCCCAGATGACTGGAAAAAGGCTAATGTAGTGCCCATCTTTAAAAAAGGGAAGAAGGAGGATCCGGGCAACTACAGGCCAGTCAGCCTCACCTCAGTCCCTGGAAAAATCATGGAGCAGGTCCTCAAGGAATCAATTATGAAACATTTAGAGGAGAGGAAAGTGATCAGGAACAGTCAGCATGGAGTCACGAAGGGGAAGTCGTGCCTGACTAACCTAATTGCCTTCTATGATGAAGTAACTGGCTCTGTGGATGAGGGGAAAGCAGTGGATGTGTTATTCCTTGACTTTAGCAAAGCTTTTGATACGGTCTCCCACAGTATTCTTGCCGCCAAGTTAAAGAAGTATGGGCTGGATGAATGGACTGTAAGGTGGATAGAAAGCTGGCTAGATCGTCGGGCTCAACGAGTAGTGATCAATGGCTCCATGTCTAGTTGGCAGCCGGTTTCAAGCGGAGTGCCCCAAGGGTCGGTCCTGGGGCCGGTTTTGTTTAATATCTTTATTAATGATCTGGAGGATGGTGTGGACTGCACTCTCAGCAAGTTTGCAGATGACACTAAACTAGGAGGCGTGGTAGATACACTAGAGGGTAGGGATCGGATACAGAGGGACCTAGACAAATTAGAGGATTGGGCCGAAAAAAACCTGATGAGGTTCAACAAGGAGAAGTGTAGAGTCCTGCACTTAGGACGGAAGAATCCCATGCACTGCTACAGACTAGGGACCGAATGGCTAGGTAGCAGTTCTGCAGAAAAGGACCTAGGGGTCACAGTGGACGAGAAGCTGGATATGAGTCAACAGTGTGCTCTTGTTGCCAAGAAGGCTAATGGCATTTTGGGCTATATAAGTAGGGGCATTGCCAGCAGATCGAGGAACGTGATCGTTCCCCTTTATTCGACATTGGTGAGGCCTCATCTGGAATACTGTGTCCAGTTTTGGGCCCCACACTACAAGAAGGATGTGGAAAAATTGGAAAGAGTCCAGCGGAGGGCAACAAAAATGATTAGGGGTTTGGAGCACATGACTTATGAGGATAGGCTGAGGGAACTGGGATTGTTTTGTCTCCAGAAGAGAAGAATGAGGGGGGATTTGATAGCAGCCTTCAACTACCTGAAGGGGGGTTCCAAAGAGGATGCAGCTCGACTGTTCTCAGTGGTGGCAGATGACAGAACAAGGAGCAATGGTCTCAAGTTGCAGTGGGGGAGGTCCAGGTTGGATATTAGGAAACAGTATTTCACTAGGAGGGTGATGAAGCACTGGAATGGAATGCGTTACCTAGGGAGATGGTGGAGTCTCCTTCCTTGGAGGTTTTTAAGGCCCGGCTTGACAAAGCCCTGGCTGGGATGATTTAGTTGGGAATTGGTCCTGCTTTGAGCAGGGGGTTGGACTAGATGACCTCTTGAGGTCCCTTCCAACCCTGATATTCTATGATTCTATGAATTCACAGCACCTACCTACCACATGAGGCAGATATTTCTCAGTAGCCTCCAGCCATGTCAGGTGTCTCCTTCTTATTCCCTTCACCCTGCCAAACACCCACCCCTCCACAAATCTGCAGCTATCTCAGGGTATAGTTAAACAGCTCCTTTCTACTGGACATATATCAAGGAAAATGGTTAATTATCCAGGGATGCAGAGGTTGACCACATTTTCAGAACCACCCGAATGTGGGATAGAAAGGGGTTGGACACCAGGCAATTTTCAAAGTAAAATTACCAAAAGAATACCAAATAATTATCAACATTGATAACTAGGAGAAAATTAATTACATGGAATTATTAATTCCAGTTATTCATTTTGTTTATTAAAGATACTGCACTCAGGAGTGACAACATCAAAATATACCATGGATTATTTTTCCTATACACTCTGGGATGTCCCAAAATAAACAGTTGAACTTGACTTTAAATAAAGAACTGTTTATTTAAGTAAACAAAAATTATAGGAGAACATAAGAACATACTGAGTCAGACCAAAGGTCCATCTAACTCAGTTTCCATTCCTTGTCGCCCGTTCCCAGCAAACAGAGGTGATGGACACTCTGCCCATCCTATCCTCTATGAATTTATCTAGTTCTTTTTTGAACCCTGTTATTGTCTTGGCATTCACGACATCCTCTGACAAAGAGTTCCACAGATTGACTGTGCATTGTGTGAAGAAATAGTTCCTTTTGTTTGTTTTAAACCTGCTGACTATTAATTTCATTTGGTGATCTCTAGTTCTTGTGTTATGAGAAGGAGTAAATAACACTTCCTTATTTACTTTCTCCAGACCAGTCATGATTTTATAGATCTCTATCATATTCCCCCTTAGTCATCTCTTTTCCAAGCTGAAAAGTCCCAGTCTTATTAATCTCTCCTCATATGGAACCTGTTCCATACCCCTAATCATTTTTGTTGCCCTTTGCTGAACCTTTTCCAATTCCAATATATCTTTTTTGAGATGGGGCAACCACATCTGCATGCAGTTTCAAGATGTGGGCGTACCATGGCTTTATATTGAGGCAATATATTTTCTTATTATCTATCCCTTTACTAATGAGTCCCAACATTCTGTTTACTTTTTTGACTGCTGCTACACATTAAGTGAATGTTTTTCAGAGAACTATCCACAATGTCTCCAAGCTCTCTTTCTTGAGTGGTAACAGCTAATTTAAACCCCATAATTTTATATGTATAGTTGGGATTATGTTTTCCAATGTGCATTACTTTGCATTTATCAACGTTGAATTTTTGTTGCCCAGTCACCCATTTTTGTGAGATCCTTTTGTAGCTCTTCACAGTCTGCTCGGGACTGACCTATCTTGAGTACGGTAATTTTGTATCATCTGCAAATTTTGCCACCTCACTGTTTACCCCTTTTCCCAGATCATTTATGAATATGTTGCATAGGCGCTGACTCCATGGGTGCTCCAGCAATTAGTGGGTGCTCAGCACCCACCAGCAGCCACGCTCCCTCCTCTCCCTCCTCCCTCCAGTGTGACAGATTTTTGTTATCAATTTGCCTGAGGCCACAGTTGATTAGGCTGGGGCCACAGGATTTTTTTGGGGCGGAGATGATGAGGTGCACACCAAGTGTTTAAATTTTAAAGCTTTATTGATAAACTAATAAAATAACAGCAGAAAGTGCTGGGATAGCTCCCATATCACTCAGGGGAAGAAAGAAAGCGTTAATGCCCCAAGCCCTAACCCACTTTTATACTCACACATGCATGACCCAGACTGGCCAAGTCTGAGTGTAACATCAGAAGAAGATGGGGGGGGGCGGGGAGGAAGGTGAACGGAAGTGCTGTTTTGGGCCCAGGCCGTTTAAGGATCTGCGGTGCTCTTCGAGTTGCTTCAGCTCTTCGGAGGGTTTTAAGTCCTGGGTGCTTTTTTTTGGGAGGCGGGGGTTTGTTTAGGGAACTTTGCTTTTGGTGCTTTTTATGCCAGTCCAAACCGGCTTTCTGTGGTCTCTTCAACTTTCCCCAAAACACACCAGTTTCAGGGCCATGAGACAGTTCTGTTTGTTCCTGGCTGGCCTTTGCCATTTTGCTCCTTTTTCCGGCCCCTGCATTCTGTTTAACAACTTTTTTTTTTATGGCGGGGGGAGGAGGGGGAGTTGGAGTCAGCTTTTTATTTTTGGACTAAGCTTGCTAGCTGCAGTGTTGAGTTAACCCGTTTTTTGCTTTCTCTCCCCCCCCCCCCCCCGCCTTTCGGCCTCTTGTAAACCTGCAAAGGAATTTTCCACTTTTTATTTACACACCTTTAACCCTTCCCAAAATGCTTTGCAATGCTTGTAACAGTGTTAGCAATATACAGTGCTGATTTACTTTTTTAGGGGACTCCCTAAGGGGAGGGGGCTATTGGGTTGTGACACCAGTGCCTCTCGCCCGCCAGTGGCCCCGCTGATCAAATCCTCCCCTTCCTCCCAGCACCTCCCACCTGCCGGGAACAGCTGTTTTGTGGCATTCAGGAAGCTCCAGGAGGGGAAGGAACGGGGACAGGGAGTGCATGGGGGAGGAGGTGGAAAGAGGCAGGGTGGGGGTGGAGTGGATGTGGGGACTTGGGGGCAGGGGTGGAGTGGGACCAGGGGTGGAACAGGGGTGGGAAGAGGCAGGGCAGGGGCTTGGAGGAAGGGCCTGAGGCGGGGAAGGGCATGGGGCGGGAGAGGGAGGGTTTAGCACCTGCCCACTAGAGGGGAAGTCGGCACCTATGATAAGTTAAAAAGCACTGGTTCCAGTACAGACCCTTGGGGGACACCACTATTTACCTTTCTCCATTCTGAAAAACTGACCATTTATTCCTACACTTTGTTTCCTATCTTTTAACCAGTTACCAATCCATGAGAGGACCTTCCCTCTTATCCAATGACAGCTTACTTTGCTTGGGAGCTTTTGGTGAGGGAGCTTGTCAAAGGGTTTCTGAAAATTTAAGTATATGATATCCACTGGATCCCCTGTAACATTCTATACCTTAGGGGAGCCCCCTTGTAACTCCCATATTCCTCATTTGTATATAATTGTGATATTGCATATAAAGCATGCCATGTGAGGTATCAGGGGAAAGGTTATGATCAGCTGAAAGTCACTGTTCTATCTAAACATGTATATCTTTAGTGCTTCTGAAGTTATGAGATTGTATTATATAGTTATCACTAAAACGTGCTGTAAGTTGGGGAATGGACCTGATATTAGCTCCCCAGAGACAACAGCAAATAAAGTAACCAACGCCCAGGCGGGTGTCAAACAACCATCAACAGCCATTGTCCAGCCAGGGAGTTATAATTCAATGACTCACCTGCATGAGGCCACACCAGGGGAATTGCTCAACCTTGCCTGGGGACTCATCAATGCCCACCAGTCATGCCTGGACTTGTATTCTCCAAGCACAAGGGACTGAAGATATAAAACAGAACACAGGAGCCCCATGCTTGGCCTTTCTCCTTTCCCCAACTATCATGCAAGCAACCAGGACACTGAGAAGACTGAAGACTCCAACAGAGGAGACTGGCCCAGGTTTCAAGGGTGAAACCTGTATATTATGAACTGCAGTATCAAATAGGGTGAGAAAAACTGCTTAAGCTAGTTGTTGCCCAGTCTAGTAGGTTGAGAGTTTAGTCTGTGTGCTTATATTTTATTTCTTTTGGTAACTAACTCTGACTTTTTGCCTATCACTTATAGTCATTTAAAATCTCTCTTTTGTAGTCAATAAACTTGTTTTGCTGTTTATCTTTACCAGTGAGTTTGCCTAGCCAGTGTATATGCACTTTCTATTGATGAAGTGGTGAACCAATTCATAAATTTCCATTGCTCAACAAAGGGTCTTTTTTTCACATATAGTGCCACTCCCCCACCAGTATGACCTGTTCTGTCCTTCCGATATATTTTGAACCCTGGTATTACTGTTCCCATTGATTATCTTCATTCCAACAAGTTTCTGTGCTGCTTATTATATCAATATCCTCATGTAATACAAGGCACTCTAGTTCACCTATTATTTAGACTTCTAGCATTTGTATATAAGGACTTTAAAAACTTGTCACCTTTTAGCTGTCTGCCATTACATGATGTAATTGAATGGAACTCTTTTGTTTGACTCTTTCTGATCAGATCCTACCCGTATTTTATCATCTTCCATCCTCGCCTCCTTACAAGGACATAGAGAATCTCCATTAATAGATCCTCCCCTATGGAATGTCTCTGTCCAAATCACATGCTTCTCCACACCTGTCGGCTTTCCTCTAACCCTTAGTTTAAAAACTGCTCTATGACCTTTTTAATTTTAAGTGCCAGCAATCTGTTTCCATTTTGGTTTAGGTGGAGCCCATCTTTCCTATATAGGCTCCCCCTTTCCCCAAAGTCTCCCCAGTTCCTAATAGATCTAAACCCCTCCTCCCTACACCATTGTCTCATCCACGCATTGAGACCCTGAAGTTCTGCCTGTCTGAGAGGCCCTGCATATGGAACTGGAAGCATTTCAGAGAATACTACCATGAAGGTCCTGGACTTCAATCTCTTACCTAGCAGCCTAAATTTGGCCTCCAGGACCTCTCTCCTATCCTTCCCAATGTCTTTGGTACCTACATGTACCACAACCACTGGCTCCTCCCCAGTACTACACATAAATCTATCTAGATGTCTCGAGAGATCTGCAACCTTTGCACCAGGCAGGCAAGTCACCTATGGTTCTCCCAGTCATTGCAAACCCAGCTATCTATGTTTATAATTATCAATTGCCCATTACTAATACCTTGCTCTTCCTAATAACTGTACTTCCTTCCCCTGGAGAGGTATCCTCTGTGCGAGATGATACCACGACATCATCTGGAAGGAGGGTCCCAACTATGGGATTGTTTCCCTCTGCTCCAGTTGGATGTTCTCCTTCCCTGAGACTTTCATCCTCCTCAACAGCACGGATGCTGTCAGACTGGGGGAGGGGCCAGTCTACTGTGTCCCAGAAAGTCTCATCTATGTACCTCTTTGTCTCCCTGTAATGATGCTGCCCTTGGTGGGACACTTCTGAGTGTGTCAATTCAGGACAAATTGCTTAAAGCAGGGCAGTTACAGCTCAAGGCTGGGGTTCCTTTGAACACCAAGGCAAACCAAACCAGCCAAACAGAGACGACTTCGGTTTTATCCCATTGGCTAACCATAAGTCACATAAGCAATTCCCTTAGGTACTCCAGTTTCCCAGTATCACCACCAGTGCCACTCGTTATGGGGATGAATGGTTATCAAATCCAATATCCCAGTAAAAGGAAAAAGGTTCTCCCAATCCCAAAGGACCAAGCCCCAGACCCAGGTCAATATACAAATCAGATCTTACCCACAAATCACACTGTTGCCAATCCTTTAGAATCTAAAATCTAAAGGTTTATTCATAAAAAGAAAGAAATATAGATGGGAGCTAGAATTGGTTAAATGGAATCAATTACATACACTAATGGCAAAGTTCTTGGTTCAGGCTTGTAACAGTGGTGGAATAAACTGCAGGTTCAAATGAAGTCTCTGGAGTACATCCACAGCTGGGATGGGTCATTCAGTCCTTTGTTCAGAGCTTCAGTTTGTAGCAAAGTCCCTCCAGAAGTAAGAAGCAGGATTGAAGACAAGATGGAGGAGCCGCAGCAACCTTTTATAGTCTCTTGTCATGTGGCCTTTCTTTCTTTGTTCTAAAGACAAGCATTCCAGCACAGGGCATGAAAAAACCTTAGAGTTCTGTCCATAGGCATGTCCCTGCATGCCTTGCTGAGTCACCAGCTGTATCTGCCTTCTCTCAATGGGTCAGTTGTATAGCTGATGGTCCTTAATGGGCCATCAAGCAGGCTAGGCAGTGCTGATGCCATATTATCTGGGGTGCCCTAGTACTGTGGAAAGGGATCTGGGGGTTATAGTGGATCACGAGCTAAATATGAGTCAACAGTGTAACTGCTGCAAAAAAAGGGAACAGCATTCTGGGATGTATTAGCATGAGTGTTGTAAGCAAGACATGAGAAGTAATTCTTCTGCTCTTCTCCACACTGATTAGGCCTCCACTGGAGTATTGTGTCCAGTTCCGGGCATCACATTTCTGGAAAAATGTGGATAAATTGGAGAAAGTCCAGAGAAGAGCAACAAAAATTATTCAAGGTCTAGAAAACACAGCCTATGAGAGAAGATTAAAAAATGGGTTTGTTTATTCTGGAGAAGAGAAGATTAAGAGGGACATGATAAAGTTTTCAAGTACATAAAAGGTTGTTACAAAGAGAAGGGAAAAAAATTGTTCTCCTTAACATCTGAGGATATGACAAGAAGCAATGGGCTTAAATTGCAGCAAGGACAGTTTAGGTTGGATATGAGGAAAAAACTTCCTAATGGTCAGGGTAGTTAAGCGCTAGAATAAATTGCCTAGGAAGGTTATGGAATTTTCATCATTGGAGATTTTTAAGAATGGGCAGGGGACTGGACTAGATGACTGCTCGAGGTCCCTTCCAGTCCTACGATTCTATGACTATCAAATTCTAAAATAGAAAATAAATGAAAACAGTTGGTTAATAATATAGAATGGATGAGTGTTATACTCAGTTTTATAGCATTGAAAAAACCCTATGAGCATTAACCACTATGGTATTCATTTAATTATGTACGATATTAACAGTATCCACATGTTGTTTACCCTAATTAAAATTCACAAGTAGTAGAATTGAACAATTAAATTTAAGTTTCAGATAACCAAGTATCAATTCAACGAAGTAACTATATTACAACATCTACAATTCAACTTGATATTAAAACTTTTAAACTACAAACGATTTTGGACAAAACTAGATAGGTTGAATAGGACAGTGGAACAGAAAGTAGCGTCCGCTTAACACAAGCTAGCAAAACCATTAGTACTTCTTATACTTCTGTTTTAAGAAGATAGTCTGAGGCTAAGCATGATTCTTAAGGCAAATTCACAATCATTGGATACTACAGCTTGAAATTCTGCACTGTTTAGACACATACGCACAATAACTGGGATAGAAGAATCACCCAATGTGATTATTATGCAACAGTGCAGAATAGATCAGATTCGCTCTGATTTGGAGGAGTTAATAGGCAATTTTACAAGTGTGAAAGTTCAGAAAGCAATTTGATTAACGAAGATATTCCAATTAAAGTTAATCAAGCAGTTTAAGTGGTTGTTCTCAGAGAGCCGATAGGCAGAGAGTATTGCAGGGAGATCATGGTATATGAATTAATTGGCAAAAGAAAGAGAGCTTATTAAAGGTGATTCCATACACCAATGGGTCAACACTGTAACGTCCAAACATAGAAAGAACTATTGCAAAATACCCTGCTTTTGGGATTTAGGGCCTAGTCAAGTTCCCACACAAAGGTTGGAATAAGACTAGTATGGAGTGGAAGGTATGAACATATAAGGGTATGTCTACACTACGAGAGTAGTTCGATTTCACTTAAATCAAACATGTGGAATTGATATTACAAAGTCGAACGTGTGTATACACACTAAGGACAGTAATTCGACTGTGTGAGTCCACACTAACGGGGCAAGCGTCGACATTGGAAGCGGTGCACTGTGGGCAGCTATCCCACAGTTCCCGCAGTCCCCGCTGCCCATTGGAATTCTGGGTCGAGCCCCCCAATGCCTGCTGGGGAAAAAAATGTGTCGAGGGTGGTTTTGCGTAACTGTCGTCATCCAACCATCACTCCCGCCCTCCCTCCCTGAAAGCGCCGGCGGGCAATCAGTTCGCGCACTTTTCTGCTGAGTGACAGCGCGGACGCCACAGCACTGCGAGCATGGAGCCTGCTGCGACCATCGCTGCAGTTATGGCCGTTGTCAACACCTCGCACCTTATCAGCCACATTTTCCAGAGGCAGATGCTGAGAAATCGGGCAAGGAGGCTACGGCAGCGCGATGAGGACATGAAGTCTGAGAGTGGCACAGATTTGTCACAAAGCACGGGACCCCGCGCCGTGGACATCATGGTGGCACTGGGTCATGTTGATGCCGTGGAACGGCGATTCTGGGCATGTGAAACAAGCACGGACTGGTGGGACCACATAGTGCTGCAGGTCTGGGATGAATCCCAGTGGCTGAGAAACTTTCGCATGCGGAAGGGAACTTTACTTGAACTTTGTGAGTTGCTGTCCCCTGCCCTGAAGCGCAAGGACACCCGGATGCGAGCAGCCCTGACTGTCCAGAAACGAGTGGCCATAGCCCTCTGGAAGCTTGCAACGCCAAACAGCTACCGGTCAGTCACGAACCACTTTGGCGTGGGCAAATCTACCGTGGGGGTTGTTGTGATGCAAGTAGCCAACGCAATCGTTGATGTACTGCTGTCAAAGGTAGTGACCCTGGGAAACGTGGAGGTCATCATAGATGGCTTCGCCGCGATGGGATTCTCAAACTGCGGTGGGGCTATAGATGGAACTCACATCCCTATCCTGGGACCAGACCACCAGGCCAGCCAGTACATTAACCGAAAGGGCTACTTTTCAATGGTGCTGCAAGCACTGGTGGACCATAGGGGACGTTTTACCAACATCAACGTCGGATGGCCGGGCAAGGTTCATGACGCTCGTGTTTTCAGGAACTCTGGTCTGTTTAGATGGCTGCAGGAAGGTATTTACTTCCCGGACCACAAAATAACTGTTGGGGATGTGGAGATGCCTATAGTGATCCTCGGGGACCCAGCCTACCCGCTAATGCCCTGGCTCATGAAGCCCTATACAGGCGCCCTGGACAGTGAAAAGGAACTCTTCAACTACTGTCTGAGCAAGTGCAGAATGGTGGTGGAGTGTGCTTTTGCATGTCTCAAAGGGAGATGGAGAAGCTTACTGACTCGCTCTGATCTCAGCAAAACCAATATCCCCATTGTTATTGCAGCTTGCTGTGTGCTCCACAATCTCTGTGAGAGCAAAGGGGAGACCTTTATGGCGGGGTGGGAGGTTGAGGCAAGTCACCTGGCTGCTGATTACGCCCAGCCAGACAGCCGTGCGATTAGAAGAGCCCCAGCGGGACGCACTGTGCATCCGGGAGGCTTTGAAAGCTAGGTTCCTGATTGAGCAGGGTAACCTGTGACTATTTAGTTTGTTTACAGAGAAGCTGAACCTGCCCCCATTTCTTTACCCAGTGAATGTTCACTATCCTCTCCAGTTTCATACCCCGTTCACCCCCTTCCAACCCATGTTTAAAAATAAAATCACTGAAAATTTGTTAATGAACAACGTTTTTTTTATTACTGTTTTCGCGGTAAAGTGTTGAAACTGGGACGCAGTCTGTGGTGGGGAGCGGGTGTAGTGTAGTGATGCAAAGGACACTTCTAAACTCGAGGAATGACAGGCTCCTGCTTCTACAGTGGTCCGCACTGGTGGACTGATTGTTTCAACGGAGCCTGCCACCCCTCCTGTTCGGGACTCTGTGTGTGGGGGCTATTTGACTTTGTGGCAGGGGGAGGAAGGTTACAGATCCCCTGCTGCGTGGCTCTGTGATCCAGGATAAGGACCGCTGCATAAGATCTCTAACCGCCCTCCCCCGCCACAAAGTCACATAGCCCCCCCCACATAGAAAATGAAAACCACCTCCCAGACTGACCAGGGTGCCTAGTGACTGCACTGTGTGTGTGACCTGCTGCTGAACCTGCCCCCGTATCTGTACCAACCCCCTTCCCCCCCTTCAAACAGACTGTCCTCTAAAAAAACATGATGGAAACTGTAATTAACAGAAACGTATTTTTTATTAGCAACTAGACAGTTAGGGGATGAAACTGGAATGGGGGCTTGGGTGAGGCGGGAAGGAAAGGACTTCTCAAATTTTGGGGAATGACAGACTTCTGCCACTTGAGCAGTCTGCAGGGGTAGAGTGACAGTTTTCACGGACTCTGCAGCCGCTCCTTCTTGGTACTTTGGATGAGGGGGGTATGGGACTTTGTGGCGGGGGAAGGTGGTTACAGATAGACTGCAGCGGGGCTCTGTCCTCCTGCCTCCGTTCCTGCAGAACATCCACAAGGCACCGGAGTGTGTCCGTTTGCTCCCTCATTAGTCCAAGCAGCGTTTGAGTCGCCTGCTGGTCTTCCTGCCACCACCTCTCCTCCCGTTCGCTGTGTGCTCGCTGGTAACCCCCACTGAGTCTGCAGGGTTGCCTCGGCTCGGGAGCAGCCCATAAGTTCTGAGAACATGTCGTCCCGTGTCCTTTTCTTTCTACGCCTAATCTGCACCAGCCTCTGGGAGTCTGATGACCGGGTAGGTCGGGAGACAGTCATAGCTGTGGGATGGGAATTCCTCAGAAAGATAAATTTTTTGGTGAACAAAGAAAATAGTCTTTCTCTGTGAACAAGACCATTCACAGCACCTATCACATGCGCACTCAGGACAAGGTCGAATTTTCGGCCTTCGCATTCAGTCCCTGGGGTCTTGCAGTGCAGATCACAGAAGCGGAACAGGACAGCGGAATTTGGGTAGCAGGCTGACATGGTAAGGCCGTAGACTTGTGGAAGCTTAAAACTTTAATAACACCACTGCCCTACTTTCACGTTCAAAGCAATGCTCCTAGCGTTGGCCAGATCCTGCTGCCAGCAATCCGGCAAGCATGAACTGTGCCCCTGTCCCACCCCCTCGCGGCTGTCCCCAGGAAAGATCCCTCTATGCTGCCCCTCTCTCGCCTCCACCGCATGGCTGTAAACCGCTGGTTGCAGTTCTGTAAAGGAACAGGCAAGCAGTCCCAATACTAACATTCCCCTAATTCAAAGCAGGTGACCATGAGCGACATCACTCTGATGCGGATTTCAGACAGCTACAAAGAACGCATGCTTCGTGAAAGCCTGCAAAGACCAGGGCCCTAGGCCGCCATGCTGTGCAAGGCAATGATACCGGAGTACTTGATGATAGCCTGGCGCGGAAACGTTTCATACTACGGAGGACACAACAAGGCCGCTCTCTCAAGGAACCTCATGCAAAGGCTTTCCAATTACCTCCAAGAGAGCTTCATGGAGATGTCACATGAGGATTTCTGCTCTATCCCTGGACATATAGACCGAATTTTACTGTAGCTGCACTGGCAAGGACTAAACAGTAGAGTGCCTAGGGCAAACCAATCAAGATATACCGGACATTGTTAGATTTTTTTGCAGCAGTTGCACTGCCAAAGACTAAAACTTTAAGTGCCTAGGACAATCTAATCATGAAAAACCCACAGTTAATATTAATGTTCTGTTCTAAATAAATGTTTACATGTTTAAAACACTTACCGGCTGATCCTTCCCCTGATTCTGGGTCCGGGTTAACGTCTGGGGACGGTTGGTAGGGGATCTCTGTGAGAGTGATGAAGAGATCCTGGCTGTCTGGGAAATCAGCATTGTAAGCGCTGTCGACTGCCTCGTCCTCCTCATCTCCTTCCTCATCTTCCCCGTCCACTACCATCTCCGAGGAAGCGGGCTTCGACAATATCCCATCCTCAGAGTCCACGGTCAGTGGTGGGGTAGTGGTGGCGGCCGCACCTAGGATGGAATGCAGTGCCTCGTAGAAACGGCATGTCTGGGGCTGGGATCCGGAGCGTCCGTTTGCCTCTTTGGTCTTCTGGTACCCTTGTCTCAGCTCCTTGATTTTCACGCGGAACTGCGTTGCATCCCGGCTGTATCCTCTCTCTGTCATAAGAAGAACAGGAGGACTTGTGGCACCTTAGAGACTAACAAATTTATTAGAGCATAAGCTTTCGTAGACTACAGCCCACTTCTTCGGATGCATATAGAATGGAACATATATTGAGGAGATATATATACACACACAGACAGAGAGCATAAACAGGTGGGAGTTGTCTTACCACCTCTGAGAGGCCAATTAATTAAGAGAAAACAAACTTTTGAAGTGATAATCAAGCTAGCTCAGTACAGACAGTTAGATAACAAGTGTGAGAATACTTACAAGGCGAGATAGATTCAATGTTTGTAATGGCTCAGCCATTCCCAGTCTTTATTCAAACTGGAGTTGATTGTGTCTAGTTTGCATATCAATTCTAGCTCAGCAGTTTCTCGTTGGAGTCTGTTTTTGAAGTTTTTCTGTTGTAATATAGCCACCCGCAGGTCTGTCACTGAATGACCAGACAGGTTAAAGTGTTCTCCCACTGGTTTTTGAGTATTTTGATTCCTGATGTCAGATTTGTGTCCATTAATTCTTTTGCGTAGAGACTGTCCGGTTTGGCCAATGTACATGGCAGAGGGGCATTGCTGGCACATGATGGCATATATCACATTGGTAGATGTGCAGGTGAACGAGCCCCTGATGGTATGGCTGATGTGATTAGGTCCTATGATGATGTCACTGGAATAGATATGTGGACAGAGTTGGCATCGGGGTTTGTTACAAGGATAGGTTCCTGGGTTAGTGGTTTTGTTCAGTGATGTGTGGTTGCTGGTGAGTATTTGCTTTAGGTTCGGGGGTTGTCTGTAAGCGAGGACAGGTCTGTCTCCCAAGATCTGTGAGAGTAAAGGATCATCTTTCAGGATAGGTTGTAGATCTCTGATGATGCGCTGGAGAGGTTTTAGTTGGGGGCTGAAGGTGACAGCTAGTGGTGTTCTGTTATTTTCTTTGTTGGGCCTGTCTTGTAGGAGGTGACTTCTGGGTACTCGTCTGGCTCTGTCAATCTGAATCTATCTCGCCTTGTAAGTATTCTCACACTTGTTATCTAACTGTCTGTACTGAGCTAGCTTGATTATCACTTCAAAAGTTTGTTTTCTCTTAATTAATTGGCCTCTCAGAGGTGGTAAGACAACTCCCACCTGTTTATGCTCTCTGTCTGTGTGTGTATATATATCTCCTCAATATATGTTCCATTCTATATGCATCCGAAGAAGTGGGCTGTAGTCCACGAAAGCTTATGCTCTAATAAATTTGTTAGTCTCTAAGGTGCCACAAGTCCTCCTGTTCTTCTTTTTGCGGATACAGACTAACACGGCTGCTACTCTGAAACTTCTCTCTGTCATGGCTTTTGAGATCTTCTCGTAGATCTTTGCATTCCATCTTTTCGATCGCAGCTCCGAAAGCACAGACTCATCACCCCACACAGCGATCAGATCCAAGACTTCCCGATCAGTCCATGCTGGGGCCCTCTTTCTATTCTGAGATTGCATGGCCATCTCTTCTGGAGAGCTCTGGATCGTTGCCAGTGCTGCTGAGCTCGCCACGATGTCCAAACAGGAAATGAGATTCAAACTGCCCAGACAGGAAAAGGAATTCAAATTTTCCCGGGGCTTTTCCTGTGTGGCTGGTCAGAGCATCCGAGCTCGGACTGCTGTCCAGAGCGTCAACAGAGTGGTGCACTGTGGGATAGCTCCCGGAGCTATTAGCGTCGATTTCCATCCACACCTACCCTAATTCGACATGGCCATGTCGAATTTAGCACTACTCCCCTCGTTGGGGAGAAGTGCAGAAGTCGAATTTAAGAGACCTCTATGTCGAACTAAATAGCTTTGTTGTGTGGACGGGTGCAGAGTTAATTCGATTTAACGCTGCTAAATTCGACATAACCTCCTAGTGTAGAACAGGCCTAAGATAACTCTGTAATTTAAAATGCACAACACAACTGAAGTAAGCATAAAAGTATTCTAAAGTTTAGAACACACACCAATAAAGAATGAGATGAGATTTTGAAGTTAAAAGTAGATTTTCTTAGTCATTCACATAGTGTAATGTTACAAGCAAGCAAGGATCTAAGGATGTTTCTCTCACTGGTGAATGGGTACCCTTACCACCAAATTATAGTCACACTTACCATTTCTGTCTCTGGCCCAATGACTCCAAGTATTTATATACAGTGGAACTTCTTCGCTAGTAGAGATTGAGGGAGTCACATAGCAAAATATCCCGTAGCTCAGTGGCTGGGGTATTCCTCTGAGAAGGGTCAGATCCCTGTTCAAATCTCTTTGTCTCATCCACTAGAGGGAGGACTTGAATTGGTGGTCTCCTGTATCCTGGGTGAGTACCTTAACCACTGGCATAAAAGTTATGAGGGAGGTCCTTCTCCCCCAGTGTCTTTTTGGTGGAGTTAGGTAGCCTCTGCACCTGTCTACAGGCCCAGGACCCATCTGCAGGTCAGTGACTAACTCCCCTGATTCATGAATTGCAGACAGAGAGGTGCCTATCTTTGTGAGAGGGGTGGGGCTTAGGACATACCTAAAAAGTACGTGTTGTGAGGTTTGGTGTCACCACACTTAAGTCCCTGGGTGAATGCTGGTTTGGACCACTATCAAGAAGAAATGAGAAGTCACAGCATATAAGATACACATGCAGCAAGGAGTCCTGTGGCACCTTATAGACTAACAGACGTATAGGAGCATGAGCTTTCGTGGGTGAATGCCCACTTCTTCGTATTCACCCACGAAAGCTCATGCTCCTATACGTCTGTTAGTTTATAAGGTGCCACAGGACTCCTTGCTGCTTTTACAGATCCAGACTAACACGGCTACCCCTTTGATACAAGATACACATGGTTCGAGGTGTGTAACACCAAGCTTAAATGTAGCAACTGAACAGAGGATGCGAACAGAGTAATTAAATCCCATCACAATGTGGGAATTTTATCTCAGCCTCTGCTCTGCACGGCTCTGTTTCAGGAAGGTGACTTCATCCTCTGCCTTAGTAACTATGACATATCCTTGTTACATGGCCACTGTAGCCTGGCCTAACCCTCTGAGATTTGTGGGAATTGGCAAAGGTATCATTCACTTAGCCCATCACTAACCAGGACACCGCTAGGGTTCTGTGCGGATTCTCTTATGTATACTGAGGTTTAAGCTGTGCCGGACAACAGAGACAGACACAGAGGAGAGGAGAGGAGAGGAGAGGAGAGGAGAGGAGAGGAGAGGAGAGATAGGACAGTGAAGATGGGGGAAAATACAGCTTTTGTTGGTGTTCTCTGCATACAGGAGAACTCCTCGGTAATAGATGGATACTTTGGGCTGGGAAGTCGGTCATGACAGCTGTTGCTCAGGACCCCAGTTCACTTCCCCGGTCAGGGACAAGGTCTGATTGATCTGGTTGGCTCCCTCTCCTTCACTGGTCCTTCTTAGGATGGGCAGATCTAGGTGGACTGTGTCATCTCACCATGCTGGCGTGCAGTGCAGTTCTTTTCAGGATCAAGGTGGAAAGCTGAGAGACTGAGATAGGACAGGAGCATGATGGGGTGGGGGTGGGGGCAGAAAGGAGCACATGAGGGACGGGAAAACAGAGCAGGAGCTTACATGTATCAGATCGAGGACCTTGCTGGCACAGTGATAATGGTTAAGCATCCCCACTAAAGTATCAGGGTCTGGTGTCACAGAAACAATCCTTCTGCCGCAATTGCAGTGATGAAAAAAATTCATTCTTCTCCAAGGAAACCTCTTTTTAAGGGCTCCCAAAAGGTAAGGGTGGGTGGAATAATCCAATTAGTCCTAGTTTCTGACACACCAGTTTTGGTTCATTGATTTCTGATGCTCTCCTCCTCTTATTTAACAGTCACAATTTTAATATAGTCTTCATGTGTGGGTACAGGCTAAAGTCTGGGTGCTAGTTCAGCCCAGGCTGGTAATCTATTCACTTTGCAGTGAGGATACAAGCAATATCCTTCGAACACTAATTGTCTTTCAAAGCCTTCCCACAATTCCTCCCCACCCCCCCATGTGCCCAGAAGGACAGACAAGTTCTCAGAGAATCAAAGAGCGGCTCAGCTCCCTGTACTGCTAAGAACCATGTGGTGGGTCCCCACAAGTTACAGCAACACACACGATGTGTACAGCACCAACGAGGACACAGTCACTCGGGCAGGGCTTTGCAGAGTGGCTGCTCACAGCCTGGCTAGACTAACCCATGCTGAGACCCCGCTGTCAATCACCTGGGTTCAATATCCTGAGCTTCTCACAGACAACATCCATTCCCACACACACAGCCATCCAGACACTGGACATGGATGTCAGAAACACCAGACCTGCTTCCGTCACCCGCCCAGTCAGGCCACTCCTTACTTCAGGCAAAAAAAAAAAAAAATCTTTGCAGAGCTTGCTCTCCTGCTACCCCATGCACCACAGACCAGAGAAATGGAGGAGCTGCTCTATTCCTACCTGGGCTCAAACACAGACACAGAGTCATCTCAATCCATGAAGCAGCAGCAGCAGCAGCAACCATAATGCTCCATTCCCAGGAACTCCTGAAAATTCTCCCCAATGAAGAGGCCAGGGAGCACAAAGACATATTAGTGAATCACAATAGCCAATTCCTTAATTCTCTGCTGCTTCTGACAGTCTGGCACTGGAGAGCCCCCTTCCCCACTTCACGGCCCTGCAACAGCTAAAGCAGGCATGGAGAAAGCTGGTGATGGGTTGCACACGAGCAGAGAGAGAGAGATCAGAACATGTAACTCTTGTAACCTTACACCAGTGCTCCCACAGCACCAGGCCAAGAATAGTTATTACAGCAGCACCTGGATTCTCAGTGGGAAATCAGGGCCCCATTGGGCTATCAATGATGCTTATATGACCCCAATGACCACAGTATCTATACATAGTACAGTATAGAAGGCATTTATCATTATACCCCCTGTGAAATAGGAGGTGCCATTATCCACATTGTACAGGTCGGGGACTGAGGCATGGACAGTCTAAGGGAGTTGCCCAAATTCATATGGGACATATTAAGCAGAGCAGGGAATTGAACCCAGATCTCCTGAGTTTCAATCCCAAACCCTAATCTCCTTGGACTCTGACAGTAGGCACGAGAGATTCACAGTCCCAGCTCCAAGGCATTTCAGTGTAAAATGACAAGACAGAGAGACAGTGGATGGTTATCTCTATTTCACAGAGGGGGGATTGAGGATCAGAGATAATGAAGCTGGGATCTTTAAAGGGGCCCAGTCACACAAGGGAATGGAAGTTGGAGATTTAATTATCTGGGGCTCCTCTGGGGCCTGCAGCCTCAGTGACTGACAAAAGCTCAGACAGGGAGCTGGTGACAGAGCCTGGAACTGACCCCAGGTCTCCTGAGTCCCAGAGTAGGCCCTAAAACATGAGCAGAGCCCTCCTCACTTTTTTCTGCCATAGCAATATACCTCACAGACCACTCCCAGACCATACCTTACTTTATACACTCTCCCTCAGCCCCAGAGCCCAGCCCCTCTCACTGCAAGGAACCACCACTTCACCAGACCAGGAACAGACACCAGTAGCAACACCCTCCTTCCAGGAATTCAGCATGTTGGCACAAGGGGTAGCCCTGGAGACATTGACAGTAGCCGGACACAGCCCCATGATTCTGGTTCATGCCCTGTGTCATAACTATAAAGGGAAGGGTAACAGCTGTCCTGTGTACAGTACTATAAAATCCCTCCTGGCCAGAGACTCCAAAATCCTTTTCCCTGTAAAGGGTTAAGAAGCTCAGGTAACCTGGCTGGCATCTGACCTAAAGGACCAATAAGGGGACAAGATACTTTCAAATCTTGTGGGGGGGAAGGCTTTTGTGTGTATTCTTTGTTTGGGAGTGGTGTTCGCTCTCGGGACTGAGAGGGACCAGACATCAATCCAGGTTCTCCACATCTTTCTAAACAAGTCTCTCCTATTTCAAACTTGTAAGTAAATAGCCAGGCAAGGCGTGTTAGTTTTCCTTTGTTTTCTCAACTTGTAAATGTACCTTTTACTAGAGTGTTTATCTTTGTTTGCTGTACTTTGAATCTAAGACTAGAGGGGAGTCCTCTGAGCTCTTTAAGTTTGATTACCCTGTAAGGTTATTTCCATACTGATTTTACAGAGATGATTTTTACCTTTTTCTTTAATTAAAAGCCTTCTTTTTAAGAACCTGGTTGATTTTTCCTTGTTTTAAGATCCAAGGGGTTTGGATCTTGATTCACCAGGAGTTGGTGGGAGGAAGGAAGGGGAATGGTTAATTTCTCCTTGTTTTAGATCCAAGGGGGTTGGATCTGTATTCACCAGGAGTTGGTGGGAGGAAGGAGGGGAATGGTTAATTTCTCCTTGGTTTAAGATCCAAGGGGTTTGGATCTGTATTCACCAGGGAATTGGTGAAGGTCTCTCAAGGCTACCCAGGGAAGGAAATTAGCCTTGGGATGGTGGCAGCGGACCAGAGCTAAGCTGGTAGTTAAGCTTAGAAGTTTTCATGCAGGCCCCTACATTTGTACCCTAAAGTTCAAAGTGGGGATACAGCCTTGACACCCTGACAGCCAGAAGAGTCGAGAACATCTGTGGCCTGCTGCTAATACAGCTGGGGTGGAACATGAGCAAGATGGAGGTGAAGCACATTTGAAAATCTGGCTGTTGGGGACATAGGCAGAGCTGAGTCATGAGACATTGCTCCATCTCTGAGACCGGGGTGAGTATTCCCAGAGGATGCAGCTTGCCTTGGGAAGGGGAAGGAAAGAATAAGTTTGTCTCACATGAAAACCTTGGTTATGGGAAGATCAGCACCATTATGTCCCTGAATCTCTTTTGTCCTGTGGGAGGGAACAGTCTCACCCACAAAGGATCTATGGATTATAGGGGCTGATCCCTCTGAAATCTGGGAGACCAATGGACAATACTGCATAGAAGCTGAGACAACCCACAGCTTCTAATGTCCTATGGAACAGGAATCCTTACCCAGCAAGGCCACAGTCTCATAATTCTCCCACATGATGTCCCTGTTCAGGGATCTCTGACCTGAGTCCAGCAGGGCCCATTCCCCCTCAGCGAAATACACAGCCACCTCCTTGAAGCTCACCAGCTCTACTGCAGCCATTTCCTTTCCCCGTCTCCAGAGACAGTCAGATGATCTGGTGCAAAATATGGATGTGATTCTGCCGCCTGTCAGGGTGAGAAGGGCAATTGGGAAAGTTTCAGAAGGGGTTTTAGTGCATTTCACACCTCACTTCCCTACAGGTTCTTTTCCTGCAGACATTCATTCTAGACTATGTCATCCTAGGGAAATGCTTGACCAAGATATTAAAAACCAACAACCTAAATTAGGTCCCAAATCCATATACTGTTCTCTCAACCAAGGGTATTGAGAACCACTGCACTAAACTAAAGAGCCATTTGGTATCAACTATTTTCTCTTTGTGAAGATACTTGTACAGTATAATCAAATCACCTTTAAGCCTTTCAACATTTTTTTTAATAATAAACTAAATTGATGGAGCTCTTTAAGTCTTTCACTGTAAGGATTATTCTCCAGCCCTCTAAATTCATATTTATGTCTCTTTTCTGCAATCTCTAAAAAAAAAGTCTACATCAAAACAGATTTTTACGAGATTAGAGAGAGAAGTGCATCTGATGTACGAGATCCTTCTCTGTCAAATGTAAACATTTTAGTCCATATTGTTAAGAAAATAGAGTTGATTAAAAACATTTTTTTTAATGTTAAAATTGTAACTCTTTTCCCCAGACCCTTCTCAAAAACAGGGTAGGTGGTTTTTTCCCCCCAACTTTCAAAAATAGATTCACCCAAGACAGAGACTGTCACCCTAAAGAAGAATATAGGAATAGTCAGACTGTGTCAGATCCAAGGCCCATCTAGTAACGCTGAACATATTATAAGCATCTGAAAAGGGCCCTTTAGAGACTAAAATTATGCAGCCGATGTTAACTGTCATTGTGCGCTCCAGCTGCAATAAAAGGGCAGAATCAAAGGAACCACTCTGGGGGATCCCCCCTGACACCGTCCCCAGGCAGGGCCGTCTCTAGGTTTTTCGCTGCCCCAAGCAAAAAAAATTTTGGCTGCCCCCCTCCCACTGCACCCTCCTGCCGCCCCAGCCCTGGGTCACAGGTAACTCGCTCCCAGGGCAGGTCATCCAGCAGGAATTTTGGATGTGCACAGAACACAGACAGGATTGGTTCCCATATGGTTACAGAACTGCAGTAAAGTGGAACAATTTTCAGCTTGTGTGATTGGAGGATATCTGGATGCATATTATAAGACGGTCCTACATAAATGAGGAAAAGTTGAGGTGCCTTTATTATTCTTTTGTTCCATTCTTTGTTTCTATGGGGAATTTGCCAATGCAATATCACGGTCTTCCTTTTAAACAAATAAAACTAAAACTGGGGGGGAAAAAAAAAAAGCAATGGCTGTTGAAAATAGCAATTCCAGTCCTAATAACCACTGGGAAGCATTTCTTGCTCAATTTATTCTACTTTTTCTACAGCAAGTTACAGTGGATCAGTATATTTGATTTGGGAGAAATGAAGTAACAGCTGCCCAAACTGAGCTTGAGCACTCCTGAATTTTGAGGGTGTTCAAATCTGGAAGGCAGGTGCTAGATTCCCTTTCTGAATATTAGCTAAATCTGGAAAAGAAAAGTCAATTTCTGCTTCCATGGCTCAGAAGTGTAAATCCTCCCACGTGCGTGGTACTGTATCTAAAGCTCCCCAGTCTAGTAGAGCCTCCCCTCCCTTACTTTTCATTTTAAATTCTAGTGGGATCCACGTACCTGCCTTGCTAGGCTTCAGATAGAGAGGTGCAATGTCCATTTAGTCCACCCAATTCTTTCTTTGGGGGAGAGCCCAGGGCTGGGGCAGCAGGAGGTGCAGGTGCGGCGGGGGGGTAAGAACCCAGACTGGGGCGGCAGGAGGTGCAGGTGGGTGCCAGGGCTGGGATGGCAGGAGATGCGTGTGGGGGGAGAGCCCAGGGCTGGGGCAGCAGGGGGGTGCAGGTGGGGGACAGAGCTGGGGCAGCAGAGGGTGTGAGCGGGGGAGATTCCAGGGCTGGGGCAACACAGAGGTGCGGAGGGAGCCCAGGGCTGGGGTGGGGGGTGGCAAAAAAATTAGAACTGGCTCTGTCCCTACCATTTACAGCAAGCTGCAGCATGAGGTTTCACAAAAAGAACAGGAGTACTTGTGGCACCTTAGAGACTAACAGATTTATTAGAGCATAAGCTTTCGTGGGCTACATCCCACTTCTTCGAACGTGAGGTTTCAGTTCCACACTCCTTCCCTTTCCTGTTAATTGCGGCCGATGGAATGCTGGGAAATGTAGTTCTTTCCCTGCTCCAGGGCTGGCTCTATAGGCAGGGAGCTAATGAAGGAACTACAACTTCCAGGGCTCTCTGTTGGTTCTCAGTTCCCATGCTGGATTCTTGTGCCCCTGCAAATTTGCTGCCCCAAGCACCTGCTTGCTTTGCTGGTGCCTAGAGCCGGTGTATCAGCACAAAACGCAACCCTCCCCTTTTGCAACTGGGAGCAGTTTCTGCCATGCAGCGTAGCAGTTTGGTAAACTGTTTGTTAACTTGCTACCGCCTGTCCATGGGGTTGCGAATCAGGAGGGGATGGGGTATGTGGTCAAAAACGATCCCGATCTGCTTCCTGACCGGAGTGGCCGCTTTCATTGCATTCGTGAAAGGGGAGGTAGGGTTTGTGGGTATGGAGCGTGCCCCTGAGCCCAAGTTGAGACCACAGTGGCCCCTTTTCATTTTTTCCACTGGCTTCTCCTTGCTTAGTTCGAATAACTGGGCTGCTCATGCACCTGTCACTAGTCCAGGGATGGTTGCAAAACGGGAGGGATGGGGTTTGTGGTTGAAAACACTCACACTCTGCTTCCTCCTGGCTAATGTGCCAAATTGATCTATTGCATGATTGAGGCATGCTGTTTCACTTTTTTGTGTGTGAATCCGTGAAAGGGGAGGTAGGGTTTGGGGGAACGGAGCATGCCCCTGAGCCCAAGGTGAGACCACAGTGGCCCCTTTTCATTTTTTCCACTGGCTTCTCCTTGCTTAGTTCCAATGACTGGGCTGCTCATGCACCTGTCACTGGTCCAGGGATGGTTGCAAAACGGGAGGGATGGGGTTTGTGGTCGAAAACACTCCCGGTCTGCTTCCTCTGGGGGGATGGTTGCAAAACGGGAGGGATGGGGTTTGTGGTGGAAAACACTCACGGTCTGCTTCCTCTGGGGATGGTTGCAAAACGGGAGGGATGGGGTTGTGGTAGAAAACACTCGCGGTCTGCTTCCTCTGGGGGGTGGTTGCAAAACGGGAGGGATGGGGTTTGTGGTCGAAAACACTCACGGTCTGCTTCCTCTGGGGGGGGGATGGTTGCAAAACGGGAGGGATGGGGTTGTGGTAGAAAACACTCGCGGTCTGCTTCCTCTGGGGATGGTTGCAAAACGGGAGGGATGGGGTTGTGGTAGAAAACACTCGCGGTCTGCTTCCTCTGGGGATGGTTGCAAAACGGGAGGGATGGGGTTGTGGTAGAAAACACTCGCGGTCTGCTTCCTCTGGGGGGGGGGATGGTTGCAAAACGGGAGGGATGGGGTTGTGGTGGAAAACACTCCCGGTCTGCTTCCTCTGGGGGGATGGTTGCAAAACGGGAGGGATGGGGTTTGTGGTGGAAAACACTCACGGTCTGCTTCCTCTGGGGATGGTTGCAAAACGGGAGGGATGGGGTTGTGGTAGAAAACACTCGCGGTCTGCTTCCTCTGGGGGGTGGTTGCAAAACGGGAGGGATGGGGTTTGTGGTCGAAAACACTCACGGTCTGCTTCCTCGGGGGGGGGGATGGTTGCAAAACGGGAGGGATGGGGTTTGTGGTGGAAAACACTCACGGTCTGCTTCCTCTGGGGATGGTTGCAAAACGGGAGGGATGGGGTTGTGGTAGAAAACACTCGCGGTCTGCTTCCTCTGGGGATGGTTGCAAAACGGGAGGGATGGGGTTGTGGTAGAAAACACTCGCGGTCTGCTTCCTCTGGGGGGATGGTTGCAAAACGGGAGGGATGGGGTTGTGGTGGAAAACACTCACGGTCTGCTTCCTCTGGGGATGGTTGCAAAACGGGAGGGATGGGGTTGTGGTAGAAAACACTCGCGGTCTGCTTCCTCTGGGGGGATGGTTGCAAAACGGGAGGGATGGGGTTTGTGGTCGAAAACACTCACGGTCTGCTTCCTCTGGGGGGGTTGCAAAACGGGAGGGATGGGGTTGTGGTGGAAAACACTCACGGTCTGCTTCCTCTGGGGAAGGTTGCAAAACGGGAGGGATGGGGTTTGTGGTGGAAAACACTCACACTCTGCTTCCTCTGGGAAGGTTGCAAAACGGGAAAGATGGGGTTTGTGGTGGAAAACACTCACAGTCTGCTTCCTCTGGGGGGGGATGGTTGCAAAACGGGAGGGATGGGGTTTGTGGTTGAAAACACTCACACTCTGCTTCCTCCTGGCTAATGTGCCAAATTGATCTATTGCATGATTGAGGCATGCTGTTTCACTGTTTTGTGTGTGAATCCGTGAAAAGGGATTTTTTTTACTTTACTCTTCCAATTTGCATCATATACATGGACACAAATACAGAGAACAATTTTTTAAAGTAAAAAACATTTATTATTATAATCTGGTATATACATGAAAAATGTCTTTTGGTTGCATTATGTTTTGAACAAGAGGCATTTAAACAAATTTTGGGGGGGGATAAAGAAGTGAACTATGCACATTTCTTGCAGTTGTACTCTTTCTTGGCATCAGTCAGGTAGTCTTGATTGGTTCCTTCTGTAATGCAGGGCATATGTGCCCATCTCTTGCAAGAATCACACTGTACCTTTGATAAGTAACAATTAAGAAATGAATTCACAGAAGTTATAATGTTACACATACTTTTCATTCACTCATGCTATTCCTTCTACATGTCAGCATTACCTAACATATGTATGCCTATCAGCATGAAGAAAATGTTTACTGATGTGGATTTTTTACAAGAATCATGATCCTTAGGCAGTTTATGGCATTTATTTATCATATAATTCTATGTTTCTTACCATCATGCAATCCTCACTTTCCTTTTCACAGTTGACGAGGTTGCAGTATATGCAGTAGTCTTCCACGTTTTCTTAAAAATATATATATCGTTATGAAATGAATACATTATGACCAAAACTGAAAATGCAAATCTTCATTTATTAATTAATGTCAATATTTTAATCCAGTCAATGGTTTGAACGTATCTTTTCCTTTTTTGTGACTCATATTTTCTCAATTTTTTAGTTTACTGCCCCTGTATCTAAAAATGCCAATTTCATTTAGCTGGCCGATCAATAGCAATCATCATTCACCTGATTCAAATTTTTGTGTACTTAAGGATATTATTGGTTCATAGTCACCATTACAGAACCAAACCTGTGAGATATCCCACTTTAAGGGTATTAAGATAACTGTCTGCTATGTGACATAATTCCACTCTTCATGTTATCTTCACATGTGCCTAATGAGACAACAGTACATGGTAGAAAGTAATTACCTGACTCCTTCATTAGAAGAATTGTTATATGTCTTCTAAACGCAATATTAGCCTCTTGTGTTGTTTCTACCATACTTATGTCTTTGTGCTCCAAATATGCTTCTGCAAACTAACAACACTGATATTTAGAATAAACATCATAATTACCAGAGGTGAAAGTGAGCCGGTTCAGCATACTGGTAAGACCCAGCCACTTGTACCGGCCCTTACACGGCTGATGTTACACTTCCGCTGTGGTAGTGCTTTATGCTTTAATGTTGCTGCCCCCTTTAGCACCCTCCCCCGCCCCCCTGCATCAGCGGCCCTGCCATAGGATCCAGCAATGCTGTTGGATGCTCCTGGCAGGGCTGCCAACAGTGGGGGAGCAAAATGTGCCCTGGATTCCGGCTATTTACAAGGGCCTGGTTCTCATGGCCACTGCAGCAGCAGCTGTGAGGAAGGGCTGGCTGGTGGAATCTGGCCCCCCAGCACCGCACCTTCCGCTGGAGACCCCATCCCTTCTGGGGGTCACAAGCCCACCCCACACACCTTGGCAAGGACGCTGGTGCAGTGCCCACTGGTAATCTCCGGCATTTACTTTCACCCTGGATAATTACACAAACATAACAAATAATAATGGCAATTTGGTATTCAATACCTTTAAGATGAGTGGTCCGCAGTTGTGGCCATCACTTTGTCTGGGATGATGAACAATTTTACTGTTCCAATCAGATGAGGATTTTCCAGTTAATCGTTTGTTGAAGTTTCTGAAATTTTTAGAGATTACATTAGCAGACTGCATAAATGAGCTTTGCTTTCCCTTTTTTCCCCCTCCGGTTTATGGACATAGATAAAAATCCATTCTCTCTCTTTTTAATTAATTATGGAAATTACTTATTGCTCACATATATACACACTTGCTTTCATATTATTGTCTCACTGTTACACAATGTATCACCTGATTTGCTGTGACCCATGTTAATAATAACACATTCTCAATCTTGCAACATGCTACTGTTTTGTGTCCACATTCTGTTAAGTCGTTCCCCAGAGTCAAATCACACAAGTTCATTCAAAGTCCATTACTAGGCATATTCACTACAAGTAAATGCTGTTTCAATTTTTATTTGTAGCTACTAGGAAGATATTAGTCTCACAATTGTTACATTCCCTTCAAAAAAATTTCAATGGAACAGTTAATGTCCACTGTAACAGTAAGTATCTAATAAATCACCTCCAATTCCTCAGGCATGTTCTTTCATATCTCATCTCATCACACAAGGGGTCAATTATTAACAATTCTTTTTTTTTCATCGAGGCTATCTGTGAGTTTAAATATATTCACAAATTATATTGGTAATGTGATTATTTCAAACATTTTATAATGATTTATCAAAAATCATTATGCAATGAACATATTTTCGTTTGTAATGTCTCAGTAACACAGAAGAGAAAAGCATATTGTGAAATCATTGATCAATTCATTACAGAATGTATTCTTCCAAGTTACACTCACAACAAAACTTGACAGTAGCATTTTATTTTTAACATTCACATTCCACTTTTATTTGCATGCACTGAACTCACTGAAAACCCGCAACACGGGAAATTATATCACTGCTACCATAGTTGGGTTACAAATCTCTCATTTATTATAACATTTATTGACCATAATCCACAACTGCAATACAAAACATCTTACCGCAAGAACCCAATGACCTGGTGTGTGGTAAGGAAGCAATAATATATCATTTTGAAGTAATTCACTCTGTATTTATTAAAAAAAAATAATTAGAAATGCAATTATAGTTTCCAGTGAAACAAACAATGAAATGTACATTATACTGTATTTCCCAGTTTCATTACATGCATTGTTATTAGACTACTCCTCCACATCAAACACACCATTATATTTGCTGTTTCACACTGTGTTTAACTCAATTAATGAAATTGTGCTTTGCTCATGCTATGTATGAAAGTGTGTTAGCATTTACCTTCACTTTAATTTGTGGAGCTCTGCCTGAGAGAATGACAGTAGAAACTACTGATGAGATGGCTTGTACCTGTTGACATTTAACAAAGTTATTAATGCATTAATAATTGTGGCACATGAAGAACATAATGAATTTAATATAGACAGACATGCAAGGGATCCTTAATGTTACAAATCAGATATGTATATATAAGAGAGTTCTATAAAAAAAAAAGATTTGTAATCAATGTGCTCTGTCTTACTTAATGTAAAAACCAACTAAGCTGTTCGCATATTTGTGTTCAATTAATGGACCCACTGAACTGTACATCAAAACTAATGTGGCCCTGTATTGTATGTCCGATATGCACCTCCAAATACATTTCAGTAAATGTTTGGCAGCAGTAAATACACAGAAATGTTGCAATTTCAGGTTTATTTTGATATTTCAAGGATATTTGGTCTTCAATATGTTGTGCCACATATTCACGTGACTGTTTACTTACTGAATCTATGTATACTTTCATGTACCATCACAGTAAGTAGCCTACCTTTCCATCTGCTTTCTCGACCACACAGCTCAAATATGCATCAATAACCTACAACACATGATGAAAGAAAAGGCACAATTTCAATAATATTTGAAGAGTTAATCCCATTAACAAATACATGTTTAGTGTTACTTAAATGTACCTCATCACTTAACCAGTTTCTCGGTTTCAGGCAATGAAATGAGGAGCCATACAATTTTATGTTTCTCACTTTGGCCTCCAGTCTCTCTGTGTGTTTGTCGGTCATTACAAATTTGACTAGGAAAAACATATTAACACATATTACATGCATGGTAATACAGTTTCCTTTTTCTGTTTTACTACTGTGAATGCCACCATTTTGTACATGAAAACCTTTAACATAGTTCCATTTATGAAGTATTTTAATCTGTTTAAGAAATGTGCAGTAACCAATTACCTTTCAGAATCCATTGCTTGTTTTCCACGTCCTCCATAAGCACGTCATCAAAAATGTCATCCGCATCACTTGTATCATTCTTTGAAACATCTTGCCCTATATACTCCTCCTCTTCCATTGCTGTGACCTCTATGTTTTTTAATGTGCTGTCGTGAGATACAGTACCAACCACTTTTCTAATTTCTTCTGTGGGTATTTCTGGTTCAGTGTCACCAACTGCAATTTCAGTTCCGAGTTTTCCCTCTGATGTGCTTTCAGCAGCTAATGTTGGTGGCTCTTTGAATGGTTTGAAGTGTGCAATACTGTACATGGTTCCTAACTGTTTTCCTGAGATGGTTTCTAATTTCACTCTCTTACCCTCAACGGTTGTAATTTTGTATGGTCCCCGATAGTTAGATTCCGGTACTGCTCCTTTTCTTGTTCTCTTTCTAGCGTTCAGTAACAGAACAGAGTCACCAACAGCAAAGGTTATTTCCCCATATTTAGAAATCTTTCTTTTAGCATAATTTCTTTGTTGCTTTTCTTGTGCTTTAGAAATGTTACTTAGGGCCAGTGCAATGTCAGCCTCATGTCTCGATTTCCTGTTGATGCTGTAGTCTTTGCAGCATTCTTCCTCAGGTGTATCCAGATCTGGGATCTTTGGAAAATTATGGAGAAGGGGTTGTATTTGTAAAATGAAGACACAGTTAATGCCATGTGTACATGAAAGGTGCTGGTAATAACATACACTTACTGTGTAATTCTCTGAGACTTCTTCTGGAAACCGTGGGTCTGCACAAAACATTAGTCGAAATGGTGACATTTTTGTTGATGCGTGTATTTTAGTCCTCAAAGAAAACAAAATGGGGTCAAGTAATTTATCCCAATTACTCCCGTTGTCATCAACCATCTTTCGCAATGCTCTGTAACAAATGAAAATTGATTTGATTAAAAAAAAAAAAGGAACAAGTACAGTCTTGGTTGAAACATATCATACATAATCCAAAAGGTGTAATACATAATGAAAAATACGTTCAAGGCAACACATTGATTTTGAAGATTTTTTTGTGAATTGCATCTTCTAGCATTGGACACTCTACTTGCCATTAGTTCTGTAATATTCCCACCCATTCACTTACCTTTTTATGGATTTATTAGCGTTTTCAACCAATCCATTGGTTTGTGGGGGGTACGGGCTGGTGAAGCTACGTTCTATTCCCATTCTTTCACAAAAATTTGTGTTTAACTGAAAGAAAACAAGTTACACCATAAACTTACATATAGACTTGTGTTAAGGAATGTTCCTTTTCGTATTTGCCACTACTTTTATCTGTAATTAGCAACCAGAATAGCCCATGTTTTCATATTTGTTTTGGAAACAAGTAGTTGTGTGTTTCTTTGTTAGATATGAAGACACCAAAAAATATTGTTATAGCAACACTGATGGTGACCATTAGCAGTTTATAAAAAAAAAGGTTGGTGATTGTTTGAGATCAATGAGTGACCTGATAGTGAGTTTGACTACATAGTACAAATAACCAGAAAAAAACCAGTCATTACCTTATTATTGAATTCCGAACCCTGATCTGTCAGTATCCGCTCTGGGCATCCACGTCGAACAATCAATTTGTACATGTTCTCTACCACCTCGTATGCTGACTTACTTCTAAGTGGAAAGGCTTCCAGCCATCTTGACAGATAATCTATGACTGTCAGTATATACTGGTATCCATCCTTTGTTACTGGTAATGGTCCTATTAAATCCATTTCCAACAATTCCCAGATCCGAGTGACCTACATACAAGGGTACCAGTTACAGTCATACTACACATGTTTATTACTAAATGTTCTCAATAAACCCATATGTCATAAGCAGAGTACACAGTGTAATATGGTTACAACAGCCATAGAATCAGAATGAAAGCCCACTCTTAAATACAGAAGAGAAAGAAAGAAAACAAACAAACAAAAAGAAGTACAGGAATGGGTTATGGAAAACAATACAAGAGTAAAGCTGAAGACATATCCCCAGCCAGTGCAAAGGCGCATTAGAGGTAATTGCTGCACTATGCTGTGCCACTTGTACGCATTGGACTCGTTTCAAAATCAAAGCCTCATTGTATTGCAGAGATAACAATGGATAATGATAAACAATAATGTGTCCGATTTCAAAATTCACCTTTATGCTTTTCAAGGTGGTATCCATATTTAATTCCTTTCCCTGTTTCTGGCAAGTAAGACATCGTGCAACCTGTTTTTGATGGAAAAATATGATGACATGAACATTTCGTTATGGAAATAGTATCGCAAGGGAACTGAGTTCACATTTGCAAACCAAATATACTTTTATATTTCTTTTATACATTTTGAACTTCTATTTCAATTGTAAATAGCATTCTTCAGGATTTAGTTTCATTACTTTACATACCCAATTGGCAATGTCTCTTGTCATCCCTGGCCAATAGTATTTTGATGTCAGCAAATTCCTCGTATTGAATATTCCTAGATGTCCACTCAATGGACTGTCATGGTAACTTGCAAAGAGTTGTAGGGCTTCTTTCACAGTATGCACAACGACAACCTTTCTTCCTTTTGCTGAATGGAACAATGTCCCCTCTGTTGATCATAGAAGATGGAGCATGGAGGATGATTAAGGTTTATTGGGGCCCTGGGCCAGAGCAATTGTTGGGCCCCTACCCACCCTGTCCGCTGGCTGCACCACATATGGCCCTATCCCTTTAGTCCTCTTCCCCAGGATCTCTGCCATGTTCCACGTCGGCTCCCCAACATTTTGCCTGCCCCACAACTCCTTTGCTCATTTCCCACCCACCCCGGTCTTCCACACAGCACCAGGACTGGAGACGCTCTGTCCCTGTGTCACGGCCCCAGGGCTGTACAAGGGAGTGAGAGCACCTCCAGTACCAGGGCTGTGGCAGGGGTTTGTATGCTGCGGTTCTTTAGGGACCAGAAGCGGGGTGCTGTGGATTCTCCTGCCCCACCAGGCACTTCTGCTGGGGTTCGGGCATAGGGGCTTCCCATGCTGCCACGTGGCTTCTGCCAGGGCTGGGGTGGGGGCAACATGTTGCACTTAAGATATAACCGGTTATTTGCAAAGCCATTCATTAATTATAAGGCATATGCTATCAAAGACATCTATATACAGTATGGTTCATAATCCCTTGAGTACAAGGATTACATTTCAGTGTATAGTTAGAAATTTTTGCTCATTGAACATATAGTGATTGTTGGTGGTGCTTGCAGCAGACGATAACATACTTAAGAAATGAAGCAAAGTCATGTGGTTTTTTTGGTAAAATTTATAGTAATTTCTCATATAACTGCAAAGCACACTGCATTTCTTGCACCACTGTCATAGATATCAAGGGAGATTTTCTGGAAAATTTCATTAAAAGTAGAGATCTCAATTCCGGTCCCATTGAAGGTAAGGTTATAACTCCAAATAATCCCAGTGTTGGGACATCAGGACCATCATTTACAGGCTGAAGTTTCCTGTGTAATAGATTCATAGATTCTAGGACTGGAAGGGACCTCGAGAGGTCATCGAGTCCAGTCCCCTGCCCGCATGGCAGAACCAAATACGGTCTAGACCAGATAATGTGTCAGTATTATCTTAAGTAAAGTATTTCTTGCCTTCCAAAGAAAAGTTGACAGCATATCGACGCAGGTTCAGTCTTCCTGCTTTATTCATTCCTTCAGGATATGTGCTACTCCTTAGGTATGCCAAAACATTTGCAATTTTCTTGTCAAAAGATTTCCCTGAGAATTGTTTACAAGGGAAAACAGTTACTTAAGTGCAATGTCAATCAAAAAAGAAAACACAAGCACATTTGCTTGAAGATAATGGGTTCTGAAAAAAAAAATTAATAATATATGGGGATATACCTATCTCATAGCACTGGAAAGGACCTTGAGTCCAGTCCCCTGCCTTCACTAGCAGCACCAAGTACTGTACCTGACAGTTTCCCACCCCCCCCTGTTTTTTTTATTTTTTTTTCCCCTCTGATCCCTAAATGGCCCCCTTAAGGATTGGGCTCATAACCCTGGGTTTAGCAGACCAATGCTCAAACCACTGAGCTATCCCTCTCCCCAATGGGAACACATGGAAACATTCTACTTACTTTCCATTATGTGTGTTGTAGAGTTAATTTTTGCGTTGGTGCAAGTTTTGGGGAGAAAATACTTTTCTGAAACTCTGAAGAATCTGAAATAGAGAAACACCTATAACATACACATATCAGTATCACCTCATTCTCAGCTATGCCTTTAATCAATCATTTTACTGTAATTTAACTAATGAATCCTAAAATAATGTTAGTCCATTATCTAACAAATTAGATCCCACCACCTGAATTGTTTTTCACCAGCAAAATTACTTATACATCAGCCAAAGAAAATCAAAAAACCAGACACAGATCACACAGATAAACAATAGAGAAATGGGTACCAATAAATAAATAAATCACCATGATTAAAGGCATGCAAACCATTTAAGAAATGACTATACAGTTATTTTAAAGATTCTTGATTAAACATGCAGTTAGCCAGGAAGACCATTAGTATTTGTGTACTTTTACCAGATTTGACCATTACTTGGGGTATGCTCAGTTATTGGGGTTACTTGTTTGGGTTTTTTCCCCCTGATAATTCTAATAATGTACTGCTTGTGTATAAAGCTGTTGTAAAGCACCCCTCTTTCACTACTAACAGTATTGCTGTAAAACCTTTATTTTTAAGGCTCAACTCTTAACTCCTTTGTGCACAGTTCTACAGGTATTCTAAGCAAGATTCTTAGTAGAAGGTTAACAAATATTCTGTGAGAGAGAGATAGACCTTGCTAAAGGAGCTTGGTCTGAAAAAGAAAGGTTGCTCAGGTCTGTGCCTCAGTTTCCCTACTCCACAGCCACTAATCGACAATTAACATGTGATTATGGTCACATGCTGCCTGCATTTGTTCAGCAATTTGTGACCAGCTTTGCACAATACTTTGGAGTACTCTCATCTATTAGGGTTACTCTTCTGGAGGGGGGCTGGTTGTGTAATTCTATCAATGTACTGCTATTGTGCCCAATTGAATGAGTCAAACAGCACTTTCAAGCTGACACCCTTATTTGTCCCAGATTTAGCATGTCCCTATCCCCACTCTTACATCACAATTGTACTGGTAGTAACCCACTTGATGAGCAAACCCCAGAGTATTTTTGGGTGCTACAGGGGTCTGTCGCTTAGGAAAAAGAAGCATTGCTGCAGAATAAATGTGGAAGATACAAACAGAAGAGTAAAGTTATTTATGGACCAATAGTGATAACTACTCAAGGAGAGCCTAAACAAAAAAAAGTGACATTATTAAAGGTTAATACTTGAGTTAGAAAAGGAAACAGAGAGGGAAAATGAGGGATCTCACCCACTCCAGGAAGCTTGAACCCGTGAGGCTTCCCAGCTGATGATCGTAGCTCAGAGTCTTGGAATAGATGAAACCCCAGTGGAACTCAGGCAGAATTTGGGTCTATGCTGTTATACCAATAGAATAAAAACCAGCAGGATCTTATTAAGAGGGATAATGCAAAGATGCCACATTTATTGTAAATATACTGATAAAGCAAAAGATAAAAGTAAACAACGTTGTTTGACTACTTATTTCTTATACACACACACACATATATATATATATATAGAGAGAGAGAGAGAGGTTCATTTACACAATCATTCATTCAAGTTCTGTATAGGTGTTATAGTTACCAGCCTAGAAGTTGCTCATGCCAAGTTACTGGCCAGGCAGGGCTGGCTCTAGGTTTTTTGCTGCCCCAAGCAAAAAAAATTTTGGCTGCCCCTCCAGCCCTGGTCTCTCTCTCTCTCTCTCTCCCCCCCATCCCCCCACTGTACCCTCCTGCCGCCCCAGCCCTGGGTCACTGTGTTGTACTTAAAGTACTGCACATGATCTTTTCAGGGGGAATAAGACACAACGCCACATTTATTAGTAATACATATATTCATTAACACTGTATCATATGCATATAATATATTACACTTACACTCACACACACACACACACAAACACACTCCGTCTTGTTGTTACCAATTAGCTGCTCCCCTTAACTTCACTGGCCAAGTGAGTTAGATGGAGGAGGGGGTGGAGCCGGGCTTCTGCCGATCCGGATCGATGCTCCCATGTTGACAAGACGAGACCCGGGGTCCTCTGCAAGACACCTCACTTTTATAGCAGCTTTCCTCTTATGCAAATCTATACCAGATTCAAACTCTGTGTCTGTGTCCATTGGTCCTTTGTGCTGCTTTTTTTTTTTTTTTTTTGAGTGTTGTCCCAATGCTGCAAAGAGGGTGTTTCCAAAAGAAGGTGTTTGCTTCTAATCCCCGAGGCCGTCAGTATGTCTGCTTGTCTTTAATGAGCCCACTTGACACGTTTTATTGTCCTTGGGTCTGGCTCCCAGCCCTTCTCCAACAGTTGAGGCTGTCTGGAGGTGCTGCCTTCCGTGCCTTGCTCATCCACACCTCATTCATTCAACAGGGCAATTGATTAAGAGTGGGGGGGGGGGGGGAGAGAGCTCTTGTTCTACTGCTAGCAAAAAGAAATTTTTCTTCTATCTTATTCTATCCTTAGGGGCTATAATATTATACCAAGGGCAATGCAAAGTTTCTAAATGAGGCTTTGATACAAAGTCCCATGAAAACAGGTCACACGTGGGTAGACCCACCACAAGGTTATATGAAGAGGCACAATGTAAAGTCATATGAAAATTATCAGAGATTTATCTACATTGTCCCCCTTTTGACCTCTCAAGAACAATTCTTGAGTGGTCACCATATAAATCTTTTGTATTTGTTGCAAACAAGCCAAACAATTATAACCAGGTGAATATAACTAAAACTATTACAATTGACTAAACACCAGATATAACATAAACACAAATGCAAACAATTATAATTATAATAATTGGAAATACAACAAAACCATTACCATTACAATAATTGGGTACATTGACAAACAAAATGAGGCCCAAGTTTGATGCTGCAATAGCCATCAAACAATAAAAGTCACTGAGGTCAGGACCTTCTTAAGCACACACAACAAATAAGATTTTGTAGGAGTACCACAGTTGTTATGCAAGGTTAAGCTGATTTGGACTTAAACTAACATTCAGTTGCTAAAATGTTGTAGAATTCCCTGTTTTTAACAGTTGTTCTCAGAGGTTTCTGGGGACCTGAAAGATGGGGCCATTCAATTATGGTCCAAGGTCTTACAGGTTATGGGGGCCCAAGAACTACCCTTCAGGGCTTGGGGAAGTAGAACCAGAGTGCATAGAGGAAAGTGTGGAATTAATAATAATACAAGCAAATGTAACTAACAATACAAATGTATTAATAACAAAAATTAACAACAAAATGACTATTAGAGAACCTAACAAAAAATAAACCTGATGCATTGGGGACCAAAGTCTTTTGGACACAAGTGGTGATTGATAAGTTGGATGGACATGGGGGAAGTAGAGAGAGGAAAAGACATTTGCCCTGTCTAGTGTAGTATCCCCTCTTTCTCTGGACCCAATGCTACCACAGGACACCACTAGAGACAGACATAGAACATGCAACACAGAACACTGAACACAGACTTTGTCGCGACACTATAACCATTGTATTTTATAACTCTTCATCTGGCACCAGCTCTCCTGTTGTTCTGGTTCAGATCCTGAAAGATAGAATCTTGGAAACAAATTAGCTCAGCTGGGCCTCCGCGTCACCAGGTCGCCGGGGTATCCATTCTCCAGGCCATCGGCTGGGTCCCCAAGTCCTCTCTCCGGTCCTCTGCAAAACACACTCCCTCTCCCCTCACCTTGTTAAACCGGTAACACCCAGGGAAACTGAGTCCCACCCCCTCCGCATGCAAACCATCGAAACTCCACAGAAAACAAGAAACCCCCCACTTCGTCACACATGCATCAGAAATATTACTGGAGAGTCAGTATATGGTTTTGTAGAGAAAATTGCTTGAAGAGAGGAGACTAGATTTGTTTATGGGTAAACTAATGACTCAAGGAATTTCTTTAGGATAGACAATAGGAGCTGGTCACTCCTACCTATGGCTGGTGTTACTTCAGGGTGCTGACAATGAAATTCGTCTGCTTCAGTATTTTGGATATCAATGCAAGTTTCACTACTAGAATTGGTCTAACTGATGAGCAGGGTGTGGATAAGGATAAGGGAGTAGCCAGAAACTTGTCAGCAGGGATATAGGTGTGTCTCACACCTCCATTTAATGCTGTATGCAAGTTTTTTCAAAGATCATTTTTTGTTCAAGCAGGGTATGTGTGTGTGTGTGTGTGTCTTGCAGACTGGATACTGTGCCCTGATTCCCCAAGAAGACCGTTATTATCTGTGACTGCAGAGATCTTAACACAGCATTGAGCATAAAATGAGCTTTAACAATATGTTGTGACTACTTACATTAAAGAAATCCAGTCCACCTTGATTTAGGAGAGAGACCACTGATGGACTAATAAGAATCGGTTGTTGCAGATCCCCATAGTGCAATTTTTTTTTCTTTTCCATTGTCAGTGCAGCTTTTATTTTGGTGAGTTTTGCACACAGATGCAGAAATGTGGACTTGCACATCCAAAAGTTCTGCAGCCACTGGTCATGAGCCCAAGCCTTCATTGTTTCAGCAGATTTTTTTGCCCTTGGGAAGGATGTAAGATGACACCATATAATACACTACATTGAATATTTGTGAATCAGCTTCTACACACAAGTCCAGCACACAGGCCTTGCTGTCTTTTCACTGCAGTCCTTGATCTTGCTGACAAATCTGTAGAGAATTACTGGAACCATAAATTCCCTGAACATTAAATCTCACCAAATGAGGGTCAATCCATCCTCATCATTATATCTACTCATTATACTCCACACCCGTACATAGCCACTATATGAACTTCATACCCTCATATCTCAATGCCTGTACTTTGACCCATCAACCTTTTACCCCGAATCGGGGATATTACAGATTATGTATTCCTTATGCCACCTGATTTTAAACCAAACTTTGCACCATTGATAATTCTGTACAGTATTCCCTGATAACCATAAACTTCTATGCTCAAACTCTGTTCACTTTTTTTTTTAAATCATCTTAATAAAAATTTTAAATCTGTTGAAACTGGTCTAGGTCTAGGCGAGAGAATGTCTCAGGGCCGCCCGGGGGGGGGGGCAGGAAGTGGTGCAATTTGCCCCAGGCCCCCACAGGGGCCGCCATGAATATGTCGGAGGCTCCCCCTGCATCCGTCTTCCCCCATCCCCCGGCGTCCCAGTGCGCCGTGTCCGGGAGCAGCCCTGGCGCGCTGCAGCTAAGCAGCTGGTATACATACCATTAAAGCAGGGGTGTCAAACTCAATTGCACAGGGGGCCAAAACTCAAAACTCGCGGGCCGAACAGTATAACCATTTATTTAACAGACTAAATATTTATGTTTTTTAACCATTAATATGAACCAAAATACAGGATATCATTCCAAAATAAATACATTTCAACTTAAAATATTTTGCTCTTCATAAAAAAATATCCTGTCAATACAATACATTCAAAATCTGTACATGCTGGAATATTAAAAAATCTGAAAATATAAATAAAAAATTGAATTTAAAGCAAAAGTATAATCATAACAAATCATAACATTCCATTTTCTTGTCCTATTTAGTCAGAGCCTGATACTTGGAGTCTTTTCTTTGCAACAAGTTCGTTTATGTTTGGGGTTAGGTTCTGTGTTGTGAAGATTCTCAGGATCGATTGCAGGTGTTCATCAGTGAGGCGACTCCTGTGTGACGTTTTGTTAATTTTCATCACAGAGAACAGCTGCTCGCACAGATATGTGCTGCCAAACATGGACAGGATTCGAGCCGCATGTTGGCGGAGCTGCGGCATCGCTTCAAGAATGAAGCGAGTGAACTGTGCTGGCCCCGCAGTGTCATACTTTGCCTTCAGTGTCCCGTTACATTGCAGTTCTATCAGCTCCATCTGCATTTCTACAGGTGCGGTTTCCACATCGACTGCAAATGGGTTGCGAAGCAGCTCAAAGTTACTTTTCTGTGCCTCAAAGTCACTGAAGCGCCGTGCGAACTCAGTGCGCAGCGCGCTGAGTTTTTCAGCAAAGGTGGCATTTGGGAAAACTGTGGCACTTTCTTGGTTCCGTATTACTTGGCAACAGGGAAAGTGAGACAAGTTGCATTGGTGCATTTGTGTCTCCCATAAGCGCAGCTTCACTTGAAATGCCTTCACTGCATCATGCATATCGGTTATTATGTGCTCCCGTCCCTGGAGTTGAAGGTTTAAAGCGCTAAGATGCGACGTTATGTCAGCCAGGAACGCCAACTCACATTTCCACTTTTCATCCCGCAGAACTGTGCAGTCTTTCCCCTTACTGTCCATGAACTGGCAGATTTCCTCTCGCAGCTCAAAGTGTCTTTTGAGAACTTTTCCCCGACTTAGCCACCGGACCTCCGTATGATATGGCATATCGCCAAACTCGCTATCTATTTCCCGCAGAAAAGACTGGAATTGGCGGTGATTTAAACCGTGGGCTCTGATAAAGTTGACGGTTTGTGTTACAGTGTTCATCACATGATCCATTTTTAGGACTTTAGCACTCAGCGATTCCTGGTGTATGATGCAGTGATACACTGTCAACTCACCGGCACAGTTCTCCTCCCGCATCTTTGAGCGCATCCTTCCCACCAGTCCATTTTTTTCACCACACATAGCAGGTGCGCCATCTGTTGTAAGTCCAACGAGTTTTTCCCACGGCAGTTTCATGTCGGTTACACTTTGAAATACATTTCCAAAGATGTCTTCTCCTTTCGTTGTCCCGTGCATCGATTTAATGTCCAGTATTTCCTCTGTTACGCACAAATTGGAATCCACACCACGGATAAATATCGCCAGCTGTGCAGTGTCAGTCGCGTCAGTAGTTTCATCCACGGCAAGGGAGTATGCAACAAAATCTTTTGCTCTTTCAGTCAACTGTGTTTTCAAATCAGTCGCCATCTCACAAACCCGATTAGCAACAGTGTTTCTGCTGAGGCTTACATTTGCAAACGCTCGCGTTTTATCTGGACAAAGGACGTCGCACACTTTCATCATACAATTCTTTACGAATTCCCCCTCGGTAAACGGCCGTCCTGATTTGGCGATCTCTTCGGCCACAATGAAACTTGCTTTCACAGCAGCTTCACTTTGTGATTTTGCTTTGGTGAAAAACGTCTGCTGGGATGTCAAATTCTTCTTCAACTCCTCTACCTTTTGTAGCTTCTGTCCTGCGCTCAGGTTTTTGAATTTGTTCTCATGTTTCGTCTCGTAGTGCCGTCTTAGGTTATACTCCTTCATTACAGCGATATTACTCCCGCAAAGGAGACACACTGGTTTACCTGCAATTTCAGTAAACATATACTCATTCTCCCACCGGCTTTGAAAGCCTCGGTTTTCAGAATCAATTTTTCTCTTGGCCATTGTTGGGGTCTAGCTTTGATTTGATATTAGCGTTGTATACATCAACAGACCGCGAACTTGAACCGCGGCTTGCCGTTGGCGGCAATTGCACTGCATCATGGGATTTGTAGTGTGTGTTATTGGGGCGTCATATCACAGGGCCATTAAAAACAGATATATAAAACGATTTCGCGGGCCGGATATAATTGTATGGCGGGCCGGATGTGGCCCGCGGGCCTTGAGTTTGACACATGTGCATTAAAGCATTTAATGTTTTTAAATAATGTATTTAGTGTATTTTCAAATTATTACAAAGCAAAGCAATTTTTGGGGCCCCTTCCATAAAAAAAAGTTGCAATACTCTAGTAACATGTATTTGGAAATGTAAAAAATAACCAGTGAAATACATTCAAAAATTAATTTGTAATAATTTGAAAATACACTAAATCCAACATTTGAAAACATTAAATGCTTTAATGGGATGTAGACATTTGCAGTTACATAATGGGCTCTCGCTGGGTGATGGTGATGGTTGGTGCAAATGGGCTGTCGCTGCCTGGGGGTGGTGCTGCTGTTGCCCAGGGCTCCGGGGGGAGCTGGGCTCTGGGTTGGGGGGCGCCCGGCTCACAGGGGCTGGGCTCAGGGATGTGGGGAGATGGGGTCAGGGGGTGTCCGGCTCAGAGAGGCTGGGCTTGGAGCTGGTGGTTTGGGCTGTGGAGGGGATGGATGGGGTCTGGAGGTGTCCGGCTCAGAGGGGCTGGGCTCGGAGCTGGGGGTCATGGCTGTGGGGGGATGGGGTCAGGGGGTTGTCCGGCCCCTCCCTTACCGTGCCACTTACCCCCTCTACCGGAGCCTCAGCGTGCCACATCCGGGACGCTGGGGGATGGGATGGGGGAAGACGGAAGTGTGGGGAGTCTCCGACATACTCCGGGCCTGGGGCAAATTGCCCCACTTGCCCACCCCTCTCTGGGCGGACCTGCTGAATAGTGGTGACTGGGAATGGGCCGGGGCGGGGGGAGTGTAGCAGATGACAATTTGAGGTGAATATTCTCTTGGCCAGATTCTACTGGGTTTATGGTGCTGTGTGCTATGGACTGGAGTGAATAACCAAGAATCTGGTTAATAATTATTCTCTAAATTCAGCTTTCTTCTTTCTCTCTCTGTGAATTATCAATAATTCAAAATAGTGGTGTGCAAGTTGACTGGATAATGATAATAGCATAATCTCTTGTTAGAACATTGTAAACCCTACTACCTGATTTTTATATAATACACTCACTACACATAATACAAGAAATCCCTGATGTTAGAACCTGGCTATGCTGCTGCTGTAGGGGGCTCATCACCCAGCAGCTGGGGGCCACCATGTGGGCTCGGCAGGGCTGCTGGCCACGGGGCCAATGGCTGTGGGTGGAATCTCAGGAGTCATGTCCCAGGGATATGCCCCACTCCCCAGCACTGCTCCAGCTCTGAGCTGTCTCCACTGCCACTGCCTGGGACCTGTGGGGCCCCACCTGCCTCCCCAGGGAAAGAGCCACCTGGGATTGGTGCAGAGGCTGGGCCAGTCTCAGCCAGTCCCAGAGGACGGCTGGAGGAGGGGGACAGTGTGGGAGGCTCAGCTGGGTCCTGCCAGGCATGTGGGTCCTGAGGGAGCCTGGCCCGGGTAGGTCTTGCTCCTGCTCCAGCCTGGCTGATTGCACCCCCAAGGGGCCCGAGTTATCCTGACCCAGGACAAGCTCTGGCTGCGCTGCCGGCTCAGCCTGGCAGACACAGTCACCTCCCATCAGGGCCGGGTATTGTGGCTGGGGGTTAGGGTGTGGGAGAGTAGGTCTCTAGTGGGTCTGGGGGGTGCTGTGCAGTGGGGGTGGGGAGATCTGTGTGTGTTGGGGCACTGGGAAGTGTGCAGGGGTCTGGGTGGGGCACTGTGCAGTTGTGGCAGTGGGGCGGTGGGGGGCACTGGGCAGTGAGGGAATCTGTGGGGGGATTCTGGGCGGGGAGGGGCAGGGCACTGTGCAGTTGTGGGAGGGCTGTGGGGGGGTCTACAGCTAGGGGACACTGGGCAGTGAGAGGATCTGGGGGGGTTCGGAGTGGTCTGTGGGAGGGCACTGGGCATGGAGGTTTGTGGGGATCTTTTCACGTATACACACACAAAAATGTGAAACAGCGCGCCTCAATTGTCCAATAGATCAATTTGGCACATTAGCCAGGAGGAAGCCATGAGTGTTTTTGACCACAAACCCTATCCCTCCTGATTCGCAACCCCATGGACCAGTGACAGGTGCATGAGCAGACAAGTCATTGGAAATAAGGAAGGCGGAAGCCAGTGGAAAAAATGAAAGGGGCCACTCTGGTATGACCTTGGACTCAGGGGCATGCTAGCCAGGAGGAAGCAGATCGATGAAAGGGGCCACTCTGGTCTCACCTTGGGCTCAGGGGCATGCTCCGTACCCCCAAAGCTTACCTCCCTTTTCACGGACTCACACACAAATACGTGTAACAGCGCGCCTCAATCGTACAATAGATCAATTTGTCACATTAGCCAGGAGGAAGCAGATCAACCAAAGGGGCCACTCTAGGGTGGGGTCATGGGCCCGCCCCGAAGGGGAAGAAGCATGATGGGAGCACAGGGCCGGGCTGGCCAGTGTGCGTCTGGCAGCTCCCGGTTTGTAAACAGTGCCATTGTACTCGGCTGGGTGGAGCAGGGTTGTCCCTGCCGTGCCATGACCCATCTCCCATTGCCCCCGGCCAGCCCGTCGCTCTGAGGACTCTGCCCCCCATGCCCCATGTCCCCATTTTCCCCCTTGGGGACCACAAATATGTTTAGCACCAGGCCCACAAAAAGTTAATCCAGCCCTTTTTGGGGTGCAGGCTCTGGGATGGAGTTGGGGTGCAGGAGGGTTGCAGGCTATGGGTAGTTTGAGTGAGGGGTGCAGGCTCTGACCTGGGGCATGGGATTGGGGTACAGGAGGGGGTGCAGACATGGGGGCTCTGGGAGGGAGTTAGAAACTCAGCACGTTATATAAGAGAAATGAGCTGCAGTGATTTCATATAGGCATAGAAACTGATAGAAGACACTTTTACATATTCAAAATGTGAGAGGCAGAGTTGGAGGGAGGGAGTGTCTGTACAATATTTCACCGCATTCAGTCTCCTGGCTGGATCAGTAACGTAGCCATGTACAGGGCCGCCCAGAGGATTCAGGGGGCCTGGGGCAAAGCAATTTTGGAGGCCCCTTCCATAAAAAAAGTTGCAATACTATAGTAACATGTATTTGGAAATGTAAAAAATAACCAGTGACATACATTCAAAAATTAATTTGTAATAATTTGAAAATACACTAAATACATTATTTAAAAACATTAAATGCTTTAATGGTATGTATACATTTGCAATTACATAATGGGCTGTTGCTGGGTGATGGTGATGGTTAGGATGGGGTTGGGGGGGGTGCCCCACCCCTTACCATGGCGCTTACCCCCTCTCCTGGAGCCTCAGCGTGCTGCGACCAGGAGCGGCCCCGGACAGCGTTGGAGCCACCGCGCTGCAGTGTGCCAGGGCCGCTCCCGGACGCGGCATGCTGAGACACCGGGGGAAGACGGAGGCGGGGGCAGCCTCCGACATATTCGTGGGGGCCCCTGCGGAAAATTGCCCCACTTGGCCCCCCCCCGTCTGGGCGGCCCTGGCCCTGCAACACTTGTATAAGATAGAGAGGAGCTGCGGTGATTAAGCTTTGACAGGCTAGGAATTGGAGGCCTGTGCCTTTAAGACCCCAGCCCCAGGAACCCGCCCCCTGCTCCGAGGCTGACATGCAGCGTCCCTGTGAGAACAACAAAAACAGCCTCTGCCCCCCCCACACCCCTAGATTAGCGAGCACAGTGGGTGGCTCATCCCACGGGGTCACTGTTCCCCCCTCCCCCTCCCTAAACGGGGGTTTTGTACCCGCACGGGGTCTGGCAGTGTCTCTCCCCCCCCATCTTAACCCCGGCTCTCACCCCCCACCACCGATTTTTGCCCTTCAGCCCCTCTTCTGCCGTTAGCTACAGTAGCTTGAACCCCCCAGGCCAGTAAAATTTTGCCCCCTGCTCAGACCCTGACAGCCCCCCGCTGCGATTTGCCCCCCTTAATCCTTTTAACCCGCCCCAAAGAGGAGGCAGCAAAGCGTAAGTAGAAGTAAGGGCAGAGAGAGGGCAGTGGCTACAACGAAGGTTACTGGGCATGCTCAGTACACCCAAAGTAGCAAAAGGGAGCGAGAGCAGTTTGTGCTGATACACCTCATGTGTAGTGTGAAAAACTGCTCTCTGGCTTAATGTGCTACTTAGGGTGTACTGTGCATGCTCACACGAACTGAGCATGCTCAGTCCTTCACCCTGCCCATAATTGGCATCAGATTCTGGGGACTGTTTTTTAAAGGGGCAAAGGGGGCAAATCAGAGGAAAGGGGTGGCCAGAGTCTGAGCAGGGGTCAGAAATTGACTAGTCAGGGGGGTCAAATAGCTGGAGGCAGGGTTAGGAAGGGGCTGAGGGGCAAAATCAGGGAGGGGGGAAGGAGCTGACATTAAGTTCAGCGATTAGGCGCTGCCAGAGGGTGACAGTGGGCAAAACCCCGGAACAGGCAGGTAACAATTTGCTACCCCGTACCAGAAGATGGAAAAGCGAGAGGTACCAAATTAGGACAAGTTAGCAAATAAGAACAACCTCAGGTATCAGTAACTGCTACTGGTAACAATTTGCTGCTACTGGTAGCAAACTACATCAGATTGCAGTTTTTTACAATCCCTTACATATGAGTAACTGCTGTGGATAGCAAATTCCTACAGATAGCAGTTTCTCACACTACACTATTAATAATAGTATCACCGCCCTGCTTTCCCACAGCTCCAAGTTGCCCCCTCCATGATACCCCTTCTTTTCAGCTTGAGAAGTCCATGCAGTTCATAACCCACCTGGCCGTGGGGGCATTTGCTCTCCAGGAGCTGGCTTGGCTACTGCAGGAGCTCAGGGGAGGAGAGCCTGGGGAGGTCAGGGAGGGTAGCAGCTCTGGGACTCGCAGACCCCCAGGAGCAGAGATGGGGTGAATAGGGGCTGTTTGTGCAGTCACTTTCCTGCCCAGCCCTTTCCCCCGGGTCTCTCCCCTCACCTGAAGGCTCCAGCTCAGGAGCTGGTGTGAGCAGAGTCCGGGGCTGCCTCAGGGGCTGGTTCCAGCCACTGGAGAAAGTCCTCCCCCTCAGCTGGGCACAGAGGGGGATTAATGCAGGTCTCTCCCGACACAGACCCCTCTAGGGAGCCGCAGTGGCTCAGCCTGGGCTCCCAGATCACAATAGAGGCAGCAGCCTCTGACCCAGGAAGTTCAGCCCTGAATCTGAGCAGTAACATCTTTGAAACTGCTCCTCATCTATCTGAAGAATAAGGGAGGTGAATGGCTCAGGGCGGGGATGGCAGCACCAGGGTTTCTCCTTAGGGAAAGGGCTGTCAGGTGGGCTGCGGGAAATCTGGGCCTGGGCTCCTCTTGGCAGAGGGTTGGAGGACCCCAGGACCCCTGTGCTAGACACACTATAATCTGGACTGTAAGTGGCCCGTACATGGCGTAGGGAGGAGATAGGCTTGGGAAATGCCTTTCAAAGTGAAAATGGCTCCCAATGGTGGTCGTGCCAAGGATGATAACACGGAAGGGCAGCGATGACCAAGGAGAGAATCTGCAGTGTTGAAGACAAGGCCGCCTACATCACAGGAGGCGACTGCCCTGCCCAGAGTCGGGGAAACACCAGCACTGCTGCAGGGGGCAAGAGGAAACTGAAAAGGATGCCGAGGCCATGGCTGGCAATGAGCTCCCATGTGTGGCAGACAGGGTGAGCGTGACCTGGGCTGTATGCACAGGAAGACAGGGAGCAGGAGCAGCGCAGTAATGTCACCTCTACATATGGCTCTGGTGAGACCGGCACTGGCTCTTGAGTCCAGTTCTGGGCTCTGCCCTGCAAAAAGGACATGGAGACACTGGAGGGGCTCAGAGAAGAGCTCCAAAGATGAGTCAAGAAAGACCCAAAAAACCTGCCTCTTTGCGTATGGAGCTACATGTAGTTAGCCTAGCCACAGATGGCTGAGAGGGGCTTGATTTGTCTCCAAGTACCGGATGTGGGGAAGATTTGATACTAGAGCTTCCTAGTCTAGCAGACCAAAGGGCAGAGGGTCCTGGGACCTGCAGAGCATTGCCCAGCCTTACGGCTGCCAGGCAGAGTCACTGGGGGCATCCGGCAGCCAGGCAGAGAAAATCCCCCTGTCCATCCCGCTAGTCCCACAGCCAGAGGGTGATTTCTGTCCCCTCTCCCTGCAGGGCTCCTGAGTTAGATTAGGGTTACCATTCGTCCGGATTTACCCGGACATGTCCTCCTTTTTGTGCTAAAAATAGCGTCCGGGGGGGAATTTGTAAATCACTCAAAATGTCCGGGATTTCCCCCCAGGCAGAGCAGAGCGAGCGGCTGGGAGGGCTGCAGGAAAGTCACGGGCTGGACTCCGGAGCAGCTGTAGAGCTCCTCCTCCCCCCCTCCCTCCCTGCATTCTGAGCCGGCAGCTCCTCCTCCCCTGCAGCCCAGCACCCCGCTCCCGCAGCACTGTGCAGGGGCAGGGACCGGGTTGTGTGTTGTGCTGGGGAGCGCAGCCACGTGTCCGGCTCGCACAGAGCCCAACACCCTGTTCTGAGCGGCGGGGTAAGGGGGCCAGGGGGCAGGAGAAGGGGCAGGGAGGTTCTGGAGGGGGCAGTCAAGAGACGGGGGGGTCGGGAGTTCAGGGGGAGGCTTTTTGGGGGGAGTGGAGAAAGTTTTGGGCAGTCAGGGTACAGGTAGGGGGTAGGGTCCTGGGGGGCAGTTGGGGGGGTCTTAGGAGGGGGCAGTTAGGGGACAAGGAGAAGGGAGGCTTAGGTAGGGGGTGGGGTTCTGGAGGGCAGTTAGGAGCAGGGGTCCCAGGAGGGGGCAGTCAGGGGACAAGGAGCGGGGGGGTGGGGGGTTGGGAGTTCTGGGGGGGAGCTGTCAGGGGGCACGGGTGGGGAGAGGGATCGGAGCAGTCAGGGGACAGGGAGCAGAGGGGTTTAGATGGGTTGGGAGTTCGGGGGGGGGGCTGTCAGGGGGGTGGAGAGTGGTTGGATGGGGCGTGGGAGTCCCAGGGGTCTGTCTGGGGGTGGGGGTGTGGATAAGGGTTGGGGCAGTCAGGGGACAAGAGGCAGGGAGGCTTAGATAGGGGGTGGAGTCCTGGGGGCAGTTAGGGGCAGGGGTCCCAGGAGGGGGCAGTCAGGGGACAAGGAACGGGGGGAGGGTTGGGAGTTCTGGGGGGGCGGGAAGTGGGAGGGGCAGGGGCGGGGCTCCTCCCGTCCTCTTTTTTGCTTGCTGAAATATGGTAACCCTAAGTTAGATCCTGGGCGTTGGATCCCCGGCTGGCAGGAGTTTCACATCTATCTCTCCCAGCACCATACCCAGCCTGGAGAATGAAGAACCAGGGGCTGGTCCCTTCCTCTCACCCTCTGCTCCCTGTGCTCTGCCCCACTCCAGCCTGCGCTGCCCCTGCCTGGGGACCTGTCCCTGTCCCTCAGTCCCAGCAGAGCCCTGGGGCCAGGGCCGGCTCCATTTTTTTTGCTGCCCCAAGCGGCGAAGAAGGAAAAAAAAAAAAAGAAAGAAAAACCTGATTGAGCTGCTCCCAGCCCCTCGAAGAGGAAGAGAGGGAGAGAAGGACCTGCCGCCGAATTGCTGCCACAGACCTGGACGTGCCGCCCCAACAACGGACGGAGTGCTGCCCCTTTCTATGGGCCACCCCAGGCACCTGCTTCCTTCGCTGGTGCCTGGAGCTGGCCCTGCCTGGGGCAACCCCTCCCGTGTTAACCCTTTCCCTGCCAAGACCAGCCCCACATTCCGTCTCACTGACTCTGCTGCCTTCGGGGATCTTTGGGAGCCTCTCAGTGATGCAAGTAGAAATCATTTCTTGTCGGTACTGCACTCATGGGAGGGACACAAGGGGGGACACATGATCTCCCCACATGACCGTCCATGTGACTCCTCCCCACCCCGCCCCCTGCCCAAGGTCCCCACACTCTCCCCATCCCCTCTGACACCCCCCTTTGTATATACAAACATCAACATGCTTAACTACTCACTCCCCCCCCACATATGTAATATGCAGTCTGTTTATATGGAATATGGGAGTGAGGTGAGGAGCCATTTCAGCATATGTATGATTTAATAAAAGACAAATTTTAAGTAGAACTGTGTCCTAAACTGCTTTATGGTATTGTACCCAAACATCGCATTTCAATTGGGGATTCAACTTCCTTTATAGGAACAGACTACTGAAACTCTTACCAATTCACAAAAGTGGTCCATAGTCATGCAAATAGTCCCATTGTCTTCAATGGGATTGATCGAATGATTAAGGGTTTACAGTATTAGGTTCCAAGTTTGTAAATTGTTTTGGATGAAACTGACAATGCCTGAGCTGTCAGATCAGAAGGAGCTTCATTCACATAAAGGTGGGCAGATGTGTGATAAGTCTTGAGCAGGGCCCCCAGCCCTGAATATTCCTGGAGCCCGGGCACCACGAAAGAATATAACTCGCCGCCAATATAACCCCACCCAGCCCTGGGCAACAGTAGCGCCACCCCCAGGCAGCGACTGCCCATTGGCACCAGTCATCACCATCACCCAGTGACAGCCCATTATGTAATTGTAAATGTATACATACTAATTAAAGCTTTTAATGTTTTTAAATAATGTATTTCATAATTAATTTTTGAATGTATTTCACTGGTTATTTTTTACATTTCTAAATACATGTTACTATAGTATTGCAACTTTTTTTTATGGAAGGGGCCCCTGAAATCGCTTTGCCCCAGGCCCCTGGAATCCTCTGGGCAGCCCTGTTTAAGAAAGGGATATCTGGTCACCCTACCCAGGTCCCAGCTGAGTGGTCTAACCACTGCTAGAAAAGTTACAAGGTGAACATCACCTTTGCATCCTCCTTTTCCACCGGTCACTGTGTGGAGTGAGGAGGCTCTGAACTCATTCTCACAAGGAACAGCTGAGGCACCAGAGCCACCGGGTTCCTGCCTCTTTATCACAAATGACCCTTGCAGAAGCTCTGACTTTCCAATGTGCCAGGGGGTGATCAACCTCCTGACTCTACCCCAGACCCCACCCCTTCTCCACCCCTTCCCCCAAGGCTGTACCTGACCTGCCTCTTCCTGCCCCCACTCCACCCCTGCCCCATCTCTTCCCACCCCATTCCACCCCCTACACTGAGTTCACTGCATCCTCGCTCCTCCTCCAGCCCCAGAGCACCCACGGAGTCAGCACCTATGGCCCCCTGCATGGTGCGCTGGCTGTTGTGGATCCATTCTTAGGTGCCTTCCTCTCCCGGTTCATTGCATAGCAAGCCTGAGCATCACAACACCTCAGGCCCTTGGTGGGACCAGGTCTGGGTTCTTTAGCCCAGAATGTCACCACCTTCTCAGGTTGATGGCTCTTCTCCAAAATCAGAAAGGTTTGCACCTCCCCCTTATCTGTACTACACAAAGAGAAGTGTTAAGTGACACACCTGTGCAGCGCACTGGTGTGTGCATTGGGACGGGAGAGGCTGGCAGAGATGACTTGGCCATGGAGGGTCAGGGTGTGCGGGGAGGGGGGAGATTTTCTTTGCTGCAGATTGTAACATTACAACACCTCCCAGCACCCCAAGTGCACTCCCTGACCCCCTGCCAGTCACGCTGCAGCGGCTGAGCAGCTCCGCTTTAGCCCGAGCAGGAGACGAGGGTGTTTTAAAATGCAGGAATCCCGGCTCAGCCCCTGCTGGGGACCCAGCTAAAAAGACTCCCCTCACCCCCAAACCAGCCAGAACCACCCCCAGCTGCTTCTGCCTTGGCCCCTGCTCAGCACAGCTGCCGTGGGCCTGCAGCGCGCAGCAGCTTGGGGGCTCCGGGACACGCCAGCTCGCCTCTCTCTGGCACACGCCTGGCACTCGGTTTGGCGGGGCAGATCTGGGGCCGGGTGGGGTTTCCACCCAAGGAGAGCAGTTCAGTGACCAGCTCTGCAGCGGTGAGGCAGGGGAACAGCGAGGAGAGAGGCGAGGGGCGGGGAGACGGGTTGACAGGGGGCAGGGCTACACTGTTCCCACTCCGGGCTGATCTCGGGGCTGGGCACGGGGGTGTTCGGGGAGGGAGCTGCAGGCTCCAGAGAGAGACTCTGGTTATTGCTATGGGTGGGGAGCTCCGGGGCTGAAGTTCCTGCTCAGAGGCTGTTGCTGCTGGTTCCATTGTGACCTGGGAGCCCGGGCTAAGCCGCTACTGCTCCCCAGTGGGGTTTGTGACCTGCATTAACTCCCCTCTGTGCCCAGCCCGGGGGAACTTTCTGCGGTGCCTGGAACCAGCCCCTGGGGCAGCCCCGGGCTCTGCCGACACCAGCCCCTGAGCCGGAGCCTGCAGGTGAGGGGAGAGACCCGGGGGAAGGGCTGGGGCCTGTAGTGTGAAAAACGTGATTTGCTAGCAGTAGCAATTACTGATATGTGAGGCTATTTGCAGAAACTAGTCCTGGTTTGGTACCGCTCCCCCTTCCTATCTTCTGGTCCAGGGGTAGCAAATTGTAACTAACGGGGTTACCTCTGTCAGAAGTTGCCACCACTCAGGTTGTAGAACTCTATGGGTTGCCTTTGGCCATCACTGGCTACACTAGCGTTCTTTTCTATGCAACAGAGGGTGTCTGATGAAAAAACTTGACAGTGGTGTGGGATGGAAGCATAAAGCCTTCAGCTTCCAAACAGCCCTGCCTGGTGTACAAATGTATCAATTATCTCTTAATAGAGTGAGGTCATTTACACATAATTTATTATGCAGCTTATACATATTTTTGATGAGTATTTGTTATTAAAATATAAATTAAATAGCACAATGACATGCATCTTCACAATGATAACAAAGGTAAATGATGAAGGGCTACAAGTAATGAAAATAACATTTTAAAAGTAATCAATTTAAAGGAGCCAAAGTATATTTAAAATGGATTACAAGGAAGGGAGCTCAATTCAGGGAATCCCAGCAACAGACAAGAAAAATCTGTGAACTGCTCAGAGACTTTATGCAGCCATATAAACTGATAAGGGATTCTTTGTTTCTGAGGGGTGTATATGTAAAATGTTTCACTGAATCAAGTCTCATGTAACGCCTCAGTAGGTTACATCAGCTAGCAAGGAGCTGAGGTGACTAGGCATTGGGATGCTTGTGTCTTTAAGAACCCAGCGCTGGGAAGCCCCATGCTGAGATGCACTGTCCTGGGGGGCGGGGGTCAAAAAGCTTCTCTGTGGGTCCCCATTCTATTTTTTGCAAATACTGGTGTTTCAATCCACCTGGGTAACTTTTGCTCCCTGCCTCTGCTGGAGTTTTGTCCTCAGTCACTCTCTGGCAGTGCCTTACCCCTGGGCTTAACTCCAGCTCCTCCCCCCAATTCCTGATTTTGCCCCTCAGCCCCTATCCCAACCCTGCCTCCAGCTGCTTGAGCCCCCCCCCCCCCCCCCCCCGGCCAGTGAATTTCTGCCCTCTGCCCAGATCCTGGCCCCCTCTCCTCTGATTTCCTCCTTTTAACCCCTGTAAAAAGCAGTCCACAGAATTTGATGCCAAGTAAGGGCATGATGAAGGGGCAGTGACTTCAGCAGATGTTACTGAGCATGTTCAGTACACCCTAAATAGCAAATTAAGTCAGATAGCAGTTTTTCACATAACACCTGGCAGGAAAGTGATGCTGCAGAAACAGCCCCTCCTCGCCCCATCTCAGCTCCTGGGGGTCTTCATCAGGGCTGGCTCCGGCATTTCTGCCGCCCCAAGCAAAAAAAAAAAAAAAAAGCCACGATCGCAATTGCGACCGGCGGCAGCAATTGAGGGGGAAAAAAAAAAAAAGCTGCGATCATCGGCGGCGGCGGCAGTTCGGCGGCAGGTCTTTTGCTCCTAGAAGGAGTGAGGGACCTGCCGCCCCCGAATTGCCGCACGTGCCGCCCCTCTCCCTTGGCCGCCCCAAGCACCTGCTTGTTAAGCTGGTGCCTGGAGCTGGCCCTGGTCTTCAAGTTACAGCACTGCTGCCCTCCCTGACAGCCCCCCCCCCCCCAGGCTTTGCTCCTCTGAGTGCCAGCTCTGGGAAAGCGAACACCCTGGGGCTGGGCCAGGGACCAAGTTTCCCAGCCCAAGGGGAGGGGAGAGGGGGCAGGAGGGAGATGGGGAGAAACTGGAAGGGAAGTAGGAACAAAAAGTGGGGAGGGAAGTTCCCAGCTACCAGCCCTGCCCAGCTCCATTCACTGCAGCACCCTGGGGCAGATTGACTTTTCTGGGGAGAAGGTGAGGAGTAGGAAAAGGAAGAGCCAGTTCCTGCCTTTGCCTGGTCCCACACTGCTGTGGGGGATGTGCTGCCCTGGGGACAGTGTCAGAGGAGATTCCCCAATGTGGCTCCTTTTATCCTGCTCTTTCGTAACCGCTGGAGCACACAGTGATGATTAGGGTTGGGTGCAAAATTTTAGTCTAAAGGACCCTTTTCAGATGCTTATAATACACGCATAAGAATGGTCAGACTGGGTCAGACCAATGGTCCATCTAGACCAGTATCCGGTCTTCCAACCGTGGCCAATGCTAGGTGCCCCAGGGGGAATGAACACAATAGGCAATCATCAAGTGATCCATCCTGTTGCCAATTCTCAGCTTCTGGCAAACAAAGGCTAGGTACGCCATCCCTGCCCATCCAGGCTAATAAGCCATTGATGGATCTATCCTTCATGAACATATCTAGTTCTTTTTTGAACCCTGTTATAGCCTTGGCCTTCACAACATCCTCTGGCAAAGACTTCCACAGGTTGACTGTGTGTTGTGTGAAGAAATACTTCCTTTTGTTTATTTTAAACCTGCTACCTATTAATTTCATTTGCTGACCTTAGTTGTTCTGATATGAGAAGGAGTAAATAAAGCTTTCGTATTTACTTTCCCCCCACCCCCCACCAGTCATGATGTATTATCATATCCCTCCTTAGCTGTCTCTTTTCCAAGCTGAAAAATCCCAGTCTTATTAATCTCTCGTCACATGGAAGCTGGTGGTTACACCTAATCATTTTTGTTGCCCTTTCTGTACCTTTTCCAATTCCAATATATATCATTTTTGTGACGGGGTGACCATATCTGTACACACTATTCAATATGTGTGCAATATGATGTTTTCTGTCTTATTATCTATCCCTTTCCTAAGGATTCCCAACATTCTGTTCGCTTTTTTGACTGCTGCTGCTCATTGAGTGGATGTTTTCAGGGAACTATCCATGATTACTCCAAGATCTCTTTCTTGAGTGGTAAAAGCTAATTTAGACCCCATCATTTTTTACTACATGCATTTTGGGACTCATGCGCTCTGGCAATTCCTATGTTCATCTTTAGGGATGAAATTCTCTGTCCAGGGGTGAATATTTTAGAAAGTTGGAGGAAAATACACATAGTCTGCTTTTGAGAAGGGGCCAGAGAAAAGAGATGCACTTACTAGAGGTCAGTGGTCGGGGAAGGGGGCAGAAATATTTTTCTAATTAAGAAAAAAATCTCTTTTCTAGCAATTTTAATGCCTTTTGGCTATAGATTTGACAGAATTCCTAAACTAGACAGGCTGCTCTCTGTCTGGTGACTATCTGTCAAAATATGTGTCCACGAAGACTGAACTGTTTGTATTGAATAAAATGTGGTTACTCATTTAAGATCCAATCCCAAAGATGGTTACGTACATTCTTGTCTTTGAGAATCTGATCATTCCCATTGACTTCATTTAATAACTGTTACTGTGAGGGTTTAAAATGGTGTCAGTGTTTTTAGCCCATGTAGGAGCTGCTGGGTCTCTGCTGTAATTAGGTGACTATGGCCAGGATCTTAGATGCTGGAGCAGAAAGTTCATTTTCTCAGCCCATACACAAGCAGCTGAGTAAAAGGACTGATCATCAGCAGTGCTGGGCTGTCAGAACTGAACCCCAATGTGGCAGGCTCAGCACTTACAAAAATCAGGCCACTTACTGAGAGAACTGGATGTGGATTTAAGAGCTGAAATGTTGGTTGCTTTTTCAAAAATCTTGACTCAACCATTTCCCTAGTACAGCAGAGTCTACATTTGTCTGCAGAGAAAGAATCTGGGATGGATAGAGGATTTAAATGGATTAAAGCCCTTTCTGAAACCTCTCCAGACTGCAGAATCACATCCAAGATTCACTCGAGATCGTCCCATCCTCCCAGGTGACGGGGAAGGAAAATGGTTGCAGTGGAGCTGGTGACCTTCGAGGAGGTGACTGTGTATTTCACCGAGGAAGAATGGGCCCTGCTGGATGCGGGTCAGAGAGCTCTGTACAGGGACGTCATGCAGGAGAACTATGAAACTGTGACCTCGCTGGGTAAGGATTCCTGTCCCCTCGGGTATTAGAAGCTGGGGGCAGAGGCAGGTTTCTGAAGCATCTGGGTCAGATTCTGTACAGGGATAGTCCCTGATCCCCTGTATTTCAGAGGGACCAGGCCATGTAATCTGCAGCTCCTGTGTATGAGAGACAGTCCCCCAGTGCATCACATCCCACAGGACAGGAGATTCAGGGACGTAATGATGGTGTGGGTCTCCCCCTAATCAAAGCACTCAAGTGGGAGAAATTCACTCTTTCCCAGGACTACTTCCATCCTATGAGGCCTCTGACCCCTCTGTCTTTCAGGGACATGTGTCTCCTGGTTTGGGTCTGCCTGAGTCCCCAATGGTCAGATTCTCCAATGTGCTTTACCTCCATCTTGCCCAAGTTCTGCCTCAGTCAGCTGAGTTAGCTGGAGGCCCCCCGATGTTCTCAACTCTCCCATCAGTCGGGCAGAGAAGAGACCAGTGTCATAGAATTTCAGGGTTGGAAGGGACCTTAGGAGGTCATCTAGTCCAACCCCCTGCTCAAAACAGGACCAATACCAGATAGATTTTTGCCCCAGATCCCTAGTAAGCCTCCATTCCCCAAGCATAATCTTCTGTAACTATATTGGTCTGTTACAGTATCCTTATTAGCAAGCAAAGTGGGTACACCAATCAAAGAAAATCTTTTAAGCCCCAGTCGTTGGCACTGCTAGGCACTAGGGAGATCAGATGTCTAACGGAGCAGGGTTTAACTACCTCGACACCCTCTGTCTCCTTTAGGTGCTCAGGTGTTCAGAGAAGTCCTCTTTCTTAGGTCAGGAGTCGTCTTTTTCTCTCTTCTCCCCCTCCTCTTCGAATGAGGCCTTTCTTTTCTAGCCCTTATATCTTTCTTTCACAGAAGTGTCACATGTCCCCCAATTATGTCTAAGTGGCATTCTATAACTGATTTTCCTATGATAGTTTTGTGAGGGACAACTGAAAACAGGCCACTGTCTGAGGTTGACACCACTGGTAATTATTAACTTCTCACTGGGACACATCTATGTTTCAGGGCAACATACACCTAAGTGATGTCATTCTCTGTGTACTCTCTCTTTATGTACTTTACATGATTTGACCAAAGGCCACCACCAGTTTACCCCAAGACCCCAGTGATAGTCACAATTCAGCAATTTTCTGAGCCTGATGCTAACAGAACTCTGCTCCCAGAATCCTCTAGCAGATACCAGTTCAGGTTACCAGTTTTATGTCAGCACTACCTCAACAGTCCCCGACTTGATAACCAATTATTAAAAATCATTGTGATATTGCACCAATTAATTACTTACATTGGGCAGGGCCGGCTCCAGGGTTTTGGCCGCCCCAAGCAGCCAAAACAAAACAAAACAAACAACCGCGATCTGTGGCGGCAATTCAGCGGGAGGTCCTTCGCTCCCAGGCGGAGTGAGGGACCGTCCGCCGAATACCTGGACGTGCCGCCCCTCTCCGGAGCGGCCGCCTCAAGCAGGTGCTTGAGAAGCTGGTGCTTGGAGCCGGCCCTGACATTGGGGGTATGTGCTTTCTCTCTGCTACGTCCTCATAGCTTGCACTTTTATTTGTTATTAGGTTAATTTTAAAAGGTCTTTGCCACCTTCACCTGTATCATTGGCACATCAATTTTAAAATACAAAAGCATACTGATAATACTTTGATTCCTTCTAGAATTCAAATTAAAATTGTCCATTTATTATTATTCCATTTAGGAACCTAAACTATAATATTATACCGTATAAAATCTCATTTATGTGTATTTTTTACATTTGCCTTAATGATTTTATACTTATGGGCAAGTGCTTCTTTTACATTTATTACAAGGTCTGCATTTTGTTTTATTTTATTTAGTGTATTTTCCTATGTTTGAAGTTCCATGTTTTATTCAGTACCATTTCACCCTGTTTTTTTTCCAAACTAGGGGGTGTCATTTTAAGGTGAGTTATATACGTTTTTTGCAGTCTGGGGTGCAATTGGTACTTCTCCAGTTGCCAGGTTTTATTTTTTGTTATACACCTCTACCCTGATATAATGCTGTCCTTGGGAGCCAAAAAATCTTACTGCGTTATAGGTGAAACTGTTATATTGAACTTGCTTTGATCCCCCGGAGTGCGCGACACCCCCCCCCCCCCCCCGAGCGCTGCTTTACTGCGTTATATTCGAATTTGTGTTATATCAGGTTGTGTTATATCAGGATAGAGATGTATTACTTTTTTTTTTTCTGATGCTAATACAAGTTTTTATTCATTTATTTTATAGAATTCCTACCCACCCCTTTTTCCACTCTAAATTTATAATTATCTCCGTTTCATTCTCCATTCCAATTTTGTTGCCATTCCGAATTTCCCTTTCCCTTTTTTAATTAATGTGTCCTATTCCCCAGCCCCCAAAATACTTTTCCATCCTTCTCCGCGAATTCACCACAGCCCATTTCTTTTTGGTACTATTTTATAGTTCCCTATTTTATTTTTCCAGGCACTTGCATGTATTATCGGCCACATTTCTTGTACCTTTCCATTAGCTACACCAGAAAGGACAAGGGTGCACTGGTGTATGGTACATGTATGCACTTGCCCCTTCCATGTTTCTTGGCGTGATTGATTAATATAGGAATAATAACTCAATGCCCAATCATGTGTTCTCGGCTCATTACCTCTCTGACTTTGTTTCAAAATGTCTTTTTACTGTTTTTCCAAGGTTTCCTGAGCTTTCATACACACCTCTCCCCAGGACAATTCTGTGCGAATGTTTTTTATTTCTTTAACAATTTTCAAATTACCTTTTTCCAATAGTGTACTCAATTCCATCACAGAATGTCTCATTTCTTGATCCTTTATTTTCCCTTGCTCCCCAATATGTGCTGATTGTGACAATTGTTCCAGAGTTTCTCACTCTTTGTCTTAGAGTGGAGAGACTCTGTGTCAATTTGTCACCCCTGAAATGCACAAACACCTTTTGTTACTTGGGTCATATTTCCATTTAACTATTAAAGTTTGTTTCTTTGAGGATCCTTGCCCTCCTTTTTGCCAGCATTTTAGAGAGGAATTAATGCTACTGGAGCAAGCACTATTGAGGAAACAACCTTAATGTGACTTTCATACAGCAATTTTGCAGGGGATGGCTCAAAGTCCTTTCCCATGGCAAAGTTCACTTTGGCTGGGACTGTGATCAAATCTGTACCATTACCTAATTTAATGCTGGAATTTAGACTCTCTAAAGGCTCTTTCAGAACTTCCCCCTCCCTAGGAGAATTAACCCTGGAGGCTACTTTCATGTTCCAGGATTTCGCTTCTACTTTCCTTTTATTTCTTCGGTCTTCAGTCTTTTAAGGGTTTAAACAGAGTAATTGAGCACTCCCATTGGTAGGTTCATTTTCCTATACTGATATGTCACATCTGGTTCAATAACTACCAGTTTACATTTTTCAAAACTTTTCAATTAAACTAAGACCATTTTTGCAGTGAGCTCTTCCTGGCCAATGGAGGGTCCAGCGGTTGGAACCCCATCCCACAACACAGTAACATTCAATACCCAAACACTTTTTTGTTCCCTTGATTACTTTTCCCCTAGAGGTGATTAGCGTACTTTACTTAACCCCTTTCCCCACAATCTTATCCAACAGATATCAGTGCCTCCAACCCACAAGGTAAGGTTGGTTTGTGCCCCTAATAAGGGTGCCCATTGTATTAAAATCCGAGTAACTTCACAATCTGCTGACTCATCCACTGGATGGGGTCCTGCGGCACAGACACGTCCCACAACCAGTGGTCTGGAAACCACATAACAAGTGAGCCCACAAGCAGCAAAATGAAGCAGATTTCACAGCATACTTCTTCTTGCTTACATAAATTCATAGATTAATCTGCAAAACCATAAGCAAACAAAAACACACGACTTCTAACGGGGCTTTATAGGTTAGTACACACTGCACAATTTATTAGCCACTTGGAAGGCCACCCACATCTATCTGAGCCAATTATTGGGACATCAAGCTGTAAGGGCCCATCGGCAGGTTTTCTGTACCTGTTTCCATGGCCTTCACAATTTTAGCTCCTGGTTGCAGCATCAACTGTGATTTAGTTCTTGCCATTAAATTTCCTAAAGCAAGTACCAAAGTCCTCAAGGTCCGCCCATCTGAAAGGGCAATGTCTGCCCCCCTTTCCTGAAGTTGTGGCCATACCTGTGCTCGCAATGATCCCCCACTAGACACTTCACATTTTTTACCATACCATCCTCAGCCTTGTTCTGTTTAATTGAAAACGCTATGCCCTATTCTAGCATGGTTGGGACTGGTAACTAGGTCAGCACCCACCTCTCATGAGCGCCCCCTCTAGTTGGGTGTGTCTGTATTCTTTAAACCAGTCCAGCCCTAGTATGGGGCTGCATCCACAAGACTTCCTCCCTGGAGACACTATCTTCCTTCAGCTCTCCCTGGGCTCAGTCCCTGCAGCCAGACAGGAGCTCCTTCATTACGTCCCTGGTCCTGCCCCCGCTTAGCTGGCCACTGTGCTGCAGTTCCCTCAGCCAGCCAGGCATGCAGTCCTTTCTCCTCCAGCTTCCAGCAGCAACCAACTACTGTTCTGTTTTGCAGCTCCTTTTATATGGCCCTCCTGGGCCCAGATTGGCTGCTTCCCCTGCAGCCACTCTAGCCTGCTTGGAGGACCTCTCCACTGTTCCTTTCCTGGGATGGTGTGGCAGAATCCTGTGGCCTCAAGCAGGGGGCCTTTAGGCCTAGTCCACCCCATTATACCCCTCCTTTCCCTGACAGGATTCGTGGTAGTTCTGTATTAGTCCTTGCTCCTTTCAAGCAGGGCTCCCTCCCGCAGACCTCACTTTCTGGAGAGCTTCTAGCCAGGCTTTGCCCTGGTGTCCAGAGTCTACTCTCCCAGGTCTTTCTTACCTGGAGAGCATGTTCATGGTCCCTTGACTCACTTTCACCTCCTGGGCTTTGGGATCTCTGTACGACAAGTCTCTAACTGTGTTTAATAATTGTACACTGTGTGGAGCAAAAGCTTTTTTTCCTCAGCAGTGAACTGGAACTCTTCAGTCAGTTGCTCATTTTTGAACTTAAGATGCTCCAGTTCCTTTTTTGCAGCTTCTGGATGTTTCATCATGTCCTCCTGTTTTAGGAGGGAGCTCATAAAGCCTGCCTGCATGATTCCCTTCCCTATCCTAGGGTTCTGTTCTCTATCCCAGCACTTTTCTTTCTCCTCTCCCAGCTGAGGCAAATCTGTCTGCGCCTCTATGCTAGTTAGCACACTGGGTATTTTAGCCTGAGTTGCCACAGGTATCAGAGGGGTAGCCGTGTTAGTCTGGATCTGTAAAAAGCGACAAAGAGTCCTGTGGCACCTTATAGACTAACAGACGTATTGGAGCGTAAGCGTAAGCTTTCGTGGGTGAATACCCACTTCGTCAGACGCATGCATGTTAGTCTATAAGGTGCCACAGGACTCTTTGTCACTGAGTTGCCACAGTATTCTGAACTTTGTCTGGGTCCCTGCTGTACTCTGCTGAGCCCAGGTCTTGGTCTGAGTCTCTATTGTATCCTGCTGTACCCTCTGCTCCTTCTCCCTCTGGGCCTGGGCCAATGCTTCCTGCAAGGCCAACCACTGTTCCCTCTGTCCCTTGCCTTTCACCTGTACATGGGCCAACTTCTGCTTTACCCAGACTAGCTAGCTAATAACTCTGTCTGGAGAAGTTAGCCTCATCCAACTCTTGATGATACTTTCTCAGCAGGTCCCTCATGTCTGGGGTATAGTGGTCTTGTGTCTGGGCTCTGTTCTGAGGTCTCCTTACCATGGCTCCCAGCCCGTCTGCTTTCTTTCCCAGCTGGGCCCAGACCCTCTCAGTCCTGGGTTGCTGTCCTGGTCCTTCCCACATGATCGCTGAGTAGCCCATCCACTCTCTCCCCAAAATTATGGGCCGTGGCAGGTCCTTGAGCTCTCCAGCCCTGTACCTCCAGTTCAACTTCTGCCGTGGGGTAGACTTGGGTTTCCCCATGTACACAGGAAATGTCTACTGGGAGGTGTCAGTTTAGGCCAGTTGCCCTCACCTGGTCTTCTCGAACCAAGGTGTACCCATACCCTGAGTCTACCAGACCCTTAACTACAGTTCCTCCCAGCTTGATTGTCACTGCTGATTAGACTCCGACTGATTAGTTCCAGTGTAATGACACTTCAGGTAGTTACATTCCATTTCTGGGCAGTGCCTTTTAATATGCCCTGGCTGGCCACACCTGTAGCAGACTACTGGGTCTCCTAGCTCCTTCCCACTAGTACCTCCCATAGGCTTCAGGGCTCCCCAAACCCCTTGCTGTTGTGGTGCACCCCCATAGTCCTTGGGGTCTTCCCCCTTGGAAGCCTCCTGGACTCATCCCCTGGTGAACCCCTCTCAATCTGACGTACACCTTGGGCTATTCCTCTCCCTCAGCATCAAAGTAGGCCTCAGCTCACTTGACTGCTTCTTCCACTGACGCTGGCTGGAAACACCTTACCCAGCTTTGCGCCCCTCCTGGTAGGACTGTCAGGAATTGTTCTAGCACTACCTGATCCAGGAGCTTCTCCACCAAGCTGGAGTCATCCTGCAGTCCATCCTTGTAGTCCATTCATTAAGCCCATACTTCTTTAACTTGCCGACAAGAACACTGTGGGAGACTGTATCAAAAGCTTTGCTAAAGTCAAGGAATAACACATCCACTGCTTTCCCCTCATCCACAGAGCCAGTTATCTCATCATTCCCCAAGCATAAATCCTCAGTAATTATATTGACCTGATACAGCATCCTGATTAGCAACCAAAGTGAGTAGAGCTACAAATCCTAAATAAAGGCTTTTATGCCCCAGTCTTTGGCACTTCTAGGCACTGGAATGATCAGATGTCCAACGGAGCAGGTTTTGGCTACCCCAATGTCCTCTGTCTCCTCTAGGTGTTCAGGATAAGAGAAGTCTTCTTTCTTAGGTCAGAAGTCGTCTTTTTGTCTCTTCTCCCCCTCCCCTACTAATGCCTTTCTTTTCTAGCCCTTATAGCTTTCTTGCACAGAGATGTCACATGTCCCCCAGTTAAGCCTAGCTGGTATTCTATAACTCATTTTTCCTATGATAGTTTTGTGAGGGACATCTGAGAACAAGGCACTATCTGAGATTGATGCTACTGGTAATTATTAATTTCTCACTGGGACTCTTGCGGGGGCATCCATGTTTCAGGGCAACATACACCTAGGCCATCTTGTTCTCTGTCTACTCTTTCTTTATATACTTTACATGATTTGACCAAAGACCACCACCAATTTACCCTGAGTCCGCACTGCCAGTAAGAATTCAGTAGTTTTCCCGACCTGATGCTAACAGAACTCTGCTCCCAGAATCCTCTAGCAGATGCAGTGCTTCAGGTTATCTGACTTATGTTAGCACCACCTCAACATTGTCCCAGCGTCCTTCCCTAGCCACCACTGATCACTTTCAAATGACAGTTCCTCCCAGTGAAACAGCCTGAGGGATGGTTTATGAAGTAGCTGGCTGAGGTTGCAGACCTTCCAATCAACTTTGAAGGCTTTTCTGTGACAGTTGGTCTGTCTGTGTGTAATACAATAACTTTGGAGAGCCACGTCCCATCAACTCCAAAATATCAGGGAATGTTCTAGACATCAGTGGCCATAAGCTGATTATTGTGGGGAGAAATAGAAATGTATTTGGGGGGGGTGATGGGGACAGATGCAGGAAGGCAAGTGGGAGGTGGAGGGGAATGGGAGTTAGGGTGAAACAGAGGATGAGGGAAGAGGGGGCACACAGAATCCCTGATGGGGTTATGGGGGCAGAGAGGAATGGAGAGTAGGGGGAGATGAGGGGCACACAGAATCACTGGAGGGGAGAGATGTTGTGTAGGGAATAGGTGGCAGGAGGAGATGGGGAGAGGAGGAAATGGGAGCACATGGAGCTCTTGCCATGGAGGAAGAATGCTCTGTTATGGGTGGAGGAGGGAAAGGGGCACACAACACATCATGGAAGGGGGTGATGGGGGGTGCAGTGAATCCCAGAAATAAAGGGGGATGGGAGGGTAGCATGTAGGGGGAGGAATGGAGGAATGCCAGGAGCCCCCAGTGTGTGCAGTGAGCTTGGTCTACACAAGCAGCGAAGTGTGACAAGAATGATGCGGAATAATTGTGGGGGTTGTTCTCTGCACAGACACAAGAGAGGAAGGCTGCTACCCTGTTTCAGAAACTGGCCTGGGACTCAGGAGATCCCTGGTTGTGCCACAGACTCCCTGTCTGGGTTCTTGTCAATCAATTAGGCTGGGGTTTCAAAGGGTCCTGAGGAGGTGACTTGCACACCTCTCCCCTTATAATGTTTGAAAGTCCCAGCTGTGATCTCCTTGGGTCTCAGTTTCCCCTCTGTGAAATGGAGATAACGATCCACCCTTTGTCTGGCTCGTCTATTGACAGGGAAAGCCCATTGGGGGCAGGGACTGTCTCTCTCTAGATTCACAGAGGAACTTAGAGAGGACCTTAGTTGTGGTGACATTTAGTGTTCCAGGCCTAGTTGCTGGGACTCACAAAGACTGTGTTATGTGTCTGTGCTCCCTGTACAGTGAGTGAGGAGAGATGGTGCCTCTGGATGGGATTCACAACCAGGGCTGGATTAACCTTAGTGGGCCTGGCATCAAACATCTGCTAGGAGGGAGGGATTCCCCCACCCTAGTTTTGTGGAAGTTCAGCTCTAGGTGCCAATGTGGGAGGGGAGCTCAGAGCACACTGACCAGCCTGGGCCCTGCAGGACAGTGAGACAGCAGAACGCCCATCAGCTCCTGGCCCATGCATCACCCTGGGGCTTAGACATTTGGATGCCTGGTGAGAGGATGCAATGTGGGAAATTTCACTGCAAAAATGTAGGCACCAAGCAAGCTCAGGGATCTGCAGGGTTTGGTGGCAGCTGAGCGGGGTTTGGTTTTGTGACTCCTAGTGCTCAGTCCCTGTGGTAATGGTACGGGGACTGGCAGATAAATACCACTGACAGCACAAAGGGGCCCTTATTCCAGTTGGAGATTCCGGATGCTGCTGTAATTAATACTCTTTTTCCCTCCTGCAGCAGTGGCAAAGGGTTACAAGAATTCCTTGTGCCAAACTCTCTGTCTCTGCTGGGGTTCTCCATCTCTGCTTTAGCTGTTGTGGTGGTCTGTTTGGAGGGGATCTGCAGTGCCAGATGGTCAACAGTGGCTGTGGTGAAACGATTGTCATGCCTAGCTAATTCCTCTGCCCCTTGTTCTCCTGGCTGGGTAGAGTTTGTATTCAGTAAATGCTGGCATTGTTTGAGGTTCATGAATTTCCAGCAGTGAAGCATGATGGGAACTGAACAGATTTGTAGGACTTTCAGTCTGCATTTGAGTCGAGCTGTGAGGAGAGAGATTACTCCCAGTCTCTGGGTCTGTGGTGCACAGAGTAGCTCAAGTGGATGTACAGGGACAGTTCTGACATCCGTGTCCACCAGTCCAGGGTGTAGATGGCTGTGCATGTGGGAACAGAGATTTCCTGTGAGAAAATGAGCTGGACAGACCTGAGGGGAGGTTTTGTGCTGCTGTGTCTGAGGAATTGTCTGTGCATTTGTCAAAGTCCCCAACACCGTGAGCCTGGTTCATCACCATGTCAGACGGTGTCTCTATCCCCTGCTATGGGGAGCTTTGGGGAATCAGTGACTCTGGAGAGGGCCAAAGGGTCATGGTGGAAGCCACCTGAATATGAGCATCCAGTGTGATACTGTAGCTAAGAGGGTTAATATGATCTGGTGGTAGCTAAACAGGGGAATATGAAGCAGCGGTAATGAGGAGAACCTCATTGCTTCTTAACATCGCATTAGTTAGACCATTAGTGAATACTGTATCCAGTCCTGGTGTTGACACTGCAGAAAGGATGTTCACAAATTAGCACAGGTTTAGAAAAGAGCTACAAGAATGATTAGAGGACTAGATTCAGAATTTATAAGGCCTTAATGGATTGTTGTTATCATCTAGTCTGATCTCCTGTGTAACACAGGCCATAGGAGATCCCTCAACTAATTCCTGTGATTCTTTTAGAAAAAAACCCTTCATTCTTGATATAAATAATTTCCAGTGATGGAGAAACCACCAGAGCCCTGGGTAAGTTTTGTCGAATGGTCAGTTAGCCTCACTTTTAAAACTTTACAACTTATTTCATATTTAAATGTCTCTAGCTTCAGCTTCCAGCCACTGGATCTTGTTACACATTTGTCTGCTGAAGAGCCATCTTATGTTTAATTTCTGTTCCTATGTGAGACTTATAGATCGTTATCAAATCACCCCTTAGTCTAGTCTTTCATAAAGTAGATAGGTTGAGCTTCTTTATAGGACCTGTCCTCCAATCCTTTTATAATTCTTGTGGCTCTTCTCTGAGGCCTCTCTAATTTTTCAACATCCTTCTTTAATTGTGAGCACCAGAACTGGACACAGTATTCCAGCAGCAGTCGCACAACTGTCAAATATAGAGGTAATATCACCTCTGTATTCCTAGTTGGGAGTGCCCTGGATATAGGGTGACCAGATCAGAGATATAAAATATCAGGATGCAGGGGGGCCGAGCAAAAAAAAAAAGGGGGGGGGCGGAGCAAAAAAAAAAAAAGGGAGTTTCAAAGGGGCCGGGGGCATTAGCAGGTCCCAGCCGCGCGCACTCCCCGGAGCTTCCCACCCCCCGGCTCGCCCCGGGCACATGCGGCATGCGGTGGGGCCGGGCAGGGGCAGTGCAGAGCGGGCAGAGGCCGGGTGAGCGGCGCGGGCCAAATCCCTGCTGCTGCCGGGGAGCCCCGCGCCTCTCCCTCCCGCTCACGGCTGCGGCTCCTTCCCGGCGGGACACGCCTCCCGCCGCCCCAGGCACATGCGGCGCGCATCCCCCATGCCTAGTCTCCCTCCCACCGGGAAGGAGCCGCTGGAGCGCAGCCGAGTGGGAGAGGTGCAGGGCTCCCTGCCAGTGGTGGGACGCGTGCCGCATGTGCCCGGGGCGGGCCAGGGGGCGCGTCCCGCCGGGAAGGAGCTGCAGCCGCGAGCGGGAGGGAGAGGCGCAGGGCTCCCCGGCAGCAGCAGGGATTCGGCCCACGCCCCCGAACTGCCCACCCAGCCCCTGCCCGCTCCGCGCTGCCCTCGCCCGGACCCACCGCGCTGCCCCACGGGCTGCAGGGCTGGAGCAGCCTCCGCGCTGCGCTCCCAGCCCCGGGCCCGCTGTGTGCAGCGGCCCGGGGGCCGGGCAGGAGCCCTCTGGCGCAGTGGGGGGCTCAAAGCTGAGCCCCCCGTCTCCCTCCCTCCCTTGCCAGCCCCCCTTTGCCCGCCCGGTGCCTGGGTGCCGGAGCTGACTCACCAGCTCCAGGATCCAGGCGCCGCCACCACCCCCTCCCTCCCGGCTTGCACCGCCATGCACCTGCAAGCCTGGGAGGGAGGAGGAGTGCCACGTGGTTGGGGAAGAGGCGGGGCCAGGGCGGGGATTTGGGGAGGGAGCCAATGGGGGAAGGAGGGGGCGGAGCCGGGGCAGCGGGGGGGCGCGAGAATCCCTCCGGGAGGGCAAAATTTCTTGTTTGTCCAGTATCCCAATCAAACATTGGTTGGGATGCGGGACAAAGAAGCAAATATCGGGACAGTCCCAATAAAATCGGGACGGTCTGGTCACCCTACCTGGATATGCATTCAAGTCACTTTTCTCAATAGTCATTTTTCTCACAGCAATGCACTGGGAACTTTTGTTCAGTTCATTATCCACTGTGATCCCCCAAGATTTATGTTAGAGTTGCTGCTTCCCAGGACAGAGTTCCTATCCGTATGGCCAACATTCTTTGTTCTCATGTGTAAAATTTTCCATTGGACAATACTGAAAGCATTGCCCACAGCATAGCAAGCGATCCAGATTGCTCTGTGTCAGCGACCTGCTCCCTTCATTATTTACCACTCCCCCAATCTGTTTGTCATTGTAATGGGTTCCCACTCACTGCTAGATGCGCCTTCTTGCATCTCGGTCAGGGAATGTACCTTTCCTGGCATCAGGTGCCTTCTTGCTGCTTACTGCTTACTTTGCTCTCAATTACTCCTGGCCCTCCCTCTCTCAGGTGATGATGCCAGGTAACCCAATTGATCTCTCAGGCCCTCATTATCTCTGTCAGGGCTGGGTATGGGGTGCACACCCCATGACAGTCTTTTGTAAACTTCATCAGTACTAACTTTATGTTTTCTAGAAGGTCATTGACAAAAATGTCATATGGAGTAGGGCCATCAACCGATCCCCGCAGGGGCCCCACCTGAAACCCACACCCCTTGTTTACAATTACATTTTTAGACCTATCAGATTTAGTCATTTTTTAAACCCCTTTAATGTGTGCCATGCTAGTTTTGTATCATTCTAGTTTTGTTAATAAAAATGTCATGAGCTACCAAGGCAAATGTTTAAAGGCCAGATTTTAAATTTATTGAACTGTCTAACTCCAATTGGGAGTACAGTACATGAACACTAACTATTAAATTAACATACTATATTTGTCAGTCAAACATGTAATCTCATCAAAAAAGATATCAAGTTAATTTAATATTTATTGAACCCTTCTGCTTTTTCTGCATTATTCTACCCTTCCCATCTAGTAATGGATCAATACTGTTGGTAGGATTACAGTTTTTTCTAATATACTTTAAACATGCTCCTTAATTCTGCTGTTTTGAGTTTGTTTTCCTTGTTTCCTTTTCCTTCCCTTATCAACAATTGCCAATTCCTAATTGATATTTATTACTATCAGTTTTCTCCTTTATCGTTTATTATGTATTTGAAAACAATATATACCTTCATGTGTTTGTTTGTGTGTATATGTTTTTGTTTCCCATTTTACCAGGTTTTTGTTGGTTGTTTATTTTTAAACAGTATGTCCACAATTTTTGTTTGTGGAATAGTAGGGTTTTTTCTTTTTTTTGGAAATTTATTAAAATGTTACTGAACAGTTCTAAATTAGCATTCACGTTTAAATTTTTTCTCTCATATGATTTGTCACATAATTGTTTGTAGATTTGTGAAACTGGCCTCTCTAAACTGTATGTGTGTGTGGTATGAGAGTATATAGATAGATAGATAATATATCTATATGTAACCCTTCTCCCAGGTGGAGATGGCAGCAGAAAGGTCTTGGTTCAATATCTAGGGGTTGCTTTTCAACAATACAATACAGAACCAGCTCAAGCCCCACCTGGTAACCTAGGAAAATTACACACCAGTTCCGGGTGCCTCTGAGAGGCAATACTTCCCCACTCGCAAGCACAGAGTCTGAGTGTAGAAAAGAAACTTTGAATGAAAGAAGGGAAGTCAGCTGACATTAATTAGAGAAAATGCCACAAGCAAGATTCATAATCATAAAACTGTAAGCAGGACCCTCACCCCCAAGTGCAGGGGCAGTGTCTTCTGCCTCATGTTCTTGAATTCTACAACCAAAAGTTCCTTTATTGTGCCCCTCTCTGATCCCTTACTACAATGTGGTTGTCTTTGGTCACTGAGGACTCAGGGTTCAGAGACGTACCTCTGTGAGTTCACCTCCCACCCAGGGAAGAAGGCACCTTGCTTGTTCGGCTATCTGAGCACTTGCTCTGGCTGGCGTTCTGCTCTGCTGGCCACCCCACCAGCTGCTGTTCTGCTTACCATCCCACCAGAAGGATGCTTGCTGGTTACCTTTTGCTGCCATCAGCCTCTCTGCTGTGACCTCTGCAGGTCAGTCTCTTGAGGTTTCACTCAACTCTTTGTGATTTCCAACTCTTAGAGGGGAGAACCCCTGAAGTGGGCAGAAAATCTGTCCCCTCACAGCTCTTGTGAACAGTTAACAAAGCAAAAGACTCCTAATGGAGTCTATTAAGCTCTATCTTTGAACAGTGAAAAGGAACAAGTTAAACTAGAGTGGGGACCCTTAGACAGAGTCCACACATTTTAGCAGGGATATCTGTTTCCACTTCCTTTTACTTTCCAAGGCTTCTGGCATTCAAGCCCCTGGCTTAGCGAGTTCATTACAGCTGAGGGTGACCCCCTCAATCAGGCTAGGTTAAGCACAGTTCTGCTCCCCTTTACTCATACAATAAAGGTAACAACATTGATAACAACATTTCCACTACCTCTGCATTTAGTACTAAAGTGATTTGTAACCCAACACCAGCCAAAGTTGATCATTTTGGGCAACATAGCTTCTAATATATAGTTTGCTCCTGAAGTCTCTCCCCCTCCCCAACTAGCTGTCAGGGGAGAGCTCATTCAGACCCAGCTTGCATCTATTTATATAGATATATATTGTCTTAGTTTAGATTTTTTTCCACTTCCAGATATCAAATGCAATCTGAGCAGTGCTGAGTGAACTACTGTGACAAAGTGGGGATTTTCTCTTGTTATGTCGTATATGAGCCTATGTGATTCTTACTGTTTTGCATGAATGCTCTGTGTGCCTCAGTTTCCCTGTGTATTGCACCAATGTATAAGTGGTGGGAATAAGGGTGTGTGACTTTCGCAGGAGCTGCCGAGCTGTCTGCACGGATGCTATGGCTGCCCTTTTGTAACCTGAGACCCAGGAGGGTAATGCGACCAGGTGACTCTTGGCCCGGGAAGTGAGACAAAGGCCAGAGGAGGAGCAACAGGCAGGGCAGGGGCCAGGCAGCTGGAAGTGAGTCAGTCTCGGCTGGCTTGGGGTGCAAGGGGCGGGCTGGTTTTGTGCTAACAAGTTCTATCCTACTCTATGTTCCTGTTGACTAATAAACTTTCTGTTTTACTGGTTGGCTGAGAGTCACATCTGACTATGGAGTTGGGGTGCAGGGCCTTCTGGCTTCGCCAGGAACCCCGCCCGGTCAGACTCGCTGCGGGAAGCACATGGTGTGGAAGGGGATGCTGAATGCTCTGAGGTCAGACCCAGGAAGGTTGAAGCTGTTTAAGCTTCTTGCCCTGGAGACAATATTCTCAGAGAGTGGAGGCATGCTCTCCCAGAATCCTGACTGGCTTCATAGGGAGTAGTTCCAGAGCATTGCTATGTTTCAGCATGACCTTTGACTTAAATTCTCCTTTGTAACACCGAAAGGTCTTCATAAATTGCACTTGCAAAAAAATATTAATAATTGAATTCTGCAGTATCACCAAAGCAGGAGTGAACTCTTTCATATTCCTTAAATCTTTCTTTTTCAAAATGTCTGTGGAGTGTGATATGGGCTATTTGTCTCATAACAAATACAAAACAGAGGAATTTAATGGAACAGTGATCCATTACAGTTTTTTTCTTTTTCTGTATGTGATGGGTAAAATCTGTACATTGTGGTAATTTTTGCAGTGTTGAAGGAACTGGGCACATTTAGTCTATAAGAAAGAAGGCTGTAGGGCCACATGATAACAGACCCTAAATATGTAAAAGGCTGTTAAAAAGAGAATGGTGATCAATTGTCTTCCAGGTCTACCAAGGGTAGGACAAAAAGGCATGCTGCAAAGGAGATTTCAGTGAGATATTAGGAAAAATTTTCTAATGATAATGGTATGGAAAAGGTTATGTAGGGAGGTTGTGGAATCCCCATCACTGGAGGTTTTAACGAAGAGATGACAAACTTAAGTCAAGTTTACTTAATTCTGCTTAAGCACAGGGGACTGGATAGATGACTTTTGGAGGTAACTGCAAACCTTACATTTCTGTGATTCTGTTTCTATGATTTTATGGCTTGCACCTCAGCAATCACTGATTTTTAATTTTCTGATCAGTTCCTCTTTCTTTGTTGACATGAAGCCTGCTGTAGTATTCCCCTGTGTTAGATTGTTTTAAGTTAGGACATTTTCATTTTTATTTTATTTTATTTTTAGAAATTCTGAGGACATTTTATAGTGAAAGGTTTAATGAGCTCAATATATTTGCCTAAACAAAGAGAGGGTTGAATTCTGACTTGATCCTGGTACACAGATACCTACATGGGAAAGAGTAGAGGGGTCTTCAGTCTAGCAAATCAAAGCAAACCAAGATGCTATGTGGGAAGCTGAAGCTTGATCTATTCAGGCTGGAGATGAAGCGTAAATGTAGAACACTGATATGAATTAACCATTGAAACACCTTACCCAGGGATATGGTAAATTTTCTGTCACTTGAGAAATTTAAATCAGACCTGGAGATATCTTTATAACAATGTGGTCTAGGTCAACCAGAAGATATGGACTTGATGCAGAAATAACTGGCCTGAGTTTTGCAGGAGGTCAGACTATATGAACATAATGGTCCTTTTGACCTTCATATGTCTGGTTCTATATCTGCAGGTCTGTAAGTTACCTGGATACCTGTTAGTCTTGTCTCTGGATTTAGGCCCCAGGTCCAAAAGTCTTTCCTATTAAGCAAAACATCTAAGGAACTGCTTAACTCCAACTAAAGGCAATCGGACTCAAGCTTCGAGATTAATTGCTTTGCTCAAAGGTGCGCCTGTGAAATTATACAGATGGACTTGGAGAGGTTTGTTGGAAGGGAGCATCTTCCAGCCCATCTTCCAGAACATTTCAGCCCATGTGGGAGGAGAATGGCTACTTCTCCTCCAGAGTTCTCCTCTCTGGGTCTGTGCTATATGTAGCAGGCTGACTGGGTGAGGAGAGCCAGTATCAGGCCAGTGGTGTCAGCCAGGGTCTCATGGGTGATGGGGAAGGACTGGATGAGCATTGATCAGCATTGGGATGGGACCCTAGTGTTAGTCCATTGTGACCCAGGTGTGAACCATCAAGCCCCTCAATGCCAGCCGGCAGAGGGCACACCATAGCCTAAATCACATCAGGCCTAACACGCTCATTGCCCCAGCTCACCTGTCATAATCTGTATCTAAAAGGGGTCAAATAAGGGAAGGGTTCCCAAACCCTGGGCTCTGTCCATGACATAGTCCCAGGTGGTCTGCTATGGGTTGAGTTTTGTGTGGACAACCCCAAACTTTATAGATTGGTAGAGTGGTGGCTGGTGAAGCAGAGCTGCCAACTGATGGGCAGAGGGTAAGGAGAAGGGACCTACCTCATGAGACGGCGGCTGGAGGAGGCTGCATGGTTCACGGCTGTTCCCACTCTGAGCTTCAATACCCTGCGATCCCTGGCTGTGCGGCCCCCTGTAGTATTGTCCCTAAATCGGGATCGATGAGGGGTGATTGAGTCCATTAAGGTACCAGCCAGTCCTGGCTAGAGCATCTGCCTCTGCCCAGCAACAGGACTGGCCTTAGGGAAAATGGTGACTGGGTGGGCCGGGGGGAGGGAAGCTTCCTGGAGCTGGGGGAGGTTCCCAGAGGAGGGTCTAACTCGGCTCCAGGAGCAGCCCATGCAGTTGAAGAGGATGTCCTGTCCCTCCTCAGTCTGGACAGGACTAGCAGGTGGACCACGGTACATGGTAGGAGCCCCTGCCTAGGGTGCCATCAATTCTGCCCATCCCTAGCTCTGACCCCAGCACTTGGGGGCTTGGGCTGGCTGTGTGTGGGGGGAGGGGGGTTATAATACCCCCCTGATCGTGGTGTCCTGGCTGGTCTCCCATTATGACCACCCCTAAGGCCAACCCTGGCACTGGGAGCCCCCAAGTCCTTCCCTTGTTCCTGGGCAGGGGATGCCTGAGATACGTGACAGGTGCTGGGTGGATGACTGGAGCAGAGCTGCCAGATGACCACCTGAAGACACTCAGCAGGCGTCTAAGCCATAGTATAACAGTGGGGGCTGGCTGTGACAGCTTCTTGGCTCCTTTGCCCTCTCACTGGCCCTGTCCCCCGCTGAGATGAGGGGTCATATACATGTCCTATGGGGCCCCTCACTCTGACGGACACATGTTAATAGTGGGTCTCTGCCTATTATTGGTGCACTAATGGGTCTCATGGAAAAATGTTTGGGAACCCCTGGTGTAACTTATCATAGGTGAACTGGTAACAAGCTGGTAACCCTTGCTCCAGATCAGTGCATCATGGGATCTTGTATGATTTATAGCCCAGTCCCTGTAGGGTGGGGTTGGGGAGAGGATGGAGCTTCTCTGGGATTTTCTGTTCAGACTCTGGGTCTGGAAGGAGTAACAGCACTAACATTAATGAATAAGTTCAACACTTGTTTCCTTGCCCACCCCTCCCAGCAGGATTTCCAGTTTCCAAACCAAATGTCCTTTCCTGGCTGGAGCGACGGGAGGAGCTGTGGGTCCCTGATCTCCAGAGCCACGAGGAAAGGGAGAGCCCAAGCAATTCCCACACAGGTAATGAAACACCTGAGTTAGAAACTAATTGTTAAACCCTCGTGGCTGATGCCTCTTATGCATTTTCATCAAGCTGTCTGACCCTTCAGCCCCTGCCTTGATCTATACTCAGAGGATGTGGAGGAAGGATGGGTCTCCTCCTCTCACTCCTCTGGGGAAGGGTATTGGGGTAGAAAGATACAGTTCCTGATATTTCAATCTCCCCAGCAGTTATTTGGGTTTGTTCCCCCTTTCCTGTTTCCCTTTCTGAGGTTCCCTGTCCCTGGCACAGGTACTGACTCCTGTCTGGATTCTCTCTCTATCCCTGCAGGTGATGGGACAGTGAATGAGATTGAGGAGGAGAATCCTCAGCAGGAAGGTCCTGAGCGAGTGGAACCACAGTGGATGGTATCAGGAAGAGGTGAAGGGCATGTTTCCCAGAGTCCTGAGGAGGGAGAGGCCCGTGAGAGTCAGAGCAGCGCAGAGAAGCATCGGGGAAACCTCTCAGAAGGGAGACAGAGTAAATCCACTCACAGGAGCAGAGGAGTCAAGAAAGTCAAAGAAACTATTCAACAGAGAATCCCCATTAGAGAGAGACCCTACATGTGCAGTTACTGTGGGAAAAGCTTCCAATACAGATCAGAACTCCTAGCACATCAGATATTCCACACAGGAGAGAAACCTTATGAATGTCCTCACTGTGGAAAAAGTTTCAGTCAGAGCTCAGCCCTTATTCAACATCAGAGAATCCACACAGGAGAGAAACCCTACAAATGTAATGAGTGCAGGAAAAGCTTCCGTTTGGGCTCAGACCTTCTAGCACATCAGAGAATCCATACAGGAGAAAAACCCTATGAATGCCCTGACTGTGGAAAAAGCTTTCGACGGCGCTCAACCCTTGTTTCCCATAAGAGAATCCACACGGGAGAGAAACCCTACAAATGCAATGAGTGCGGGAAAAGCTTCCGTTTGGGCCCAGACCTTCTAGCACATCAGAGAATCCACACAGGAGAGAAACCCTATGAATGCCCTGACTGTGGAAAAAGCTATCGACAGCACTCAGCCCTTGTTTGCCATCAGAGAACTCACACGGGAGAGAAACCCTTTAAATGTCCCCAATGTGAGAAAAGATTCACTAGGAAGTCACACCTTAATCAACATCAGAGAACCCACACGGGAGAGAAGCCCTATGAATGCCCCGACTGCAGGAAAAGCTTCAGTCAGAGCTCAAGCCTTATTCAACATCAGAGAATCCACACAGGAGAGAAACCCTATAAGTGCCATAACTGTGGAAAAGACTTCTGTGACAGATCAAGCCTCCGTAGACACCAGAGGATCCATACAGGAGAGAAACCCTATAAATGCCATGACTGTGAGAAAAGGTTCAGTCGGAACTCAAGGCTTATTAGACATCAGAGAACCCACACAGGAAAGAAACCGAATAAGTGCCATGAGTGTGGAAAAGGCTATTATGATAGCTCAAGCCTCAGCAGACACCAGAAAATCCATACCCGACACAAACCCTAGAAATGTCCTGGCTAGGGATGGGCTATGTCAGTAAAACCTTTGCCAATTCCCACATATCTAAGCAGGTCAGGCCAGGCTGAAATGGCCCTGTAATGAGAACATGCCATTGTTCTTAAAGCAGAGAGTGGAATCACTTTTCTGGAACAGAGCTGGCACAGCAAGAGGCTGGGCCTGAGATAAGAGTCCCATGTTGCGATGGGATTTGATTATTACTTCTGGAGAAGCTCTGAACATCCTCCATTCAGGTCCTTCATTTAAATTTTGAGTTCTACACCTAGGTAGGGTTACCATATTTCAACAAGCAAAAAAGAGGACGGGAGGAGCCCCGCCCTAGCCCCGCCCCTGCCCCTCCCACTTCCCGCCCCCCCAGGACCCCCAACCCTCCCCCCGTTCTTTGTCCCCTGACTGCCCCCTCCTGGGACCCCTGCCCCTAACTGCCCCCCGGGACTCCACTCCCTATCTAAGCCTCCTTGCCTCTTGTCCCCTGACTGCCCCAACCCTTATCCACACCCCCACCCCCAGACAGACCCCTGGGACTCCCACGCCCCATCCAACCACTCCTCACCCCCTGACAGCCCCCCCCAGAACTCCCAACCCATCTAAACCCCTCTGCTCCCTGTCCCCTGACTGCTCCGATCCCTCTCCACACTCCTGCCCCCTGACAGCTCCCCCCCAGAACTCCCAGCCCCCTACCCCCCGTTCCTTGTCCCCTGACTCCCCCCTCCTGGGACCCCTGCCCCTAACTGCCCCCCGGGACTCCACTCCCTATCTAAGCCTCCTTGCCTCTTGTCCCCTGACTGCCCCAACCCTTATCCACACCCCCACCCCCAGACAGACCCCTGGGACTCCCACGCCCCATCCAACCACTCCCCACCCCCTGACAGCCCCCCCCAGAACTCCCAACCCATCTAAACCCCTCTGCTCCCTGTCCCCTGACTGCTCCGATCCCTCTCCGCACTCCTGCCCCCTGACAGCCCCCCCAGAACTCCCAACCCATCTAAACCCCTCTGCTCCCTGTCCCCTGACTGCTCCGATCCCTCTCCGCACTCCTGCCCCCTGACAGCCCCCCCCAGAACTCCCAACCCATCTAAACCCCTCTGCTCCCTGTCCCCTGACTGCTCTGATCCCTCTCTCCACTCCTGCCCCCTGACAGCTCCCCCCCAGAACTCCCAGCCCCCTACCCCCCGCTCCTTGTCCCCTGACTGCCCCCTCCTGGGACCCCTGCTCCTAACTGCCCTCCAGAACCCCACCCCCTACCTAAGACTCCCTGTTCCTTGTCCCCTAACTGCCCCCTCCTAAGACCCCCCTCCAACTGCCCCCCAGGACCCTACCCCCTACCTGTACCCTGACTGCCCAAAACTTTCTCCACTCCCCTCCAAAAGCCCCCCCCCGTTTCTTGACTGCCCCCTCCAGAACCTCCCTGTCCCTTCTCCTGCCCCCCCTTACCCTGCTGCTCAGAACAGGGTGTTGGGCTCTGTGCCAGCCGGACACATGGCTGAGCTCCCCTGCACAACACAAAACCCGGTCCCTGGCCCTGCACAGGGCTGCCGGAGCGGGCTGCAGGAGGAGGAGCTGCCGGCCGGCTCAGAATGCAGGGGGGGGGGGGGTGGGAGGAGGAAGCTGCTCCGGAGTCCAGCCCGGGACTTTCCTGCAGCCCTCCCAGCCGCTCGCTCTGCCGGGGGAGGGGGAAATCCCGGACATTGTGAGTGCTTTACAAATTCCCCCCGGACGCTATTTTTAGCACACAAAAGGAGGACATGTCCGGGTAAATCCGGACGAATGGTAACCCTACACCTAGGACCCTATTTTTATCATATGCTGGGACTTCTCATTTCTTCTTGATAGTGTTTTAGGCTGGGATCCACCAGGGGACTTAGGCGCTGGGACACTGAACATTCCAACACATAACTTTTAGGCATCTAGAAGATCACAAGAACAACACTGAGATCCATAAACCCGAATCAGATGACTAGGCTCTCAGTACAATCAATTGGGCAAGATGGGCATCTTAGATCTGGATTCACAATAGCCAGCCCGCTGTGTGGGGAGCTACTTTATCTTGCCAACAGGAGATGCCAACAAGAGGGGTATGTCCTAAACCCTGCCCCTCTGACGGAGATAGGCACCTATCTCTGTTTGTGCTTTATGAACTAGTGAAATTAGACACTTCCCTGCCAATGAAACCCATCCCAGTATGCTTGTTCAGTGGCCAGCTAACTTCCCACAAAACAGGTGGGGGTGGTAGAAACTCACTCATAACCTTTTACCCCATGGTTGGGGTACTTGCACACAATGTGGGACAGTCCCAGTTCAAGTCCCCCTTCCACTTGATGAAGCAAAGTGATATGAACAGGGTCATCTGCCTGTCAGGATAGTGCCCTAACCAGTAAGGGTATGTCTACAGAGCAGCTAGCCACCCCCAGCTGGCCTGTGCTAGCTGACTTGGGCGTGCTGGGCTGTTTCATTGCTGTGTAGACGTCCAGGTTTGGGCTGGAGCCTGAGCTCTGGGACCCTCCCACCTCACAGAATCCTAGAGTCCTTGCTCCAGCCTGAGCCCAGAAATCTACACTCAAGGAAGGAGCCCCCCAGCCTGAGCCCCTCAAGCCCAAGTCAGCTGGTACGGGCCAGTCACGTTGTTTTTGTTTTTTTGCTGTATAGACATACCCTGAACTAATGACTATTTTGATGTGGGACTGAGTCAGTCTCTCCTGTGTGTAAATATTTAAATAGTAACTTGGCCATAGAGAGCGAGAGAGTGACTGACTCTGCAGCCTGGGGGTTAGGGCATCCACTGGTAAAGTGGGCTGACCTTGGGTGCAGGCCTCATTCTCCAATGACTCTTTAAGTTTCCCTGAAGACTGTAGCCAGTATATGTACAGAGATGTGAAGTAAGGCAGTAATGCAATAGACTACAGGTCTTAAGCCTGTAAGACAGTAGCTGAGCCCAAGTAGCTGAGCTCTAAGGTCAAAGCCTTTACATAAGCAGCTAACCCATAAATGACTTTATATTATAAGATGTCACAAGCTAGAGTAATATTATAAGTAAGTGTTGCTAAATTGCTGATAGGTGACCACAAGCAGCCTGTTTATACCAGTTTCAGGTATTTTTAAGTTAGGAATATCAGCAGATGTTTACCAGAATCCCATTGTAACTAACAGACATATATGCTAATAAGTTTGAGGTAATGGATTTTGTGAGCTTTGGAATAAGGGCACCCCAACATTGATAGGGTGAAGAAATACAGATCAGGAAAAGAGGTGGAAATCACTACTGAAAATGCATTGGTATGACCGGCATTAGCTAACCTATGAGAAAAGGTGGAACTTGGCCTGTCCACTCCAGGGAGGAACCTGTCAGGCCAAAGGACCACTTGTGGGTCCTCTAATCTAGTTGGGGGCTTCTCAGCAAAAGATGGTATGAATATGCAAATGAGCTCATGCCAGAGATTGTCACATCTTATATTGCCTCTATTTACTGTGCTAAGTGTAGTGTTATGACCGTAGTATTGCAATAACAAAGCTGTTACAAATTCAGAAGGTCTTTCCGAGGTGTCTGTGTCTCTGCCCTACCTGCAGGGGTCCTCACTATGATATTGTTCCTAAGACAGAAGCGGAACTCAGTCAAATCACTGATTGTTGCACTGGGAAATCTAAATAATATCTAACCAATAAATCAGGCAACAAGACAGACTGCTAAGTCTTACCCCGAAGAAAAGACTGCACACTAAACAACAGATGAGAACTTCCACCTGCTTAAAAATTCAGAAAGGTTTAGGAAATCAATGCTTATTGCTAAAATTCCATGGGCAATGTCTGTGCTTGGAAGGAAGTCAGAATTTGGCCTTCAAAAGCATAATTATTGTTGTCCTAGAACATTGAACCCATAGGAGTTCAGATCTATTTCATAACACCAAAGTCTTGGGCTGTTTGGAGTTCTTAATTGGAAAATACCAAAGATGTATATACTTAACAACTTCCATCAAGCTATGAAAAATATCCTAGTTTCAAATGATGCAAAAGAAAAGAATTGCAGTAGAACTAGTTTTAAAAAAATAGCACCTACAAGCAGTTTAAAATTGGGGAAAATGATCCTCAGAACATAACTGAAGTTCTAGGATTTGAATCTGACATCATTGTGGCTACAACTGATTTGGTGCTGATTAAAAGAGCATGCTTTCACCTGTAATTGTCATTTATTGTTCACGTGTTATGTGCATAGTGCTGAGCTACTTTGCTTGGCTTACTAAATTATTTGGCTTACTGCTTAAAAGAGCTACCCTTCAAATCTTTGGTTTGATGAGGCCATAACTAAATCCCAGCTATATTTATTGTGTTATCAGTGCTCTATGGAAATTCATCTTTTGATGGTTAATGTTGTTTTGTTGTCATCTTTCAATTCAATTCCTAACCTAAAGTGCTGCTGACAATTAGCTACTTCATTCATCACTATTCTGCTCTGCCCTGTTTTGCACCCGCTCCCTGAAGTTGTCCATCTTCGCATTTGTAAGTGAGAATTATGTGCGGTGTGAGAAGCATCCTTAGATCGCTCTCCCTCGTAATGTCACCCTGTGTGTTTGTGTGAGAGAAGTTATCTTCTCACTTAAAAAAATCTCACGCCAGTCTTTGTGTGTGTTCTAAACTTTAAATCCTTTTATACTAATGTCAGTTGTATTGCGTGTTTCTGACTACAGAGTTGTCTGTGTTCATACCAGGGCCAGCTCTAGGTTTTTTGCTGCCCCAAGCAAAACAATGTTTGGCTGCCCCGCCCCCCAGCCCTGGGCTCCCCCCCACACCTCCCTGCTGCCCCTGCCCTGGGCTCTTCCCCCCCACCCGCACCCTCTGCTGCCCCAGTCCTGAGCTCCCACACACACACCCCTGCCACCCCAGCTCTGAGCTCACCCCCTGCCACCCCAGCCCTGAGCATCCCCACCAACTGCACCCCCCTGTTGCCCCAGCCCTGGGCTCTCCCCCCACACCCGCTTCCCCTGCTGCCACAGCTCTGGGCTCCTCCCTGGACCCCCAGCCCTAGGTCACTGGTAACTCGCTCCCAGGGTGGGTCATTCAGCAGGAATTTTGGATGTGCACAGAACACAGACAGGATTGGTTCCCATATGGTTACAGAACTGCAGTAAAGTGGAACAATTTTCAGCTTGTTTGATTGGAGGATATCTGGATGCATATTATAAGACTGTCCTCCATAAATGAGGAAAAGTTGAGGTGCCTTTATTATTCTTTTGTTCCACTCTTTGTTTCTATGGGAAAATTTGCCAGTGCAATATTACTGGCTTCCTTTTAAACAAATAAAACTAACTAAATAAATAAAAATGGCAATGGCTGTTGAAAATAGCAATTCCACGCCTAATAACCACTGGGAAGCATTTCTTGCTCAATTTTATCCTACTTTTTCTACAGCAAGTTACAGTGGATCAGTATATTTGATTTGGGGGTGTTCAAATCTGGAAGGCAGGTGCTAGATTCCCTTTCTGAATATTAGCTAAATCTGGAAAGGAAAAGTCAATTTCTGCTTCCGTGGCTCAGAAGTGGAAATCCTCCTAAGTGCCTGGTACTATATCTAAAGCTGCCCAGGTCCAGAGCCTCCCCTCCCTTACTTTTCATTTTAAATTCTAGTGGAATCCACGTACCTCCCTTGCTAGGCTTCAGATAGAGAGGGGCACTGTCCGTTTAGTCCACCCAATTCTTTCTTTGGAGGCTGTAAGGTGAGGTCACAGCAGTATCCCTAATCCTGGGGATGTCTTCTGAAAGGGATCTCTGGGGCAAAGCCTTCTACTCCTTGGGCATACTTGTTCCCCAGTCACAGTGCCACCCCGGTCTAGCAGTGAGCTCTCCATTCACAGCAAGCTGCAGCATGAGGTTTCAGCTACATACTCCTCCCCTCCCTTTCCTGTGGATAGCAGCCAAGGGAATGTTGGGAAATGTAGTTCTTTCCCTGCCCAGGGCTGGCTCTATGGGCAGGAAGCTAACCAAGGAACTACACCTCCCAGGGCTCTCTGTTGGTTCTCAGCTCCCATGCTGGATCCCTGCTGGCTGCCGCCCGTGCAAATGGGCTGCCCCAAGCACCTGCTTGCTTTGCTGGTGTCTAGAGCCGCCCCTGGTTTATACCTTACACTCCACAGCAGCCTCATTCCAGTCTTGGTATGGGAACAAGTTCTTGTAATCTAGGTACTTTGTTGAATTTATTCTTGGTTATCTGATTCTATTTCATGATAAAGATTAGTTGTTTAATTATGATAATAATGTTTAGATATTAGTTCAGCTTAATTAGGATAAAGAACCTGTTAGTGAATACTTATGTGCAAACCACTGTGGTTAATACTTAGAGCTTTTTGAATTTTATATTCAGTTTTATATCTCTAGTCCATTCAATATCGTTAACAAACCTTCTTTTAATTTACTTAACATTTTAGGATGTCGTGTTTAGTTCAGAGGTTTTTTTAAGAGTTACTACATTGTATCACTCATTTTATTCAGTTTTTTTAATCTGCTGTATCTCATTTGCATACTGCTTGTTGAGTGCATACATTGGTTTCTTCCTAATGGATTAAGTAGTTGATTACTTAAACAAACATTTCTGTATTTAAAGTCAAGCTCAGTTTTTTTGTGGAACATCCCTTAGTGTAAAGGAAAAAGAATCCTTGGTAACATTTTATGTGTTTACTCCTGATTGCAGTTTCATTAATAACCATAATCATTAATTCCATCTTTTCATTTGCTTTTCTGGAACTAGTCAGATGAGAAGCAGTTAATAATTGAGGTAATTATTGTTTCTCCCAATTATTAATTGTGATAATATTTTGGTTCTTTTGGTAAATTTATTCTGAAAATTAGCTCCTTTTTACCTCCTGCCCCACTCCTGGAATTCTGAGAGAAGCTCTACATCCCTGTTTTATGAACCATTTTCCTGGGCACTTGGACAGGAGAAAGGAGCTGTTAAACTACCCCCTGAGTAACTGAAGGATGACAAGACTGAAGGGAAGGGGGAGGAGCCTCCTGACAAGCCTGGAGACTGCTGAGCAGTACCTGCCTCTTATCAAAGGTGCTTGCTGTGTGTTGTTAAAGATCTGTGAGAGCCAGGAAGAGATCCTCACCGATGGCTGGGAGGCAGAGGGAAAGGGACTTTCTGTATGTTTTGAACAGCCAGAAAAGGGTCTCTCCAAGGTGCCCCAGTGCTCATGGACATGGGGTCAGGGATGTGATGTGCTCCTAAGTTGATGTCAGAGTGCAGTTGCAGAAAATGGAGGTCCTGCTCTAAGGAAATGAATGCCGTTTGTCTGGGTGAAGATATTATTAAGACTTGATCTTCTTGTTGGGGGAGCTGAACCGGAGTTAATTTTGTTAAGATGGGAGTTGGACATGGTAAAACCTTTGTTGCTTTAGCAGAGCAATGAAAACTTCAAACCAAGTGACCTATGGCAGAACATACCCAAAGTGCGGAGTGTGCACATGGCAGTGTGGATGGGCTCACAAAACTGTGTGGTGGAAACTGTTCTCCTTGGCTTGGTGGGGGGATTGGGTCAGGGAAGGCCTGCCATATGGGGTGGCAAAAGGGGGCTCTCACTATCCTGTGTTCTCCACAGGCTCCAGGACACGGCTAGGTTGTGGTGCTCCTGGCAGAGAATACAGCCCCTCCGTGTTCTCCAGCAGAGCTGTTTGCTTCTGCATCATGTCCAGCATCCTTTTCTGCATGTTCACAAGCTCCCTTGAGTGCAGGGGGCAGGATAGTAATTGTGTGTGCAACTCTACAAGCGGTCATTACATTGGACCATGTTACCCTGACAGGGCCGGCTCCAGGCACCAGCCCACCAAGCTTGTGCTTGGGGCGGCATCTGGAGGGGGGCGGAGCGGAGCCCCGGCTGGGCTCTCCGGCCTCCCTCCGGCGCTCTGGCTGCCGCGGAGAGCGGAGCCGCGGCGGGCTCGCCGCCCTCCCTCCGGCGCTCTGGACGCCGGGGAGAGCGGAGCCGCGGCGGGCTCGTCGCCCTCTTCCCGGTGCTCTGGCCGCCAGCAGAGCCACGGCAGGCTCGCCGCCCTCCCCCCGGCACTCTGGCCAGTCGGGGAGAGCGGCCTGCGGCCGGGCTCGGTGCCCTCCCCTGCCGTGCTGGGGGGGGCGGGGGGCAGCGGGAGGCTTTTTTGCCTGGGGTGGCAAAAAAGCCAGAGCTGGCCCTGTACCCTGAGCAATTCCCCACGAGACAGAGAAGGACCTTACTCAAAACAGCCATTGAGAAATCAGGGAGATGTGCAATTCTGCTCTTCCCTAGCATGGTGCCTGCCCAGCCCCACCCTCCCATCTGGGGTAGGAGTGGAAGGAAAACACCTATATACTACGACCAAGCGAAGGTTGCATTGCCTTGCAGTGTGAATGTCAAAGTAAGCCCTTCCTGTGCCTTCAGTTCTCTTCCATAACACCTAGAGATAAGCATAAAGTGCAGTAGCACACTGAAAAGTCAATAGACATTTGCAGTAATTGATCTGCATACAAGGTGTTTACACTCTAGCTACCAATGCCTTATGATGTATACATTATGAAATATCTCTGTAGCCTCGTTTGGGGAATTAACCTCAGAATGTCATGTGTGTTTGAAAATATAAAGGTAGCTACAAGCTCAGGATGCTGATCACACTGTGAGCCAAAGGATGTCTCTATTGGTTGTGCAATTTGATATTTCAGTGAAATAAACCCTTTTGATCTTCAAGTCTCTGATGTCAATGCCATTTTGAGGATGCTGAGGATTGGGCAGTGGGAAGCAGAGCAGGCGGAGAGGGGCTTCTAGTTCTCATTAACCTAACATGGCAGCACCTAGCAGGTCTCTGGAAGAAAGTTGTTAAACTCCCCATACAGTTTTATTGCACTACACCACATAACACTTAGTGGTAGTGGTGTCTGCACTAGTGTCAGCCTGGATCTCCTTCTGGGTTTTAGGAGCATCTCCAGCACCTGAGTGTCTGGCTCAAGCATGCCAAAGATGCATTGGCTCATTGGGAAAAACTCCTCGTGGTTGGGATCTGGACTGGGGTCACTTGTGTAGCCTGATATTTATTTATATTGATTACTTAAGAATTCTCAGTTATCCCCTTGAGGGTGACAGGTTCTTGTCCCAAGATGAGGCTCAGTATTCAAATTATTATATAGTTAGGAATCCTGATGTGGACAGCAGCAACACTTACACTATAGGAGCTCTTCCAGATTTACAAATAGTTTATTAATACATTTAGCACAGTCACAAACATTCCAACTCAGTAATGTAGTTAGAGATACTACAGAATTTCCATCTGCACCTCCATATACTCACACCATCCCTTGGAGAACAAGCTGAAATGTTAATCATCATCTTCCTCAGCACCATCACCTTTCCCCTCATCACCCATGGCCTGCATCCTGGTACCTCCCCAGGGCTACATCTCTTTCTCCAACTTTTATAATATGATACACTGAGGCAAGGCATTCTCTCTCCACCACTGCATATTTTTGTTCCCTTGGAAGGAGTTTCCAACTGACGTATAGAATTGGGTGTTCCTCCTCCCCAACCATCTGTGATAGAACGGCCCCCAACCCTACTTCCGATGCATCCATCTGCAGGATAAACTCTTTGGTGAAATCAGGGGCTATCAGTACAGGGTTACTGCAGAGGGCAGTCCATAGGTCTGTGAATGCTTCCTCTGCTGCGTCAGACCATCTCACCAGATCAGGTCCACGGGCTTTCACTAGGTCTGTCAGGGGCTTGCCCTTGTGGCAAAGTGGGGGATAAATTGTCGGTAATACCCCACCACACCTAGGAATGCCCAGACTTGTTTCTTGCGACTTGGTCAGGGCCAATTTTGGATGGCCTCTAACTTGTTCACTTGGGGTGTTACCAAACCTTTTCCCCGCAATGTAGCCAAGAAATTCGTAAACCCTACAGCGCACTTGGCAGGGTTTGCTGTAAGGCCAGCTTGCCTGAAGGTATCGAGGACTGCCTCCACCTTCTCCAGGTGGGTTTCCCAGTCTGGGATATGAATGACCACATCTTTCAAGTAGGCAGCAGCATAACTGTTATGCGGGCATAATAGCTTGTCCATGAGGTAGCTTGCCCCTTGGTAGGGGACCCAAGAAGGACCCCTCGAGCGCCTCACCGTCACGTGCCGCCAGCGGCAGTTGTAACTGTACCTGCCGGCGGAACAAGAGGACGTGACGGAGGGCGGGGTCTTTGCAGCCCAATGGGAGAGGGCTGACCACAGAGATCGGCCTCCCCAGGGTAGAGAGAGCGGGTAACAGGGCCACATTTGGAAGGAAGGGAGGGACGGAAATCAGGACCAATCGGGCGCCCAGGTCTTCTAGTGGCTCCAGGGGGACGTATATGCCCCCCACCGCCAGGCCCTTCTCCACTGTCTCCTGGGCTGCGGCCTCCGATGCTAGGAAGAAAACGACCTTTCCTTACATCTTGGAGGCCGCCACAATGGCCGTGGGCCCCACCACCCTTGCCAACGCCCGCACGTAGGTCTCCACGTGGGACGAGGCGGGTACCAGGAGGCAACGGACGCCGTGCTTCCTGGTCAAGGTGGGGAAGGGGCCCCGGCCGCTATAGATGGTAGCGGAGTTGGTGGATGGGGGAAGATGACGTAGCGACAGGCGGGGGGGGCCGCCGCCACCTGGGCGTATGACCTGGGAGCTGGGGGTGGGACACCCATAGAGCTGGTGGAGGGAACAGCAGGGAGGGACGCCGCGGCCTGTTGCGGGGCCGCGGCAGTGGGGGCACCCCCTGCCATGGAGGGCCTGGCTTTTTTAGCGGGGCCTTTACCCTTCTTCGTGCCCTGGCCCTTCCTGCCGGCTGGGGGGGGGACTCCCCCAGAGTCAGAGGGGGCGAGGGACGTGGCAGCAGCGGAGGTCACCTTGTTACCCACCGCTGCCGGCACTCCAGCAGTGGTGGTAGTAGGTGGCTCGGCAGTGGCGGTTGAGGTAGAGGCTGGGGGGGTGATGGTGGGGTGGGTGGAGGAGGGGCAGTAGGGTCTGCCCAAGGGGTCTCACTCTCCTCGTCCCCTGCCATAATGAGGACGGGGGGAGAGAAAACACTGGAGGGGGGGTAGGGAAAGGGGAAGCAGGTCAACCACTCCTCCCCGCTAGGATGTAGGCAGGGGAGGAGGGCGCCAAAAAGGGGGGGAGGGGTGGATGGGGGGGCTATCAAGGGCTAGGGGTCAGTCACCGATTCAGGGAAGGTTTCCGGCTCCTCTTGTTGCACCAAGAAAGGGAGGAAATAACAGCATTGGGGGGGTGCAGTGAGATAGAATTAAACTAAAACGGGGAGTGGCACAAGCGCATAGGAGGGGACATGGGCGCACGAGGGGAGGGGCTAATCAGGGCAAGGGGACCGCAGGGGGAAAGGGAGTAACCAGGCGGGAAATGGGGCAGAGGAACTATGGGGCTAGCTTAGGAGGCTGGGGCGGGTCAAACAAAGGCTGCAGAGGGAAAGGGCGGGGCAGGCAAACAAACTGGAGCTAGCGAGGGGCTGGGGCAAGGGGGAGGGGCAAAAGGCAGCAAGGGGCAAATGGGTAGGCAGCAGGGGCAAAGCTGGGGGCTTGTTGCAGGGGGGAGGGGGTCAGTCAAAAAGGGAGGGGGTACGTGCACCCACGTGCGCTTGCAACAAAAAGAAAGTCCTTGGAAGCTGGCTGCTGTATCAGGCCCAATGGTGGCAACAGGGCATAGCAAGCCTAGGTGAGCAGCTGAAATCCCAGAGGCAGGAGCTTGAGGTAGATGGTAAGTAACCAGTGGGGGTGGTGGAGGGGGCAACGACGATGGTGGTGGTGGGGGTCGGGGGGGACACAGACGGACCAGGGGGCAGGCTCCACGCCACACCCCCTGTGTCCCACAAACACAGTCTAGACCCCCACCACAAGAGCACAGTTCAAAAGTTACTCAGTCCATGAGAACCCCCTCCACGGTGGTCTGTTCTTACGCACTCCCCTACTGGCAGATGGTCCTCTTCTCCTTCTCTTCCTCCTCGGGGCTCCAGCAGCTCCCAGCAGCAAACAAAGCAGCTTTAGGCGGCAGTCTGGTGGCCAGCAGGAAGGATTCCTCTCAGGTGGTGGTGTCCTCAGCAGCAGGAGCAATGGCTGGCTCCCTCCCTCCCCTCCTCCGGGGAGTGGGCCAGCAGCCTCCCCCCACCCCGCAAGGGGCTGTGACTGAGCAGCAACAACCAAGGGGGTGGGGGGTCTAGCAGCCAGCCAGCAAGCAGGTAGCAGAGATGCAGGGGTGGGGGGTTAGTCCAGCCAGGGGAGTAGCTGGAGCAGCAGCAACAAACAGCAGTTGTAGGGAAAACCCAGGGCCTAGAAGCAGGAGGAGCAACTCTCTATCTATCTCCCTCTAGGCTAGAGGGGTACAGGAGTCTGGTCAAAAGCAAACACACGGGCCACTAGCTGAACAGTTGTCTGTTCTCTGAGTGACCAGAAAAGGGGCTGTACTAGAGTAATCAGGAACCTGCTAGAACCAATTAAGACAGGCAGGATAATTAAGACACCTGGAGCCAATTAAGAAACTGCTAGAATCAATTAGGACAGGCTAGCTAATCAGGGCACCTGAGTTTAAAAAGGACCTCACTTCAGTTTGTGGTGTGCATGTGAGGAGCTGGGAGCAAGAGGAGCTGAGAGTGAGAAGATATATTGCTGGAAGACTGAGGAATACAAGCATTATCAAACACCAGGAGAAAGGTCCTGTGGTGAGGATAAAGAAGGTGTTGGGAGGAGGCTATGGGGAAGTAGCCCAGGGAGTAGTAGCTGTCCTGCAGCTGTACCAGGAGGCACTCTAGACAGCTGCAATCCAGAGGGCCCTGGGCTGGAACCTAGAGTAGAGGGTGGGCCTGGGTTCCCCACAACCTCCCAACTCCTGATCAGACACAGGAGGAATTGACCTGGACTGTGGCTTCTACCAGAGGGGAAGGTCTCTAGGCTGTTTCTTGACCCACATGGTGAATCTGTGAGGTGAGAAAATCCGCCAATAAGCGCAGGACCTACCAAGGTAGAGGTGGAACTTTGTCACACCTTCCATCATGTGGAGAGTGGCTAAACTTACACCTCTGAAACCCAAGAAATGAAGGTAAATGTCATTCCTACAATGCAACCGTAACTCTGCCCCCTTAGAGCTGGCAATAGCCACTGAGAATGGTTTAGTAACTGTGTTGCCATAATAAGACATGAAGGACTAAGAAAATGTACCATTGCTTGTGTTGTATTCTGTAGACTTGAATCCTAGAATTCATCTGCATGAACTTGTCTACCTTCACTGTGTGAGGCATAGCTGTATTGAATGGTGAAGAGATTAGCTGCAGCGGGTTGGCAAAGCTGTCACTGTGATATGAGAAGAGGTGCAGGTGTACTTTAAAAGGATCAATTATGCTTCATTGCCGTGCAGAATTCTGTAGGCTGTGTCAGTAGAAATGCACAAGGGAGTGTAGCCCTGGAGATTGTCAGCAGATTGCTGACAATGTCATGAGGTCTCCAGGGCTTACTGCAGGGTCAGTGAAAGCCCTGTCTCAAGGAATCCTCAGGGCAAGGGTGAAGGCATGGGGACATTTTGAAATTCTGGGGTGGTTTGTGTGGCGCACACTCAAAAACTGAGTGTACAAGTGGCAGCTGCTCACTATGTCTGACCTACCTCAGAGTCTTCCCTTATCAAGAGAAGGTGGCAGACTTTGTCCTGCGCTGCTCATCAGTACTCTGTTCCTGAAGTGTTCTGTAGCATCCGTAAAGGTAGAGAGCTAATTTGTGTTGTTGGTACGTTGGGACTTCACTCAAAGAGGGCAGAATTAAGGTTCTGTTGTGGGGTAGCATGTACTTTAATGTTATATTTCCTGCTTTTCATGGGGGTTCAGTTGGCACAGGGTTTCAGAGCTATCTGAATGGTAAAAGCAGCTCCTTATTGGGGGAGCTGTATCTGAGGAATCCCTAGACCAAATGAACACAACTTCATATCACTAGCTCTGCCCCGGCCCAGATGAGGCACAGCAATTTTCAAGACAATCCAAGTCCACGTGTGGATTTTAGAGCACACAGAAAAACTGGCAGTTAAAAAGGAAGCTAGTCTCAACTTTAGCTGTAGTGGTGCAATTGCTTCAGTATAATTCACTTCAGCCAGCCCTAGTCAGGGCATTTATTCACTTTCTCCCCAATGGGTTCTCAGATGTCTACTGCAGGTTGATCTCCGACTGAAGCTTTTCCCCACACTTGAGGCACTTATAGGGTCTCTCCTGAGTGTGAACTTTTTGGTGCCTGGTAAGGTTTGAGCGCTGACTGAAGCTTTTGCCGCAGTCCAGGCAATTATAGCTTTTCTCTCCTGTGTGAATTCTCTGATGCCTAATAAAACTTGACCTATCACGGAAGTTCTCCCCACACTCAAGGCAATTATAAGGTTTAGATCTCTCTCCGGTGTGGATTCTCTCATGTCTAAGAAAGGTTGACCAGTTAGAGTGTTTCCCCACACTGAGGGCATATGAAGGTTTTTGCTTCTGTGTGGACTTTCTGACCAATAAGGTGTGATCTCTCAGTGAAGCTTTTCCCGCAGTTGGGGCACTTGTAGGGTTTTCCCGTGAGGATTCTCTGATGTTTTTTCAGGGTTGGGCTGTCAATAAAGCTTTTCCCACACTGAAGACATTTGAGTTCTTTCTCCTGTGTGGGTTCTGCAATGTATAATAAGGTGTAAACTCTGACTGAAGCTTTTCCCACACTCGGTGCATGTGTATTTTCCCTCCCCATTGGAGAATCTCTGGTGCATCATGTTTTTACTAAGATTCTTCAAACCACCTTCACATTGAATGGATTTACCCACTTTCTTCCCTGACTGGTTTCCCTGCTGTCTCTCTGGCCTGTGCTGACACCCACCAGCTTTTCCATGCTCTGGACTCCAGGACACAGTCCCTTCAGACCTACCCAATAAAGTCCCATGAGTTTCAAATTGCTTAGGATCTTCCTGCTGAGGATTTCGTCCATATTCTCACTCATCATCCCTCACCTGCTGGACAGAGAGAGAATCCAAACATGAATCATTCCCTGCACTGGAGGCGGAGAGAAACAAACCCAAATAGCACTGGAGAAACTGAAAAATCAGGAACAGAATCCTCCCCAAACCCTTTCTGAAGGGAGAGAGAGGAGGGGACAAATCTGGACACCATATTCCATCTGAACACTCAGCAGTATGGAGGTCAGGGGAGAAGGAGCTAATGACAAGTGTCTAGAGTTCTAGGAACAACTCTGGCCTGGCTAAGATGAAGCAGACCCTGGGGGACTTTAGAAGTAGGGTTGCCAACTTTCTAATTTCAGAAAACTGAACACCCTTGCCCCGCCCCAAGGTCCCACCCCTGCCCCTTCCTTGAGGCCCTGCCCCCACTCACTCCATCCCCCCTCCCTCCATTGCTCACTCTCCCCCACCCTTGCTCACTCGCTCACTTTCACTGCAAGGCCCAAGCAGGCATCAGGAGAAGGCCAGGAGCTGCAACAGTTTGAATGTGGGAGATGGATTGTGTGATTCAAATACCCTTCACCTCACCAGGGAGAGATTTTAAACACTACCATAGAATTAAAAACCTTTAGCTTCTTCTGAAGTGTAAAGAAGATACAAAGAAAAACCGTTTTAGTGAGGGGCAATTGAAACTACTTACATTTATACTTCTTTTCTTGCTGCCACCACAACTCTTTAGCTGCTTTTGTCTTAAAAAATCCAGCAAACTTGGCACATGTCATTTTATAGTTGAAGTGCACGAATAGCTCAACTTTCACCATGTCCACTTAGAGCCAATTCCTTTCATCAGTCCACAAGTTCTTCATAACACTGAAAATGTGTTCCACAAATGCATTGCTGGTGGCATAGCAAGCACATGCTGCACAATTTTAAGTAAGTTCGGGGCCTCCCAGTGCTTAAATTCTACCCATACTTCAGAGACATTGATTTGATGATGGTGCTGTGTTGTCCTGACTCAACATCAATTTGTCAAACTCTTTAGGGTTGGTAGCACATCATTCAATGTACACATTTCTGTAAATAGTTCATCTCTGTCCACTTGAATGTACCAGTTTGTAATCCAAGCACAGTTTGTCTAGTTCAGGAGGTCTGTCCAGATTGAATGGCGGGCACACAATACATAGAAAGTGTTTTCACTGAAATCAAACCACTTTTCCAGGTACTGTAGCCTGCGTGTGTAAACCTGTTGGGCATCTCCAACAAATTTATTCTGCTCGTTAGGCAACAGTTTCTTCAAGAACTGTCACCTTTTACCCATAAAAGCCTTTTTCTTGTTGATTCTGAACCTCTCTTCTCAGCTTGTTGAATATAGCATAGAGTTCAGTTACTTGAATGTAATCACTTTCAAGAACCTTTACGGTGTTGTTAAATTGGCTCATAATATTGTGCACAAAGTAGATGTACAGTTCGGGATGCATAATAATGTCATAATTGGATACTGTGTCCTCTTGCTCAGAAAGAAAGGCCCATATTGCACAGCTCACTTTTTCCTCTCCTTTGCTCACGAAGTAAGACTTGAGTGCAGGCCAATTTTTCAGAAACCTGTCTACAGCAGTGAAAAGGGTCAAAAAATGTGTAGGTACATGGCATAAGATTTCTGAATATTCTGTCTCCATGAAGTCAAAGAACTCTTTAAGTTCACTAATATTCTTTGCACAGGACAAGAATTCACTGAAAACCTTGATGACCAAGTTCTCTACATCATAAGAGAGCATTTTCAAGCCATGTTTCACTGTATTGTGTACTATGTGAGTGCTGCAATACCTTGGCACAAAGTGGTAAATCCAACATTCATTTTCGGTGCGCCAAAACATACTTGTATTTTCCAGAATTGGCAGATGTGTTGTCTGCTCCATATGCCACAATTTTATTATGTATCAAACCGGCATTTTTAAGACAACTTAAGTTGTTTGCTATTGCCTCTGATGTCTCATCTGCATCCTCAAAAAAGTCTGTGATACATGTGCAGCTTTCCTTATCTTTATTAAAGTAGCAGACGGCAACTGGGAATAATTTTGTGTTCTCTTTATTAGCAGCATCTGTCACTATTGAGAACGATGTTGATCCAATGTCTTGCACAGACCGTTTCAATGAATGGGGTGCTAATAATACATTCTCAATCAAAGCCTCCGCTTTTCTCCTTCCGCAGTGAATTTTGGAAGCTATCTTGAAATCGGTGAAAATGGAGGGGTACAGCTTATTTCCACAATCTTGAGAACCGTAGTTGTGGTGATGTTTAACTCCATGATATGTTAAAAGCAATTCAACCATGCATACGTGTTGTTCTTCGGAGCTATCAGCGTTTATGAAGAATTTATCAATTGGACTGGACTTGTGCTCGTACTTTGATTTTGTGACCCTCTGTCTCTGCATGATGCTTGATAGCTTTTACCGAATCAAACTTAACCTTGAATTGAATATGACAAATAGAACAATATCTTAAGTCTTCATTTGCCTTTGTAAGCCAATTCCAATACTCTGGGAGTTGCAACCACTCATCTTTAAAAGAGAACAGCCTTTGAATCTTTTGGGGTTCCACCATTTCCCCTCTTTAAGAACACAGATCTGTCCAGACAGCTGCAAGCAGGGACTTTCCTGCCAGACCATATCACAGTTGGAAATGTTGAAATGCCAATCATGATCCTGGGAGACCCAACCTACCCCTTTCCCCCAGGGCTCATGAAGCTGTACACTGTCCACCTGGGCAGCAGCAAAGAGAGCTTCAACAACAGACTCAGCAGGTGCTGAATGACTGAATGTGCCTTTTGCCATTTGAAAGGCTGTTGGCGCTGTCTACTCAGCAGGTTAGACCTCAGTAGAAAAAATAATTCCCCTGGTTATATCTATTTGTGTGCTTTATAATCCCTGTGAAGCAAAGTGGGAGAAGTTTCCCCCGGCATAGAGGGTGAAGGTGGATCGGCTGGCTGATCATTTTGAGCAGCCAGATACCAGGGCTATAGCTCAATGGAGAACCATGTGGCTCAGGCAGGCTTTTAAAGACTACTTTAATAATGAGCCACAGTAATGTGTGTGTGGTGTGTTTTTTTTTTTTTTTTTTTTTTTTTTTTTAGCACCCTGGTCTGAACCTCACTGCAAGTGCTGTGTGTATAGTAATGTAACCTTGCAAATGCACCTATTGCTATTCTCTCAGGATGATATCACCCCCATTACCCAGATGTTTTGAACTAATAAAGATGAATTATGTTTCCATTGGGCTGTCAAGCGATTAAAAAAATTAATGGTGATTAATTGCATGATTAAAAAAATTAATTGGGATTAATCACTCTGTTAAACAGCAATAGAATATCATTTATTTAAATATTTTGGATGTTTTCTACATTTTCAAATATTGATTTCAGTTACAACACAGAATACAAAGTGCACGGTGCTCACTTTATATTTTTTATTACAAATATTTGCACTGGAAAAGTGGTGAGAAAATAGTATTTTTCAATTCACCTCATACAACTACTGTAGTGCAATCTCTATCGTGAAAGTGCAACTTACAAATGTAGATTTTTTTTTTCATAACTGCACTCAAAAACAAAACAATGTAAAACTTTAGAGCATACAAGTCCACTCAGTCCTACTTCTTGTTCAGCCAGTCGCTAAGAGAAACAAGTTTGTTTACATTGGCAGCATTATCTCCTGCATGCTTCTTATCTACAATGTCACTTAAAAGTGACAACAAGCTTTCACGTGGCACTGTTGTAGCCGGCGTTGCAAGACATTTACGTGCCAGGTGCGCTAAAGATTCATATGTCCCTTCATGCTTCAACCACCATTCCAGAGGACATGCGTACATGCTGATGACGGGTTCTGCTCGATTAACCGTCCAAAGCAGTGTGGACCAATGTATGTTTATTTTCAGATGCCACCAGCAGAAGGTGGATTTTCTTTTCTGATGGTTCAGGTTCTGTAGTTTCCGCATCAGAGTGTTGCTCTTTATGACTTCTGAAAGCATGCTCCATATCTCATCCCTCTCAAATTTTGGAAAGCACTTCAGATTCTTACAGCCCTCGACCCAAGGTTTATCTATCCTTAGAAATCTCACATGGGTACCTTCTTTGCATTTTGTCAAATATACAGTGAAATTGTTCTTAAAATGAACAACATGCACTGGGGTCATCATCTGAGACTGCTATACCATTAAATATATGGCAGAATGAGGATAAAATAGAAAGGGAAACATACAATTCTCCCCCAAGAAGTTCAGTCACAAATTTAATTAACGCTTTTTTTTTTAAATGATCCTCATCAGCATGCCCTCTGGAATGGTGGCTGAAGAATGAAGGGGCATGTGAATGTTTAGCATATCTGGCACATAAATACCTTGTAATGCTGGCTACAACAGGGCCATGCAAAAGCCTGTTCTCACTTTCAGGTGCAGGGCCTGATTAACTTTTTGTGGGTCTGGTGCCAAACATATTTGTGGGCCCCCTGGGGAATGATTGTAAAAGGGGCCGGGGGTAAAAGCACAGTGGGGCGGGAGCTAGGGTTGGTCTCTGGAGCAAGGGAGGGGTCAGGGATAAACTGCAAGCGCAGCAGAGCTGGGGAGGGGTGTGACAGTGCTGCCTGTGGGAGCCCGCTGAGGTCACTCAATTAGGGTGAACGGCAAACAAAACGGGGCAGACAAACCCCAAAAGCTGGTGGTTATTCCAATAATTAGATTTACCAAGCCAGCGCAACACAGCTTCTATAGTACCTTACTGGTTAAGGGAACTGCGTTGTTTGGACTTCTGACTAAAGTACCCAGTCTCAGGCCTCCGTCCAGACACACCTGTCAGATATGATGATGATTGATGAAAATCTTATCTTTTCATAGAAAAGAAAAGGTTCTTCCAATCCCAAAGGATCAGCCCCATATCCAGGTCCAATTATAACTTAAATCTTACCCAAAATACACGCTTATAGCCAATTCTTATTAACTAAGCTAAAAAATTTAAAAAGAGAGAATGTTGGTTAAAAGATCAATATACATACAGATTTGAATTCAATTCTTGAGGTTCAGATACATAGCAGAGGTGAGCTTGTAGTTGCCAAAAGTCCTTTTAGATATAGTCCATAGGTTATAGTCCAATGTCCATATTCAGGGTGGCTCCAGTCAATGATTGGGGATCTCAACCCCTGTGGCTTAAGGTTTCCCCCTCTTGAAACCCAAAGCAGATCTGAGATGCAGAAGGATCGTGTCCCAAGGTTTTTATACATTTCCAGCAGCCTTTTGGCCTGAGAAACAATAGGCTCAACTTTTCTTCTTCTAATTTGTGGGTGGTAAGTGTCCCCATTCTTTGTGGAGCCAGCGCAACAGCGGGTCGGCCAGTTGGGCAGGATTTGCCATATGAACTTGAGAGACTTCTCTCATTCTTTGATCAAGACTGGAATGCAGGGGGTTAGAATCTGGTTGATGAGAGGGACCGTGCGTAACAAACCAAGGGTGAGAGAATTTACGAATTAGGGCAAAAATTTGGTCCCACATTTTAACAAAAGCTGAGGGAGAGGCTTGCTCAATTAAAATATCTAAACAAAATTGAGAATCAATACCTAAAATAATTTGCTTGTTGGCAGAGTGGGCATTAGCAACATGCTGGGCAGCTAAAAGAACACCCTGCACTTTGCATTCTTGTGCGGAGCAGGAGGTGGGCAGTAACTGCACATTAAAGTAATTACATGTGGAACAAAATTCCCACCCTAGGGGATGGTGAGGTGCCCCCGTCAGACACAACCCAGGGATCATATTTTGCTTCAATGCATAACGGTTGGTGAGATGGGGGGGCTAAGATGTTATTGCTGGGAGTTAGAGTCCATGCCTGCCAAGCTACCTCAACCTGGAAACATAGAAGCTGCCAGGTGCGAGTAGTGCCATGAATCTCGGGTGGCAGGGTACTTGTAAGCCACGGAATTAAATGAACACGTGGCCCAGACAAAGTACCTGGGATAGGGACTTGAGACCAGTGACAAGCACTGGACGCAGCCAGTAGTATTTTTCCCACCAGACCATAGTTATACTGGGGTCCAGACAGGCGATGGACCCAACTGTAAATGGCATTACCATGTTGCAATACAGTGAACCCTACATGGTGTTTTGTGATAAACAAATTAATGTTGAGGGGTTCTTGGGAATTAAAATGGGCGAGTGGGGGATTAGAGGCGAACCAGCCAGCTAGCTTCTCTAAGCTTTTTTGTGCTGATGCATTCCACACTTCTCGGGAGCGTTTAGAAGAGAGAGAGCTTTGTAGGATTTCTAGGTTAGAAATTAATTGCGCCGGAATATATTGGTGGTGATAATTAAGGAGACCTAGTAGCTGCTGAAGCTCTCGTTTATTTTTTGGAGGGGCTTCTGTCCAAGGGTCTAATACGCTGGCTGGGGCTTGTGTGTGAGTGGTGGGAGTGAAATGGAGTCCCAAGAATGAGAATTGCTGGCTGGCCTGCAGGTGGCTCTTTGTTTTGTTAATTTGCCACCCATATGCTTCTAATGCATCTATTATAATTTGCATCCGAAGAAGTGGGCTGTAGTCCACGAAAGCTTATGCTCTAATAAATTTGTTAGTCTCTAAGGTGCCACAAGTACTCCTGTTCTTCTTTTTGCGGATACAGACTAACAAGGCTGCTACTCTGAAACCTATTATAATTTGGGTGGTACTTTGAACTGCTTGTGGATTGGGCCCACATATGACAATGTCATCTACATAGGCTAACATGGACACATCCTGTAGGGATTTTACCTTTTGTAATGTGATATTGAGATGGGATGATGCAAGTGCAGGTGAATTACAGAACCCCTGTGGGCAGACTTTCCATTTATATTGGACACCCTTAAAAGCAAAATTTAAGATTCCTTGTGTGTCCCGGAGTGGGATTTAGTAAAACATATCTTTTAAATCAAGAGTACATGCCCACTGATTACTTGCATCGCTTAGTTGCCGCTGTATTTCTGGAATGGTGACAGAGCTGGAAAATGCGATAGGCTTTACACGGCTGTTAGCTTGTCTATAATCAATGACAAGGCGCTATTTAGAGGGATCACCGGGCTTGGGAATACCCCAACCCGCGGACAGAAAGGTGGATGCAGTAACTCTTTCTATCTTTTTCTCTTCTAGAAGCTGAGTGAGCAAAGCTTCAATAAGGGGAAGCCCTTCGGATTTTGTGGGGATAGGGGAAAACTCCCAGCCATGGAAGTTAACTACTTCGGGGGTATAGGGGGAATGATCGCCTACGGTTATAGGGAGGGCTTGCAGAATTTAATTATGCAGTTTAAATTTTTTAATATCTGAGACACCTAGCAGATTTTTTTGATCCTAACAAGGCTTTTATTTTTCTTACGTATTTTTCATGGGCAATTTTAACCCAAACCACGGGTTTTTCTTGTACTGCATTGAGGCCTTGAACAAACATAAAGGAGCCAGTAGGACAGTGGGGAACGTTGGGCTCAATAATGCTAACTTGAGCTCCAGTGTCTAATAAAAAGGAGGTGGGGGTGTCACCGTTAACTAAGAGGGTGGCGTATGGGCGTTCATCCGTGGGATCTTTAATTTGGGCCAGGCAGCATCCGGCCCCTATTCGTTTTTTGACCTAACATAGTCCTCCCAATTTTTCCAGCCTAGCTGTTCGGCTATATTTTGCTGCTCTTAGTCTGACATTTTACGCAGGGCTTCTTTGGGGATTCCTTTGTTAAGAAGGAAGCCAAATCATGCCCGTTCAGCTTTAGTTTGCTCAGGATATTTTTGGGGATTAAACTTACTCTTTGGAGGGTCTTTTGGTGGCGAATCAACTGGGAGGATAACAGGCGGGGGCGGCAGTGACAACTTAATTTTACTAACTACTTCAAATAACGTTAAGATGGATCTGCGAACAGCTGCATGCAAGTGCAGCATGGCACCGGTGTCAGCTCCAGGGGCAGCTTCTAATGTGCTAAATCAACTGCCTCTGCTGAGACGGGAATTTGGGTGGGATCAGTAACATGTATAAAGGGTGTGGCCACCAATTGCTGTTGAACAGTTAAATTAAGTGGGTTTTGTAGTGGATCCCACAGGGCTATGGAAGCTCCTGTGATTGCCCATATTAAATCGTGTGGCGTAACTAAGGCTTCCGGGACGATATACAATCCTTTAAAACTGCCTTGCATTGCTAAAATGGCAGCTGCCAGGGTGGTAAGTGGCCAAATGCGATTATTTAATAAAGCATGACAAGGGAAGCCTCGTGCCCAATTGGCTGTTTTGGCTAAGATGCCAGCCTCCTCACGGTCCACCAATTCTGCTCCGTGTTCTAAGGCTAGCCACCCGACCCAAACCATTGGTGCCTCATCGGTTTTCGTTGTGTTTCCTTTAAAAACTCTTTAAGTTCGGCCTTAGTACATGTTCGCAGTTCAGTAACCTGCGTGGTGTTGCCTGTTTGTGCATCTATTTTAGTTTTAGTTATCGCAATAGGCAAAGCTTCTGCTACAGTTTCAGATTCAGTAAATTCTGGGGCTGTTGGCAGAGCTGGATACAGAGGAGTTTTAGGAGCTTCATATGGGGGTGGCAAAATTTTCTGAGAGGGACTTGCGGAGGGGGAGGTAGTGATGGGCTCTACCTTTTTCTGTCTTCTCCTCATTATCATCTTTAGGAGAGCCTGGGGCTGCCTGTTTAGCTGCAAACATTGTGCCCCTGTGGAGGACAGAGCACAGATCAAGGGCCTTGCATATCATGCTAAACAGGACGGTGGAAACATCCTCCGATTTATATTCATTGGGTCACAATTTTTTGGTTTTCTTAATTAAATCTAATTCTTTTATCATCTGGCATAATAATTTGTGTGCCGGATCAGCAGGTATTACCCGAGGTGGGGGAATCAATTTGGAAGCGGTACCTCCAGATTTTCTAACAATGCGGCTACACTCTCTCCAAAGCTGAGAGGGATCTGCAGCACCGAGGTTCTCCACAGTCTCCATGCACGGAGGCTGACACCTAAAGCTCGGGTGGCACCAAAGGAGGCATCCCATATCTGCCAGGGTTAATAGTACAGTATAGCCTTTTAGAGTTTTACCCGAGCCAAGGGAACAGATCCATTCTATTTTTGGATCAGTCGAATTTTGGCTAGTAAAAAGGTGAAACTGCAAATGTTGGAACTGTTCAGTTTCATCATCTGCGCGGTCTGCAGCGTGCCATGGGCATGGCCCAACTCCCTTGCATCCTGTTCATGACGCCATGTGGATTGCCACGGGCACGCAGGGGTGAAAGAAAATGCAGGCCTGTTATTTACAAGGCTGCAAGTGGCAATAGACTATATTGGTAAGGGATGCAAGGAGAGTATGGGTCACAATGCAAACTGCACACACACACACAACTAAAATTAATCAATTTAAAGTTTTATTGGGGATAATTACAAGGGGTAAGGGAGCACCGTTTGATTAGCTAATAGAGTTAATGAAACTTAAACACAATGACTAAAATATCTACTAACAATATTTATAAACAAAGATGCAGCATTTAGTAATAACTGATACTTACAAATACAAACCAACGCATAACAACTGGCAAACATAGAAACTCTTTTTGAAACACGTGAGCTGAGAGAGAGGCTTCGAGGTGATCAGGCTCGGTTACGGGTGTACACAGGATACACAGGATTCGTTTTTCTTTCTCCTCTCCCTGCCTGCACATGGCAGGCAGGCCCATAAAGTACCAACTATGACATCATAGAAGTGTCATAGGGGACGGGGCCCAAAACCTGTTTGTGTTCGTTTCTGATTGGCACAAGCAAAGTTTACACCAAGTAGGGGAGTAGGTGCCTCAAAGTCTAGCTTCGCCCCCAAAAGGTGAGGAAATGCATATTGTTTTAGAATGCGTGCAACACTGGATGACAAAAGAAGAGGCCAGGGCAATACCAGTATGGGCATGTTTTACAGGATGCAGACAGGAACTCATCTCAACACTAAACATCATGGCAATTAGCACAGGATAATTTATCCATTAAACAGTTCAGATACAGGTTACCACAACCTTCAAAGAGACATATAGACAATAATACTATTTCACTCATGTATCATCATAAATGTTAATATTCCTTCTTTGATCTTTGAATTAAAGCTGTAGCAATAGACAAGACTTGTTTGCTTACATCACAAACCCTGAGGAAAGATCTACCCTTTTACCTCTAACAATACAGACTTACATTTCAAAGCTTTATTCATTTACCTATCTTCCTAACCAGTCTAGTTCGGCCATAGGTCAGGTTAGTCTGTGAGTTAATTAACTCTTTCTGGCCCTGTCATCTATTAGATTACACTCATAACGTCACAAGCGGGTAAACAGGATCCCCCCCACCCACATAGAGTGGATATCTACCTGGTTCTAGCCCATTCTCTTTGTCTCTCTCTGCACTGAGCTGCCCCTCCTCCCACAGCAGCAGGACAGGTTCTCTTCCAGTTCTATGGGGTGGGTGTTGGGAGTGGGAGGAGCAGAGGCTAATGTGGTTACTCCTATAACTGGACATTTAGTTTCCAGTCAGCACTGTTAACCGGACACTCGGGTCCCATTTTCTAATGGAGTTTCCAGTCTAAAACTGGATACCTCGCAACAGGGATGCCAGAAAAGCCTGGGGGTGGGGTGGGGAGAGGGGCAAGCAATCATTTTTTTTTTAAAGTAAGAGGGCTAAGCCTTAAGGGGGGGGGGCAAGAAGGGCTGCTGAGAGAGGATTCGGGCCCCAGTGGAAAAAAAAGTTTTTGGGCCCCCCAGCAAGGTTGGACCGGCTAAACAGGGCTGACAAGGCTGGGGGGGGGGGGGAGGGAAGCCGGGCCCTGGTAATTTGTACCGGCTTTCCCCCCCCCCCCCCCGTCGGCCTGGGGGGCAAGTGGTGGGTGGGCTAGGGAGTGGAGAGGAGCTAGTGGGCAGGGCCGTGTCTGCTGTACTGCCCAGGTAGGTTGGAGATGGTGGGGATCAGCTGACGTATCCCTAGCCCAGGTGACGTGACCGCCAGTGGTGGATTTAGAGTTAGTGGGGGCCCCCCAGCCCTGTGCGCAGCTTCATTTTTGGGGCCCCTCCTTGCGACAGAGTCAAGAAAAAGAACATTCTCTCTCATCTCCCCCTGCCTGTTTCATTTTTTTTTTCTTCATCCTTCTCCTGCAAGTAAATGAAAATAAAGTAAGGTACCTTGATTGTTCTTGTAGTCTAACTTGTTTTTCCACAGACCACTTGAAAATCAGAGGGTCTCGACAGACCACTTAATGATCTTTCCAAATATTGTAAAAAAATGTTGGGGTGTGGGGTCTGGCCAGGATCTAGGGTGAGGGAGGGGGCTCAGGGTTGGAGTGTGGAGCACTTACCTGGGGCAGCTCCTGTTTTTGGTTCTCAGGATGGGGGTGGGCATGTGGGGGGGGGTGCAGGAGTCGGGGCAGGAGGGCATGTGGGGGGGGTGCAGGAGTCGGGGCTGGGGAGGTGTGCAGGGGTCAGGGCTGGAGGTGTGTGAGGGGGGATGCAGGAGTCAGGGCAGGGGGCTGGAGATGTGTGGGTGGTGTAGGGGTCAGGGCAGGGGGCTCAGGGTGTGTGAGGGGGGTGCAGAGGGCTCAGGGTGTGTGGGGTGGGCAGGGGCCTAAGGGTGTGTGTGTGTGGGGGGGGGTGCAGGAGTCAGGGAAGGGGGCTGGGGTGTGTGAGGGGGTGCAGGGGTCAGGGTAGGCAGAGGTCTGTGGGCTGGGGGGTGCCCCAATTCTAGCCCCTTCCCCAAGGCCTCGCCCCCGGCTCTTCTCCTCCTCCTCCTCCTCCTCCCCAGAGCAGTGTGCTGCGGCTCCGCTCCTCCCCCCTCCTGCCGGCAAGCAGCTGATTGGCGGAGGGGAAGGGAACATAGCATGCTGGGGAAAGAGGTGGGGGAGGAGCTTGGCTGCTGCTGGCAGAGCCTGCCATGGAGCCCCAGCAGCTGGCAGCATCAAGCTTCTGACCCCACAGGAGAGAGCGGGGGGCAGAGAAGGGTGGCCATGGCCCCTTTTGACCGTAGGCCTGGCGCCATGGTAAATCTGGTACTGTTCAGGTGACATTGTAAATAAGAAGCACACAGCATTATCTCCTGCAAATGTAAACAAACTTGTTTCTCTTAGCAACCGGCTGAATAAGAAGTAGGACTGAGTGGACTTGTAGGCTCTAAAGTTTTACATTGTTTTGTTTTTGAGTGCAGTTATGTAACCAAAAAAATTTAGTAGTCTATTGTTTAACCGTGCATTAAAACTGCGCTTAATCGCAATGAATCTTTTTTTAGTTAATCGCATGAGTTAACTGCGCTTAATCAACAGCCCTAGTTTCCATAAATGGACTTTTATTGAAAACCCATGCAAACAACTATATTTAAACTGACATGAACTTTGCAAATACAGGGGCCTGAATTGGGGAAAGGGAAACCACAGGCATTTTGCTTTTGAAAAACACATATAATACACCCTACCTTGTCTGTCACAGATCAGTGTATGTGTAGCTGTGATGGTCTGCACTCTTCCCCGGGGAGGAGTGGTAAGGATAAGGCACTGGCCCCTGATGACACATGGAATGTGTGGGGGGGAGGAGGGGAGAGGTTCTGGAATGGAACTGTTGAGGGTGTGCAGAGGAAGGTGAGCTCAAATGTGTTGCACCTGAAGGTCAACCAGACTCCTCCTCATGTCTGTTCGCTCCTTCAGAAGCGCTATCATCTCCTGCTGCACGTCACTCTCCTTCTTGTGAGCTCCTTCCTCAATGTCCCTGTCTATTTTGTGCGAGAGCGTGATCCTCCATGCCCTCTGCTCAGTGTCCGCTGCTCCAGAGGCTTGCATGATCCCTGCAAACATGTCATCCTGCATTCTTTTCCTTCTCCTCCTTATCTGGGCCAGCTTCTCCACTGGTGTGGAGGGAGAGGGGAAGACCACGTTTTCAGCTGCAAAAGATACAATGCACAGAGGTGCTAGTGTGAGTGCATAGTCAAGATATATGGAAAAATTGCTATATTGAAATCACTCCCGTTAGTCCACGCAAGTTTCAAGCAGTACATTTTCACTTTGGCCAGGTATTCACAGGCCGCAGTTGCAGTCCCAGCCATGGTGCGTATGGCCCAGGGGGAGAGGAGTGAGCTGGCACAAGATGCGGTGGGGGGGGGAGGTGTCCCGGGCACTAGAGCAGGGGTTGGCAACCTTTGGCACATAGCTCGCCAGGGTAAGCACCCTGGCAGGCCAGGCCGCTTTGTTTACCTGCCACGTCTGCAGGTTTGGCTGATCGCGGCTCCCTCTGGCCGCGGTTCGCTGCTTCAGGCCAATGGGGGCTGTGGGAAGCGGCAGCCAGCACATCCCTCGGCCTGCGCCGCAGCCCCCATTGGCCTGGAGCGGCGAACTGCGGCCAGTGGGAGCTGCGATCGACTGAACGTGGAGACGCGGCAGGTAAACAAACCGGCCCGACCCGCCAGGGTGCTTACCCTGGCAGGCCACGTGCCAAAGGTTGCCGGTCCCTGCACTAGACTTTGCAAGTCAGGCAATTGAATACAGGCATTGTTTCCCACAGGCAGTGGTGACTTTAGCTGATTTCTTACTCCTGAGGGTAATGGAGGTGAAAAGGCAACAGCTGCTGCATGTGTCTGGTTGCAGACTGGGCCCATACGCTGTGTGCTGATTTAATTGATGAGTGGTGTGAGAAAGTGTCATCGGGCCGGAAGAAATAAGGTAGCCCTCCCCAGAAACTTTCGGCAGGGGACTGAAGATTACCTCCAGAAAAGTTTCCTCGAGATCTCTCTGGAGGATTCACGGGACATCCCGGTGCACACAAACAAACTGTTTCACAGGGCCCCCTCTGCCTAACTGTGCCGGGGAATGAGAAGCAGATAACCAGTGGAGGTAGAGCAGCTATTTCACTACCTCTTGTAGCACAAACAAAAAATAGTAAATGAGAAGACAAGTTCCTGCAATAGCAATGCAAACTGCACACTTACCAGAGGTTCTTTTCTCTGCATCATGCTCATCTATGCTCCAGGATTAAAAACAGCTCCTGGGTCGCCATGGCTCTGGATCCCCTGGTCGCCTGTCTCCCCCCCCCCCCCCCCATTCTGCTCCTCATCCAACACCTCATCTTCAGGATTGACCAAGGCCCGTGACTCCGACTCCTCCTATGTATTAATGGGGTCCTTGGCGTTGGAGGTGGGGTCACTGCAGAGAATAGCATGCAGCGCCATGTAAAAGCAGCATGTCTGCAGCGCCATACCAGAGCGATGGTTTGCCTCCCTTGCCTTTTGGCATGCATGCCGCAGTTCCTTCACTTTTACATGGCACTGCTGTGAGTCCCTGTTCTAGCCCCTCTCCTCCAGCCATGCCATGAGCGATCTGCTCATAGATGTCCACAATGCTACCACTGGATGGGAGCTGTGCTGCACAGCCTCTTGTCCCCACAGATCAGGAGCTCCATCACCTCCTGTGCAGTCCAGGCAGGAGCACATTTGCTGCATGTTGCCGGCTTGCTCAGCTGGGCAGTTGCTAAGTGAGCTCTCTGCGCCAAGCAAACAGAAAATAGAATTTCAAAAATTTGCAGGCCTTTCACAGGGGAGAGGCATGTTCCTGTGTACCTGGCTGCCAAGCAGCGGAGTTCAAAAAGGTGACCAGCGTGGTCATGGTGGGACATTGTGGACACGTCCTGGAGGCTACTAAGTAACACAGGGGTACACTGATATTGCATCCACCTAACGACATCAACATAAGCACTATTATACCTCTCGTAAAGGTGGAGTTATGATATAGGCATAGCAGGTGACTTACTTTGGCAGAAGCAGTATTGTAGTGTAGACACTGACATAATTAGATCCATGTAAGCCACCTTGCATTAACCTAACTCTGTAGTGTAAACCAGGCCTTTGTTTTTGGCAGTAAAGAACAGTAAGCTTGTCAGAATGAAGAACATCACTGAAATGTGTCATAACAAAATATGTAGCCTACATAGAAAGCTATGAAATTACAGTATAAATAAGAAATATAAATAATTTAGTAGAAAATCAACATCTATGTATATAACAAATGAAGTAATAGAAGAATAGAGTGTGCACCTCAGTGTTTGCAAGATGATGGGATTACTTACAGAAATTACAATTAATAAATTTCCAATTACAAAACCGGAGGGTTAGGGAAATCATATTACTGGAAGTCCAAAACAGTATTAAATGTTATAGGAATGTACAACTGTTTTAAGTATATGGATTCTTGGAAAGAGGTAACAGGAAAAATATGAAGTTAGTGGATGCTAAAGGCTCAGAAACAAAAAAGCAAATTAAAAGAACCCAAAATGTATTTATTTATTTATTTAATTTAATGACTTTTGGATGTATAACATGATTTTTTGAATTTTTGTGGTTATCAGGTCTATCTGGGGGTTGTAGATCTATAGTAGAAATTTACATTTGAGAAGGTTTCCATACAAGATAGTATAATGCCCTTAGGGTCAGATTTTTAAAGGGATTTAGGTGACTAGTGGGATTTTCAAAAGCAACTAGGTGCTTTCAACCTTTAAAATCTGGCCTGTGGCGAATATTTGGGAGCCACGTTCTACACAGAAGTTGTGACACTTTCTTCAAGCATTAGAATGTTGGATAGAGAGATAAAATAACAGTTGATAAAGGCAATCCCCATTAGTAGCTCAAAGGAAATTGAAGAAGTTTTGACAACAACCCAGGAAATCCGTCAGCCTTAGCAGCTTGTGTATGAAAACAAAACAAAAATTTTGAATTAAAAGCTCCCAATCCAAACAGGAAGTGCTCTCCTAGAAACACTGTGAGAGGTGAGCGCTGAAGCGGCTAGCAACTATTAATATTTTCAATGTTTATTTGCTATTAAAATATAAATTCAATGGCACTGGGGCCTCCATCTGCACAACGTTAATGAAGGTAAAGGATGAAGCGCTAAGAATAATAAAAAAAATTAACAAAATAATTTAAAGCCACAAAACTACAGTTACAGTGGATTACACAACAAAGGCAGTCCAGTTATTTTTGCAACCATTGCAGATGGCTCAGCCCATCTGAGGTACCTGTTACCCCCTCTGCCTCTCTAATCGTGGGGTTTTCCCCTCTCCCACTGTCTGGCAGAGCCGCTACCCCATTCTCAACTCTGTCTTCCGCACCCTGTCCCTGATTTTACTCCTTACCGCCCCCCCTTCACTGCTTCACCAACTGTTTGACCCTCCTGTGAAATCAGATTAACCATTGCACAGACTCCGCCTACCTTCTCCTATTCGCCCGCCGCCTGCCCTACACACTTTTAACCCCCTGTGAACGCAAATGCAAGGAGCACAATTCCCCACCCAAGGGCGGGCAGTGGCTTCAAATAGATGTTACTGAGCATGCCTAGTTCCCATAATGCGCATGCTCAGAAAGAGCAAACTATTAATTGGTTTTAGACAGGTTGTAACATTACGCTGGGGGCAGATCTGCACTAACCCCCCCCCCCGTGCCCATCCCGGGGGGGGACTTTCTGCGGGGGCTGGAACCAGCCCCTGAGGCAGCCCCGGGCTCTGCCGACACCAGCCCCTGAGCCAGAGCCTGCAGGTGAGGGGAGAGACCCGGGGGAAAGGGCTGGGGCCGGGCAGGGAAGTGACTCTGCACCAGTGGCCCCTCCTTGCCCCAGCTCCGCTCCCGGGCGGGGTCTGCGAATCCCAGAGCTGCTGCCCTCCCTGACCCCCCCCCCCCCCCGGCTCTGCCCCCCTGAGCGCCTGCAGGAGCCGAGCCAGCTCCGGGAGAGCGAACGCCCCGGGCCGGGCCAGGGACCGAGACCGAGAGGAGAGTGGGCGGGAGGGAGACAAGGGGAGAGACTGGCAGGGGCAGCAGGAGCAATCAGTGGGGAGGGAGGTCCTGGCTCCCAGCCCCACCCAGCTCCTTTCCCTGCAGCCCCCCGGGGCAGATTGACTTTCCTGGGACAAGATGAGGAGCAGCGAGAGGAAAAGCCAGTTCCTGCCTCTGCCTGGTCCCTGCACTGCTGGGGGGATGCGCTGCCCTGAGGACAGTGACAGGGGGGATCCCCCAGAGCGGCTCCTTTGGTTCTGCACCTTTCCGTATAGCTGGAGTGCACAGTGACACTGACAGTTAGTGTTGGCTGCACAGTTTCATTCTAAAAGGACCTTTTCGGTTGCTTATAAAATGCTCAAAGTTACTAGATGGACCTCGTGTCTGATCTATTTTATGAACTTTCAGAAGAACCACTTAACCCGTTTTTGTTGGATGGGGTGGGAGGAAATTAAAAACTAATCATTTTCTGAAGAGCTCTAGCACCTTAAACAGTTTTTCTAGAAGTTTTACAGTTGATGGAAAGAATTCCTAAGGTCAGACACTGTCATCTCTGTAGTCTGGTAAAAATCTGTTATGATGTATGTATGTTAGGAGGGTTGAATAATTATCCATTGTGCATACTCACTGATTTTGTTTTCATTCAATACAAATTTTTTTTAACTTACTTGGGATCCACTTCTACCAGCATTTACACACCTGCTTGTCTTTGAACATGTGAGTGGTCTTACCGACTTCATTTATTTCTGTTACTGGGAGGATTTAACAGTGTCTCGGTAGACTTAATCCTTGTGGGAAGGTCTGTCTGGCTCTGCCCTGCAATAGAATCATAGGACTGGAAGGGACCTCAAGAGGTCATCTAGTCCAGTCCTCTGCACTCATGGCAGGACTAAGTATGATCTACACCATCCCTGACAGGTGTTTTTCTAACCTGCTCTTAAAAATCTCCAATGATGGAGATTCCACAATAAAGAGACCAAGGCCAAGATCTTTAAATAGAGGAGTCTAAAATTAAGTTTGTTTTATATTCACACACCTGATTGCAAAATTGCTGGGCACTCGGAATTGAACCCCAATGTTACGTGCTCACGGTCTTAAAAATCAAGCAACTTACTGAGATGAATGAATATGGATTTAAGAGCTTAACTTTTAGGTTGCTCTTTTTTAATATCTTGGCTCCAGTATTTGGCCTGGTAGAATCTAGAACAGGGGCAGGCAAACTTTTTGGCCTGAGGGCCGCTTCGGGTTTCGTAAATTGTATGGAGGGCCAATTAGGGGAGGGGGTCGTGGCCTGGCCCCCACCTCCAGTCTGCCCCCCCTGGACTCCACCCCCATCCAACCCCCCCGTTCCCTGATGGCCCCTCTGGGACCCCTGCCCCATCCATACACCCCTGCTACCTGTCCCCTGACTGCCCCTGGACCTCTGCAGCCCCATCCAACTCCTCCTCTCATTCCTGATGGCCCCCCCCGGGACCCCTGCTCCATCCAACCACCCCTTCTCCCTGTCCCCTGACTGCCCCTGGAACCCCTGCCTGCCCCCTGCCACCCCATCCAACCCCCTCTCCTTCCTGACTGCCCCCGGGACCTCTGCCCCCATTCAACCCCGTTTCCCCCCTGACCACCATCCACACCCCCGCCTCCAACCACCACCCCGAACTCCCCTGCCCTCTATCCAACCCCCCCTGCCACCGCCACCACACAGCACAGAGCACCAGGTCCGGCCGGGCTCTGCAGCTGCGCTGCCCCAGGAGCTCGCTGCCTCAGGAGCTCACAGCCCCGCCGCCCAGAGCATTGCGCCGGCAGCGGAGCGAGCAAGCTGAGGCTGCAGGGGAGGGAGGAGAGCAGGGGAGGGGCCGGGGGCTAGCCTCCCAGGCCAGGAGCTCGGGGGCCAGGCAGGACGGTCCCGTGAGCCGGATGTGGCCCGTGGGCCGTAGTTTGCCCACCCCTGATCTAGAACTTGTCTTTAGAGAAAGAACCTATTGGGAATCAGAGTGTGCGATAGATTAAAGCCCCTTCTAAAACTTCCCTAGTCACCCTGCTCTCGTGGATAAATGTGAATGTTATTTTGCAGCCTGATTCTAGATTGTCCCATCATTCTGGGGGATGAAGAAGGGAAACGTCTGAAGTGGAGCTGGTGACTTTTGAAGAGGTGGCTATGCATTTCATCAAGAGAGTGAGCAAACTTTGCCGGACCCCAGCCAGAGAACCCGCTACAGGATCATTATGCAGGAGAATTATGAGATTTCAACCTCGCTGGGTAAGGATTCCTGTCCCCTCGGGCATTACAAGCTGGGAGGTCTCTGAAGCATCTGGGTCAGCTTCTGTGCAGGGTTCTTCACTCATCCCTCATATGTCAGGGGGATCAGCCCCTGTAGTCATCAGATCCTGTGTGCAAGACACTGTCCCCAAGAGACAGTCAATTCAGGGGCATCATGATGGTGCTACTTTTCCTGATGACAAAGGCTTTGACATAGGACAAACTCATCATCTTCCCCACCACCACTTCCCGAAGCAAGTTCCATCCTCTGGAACCTCTAACCCCTCTTCTGTCTCATAGATGGACAAATGGCTCATGACTCAGCTCTGCTTAAGTCCCCAGTGGCCAGATTGTCAGATGTTCTTCACCTTCATCTTATCTGTGATCTGCCTCAGCCAGCTGCGTTAGCGGAAGGCCCCAGATGTTTGATCAATGCCCTTCCTGGGTGGTGGAAGAGAATCGAAGTCACAGGGCTGGGACTGGTTGCCATTAGCTCCTCCAGGGCTACCTCTTCTGCCCATATGCTCAGGGTGACCATACGTCCCACTTTGTCCGGGACAGTCCCTTTTTTTAGCCCTGTTCCGGCCATCACGACTTTTTTGGCAAAAGACGGCATTTGTCCCGTTTGCTCTTGCCAACTTGATCAGTTGATAAGAGCAAATTGGACAAATGTCCACTTTTGTCAAAAAAGTGGGGTGCAGAAGAACATGTGAACAGGCAGTGCTTGGGCAAGCAGCGATGCCAGCCCCAACCTCATGCAGGGGGCAGACAGGACTCGGGCGAGCAACAACACCAACCCCACACGGGGGGGTGGGAGTGGGCAGGGTTCGGGTGAGTGGCTCAGGCCAGGCCCATGCAGCGGGGTGGGTGGGATGGCTTGGGCCAGCCCCATATAGTGTCCCATTTTTCCTTTGGGAAATATGATCACCCTATGCTGAACTCTTGGAAGGCGGGTGTTGTTCCTGGTATCCTTTCCTGGTCGTGGTTTATCTCTGTAAAATAGTTCCTCACAGTGAAAGGGGCTGAGTTCTGGAGGAGAGTTTATGAAGTAATTTATGGGCTGGAAGAGTTCTGTGGGATGTACTAATACAGTAGGAAAACAAGTGAGAAAAGCTGGTCTTGTGATTCAGGCACTGCATTGGGTCATGTGGGAGACCTGTGCTCAAACTTCTGCTTCTATCTAGAACTCCCAGTCTTAGCTCTTGTAAGTCATTGTAGGCTTATGTTCTTGAAGGGTCCCAAATGAGTGAGGTGTCCATCTTGCAGTGACTTGGATGTCTGGATTTCTTCAAAAGTCCCTGTTTTAAGCCATTTAGGCCTCAATTCTCTCTCTGTCAAGTGGAGAGAACAATCCATACTTTGCTATCTTGTCCGCTTAATTTAAAAGCTCTTTTGAGAAGGGTCTCTCTCTCACTAGGAGTATGTGGTACCTTGTAGAAGAGAAAAGATGATCTAGTGGATAGGGCTTTCAACTGAAACTTGGGAGATGTGAGTTCAATTTCCTGCTATAGAATCATAGAAATGTAAGGCTAGAAGGATCTTGCAAGGTCATCAAGTCCAGCCTCCTGCACTGAGGCAGGACCAAGTAAACTTAGACTGTCCCTGACAGGTGTTAGTCCAACCTGTTCTTAAAAACCTCCAATGATGGGGATTCCACAGCCTCCCTTGGAAGCTTGTTCCAGAGCTTAATTACCCTGATAGTTAGTTAGTTTTCCTAATATCTAATACAAAATGTCTCTTGCTGCATATTAAGCTGGATTACTTTTTATCCTGCCTTCAGTAGACACAGAGAACATCATCCTCTTTATACATTTAGTTGGGGATTGATCCTGCTTTGAGCAGGAGTAGGACTAGATGACCCCCTGAGGTTCCTTCCAACCCTGATATTCTATGATTCTATAAACAGCCCTTAACAGTCTTCACATATGATGTCAGGTTTCCCCTCAGGTATCCTCTCTCAAGATTAAACATGACCAGTTTTTTTAAAATCTTTCCTCACAGGTCAGATTTTCTAAACCATTTATGATTTTTCCCCCTCTCCTCTGGACTCTCCAATTTTTCCACATCTTTCCTGAAGTGAGATGCCCAGAATTGGACACACTACTCCAGCTGAGGCCACACCAGTGTTGAGTAGAGTGGGACAATTATCTCCCGTTTCTGATATGACACTCCATTCAATGCATCCCAGAATTATAATTAGCACTTTTTTGGGGGAGCAACTGCATCACATTGTTGATTCATGGTATGCGAAAGACTTCCTCCATGATGTTGTGCAAGTCACTTAGTCACATTTTTAAAAGGTGTTCAGGAGCTTAAAGATGTGGATAAGTGCTTAGGTGCCTAACTCCCCTTGGAGGCCCAAGATGTGAGGTGGGTGAACTCAGAAAGGGGACAAAAATGGTGCTAACTCTGTAGTTGTGACAATGACATTCCTGAGTTTCCAAGGATGGAATATGATGGTGGCTGCTGCTCCTTCTTCATGGATTAGCAGGATTGTGTGTCTATGTTTGAACTGAGAAGGGACAAGAATGGTTACTCTATCTTTATGGGTCTTTGTTGCCCAGAGTTAACACAAGAGGATGAGTTGAGCGATCCTTGCAAAATGGAAAGTTCTCCTTTCTACCTGTAGTAGACCCCCAACAAAGTCAGCCTTGTTTATCACCACTGGGGACAACTTCTTGTTTTAGAATGTGGGGGAAGTAAGCAAGGGTTAGCCATTTGAGATAAGATTCTAACAGGGAGGAACTTGGTTGTGAATCTGATCATGAAATGATAAATTTCATGACTCTAAGAAAAGGAGGAGTGAGGAGCAGAGTAAGGACAATGGACTTAAAAATAAAGCAGACTTTAACAAACTCAGAGAACTGGGAAGTAGAGTCCCATGGGAAGAAAATCAAAGGGAAAAAAGGAGTTTAGGAGAGCTGGCAGTTTCTCAAGAAGACAATATTAAAGACACAACAAACTATCCCAACACGAAAGATAGGAAGAAAAGTAGGAGGCCAATATGGCATGGAGCCTGCTCACCGCTGCTGTTGTGAGCATTGTAAACACTTCGCGCGTTATCCTGCAGTATATGCAGACCCTGCAAAAGAAGGCGACGACAGCCCGATCGCAATAGTGATGAGAACATGGACACAGACTTCTCTCAAAGCACAGCCCCTGGCAATTTGGACATCATGGTGGTAATGGGGCAGGTTCATGCCAGGGAACGCCGATTCTGGGCCCAGGAAACAAGCACAGACTGGTGGGATCGCATAGTGTTGCAGGTCTGGGATGATTCCCAGTGGCTGCAAAACTTTTGCATGCGTAAGGGCACCTTCATGGAACTTCATAGAATATCAGGGTTCGAAGGGACCTCAGGAGGTCATCTAGTTGGGGGGAGGGATAGCTCAGTGGTTTGAGCATTGGCCTGCTAAACCCAGGGTTAAGAGTTCAGTCCTTGAGGGGGCCACCTAGGGATCTGGGGCAAAATCAGTAATTGGTCCTGCTAGTGAAGGCAGGGGGCTGGACTCAATGACCTTTCAAAGTCCCTTCCAGTTCTAGGAGATAGGATATCTCCATTAATTTTTTTTTTTTAGTCCAACCCCCCACTCAAAGCAGGACCAATCCCCAACTAAATCATCCCAGCCAGAGCTTTTGTCCAGCCTGACCTTAAAAACCTCTAAGGATGGAGATTCCACCACCTCCCTAGGTAACCCATTCCAGTGCTTTATCACCCTCCTAGTGAAAAAGTTTTTCCTAATATCCAACCTAAACCTCCCCCACTGCAACTTGAGACCATTACTCCTTGTTTTGTCATCTGCTACCACTGAGAACAGTCTAGATCCATCCTCTTTGGAACCCCCTTTCAGGTAGTTGAAAGCAGCTATCAAATCCCCCCTCATTCTTCTCTTCTGCAAACTAAATAATCCCAGTTCCCTCAGCCTCTCCTCATAAGTCATGTGCTCCAGCCCCCTAATCATTTTTGTTGCTGTCCGCTGGACTCTTTGTCCACGTCCTTCTTGTAGTGTGGGGCCCAAAGCTGGATGCAGTACTCCAGATAAAGCCTCAACAATGTCGAATAGAGGGGAATGATCATGTCCCTCGATCTGCTGGCAATGCCCCTACTTATACAGCCCAAAATGCCATTAGCCTTCTTGGCAACAAGGGCATACTGTTGACTCATATTCAGTTTCTCGTCCACTGTAACCCCTAGGTCTTTTCTGCAGAACTTCTGCCTAGCCATTCGGTCCCTAGTCGGTAGCAGTGCCTGGGATTCTTCCATCCTAAGTGCAGGACTCTGCACTTGTCCTTGTTGAACTTCATCAGCTTTCTCTTGGCCCAATCCTCTAATTTGTCTCGGTCCCTCTGTCTCCTCTGTACTGTGTGACTTGCTTCACCTGCCCTGAAGTGCAAGAATACCAAGATGAGAGCAGCCCTCACACTTGAGAAGCGAGTGGCGATAGTCCTCTGGAATCTTGCAATGCCAGACAGCTACCAGTCAGTCGGAAATCAATTTGGAGTGGGTAAATCTACTGTGGGGGCTGCTGTGATCCAAGTAGCCAACACAATCACTGAGCTGCTTCTATCAAGGGTAGTGACTCTGGGAAATGTGCGGGTCATAGTGGATAGCTTTGCTGCAATGGGGTTCCCTAACTGTGGTGGGGCGGTAGACAGAATGCATATCCCTATCTTTGGACTGGACCACCTTGGCAGATAGTATATAAACCGGAACGGGTACTTTTCAATGGTGCTGCAAGCACTGGTGGATCACAAGGGACGTTTACCGACATCAACGTGGGATGGCCAGGAAAGGTGCATAACGCTCACATCTTCAGGAACTCTGGTCTTTTTGAACAGCTGCAGGAAGGAACTTACTTCCCAGACCAGAAAATTACTATTAGGGATGTTGAAATGCTTATAGTTATCCTTAGGGACCCAGCCATACACAAGCGCCCTGGACAGTAGTAAGGAGCAGTTCAACTATAGGCTGAGCAAGTGCAGAATGGTGGTAGATTGTGCATTTGGACATTTAAAAGCGTGCTGGTGCAGTTTACTGACTAGGTTAGACCTCAGTGAAACCAATATTCCCATTGTTATTGCTGCTTGCTGTGTGCTCCACAATATCTGTGAGAGTAAGGGAGAGACGTTTATGGTGGGGTGGGAGGTTGAGGCAAATTGCCTGGCGGCTGATTAAGCACAGCCAGACACCGAGGTGATTAGAAGAGCACAGCTGGGTGTGCTGCGCATCAGAGAAGCTTTGAAAACCAGTTTCATGACTGGCTAGGCTACGGTGTGACAGTTCTATTTGTTTCTCCTTGATGAAAACCCACCCCTTTGGTTGACTCTACTTCCCTGTAAGCCAACTGACCTTCACCCTTCGATCACCACTTGCATCCGAAGAAGTGGGCTGTAGTCCACGAAAGCTTATGCTCTAATAAATTTGTTAGTCTCTAAGGTGCCACAAGTACTCCTGATCTTCTTTTTGCGGATACAGACTAACACGGCTGCTACTCTGAAATAAAGTCATTGTTTCAAAATCATGCATTCTTTATTAATTCATCACACAAATAGGGAGAAAACTCGCAAGGTAGCCCGGGAGGGGTGGGTGAGGAGCGAAGCACCGGGTGGGGTGATGGATGAGAGGAGGAGGGAATGTCAAGGCCACACTACAGTTCAAAACTTATTGAATGCCAGCCTTCTGTTGCTTGGGCAGTCCTCTGGGGTGGAGTGGCTGGATGCCCGTAGCCTCCCCCACCCACATTCTTGGGTGTCTGGGTGAGGAGGATATGGAACTTGGGGAGGAGGGCAGGCGGTTATACAGGGGCTGCAGCGGCAGTCTGTGCTCCTGCTGCCTTTCCTGCAGCTCCACTAGACACCTGAGCATGTCAGTTTGCTCCCCCATTAGCTTCAGCATTGCATCCTCCCTCCTCTTGTTGCGCTCCTCCCTCCTCTCATTGCGTTCATTTAATGCTTTCCTGGACTCTTCCATTGTTTGCCTCCACGCATTCTGCTGAGCTCTTTCAGTGCGGGAGGACTGCATGAGCTCTGAGAACATATCGTCATGAGTGCGTTTTTTTCCGCCTTCTAATCTGTACTAGCCTCTGGGACGGTGATGATAGGGGGAGCGTAGAAACATTTGCAGCTCCGGGAGGGGAAAAAAGGGAGAGTAGTATTTTAAAAGATACATTTTAGAGAACAAAGAGAAGACTTTTTCACACTGAATCAAGCAATTCACATTACATAACATGTGCTTTTGGTACAAGGTCGCATTTTGCCTCTTATACTGAGTGCCTGCCGATTTGGTGTGAGACATCACACACGCTCGGCTGGGTAATAGAATTCGGCTTGCAGGCAGCCATGGTAAGGCAAAGGGTTTCGGCTTCTTCAACCTTCATAACATGTGGGAATGGTTTCAAACAGCAGCGCCATCCTTTCCCATACCAAGCAAAGCCCATTGGGTTGGCCATTTAAAAGGAGGGGCTGCGGTTTTAGGGTGAATGTGCAGCTCAATCCAACCCCCCCCCCCAATTCTCTGGGATGATCACTTCACCCTCCTTCCCCCCCCACCCCACCCACGTGGCTAGTATCAGGGAAGATCCCTGTCAGCCAAACGTGAACAGCTCAGCATGAACGGGCCTCTCCCCACTGTGTGGCTAACAACGGGGATGATTTCTTTTCAGCCAAAGGCAAACAGCCCAGCAGGAACGGGCACCTCTAAATGTCCCCTTAAACAAATTTCCTGTATTTCAACCAGGTGACCATGAATGATATCACTCTCCTGAGGCTAACACAGAGAGATAAAGAACGGATGTTGCTTGAATGCTACCAAAGCCCGGGCCCATTTGCTGCAATGTTTTGTTCTGCAATGATTCCAGACTACTAGCTACTGGCTTGGTGTAGTAAAGTGTCCTACCACGGAGGACGGAATAAGGCTGCCCTCCCCATAAACCTTCTGCAAAGGCTTTTAGAGTACCTCCAGGAGAGCTTCATGGAGATCTCCCGGGAGGATTTTCGCTCCATCCCCAGACACGTTAACAGACTTTTCCAGTAGCTATACTGGCCGCGAATGCATCCCAAGTCTTCAGGGCAAATTAATCATTAAACACGCTTGCTTTTAAACCCTGTATTATATTTACAAAGGTACACTCACTAGAGGTACCTTCTCCGGCTTCATGGTCCGGGAGCCCACCTTGGGAAGGCTGGGAGGGTATTGGCTCCAGGGTGATGAACAGTTCCTGGCTGCTGGGGAGAAGGAATTCTCTGCTTGCTTGCTGTGCGCTATCCTCAACCTCCTCCTCCTTTTCCTCATCCACAAAATCCTCATCCCTGTTGCATGAGACTCCCCCCTTGCAGGTGTCCACGGACAGTGGTGGGGTAGCAGTAGGGTCCCCCCTAGAATTGCATACAGCTCATCATAGAAGCGGCATGTATGGGGCTCTGACCTGGAGTGACTGTTTGCATCCTTTGTTTTTTGGTAGGCTTGCCTCAGCTCCTTAACTTTCACGCGGCACTGCTGTGTGTCCCTGTTGTAGCCACTGTCTATCATGCCCTTGGAGATTTTGGCAAATATATTGGCATTTCGTCTTTTGGAACGGAGTTCTGCCTGCACGGATTTTTCTCCCCATATAGCGATCAGATCCAGTACCTCCTGTTCGGTCCATGCTGGAGCTCTTTTGCAATTCTGGGACTCCATGGTCACCTGTGTTGATGAGCTCGCCACGCTGGCTAAACAGGAAATGAAATTCAAATGTTCTCAGGGCTTTTCCTGTCTACCTGGCCAGTGCATCTGAGTTGAGAGTGCCGTCCAGAGCGGTCACAATGGAGCACTCTGGGATAGCTCCCAGATCCAATACCATCGAATTGCGTCCACACTACCCCAAATTCGACCCAGCGAGGCCAATTTTAGTGCTAAACCCCTTGCCAGGAGTACAGAAATCGATTTTAAGAGCCCTTCAAGTCGACAAAACAGGTTTGGTCATGTGGACGGGTGCAGGGTTAAATCGACCTAATGCTGCTAAATTTGACCTAAACTCGTAGTGTAGACCAGGGCTAGGGTGGCTAGGGTGTTAAATGCCTATTTTGTTTCAGTCTTCACTAAAAAATAAAGTTAATTGTGACCAGATGCTTAACATAACTAATATTGAAGAGAAGGGGGAAGGAAGACAAGCTAGAATAAGTAAAGATCAGGTTAAAGAATATTTAGATAAGTTAGATGTATTCAAGTTGGAAAGGCCTGATGAAATTTGCCCTATGGTAGATAAGGAAATAGCTGAAGCAATCTCAGGTCTGGTCTACACTACGACTTTAATTCGGATTTATCAGCTTTAATTCGAATTTACCCTGTAACCGTCCTCACAACGACGCTATTTATTTCGATGTAAAGGGCCCTTTAAATCGATTTCTGTACTCCACCCCGACGAGCGGAGTAGCGCCAAAATCGATTTTAACATTTCGAATTAGGGATAGTGTGGCCGCAATTCGATGGTATTGGCCTCCAGGAGCTATCCCACAGTGCATCATTGTGACCGCTCTGGACAGCAATCTAAACTCGGATGCACTGGCCAGGTAGACAGGAAAAGCCCCGCGAACATTTGAATTTCATTTCCTGTTTGCCCAGCGTGGAGAGCACAGGTGACCACAGATAGCTCATCAGCACAGGTAACCATGCAGGCTGATATTCGAAAAAGAGCACCAGCATGGACCGTGAGGGAGGTACTGGATCTGATCGCTGTATGGGGAGAGGATTCAGTGCTTGCAGAACTTCGTTCTAAAAGACGAAATGCAAAAACTTTTGAAAAAATCTCCAAGGGCATGATGGAGAGAGGCCACAATAGGGACTCTGAGCAGTGCCGCGTGAAAGTCAAGGAGCTCAGACAAGCGTATCAAAAAACAAAGGAGGCAAACGGTCGCTCCGGGTCAGAGCCGCGGACATGCCGCTTCTACGCCGAGCTGCATGCAATTCTAGGGGGGGCTGCCACCACTACCCCACCTGTGATCGTGGATTCTGGGTCGGGGATAGTCTTATCAGCGACGCCTGAGGATTCTGCCGATGGGGGAGAGGAGGAGGAGGAGGATGAGCTTGCAGAGAGCACACAGCACTCCGTTCTCCCCAACAGCCAGGATCTTTTTCTCACCCTGACTGAAGTACCCTCCCAAGCCTCCCAAGCCAGTACCCAAGACTCTGACCCCATGGAAGGGACCTCAGGTGAGTTTACCTTTTAAAATATAAAACTTGTTTTAAAAGCAAACGGTTTTTAATGATTACTTTGCCCTGAGGACTTGGGATGCATTCGCGGTCAGTTCAGCTACTGGAAAAGTCTGTTAACATATCTGGGGATGGAGCGGAAATCCTCCAGGGACATCTCCATGAAGCTCTCCTGGAGGTACTCCGAAAGCCTTGCCAGAAGGTTTCTGGGCAGTGCATCCTTATTCCGTCCTCCATGGTAGGACACTTGACCACGCCATGCTTGCAGCAAGTAATCTGGTATCATTGCCTGACAAAGCCTGGCAGCGTATGGTCCCGGTGTTTGCTGGCATTCAAGCAACATCCGTTCTTTATCTTGTTGTGTAATCCTCAGGAGAGTGATATCACTCCTGGTAACCTGGTTGAAATACGGGAACTTAATTAAGGGGACAGAGGTGGCCGTTCCTACTGGGCTGTTTGCCTGTGGCGGAAAATAAATCCTTCCCTGCAGTTAGCCAAGCGCAGATGGGAAATTGGCCCTGAGTTTTTCGCGTTTGGCTAGCAGGGAACTTCCCTGTTACCAGCCACGCGGTGGGGGGAGGGGTACCGTGATCATCCCAGAGAATTCATGGCGGGAGGGGGGCGGCGGCGGCGGGGGGGGGGGTTAGTTTGGTGCATGCAGCTTCAGCCCCTGTTCCACCCTCCCCCCTCCCCATGTTCCGTATCCTCCTCACCCAGACGTGTAAGAACACGGGGGGGGAGGCTCCGTACACCTTCCCATTCCACCCCAGTAGACAGCCCAAGCAAAAGGCTGTCATTTTTTTAACCTTTTCTTTGTGGCTTTTTCCTTCCCAGCAATCCTCCTCCCAAATACCACCCGGGTTCCCTCCCTCTTTTTCTAATCTATTAATAAAGAATAAATGATTTTTAAATGATAGTAACTTTATTTGGTTTGAAAGAAAGCTGGGGGAAGGGGGAGGGTGGGTTCCTTACAGAAAATGAGTCAATAAAGGGGGCGGGTTTTCATGAAGGAGAAACAAACAGATATTTCACACTGTAGCCTGGCCAGTCATGAAACTGGTTTTTAAAGCTTCTCTGATGCACAGCGCTTCCTGGTGTGCTCTTCTAATTGCCCTGGTGTCTGGCTGCATGTAATCAGCAGCCAGGCGATTTGCCTCAGCCTCCCACCCCGCCATAAAGGTCTCCCCCTTACTTTCACAGAGATTGTGGAGCACACAGCAAGCAGAAATAACAATGGGGAGATTTCTTTGGCTGAGGTCAGAGCGAGTCAATAATGATCGCCAGCGACCTTTTAAATGGCCAAATGCACATTCTACCACCATTCTGCACTTGCTTAGCCTGTAGTTAAACAGCTCCTGACTCCTGTCCAGGCTGCCTGTGTACGGCTTCATGAGCCATGGCATTAAGGGGTAGGCGGGGTCCCCAAGAATAACTATTGGCATTTCAACATCCCCAACAGTTATTTTCTGGTCCGGAAAGTAAGTCCCTTGCTGCAGCCCTTTAAACAGAGTAGTGTTCCTGAAAACGCGAGCGTCATGAACCCTTCCCGCCCAGCCCGCGTTGATGTTAGTGAAACGTCCCTTGTGATCCACAAGTGCTTGCAGCACCATTGAAAAGTACTCCTTGCGGTTTATGTACTCGGTGGCTTGGTGCTCCGGTGCCAAGATAGGGATATGGGTTCCGTCTATCGCCCCACCACAGTTAGGGAATCCCATTGCAGCAAAACCATCCACTATAGCCTGCACATTTCGCAGAGTCACTAACTTTCGTAGCAGCACCTGAGTGATTGCTTTGGCTACTTGCATCACAGCAGCCCCCACAGTAGATTTGCCCACTCCAAATTGATTCCCGACTGACCGGTAGCTGTCTGGCGTTGCAAGCTTCCACAGGGCTATCGCCACGCGCTTCTCAACTGTGAGGGCTGCTCTCATCTTGGTATTCTGGCGTTTCAGGGCAGGGGACAGCAAGTCACAAAGTTCCATGAAAGTGCCCTTACGCATGCGAAAGTTCCGCAGCCACTGGGAATCGTCCCAGACCTGCAACACTATGCGGTCCCACCAGTCTGTGCTTGTTTCCCTTGCCCAGAATCGGCGTTCCATGGATAGAATCTGCCCCATTAACAACATGATCTCCAAAGCACCGGGGCCCGTGGTTTCACAGAATTCTGTATCCGTGTCCGTGTCCATGTCCTCATCATGCTTGTCGCTGCGCTGCCACCGCCGCTGCCTCCTCGCCTCGTTTTTCTAGTCCTGGCTGAGCATAAACTCCACGAGAACGCGCGAGGTGTTTACAATGTTCATGACTGCTGTCTTGAGCTGAGCGGGCTCCATGCTTGCCGTGGTATGGAGTCTGCAGTGTTCACCCACCCAGGAAAAAAGGCGCGAAAATGGTTGTCTGCCGTCCGTTGCTTTCATGCAGGGAGGGAGGAGGGAGGAAGGAGGTGAGGCTGTACCCAGAACCACCTGCGACGATGTTTTTTGTCCCATCAGGCACTGGGATCTTAACCCACAATCCCAATGGGCGCGGGAGACTGCGGGAACTATGGGATAGCTATGGGATAGCTACCCACAGTGCAACGGTGCAGAAATCGACGCTAGCCCCGGTACTTGGACGCACACCACCGAATTAATGTGCTTAGTGTGGCCGCATACATTTCGACTTTATACAACCTGTTTTTCAAATCCGAATTATATAAATTCGGATTAATCCCGTAGTGTAGACATACCCTCAGAAACAGTAGCGATCTTTGAGAATCAATGGAGGAAGGGTGATGTCCCAGACAACAGGAAAAAGGCAAATGTATCTTTAAAACAGGTAACAAAGAGCACCCAGGGAAAATATAGCCAGTCAAACTAACTTTGATACCTGGAAAGATAGAGGAACAAATTATTAAACAATCATGTGGTAAACATTGAGAGGATAACAGAATGATAAATAATAGCCTAACTCCTTATGTGTGTCCAGGCCCATGTGGACAAATTGGAGAGAGTCCAGTAGAGAGCAACAAAAATTATAAATGATTTAGAAAACCTGAATTATGAGTAAAGGTTAAAAAAAAACTGGGTATTTTTAGTCTTAAGCAAAGGAGATTGAGCGAGAGCCTGATAACGGTCTTCAAATATTTTAAGGGTTGTTTTAAAGAGGACAGTGATCAGTTGTTCTTCATGTCCACTTAAGGTAGGACAAGTAGAAACAGGCTTAATCTGCAACAGTGGATGTTTAAGGTAGATATTAGGAGAAACTTTCTAACTAAAAGGATAGTAAAATATTGAAAAAGGTTTCCACGGTAGGTTGTGGATTCCCTGTAATTTAAGATTCTTAAGAACAGGTTAGACAAACACCTGTCAGGGATGGTCTTGGTAACTTGTTCCTGACTCAGTGTAGGGGGTTGGACTTCATGATTTCTTGAGGTCCCCTCCAGCCCTAAATTTCTGATTGTGTATTAGATAGCATCTGTACTTGCTGCTCTGGAGAGACTTTGGACTGCAGTGACTCTGAACCTGACTTAGGGGGTCATGATGGAGAGTAACTGAACATGAGCTCCCAGTAGGATGCTGTAGGTATGACAGCTAACATGAGCCATTGAAGTATAAGCAGGGGAATGTCAAGTAGGAATAGGGAGGTGGTAGTACTTCACTATACAGCATTAAGGAGACCATTACTGGATATTGTGTCAAAAAAGAGATGCTGACAAATTCGATGGGGTTTGGATAAGAGAATGATGGAAATCCTGTTTTGTAATGAGAGACTTAAGAAGCTCAATCTATTTAGCTTATCAAAGAGGAGGTTAAGAAGTGACCAGATCATAGTGAGGAGATTTCTGAGAGCAGAAGGTTCTTTAATTTAATAAACAAAAGCAGGAAGATGCCCAGTGGCTGGAAAATTTGTCTAGATAAATTCAGGTTGTAAATATGTTTAACAGTCATTATGGTAATTAATCACTGCATTATATTTCACAGGGATATGATGGACTTTCCATCATTTGAGGTCTTGAAATCAACACTGGATGCCCCGACTCCACCCCTGCCCTGCCCCCATTCCAACCCCTTCCCCAAAGTCCCTGCCCCTGTTAGACTGCTCCCCAAATCTCCGCCCCGACCCCGCCTCCTCCCCTGAGCGTGCCGCGTTCCCCCTTCTCCCCCTTCCTCCCTCCCAGCACTTGTCGCGCGAAACAGCTGTTTTGCGGCAGCAAGCGCTGGGAGCAAGGGGGAAAAAGCGGGCATGCGGCGCGCTCAGGGGAGGAGGCAGAGGCGGAGGTGAGCTGGGGCGGGGCAGGGAGCTGCAGGTGGGTGCAGATCACCCATCAGTTTTTCCCCGTGGGTGCTCCAACCCCGGACTACCCACGGAGTTGGTGCCTATGCCAGATACCTAGAGAAGGTAGCAACTCTGCTCTGCTTCGCAGGGGAGTAAGTTAGGGCCATTCCCTAGACAGAGTGGATGAACCCTTGCTCCAGATCAGTGCGTCATGTGATCTTGTATAATTTATAGCTCAGTCCCTGTAGGCTGCGGTTGGGAAAAGGAAGGATCCTTTCAGGGTAGGTTACTAATAGCCTCGCTCTGGAAGCAGTAACAGCACTGAGCTTAATGAACAAGATCAAACACTTGTTCCCTTGACCCCCTGTGCAGGATTTCCATTTTTCAAACCCAACCTGATCTCCCAGCTGGAATGAGGGCAGGAGCCATGGGTCCCCGACAAAGGCGCCGACTCCATGGGTGCTCCAGGGCTGGAGCATCCACGGAGAAAAATTAGCAGGTGCTTAGTACCCACCAGCAGCCAAGCTCCCCCCTCCTGCCCACAGGCAGCCCCGCCAATCAATTCCTCTCCCTCCCTTCCAGCGCCTCCTGAACACTGCGGAACAGCTGTTCTGCAGCATGCAGGAGGGAGGGGGGAGGCATGGGGGTGAGGCGGGCTCAGGGGAGGGGGCATAAAGAGGCATGGTGGGGGTGGAGCCGTGGGGGAAGGGCCTGGGGTGGGGCAGGAAGAGGTGGGTCAGGGTTGGGACCTTGGGGGAAGAGTGGAGTGGGGGCGGGGCCGGGGCTAAGTGGGGATTGAGCACCCCCAGGGAAAATCAGAAGTTGATGCCTACGGTTCCCAGTCTTCAGGGCTACAAGGAAAAGGGGATCTTAAAAGACACACATACAGGAGAGGAATTGATGAAACTGACTCAAAAACAATTTAGTTATATCCCCGTGGCAGACATCACTGATGAATTTTCACCAATCCTCAGCTATATTCAGATGGGATAGGAGGTTGAATTGGTCCCTTCCTCTCCCTCCTTTGAAATATAGTTACGGTGGATGGAGATTTTTTCTTCCTGATTTCTTTTAAGTCCCCAGTAATTAGTTAGTTTTTTTCCTCCCTTTGCTATTCTCTTCTTCCCCCTCAGCACAGTGGATGATTCCTGTCTGGATTCTCTTTCTATCCCAGCAGGTGATGGGACGGTGAGTGAGAAAAAGAAGGAAGATTCTGAGCAGGTGGGATCACAGGTGACATTATCAGGTAGAGCCACAGGGAAAGTTTTCCAGAGCACTGAACAGGGAGAAGCCCGTCAGAGTCAGCGCAGGCCAGAGAGGCAGCTGGGAAACCAAGCAGGGGAGATCCAGTGTGAATCCACTCACAGGAGCAGAGGGTTCAAAGACACCAAACAGCCTGTAGTACAGAGAATCGCCTCTGGAGAGGAACTGAACTTATGCAGTGACTGTGGGAGAAGCTTCCTTTGGAAATCAGCCCTTATTACTCACCAGAGAATCCACACAGGAGAGAAACCCTATAAGTGTCTAGACTGTGAGAAAAGCTTCAGCCGCAGCTCACACCTTATTTCACATCAGAGAACCCATACAGAGGAGAAACCGTATAGCTGCTCTGAGTGTGGAAAAAGCTTCAATCAGCAGTCCAATCTTCTTATACACCAGAGAATCCACACAGGAGAACGGCCCTATAAATGCCCTGACTGTGGGAAAAGCTTCAGTTACAACTCAGTCCTTATGACACATCAGAAAATGCACACTGGAGAGAAGCCCTATAAATGTCTTGACTGTGAGAAAATATTTAGCCAGCGCTCAGACCTCACTAAACATCAGAGAACCCATACGGGGGAGAGACCCTACAAATGCAATGAGTGTGGGAAAAGCTTTAGTCTGAGCTCCCACCTTATTTCACATAAAAAAACCCATAAGGGAGAGAAACCCTATATATGCTCCAACTGTGGGAAAAGCTTCAGTGACAGCTCAAACCTTATTACGCATCAGAGGATCCACACAGGAGAGAAGCCCTACAAATGCCCTAAGTGCAGGAAAAGCTTCGGTCGTCTCTCGCACCTTAATAGACACCAGACAATCCACACAGGAGAGAGACCCTTTAAATGCTTGGACTGTGGGAACAGCTTTCGTGACAGCTCATCCCTCATCAGACATCAGAGAATCCACACACAAGAGAAACCCTAGAAGATGGGTGAAGTGAACAACAACATGGTTGATTCCCACGAATATCGGAAGGTCAGGTAAGACAGTACTGGCCATCTAATGAGGACATGCAATAGCTATTAAAGTAGATAATGAAATCACGTTCCTAGAACAGAGTCATGCAGAGCAAGAGGCAGAGATAAGATTCCCATGTTGTGATGAGATTTGATTATTACGTCTCAAGAAGCTCTAAACGTCCTTTGATCAGCTCCTGCACTGAAGTTTGTTGATACAGACCTAGAACCATCTTTATCTTATGTGCTGTGACTTTGATTTATTCTTGATACTGTTTTAGTTAATTGATACATTCAGGAGCAGAGATGGACTCAGTTAGGTCAGAAATGCAATGATACTTGGGCTCTGGGCACTGAGTTGGGATGATGGTTTATTTGTGACTTTCTTGCTTTGAATGAAGAAGAGTAAAGTGGATCCCAGTTTCTCAAACTCTGAGACCTTTATCTGGAGATGTCAAAATGTGAAGATGGGCCTCTGTGTAATGAAATGGGCCCTCTGGGAAAGTCTCTTTAAAGGTTTATTTTATATTGTATAATCTAGCTTGTATAATTACCCTGGAGTTCTGCTTTTTATTTCCTGTACTTACCATGAATTCATAGATCTAACATGTCTAACTAGATGACTGAATTATTGATTATTACCAGTGGAGTTACATGCTTTCACTGTTATGGGTCTGCAGTTGTCCTTTCTGATATATGTATCCACTACAAAAGTCCTGTAATAAGGCGGTAAAATTCCTGACCCAATTACTTGTGCTTAATCCTTCTACATTTAGAATCTAGGTCTATTAAATACACTGTAGTTCCATTGAAATTAGTTTGATATTTCATTTTTAGACAACAGGCACTTAGCACAAAACTATCAAAAAGTTTACTTCAGAATCATGAGTGTAAATACACTGAAGCTAATTCCCTGGAATCTAAATATGTGTTCGCCTGAGTGTGGAGCAAAAGCAATAGCAACAAGAGTTTCCATAATAAAGTTAATTTACAGCTTGTACAAATCAGTGCTAAGGATGGGTGAAAAGGAGATCACAGTGCAATTAAAGCCACTGGGCTGCAAAGGGTATCCAGTTTGTGTAACTGGAATTGGAAAGTGATAGAATCCGTGAAGATAGGTCTTTTCTACATGGAAAAGATTTTCTGATATATGTGTTTCTTCTGGAACTGTACTGGCATAACTATAGGGGGGGATGTTGTACTTAAAGTACTGCACAGGATCTTTTCAGGGGGAATAAGGCAAAACGCCATATTTATTAGTAATACATGTATTCATTAACACTGTATCATATGCATATAATATATTACACTTACACTCACACACACACACAAACACACTCCGTCTTGTTGTTACCAATTAGTTGCTCCCCTTAACTTCACTGGCCAGGTGAGTTAGATGGGGGAGGAGGGGGAGCCGGGCTTCTGCCGATCCGGATCGATGCTCCCATGTTGACAAGACGAGACCAGGGGTCCTCTGCAAGACACCTTACTTTTATAGCAGCTTTCCTCTTATGCAAATCTATACCAGATTCAAACTCTGTGGCCTGGTCTACACTACGACTTTAATTCGGATTTATCAGCTTTAATTCGAATTTACCCTGTAACCGTCCTCACAACGACGCTATTTATTTCGATGTAAAGGGCCCTTTAAATCGATTTCTGTACTCCACCCCGACGAGCGGAGTAGCGCCAAAATCGATTTTAACATTTCGAATTAGGGATAGTGTGGCCGCAATTCGATGGTATTGGCCTCCGGGAGCTATCCCACAGTGCATCATTGTGACCGCTCTGGACAGCAATCTAAACTCGGATGCACTGGCCAGGTAGACAGGAAAAGCCCCGCGAACATTTGAATTTCATTTCCTGTTTGCCCAGCGTGGAGAGCACAGGTAACCACAGATAGCTCATCAGCACAGGTAACCATGCAGGCTGATAATCGAAAAAGAGCACCAGCATGGACCGTGAGGGAGGTACTGGATCTGATCGCTGTATGGGGAGAGGATTCAGTGCTTGCAGAACTTCGTTCTAAAAGACGAAATGCAAAAACTTTTGAAAAAATCTCCAAGGGCATGATGGAGAGAGGCTACAATAGGGACTCTGAGCAGTGCCGCGTGAAAGTCAAGGAGCTCAGACAAGCGTATCAAAAAACAAAGGAGGCAAACGGTCGCTCCGGGTCAGAGCCGCGGACATGCCGCTTCTATGCCGAGCTGCATGCAATTCTAGGGGGGGCTGCCACCACTACCCCACCTGTGATCGTGGATTCTGGGTCGGGGATAGTCTCATCAGCGATGCCTGAGGATTCTGCCGATGGGGGAGAGGAGGAGGAGGAGGAGGAGGATGAGCTTGCAGAGAGCACACAGCACTCCGTTCTCCCCAACAGCCAGGATCTTTTTCTCACCCTGACTGAAGTACCCTCCCAAGCCTCCCAAGCCAGTACCCAAGACTCTGACCCCATGGAAGGGACCTCAGGTGAGTTTACCTTTTAAAATATAAAACTTGTTTTAAAAGCAAACGGTTTTTAATGATTACTTTGCCCTGAGGACTTGGGATGCATTCGCGGTCAGTTCAGCTACTGGAAAAGTCTGTTAACGTGTCTGGGGATGGAGCGGAAATCCTCCAGGGACATCTCCATGAAGCTCTCCTGGAGGTACTCCGAAAGCCTTGCCAGAAGGTTTCAGGGCAGTGCATCCTTATTCCCTCCTCCATGGTAGGACACTTGACCACGCCATGCTTGCAGCAAGTAATCTGGTATCATTGCCTGACAAAGCCTGGCAGCGTATGGTCCCGGTGTTTGCTGGCATTCAAGCAACATCCGTTCTTTATCTTGTTGTGTAATCCTCAGGAGAGTGATATCACTCCTGGTAACCTGGTTGAAATACGGGAACTTAATTAAGGGGACAGAGGTGGCCGTTCCTACTGGGCTGTTTGCCTGTGGCGGAAAAGAAATCCTTCCCTGCAGTTAGCCAAGCGCAGATGGGAAATTGGCCCTGAGTTTTTCGCGTTTGGCTAGCAGGGAACTTCCCTGTTACCAGCCACGCGGTGGGGGGAGGGGTACCGTGATCATCCCAGAGAATTCATGGCGGGAGGGGGGCGGCGGGGGGGGGGTGGTTAGTTTGGTGCCTGCAGGGATCTTCCCTGATACCAGCCACGCGGTGGGGGGGAGGGGTACAGCGATCATCCCAGAGAATTCATGGCGAGAGGGGGGGTGGTTAGTTTGTTTTCTGCTGCTGCTGCTGAATGTTAACAGAAAAACCGCAGCACTCTACAGGCTATGCTTGGTATGTGGGAAAGGTGGGCGCAGAAGCTGTAAAACAATGGCTTACCATGGCCGCATGCAAGCCGAATTCTGTTGCCCAGACCTGTGATCTCTAGCAGCAAAGCCACAGGCACTCAGCATTAAGAGGCAAAATGCGACCTTGCACAGAAATCACATGTGCTATGCAATGTGAATAGTGTTGGTCACCGTGAAAGAGTATAAGCATTGTTCTGCAAAATGTAGCTTTTTAAACAATTCTCTCTTTTTTCCCCTCCCTACAGCAGCTGCAAATTCCTCAAGCATCCCTCCTCCATCCCGAAGGTTATCACAGATAAGGCGTCGTAAGAAGAGAACGCGAGACGAGATGTTTTCTGAAATTATGGAATCCAGCCGCAGTGACAGAGCTCATCTGAATGAGTGGAAGGAAACAGTTTCAAAGTATAGGAAAGAAGCCAGTGAACGTGAGGAGAGGAGGGACCAACGTGAGGAGAGGAGAGACGCTCGAGATGAGAGGTGGCGGCAGGAAGACCAGAGGAGCAAGGATGCAACGCTGGGGCTGCTGCGTGAGCAAACAGACATGCTCCGGCGTCTGGTGGAGCTTCAGGAACGGCTGCTGGAAAACAGACTGCCGCTTCAGCCCCTGTTCCACCCTCCCCCCTCCCCATGTTCCGTATCCTCCTCACCCAGACGTGTAAGAACACGGGGGGGGGGGAGGCTCCGTACACCTTCCCATTCCACCCCAGTAGACAGCCCAAGCAAAAGGCTGTCATTTTTTTAACCTTTTCTTTGTGGCTTTTTCCTTCCCAGCAATCCTCCTCCCAAATACCACCCGGGTTCCCTCCCTCTTTTTCTAATCTATTAATAAAGAATAAATGATTTTTAAATGATAGTTACTTTATTTGGTTTGAAAGAAAGCTGGGGGAAGGGGGAGGGTGGGTTCCTTACAGAAAATGAGTCAATAAAGGGGGCGGGTTTTCATGAAGGAGAAACAAACAGATATTTCACACTGTAGCCTGGCCAGTCATGAAACTGGTTTTTAAAGCTTCTCTGATGCACAGCGCTTCCTGGTGTGCTCTTCTAATCGCCCTGGTGTCTGGCTGCGCGTAATCAGCAGCCAGGCGATTTGCCTCAGCCTCCCACCCCGCCATAAAGGTCTCCCCCTTACTTTCACAGAGATTGTGGAGCACACAGCAAACAGAAATAACAATGGGGAGATTTCTTTGGCTGAGGTCAGAGCGAGTCAATAATGATCGCCAGCGACCTTTTAAACGGCCAAATGCACATTCTACCACCATTCTGCACTTGCTTAGCCTGTAGTTAAACAGCTCCTGACTCCTGTCCAGGCTGCCTGTGTACGGCTTCATGAGCCATGGCATTAAGGGGTAGGCGGGGTCCCCAAGAATAACTATTGGCATTTCAACATCCCCAACAGTTATTTTCTGGTCCGGAAAGTAAGTCCCTTGCTGCAGCCCTTTAAACAGAGTAGTGTTCCTGAAAACGCGAGCGTCATGAACCCTTCCCGCCCAGCCCGCGTTGATGTTAGTGAAACGTCCCTTGTGATCCACAAGTGCTTGCAGCACCATTGAAAAGTACCCCTTGCGGTTTATGTACTCGGTGGCTTGGTGCTCCGGTGCCAAGATAGGGATATGGGTTCCGTCTATCGCCCCACCACAGTTAGGGAATCCCATTGCAGCAAAACCATCCACTATAGCCTGCACATTTCCCAGAGTCACTAACTTTCGTAGCAGCACCTGAGTGATTGCTTTGGCTACTTGCATCACAGCAGCCCCCACAGTAGATTTGCCCACTCCAAATTGATTCCCGACTGACCGGTAGCTGTCTGGCGTTGCAAGCTTCCACAGGGCTATCGCCACGCGCTTCTCAACTGTGAGGGCTGCTCTCATCTTGGTATTCTGGCGTTTCAGGGCAGGGGACAGCAAGTCACAAAGTTCCATGAAAGTGCCCTTACGCATGCGAAAGTTCCGCAGCCACTGGGAATCGTCCCAGACCTGCAACACTATGCGGTCCCACCAGTCTGTGCTTGTTTCCCTTGCCCAGAATCGGCGTTCCATGGATAGAATCTGCCCCATTAACAACATGATCTCCAAAGCACCAGGGCCCGTGGTTTCACAGAATTCTGTATCCGTGTCCGTGTCCATGTCCTCATCATGCTTGTCGCTGCGCTGCCGCCGCCGCTGCCTCCTCGCCTCGTTTTTCTGGTCCTGGCTGAGCATAAACTCCACGAGAACGCGCGAGGTGTTTACAATGTTCATGACTGCTGTCTTGAGCTGAGCGGGCTCCATGCTTGCCGTGGTATGGAGTCTGCAGTGTTCACCCACCCAGGAAAAAAGGCACGAAAATGGTTGTCTGCCGTCCGTTGCTTTCATGCAGGGAGGGAGGAGGGAGGGAGGAGGTGAGGCTGTACCCAGAACCACCTGCGACGATGTTTTTTGTCCCATCAGGCACTGGGACCTTAACCCACAATCCCAATGGGCGCGGGAGACTGCGGGAACTATGGGATAGCTATGGGATAGCTACCCACAGTGCAACGGTGCAGAAATCGACGCTAGCCCCGGTACTTGGACGCACACCACCGAATTAATGTGCTTAGTGTGGCCGCATACATTTCGACTTTATACAACCTGTTTTTCAAATCCGAATTATATAAATTCGGATTAATCCCGTAGTGTAGACATACCCTGTGTCTGTGTCCATTGGTCCTTTGTGCTGCTTTCTTTTGAGTGTTGTCCCAATGCTGCAAAGAGGGTGTTTTCAAAAGAAGGTGCTTGCTTCTAACCCCCGAGGCCATCGGTATGTCTGCTTGTCTTTAATGAGCCCACTTGACACGTTTTATTGTCCTTGGGTCTGGCTCCCAGCCCCTCTCCAACAGTTGAGGCTGTCTGGAGGTGCTGCCTTCCGTGCCTTGCTCATCCACACCTCATTCATTCAACAGGGCAATTGATTAAGAGTGGGGGGGGGGAGAGCTCTTGTTCTACTGCTAGCAAAAAGAAATTTTTCTTCTATCTTATTCTATCCTTAGGGGCTATAATATTATACCAAGGGCAATGCAAAGTTTCTAAATGAGGCTTTGATACAAAGTCCCATGAAAACAGAGGTCACACGTCGGTAGACCCACCACAAGGTTATATGAAGAGGCACAATGTAAAATAACTGCACTCAAAAACAATATAAAACTTTAGAGCCTACAAGTCCAGTCAGTCCTACTTCTTGTTCAGCCAATCACTCAGAGAAACAAGTTTGTTTACATTTGCAGGAGATAATGCTCAGGGCCGGCTCCAGGCACCAGCCCTCCAAGCATGTGCTTGGGGTTGCACTTTCTAAGGGGCGACACTCCGCCCCCCCCCCTTTTTTATTTTTTTTTTCCTTCGGGTGGCATTGCCGGGAGCCGGCCCTGGCCCAGCCACTCGCCCTGTCAGCGCAAGCTGGGATTCGCGCCCCCTGGGGAGACTCGGATTGGCAGTGGCAGCGGCAGCAGGACCCCTCCTCCCTCCCTGCATCCCGGGCCCTGCTTCCCTCCCTCCCTGGCTCCTCACAGACTCTCGCCGCCGCCGCAGCCCGGGCTCCCAGAGTGTGTGAGGAGCCAGGGAGGGAGGGAAGCGGGGTCCCCTGGAGCTGAGCCCGGGCTGCGGCGGCGAGAGGGGCTCCCAGAGTCAGGGCCACCCGGGGGGGGGCAAGTGGGGCAATTTGCCCTGGGCCCCACAGGGGCCCCCACGAGTATGTCGGAGGCTCCCCCCGCCTCCGTCTTCTCCCATCCCCCGGCGTCTCTGCTGGTAAGGGGGCGGGGCTGTGAGCTGCAGCTGAGCGGCAGGAAAGAAGGCCCCGCTGGAGACACCACACCGCTGCAGCACTGTCCGGGAGAGTGGGTAAGCGGCATGGAAAGGGGCTGGGCACCCCCCCAACCCTATCCCCCACAGCCCTGACCCCCAGCTCCGAGCCCAGCCCCTCTGAGCCGGGCACCCCCCAACCCCATCCTCCCACAGCCCTAACCCCCAGCTCTGAGCCCAGCCCTTCTGAGCCAGGCCCCCCCGACCCCATCCCCCACAGCCCTGACCCCCAGCTCTGAGCCCAGCCCCTCTGAGCCAGGCACCCCCGACTCCATTCCCCCACAGTCCTAACCCCCAGCTCCGAGCCCAGCCCCTCTGAGCCAGACACCCCCCGACACCATCCCCCCACAGCCCTGACCCCCAGCTCCGAGCTCAGCCCCTCTGAGCGGGACACCCCCCAACCCCATCTCCCCACAGCCCTGAGCCCAGCCCTGTGAGCTGGACACCCCCTAACCCAGAGTCCAGCTCCCCATCCAGCCCTGGGCAACAGCAGCACCACCCACAGGCAGCAACAGCCCATTGGCACCAACCATCACCATCACCCAGCAAAAGCCCATTATGTAATTGCAAATGTATACATACCATTAAAGCATTTAATGTTTTTAAATAATGTATTTAGTGTATTTTCAAATTATTATAAATTAATTTTAGAATGTATTTCACTAGTTATTTTTTACATTTCCAAATACATGTTACTATAGTATTGCAACTTTTTTTTATGGAAGGGGCCCCCGAAATTGCTTTGCCCCTGGCCCCCTGAATCCTCTGGGCAACCCTGCCCCGAGTGTGTGAGGAGCCGGGGAGGGAGGGAAGCGGGATCCCCTGGAGCCGAGCCCGGGCTGCGGCGGCGGCGAGAGGGGCTCCCAGAGTGTGTGAGGAGCCGAGGAGGAAGGGAAGCGGGGTCCCCTGGAGCCTAGCCCGGGCGGCAGCAAGAGGGGCTCCCAGAGTGTGTGAGGAGGTGAGCGGCCAGCTGGGCTCATTGGTGCTGAGCAGGTAGCCCCGCAGCCAGAGATCCTTGCCTTCCCACCCGCCGGAGCTGGGCCAGGGCGTGGTGAGGCTGAAGAGTAGCAGGTCCGAGGGGCTCTCCAGGTCCTCAGCCGCCAGCATGTCGGGGGTGAGGGCGGTGAGCACGAACTGATCCACCTCGGCCACCAGCAGTGCCGCGAAGCCCAAGGAGGGGGCCGTGTTCTCCGCACTGCCCCGCAGCCGCACCACCACCTGGAAGTACTCCCGCTCCGCGCCGCCCAACAGCTCCACCCGCATGGGGTTAGAGTCGCGGCTGGGCCAGGGCTCGGACACTGTGTGCTGGTAGCGTATCCCACGTTTGGGGGGAGCCCAGTGCTGGTGCGGGTGGGAGGGGGCACTGGTGGGCGGGGGGAAGCTCAGGGCTAGGGGTAGGGGGGGGCAGCCAAAAATTCTTTTGCTTGGGGCGGCAAAAAACCTAGTGCTGGCCCTGATAATGCTGCCCACTTCTTATTTACAATGTCACCTCAAAGTGAGAACAGGAATTCACATAGCACTGTTGTAGCCAGTGTCACAAGCTATTTACGTGCCAGATATGGTAAAGATTCATATGTCCCTTCATGCTTTGCCCACCATTCCATGCTAATGACAATAACAATCCAAAGCAGTGCAGACTGATGCATGTTCATTTTCATCATCTGAGTCAGATGCCACCAACAAAAAGTTGATTTTCTTTTTTGGTGGTTCGAGTTCAGTAGTTTCTGCATTGGAATGTTGCTCTTTTAAGACTTCTGCAAACATGCTCCACCCCTCATCCCTCTCAGATTTTGGAAGGCACTTCAGATTCTTAAACCTTGGGTCAAGTGCTGTAGCTATCTTTAGAAATCTCACATTGGTACCTTCTTTGTGTTTTGTCAGATCTGCAGTGAAAATGTTCTTAAATCAAACAACATGTGCTTGGTCGTCACCCGAGACTGCCATAACACGAAATATATGGCAGAATGCAGATTAAACAGAGCAGGAGACATACAATTCTCCCCCAAGGAGTTCAGTTGTTACCCGGGGTTCTTTCAACCCAAAGCTCTTGGTAACTTTTACTCGGTGTGAGGAGGTGTCAGGAAATAAATCAGGAGAGACATGGCCGTCCGACCGATAGATGGCTGTCACAAACAGGACAACACAAGAGTGCTTTCACTTAAAGCTAAACTTTACTTAGACTCAAGCACTTACACACATCCACAACAAGATTAGTAATACACCCCCAACCCGTGATCATTACCAAAGCTGAGTGTGGCTCTCGAGTGGCACAGTGGCAGCCTGTCTGCTGCTGGGGAACACAAGATGCATCCAGAAGGAGAGACCAGTCCCCCAAAGGAGTCCCCTTATTTATACGTTAGTAATGGAATGACATGTCCCTTAAAGAAACCTTGTTAAGTAAGCAGTTTCAAGCAAGAGGTTCCTTCTGATTATTGATTAACAAGGTGTGGGTTTTTCCAGAGTCTGCAGCTCTGAGACCCCAATAGACATTCCTGCTCTTTTAAAATGCATATATCAGCAACTTCAACACAATTCTTATCAGGAAGGACGCAAGGTCAAGCTGCCCCTTCTGTGGCATCCTGAAACCCCCTCCCCTCCTGCCTTGCTCAAGCTGAGTTTGCTGAATGGCCAATTTACAGCTTGCTGACTAGGTTGCTTTTTAACAATAAGCCATAGTGGTTTTAGGCACTTTACTGGTTTACCAAAGTCTCCCCGTACACAGTCACAAATTTAATTAATGCACTATGGGTTTTTTACAAGCGTCATCGGCATGGAAGCATGGCCTCTGGAATGGTAGCCAAAGCATGAAGGTGCATACAAATGTTTAGCATATCTGGCATGTAAATACCTAGCAATGTCTGCTACAACAGTGCCATGCGAACGCCTGTTCTCACTTTCAGGTGACATTGTAAATAAGAAGTGGGCAGCATCATCTCCTGCAAATGTAAACAAACTTGTTTGTCTTAATGATTGGCTGAACAAGAAGTAGTACTGAGTGGACGTGTAGGCGCTAAAGTTTTACATTGTTTTGTTGTTTTATTTTTGAGTGCAGTTACATAACAAAAAAATCTACATTTGTAAGTTGCACTTTCACGATAGAGATTGCATTACGTACTTGTATGAGGTAAATTGAAAAATACTATTTCTTCTGTTTATAATTTTTACAGTGCAAATATTTGTAATAAAAAATATAAAGTGAGCACTATACACTTTGTATTGTGTATTGTAAATTGAAATCAAATATTTGAAAATGTAGAAAAACATCCCAAATATTTTATAAATTTCAATTGGTATTCTATTGTTTAACAGTGCGATTAAAACTATGATTAATCACGATTAATTTTTTTGTTAATTGTGTGAGTTAACTGCAGTTAATCGACAGCCCTAGATTAATCCAAAGAAAGGCACTCTTATATTGTAATAAGAGTGCCCACATGGGGAATTAGATTGGTATAGTTACACCCATATAACTGGTAAAACTTTCTAGCATAGACAAGCCCTAAGGTGCTGGAGAGAGAGAGGCAAAATAATAGCTGAGAAAGGCAGTCCTCCTTGGTGGGTCAAAAGAAATGGAAGAAGTTTTTGATGGCAGCCTTGAAGTCATAAGATAGCAAAGGAAAAAAAAACTTGCTACTGGAAGAACAAACATTTTGAAATCAAAATTGTACATTAAAACAAAATCACAATAAGAGCATAGGCAATGTTGTACTAGAAACCATTATGTGATGTGATTGCTTAGCTACTAGCATCAGTTATTGTTTTCTGTGATTATTCACTATAAAATCATACATATAAGTAGCATAGTTGGCACAATGTTAACCAAGGTAAATGATGGCATGACAAGAAAAATAAGAGTAATGAAAATACCATTCTAAAAATAAATAAATGGAGGAGTGAAACTACATTTACTGTAGATTACAGGAGGGGGCGTGCTATTCAGGCAATCAAAATAGTAGAATAAGACCCACTTGTAAGCTGCAATGAGGCCATGTGCAGACATACACCTTTGTAAACTGGTAAGGAATTTTAAATTCCAGTAGCATATGAACAAATTTAGGAGGGTGTCTGTGTCAAATGTTTCCCTGAATCAAATCTCCTTTGACAGCTCAAGACATCGTTACAGATCATGAAGCACCAGGGCCGCCCGGAGGGTGGGGGGGGCAAGTGGGGCAATTTGCCCCAGGCCCCGGGCCCCACAGGGGCCCCCACGAGAGTTTTTCAGGGCCCCTGGAGCGGGGTCCTTCACTTGCTCCGGGGGTCCTGGAAAACTCTTGCGGGGCCCGGGCCCCCGGAGCTTCTTCCGCTCCGGGTCTTCGGCGGCAAATCGGCCACGGGGGGTCCTTCCACTCCAGGACCTGAAGACCCATGGCGGGGGGTCCTTCCGCCGCAGGACCCGCCGCCGAAGACCCCAGGCCCCCTGAATCCTCTGGGCGGCCCTGAGAAGCACTCTCTTGTCTAGGCATTGGGGGTACTCTGCACCTTTAACACCACAGCCCCGCGGGATGGGGGAGGCTGAGATGGACCATCCAGTGAGAAACACAAGTCCCTCTGCCAACCTACACCCTACCTGGGTAACCACTCCAGACAGCTCACCCAATCTGTGGCAGTATTGCCAATGCCAAATGTTCAAAAATTATAAGTCAGCTTTATCAAAAAATCATGAGATTGGCTTTGGTAACTTTGATCCCCTCTGTTCCTCCCTATCCTGGGGTTTAGCAAAGCTTTTGATACGGTCTCCCACAGTATTCTTGCCAGCAAGTTAAAGAAGTATGGGCTGGATGAATGGACCATAAGGTGGATAGAAAGCTGGCTAGATCGTCGGTCTCAATGGGTAGTGATCAATGTCTCCATGTCTAGTTGGCAGCCGGTATCAAGCGGAGTGCCTCAGGGGTCGGTCCTGGGGCCCGTTTTTTTCAATATCTTCATTAATGATCTGGAGGATGGTGTGGACTGCACCCTCAGCAAGTTTGCAGATGACACTAAACTGGGAGGAGTAGTAGATATGCTGGAGGGTAGGGATAGGATACAGAGGGACCTAGACAAATTAGAGGATTGGGCCAAAAGAAATCTGATGAAGTTCAACAAGGACAAGTGCAGAGTCCTGAACTTAGGATGGAAGAACCCCATGCACTGCTACAGACTAGGGACTGAGTGGCTAGGCAGCAGTTCTGCAGAAAAGGACCTAGGGGTTACAGTGGACGAGAAGCTGGATATGAGTCAACAGTGTGCCCTTGTTGCCAAGATGACTAATGGCATTTTGGGCTGTATAAGTAGGGGCATTGCCAGCAGATCGAGGGATGTGGTCATTCCCCTCTATTCAGCATTGGTGAGGCCTTATCTGGAGTACTGTGTCCAGTTTTGGGTCCCACACTACAAGAAGGATGTGGAAAAATTGGAAAGAGTCCAGCGGAGGGCAACAAAAATGATTAGGGGGCTGGAGCACATGACTTGTGAGGAGAGGCTGAGGGAACTGGGATTATTTAGTCTGCAGAAGAGAAGAATGAGGGGGGATTTGATAGCTGCTTTCAACTACCTGAAAGGGGGTTCCAAAGAGGATGGCTCTAGACCAGTGGTTCCCAAACTTTAACAACCTGTGAACCCATTTCACTAGAATGTCAAGTCTCGCAACCCCCCTCCTAAAAATGAATATTTCCACGGATTTTCTCCTTTACCTGAGTATAAATTATAAAAGCAGTGATCTTGGAAATATAAAATTTGTTTTTATGACATGCTTATTACACACTATTTATTATTATTTATCATTACAGTATTTTTATTACATTATGAAAACGGCAACACTCTTCCAAGATCTCACTTTCGCAGCTTGTATCACTTTGAATAAACCTGTTATACGACAAGGCTCGTATGTTTCATCAAGGAGCACCAGATGTGAAACAGCATGAAGGTATTTAATAAGCCAACTCAAAGAGTTCTTCCTACACATGCTTTCAGGTCTTGAGCAGTCTAGGCAAACAACGCATGATACAACAAAGCTTAAACTTGTTCTTCATAATAATTTTAAAAACAATACTAGCTGCCTATTTAATTTTAAAAACAGCAAAAAATATCCACCTCCCTTTCCATTTCTTATAAGGAGTCTTGAAGTTTAAATCTCCTCAGTGTGACAGATCTGCTTGCTTTGATCTGCTTAGCTCTTGGAAGTCCAGGGGCTCCAGGCTGCTGGCCCTATGCTGCCCAGGGTCCCTAGGGACAGCTCTGTCCGCCATTAGGGATTTTTTTCCCAAGAACCCCCTGTAACATTTTGTGAACCCCAGTTTGGGAACCACTGATCTAGACTGTTCTCAGTGGTACCAGATGACAGAACAAGGAGTAATGGTCTCAAGTTGCAGTTGGGGAGGTTTAGGTTGGATATTAGGAAAAACTTTTTTACTAGGAGGGTGGTGAAGCACTGGAATGGGTTACCTAGGGAGGTGGTGGAATCTCCTTCCTTAGAGGTTTTTAAGGTCAGGCTTGACAAAACCTTGGCTGTGATGATTTAGTTGGGGATTGGTCCTGCTTTGAGCACGGGGTTGGACTAGATGACCCCCTGAGGTCCCTTCCAACCCTGATATTCTATGATTCTATGTTTCACCCCCTGGCGCTGCCAGACAGCGCATCTTCCCCCCCCTTTCTAAACTCCACCTTCTTCACTCTGTCCCCAATTTAATGTGTCTGACCCTCTCCTTCCCTTCCTCCACCTGTTTCACCCTCCTCCCAAAACAGTTTGCCCCCTGCACAAATTCCACTGTGTGACGGGTTAAATCACAGAGCCCCCCCCTTGGGAGCTGCCACCTGATGTGCCAAGACTACCTCTGCTCCTTCTTTCCCTGCCAGCTCGGGACCCCAGCACCCTGTCTTGCTGAGCCAGACACGCCAGTCTGCTCCAACACAGACCCAGGGTTTAAATTACTTGCCCCAAAGCTGCAGACTTAATTGAAAGCAGCTTACAGAAGTGTTCTTAGCTATAACACTCAGATGCCCAACTCCCAATGGGGTCTAAACCCAAATAAATCCATTTTACCCTGTATAAAACTTATACAGGGTAAACTCATAAATTGTTCGCCCTCTATAACACTGATAGAGAGATATGCACAGCTGTTTGCCTCCCCCCCCCCAGGTATTAACACATACTCTGAGTTAATTAATAAGTAAAAAGTGATTTTATTAAATACAGAAAGTAGGATTTAAGTGGTCCCAAGTAGTAACAGACAGAACAAAGTGAATTACCAAGTGAAATAAAATAAAACATGCAAATCTAAGCCTAATACAGTAATACAACGGAATACAGGTAAAAATCTCACCCTAAGAGATGTTTCAATAAGTCTTTCACAGACTGGACACCTTCCTAGCAGGGCTGGCTCTAGGTTTTTTGGCGCCCCAAGCAAAAATATTTGTGGTTGCGCCCCCCCATCCCCAGCCCTGAGCTCCCCCCCCGCCCACCAGTGCCCCCCCCACCTGCACCCCCTGCCGCCTCAGCACTGGGCTCCCCCCCAAACGTGGGATCTACTACCAGCACACGGCAGCCGAGCCCTGGCCCAGCCGCGAGTCTGTCCCCATGCGGGTGGAGCTGCTGAGCGGCGCGGACTGGGAGTACTTCCAGGTGGCGGTGCGGCTGCTGGGCGACATGGAGAACACGGCCCCCTCCCTGGGCTTTGCGGCGCTGCTGGTGGCCGAGGTGGATAAGTTCGTGCTCATCGCCCTCACCCTCGACATGCTGGCAGCCGAGGACCTGGAGAGCCCCCCGGACCTGCTACTCTTCAGCCTCACCACACCCTGGCCCAGCCCCGGCGGGCGGTTGGTGAGGATCTCTGGCTGCGGGGCTACCTGCTCTGCACCGACAAACCCAGCCGGCCGCTCACCTCTTCACACACTCCAGGAGCCCCTCTCGCCGCCACCGCAGCCCTGGCTCAGCTCCAGGGGACCCCGCTTCCCTCCTTCCCCGGCTCCTCACACACTCTAGGCAGGGCTGCCCAGAGGATTCAAGGGGGTCTAGGGCAAAGCAATTTCGGGGGCCCCTTCCATAAAAAAAAGTTGCAATGCTATAGTAACATGTATTTGGAAATGTAAAAAATAACCAGTGAAATACATTCTAAAATTAATTTGTAATAATTTGAAAATACACTAAATACATTATTTAAAAACATTAAATGCTTTTAATGGTATGTATACATTTGCAATTACATAATGGGCTGTTGCTGCCTGTGGGTGGTGCTGCTGTTGCCCAAGGCTGGATGGGGAGCTGGGCTCTGGGTTGGGGGGTGTCCGGCTCAGAGGGGCTGGGCTCAGAGCTGGGGGTCAGGGCTGTGGGGGGATGGTGTCAGGGGGTGTCCGGCTCAGAGGGGGCTGGGCTCGGAGCTGGGGGTCAGGGCTGGGGGGGGATGGGGTCAGGAGGGTGCCCAGCTCAGAGGGGTTGGGCTCAGAGCTGGGGGTCAGGGCAGTGGGGGATGGGGTCAGGGGAGTGCCCGGCTCAGAGGGGTTGAACTCAGAGCTGGGGGTCAGGGCTGTGGGGGGGATGGGGTCAGGGAGGTGCCCAGTTCAGAGGGGTTGAACTCAGAGCTGGGGGTCAGGGCTGTGGGGGGGATGGGGTCAGGGAGGTGCCCAGTTCAGAGGGGCTGGGCTCAGAGCTGGGGGTTAGGACTGTGGGGGGATGGGGTCGGGGGGGTGCCCGGCCCCGGCCCCTTACCATGCCGCTTACCCCCTCTCCCGGACAGTGCTGCAGTGGCATGGTGTCTCCAGCGGGACCTGAGTTCTCAGCCCCGCCCCCTTACCAGCGGAGACGCCGGGGGATGGGGGAAGACGGAGGTGGGGGGAGCCTCCGACATACTCGTGGGGGCCCCTGCGGGGCCCGGGGCAAATTGCCCCACTTGCCTCCACCCTGGGCAGCCCTGACTCTGGGAGCCCCTCTCGCCGCCACAGCCCGGGGTTGGCTTCAGGGGACCCCGCTTCCCTCTCTCCCCGGCTCCTCACACACTCTGGGAGCCCGGGCTGCGGCAGCGGCAAGAGGGGCTCCCAGAGTGTGTGAGGAGCCGGGGAGGGAGGGAAGCGGGGCCCAGGATGCAGGGAGGGAGGAGGGGTCCTGCTGCCGCTGCCACTCCGAATTTCCCAAGGGCGGCTTGGCATTTCCCCGAGTGGGCTGTGCAGGGCGCCGCCGGGCTGGGCAGGGGGCTTGCGCCGACAGGGTGAGTGGTTGGGCCAGGGCCGGCTCCCGCTAATGCCACCCCAAGCAAAAAAATTAAAAATAAAAAAAGGAGGGCCGGAGTGCCGCCTCTTAGAAAGTGCCGCTCCAAGCACATGCTTGGAGGGCTGGTGCCTAGAGCCGGCCCTGCTTCCTAGTCTGGGCACAGTCTTTTCCCCTGGTACAGCTCTTGTTCCAGCTCAGGTGGTAGATAGGGGATTTCTCATGATGGCTCCCTTTGTTCTGTTCTACGCATTTATATATCTTTTGCATAAGGCAGGAATCCTTTGTCCCTTTGGGTTCCCAGCCCCCCATTCTCAATGGAAAAGCACTAGGTTAAAGATGGATTCCAGTTCAGGTAACATGATTACATGTCACTATAAGACTTCATTACGCACTTGCCAGCACACAAGTATACAGGAAAACTTATCGGTAAAACAGAGCCATCTGCAGTCAATTGTCCTGGTTAATGGGAGTCATCAAATTCCAAACCACCATTAATGGCCCAGACTTTGCATAATTACAACAGGCCCTCAGAGTTATATTTCATATTTCTAGGTTCAGATACAAGAGTGGTACATTTATACAAGTATGATGATCACACTCAGTAGATTATAAACTTTGTAATGACATCTTACAAGAGACCTTTTGCATGAAGCATATTCCAGTTACATTAGCATATTTTCATAAAATCATATAGAGTGCAATGTCACACACTGATCCTACCCCTCCAATTTGTAGGGTGACCAATTTTGGTTGGACATACAGTAGAATGTTAGAGTTACGAACCCCAGAGTTACGAACTGACTGGTCAACCATACACCTCATTTGGAACTGGAATTACACAATCAGGCAGCAGCAGAATCCTCCCCAAAAGCAAATATAGTACAATACTGTGTTAAACATAAACTACTAGCCAGGATGGGCCGGGATGGTGTTCCTAGCCTCTGTTTGCCAGAAGCTGGGAATGGGCGACAGGAGATGGATCACTTGATGATTACCTGTTGTGTTCATTCCCTCTGGGGCACCTGGCCTTGGCCACTGTCGGAAGACAGGTTACTGGGCTAGATGGACCATTGGTCTGACCCAGTGTGGCTGTCCTTATGTACACCTCTACCCCGTTATAACGCGACCCGATATAACACAGGTTCGCATACAGCATGTAGCATCGGGGCTCCAGCGGTGCTTTAAAGGGTCAGGGGCTCTGGCTGCTGTGGGGAGCCCCAGGCCCTTTAATCACCACCTATGCCCTGCTGCTGCTATCCCGGAGCTGCGGCAGCGGGGCTCGGACGGCGATTTAAAGGGCCTGGGCTCCCCACAGCGGCCGGAGCCCGGAGCTCTTTAAATCAACGCTGGAGCCCTGCTATAATGGCATTTCACCTATAACGCGGTCGGGATTTTTGGCTCCCCACGACCGTGTTATATCGGGGTAGAGGTATACTAAAAAAATAAAGGGAAAGTTTTTTTTAAAAAATTGACACAGTTAAGAAACTGTTTCTGTGCTTGTTTCATTTAAATTAAGATCGTTAAAAGCATTTTTCTTCTGCAGAGTAAAGTTTTAAAGCTATTTTAAGTCCATGTTCAGTTATAAACTTTAGAAAGAAGAACCATAATGTTTCATTCAGAGTTACGAATAGACTACATTCCTGAGGGGTTCGTAACTCTGAGGTTCTACTGTATTCCTAGAGGTTTCATCACATGACCTACTCTTTAATTAAAGAGTAATCTTTAATTCCTGGAGACTCCTGGACAATCCTGGAGGGTTGGGAACCCTTTCAGCTTGCCCCCTCTTCTCCCTTTAGCCCTTGTTTACTGCAGGAAGCAGAGTCCGCTGGTAATAAGGGCAGAGGCTTCAGCAGCTGTTACTGAGCATCCTCAGCCCACCGGTAGGGTTACCATATTTTGTGCCTCCAAAAGGAGGACACTCCACGGGGCCCTGGCCCCGCCCCCAGCCCCACCCCCTCCCCCGCCCAACTCCGCCCCCTCCCCAAAGTCTCTGCCCCCTCCCCTGCTCCCCGCGAACATTTAATTCGCGGGAAGCCTGGGCAGGTAAGGGGGGTGTGGGGGGGAGGAGGTGCGGCCCAGGCTGGCCCCCCCCGGCGGCTCCAGCCTGGGTCGGCTCGGGCCCTGGGGTGCCGGCCCTGGCCCCCGGCCGACCACCCCCGGCCCGCCCAGCACTGCCGGCCGGCCCCCGGCGGCCCAGCGCACCCCCCCGGCTCCCGGCCCCGGCGGCCCAGCGCACCCCCCGGATCCCGCCCCCAGCGGCCCGACCCCGCGGCCCAGCACAACCCCCGGCGGCCCGACCCCGCGGCCCAGCGCACCCCCCCCGGCTCCCGGCCCCGCGGCCCAGCGGCCCAGCGCACCCCCCCGGCGGCCCGGCCCCGCGGCCCCGGCCCGGCTCCTGGCCCGGCCCAGCGCACCCCCCTGGCGGCCCGGCTCCCGGCCCGACCCCCCGGCTCCCGGCCCCGCGGCCCAGCGCACCCCCCTGGCGGCCCGGCTCCCGGCCCGACCCCCCGGCCCCGCGCACCCCCCCCGGCCCCCCGGCCCCACGCACCCCCCCGGCGGCCCGGCTCCTGGTCCGACCCCCCGGCTCCCGGCCCCGCGGCCCAGCGCACCCCCCCGGCGGCCCGGCTCCCGGCCCGACCCCCCGGCCCCGCGGCCCAGCGCACCCCCTCGGCGGCCCGACCCCGCTGCCCCGGCCCGGCACTGCGCCCCTGGACCCCGGCCCGGCACCGCGTGCCCGGCCCCGCGACCCCGGCCCAGCCCTCCCTCCCGATTTTCCCGGACATGCCCGGCTTTTGGGGATTTCCCCCCGGACGGGGATTTGAGCCCCCAAAAGCCGGACATGTCCGGGAAAATCCGGACGTATGGTAACCCTACCCACCGGAGTCTGCTCCCTAACAGCAGAGTAGGGAATACAGACAGGAAGCAGGTTTTCTGGGCTCTGCCGGAGCATTGACACCTCAGCTGGGGACTTCTGGTAATAGAGAAAGTGCTGGAAACGGGTAGGAAAGTGACTTTGCACAAAGGGACCCCCGGGAACCTCAGCTCCCTTTAGAAATCTGCTCCTGCCTTGTAGATGCAGCTAGGGACTGAGCTGAGCTGCAAGGAAGTAACTGCTTCTTGTTGGGAACTGCTTGGGGTAAAACCGCGGTGGGCTGTATAGGTTGGGGGGGAAAGGGAGTTGCAGGGGGGCCATGATCAGATCGCAGTGCGGGTCTCCTTTTTCTCTGGGGGTGGGGGGGAGCATCAGGAAGGGGAAGCAAAGGAAAAATAAGAAATGGAGAAGAATGGGGGGGAGGGGAGAGGCAGCATGAGATGTAGCAGATTTAACCATTTGCGCAGTTAGGGGAGAGGGAATAGTGGGTGGCACAGGGGAGACTGGGGGAGGGGCTAATTCTTCATTTAAAAATCCCTCCCTCCCACACCCACAGAGACAATCCCTGAGGCCACCTCAGATTCCAGAGTGAGAAGTAGATCTCCTCAATATTAAAGTGAGAACAGAGATGTGCTTGTTTCATCGGATACATCAATTCTAAGAGGTCTTGGATCCTGTGTCTTTATAAGAGCACTTCCACACTGACAGGTAAATAGGCTTGGCAGAGTTAGATTTTTATTTTGTTATCGTTTTTACAGATAGTATCTATGTTTATTTTAAAGCATTTTATTTTTATTGATTTAAATTGTCCTAGCTGTGGGAAATTATGGGAGGGGGGCAGGCAATCAGGAATCAGACAATTATTTAGTGACAGTAGGCGCTGAAATTCAAAAAGTTAAAGCTTCATAACTGTTCAAACAAAAAATTGTCAGCAGCTGATGTCAAAATCTAGACAAAGTAAATATCTGTAAATCAAACTCTAATAAGTTCTCAGGCAGCATTTTTCTTAGTTTGCCTATTTGTAAATTTGGATTATCGATGGAAATATTTTTTGTGGGCTTGCCTGTGCGCTGAAACAGACGTTCACTGATAAAAATCTAATCTTTCTAAACCTACTTGTAGATAACCTAACACCATCCTCCCCCTCCTATGGGACACTGGGTTAAGACTTAAGACACATGGGTTCTATTCCTGTCTCTGCTGCTGGGTGTCCTTGGACAAGTCACTTCCCCATTGTGTGCCTCAGTTTTCCCCTCAAAATGCAGCTAATGATACTGACTCCTTCTGTAAAGTGCTTTGAGACCCTCTGATGAACAGGATGATAAAAGCTAGGTATATAATTAATGACCCACTCTGACCCCTTTGTAAGATTGTGGTCACTGTTATTTATTTAGCAAATTTTAGTAATTTGATTATTTGTTATTGAGGGCTCTAGCCACATCCAGCTAACATTCAGCTTCTTTTTGTATATTTTGCGCTTCCAAAAAAGTCTCTTTTTAAAAAATAAATATTAGTTTAACACGTGATTTCATAACATCTTTGAAAGGAATTGTTTTCCAGAAATGCCTGTCAAATTTAATCCAAACATTGGATTAAATGTTGGATTGGATTAAGTTGGATTAAGCCCCTGTGAAAGGGGCTGCTGTACTCACCACTGGAAGGCACTGCCTCGTGGCAGTTCTGGGGATTTGCTCGGTGAGGCCAATGCCCCTTCCAGCGGTTGCTTGCCATCCCTCTGTGGCTCTCTCAGGTCTGCAGCCCTTCTCTCACTCCAGGAAGCGCAGCCTCCTCTTCGTGCCTCCACACTCCGGGCTAGGTCACTCAACATTTCCCCCCTTCCTGAGTATTCCTTCAATTCTCTGTCACTACTACAGTGTCCCACGCAGTTTTCCCATTCACTGCCCCGCACCTGATCTATGCCACACCCATAGGGGTTAGGTTATCTACTTATCCTACCCTTGCTGGACATTGATCATTGTCCTCTTTATAAACAGCCTTTTAAATATTTGAAAGCTGTTATCATGTCCCCTCCTCAGCCTTCTCTTCTCTAGACTAAACATGCCCAGTTCTTTCAACCTTCATTCAGAGATCAGGTTTTCTAAACTCTCATCATTTGTGTTCCTCTCCAGTTTGTTCACATTGTTCTAACAGCGCGGTGCTCAAAATTGGACACAGTACTCCTGCTGAGGCCTCTCCAGTGCTGAGTAGAGTGAAACAGTTACCTCCTGTGTCTTACATACACTTCAAAGAAACAGCAGTGTTGTATGTGCAAAGTGCCTCAGGTGGCACATGACCAGGATTCATCACTGAATTTGCTCCACTGGATGGCTCATTAGCTTCCCTGGTTTATCCCAGAATTACATTTGCCTTTTTTTTTTTTTTTTTTTTAAACAGTGCCTCACTTTTAAACTAGTCTCTTTCAAGCCAAACACTATAAATAGCAGGGACCACATCCCTAAAAGTGCCTTAAGAAAAAATGCATCCTTACTCCTTGGAGAATTACAGTGTGATAAACGTATTAGAAATTCTGAAGAAATTACACAAATTAGAGGATTGGGCCAAAAGAAATCTGATGAGGTTCAACAAGGACAAGTGCAGAGTCCTGCACTTAGGACGGAAGAATCCCATGCACAGCTACAGACTAGGGACTGAATGGCTAGGCAGCAGTTCTGCAGAAAAGGACCTAGAGATTACAGTGGATGAGAAGCTGGATCTGAGTCAACGGTGTGCCCTTGTTACAAAGCCTGGCTGGGATGATTTAGTTGGGGATTGGTCCTGCTTTGAGCAGGGGGTTGGACTAGATGACCCCCTGAGGTCCCTTCTAATCCTGATATTCTATGAAGAATAGATAATTGATATGAGTTAATGTAACAGAGATCTTGGAGATTTGTATTGTTCTGTATTTGTATTGTTCTGCTTGGCCTCCATGCATCTGGAGGGGCTTCCAAAGTAGAGCACAGCAGTATGGCATGCACACAAACAATGGCCTGCACTAATTCAATTCACATTCAATTTAGTACACTTTGAAAGAGGACTCCAAAATTTGCACCAAATAGGCAGTTAGAATGCTTTACGAGTTTGCACCATAGGTGCACAGGCCTTTTCCATCTGCACTAAATTGAGGTAGCGCAGACTAACACCCCCAAACCTCCAAGAAGACAAGCCCCAGAGATAGCCCCTGCCTGCCAATAGAGTGGGGGCAGAGTGAAGGCAGCTGACTTCAGCACTGTTACTGAGCATGCTCAGTCCATGTGAGCATGTTCAGTACAAGCCAAACAGCAAATCTAGAGGGCAAGTGACCCTGCATGCAGTATTTTGCATTCAGGACATGCCTGGAATATCTGATATCCAAGCTTAATGTGTAAAACTGCTGGCTACATTCCTATGAGAGTCTTGGTGAATTAATAAACCTGTTGATTAGTAACTATCCTCATCTGAGAAGTGTCGTCACATGTCACCGGTGTGGTGCTCTGCTCTGTTCAATGATGATAACAGTTGGCTGTGTGCGTGTGTTCCCTCTGTGTGCTGATCGCTGACACAGCAGACCCCGAGAGAAGCCCCAATGACCACAGACTCCAATAAGGTACGAAGGCACCCGGCCAGGTTTATTGTCAAACAAAACACAGTCTCTAGCTCCCCGGATCAGATGTCTACAGTTCTGCTAGTACATATGTACTCCCTGACAATGGACCGGCTCAGTCAGTGGCAGGACTTACCACTGCCCCCTAGGCCAGACAGAGACAACTACACAAGGGTGCATTCTTATACAGAGGTACAAACAAGTTACACATCACTCCTGACGCATTGAGGTCCCACCCCTCTACATGTTAGGGTGCTGCCTCTCTCCTGGTACATGTTGGTTCAAACAAGTCTATCCATCATATTATCCTTTTGACCCTGTCTTTAGGATGGGCCAGCCTGCTCCTCATTAGCTCTGTGGAATGTGTTCGTACCAGAATGTTCTGGTGCCGTCCTGGCACATATTCATCCTACTAGTACTTGATACCTTTTATATATGTGTATACGTGCAATTAGAAGCCTTCTTCTTGCCAACTTCTGTGAGCAGGGCCTGCCTCTGGCTCACAGCTTTGCTTTATGTTAGCAAAGTCTTGACCATTACTTTAGTTCAGGCCTCAGGCCTCATACCAGGCCTCTGATCCCAAGGGTTTATGTTTCAGGGCCTCATCTTACTACAAGAAGTACTGTCCAGGGTAAAAGTAAACCTGAGAAAAACCTAGCATTGAAATTAGTGAACTTATGCTCTTGGGTTCTGGTCTGACCTCTGCCATTTGCCTGCTGGGTAACCTTGGGCAAGTCACTTCACTGCTCTGTGCCTCAGTTTCCCCATCTGTAAAATGGGGATAATGATCCTGCCCTCTTTTAAAAGTACGTTGACATCTACTGATGAAAAGTGCTAGACAAAAGCTAGGCATTACTATCATGATGAATAATGATTTCCCTTTCTTAGGGTTTTGAAAATCTCACTCAGCACCTACATATCTTTAAAATTATGGCCTTATGTTCTTGGCCAAGAGGGGAGGTAATTTTTATTCATGCACTTCAAACCTATTTGTATTGGTTTGTTGCCCTAATATCCATTTAAATCCAAACACTTGGCAGAAAAGATCAATTTGTTAAACATTCAATGCCCCCTTCTTAAATGGTTTTGCTATCCTGGTACAAAGCACAACTTTGCCAGGATAGCTGTGTTCACATTAGGAGCGCTTTGTTGGTCTAGCACAGTGGTTCTCAACCAGGGGTAACATGTACCCCTGGGGTACTTAGAGGTCTTCCAGGGGGTATATCAATTCATCTAGATACTTGCCTAGTTTTACAACAGGCTACATAAAAAGCACTAGCGAAGTCAGTACAAATTAAAATTTCATACAGACAATGACTTGTTTATACTGCTCTATATACTGTATGTTGAAATATAAGTAAAATATTTATATTCCAATTGACTTATTTTATAATTATATGGTAAAAATGAGAAAGTCAGCAATTTTGCAGTATCAGTGTGCTGTGAAACTTTTATATTTTTATGTCTGATTTAGTAAGCAAGTAGTTTTTAAGTGAAGTGAAACTTAGGGGTACACAAGACAAATCAGACTCCCAAAAGGGGTACAGTACTCTGGAAAGGTTGAGAATCATTGGTCTAGCAGACCAGTATTCCTACATTGGCAAAGCACTCCTAGTGTAGATTTTAGCCATAGGTGCTTCTGAAAATGTTAAACTTGGGGCAAGTTATCTAGACTGACTGAGTTTAAAATATCTCACTTTAGTATAATAGTGTGTCACTGTGTATAATTCTTCAATGATGAATGTTTGTCTGTATTATTTTCCCAACAGAGTTGTTAATAGTTCAATTTCCACAGTACGAGAGTGTCCAGAAACTGGTTTAGAAATGGTTTGGGTTTAAAAACATGGAATATTTTTGCAGCAAGTATTCCCTAATAGTGATACCTATTTTCACCATTTTCCCCCCAGCACAGGATTTTCCATTCCCAAACCTGACGTGATCTTTCTGATGGAGCAAGTGTGGGTCCAAGTCTCCAAGGAAAGGGACAGCCTGATCAGTGCTGACACAAGTGAGGATTTGGTGAAACGGACTCCAAAACCATCATTGAGTGAAAGGAACAGCTGGGATTCCCACAAAGGGCTTGTGAGCTCCCCAGCTTCTAGCTCATCTTGCCCGAGACAGGATGGCCCCCAACAGGTGTCATATCCTCTTGGCAGATGTCACTCATTGCTTCCCACCCACCCTGATGGACACCTGTAGCTCTTTCCCCCTGAGTGTTTGGATGGGATGTGGAAGCAGAATCGACCTCCTTTTCTCTTTCCTCTGGGGAAGGGTTTGGGGGATTCAGCTCCTGATATTTCAATCTCCCCAGCAGTTACTTTGGTTCCCCCCGTCAAGGCTGCTTCCCCACTTTGAACTTTAGGGTACAAATGTGGGGGCCTGCATGAAAACTTCTAAGCTTAACTACCAGCTTAGATCTGGTCCACTGCCACCACTCCCAAAATGCTAATTCCCTTCCCTGGGTAGCCTTGAGAGACACTTCACCAATTCCCTGGTGAATACAGATCCAAACCCCTTGGATCTTAAAACAAGGAGAAATTAACCATCCCCCTCCTTTCTCCACCCAACTCCTGGTGGATCAAGATCCAACCCCCTTGGATCTTAAAAACAAGGAAAAATCAATCAGGTTCTTAAAAAGAAGGCTTTTAATTAAAGAAAAAGGTAAAAATCATCTCTGTAAAATCAGGATGGAAACTAACTTTACAGGGTAATCAAACTTAAAGAGCCCAGAGGAATCCCCTCTAGCCTTAGGTTCAAAGTTACAGCAAACAGAGACAAACACTCTAGCAAAAGGTATATTTACAAGTTGAGAAAACAAAGATAAAAACTAACACGCCTTGCCTGGCTGTTTACTTACAAGTTTGAAATATGAGAGACTTGTTCAGAAAGATTTGGAGAGCCTGGTTTGATGTCTGGTCCCTCTCAGTCCCAAGAGCGAACAACCCCCAAAACAAAGAGCACAAACAAAAGCCTTCCCCCCACCAAGATTTGAAAGTATCTTGTCCCCTTATTGGTCCTTTGGGTCAGGTGTCAGCCAGGTTAACTGAGCTTCTTAACCCTTTATAGGTAAAAGGATTTTGGAGTCTCTGACCAGGAGGGATTTTACAGTACTGTACACAGGAGGGCTGTTACCCTTCCCTTTATAATTATGACACCCCCTTTCTGAGGTTCCCTGTCCCCTAGCACAGGGACTGACTCCTGTCTGGATTCTCTCTCTGTCCCAGCAGGTGATGGGACGGTGAGTGAAAACGAGGAGGAGAATCCTCAGCAGGAAGGTCCTGAACAGGTGGAACCATATGGGACAGTTTTGGGACTATCCAAGGAGAACATTTCCCAGAGATCTGGGAGGGGAGACACCTGTGAGAGTCAGAGCAGGCCAGAGAGACAGCAGAGAAACCAGCCAAGGAAAATGAAAGGTAAATCCACTCCTGTTGGGGGAGATTTCACGGAATTCATTGATACCACAGTTCAGCAGAGAATCAGTATGGGAGCAAAATCTCACACATGCCACATCTGTGGAAAAACCTACAGGTCGAGCTCATCCTTTACTAAACATTGGAAACTCCACACAGGAGAGAAACTGTGGGAAAAGCTTCATTCAGAGTTCGCACCTTATGCAACACCAGAGAATCCACACCGGCGAGAAACCCTACAATTGCATTGACTGTGGGAAAAGCTTCAGTGACAGCTCGCACCTTATTAAACACCAGAGAACCCACATGGGACAGAAGCCCTATAAATGCCCCAAATGCGGGAAAAGCTTCTGTGACAGTTCAACTCTCACTAAACACTGGAGAATCCACACAGGAGAGAAGCCCTACAAATGCCCCGACTGCAGGAAAAGCTTTGGTCGGAGCTCAGACCTCATTATCCACCAAAGAATCCATACGGGAGAGCGGCCCTATAAATGCTGTGACTGTGGGAAAAGCTTCACAGATCGATCAACCTTTATTAAACATCAGCGAATCCACACAGGAGAGAAACCGTATAAGTGCCCCAAGTGTGGGAAAAGTTTCAGTGACAACTCAGCCTTTATTCGGCATCAGAGAATCCACACGTGAGAGAGCCTTGTGCCAACGAAGGCTTGGCAAAAGGAATAAAACCACTGCCATTTGCCACGGATCTCAGACAGCCAGGCAAGGCTGGAGTGGTCCTCTCATGAGGGCACACAACTGCTTTATTAAAGCAGACAACGAAATTATTTCCTGGAATGGAGCAAAGCAAGAGGCTGAGATAAGTTTCCCATGCTGCGATGGGATCTGATTATTACTTCTCAAGAAGCCTAGAACATCCTCTCTTCCAGGCATATACTCTGCTGCTGCTGTCCACCAACCTTCTTCATCTTAATTAGTTTTGACTTCTGATTTATTTCTGATAGTGTTTTAATTAATTAAATTAATTAGAGTGCTTAGAGGAGGAGGAATGCTGTTTTTCACGCGGCTTGCATTTAGAGATTGGGCAAGCGGGGGGCCCACTACTCATGGATTCAGCATACTCCGATCCGGTTCCAACACGGGACACGAAGGATGCATGGCCTCCTTTGTTAAGTAGACTTTTTAATGGTAGTCCCTGTGATTTTTTGTTCTAATGGGAAGGAAGTGCAAATCCCTCACATGCCCTTCCCCTAGGTAGATCAAACAGCTCGTGTGCCTGTTCATGACAGGGAACAGAGTCCTGCATGTGTTTAAAACCTGAAAAATGTTTCATAATAAATCCACAGGACTTACATTAAAGTCTGTAGCAAAACTATACTAATGATGAGAACTAATTAAACTAACACCACTATAGAACTATTTACAGGATTAATATTGAAAGCCTGGCTAACCATTAGCAAAACTATAGGGAGCTCCAACTCTCTCCAAGTGCGGTGAGAAGAAACTGAGATGGAGGTGGTGGATGTGTGCCTTTTATGCCCCAGCTGGGCACAAGGGATGAGGAATGCAGGTATTGCTTAGTGTTACTGCTGGCAAAAGTCTCAGATTCTAGTGCATTGGGTGCACGCGCACCTAAAGTGGAGTGTGCGTGTGCACGGTTACTCGAAGGAGAAGGGATATTTCTCTCGCTCTCTCTTTTTTCCCTTGCTTTTTTCCTCTGATCAGGAGTCAAGGATTGAGTATCCTGGATCATTCCTCCAGCTCCCTCCATGGTGATCTGGAGCCAGGACTGAGCAGCTGCTGCTCCCCAGCGGGGTCTGTGCTGGGTAGAGACCTTCATTAAACCCCCTACTTGCCCAGCCCAGGGAGGACTTTCTGCAGTGGCTGGAACCAGACCCTGAGGCAGCCCCAGGCTCTGCTGACACCAGCTCCTGAGACAGTTGATTGAGAGAGAACTCAGTGAAAGTGCTGGAGGTGGGCAGGCAAGTAATTCCCCTGCATAAGTGGCCTCTCCTCACCCACCACGTGTCTGTGAGTTCCAGAACTGCCACTTTTATTGTACACTCACTCTGTATAGCCTCAGATCTCACAGCCCTGCAGAATTTGCTCACTTGGTAACACAGTTCTTGTGCCTCTCACTAGCATATTAACAACCAAGAAGGCACAACACCTTGCTCTTTGCTCAGATCCAGCAGGCATCTGGTGGGGGAGCAAACCTCCACAGGTGGGGGGGGGGGGGGGGGGGCTCAGACACAGGGAAGAAGTGGGGAAGAAGGAGCAGAGGTGATTCAGAAGGTTTTCTCTCAGAGTGTGTGTGTGTGTGTGTGCGCGTGCGTGTTAAGGTGACCAGACAGAAAGTGTGAAAAATTGGGACGGGGGGTGGGGGGTAATAGGAGCCTATATAAGAAAAAGACCCAAAAATCGGGACTAGCCCTATAAAATCGGGACATCTGGTCACCCTCGTGCGTGTGTGTGTGTTGGGGGTTTTATGAATGGAAGGGTGAAAATTAACATGGAGACAGAGGAAAAGGAGGGAGGTGATGGGAGAGACAGCCTGAAATGTGTGAGATTTAACCATTCCTGCAGTCATGGAAATCACTGAGTGCAGGTTTTATTCTTTGTTTAAAAGTCTAACCAATCTTCGGCATGGCCAGATAAGCCATGGAGCACCCTCCAATTCTGCAACGACAGTTAAATCTATGCTAGGGTAATATTAATAATAATAATGATGAATAATTAATAATAATTAATAATCAACAGCAGCATTTAAGTATTGTCATAGATGCATTTGCCCTATACAGGAACATCAGGTCTTACAGGACGTGAATGTCACTGACAAGGTTGGGGAGGTAATATCTTTTATTGGACCAACTTCTGTTAGTGAGAAAAACGAGCTTTTGAACCACATGGAGAAAACTTGTCTCTCTCTCACCAACAGAAGTTGGTCCAATAAAAGATATCACACACACCCCCACCTTGTCTCTCTAATATCCTGGGACTGACACAGCTACTACTACACTACATCCCACAATGGTATTCCACAAACATTTCCACACACACTGGTTTTGTTGTAACACCTGTTTCTCCTTGCAATGTTGGGGCTCTCAGTGTTTTGGCTAATTTTAATCAAGGGTCCAGCTACATGAAGAGGGGGATCCTCAACATTCAGCATTTTTAGGAATAGTTTTGCTTCCATATTTCCTGGGTTTTTTTAAATGATAAATCTCTGTCTAACATACCCATCACTTCATAATAGCTTAAAAAGGACATCCAGGCGAGAAAAGACCCTTCAGATTTCATTCAGAAAAGAAGACCTTTCTGTCCCTAGTGAGAGCACTTTCTCCTTCCCATCAGCATTTTATTTATTAGTATAATTAAACAGTGTCGTAGAGCTGTGATTAGAGATTAATCAAACACATACCTTTGGCCAAATCCTGATGTTTTCACCCTAATCCTGACAGCTTCTGAAACCTTGTTTAGACAAACCAGCGAGATAATGCACCACTAATTTTCAAAGGTGATCTACAAAAGAAAAGAAATTGCTTTTGTGACCATTTTATACTGGCTTCTTGATGATGAATAAGAAAGGCCTGAAAGTTATGTTATTTCCTTTTACATTAGAAAATCCAATCCTTTTTAAAAAGCAAATGGAAAACAGGAGAACTGCTAGGTTTAGGACATCCAAGAGATGTAGCAAACAAAACCAAACTAAAAAAAATATGCAGATATTTTATTGAGGGGAAAAAAACAAGAATCTTTCAGGCACTCTCTGAAAGAACAATCAAGTGCCCATGTCTAATTATTGTTTCCTTGTCTGGTGCCCTTGAAGAAATTGCTATTTTAATGCTGGACTATATGTCTGTCATTGAAACTGATGGAAAATAATTGAAACTTGATGGAGAATATAGCTCTCGATGTGGCTAACTTTTGTCAGTGTTCAAAGCAAAGGTCCCAGGTGATGCCAAGAGGGAGACAGAGGTGATGAGCAGGCATAGCTCCCAGAGAAGCTAATGGGAGCAGTGCATGCTCAGAACATCTGGCAGTCAGGACAAATAAAGTCAAACACCTTCAGACATATTTTCCAAACTGGCCACTGATTTTGGGGGCATCAGTGTTTTGGCACATAATTTGAACTGGATTTTCAGAGGGGTTGAACTCCCATTGGCTTCCATTGTAGTGGTAGGTGATTTCAGCACATCTGAAATCAGGTCCAATGCATCCTGAGCTGACAACTCAAAAAATCCAGGCACCCCAAATCAGTGGCCATTTCCAATTTCTATTGTTCTTACCAGTGCACCGAATTGCAGATTTCATCACAACCCAACAGCCTTCACTCTGACCTGGAATGAATGATAGTCTTTTATCTTAAAATATAAAGACAACCTGTGGTGGGGTGTACAAACCTCACACTGGGCCTGAAGGGGTAACAGGATAATACTAGGCCCAGGTAACCCTGCCCCTCCAGGCCTGCACAGGGTTGCCAACTTGCTACTTTCTGAAAACTGGACCCCCCCACCCTGCCTTTTCCCCTGAGGCTCTGCCCCCTCTCCCACCTCTTCCCAAGGCCCTGCCCCTGCTCCGCATCTTTCCCTGAGGCCCTGCCTGCACTCGCTCCTCTTTCCCCTCCCCCATCGCTCACTGCTGTCCCCCTTTCCTCTTCCTCCTCCCTCAATCCTCTCCACCTCCCACCCACTCAGCTGGGCTCCCTCTGCTCCGGGACAGGAACAGGAGCTGCAGCCTGACATGGAGCCTGGCTGCCGGCAGGTAGGAGGTGGTCCCATTGAGCAGGGGCTGGCACAGGTTGATGACCCAGTGCCTCCCCCCACCTCTGGTAACTGTACATCTGACTGGACACTGCTAGGTCACCAGACACCTGGCAACCCTATGCAGAGCATGCTCCAATTGGAGAGGAAGTTTAGAATGGAGCCAGTGCCACTCAGCCCAGATGGGGAAGGCTGGGGTGGAAGACAGACCTATCCTGAGGGGTCCTGAACATGGGTGCCGAAGAAGCCTCACTGTGAGGAAGTCGTCTGCCTGCTGAGCCTGGCTGGGGCTGAAGGTTTAGTTGTCTTTCCTTTTCTTTGCTATCTAGGGCCATGTTTACCCTTCAAAATTACATCAACCTAACATACGCCGGCACACAGCCACCGCAGTTGTTAAATCACTTGTCAGCGGTACACGTCCTCATTGGATCGCTTGTATTGGTTGTCAGGGTGGGGCATTGTGGGACAGCTCCTGAAAGCCAGTAACAGTCGACACGAGCAAAGCAGTGTCTAAACTGACACTGTGTCAACCTCAATTACATCGACCATGTCTCAACGCCACTCGGGGAAGTGATGTTACTAAAGTGGGCCTAGAGAGGCACTTATATCAGCGGGAGCCAGATTTAGGTGAAGACACTTTCACACCTAGGTCAACACCAGGCAGCTTACATCGACCTAACCCTGTAGCGTAGGCCAGGTCTTATATTGGACTTGGAGACTTTGCGGGGAAACGGAGGGTAGGAAGTGACCTAGGAGGGCAATAGCTCCAGGGTACTCCAGAATGCTCGACTTTGTGGTCTCTCGTAAGGCCCTGGGTCAAAGCCTGGTGGAGCAGGAGGGCTCCGGCTCAGCTACTAACTACTCTCATTGCAGAAGGGCATAACCCTCTAGTAAGGAGAGTAAGGACATTGAAAACCCTTAGGTTAGGATAAGCCACAAATAAGGATTAGAAACTGGATGGAAGGCCCTTCCTGCTGGGATGCAAGAGACTGGAATCAGGGTGTGCTAACTATTAGGACTCTACTCCACAATCTAAAATCCCTTTTGGAAAAGACTCACAAAACCGCTCACACATAAACAACACACACTGATTAGCCTGTTGTATGAATCGTAGAATCATAGAATATCAGGGTTGGAAGGGACCTCAAGAGGTCATCTAGTCCAACCCCCTGCTCAAAGCAGGACCAATTCCCAACTAAATCATCCCAGCCAGGGCTTTGTCAAGCCGGGCCTTAAAAACCTCCAAGGAAGGAGACTCCACCACCTCCCTAGGTAACGCATTCCAGTGCTTCACCACCCTCCTAGTGAAATAGTGTTTCCGAATATCCAACCTGGATCTCTCCCACTGCAACTTGAGACCATTGCTCCTTGTTCTGTCATCTGCCACCACTGAGAACAGCCGAGCTCCATCCTCTTTGGAACCCCCCTTCAGGTAGTTGAAGGCTGCTATCAAATCCCCCCTCATTCTTCTCTTCTGCAGACTAAATAATCCCAGTTCCCTCACCCTCTCCTCATAAGTCATGTGCTCCAGACCCCTAATCATTTTTGTTGCCCTCTGCTGGACTCTTTCCAATTTTTCCACATCCTTCTTGTAGTGTGGGGCCCAAAACTGGACACAGTATTCCAGATGAGGCCTCACCAATGTCAAATAAAGGGGAACGATCACGTTCCTCGATCTGCTGGCAATGCCCCTACTTATACAGCCTAAAATGCCGTTAGCCTTCTTGGCAACAAGAGCACATTGTTGACTCATATCCAGCTTCTCGTCCACTGTGACCCCTAGGTCCTTTTCTGCAGAACTGCTGCCCAGCCATTCAGTCCCTAGTCTGTAGCAGTGCATGGGATTCTTCCGTCCTAAGTGCAGGACTCTGCACTTATCCTTGTTGAACCTCATCAGGTTTTTTTTGGCCCAATCCTCTAATTTGTCTAGGTCCCTCTGTATCCAATCCCTACCCTCTAGTGTATCTACCACACCTCCTAGTTTAGTGTCATCTGCAAACTTGCTGAGAGTGCAGTCCACACCATCCTCCTGATCATTAATAAAGATATTAAACAAAACCGGCCCCAGGACCGACCCTTGGGGCACTCCGCTTGAAACTGGCTGCCAACTAGACATGGAGCCATTGATCACTACCCGTTGAGCCCAACGATCTAGCCAGTTTTCTATCCACCTTACAGTCCATTCATCCAGCCCATACTTCTTTAACTTGGCGGCAAGAATACTGTGGGAGACCGTATCAAAAGCTTTACTAAAGTCAAGGAATAACACATCCACTGCTTTCCCTTCATCCACAGAGCCAGTTATCTTATCATAGAAGGCAATTAGGTTAGTCAGGCACGACTTCCCCTTGGTGAATCCATGCTGACTGTTCCTGATCACTTTCCTCTCCTCTAAGTGTTTCATAATTGATTCCTTGAGGACCTGCTCCATGATTTTTCTAGGGACTGAGGTGAGGCTGACTGGCCTGTAGTTCCCCGGATCCTCCTCCTTCCCTTTTTTTTGTGAGTCCATATTCACTTTAAATCCAAACAAATATATTGTAAGTTACTTAAAGTATCTCTTCTGCAGGAGGCACATGTATATTCATTCCTGTTCTAAAGATGTTATCACTTTGTGCCGCATTCCTCATTTTACATATAGGGTTAGCGCCATATCTCTAAAATCAGAGTGAACTATGTAAGTATATGCTCTGTAACCAAAAAAAAAAAACCCACCAGGGAAATGTACAGCTAAGGCACAGAGCTGAGTGAATAATGGATTTTTCGGTGTGGGTGATGAATTGAAAACTAAAAAAGAAAAAAATGTGTCAAATAAAGAACTCAAAAATGTTTCATTTTGAATCGACCAAAATATTTCAAATAAACTTAAAAAAAATGGTTTTTTTTTAACAACTTTTTTCTTAAGTTTTCCATTTTGATTCAGGTGTCTTTCCAATTTGTGTGTGTTTGGGTTTGTTTGGTTTTTTTAATTGGCCAAATTTGGTATCAAAACATCATTTTGAATAAAAAAATCAAAATGAAACATTCTGATTCTTTCAAAAATGTATTTTTCAACTCAGGGCCGGCTCTAGGTTTTTTGCCGCCCCAAGCAAAAAAGATTTTGGCTGTCCCCCCGTCCCAGCCCTGGGCTCCTCACCGGACCCCCCTGCTGCCCCAGCTCTAGGCTCCCTCATTCCCCCCCATCATTGCCCCACACACAAACCTCCTGCCACCTCAGCCCTGGGCTCTCTCCCCCCCCCACCTGCACCCTCCTTCCGCCGCAGCCCTGGGTCACTGGTAACTCCCTCCCACGGCAGGTCATTCAGCAGGAATTTTAGATGTGCACAGAACACAGACAGGATTGGTTCCCATATGGTTACAGAACTGCAGTAAAGTGGAACAATTTTCAGCTTGTGTGACTGGAGGATATCTGGATGCATATTATAAGACTGTCCTACATATAGGGTTACCATATTTCAGCAAGCAAAAAAGAGGACGGGAGGAGCCCCGCCCTAGCCCCGCCCCTGCCCCTCCCACTTCCCGCCCCCCCAGAACCCCCAACCCTCCCCCCGTTCCTTGTCCCCTGACTGCCCCCTCCTGGGACCCCTGCCCCTAACTGCCCCCCAGGACTCCACTCCCTATCTAAGCCTCCCTGCCTCTTGTCCCCTGACTGCCCCAACCCTTATCCACACCCCCACCCCCAGACAGACCCCTGGGACTCCCACGCCCCATCCAACCACTCCCCACCCCCTGACAGCCCCCCCCAGAACTCCCAACCCATCTAAACCCCTCTGCTCCCTGTCCCCTGACTGCTCCGATCCCTCTCCGCACTCCTGCCCCCTGACAGCCGCCCCCAGAACTCCCAACCCATCTAAACCCCTCTGCTCCTTGTCCCCTGACTGCTCCGATCCCTCTCCCCACTCCTGCCCCCTGACAGCTCCCCCCCAGAACTCCCAGTCCCCCACCCCCCCCGCTCCTTGTCCCCTGACTGCCCCCTCCTGGGACCCCTGCTCCTAACTGCCCTCCAGAACCGCACCCCCTACCTAAGACTCCCTGTTCCTTGTCCCCTGACTGCCCCCTCCTGGGACCCCTGCTCCTAACTGCCCTCCAGAACCCCACCCCCTACCTAAGACTCCCTGTTCCTTGTCCCCTAACTGCCCCCTCCTAAGACCCCCCCCAACTGCCCCCCAGGACCCTACCCCCTACCTGTACCCTGACTGCCCAAAACTTTCTCCACTCCCCCCCAAAAGCCCCCCCCCCGTTTCTTGACTGCCCCCTCCAGAACCTCCCTGCCCCTTCTCCTGCCCCCTGGCCCCCTTACCCTGCTGCTCAGAACAGGGTGTTGGGCTCTGTGCGAGCCGGACACGTGGCTAAGCTCCCCAGCACAACAAAACCCGGTCCCTGGCCCTGCACAGTGCTGCCGGAGCGGGCTGCAGGGGAGAGCTGCCCTTGTATCAGCACAAAGTGCTCTCGCTCCCGTTTTGCTACGCTGCATGGCAGAAACCACTCCCAGTTGCAAAAGGGGAGGGCTGCACTTTGTGCTGATACACTTGCTCAGAATGCAGGGCGGATCCGGCTCCTCTACAGCTGCTCCGGAGTCCAGCCCGGGACTTTCCTGCAGCCCTCCCAGCCGCTCACTCTGCTCTGCCGGGGGAGGGGGGAAATCCCGGACATTGTGAGTGCTTTACAAATTCCCCCCGGACGCTATTTTTAGCACAAAAAGGAGGACATGTCCGGGTAAATCCGGACGAATGGTAACCCTACCTACATAAATGAAGAAAAGTTGAGGTGCCTTTATTATTCTTTTGTTCCTCTCTTTCTTTCTATGGGGAATTTGCCGATGCAATATCACTGTCTTCCTTTTAAACAAACAAACAAACAAACAAACAAACAAACAAACAAAAAAGGCAATGGCAGTTGAAAATAGCAATTCCAGTCCTAATAACCACTGGGAAGCATTTCTTGCTCAATTTTATCCTACTTTTTCTACAGCAAGTTACAGTGGATCAGTATATTTGATTTGGGAGAAATGAAGTAGCAGCTGCCCAAACTGAGCTTGAGCACTCCTGAATTTTGAGGTGTTCAAATCTGGAAGGCAGGTGCTGGGGGTGGGGGGAGGCTGTGGCTCTGCGGGGGAGCATGGCAGCATGTATGCAGCAGTGTGTCTGGCGCTGCGTGGAGCCAGACACGCTGGTCTGAGTGGCACAGTAAGGGGGCTGGGGGGTTGGATGGGGTGGAGGTTTGGGGGGGGCAGTCAGGGGCAGGGAGAAGGGGGGTTAGATGGGTCAGAGGTTGGGGGGGGCAGTCAGGGGACAGCTAGCGGTTGGATAGGCATGGGAGTCCCGGGGGTTTGTCAGGGGACAGGTAAAGGGTGGAGTCCTAGAGGGGAAGTTGGGGGGGGGTCTCAGGAGGGGGCAGTTGGGGACAAGGAGAAGGGAAGTTTAGATAGGGGGTGGGATCCTGGGGGGCAGTTAGGGGCAGGGGTCCCGGGAGGGGGTGATCAGGGGACAGGAGGGGTTGGATGGGTTGGGGTTTCTGTGGGGGGGCAGTCGGAGGGAGTGGATGGGGGCAGGGTGGGGCTACCCTCCCTCCCCATGGAGTGTCCTATTTTTTGAATGTTAAAATATAGTATCCCTACCTTCACAGTGCAGCTCTCCATTCACTGCAGCATGAGGTCTCTGCTACCTCACTCCCTCCCCCTCTTTCCTGTTGGTAGTGGCCAAGGGAATGCTGGGAAATGTAGGTCCCTACTCCCTGCTCCAGGGCTGGCTGTATAGGCAGGGCGCTAACCAAGAAACTACAGCTCTCAGGGCCCCCTGTTGGTTCTCAGCTTCCATGCTGGATCCCTGCCGCCCCTGCAAATGGGCTGCCCCAAGCACGTGCTTGCTTTGCTGGTGCCTAGAGCCGCCCCTGTTTCAACTGCAACCATTAGCCGAGTTGAATTTGACAAATGGTGTCAGGGCCCGCAAAACGCATTTTTTCAACAAAAATAAAATGAATTGAAAAAAGTTTGCCCAACTCTACTAAAACATTGGCAAACAGCCTCCCAAAAGAAATATCAAATCTTATGTCTACGTTGCACAGAGCATATGCCCAGTGCCACAGCTCAATAATGTGACTACACAGAAATTACAGCCTTACTGCCCAAGTTTCGTATCACTTTTCAAATGTACACTTCATTGCACTGAAAATTATCAACCAACACCCCAAATTCAAACTCTTGCCATTTATTTTCTTTTTTAATAACCTTCATTTTGTTGCCTGCCCAGAACTGGGCCCCGAGATGGCAAACAGGGTTTGTTGCCCGGTGTGCTTGGCACTAATAAAGACACTGAGGGGAGAAAGCAAGCCAAGTTTATTTCAGAGCTCTGAAATGGCACTAGGAGACCAGCATGTCTCAAATCAAGTGCCGCACATATAAATAAAATTTTCCCTTTTATATTCCAAGCAGTTTCTGTGTAAGCCTTTGTTCTGTTACTCCCTCTTACCCCTCCCACCCCTCCCTTCTGTAGCAGTTACAATTAGAAAAGTTCCCATTCGTCTGCTTATCTTTTGGCCTTGCAAGGCCTGTTTACAGCAGCTGCCTGCTAGAAAAGCTGACCCTTACATTTCTGCTTCAGCATGTAAGCAGTTAGCATAAAAGTAGGTGAGAGTTCACAAGATGGAGTCACTGTGGTTCAGATAGGCCCACAGCAGAAGAGCTTCATCGGCACTTTTGGCCTTCCACTCTCCCGAGTTACCTGGTAGCTATGCCTAGTGACACCAACAATTTCACTGACGGAGAATGACAGAAAGAAGGAAATACGTGATCCCTTGAACAGACCAAGAATGGTCGGAGAGGGCACCGCATACACAGCATAGGAGGAGGGGACATGTGCATCTTGCACATCATAATCAGTTTTGCAAAGGACCGCATAGTCCACAGTTGAGCCTGGGAAAGGAGAATTCACTTAGTGACTCTCTCATCCTGAATGGAAGTCTCCCTTCCCATCCCTAATCGCCCATCCATAGAGACTGAGAGAAAGATGCTTGGACCAGATTCCATGCTCCCTCCAGTGACGTGTCCCCACTTTTCCTCAGGACCTGAATTGATCTCCCCTACTTACTTAGAGCTGTTTACTGTTGGATGGGCTGCCCAAAAGTTACAGAAAGTGGAGAAAGCTAGGCCCTGGGCCAACCACCTCTGCAGCCCCTGCTGATAATATGGAAAGGGACTGGAGTTTCACTAATAAGATCTATGATAGCTCTCAAGGAAAAATTTGGAATGCTAGTGATGGTTGGGAATGCAGAGACCTTGCAAATTCTCTTCCATAGATGAGCAGAGCTCAGGGTTCAGTGACAAAGTAGGAGTTTTCTGTGATATTTTTATGATGTCTATGCATGCCTCAGTTTCCCTCTGTGCTTTGCATTGCTACCCAGTTGGTGCAAAAGGGCAGCTCAGAAGACAGGAGGTGAGCATGTTGGGTGGAATGAATGGGTCATTAAAGAACAGGTTGAAATCGACTATCACTGGAGGATCTGGAGCGACAATGAGAGCTCCAAAGACTACACAATTGATACCAATAGCATAGGAAAACTCCAGCAGGCACAATATGAGAACAAAGGAGAAAGGTGCCAGGTGGCAGGGGCTGTCTTTTGGAGAGACGCAGGGATCTCACCTTGGACTGACAAAGAGACAGAGGGACGAGGAGGAATAGATTCCCCAGCAGCATGGCTGGCTGATTGAGCTGGCATGGCTGGGATGGGTAAGGCTTAAATTTCGCCTCTCTCTGCTAACCTAAGGACTTTCCAATCCTGTGTTCCAGATGACTGATAACCCCTATCCTGTTTGGAAGAGGCTGCCTGGCATCATTGCGAATACTTGCTGAGGTGCATCAGTCCCTGAAGAGTGTAAAAAACTTTAGCTCAGTTGGACTCACTGTGGAGAGAGCATTGTGTGAAGCAGGAGTGTTGGAGCCCAGTGGCTCAGTCTCGGAGACATTAGGCCACGTGACCTACCCTTAAGATTCTGCCACACAGAAGGGGCTGTCACGGACCTATCTTCTAGGTCCGTGACAGCTTCCGATAGCAACCTCTGTCTATGTGCAGCACAGAGATAATGGCCTGAGTGTGTGAAAGTGTAAGTCAGCTTACTGCCCAGAGATTGTTTAAAGCTGGTTCCCAAACTTTTTACTAAGGCGACACACCAACTGCATTCTCTTTCTGTGCGACCCACCGTTACATATATACATCCTTCTCTCCAGCACCATAATCCTAATCCTGGACTGGGGTTGAGGGGAAGACCCAGGAGTGTTGGAGAGCAAGCCCCTCCCTCATTCACTCTACAGTAGTGGCTCCTGTCCCATGGGGCTGAGTCCTGGCTCCCACTACGAGTGTTGCAACCTTGCGCACAAGTGCCACTTAGGTTTGGCCAAAGATGGACGGGCGACCAGGCCAAATTTGAGCTTGTGGTGTTGCAACCTGGTGCATGGGATTGCAATGCCCAGAATGGGAAGCCAGGCGCAGCCCTGTGGGACAGGAGCTGGTGCTGTGGAGTGAGTGCAAGGATGGCTTGCTCTTCAATCCTCCCCCACTTCCTGGGGCCTTCCTTCTGTATCATGCAGGGAGGAGTGTATGTTTACCAGGGCCTAGTGATGAATTAATCTGGTCTTGCATGTGGCGACCCATCTAGAACCTTCCTACAGCCCACTGGTGGATTGGGACCCACTGTTTGGGAAACAACTGGCTTAAAGAACACCTGACATCACATGGAATTGTCAGCATCTCTGACATGGAGAAATGGATAGAATCACTAACATTAAGAGGTAGAATACTACAGAGTGTCTAATATTTTAGCTAAAGTGAGTGGCACTAGATATTTTGGATTAGAAATGCACTTGGAGAAGTGAAAAAAGCAGCTTTAAATCACTAAGTCTGATACTTGGGGGTGGTGACAGACAGTAGACGTGTGTGTATATAGGGGGAAAGAAGACCTGGGGATAGCCTATGGATTTGTCTACATGGGAAAAGTGTACCAGTTATATCAGTATAATTATAATAGCAGTTATACTGATAGCTCCCTGTGTGGACACTCTATTTTCAGAATCAGAGTGGGGTTTTTTTGCTTTATCTTAAACACCTTCCAAAGTGACAAACTACATCAAAAAGGGGCACTCTTATTCTGGAATAAGAATGGCCCCATTTGGGGGGCCAGGGCGGATTATAGTGGTCTAACTAGATAGGTTTAAATTAACACCTCATTTTATTCTGGTGTTTGTCTAGTTGGGAAAGTTAAATACGCCAATCCCATTGCAATTTGGGATTGCAAATTTGGATTTATGACCCTAATGCCCCTTGGTTCTTTAGACAGTCCAACTCAAACTGACTTTGAAGTAAGGAATTATTGATATTGTTTCCATTTCTAATACTAGAATGTGTGGCTGAACCATCACATGCAGGCTTGATTGGCAGTTTCATAAGGACTTGAAATAAAGGATCCATAGTTATTAAAACTGGTAATGAAATCAGTTTTCCCAGAAAAAAATAATCTAGAACAGGCTGATTATTGTATTGAATTAATTGGATTGATTATTACTTTCAATAAACTCTAAATATTGTCTGTTAAAATCTTACATTTTGCCCCCCCCTCGCCCCCCCAGAACTATCTTTATTTTATTTTCTGTATTTTCTAACTTATCCTTGACAGTTCTCTACTTAAGAAAATGGGTACATTCAGGAGAAGCAATGGGCTTGTTCAGGTTTGAAATGAACTGGACTCTGGAGACAGAGTTGGGATGATGGTTTATTTGTGGTTTTCTTCCTTTATGAATCCAAAAGTTAACTTCTGCGTTAGGGGTGTATATATACATTGTTATTAATTTATCTGGAGTCTAAAAAACCTGGATTTGGTATGAAACTAAATAACAAAAGATTCAATCATAGAGTTAATTTCTGCTTGCATGAGTTAGTTGTAATGACAAGTAGGAAAAAGCAGAACTACCCCATAAATGAAGACCCTGGATTTTAAAACTCAGTTCACTTGATCTAAATTGGACTATATAGGAATCATTGAAGTTAGAGATGGAAAAACTCTGTTCAAGCCCATCCTGTCTGTCTGCCTTAGAAAAGTAGGCTTGTTCCATGTTGTCAGTTCCATGGGTTGGCTGCAGTCTTCAGGTTATGGATTCAGCATCAGAGTCCACCCCGATCCCATCCCTTGCAGCAGAAAATTGTGGTCCAGAATCCAAACTACATAAAAAAACAAATAAAGGAAGTGTCCAGCCCTTCTGGCTGCAAAGAGAACATTTAAATTGTGCTTAACCATGTCTGTGGATATTGTACATGGGGAATAATGAAATGTCAGTGGGGCAACTGGTTCCTGTTGGTGTTGCTGGGTTAGGAAACTAGGACTTCAAACAACTGTCATCTCCCTCTCCTCTGCAACGAGGAGACTTCCCACGAGTTCCAAAATCATCCACTGACTGTCCACACTAAAACCCAAATCACTTCCCAATCTTTCCCCTGGGGAGGCTGTCCCCCAGCGCCACAGATCTTATTGACAGAACATTTCCCCTACCCTCATTAGATTAAAATCTGCTAGGCACCAATGTGATGGTGGTAGTGGGGAACCCTCAAGAATGAAGTGTCCAGGGAGGTGGGGCAGTGTTATAGCTTCAATTTTCTATTAGGCAAAAATCCTTTGATCTCAGGATTTGGTTTTAGGGTTGCCAAGCTGAAGCCTCCCTTCATTTTGCTGCCCCATAGAAATTCCACCTGGAAGTTGGTCTCACTTCCGGATTCGGAGGTGCTTGCACCTGTTTGTGTCTCGGTCCGGACAAGGTTTCAAGAGGGGTGGTTTCTATTTTATGGGGAACTGAATACAGCAGAACCTCAGAGTTAGGAACCCCTCAGGAAGGGAGTTTGTTGGTAACTCTGAGATGTTCCTAACTTTGAACAAAACGTTATAGCTGTTCTTTCCAAAGTTTACAACTGAACATTGGCTTAATGCAGTTTTGAAACTTTACTATGCAGAAGAAAAATGCTACTTTCCCTTTTTTTTTAAAATAGTTTACGTTTAACACAGTACTGTCCTGTATTTGTTTGTTTGTCTCTGTTGCTGCTTGATTGCCTACTTCCAGTTCCAAATGAGGTGTGTGGTTACCGGTCAGTTCCTAACTCTGGTGTTGGTAACTGTGAGGTTCTACTGTAGAGTAGGGGAAAGGAGGGGCTAGCTCCTGCCACCAGAGGGCTCTGATTATTGCTAAGGGAGGTCGGGATGCCGCTCGCTTGCTCTCTCTCTGCTCAGCATGTAAATGGCTGAGCTTCCTGGGTCATTCGCTATGCACCGGCAGCACTGCTGTTGCCGCCTGGCTTTTGATCTGTTGCTCCCCCAGCAGGGTCTGTGCGGAGAAAGACCTGCATTAATCTCCCTCTGTGCCCACCCCGGGGGGACCTTCTGCGGGTGGCTGGAACCAGCCCCTGGGGCAGCCCCGGGTTCTGCCGACACCAGCCCCTGAGCCGGAGCTTGCAGGTGAAGGGAGAGACTCGGGGGAAAGGGCTGGGGCCGGGCAGCGAAGTGACTCTGCACTAAGGGAGGCTCAGATCTCTTGTGGCTGCATCTGCAGGGCAGATCTGAGCTAACAGTAATAAAGCCCCTGCTTTGGTTGGCCATCAGCTGCTGCCAGAGCTTTGCTCCGGGAGCTAAACGCAGAGGATTGGGGGGGGAGTTTCAGCGTGACCATGAAACGGTGGCTGGGGGGGGTTTCCCCTTTTGTCTCTCTGGGGCAGGGTTCGTGTAGTGTGGAAAACTGCTCTCTGACTTAATTTGCTTCTTAGGGTGCTCAGTAACATCTGCCTTCACCCTACCCTTACTTGGCCTCAGATTCTGTGGACTAGTTTTTACAGGGGTTAAAAAGGGGCAAAGGGGGTGAATTGGAGGTGGCCAGGATCTGAGCAGGGGGTGGAAATTGACTGACTGGTCAGGAGGGTGAAGCCACTGGAGGCAGGGTTAGGATAGGGGCTGAAGGGCAAAATCAGGGATGGGTGGGGGGGAAAGAGATGGTGTTACCCTCTGGCAGTGCCTCACCCCTGAGTTTAACAGAGGGCAAAACACAGACAGGGGCAGAGGGGTAACAGTTACCCCGGTGGACTGAGACACCAGTGTTTGGCAAAAAATAGGGTGGGGGGGGGGGCTGAGGGGCTTTTTTATTTCCCCTCCCACAGGACAGTACCTCTCCTCATGGGCTTCCCAGGTCTGGATTTGTAAAGATGCAGGCATCCGAATGCCTAGTCACTGCAACTCCTCTTTGTCTGATGTAACCTACTGAGGTGCTTCAGGAGACTTGATTCAGTGAAATATTTTATGTACACCCCCTTATAATCAAAGAATCCCTTATCAGTGTATCTGACTGCATAGAGTCTCTCAGCAGTTCACCAATTTGTGTTATCTGCTGCTGGGATGCATTTCATTGTGCTATTTAAATTATATTTTAATAACAAATACTCATTGAAAATATGCATAAGTTAGTACTTGCTAGTAGTTTTAGCAATGACATCTGGGTTTCTAGTATTGCACTGGCTATGTTTTTTTTTACTGTGATTTCTAATTTGGAATTTTTAATTCTAACTTTTTCTTCTGTACTAGAAGATGGTTAAGGTGAGAGGTAGCAAATAAGAACAACCTTATGTATCAGTAACTGCTACTGCTACTAGAATTTACTACCCAAATTCCAGTAGCAGATTAGGGCAGATAGCAGTTTAATATTAGTAACTACTACTGGTAGCAAATTAAGACAGAGAGCAGTTTTTAACAGTACACTAGAATCTGTAAATCTGCGAGCCCAGCGCCCCCCAAGCCTGGCACTCCAGGTGGTCACCTGGGTTGCCTGCCCCTAAATCCAGCCCTGCGCAGAGGTGGATAATAAAAGAAATGAGGGGAAGGGAAAGAGAGCATGAAATCTGGTAGATCTAACCATCTCTGTACAGTTAGGGAAATACAGGGAAGAGAAGTGTGCGTGTATGTGTGTGTTGTTTCTTCTTTTAAAAATCTACCCTCGTTACTGCTCTCCCTTCCCCTGGAGATAATCCACAGAGATGATTTTATGTCCCCAAGGACAAGGACATGTTTGTTCCGTCAGACATGGTGGGTTTAAAAGGACTTAGGGCAGGTCTACACTACTGCATAAATTGATCTCACTTAACGTCGCTCAGGGGTGTGAAAAAGACACACCCCTTGCCGACGCAAGTTACAGCAACCTAACTGCTGTCCACACCAGCGCTACACCAGTGCTCCACTCATGGAGGTGGAGTAATTATGTCCATGGGAGAGCCTTTATAAAGCAGGCCAATGTTTTGGCCATTTATGGATTGTCCTTTCCTTCTAATGTATTAATGGGCTTGTATTCCCTCCAGCACACTTCCCCACCCCCATGGTAGCTTTGTAAAATCTCTCCACTTAGCCCCCTTGGCTGTGTAGATGAACGAGTCCCTCCTGCTCCTCAGCAGACCCCACAATGTCTGACTTTGAATTCAAACTCATCCCGCTTCTGGGTGAGCTGGGAAACCATGTTGGTGGTGAATGGTGTGGCAGGATTTGTCATCAGCAGAGATGTGGATAGTTAAATTCTCCCATTAGCAGAGTGGCCTGCAGCTCTGATTCCATGGAGAGCTGGCCCAGAGATTTGCATGTGTTAAAATGGGCTGAGTTAATAATCATGGAACACTTCTCATAATGAATACTCCATAAATACCAGTGTCACCTGTTTTCTTTCCCCAGTGTGTCCAATTCCCAAACCTAACGTGATCTCTCAGATGGAACGAAGGGAAGAGTTGGAGGTGCCGGATCTCCAGGGTTCTGAGGAGAGGGAGATCCTGAAACACAGCTGCACAGGTGTGGAACCAGATAAACTGAGTCAGAAAAGATTGGTGGGTAAAGTAAAATGCTGGGATTCCCATAAAGCCCCAGTTCTGCCTCGTCCCATCCCGGTCAGGATCCTTATGGCAGTTGTCACTCATGACTTCCTACCACACCTGATGGTAACTCCCACTCCCCTGAGTGTGTGGATGGGATATGGAGCTAGAATTGATCCCCAGTTCTCTGTCCTATTGGGAAGGTTTGCGGAGTGATTGGAAGGAGGAGGAATTGGCTCATGATTTATTTTTATCTGCTCTGCAGTTATTTGGGTTTGTTACCCCCTTTGCCTTTCCCCTTTCTGCATTCCCTTTCCCCACTGGGAATGACTCCTTTCTGGATTCTCTCTGTCCCAGCAGGAGATCGGACACTGAGCGAGAAGGAAAATTCATAGAAATGCAGGGCTGGAAGGGACCTCGAGAAATCCTCTAGTCCAGCCCCTCACGTTGAGGCAGGACAAGTACACTTACACCGTCTCTGAAAGGTGTTTGTCTAACCTGTTCTTAAAAAACCTCCAGTGAGGGGGATTCCGCTACCTCCCTTGGAAGCCTGTTCCTTATCATTAAAACCTTTCACCTAAAATCTAGCCTTAATCTCCCGTACTACAGATTAAGCCAATGACTTGTCCTGCCTTCATTGGACATGGAGAACAGTCGATCACTGTCCTCTTTTTATAACGGTCCTTAACGTATTTAAAGACTGTTAACAGGCCCCATCTCCCCAAGTCTTTCTCTTTCTCTTCAACCTTTCCTTGCAGGGCAGGTTTTTAAAAACCTTTGGTCATTTTTGTCTCTCTCCTCTGGACTCTCCAATTTGCCCATGTCTGCCTGGATACGTAAATTAAGTTGTCAAGGGATAAAAGGGAAGGTCCTTTCATGGATTGAGAACTAGTTAAAAGACCGGGAACAAAGAGTAGGAATTAATGATAAATTCTCAGAATGGAGAGGGGTAACTACTGGTGTTCCCCAAGGGTCAGTCCTCGGACCAATCCTATTCAACTTATTTATAAATAATCTGGAGAAAGGGGTAAACAGTGAGGTGGCAAAGTTTGTAGATGATACTAAACTGCTCAAGATAGTTAAGACCAAAGCAGATTGTGATGAACTTCAAAAAGATCTCACAAAACTAAGTGATTGGGCAACAAAATGGCAAATGAAATTTAATGTGGATAAATGTAAAGTAATGCACATTGGAAAAAATAACCCCAACTATACATACAATATGATGGGGGCTAATTTAGCTACAAGTCAGGAAAAAGATCTTGGAGTCATCGTGGATAGTTCTCTGAAGATGTCCGCGCAGTGTGCAGAGGCGGTCAAAAAAGCAAACAGGATGTTAGGGATCATTAAAAAGGGGATAGAGAATAAGACTGAGAATATATTATTGCCCTTATATAAATCGATGGTATGCCCACATCTCGAATACTGCATACAGATGTAGTCTCCTCATCTCAAAAAAGATATACTGGCACTAGAAAAGGTTCAGAGAAGGGCAACTAAAATGATTAGGGGTTTGGAACGGGTCCCATATGAGGAGAGATTAAAGAGGCTAGGACTCTTCAGCTTGGAAAAGAGGAGACTAAGGGGGGATATGATAGAGGTGTATATAAAATCATGAGTGATGTGGAGAAAGTGGATAAGGAAAAGTTATTTACTTATTCCCATAATATAAGAACTAGGGGTCACCAAATGAAATTAATAGGCAGCAGGCTTAAAACAAATACAAGGAAATTCTTCTTCACGCAGCGCACAGTCAACTTGTGGCACTCCTTACCTGAGGAAGTTGTGAAGGCTAGGACTATAACAGAGTTTAAAAGAGAACTGGATAAATTCATGGTGGTTAAGTCCATTAATGGCTATTAGCCAGGATGGGTAAGGAATGGTGTTCCTAGCCTCTGTTTGTCAGAGGATGGAGATGGATGGCAGGAGAGAGATCACTTGATCGTTGCCTGTTGGCCCACTCCTTCTGGGGCACCTGGCATTGGCCACTGTCGGTACATAGGATACTGGGCTAGATGGACCTTTGGTCTGACCCGGTATGGCCGTTCTTATGATACTCCAAAGGAGTTAGGCACCTAAATTCTTATATTACGCTCCACTGCGGTGCAGCAAACTCCCGCTGACTCACTCAGTGCCTGTGTTTGGCAGGCAAAGTTCCTTAGGCACCTACGTTTCTTCCTCTGGGCATGCACGCTGCCGCCTCCCTCTAAGAATCTGGATGCTTATTACCCGCCTAAGCCCCAAAGTGACTTACAAACCAGGGGAAGACAGGCATTTAGCTGCCTCAGTTGCGTGCAGGTCTTGAGCCAGTGGTCGTGCTCAGAGGCCGTATACCGGATCAGGCCCCTCAGGCAAGTTTACACAAAATAGTCAGTGGCGGGGGAGAGGAGAACCTCCCTCAAAACCTTAGCCCAGGGTACTTAGCCTTAGGGTACTCACTTGGGATGTAGGAGAGCCCCAGTTCAAGACCCCTTCCATCTGAAGGGGAGAAGGGATTTACAAGGAGATCTCCGGTGAGTGCTCTAGCCACTGAGCTATGGGATATTCCATTATTCCTGTGGAAACTGTTGCACTGTGGATAAATAATTAAAAAGTCACTGGAGCAGGGGGACTGGACCCTGGGCTAAAAGTTATGAGGAGCTCCTCCCACCCCTCCACCTTCCTCTTGCAAAAATGGCATAGGAACCCAACTGCAAAGACAGTTCCCAGCACCGCTCTGCAACCTGGACTTAGGTGCTTATCTCTGTGAGAGGGGTGAGGCTTAGCACTTTGGGGAGCTTAGCTGGCTCCCTCCCTACCATGCTGGGTTTTCTCAACTGCAGTCTAAAGGCACCTGTCTCTCCCCATGCATTGCTTCGGAGCTTAGACACGTAAGTAAGGCATTATGATGTTCAGCGTCGCAGCATTTAATTTTTAGGTGCCTAGACAGTTACTGCGATTCAAAGCCTATTTGCATTTTTATGTCCATGCCGTCTTTCTTAAAGTGAGGCACCTAATAACTGTACATAATACTCCAACTGAGGCCTCACCAGTGCTCAATTACTTGATGTGTCTGTCTTAGCAGATTTTAGCCTTTTTTGCAACTGCATCACGTTGCTGGGTCGCATTTAATTTGTGATCCCCTATAACACCCAGATTCTCTTCAGCAGTACTGCTGCCTAATCAGTTATCCCCCATTTTCATAGAATAGAATCATAGAATATCAGGGTTAGAAGGGACCTCAGGAGGTCATCTAGTCCAACTCCCTGCTCAAAGCAGGACCAATTCCCAACTAAATTATCCCAGCCAGGGCTTTGTCAAGCCTGACCTTAAAAACCTCTAAGGAAGGAGATTCCACCACCTCCCTAGGTAACCCATTCCAGTATTTCACCACCCTCCTAGTAAAAAAGTTTTTCCTAATATCCAACCTAAACCTCCACCACTGCAACTTGAGACCACTACTCCTTGTTCTGTCATCTGCTACCACTGAGAACAGTCTAGATCCGTCCTCTTTGAAACCCCCTTTCAGATAGTTGAAAGCAGCTATCAAATCCCCCCTTATTCTTCTCTTCTGCAGACTAAACAATCCCAGTTTTGTATCTGTGCATTTGATTAATCCCCCCTTCCCCCCTTGTCTTTATTGAATTTCATCTAGCTGATTTCAGACCAATTCATTAAGGTCATCTTGAATTCTAATCCTGTCCTGCAAAGGGCATGCTCCACCCCCACCCAGCTTGGTGTCATCCCTAAATCTTATAAGCACACTCTCCATTCCATTATCCAAGTCATTAATGAAAACATTGAATAGTACTGGACCCAGGACAGATCCATGCAGGACTCCACTAGATACATCCCCCAGTTTGACAGTGAGCCATTGATAACTATTCTTTGAATATGATCTTTCAATCAATTATGCACCCACCTTATAGTAATTTCATCTAGACCACATTTCCCTAGTTTGCTTATGAAAATATCATGTGGAACTGTGTCAAAAGCCTTACTAAAATCAAGATGTATCACGTCTACTGCTTCCCTCTAGTCACAAGACCAGTAACCCTGTCCAAAAAAGAAATTGGGCAGTTTTGGCATGATTTGTTCTTGACAAATCTGTGTTAGCTACTACTTATTGCCCTATTATCTTCCAGGTGCTCCTCCGGAAGATCCTGAGCAAGTGGACCCAAACAGGATGTTTTCAGAAAGAGCCAAAAGAAATGTTTCCCAGAATCCTGAGCAGAGTCAGCACATATCAGAGAGGGAGCAGGAAAACCACAAAGGGGGGAGAGAGGAAAAATCCAGTGACCACCAGGGAGGTTTCAATGTTCTTAATGAAACCACGATCCAGCTGAGAGTCCACATGGGGGAAAGATCCTACGAGTGTGCTGAATGTGGGAAAGCCTTTAGTTGGAGATCACACCTTACTGCCCATGAGAGAATCCATACAGGAGAGAAACCGTATAAATGTCTGGACTGTGGGAAAAGTTTTAGTCAGAGATCCCACCTTACTACACATGAGAGAATCCACACTGGTGAGAAGCCCTATAAATGCCCCGACTGCAAGAAAAACTTCCGTCGCAACTCACAGCTTATTAATCATCTGAAATCCCACATGGGACAGAAGCCATATAAGTGTCCCGACTCTGGGAAAAGCCTCCGGCGCGTTTCACGCCTTACTGCGCACAGTGGAGAGATGGCTTATCAATGCCCGGACTGCAAGAAAAGCTACAGTCAGATGTCACACCTCGTTAGACATCAAAGGTTCCACACAGGAGAGAAACCTTATAAGTGCCTCGACTGTGGGAAAAGCTTCTGTCAGAGCTCAGACCTTATTACGCATCAGAGAATCCACACGGGGGAAAAGTCCTACACATGCTCTGAATGTGGGAAAAGCCTCAATAGAATCTCACACCTTGTTGCACATCATCGATCCCACGCTGGAGAGGTGCCTTACCAATGCCCCGACTGTGAGAAAAGCTTCAGTCAGATGTCGCACCTCATTAGACATCAGAGGTTCCACAAGGGAGAGAAACCTTACAAGTGCCTCGACTGTGGGAAAAGCTTCTGTCAGAGCTCAGACCTTATTACGCATCAGAGAATCCACACGGGAGAGAAGCCCTATAAATGCCCCGAGTGCGGGAAAGGATTCAGTCGGAGCTCAAACCTTATTGCCCACCAGAGAACCCACACGGGAGAGAAACTCTATCAGTGCTCCCACTGTGGGAAGAGCATGACCCGGAGTTCAAACCTCGTTCGACATCAGAGAACTCACACCAGGGGAAAACTGTTTAAAAAAAGCCTGGATCCAACCTAGCCATTGTGAATAATACACTGGCCTTTTCCTGTTAATGATGGCGGTGTTTGGACCCAGTTACTCAAAGGAGGCTCCTAATTTCTGTTGAAATCAATAGAAGTCAGGAGCATAAATAGCTTTTGACAATCTGGGCTTTGGCTCCAATGTACGTCTGGGGTCAGAAGATTGGGAACCAGAATGAAAGGCACAGTTGCTTGGGAATTGTGACACAGGTGATGAACATAGGCATATGTTCAAAGACCATTATACTGAGATAGACCATGCACATGAATCTGCGGAATATTCATAGTCCTTTGTATCGATGCAGGCATATGTTTTCATGTGTTCTTCAAATCTGTAGAGAGTGATTAATGCAAAACTCCCAAACCTGGCTATGTAGCTGTCCAATCTTTGAAGTCTGACCTCCTAGGCCATAGGGGGAGTTATTAAAATTGGTAACTAACTCAGCTTCCCTGAATAGAAGATTCCCTCACAGTGATCAGGTTGATTATTGTATTGAATTAACTGGATTTGTCTATTATTTTCAGCAAACTGAATATTCTCTGTTAAGTTTACCTTTTTTATCTTACTTTTCCCTTTTCTCTAGAACCATCTTTCTTTTGTTTTCTGCAATTTCTGACTTATTCTTAATAGCATTCTAGTTAAGAAAACCGATACATTCAGGAGCACCAATGGACTGGTTTGGGTTTGCAATGTCCTGAACTGGATGCTGGAGACAGAATTGGGATGATGTGTTTTTTTTCTTACTTTAAATGCAGAGGAATAAAGTGCAACTGAGTTTCCCAAAGTCTGAGTCTTACAACACAAATGGGGTGAGATTGGGGCCTGTGGGAAAGTCTCTCGGTAACACTGTCCTAGTGCTGCAAATCTGTGGATATGCGCATCTGTGGATATCCATGGACCATATTGATGGATGCGATCCAAATTTTATATCTAGAGCCCTAAAAATCTGCGGATATCCGCTTGATATCCACTTGATATCTGCGGACCACAGATCAGATGTGGATACAAATTTTGTATCTACCCAGGGCTCTAGTGAATGTAATTACATCAGAGGTCTGCTTTTTGATATAGTCATCCTCACAGAACCATCAATACATTACTATTGCCCTTTTAATTTCATTCTTAATGCATTACACTATAATAACTCTGACATATACATATACTGGGGTGGCCAAACTTACTGACCCTCTGAGCTGCATACGACAATCTTCAGTAGTTCGAGAGATGCAGCGCACCTGCTGAAGCTCCGAGCCCTGGCCGGTGCGCCCTGCGAGGCTGAAGCCCCTAGCCCTAGCCCTAGCCCTAGCCCCAGCCCCTGGCTGGAGGGCAGAAGCCCCTTACCCCACACCCTCTCCCCCCCGCAGGGCAGAAGCCCTAAGCCTCTGCCCCCCTCCAGTCTGGTAGGCAGAGAATGGGAGGAGGGCTCCATGAGCTGCACTTTAACTGTAGAAGAGCTGCATGTGGCTCACAAGCTATGGTTTGGCTACCCCTGACATTTACCCATTAAAAAATCCTATGACTGAGATAGCTCCATGGCTGAATTCCTTGTACCTGCCCCAGTTAGAATCTGAGTTATCACATGCACTGTATTTCTCCTGTCACTACTTGCTTTATTTTCAGATTTATTTATTCTTCTAGGAGCAAGTATCAAAGAGTTAATCCCAGCATAAGGCATGTGTAAATATATTATTAATTTAGGTGGAGTCTAAAATACCTGGGTTCAGTATAAAACTACATAACAAGAGAATCAATCAAGGAGTTAATCTGCTCCTTGCATGAGTTAGCAGTACTGATAAGGTATCCACATTGAAATTGCAGTTACTGAATTATAAATTCCCAGTTTACTTAATTTGAATTGGAATATAATAGAATAAGCAAATTTAGAAATGGAAAATGTCCATTTGTTCCCATCCTGTCTGTTTCTCTCAGCAAAGTGGGTATTTTCTAGAGGTTGTCTGACATTTTGTGGCTGTGGCGTTAACAGCCGAATTCACCTCACTCCCACCCCTTGCTGTAGAATCGTGTTCCAAAACCTAAATGTAGGGCTGCTCCTATGCATTATGGTGATACAAATAAATAATCTTCAGGTTTTTTAAAGAAAAAAATGTCCAGCCCTTATGACTGCAAATAAACATTTAAAATGTGCTTATCAACCCCTGTGGATATTGTGCATGAGGATGGGGCAACTGGCTTGTACTAGTGTTGCTGGGTTGGGGAACTGCAACTTGAAATACCACTCATCCCACACCCTCTCCAAAAATCAGGTTGCTTGTGACTACACATTAGTTCCAAAACCTTCAACTGACCATGCTAAAACCCAAATAACTTCCCACTCTTTCCACTGTGGAGACTGTTCTCCAGATCTCATTGCCAGAGCATGTCCCCTGCCCTGATATGCAATTTACAAACTATTAGGCATGGGGAATGGGGGATACCACTCAAGACTGAAGTGGCCTACTGGCGATGTAAATTTTGAGTTCCCTTCTCAGCAAAGGTCCCTTGATCTCAGGATTTGGCCTTTAGTTATTCCAAGCTGAAGTCTCTCTTTCTTCTGCTGCCCCACAGAAATTTCATCTGGAAGCTGGTCACACCTCAGGTTTAGGAGATGCTTGTATCTGTTTATGTCTGATGCACAAACAAGTTTTCAAAAGTGGATTTCTTTGCTTTATAGGTAGCTAGTTGGAGCTGAGTGAATTTTTTATTTTTTGCAGTGAATAGTAAATTGACCAAAAATGTGTTTTGGGGGGTATTGAAACTACTTAAGAATTCAAGTTGATTTTGGAAATAGTTTGGTTGAAAACAAAACAAAAATTTCAGCAATGTCAATGATTTGAATCCACATTTTATTTCAAAGTGTTTTTGTCTGTTTTTTTTGTTGGTGAGGGAAAAGTCACTTTCAGTCTGAAACTAACAATTTTTTTCACTTGTTCCATCACACAACTCTATCTGAATACAGTGAGGTTAGGGGGGTGGGGGGGTGAGGTTAATTAGCTCCAAGCACTATTGGCTCTGGTAATTGCTATTGGGAAGGGGGTTGTCTTGTTCCCTCCATTCCCATATCACCGGCTGAGCTTCCTGGGTCACATGCAGGGCCGGCTCCAGGCACCAGCCCAGCAAGCAGGTGCTTGGGGCGGCCAACGGAGAGGGGCGGCACGTCCGGCTCTTTGGCGGCGGGTCCCTCACTCCCTCTCGGAGCGAAGGACCTGCCGCTGAATTGCTGCCGAAGACTGAAGCAGCGGTGGTAGAGGTGCCGCAGATTGCGATTGCGGCTTTTTTTTTTTTTTTTGCTGCTTAGGGCGGCAAAAACCCTGGAGCCGGCCCTGGTCACATGCAGACAGTAATAGCAACAATATCCAGAAGTTGGACCTGCTGCTTCCCAAGTGGGATCTGGGCCGTGGACAGACCTTCATTAAACCTGCCTCTGTGCCTGTCTGAGTCGGGCACTTTCTCCGGTGGCTGGAACTAGCCTGCAAGGGCAGCTCCAGGCTTAGCTGACATCAGCTCCTGAGGCAGAGCCTCCGTGTGATTGAAAGAGAAAATGCTAGGGAGGGGCAGGAAAGTGATGCTCGGCCCTGGGAGTCAGAGGCCTCACAGCCCTTGGGAATCTGCTCCCCTGTTTTTAATGCCCAGGAAAGAGCAGTTTCAGGGGAACCATGAAATGGTCAGTTTTGGGTTCCCCTTTGTCTCTCTGGAGGTGACATTGCAACAAAGGGAAGGGGTGAATCATAATGAAATGGAGGGAGGGAGATGGAGTTATGTCGATCTAACTTCGTAGTGTAGACCAGGCTATCACAGGGCAGTTAAGGACATCACAGGGAGAGGTGAAAAGTGGGGCTGAGTAGGAATAGGCCATCAAATCTTCATTTTAAAATCTAACCTCATTACTGCTCCCCTTTGGGCTCCCCTTAGATTCCACAGTGATAATTAGATCTGCTCAAGGACAGAGACATGTTTGCTCCATCAGACATGGCAGGTTTTTAAAAAAACTTGGACTGTGTATATTTGTAAGAACTTTTCTATAGAACCCTCTTCCTTGTGAGTCATGTGAAATCTCCTGAAATTATCCATGTAGGTCTTTTAGGGATTGGCACCCTCAAAATCTTTGCTAATTTTAGTGAATTTAATTCTTTATTGAAGGCTCTAGCCACAGGCTGTGGGGAATCCTTTCAGGTATTTGTGCTTCAAAAATTGTTATTTCGTTGAAATAATAATCTCTCTCAACATTCCCATGACTTCATGGTAGTCTATAAAAGTAGGTTCAGCTGGTGAGAAAAGCTCTGTCAGATTTTATCCAAAAAGGTATAAACTTCAGATCCTCCTGTTAGCACTTTTCCCTTCCTATCAGTATTTCATTTAGTAGTAGAACTAAGCAGTAGCAGAGAGCAGAGGTGAGTGCATAATGGATTTTTCGGTTTTCATCAAAGTGAGATACTCAATCACATTTTGTTTCAAATCTTCCAAAACATTTTGATTGACTAGAAATCTTTGGTTTGGTTTTTTATTTAGTTTTGAATCAACTAAAATGTTTCTGTCAAGTTGAAACAATTTTGTTTTCAAGTTCTGTTTTCATTTGGCTATTTTCAAGTACCATCCAAACCTGCCACCAGCCTGTCTCCTACTTCCTGTTGCATGCTTAACACATGGCTTGGGTGGCAGGATGCTGTATGTAGGAGTATGTGCACAGAACAGGCAAATAAATGGTTCCTTAACCCTTTATTTTTAATTTTTAACTTTAATTTTAGCCAAATTGGCTCAAATTACTTTATTCTGGGACTTTGTAGGGAGTCAAAGGGAGCCCCTTATGACAAGAATGAGCTGTCCATGGACAGAAGAAGGTCATTTGCTAAAAATCCCCATAGAAGACAAAAGGCCCCTGTTAGAGACCTAGCCTTGGATAAGGGATTCCTACGCTCTGGTTTGAAAGGGTAGGTGGAGGAGGGGAGAGGAGAGGAAGGTGGTAGAAAGTTGCAAAATAAGTTAAACAAAGCTTTAAAAAGTAGAACCAGCCTGGAAGAGAGAACATGGTCTCAGAGGGGAAAGAGCAGTCAGGCATGCAAGTAAAAAAGGGTGAAATTAAGGACTGTATCCAGGCACACAGCTCAACTAGGCTGCATGGAGCCAGGGGAGGCAAGCCTCTGGTCTGGAAAATAAATTTCCTCCCAAAATCTATTCAGCAAAAGGGTAAAAAGCAAACCCACTCTTAAGTTTAAGCACCTGAATGGCTTTACAAATGCTGAGTCTAAGTCTGAAAATGTTGGCCTTTGGTTTTTTATGCAACTTCTCTGCTCCCTTTGGGGTGTAGTTCACTCATTTTAATAGAATCCATCCACTGTATGTTTTCCTTTCACCCAACTGTGCAGCCTTCCTTAGATGTAATTCAGGGAACAGGACAACTAACTATGAAGCTCAGTGAGGTGTGAATTTTGGCGGTCTATACAGGCCAGCAATTTTTTACTCTTACTCTGTGCTCTTACATGCCATCTGTAGTACACTCTCTAAGTAGGGTTTACTGTGGGGTTAGGGAAAGGGCATGCTCTTCTGTACATGACTTCTGTAATATGATGAATGTGGGGGCTTTGGTAGTATATTTATGATGCCTGAGTGTGCCTCAGTTTCCCTCTGGGCTTTGCATTGCCATGGTATAACTACATTACTAAGGAGTGTGTGAAAATCTACACCTGTGAACGACGCAGTTAAACCGACCCAACCCCCAGTGTGTAAACAGTGCTAGGTAAACAGAATTCTCCCATCCACCTAGCTACTGCCTCTCAGGGAGAGGGCATACCTACACTGATGGGAGAAACCCTGTCGTCAGCATAGGTAGTGTCTTCACTGAAGCACTACAGTGGTGCAAGCCACATGGCAGCGTTTTAAATGTAGACAATCCCTGAGTGTAAAGCAAAGGGAGGAGCTGTTAACTCAGCAGGCTGGCTGGAAACCAGAATCATTAACAAACTAAATAAAGTCTACACATGTGAATGGTGGATCCGAAGAGACCATGGAAACCCCAGTGGTGGGGACAGTAACACCTAGCAACCAACAGCCAAGAGGAAGGAAATTTCCCACACTGCTTGGCTTCCCTGCAGAGAGAAGGTCTCCGAGCTGGAGAAGAAAGAGGAGAGGTAGTAGAGAGACCAACTTCTGTTGGTGAGAGAGACAAGCTTTGAAGGGGAAAAGTGCCAGGTGGCTGTGTTAAGAGCTAGGATGCCCCTGACGTGGGCCAGACCGAATTCTGTCTTCACCTCTTTTCCTTTCTATGCTAACCTAAGGACTTTCAGATTCTGTGAGCCAGCTGACTAATAAATTGTTACCTTGTTTTGAAAAGGCTTCCTGGTGTTGCTGCAAATACTTTACAGGAAACATTGTGCTCTGGAGGAGTACAGGATAAGCCTCTCACAGGAGACTGACTCTGCTGGACTTGCTACAGGGAGCCATGGAGAAAGACTGGGATCGCTGGTGCCACCAGCCCAGTCTTGGAGGCCATGGGCCACACCCTGTGGAATTGTGTGGCTTCTTGAGACCTGGCAGTCTATCGAGGTCACTCTCCAGGGTTACAGGCTGGGACATAAACCAGACCCTGTGGATCCATGACACACAGAGGACATCTCTTGCATTGATGTTTTATAAATATACAGTAGAGAACAATGCTGCATTGGTACCTTGGATGTGACCACATAGAACATTTTTATATTTTTTTAAGCTTCTTTAAAACATCCCAGCTGTACTCTCTTTGGGCCAGAACCTCAGCTGGTATAAATCAGCATAGCTCTATGTTGATACATAGCAGCTGAGGACCATGGCTCCATGAACAGTGAGCAAAACCAGCATCCACACCAGGACTCTGACAAATGCACTCAAAGAAAAAGAACGTTTAACAAAACGACAAGTGTCAAAGCAGCACTGAGGTGAAATAACTGATATTGGGGATTATGGCAAATGCATCTCCAGCTTCTCCAGTGGCTGTACTGATGTCCCCCAGACTGCCGGCTTGATTTGGGGCAAGATATTCTGCACAGAAATATATTTTAATTTGCATTAAAAAAATCATTCCTCTGGTAAAATGCTGCTGTATTTCCTGGTTCACTGAATCTGCCCAGAAAGCAACACTACTAATACAGGAAGCCTTATAGGAACCAGTGGGGAAACACACATTTGTGGAGTACACATCCTCCCACTGTAACAACACAGTTTTTGGCAGAGAGTAAGAGGAGATAATAAACCATTAAACGCCATGGGTATGTCTACACAGCAAAAATATCCCAGTGAATCTCAGAGCCTGGGTCTACAGACTGGGGCTTGTGGGGCTCATGCTACCATGTGGACTCAAGCTCCAGCCCAAGCCAGAACGTCGACACAGCTATTTTTAGTTTCCTAGTGTGAGCCCTGCAAGCCTGAGTCTATAGACCTGGGCTCGTAAACTCACCACCATGGGTTTTATTTTTCCCACTTTGCAGACGTACCCCATCTGGCCAGATTCCATTCTATCCAGGGTTGATCCAGAGTGACTCCAGAGTCTGGTGGGGCCACTCAGTATTCACCCTAGCATCACTGAGAATAGAATCTAGATCCTTTTTCAGTGTTTGTTGTGGGTATTTTATCTGAACAGCCCCTTTCAGCTCACTTTCTATCAACTTCCTCCCCTCCTCCCCCAACAAATGTGGACCACTGAACCGTCCCCAGCACTGTTTCCACCACCGAAAGTTGCTGATGCTGCTGTACAGTGATGAACTCAGCCAAGTCTGAGACATTTCCACCACTGGCTAACAAATGCTGATGTTTGGGAAAGCAGAAAGGAAGGGGTTAAGATTTGAACTGACCTGAAGAAGCCTGTGAGATCACTGAGAAGACATCCATGCATTTCCACTGTTTGAACACAAGGGGGGAGAGGGGACTTACTCCACAAAATTCCAGAAACCAGAGAGCCCCAGGACTTCTCTGTGTGTGGAAAGTTTTACCAGTTATACCAGCATAAGAGTCCTGTATTCAGTTTGCCTAATTCCTGTGGCTAAATGTTGTCAACTAAACTGGAAAAAGGCCACTCTTATATCGGAATAAAAGCTTCCACGTGGGGCTGGGGGGTTAAACAGGGATAACTAGATCAGTTTAAATTCACACCTTAACTTTCCTGTGTAGACAAGGCCTCAGCTGGCATGAGGGAACTCAGGCCTCCAGGAAAAGACCCAAGAAAGTACTGAGGTGAGGAATGTGTACTAGGATTCAGGAAAAGGCTAGACATTTATATGGATAATAATATCATCATTCGTAGTCACACCAGCCCAGGAGCACAGCCATGAGGGGTGTATGGCCAGGCACTGAGTACCAATAACCCTCTGGCCAGCTGTCCAAGATATCATTGGCTTTGTCCATCACTCTGATGCAGCAGGCAGGAGAGGCCGCTCTTCCATGTGGACTCTCCGGTGTCTATTAAGGGTTGAGCTCTGAGTGAAGCTTTTCCCACAGTCCCAGCACCGGTAGGGTCTGTCTCCGGTGTGGATCCGCTGGTGCCTGACCAGGTTGGAGCTGCGGCCGAAGCCTTTCCCACAATTGGAGCACTTGAAGGGCTTCTCTCCGCTGTGGATCCTCTGGTGCGTAGACAGGGTGGATCTCACACTGAAGCTTTGCCCGCACTCAGGGCATTCATAGGGCTTCGCTGCGACGTGGATTCTCTGGTGTGAGGCAAGGCTCGAGCTCACACTAAAGCTTTTCCCACAGTCCGGGCATTTGTAGGGCTTCTCTCCATTGTGGATCCTCTGGTGTTTGACCAGGTCCGAGCTCTGCCTGAAGCTTTTCCCGCAGTCGGTGCATTTGTAGGGCCGGTCACCCATGTGTGTGCGTTGGTGTTTGATGAGGTCAGAGCTCTGGCCGAAGCTCTTCCCACAGTTGGAGCATTTGTAGGGCCGGTCACCCGTGTGGGCCCTCCGGTGCCTGTGCAGGTTGGAGCTCTCGCTGAAACTCTTCCCGCACTCAGTGCATGTGAATGGCTTATGCCCGGCGTGGATCCTCTGGTGTTTAATGAGATCTGAGCTGCGCACAAAGCCTTTTCTGCACTCGGGGCATTTGTAGGGCTTCTCTCCCACATGGGCTCTCTGGTGTTTCACAAAGTTGGAGCCATCAATAAAGCTCTCCCCGCAGTCCCCACAGCTGTAGGGTCTGTCCCCCAGGTGGATCCTCTGGTGCAGGATGAGGAGTGACCTACGGCCAAAGCCTTTACTGCAGTCAGGGCATTTGTAGGGCTTTTCCTGGCTGTGGATTCTCTGGTGTAGGACCAGGGTGGAGCTCCGGCCGAAGCTCTCCCCACAGTTGGGGCAGGTGAAGGGCCTCTCGCCTGTGTGAGTTCTCTGGTGGGCGAGGAGCTCTGAGCTCACGCTGAAGCTTTTCCCGCACTCAGTGCATCTGAAGGGCCTCTCGCCTGTGTGGGTTCTCTGGTGTCTAACAAGGTGCGAGCTCTGGCGGAAGCTTTTCCCGCAGTCAGGGCATCCGTAGGGTCTCTGCCCCGTGTGGGTCCTCAGGTGGGCAGTGAGGTCTGAGCTCTGGCTGAAGCTCTTCCCGCATTCCGAGCATGGATAAGGCCTCTCTCCTGTGTGGGTCCGTCGATGCTTAGTGAGATGGGAGCTCACGCGGAAGCTTTTTCCACACTCAGGGCATTTATAAGGTTTCACTCCTGTGTGGACTCTCTGGTGTGTCAGGAGCCGCGAGCTCCGACTGAAGCTTTTCCCGCATGCATCGCATCCGTAGGGTCTCTCCCCCGTGTGGATTCGCTGGTGTTTAGTGAGGTCTGAGCTCTGGCTGAACTTTTTATCACAGTGAGGGCACTTATAGGGTTTCTCTCCTGTGTGGATTCTCTGATGGGTCGTGAGGTTTGATTTCACGCTGAAGCTTTTCCCGCAGTTGGGGCAGTGATAGGGTTTTTCTCCCGTGTGGATTCTCTGATGCGTAATCAGGTTCGAGCTCCCACAAAAGCGTTTCCCACACTCGGCACATTTATGAGGTTTGTCTCCCCACTGGGCTGTCTGATGTTGTCCCAGGCCTGAGTGCAGACCAGAGCCTTCCCCACACTCTGTATACAAGTATATATTCTCTCCAGTTGGGAAGCTCTGGGGGACATTCTCACCCTTGAAGCCTTTGTCACATGAAAGGGACTGAACCTTTCTCTTTCCTGAGCAACTTCTCTGCTGCCTTTCTGAGCTGCTGTCAGTCCCACAACCTTCTCCCTGGCCAGGCCCCTGTAGACCCAGCTCCTTAGGGACGTTCTGCTGGGGACTGTCCTCCACATCCTCATTCACCATCCCCTCTGCAGCTGCAATAAATGGAGAGAATCCAGACACGAGTCCTTGCCTCTGACAGGGAGAATAAGAGTCTCAGGAACGGAAACTGCAAAGGTAGTGAAATAATCATGAGGGATGAAAAAGAAGGAGTCAAATCCCCCCCAAATCCTCCAACTCACCCAGAGGAGAGAGAAGAGGAGCCAATCCTGCCAATTCAGCCTATCTGAACCCCCAGAGAAAGGAAGGGGGAAGGGAGGGAGCTTACTGACAAGGGTGAGTAGGAAGCCATGAACGGCATCTGCCAGGAGGATACAATACCTGCTGGAGAGCTGGGGTGATATCAGACAGAACTGGGGGAACTCTGGGGCTTTGGCAGGAATCCTAGCTTTTTAATTCACGCACCTGAGGGCTTCTGGGTTGCTTGAATGAGTTCCTCACTGGTGCACGTGCCTCCTGGGATCTCCTGTCCCTCAAATCCTTGGAGATCTGGGACCCACAGCTCATCGCCTCGTTCCATCCAGGAGATCACAGATGGTGAATCAGAAATCCTGCAGAGGGAAGGAAAATATGTGAGATCAGGGTCTGTTACACATTCTTTGTGTCTTTCCAACAAAGAATGTTCCAGGATTTTACACCCAGTTTCTTACTTTGATAATGGGGCATCTCACATTAGCTGCACAACTGAGTTACAAAAGGAGTATAGCAGCATTTTACAAACTTAGAGTCCCGACCCAAAAGGGGATCACAAAGCTATTGTAGGGGAGTCATGAGATCACAAAAAATATTGTGATAACCTTTAGGTCCTTTGCTAGGGTTACCATATTTCAGGTTCCCAAATAGAGGATGGAGGAAAGGAGAACTGGAGTGGGAGGGGGGAATATAGCAGCCGCTGCTCTCCGGCTACCCAGCTCTGAAGGCAGCGCCGCTGCCAGCAGGGGTGCAGAAGTGAGGGTGGCACTACCATACTGTTGCTTTACACTTTTTGAAAGGCTTCAGTGCTTTTGACTGCAGAGATAATGATTACATGCTTCACTTAGTGCTCCTATGAGTATGTACAGTAATTTGCCATCACTTTTTTCTGGGGGTTGGGGAGTGTTGTCACAGCCTGAAATACTTTCAAAATGGGGCCCAGCAAAAAAACCCAACAATCTGGAGTATATGGTACATGCAGTTGTAAGAGTCACAATCTGAATGACCTGCCAACCAAGAATAAAGAAGGAAATCTGTAATCCTTCTGAATACAGCTGAGAATCCTGCTATCTGTTTGCAGGCATATCACAAAGAGGAAAAACAACTGCAAGGAGTAGACAATCTGATATTCATTGCTGTTTTCTAGATATTTCCATCACTTATCTGACCACCATCACCCTAGTATTTCAGCACCTCATAATCTATAATCTATTTATCCTCAAAGCACCCATGTGAGATAGGGAAGAGCTATTATTATTACTTAGATTGCAAACTCCTTGGGACAGAAATTGTCTTTTTGTTCAGTTTGTACAGTGCCTAGCACAGCGGGGTCCTGCTCCACAACAGCAGCTCCTAGGCAAATAAAAAAAAATTCTCATTTTACAGGTGGCAAACTGGGGCCTGGGAAGCACTTTGCCCAGCATCACAGATAGAAGCTGGAGCAGAGTAGGAAATTGACATTGAATCTCAAGAGTGCCAGGCTAGTTTCCTAGATCACATTTCCTCTCCAGAGAAAATTCACCTCTTTGTCTGATTAGAACCTGCAGGCACCCGCACACAAAGTACACTTTTCATGGCATCACTAAGCTACTGCATCATTACCCCTCAGCAATAATAGAGGCCCTTTGGGGAAGTTTCCTAGTGAGAGACATGTTGCACCCCCTGTAGGGGATTCTGGCATCTCCGGACACTGCAGGACACGACTCAATCACTGCCCAGACCTACAGCAAGGGAAATGACATCACCAAATATCCAGAAGATGACAGTCCCCTCAGCAATAAGCAGCAATTTGGGGATTTGGGAAGAACAGACTTTGCAGACAAATTTTGTGCATTCCATAAATAGAAACAGTCCTTCTCTTATGTGAGTGACAGAAAAAGATGTGCTGGGAACCCTCCATCCCAGAATCTGTCCTTTGGACACATATCCTTCCATACCACCGAGCACGGCAGCTGGTTCTCCCTCATACTTTGGAATCTACTGCTCATCCCACCTGGGTCCAAAATAGCCCACGTCTGTTCAGAGGATTCTGCAGGCGTGAGGTTTTAACCTGGTTTTGAGGAGGAAGGGGCTGGCATTTATGGAGGATGGGCACTCGTTGGGTGCTGCTGGCGCTGGCTTTAAGAGGCATTAATTTAATTTGTCTCAAAGGCAAATTTTCTGTGCCCATTAACCGAAACAATAATACACAAATTACTGTCAGCAGAAAAGCTGAATCATGAGACAGTGCCTGTGCCTTTACAATGCTCTTTGCAATGACAAATGACCAGCTGCGTCCTCAGGTCTTGGTACTTCTGTTTCTCTGGTCTGGTCTATCCTGGGAGCTGGGAGGCCTTGTCTGGGCTTGGGCTTGGGCAGGACTAGAGTTTGTGAGAACTTCCCTGGAGTTACTTGGACAGTTATCCTATCCAGCTGTTTCTGATACACTCATTGCTGTATTTTTAGGCTCTGGATTTTTGCCTCTCTGGTATCAGAAACTATTCCCAGAAGTCCCTGCCTATCCATCTATGGGCACTTCAGGGCTCTGGTTTCTGAATGCAGAGATCGGGGAATTCCCACCCCCATCCCAAACAGTTTGTTCCTAAAAAGAAAAGGCCTCATTTTAAGCAATTCACAACAAGTCTTTATTACTATCCCGCCCTCCCATGAATGCTCCCCCCCCTCCCCAACAGCTACCTGACAATCCCTGCCTGAGCTGGCTCCCCTGAAGACATTTCCCTTCCCCATCCCCTGGGATGATGGGACCATCTGGGGTGAAACAAGGGTGTTATTCTGCAGCCTGTCGGGTTGAGAAGGGTGACCGAGGAGGGGCTTTAGGCCTTTTCACACCCCGATTCCCTCCATACTCTTTTCTTGAAGACAGATGCTCTAGACTTTGCTACACTGGGAAAATGCTTGCTCACTTTATTATAGAGCAGATCCTGCTGCTCCCACCCAATACGAAATGCTCGAAAACATTCTTAAGCACTCCTCAGTAACAGAGTCTCTGAAACAAATGCCAGAAAAGAATGGAATCTAAGGAGCTGCTTTGGGTATAGCTACGCGGCATTGTAAACCCAGATTCAGGCACAGGTTTGAGCCCAAACCCCTCCTACCCTCCACACACAAATCTTTCTGAGTCCTCAGAAAGCAGTCAGGACCTGAGTCCTAAGACCCACCAGGAATGTTGGGTCTGAGCCCAAGTCCCACTGGGACTCGGGCGCTATCATTTTGCAGTCTGGACATAGGTCAAGCCCAGGTCACCAGACTCATGTCTGGAAAGTCTGCCAACGCTTTCCTAAAATCTCATGGGTTAGAAGGGCCGAGAAATTCTGGCCCAACACTACCCACTTGACTCCAGGAACCAGAAGCAACCCCACTTGGTTCACATCCAGCTGCTCAGCATTTAATCCTTCCCTTTTTTTCTGACTCCTGAACTATAAGCACAGTTTACCATCTCCTGCATTAGCTATGGCCAGTAAGAAGATATCCTAGGCCATGTCTCCACCAAGCACATTGCTAGCTGGTTACAGGAACAAAGCCAGATTCTGGTTATGCTCTGGTGTGAGGCAAGCAAGATGATTGACTTCAGCAAGAGTACCAGATACGATCTTGTGTACCAGGACATATCAGAGAAGCTGGCAATGTTGGAGATTGACCGGACCATTGCTCAATGCAGAGAATGAATCCGGTGGCTCGAGACCGACTACTAGGAGTCAGGGATGACAACCACATTTCTGTCTATCTGCCTCTTAGACAAGGAATTCAACCTAGTGCTGGGAACTGCAGCAAGCTCTGAGTCCACAGCAGTGCATGACAATCTCTTGAGTCACAGGCAGCACCCCAGGAGAGCCAGGAGCCTCTGGATCAAGCTCAGGAAGTGTCTCTGATGCTCACTCAGGTCCCTGGGGATGCTTTGCTGCTGGAAAAGCTGCAACACATCCTGGGTCCATACTCAGAGGAGCTGTTTCAGCATGCCTGGAAGAGTAGCTTGCAGCGGAACGGGTGGAAGAGGTAGAAGTAGCACCAGAACCCGTTAAGTTTCTGCCTCCACATTTGTTATTAAAACACAGATGGGATGGATTTCCATCTTACGACCAAATTAAATTATTACTACAAGCTGGCAGAATGCACACCAGTACCTTGGCATCAGCCCTACCCCCACCCCTACCACCATGTGAAATTCAAAAAGGCTACTGATAAGGGAAAAGAAAAGTTAAACATGCAGCTATGGTGAAATTTGTACTAGACACGCGCACATTGTTTTGTTGGGGTGTTAAAATTAAGAATCTTACATTGCCCTCCCCAAGAGTATGCTGCACCGTGTGACTTGGTCATACCAGACCATCCTGAGCCACCTGACCGATTACTCAAGACAGTTACGGGAGGGTGGGGGGGGAGGGAAGGGAAGTATGCAGTCCTCGGGTGCCTGAACTGCCTGAAATAAACCAGGAGGTTGTATGTAATCCACAGGTCCCGTACTATGAGTCCATAAATGTTCTGTGGAGGGAGTGCTTTGTAAGCCTTTGTTACAGAAGTATGATCAGGGCCAGTGTTGTGAGCCAAAGCTGTCCTTGGTCACTGCATTATTTCAGGGAGCATCCAGGGAGGCTGCAATACATCTGCAGGCAAACACAACATCCTATTGATTTCCCCATGAATTTTCAACCAATCCTCGTGATTGCAAACTTTTCTCAGTACAGGAACTCCAAATGGGTGGTCACATTTTGCAGCAGGGCATACTTTCTAGGGCCTCCTTTGAAGGTCACTAGCCCCCTCCAATCATATATGTGCTGGTCAGTCACTATAAGCCTGAAAAGCTCTTTAGCAAGTATTTAGATTACTTGCTTCAGGCATCTTGGAATAGCAGATCCCTTTGCCATTCAGGAATCTCCAGAACTGTTATGTCCTCCAGAAAGTGGACTACCTAAAAAGATTGTAAACCCATAGGTAGTAAACTGAAGGTGTAATTAAATCATTTGTCAGGCCCTCTGAGATCAGGGCACATTTTCATAAGCCATGGCAAAAGAGGGTACACGGGGTCCCCTAGAACAGTTGTTCTCAACCAGGGGCCCGGGGCCCCTGCGGGGCTGCAAGCGGGTTTCACAGGGTCTGCCAAAATAAACCAAAGAGCAGGCCGGCATTAGATTCGCTGGGGCCCAGGGCAGAAAGCTGATGCCCAAGGCCCGTTGTCAGTGGCTGAAGCCTAAGCCCGAGCCCTGACGCCCGGGGCTGAAACCAAAGCCCAAGCAATTTAGCTTTGTGAGGCCCCCTGTGGCGTGGGGCCCCAGGCATTTGCCATGCTTGCTACCCCCTAATGCTGGCCCTGACTTTTAATCTACTGGATAAGCAGAAAAACAATTGTTGTGGCACAGGTGAGCTGTGGAGTTGGGAGGGGGCTCAGAAAGAAAAAGATTGAGAACACCTGCCCTAGAATAACAGTGGGAACAGTTACTCCATTAACAACAATGTTATTTGGTGGGAATACTGTCCCAGCCTGTCTGTAGGTAAAGTCCTGATCTGCGGAAAACCCAGCATCACGCCCTTTGCCAGGGCAGCCAACATTAGCGTCCATCAATAGGCATGTGTGGTCAACGAGGGCCTGCACAATGACGCAGTAGTAACCTTAGTGGTTTATGTATTCAGGTGGTTCTTGAAGAGGGCAAACTACAGCTGGGGGAAGTCCCATTGATGGCTCCAACACAATTCGGAAAGCCTGTTCTCTCAAAACCAGCAGTTATTTCAGAGACAATGTTTATGCCCATCACCTTCGGGTTAATCACAGTCCTGATGACCTCACACACCTCGACCTTTGACTTACCCACACCAAACTAGTTAGCCATGAACCTGTAACAGTCAGGAGTAGTCCACTTCCATCCCGATGGCTATAGCCACCTGCTTCTGGACCAGCACAACCTCCCTCATGTGTGTGTCCTGACCTGAGAGGATTGTGGCAAGCTGATCACACAGCTCCAGGAACCTCTGCCTCTCCATGAGAAAGTTCTGGAGCCACTCCTGGTCTTCCCAGGTCCGCAAGACAACATGGTCCCACCAGTTTGTACTTATGGCCCTGCTTCAGAAGCACAGGTCTACATGGAGAATCTGTGGCAACAGCAAGTCATGAGCAGCTTCTGCCAGTTGGAGTCTGGAATATCTGTACCTCTTTCCGAGAGGTGTCTTCAGAAAGTCAGAAAACACCACTGCAACATCCACAGTATCTCAGGGATGCTCCACCTCTTTCCTGAAACAGGAGTAAAAGTGCAACTGGACCAGTTCAATAGATTCCTACATCCCAAGGCCAGAAAGGACCATTGTGATCATCTAGCCTGACCTCCTGTGTAATACAGACCACAGAACTTCCAACAGTGCTTCACCTATGCTGCTAGTGTAACACCAACAAACCCCAATCCTTGGCAAGCAAGATCAAACCTGGGACCTCTGGAGCTAAATGCATGAGCCTCTACTGCATGAGCTAAAAGCCACATGGCCCTTAGCTAAGGCTATAGCAGACTCATTAATCTCTAAGTGGTCTCAGTGCCACTAGAGGGGACAGAACACCACACCCAGGTGGTGTGTAGGTTACACTAACGCTGGTTGCAGGCAGCGTGAATACGACTTAGCAAGCGGCTGGATGTGTTGGCAGGCTGAGGCAACTTTGGGTCAAATGCCACAGAATGGACAATCAAGTTTTCCCACAGTGCGCCGAGGCCTAAAGCAGCAACAGCTAGGGAGGATGCTAGGAATCCTGGCATAGGCTGGGTTATGCCCACAGAATCAGAAGTTTTGACTTGGGTCAGCAAGGTTGTGACGCTCAGGTCCAGAAATCGTAAACCCAGTACACCATACAGTCTGGACGCAAAAGTGTGGGTCTAGGAACACCAAGTCTGCAGACTCGGGTCCCACAGACCTGGGTTTACAATGCAGGGTAGATAGACCTATGGGGGTTTCCCTGACACTGTTCCCAGGGCAGTGCATCCCCCCAGCAGCGCCGGGACCAGGCAGAGGCAGGAACTGGCTTCTTCTCTCCCTGCTCCGCCCCAGGAAAGTCAGTCTGCCCCGGGGTGCTGCAGGGAATGGGGCTGGGCAGGGCTGAGAGCCGGGAACCTCCCACCCCACTGATTGCTCCTGATGCCCCTGTCAGTCTCTGCCCCTGTCTCCCTCCCGCCCTCTCCCCTCCCCTCGGGCTGGGAGACTCGGTCCCTGGCCCAGCCCGGAGCGTTCGCTCTCTCGGAGCTGTCTCGGCTCCTGCAGGCGCTCAGGGGAGCAGAGCCTGGGGGGGCCAGGGAGGGGAGCAGCTCTGGGACTCGCAGACCCCCGCCCCCGGGAGCAGAGCTGGGGCGAGGAGGGGCCGTTTGTGCACAGTCACTTTCCTGCCCGGCCCCAGCCCTTTCCCCCGGGTCTCTCCCCTCACCTGCAGCCTCCGGCTCAGGGGCTGGTGTCGGCAGAGCCCGGGGCTGCCCCAGGGGCTGGTTCCAGCTGCCGCAGAAAGTCCCCCCGGCTGGGCACAGGGGGGGGATCAATGCAGTTTTCTCTCCTCACAGACCCCGCTGGGGAGCAGCAGCGTCTCAGCCCGGTATCCCAATTACGAAGGGATGCAACAGCATCCTGTGACCCAGGAAGTTCAGCCTCTGATTATCAGGCTCTGGACAGAAAAAGCAATGGAGGCAGCAGCCTCCCTCCCTTAACAATAACCAGAGCCCTCTGGTGGCCACAGCTAATCAAAACGTCCTTCCCTCACCTCCCCAGTGGAGACAGAAAGGCAGCACAGGAAGGAATCCGGTCAACAAATGTATATTCTGGAGCAATGCTGGTCTCTCCATAGCTATAGCTGAAACTACAGCCTTCCATTGTAAGCCAGGTATAGAACCCTGCACTCTGCAAAAGTAAAGCAACCCACCTGAAATCTCACAAGCCAGATATCTTTCTGGCAGGTTTGTGGGAAATCAGAGTAGGCATGTGGGAGACTTGAGGGCTCAAACAGCTCAAGTAGCAATTAATAAATAAAGGAGGGATCTCTTATCCAAATTCTGTTTGGGACCATTACTCTAGTGACAAGTAATCCACTCCCTGGACTTGCGTTTCCATCCTGCCTTGTGGCTGCCCCCCAGAGATGTTGAATTCCTTTAAAAAGACAAAGCAATACATTATAAAATAGTTTAACCAGTTAAAGTTAATAGGCAGCAGGTTTAAAAAAAAAACAAAAAGAAGTATTTTTTCACACAACGCACAGTCAACTTGTGGAACTGGTTGCCAGAGGGTGTTGTGAAGGCCAAGTCTATAACAGGGTTCAAAAAAGAACTAGATAAGTTCATGGAGGATAGGTCCATCAATGGCTATTAACCAGGATGGGCAGGGATAGTGTCCCTAGCCTCTGTTTGCCAGAAGCTGGGAATGGGCAACAGGGGATGGATCACTTGATGATTACCTAATTAATAGCCATATAGAGAGCTATTAAATCACCCCTAGACTTCTCTCTGTTCAGCTAAATGGATTGAACTCCTGGAGTCTATCACTATAAGGCATGTTTTCTAATCCTTTAATCATTCTCATGGCTCCTCTCTGAACCCTGTCCTCTTTATCAACTTCCTTAGAATCATAGAATATCAGGGTTGGAAGGGACCTCAGGAGGTCATCTAGTCCAACCTGCTGCTCAAAGTGGGACCAATCCCCAGACAGATTTTTGCCCCAGATCCCTAAATGGCCCCCTAAAGGATTGAACTCACAACCCTGGGTTTAGCAGGCCAATGCTCAAACCACTGAGCTATCCCTGCCCCCTATTGAATTATGGGCACCCAGAACGGGACACAGTATTCCAGCAGCAGTTGCACCAGTGCCAAATAGTAAATAATCTCTCACTTCCTATTCAAGATTCCCCTGTTTATGCATCCAAGGATTGCATTAGCTCTTTTGGCCACAGCATCACATTGGGAGTGCATGTTCATCTGATTATCCTCCACAACCCCCAAATCTCTGGCAAAGTCACTGCTTCCCGGGATAGAGTGCCCAGGCCAGGATCCGGTAAGTAGGGCCTACTTTCTTTGTTCCTAGATGTATACATATATGTTGGTGTCACTAGGCATAACCCTAGGTAACTCGGGAGGGTGGAATACCACAAAGTGTCAATGAAGCCTTCCTGCACTAGGCCTATATGAACTACATTTCTTCCATGTTTAAACTCTAATGAACCTCAAAAGCCAGGTGCAACAGGCTGCATACCAGTGCCAAGCAGTAATAATGAGGCCTGCATGTTTCTGGCTGAAGGGAAGATAATAAATCAAAAGGAAAAAGGACGAGATAACGGTTTAAAGGAGCTACTAACAAGCTGGACTTATGGCCGCCAAGATGACGTAACTGCTTAAATGTAATTGCTTGCTACTTGCTTAAAGTAAACTATTATAGGAGAAAGGGGGGTTGGGTGGGTGAAAGGGCGTAAAACCTAGCTGCAAAAGAATAAAAAGGGAAAACTGTTTGTCTCAGTGTGCTTGATCTGAGACGTGCCTGTCTCCTAGCACCGCTTTGGGATCCCAAATAAACTTTGATTGCTTCTCCACCCTGGTGTGTTCATTGGCACGAAGCACACCGGGCAACACACTGTTGCTTTCCTCGGGCACTCTGTGCTGGCAACAGTTTTGGCGCCCAACGTGCGGCTCGAGGCTGAAATTTAGCCTTGCCCGGACCCCTCTCGGAGGTTGACGGATTGCGGCAACGACCAACGCCCAGCGCGCACCGGTGACTTCATCGGGGGCCTTGGCGGAGATGCGGTTTGGTCGACCCTGGAGGGCACAACGGTGCAACGCGCTCAAGTAGTGGAGAAGCAGCTGCGGGCGACGGTGGGGAACCGGTCCCGTGGATAGGGCGATGGTGCGAAACCAGACCCGTGGATAAGGTAGGAACAGTCCAGTGGGGACTTTACCTGTTTTGACCTGGGGACGCCCAGTGTCTCCCTAGGGTATGGGGCAGGGACAGAGTATTCTAGGCAGGGCAAGGTGTACACCCTTAGAATGCATTCTGGTGAACTGGAAAGTGTTTGGATTGGATCCGTTGATTAAAAGTAAACTGAAAAGATTCTGTACAGTAGACTGGCCTCAGTACCAGCTAGAGGACCAGGAAAGGTGGCCACCGGAGGGATCACTTAATTATAATACGATCCTTCAGTTACTTCTGTTTTGTCAGCAAACGGGTAAATGGAATGAACATATGTATGTACAGTTGTTTATGTTGCTAAGAGATAGGTCAGATATTTTGCAAAAGTGTAATTTGACTCCGACAGATTCGGTAGTAGCTACTGTTAGTCCCCAGAACTCCCCCCTGCCCCCCCACAAGCTGTAATGGCAGGTCCAGTGTCCCCTTCGGCTATCACACCCCCACCATATAAAGACAAGGTGTCTCAGGTCCCAGAGATTGCCCCCTCGGTAGGGTTCTATCCTTTAATCACTGAGGCCGTGGTGGCCCGCCCAGGATCACAAGAACACCCGGCCACTACTATGCAAGTTTATACGCATGTGCCTTTTAACCCAGTGGACCTAGCAGCCTTTAAGGCACAGGCAGGGGAATTCTCAACGAATCCAAGCAAGTTTATCTCGGTCTTTGAGGGGTACCTGGCTAGCCATAAGCCTGACTGGGATGACTGTAATATCCTCATGAGGACCCTGCTGTTGAGGAGGAGGAAGAAAAGAAAAAAAAAAAAGCCAAAAACTAAAAAGGTTAAAAAACTGGGATTGGGAACTTATGAACAATATCAAGCCAATTTGGCAGAGACCATCCAAGGAGGTCAAAGAAGATGAAATAACCCTCGCCTTATCCCCCGAGAATGTGTGGATAATGACCCTTGCAATTGAGCCCTCAGCCATGCAAGCCCCAGAGTGGAGCCAGTGGAAGGACAAAAGGAGGGTTAAAAAGCAGCTTTGCTGGACAGTGCTGGCCCAGGGATTTAAAAATTCCCCCACGCTTTTCGGCCAGGCCCTGGCCAAAGACTTAGGCTTGGTCTACACTACCCCCCCTAATTCGAACTAAGGTACGCAACTTCAGCTACGTGAATAACGTAGCTGAAGTTCGAAGTACCTTATTTCGAATTAGTTCAAACTTACCTTGGTCCACACTCGGCAGGCAGGCTCCCCCGTCGACTCCGCGGTACTCCTCTCGGCGAGCTGGAGTACCGCAGTCGACGGCGAGCACTTCCGGGTTCGACTTATCGCGTCCAGACTAGACGCGATAAGTCGAACCCAGAAGTTCGATTTCCAGCCGTCGAACTTGCCGGTAAGTGTAGCCAAGGCCTTAGGGTATGTCTACACTACGAAATTAGTTCGAATTTATAGAAGCTGGTTTTATAGAAATCGGTTGTATACAGCCGATTGTGTCTGTCCCCACATAAAATGCTCTAAGTGCTCTAGTCGGCGGACCGCGTCCACAGTACCGAGGCTAGCGTCGACTTCCGGAGCATTGCACTATGGGTAGCTATCCCACAGCTATCCCACAGTTCCCGCAGTCTCCGCCGCCCATTGGAATTCTGGGTTGAGATCCCAATGCCCGGATGATGCAAAACAGTGTCGCGGGAGGTTCTGGGTACATGTCGTCAGTCCCCTCCCCCTCCGTCACAGCAACGGCAGACAATAGATTCGCGCCTTTTTATCTGGGTTACCTGTGCAGACAACATACCACGGCAAGCATGGAGCCCGCTCAGGTCCCCGTCACCATATGTCATCTGTGTGCCAGCAGACGTGGGACTGCATTGCTACACAGCAGCAGCAGCTAACTGCCTTTTGGTGGTAGACGGTGCAGTAGACTGGTAGCCTTCATCGGCGATCTGGGGGCTGGCAGCTGTGGGGCTGGCAGCCGTAGGGCTGCATTGCACCAGCCCCTTGCCTTTTGGCAGTAGATGGTGTATTACGACTGGTAACCGTCCTATTACAAGTTGGGTCATCGCACATTAGCAGAATCTTCCCTGAGCAGCAGATTGTGCAATAGGCCTGAAGGCCATCGTAATACACTAACTGCCAAGCGCCCAGTATTTGCTGCCAAGCACCCAGAAAGATGCCGAGGGCTATCAGTCACGCTGCACCGTCGTCTTAAGATGTAAAAAATAGATTTGCTTTGTATTCATTTGCTTCCCCCTCCCTCCGTCAAATCAACGGCCTGCTAAACCCAGGGTTTTCAGTTTAATCTTTGGGGGGACCATTTTGTGTGTCAGTTGTTGGTGTTTCTCCCTGATGCACAGCCACCGTTCTTGATTTTAATTCCCTGTACCTGTACGCCATGTCGTCACTCGGCCCGCCCTCCCTCCTTCCCCTGGTCCGTCAGATACTAGTTTCGCGCCTTTTTTCAGACCAGGCGCCATAGCTAGCACTGGGATCATGGAGCCCGCTCAGATCACCGCGGCAATTATGAGCACTATGAACACCACGCGCATTGTCCTGGAGTATATGCAGAGCTAGGACATGCCAAGGCGAAACTCAGACCAGCCGAGGAGGCGATTGCAGCGCGGCGACGAGAGTGATGAGGAAATTGACATGGACATAGACCTCTCACAAGGCACAGGCCCCAGCAATGTGGAAATCATGGTGTCACTGGGGCAGGTTGATGCCGTGGAACGCCGATTCTGGGCCCGGGAAACAAGCACAGACTGGTGGGACCTCATCGTGCTGCAGGTGTGGGACGATTCCCAGTGGCTGCGAAACTTTCGCATGTGTAAGGGCACTTTCATGGAACTTTGTGACTTGCTTTCCCCTGCTCTGAAACGCCAGGATACCAGGATGAGAGCAGCCCTCACAGTTGAGAAGCGAGTGGCGATAGCCCTGTGGAAGCTTGCAACGCCAGACAGCTACCGGTCAGTCGGGAATCAATTTGGAGTGGGCAAATCTACGGTGGGGGCTGCTGTGACCCAAGTTGCCAGGGCAATGAAAGACCTGGTGATATCAAGGGTAGTGACTCTGGGCAACGTGCAGGCAATAGTGGATGGTTTTGCTGAAATGGGATTCCCAAACTGTGGTGGGGCCATAGATGGAACCCATATCCCTATCTTGGCACCGGAGCACCAAGGCACCGACTACATAAACCGCAAGGGGTACTTTTCAATGCTGCTGCAAGCCCTGGTGGATCACAAGGGACGTTTCACCAACATCAACGTGGGATGGCCGGGAAAGGTACATGATGCTCGCGTCTTCAGGAACTCTGGTCTGTTTCGAAAGCTGGAGAAAGGGACTTTCTTCCCGGACCAGAAAGTAACCATTGGGGATGTTGAAATGCCTATCGTGATCCTTGGGGACCCAGCCTACCCCTTAATGCCATGGCTCATGAAGCCGTACACAGGCAGCCTGGACAGTAGTCAGGACCCGTTCAACTACAGGCTGAGCAAGTGCCGAATGGTGGTGGAATGTGCATTTGGACGTTTAAAAGCGCGCTGGCGCAGCTTACTGACTCGCTCAGACCTCAGCGAAAAGAATATCCCCATTGTTATTGCTGCTTGCTGTGCGCTCCACAATACCTTTGAGAGTAAGGGGGAGACATTTATGGCGGGGTGGGAGGTTGAGGCAACTCGCCTGGCCGCTGATTATGCGCAGCCAGACACCAGGGCGGTTAGAGGAGCACAGCAGGGAGCGGTGCGCATCAGAGAAGCTTTGAAAACGAGTTTTGTGACTGGCCAGGCTACTGTGTGAAACTTCTGTTTGTTTCTCCTTGATGAACCCTCCAAACCCCCCCTCCCGACCCGGTTCACTCTACTTCCCTGTAAACCAACCACTCCACCCCACCCTCCCCTCCCCAATTCGAGCACCGCTTGCAGAGGCAATAAAGTCATTGTTTTTTCACATTCATGCATTCTTTAGTAGTTCCTCACAGAAGTAGGGGGATAATTGCCAAGGTAGCCTGGGATGGGTGGGGGAGGAGGGATGGAAAAGGACACACTGCATTTTAAAACTTTAACTCTTATTGAAGGCCAGCCTTCTGATGCTTGGGCGATCATCTGGGGTGGAGTGACTGGGTGGCCGGAGGCCCCCCCACCGTGTTCTTGGGCGTCTGGGTGAGGAGGCTATGGAACTTGGGGAGGAGGGCTGTTGGTTAAACAGGGGCTGTAGCAGCGGTCTCTGCTCCTGCTGCCTTTCCTGCAGCTCAACCATACGCTCGAGCATATCAGTTTGATGCTCCAGCAGACGGAGCATTGACTCTTGCTGTCTGTTTGCAAGCTGACGCCACCTATCATCTTCAGACCGCCACTTGCTCTTTTCATCCCGCCATTCATCCCGCCACCTCTCCTCTCATTCATATTGTGCTTTTCTCATGTCTGACATTGACTGCCTCCACGCATTCTGCTGTGCTCTATCAGCGTGGGAGGATATCTGCAGCTCCGTGAACATATCGTCCCGCGTCCTACGTTTTCTCTTTCTAATGTTCACTAGCCTCTGCGAAGGAGAAACATTTGCAGCTGGTGGAGGAGAAGGGAGAGGTGGTTAAAAAAGACACATTTTAGAGAACAATGGGTACACGGTCATTACAAGGTCGCATTTTTCCTCTGCCTGCCGGTTTGGTATGAGAGATCACTCACGCAGTGCCCCAGGCAACATATTTCGGCTTGCAGGCAGCCATGGTAAGCCACAGTCTTTTGGCTTTTTTAACCTTCTTAACATGCGGGAAACGTTTCAAACAGCAGCGCATTTCCCATATCAAGGATGAATTGGGTTGGCCATTTAAAATAGGTTTTCAATGTAAAAGGAGGGGCTGCGGTTTCCGGGTTAACATGCGGCACAAACCCAAGTACACCACCCCACACACACACACACACGATTCTCTGGGATGATCACTTCACCCCTCCCCCCACCGCGTGGTTAACAGCGGGGAACATTTCTGTTCAGAAGAGCAGGAACGGGCACCTCTGAATGTCCCCCTTAATAAAATCACCCCATTTCAACCAGGTGATCGTGAATGATATCACTCTCCTGAGGATAACAAAGAGAGATAAGGAATGGATATTGTCTGCATGCCAGCAAACACCGGGACCATATGCTGCCATCCTTTGTTATGCAATGATTCCAGACTACGTGCTACTGGCCTGGCATGGTAAAGTGTCCTACCATGGCAGACGGGATAAGGCAGCCCTCCCCAGAAACCTTTTGCAAAGGCTTTGGGAGTACATGAAGGAGAGCTTTCTGGAGATGTCCCTGGAGGATTTCCGCTCCATCCCCATACACGTTAACAGACTTTTCCAGTAGATGTACTGGCCGCGATTGCCAGGGCAAAGTAATCATTAAACACGCTTGCTTTTAAACCATATGTAATATTTACAAATATTTACAAAGGTACACTCACCAGAGGTCTCCTGTGTGCCCTGAGGGTCTTGGGTGAGTTCGGGGGTTACTGGTTCCAGGTCCAGGGTCACAAACATATCCTGGCTGTTGGGGAAACCGGTTTCTCCGCTTCCTTGCTGCTGTTAGCTACCTACAGTACCTCCATCCTCATCTTCCTCTTTCCACGAACCGTCTTCCCTGTGTGTTTCTCCATTGACGGAGTCATAGCACACGGTTGGGGTAGTGGAGGCTGCACCCCCTAGAATGGCATGCAGCTCCGCGTAGAAGCGGCAAGTTTGCGGCTCTGCCCCGGACCTTCCATTTGCTTCTCTGGCTTTGTGGTAAGCTTGCCGTAGCTCCTTAACTTTCACGCGGCACTGCTGTGTGTCCCTGTTATGGCCCCGGTCCTTCATGGCCTTGGAGACCTTTTCTAATACTTTGCCATTTCGTTTACTGCTACGGAGTTCAGCTAGCACTGATTCATCTCCCCATATGGCGAGCACATCCCGTACCTCCCGTTCGGTCCATGCTGGAGCTCTTTTGCGATCCTGGGACTCCATCATGGTTACCTGTGCTGATGAGCTCTGCGTGGTCACCTGTGCTCTCCATGCTGGGCAAACAGGAAATGAAATTCCAACGTTTGCGGGTCTTTTCCTGTCTACCTGGTCAGTGCATCTGAGTTGAGAGTGCTGTCCAGAGCGGTCACAATGAAGCACTGTGGGATAGCTCCCGGAGGCCAATAACGTCGAATTCCGTCCACACTACCCCAATTCCGACCCGCAAAGGCCGATTTTATCGCTAATCCCCTCGTCGAAGGTGGTGTAAAGAAACCAGTTTAAAGGGCCCTTTAAGTCGAAAGAAAGGGCTTCGTTGTGTGGACGTGTCCAGGCTTAATTCGATTTAATGCTGCTAAAGTCGACCTAAACCTGTAGTGTAGACCAGGCCTTGGAGGAGTGGAACAATGCGGACGAGGTCCTCTTCCTGCAATATGTAGATGACTTGTTAATTGCCGCTGTGGGTCTAATCCCTTGCCTTAAAGCCACTGTGAGCCTCCTGAACTTTGTTAGACTCTGAGAATATCGGGTAGCACAGAGTAAGGCTCAGATCGCCCTCCCAGAAGTACTGTACTTAGGGTTTCACATAAGGCCGGGGGGGCGTCAGCTTTCAAACGAAAGGAAGGAAGCTATCTGTCAAATTCCTATCCCAAGCAATCGTAAATGGCTCAGGGCATTTCTGGGCATGGCAGGCTTCTGCAGAATATGGATCCCAGAGTTTGGACTGTGGGCTAAACCCTTGTATGAATGTGTTAAGGGAGCGGATCACGTCCCCTTTCACTGGTCCTCAGAAGCCGACAAGGCATTTAAGGTTTAAAAAGGAAAGCTATTGGACACCAGAGGTTGTACCGAGTGGAATCCTCAAAAGTGGGTGTGCTCATCCTGGTTTGTTGCTCCAAAGCTCTGTATAGAAGTTATTTTACTGGAAGGGTGTATAATGGCAATGTGTTTGTATTCATTGTTAGGAAAAGGTGTATGAGTGAAGAGTGGAAGTTTCCTTTGTAGGTTAAAAGAAACCAAGAAAGGGAGAAGGAAAAAGAACAGAACGAGTTAACTGGAAACTATAGCTAGCAAGCTCAGTCCAAAGATAAGATGCTGGCCCCAACCAAGGACATTGTTCACAGCTAAGACTTGGCTGACAACCAAGAAAAGCGGGGGGGCCTGAATGTGCCCAAGCAACTATGAGATCTGCAAAATACTGCCAGGCATTAATGAAATGTGTTAGGTTTCTTTTCTCACAGATAAAAGAAGTGCTAACCAAAGACCCTAGCAGCCCTGGGTCTGCCGGACCACACTAAGCCGTTCCAACTGTCTGTGCATGAAAGGAAAGGGGTGGCCCTGGGAGTGCTTTCTCAGTTATTAGGCACCTGGAAACGTCCCGTGGCATATTTCTCTAAATGACTGGATCAAGTTGCCAAGGGGTGGCGTCATGTTTACGGGTGGTCGCAGCAACTGCCCTAGTGCTTGGGGAAGCCGAGAAACTGACACTGAGGGGAATTGTGCAAGTGTATACTCCCCATATGGTCCAAGCCCTGCTGGATACTAAGGGTGGTCTCTGGCTTACACAGGCTCGGGTAGCTCGGTATCAGGCTAAACTGTTAGAAAATCCTGAAGTTACCCTACAGACCTGTCCCTCCCTCAACCCAGCGACCCTGCTACCGGAGACAGAGGAACAGGAACATGACTGTTTGGAGGTCATAGATGCCCAATACTCCAGCTGCCTGGACTTAAAAGATCAACCCCTCCTGAATGCTGATTATGAGTGGTATACCGACAGCAGTTACAAACGGACAAAGGAGTGATGGCTCCACTCCATGGAAGGAAAAATCCTCCTACCAAAGAATCTAATACGGCTAGTGCTACAGAAACTACATCAGACCACCCACGCTGGCAGAGAGGCTTCCCTACGGTGGCCTGATGCTTTGCCCCTTGTTTTGCTCTGAGTTCGCGCTCTCCCTAAGGGCAGATTAGGGCTCAGTCCCTTCAAGATTATGTTTGGAAGGGCATGGGCTATGAACGGTACACCGGTTCTGGCAGGGGAGTGGGAGGTAGGCTGTGGCTTTTTATCTCAGTATATGTGCTCTCTGTCTGCTGTTCTCTGTTCTCTCCACAGGTATACCAGAGATTTGCAGCCTCTCCCGCTGGATGCCCCTGTCCACTCCCTGCAACCTGGTGACTCTATTCTCGTTCGGGCCTGGAAGGATGAGCCTCTCCAAGAGAAGTGGGAGGGACCCCACACCATTCTGCTGGTCTCGCACACAGCACCAAAGGTTCATAGAATCATAGAATCATAGAATATCAGAGTTGGAAGGGACCTCAAGAGGTCATCTAGTCCAACCCCCTGCTCAAAGCAGGACCAATTCCCAGCTAAATCATCCCAGCCAGGGCTTTGTCAAGCCGGGCCTTAAAAACCTCCAAGGAAGGAGACTCCACCACCTCCCTAGGTAACGCATTCCAGTGTTTCACCACCCTCCTAGTGAAATAGTTTTTCCTGATATCCAACCTGGACCTCCCCCACTGCAACTTGAGACCATTGCTCCTTGTTCTGTCATCTGCCACCACTGAGAACAGCCGAGCTCCATCCTCTTTGGAACCCCCCCCTTCAGGTAGTTGAAGGCTGCTATCAAATCCCTCCTCATTCTTCTCTTCTGGAGACTAAACAATCCCAGTTCCCTCAGCCTCTCCTCATAAGTCATGTGCTCCAGCCCCCTAATCATTTTTGTTGCCCTCCGCTGGACTCTTTCCAATTTTTCCACATCCTTCTTGTAGTGTGGGGCCCAAAACTGGACACAGTATTCCAGATGAGGCCTCACCAACGTCGAATAAAGGGGAATGATCACGTTCCTCGATCTGCTGGCAATGCCCCTACTTATACAGCCCAAAATGCCGTTAGCCTTCTTGGCAACAAGAGCACACTGTTGACTCATATCCAGCTTCTCGTCCACTGTGACCCCTAGGTCCTTTTCTGCAGAACTGCTACCTAGCCATTCGGTCCCTAGTCTGTAGCAGTGCATGGGATTCTTCCGTCCTAAGTGCAGGACTCTGCACTTGTCCTTGTTGAACCTCATCAGGTTTTTTTCGGCCCAATCCTCTAGTTTGTCTAGGTCCCTCTGTATCCGATCCCTACCCTCTAGTGTATCTACCACGCCTCCTAGTTTAGTGTCATCTGCAAACTTGCTGAGAGTGCAGTCCACACCATCCTCCAGATCATTAATAAAGATATTAAACAAAACCGGCCCCAGGACCGACCCTTGGGGCACTCCGCTTGAAACCGGCTGCCAACTAGACATGGAGCCATTGATCACTACCCGTTGAGCCCGACGATCTAGCCAGCTTTCTATCCACCTTACATTCATCCAGCCCATACTTCTTTAACTTGGCGGCAAGAATACTGTGGGAGGTTGAGGGACACAAAAACTGGATCCATCACTCTCGTCTGAAGGCAGTGCCCGCTCCTGAACGTGGACCGTCCAGCCTGCAGAGAAGACTGCCAGCGCCGATCTGGGACTTAAACTGTTATTCAAAATACAATATGGTCTACTGGGAATACCCTGTGACCTCTTTGGACAGCCGCAGCACACTCCCCGTGAAAACTCTGAGCATTGGTTGTGTTTATTTTCACAGGGCCGGCCTAACCTGGTGGCCTGGCCCCTTTTGTTTTTAATCTGCCTGCTATTGGTAATTGTTATTTTGTGGGTATTTGGGGAATTGTAATTGTTAGGCCCTAGGGTCACCTGCCCAGCATGAGTTCAGGTCCAGGGTCTGCCACAGTGGTACTCTTTGCCATAGGGGCACTCCTCTCATTGACTCCCATTTCCCCCCAGGCACATGGGGGATGGAAAGAAATCCCTAAAATCTTAGAAACCAATACATATGAGGCCCTGAAGGTTTGCTTTGCCCAAGAGTTTAACCTCTCTAACGGCTGGGTATGCTCCCAAATCCCGCACCACGGGGCAGGGTTACCTTGGAGGGTAGTCCCCCAAAATTGGTCAGATAGCTGTTGGGGATGGTTCAGTGGGGAAGAAATACCTCAGGTACCCCCTTGTCACAAAACTGTACCATTGGGGCTTGGTCCAATCTCATATTGGTACCTTCTCTGTGTTTTGTCAAATATGCAGTGAAAGTGTTCTTAAAATGAACAACATGCTGGGTCATCATCTGAGACGGCTATAATATAAAATGTATGGCAGAATGCAGGTAAAACAGAGCAGGGACATACTATTAAACCCCAAGGAGTTCAGTCACAAATTTAATTAACGCATTATTTTCTTAATGAGCGTCATCAGCATGGAAGCATGTCCTCTGGAATGGTGGTCAAAGCATGAAGGGGCATACGAATGTTTAGCACATCTGGCGTGTAAATATCTTGCAATGCCAGCTACAAAAGTGCCATGCAAATGCCTATTCTCACTTTCTGGTGACATTGTAAATAAGAGGGCAGCATGATCTCCTGTAAATGTAAACAAACTTGTTTATCTTAGCGATTGGCTGAACAAGAAGTAGGACTGAGTGGACTTGTAGGCGCTGAAGTTTTATATTGTTTTTGAGTGCAATTATGTAACAAAAAAAGCTACATTTGTAAATTTCATTTTCATGACGAAGATTGCACTACAGTACTTGTATGAGTAATTGAAAAATACTTTCATTTATCATTTTTACAGTGCAAATATTTGTAATTAAAAATATACACTTTTATTTCAGTTAAAAAACAGAATATAATATATGAAAATGTAGACAAACATCCAAAATATTTAATAATTTTCAATTGGTATTCTATTTAACAGTGTGATTAAAACTGATTAACTGCAATTAATTTTTTTTCGTTAATCGCGTTAATTAACTGAGATCAATCAACAGCCATAACTTCTATAAAATGCTTTAAAGGCAAAGTGGTGTTTACAAAAATACCCACTAAAAATCTAACAATGTTAGGAAGCCTCAAAATTCAAATTTAATGTTCTAATCAAAGACAAACACATACATGCACAAAAGAACGGTTAAGGTTACTTTGTCAACCATAAATCTATCTCAAAAGCGCCATCAACCTTCCATCTTCCTGTAATTTGGGGAATACACTGTACTTGCATGAATGCTGGTTGCAGTGTTGGAAGTAAGCACTAATAAATATTTATTTTGTAACTGCTTAGAAAATTTTCAGATGACATCTCCTGGGAAGGGTTGCTAGCACTTTGGAGAACAGGATTAGAATTCAAAATTATCTTGATAAATTGGAGAATTGGTCTGAAATCAATAATACATGTGCAAAGTGCTACACTTAAGTAAAAATCAAATGCACTACAATATGGGGAATAACTGGCTAGGTGGTAGTATTGCAGAAAAGTATCTGGGAACTATAGTGAATCATAAATTGGATTATGAGTCAACAATGTGATGCCATTGTGAAAAAAGCCTATTAACATTGGGGAATTAACAGGAATGTCCTATCTAAGACCTGGAAGGTAACTGTCCTGCTCTACTCAACACTAGTGAAAACTTGGCTGGAGTACAGCGTCCAGTTTTGTCCACCACACTTTAAGAATGATGTGGACAAATTTGAGAGAGTCCAGAGGAGAGCAACAAAAAAGATCAGGTTTTCTATCCCTCTTATCAATGAGAAAAGATTTTAAAAAACTGGACATGTCTACTCCTGAGAAAATAAGACTGAGGGGGGGAGTTAACCTTCAAATGTTAAGGGCATTATAAAGAGGACGGTGATCAGTTTTTCTCCAGGTCCACTAAAATTTTGGAAAAGAAGTTATGAGCTTAAGGTGCAAGAGGAAATTTAGGTTAAACATTATGAAAATCTTTCTAACTATAAGGATAGTTCAGAACTGGAACATGTTACTAGGGGAGGACTTGGAATGCCCATCATCAGTGCTTTTTAAAGAACAGATTGGACAAACACCTGTCAGGGACTGTCTAGGTTTAATTGGTCCTGCTTCAGGACATGGGGCTGGATTACATGACCTCTCAAGGACCCATCCTGCCTTGCATTTTTATTCTAATTTCATATACAAATCTCAGCTGTTCAGATATTACAATGATGTGGATCATAATATATGTAGATTGAGTGGTGTGTATTGGGATGATTAGAGAGCATATGGAAATTGGATAGAGATATTAAAGGGATGTGTGGGAATGTAGGGTAGATTAGTTAGAAGGGTGGTCTAACTGTATTACTTGTAAGGAGAAATAGTGCGGCTAACGCATTGGCTTGGCACTCAGGAGATCTGGGCTTAATTACTGCTTCCGCCACGGACTCCCTATCTGACCTTGGGTGAGTCACTTACGGACTCCCTATCTGACCTTGGGTGAGTCACTTCTATTGGATTAACATTAACTATCCAGCCGACTGCATCAACAAATCTTTATTAGTAAGGCAAAATACTAGCAAGCAGTGATCAGTTACTTACCAGTGGGAAGCTCATCGGAACAACACTACACCCACCCTAGGCCCACCCAGTACACCACTTCATCTTCCCTTACTTACACAAACTATATACAACCCTATTATCTTTTCTGATACATATGTATTTGTTTTTCATTTCCATGATAACTGTCCTCCTGTCAATACAGGATTTGTGTTAGCTCAAAGCAGTTTCTTCTTCTTCGTGGTTACTTTATCTTTTGTTTTCCCCACAGACATGATTACTCTGCATTTTCTTACACATGTGCAGTTTTACTTATGTTAAGCTATTAGGCTGCTAGCTCAGAGCAGGTTCTATCATGCCTGAACATACCATTGCTTCCAACAACTTCATCTACACAGTGAGCCATCTGTAAAATGAGGATAATTCCCTGCCTCACGGGAGTGTTATGAGGATAAATCCACTAATGATTGTGAGGTACTAAGATAATACAGGCCTTATAAATACCTAGATGAGACAGAGTACTGCGGAAAGGGATCTGGAGGTCATAGTGGATCACAAGCAAAATATTAGTCAACAGTGTAACACTGTTGCAAAAAAGCAAACATCATTCTGGGATGTATTAGCAGGAGTGTTGTAAGCAAAACATGAGAAGTAATTTTTCTGCTCTACTCAGAGCTGATTAGGCCTCAGTTGGAGTATTGTGACCAGTTCTGGGCACCACATTTCAGGAAAGATGTGGACAAACTGGAGAAAGTCCAGAGGAGAGCAACAAAAATGATTCAAGGACTAGAAAACATGACCTACGAGGGAAGATTTGAGGGGGAAAAAAAACCACTGGATTTGTTTAGTTTGGAGAAGAGAAGACTGAGGGAGGACATAACAGTTTTCAAGTATGTAAAAGGCTGTCACAAGGAGGAGGGAGGTAAATTGTGCTCCTTAACCTCTGAGGATAGGGCAAAAGATGATGGGCTTAAATTGCTGCAAGGGAGGTTTAGGTTGGACATCAGGAAAAACTTCCTAACTCTCAGGGTGGTTAAGCACTGGAATAAATTGCCTAGGGAGGTTGTGGAATCTCCATCACTGGAGATTTTTAAGAGCAGGTTAGACAAACACCTGCCAGGGATGGGCTAGATCAGGGATAGGCAACCTATGGCACGTGTGCCGAAGGCGGCACATGAGCTGATTTTCAGTGGCACTCACACTGCCCGGGTCCTGGCCACCGGTCTGAGGGTCTCTTCATTTTAATTTAATTTTAAATTAAGCTTCTTAAAAACATTTTAAAAACTTTATTTACTTTACATACAACAATAGTTTAGTTATGTATTATAGACTTATAGAAAGAGACCTTCTAAAAACGTTAAAATGTATGACTGGGACGCGAAACCTTACATTAGAGTGAATAAATGAAGACTTGGCACACCACTTCTGAAAGGTTGCCAACCCCTGGGCTAGATAATACTTAGTCCTGCCATGAGTGCAGCAGACTGGACTAGATGACCTCTCGAGATCCCTTCCAGTCCTATGATGCTCTAGTCCCTGGCGCTTTGTCACCATACTAACCATTGCATGTAAGGTCTATAATTTTGTTAGCTCAGCCTAGGAGTTTGAACAGGGAGACCACACCAACTCTGTGTGTACATTTGGTGGCCCATTGGAGTTTGGGGAAATGGGAAGAGGGTGAGAATATTAGGGACACAGGAAGAGGCCAGCTGGAAACAAAGGGCATGATCATCAGCCGCTGCAACTCAGCCTTGCTCCATTGAAGCCAATGGAACTACACTGATATACCCCAGCTCGTTTGACCTAAAGAGAGCAAAAGGCCAAGAAGAGTGGGAAGAGCACAGGGCACAAGGGTGGGGGAGAGAGGGAGAGAAGATGGGAAGTGAGAGGCAGCCAGAGAAGAGAGTGCAGTGTGAAGCCTTAAAAGGGAGGATGTGGAGCTAGAATTTTTATAAAGGATAAAGAAATACTCAAGTATGGGTAATAAGCAGGAAGAACTGGAAGTGCTAATAAATAAATACAACTATGACATTGTTGGCATCACCAAAACTTGGTGGGATAATACACATGATTGGAATCTTGGTGTGGATGGGTACAGTTTGGTCAGGAAGGATAGACGAGGGAAAAAGGGAGGAGGTGTTGCCTTATATATTAAAAATGTACAGACTTGGACTGAGGTGGAGATGGACATAGGAGATGGAAGTGTTGAGAGTCTCTGGGTTAGGCTAAAAGGGGTAAAAACAAGGGTGATGTCATGCTAGGAGTCTACTACAGGCCACCTAACCAGGTGGAAGAGGTGGATGAGGCTTTTTTTAAACAACTAACAAAATCATCCAAAGCCCAAGATTTGATGGTGATGGGGGACTTCAACTATCCAGATATATATTGGGAAAATAACACAGCGGGGCACAGACTATCCAATAAGTTCTTGGACTGCATTGCAGACAACGTTTTATTTCAGAAGGTTGAAAAAGCTACTGTGGGGAAAGCTGTTCTAGATTTGATTTTAACAAATAGGGAGGAACTCATTGAGAATTTGAAAGTAGAAGGCAGCTTGGGTGAAAGTGATCATGAAATCATAGAGTTCACAATTCTAAGGAAGTATAGAAGGGAGTACAGCAAAATAGAGACAATGGATTTCAGGAAGGCAGATTTTGGTAAGCTCAGAGAGCTGATAGGTAAGGTCCCATGGGAATCAAGACTGAGGGGAAAAACAACTGAGGAGAGTTGGTAGTTTTTCAAAGGGACACTATTAAGGGCCCAAAAGCAAGCTATTCTGCTGGGTAGGTGTGACGTTATTGATATAATCTGGGACCATTTAGATCATTGTTGCAACCAAAGTCCTGTAGTGGCACCAAATCTTGTATAAAGGGGGTCAAATGAGGTGTCTAAGACAAGGTTATGGTTTGCTGGTTATGATTATGCTGTCTATATGTGTGTATCAATTTTGTAGTTGAAGTTAGGAATATTGGCTCTATACTATCTGTATTTCAAACTTATGCTATGCTTCTGGGAAACTTCCCAGACAAGTTGGTGTTAGCTCTGTCTAGCCTGCTTGATGGCCCATTAAGGACAATCAGCTATACAATTGACCCATTGAGAGAAGGCAAATACGCCTTGCAACTCAGCAAAGTATGCAGGGACTGGCCCATGTGACTCCAGACTCCATTTTGCTGTAATTTTCCACAATAAGGACAAAGAGGTGTTCTTACACCTGGAAAAGACTATAAAAGGCTGATGCCTCTCCTCCATCTTGTCTTCAATCCTGCTTCATACCTCTGGAGGAACTTTGCTACAAACTGAAGCTCTGAACAAAGGACTGATGACCCATCCCAGCTGGGGATGTATTCTAGAGACTTGATTTGAACCTGCAGTTTCTATCACTGCTACAACCCTGAACCAAGAACTTTGCCATTACTGTATGTAATTGATTCCATTTAACCAATTCTAACTCTCATCTGTATCTTTTTTCTTTTATGAATAAACCTTTAGATTTTAGATTCTAAAGGATTGGCAACAGCGTGACTTGTAGGTAAGATCTAATTTGTATATTGACCTGGGTCTGGGGCTTGGTCCTGTGGGATCAGGAGAACCTTTTTTCTTTTATTGGGGTATTGGTTTTCATAACCATTTGTCCCCATAACGAGTGGCACTGGTGGTGATACTGGGAAACTGGAGTGTCTAAGGGAATTGCTTGTGTGACTTGTGGTTAGCCAGTGGGGTGAGACCAAAGTTCTGTTTGTCTGGCTGGTTTGCCTTAGAGGTGGAAAAACCCCAGCCTTGGGCTGTAACTACCCTGTTTTAAGCAATTGGTCCTGAATTGGCACTCTCAGTTGGGTCCTGCCAGAACCAGCATCGTTACGGTAGGAAAGATAGAAAATGTGGCAAAAGACCACCTTGACTTAACCACGAGATCTTGCATGATCTAAAAAATAAAAAGGAGTCATATAAAAAATGGAAACTAGGACAGATTACAAAGGATGAATATAGGCAAACAACACAGGAATGCAGGGGCAAGATTAGAAAGGCAAAGGCACAAAATGAGCTCAAACTAGCTACAGGAATAAAGGGAAACAAGAAGACTTTTTATCAATACATTAGAAGCAAGAGGAAGATCAAGGACAGGGTAGGCCCACTGCTCAGTGAGGAGGGAGAAACAGTAACAGGAAACTTGGAAATGGCAGAGATGCTTAATGACTTCTTTGTTTCGGTCTTCACCGAGAAGTCTGAAGGAATGCCTAACATAGTGAATGCTAATGGGAAGGGGGTAGGTTTAGAAGATAAAATAAGAACAAGTTAAAAATCCCTTAGAAAAGTTAGATGCCTGCAAGTCACCAGGGCCTGAATACTCAAGAATATTCATCCTAGAATACTCAAGGAGCTAATAGAGGAGGTATCTGAGCCTCTAGCTATTATCTTTGGAAAATCATGGGAGATGGGAGAGATTCCAGAAGACTGGAAAAGGGCAAATATAGTGCCCATCTATAAAAAGGGAAATACAAACAACCCAGGAAACTACAGACCAGTTAGTTTAACTTCTGTGCCAGGGAAGATAATGGAGCAAGTAATTAAGAAAATCATCTGCAAACATTTGGAAGGTGGTAAGGTGATAGGGAATAGCCAGTATGACTTTCTAAAGAACAAATCATGTCAAACCAATCTGATAGCTTTCCTTGATAGGATAACAAGTCTTATGGCTAAGGGAGAAGTGGTGGATGTGGTATACCTAGACTTTAGTAAGGTATTTGATATGTCTCACATGATAGTCTTATCAATTAACTAGGCAAATACAACTTAGATGGGGCTACTATAAGGTGGGTGCATAACTGGCTGGATAACCATACTCAGAGTAGTTATTAATGGTTCCCAATCCTGCTGGAAAGGTATAACAAGTGGGGTTCCGCAGGGGTCTGTTTTGGGACCGGCTCTGTTCAATATCTTCATCAACGATTTAGATATTGGCATAGAAAGTATGCTTATTAAGTTTGCAGATGATACCAAACTGGGAGGGATTGCAACTACTTTGGAGGATAGGGTCATAATTCAAAACGATCTGGACAAATTGGAGAAATGGTCTGAGGTAAACAGCATGAAGTTCAACAAAGACAAATGCAAAGTGCTCCATTTAGGAAGGAACAATCAGTTTCACAAATACAGAATGGGAAGAGACTGTCTGGGAAGGAGTACAGCAGAAAGGGATATAGGGGTTATAGTGGACCACAAGCTAAATATGAGTCAACAGTGTGATGCTGTTGCAAAAAAAGCAAACATGATTCTGGGATGCATTAACAGGTGTGTTGTGAGCAAGACACGAGAAGTTATTCTTCTGCTCCATTCTGCGCTGGTTAGGCCTCAACTGGAGTATTGTGTCCAGTTCTGGGATGTGGAGAAATTGGAGAGGGTCCAGAGAAGAGCAACAAGAATGATTAAAGGTCTTGAGAACATGACCAATGAAGGAAGGCTGAAAGAATTGGGTTTGTTTAGTTTGGAAAAGAGAAGACTGAGAGGGGACATGATAGCAGTTTTCAGGTATCTAAAAGGGTGTCATACGGAGGAGGGAGAAAACTTGTTCACCTTAGCCTCTAAGGACAGAACAAGAAGCAATGGGCTTAAACTGCAGCAAGGGAGGTTTAGGTTGGACATTAGGAAAACGTTCCTAACTGTCAGGGTGGTTAAACACTGGAATAAATTGCCTAGGGAGGTTGTGGAATCTCCATCTCTGGAGATATTTAAGAGTAGGTTAGATAAATGTCTATCAGTGATGGTCTAGACAGTATTTGGTCCAGGCATGAGGGCAGGGGACTGGACTCAATGACCTCTTGAGGTCCCTTCCAGTCCTAGAATCTATGCATCACTGGATTTAATGACTCTGTGACAGCAGCAATGTTAGACCACTATCCCATTGCTAAGCATACACAGCTACATCTCTGAAATTTTACGGAGATATCCCATCTCCTAGAACTGGAAGGGACCTTGAAAGGTCATTGAGTCCAGCCCCCTGCCTTCACTAGCAGGACCAAGTACTGATTTTGCCCCAGATCCCCAAGTGGCCCCCTCAAGGATTGAATTTACAACCCTCAGTTTAGCAGGCCAATGCTCAAACCACTGAGCTATCCCCTCCCCTGCTGGTACTAGTTTGACAGCCACCATCTTGGGCAACACACCAGAGACTGAAATGGTGACCTCCAGAGTTAAAGTCAGGCGCTGCTGCAGTTGAACTAAGCCTCTTTATGGGGCTATGGCAGATTGATATCCTCTGTGGGATGGGCATTGAAGAGGAGCTGCAGCACACATTTACCAGCAGGTTATACTAACACACCAGTGACTATGCTGCAAAGTGTCCTAACAGCACACATCACGGGCAGATTCCCCAGCAAGTCTGTAGCTTTCTTACCCCTTGGCAACACTTGTCTAATCTGACTAGTCTTGACCTGGGGAAACGACTCCTTACCCAGTGAGATCAGTGTCTCATAATTCTCCTGTATGACAGCTGTAGAGGGCTTTCTGACATGGGTCCAGCAGAGCCAATTCTTCCTTGGAGAAATACACAGCCACCTCTCTGAAGGTCACCAGACCCTGAAAAAACAGCTGCTAGTACTCTGCTCCAATGAAAACCCCACCAGGTCAGTCACAGGGACCCTAGATTGTCCCCTCTGCTGTGCCTTTCAACGACAATTGTAGTTCCACCTATAAATTAATTCCTTATTCCCAATGGTGACACTTATTCCAGTTGCCCATTCTCCCCTTCACAGACCTGTTCCTCTCCCCTGTCTTTACTGTAAATTACTTACAGCAGGAATCAGGCCATGAAACTGTCACCATAGCAATATTGCTCTTTGCTTCCCATCCTCTCACTGCCCTGCTAGAGCTGCTCAGAAAACAGAACTTCCATCCTGCAGGAGATTCTTTTCTTTTCACTGCGGTGAAGCTATGAAATAGCCAAAGTTTGTGGGCAAAGAAAAGTTTAGGGAAAAAAAATCTATTTGGAAATGTCAAAATGAAATGTGTTCCTGTTGATTATCCCAACAGAAATTTGAAAAGGAGCTGAAATCAGCATTTCCTCACAGAAAACTTCATTTCTGATTGAACTATATATTTTGATAGGAAAATCCAATCAGCTCTCCTCCTTCCCCTTGTCAGCTACAGCGCCCACATTTAGATCTCCCCACAGCTGAGAGGTTCAGCCAGAAATTCACCCACGGCTGGAAGCCATCACAGCGGCCCCTGCCCTGCACAGAGAAGCAAGATGCTGCTTCTTGGGCAGTAGCTCCAGGGCACTTTAGAGGGTTAGCTCCTGTCCCACAGATGGGGAATTTTCCATCCCAGCCCAATGCACCTATTCTTAAAACCAAGCCCATATTAACTGGGCCTAGTAGCTTTTAACCCAGTCACACCTGTATTTTTAGTGTGTTTCCTCTCCCCTATGCTTGGGAGAATTCAAGTTTTATTTTTATAATTTGAACCGATATTGATTTTAAGCATATTTATTTAATTTTTCAGAGTTGTGGGAAGTTGGAGGGGAGTCGATAGTAGTTTTTTCTTAATGACAGATGTGATTCAAAAATTTTTTTTTATAAGCATTGAAACACAACTTTGCAACATCACATGTCAAAATATACAAAGTAAATTGCCTTAAATCAAACTCTAATAAGTTCTCAAGCAGTATTTTTCTTACTTTGCCTATCTATAAATTTAGAAGATTATTGATGGAAATGTTTTATTGTTGGCTTGTCTGTACAGCAAAATTGATGGTTATTGACATTTATCGATAAAAATCTAATTCTTTCAAGCCTAAATATAACCAAACAGTCAGGGTTTCAAGGAAAATCATACAACATTTTCCCCATTTTACAAATGCATTCATATTTAATTAATTTGGAAGCCAGCAAAACATCCACCCATTGTGAACCCATTGGACTCAAGTAGTTCTATAACAAAATCTAAGCAGTGACTATGCCAGGTGACGTCTTGAGGGGTTGCAGATGTCTGATAGGTTTATTGTGGAGCTTTTTGGTGTGGGCACAAAGGCACAATATGGAGCATATGTGAGGTCACCAGACAATAGATGCGCAGCACAGCTAGTTCCGGCTCAAACATACCATATATGTATGTCAGAACAGAATGTTTGCCCCTGGTTGTAGTGTGACTGGGCACAGTGTCTGTTTGTTTTCAAAACACATCACTGTAGTTGCTGTATTTGGACAGAAGTCAAGGACCATACTCAGTGGATAGCTCTGCCTGGCCAGCTACCCCTGGCATGCAACCACCGAGGAACTAGTGCCCACTGCCTATTTCCTGGGGTCAAGCAGTGCTGCGGGCAGAATTCTGAGAAAAATTCAACTGTTAGTTCAGCCCAGCAGATAAGGGAGTTGTGGAGGGCCAGCCATGAAATACCAAGGACCACACTGAAGCGTGGGGGAATGTATGGGTCTCTCAATACTCTTGGAACAGTTTCCATGGAAACTGGCCCGGAGAAAGAACACCCACGTGATTGCCTCTGCCAGATCAAGAACAGGCTTGAGCCACAAAGGAATCTATAGTGCCCAAGTTGCTTCAGTTTTGATAAAGATGTCCACTGTACCTGAGTCAATGAAGAAGCACTTGGAGATGCCCCAGGATTTGTGACTCAGCTGGTATTCGTAGGTGTGGTGCCAGCCAGCCAGTCTACATTTATTGATCATCAAGTCCCAAAATGTACTTTTTTGGGTTTTTCCAGAGTGGGTGTTTAGGTGCATGAGCAGAGAAATGATCTTATTCATGGGGAATGGAGATTTTTTTGAGGATAGTGGGCTGCCAAGTTTGATGGTTTGGAGTTCACCCAGGCCAGTAAGGGATTCAGTCACTGTTTCCCTTGTAACCGTGGATGTCTTGTGGCTCTGTAGCTTTGGTCCAGAGCTCTGCCCCTCTCAACAGCCTGCCAGCAGCCCATAAGCTTCACCCTGGCTTTGCCCAACCCAGTTATTCCTTGCAGACTGACCTCAGTACCCTTCCAGCCCTGAGTTCACCCCAAAACCATCCTACAGCAGGGGCCAGTCCCTCCCACTGAACCCTCAGAAAGAGTTAGGTTCTCTGCCCTTAGAAGCCAAGTAAAACACTCCATCCTGTCTGCTTTCTAGAAGCACATACTTTACTGAACTTACACAACAATGATGATTTAGAATGAAAGCAAAACAAACTTCTTAACAAAAGAACATAGATTAAGTGATACCAAGTAAACAGGATAAAGTCGGAAACAGTTACAAGCAAATAAAAGCAACAGAGGGTCCTGTGGCACCTTTAAGACTAACAGAAGTATTGGGAGCATAAGCTTTCGTGGGTAAGAACCTCACTTCTTCAGATGCTGGCATCTGAAGAAGTGAGGTTCTTACCCATGGAAGCTTATGCTCCTAATACTTCTGTTAGTCTTAAAGGTGCCACAGGACCCTCTGTTGCTTTTTACAGATTCAGACTAACACGGTTACCCCTCTGATACTTAAGCTAATAAAAGTGAAAATTAATCTAAAAGACTATAACTTAACCTAGCAAGATACAGTCTTTGTTGAAGATGGTTTCCATCCCTCGCCAGTCTCCCTTCCAGCTTTAATGGCCAATAACATCCGAGCTCATACTGAAACTTTTCCCACAGTCCTTAGGTTTGCAAGGTCGCTCTCCTGTGTGGATTCTCTGATGTGTACTAAGGTTTGAGCGGTGTGTGAAGCTTTTCCCACAGTGTCGACACTTATAGGGTTTTTCTCCTGTATGGATTCTCTGATGGCCCAGAAGGTATGAGTGGTGTGTGAAGCTTTTCCCACAGTGTTGACACTTGTAGGGCTTCTCTCCCGTATGGATTCGCTGATGGGTAAGAAGGTTTGCGGTGCAACTGAAACACTTTGCACAGTCAGGACATTTAAAGGGCTTTTCTTCCCTGTGGGTTCCCTCATGTCTAGCAAGGTGCGAACTCTGACGGAAGCTTTTCCCACAGTTAGGACACTTATAGGGTCTCTCCCCCGTGTGAGTTTTCTGATGTTTTATCAGGGTGGAGCTCAGAGTGAAGCTTTTCCCACAGTTGAGGCATTTATAGGGTTTATCTCCGGTGTGGATTCTATTGTGTCTATCAAGTTCCGATTTATAAGCAAAACTTTTTCCACAGTCAGTGCATTTCTTGGATTTTCCTGCTCTGCAGATTTTCTGCTGACTAATAACATGTGAAATGCTATTGTAGCTTTCCCCTGAGTCACCAAGTGTCTTTGGTCCCTTTCCCAAGTGGGTCGCCTGACAGATTGGGATGCCTTTGAGACTTCTCCCACGGTGACTGGATTTACCCTGTGTCTCCCCAGAGAGGTTTCTCTGCAGCCGCTCTGGCCTGAGCTGTGTCTGACAGGCTTCTCCCTGCTCAGAAGTCTCGGAAAAATCCCCTTCCGATCTTCCTGATACCGTCCCCTGTGGAACCACTTGCTCAGGACCTTCCTGCTGAGAATTCTCCACCTTGTTCTTATTCACTGTCCCATCACCTGCTGGGACAGAGAGAGAATCCGGACAGGGAATCTCAGAAAGGGGAATGTGGAGAACAAACCCAAATAACAGCGGGGGAGGGGACCAATTCTACCTTTACACCCCATCCAAACACTCAGGGGGACGGAGCTAGTGCCAGGCATCTGTCAGGGTGGGGTGGGAAGCCATGAGTGACATCTGGCAAAAGGATATGGATGGGCTGGGGATAGTCATGTCCTGGGTGAAATGAGGCAGAACTGGGGCAGCTCACAGGGCCTCAGTGGGAATCCCAACTGTTTTGTTCACCCCTCAATGGTTTCTGAGTCAGTTTATCTGATTCCTCACCTACGTAGGTTCCTGTCAGCATGTCCCTTTTCTCAGAGCCCGGGAGATCCAGGACCCATGACACCTCTCCTCGTTCTAGGTGTGAGATCAAGTCAGGTTTAGGAGTCACAAATCCTACCCACGGAAAAAATATAGGGTTAGTGTGACACAAAGGACCATTGATGCCAACTGTCAAAGAGTTCACTGTTCGATACAAGCAACTCCTGCCTCAGACCAGACAAACTCACTACACCTGATACACTGCTGTTTCATGGTATTTATCCATAAAGGGAAGCATGTGATGTCTCCACTGAAAGCTTGTATCGATACTCATAACCACCACATGATGTAATATTTCAGGAATAACGTAACTACCGTATATACTTGTTCATAAGCCAAATATTTTTGGTAAAAAAGTGATGCATCAAAGAGTGGGGATCGGCTTATAAACAGGTCTACACCAAAATGTGATGATTTTAAACTCTATGGAATCATTGACTTGAACATCTAATACATTGTCTTTTTGTTTACCTGGAGCGTCTGCAGGTATGGAGCCCCTCAGCTCCCTGTGGCCGTGGTTCGCGCCACTTCCTGCAGCTCCTATTGGCTGGGAATGGCGAACTGCGGCCACAGGGAGCTGAGGGGCTCCATGCCTGCAGACACTCCAAATAAACAAAACATCCCAACCTGCCAGTAGCTTACCTTGATGGGCCAGGAGCCAAAGTTTTCCAACCCCTGAAATATAGGGTTAGCTTATGAAAGGGTCATACCGTTTTTGCTATTTTTACCTATCTATTTTGGAGGGTCGGCTTATAAACGAACGGGCTAATGAACGAGTATATACGGTATATTGAAAATATGGTCTCAGGCTTATGAAGTGAGAGTGAATTAAAAGGCAATAATATATCTCTGTGACGGCCCATTCAAGCAGGAGGGAGTTGTGCCCATCCCGGGTCAGCTGCAAGACTCATTTGTCTACCTTTGCACCAACCCAGAAAAGTCAATGGAAAAAACTATAAACATCAAAGTCATTTGGAAGTGAAAAGGAATGATATGACAGAGAGGAGAATCGCCCTGTCTGGGAATAAAGACACAAACTAGTTCAGTGTATCTCAGGGTGGAGATAGTCAGTCTGCATCCATTCACGGAGGAGGCTGCTTCATGAAAGACTGGATCAGAGTTCCTTGGGACTAGCACCCACTGCAAAGGACTGAACTTTGGGGAGAGAACCTACTTAATTAGATAGGAAAGGTAACTATTGATAAGGATAGGCCCTAGTTTGTGTTTTAGGATTCTGTATGTAACCCTTGTTTCTAGTTGAATCTCTGTTCTTCCTTGAATAAATTTCCTTTTGTTTTACAATAACTGAACTCAAGGTCTGTGTGCGATAAAGGAGCCGTAAGCTAAGGTTTAACGGGTAAACTGGGGTAGTGCTCTGGCATTTCTATGGGTATCCAGTAATCAGGGATGGGACACCTTAGGGGGACACTTTGAGCTGACTTGGGGGCTGGAGTGCACCTGTTGTCAACCTTCAGTGCAAAGAGCAGAGTGCTTGCATGACAGAGAGGCTGGTTGTATTAGGGAGTTAACACCCAGCTAGTACAGGCAAGTCTCCTTTGCGCTGGAGGCAGATAGTGACAGGGTAACTCACAGCCCTGGGTGTCCTGAGAAGAAACAAAGTGAAGGCATGGCTGCTATGCAATGTTCCTGGGGAAGAAGTGACATTTCATGGGAACAGATGGGAAAATGTAAGCAGAGGCCCCTTGTAAAATTGCAAGGATCTCCATGCATCACTGGATTTAATGACTCTGTGACAGCAGCAATGTTAGACCACTATCGCATTGCTAAGCATACACAGCTACATCTCTAAGGATGGAGATTGAGGGGTGTGTGTGTGTGCGCATGCATGCCAACAGAGACTGGGTATCAAACCCCAGACATAGCATGTGGTCCTGCTCTGGGTGGATGATAGTGGAAGAGTGTTATTGTGCTGGCTGAGTGAAGAGGTGGTTTTTGATGCTCATGCAGTCAGCCACTCTAGGTGTGGCTCCTCCCACTCCGACTCAGGTGGTGGTTCAGGGATGTGCCTGATTTTACTGTTTCTGCCCAGCAGCAGGGAGGAAGCTGCCCAGATCCTGCTCTCACAAATGTATAGACATGGTTGTGCCTGTGACTTATTCCAGGGAACTTGCCTGATAGTGCTAGTTTGACAGCCACCATCTTGAACACGAGGGACTGAAACGGTGACCTCCAGAGCTAAAATCAGGAGCAGGGGCGGCTCTAGGCACCAGCAAAGCAAGCAGGTGCTTGGGGCAGCCCATTTGTAGGGGCGGCAGCCAGCAGGGATCCAGCATGGGAGCTGAGAACCAACAGAGAGCCCTGGGAGCTGTAGTTCCTTGGTTAGCTCCCTGCCCATAGAGCCAGCCCTGGGCAGGGAAAGAACTACATTTCCCAGCATTCCCTGGGCTGCTCTCCACAGGAAAGGGAGGGGAGGAGTATGTAGCTGAAACCTCATGCTGCAGCTTGCTGTGAATGGAGAGCTCACTGCTAGAGCGGGGTGTAGGGTTACCATACGTCCGGATTTCCCCGGACATGTCCGGCTTTTTGGTTGTTAAATAGCCGTCCAGGAGGAATTTTTAAATATCTAAAAACGTCCGGGTTTCGATATTTAAAAATCCCTCCCGGCCGGCCGGCCGGCATACGGACATATGGTAACCCTGCCAGAGCAAGCCTCTGAGCGCCCGTCCCAGGGACTGCAGGGTTCGGAGGTTCTTCGCCGAGGAGCCGCTAGGGGTTCTGTTGAGCTCAGAGCCACGCTCACAGCTGGGTGCTCTTTGAGCCCGGACCCATCCAGGGTCCCCCGGCCCCAGCCCTGGGTGGCGAGTGCCAAGGCCCTGAAGCGCTGCCCTGCCCGAGCTGCAGCCATGCCGGGGAGAGTCCGAGGGCTGCAGGCAGCGCTGGAGCAGACGGGGCTGCCGGAGGATGAGTCGGAGCCGGCCCCACACCAGCCGGCTGAGCGGGGAGTTGTCCCGGGAGAAGTTTCCCTGGGCGCCCAAGCCTGTAAACTCCCTCCGTGCAGCGTCCAAGCCCGTAACCTCCCTCCGTGCAGCACCGCCAGCACGGGCGCCCTCGGGCTCCCGGCTTTCTGCCGGCCGGAGCGGATCCTGCAGGGAAACTCTCCCGGGACAACTCCTGCTCAGCCCACTGGTGCGGGGCTGGCTCCGACTCATCCTCCGGCAGCTCCGGTGCTGCCTGCAGCCCTCGGACACTCTCTGGTGTGGCTGCAGATCGGGCAGGGCAGTGTGTCAGGGCCGAGCCCTCACAAAGGAGGCTGCCTGGCGAGGGGGGGGAAAACGGGGGTTTTCCTCCCCTCCCCTCTGGCTGCTGCATCATGCCCGCCAAGGCTGCAAGCGGGACAAGGGAGCCTCCCGCAGCCACGGCAGGAAGGAGGGAGATTCCCGGAGTGGTGGACCCTGCAGCCCCTAGGGCCAGGTGCAGCTCCCCAGCTGGAGCGGGAGGGGTTGTACCAGTGACTTCAGGCGGGGTCGGGGCTTCCACTCCCTGGTACCCCACACAAGTCAAGAGCAACTCTCCCCTCCCCCCTTCAGTGAAGCAAGGGCAGGGGGTAAATTTAAAACTGGATCCTGCCACATCTTGTACGATGTGGGACCAACCCTCTGCTCCTCCGCTGTCTGGACAGAGAACATGGTGGAGGCAGTTAGGGTGGGGGGTCTCAGGAGGGGGCAGTCAGGGCACAAGGAGCAGGGGAGTTGTGGGTTCTGAGGGGGGCAGTCAGGGGGCGGGAAGTGGGAGGGAGTGGATGGGGGTGGGGCTAGGGCGGGGCTCCCCCCGTCCTCTTTTTTGATTGTTGAAATATGGTAACTCTAGCAGGGTGGCACTGTGACTGGGGAGTAGAAGGCTTTGCCCCAGAGATCCCCTTCAGAAGACATCCCCAGCCTTGATTAGGGATACTGCTGTGACCTCACCTTACAGCCTCCAAAGAAAGAATTGGGTGGACTAAATGGACAGTGCCCCTCTCTATCTGAAGCCTAGCAAGGGAGGTACGTGGATCCCACTAAAATTTAAAATGAAAAGTAAGGGAGGGGAGGCTCTGGACCTGGGCAGCTTTAGATATAGTACCAGGCACTTAGGAGGATTTCCACTTCTGAGCCATGGAAGCAGAAATTGACTTTTCCTTTCCAGATTTAGCGAATATTCAGAAAGGGAATCTAGCACCTGCCTTCCAGATTTGAACACCCCCAAATCAAATATACTGATCCACTGTAACTTGCTTTAGAAAAAGTAGGATAAAATTGAGCAAGAAATGCTTCCCAGTGGTTATTAGGCGTGGAATTGCTATTTTCAACAGCCATTGCCATTTTTTTTTTTTTTTTAGTTTTATTTGTTTAAAAGGAAGACAGTGATATTGCACTGGCAAATTTTCCCATAGAAACAAAGAGTGGAACAAAAAAATAATAAAGGCACCTCAACTTTTCCTCATTTATGGAGGACAGTCTTATAATATGCATCCAGATATCCTCCAATCACACAAGCTGAAAATTGTTCCACTTTACTGCAGTTCTGTAACCATATGGGAACCAATCCTGTCTGTGTTCTGTGCACATCCAAAATTCCTGCTGAATGACCCACCCTGGGAACGAGTTACCAGTGACCTAGGGCTGGGGATCCAGGGAGGAGCCCAGAGCTGGGGCAGCAGGGGATGCAGGTGTGGGGGGAGAGCCCAGGGCTGGGGCAACAGGGGGGTGCAGTTGGGGGGGGAGCTCAGGGCTGGGGTGGCAGGGGGTGAGCTCAGAGCTGGGGTGGCAGGGGTGTGGGGGGGGGAGCTCAGGACTGGGGCAGCAGGGGGTGCGGGTGGGGGGGGGGGGAAGAGCCCAGGGCAGGGGCAGCAGAGAGGTGCGGGGGGGAGCCCAGGGCTGGGGGGAGCCAAACATTGTTTTGCTTGGGGCGGCAAAAAAACTAGAGCCGGCCCTGATCAGGAGCTGTTACAGTTTGAACTAAGCCTCTTTATCTGGGGCTATGGCAGATTGATATCCTCTGTGGGATGGGCATTGAAGAGGAGCTGTAGCACATCTTTACCAGTGGGTTACACTAACACACCAATGAGTAGGCCATAAAGTATCCTAACAGCACCCACCATGGGCAGATCCCCAGCAAGTCTGTATCTTTCTTACCCCTTGGCAACACTTGTCTAATCTGACTAGTCATGATCTGAGGAAACGGCTCCTTACCCAGTGAGATCAGTGTCTCATAATTGTCCTGCATGACGTCCCTGTAGAGGGCTTTCTGACCAGGGTCCAGAAGAGCCCATTCCTCCTTGGAGAAATACACAGCCACCTCTCTGAAGGTCACAAGTTCCTGAAACAACAACTACTAGTACTCTGCTCCAATGAAAACCCCACCAGGTCAGTCACAGGCCCCAGATTGTTCCCTTTGCCCCAGTCTCCAATATGCTGTGTCCTTAAACAACATTTGCAATTGTTCTTCCAAACTGGTTTCTTATTCCTAGTGGTGCCACTTATCACAGATGGCATTATGCCCTTCAAAGACCTGCTGCTCTCCCCTACTTTACAGGAATCAGGCCATGAAACTGTCACTATGGGAATATTGCTCTTTGCTTCCCATCCTCTCACCTCCCTGCTAGAGCTGCTCAGAAAATGGCACTTCCATCCTGTGGGAGATCCCGATAATTAAAACATTTATTTTCACTGGGGTGAACTTTGAAATAGCCAAAGGTTGGGAGCAAAGAAAAGTTTAGAAAAAAAATGTATTTGGAAATGTTGAAATGAAATGTCTTCCTGTTGATTATCCCAACATAAAATGTAAAAAAAAAAAATTTTAAAATCAGCATTTCCTCACAGAGAACTTCATTTTTAACTGAACTACATATTTGATGGGAAAATCCAACCAGCTCTTCTGCTTCCCCTTGTCAGCTACAGCGCCCACATTTAGATCTCCACACAGCTGAGAGGGTCAGCCAGAAATTCACCCACGGCTGGAAGCCATCACAGCGGCCCCTGCCCTGCACAGAGAAGCAAGATGCTGCTTCTTGGGCAGTAGCTCCTGGGCACTTTAGAGGGTTAGCTCCTGTCCCACAGATGGGGAATTTTCCATCCCAGCCCAATGCACCTATTCTTAAAACCAACCCCATATTAACTGGGCCTAGTAGCTTTTAACCCAGTCACACCTCTGTATTTAGTGTGTCTCCTCCCCCTGATCTATCAGAGGAATCCCTGAAAATCTCCTACCTGTTCCAGCTCCACTGCAGCCATTTCCCTTCCCCTGGCAGAATTAAGTGATGTGGAGCACAACACGGATGTTATTCTGCAGCCTGTCAGGGTGACAAGGGCAATTGGGGAGGTTTCAGAAAGGGCTTTGGTTCTTTTCACACTCCGCTTCCCCCAGTCTCTCTCCCTGCATATGCTTTAAGTTCTGCCAGGTTGAGAAAACAGTTGGTCACTTTATTTCAGCAGACAAGTTCTAAACCATCCACCTCAGGGGTTATTGAAGTAGTTTAAAAAGGAACTAGATAAATTCATGGAGGCTAGGTCCATCAATGGCTATTAGCCAGGATGGGCAGGGATGGTGTCCCTAGCCTCTGTTTGCCAGAAGCTGGGAATGGGTGACAGGGAATGGATCACTTGAAGATAGCCTGGGGGGAGGGATAGCTCAGTGGTTTGAGCGTTGGCCTGCTAAACCCAGGGTTGTGAGTTCAATCCTTGAGGGGGCCATTTGGGGATTTAGTTGGGGATTGATCCTGCTTTGAGCAGGGGGTTGGACTAGATGATCTCCTGAGGTCCCTTCCAACCCTAATAATCTAAGATAGCCATTCAATAATCTAAGATCTAACATAGCCATTCAAAGCCAGGGGAGCAGAGCGGAGCAGGTTGGGGCCGGGTCACTCCATTTCCCGCTGCCCCGTAAGTGCGGGGTCGGGTGGCAGGAAGTGTAGCAACCTGGCCCCAACCTGCTCTGCCGGCTTGTGCTGGGGGGCAGTTTCCCCTCTGCCCCCCAAGCCTGGGGAGAAGATGGAGCGGTGGGGAAGGGGCATGGGATGGGGAAGAGAAGGGGATAGGGGAAGCGGGGGCCCAGCATGCAGATCCCCTTGGCAGAAGCTGGGGCTCCCCTGTTAAGCAGGCCCATCAAACCCTCACCCTGACAAGCCCCACCTCTCCTGCATCTGTACCACCCTGATGAGCCCCCCTAGACACCCTCTCCACTGAGCCCAAACCTCCTACACCTGGACCCCCACCCAAATGAACCCCACCTCTCCTGCACTCAGACACCCCTCTGCTGAGCTCCAACCACTTTCACTTGGTCCCCCCTGGAGACTCCCATTGCCCCTGCACCTGGAACCTCCCTGTGCATCCAGATACCCCACTGAGCTGCCTGCACCCAGACTGCCCCACACTGAACCCTCTTACCCCCATCTGGATCCCCCCACACTAAGTCCCTCTGCCCTTGGATCCTGCTGCCAGGCTGAGCCTCCCTGCTCACATCTGGTGTGCCTGGCACAAAAGGGGCAGGGCCACAGGGTGTTTCTGTGGCAGGCCTGGCCCTTGTGCTGTGTCAGGTTCAGCCTCACTGCCAAGTCCCTGTCCCTGGGGGGCTGGGGAGGCTGTAGGGTATTCTCCCACCTCCATGCAGTCAGTGGCCTGTGCTCCCCACTGCCATGGTGGAGTTTCCACACTTATTGATTGTAAAAAAAATAATTGCAAAATTTTAAAATATTATGCACAGAATTTGATGCAGAATTCTATCAGGAATATGGGGCACTGTACAGCTGTGATGGTGGGACTGTGAAGGGGGTGCTGGACAGTAGGGGATCTGTGGGTGGGTGAGCTGGGCACGGGGTATTGTGTGCAGGGTGCTGTGCAGTTGTGGGAGGGGGTCTCTGGGCAGGGGGTGCTGAGCATAGAGATCTGTGGGGGAGTTCTCTGGGCGAGGGGGCAATGGGCATAGAGATCTGTGGGGAGGTCTCCGGACGAGGGGACACTGGGCATAGAGATCTGTGGGGGAGGTCTCTGGGCAAGGGGGCGCTGGACATAAGGGGAGGGCATTGGGCAGTGTGGAAGGGGCACACTGGCAGTAAAGGGTTGGGCAGGCCAGCGTGCATCTAGCAGTTGTGGGTTTGTAAACAGTGCCCTTGTGCTGGGCTGAATGGGGCCACTCCCGCTGCACTGCGCCTCATTGCCCCCAACCGGCCCCTCCCTCTGTGGATCGTCCTCCATCACATGCCCTATTTCCCCAATGGGGGCCCACAAATATGTTTAGTGCTGGGCCCACAAAAAGTTAATCGGGCCCTGGGAGCCGGGAATCTCCCTCCCCACTGATTGCTCCTGCTGCCCCTTCAAGTCTCTATCCCTGTCTCCCTCCCGCCCCCTCCTCTCGGGCTGGGAGACTCGGTCCCTGGCCGGGCCCGAGGCGTTCGCTCTCCCAGAGCTGGCTCGGCTCCTGCAGGCGCTCAGGGGGGCAGAGCGAGGGGCGGGGGTGAGGGAGGGCAGCAGCTCTGGAACTCGCAGACCCCGCCCACGGGAGCAGAGCTGGGGCGAGGAGGGGCCGTTGGTGCAGAGTCACTTCCCTGCCCGGCCCCAGCCCGTTCCCCCGGGTCTGTCCCCTCACCTGCAGGCTCCGGCTCAGGGGCTGGTGTCGGCATAGCTCGGGGCTGCCCCAGGGGCCTCCCCAACTGGGCACAGAGGGGGTCTGGGCAGCAGCTGAGCTGATCAGTCCAGGCTTCCTTCCGGGTCGCAACGGAGGCACTCAGCAGCAGCGTCTGACTCAGGAAGCTCAACTCCGGTATGCTGAGTAGACAGAGTGAGCCACATTCCCCTTTCCTTAGCAACAGTCCATGTAACTAAGCAGGCAGGGCTGCAAGGAACAAGGATTTATTCCACATATGGTGAGAGACCGTGTTCCAAGCTCATCCTTGACTGTTCCTCCCCATGCAGCAATATCGGGTAGCCCCCCGCAAGCTAACATCCTCCCACCTCAGCGTCTGTAGACCATCAGCAGTATATACCTTGCTGGAACCTGCTCCTCTTTCTCTGCTCCCACTCATCGTACAACATTTTTTACACTTTACAAACTCATTTATATTTAATTAGCTAATTTGGAAGCCAACAAAACATCCATCCACCCATAGGGCAGATGGGTTCCAGTCCTTAGCCTAGCTGGAGTTGCTTCTGATGGTACACAATCTACTCCAACACTTTTAGGCTTTGTCTAGATGAGGGTTTTGAAGGTGTTAGCTAACACGTGTTAACAGAGTAATGCAGACAAGGCAGTGTGCTTCACTAATCGCTGACAACCAGCCTTGTGTGGGTTGCTCCATAAGAGAAGGGTGAGCAAGTTAAAATGAGGTGCCAAAGGGACATTTGTCCCCTGGATATTCACCCCAGCTGGTGGGGAAACTGAGGCAAAGGACTACTGCCCAAGGCACTGCAGGGGTGGCTGTTATATTTATTAATTCATATAAATATATGGTTGATTTATTGTTGTGTATTCCCAAATTAACACTGTGTTCTGTTTCCCCTTAATATTGTTTTCTTTGTTTTATACATAGATTCAGTGCTTGCCAAAGCAAAGCTAAGGGTGCCCAGGGAGATATTTTGTTTTCTCAAGTTTCTGGGTGAGGGCTTGAGTCATTGTGTTGGTTATTTTTAAGAGGAAACGCTATATATTTGAATCCAGCTTATATCACGAGGCAGAAGGGTTACATTTTGTGCCTTAAAAGCACACTGCCTTGTCTACACTAGCACCTTCCAAATCTTCAGGCCTGTCTACGCTGCAGCAGGAGGCATGATTTGAAGCTTGTGCAGACCTGCTCTAGTTTTAATCAGGTTAACTTGCTAAAGATTGCAATGAGGACATGGCAGCGGGGGCTACATTAGCGGATATATACCTGGGGCAGCTTGTGCGGAACCCCACACCGCTGTATCCATGCTACACCATTTTTAGTGAGGTTGCTAGGTACTTATACCGCCTCCAGTACTGCAGTAGCTGAGCAGCTCACAATCTTTAATACATGTGTCTTCATAAGGTTGTGAGGTAGGGAAGTACTATTATCCTTGTGTTACAAATTGGGAGCTGAAACACTGGGAAATTAATGCCCAGATCCTCAATGGCATTTAGGTATCAAACTCCTACTGAAATCTGCAGAAGGCCAATGATTTCAATGTGAGTTAGACACCTATATACCTTTGAAGACCTGGGCCAAAGTGATTTATCCAAGTTTGCACAGGCAGCCCGTGGTGGAGCAGGTGGAGGGTCCTAAGCTAGTGCTCTAATCACTGGACCCTCCTTCCTTTCTCATTCTCAGCAGCTATTCTGCCAATACTTAGGCACCTTCTGATCTTTGAGCACCTGCATAGTGCCTGCTATTTAAAGTGTATAAGATCAAGGTCTTCAGTACCCACATGATGTTAGCTGGAGTACAAGGCAGTTCAGTGACTTAGTTTTGTGGCTTCATATACAGCAAGTTAGGGAACTGATGTTCTCAAACCTCTTTCCCATGAGATGGGCAGTGATGGCATCCAGATGCTTTTGCAGCCTAGATGAGAATCAGCAGAAAGAGGAATCACGTGGGTGTTGGGCTTTGATGACCAAGTTCTAGGGGACAAATGCAAGAAGCCTGGGAAACAAGCAGGGAGAACTGGAAGTCCTGGCACAGTCAAGGATGATGTGATTGGAATGACAAAGACTTGGTGGGATAACTCACATTACTGGAGTACTGTCATGGATGCATATAAACTGTTCAGGAAGGACAGGCAGGGCAGAAAAGGTGGGGGAGTTGCATTGTATGTAAGAGAGCAGTATGGCTGCTCAGAACTCCAGTATGAAACTGCAGAAAAACCTGAGTGTCTCTGGATTAAGTTTAGAAGTGTGAGCAACAAGGGTAGTGTCGTGGTGGGAGTCTGCTATAAACCACCAGACCAGGGGGATGAGGTGGACGAGGCTTTCTTCCGGTAACTAACAGAAGTTACTAGATCACAGGCCCTGGTTCTCATGGGGGACTTCAATCACCCCAATATCTGCTGGGAGAGCAATACAGTGGTGCACAGACAATCCAGGAAGTTTTTGGAAAGTAGGGGACAATTTCCTGGTGCAAGTGCTGGAGGAACCAACTAGGGGCAGAGCTCTTCTTGACCTGCTGCTCACAAACAGGGAAGAATTAGTAGGGGAAGCAAAAGTGGATGGAACCTGGGAGCCTGTGACCATGAGATGGTCGAGTTCAGGATCCTGACACAAGGAAGAAAGGAGAGCAGCAGAATACGGACCCTGGACTTCAGAAAAGCAGACTTTGACTCCTTCAGGGAACTGATGGGCAGGATCCCATGGGAGAATAACATGAGGGGGAAAGGAGTCCAGGAGAGCTAGCTGTATTTTAAAGAATCCTTACTGAGGTTGCAGGAACAAACCATCCTGATGTGTAGAAAGAATAGTAAATATGGCAGGCTACCGGCTTGGCTTAACAGTGAAATCCTTGCTGATCTTAAACACAAAAATGAAGCTTATAAGAAGTGGAAGATTGGACAAATGACCAGGAAGGAGTATAAATATTGCTCAGGCATGCAGGAGTGAGATCAGGAAGGCCAGATCACACTTGGAGTTGCAGTTAGCAAGAGATGTTAAGAGTAACAAGAAGGGTTTCTTCAGGTATGTTAGCAACAAGAAAAAAGTCAAGGAAAGTGTGGGCCCCTTACTGAATGAGGGAGGCAACCTAGTGACAGAGGATGTGGAAAAAGCTAATGTACTCAATGCTTTTTTTGCCTCTGTCTTCACAAACAAGGTCAGCTCCCAGACTACTGCACTGGGCAGCACAGCATAGGGAGGAGGTGACCAGCTGTCTGTGGAGAAAGAAGTGGTTCAGGACTATTTAGGAAAACTGGACGAGCACAAGTCCATGGGGTCGGATGTGATTGCAGAGCCGTTGGCCATTATCTTTGAAAACTCATGGCGATCGGGGGAGGTCCCGGATGATTGGAAAAAGGCTAATGTAGTACCCATCTTTAAAAAAGGGAAGAAGGAGGATCCAGGGAACTACAGGCCAGTGAGCCTCACCTCAGTCCCTGGAAAAATCATGGAGCAGGTCCTCAAGGAATCAATTCTGAAGCACTTTGAGGAGAGGAAAGTGCTCAGGAACAGTCAGCATGGATTCACCAAGGGGAAGTCGTGCCTGAGTAACCTAATTGCCTTCTATGATGATATAATTGGCTTTGTGGATGAGGGGAAAGCAGTGGACGTGTTATTCCTTGACCTTAGCAAAGCTTTTGATATGGTATCCCACAGTATTCTTGCCAGCAAGTTAAAGAAGTATGGGCTGGATGAATGGACTATAAGGTGGATAGAAAGCTGGCTAGATCATTGGGCTCAACGGGTAGTGATCAATGGCTCCATGTCTAGTTGGCAGCCGGCATCAAGCAGAGTGCCCCAAGGGTTGATCCTGGGGCCGGTTTTGTTCAATATCTTCATTAATGATCTGGAGGATGGCGTGGACTGCACTCTCAGCAAGTTTGAAGATGACACTAAACTGGGAGGAGTGGTAGAGACACTGGAGGGTAGGGATAGGATACAGAGGGACCTAGACAAATTAGAGGATTGGGCCAAAAGAAATCTGATGAGGTTTAACAAGGACAAGTGCAGAGTCCTGCACTTAGGACAGAAGAATCCCATGCACTGCTACAAACTACGGACTGAATGGCTAGGCAGCAGTTCTGCAGAAAAGGACCTAGGAGTTACAGTGTATTAAAAGCTGGATATGAGTCAACAGTGTGCCTTTGTTGCCAAGAAGACTAACGGCATTTTGGGCTGTATAAATAGGGGCATTGCCAGCAGATCGAGGGACGTGATCATTCCCCTCTATTCGACATTGGTGAGGCCTCATTTGGAGTACTGTGTCCAGTTTTGGGCCCCACACTACAAGAAGGATGTGGAAAAATTGGAAAGAGTCCAGCGGAGGGCAACAAAAATTATTAGGGGGCTGGAGCACATGACTTATGAGGCAAGGCTGAGGGAACTGGGATTATTTAGTCTGCAGAAGAGAAGAATGAGGGGGGATTTGATAGCTGCTTTCAACTATCTGAAAGGGGGTTCCAAAGAGGATGGATCTAGACTGTTCTCAGTGGTAGCAGATGACAGAACAAGGAGTAATGGTCTCAAGTTGCAGTGGGGGAGGTTTAGGTTGTATATTAGGAAAAACCTTTTCACTAGGAGGGTGGTGAAGCACTGGAATGGGTTACCTAGGGAGGTGGTGGAATCTCCATCCTTAGAGGTTTTTAAGGTCAGGCTGGACAAAAGCTCTGGCTGGGATGATTTAGTTGGGGATTGGTCCTGATATTCTATGATTCTATTACTCAGATTTGGCTTCCAACCAGATTTCAAGTCTCACCAGCCATACACCTTGGTAAGAAGGTATTAACCTCCAACTGAAATTTCAGAACTGCTTTCCCTGCAGCGTCCACTAGAGGATGATGATGAATTGCAAAGTTTGTAGATCCAAATTCCATCACAGGCAACATGGTTGAGAACTCTAAGGCCTGGTCTACACTACGGGTTTAGGTCGACTTTAGCAGCGTTAAACCGAATTAAGCCTGGACACGTCCACACAACGAAGCCCTTTCTTTCGACTTAAAGGGTCCTTTAAACCGGTTTCTTTACACCACCTCTGACGAGGGGATTAGCGATAAAACCGGTCTTTGCGGGTCGGAATTGGGGTAGTGTGGACGGAATTCGACGTTATTGGCCTCCGGGAGCTATCCCACAGTGCTTCATTGTGACTGCTCTGGACAGCACTCTCAACTCAGATGCACTGACGAGGTAGACAGGAAAAGACCCGCGAAGGTTTGAATTTCATTTCCTGTTTGCCCAGCGTGGAGAGCACAGGTGACCCCGCAGAGCTCATCAGCACAGGTAACCGTGATGGAGTCCTCCCAGGATCGCAAAAGAGCTCCAGCATGGACCGAACGGGAGGTACGAGATCTGCTCGCCATATGGGGAGATGAAGCAGTGATAGCTGAACTCCGTAGCAGTAAAAGAAATGGAAAAGTATTAGAAAAGATCTCCAAGGCCATGAAGGACCGAGGCCATAATAAGGACACACAGCAGTGCCGCGTGAAAATTAAGGAGCTACGGCAAGCTTACCACAAAGCCAGAGAAGCAAACGGAAGGTCCGGGGCAGAGCCGCAAACTTGCCGCTACTACGCGGAGCTGCATGCGATCCTAGGGGGTGCAGCCACCACTACCCCAACCGTGTGCTATGACTCTCTCACTGGAGAAACACACAGGGAAGACGGTTCGGGGAACGAGGAAGATGACGATGGAGGTACTGTAGGTAGCTCACAGCAGCAAGGAAGCGGAGAAACCGGTTTCCCCAACAGCCAGGATATGTTTGTGACCCTGGACCTGGAACCAGTAACCCCCGAACTCACCCAAGACCCTCAGGGCACACAGGAGACCTCTGGTGAGTGTAACTTTGTAAATATTTGTAAACATTACCAAAAAAAAGCAAGCGTGTTTAATGATTACTTTGCCCTGGCAATCGCGGCCAGTACATCTACTGGAAAAGTCTGTTAACGTGTATGGGGATGGAGCGGAAATCCTCCAGGGACATCTCCAGAAAGCTCTCCTAGTTGAAATGGGGTGATTTTATTAAGGGGACATTCAGAGGCGCCCATTCCTGCTCTTCTGACCAGAAATGTTCCCCGCTGTTAACCACGCGGTGGGGGGAGGGGTGAAGTGATCATCCCAGAGAATCGTGTGTGTGTGTGTGTGGGGGGGGGGGGTTACTTGTGTTTGTGCCGCATGTTAACCGGGAAACCGCAGCCCCCTCCTTTTACATTGAAACCCCATTTTAAATGGACAACCCAATTCATCCTTGATATGGGAAATGCGCTGCTGTTTGCAACCTTTCCCGCATGTTAAGAAGGTTAAAAAAGCCAAAACACTGTTGCCTACGATGGCTGCCTGCAAGCCGAAATATGCGACCTTGTAATGAAAGAGTGTACCCATTGTTCTCTAAAATGTGTCTTTTTTAACCACCTCTCCCTTCTCCTCCGCCAGCTGCAAATGTTTCTCCTTCGCAGAGGCTCGTGAACATTAGAAAGAGAAAACGTAGGACGAGGGACGAGATGTTCACGGAGCTGCAGATGTCCGCCCACGCTGATAGAGCACAGCAGAATGCGTGGAGGCAGTCAATGTCGGAGATGAGAAAAGCCCAATATGAACGAGAGGAGAGGTGGCGGGCTGAATCGCGGGATGAACAGAGCAAGTAGCGGGCTGAAGACGATAGGTGGCGTCAGCTTGCAGACAGACGGCAAGAGGCAATGCTCCGTCTGCTGGAGCATCAAACTGATATGCTCGAGCATATGGTTGAGTTGCAGGAAAGGCAGCAGGAGCAGAGACCGCCGCTACAGCCCCTGTGTAACCAACAGCCCTCCTCCCCAAGTTCCATAGCCTCCTCACCAAGACGCCCAAGAACACGGTGGGGGGGCCTCCGTCCACCCAGTCACTCCACCCCAGATGATCACCCAAGCATCAGAAGGCTGGCCTTCAATAAGACTTAAAGTTTTAAAATGCAGTGTGTCCTTTTCCATCCCTCCTCCCCCACCCATCCCAGGCTACCTTGGCAATTATCCCCCTACCTCTGTAAGGAACTAATAAAGAATGCATGAATGTTAAAAAAAATGACTTTATTGCCTCTGCAAGCGGGAGGGTGGGGTGGGGTGGTTGGTTTACAGGGAAGTAGAGTGAACCGGGTCGGGGGGGAGGGGGGGGTTTGGAGGGCTCATCAAGGAGAAACAAACAGAAGTTTCACACAGTAGCCTGGCCAGTCACAAAACTCGTTTTCAAAGCTTCTCTGATGCGCACCGCGCCCTGCTGTGCTCCTCTAACCGCCCTGGTGTCTGGCTGCGCGTAATCAGCGGCCAGGCGAGTTACCTCAACCTCCCACCCCGCCATAAAGGTCTCCCCCTTACTCTCACAGATATTGTGGAGCGCACAGCAAGCAGCAATAACAATGGGGATATTCTTTTCGCTGAGGTCTGAGCGAGTCAGTAAGCTGTGCCAGCGCGGTTTTAAACGTCCAAATGCACATTCCACCACCATTCGGCACTTTCTCAGCCTGTAGTTGAACAGGTCCTGACTCCTGTCCAGGCTGCCTGTGTATGGCTTCATGAGCCATGGCATTAAGGGGTAGGCTGGGTCCCCAAGGATCACGATAGGCATTTCAACATCCCCAATGGTCACTTTCTGGTCCGGGAAGAAAGTCCCTTCCTCCAGCTTTCGAAACAGAGCAGAGTTCCTGAAGACACGAGCATCATGTACCTTTCCCGGCCATCCCACGTTGATGTTGGTGAAACGTCCCTTGTGATCCACCAGGGCTTGCAGCAGCATTGAAAAGTACCCCTTGCGGTTTACGTAGTCGGTGGCTTGGTGCTCCGGTGACAAGATAGGGATATGGGTTCCGTCTATGGCCCCGCCACAGTTTGGGAATCCCATTTCAGCAAAACCATCCACTATTGACTGCACGTTGCCCAGAGTCACTACCCTTGCTATCACCAGGTCTTTCATTGCCCTGGCAAATTGGATCACAGCAGCCCCCACCGTAGATTTGCCCACTCCAAATTGATTCCCGACTGACCGGTAGCTGTCTGGCGTTGCAAGCTTCCACAGGGCTATCGCCACTCGCTTCTCAACTGTGAGGGCTGCTCTCATCTTGGTATCCTGGCGTTTAATGGCAGGGGAAAGCAAGTCACAAAGTTCCATGAAAGTGCCCTTACGCATGCGAAAGTTTCACAGCCACTGGGAATCGTCCCATACCTGCAGCACGATGCGGTCCCACCAGTCTGTGCTTGTTTCCCGGGCCCAGAATCGGCGTTCCACGGCATCAACCTGCCCCAGTGACACCATGATTTCCACATTGCTGGGGCCTGTGCCTTGTGAGAGGTCTATGTCCATGTCAATTTCCTCATCACTCTCGTCGCCGCGCTGCAATCGCCTCCTCGCCTGGTCCGGGTTTCGCCTTGGCATGTCCTGGCTCTGCATATACTCCAGGACAATGCGCGTGGTGTTCATAGTGCTCATAATTGCCGCGGTGATCTGAGCGGGCTCCATGATCCCAGTGCTAGCTATGGCGCCTGGTCAGAAAAAAGGCGCGAAAGTAGTATCTGATGGACCAGGAGAAGGAGGGAGGGCGGGAGGGAGGGAGGGCCGAGTGACGACATGGCGTACAGGTACAGGAACAGGGAATTAAAATCAAGAAAGGTGGCTGTGCATCAGGGAGAAACACAAACAACTGTCACACAGAATGGTCCCCCCAAAGATTAAACTGAAAACCCTGGGCTTAGCAGGCCATTGATTTCACGGAGGAAGGGGAAGCAAATGAATACAGAACAAATCTATTTTTTACATCTTAAGCTGGCAGCCGACGGTGCAGCATGAGTGATAGCCTCTCCAGTACGATGATGACGGATACCAATCATAAAATACCATCATCTGCCAAAAGGCAAGGGGCTGCTGCTGTGTAGCAATGCAGCCCCACGTCTGCCAGCCCCACGTCCGCCAGCACCCAGCATCGCCCTCGGCCTCTTCTGGGTGCTTAGCAGACAATACTGGGCAATTGGCAGAAAATAGTATATTACGACTGGTAGCCATCATCATCGAAACAGTAGCATGTCTGCCCAGGTGGCCATGATTGACAGCCACACCAATACGACGACGATGGGTACCAGTCATAATATACCATCGCCTACGGCTGCCAGCCCCACGACTATCTCTCATGCTACACCGTCTATCGCCAAAAGGCAGTTAGCAGCTGCTGCTGTGTAGCAATGCAGTCCCACGTCTGCCGGCACCCAGAGGACATATGGTGACGGTGAGCTCAGCTGAGCTGAGCGGGCTCCATGCTTGCCGTGGTATGTTGTCTGCACAGGTAACCCAGGTAAAAAGGCGCGAATCTATTGTCTGCGTTGCTGTGACGAGGGGGGAGGGGCCTGACGACATGTACCCAGAACCGCCCGCGACACTGTTTTGCATCATCCGGGCATTGGGATCTCAACCCAGAATTCAAAGAAAAGGCACGAACCGCTTCTCGGCTCTCTGAGCTGTGGCGCAAACGTAGTATCTGACGGACTAGGGGAAGGAGGGAGGGCGGGCCGAGTGACGACATGGCGTACAGGCACAGGGAATTAAAATCAAGAACGGTGGCTGTGCATCAGGGAGAAACACAAACAACTGTCACACAGAATGGTCCCCACCAAAGATTAAACTGAAAACCCTGGGCTTAGCAGGCCGTTGATTTGACGGAGGGACGGGGAAGCAAATGAATACAGAGCAAATCTATTTTTTACATCTTAAGACGACGGTGCAGCGTGACTGATAGCCCTCGGCATCTTTCTGGGTGCTTGGCAGCAAATACGGGGCGGCGTATGACGATGGTCTTCAGGCCTATTGCACAATCGGCTGCTCGGGGAAGACTCTGCTAACGTGCGATGACCCGACTTGTAATAGGACGGCTAATAGTCAGTGCACCGTCTACCGCCAAAAGGCAGTTAGCAGCTGCTGCTGTGTAGCAATGCAGTCCCACGTCTGCCGGCACCCAGAGGACATATGGTGACGGTGAGCTCAGCTGAGCGGGCTCCATGTTGTCTGCACAGGTAACCCAGGTAACCCAGGTAAAGAGGCGCGAATCTATTGTCTGCCGTTGCTGTGACGGGGGAGGGAGGGGCCTGACGACATGTACCCAGAACCGCCCGCGACACTGTTTTGCATCATCCGGGCATTGGGATCTCAACCCAGAATTCAAAGGGGCGGCGGAAACTGCGGGAACTGTGGGATAGCTGTGGGATAGCTACCCATAGTGCAATGCTCCGGAAGGCAACGCTAGCCTTGTACTGTGGACGCGGTCCGCCGACTAGAGCACCTAGAGCATTTTATTGTGTGGACACACACAATCGGCTGTATACAATCGATTTCAATAAAACCGGCTTCTATAAATTCGAACTAATTTCGTAGTGTAGACATACCCTAAGATGTATGCAGTGTTCTTGTAAATGTGTTGGTCCCATTTGGGAGACAAGGTCAGTGAGGTGATATCTTCTATTGGACCAACTTCTGGTTGTGAGAGAGACAAACTTTTGGGCTTCCGCAGAGCTCTTTTTCAGCTCTTGGAAATGTACTGAGAGTGTCACAAATACAAGGTGGAACTGATTGCTTAGCAACAGTAAACACAGATTCTCATATCTGTCATCTAAAAAGAATGGCTCAGATGTGGGAATCTCCCGCATATCCTCTGCAGTAAAGACCAGTGCAAAGAATTCATTTAGCTTCTCTGCAACAGCCTTGTCTTCCTTGAGTGCTCCGTTAGCATCTTGATCGTCCAGTGCCCCACTGATTGTATGTTAAGCTTCCCGCTGATGATGTACTTAAAAAACATTTGCTGTTAGTTTTTGTGTCTTTTGCTAGTTGTTCTTCACATTCTTTTTCATCCTGCCTAATTATATCTGACTTTCCAGAGTTTATGCTCCTTCTATTTTCCTCAGTAGGGGTTGGCTTTCCGTGGGTTCCAGGAGTAGCTGCTCTAAGAAGCAGTCATTAATATTGGGGGAGGGATAGCTCAGTGGTTTGAGCATTGGCCCGCTAAACAGAGGGTTGTGAGTTCAATTAGGGATCTGGGACAAAAATCTGTCTGGGGATTGGTCTTGCTTAGAGCAGGGGGTTGGACTAGATGATCTCCTGAGGTCCCTTCCAACCCTGATATTCTATGAATGGTGTCTAGAAATTTTATCTCTGCATCCCATCCTGAGGTGACAAGTTCCCAGTCAATATGGAAATAGTTGAAATCCCTCATTATTTTTGGTTTTCTTTTTTTCTAGCCTCTCTAATCTCCCAGAGCATTTCAGAACCACCATCACCATTCTGGTCAGGTGTTCAGTAGTATATTCCTATTGCCATGCTCTTATTATTCCAGTGTGGAATTTCTATCCATAGAGATTCTATCATACAGTCTGATTCATTTAAGATTGTTATTATATTTGACTCTATGCTTTCTTTCACATACAGTGCCACTGCTCCACCAGCTGAACCTACTCTGTCATTCCTATATATTTTGTACCCTAATATTGTACCATGCCCCATTGATTATTGTTCCACCAAGATTCTGTGATGCCTATTATATCAATATTCTCATTTAACATCAGGCACTCAAGTTCACCCATCTTAGTATTTAGACTTCTTGTATTTGCATACAAGAACTTATACAATTTGTCAGTATTTAATTGTCTGCCTTCACGTGATGTAATTGAATGGAACTCTTTTTCATTTGACTGTTTCTCTTCAGTTCCTACCTGTACTTTTTATCAACTTTTATCCACTCACTCCTCTTTACTAGGATATAGAGTATCCCCTTTCATAAATCATCCCCTAAGTGATTTATCTATGAACCATGTGCTCCTCCACATAGGGGCTGAGTTTTTCTTGTCCCCTGCTCTGCCATGGGGTCCCACCCCCACTCCACCCTCTCCCCCAAGATCCTCCCCCCACTCCGCCTCTTCCCGCCCCCGCTTACCCCCTCCCCGAGGCCCTTCCCCACCCACTGCTCGCTGGTCTCCGCCCTCCCCCCGCCGCCAAACAGCTGTTTGGCAGCGCCTCTGATCAGCTGTTTGGCAGCACCTCTGATCAGCTGTTTGGTGGCACCTCCAAACAGCTGATTGGGAACACCACCAAACAACTGTGGCTGGTGGGGGCTGAGCACCTGCTATTTTTTTTCCCATGGGTGCTCCAGCCCCTGAGCACCCACAGAATTAGCACCTATGTTCCTCCACACTGTCAGTTTTCCCCTGGGCCCATATTTTAAAAACTCCTCTATGATTTTTTCAGTTTTTGCATAGAATCATAGAAATGTAGAACAGGAAGGGACTTCAATAGGTCATCTAGTCCAGTCCCCTGAACTGAGGTAGCACTCCATATTATTTAAACCATCCCTGACAGGTTTCCATCTAACCTGTTCTTAAAAACCTCCAATGATGGAGATTTCACAACCTTTGTAGGTAATTTGTTCCCGTGCTTATCTGCCCTTACAGTTAGGAAGTTTTTCCTAACGTCTAACCTAAATCTCCCTTGCTTCAGTTTAAGCCTATTAATTCTTGTCCTGTCCTTACTGGATATGGAGAGCAATTTATCACCCTCCTCTTTAAAACAACCTTTGGTGAACTTGAAAACTATTAAAAAGCAACAGAGGGTCCTGTGGCACCTTTAAGACTAACAGAAGTATTGAGAGCATAAGCTTTCGTGGGTAAGAACCTCACTTCTTCAGATGCACGACTACCCCCCTGATACTTGAAAACTATTATATCACCCCTCAGTCTTCTTCATCCAGACTAAATACACTGAGTTTTTTCAATCTTTCCTCATAGGTCATGTTTCCTAGACCTTTAATCATTTTTGTGGCTCTCCTCTCGACCCTCTTCAATTTGTCCACATCTTTTCCAAAGTGTGGTGCCCAGAACTGGACACAGTATACCAGTTGAGGCCTTATTACTACTGAGTAGAAGTGGAAGAATTATTTTTGTGTGTCTCATTTACAATACTCCTGCTAATACATCCCAGAATGATGGGTTTTTTTGCAACAGTATTACATTGTTGACTCATATTTAGTTTGTGATAAACTGTAACCCGCAGATTCTTTTCTGCAGTAGTCCTTCCTAGGCAGTCATTTCCCATTTTGAATTTGTCCAATTGATTATTCCTTCCTAAGTGGAGTACTTTGCATTTGTGCTTATTGAATTTCATCCTATTTATTTCAGACCATTTATCCAGTTTGTCAATGTCATTTTGGATTCTAATCCTGTCCTCCAAAGCACTATTTACCTCTCCCAGCTTGATATCATCCACAAACTTTATAAGTGTACTCTCTATGCCATTATCCAAATCATTTATGAAGATATTGAACAAAACCAGAACCAATCCCAGCAGGACCCCACTCAATATGCCCTTTCAGCTTGACAGTGAACCATTGACAACTAATCTCTGAGTACAGTTTTCCAACTAGTTGTGCACCCGCCTTACAGTAGGTTCATCTAGGCTATATTTCCCTAGATTGTTTATGAGACAGTCATGTGAGACAGTATCAAAAGCTTTACTAAAGTTGAAATAAATCACATCTACAGCTTTCCTCTAGTCACAAGGCTTGTTCAGTACCAGGTTTACCATGACGCTGGGCCCACAATCAGAAGGGGCCCTGGCCAGCCCTCACCCCTGGCCGGCTGCTCTCACCCCTGCTCTGCCCCAGCCCCGCCTCTTCCTACCCCTTCCCCTGAGGACTGCAGCAGGAGTCAGGCCTGCCCTGCATGCACTGGGCAGCGGTAAGTGCAGCGACCCGGCCCCAATCTGCTCCGCCGGTGAGTGCTGGGGGGAGGTTCCCCCTATACCCCAGTCCCAAGGCTGGGAGCCAGGGGAGCAGAGTGGAGCAGGCTGGGGCCAGGTCACTCCATTTCCCGCTGCCCCATGAGTGTGGGGTCAGGCCCGCCCTGCAATCACCGGGCGGCAGGAAGTGGAGCAACTTGGCCCCAACCAGCTCCACCGGCTCGTGCTGGTGGACAGTTTCCCCTCTGCCCGTCAAGCCTGGGGAGATGATGGAGTGGTGGGGAAGGGGATGGGATGGGGACGAGAAGGGGATGGGGGAAGTGGCAGGGGGAAAGGAAGGGGGTGGGGTGGGGAGGAAATGGAACAGTGGGGAAGGGGCATGGGAGGGGGAAGAGAAGGGGATAGGGGAAGCGGAGGTGGGAGGAAGAGGAAGTGGGGATGATGGGGAGGAGATGGGGCAGTTGGGAAAGGGCATGGGACGGGGAAGAGAAGGGGGCAGGGGGAAAGAGGCAGTGGGGAATGAAGGGGGTGGGATGGGAAGGAGATGGAGCAGTGGGGAAGGGGCATGGGATTGGGAAGAGAAGGGGATAGGGGAAGCGGGGGCCCAGCATGCGGATCCCCTTGGCAGAAGCTGGGGCTCCCCTGTTAAGCAGGCCCATCAAACCCTCACCCTTACAAGCCCCACCTCCCCTGCATCTGTACCACCCTGATGAGCCCCCCAGACACCCTCCCCACTGACCCCCACCCAAATGAACCCCACCTCTCCTGCACCCAGACACCCCTCTGCTGAGCTCCATCCACTTTCACTTGGTCCCCCCTGCAGACTCCCATTGCCCCTGCACCTGGAATCTCCCTGTGCATCCAGATCCTCTACTGAGGTGCCTGCACCCAGACTGCCCCACACTGAACCCTCTTACCCCCATCTGGATCCCCCCACACTAACTCCCTCTGCACTTGGATCCTGCTGCCAGGCTGAGCCTCCCTGCCCACATCTGGTGTGCCTACACAAAGGAGCAGGGCCCCAGGGTGTTTCTGTGGCAGGAATGGCCCTTGTGCTGTGTCAGGGTCAGATTCAGTCTCACTGCCAAGTCCCTGTCCTGGCGGGGGGGGGGGGGGGGCAGGGCGGGGGAGGCTGCAGGATATTCTTCCACCTCCATGCAGCCAGTGGCCTGTGTTCCCCACTGCCATGGTGGAGCTTTCACATGTATTTATTGTAAAAAAAATAATTGCAGAATTTTAAAATATTATGCACAGAATTTGATGCAGAATTCCCTCAGGAATATGGGGCACTGTACAGCTGTGATGGTGGGACTGTGACAGTAGGGGATCTGTGGGTGGGGGAGCTGGGCAGGGGGCATGGTGTGCAGGGTGCTGTGCAGTTGTGGTAGGAAGTCAGCAGGAGGAGTCTCTGGGTAGGGGTTGCTGGGCATAGCAGGTCCAGGGGCATTGGGCATAGGGAACTGTGGAGGAGGTATCTGGGTGAGGGGGTGCTGGGCATATGGGCAGGGCACTGGGCAGTGGGGCAGTGTGGAAGGGGCATGCTGGCAGGGCTGGGCGGGCCAGTGTGCGTCTCGCAATTGTGGGTTTGTAAACAGTGCCCTTGTGCTGGGCTGCATGGGGCCACTCCTGCTGCACCTTATTGCCCCCAACCGGCCCCTCGCTCTGAGAACCGCCCCCCCATGGGGGCCCACAAAAGGTTAATCCGGTCCTGGGCTTGTTACACGGTCAAAGAAGGATTCATCATGGAGTCACCAAGGGCAAGTGATGCCTGACCAACCTGATTGCCTTCTATGATGAGATAACTGGCTCTGTGGATATGGGGAAAGTAGTGGACGTGATTTGCTCCATTATCTTTCCAGGTACCAAAGATAAGCTAACTGGTCTATAATTCCCTGGGTTGTCCTTATTCCTCTTTTTATAGATAGGTACAATATTTCCCCTATTCCAGTCCTCTGGGATCTCTCCTGTCCTCCATGAGTTCTCAAAGATAACTGCTAATGGCTCAGAGATCTCCTCAGCAGGTTCTTTAAGTATTCTAGGATGTATTTCATCAGGCCCTGCCGCTGTGAGGATATTGAACTTGTCTAAGTAATTTTTAATTTGTTCTTTTCCTATTTTAGCCTCAGATTCTACCCCATTTATACTGATATTCACTATGTTAGTCGATCACTGCTAACCTTTTTGGTGAAAGTGAAACAAACAAAAAAAGGCATTTAACACCTTGGCCTTTGCTGTGTTTTCTATTTTTGTCTTTTCCCTCCTCATTGAGTAATGGGCCTACTCTGTCCTTGGTCTTCCTCCTGGCAACACAGTCCATGCATTCACCTCCAATATGTGTTTGTCTTCCTCCTGCTTCTAATGTAATTGTGAAACGTTTTCTTGTTACCCTTTGTGGACCTAGTTAATTAAATGTTGTTTTGTGCCTTGGACTTTCTAATTTTGTCCTTACATTATTCTGTTGCTGGTGGTTTTTTAATATTCAGTCTTCATAATTTGTCTTAGTTTTTACTTTCTTTTTTTTTTTTTTTTTTTTTTTTTTGAGTTTCAGGTTAAGCCAGGGTGGTCTTTTACCATTGTCCTATGCATTGGGATAGTTTGCTCTTGTGATCATAATAATGACTCTTAAAAACTGCCAACTCTCCTGAAGTCTTTTTTCCCTTAGACTTGCTTTCCATAGGATCTTACCTGCCAATTCTCTTTGCTAAAGCCAGCCTTCTTGAAGTCCATTGTCTTTATTCTGCAGTTTTCCCTCTTACTTAGAATCATGAACTCTATCATTTCATGATCACTTTCACCCAAGCTGCCTTCCACCTTTAAATTCTCAACCATTTCCTCCTTTGTCAGAATCAAATCTAGAACAGCCTCTCCCTTAGTTGCTTTCTCCACCTTCTGGAATAAAAGAAGTTGTCTCCAATGCATTCCCAGAACGGGTTGGATAATCTGTGCTCTACTGTATTATTTTTCCAACAGATATCTGGGTAGTTGAAATCCCCCATCACTACCAACTCTTGTGCTTTGGATTGTTTTGCTAGTTTAAAAAAAGCCTCATCCACCTCTTCTTCCTGGTTGGTCTATAGTAGACTTCCTGAACAAGCTGTACCCTTCTATACCAATATTCTAGTCATGTGAATTATGATCTGTGATGCCAATTATGTCATAAATGTGATATTCACTAGTATTTCTAGTTCTTCCTATTCATTCTCCATACTTCTTGCATTAATAAGCAGACATCTAAGATGTTCATTAGTTTTCCCCTCTATATTGCCTTGTCTCTCCTTTATCCCTGCTGTGATTGCCCATGTTCCCCCCAGATTTGATATTTTCATGTAGGTCTCCATGTTCTAGACTTACCTCTGGCTTTTGTCTCCTGCACCCATCAAGCCCAGTTTACAGCTAGATTAGCCAATCTGTAGGTGAAGATACTCTTCCCCTTCCTTGATAAAAGAACCCCATCACTGCTCAGCAGTCCTTCTTCTTGAAACAGCATTCAATGGTCGAGGAATCCGAAACCCTCCTGGCAACACAGTCCATGCATTCACCTCCAATATGTGTTTGTCTGTGTCTGGGGCCTACCCCTGACGGGAAGGGTCAATGAGAACACCACCTGTGCCAAATCCCTCTTCACAATACCATTGTCTCATCCATGCATTGAGTTTCAGCAGTTCTGCTGTCTAACTGGCCCTGCTCATGGAACTGGAATGAGAATGCTACATGGAGGTCCTAGACTTTAATCTCTTACCTAGCAGCTAAATCTGGCCTCGAGGGCATCTATCCAATCTTTCCCAATGTCACTGGTACCTACATGTACCATGACCACCAGCTCCTCCCCAGCACTGCATGTAAGTTTGTCTAGATGTCTCAAGAGGCCTGCAACTTTCACACCCAGCAGGCAATTCACCATGCAGTTCTCCTGGTCATCATAAACTCATCCAGGGGTGAAAGTAGGCAGGTATGGCACACTGGTAAGAAGCTGGTACTGGCCCCTATGCAGCCGACATTAAAGTGCTGGGGGGACCAAAAGGGGCAGCTGACCTGGGGACGGTGATCAGCAGCGGCCAGAGCCCCAGGCCCTTTTAAATCACTGCTGGAGCCCCAAGCAGCACCGGCCAGGCAGCACAGATAGGCTGGCTGGGGGAGGCTGACCTCCAGCCCTGCCCCTTCCACCCGATGCCCTATCCCTTCCGGGGGCCTGGAGTCGGGCCCCCAAACTGGTGTTTAATATTACTTTCACCCCTGAACTCAGCTATATATATTTCTAATAACCGAATCCCCCATTACTATTACCTGTCTCTTCCTAATAACTCAGTGTGAGAGGATACCATGACACACTGGGGGGTGCCAACTATGGGTTCATTTTTCTCTGCTCCAGCTTGGTGTTTTCCTTCTCCAAGACCTTTGTCCTCCTCAACAGCACAGCGACTGTCAGACTGGGGGTGGGACCACTGTACTGTGTCCAGAAAGTTTCATCAATGTACTTCTCTATTTCCCTTAGCTCCTCCAGTTCAGCCACTCTGGCCTCAAGAGCCAGTACTTGGTCTTTGAGGGCCATGAGTGGCTTGCACTGAATGCACACGTACACCATCTGCTCACAAGGCAGATCATCTTACATGTTGCATTCAGGACAATAAATTGGATAGCCCCTGCTCTGCTGCTGGACTTCTGCCTGCATCACTTTTATTCTTGCAAGGGTTTTTGTTTGCTTTGTTTTTGTTTTGTCGAGGGGGGTGGGGGCGCGGTATTGGCCTACGGTTAGGGTATGTTTGTTAAGTGTATCTGCCTCTCCCAACTCCCTCACAAAACTCCCCTATTTGCTAGCTCCTCTTGTCACTTAGAATCTGGCTTTTTAAACCTCTTTCTCCCTGAGTTATCCCTGAACCCTTGTCAAGGAATCCTAAATGGATTAGGGATTAAGGGATACCATGCTAGATCCTCAGTAAGAACTACAATTAAGCCAGCAGATGGCCAGCAAGCAAGCGCACAACAGTCAAACTAACAGCCAACATACTCACCCCAAGGAGGTCACACAGTCACTGCTCCTTCACCTGTAGAATTCCCTCGCCAGACTCCCCTGATAACGGCTCCTGTTTGCTAGATTACTTTGAAAAATCCTGACCTTACTCTCTCTGGGTTTGTGTTGAATGAAGACAATGATTCCCTGCCTTCCAGGGGTGCTGTGAGCATAAATCCATAACTATTTGGATGGCGCTCAGATACTACAGTGACTCTTAGATTGTAAGACCAGAAGGGATCATGTCGTATGACATCCCACATAACATGGGCCACAAAGCAGCTGCTGGAATCACATGATTATGTGAGAATCTCAGCTTTCATTCCCCCCACCCCTGCCAAGTTTCTAGCCCTCATGGTTGCAGAGAAAAGCTTGAAATGTGAACCCAGGGCACTTACAAGCCTCAGAAACCAGGATACAACGAGAAAGAACCCAAGGTTTGTACAGTGCCTAACACAATGGGGTCCTGGTCCATGACTGGGGCTCCTAAGAGCTACCATAATATACCCAATAAATAGCAATAAATATGTACAGTACCTGGCACCATAGAGTCCAGTCCCATGACTACAGCTCCTAGGCACTACCGTAACACAACAATTCATAGTAATAAGATGTATTATTTTGCAAAAAACATGGTTTTTTGAGGCCTGACTGATGGTTTCTGAACACATCCAGTTGGCAGTACTGCTAACTGATTTTTCCCAATTTCCTATTGAATGTTGGGCTCCTCAATCCCAGCCATTAACTTCTCTTTCCCCTAATTCAAATGGAACGAAAGTCTTCAAGTGACTTTTCGGAAAGCTCCGTGTCACTTTGGTAAAGGCCAGTTTCTCCTGGTTTTTCCCACGAAAGGACTCGAGATGCTATGCTATTGGGATAACTAAATTCTAATTTATTACTACTCATCGAAAGAAAGAGAATGAAGTAAAATAAAATAAAAACGGAGCCATCGTGACAACTCAATGCACAAAAATTTCAATCCAGTACATTGCATTTCAGAAAAACAAATGGGCACGTTGCTGTTCACAAGCAGTAAAACATTTCCAAGCTGATCAGAAAGTACAGGCAATCAAAGAGAGAGACAGTCGGCGCCAGTTACAAAAGCAAACAAGCAGATACTAGAAAATATATAAATCTCAGTTAAATTGTAGTTAAGTAATTACCATCTAATATTTTAGCATTAACCTCTTGTCAGCTGGCAGCCACTCTCACAGGCAGCGGGCAGGTTCCAGCATCTCTGATCCTAGATGAGGCTTTTATCCCCTCTGGGGATGAGTGCGGCAGAGAGACAGTCTCTGGTTAAGTCTCTGTCATCCCCACCCAGCACTCTGTGGCAGATGGGGTGGAAGATGCCCAGCTGAATGTCAAGGCCGTCTTCTCCCTCTGGCCTCAGTGATGTGGGTCAGGAAGGATTCAGGCCTGATCGGGGGGTCATCTCCCCAGCTTCTTTCTTGAATAGTACAAAGACCTTCACTTGTAAGAGGTGGGACCACCGCCTGGAGTAGGATCAGGATCAGATACATTTGTCTCTCTGTCCTTCAGGGAGATTGTCCTTTTACTTGGTGCTGGTCCAAGGCAGGTCCACCTGGGAGGAGGCAATGAGCTCTCTGTCATGCAGTTATTACAATGCAGAGCCCCAGCCTGCACTCTGGAGCTAGGAGACGCCTTTGTGGAGCTGTGTGCCCCAGTAATTTCCTGCAGCCGCAGGTTCCACAGGTTAATCACATGCTGCAATAAGGATTTTTCCATGAATAGAATCTCTCATCCCATGCTCATGAGTGTTACTCACACCTATCTCCTCCATCCCCCACATCATCTCTCCTCTGACTCCCCATATTTCCCCTGCTGGATAGGTTGGATCCAGCAGGTCCCAGGAACTGCTGATTTAAGAGTTCTCCCTTTATCTTGTCTGAATCACTGCTACAGGGAAACTCCCCAAGTCGGAGCAGGAGATGGGACAGAAGGGAAGAAACTGTGCATGGGGAAGTGGAGGGAGGCAGGCTTGAGGGCAGAGGAGGAGAATGATAGAGGGGCAGCATTTCTCCAATCCTGCCCCTTCCTCCTCATCCTATAACCTCCCAACATTTGATCCTCCACAACCAGCGCTCCCTTCCTCTCTAGTTCCCATTCCCGCATCACCAAACATTCAATCCATTTCTACCCACCCCACAGCTCCCTCCCACTCTGACTCTCATCTCCCCCATCCTCAAACACTCAAACATCCCCCCCCCCCAGCTCCCTTCAACCTCGGTCCCCATCCGTTTCTCTCATAGGAACCAGGGACTACCCTTTAGCTCAGTGGAGAACACCAGGAGGAGACCCACCAGGCGTCCTGGAAGAATTTGGAAGAAAAGGGGTTATGAGGACACATCCATCTCCTCACCGCCACCCCAGAAACAGATCCAGGCAACGGACGTGTTAAGAGACAGAAGGCCACTGGGTCTCAGGTCCTCTTGGGAAGGCATGATATGCCCGACATCCCTGTTCCGAGGCTCGAAGATGAGGGAGACGTATCCAGAGGGCTGGGGTTCTTCATTCCTCTTCTGCTGGGCCCAGCAGTGGGAGTAGTGTGGACCGCAGGGCATGGGGAGGGAATCTTCAGCCAGGGGCAGGAAGCTACAGGAGGATGGTTCTCTCTCCCTCACCCACCTGGGGTCTGCTAGGCTGGGTGGAGTCAGAGGATCACCAATCAGCGTGGGGTCACCTGCTGATGCCCCCTGAATCCAGAGACAGACAGCTGGGTACTCATGCCTCTGATATGCACTGCAGCCAGCCCTCACCAGGGCATCTATAGGGTCTCTCTCCAGTGCAGAGTCTCTGGTGCATAACAAGGAGTGAGCTCTCACCCAAGCTTTCCCCTTCAGTCAGGTCACTTATAAGGGTGTCTCTCCAGAGTGGGTCCTCTGGTGTGTTGCAAGATCTGAGCTCCAGCCACAGCCGGGCATTTAATAATGGTTCTCTCTCTTGCACGGAATCTCTGATAGGCCATCAACTTCCCCTCCACCACCACCACAGTCAGGGCACTTACAGTCTCTGTTTGTTCTACATTGAGCAGCTAGCATGTGCTCTTGCCCCACAGAACACAGAAAAAGACACAGTCCCTGCTTTAAGGAGCTTACAACCTAAGAGACAAAGAGAACACAGCAGCTCAGATGCATAAAGCAGAGAAAGGGGGAAATTTGGCCCCAAGCCCAGAGCTTGCCAGAGGTCCAGGAACAAACTGGTGCTTGGACCTCTGGCAGGCCTTGGGCCCAGTATCTCCCCGGATGACTAGTCACTGGAGCGTCACAGAGCAGGGCAGCATTTGTTATTAACAAGTAAATAAGTCAAGCTTTTGTGGGCAGTGGACTAGCACAGCTGCACTTTGCAAGGATCTGAAGGAGAGAGGGCAGGACCCTGCTCCACCAGCATGGGGAGGTGTTCCCGGCAGCATCATGACGGAATGCTGGGCCAAATCCAGGGGGAGCTGCCAAGCACCAGTGTATCTGCAGGGTTTTTTCTAGCGCCCATCGCGGTGGTATCATTGCAGGTGCTCAGGATCACTCCAGATCTGTCCCAACATGCCCTGAAATTGAGCTAGGCGTCCAGGTCTTTTCCCCCAGAACTTCTATGAGCCTGCAAATAGTTACCTCAGCCAGTCCCTCAGCTGGTTTAATTGGCATAACTCCAGTTAAGTCAATGCAGCTCTGCCAGGTTCCAGCAGCTGAGGATCTGGCCCTAAAACTTTATTACTCCCACACTGACTGTGAATGCCAGTAAAGATCTGCATGAGAGCAGCTGCCTGTGTATCGGGTTCCCCAGGGGCTTATTTTGCCAGCACCAATTACATGAGCAGTCCTATGGGAGTCACTGGGCTTGATCCTCAGCTCTGTTGCATCAGTTTTACATCAGTGTAACTCCAGTGTGGTTACTCCTGATTTACACCAGGGTGAGCGAGAGGGGAACCTGCCCCGGGACTCCAGCTGGGTCATTCACAATATTTAACACCCACATTTGCACAGGTGTAAATAGCGCCACCAGATGGGAGAAAGGTAGTTGGCAGTCACACCCTAATCCTGCAAACACACACACGAGACTCTGTTCACACACGGTCCCAGCCAGCTTAACGGGGTGACCCAGGTGAGTAAAGTTTACAGTCTCTGTCCGGATATCCAGACTCCATCCACCTCCGCCCCTGGCTGTTGCTCAGGTCCCTTGGAGCTGCTACTCCAACCTCTGCACGAGGGCAACAGGTAGCCCCTTTGCACTAGTTCCAGGGCACCTTCCCACAAAGAGATCAGGGACACATGCTTACTCAGTGTGGTTTCTGTCCCCCTCTAGTGATGGATCACAAAGATGTATGAGCTGCTGCAGCCTTCGGTTGAGCTATCAAAGCCAATTCTTTTAGCTCAGGCAGCACAGCTTTCAGCTCATGCTTTGAGATCCAGAGGTCCAGGGTTCCAGCTGCTGACATCTCATCCAGGGGCCTCATGTTACAACCTGCATGCCTGCAGGGTTGCTGAGCTCAGTGACTCCACATGGGGGGTTCTCCATATCAGGGATGAATTTCACCCCACGTGTGTGAGCGTTTGCAGGGTTTAGGCTATATCAGCATCTGCAGTTTCACTGGACACCGATGCCTGGATGCCTTCGGATCATCAGCTGCGCACCTGATTCCTCTCATTTATTGTTTCCTCCTTTCCACATTGTCTATTGTTTTGTTTCGGTTGTTTTTATATGTTTCGAACCATTGCCTAAAATATTCTCTATTAGTTTTAAAAATTATTTTTATCCCTTTCTCTGTTTTTATCTTTAACCTTTGCCTTGTTTTTATTTCTTTTAATACACGTTTTCTTTAACTTTCCTCTTCTTGTTGTATGTAATCAGAGTTTAAGGCGAGAAGGGACGACTGGATAATCTAGTCTGACCTCCTGTACATCACGGGCCACCAGCACCCACACGCTAAACCCAACAAAGGCTTTCCTATTTTTGTATAACTTTTTAACCTTTTACGGTTTCCTTTTTTTTTTTTTTTTTAATCTATTTTCTTATACTCTTAAACATTTCAAATTTTATTTTTAATACCATCCAATTCTGGTTTTTATTTCTATTTTCAACCTTTCATTTACTTTTAATTTTTAACCCCTTGCAATTCCTTTAATATTTAAATCCTTTCCTAATTTATTTTAATTTTAACCATTTACAGTTATATGTTTTTCAACTCTTCCCTATTTTCTTTTTAAAAACTTTCTTATTTTCTATGTTTTAGGTTTTTTTCCTTTAACCCTTGTTTTCTTCTTTTTTGATTTTCTTTTAACTCTTTAGCATTTTTCACAGTTGTGTTTAACCCTATCCTTTTCCACTGGTTTTCCAGAAATGTCTTTTAACTCTTTGCACTTTTCTTGAATTATTACGATTATTCATAGACTTTAATTATTGAGTTTATTCATTTAGGCCCTTAGCCTGCAAACACCGCTGCTCATGCTTAGCTTTATGCACTGTGAGTCGCCCTGCTGATTTCAATGGGACTGTATCAATTAAGCATGTGCTTATGTGTTTCAGGATTGGGGCTTTAACCCTTTCCTACTTTCTTGTTTAACTTGTATCCAATGCCCGGATACGCCCCTCCGTTCCCTCCTTATTACACCTTCCCATAAGGGACACAATGGAGAAAATGGGATACGGCCTCTCAGCTAGCGTAACCTGGTGTTGGCCCCAATGATGCAGATTTGCACTAACTCAGGCTCTGGCCCAACAGCTGAAGGCCACACTGGGCATGATTAGGCAGGGGGATGTAGGCAGGAAGATGGAGCAAGGGGGTGGGACACAGGAGGAGATAAGATCTGGGATGCAGGCTGGAGCAGCCTCATGCAGCCTTGGAGGGGAGGATGAGGGACCCAGCTCAGCAAAGCATTTGAGTACGTGCTTGAGTCCCAACAAAATCAATGCTGAAATGGGACAGACTGCGGGATCGGATGCGAGGGGTACAATACTGCTACAGGAAGAAGCGGGGATGGGAATCTGGGAGGCGGGTGGTATAGTTGGAGCAGAGAGCAAGGAAGATGGTCAGCATGGACGTGAAGTGGGAAGCAAGGAGGCTGGAGGGCAGCTGGATGCAGTGGTCACGTTGAGACATGGCCAAAGCATGGGCCAGGGAGCAGTGGGAAAGAAAAGGAGATGCTGTAAGAGGAAGAACGTTTGGGAGCTGGGGACAGCCAGGATAGGGTAGAAGGGAATGGAGAGATTGGAGTCTGCAATAATTCTGAGGGGGTGACTCTGGGCAGTCAGGACGACAGTGGAATTGCCAACAGAGGCAGAGAAACAGGGTAAGGATGGAGTGGGAGGGAAGTCAGGGAGCTGGGATCCTGCTGTGCTGGAGTGAACGCTGGAAGGCTGATGGAAGGAATACAGATTCTCTACACTTGAAATGCTACAGCAGTGCAGCTACAACACTTCAGTGTAGACACAACATGCGCTGACAGGAGGGGTTCTCCCTTCGGTGTAGGCAATCCACCTCCCTGAGAGATGGTAGCTAGGTCAATGGAAGAATTCTTCCATTAACCTAGTGCTGTCTACACTGGGAGTTAGGTCGGCTTAACTACGTCGCTCCGGGGTGTGGATTTTTCATAGTCTTGAGCAATGTAGCTGGGTTGATCTAACTTTTTAGTATAGGAGAGAACTAGAGAAAAGGAAATCAAGAGCTGAAAGGAGATCGGGACAGGTCAAAGGACGAGCAAACTGAACTGGGGTTCAGAAGAGAGTTGGGGCAGCATGGGTGGGGGACAGGAAGTCAAGGGGCAGATGACTACTACCAGATGGCATTGATTTCTTTCCCTTGTCTGAAGTACTTAGCAAAGTTCTGGATGGAGAGAGAGAGAGAGAGAGAGAGAGAGAGGAGAAGGCAGGTGGAATATTGATCAGGACTGAAAGCAGAGGCAGGTCAAGAGGCTTTCAATGGAGCTGATAGAATTTTTTCATTGTGAATAATATTTGTTTTGATTTTAGCTTTCTTCTGTGAGTGGGTTGTTTACAAACCAATCCTGGTTCCTACAATAGATTTATGGAGCCAGTTCTTTAGCTGGCATAAACTGATACAGCTCCATTATTTACCCCAACAAAGACTAGCTGAACACCAGCGCCAATGATTTGTAAATATCAGCAGAATAACCTACGTGAACAATTTATATTGTATGGATTGTTTGCCAGTGGCATAATTTGACTATACATTACTTTTATGTGGGTCTTTTGTGCCATTGGTCACCTAAATCACTTGGTATTGTTTCTGCTTCCTGATTAGGTGAGTGAAACTTTTGTAAACAGGGATATCACACTTTCCAGTGCATATCTTCGAACAAACACATATGAATATGGGCATAAGCTTTTGTGGGTAAAAAAGCTCACTTCTTTAGATGCATCCCATGAAAGCTTATGCCCAAATAAATCTGTTAGTCTTTAAGGAGCCTCCTTGTTGTTTTTGTGGATACAGACTAACACGGCTACCCCAGATACATATGAATATGAAAATTTGTGGAAAAGTTCTGGATTTGTGAACATTTTCACAAATAAGTTGCAGGCACTCCAATTAATAAAACTGTCTGAAACTTTTCTTTAACTGTGAACATTTCAAAAGTATTTTTGTTCCTTTGTTTTTAATAATTGGTATTGAATTTTCATTTTTTCTAAATTTTCAGAATTTTTTCATAGATTAGTCTTCATTTTTGAAAATCTTAATTTTAGCAAATGGAATGTTTGAATCTGAAATGAAAAAATTTTGACAATGAAAGATTTGTTTTGATTTTGAATAATTACCAGCATTTTACTAAGCCCACCAATCAAAATTGGCAATGGAAATAAAACAAAATGGAAACCTAAAATGACATGAAAAAGTGAAAAAAAAAACAAAACACCTCACCTCAAAGAACAAGAGGCTAAAATATTTGCAACATTTCTGTAAAAAACAAAATTGAAAAATTTGAAAAAAACAAAAACCCAAATGATTTTGCAAAACTGTTCATTTTTGAAAAAGGACGTGTTTTGTCAAAAAATATTTTCTTAAAAAAAAAAAAAAAAAACTGAACAGCTCTACTTGTGAATAACAGTAACAAAATAATATGATCCCACAAAGGGGAACAAAATAGACTTATCCCATTTGAACACGAACATATTCACAAATCACTTTCCCTGTTGTTCATCTAGCTCTAGGCTATAATCAGGGAGAAATAAGCACTGTATGGTACCTAGATCGAGGGATGGGTGATGGGCAGAGTTAGACAAGGAAGATGGTAGAACAGAATGAGTATTAACCTTCAGTGGAGGAAATATGCATCATCATAGGATATTCTCCAGAGACCCCCTATAGCAAGGAAGTTGGAATAGAAGCATAAGCCAGGGCATGGTGATATAGACAAGAAAGGATGGAGGTGCGAGGGATTCCATGGCTAATGGATTGTAAATAATGAATCTCACACTTCTCGGTGTGAATTTGTAGTGAGATGAGGAAGGGGCTGAGAACATCAAGGAAGGCACAGATGGGAGATCATGGGAGGAACATCAAGCTGGGCAGGTGGTATGCGGGAAGAGGGCTGTATAGAAAGAGGTGACTTGATTACTGAGGAATAAGAACTCAGAGCCCAAGAGGGGCCAGAAATGGAACTGGGTGCGGTGAGGAGCAGGTCAAGAGAGAGTCAAGGAAACTGATCCAGCACTGCAAGTCAGATGAGCACGTTGGGGACAGGAAGCAAGTTGCAGTCGTGTTAGATGGGACACCAGCACGGAAGCTGGAGGCACCGAGAAGGGAGGGGAAGTGGGAGGAGCCAGACGTGTGAAGGGAAAGGAGAGGGGAGAGAAGAAGAAGAGGTGGATGGTGTGAATTTTGGAGGAGGAGAAGGAATAGGGAAGGAGGAAAGAGCAGGAGAAGCCAACTGCACAGTCTTGGGAGCAGGGAGAGTGAAAGGGGTGGCAAAAGGCAAGGCAGAGGGGGGAAGATATGGAGGTGGTGAAGAGGGAGGCAGGTGAGAATTAGGGGGAGCGAGGGGGAACAGAGAGGCTGTGGGGGGCGGTTAGTTTATCAGTGATGAGGCCGGGGCCCCGGACGGAGCAGGCGAGGGGAAGGAAGGGTGGGGGAAGGCACGGGATGGGAAGGACAGGGCCCAGGGCAGATCCAGCGGGTTGTTGGAGAGGGCGGGGATGGAGATGGGTGAGGGTGAGGAAGGGAAAGAGGGTAGAGTGGGGAGGGGGGCGGAGGAGGTGCCCAGCGGGGAGGAGAAGGAGGCAGAGGAGAAGGCGGAGGAGGCCTGCAGGGGGTTGCTAGCGGTGGCAGCAGCGGAGTTCTTGGTGGCGGAGAGCAGCGAGGGCTTGTCGCCAGTGTGGGTGCGCTGGTGCCGGTTAAGGTGGGAGCTGCGGCTGAAGCACTTCCCACACTCAGGGCACTTGTAGGGCTTCTCGCCGGTGTGCACGCGCTGGTGGATGGTGAGTTCCGAGCGCTGGATGAAGCTCTTGCCACACTCGGAGCACTGGTAGGGCTTCTCACCCAGATGGATACGCTGGTGCTTGATGAGGTTGGAGCTGACACTGAAGCACTTCCCGCAGACGTTGCACTTGTAGGGCTTCTCCCCAGTGTGCATGCGCCGGTGCTTGGTCAGGTCCGACTTCTGGATGAAGCCTTTGCCGCAGTCAGGGCACTTGTAGGGCTTCTCGCCCAGGTGGGTGCGCTGGTGCTTGATGAGGTTGGAGCGGACGCTGAAGCTCTTCCCGCAGTCCCCGCACTTGTAGGGCTTCTCGCCGGTGTGCATGCGCCGGTGCTTCACCAGGGCCGAGTTCTGCCCAAAGCTCTTGCCGCACTCAGGGCAGGTGTAGGGCTTCTCGCCCGTCTGCGTGCCCTGGTGCTTGACGTTCTCTGCCCGGTAGGTGAAGCTCTTCCCGCATTCCGTGCATTTGTGGGTCCTCTCCGCCACGGGGGAAGGCCTGGCGCGGGAGCCCCACAGGAAGCTCTTCCCGCAGTCAGTGCACTTGCAGGGACGCTCTCCGCTCAGCACACGGCGCCGCTTGGCGCTGGCCAGGAAGCTCTTCCCGCAGTCAGTGCACTGGCAGGGCTGCTCTGAGCCCAGGTGCACCCGCTGGTGCCGCTCCAGGTGGGAGCTCTGCGAGAAGCTCTTGCCGCAGTCCCCGCAGCGGTAGGGCTTCTCGCCCATGTGGATGCGCCGGTGCCGGTCCAGGTGGGAACTCCAGGCGAAGCTCTTGCCGCAGTCGCCGCACTGGTAGGGCTTGCCAGCCGCGTGGCTCCGCTGGTGCTGCAGCAGGGAGGCGCTCAGCCCGAAGCTCTTGCCACACTCCTCGCACTTGTAGGGCTTGTCGCCCGTGTGGGAACGCCGGTGCTTGGCCAATGTGGCACTCTTGTTGAAGCCCTTGCCACATTCGGGGCACTGGTAGGGCTTCTCGGCGGCGGCGGCAGCTCCTCCTCCTGCTCCGCGCTGGGGCTTGGTGCCATTGGGGCCAACGCAGCGACCGCAGTCAGTGCACTTGCAGGCCTTCTCCCCGCCCAAGTGGGTGCGGCGGTGGCGGTCCAGGTGGGAGCTCCAGCTGAAGCTCTTCCCACATTCGGGGCAGGTGTAGGGCTTCTCGCCGGTGTGGATGCGCCGGTGGCGCTCCAAGTGCGAGTTCCAGTTAAAGCCCTTGCCACACTCATCGCACTTGTAAGGCTTCTCTTCCAGGTGCAGCTTCTGGTGCTTGACCAGGCTGGTGCTGGCACTGAAGCTTTTGCCGCAGACGTTGCACTGGCAGGGCTTGACGCCGCCAGTGTGGACCCGCTGGTGCTGGATGAAGGCCGAGCCCACACTGAAGCTCTTGCCGCAGTCAGCACACTTGTAGGGCTTCTCGCTGGCATGGCGACGCTGGTGGGTGATGAGAGTGGAGCTGAGCCGGAAGCACTTGCCGCACTCGTTGCACTTGTAGGGCTTCTCGGCGCTGCGCAGCCGTGGGCGCTTGTTGAAGCCCGAGCCGAAGCCCAGGCTCTTGCCGCAGTCATGGCACCGGCTGTGCCCCAGCAGGCTCCGCTGGTGGAACTTCTTGAAACCACGGTGAGCGGATTTGCCCTGCCTCTTGCCTGAGGGCTTCCTTGGCTGTCCTTCTACTTTCTGCGGGCCCTCGCTGGCCTTCCCCACATCAGCGCTCTGGGGAGCGCTCCCCTTGGACTTGCCCGGCATCGTCCCTTGGGCATCCACCTTCTCAAGGCCTCCCTGCTGAGCATCCTCCTCCTCATTCTCACTCACCATCCCATCATCTGCTGGAACAACGAGAGAATCCAGTAACTCCCTGGGTCTAGGAAAGGAAACTTTGGAGAAGGGAATTGGAGAGGGTCTGTCACATATTCAAATACCCATCAACACAATGGAAAAAATCAGGAGCCGGCTCTGCCAGACTGCTCCCGTCACCCCTTCCCCTCCCTGGCAGCCTCCCTCTTCCCCCCACCCCCCCCAGCTCCCACCCACTGCTTCCCCTCACCTAGCCACCCACCTCCCAACATGTAACGAGAAACCCTTTTGAGAAACAGGGGCCAGATTCTCACAGCTTTACTGAGTAGCACTGTATGCTGTGAACAGTCCCATTAACATCTATGAAGTCAAGACCAGAATGGCCCATTAAATCAGAGAGTCATAGATTCCAAGGCCAGAATGGACCATTTGTGATCATCTAGGTTAACCTCCTGTAGAACACAGGCCAGAGAACTTCCCCAAGATACTTCCTAGAGCAGACCTTTTAGAAAAGCACCCAGTCTTGATTCAAAAATTGTCAGTGATGGAGAATCCACTGCAATCCTTGGTAAATTGTTCCAATGGCTAATTACTCTGACTGTTAAAAATGTATACCTTATTTCCAGTTTGAATCTGTCTAGCTTCATCTCCCATCCATTGGATCATGTTAGACCTTTCTCTGCTACACTGAAGAGCCTGTTATTAAATATGTTCCCCATGTAGGTACTTGTAGTCTGATGAAGTAACCCCTTAACCTTCTCTTTGTTAAGCTAAATAGATTGAGCTCCTTGAGTCTATCACCAGCAGGCAGGTTTTCTAATCCTTTGATCATTCTTGCGGCTCTTCTCTGAACCCTCTCCAATTTATCAACTTCTTTCTTGAATCGTGGGCACCAGAACTGGACACAATATTCCAGCGGTGTTTGCACCAGTGCCAAATACAGAGATAAAATAACCTCTCTACTCCTACTCAAGATTCCCCTGTTTATGCATCCAAGGATGCATTAGCCCTTTTGGCCACAGCTTCGCACTTGGAACTCATGTTCAGCTGATTACCCACCATGACCCCCAAGTTCTTTTCAAAGTCACTACTTCCCAGGATTGAGTCCCCCATCGTGTAAGCATGGCCTGCATTCTTTGTTCCTAGATGTATACACTTACATTTAGCCATATTATAACACATAGTTTGCTTGCGCATAGATTCATAGATGTTAAGGCCAGAAGGGCCCATTAAATCATCTAGTCTGACCTCCTGTATAATTCCACCCAATTACTGAATCCAATAACAATTTCACTGGGATCGCTCATGGAGTAAGGTACCATTCAATATAAGTGTATCATAATCTAAATTCCTCCCCGTTCCCAAATTCCTGCCACCCAAACTAGCTAGCAGCCCCACTCCTCACCAAAAGCACTGATTAAAGCACATCTGGAGTTTTTATGTCCAGTGATTTTGGATTCACAGGGCTTAACACCAGAAGGGACCATTGTGATCATCTAGTCTAAACTCTCGTAATACAGGCTGGAGGATTTCACCAAGTGATTGCTATGTCTGGCCTAATCATATATGATGAGATAAATCAAGGGTAGAAAAACGTTAAAGGACTGAGATCACTTCATTTTCTGAATCAGATTGCCCCAATGATTTACCATTTTTGTCTCAGATTGTCCAGAGATTTTTCTACTTGGGCATAAGATCACTTGTATGAAATTCCAGAAGGATCGGTTTAGTCCAGGTGAAGTTAGAGAGAGGGACTAAAATAAGGCTCATTTTACTGAGGCGAGACTCCCTCCATTGTTAAGTTTGCAACCAACTTGTATTGTAAGTAGAAAATTCCACAGGAAATTGTGAAAATGAAATATGGAACTATTGTGGAATGGAATGGGATGAGGAACAACTTCCAATTTGCTGAAATCCCCCCCACTTTCTGGACAGCTCTGGTGGAGCTGTGTGATTTTACTGGGCACAAACAAACCTTAGCCCCTTTCCAAAATTTTCTAAAGGAGCCATTTTTCGTTTTTTTCCTGTCAGAAAGTACTTACGAAATATTTCAGGAATGCACTGCATGCCAAGGAGAATTAACTTGAATCGTGTGGAAGCACAAGGAATTTTGATTTATGAGAGGGATCAAAATCACCCTTAGCAATGCGACTGTGGTTGCAACCTTTCCTATGAAGAGACTGTCCTCTTTTCCATAGTTAAAAACACCCCAACCGAACCATGGTGAGAACCCCAGCTCCAGAGGTTCTACAAACACAGGCATGTTAAGCATAAAGGAAGAATCCTGCTACATACAAAAATACCTTTGTTTCCTTTGTAAACTTAAATCAGGTGATAGAGGGTAGTATTCTAGCACACAAACACAGACCCTGATCTTGCAAACATGTATGCACTTGCTTAACTTTAAGCACTTGAGTAGCCCCACCACAGAAATAAAGCACAAGGCTAATTGTTTGCAGAGAAACAGCCGTAGCACTTAATCTCACTCACCAAAATCAATGGCAAAAACCTCCCCATAATGTTAATGAGAGCAGGACTGAGCCTCTCACTGTTGACAACAGAAACCCTCAGTTCTTGAAAGGCAGCATGATGTGGTGCAAGAGGCACATGACAGGCAGGAAGGGCTCTCCTGGGTTCTAGTCCTAGCTCTGTGACCCGGCGGTGAGTCACTGCACCTCTTTCCCCTCCCAACCTTTGTCTGTTGCCAACTCCTGGTCTAAACCTTTCAGAAGTGGTGTGCTGAGTCTTCATTTATTCACTCTAATGTAAGGTTTCGTGTGCCAGTCATACATTTTAACGTTTTTAGAAGGTCTCTTTCTATAAGTCTATAATATATAACTAAACTATTGTTGTATGTAAAGTAAATAAGGTTTTTAAAATGTTTAAGAAGCTTCATTTAAAATTAAATTAAAATGCAGAGCCCCCGGAGCGGTGGCCAGGACCCGGGCAGTGTGAGTGCCACTGAAAATCAGCTCGCGTGCCACCTTTGGCACACGTGCCATAGGTTGCCTACCCCTGGTTTAGACTGTAGGTGTCTCTCACTATGGAATGTCTCCACGGCAGCTAGAAGTGTGACAGCAGCTCAAGTAGACATACTTTAATCTCTGGCTTTAATCTCACCCACGTGGCTAAAAATAACAGTGAAGACACAGCAGCATGGGTTTTACAAGCAACGTACTGGTGTTGCTAATCCACACTGGGGTCTGAGCTGACCTGGCTTTACTACTATTTTTAGCCATGCTAGCTAGGTTAAAGCTAGTGCAAGTATGCTACCTGTACTGCAGTCGCAACTCTGATTGCAATGTGTGTGTATACAGCACCTGACACAATGTGGCCCTCTTCTCAGTTGGTAAAACAGATTGTATTCCTATTTTCCACCAGGCATGGAGAACCAGCAGCCCAGAAGTTAATTTAAATGTACCACTAACAGGCTCTGATCTCACAGCAGATTCAGGCATGTCTTGTCATAACAGAGAGACAAGGTGGGCGAGGTAATATCTTGTATTGGATCAACTTCTGTTAGTGAAAGAGACAAGCTTTTGAGTTTTCACAGACCTGAAGAAAACCTCTGTGTAGTTCAAAAGCTTGTCTCTCTCTCTCCAACAGAAGTCGGTCCAGTAAAATATATCACCGCCCCCACCTTGTCTCTCCAATATCCTGGGACCCACACGACTACAACAACACTATTATGATAAACTAAGCTCAACTTCAAAGAAGAGCTAGCAGAGCCGTGTCCCGTTTGAGGCCTGTGGCTGCTGGATTTTATCCATATGGGGTGAAATCCACCCCCATGCTGAGGAAGAGCACATCATAGCCATGCCACCCTCGAGTGGTGCCTAGGTTTCGGGATGGCCCTCCATCCAGGGGTGCATAGGGCTCTGAGAGGGAAAGGAGCAGCAGCTGGCACAGCCCCATGGGCTCTGCCAGAGTGGCTCATCTGCACTGTAACAAAGCAGCAGGATGAACTGGTTACAGAAAGAGAGCCATGTGCCAGCTGAGGCCTCTGGCAATAACGACAGGCTGCAGCTACCACGGTTACTGTGTGGCGAGAGCACAAACTGAGCCCGTCACAGGGTACTCACAAACCCAGCTGATGGGGGCAGCGCGGACAGAGTGCAAGAGGCAGGATTGTGAAGTGACACAGAGCATGAGGCTCGCCTCCAGCAACAGCCTAACCCAGGGGAATTCTGCCCTGCCCTGGCCAAGTCCAGCATGTGTAGAGCAGGTAACAGGAATAGAGAAAGAAGGGCAACAGGAAGGCTGGCATTGTAATCATAGCCTAACCTTCAGGAGATCTAGATTCAAGTGCCAGCTCTGTCATGGACTTGCTCACTGCCCCTGGCCAAGGCTCTTCATCTCTCTGGCCTTCAGCTCCCCACCAATAATGATACCCCTTTTGTGGGTCTTCACTGAGACTGTAAGACCTTTAGGATAGAAACTGTGTCTCTGCAGTGACCAGCACAAAGAAGCTCTGATATTGGATGGGATGTCTAGGCAATAATGGCCTATAAATAGTTTTTAACAGTGGCAGTTTGTAGCCTAAACCACAAAGCAATAGTGAAAGTCCAGATATGTGCAGGCCTTAGAAAGCTAGATGGAGCCATAAAAGGAGAAAGGTTTGTTGCCCTGCCATGGGTAAGATCCCGTAAATGAAGTCCCACACTATCTTCCCAGTGCATCTTAACAAAGGCTATGTCTATACTACAGACTTCCGCTGGCATTGCTATGACGGTCAGGGGCGTGAAGAGGTGTGATCCTTGACCAGCAGGGCTGTGCTGGCAGAAGTATGTCGTGTGGACACAGCTACACAAGCAAAAGCGCGGTTTTACTGGTATTACTTGTTTTCGCTCATGAGGGGTGGGCAGCACATATCTTAGCCAGGATAGCTGGGTCCACATTAGGAGCACTTTGCAAATATAGGACATCCATATTCCTACACTGGTAACACTCATCTAGTATAGGCATAGCCAAAGGGTTAACAAAGTCAGCGCAAAGGTAGAAATAGAGCTATAAGAAGAATTCAGAGACAGGACTGCCTTCTGTAATCACACCGGACTCAGATGGACAAGGAACGTGGAGCAGGAAGTCTGGGCAGATGGGTTAACGCATTTCATTGTAGCGACGATACAGAAAGGCAAAGAGCCAAGGAGAGGGATGTGAATACTTGCAAAACAGCAAATCAGAACCTATCTGCAAACAAAGGGGAGATGACAGCTTGCAAAACAATCTTCAGCCAGATCCTCAGCTGGTGTAAATTGGCAAAGCGCCACTGACTTCAAATTAAAGTTTGGCTTCAGCGGAGCTAAAGCGATGTGCACCAGCTGGGGTGCTGGCAGAGCTAAGCCATCATTTGCAGACATATTTTCCAGTGAGGGAGTTTGTTCAGGTCTATTAGAAACTGCAGACTATGTGGGACGCTGAAGCGCACCAACCAAGACACGTTACTATGCTAGCTTATTTTCAGAGCTATTCCAGCTTTGTTCACCTTTGCGCAAGGAAGACACAGTGTTTCAGTGAATTAAAAATTGCAAGAGAGAATTTCAGAGCAGAATGTGTTAGTTGAATGGAAATGTACTTATCTCAAAAGAAAAACACTTTATTTAGCAGAGTGTGTCTCAACCTTGCTGATACCAGGGACTGGCTTGCTGCCTTCCTAAACTGTGTCAGGGAGATCTCAGGGACTGGCACCTGTCCACGGACCAGTCGCTGAAAAACACTGATTTCACACACAGGTGAAGCTGCAGAATGACTTGCTCTGCCTAGCACATGTGAAAATCTCATCTATTAAAAAGGAAAAACAAACAAACAAAAAAATACCTGACTCACCCCAAAGTATCTAAGAATGTCAGAAAAATGGTGTGTTTCACTGTATTTGATGAGAAATAGCAAGTTAAAGACTGGATTGCAGTGTGTTTGCACAAAGGGAACAGAGGGACGGCTGCATGATCAACCTTCACATGGGCAATTCCTGACTTTCGAGTACTTAGCACACCATTAAAGTGATCCATGAAAACAGCCCCAAGAGGGCTCATGTTTATGGTGTCTGATTTCTCAGCTGAAATCTGTTGAGCTAAAGTTATTAAAAATTAGTTCAAGGCCCCATGGCGCCCAGTGCTGCACATATACATAGTAAGAGACTTGGCCCACCGAGCTCACTGCTGCAATGCACAAGACAAAGCGGGAGAGGGGAAAGAGAGATAGAGAGGGAAGAGATTTGCTCAAAGTCACCCCAAAGGTCAGTGGCAGAGCCCAGATTAAACTTAATTCTTCTGTGTGCTCTAACCATTAGACCATGCTAGTCATATTATGTATTTTTTCTTAATGCTTAGCTGGATAAAGTGAGCCTGCAGTCTGAAAACCAAGCTTTTTTTCCATTGCCTTACACCTCACCAACAACAATGTATGTGCAATCAGAATTTAATTCACAAGGCTGTTGATCATGGGTGAGCTAGAGCTAGGTTGGCTCAGGGCTAGCAGGAATAAAGAACAATAGCACCGTACAAGGCCTCAGTCCTGTAGTGAGGTCCATGCAGGGGTAAAAAGCAGTAAGAACTTACTTACGTGAAGCCAGCAGCTCTGGCTTACGCACACAAGGAACAGGGCTGTTGAGGAAGGTGGTCACTTTTCAGACTAGGGCCCCATTCTAGTGTAGTATGAATGCTGTTGGGGTTGCATCTGCTGAGGTTGCATCTGGACAGATTCATCGGTAACTTCCTGGCTTCTACTCAGTGCAATGCAGTTCTAAGCTGGCATAACCAGCACCTTTGTTTCTGGCTGATTTGTGTCACCAGAATAGCCCAAAGCAACGAGAGCCTGCTAGTGAATCCCAGCCCTACATTTACAGACTATTACAGGTCAATTGCAAAGGAAAAATAATTACCTAGCAACCTTTGCATATTAGTCTGTGTGTGGTTAAAGATTTATTTAAAAACACTTTTCTTCTGCCTTTCCTTGTTCTTTGCAGTTTGCATTTTTGACACGTGCTTTGCCCTCTGCAGCTCAGCAAGCCTCATATGGGCCCCAATTCTGCCTCAGATCCATGCTGCTGGATCCTTTTACCTGTGCCCCTGTTCACCCGTTTGCAGGATCAGGGTCTTGGAGTGAGACTAGTGCGACAGATAGGTGTCTTAGTGAGCTGTGACCTAAGCTCCTGCTAGTCCATCCATTCCCCCCCGCCCCCATTCCTTGTGCTGCTGGCCCTCTGTGGAGTGGGGAATTTCACCTGCCGTACCCCCCAGCACTCCACCTCACCTCTCCCTCCCGCCCAAAGTAGCGAGGGTCTCAGCCAGAGGGGTGGGGGCAGAGTCCAGGATAGCAAAGCACTGCAATCTCTGACTGCCTCACCCACAGCGACTTACCAGAGACCAATCCTCTCCTCCTGTGCGACTCGGCAAACGCGGTTATCCGGGGCCAGCTGATCGCAATCTCCTCCGCTAGGCGAAACATGGATTGGACACGAGTTAGTTGTGTGGCAGGGTAGGCGCGGGTGCCATCTGGAAAGCAGCCACCCTCTCCCCTCCAGCCCCCAGTATCAACAAAACACCTCAGTCTCTCCCAGTGTCTGTCTGGGGCACAACGGTGTAGTCTCCTGAGGTCCCAAATGCTTTGGTTTCAGGACAGTTGTTGGGCTCAAGGCTGGGGTAACTGGGTGAAACTGAATGGCCTGGGTTATGCAGGAAGGCAGACTGGATGGTCTAATGGCTGCTTCTGGCCTTATGCTCTATGAACACATACCCAACATTCCTCAGCAAAACCAACTTTTGAGCCAGTGCACAGAAGTTGGCAAATCAGAACCACAGCTCCACAAAGGGCCAAACTGAACCACCTGCACCCGCCTGGGATCTTCCAAGCAACCTGACAGTCGGGAGCCCAAACCCCAGGATATGGTCCCATGATCCTAAGAGCCCTTCAATGCCAACAGGTCAAGGAGGTTACAAGAATATCCTGCATCTTGGCAGCGGGTTAGACTAGATGATCCTTGCGGTCCCTTCTAGCCCTATGGGTCTATTATTCTAATATCCTGATACATACATTCTGGTTCACCGAAGAACGTCATGTAGGATCTCAAATGAAAGCCACAATCACTCTGGTCATTAATATCATTGTGAAATGTGCGTACAGACTCTATGTATAGACTTATGGATGTGTAAAGAAAATATGTTCCTAGAACCTGTATCAAGGGTGGGTCGACAAACTGGTTTCTGCCAGACCAAGGATGGATATTCACCCCTGTATCCCTCGTTCACGCGTAAATCAAGCGTTGCAAGCCAACACAATGGAAGTGCCATTTACAAACAAAGTCAACAGGAGACACAAGACCAGAAAATGAACTCCAGGGGGTTGTCCTGTCTATGGGGCAGACAATGAATTTTGGGGAACATAAGAGGAAGGCAAGGAGACACACTCCTTAATCCTGCACCTAGAAAGTTAACGGGCAGCACATTTACTTTCATAAAAACAGGATGCCAACTGGACTTGGTTGGAAACCCTGCAGGAGGCTTTGGGTGAGATAAGACTGCTCTGGACAGGAGGTTAGCCTCTTAAGTTTAGTCTCTAGAAAGCGCCTATAGATTTTGTTTTATATGTAACCCTTCTGTTTCCGTTATACTGACTCACTATCTCTCGAATCTTGGTCTTTGATAAAAAATGTACTGTTGTTTTCATTATAAATATATCTCAGTACACAGTGTCATCCAAGGAGCTGATCCTGAGTTGAATCATTCAAGCTGGTCCTTTGGGGACAGTCAACCTAGGATTTCTGTGAGGGAACAAGGGGCTGGACACTGCAGGGGGATGCATCAAAGGGACTTGGGAATGGGGGTACACTGATTGTTACCCTGCCAGGTGAAGTAAGGGCTGGCACAGTTCGGAGGAGATTGTTTGGGTGGCTAACAGGTGGGGGGGTGTCAGGGAGCTGATACCCAGCTGAGCACCAGCAAGTCTCCCTCTCGCTGGAGGCAGGCCATCAGGGGCAGATTTTAAAAGGTATTTAGATGTCTAAACCCATTTAAAAATCTGGCCTTAGCCTCCTTAGAAAAATCACAGCCCTTGAGTAAGCCTTGTTTCCCTGGCTTTGGCAGGCGAGATTGTAACTTTAGGCCTAGCCCTGACCACAGTGTCATGCCAGCCCAGGGATTGCACCTCAGACACACCCTTCTGAGTCACAATTCCTCCCCTGTTTGCTCCTGGAGGGGGGAGTAATTTACAGCTAGCCTAGAGCAGCAATCAATTACTACCCCACCCCATGCTGGCTCAGCGAGCAGCCAGGTGATGGAGCCAGGGCTACACCCATCGCCTGCTTGAGAGAGGGAATCAATAGGCAGGTAGCCCATCAATTCCTCTGAGCTCATAGAGCAGTGCGAGGGGGTCTGTCATTCCTTTGCACAGGCGTCATCTAATCCATTGGGCCTGCTAGTGGAGAATGCCCTCGTCCCACCCACACTTGTGCACATGTTTAACTCTACGCATTAGACACATGAGAAACATTAAGCACATAGGCCTGGTCTACACCTACAAAATTAGATCAAGATTGCTCATGGTGGGAAAAATGTTGTGCTCTGTGCAACATCGCTAGGTCAACCTAACCCTTGGTGTAGATGCAGCTGGGTTGACCTAGCCACTGCCTTGTGGGGAGGAGGATTAGCTACAGCAACAGGAGAACTCCCTTCTGATCCCTTCTAATCATCTTGTCTGACCTGCATAACACAGGCAGGGGACCCTCCCCCAAAAGTTCCCACCAGAGCAGATGACTTCTGGTGGAGCAAGTCGGTGTAAGGTCTTGTCTATACTAGAAAGTTGTACCACTGTATCTTTACCAGTGTAGGGTGACCAGATGTCCCAATTTTATAGGGACAGTCCCGATTTTTGAGTCTTTTTCTTATATAGGCTCCTATTACTCCCCACCCCCTGTCCCGATTTTTCACATTTGCTGTCTGGTCACCCTAAGTTAAAGCAGTACAATACTCCTTAGTGTGGACACAGTATTATGGGGCTAAAGGTGCATATTACTGGTACAGTTTATTCACGTACAGGAAGGGGAATAAGCTATCCTGGTATAAGGCACCTTTATAGCCACATAACTGCGTAAACACTACTATAATCATATTAGTAAATAAATACCGTCCCTGAGTGAAGCAGCCAAAGCAGGGCTACGATTGGGGAAGGGGATAAAATGTGGCTCAGCACCCCCTGGACCCAGAACTGTGCAGAGGGACCCCCCCCACACACGGACAAACTCTGGGGGCCATAGGACCCAGGTGGTGCCTCCCCTCCCCCCTGCCATGTGACCTTTAGGGAAAACTGCAGAGAGGAGCCAGCCAGAGACTCTAGTCACAGCAGTGACCTTTGGACATTCAGGGAACTGACTGCAGCTTTGACTGGACTTCCTCTGCCCTGTGCGAGACTCTGATCCAAACACTTCCCCCACCCCCCTCCCGCATCTTCACTGTCTCTTCACCGGCTTCACTCCACACCTGCCCTGTCCCCCCTCTTCCCTACCCCTTCCCTTCCATGTCCCCTCTCCCTTCCCTTTTCTTCCCATCTAGCTGATCCCCTCCTAACTAACCACCTCCCCGCCCCCGTCCCGGAACAAAAAATACCCCTTGGCACTAACATGTCATTTGCTCCCATCCCATTGCTCACTCTGCTGGTGTGTTCTACCCCTTCCCTCACCCTGGGTCTGTCTGGTCTATTTCAACTGTTCGCTCTTCATGGCATGGATTATCAACTTCTCTGTTTGTACCGCACCTAGCACAATAGGGCCCCGTTCTTGGCTGGTCCTTAGGCCCTACCACAATAAACATAATGATGATGAGGATTATTAATGATAACAATATAGTTCTATCAGTACAAAAACCATATCGGCCTGACTGTTTGCAGGATTGGGGCTTGAGGTGCTGGTCTTTGTACATCTAGGAGATGGAAATAGGCCCTAAGCAATTCTGGAATGCAAACAGCAGCTGGGTGGACAAAACTTTGGCTCAGATTCTCCAGAAAAGAATAGCAAACCAAACCAAACTAAAAACAATGACAAATATTCAATCCATATAGGCCGTGATTTAAAATATATAAAAAAATAATAATACTGCTAGCCAGAGATGTAAAATAAATAACTGAAAAAAATACAAAGTGGCCTGGGGATTAGGAAAAGGCAAATGATTAAAAAAAATCAATAAGCAGAAAATCTATCTATCTATCTATACACACACACACACACACACACACACACACACACACACATACAGAAAGAGAGGGGGGGCAGGAGTTTAAATGAAGAAAAATAGAAAAGTTTTTAAAATTACAAAATTAATGGAAAATGGTTTAATAAAAATATAAAAAGAAAATAGAAATGGAGTGCTTTTGTTTAGTTTTTTTTTTTAAACATAAAGATAAAATAAAGAATAAAAACACATGAACTGGTAGGAGCAACTTGTTCATTTCACTATGCCCTGCTCCATCAGAGAATCATAGGACTGGAAGGGACCTCGAGAGGTCATCTAGTCCAGTTCCCTGCACTAATGGCAGGACTAAGTATTATCTAAATCATTCCTGACAGGTGTTTGTCTAACCTGCTCTTAAAAATCTCCAATGATGGAGATTCCACAACCTCCCTAGGCAATTTATTCCGGTGCTTAACCACTCTGACAGTTAGGAAGTTTTCCCGAATGTCCAACCTAAACCTCCCTTGCTGCAATTTAAGCCCATTGCTTCTTGTCCTATCCTCAGTGGTTAAGAACAATTTTTCTCCCTCCTCCTTGTAACAGTCTTTTATGTACCTGAAAACCTATGTCCCCCCTCTGTCTTCTCTTTTCCAGATTAAACAAACCCAATTTTTTCCAATCTTTCCTCATAGGTCATGTTTTCTAGATCTTTAATCATTTTTGTAGTTCTTCTCTGGACTTTCTCCAATTTGTCCACATCTTTCCTGAAATGTGGTGCCCAGAACTGGACACAATACTCCAGTTGAGGCCTAATCAGCGTTAGAGTTACTTCTCATGTCTTGCTTACAATACTCCTGATAATACATCTCAGAATGATGGGTTTGCTTTTTTTGCAACAGTGTTACACGGTTGACTCATATTTAGCTTATGGTCCACTATTATCCCCAGATCTCTTTCCGCAGTACTCCTTCCTAGGCAGTCATTTACCATTTTGTATGTGTGCAACTAATTGTTCCTTCCTAAATGGAGTACTTTGCATTTGTCCTTATTGAATTTCATCCTATTTATTTCAGACCATTTGTCCAGATCATTTTGAATTTTATATCCTATCCTCCAAAGCACTTGCAACCCCTCCCAGCTTGGTATCATTTGCAAACTTTATAAGTGTAGTCTCTATGCCATTATCTAAATCTTTGATGAAGATATTGAACAGAACCAGACCCAGAACTGATCCCTGCAGGACCCCACTTGTTATACCATTTCAGCATGTGAACCACTGATAACTACTCTCTGGGAACGGTTCTCCAACCAGTTTTGCACCCACCATATAGTAGCTCCATCTAGGCTGCATTTCCCTAGTTTGAATATGAGAAGGTCATGCGAGACTTAAAGTATTAATATTAGTTGTGAGCATTATGGTGGCACATAAAGGCCCCAGAGCTACATTGTGCTGGGCACTGCACAGACACACAGTGACCGAGATCAGGGCTGTAGAACTGATAAATGAAATTGTTCATAAGTAAACTTTTATGAATGAAACAACATTCATTTATAAAACGGTTAGCCCAATAACTGGTTAATTGACAATTAAGATGCTTGTTAAGAGCCATAGCTGTTCAGCCAGTTGCCCTTGTAAGTTTCACTATCAATCCAATTCCTGCTTAAATCACTGAAACTTGCATTGTTTCAGTATTGTAACTTCTGTTCACTGTTTGCCACATTGTAATTCAAACTCCATTTTAAAACGCTTACTCCATTTTGTAAAAGCTTGCTGCAGCCTTCATTTTTGCAAAAACCCTGCTGTAATCTTATTAGTTTAGTTTAGATGTGTAAATGAGGTATGTATGGATGATGAAGTCAACCTCCAGCACCAGCCTGTCCTGATGAAATAGAGTTCAAGTACCAAAGGCTGAAGAGGCAGACAACAGCCCTAACAAAGTAAGAAGAGTCCACCCTAAAAAGAAAAGAACAGAGGTACAATAGAAGCAGGGCCGGCTCTAGGTTTTTTGCTGCCCCAAGCAAAAAATTTTTTGGCTGCCCCCCACCCCAGCCCTGGGCTCTCTCCCACCCCCCACCCCCAACTGCACCCTCCTTCCGCCGCAGCCCTGGGTCACTCGTAACTCGCTCCCTGGGTGGGTCATTCAGCAGGAATTTTGGATGTGCACAGAACACAGACAGGATTGGTTCCCATATGGTTACAGAACTGCAGTGAAGTGGAACAATTTTCAACTTGTGTGATTGGAGGATGTCTGGATGCATATTATAAGACTGTTGTACATAAATGAGGAAAAGTTGAGGTGCCTTTATTATTCTTTTGTTCCATTCTTTGTTTCTATGGGGAATTTGACAATGCAATATCACGGTCTTCCTTTTAAACAAATAAAACTAAAAAAAAAAAAAAAAAAAAAAAAAGCAATGGCTGTTGAAAATAGCAATTCCAGTCCTAATAACCACTGGGAAGCATTTCTTGCTCAATTTATTCTACTTTTTCTACAGCAAGTTACAGTGGATCAGCATATTTGATTTGGGAGAAATGAAGTAACAGCTGCCCAAACTGAGCTTGAGCACTCCTGAATTTTGAGGGTGTTCAAATCTGGAAAAGAAAAGTCAATTTCTGCTTCCATGGCTCAGAAGTGTAAATCCTCCCACGTGCCTGGTACTGTATCTAAAGCTGCCCAGCCTAGTAGAGCCTCCCCTCCCTTACTTTTCATTTTAAATTCTAGTGGGATCCACGTATCTCCCTTGCTAGGCTTCAGATAGAGAGGGGCATTTAGTCTGTCCATTTAGTCCACCCAATTCTTTCTCTGGGGGAGAGCCCAGCGCTGGGGCGGCAGGAGGTGCGGGTGGGGACCAGAGCTAGGGCGGCAGAGGGTGCGGGGGGAAGAGCCCAGGGCTGGGGTGGCAGGAGGTGCGGGTGGGGGCCAGAGCTGGGGCAGCAGGGGGTGCGGGTGCGGGGGGAGCCCAGGGCTGGGGCGGCAGGAGGTGTGTGTGTGGCGGGGGGTGGGGAAGAGCCCAGGGCTGGGGCGGCAGGAGATGCGGGTGCGTGGGGTGGAGGGGAGCCCAGAGCTGGGGCAGCAGGGGAGTGCAGGTGGGGGCCAGAGATGGGGCGGCAAGGGTGTGAGTGGGGGAGAGTCCAGGACTGGGGCAACATAGGGGTGATGGGGGAGGCCAGGGCTGGGGTGGGGGGGGCGGCAAAAAACCTAGAGCTGGCTCTGTCCCTACCATTCACAGCAAGCTGCAGGTTTCAGTTCCATACTCCTTCCCCCTCCCTTTCCTGTTACTAAGGTCAAGGGAATGCTGGGAAATGTAGTTCTTTCCCTGCTCCAGGGCTGGCTCTATAGGCAGGGAGCTAACGAAGGAACTACAGCTCCCAGGGCTCCCTGTTGGTTCTCAGCTCCCATGCTGGATTCTTGCGCCCCTGCAAATATGCCGCCCCAAGCAACTGCTTGCTTTGCTGGTGCGTAGAGCCGGCCCTGAATAGAAGGAAGATCAAAGCCAGGTCCGAGGCTGAAAGTCATGTCTGCAATTGACAGGTGATCAATCACACCGAACCCAGAGGCAGTGTGACACAGCAAGACCTATAGACTCTGGATTCAAACTAAAGCCTACAAAAAGGATGGGTGAGATGGAAGACTTGGAAGGGTAACATTCTGCTGCCAACATGGGAGGGCAGACCCAGCCCTTCCTTGTGCCTGGCTTTCCTGACCAGTTAGCCGCCACAAGCTACGAACCCAAGCTGCGAAATCAAGCCATGTTCAGGACTGGTAACTACAGCTGCTACAGAACATCGTGTGTGTGTGTGTGTATATATAAGTATTAAGGTATTAGCTAGTGGTTATAGATCAAATTGTTATCATAATAAATGTGGCATCTTTGCCTTGCCCCCTGAAACGATCCTGTGAAGTTTTGGCTGCATAACAGGGCTCCATTGTGCCGGGCACTATACAGACACAAAGTGACTGAGATCAGGGCCCTCCTGTGCCGGGCGCTGCACACACACGGTGACCGAGCTTGTTGGGGCAGGGACTGTCTCTCACTGTGTCTGTGCAGCACCCGGCACAACGGGGCCCCGATCTCAGTCACCATATGTGTGCAGCGCCTGGCACAACGAGTCCCCGATCTCGGTCACCGTGAGTCTGTGCAGTACCCGGCACGACAGGGCCCCGCTCTCAGTCACCGTGTGTCTGTGCAGCGCCCGGCACGACGGGGCCCCGCTCTCGGTCACCGTGTGTCTGTGCAGCGCCCGGCACGATGGGCCCCTGGGGCCATTATATGCCACCATAATGCTCACAACTAATATTAATAACAGCCTGACACCATGTGGTGTCTTTATACTTGAGGAAAAAAGATGGTTACTCACCATGTAACTGTTGTTCTTCGAGATGTGTTGTTCAGGTCCATTCCAATCAGGTGTGTGTGAGCCACGTGCATGGTCGTCGGAAACTTCTTCCCTCAGCAGCTCCCATCAGGTCGGCCAGGGAGCCACCTGGAGTGGCACCCTCATGGCACTCAATATATGACCCTGCTGACCCGATCCCCCTTCGGTTCCTTCTTGCCAGCTACTCCAACAGAGGGGAAGGAGGGTGGGTATTGGAATGGACGTGAACAACACATCTCGAAGAACAACAGTTACAAGAAGGTGAGTAACTGTCTTTTCTTCTTCAAGTGATTGTTCACATCAATTCCAATCAGGGGACTCCCAAGCTCTCCCACGGGAGTGGGATCAGAGTTAAGGAATCACTGACTGGAGCATCGCTCTGACGAGAGCTGTGTCATCTCTAGCATGCAGGGTGATGGCATAGTGGGTGGCAAACGTATGCACCGAGGACCAGGTCGCTGCTCTGCAGATCTCCTGGATGGGCACCTGGGCCAGGAAAGCGGTGGGTGAGGCCTGAGCTCTTGTCAAGTGGGCTGTAATGGCTGGGATCTTGGCGAGGTCATAACAGGTATGGATGCAGTCCGTAATCCAGGAAGAAATGCGCTCTGAGGAGACTAGAAGCCCCTTCATACGGTCTGCCACCGCTACAAACAGCTGGTTCAACTTCCTGAAAGGCTTTGTGCGCTCAATGTAGAATGCTAGCGCTCTCCGCACATCTAGTGAGTGAAACCTCAGCTCCTCTGCATTAGCATGTAGCTTGTGATAGAAAACTGGTAGAAAAATATCCTGGCTGATGTGGAATTGGGACACCACCTTGGGCAGGAAGGCTGGGTACGGTCTGAGCTGTACCTTGTCCTTGTGGAAGACTGTGTAGGGGGGTCAGAGGTTAGTGCTTTTAACTCCGACACCCTCCTGGCCAATGTAATGGCAACCAGAAAGGCAACCTTCCATGAGAGATAAAGAAGGGAACATGTAGCCAGTGGCTCGAATGGGGCTCCCGTTAGTCTAGCTAGGACCAGGTTGAGGTCCCAAGTCGCTACAGGTGAGTGGGACTGTGGATATAGACGTTCTATTCCCTTAAGGAAACGGCCCACCACAGGGTTGCGAAGACTGAACGCCCCAACACTCCCAGGTGGAACGCTAAGATGGCTGTGAGGTGTACCTGGCTGGGATGATTTAATTGGAAATTGGTCCTGCTTTGAGCAGGGGATTGGACTAGATGACCTCCTGAGGTCCCTTCCAACCCTGATAGTCTATGATTCTATGATCCAGCCAGGCCTATCCGCTTCAGGTGCAGTAGATAGTCCAGGATGAATGTTATAGATGCCTGAAGTGGGGATACGCGACTGTGATCACACCAGCACGAGAACCTTTTCCATTTGGCCAGGTAAGTGGCACTTCCCTCACCGATTCCGTGCATTGGAGCTCCATTGGGTTTAACCATGAAGCTTCCAGGCCATGAGATGGAGGGACTGGAGGTCCAGGTGAAGCAGGCAGCCATGGTCCTGTGTAATCAGATAGGGGAGGAGCGTCAGCGCGATCGGGGTGTCCACTGACTGCTCCAGAAGCATGGTGTACCAATTTTGGCATGGCCACGCAGGACCCAGGAGAATTACCTCTGCCTTGTCCCTGCGGATCTTGAGGAGAGCCTTGTGGATGAGTGGTATTGGAGGGAAGGCATACAGTAGATGGTTCCCCCACTATATCATGAACGCATCCGAGATAGAGCCCGGACTGTGCTTTAGGAAGGAGCAAAACGTTAGACACTTCCTGTTGCTCCTGGTGGCGAACAGGTCTACCTGGGGAAACTCCCACCTTTGGAAGATGGAATGTATGACATCCAGATGGATGGACCACTCATGACTGCTGAACTACCTGCGGAGGTGGTCCGCAAGTTCGTTCCACGTTCCCAGGAGATAGGACGCCTCCAGGTGAATGAAGTGGGCTATACAAAACTCCCACAGGTGGAAGGCCTCCCAACAGAGAGGGGAAGAATGCGCTCTATCCTGCTTGTTTATGTAAAACATGGTAGTGGTGTTGTCAGTCAGCACCGCCACGCACTGTCCTTGCAATATGGTATGGAAGGTCTGGCAGGCTAGTCTCACCATTCTGAGTTCCTTTATATTGATGTGAAGTGGGATCTCGGACTGCGAACATCTGCCCTGAGTCTGTAGGTCTCCTAAGTGTGCCCCCCACCCCAGGTCTGACACATCCATTACTACGGTCATGGATGGTTGAGGGCTGCTGAATGGGACTCCTTCACAGACCATGCAAGGGTCCAACCACCAGCCTACTGGAATCTGGGCTCTGGTAGAATGGCTCTTGCCTGAACCGAGTCCAGCAACACCCCAATGAATTCTATTTGTTGGGTGGGTGACTACGTCGACTTGTCCAGATTGAGGAGAAGACCCAGGCTCTGGAAGGTCTCTCTGACCAACCGTACCTGGGACTCCACCTGCTCCCTGGAGCGCCCCCACAGCAGCCAGTCGTCGAGGTAGGGATATACCTGCTCCTGCCTCTTGCGGAGAAAAGCCACGACCACGGACATGAATCATAGAATATCAGGGTTGGAAGGGACCTCAGGAGGTCATCTAGTCCAACCCCCTGCTCAAAGCAGGACCAATCCCCAACTAAATCATCCCAACCAGGGCTTTGTCAAGCCTGACCTTAAAAACCTCTAAGAAAGGAGATTCCACCACCTCCTTAGGTAACCCATTCAAGTGCTTCAACACCCTCCTAGTGAAAAAGTTTTTCCTAATAGCCAACCTAAACCTCCCCTACTGCAACTTGAGACCATTACTCCTTGTTCTGTCATCAGGTACCACTGAGAACAGTCTAGATCCATCCTCTTTGGAACCCCCTTTCAGGTTGTTGAAAGCAGCTATCAAATCCCCCCTCATTCTTCTCTTCTGCAGACTAAACAATCCCAGTTCCCTCATCCTCTCCTCATAAGTCATGTGCTCCAGCCCCCTAATCATTTTTGTTGCCCTCCGCTGGACTCTTTCCAATTTTTCCACATCCTTCTTGTAGTGTGGGGCCCAAAACTGGACACAGTACTCCAGATGAGGCCTCACCAATGTCGAATAGAGGGGAACGATCACGTCCCTCGATCTGCTGGCAATGCCCCTATTTATACAGCCCAAAATGCCGTTAGCCTTCTTGGCAACAAGGGCACACTGTTGACTCATATCCAGCTTCTCATCCACTGTAACCCCTAGGTCCTTTTCTGCAGAACTGCTTCCTAGCCATTCGGTCCCTAGTCTGTAACAGTGCATGGGATTCTTCTGTGCTAAGTGCAGGACTCTGCACTTGTCCTTGTTGAACCTCATCAGGTTTCTTTTGGCCCAATCCTCTAATTTGTCTAGATCCCTCTGTATCCTATCCCTACCCTCCAGCGTATCTACCACTCCTCCCAGTTTAGTGTCATCTGCAAACTTGCCGAGAGTGCAGTCCACGCCATCCTCCAGATCATTAATGATGATATTGAACAAAACCAGCCCCAGGACCGACCCCTGGGGCACTCCACTTGAAACCGGCTGCCAGCTAGACATGGAGCCGTTGATCACTACCCGTTGAGCCCAACGATCTAGCCAGTTTTCTATCCACCTTACAGTCCATTCATCCAGCCCGTACTTCTTTAACTTGGCGGCAAGAATACTGTGGGAGACCGTATCAAAATCTTTGCTAAAGTCAAGGAATAACACATCCACTGCTTTCCCCTCATCCACAGAGTCAGTTATCTCCTCATAGAAGGCAATGAGGTTAGTCAGGCGTGACTTGCCCTGGGTGAATCCATGCTGACTGTTCCTGAGCACTTTCCTCTCCTCTAAGTGCTTCAGAATTGATTCCTTGAGGACCTGCTCCACGATTTTTCCAGGGACTGAGGTGAGGCTCACTGGCCTGTAGTGCCCCGGATCCTCCTCCTTCCCTTTTTTAAAGATGGGCACTATATTAACCTTTTTCCAGTCATCCAGGACCTCACCCGATCGCCATGAGTTTTCAAAGATAAAATGGGACATGCACTTGGTGAACACCCGGGGGGCTGTTGATAACCCGAATGGGAGCACTGTGAACTGATGATGTATGCAGTTGACAACGAACCTCAGGAAACATCTGTGGGCTGGCCAAATGGCTATATGAAAGTACGCGTCTTTCATGTCAAGAGCAGTGTACCAATCCCCTGGATCCAGGGAGGGAATAATTGCGTTCAGGGCTTCATCATTGCAGGTTTGCCTCTAGATGGCACTTGTCTGGGTGGTGCCAAAGGCTTCTCTCTAACAGCAAGGGGCTGTGGTGCAGTACTTTCTATAAGCTCTTTTGCAGCCTCAAAAGTATCTGGGGCGGAGGGGGGTTCCAACTCCTCCACCAAGCACTGCCCCACCGGAGAGTCACTAAGTGCCAGGCTCATCGGTGCCAACTGGGGCACTGGAGTCGACAGCACAAGGTCTTGCTGCTTGGAAGTTGAGTCCTTCCTCTGAGGCAGCAAAGTCTCTCCGGATGGTCTCGCTCTCTGAGGACAGTGCCCTCTGTCCACCTTCTTATGACGCTTGTGGGGCACCGGGAATGTTGACCGGTGCTGGGGCGCTGCTCTGCGCTGTGGTGTCGGGAATCTCCGGTACCGAGGATCTCTAGCACCAGAGTCCTTCCCGTACTGATCTGCGGACTGACGCAGGGGCACTCCGCGCCAAGCTCGGGCCGGGACTTGGCAGTCGGGTGCTGCTGCACCAAGTGCAGCTTCCATTAATAGCTGCTTCAAACAGAAGTCGCGTTCTGTCCTAGTCCTGGGCTTGAAAGCCTTACAGATCTTACAGCACTCGGAATGATGCGCCTCCCCTAGACACCTCAGGCACGACTCATGAGGGTTGCTATTGGACATAGGCTTCTTGCATACACCGCAAGATTTAAATCCTTGGACTTGAGGCATGCCCTGAAACCCAAGGTGGGGTGAGGGGAGAACGACCCACTCACTAAGACTATCTTAACTACCAAACAATAAACTAACCACAAAACAAAACACTGTATAGGACTAAGTAATAGCTAAAGGAACACTTGCAAGCAAGCGAAACACAGTTCCAACGCTGCTACAGATGGTAAGAAGGAACTGAAGGGGGGGTCAGGTCGGCAGGGTCATATTGAGCGCCACGAGGGCCCACTCCAGGGGGCTCCCTGACCGACCCAACGGGAGCTGCTGAGGGGAAAAGTTTCCGATGACTGTGCACGTGGCGCGCGCACACCTGATTGGAATCGACATGAACAATCACTCAAAGAAGAACAATCCTATTTCACTCTGCTCCTCAGAGCCTGCTCCTGGTTCTTTCCGGCACAATCCGGACTTGTGTTGACAAACCTGGCTTCAAAATGAACAGGCCACATTCAGCCCTGGTCTAGCTCCATGCAAGCCGGTGGAGGGGCTGGCTCTGGGGCACTGAGTGGGAGAGTCTATGCAAACAAGGTAATATCATATTTGCATAAATGATAAACATGCATCAACTCATTTGCATAAACAGCCTCCTCTTCCAAAAATCCCCCACCCCCATACACACAATACCTACATCTCTGCCTTCCTCCCTCCTCCTCCTCAACTTCCCTCATCCTCACTCCCTGTTCTCTCTAGCTACCTCCATAGCTCCCCCACCATTTCTGGCTGGCCCCCAGAATTCCCCCATGGATTGGTTCCCATCTCCCTTCTATCCCGCTGCCCCGGAGACCTCTCCATGGTTTAGAGCCCTATAGCTTCCCTTCTGCACTGTAACCATGGAGACAGGCCTTAGCGCACTCCTCACCCATCCTCTGCCCCCAATGGGAGTAAGAGAGAGAAGTGGGACCCTGGGGAGAGAGGCTTTGTGTCTGATGGGGGCAGAGAGGAGGGGGTTAAGGGCATGGAGAGAGAGAGAGCTTGGGTGTAAGGGGAAAATGGCAAGAGTCTCACAGAACCTGGATGTGGGGGTCTAAAGGTAAAGCAGAGTCATACACAACCTCTAGCCATCCAGGTCCCACAGCTACCTAAGGTACTTATGCGGCCCCATCACCATAGTATCTGGGCTCCTCACAATCTTCAGCCCCACCGCACTCCTGGGAAGCAAGGCCCTGCCACTGTCTCTGTGTTTCAGAGGGGGAGACAAGGCCTAGAGAGGCTAAGGGATGTGGCTGTCACATAGGAAGTCTGGGGCAAAGCAGGGAATTGAACCCAGGGTTTCCCAAGACTTACGTTAGCGCTGTAACCACAGCCGCAGTCATCCTCTATCACGCCATCTCCCTTGGTCCATCTGTCCCTCCCCATGCACACTTTCCCCTCTCTCCATTGGTCTTTATACCCTGTTCCTCCATAGTGCCTTTATACCCCTCCAGCTGCTTTGCTTCTTCATTGATTCAGAGATGTTAAGCCAGAAGGGACCATCTAGTCTGAACTCCTGTACAACACAGGCCAGAGTTTCATCCAGTGATTCCTGTATCGAGCCCCCCACTCCCAGCCAAACCTAATCAGTTTCCGTCAATGGTAAATGATTTTGTGTGGGCTGGGAGAAAGGGAAGAAAACACCCTATATGAATCATGCTGCTCCAGCTGAGGGCTGCGGTCATGTGCATTTGGCCAATTCACTAACAAGTCAGATCAAGTTATTGCTTATGGTATTAGACTTTGTTATTATTATGTCTGCAGGGCCCACACTGTGATAGGAACTTTAGAAACAAGTAGGGGAAAAGCCCCAGCCCTAGGGATCTTACAATCCAAGGATAGACACAACACATAGGAGACAACACATTAATAAGGTCACGGGCTGGGGAAGGAGTATAAAAAAGGTATATTCTGAACCTTCATAAAGGTATTAGTCGATTTAGACACCGTTAAGTACAATGGCCAAAGATTTCAAACTTGGATGCCTAAAGTAGCTTGGGATTTTTCAAAACAGCCCAAAGGATTTCGGCATGTAAATGTCATTGAAGTCCAAGCTTGATGCAATTTTTTGACCAAAACATTTTTCAGTAAAACAAGCATGTTTGGGTCACCTGAAACATTTCACAAATTCATGTCAAATTCCCCACATTCTTTCAGTCAGGAAAAAAAATAACCAGAAAAAAAAATTCAAAACATTTCAATTTTTCTATGCAAAATTATTTTTCTTTTAGAAATTTCCTTAAATTTTAGAAAAATTAAGAACTTGAAAAAATGCTCAAAATCTAAACAAACCATTTCATTTCAGGTCAAACAAAACATTGTATTGGATCGGAAATAAAATTTGTTTTGATTTTTTTGGAACTGACTGTGAACCAAAAAGTCAGTTATTTGCACAGCTCTCATTGAAATACTAATACTAATTAAACGGTGCAAATTCTTTGCCAGGTTCACTCACTTTTAGGTTGTATCCCTGTCCCCTTTGTCTGCTTGTGTCATTTAATTGTAAGTTCGTCAGGGCTGGAATTTTCTCTGTCTGTTTGTACAGCACCCAACACAATAGGGCTCTGATCCCAATGGAGACCTCTGAGTGCTACCATAACATAAATATTAATTGGGCCTTTTTAGAAATCTAGCCATCAGCAGCATAAGATCTAAGCACAGCTTAAGTGGCCCTTTGCAGAGGGGTGAGTTTTCATAGGCAGATGCACACTCAGCATTGAAGGAATGGCATTCCGCAAGGACCAAAATACAGCCATAGGACATTGTACGACAGGGTTATGAAAGCCTTACAAAAGGTCTGAGTATCAGGATGCAGTTTGTAGTACTGAAGACAGACTTCCAGACAATATGAAAGATGCAAAATGCTCTTGGAACATAGCAAGTGGAAACAATGAGATCATGTCACCATTCTTAAGGACTCATTTTGGGCCAGATTTTTAAAGGTATTTAGGTGCCTAAAGATGCAGATAGGCATCTAGTTGGATTTTCAAAAGTGCCTAAGCAGATTAGGTGCCTCCTCTTCCTCCCCACTTTTGTGTAAACTCGCCTAGAAGGCCCCGATACAGTCAGCGTGCTCAGATCAGATCGGACCTTGCACATGATTTAGGTAGCTGAAAACCTATCTTCCCCTGGTTTGTGGATCTGTCCAAGGCTTAAGCAGCAGACAGGCACCCAGAGGGAAGCAACAGTGCTCACATTCAGAGGCAGAAACATAAGTACCTAGGCTACTGAAGTTTTGTGAATCTCAGCGTAGCCTAAATTGTTTAGGCACCTAAGCACTTTTGTGAATCTAGGCCATTGAATCATAGAATATCAAGGTTGGAAGGGACCTCAGGAGGTCATCTAGTCCAACCCCCTGCTCAAAGCAGGACCAATCCCCAGACAGATTTTTGCCCCAGATCCCTAAGTGGCCTCCTCAAGGATTGAACTCACAACCCTGGGTTTAGCAGGCCAATGCTCAAAGCACTGAGCTATCCCCCCACATTAAGCATGTGTTCATGTGATTTGCTGAAGAAGGATGGGATTACTCATACATTTATAGTTATACAGGAGGTCAGACTACATGATCCCCTCTGGCTTGATAATCTATGAAATCTATGAAAGAAGCATGGGCTGGTTAATCAGGGCCATAGTGAATTGATATATGTAGGTAGCCCCCTGGACTCTTGGCTGCTGATAGTTAAGGCTAAGATTTAGTCATGGGTATTTTTAGTAAAAGTCATGGACAGGTCAAGGGCAGTAAACAAAAATTCACGGCCTGTGACCTGTCCATGGCTTGTACTATATACCCCTGACTAAATCTTGGGTGCTCTGGAGGAGGGATTCCAGGGGCGCCATAGGTGCTCTGGGGCAGGGGATGGCCCAGGACCACTGCTAGTGCTCAGAGGGGAGCAGAGAGAGCGTGGCACGTGGCCCGAGACCTCCACTGCTGCTCGGAGGGGATGAGGGGTAGTGGCCAGAACACCTGGCCCAGGGGTTGCCCAAACTGCTCAGGCGGCCCCCAAACCAGCCACTGCAGAAGTCATGGAGGTCCCGGAAAGTCTCAGAATCCATGACTTCCGTGACCTACACGTCAGCCTTGCAGCCTTACTGATAATACACCTCTACCCCGATATAACGCGACCCGATATAACATGAATTTGGATATAACGCGGTAAAGCAGTGCTCCGGGGGAGCAGGGCTGCGCACTCCGGTGGATCAAAGCAAGTTCGATATAACACGGTTTCACCTATAACACGGTAAGATTTTTTGGCTCCCGAGGACAGTGTTATATCAAGATAGAGGTGTATTACAGAAGCATTTCAGAATTATGAACATCTTGGGAATAGAGGTTGTTCGCAATTCTGAAATGTTCGTAACTCTGAACAAAATGTTCTTTCAAAGTTTACAGCTGAACATTGCCTTAATACAGCTTTGAAACTTTACTCTGCAGAAGAAAAATGCTGCTTTCCCTTTATTTTTTTAGTAGTTTATGTTTAACAGTACTGTATTTGGTTGGTTTTGGTTTTTGGGGCGGTTTGTTTTTTTTGGTCTCTGCTGCTGCCTGATTGCGTACTTCCAATTCCAAATGAGGTGTGTCGTTGACTGGTCAGTACATAACTCTGGTGTTAGTAACTCTGAGGTTGTACTGTATATACATATCAGTTGTATACTGTGAATATATCTTTGCATACAGATATATCAATAACATTCATGGTTATTTCCTCATTTTTACAAAAATCCTGTGGTGTTGGTACTCCAGTATATATAGTAAATTTGTTTGTGGCTGTCATCCATTATGGGATACTCGAATAGAGCAGTGTGATATATTCCTGCTACAGTAAGCAGATGTAGGTGACTTCAAGTTAGAAACATAATTAAATATATATGTGGACATCTGTTCATTTGGATCCTTAGCTTTAAGGATGTGTTTCCCACCATTGAGTAAGAAAAGAATTTTCCATTTGCATTTGACCTTTCCCTTACAAATCTCTCTCCTCCCCCTCCCTCCTTTTTTTGATATACTAAGGACGAGATTTTCAAAAGGGCTCAGCATTGGCCAAATTTTGCTCCCACTGAAACCAGTGGTAAAACCCCTATTGCCTTCAATGGGACGACTTACAGGGACAAATCTTCAGCTGGAGTAAACTGTTGTATCTTCATAGACTTCAACTGAGCTGTGATGATTTATACAAGCTGAGGATCTGACCCACAGTGAACCAAGTTAAGCACATGCATAAATCTTTGGAGAACTAAGGCCATAACATTTATTTTTAGAGGTTTTTAAGGCCCAGTTTGACAAACCGGTTTGGCTGGGATGATTTAGTGGGTGTTGGTCCTGCTTTGAGCAGGGGGGTTGGACCTCCTGAGGTCTCTTCCAATCTTAATCTTCTATGATTCTATGATTTTGGTCATTCAGAAATATATAGAAGTGGAAGGGACCTCGAGAGGTCATCTAGTCTAGTCCCCTGCACTCAAGGCAGAACTAAGTATTATCCAGACCATTCCTGACAGGTGTTTGTCCAACCTGCTCTTAAAAACCTCTCTAGGCAATTTATTCCAGTGTTTAACCACTCTCATAGTTAGGAAGTTGTTCCTAATGTCCAGCCTACACCGCCCTTGCTGCAATTTAAGACCATTGTTTCTTGTCCTATCCTCAGTGGTTAAGAAGAACAATTTTTTTTCCTTCCTCCTTGTAACAGCCTTTTATGTACTTGAAAACTGTTATGTCCCCTCTCAGTCTTCTCCAGACTAAACAAACCCATTTTTTTCAATCTTCCATCATAGGTCATGTTTTCTAGACCTTTAATCATTTTTGTTGCTCCTCTCTGGACTTTCTCCAATTTGTCCACATCTTTCCTAAAATGTGGCACCCAGAACTGGACACAATACTCCAGTTGAGGCCTAATCAGCGTGGAGTAGAGCGGAAGAATTACTTCTCGTGTCTTGCTTACAATACTCCTGCTAATACATCCCAGAATGATGTTTGCTTTTTTTGCAACTGTTACACCGTTGACTCATATTTAGCTTATGATCCATTATGACCCCCAGATCCCTTTCCGCAGTACTTCTTCCTAGGCAGTCATTTCCCATTTTGTCTGTGTTCAATTGATTGTTCCTTCCTAAGTGGAGGACTTTGCACTTGTTCTTATTGAATTTCATCCTATTTACTTCAGACCATTTCTCCAGTTTGTCCAGATCATTTTGAATTTTAATCCTATCCTCCAAAGCACTTGCAACCCCTCCCAGCTTGGTATCGTCCGCAAACTTTATAAGTGTACTCTCTATGCCATTATCTAAATCTTTGATGAAGATACTGAACAGAACCGGACCCAGAACTGATCCCTGCGGGACCCCACTCGTCATGCCCTTCCAGCATGACTGTGAATCACTGATAACTACTCCCTGGGAACGATTTTCCAACCAGTTATGCACCCACCTTATAGTAGCTCCATCTAGGTTGTATTTCCCTAGTTTGCTTATGAGAAGGTCATATGAGATAATATCAAAAGCCTTACTAAAGTCAAGATATACCACATCTACCGCTTCCCCCCTATCCACAAGGCTTGTTACCCCGATAAAGAAAGCTATCAGGTTGGTTTGACACAATTTGTTCTTGACAAATCCATGGTGTTATTTATCACCTTATTATCTTCTAGGTGTTTGCAAATTGATTGCTTATTTGCTCCATTATCTTTCCGGGTACAGAAGTTAAGCTGACTGGTCTGTAATTCCCTGGGTTATCCTTATTTCCCTTTTTATAGATGGGCACTATATTTGCCCTTTTCCAGTGCATATGATCTCTCTATTTGTTTACTTCATATTTCTTTATTAGTAATTGTTAGTCTTAAGTATTTCTATTTTTTACTTTACAACTCTTTCTATACCTCATGCCTTAAGCTGATTATATTTTTAAAAAATCAGAAACGAGGGCACTTTTGTGGTGAATTTTTTTAGAGTCACAAAACAGTTATTGCAAAAACCAGAGAACTTTTTTTTTTTTTTAATGGGCTGATTTTGCTACTGACTGCTTCCAACTCAACAGCCACATGGGAGTAAAGGATTGTTCTCAGTAACTCAGTGTCTGCTTGAGTTTATCATGAGATTCTGACCGAGTGTCATTAGCATTCGCTCTGAGCAAAAGAACAGCTCTGAGACCATCTACGCTCATTCGACTTTTCTCCTCACTCCAAACACCATTAAGCACCTGAAACCTGGTTCCGCCAGCCAGGCAAACGCAGAGCCAATTCTACCACTAGAGCAACACATCTAGAACAAACACTTTGTAACTATAAATGAACCCAAATATTTTGTCTGATGAAATTAAAATCTGGCACATTTCTAGAATTCCAAAAGAAGTTCTCAGGACACAGGGAGATCAAGGAAAAATAAGGCTGTCTCTGTACATTCAGGCTGTATGGCGACTCTTCATTTGCATATTAATTATACATATACAAACTCCAAAATGGCCCAGATTTGCTAAATTTCGAGACATGCTGCATTTGTTTCTCCTGGACTATGAAGAGAGGTAGAAGGCCTCAGTGGAGGCTGATATATGGATGATTATGATCTGCCACTTGGTACAAATATAGTTTTGGGTTTGTAACATTAAATGATTCTCAGGGAGGTTCAGAGCCAGTGTCTGGGCACCATTCATGATTTGGAATCAAATGAAAATAAAATAATATAAAGAAATATGGCAAGAGAGAAAACAACACTAAAACAAGTGGAAAACTGGTGAACAAAAAACATTAGGAAATAGTTATTGGAGATGGGATTTTACAATCATTACTAATATGCTCTTTAACTTACATGTATTTTGTGCAAATGAAAAGTGGTTAAAGTTAGGCTGGCTGAAGAGGTGCAAGAAGCAGGGGTGATAGCTAATGTAGATGAAATATACAGCAGTAGTGAAGTAGTAACTGCCAGTAGTAACCGGTAAGCTTGAGACTTTCAAGGCTAGATCCTCAGCTAATGTAAACTGACAAGCGCCTGCTAATTTACAGCAACTGTCAGGATTAGTTTGCTAACTTCATTAATTATTATTAATTGTATTGCAGTAGCACCTAGGGATCCCAAATAAGATCAGGGTCCCCATTGTGCTGGGCACTGTACAGACACAGAGTAAGATATAGCCCATGCCCTGATGAGCTTCCAATCTAAATAGGATCTGACCCTCACTCTTCTGAGCTCCTTCTGGAGGTAGAAGAATTAGCCTGTGGAAATTAATTACAATCCATTTTCTGGGAATCAGGGCCTCTCATCTGAGATACACTTTCAACCTTAACCGTTTCCTCCTAACAGTGGTGGGAGTGTTGTTTAGGGGGAGAGGAGGGCTAAACAAGTAACCTAGGGAATCTCTAACCTACTAAAGCAAAACTCTGTATAATCCTCTCAGGATAAGAAACCAAGGGGAAGGACAAATTAATCTGCCACTAAAATGATGCAAAGGCAATGAAAGCTAAATAGATCTCAGAATCTTTATGTAGCATAGCTCTCCTCCTCCCTTTGTCTGTTGTTACCCCCCTCTCTGGGTTGCATCATACTGTAAACTTCTAAGGGCAAAGGACCATCCCTTCTTCTATTTCTATAAAGTACCAAGCATCTCAATGATGCTGCAGATATAATAATTTATTACAATGACCATGCCACCATTTTAACTCTGGGCTGGGGGGCATCGAAACAGATAGGAATCTGCTCATGGAGTAGGAGGGGCAGATTTTGCTGGGGGAGGGGTCATTCCTCCAGCATCCCCATAGACCAGGGATATGACGATGCAGTCACAGCACTAGGTGTTTAACCTCTTATCTGTGTCTAAACCTGCCCCTATGGGTGGAACCAGTCCTGGGAAGGGGAGGCACAGCGACACTGTGTGTGTGTGTCTGGACAAGTAGCTACGCTTGCCCCGCCACATAGAAAGCCCTGGAGAGGAGGAGATTCATAGATTTAAAGACCAGAAAGGGCCATTATGACCATCTAGTCTGACCTCCTGCCTAACACGGACCAGAGAACCTCACCCAGGGATCAATCCATATATTAGCACCACCAGTATTATGTTCCTGACTCTGGGAGGTGTGGAGGGGACAGACTCTCTCAAATGGGTTCTGGGGACTACGGGGCTGATCCCCCTGAAGGCTACGGAGGAAAGGAGAATCTGACTCAGGCACTTTAGAGACACACCTCCTCCTCCCCACCCACCCCACAGCTTCTAACACCAGAGGTTGTAGGGATCCTTACCCAATGAGATCACATTCTCATAGTTCTCCTGCATCTCGTCCGTGGGATCCAGATTCGCTCACTCACTGCCCCTCGGTGGAATACACAGCTGCCTCCTCAACGGTAACCGGTCCCTGAAACAGCCAGAGACCCTCACTCAGAACCTGCTGGCCCAGCCTCAATCCCACCAGCTCAGCCACAGGAACCCTAAGTCAGTCCCTCTGCTCTCTCTCTCCTACATGTCCCTCCCTTAAAGTGATGGTTATACATTCCCATATGATTCTTTCTAGCCTCTCCACCAAGCCAACCCTCATTTCTGGGTGAGCACCAGACCGTCATCTCCCCCTGAATGGCTGCTCTGGCCCTATAAATGTAGTAAACCACTGACAACAGGGATACAGGATTGGGGCAGGCTCTTTATTCTAATAGAGCACAGCCAGGCACATCGTGAGCTCTGCACTCCCATTTCTCTCATCTCCTTTCTCTTGGTAGCAGTAGGGACCATGTTTGGGCTATGGCAGGAATGAGAAGTTTTGGGTTGAAACTTCCTAGCGATGATGCTCTAAGTGAGCCCAACCTGCCAGGGAACAAAAAGCGGATGTAATTCTGCAGCCTGTCATGGGGAGAAGGGGGGGAGGGATAGCTCAGTGGTTTGAGCATTGGCCTGCTAAACCCAGGGTTGCAAGTTCAATCCTTGAGGGGGCCATTTAGGGAACTGGGGTAAAAATCTGTCTGGAGATTGGTCCTGCTTTGAGCAGGGGGTTGGACTAGATGACCTTCTGAGGTCCCTTCCAAGCCTGATATTCTATGATTCTATGACTGGGGAGGTTTCAGAAGGGGCTTTAGTCAATTTCACACCCTCAGTTCCCCCCGTTCTTTCCCTGCAGACAGACACTCTGCAACCCATGCTCAGTCATTTTATTACAGAGCAGATTCAGCCCCTCTCCCTATATTAACACACACCCCTCCCCCCCCAGTAACAGAGTTTCTGAACCAAATGCTAGAAAAGCACAGAATCGAAGGTGCCACTTTGGGCGATCTCTAGGGCTGCCAATTTTCATTGGAGGTACTCCTGGAGGTTTCCTCACATGACAGAATCTTTAATTAACGATGAATCTTTAATTCCTGGAGGTTTGGCAACCCTAGGCAGTGGTTCTCAACCAGAGGTTCGGGGCCTCCTCGGGGGCTATGAGCAGGCTTCAGGGGGGCTGCCAAGCAGGGCCAGTGTTAGACTTGCTGGGGCCCAGGACAGAAACCCAAAGCCCCACCGCATGGGGCTAAAGCCTGGGGTTCCAAGCTCCGCCACCTGAATCAAAGCCTGAGCAACTTAGCTTCACAAGGGCCCCCTGTAGTGTGGGGCCCTGGGCAGTAGCCCATCTTGCTATCCCCTAATGCTGGCCCTAGCTTTTATATGCAGAAAACAGTTGTTGTGGCACAGCTGAGCTATGGAGTTTTTGTAGCATGCTGGGAAGGCCTCAGACAGAAAAGGATTGAGAACCCCTGACCCTAGGGGCAGCCCCCCCCCACACACACACTATTCCCAGGGCAGCGCATCCCCACAGCAGCACGGGGACCAGGCAAAGGCAGGAACTAGCTTTTCCTCTCCCTGCTCCTCCCCAGGAAAGTCAATCTGCCCCGGGGAGCTGCAGTGAATGGGGCTGGGCAGGGCTGGGAGCCGGGACCTCCCTCCCCACTGATTGCTCCTGCTGCCCCTTCCCATCTCCTTACCCCTCTTCCTTCCTCTGGCTGGGGAGACTGGCTTATTGTTGCATTGGTCGCGGGGGCGCGTTGGCTCTGCCCGGAGCAGGTTGGGCTGGTACAGGCGCTAAGAGCGGACAGAGCCGGGGTGTGTCCGGGCGGGCAGCAGCAGCAGTGCTGGGACTCCGGGGCGGTAAAAAGCAGCCCTTTCCCGAGTCACTTTCCTGCCCATCCCCAGCACTTTCCCCGAGTTCGCTCGCTCTCAATTACCTGGAGCTTCCGGTTCAGGGAGCTGATGTCGGACGGCAGGGGCCGGGGCTTCCCCGGGCAGCTCAGTGCCGTGAGAATAAGTCCTATAGCGCCCGGGTTTGTTGCAGCCCGGGTTGGGTATGGGGAAGGACACAGGAAGGGGATGGAGCAGCTGAGAGTGGCTGTAGCTAGGTGCTGGGTGGGAGGAGGAGGAGAGACAGGAAGGGGGAGGGGGGATAATACAGAACAGAGGGATCCCCCTAGCCCGTGGTGGGGCTGGCTCTCTTTCATTACAGCTGCAAAGAAATCAAGCTACCTCCATTGTGAGCCGGGAAGCTGGGCTGTGCTGGGGAGGTGTGATCTTGCCAGCCAGGGACTTTCTCATTGTTGCGATTGTTCGCCCTGGCGTCCTAGGGCAGCCCCGGGCTCTGCCGACACCAGCTCCTGAGCCGGAGCCTGCAGGTAACTGAGAGAGACCCCGGGGGGAAAGGGCTGGGCAGCAAACAAACACGACCCCTCCTCTCTGCCAGTCCCTTCACTGACACCCTCTGGCTCTGGCTCCCCTGAGCCCCTGCAGGAGCCGAGCCAGCGGGACAATAGCCGTTAGCCACTGGTTTATTAGCCAAAAGTTTGGTAACTCCCAGTGGTACTAGCAAAAATTTGCCCCACGGGGAGTGATTCCTGAGGTCACGTTGTCACTGGTGGCAAAGTTCCTTCCTACATGTTAGGGCTTTTGTTCGGAGGCTTCCTTTCGGCACCGATCCTTTTCTTCTTCAGCCGCCCTGTTAGGAAATACCCTAGCTCGGTAGAAAGGCTGGGATTTCTGAAGGCTTTAAGGAGATTAGCACCCGACTCCCATTGTCTTTCAAGGAGAGTTGTGCACCTCTGTGTCTTCTTCCCCTTTGGAATCTAAATCCACATATGCCCCAATCACCGCACCTCCCTTCCTGCATCGCCTGCTGCCTGCACCTGCAAAGATTTCAGGTACTTGTTGTAGCAAATCCTCTCCCCTCTTCCAGCCAGCTGCCATTAAAATGCATGCATGAGCTTCCCCACTTGTCTTGTCCCGTCCCTCCGGCTCTAGGGAGAGACCAGGTCACATCCTCAGCAGGTGTAAATCAGTCTGCCTCCTTTGGCTTCAGTGCAGCCACAGTTGATTTACACCAGAGGGGATCTGGCCCCCAATGTTTTATAGACACCCAAACTCTCACTATATGAAACTTTGCAAAAACTTTTAAACCTTTTTATAAACCTTTAAATGTTCACAGATTCCATCAGGCAGCATCTGCGAACACTTTTGCCGACGGCCACCTGTTTCAATGGGGTTGGGTCACGGTGATAGGCCATGGGCTCTGCCCCACTGAAGGTCAATGTATACCTCAGACTGGTGCAGGGGGCAGCAATCCCAGGCCCTTATGGGATTGTGGAACTGAGAGGGGGGATGCTTCTTGTTTTAGGGGCTGGTGGCCTTCGACGTCTGTGTATCTCACCATGGATCAGTGGGCTGCTGTGGATTCTGATCAGAAACCTTTGTGCAGGGGTGGCATACAGGAGAACGATGATCCCCTGGTGACTCTGAGTAAGTATCCCCTGGAGGCTGTGGGGTCTTTGCAGCTGCCAGGTCAGCTTCTGAGCAGGGTTCTGCTGTGGACCCTTCCACAGAACTCAGCACAGAACAATGGGAAGGAGGATGGTTGTGCAGTGAAAGGGACGGACCCCCCGCAGACTCCTGGGGACAGAGGAAAGGGACAGGTTTCCATAGGAGAAGCAGAGTTGAGGGGACATCTAGGCAAAAGTGAGAATGAGAAGACAGGGCAAACGCCTATCCAGTCCCGCTATTGACCGAGGTCTCCCTAAGGGAACAAGGGGAAGAACCATGTGTCCCGGGGCTCAATGAAAAGAAGAGCCCTAGAGATGAGGAAAGAATTAAATCAATGTGGGATTCCCCTTCAGCTCCCCCAGGATCATGTCTCCAGCAGGTGGATCCTCCGGGCTTCCCATCCCCAGCCTGACACCTGGCAGTAGCTCCCTTCTCCCTGAAGCTGCAGATGGGAAGTTGGGGTAGGGTGGGTCCCCTCCTCTCTCTGCTCTAGGGAAGGGTTTGGGGTGCGGGGAGGGCGGATTTGGCTTCTGGTCTTTCAGCGTGTCTCAACAGTTATTTGGGTTTGTTCCTCCACACCCCGGTGCAGGGCCTGACTCCTGTGCGGATTCTCTCCCTACCCCAGCCGAGGACAGGGCAGCGAGTGAGACCGAGGAGGAGAATCCTGGGGAGGAAGGCCCCGAGATTGTGGAACTAGATCCAGTGTTGCTGGGTAGGCCGGAGGGGGCTGGGGCCAGGAGCCCAGAGGAGCAGGGCCCGGCCTGCGAGAGCCTGCGTTGGACGGTGGTGCAGCAGATCGACTCCCCCGGGAAGCCGGTGCAGCGGCGGGGCGGTGGGGGCAAGTCGGCTGGCGCCGGCTTCCAGAACTTCAAGAGCATCATCGTGCTGCAGAAGAGCTATGAGTGTGGCGAGTGCGGCAAGACCTTCAGCTGCAGCTCGCACTTCAGCAAGCACCAGCGCACCCACACCGGTGAGAAGCCCTTCCGCTGCCTGCACTGCGGGAAGAGCTTCAACGTCAGCTCCAACCTCTACCGCCACCAGCGGGCCCACGCTGCTGAACGGGCCTGCCCACGCCCCGAGAGCTCCCCACCGCCGGTGCCGGCCAGCACCCCTGCCCCTGCGACCCCTCGGCCCCGGGGGCTGCCCTATAAGTGCGAGGAGTGTGGCAAGAGTTTCCGGCGCAACACGGAACTGGTGACCCACCAGCGGCTGCACACGGGGCGCCTGCCCTTCCAGTGCGCCCACTGCGGGAAGAGCTTCTCCTGGAGCTCCCACTTCGACCGGCACCAGCGCATCCACACTGGCGAGAAGCCCTACCAGTGCCCTGAGTGCGGGAAGTGCTTCAGCCGCAGCTCCCACCTCTACCGGCACCAGCGCACCCACTCCGGGGGCCGCTCCTACATCTGCACGTACTGTGGGCGCAGCTTCAACAGCACCCTGCACTTCGACCGGCATCAGCGCACCCACACTGGCCTGCGCCCCTACAAATGCACCCTGTGCGGCAAGGGCTTTGGTGATGGTCTGGCCCTGGTCAAGCACCAGCGCCTGCATCTGGGGGATGGGCCCTTCCACTGTGAAGAGTGTGGCAAGAGCTTCGGGGCGAGGGCACAGTACGCCCGGCACCGACGCAGCCTACATGGCTCTACTGCCGGTAGCACTGGCAGCGAGAAGCCCTACCGCTGCGGTGACTGTGGCAAGAGCTTCTCCTGGAGCTCCCATTGGGAGCGGCACCAGCGTATCCACACCGGGGAGCGCCCCTACCAGTGCAGCGACTGCGGCAAGCGCTTCGGCCGCACCTCCCACCTCTACCGGCACCAGCGCACCCACGCTGGCGGCCAGCCCCACGTCTGCACTGACTGCGGCAAGAGCTTCAACAGCACCCTGCATTTCCACAAGCACCGGCGGGCCCACGCTGGCGAAGCCCCCTGCCACACCTGCCCCGACTGTGGCAAGGCATTCGCCGACGGCTCCGCTCTGGCCAAGCACCGGCGTACCCACACCGGAGAGCGGCCCTTCCCTTGCCCCCAGTGTGGCCGGCGCTTCAGCGTCAGCTCCCACCTGTACCGCCACCTGAGGAGCCATGCTGAGGAGAAGCCACTGGAGGAGATCGCGTCCTACTAGAGATCAACTCCTCTTTCCCCTTTGCCTGGGAGAGGAACCCCCCCACGCTGGAGGTTTAGCTCACCGGGACCTGGCTGCCCCTCTCTGGGCACGGGAGTGAACTCCATGCGCTGCCAGCCAGAGCATTAGTGGGGCTTACCTCACAGGGACCTGGCCATGGGGATCGCTGACCCTCAGGGGTAGCTGAGACCTCTAGGAGAGCACCGGGCAGCCCCGTTGTGGGCACCCCGGGGCCACAGGGACGGGTGCAGTGTAAGGTCCCAATCTGGAGCCCCTTGAAGGGCTCCGCGTCGATGGGGTCTGGATCAGGCCCTGAGGATATAGGTAGATAAGGTAGATTAGGTAGGTAGGATAGGTAGGAGGTAGAGCAGAGTGGTGGCAGTGCTAGGGGTGCTGGGCGGGGTGGAAATAAGAGAGGGAAATGGTGTGGGATTGAGGGCGTATTACCCTCTTGCTCACTCTGGTGTAAATCAGGAGTAACCCCACCGGAGTCACTGGGGCCAATTCCCTTCTCGCTCACCTCGGTGTAAATCAGGAGTAACCCCACTGGAGTCACTGGGACTGGTTCTCCTCCCCTCACCCTGGTGTAAATCAGGTGTAGACCCACAGGAGTCCCTGAGGTCAATTCCCCTTTTGCTCACCCCAGTGTAAATCAGGAGTAACCCCACCGGAGTCACTGGGTCTCAGTGCAGTTGCAGGAGTGTGAGATGGATCAGGCATTGAGCACCTGCAGGCTGGGGCGAATGATTGATCAGAGCTGAGGCGGGAGGCAGTATCTGGGGATCAGGTAGGTGGGGCGGGAGATGGTGAGAAAGATGGGAGCCAGAGGGGGAGGGGAAATGAAGTATTTGGGGATCAGGGTGGCTGTGTAGTGGGCGCGAGAGAGGGCTGTGGGTGATGGAGGACTGGCATGTCTGTGGACTGGGCTGGTGGGGCAGACCATGGCACTGCTTGGGTCTCAGAGCTGAGGAGGATGGGACCAAGTTTACTGCCACTCCTTTTCTGGGTTTCCATGCCCTATCCCCTGCCTCCTGATCAACAGGACCCAGGAGGAGAAGAAATCCTACCACATGGAACCCCCTGCAAGCCATCCCATCCAGGAGGGGAAATGCAGGGGACTCAGCATGGAGAGAGCCTGAGACGGGGAGAGAGCTTGGTGTGTAATGCGCCTTACTCCAGCAGGAATGAGACAGAAAACCTTAGAGTAGCATGTGATTAACTTGCAGAGTTCACAGCTACAGGAGATGACTGGGGCAAACAGCTCAGCAAAGCCCTCTGCCAGCTCCATGGAGCAGTCTGGGGCTGTTGACTTCCAAGCGACTTCCTGCGTGTGTGAAAATCTCCCTTAGACGCAAGCCGCCCCAGTCCTGATCCTAATTCAGAGCATGAGGGACAAGAACCCGCTCTCCCCTGGTCTAGGGATATGGTGGGGGTGAGTTTCTGTAAAGGAAGGAAGCTAATCACTCCTGAAATAAGCTATCCAAGCTGGGGCTCAGAAAGTCGTGAGCTTCATCAGCTACACTTGTTGGAAGGATCTGGGAGGTATTTATGTACCAGGAAATCTGTTGTTGTTAGAGGTCAGATTCTTTGTTGGTGTCAGTTGGCATCCAGGGACTTCTTCCCATTTATCCCAGGTGATAAGTTAACCCTTTCTCTACAGTAGGCTTGGGCCTTGTCTACACATCAAAGTTGAGTTGCTTTATAACTCGATGGGTACGGTTAAAGCAGTACAATCCTCACCCCCTTTAGTATGAATGTTATCATCATCATCACAGCAAATCCCTGCAGATTGAGCGCTATCCAAATCGATTTGTAGCTAGATCCTCAGGATGGTCTGGTTGGATGGTCAGTCTACACTGGTGAGCTTATCAAAGTCTTTGACGACCATGTGATCGCTGGCTGTGTAGCAGTGTTCCTTGGTAACTGCACTTTGTAATTCATTATTACTCCTGAGGGCATTCTGCGCAAAAAAAAAAAAAAAAATCGGCACCAAAAAAAATTAAAATTCTGCGCACAGTATTTTAAAATTCTGCAAATTTTATTTGTCAAATAAATGTGGAGGCTCCAGCATGGCATTGGGGAGCACCGGCCACTGGCTGCACAGAGGTGGGAAATCACTGTGCAGCTCCCTCCCGAGACACAGACTCAACGGTCAGGCTGCACCCAACCCTGACACACCGCAAGGACAGGGCGTGCCCCAGAAACACCCCAGGGCCCTGCCCCTCTGTGCCAGATGCACCAGGTAGGCTAAGCAAGACCAGATCTTAGTGGGGGGGGGTCCAGGTGTGGGTTGAGAGGGTTCTGTGTGGGGCCATCTGGGTGTGGGTGGGTCAGTGGGAGATCCAGGTGTGGAGGGGATCTGAATGCACAGGGGATTGTTGGGGGGTTCTTGGTGCAGTGGTAATGGGACTCTGCAGGGGGATCCAGGTGAAGGTGGTTGGGGCTCAGCATGGGGGTCTGGGTATGTGGGGCTCAGTGGGCCCTCCAGATGCTGGGGGAGTGGGGCTCAGTGGAGTGGGGATCCAGGTGCAACTGGTCGGGACTTGGTGAGGTGGGGATCAAGGTGTGGGTGGCTCATTGGGGTGGTCCAGATACAGGAGGAGTGGGGCTCATTGGGGGTTCTGGGAGTGTGGGGGGGGTGAGGCTTGGGAAGATCTGGATATGAGGGGGTCTGGATGCACGGGTTGGGCGAATAGGGGGAGCAGCTCCCTGTACAATGATCCCTCCCCCTGCAGCTGAGGAGCAATGATCGTAGGAAGTGGAGGGGAGTTTGCAGAGCTTCTTGCAGCTGGGGGAGAAATCTGGGGGTGGGTCTGAGCCAGCCCCATTCGCCGTGCAGGGGAGGGGAAGTCCCGTCCTCCCCAGTCCAGACTAGCAGCTGAGCCAGGCACAGGGTAGGAGTCACCAGCCAGGCCTTCCTCAGTTCCGCCTCCTGCCCCACAGTGATTTACCTCTCTGCTGGCTGCCCTGGGCACCCAAAACATACTGCTGGGGAGGTTCTCATGACCTTTCTTGTGGCTTCCCTTTGCTTCCCAATCAGAAAGTCATTTTTCTGCAGGGAAGCAAAGAAATTTGCGGGGGACAAATTCTGCATATGTGCAGTGGTGCAAAATTTCCCCAGGAATATTCATTAGTCTTTCATCCTAATAATACATCGGTACCAAGACTCACCAAAACTGAACTAGGGCTGATGGAAGCAGTTGCTGTTCGGCTACAAATATCCTCATTGCTGAGCTTGTCTCGATGCTTGAGATGGAGCAGTTGGCGAAGATCACATGAGTTGTATTGATACAAAGGTGCCCTCTCTCAGTATAACTGTTCCCATAAAGGAAAGGGAATAAACTCTACCATCATAAGACATCTTTATGCCGATATAACTGCCTCTGCACTAGGGGTTGTTCCTACTATACTATTCTGATGGAAAATCAAACTCCTATCCCATATAGCTAATCTAGTCCAAAAACTGTGTGTAGACAAGGCCTGAAAATGTCCCACTGCTGCTACCACTGGTTCTGCTTTTCCATTGGTGTGAGAAGTGGGAGCCCTAATGTAGACAGAGTGCTTGTGGCTACCAGCATGTTAAGCACTAATGTGTAAGCCAATTCTGTGCATGTCAACACAGTGCTTCAAATGCTGGTCTGTTCCTGGAGCCCTGCCTAAAGTAGCACTCACCCCATTGTTACCACAGGTAGAGCTGAACTGGCTCTCACAATAGTGGGAAAACTTGGACAACAAAGCCTACGTCCCTTGTGGAGGCAGCAGTCCTTTCACGTGGGGCCGGTTGGGAAGCTCCAGATTGGGTGACCCTAGCTGGGCATTGGTTTTGACTGGACACTTGGTCACCTGGCTGGGTTGGAGCGACACATGCTACTGAGCGATGGCCCAAGCAGAAAAGGGCTATTGGCTGGAGTTAAAGGTGACCTGCAAAGGGATTTTGCTTTCTTTTATGCTTGTTTTTTATGTTAGAAATTCTGGTCTTGTTTACCCTGGAAGACTCTACAGTGCCTGGGGAACCAGTGAAGAGAGGACATCCCAAGAAAATGGAAATTGAGCAATTGGAAAGAGAAGGGATTTTTGATCAGCCTATTGTAAAACTTTCTTTTTTTATTAATGCCTGTTTCACTCCAGTACCTATATAACACCTGTGAAAAAAGAACATTGATGTTAACGATTAGGCAAGCTTTTCAAATGGGGCTGCCTAACAGTGGGTTCCTCTGTCCATATTTAGGCACCTAAATAATTATATTTTTTAATATATTATGTAATTTTTAGGTGCCTAAATGTGAATTTCGGAGCCTAGCTTTAGGCATCTCAGCTCAAAAATATTGCAATGAAGACTCGCTGTCGATATCTCTAAGGGCCCAACAAGACATCCGGCCTAGCCAGGGGAGATGTGACTTGACATGCCTGACATTTCAAAGGTAAAAAACAAGCAGCCAAAAAGAAAAATGTAGTTACAAAAAATAAAATCTTTCCAGCCTTTGCTCTATGTCACCAGGAAACAAAGAAAGACACAGGTCTGGTTTTGTTTTCCAATCCACTGCAGGTCTCCTTCCAGCCATAGAATCCCAGCTCCAGAGCAAGGAGCCTAGGCAGAGAAGTAGTTTAGCGTGGGGGCTTGAACCCTGAGCTCTTTAGCTAGAGTTCTGAGAATGATGTTCACTCGACGTAAGCTCCACTGCCGTCCTTGCGGTCCGGTACTTCTCTGGTCCAGGGGAACTGGGACTGTGTGTATTGTGAATAAAATAGACTAGGGGGGAATATCCTGGGTTTGTGTGCAGTTATTTCTCTGCTAGAGAAGGGATTAGCCCCACTTTCCTAACAGCACCTTGCAGGGCAGACTGGCAGCACTGTGGTTAAACAGCTGGCCTAGAACTCAGGAGATCTGGGTTTAAATCCTGGCTCTGCTACAGATTCCTTGGGTGTGTCTTTGACTCCTTGGGTCCCCAGTGCCCCACAATGGGAATAATACTTCCCTGACTCTCAGGGGTGCTGTGTGGAGAACTCAATGTCAGTGAGCTACTCAGGCAGTACATATTCATGGCAAGGGCCAGGGGGTGTAATGGGCATAGCTACTTAACGGAACTGTGCCAGTTTATACCAGTTAAAGATCTCATTCAAAGGGGCCTGATTTCCCCACTGTGGCAGAATAAGGCAGTCTTATTTCAAAATAAGAGCTCCCATGCTAGGGTTTGTGCTCATTTATCAAAATCCGTTTCAATTCACACCTTGTTATACTGGTGCAGCTTTCTGGTGTAGACAAGTTCTCAGTGACTTCATACATACAGACAGCAGCTTTCAAAGAGGACTTCTTTGGGCCTGAGTCTCATTTACACTAAGAGCTGGTCTAAACCAGTTTAATTAAAGGTATGCATATAAACTGATTTAGTTAAACCAGTACAAACCCTTGTGTGGATGCTCTTATTTCAGCTCACGTCTAAACATTAGTCAATAAAAATCCCATGAGATTTGTTTCAGCAAAGGAGGTGATGTTTAGGTGGTGGTGACGTTAGCAGTCAGCATGCATGGTATAGACACAGCGATGCCATGTCGGTGTCTGAATTGCTCCCAATATTCACAAGATAGATCAATTCACTTGCTTTGAACACTAGAGGGCAGCGTAACTCAAGGAAAGTCCCTCATTCAACCCATGAGGAAGCCCATTGACTTCAATGAACTGTTCCCACACATGAAGTTAGGGGTGTGCTAAATACCTTGCTGAATCAGGGTCAAAAAGAGGATCTGATTTATATAACCATAGATTTTAAGGCCAGAAGGGGGTCATTCTGATCACGTGGTTTCACCTCCTGCATCATACCCGGCGATTCCTGCATCCAGTCCATAACTTGCAGTAGAGTTAGAACAGATCTTTCAAGGCAGGTCGGTATTGCAAATTAAGGTGATTGCAGGTTGGAAAGGGATACCCACACTGGCTTCAGTTTAGCTAGCATGGCTAACAGTCGCAGTGAAGACACAGCAGCCCCAGTACAAGCCCACTACAAAGTGGCTCGCCTGCTGTTGTTATCCTCTCTAGCTAAATTAAAGCTAGCACCGAGTCTGTTTACCAGGCTGTAATTACACCACCAATTGCAGGGGTGACGTATCCTCAGAGATATTTAGGCGCACTGATTCCATTGACTTTCAATGAGACTGGTGTTCAATGACACTGGTGTTCCTAAACTGCTATCATCTGCTCTCTGCAAATCAACCTGCTTTAGGGGGATAGTTACAAAAGCACCTAGTCTGAGTGATGGAGGATCCACCGCATCCTTCAAGAAGCTGTTCCAATGGGTAATTCACATCAGGGTTAAAAATGCGCACCTCATTTTTGGTTTGAACTTTGCCAGCTTCAACTTTCAGCCATTGGATTTCAATTTGCCTTGAGACGGCGTAGACCATGATCACTGTATCTCTTAACCCTCCCCTTAAAAAGCTAAACAGATGGTGCTCCTTTGGCATCCCGTTTTCCAGGCCTTGAATCATTCTTGTAGCTCTTCTCTACATCCTCCGCGACCATTCAATATCCCTTTCAAACTGTGGACACCAGAACTGGACACAGCATCCCAACAGTGACCTCGCTAATGGTGCACGTCAGATAATATCACATCCCTACACTTGCTATTCCTGTTCATACATTCAAGGATCGCATTAGCCCTTTTAGCTATAACATCACACTGGGAGCTCATGGTAAAGTAATTTTCAAAGACACTGCTTCTCAGGGAACAGATTGGATCTTTAATTATTTGTCCAAGAAACAGGGGCAGTTCCAGGCACCAACACAGCAAGCGCATGCCTGGTGCGGGAAGCCGTGGGGGGTGGCCTGCCGGTCGCTGTTAGGGCAGCAGGCAGGTAGCTTTCAGTGGCATGAGATGGGTGTTCCTAAACCCCTTAGGTGCTTTTGTAAATAGCCCCCTAAAGAAGGTTGATTTGCAGAGACAGATGATAGCACTTTCTGCAAATCCTACCCCTTTACAGTGTATCATCTTGGCTGTGGCCCCTTTCGACCCGAATGGCTAGTCAAAGTTCAGGCCCTGAGGATGTTCCCAGTGGAAATGGAAACTGATGGTGTCTGATATTTTCACTGATTCAGTTTTATTTATTTACAAAGGATGCGCAAAGTCCCCTGTCTCTGAATGCAGAAGGAACCAAGAAGAAAAAGAGCGATTTCTTAATTTCCAGCCCCAGCCTCTTTAGCCAATAATCCCAAAAGCTCTCCCTGTAGCTTTTTTGCCAAGGTTAAACTCTGCTTAGAGGCTATGCTTAGGCTTTCTTGCTTTTTGCCTCTGCCTGCCTCTCACTAATGCCAGATCTGCACTGGGAAATTAGGTCTGTACAACTACATTGCTCAGAGGTGTGAAAAATTGACACCACTGAGTGACACAATTAAACCAACCCAACCCAACTCCGGGTGTGGACAGTTCTCAGTTGTCGGGAGAATTCTCCCTCAATCTAGCTCCTGCCTCCTGTGGAGGTGAAGTATCTTCGGTGATGGAAGAACCCCTCCTGTTGGCCTAGGTAGGGTTGTCACTGAACCTCTACAAAAAGAACAGGAGTACTTGTGGCACCTTAGAGACTAACAAATGTATTAGAGCATAAGCTTTCGTGGAAGAATCCGAAGAAGTGGGCTGTAGTCCACGAAAGCTTATGCTCTAATACATTTGTTAGTCTCTAAGGTGCCACAAGTACTCCTGTTCTTTTTGCGGATACAGACTAACACGGCTGCTACTTTGAACCTCTACAGCGGCTCAGCTGCAGAGTTTGAAGTGTAGACAAGCCACCGTAAGATGCAGCTCCTGGGTAGGTTCATGCACACCTCGTGTTTTAGGTGGGGCTTATGTTCACAGTTATGTTAATTCAAGGGTGAGTTGACACCTACCAACCTCAATGGTGTTTTAACCCAAACCCACTACAAGGTTTTCCTAGCTCATAACATTGGGTACTGTGACAGACCCAGACCAGTGGGGTACAGCAGTCTGGTAGAGGGCAAATATACTGGTCACTGGATGAGTAGTTTTCTGTTCTCTGAGTGACCAGACCAAAAAATTACGGGGGGACAACTAATAAAAGAACAGGGACAGGAGTGAGGTCAAAGGGTCAAACGAAGCGAACCTGACGGGGACACCGAGCAGAGAACCCCGGATAGCGCCCATTGCTTCTCGAAGGCGTTAAGGGAGCCAGTGGACGCCGCCCAGAGGAACTCTGCCCAGATACGTGAAAGAACGGAGGACCTGAAATACGCCCCACAGTCACAGGAGACTATCGGCCAACCTCCTCACTCTGGTTTTATAGATGGCCAGTTTTGCTAGGGCCAGAAGGAGGTTGACCAGGAGGTCCCGCGACTTTGTGGGGCAACGGATAGGGAGTGCATAAATAAAAAGGTGAGGAGAAAAGTGCAACCAAAATCTTAACAAAACATCCGTGAGGAGCCGGAATAGGGGCTGCAGCCTGGCGCACTCCGGGTAAACATGCGCCAGGGTCTCCCTCACGCCGCAAAAGGGGCAGGTGTCTGGGATAGGGGTAAACCGCACCAAGTACACGCCTGTGCTCACGGCTCCATGAAGGAGCCACCAGCTGATGTCCCCGGTGGGCTTCGGGATCAGAGCAGAATAAAGGCTGACCCACCGGGGTTCCTCACCCTCCAGAGGTGGCAGAAGGTCCCGCCCCTTCGTATCGGGGCGGGACGCGAGGGTGAGGACATGAAGAACATGGAGCACGAGCGTGTATAGATGTTTCCTTGGCGCGGTCCGGAACAGAACTGGCTGCAGATGGTGCAGCTGGCTCATGGCGAATGGACGGGGAGGGGGCTGGTTGGGTCCACGGGGCAGGGGCCCGATGAAAAAGTCTGGAGGGCTCAGAGTGGAGGGTGGGCGGGGCGTGCCCTCTCGCAGGACCCGGTCGAGATAGTCCCGAGCAGCGGGCAGCAAAGCGGCCCTCACCTCCTGAAGTACGCGCCGGGGAGTACGAGGTCTGGAGAGCCCCATGCGCTGAGCGAGCGTCAGGGGATCAAGCCAGTCTCCCCGGTCGTAGTCCAGGAGGTTTCCGACTTTGGTGACTTCTGCTAGGACCAACCTCTGGCGCGCCATGGGGGACTCCACCACCTGCACACGAAGCTGGGGGTTGTGTAGCAGGGGCTCCGCGAGGAGATCTGCCCCCACTGTGGCCGCCACGGACCTGGTCACTGAAAACAGTTTCCAGGTCTGGAGGAGGTCCTGGTAGAAGACCGGCAGCTCGGAGAGGCCTCGCGGAAGACCTCTAGGATGGAGACAAAGGAGCTGCTGGTCATATCGGAGCCCTCGGAAGCAGCGCAGGAAGGCGTGCGCCAATACGCTCCATGCCGGACTACCTGCACCATAAAGGAGCCTCTGCAGGGCCTGGAGGCAGAAGACGTGGACCTGAGCGTGCAGACACTTCAGGCCCTGCCCTCCCTCCTCCAGGGGTAGGTGGAGAACCCCTGCAGAGACCCAGTGCAGTCCTGACCAAAAGAACTCCAGAATCAACGTCCGGAGGGTGGTCAGGAAGCCCGGGGCCGGGACCAGGGTGTTGAGCCGGTACCAGAGCACGGACAGGACTAGTTGATTGAGCACCAGTGCTCTCCCTCGAAGGGAGAGACACCGGAGCAGTCCTGTCCATTTCCGGAGCTGCTCCGACACTCTGCCCTCTAAACCTAGCCAGTTCTCCGGAGGAGACGGATGCGTGGCAGAAAGGTAAACGCCGAGATAGAGCAGCGGACCCGCGCTCCACCGGATGGACTGAAGCGCGGGTGGGAGGGAGCTCGCCTGCCACCCGTCCCCTACCACCAGGCCAGAGCTCTTGACTCAGTTGACCCGGGCAGAGGAGGCCACCGAATAGATGGTCTGGCAAGCCTCCACCCGCACCAAGTCGCCCGGGTCCTGGACCACGAGGAGCATGTCGTCGGCGTACGCCGACAGGACCAGCCGCAGCTCCAGCTCCCGCAGCACCAACCCTGCCAACCTTCTACGGAGGAGACAGAGGAAGGACTCGATCGCCAGAGCATACAGCTGGCCCGAGAGGGGGCACCCTTGACGTACTCCTCGCCCGAAGCTGACCGGTTCGGTCAGGGTCCAGTTGAGCCTGACCAAACACTCTGCGGAGGCGTACAGCACCTGGAGAAAACCCAGAAACTGGGGCCCGAAGCCAAACGCTCGCAGAGTGCCCAGGAGATACCCGTGGTCCACCCTGTCGAACGCCTTCTCCTGATCCAGGGACAGGAGGGCGAACGACAGACCATCCCTACACCCGAGTTCCAAGAGGTCCCGAACCAGATACAAGTTGTCGAAGATGGTGCGGCCCGGGATGGTGTAGGTCTGGGCTGGGTGGATCACGTCTGCCAGCACGGACCCTAGCCGCAGCGAGATGGCCTTCGCTACAATTTTATAGTCCGTGCTGAGGAGCGAGATGGGACGCCAATTCCGTAAATCGCGGAGGTCCCCCTTCTTCGGCAATAAGGTCAGCACGGCTTGCCTGCACGAAAGAGAGAGGACCCCGCCCTCAAGGACTCGGCCCAGACGGTGACAAGGTCCGGGCCGAGGACATCCCAAAACACGCAGTAGAACTCCATGGTCAGCCCGTCCATGCCCGGAGATTTATTGGTGGGCATGCGGTGGAGGGCTTCCGAGAACTCGGCCAGAGTGAGAGGCAGCTCCAGCCGGTCTCGGTCGCCCGCGCTGACCGTCGGGAGTTCATCCCAGAGCATTCTGCAAGCGTTAGGATCGGTCGGATCCGGGGAGAAAAGGCCTGCGTAGAAGGCCCTGGCCCTCCCGCACATTTCCGCTGGATCCGTGAGGGGGGTGCCGTCCTCTGCTAGAAGGCAGGTGACGTGCTTTTTGGCCCCCCTCTTTTTCTCCAGGGCGTAGAAGAAGCGGGAACCGCGATCCATCTCCCGAAGGAGGCGGATGCGGGATCGAACAAAGGCACCTCGGGCCCGATGGTCCTCGAGGGTCCGCAGCTCTTTCCGCTTCTCCCAGCGCCCTCCGCAGAGGGATGGATCACCGGGGCTGGCGGCCAGACGCCTCTCCAGCTCTAAGACCTCCCGTTCCAACTGCCCTATCGCCGCATCCCTCTGTCGGCAGGCGCCCCGGGTGTAGTCACGGCAGAAGAGCCGGGCGCGCACCTTCCCCAGGTCCCACCACCGTCGTGCCGAGGGAAAGGCACGCCGCTGCCCTCGCCAGGCTAGCCAGAACTCCCGGAAGGACGCCACGAAGCCCACATCCTCCAACAAGCTATTATTAAAGTGCCAATAGGCCGGCCCCAGCCTCTCCGCGCAGAGAGAGGCTGTCACGGTGGCTAGATGGTGATCTGAAAAAGGGGCCAGCCGGACGCTGGAGGAGTGGGCCCAGGAAAGATGGAAGTGTGACATATAGATGCGGTCCAACCGGGAGTGATACGACCGATGGACCTCCACCCGGACAAAAGTGAACGTCGAAACGTCATCCGGGTGGTGGTCGCGCCAGACGTCCACCAGGGAGTGATGTTCGACGATCTCCCGGAGGACATCCGCGACGGCCGGGTGCTGCTCGGTCCCAGAGCGGTCCCGTTCCTCAAAGGTGGCGTTAAAGTCCCGGCCCAGGACCAGGCACTCGCGAGAATCCAAGGTGCCGAGGAAGGCGGATGCCTGCTGATAAAAACACAACCTCTCCGGGCCCAATGTCGGGGCGTAAACGTTGATGAGATTAACCACAAGCCCCTCCATGCGGACCCGGAGGTGCAGCAGGCGGCCTGGCACAGCCTCGGTGACCCCCAGCACCTCGGGCCATAGGTCGGGGGAGAACAGGGTCGCCACTCCAGCCGTACGAACTGTGAGGTGGCTAAAATAGACCCTGTCCCCCCACTCCAGCCGCCAGCTAGCTTCAGCAGCCAGATCCGTATGGGTCTTCTGCAGGAAAATCACAGAGTACCCCCCCTCCCGAAGGAAGGAGAGCACCTGGTTCCTGCGGAGACCCATCCTACAGCCCCGGGTGTTTAATGTTGCGAAGATGATCGGTGCCATGAGGAGGGCTGGGGGGGATCCTCGCTAGCAGAGACACCCACGGCCTCCGTCGGGCCGCGCAACAATCCGTGACCTACCCCATAAGCGATTAAGGAGTCACGGAAGAGGCGGACCCGTTGGTAGGCCGCGGCGGCCTGCCTCCCGGTCCTCTTGAGGGCCCTCGCGGCCCGGAGGATCTGATGGAAATCCCCCCATCGCTGGAGTGCAAGCTGTACCTTGTTGCGGGAGCCACGGACGTCCTCAAGGAAGTCCCGTAGCTCCTCTCTCAGCGTATGGGGGGGTGGTGTCACTGATCTATGGCTTTCCCCCAGTGGGGCCCCTGTCACAGCCCCGTGGCCCACCGAGACGGGCAAGCGGGGCGCAGACCCTCGACGTGGCGTCCGATGGGCCGACGCCACGTTGCCTGCCTCAGATCCTGGCTCAATGGGGGGCGGCAGAGGGAAAATAACAGCCCCTGGTGGGTCGGGACAGGGAAAACAAAGGCCGCTCCTCGGGGGTCATCCTCTGGGATATAGAAGGAGACAGCCCCAGGGGTGGCAAAAGCATCACGGGAAGTGGAGGGGACAGGGACGGGGTTGGTGTCAGGGGTAGGGTCGGAGTCAGGAATAGGGACAGGGGAAGGGGCGATAGTAGGATCGGGGGCCTCAGCAGCCAGGCCACTGGGTGGGGGGGTGGCACCCCTCAAAGGGGCTCAGGGATTTGCAGGGAGGGAGGTGGGCCCTCGGCGATTCCGGACTCGTGCTCCAAGACAGATGGTAAGGCCACGGCATCCGTAGGTGGAGAATCAACGATGGGGCCCCCACCTGGAAAGGAGGTCGGCTGCCCCTCAGCCATGAGGGAGTCCCCTGGCGACTCGGGTCCCAGTTGCGTGGCACTGGCCGTCGCCTCAAGAGGTTCGGCGGCCGCTAGCGGGGTGCCATCTGCAGCTGGGATGGTGGAAGAGTCCAGGGGCTCCTCGGAGGTGGGAGTGGAAGCAGTGGGTAAGGGGACGGAATACGGGGAAAGGGGGGCCGAGGCGAGGTCGCTCAGATCGAGGCTCGCTGGCAGAGGGTCGTCCTCCCCCTGGGTAACCGGGGTCAGACCCAGGGCCTCGATCTCCTCATAAATGGAAGGGAGATCACCTTCCACCACCTCAGGGCTCTTCCCGAAGTGACGCTCGCCGTGGTGCGTGCAGGGGCTTCAGATTGTAAGGGGGCGAGAGGGGCTCCATCAGGGGCTTCCATAGGAAGGGACTCTGGAGGAGGGGTAGTGCTATCCTCCGATGCTGCCACGTCTTCCCTAGCCGGTAATGGTGGACAAAACCCACCCGGGGGCAAAGCGGAAGGCTCAGCATCGATGCCCCCCTTCCTGGTCTTCCGGGGGGCTACCGCATCAGATGGAAGGAGCGGAGCTCGAGCCTTCCGCTTGCCCCGCTTCCCCTGTACTAAGGACCAGCCCTCCATGGCATCATCCAGGGGCTGGCTAACAGGAGTTGGGTCAGGGAGCAAGAGCGAAGGCTTAGGGACTCGGGGAGGCAATGGTGGGGCAGCATGTAGGAGGGAGGATTCTCTCTGGGGCATGCCCTCTTCTATGCCCGGCGATATCCCTACCTCACCCTCCTCCACAGGCCCCGCCAGATCGCAGGCGGCAGAGGCGGGACCCTCTCGCTCATCTAGGCGCACTGGGAGAGATACCCCTTGGGCCCGAGCGGGAGCATTGGTGGGCCGGAAAGGAGGAGGGGCGGCTTCGGGCGCCGGGCAGCTAGGGGCGCCGGCGATGACAGGGCCGGCGCCCTGCCGGGGCTCGGGGGTCCCTGATGTCCCTCCGTGCCGGGCCAAAGGGCAGTCCCTCCGGACGTGTCCCATCGCCCAGCAGAGGTAGCACCGGGCCTCCCCCGTTGAATAATGCACCCGGTAGCGGGCCCCCTGATAGGGGACCAAGAAGGACCCCTCGAGCGCCTCAGCGTCACGTGCCGCCGGCAGCAGTTGTAACTGTACCTGCCGGCGGAACGAGAGGACGTGACGGGGGGCGGGGTCTTTGCAGCCCAATGGGAGAGGGCTGACCACAGAGATCGGCCTCCCCAGGGTAGAGAGGGCGGGTAACAGGGCGGCATTTGGAAGGAAGGGAGGGACAGAAGTCAGGACCAGTCGGGCGCCCAGGTGTTCTAGCGGCTCTAGGGGGACATACACGCCCCCCACCGCCAGGCCCTTCTCCACTGCCTCCTGGGCGGCGGCCTCCGATGCTAGGAAGAAGACTACCTTGCCGTACATCTTGGAGGCCGCCACAATGGCCGTGGGCCCCACCACCCTCGCCAACGCCCGCACGTAGGTCTCCACGTGGGGCGAGGCGGGTACCAGTAGGCAACGGACGCCGTGCTTCCTGGTCAAGGTGGGGAAGGTGCCCCGGCCGCTATAGATGGTAGCAGAGGCGGTGGATGGGGGAGATGACGTAGCGGCAGGCGGGGGTGCCGCCGCCACCTGGGCGTATGCCCTGGGAGCTGGGGGTGGGACACCCATAGAGCTGGTGGAGGGAACAGCAGGGTGGGACGCCGTGGCTTGTTGCGGGGCCGTGGCAGTGGGGGGCACCCCCTGCCATGGAGGGCCTGGCTTTTTTAGCGGGGCCTTTACCCTTCTTTGTGCCCTGGCCCTTCCTGCCGGCTGGGGGGACTCCCCCAAAGTCAGAGGGGGCGAGGGACGTGGCAGCAGCGGAGGTCACCTCATTACCCACCGCTGCCGGCACTGCAGCAGGGGTGGTAGCAAGTGGCTCGGCAGCGGCGGTTGAGGTAAAGGCTAGGGGGGATGATGGTGGGGCGGGTGGAGGAGGGGCAGCAGGGTCTGCCCGAGGGGTCTCACTCTCCTCGTCCCCTGCCATAATGAGGAAAGGGGGAGAGCAAACACTGGAGGGGGGTAGGGAAGGGGGAAGCAGGTCGACCACTCCTCCCCACTAGGCTGTAGGCAGGGGAGGAGGGCGCCAAAAAAAGCGGGGGTGGATGGGGGGCTATCAAGGGCTAGGGGTCAGTCACCGACTCAGGGAAGGTTTCCGGCTCCTCACTTTGCACCAAGAAAGGGAGGAGATAACAGCATTGGGGGGTGCAGTGAGACAGAATCAAAACTAAAACGGGGAGGGGCACAAGCGCATAGGAGGGGACATGGGCGTACGAGGGGAGGCGCTAATCAGGGCAAGGGGACCGCAGGGGGAAGGGAACAACCAGGCGGGAAAAGGGGCAGAGGAACCACGGGGCTAGCTTCGGAGGCTGGGGCGGGTCAAACAAAGGCTGCAGAGGGAAAGGGCGGGGCAGGCAAACAAACTGGAGCTAGCGAGGGGCTGGGGCAAGGGGGAGGGGCAAAAAGCAGCAAGGGGCAAATGGGTAGGCAGCAGGGGTAAAGCTAGGGGCTTGTTGCAGGGGGGAGGGAGTCAGTCAAAAGGGGGGGGGTACGTGCACCCACGTGCGCTTGCAACAAAAAAGAAAGTCCTTGCAAGCTGGCTGCGTCAGGCCCAATGGTGGCAACAGGGTGTGGCAAGCCTTGGGGAGCAGCTGAGTCCCAGAGGCAGGAGCCCAAGGCAGATGGTGAATAGCCAGTGGGGGTGGTGGAGGGGGCAACGATGGTGGTGGGGACGGGGGGGGGGGGGGGACACAGATGGATCAGGGGGCAGGCTCCACGTCACACCCTCTGTGTCTCCACAAACACAGTCTAGATCCCCACCACAAGAGCACAGTTCAAAAGTTACTCAGTCCGGGAGGGCCCCCTCCACGGTGGTCTGTAGAATTCCTACGCGCTCCCCCACTGGCAGATGGTCCTCTTCTTCTCCTCAGGGTTCCAACAGCTCCCCAGCAGCAAATGCAGCAGCTCCAGGCAGCAGTCTGGTGGCCAGCAGGAAGGACCCTTCTTAGGTGGAGATGGTGGTGGCATCCTCAGCAGCAGGAGCAATGGTTGGGGTCTCTCCCTCCCCTCCTCTGGGGAGTGAGCCAGCAGCCCCCCCCCCAAGGGGCTGTAGCTGGAGCAGTAGCACCCAAGGGTGTGGGTGGGTCTAGCAGCCAGCCAGCAAGCAGGTAGCAGAGAAGAAGGAGGAGGAGGAGCAGCCTTCTCCCTCCCTCCAGGGCAGAGGGCTACAGGAGAGTGATCTATGATTCCCAGGTCAGACAGGATTTCTGTTTCCTAAGTGACCAGAGAAGGGGCTGCACTAGAGTAATTAGGAACCTGCTAGAACCAGTGAAGACAGGCAGGCTAATTAGGACACCTGGAGCCAATTAAGAAGAAGCTGCTAGAATCAATTAAGGCAGGCTAATCAGAGCACCTGGGTTTTAAAAGGAGCTCACTTCAGTTTGTGGTGTGAGTGTGAGGAGCTGGGAGCAAGAGGTGCAAGGACCTGAGAGTGTGCTGCTGGAGGACTGAGGAGCACAAGCGTTATCAGACACCAGGAGGAAGGTCCTGTGGTGAGAATAAGGAAGGTGGTTGGAGGAGGCCATGGGGAAGTAGCCCAGGGAGTTGTAGCTGTCATGCAGCTGTTACAGGAGGTACTATAGACAGCTGCTGTCCACAGCGCCCTGGGCTGGAACCTGGAGTAGAGGGCAGGCCTGGGTTCCCCCCAAACCTCCCAATTGACCTGGACTGTGGGTTCTTCCAGAGGGGAAGGTCTCTGGGCTGTTCTCCATCCCACATGGTGAATCTCTGAGGCAAGAAAATCTGCCAATCAGCGCAGGACCTACCAAGATAGAGGAGGAACTTTGTCCCACACTATAAAATCACCCCCTGAATGACATAGTTCCCCAGGGCAAGAACTAGGTTTATGCCAGGCCTTATTTTTCCTGAAAAAATGAAAGCTGAGATTTTCCTGTGTCAGGGTTCCCTCCCCACTCTGAACTCTGGGGTACAGATGTGGGGACCTGTATGAAAGACCCCCCCCCTAAGCTTATTTCTACCAGCTTAAGTTAAAAACTTCCCCAAGGCACAAATTCTTCCTTATCCTTGGATGGTATTGCTGTGATTTAGACAAGATTCAGGGAAAAGACCACTTGGAGTCCTATTTCACCAAAATATCCCCTCCCAAGCCCTACACCCCCTTTCCTGGGGAGGCTTGAGAATAATATACCAACCAATAGGTTAACAAAGTGAGCACAGACCAAACCCTTGGGTTTTTAGGACACTAAAAACCAATCAGGTTCTTAAAAGAAGAACTTTATTATAAAGAAAAAAGTAAAAGAAGCACCTCTGTAAAATCAGGATGGAAGGTAATTTTACAGGATAATAAAAAGATTTAAAACACAGGATTCCCCTCTAGGCTCAAGTTAAAAGTTACAAAAACAGGAATAAACCTCCCTCTTACTTTGGGAAAATTCACAAGCTAAAACAAAAGATAATTTTGTTCAATATCTTCATTAATGGTCTGGAGGATGGTGTGGACTGCACTCTCAGCAAGTTTGCAGATGACCCTAAACTGGGAGGAGTGGTAGATATGCTGGAGGGCAGGGATAGGATACAGAGGGACCTAGACAAATTAGAGGATTGGGCCAAAAGAAATCTGATGAGGTTCAACAAGGACAAGTGCAGAGTCCTTCACTTAGGATGGAAGAATCCCATGCACTGCTACAGACTAGGGACCGAGTGGGCTAGGCAGCAGTTCTGCAGAAAAGGACCTAGGGGTTACAGTGGACAAGAAGCTGGATATGAGTCACCAGTGTGCCCTTCTTGCCAAGAAGGCTAACGGCATTTTGGGCTGTATAAGTAGGGGCATTGCCAGCAGTTCAAGGGATGTGATCATTCCCCTCTATTCAACATTGGTGAGGCCTCATCTAGAGTACTGTGTCCAGTTTTGGTCCCCACACTACAAGAAGGATGTGGAAAACTTGGAAAGAGTCCACCATAGGGCAACAAAAATGATTAGGGGGCTGGAGCACATGACTTATGAGGAGAGGCTGAGGGAACTGGGATTGTTTAGTCTACAGAAGAGAAGAATGAGGGGGGATTTGATAGCTGTTTTCAACTACCTGAAAGGGGGTTTCAAAGAGGATGGATCTAGACTGTTCTCAGTGGTACCAGATGACAGAACAAGGAGTAATGGTCTCAAGTTGCAGTGGGGGAGGTTTAGGTTGGATATTAGGAAAAACTTTTTCACTGAGGGTATGTCTACACTACGAAATTAAGTCGAATTTATAGAAGCCGGTTTTATAGATATTGGTTTTATACAGTCGATTGTGTGTGTCCCCACATAAAATGCTCTAAGTGCATTAAGTCGGTGGACCGCGTCCACAGTACCGAGGCTAGCGTCGACTTCCGGAGTGTTGAACTATGGGTAGCTATCCCACAGTTCCCGCAGTCTCCGCCGCCCAGTGGAATTCTGGGTTGAGATCCCAATGCCTGAATGATGCAAAACAGTATCGCGGGGGGGTTCTGGGTACATGTCGTCAGGCACCTCCCCCTCCGTCAGAGCAATGGCAGACAATGGATTCGCGCCTTTTGACCTGGGTTACCTGTGCAGACAACATACCACGCCAAGCATGGAGCCTGCTCAGCTCAGCTCACCGTCACCATATGTCCTCTGGGTGCCAGCAGACGTGGTACTGCATTGCTACACAGCAGCAGCTAATTGCCTTTTTGCAGTAGACAGTGCAGTATGACTGGTAGCCTTCATTGGCAATCTGGGTGCTGTCAGACGTGGGGCTGGCAGACATGGGGCTGCATTGCACACAATAGCAGCCCCTTGCCTTTTGGTAGAAGATGGTATATTACGACTGGTATCCGTCGTCATTGTACTGCAGTGGCTGTCAATCATGGGCACCTGGGCAGTCTCGACGATGATGGCTATCAGTCGTAGTATGCTATTTTCTGCCAAGCACCCAGAAGATGCCAAGGGCTATCAGTCATGCTGCACCGTCCTCTGCCAGCTTAAGGTGTAAAAAATAGACTTGTTCTGTATTCATTTGCTTCCTCCTCCCTCCGTGAAATCAACGGCCTGCTAAACCCAGGGTTTTGAGTTTAATCTTTGGGGGCGGGGAGGCATTCTGTGTGACAGTTGTTTGTTTCTCCCTGATGCACAGCCACTGTGGTTGATTTTAATTCCCTGTACCTGTATGCCATGTTGTCACTCACCCCTCCCTCCGTCCGTCAGATACTAGTTTCGCGCCTTTTTTCAGACCAGACGCCATAGCACTGGGATCATGGAGCCCACTCAGATCACCATGGCAATTATGAGCACTATGAACACCACGCGCATTGTCCTGGAGTATATGCAGAGCCAGGACATGCCAAAGCAAAACCAGGACCAGCCGAGGAGGCGATTGCAGCGCGGCGACAAGAATGATGAGGAAATTGATATGGACATAGACCTCTCACAAAGTACAGGCCCCAGCAATGTGCAAATCATGGTGTTACTGGGGCAGGTTCATGCCGTGGAACGCTGATTCTGGGCCCGGGAAACAAGCACAGACTGGTGGGACCGCATCGTGCTGCAGGTTTGGGATGATTCCCAGTGGCTGTGAAACTTTCGCATGCATAAGGACACTTTCATGGAACTTTGTGACTTGCTTTCCCCTGCCCTGAAGCGACAGAATACCCAGGATGAGAGCAGCCCTCACGGTTGAGAAGTGAGTGGCGATAGCCCTGTGGAAGCTTGCAACACCAGACAGCTACCGGTCAGTCGGGAATCAATTTGGAGTGGGCAAATCTACTGTGGGGGCTGCTGTGATCCAAGTTGCCAGGGCAATGAAAGACCTGCTGATATCAAGGGTAGTGACTCTGGGCAACGTGCAGGCCATAGTGGATGGCTTTGCTGCAATGGGATTCCCAAACTGTGGTGGGGCGATAGACGGAACCCATATCCCTATCTTGGCACCAGAGCTGCAAGCCACCGACTATATAAACCGCAAGGGGGTACTTTCGAATGCTGCTGCAAGCCCTGGTGGATCACAAGGGACGTTTAACCAACATCAACTTGGGATGGCCGGGAAAGGTACATGATGCTCGCGTCTTCAGGAACTCTGATCTGTTTCGAAAGCTGGAGGAAGGGACTTTCTTCCCGGACCAGAAAGTAACCGTTGGGGATGTTGAAATGCCTATCGTGATCCTTGGGGACCCAGCCTACCCCTTAATGCCATGGCTCATGAAGCCGTACACAGGCAGCCTGGACAGGAGTCAGGACCTGTTCAACTGCAGGCTGAGCAAGTGCCGAATGGTGGTGGAATGTGCATTTGGACATTTAAAAGCACGCTGGCGCAGCTTACTGACTCGCTCAGACCTCAGCAAAAAGAATATCCCCATTGTTATTGCTGCTTGCTGTGCACTCCACAATATCTGTGAGAGTAAGGGGGAGACACTTATGGCGGGGTGGGAGGTTGAGGCACATCACCTGGCCGCTGATTACATGCAGCCAGACACCAGGGCGGTTAGAAGAGTACAGCGGGGCGCGGTGCGCATCAGAGAAGCTTTGAAAACTAGTTTTGTGACTGGCCAGGCTACGGTGTGAAACTTTTTTTTTTGTTTTGTTTTGTTTTGTTTGTTGATGAACCCTCCGCCCCACCCCCCGACCCGGTTCACTCTACTTCCCTGTAAACCAAAAACCCCACCCTCCCCTCCCCCTTCGAGCACCGCTTGCAGAGGCAATACAGTCATTGTTACTTCACATTCATGCATTCTTTATTAATTCATCACACAACAAGGGGGATAATTGCCAAGGTAGCCCGGGATGAGTGGGGGAGGAGGGAAGGAAAAGGACACACTGTAGTTTAAAACTTTTATTGAAGGCCAGCCTTCTGATGCTCGGGCAATCATCTGGGGTGGAGTGACTGGGTGGCCAGAGGGCCCCCCCACCATGTTCTTGGGCGTCTGGGTGAGGAGGCAATGGGACTTGGGGAGGGGGGCTGTTGGTTACACAGGGGCTGTAGTGGCGGTCTCTGCTCCTGCTGCCTTTCCTGCAGCTCAACCATACGCTGGAGCATATCAGTTTGATGCTCCAGCAGCCGGAGCATCGACTCTTACCTTCTGTCTGAAAGCTGATGCCACCTATCATCTTCAGCCCGCCACTTGCTCTGTTCATCCCGCGATTCAGCCCGCCACCTCTCCTCTCTTTCATATTGTGCTTTTCTGTAGTCTGACACTGACTGCCTCCACGCATTCTGCTGTGCTCTTTCAGCGTGGGAGGACATCTGGAGCTCCGTGAACATGTCATCCCGAGTCCGCTGTTTTCTCCTTCTAATCTTCACTAGCCTCTGTGAAGGAGAAACATTTGCAGCTGGTGGAGGAGAAGGGAGAGGTGGTTAAAAAAGACACATTTTAGAGAACAATGGGTACACGCTTTCATGTTAAATTTTGCTGTTCACATTACACAGCACGTGTGCTTTCATTACAAGGTCTCTTTTTTTCCTCTTATATTGAGGGCCTGCCGGTTTGGTATGAGAGATCACTCACGCAGTGCAAGGCAACAGATTTCAGCTTGCAGGCAGCCATGGTAAGCCACAGTCTTTTGGCTTTTTTCACCTTCTTAACATGTGGGAATGGTTTCAAACTGTAGTGCCCTCATTTCCCATACCAAGCACCCATTGGGTTGGCCATTTAAAATGTGTTTTGAAATGTAAAAGGAGGGTCTGCGGTTCCTGGGTTAACATGCAGCACAAACCCAACTAATCCCCCTCTCCTCCCCTCCCCCCCAACACCCAATTCTCTGGGATGATCACTTCACCCCTCCCCCACACCGCGTGGGTAACAGCGGGGAACATTTCTGTTCAGCCGAGCAGGAACAGGTACCTCTGAATGTGCCCTTAATAAAATCACCCCATTTCAACCAGGTGACCATGAATATCACTCTCCCGAGGATAACAAAGAGCTATAAGGAATGGATGTTGTCTGCATGCCAGCAAACACCAGGACCATATGCTGCCATGCTTTGTTATGCAATGATTCCAGACTACGTGCTACTGGCCTGGTGTGGTAAAGTGTCCTACCATGGCAGACGGATAAGGCAGCCCTCCCCAGAAACCGTTTGCAAAGGCTTTGGGAGTACATGAAGGAGAACTTTCTGGAGATGTCCCTGGAGGATTTCCGCTCCATCCCCATACACGTTAACAGACTTTTCCAGTAGCTGTACTGGCTGCGATTGCCAGGGCAAATTAATCATTAAACACACTTGCTTTTAAACCATGTGTGATATTTACAAAGGTACACTCACCAGAGGTCCCCGGTGTGCCCTCAGGGTCTGGGAGCACGCCTTTGGTGAGTTCGGGGGTTATTGGCTCCAGGTCCTGGGTGCTAAACATAGCCTGGCTGTTGGGGAAACTGGTTTCTCAGCTTCCTTGCTGCTGTGAGCTATCCACATTATCTTCATCCTCCTCCTCCTCGTACCCCGAACCCTCTTCCCTGTGTGTTTCTCCAGTGAAGGAGTCATAGCACACGGTTGGGGTAGTGGTGGCTGCACCCCCTAGCATGGCATGCAGCTCCGTATAGAAGCGGCATGTTTGCGGCTCTGCCCCAGACCTTCAGTTTGCCTCTCTGGCTTTGTGGTAGGCTTGCCTTAGCTCCTTAATTTTCACGCGGCACTGCTGTGCGTTCCTGTTATGGCCTCTGTCCTTCATGGCCTTTGAGACTTTTTCTAATATTTTGCCATTTCTTTTACTGCTACGGAGTTCAGCTAGCACTGATTCGTCTCCCCATATGGCGAGCAGATCCCGTACCTCCCGTTCGGTCCATGCTGGAGCTCTTTTGCGATCCTGGAACTCCATCACGGTTACCTGTGCTGATGAGCTCTGCGTGGTCACCTGTGCTCTCCACGCTGGGCACACAGAAAATGAAATTCAAATTTTCGCGGGGCTTTTCCTGTCTACCTGGTCAGTGCATCTGAGTTGAGAGTGCTGTCCAGTGCGGTCACAATGAAGCACTGTGGGATAGCTCCCGGAGGCCAATAACGTCGAATTCCGTCCACACTACCCCAATTCCGACCCGCTAAGGCCGATTTTATTGCTAATCCCCTCGTCGGAGGTGGAGTAAAGAAACTGGTTTAAAGGGCCCCTTAATTCTAAAGAAAGAGCTTCGTCGTGTGAACTTGTCCAGGCTTAATTCAATTTAACGCTGCTAAAGTCGACCTAAACTCGCAGTGTAGACCAGGCCTAGGAGGGTGGTGAAACACTGGAACTATAGGGAGGTGGTGGAATCTCCTTCCTTAGAGGTTTTTAAGGTCAGGCTTGACAAAGCCCTGACTGGGATGATTTAGCTGGGGATTGGCCCTGCTTTGAGCAGGGGGTTGGACTAGATGACCTCCTGAGGTCCCTTCCAACCCTGATATTCTATGATCCTCAAAGGACTTAAAAGGGAGTCTCTGGATTCCCAGTGGACAGAGCAGAGGGGAACCCAGGACAGAATGTTCGGGGCATGTTGTGATCATTTCAATGGCATAAATGGGCCCAGAGAGTCAAAGGTGCTAACGTGGCCCTGTCGCTGAACAGCAGTGACACACAATGAGTACAGAGACCTCGGCCTGCTCAAGGCTACGACAAACACACTAGAAAATTAATGCCACGGTTTAATAATTGATTAGGCTACACATAAGAAAAAGATTGAAAACAAAGCATAAATTATTCTGGGACTGAAACTGAGCAGTTATGGAAGAGAAACTTAATTAAACCCTTATGCAAGTCCCCTTCAGAGAGAGAATATTGGTTAGTCTTGTCCTGTCAAGTGATCCTTGGTACTGGGGATGAAAGGACTAGTTCTATGGTGGCGTTCTGAGCTGATTGCTGTGAAAGATGGTTACCTTTCCTGCTCCTGACAAGACAGACAGACACACAAAGGGGGAGAGGAGACAGCACAGTATAAGTGGGGGAAATACAGCTTTGGTTGATGCTCTCAGGTCACCAGGTGGCTGGTCAGTCACTGATGTAGGCTTTGGCTCTGGGCTGGCAGGTCGGCCACCATAGCTGTTGCTCTGGACCCGGGCTTGCTTCCATGGTCCAGGACATCACCTGGCTGGTCTGGCTAGGCCCCTCTCTTTCACTGGTCCTTCTCAGGCTAGGCAGAGCCAGATGGGCCATCTCCTCCTGTCGTGCTGGTGCCACGTCATGCAGTTGGCTGCAGGATCGGAGAAAAGCTGAGAGAGAGATAGGAGAGAAGGAAGTGTGGAGGTGGGAAAGAGAAGGGAAGACAGAGCAGAAGCTCACATGTACCAGGCAGTGTGCTTGCTGATCCATCAGTGATGGCCAGGTGTCCTCACCAGATGATCCAGGCTCACCAATGAGGGACAGTGTTTCTGTAGCAAAGCAGAGGCTGCTGGCCTTTCCCCCAGGAGTTAATTCCACCCTTTCTGCCCCCAAAGTCTCTTTTGTAAGCTCTAAAAAGAGGGAGGGAGGGGGAATAGACCATCCCCTCATTAGTTCATTAACCAATTATCCTGATTTCTGATTTCTGAGTCTGTCCTCCCTTGGCTTATCATTCATGACCATAATATAGTGCTGGGTTGCATTTTTGTTTGGACAAATCCTGTTTTGCTGATCCCTTCTCATAACCCTCCTATTAATAGCCACTGTTACAGGTTATTGGAACATTTTCTGAACTTTCTCCCATGTCCCAGCACTTGATCTGACAGGGTAGATCTGCAGGCCCCAATTACTGCAAGAGTATCTTGGTAAAGGCAGATTAGATTAATATATATTAATGGGCCAGAAGGGACCATTCTGACCATCATGTCTGAGCTTCTGTACCACGCAAGCCTGAGAACCTCACCTAGTGATTCCTGCACTGAGGCCAATACCGTGTTGTTTAATGAGAACAGATCTTTTACAACCACATCCTAGCTTGATTTAAAGGCTTCACATGACAGAAAATCCATCACATTCCCAGGTAAATTGTGGCTAATCCCCTCACTGCTTAAAATTTGAGCCAATTTTGATTTAAAAAAAAATCTGTGGAAAATTTATTTGAAAAAGGACTTTTAAAAAAACATCTAAATGTTGCCATCTTTGACTTGGCTGTCTTTCCCCCACCCCCGCCCAATTCTAATTACAAATGCTTAGATGCCTATTTTTTGGGTGCACATCATGAGAAACTTTAAGGGGATAAATTTCAAACCACCTAGGAGATTTAGGAGTACCACTTCCAGTGACTTCCAATGAGACTTGTGCTCCTAAACTCCCTAGGTATGTTTAAAAATGTTCCCCTTCAGGGGCGTGGTTTTAGAGTCCAGGTGCTCAGTATTTTCTGCAAACCAGCCTTCTTTAAAGCATCTAAATTTGGGCATCCAAAGTCTGTATTTTTGGAGTCCAATCCTGTTAAATGGAGACCTTTGAACCCAGGGCACCTGGTGGAAGAGAGACTCCTGTGGAAATGGCTCTAAGGTGCTGTCTAAAATTCTGGGTGGGAGGGAGATTTTATGATTTTTTTTTTAATGATATTTTAAGATCTAAAGAGCCAGATGGAAGAAATGGGCAGAGTTGCTGCAGCTATAGCAGTATAGCACTAATGGATGAAGGTAGTTGATTAATTTCTTCTATGCTTTGGTGTGACAGAACCAGACAAGCACCCACTTGCCCCCTCCCTCCCCAGCGGGCATGTCATGGGGTGCAGTACTGCCAGGACTTCTCTGGATCCTGGATGTAACACTAGTGGTAGCTATAGCCATGGTCCCCACAGTATGCTGTGGGGAGCAGCAGTACTCCCAGTTCTGTTGGTAATCTGTATAGCACCAGAAGCAACTTTTCTCATAAAGGCCACATGGATGGTCAGCCGGCAAGCCTTCCCAGAGACTGTTATAGTGGAGTACTAGGGTGAGCATTTCGTGGAGTAACCATCTCCTCGTGAGCGGTCATATCAGACTCTTAGAATCATAGAATATCAGAGTTGGAAGGGACCTCAAGAGGTCATCTAGTCCAACCCCCTGCTCAAAGCAGGACCAATTCCCAGCTAAATCATCCCAGCCAGGGCTTTGTCAAGCCGGGCCTTAAAAACCTCCAAGGAAGGAGACTCCACCACCTCCCTAGGTAACGCATTCCAGTGTTTCACCACCCTCCTAGTGAAATAGTTTTTCCTGATATCCAACCTGGACCTCCCCCACCGCAACTTGAGACCATTGCTCCTTGTTCTGTCATCTGCCACCACTGAGAACAGCCGAGCTCCATCCTCTTTGGAACCCCCCTTCAGGTAGTTGAAGGCTGCTATCAAATCCCCCCTCATTCTTCTCTTCTGGAGACTAAACAATCCCAGTTCTCTCAGCCTCTCCTCATAAGTCATATGCTCCAGACCCCTAATCATTTTTGTTGCCCTCCGCTGGACTCTTTCCAATTTTTCCACATCCTTCTTGTAGTGTGAGGCCCAAAACTGGACACAGTATTCCAGATGAGGCCTCACCAATGTCGAATAAAGGGGAACGATCACGTTCCTCGATCTGCTGGCAATGCCCCTACTTATACAGCCCAAAATGCCGTTAGCCTTCTTGGCAACAAGAGCACACTGTTGACTCATATCCAGCTTCTCGTCCACTGTGACCCCTAGGTCCTTTTCAGCAGAACTGCTACCTAGCCATTCGGTCCCTAGTCTGTAGCAGTGCATGGGATTCTTCCGTCCTAAGTGCAGGACTCTGCACTTGTCCTTGTTGAACCTCATCAGGTTTTTTCTGCCCAATCCTCTAATTTGTCTAGGTCCCTCTGTATCCGATCCCTACCCTCTAGTGTATCTACCACGCCTCCTAGTTTAGTGTCCTCTGCAAACTTGCTGAGAGTGCAGTCCACACCATCCTCCAGATCATTAATAAAGATATTAAACAAGACCGACCCTTGGGGCACTCCACTTGAAACCGGCTGCCAACTAGACATGGAGCCATTGATCACTACCCGTTGAGCCCGACGATCTAGCCAGCTTTCTATCCACCTTACAGTCCATTCATCCAGCCCATACTTCTTTAACTTGGTGGCAAGAATACTGTGGGAGACAGTATCAAAAGCTTTGCTAAAGTCAAGAAATAACACATCCACTGCTTTCCCCTCATCCACAGAGCCAGTTATCTCATCATAGAAGGCAATTAGGTTAGTCAGGCACGACTTCCCCTTCGTGAATCCATGCTGACTGTTCCTGATCACTTTCCTTTCCTCTAAATGTTTCATAATTGATTCCTTGAGGACCTGCTCCATAACTTTTCCAGGGACTGAGGTGAGGCTGACTGGCCTGTAGTTCCCCGGATCCTCCTTCTTCCCTTTTTTAAAGATGGGCACTACATTAGCCTTTTTCCAGTCATCTGGGACCTCCCCCGATCGCCATGAGTTTTCAAAAATAATGGCTAATGGCTCTGCAATCTCACCCGCCAACTCCTTTAGCACCCTCGGATGCAGCGCATCTGGCCCCATGGACTTGTGCACGTCCAGTTTTTCTAAATAGTCCCGAACCACTTCTTTCTCCACAGAGGGCTGGTCACCTTCTCCCCATGCTGTACTGCCCAGTGCAGCAATCTGGGAGCTGACCTTGTGCGTGAAGACAGAGGCAAAAAAAGCATTGAGTACATTAGCTTTTTCCACATCCTCGGTCACTAGGTTGCCTCCCTCATTCAGTAAGGGGCCCACACTTTCCTTGATTTTCTTCTTGTTGCTAACATACCTGAAGAAACCCTTCTTGTTACTCTTAACATCTCTTGCTAACTGCAACTCCAAGTGTGATTTGGCCTTCCTGATTTCACTCCTGCACGCCTGAGCAATATTTTTATACTCCTCCCTGGTCATTTGTCCAATCTTCCACTTCTTATAAGCCTCTTTTTTTGCGTTTAAGATCAGCAAGGATTTCACTGTTTAGCCAAGCTGGTCGCCTGCCATATTTACTATTCTTTCTACACATCGGGATGGTTTGTTCCTGCAACCTCAATAAGGATTCTTTAAAATACAGTCCCATTCTTGATTCATTGTGCACTTTTCTGTACAGCAGTAATCCCAGTCATCACTGTGAGATGTGTTACACCATCTATAGTTGTACCCATGATACCCACAGGCCTGCCGAACGCACCTCCACCCTTTGGCTGTTACACCAGAGTCTGGTAGGTGTTTCTGCTCCTGGAGGGTGCAGACTCTGTCCCAGTCCCAGAAGCCTTTGCCACTCCAGCAGAAGTAGGAGCCAGCACACAGGTCAGGTTGTCCTGTTTGTACATCTCTTCAAACTGGCCGTGCCAGTCTGCCAGGCTGAGAAAACTCATCAAGAACCCAATGCTTGTCACCTGTATGTTGTTCTGATTCAAGTTCGTGCTTCTCATCACCTGGGTGGTCTCCCTGTCCAATTTACTCATCTTCACTGGTGGGAGGAGCTGGGAGTAAGTCTGATAGCAAGATCTGGAAGGTGTTGTACAAGGCTGACTTTATTGCTGATAAAACCTCTTGTTCTTTCTGACTGTTGGATCCACCATCATCTTTAAAGATTTTGATTTGCCCAGGAGCGTTGTACAGACGTGGTAGTACTTTGTTTAGCTGATCCACAGACAGAAGCTTGAAAGCTTGGACTCCTCCTTGTTCTCTCCTAGAAAGGTGAAGGAGAATTTGTGGGTTTTGTCTTGATGGTTGCAGCAAACCGCTATCCAGAGGTGGCTGGGCACCAAGACACAGTTGTACGGCCAGTCAGTCCCATTCCTTGTCCTCATCCTGTATAGGGATTTTCACATTGTTACTGGAAACAGCTCCTGTCACCAGGAAAGGGGTGCCTCCCAGATTGCTGCAGTTCCCAGTTAACTGCGTCTTGAGGGTTCTCTCCACCTTGCTCCAGTGGATCCTATTGAAGCAGGGGTTCATGGGGGCAGCATTGGTGAGGGTGAAGGTGGCTCTCCGGTTTTCACCACACTGGAAGGAGTTTGGGTTCAGGTGCCTCCGGTCGTATGATGTCTTCATAGTCCTCATTGATGGCCTGGTTGGATCTCAGCTGGTTCAGTGTCGGTTTCAACATAGCCTCTGTCATCATTTCTGGGGGCTGATACTGATCAACAAGCTGGGGACACACAAGGTCAAAACATCTTGGCTGGAGTGATCCCTGGGCTGCTAGTGTAACAGCAACAGACCCCAGTTGTCAGTGGGCGGGATCATACCTGGAGCTAAATGCCTGAGCCTCTATTGCATGAACTAAAAGCCACATGGCCCTTAGCTAAGGCTATAGCAGACTCGTTAATCTCTCTCTCAGTGGTCTTGGTGCCACTACATGGGACAGAACACCACACCCAGAAGGTGTGTGGGTTACACTAGCATTGGGTGGGATGGCTTAATGGGAGGATCCCCAGCTGCTGCTGCTGTCCACTGCGGTGACCAGAGCGCGGTAGCCGCAGTCACTCCAGCACCGGCTGCTGCAGTGATGCCACCACACTGGTGCCTCCCAGTGCTGCTTCCTTTCTGCACTATCCCTTCCACCTTTCTCTCCTGAGTGTCCCTTGCCCCAATCCCACAGCCCCTTTTCTTCCCCCATCCCTATCCCCTCCCCCTTCCTCTCCTATTGCCCTGTGCCCTTATCCCCTCCACCCTGATATCCAGACTGGGGGGACCATCCAATATGAAAGGTGCCTGCTGGTGGAATCTCTCAGGCAGCAGGTGGGAGAGCTACAGGAGGAGGTGGCTAGGTTGAGGAGCATCCGAATCCACAAGCAATTCCTGGACGGTGTCCATGTGGAGACAGCTGAGGTAGCTATCCCAGTACACAGGAGTGCTGACACACCACTGGTGGAGGAGGAGATGGCTCAGGGTGGACACTGGCAGCTGGTTACTTCTGGCAGCAGGCAGTGCTCCACCCCTGCTCCAAACCCCCCTCCCCCGCCATGGTAATAGGAAACATTATGCTCTTCTTGATATAGGAGAGAAGGAATCACCCCCTACAGCAGAGGAGGAGAAGCCTCGTACCCCTAAGGCTGGGAGGTCTGCTGCCACCACTGTGAATAGGAAAAGTAGGGTAGTGGTGCTCAGAGACTCTCTTCTCAGGGGGACTATGGTGCCCATCTGTCGCCCTGACATTTCATCTCAGGAGGTATGCTGCCTGCCAGGGGCCCGTATCTGAGACGTTACGGAGGCATTGTCGAGGATTATCCAGCCCTCTGACTACTACCCCATGCTACTCATCCATGTGGGCACAAATTACACTGTGAAGTGTGACCCTGACTGGATCAAGTGTGACTACAGGGCTCTGGGAGTACGGGTGAAGGAGTTTGGAGCACAGGTGGTATTCTCTTCGATCCTTCCTGCCAAAAGTAGGGGCCCGGCCAGAGACAGGTGCATCGTGGAGGTGAATGCCTGGCTGTGAAGAGGGTGTCACCAGGAGGGCTTTGGCTTCCTCAACCATGGGATGCTATTCCAGGAAGGACTGCTAGGCAGAGATGGAGTTCACCTTTCGAGGAGGGGAAAGATCCTATTTGGACACAGACTGGCTAACCTAGTGAGTAGGGCTTTAAACTAGGTTCAACGGCGACAGGTGAGCAAAGATAAGTGGAGAACATGGAGACCTGGGAGATGCCTCAGAAATAGGAGGGAGCATGGGCTATAATGGCAGAGAGAAAGGAGGGTCAGGGCAAAACTGGGAGCCAAGATCAAATCAGTATCTTAGATGCCTATATACAAATGCAAGAAGTACGGGTAATAAGCAGGAAGAACTGGAAGTGCTAATTAATAAATACAACTATGACATTGTTGGCATCACCAAAACTTGGTGGGATAATACACATGATTGGAATGTTGGTATGGAAGGGTACAGCTTGCTCAGGAAGGATAGACAGGGGAAAAAGGGAGGAGGTGTTGCCTTATATTAAAAATGTACACACCTGGACTGAGGTGGAGATGGAAGTGTTGAGAATCTCTGGGTTAGGCTAAAAGGGTTAAAAAACAAGGGTGATGTCATGCTAGGAGTCTACTACAGGCCATCTAACCAGGTAGAAGAGGTGGATGAGGCTTTTTTTTTTTTTTAAAACAACTAACAAAATCATCCAAAGCCCAAGATTTGGTGGTGATGGGGGACTTCAACTATCTGGATATATGTTGGGAAAATAACACAGCGGGGCACAGACTATCCAATAAATTCTTGGACTGCATTGCAGACAACTTTCTATTTCAGAAGGTTGAAAAAGCTACTAGGGGGGAAGCTGTTCTAGACTTGATTTTAACAAATAGGGAGGAACTCGTTGAGAATTTGGAAGTGGAAGGCAGCTTGGGTGAAAGTGATCATGAAATCATAGAGTTCACAATTCTAAGGAAGGGTAGAAGAGAATACAGCAAAATGGAGAGAATGGATTTCAGGAAGGCAGATTTTGGTAAGCTCAGAGAGCTGATAGGTAAGGTCCCATGGGAATCAAGACTGAGGGGAAAAACAACTGAGGAGAGTTAGCAGTTTTTCAAAGGGACACTATTAAGGGCCCAAAAGCAAGCTATTCCGCTGGGTAGGAAAGATGGAAAATGTGGCAAAAGACCACCTTGGCTTAACCACGAGATCTTGCACGATCTAAAAAATAAAAAGGAGTCATATGAAAAATGGAAACAGGACAAATTACAAAGGATGAATATAGGCAAACAACACAGGAATGCAGGGGCAAGATTAGAAAGGCAAAGGCACAAAATGAGCTCAAACTAGCTACAGGAATAAAGGGAAACAAGAAGACTTTTTATCAATACATTAGAAGCAAGAGGAAGACCAAGGACAGGGTAGGCCCACTGCTCAGTGAGGAGGGAGTAACAGGAAACTTGGAAATGGTAGAGATGCTTAATGACTTCTTTGTTTCAGTCTTCATTGAGATGTCTGAAGGAATGCCTAACATAGTGAAGGGGGTAGGTTTAGAAGATAAAATAAAATAAGAACAAGTTAAAAATCCCTTAGAAAAGTTAGATGCCTGCAAGTCACCAGGGCCTGATGAAATGCATCCTAGAATACTCAAGGAGCTAATAGAGGAGGTATCTGAGCCTCTAGCTATTATCTTTGGAAAATCATGGGAGACGGGAAAGATTCCAGAAGACTGGAAAAGGGCAAAAATCATGCCCATCTATAAAAAGGGAAATACAAACAACCCAGGAAACTACAGACCAGTTAGTTTAATTTCTGTGCCAGAGAAGATAATGAAGCAAGTAATTAAGGAAATCATCTGCAAACACTTGGAAGGTGGTAAGGTGATAGGGAATAGCCAGCATGGATTTGTAAAGAACAAATCATGTCAAATCAATCTGATAGCTTTCTTTGATAGGATAATGAGTCTTGTGGATAAGGGAGAAGCGGTGGATGTGGTATACCTAGACTTTAGTAAGGCATTTGATATAGTCTCACATGATAATCTTATCAATTAACTAGGCAAATACAACTTAGATGGGGCTACTATAAGGTGGGTGCATAACTGGCTGGATAACCATACTCAGAGTAGTTATTAATGGTTCCCAATCCTGCTAGAAAGGTATAACAAGTGGGGTTCCGCAAGGGTCTGTTTTGGAACCGGCTCTGTTCAATATCTTCATCAACGACTTAGATATTGGCATAGAAAGTACACTTATTAAGTTTGCAGATGATACCAAACTGGGAGGGATTGCAAATGCTTTGGAGGACAGGGTCATAATTCAAAATGATCTGGACAAATTGGAGAAATGGTCTGAGGTAAACAGGATGAAGTTTAACAAAGAAAAATGCAAAGTGCTCCACTTAGGAAGGAACAATCAGTTTCACACATACAGAATGGGAAGAGACTATCTAGGAAGGAGTACAGCAGAAAGGGATCTAGGGGTTATAGTGGACCACAAGCTAAACACAAGTCAATAGTGTGGTGCTGTTGCAAAAAAAGCAAACATGATTCTGGGATGCATTAACAGGTGTGTTGTGAGCAAGACTCAAGAAGTCATTCTTCCACTCTATTCTGCACTGGTTAGGCCTCAACTGGAGTATTGTGTCCAGTTCTGGGCATCGCATTTCAAGAAAGATGTGGAGAAATTGGAGAGGGTCCAGAGAAGAGCAACAAGAATGATTAAAGGTCTAGAGAACATGACCTATGAAGGAAGGCTGAAAGAATTGGGTTTGTTTAGTTTGAAAAGAGAAGACTGAGAGGGGACATGATAGCAGTTTTCAGGTATCTAAAAGGATGTCATAAGGAGGAGGGAGAAAACTTGTTCATCTTAGCCTCTAAGGATAGAACAAGAAGCAATGGGCTCAAACTGCAGCAAGGGAGGTTTAGGTTGGACATCAGGAAAAAGTTCCTAACTGTCAGGGTGGTTAAACACTGGAATAAATTGCCTAGGAAGGTTGTGGAATCTCAATCATTGGAGGTTTTTAGGAGCAGGTAAAACAAACAACTGTCAGGGATGGTCTAGATCAGGGGTCGGCAGCCTTTGGCACGTGGCTCGCCAGGGTAAGCACCCTGGCGGGCCAGGCCAGTTCGTTTACCTGCCGTGTCGGCAGGTTTGGCCAATCGCGGCTCCCACTGGCCATGGTTTGCCGCTTCCAGCCAATGGGGGCTGCGGGAAGTGGTGTGGGCCGAGGGATGTGCTGGCCGCTGCTTCCCGCAGCCTCCATTGGCCTGGAGCGGCGAACCACAGCCAGTAGGAGCTGCGATCTGCTGAATCTGTGGACGCGGCAGGTAAACAAACCGGCCCAGCCCGCCAGGGTGCTTACCCTGGGCGAGCCGTGTGCCAAAGGTTGCCGACCCCTCATCTAGATAATACTTAGTCCTGCCATGCGTGCAGGGGACTGGACTAGATGACCTCTCAACGTCTCTTCCAGTCCTACACTTCAATGATCTCTCAACTAGCTCTAGTATGAGCTGCAGAATTTTCAAAAGACATTAAAAAGCCATAAATTTAATTGTCTTGTTATACCCCTTTTTTTTTTTTTTTTCCCAACAAGAGTCCAGAAAAGACTGAATGTCTTGGGGGAAAAAAACAGAACATGCTCTGGGACTGAAGTTCAAATTAGTCCAACCTGGGAATACCAACTGGCTTTCTCATGAGCGATCCTTGGCTGATGTCTTAAAATTATTGCAACTGTTATTACTGGCTTTGGAAAGTATCTACCCAGATGGGATGGATCTAATTAGTGAGGCTGTTGGACTACTTTTGCTACTGTATTCAGAGAAGACAATCACTATTCTCGTTCTTGTAAGTTTACTGTTGAAACCACTTGGGTTATTACACAATGCCATCCAGGCATCTGCTACAACAGTAGTAGATCTTTGTCCAGCAATGGAAGCTACATTTGGATCAATCAGAAAGCTATCCATTGAAAACATACTGGAAGAAGCAAAGACTTCAGTCCAGAAGTTGACTAATGAAGACACTTATATTGACTCTTTAGTGAAGAGGACAAGAAATGTTTGTTAAACCAGCTGGAAAAGTACACAGATTTGATTTGTAAAAATCTACAACAGAGACTTCTGGGTTCTACTCAACCTTTATGTAGCTTTTACAGATGCCTGTCTTATAAAACACTGACAGTTGAGTAGAGTGAGGCACTACCAGCAATGGGGCTGCCATATGATCAGGACAGAATAGAGAATTGGAACACAGAGTGGAATGTCATACGACAAATTAATGAAGATTTTACTTCAGCATCTTCTTCTTTATCATCACTAGTGGTTCAACCCAATCTATGTGCTATGTTTCTTGGGATGAAAGAAGTAGGAATTTATCTCTTGCTACTCAGTCACAGCTCAGCGTTCTTTTTCCTCATTGAATAGAATTTTGTGTTCTGAAAGCAGTGAGCTTCTGCCTGCTCATGTGAATGAACTAATGAGCATATCAATTGAAGGAATGGACATACCAGACACATGAGAAGCCACTGAAGATGAATGCACTGCATTTGAGAAGTTCATTAACAGAGTTGTGCAAAATTACAACAGGAAACCAGGAAGGATGTAAATATAGTGCTTCATAGAAGGCTTGAGTAGCCAACTCTAATTTCTGTGATGCTTTTAAAACAGGAGTTACATCTAATAAAATGGTTGTGAAACACTTTTCAGTTTTTACTATGGTGCCATAAAGCCCACCTTCGCCCTCATGGTCTCATCCCTCATTCCCCTGTAACTGTGAATTTCCTCTCTCTCCCCCCCCCCCCACCCCATTTCAATTTCTGGGGAAAATACTGGACATGGGGGCCAAAGTGGTTCCTACACAACAGCTTGGCTGGGTGGAGAGCTGGCTGGGCCAGGATGGACAGTGTCTTTACCTCTGCTAACCTGAGGACTTCCTGATGCTGCATTCCCATTGACTAATAAACCCTGCTCTTGGAAAAGACTGCCGGATGTCACTGCAAATACTTGCTGAGGCGCACTGATCCCTGAAGAGGGGAGAAGTCTCTGACCAGGAATCTATCTCAACTGGACTTGCTGGGCAGAGCTCACAGAGTGAAGCAGGAGGGCTGGACCCCCTGAAGACTCAGTCTCGGTGGCATTGAGGCCATGGGAACCACGCTTAAGGAACAGTGGAACCCTGTCGGGGGGTCTGGCCCATTAAAGGTGTATCTTCAAGAGACTGTTTAGAAGCTAGGACATAGCACAGAACCTGTGGATCCATGACAGTGGGTGGCAGAGGGTGGGATACTGAATGCACCAGGCGTATTTTGCAATAAGTGACTTGCAGCAGTAAAAACAAGTTTTAGGCCCAGGAATCAGCGACCATGACATACATCCACCTCCCTGAGATGAGCTGGACAGGGGGAGAGGTTAAGTGTTGGGAAGGTAAATGAGCTGCAGCAGATTGCCTGGCTGGAGCAGGATGATAAAGCCAAGCTCCAGGGTCCAGACCCAGGCAGAGTTCCAAGAGACTCCAAGGATGATGGAAGCAGCAGCAGCTGAGCATCCTCATAACCCAATTCCCCGTGCGGCAGGGCGTCCCAGGGCCCAATGCCCCATGCAGCAGCACGTCCCACCCCCCAATGCCCTGTGCAGCAGGGGACCCCATACCCAATTCCCTGTGCAGCAGGGCGTCCCACGGCCCAGGTGGGGCAACATCACAGGTCAAGTATGGGGAGCCTAGATACCAATTCGTTGCCCCAGTTTAAGGGGATGGAAGGTGGATATTGCTGCGTACCTCACTGCCTTTGTGAAGCCTTGTAATTTGAACCAGGTTGAACCTGTTGATCTGCTCTGCTGTCTCACCCCCTTAGGCCTGGTCTACACTACGGGTTTAGGTCGACTTTAGCAGCATTAAATCAAATTAAGCCTGGACACGTCCACACAACGAAGCCCTTTCTTTCGACTTAAAGGGCCCTTTAAACCGGTTTCTTTACACCACCTTCGACGAGGGGATTAGCGATTAAAATCGGCCTTTGCGGGTCGGAATTGGGGTAGTGTGGACGGAATTCGACGTTATTGGCCTCCGGGAGCTATCCCACAGTGCTTCATTGTGACTGCTCTGGACAGCACTCTCAACTCAGATGCACTGACCAGGTAGACAGGAAAAGACCCACGAACACTTGAATTTCATTTCCTGTTTGCCCAGCGTGGAGAGCACAGGTGACCGTGATGGAGTCCCAGGATTGCAAAAGAGCTCCAGCATGGACCGAACGGGAGGTATGGGATCTGCTCGCCATATGGGGAGATGACTCAGTGCTAGCTGAACTCCGTAGCAGTAAAAGAAATGGCAAAGTATTAGAAAAGGTCTCCAAGGCCATGAAGGACCGAGGCCATAACAGGGACACACAGCAGTGCCGCGTGAAAATTAAGGAGCTACGGCAAGCTTACCACAAAGCCAGAGAAGCAAACGGAAGGTCTGGGGCAGAGCCGCAAACTTGCCGCTTCTACGCGGAGCTGCATGCCATTCTAGGGGGTGCAGCCACCACTACCCCAACCGTGTGCTATGACTCCGTCAATGGAGAAACACACAGGGAAGACGGTTCGGGGAACGAGGAAGATGAGGATGGAGGTACTGTAGGTAGCTCACAGCAGCAAGGAACCGGAGAAACAGGTTTCCCCAACAGCCAGGATATGTTTGTGACCCTGGACCTGGAACCAGTAACCCCCAAACTCACTCAGGGCACACAGGAGACCTCTGGTGAGTGTACCTTTTGTAAATATTTGTAAACATTACACATGGTTTAAAAGCAAGTGTGTTTAATGATTAATTTGCCCTGGCAATCGCGGCCAGTACATCTACTGGAAAAGTCTGTTAACGTGTATGGGGATGGAGCGGAAATCCTCCAGGGACATCTCCAGAAAGCTCTCCTTCATGTACTCCAGGCCAGTAGCACGTAGTCTGGAATCATTGCATAACAAAGCATGGCAGCGTATGGTCCCGGTGTTTGCTGGCATGCAGACAATATCCATTCCTTATCTCTCTTTGTTATCCTCAGGAGAGTGATATGATTCATGGTCACCTGGTTGAAATGGGGTGATTTTATTAAGGGGACATTCAGAGGTGCCCGTTCCTGCTCTTCTGAACAGAAATGTTCCCCGCTGTTAACCACGCGGTGGGGGGAGGGGTGAAGTGATCATCCCAGAGAATCGTGTGTGTGTGTGTGTGGGGGGGGTGGTGGTTTACTTGGGTTTGTGCTGCATGTTAACCGGGAAACCGCAGCCCCTCCTTTTGCATTGAAAACCCATTTTAAATGGCCAACCCAATTCATCCTTGATATGGGAAATGCGCTGCTGTTTGAAACCTTTCCCACATGTTAAGAAGGTTAAAAAAGCCAAAACACTGTGGCCTACCATGGCTGCCTGCAAGCCGAAATATGTTGCCTGGGGCACTGCGTGAGTGATCTCTCATACCAAACCGGCAGGCAGAGGAAAAATGCGACCTTGTAATGAAAGAGTGTACCCATTGTTCTCTAAAATGTGTCTTTTTTAACCACCTCTCCCTTCTCCTCCACCAGCTGCAAATGTTTCTCCTTCGCAGAGGCTAGTGAACATTAGAAAGAGAAAACGGAGGACACGGGACGATATGTTCACGGAGCTGCAGATGTCCTCCCACGCTGATAGAGCACAGCAGAATGCGTGGAGGCAGTCAATGTCAGACATGAGAAAAGCACAATATGAACGAGAGGAGAGGTGGCGGGCTGAATGGCGGGATGAAAAGAGGAAGTGGCGGGCTGAAGACGATAGGTGGCGTCAGCTTGCAGACAGACAGCAAGAGTCAATGCTCCGTCTGCTGGAGCATCAAACTGATATGCTTGAGCGTATGGTTGAGCTGCAGGAAAGGCAGCAGGAGCGGAGACCGCCGCTACAGCCCCTGTTTAACCAACAGCCCTCCTCCCCAAGTTCCATAGCTTCCTCACCCAGACGCCCAAGAACATGGTGGGGGGGGCCTCCGTCCACCCAGTCACTCCACCCCAGATGATCGCCCAAGCATCAGAAGGCTGGCCTTCAATAAGACTTAAAATTTTAAAATGCAGTGTGTCCTTTTCCATCCCTCCTCCCCCACCCATCCCAGGCTACCTTGGCAATTATCCCCCTACTTCTGTGAGGAACTAATAAAGAATGCATGAATGCGAAAAAACAATGACTTTATTGCCTCTGCAAGCGGTGCTCGAATTGGGGAGGGGAGGGGTGGTTGGTTTACAGGGAAGTAGAGTGAACCGGGTCGGGGGGGGGGGGGTTGGAGGGTTCATCAAAGAGAAACAAACAGAAGTTTCACACAGTAGCCTGGCCAGTCACAAAACTCGTTTTCAAAGCTTCTCTGATGCGCACCGTGCCCTGCTGTGCTCCTCTAACCGCCCTGGTGTCTGGCTGCGCGTAGTCAGCGGCCAGGCGAGTTGCCTCAACCTCCCACCCCACCATAAAGGTCTCCCCTTTACTCTCACAGATATTGTGGAGCGCACAGCAAGCAGCAATAACAATGGGGATATTCTTTTCGCTGAGGTCTGAGCGAGTCGGTAAGCTGCGCCAGCGCGCTTTTAAACGTCCAAATGCACATTCCACCACCATTCGGCACTTGCTCAGCCTGTAGTTGAACAGGTCCTGACTCCTGTCCAGGCTGCCTGTGTACGGCTTCATGAGCCATGGCATTAAGGGGTAGGCTGGGTCCCCAAGGATCACGATAGGCATTTCAACATCCCCAACGGTTACTTTCTGGTCCGGGAAGAAAGTCCCTTCCTCCAGCTTTCGAAACAGACCAGAGTTCCTGAAGACGCGAGCATCATGTACCTTTCCCGGCCATCCCACGTTGATGTTGGTGAAACGTCCCTTGTGATCCACCAGGGCTTGCAGCAGCATTGAAAAGTACCCCTTGTGGTTTACGTAGTCGGTGGCTTGGTGCTCCGGTGACAAGATAGGGATATGGGTTCAGTCTATGGCCCCGCCAGTTTGGGAATCCCATTTCAGCAAAACCATCCACTATTTCCTGCACGTTGCCCAGAGTCACTACCCTTGATATCAGCAGGTCTTTCATTGCCCTGGCAAATTGGATCACAGCAGCCCCCACCGTAGATTTGCCCACTCCAAATTGATTCCCGACTGACCGGTTGCTGTCTGGCGTTGCAAGCTTCCACAGGGCTATCGCCACTCGCTTCTCAACTGTGAGGGCTGCTCTCATCTTGGTATCCTGGCGTTTCAGGGCAGGGGAAAGCAAGTCATAAAGTTCCATGAAAGTGGCCTTACGCATGCGAAAGTTTCGCAGCCACTGGGAATCGTCCCACACCTGCAGCACGATGCGGTCCCACCAGTCTGTGCTTGTTTCCCGGGCCCAGAATCGGCGTTCCACAGCATGAACCTGCCCCAGTGACACCATGATTTCCACATTGCTGGGGCCTGTGCCATGTGAGAGGTCTATGTCCATGTCAATTTCCTCATCACTCTCTTCGCCGCGCTGCAATCGCCTCCTCGGCTGGTCCGGTTTTCGCCTTGGCATGTCCTGGCTCTGCATATACTCCAGGACAATGCGCGTGGTGTTCATAGTGCTCATAATTGCCGCGGTGATCTGAGCGGGCTCCATGATCCCAGTGCTAGCTATGGCGCCTGGTCTGAAAAAAGGCGCGAAACTAGTATCTGATGGACTAGGGGAAGGAGGGAGGGCGGGCCGAGTGACGACATGGCGTACAGGTACAGGGAATTAAAATCAACAAAGGTGGCTGTGCATCAGGGAGAAACACAAACAACTGTCACACAGAATGGTCCCCCCAAAGATTAAACTGAAAACCCTGGGCTTAGCGGGCCGTTGATTTCACGGAGGAAGGGGAAGCAAATGAATATAGAACAAATCTATTTTTTACATCTTAAGCTGGCAGCCGACGGTGCAGCATGAGTGATAGCCTCTGCAGTACGATGACGACGGATACCAGTCGTAATATACCATCGTCTACCAAAAGGCAAGGGGCTGCTGCTGTGTAGCAATGCAGCCCCACGTCTGCCAGCCCCACGTCTGCCAGCACCCAGATCGCTCTCGGCCTCTTCTGGGTGCTTAGCAGACAATACTGGGCAATTGGCAGAAAATAGTATACTACGACTGATAGCCATCATCATCGAGACAGTAGCATGTCTGCCCAGGTGCCCATGCTTGACAGCCACTGCAGTATGACGACGACGGATACCAGTCATAATATACCATCTCCTACCAAAGGGCAAGGGGCTGGTGCAATGCAGCCCTACGGCTGCCAGCCCAACGGCTATTACTCATGCTACACTGTCTACCGCCAAAAGGCAGTTAGCAGCTGCTGCTGTGTAGCAATGCAGTCCCACGTCTGCCGGCACCCAGAGGACATATGGTGACGGTGAGCTCAGCTGAGCGGGCTCCATGCTTGCCGTGGTATGTTGTCTGCACAGGTAACCCAGGTAAAAAGGCGCGAATCTATTGTCTGCCGTTGCTGTGACAGAGGGGGAGGGGCCTGACGACATGTACCCAGAACCTCCCGCGACACTGTTTTGCATCATCCAGGCATTGGGATCTCAACCCAGAATTCCAAAAAAAGGCACGAAACTAGTATCTGACGGACTAGGGGAAGGAGGGAGGGCGGGCCAAGTGACGACATGGCGTACAAGTACAGGGAATTAAAACAAGAACGGTGGCTGTGCATCAGGGAGAAACACAAACAACTGTCACACAGAATGGTCCCCCCAAGGATTAAACTGAAAACCCTGGGTTTAGCAGGCCGTTGATTTGACGGAGGGAGGGGGAAGCAAATGAATACAGAGCAAATCTATTTTTTACATCTTAAGACGACGGTGCAGCGTGACTGATAGCCCTCGGCATCTTTCTGGGTGCTTGGCAGCAAATACTGGGCGCTTGGCAGTTAGTGTATTACGATGGCCTTCAGGCCTATTGCACAATCTGCTGCTCAGGGAAGACTCTGCTAATGTGCGATGATCCAACTTGTAATAGGACGGTTACCAGTCGTAATACGCCATCTACTACCAAAAGGCAAGGGGCTGGTGCAATGCAGCCCCACGGCTGCCAGCACCCAGATCACCGATGAAGGCTACCAGTCTACTGCACCGTCTACCACCAAAAGGCAGTTAGCTGCTGCTGCTGTGTAGCAATGCAGTCCCACGTCTGCCGGCACCCAGAGGACATATGGTGACGGTGAGCTCAGCTGAGCTGAGCGGGCTCCATGCTTGCCGTGGTATGTTGTCTGCACAGGTAACCCAGGTAAAAAGGCACGAATCTATTGTCTGCCGTTGCTGTGACGGAGGGGGAGGGGCCTGACGACATGTACCCAGAACCTCCCGCGACACTGTTTTGCATCATCCGGGCATTGGGATCTCAACCCAGAATTCCAATGGGCGGCGGAGACTGCGGGAACTGTGGGATAGCTACCCATAGTGCAATGCTCCGGAAGTCGACGCTAGCCTCGTACTGTGGACGCGGTCCGCCGACTAGAGCACTTAGAGCATTTTATGTGGGGACACACACAATCGGCTGTATACAACCGATTTCTATAAAACCGACTTCTATAAATTCGAACTAATTTCGTAGTGTAGACATACCCTTAGTTAAATCCAAAGCTGACTGCAAAATGTTACAAAGGGATCTCACAAAACTGGGTGTCTGGCAAATGAAAATTCAATGCTGATAAATGCAAATTAATGCACATGGTAAAATATAATCCTAACGATACATACAAAATGATGGGGTCTAAATTAGCTGTTACCCATTGTAGTGGGGTGGTTACCAGCTCCTGCCCTGAGAGGTTTAAAAAGTGGCCTTGGAGGGCTTGAAAGCTGTAGCTCTAAAAGCTGGGCTAATTGGGGAAATGGCTGCAGCTGGGCCACACCCTAATCAGGCCACAGCTGGCCTGTATAAAAAGGCCAGAGAAGCCAGAAGCAAATAGTCTCCCTCTACCTGTAGAGGGAGAAGGATCTGGCTGCAGGGAGTTAGACACAGGGTACCTGAGTGGAGCAGGGCTGGGGAAAGGCAGGGGAGCTCCTGCCTGGAAAGCCCCAGGCTGTGGCCTAGTATAAGGCCAAGAGGTACTGGGAGTTGCAGGGGGCAGCCCAAGGGGTAGGCAAAGGCAGCAGTTCCAAACCTCTTTGACTATGATGAGTGGCTGATACTGCAGTCTGCCCTAGTGAATGGGGCTAGATGGAGACTGGACAGTAGCCAAAACTGAGGCAAAGTGGGGATAGTGGGTTGGGGGTTCCCCAGGGAGGGGAGACCCAGATTGGTGGGGTACTGCCAGGGGGCAGCACCCCAGTTAAAGGGGCACTGGGATCCAGGGAGGGACATGGGGGCAGAGGACAGGTGGATCACCGGCCTGCAAAGGGCGCTCCTGGCTGGAAAAAGAACTAATTCCCAGAAGTCACCAGCAGGAGGTGTCGCAGGGGTGAGTCCGCACATCTACACCCAGCAAGAAAGAGATCTTGGAGTCATCGTGGGTAGTTCCCTGAAAACATTGTGCAGCGGCAGTCAAAAAAGTGAACAAAATGTTGAGAATCATTAAGAAAGAGAGTTAATAAGACAGAAAATATCATATTGCCGCTATATAAATCCATGGTATGCACACATCTTGAATACTACCTGCAGATGTGGTCACCCCATCACAAAAAAAGATGTAATGGAATTGGAAAAGGTACAGAGAAGGGCAACAGAAATGATTAAGGGTATGGAACAGAGAAGAGAAATTTAAAAGATTGGGCCTTTTCAGCTTGGAAAAGAGATGACTAAAAGGGGATATGATAGAGGGCTACAAAATCGTGAATCATATGGAAAAATTGAATAAGGAAATGTTATTTACTCCTTCCCATAACACAAGAGCTATGGGTCACCCAATGAAATTGATAGGCAGCAGATTTAAAACAAACAAAAAATGTATTTCTTCACAGTTAACCTGTGGAACTCATACACACCCAGCCTCCTGCCCTCCCTGACTCCTGCTCCTGACAACCCCACTTGCACCCCTCGCACCAAATGGGAGCTGCCCCAGGTAAGCACTCCACACCCCAACCTCCTGCCCAGCCCAGAGCCCCCTCCTGCACCCTAACTCCCTCCCAGACCCTGCACCCCCAGCCCTGAACCCCCTCCTGGACCCTAAGTCCTGGCCAGACCCCGCACCCTTACATTTTTTTTATAAAGCGCTCTTCTCCAAAGCACTTTACAATAGTTAGCTAATGGTACAAACAATATTTGGAAAGATCAATAAGTGGTTGCCGAGACTCCCAGCGATTTTCAAGTGGCCTGTGGAAAAAGAAGTTAGACTACAAAAACAATCAAGGTACCGCACTTTATTTTCACTTACTTCCTATTACTTATAGGAGGAGAAAGAAGAAAAAAAGAATGAAAAACGGGGGTGGTGGTGGGAGATAAGCGAGAATGTTCTTTTTCTTGGCTGGGTCCCAAGGGGGGACCCCAAAAATGAAGCTGAGCACAGGGCCCCACTGGGGCTGACCTAGGGTGACCAGATGTCCTGATTTTATAGGAACAGTCCCGATATTTGGGGCTTTTTCTTATATGGGCTCCTATTACCCCCCCACCCTCTGTCCCAATTTTTCACACTTGCTTTCTGATCACCCTAGGCTGACCCCCCCCCCCCCCCCCCCGAGCTCCGCATGCTGCTGCCAGGACAGAGGCTGACCCCTCCCTCGCCCCAGCTCCCCGCACCACTGCCAGGAGCTGGGCTGACACCCTCCTCACACTGCTGCCAGGGGCTGGGCTGCCCCTAACCCCCCCCCCAGCTCCATTCTGGCTGAGGCTGGGGCTGCCCCCCCAAGCTCTGCTGCCTGACACCTCGCATCGCCACCCCCCCACACACGTTCCTCCATGCACTGCTAGGGGGGCGCAGTAAACTGGACATTTGTTCATTTGCTCTTGCCAATTGATCAGTTGGCAAGAGCAAACGAGATAAATGACCGTTTTTGTCAAAAAACTCAGGATGGCCGGACAGAGCTTAAAAAAGGAACTGTTCTGGCAAAACAAGGACCTATGGTCACCCCATCTCCAGGCAAGAGGGTCCTGACCCTGGCCTGGCTAATCGCGCCACTCCCGAGACACTGGAGTGATTCCCCGCCCTGGCACTGGACTGTCCCCGGCCACACTGCCAGCTCAGCCTGGCAGACGCCGTCACCTTCCAGCAGGGCCGGTGAGTGTGGCCAGGGGGCAGGGTGTGAGGGAATGGGTCTCTGGAGGTGTGTGTGGGGGGGCTGCTGGCCAGTGGGGGGACTTTTGGGGGGAAGTGTGGGAGGTCTGTGTGTTGGGATGCTGGGCAGTGGGGGGTCTGAGTGGGTGCTGTGTAGCTGTGGTGGTGAGATGTGGGGAAGTGCATTGGGCAGTAGTGGTGCAGCTGTGTGTGGGGGGGGGTGCTGGGCAGGGGTGGTGGCGTGCAGGCCACTGTGCATTTGTGGTGGAGGGTCTGTGTGTGGGGATGCTGGGCATAGCAGTTCAGGGGACGCTGGGCATAGGGAGTCAGGGGCTGTGTGGCACAGCATGGGCCCACCCCTAAGGGGAAGGGGCATGCTGGCAGCACAGGGCTGGGCGGGACATGCTGGCAGCACAGGGCTGGGCGGGCCAGTGTGCCTCTGGCAACTGCCGGTTTGTACATTGCCCTTGTACCGGGCTGGGTGGAGCGGGGCCGGCCCCACCATGCTATTCCTCATTGCCCCTGGCTGGCCCCTTGCTCTGGGGACCGACCTCCCCACGCCATGCTCCTTTGCCCCCATGGGGGCCCACAAATATGTTTGGTGCTGGGCCCACAAAAGGTTAATCCAGCCCTGTGTGATGGAACCTCCAGAAATACATCCAACCACAATCGGCAACCCTAAGAGGTTTCCTGCTGCTTGTGCGTGCAAACTCTCCTTTAGCCACAGGGTGAGCAGACGTCCTGATAGTATCAGTAGAGCCATGTTTGCGGATGAGATGTGGATACAAATTATGTATCCTTGCAGGGCTGTAATTATCGGGACCCACTCAATATTAGGGGCTTTGCAACTATATCCACCCCGACCCCTGCAAAAAAAAGTGTCCCGATTTTTCACACCTGCTCCTGGGTCACGCTAGCTGTACTTAGGGTGCAGCAGTTTCTGGTACTGTCCTGAGACCAGGGCAAAGAGTGCTAGGAAAGGCTTTCGTCTAAGGCTAGGTCTACACTACCCGCCTGAATCGGCGGGTAGAAATCGACCTCTCAGGGATCGATTTATCGCGTCCCGTTGGGACGCGACAATCGATCCCCTAATCAACGCTCTTACTCCACCAGCGGAGGTGGGAGTAAGCGCTGTCGACAGGAAGCCGCAGAGGTCGATTTTGCCGCCGTCCTCACAGCGGGGTAAGTTGGCTGCGATACGTCGAATTCAGCTACGCTATTCACGTAGCTGAATTTGCGTATCTTAAATCGACTCCCCCCTGTAGTGTAGATGTAGCCTAACACTGAACCAGGGGCTTTGCCGCTTTGGTACAGTAAGAGGAGCAGCATTAATCCCACAGCGGCTCTCTCTGCCTCCCTGTAAGACTTCTGTCTAGTTCCCCCACAGCCCCCCTACTGCTACACTTTTAAAAAGCGTCTTGGTTCTTGTGCCCAGTTTCTTCCTCGGGAAGGGGGGGGGGGTGTTGGATTTCATCAGCTGTTACCACCAGAGGGCTCTGGATGTGGCGCAGGGAGGGGAAGCTGTTCTCGGCCTCTCTTTCTGCTCATTGTATCCGGGGGTTGCACTTCCCAGGTCGCGGTGGCTGCTGCATCCATAGTGAGCCGGGAGCCCAGGTTGTGCCGCTGCTGCTCCTCAGCGGGGTCTGTGGGGGGACAGACCTGCACTAACCCCCTTCTGTGCCCAGCCGGGGGGACTTTCTCCGGTGGCTGCAACCAGCCCCGGGGGCAGCCCCGGGCTCTGCCGACACCAGCCCCTAAGCCGGAGCCTGCAGGTGAGGGGACAGACCCGGGGGAAAGGGCTGGGGCCGGGCAGGAAAGTGACTCCGCACCACCGGCCCCTCCTCGCCCCAGCTCCGCTCCCGGGGGGCGGGGGTCTGCGAGTCCCGAAACTGGCTCGGTTCCTGCAGGCGCTCAGGGGGGCAGAGCCGGGGGGGGGGGGTGTCAGGGAGGGCCAGGGACCGAGTCTCCCAGCCCGAGGGGAGGGAGCAGGAGGGAGGCTGGGGCAGAAGGAGCAATCAGTGGGGAGGGAGGTTCCCGGCTCCCAGCCCTGCCCAGCCCCATTCCCTGCAGCACCCCGGGGCAGATTGACTTTCCAGGGGAGGAGCAGGGAGAGGAAAAGCCAGTTCCTGCCTCTGCTTGGTCCCCGCGCTGCTGGGGGGATGCGCTGCCCTGGGGACAGTGTCAGGGGGGATCCCCCAGAGCGGCTCCTTTGGTTCTGCGCTTCGCTAAGAGGCTCTGTGCCAGGGAGGGGGGGGTACCAATGTCTGGGTGGGTTTAGTCTCGGTGGGAGGGGCTGGGTCTGCCCAGGAATAAAGTTACCCAGGGTTTTCCCAGCATCACAGAGTCTAGTGCATCTGTCTGCGGGGAAAGGACCTGGGGGAACCGGGCTGCAAAATGGACCAAAGTCCTTCCTGGAACCTACTCCATCTCCCTTCCCCCCCCCCCCCCCCTGCTTCATGGAGGTGTGCCGGATCCGAATTTGCATCCAGCTGAGCTGAACAAAGCTGAACTGCAGCCAATGGGGGAATTCACATTTGAAGCTGCTATTTGGAGCCAGCCCTCTGCCTCACTGGAGTCAGCTCTATAGGGCAGCCCTTGCCTCTTACCAGCCTCCTCTTTCACCTACAATTACAGCTGCCTGCCTCCAGAGCTTCCCTTTGCTGCATCCCGAGCGCCACCCTCAGCCTTGCCATACGCCCTAGCAGGGCTGGCTCTGGCTTTTTTGCCGCCCCAGGCAAAAAAGCCACCGGCTGCCGCTGCCCCCCCCCCCCCCCCCCCCCACAGCGCGGCAGGGAAGGGCGGCCGGTTAGTCCCCTGAACACAGCCCTGGAAGTCCTGAAGTTAGCATGGAGAAGCAACGGTAGCTTCTCCCAGAACACCCTGCTCCATGCCCTGCTGGTCAACTCCCAGTCCTGCTGCGAGGCTCGGTCCAACTCTTTTCTCTGTGTGGCTGGTTGCGAGGTGTCGATGTGCAGCCCATTGGGGTTTTCCATTGTCTTCTCGTGTTTTCCATTGTGATGGGTCGGCCTTTTAATGACCCATGCAGTCCATGACGACTCTCACTAACACCCGAGTCTTAGTCCTGCCCTGAGAGCAAACTTCATCCCCTCCCCGCCGCTGAGAAGTGATGCAAAGTACAGAGAGAAACTGAGCTATGAAAATCTCACAGAACATTCCCACTTCATCGCTGTCAGTCTGTGCATGCCTTTCCCTTTCGCTCCATCCCAGTGTAGCAGCTGGGCCCAATTCGCCCCTGGGGTGGGGGAAACACAACGCAAAGGCGCAGACCAGGGGACATGGACAAGGCAGCGGTTTGGCAGAGGAATGAATGTGGTCATGCTGCTGCGCCACTGTGCGGTAGGGATCGCCCCTAGCAGAGGGGAGCTGTGACTGAGCTGAGGGGGTTGTGGCTGGGGCAGCAGGTTCTGATTCAAGGGGGTCTCTGACTGTTTCAGGAGCTGGTGACCTTTGAGGAGGCGGCTGTGTATTCCACCGTGGGACACGTCTCACCGCAGGGCCCCCTGCAGGTTCGCCATGCAGGAGAACTACGAGAACGTGATCTCGCTGGGTAAGGATCCTGCCCATGATGCTTTCCAGGAGGCATGGGAAGCGCCCAGCTCGGCTTCTGCTCAGGGCCCTTCCCTGATCCCTTGGTCAGCCCCATGGTCTCCAGAACCTGTGTAGGGGAGGTGGTTCCCTCCGCATGTCTTCCCACAGCAGCGGTGCTGGGCTTTGCATGCCCGGGGCCTTCCATGGGGCAGCAGAGCTGCATTTCCAGGTTCATTTTTATAAACATCTTCCCAGAACAAGCTGCCTCTTCAGAGAGGACCTGAGCCCAGAGGAGACAGGCTGGGATTGAGGGAACCTGGATTATTTTCTGGGCCCTGCTGTGGGACCCTGGGCACATCCTGATCCTTCTCTGTGACTCTGTTTCCTCTCCCATCCTTCGTCTTCTCTAATTAGAGGATCCACTCTTCAGGGCAGGGACTGTGTCTCAACGTGTGTCTGTCTAGGCAGCATCCTGCACGATGCGGTCCTGATTGCGGCTGGGGGATCAACGTTGTACTAGAACACACTAACAATCAATAGGCTAGTAGTGGCTTATTATTTGTTCTCTGTTGTTTCATCTCTGGGGTATAAATCCCTGATTCTCTTATAGGGGGCACAGTACCGCAGACGCCTGGCCTTCCCAGTGGATAAGCCATGACCACACACCCAATACACAGCTTGTGCAAATCAGCATAATCCATTCAAGTCAATGAGGCAACACTGATTTACACCAGTTGGGGATCTGGCCCCATTGACTCAATGGAGCTACGGCCCATTGACCCCAGCTGGGGTCTGGCCCAATTGACTCCAGCGGAGCTTTGCTTGAGTGACACTAGCTGGGAATCTGGCCCCATTGACTCCAGTGGAGCTCTGGCCCATTAATCTCTGCTGGGGTGCTGGCCCACAAGGTGTAAGAGCAGCACTTTAGCCTTAATGTTGAAACCCGGAGACATAAAGTGAGGCTTCTAAATCCATGTGGACTCTAAACACACCTGTCTGGATTTGGGGACGGGCAAGAGAAAGAGAAGTGAGTGACAATAAGGCTGCCCATTTAGGACCCGAGATAGGGATTTAGGAGCCTGGCGTTAGGCTCCCAAGAAGGAAAGAGCATGTAATTGCACGTACTAAAGCAGACGAACGTCCGTAGCAGCAAACAGGCAGCCAGCGTGAAGAGCGTCAACAGACTCAGGCCCTTCGCCAAACACAGTGCAGCCACAGTCCGTAGGGTGACAACCAAAGAACAGTGCATTTTGTGCAGATGTTGGCAGATAAGAACGTCTGATCATCTCGTGAGCCTGGCTCACCTCTCACCCACCCTGGGGTACCTGGATTGGAGTCACTTGGTGTCATAGAATCATAGAGCCATATGGTCACAAGGGACCACAAGGGTCATCCAGTCTAACCCCTTGCCAAGGTGTAGGATTTGTTGTATCTAAACCATCCAAGACAGATGGCTATCCAGCCTCCTTTTGAAAACTTCCAGTGAAGGAGCTTCCACAACCTCCCCAGGCAGTCTGTGCCATTGTCCTACTGTTCTTACAGTGAGGAAGTTTGTCCAGAGATTTAATGTAAATCTGCTTTGCTGCAGCTTGAACCCATTGTGGGGAGGGATAGCTCAGTGGTTTGAGCATTGGTCTGCTAAACCCAGGGTTGTGAGTTCAATTCTTGAGGGGGCCACTTAGGGATCTGGGGCAAAAATCTGTCTGGTGGTTGGTCCTGCTTTGAGCAGGGGGTTGGACTAGATGACCTCTTGAGGTCCTTTCCAACCCTGATATTCTATGATTCATTGTCTCTTGTCCTGCCCTCTGTGGCAAGAGAGAACAACTTTTCCTGCAGCCTTTCAAGTATTTGAAGCCTGCTAGCATCTCCCCCCTACTCTATGACCGCTATCATGTCACAGCATCACACAGTCTGGTCTATTCCCCAGCCTCTCACCAGTCCCCTGGGAGTGACCCCATTAGTGGGCCAGGCCTCAAGGACCAGCACAGCTCCACCGGGTCCTCCAAGACTCCCAGACTGGAGCATTGGCATGAGTGCTCCCTGTCTCTCTCCGGGGCTCCTGGCAGTGAATCCAGCTCAGCCAGATTCCTGCAGGAGGCCTGTACAGCAACCCTTCAGGATGCAATACTCAGTGAATATTGGCAGCGACACAGGCAGCCTTTGCAAAGCAAGGTACCAATTTATTAATCCCCTGGCTACAGAATGTGGAAATCCTTAGGGCAGCACAAATTGCTGTGTCCATGCTGGCCAAAGCAGTGCTATGATGGGCCAGCCAAGCTGTGATGGACCCCATCCCTGGCTCCTTCTCCTGTCCTCCCAAAAAGCCGCCTCCTTCCAGTCACCTGACACCATGTTCTCCAGCTCTGTTGGACTGGGTTTTCCTGCTGTTCATTGTTCAGTGGTTGGGGCATCTCTTTGTCTTGCTGGATCCTCTGATTTGGGTCGGTTTTAGCCCGTTCTTTAATGACAATACGCATTTCCCCCCCAGACCGGGTGGTGACACGCATATGCCTCCTGTGCTGTTCCAGGAGCAGCATTAACCCTTTGGCACCCATTGGGGAGCGATGCAATGTACAGAGAGACACTGAGGCATGCTGAGGCTTCATAAAAATATTACAGAAAATTCCCACTGGGCTTCATTCCTCTCTTGCTCACCCTGGGGTATATCAGGAGTAAGCCACTGACGCAGGATACTCCTCAGGTGTAAATCCGCATCAGGCCTTTGACTTCAATGGAGCTGTTTTAAGTCACACCAGCTGGGGATCTGGCCTCTTGAAGTTGCATTTGTGTAGTCCCGGAGAGCAGCCTGGAGCTCTCCGACCTGCATAGGAGCAGCATGACACTTGTGAAGAGGCCGAAATGTAGGTCAAGACAAAAGGGCAGCTGCTCAGACTCAGCCTTCTAGCCAGATTCCAAATCCAGCTGCTTTTCATTAAACCTTCGTTCTCAACAGAGGCTGAGAGCCAGGGGCCTCCTGGAAGACTGTGGCTTTCTGTGACCTTACCCTGGATACCAACAGCCCTTTCTCAAGCTGCAGATTTTAACCTCTCCATGTTTGGCAGCTGTAGTTTTATGCAGGTGTGAGCCGGCGGAGGTGTTTATTTCAAATCCTACCCAAGGCTTTTTATACTCACATCATTATTTTTTATGCTACAGAGGCATAATCAGGGCTCCGTTGCGCCGGGCGCTGCACAGACACACAGTGACCGAGGTCAGGGCCCTGTCACACCGGGCACTGCACAGACACACAGTGACTGAGGTCAGGGCTCTGTCACACCAGGCACTGCACAGACACTCAGTGACTGAGGCCAGGGCCCTGTTGTGCCGGGCACTGCAAAGACACACTGACTGAAGTCAGGGCCCCGTCGTGCTGGGTGCTGCACAGACAGCTAATAAGAGGTAGTCCCTCCCTGAAGAGCTAAATAGACAAGAATTATTATCAAATGGGGAAACTGAGGCACCAAGCGGTAAGGCAATTTATAGAAGGTGTCAGAGGCAGAGCTGGGAATGAAACCTTGCTCTCCTGAATCGCAGGCAAATGCCTTTAAACATAAGGCTGGCCTACCTCTTCTTGTCTGCCTTATAAAATCATTCACTTTCTTTCAACCTTAACAAAAAATCATGGGGCTATTCAGTCAGAAGGGGAAGTGGCTAGGAACTGGGTGGTATCCCTTTAGAGTCACAGAGTTTAAGGCCAGATGGGACTGCCTGACACCTGCACACTCAACCCAGCAACCGAGGTGAGACTAAAGTCAATAAGACCATTGGTTATTTTTGACAGTAATTTCCAAGGATGGATTTCATTGCTGTGCTGTCCAAGCAGCCCAGTTCCACTCCCATGATGTTATCTAGATAAGGTAATTAAGAGACCCCTTCTTCCCCACCTGTGCCAGGGAAAGAGGGAGGTGCTGACAGCTTCAGAGGCATATCTCTCCCAGCTGCCTCGCTTACTAGCCTTCAATTTTCACTCCCCCTCCTCTTCATGGCTGCAAGAAGGACTCCAGCTCCGGTTCCCAGTCTCCTGTGCTGTAATCCAATTCACTGTCCTTTGCAGTGAAAACTAGAGAGCAAGAGGCAGCTGCCGACAGGTCCCGGCAGGGGAGGGAAACAGAAAACAGTATCCGGCTGCAGCCAGATGCTGAACTCTGTGCTATCTTGGAGAAAATACCATATTCACAGTCACGAAATGAAGGAGTCCATCTGGCCCTGATCCAAATGAGTGAAGTAGCTGAGAGCTCATTTGCTTTGGGCTCTCCACAATCATAAGGAACTCAATACTTATTTTTATCTAAATGAACACTGAGATTCTGAACCACAATTCTGTGTCAAGGTGTGATTAAAAACTACATCCAGATGAAGTTTGGTTGATAATAGTACATACCAGTAATTGAGGGTAAGGTACATTACAAGGATGTTATCCCAAAAACCAAACATTATAATTCTAGGAGGTTCAGTTAAGATTAAACTTAAAAAGAAATCAGCACACACAGTGAGGTACGTATATGCACAGCTAAGTCACCCAAACAACCTTAACTCTGCCCTCTAGCAACACCATGAAATAGCCACATGTGTGTGATTAATCCAGTTTCATGTTTGTGGGTCATCGCTTTATCCATTTAAAGGGATATCACCCAATTCCTGTACCCTACGGAACGAGGGATAAGTAAAGGCAGCTAGGGAATGAAGGCCATCTCAGAGGTGGTCATATGTCCTAGCAAACCGATTAATATGTTGAGCTGTGAGTCCAGATCTGAGGCTGTTTGATTTGGGAATGATGTTAGCCTGCCATTAAATTTTAGTATTTGGAGATAGGAGATAACACCTCTCACCTCTTTAAAATCACCAGGTTAAAATTCAGCCCCTAAATCCTTGTTCAAGCACCTAAGTAAGGCCAGGTGTTTAAGCATGTGCGTGGTTCTCAGGACGTGAGTAGTCCCATTGGAATCCTACTCATGCGCTTAAAGTTTGGCACCTACTTAAGTGCCTTGCTGACCTGGGTCCTAAAAGCTAGAGCCGGTTTCTTCAGCTGCTCCGAGGACTCTTAGGTCTGGGATGGTCCACTGCCATCACACACCGCGGGGAGGGCCGTTGGCTATTTTGACAGCCGGTGGCGGGAGGGGGAATGGACCATTTGGGTTAACCACTCAGGAGCCAAATTAAATAAGGAAAAGGGTATTGTCGCATCCAAGGTGCCCGTGCTGCATAGCTCTGGGCATGGCTACTCCACCTGATCCAATGACTGTTCAGCATTGCAGAGGATGTTGTACGAGAGCCACCAAGCGACCAGAGAGAGCAGGGAATATTGATGTCACTCAATACCGCACACTTTTCAACAGGAGTTCTCAAAGCACTTGCCAAAGGAGGTCACTATTTTTATCCCCCTTTAACAACTGGGGAAAGTGAGGCACGGAACAAAACAGTGACTTGCTCAAGGTCAGTCGGCCGGAGTTGTGCATAGAACCCTGGTCTCCTGAGTCCCAGTCCAGTGGACTATCCATTAGGCAGCCGCACTGCTTATTACAGTCACTAGGAGCAGCTGTCCTGGCCTGCATGATAAAACCAGGGCTAATGGATGTGATCAGCCTGTAACCAGCCCATTCATCCTAGACTCACAGATTCCAGGACCAGAAGGGAGCCTCTTGATTTTCCTGCTTCTGGAAAAAGGGCGCTACATCAGCTTCCTCTATTAGCATGGCTGGTAGGAAGCCATGGAGGAATTCAAGTAGCTGGGCTAAGTTCTTCAGACTCTCATATTTTCTAGAAGTCTGTTCCTGCATCAGTGGGGATTTTTCCATCGCATTCAGAGAGCACAGGATTAAGCTTAGATCCTGTCATGCTGAGCTCCCTACTCAGCTTTCTAGAGCTCCCTCAATGTAGCTGATAACCGAAGTGAAGAGGGTCACTTGATCATGGTTTATCAATACCGATCTGAGGAGATTTCTGATAGCAGATTGGCTCCTTGATCTAGCAAACAAAGGCAGGCAGAGATCCAGCAGCTGGAAACTGAGGCTAGATATGTCCGAATGGAAAATAAGGGGCATGTTTTCAACAGAGAGGGGAATTAACCATTGGAACAGTAACAAAGGGCTGGGGTGAAGTCATAGAATCATAGAATATCAGGGTTGGAAGGGACCTCAGGAGGTCATCTAGTCCAACCCCCTGCTCAAAGCAGGACCAATTCGCAACTAAATCATGAAAATCTGTAGGAGAGCAGGGAACTGAATATGGGTCTTCAGAGTCCCAGGCAAACACCCTGCGTGCTGGACCATCAACAGACAGCCAAGCTTCAAGTCTCTACTTCTTGGGCTCTGTGAATGAAGCTTGGCTGTCTGTTGATGGTCCAGCAGGCAGGGTGTTCGCCTGGGACTCTGAAGACCCATATTCAGTTCCCTGCTCTCCTACAGATTTTTTCCTAGGGACTTATTCTGTCTGTGCCTTAGTTTCCCATTTGTAACATGGGGATAATAGCATTGTGTTACCTCACAGGGGTGTTGTGAGGATGAGAGCAGCGAAGGCTGAGGGGTGCTCAGATGTTCTGATAATGGGGACTGTGTAAGTACCTTAGTGCTCTTTCTAAAGAGTTGTTCTAGTTCAACCGCAAGATATGGGCTCTCTCAAGATATGAGAGGTTCTCTGGCCTGTGTGATATAGGAGGTCAGACTAGATGGCCATAAAGGTCTCATCTGGCCTGAAAATCTAATCTAACCACCCGTCTCTGTCTCCTTTATCTGTGTAATCTATTGATTTGGGTTTGGGTTTTTGCCCTTATATCTAAGCACTTCTGATGTCTGTGCTGTCCTTCTAATGCTAGTCCAATCCGTGTTTCCCTTAGCGGAGGAGATTGCGATCAGCTGGCCCCGGATAACCGCTTTTGCCGAGTCCCACAGGAGGAGAGGATTGGTATCCGGTAAGTTGTTCTGGGTTGGGTAGAAATATGCCTGTGCATTCTTCACACTACAGAAGTGCTCCTCAGGGTAAATCAAGGGGCTGTCCATGGAGAACACTCCTCATTCACACAGGGAATCAGTGTCAGCAACCCAAGTGCATTACTCCTAATTTATACACAGACCCCTCTAGGCTACCTTCACTTTCCCTCACATCAGAGCAGCATGCTGATAGCCTGGTTCCCTTTCAGGTATAGAGATGGAGTCAGAGCAGGGCCAGCTGGAGCCAGCCCAGGTGCAGAACTCAGCCACGGCTGGGCCCAGCGAAGGAGGGATGACCCCTGACTTGCGTCGGCAGCTGGGTCTCATCCTGCAGACCGCCGGCCGGAGCCAGGTGGAGAAGATGCTGCGGGAGCTGGTGAGGGAGCAGAGCCAGGAGGGCAAACGCAAGGCTCGCAAGAAAGCCACAAGGAGTGCCAAGGATGGAGGTCAGTGGCAGATGGGAGGGCAGGGGGCATTAATGGAGAGGAGGGAAAGAGGTGCCTGGGGCTTGGAGAGCAGCAAGATGCTGTGTGTGTGCATTTGTACCTGAGTGGTGTTATACTCTAGAGGCTGGGCCGACAGAGAAAATAAGAGACCTACTACTGCTACAGCTAGGGGGAGTTCCCCTTTAGCTCACATGGGCAAGGCCTGTGTTTGTGGAGCAGAACGATCTGGGTTCATGACCCTATTCCTCCAGCATTGAGGTGTGTAGTTATTAAATATTTAATCTGTAGCGAAGTCCCTGTTTTAAGGACAGATCCCCAGCTGACATACCTCCCTTGACTGGATGTGAGCCTACACTGATTTATACCAGCAGAGGATCTGGCCAGAGTTTTGTGTCTCTCTGCAAAATCTCCATACAAATAAAGTCAAATGAGCTTGAAAATTATTGGGTGAGTGGGGAAAATTTGAAGGCAATTGATCAAGGGATTTCTGAGATCCAGTGCTCTAAAATGAGCCCATGTGGCAAAAATTAAGCCATATCTAAACAGCAAAGTTGCACTAAATTGTTTTTTAATCTGGTTTAATTAAACCAATGTGAACCCCTATGCAGACACACTCTGGGCTTATGTGTAAATGGAGTTAATTTGGAATAGCTTTAAATTCATAGAGTGCAAGGCCAGAAGGGACTTGTCATGACTTGAAAGAGGGCAGTCAGACCTAATGGTCAGAGCAAGCATCAGGCAGAGTCAGGAGGTCAGAGTCCGAGACAGGCCAGAGAGCAAACTGAGAGTCAGGTGTCAGGAGGCAGGCCTGGTCAGGTTACCAGGAGATCGGGGTCAGGCACCAGCCATTGAGTAGTGAAGTCAAGGACAAGTCAGGGTCAGAAACCGGAGTCTAGGGTCTATTGCAGGCATGGTCTGGAGCAGAGGCAGAAAGGCAGTCTGTGTTGTTGCTCAGACAGCTTCCCTTCATGGCTTCCTGGTTTAAGTACTGGTTATCAGCCAGCAAGGGAGTTGTGAGGGGCCCCCACTCCTGTCCTGCTCGGCGGTACAGGAGCCCTGCCTAAGCCTCCTGTGGTGACACAGAGGTGTCAGTGGCCCAGAACCCCCTGGGCCCAGATTCCAACCCTTTACGGTGGTGCCGGCACAGGCATGTCTGGGTGAGCCTTGTGGATTTCTTCTATCGCATCAGGGCTGTAGACGTGGGAGGCAGGCTCCCAAATGCGTTCTTCGGGGCCATAGCCATTCCAGATAATTCATAGATTCATAGATTCTAGGACTGGAAGGGACCTCGAGAGGTCATCGAGTCCAGTCCCCTGCCCGCATGGCAGGACCAAATACTGTCTAGACCATCCCTGATAGATATTTATCTAACCTACTCTTAAATATCTCCAGAGATGGAGATTCCACAACCTCCCTAGGCAATTTATTCCAGTGTTTAACCATCCTGACAGTTAGGAACTTTTTCCTAATGTCCGATCTAGACCTCCCTTGCTGCAGTTTAAACCCATTGCTTCTTGTTCTATCCTTAGAGGCTAAGGTGAACAAGTTTTCTCCCTCCTCCTTATGACACCCTTTTAAATACCTGAAAACTGCTATCATGTCCCCTCTCAGTCTTCTCTTTTCCAAACTAAACAAACCCAATTCTTTCAGCCTTCCTTCATAGGTCATGTTCTCAAGATCTTTAATCATTCTTGTTGCTCTTCTCTGGACCCTTTCCAATTTCTCCACATCTTTTTTGAAATGCGGTGCCCAGAACTGGACACAATACTCCAGCTGAGGCCTAACCAGAGCAGAGTAGAGCGGAAGAATGACTTCTCGTGTCTTGCTCACAACACACCTGTCAATACATCCCAGAATCATGTTTGCTTTTTTTGCAACAGCATCACACTGTTGACTCATATTTAGCTTGTGGTCCACTATAACTCCTAGATCCCTTTCTGCCATACTCCTTCCTAGCCAGTCTCTTCCCATTCTGTATGTGTGAAACTGATTTTTTTTTCCTAAGTGGAGCACTTTGCATTTGTCTTTGTTAAACTTCATCCTGTTTAACTCAGACCATTTCTCCAATTTGTCCAGATCATTTTGAATTATGACCCTGTCCTCCAAAGCAGTTGCAATCCCTCCCAGTTTGGTATCATCGGTAAACTTAATAATCATACTTTCTATGCCAATATCTAAGTCACCTAATACAGGTGTCCATCAGGAATTGAGGAAGGCATGCACTTCGCATTCTTCATGACCCTGGATTTCAACTGGTGAAGGCAGTGGTGTGGTTCAAGCTCAGTGTAGGGCTTCAGAAGGGAGACATGGAAAACTGGGTGTATTTTGAGAGACTGGGGAAGCTGGAGTTTGAAGGTAACTGGGGTTAATTTGCTGGCATGTTGGGAAGGGTCAAAGGAGCTGGTAGTCCAATTTGCAAGTGGGTCGCCTGGTCTGGAGGTGTATGGTGGCAAGCCACACCTTCTGGCCTACCGTAAATACTGGAGCTTCTTGTCACTGATGGTCTGCATGCATCTTGTAGGCCGCCTTAGCCACTTCTAGGTGGTTCTTGAGCTCTTCCTGAATGAGTTGGATCTGTTGGACCCAGTTGGTGGTGACTGGGGTTGGGGAGGCTGCTGGTAACGCTGGATTGGAACCTGTAATTAGCGAAGAAGGGGCTCCAACCCGTGGAGGCATTGTCAGCATTGTTGTAAGAACACTCTGCATAAGGCGGGAGCATAGACCAGTTATCTTGACGATAATTTACAAAGCACCTCAAGTACTCCTCCAGTATTTTGTTCACCTGTTCAGTTTTTCCTTCTATTTGGGGGTGGTATGCAGTAGAGGTGGATATGCGGATGTCCAATAGCCTGAACATTTCACACCAGAAGCAAGAGGGGAACTGTGGGCATTGATCGGAAACTATGTGGCTCGGAGTCCGTGGAGCCAGACCATGTTGTGCAGTAGGAGTTGGGCCGTAGCCTCAGCAGAGGGCAGCTGGTTGCAGGAGATGAAGTGGGCCATTTTGTTCAGGCGGTCCACAACCATTAAGACTATGGTGTGCCATCTGACAGTGGGAACTCCACAATAAAACCTAGGCTGATGGCGGACCAAAGACTAGCTGGAGTCTCCAGGGGTACTAAGGCGCCACGGGCTCTGATTCAGGGTATCTTGGTACGTGCACAGCACTCACAGGAGTCCACGTTTGCTTGGACCTCAGTCCACGTGCGGGGCTACCAGAAAAAATGGGCATGCGGAGGTCTTCCAGCGGCCAAAGTGAGCTGCCATTGGAGTGTCATGGCACAGCCATTACAGCTTCAGTCAGGGGCGTTTTGGGGACACATATATGTGCTTGTCGAAGTACATTATCTCATCCCACATGATGCGCCTTAGCCACAGGGGCATGGGCTGTGTCCCTTGGGCAAGCAGGTCTTCTTTCGTTGAGGACTGGATGAGGGAGAGCAGGTCTTGCTGAATTGTGGCATTAGCAAAGTTACCGGGCTTTAGGAGGTAGGGAGGCTCAGAAGTCAGTTCTTCACTTCCCCAGTAGAATTCCCCCTTCTGTGACAGAGCATCGGCTTTCCCATTTTGCTTTCCTGGCAGTAGGTGATTGTAAATTCAAACCAAGAAAAGAACAAAGCCCAACTTAGCTGCCTCTGGTTGAACATTCGGGCGTTGGGAAGGTGCTCGAGGTTCTTATGGTCGGTGAAGACCTGTACTGGGTGCTGAGCTCCCTACAGGTGGTGATTCCATTCTTCAAATAAAGTTTTTTGGTAAGCAGCTGTTTGTCCATATTTCATCTCAGCGGGAGTAAATTTTTGGGAATAGATTGCACATCTGAGCAGAACTGACGGGGGCCTGAATTGCTGTGAGAGTGCCATCCCATGCACCACGTTGGATGCATCTGTTTCTACTACTGATGGATGAATTGGGTCAGGGTGTGCTGGGATTGGGGCCATGGTGAAGGCAGCCTTTAGCTGGTCAAAAGCGATCTGGGCTTCGAGCGACCAAGCAAATCACACAGCTTTGCGGAGGAGGAAAGTTAAGTGAGAAGAGACGTTAGTGATGAATCTCCTATAAAAATTTGCAAAGCCCAGGAAGCGCCGAAGTTCCTGGAGAGTTTGGGGTGCTGTCCAGTTGCAAATGGCTTCCACCTTCTGCGGATCCATTCTAATTCCCTCTGGGAAGATGATGCATCGCAAAAATCAGTTGGTGGTTTGGTTGAAGGTGCACTTTTCCAGTTTGGCATACAAACCATACTTCCATAGTCTCCCCAGGACATGGTGGCAGTTCTGCTCCAGGTTCTCAGGAAATACCAGTTTATGGATGAGGTAGGTAATCACATACTGGTCTAGGAGTTCCCTGAACACATCATTCACAAAATGCTGAAATATTGTAGGAGCACTGGTTAAGCCAAACTGCATCATCAAGTATTCAAAGTGCCCATATTGGGTACAAAAAGTGGTCTTCCATTCAGCTCCAGGTCTTATGTGCTCTAGATTGTATGCCCCCTCCCCCAAGGTCTAGTTTTGTGAAGATCCTGGTGATCCTCAGGCAGTCCAGTAATTCCAGAATAAGGGGCAAGGGGTACTGGTTATGAATAGTCACTTGGTTAAGTATACAATAGTCTACACAGAGGTGTAGTGACCCATCCTTCTTCACAAAGAGGGCTGGTGCCCCCACTGGAGAGGTGGATCTCCAAATGAAGCCGTTGGTGAGGTTTTCCTGGATTTACACACGTAGCGACTCCAGCTCTGGATCAGACATGGAGTATATCTGTCGGTAGGGCACCTTTACCCTGGCATGTAGGTCTATCAGGCAGTCAAAGTCTCTGTGTGGGGGTAGTGAGTCTGCATTTTTCTTTTCGAACACATCCAGGTAGTCGCAGTACTTGTCAGGGAGGCTGAGGTTCTGGCCTGTTGCCACTCACATCTGGGTAGACCCCGCCATCCAGTGTTCTGCTTATGAGAGTCTCCTCCCATCCTAAGGCCTAAGTATGGGTCATTTTGGGGTTGGTTGCATCATTGGAGACATGCTTTCTGACCATATTCGAAGGAGAAGCTAATGCTCCACCACCACCAGGAGATACATGGGTCATGCTGCTTCAACCAAGGAATGCCAAGAATTATCAGGAAGAATGGGGAGCAGATCACATCAAAGCATATTGTTGCTTGGTGCCCTTCCACTATGGATGGTCTCTTGAATCACTGGTCCCAACGATCAAGGTGACCCATCAATCATCTCCACAAGGTCCGGTGTGGGTTTTGGCCGGACCTAGAGGGTTTTGGCTGCCTCAGCAGCTATGAAGTTGGCAGCAGCCCTGGAGTCTATCATCGCTAGCTATGGGGAGATCTACTGTGCCTGCCCCAAGACCGGCTACCTCAGTAGCAACTGGAAATACGGAGAGGCATCATGGTTCCCAGGTGGGGTTCTACTAGAGGGTGGGGGTGGTTCCGGATCATGGAGTTCATACACACACACTGGGCCTGGGCTGGTCCATTGCCCAAGTTATTCTGAGCTGGGCAGGAGGCAAGGGTGTGTCCTGGTCTCCCCTCCCCCGCCCCAAGTAAAAACGGAGGGCAGGTGCGGGGTGTCGGGCCACCCCTCCTTTCATAGAATCATGGAATATCAGGGTTGGAAGGGACCTCAGGAGGTCATCTAGTCCGACTCCCTGCTCAAAGCAGAACCAATCCCCAACTAAATCATCCCAGACAGGGCTTTGTCAAGCCTGACCTTAAAAACCTCTTAGGAAGGAGATTCCACCACCTCCCTAGGTAACCCATTCCAGTGCTTCACCACCCTCCTAGTGAAAAAGTTTTTCCTAATATCCAACCTAAACCTCCCACACTGCAACTTGTTCTGTCATCTGCTACCACTGAGAACAGCCTAGAGCCATCCTCTTTGGAACCCCCTTTCAGGTAGTTGAAAGCAACTATCAAATCCCCCCTCACTCTTCTCTTCTGCAGACTAAATAATCCCAGTTCCCTCAGCCTCTCCTCATAAGTCATGTGCTCCAGCCCCCTAATCATTTTTGTTGCCCTCCGCTGGACTCTTTCCAATTTTTCTACATCCTTCTTGTAGTGTGGGGCCCAAAACTGGACACAGTACTCCAGATGAGGCTCACCAATGCTGAATAGAGGGGAATAATCACGTCCCTCGATCTGCTGGCAATGCTCCTACTTATACAACCCAAAATGCCATTAGCCTTCTTGGCGACAAGGGCACACTGTTCACTCATATCCAGCTTCTCATCCACTGTAACTCCTAGGTCATTTACTGCAGAGCTGCTGCCTAGCCACTCGGTCCCTAGTCTGTAACAGTGCATAGGATTCTTCCATCCTAAGTGCAGGACTCTGCACTTGTCCTTGTTGAACTTCATCAGATTTCTTTTGGTCCAATCCTCTAATTTGTCTAGGTCCCTCTGTATTCTGTCCCTTTCCTCCTTTTGTTCTCACAGCCAAGAGCCAATGCGCAGGGCGAGGTCAATAAAGATGCCTAGGTGAGTCAGTTTTCGACATGAGCTAGTTAGTCTTTGACCCCATCATTGAGTCCCCAGTGGAACTGGTAAAGTTGGGCTGCCTCCTTCCATTCAACATCAACCATGAGCTGTCAGAAATGGGAGGTGTAGGAGGTGGCTAGCTCTTGCCCCTGACAAAGCTTCTGGAGGGCAGACTCTGCTGTGCGGATGCAATGCCGGTCATCAAAGAGGGTCACAAAGGCTTGCAGGAAGGCATCCCAGTCGGAGAGTGCAGGGCCGTTCCGCACCAACAGCGGGGAAGCCCAATGGAGCACTTTGCCAGAGAGCAGGCTGATGACTAGCTTCACCTTAGTCTGGTCTGTGGGTACGCTCGGGGGCGGAACAAGAAAAGCAGCCTGCATTGGTCCAGAAAATCCCAGAATTTCTGAAGATCCCCATCGAACCGTTCGGGCAGTGGCGCCGTGGGGCCTGATTCAGGCGATGGGTGGCTTGTTCGGGCACAGAGTGTCACTGCTTCTCCCTGTGAGTGTGCTAGCTGCTCACCTAGGGTCTGTGCATTGAGGGCATGCTGCACAGCGTGGGTCTATAGCGCGAGGTCCTCCGCCTGCAGAGAGGTGACTTGTTCTTGCAGGTCCCAGGCCATCCGGGGGGGAGCGGCTGATTGGAGGGTGGCCAGCCCCTTTCATCATCTGTGGAGGGGTTGGATGGATGTTGGGGAGAGGCAAAAATGGTCTGAGCATACTGTCATGACAGGGATGACGGCAGTCAGGCCTAGTGGACAGAGCAGTAGTCAGGCCATGTCAGTTACTGGAAGGTCCGAGTCTGAGACGTGCCACAGAGAGAACCAAGGGTCAGGTGTCAGGAGGCAGACAGGGCCAGGTTACCAGGAGATCGGGCATCAGCCATCCAGTAGCAAAGTTGAGGACAAACCAGAGTCAGAAGCCGCAGTCTCGGGACTATTGCAGGCAGGTAGTCTGTGCTATTGCTCAGTCAGCTCCCCTGCATGGCTTCCCGGTTTAAGTATTGGTATCAGCCAGTCAGGGAGCTGCGAGGGGCCACCGCTCCCTTCCTGCTGGGCAGTACGTCCTGCTGAGCCCAGCCTCACAGAGTCCTCCTATGGGATCCCAGCCTAAGCCTCCCATGGCAATGCGGAGACATCAGTGTCCTAGAGTCTCCATGGTTCTTGTTCCAGCCCTGCAGATTATAACAGGATCATCTAGTCTGACTTCTTGGATAACACAGGCCAAAGAACTGCCCCCAAACAGTTCCTCGAGTAGAGCTTTTAGAAAAACACCCAGTCTTGATTTTAAAATGGTCAGTGATGGAGAATTTGCCACGACCCCTGGGTAAGTAGTTCCAATGGTTAATTACCCTCACTGTTAAAAATTTACGCCTGATTCCCAGTCTGAGTTTCTCTAGCTTCATCTTCCAGCCATTGGATCGTGTTCTGCCTTTCTCTGCTAGATTGAAGAGCCCATTATCAAATATTTGTTCCCCATGTTGGTACGCCACATCTTACCTTAATCCAAATTAACTTTCAGTGGTAGACAAGCCCTTATTTTGGATTGAGAGGGGCTCATTTTGGTTTAATTTAAACTGTTTCTGAATCAATGAAAGCTCTACTGGTCCAACCAAGAGGTTTGCACTGGTTTAACTAAATTGGTTTAAATTTGCACCTTAAGTTAAATCAGTGGAACTTTCTCACCCCTAGTTTGCAGCTGGCCACTGCACCTGGTCAGTGTGTGTGTTAAACATGGATCTGTTACAACCCTGGGGGGTAGGCGGATCAGGTAGGGCACCGAGGTCACAAGACTCAAGTGCCGCAAGCCAGCAAGTGTGAGGAAAGGGAGGAAGGACAAGGGGTCATCTAGGCAGAGAAGGAGCCAGAAGGGCTGGGAGTGAGAGACAGGGATCTGATCTGACACCACTGTCCCCACCGGGAGTGAAGGAAAGGATGCTGCAGCTAGGGTGTGGGTGTAATCTGGATTTCCCAGCCAGGAGGACCCCGCAGTTATGGATAAGAGACGATTCGGATGTGGGGCGATTTAAGGAGAGTCGGGAGGGCGATTATGAGAAACTCAAGGGGGCAGGGGCTGGAGGGAGCGGGAAGTTTGAGGAGATTTTGGGGAGGAGGGTCCAGAAGGAGGGGGGGGATTGGGGAGAGGGGCTACAGGCAAAGGGAGGATTTGAGGGGAGAGGGCATTAGAGGAAATTTGGGGAGGAGGGGCCACAGGGAAAGGGGGATTTTGAGGAGATGTGGGGGTATGAGGGGAGGGGCAGGGGAACAAGGGGGGGTTGAGGAGATTTGGGAGATATGAGAGGAGGGGCAGGGGAACATGGGGGGATTTGAGGCAATTTGGAGGGCATTGGGACAAGAAGGGATTTGAGGCAATTTGGGTGATATGAAGGGAGGGGCAGGGAAACGAGGGCATTTGAAGAGATTTGGAGGATGCAAGTGGAGGGGCTGGGGAACAAGGGGATTTGAGCAGTTTTGTGGGGATATGAGGGGAGCAGTGGAACAAGGGGGATTTGAGGAGATTTGGGGGTCTGAGAGGAGGGGCAGGGGGACAAACGGAGATTTGAGGAGATTTCAGGGATGTGAGGGGAGGGGCAGGGGAACAAGGAGGGATTTGAGGAGATTTCTGGGGATGCGAGGGGAGGGGCAGGGGAACAAGGGGGGATTTGAGATTTTTGGGGATGCGAGATTTTTGGGGATGCGAGGGGAGGGGCAGGGGAACAAGGGGGGATTTGAGGAAATTTTTGGGGCTATGAGGGGAGGGGCAAGGGAACAAGGGGGATTTGAGGAGATTTGTGGGGATGTGAGGGCAGGGGAACAAGGGGGGGATTTGAGGAGAGTTGTGACAGGGGATTGGGGGGGGTCAGGGAGGGGTGGCTGAGAGCTTTCTGAACTGAGGAGGAATTATCGTATTGATAGAATTTATGTATTTAGAGCTGGGAAGAAATGGACATTTCAGAGACAGTAGAAGCATTGAGTTGATGGCTTTGATGGTGATAGGATTCAAGTACATTAATCAGGGCTGCCCAGAGGGGGGGGGTCAAGTGGGGCAATTTGCCCCTGGCCCCACAGGGGCCCCCACGAGAATATAATATTCTATCGTATTGCAATTTTTTTTATAGAAGGGGCCCCCAAAATTGCTTTGCCCCAGGCCCCCTGAATCCTCTGGGCGGCCCTGACATTAATCAAATATTCTAATCAGTTAATTACATAATTTGCGTGGCATCTCCAGATGTGCTGACAGGCTTACTGGGTGCGTGCCAGGCAGTGCTGCAGGGCTGGGAGTCAGGAGCTCTGGCCTCTGGCGGAGGGTGTGAACTAGTCGGGAGAGAAGTGGCTACAGAGAATAGTCCAGCACATAGGTTTGGCATATTCATTCTAAAAGGCAGTGTGTCTGAGGGCCTGTCTACATGGGCCACAGTCCAGATTACCGGGGTGCAAATTGCAGAGGGCACTGAAATGTTGCACTCTGCCCTATGCTGGTGTGAGCTAAAAGGTACCTAATCCGCATTAACGTCGTCAGTTCTGGAACAGGATTACATCAGTGCACGCTGGGCACTTCTTAGTTTGTATCAGCAGGGTCTACATGGGGCAGTTAGAACGCAACATTTTGATGCGCTCTGCAGTTCACATCCCCGTAGTCTGCCCTGCAGCGCCGTGTAGACAGGCCCCGAGTCGGGGGGGCTGCTGTATTAGAGACCTAGGTTCTGTTCCCAACTCTGCTTGAAGTGATCTTGTGCAAACTCAGCAATCATAGCTGTAAAATGAGGGGAACGATTGTTATCTCCCCTCGGGCTAAGGTCAGGGGCACCGGAATGGGGCGGGCTATGCCTCCCCTCCACTTTAAAAAGCCCTTTTAATAGTCCTCTCACGTTTTACCGGTGTCAGGACAAGGACGCAGGGAGGGGGCAGGGTTTTGGGAGGAAGAGGCGGTGCGGGGGCAGGGCTGGGGGAAGGGGAAACCCCCTCCGCTGTTAGGAAGCTTTGGCCATCTCTGATTAAGGTTGTGAGTCCTTGGTCAATAAGAGCTCTGAACACACAGAACTTATTAACAGCAATCAATGGAGACTTGACTTCCTAGCCTTCCGGCTCTTAGCCCGTGGCCCCTCCCCTTAGGCTACATGCTCCTCTGTAAAGTAGCTTCTCTTTCTGTGAGCTCTCCAGTGGTTCATTCCTCCCCTCCTGGAGGCATAGCTAAGAGCAGGTTTTCTCAAACTGGGGGTTGGGCCCCCTCAGGGGGTCAAGAGGTTATTACATGGGGGTTGTGAGCTGTCAGCCTCCAGCCCAAACCCTGCTTTGCCTCCAACATTTATAATGGTGTTAAATATATTAAAAAGTGATTTTAATTTATAAGGTGGGTTGCAATCAGAGGCTTGCTATATGAAAGGTGTCACCAGTACAGAAGTTTGAGAACCACTGGCTAAGAGCTTTGTAGCAACTGGTTTTGGCGGCTTGTTCGTTGTGCTGCATTTCTGTTTTGCCTGTTCTGAGAAAGGTGATGTTTGACAAACAGGGAGTTCCAGGGGAGCTCTGTCTCTCGGGAACCCTTGGACCAAATGACTCCAAGTTTGACACAGATTCTACTCTTGCCCCTGAGCTGCCATTAGAGTTGGCACCCATTCAGGTTTTACCTGACAGTCTGGTTTTTGGCTTCTGTGTCTGGGTGCCATATTAGGGTTGTCAGGTGCCCGGTTTTCGACTGGAAAGTCCAGTCAAGAAAAGGGGACCTGGCAGTGTCTGGTCAGATGTACCATGGGGTAGAGGTGGCGTTGGGTCATTAACCTGTGCCAACTCCTGCTCAGCTGGGGCTGCTTCCTACCTGCAGGCAAGCTCCCTGTCAGGCTCCAGCAGCTCCTGTCCCAGCTGCGAAGCAGAGGGAGCCTAGCTGGGGTGGGAGGAGGCTATGATCCAGCAAGGGACAGGGGAGAGGAGAGAGAGAGATGGGCGTAGGGCCTTGGGGAATGAGGCAGAGAAGGGGGTGGGGCCATGAGGGACGAGGTGGAGCAAGGGTGGGGCCTTGTGGGGAATGGGCGGGGCAGAGGCGGGGCCTCAGGGGTCCAGTTACCAGCAATTAGAAAGATGGCAACCCTAGCTGGCATGCCAGTTTTCAAGCTGATCTCACTGTTCGTCTGGATTTCAGAGTGGTTTGATAATTAGTTTTAAATCAAAACCTTGTTGCAACCATCCTTAACTGTGTCCCCCACCATCGTCGCATCAGAGCGCCTTTTCTCACCACAACTTCAAGACTACTTAGCCTGGAATCTCCACCTTTGCTTTAAACCATTGTGGAAAGTGGAAGGTTTGGTGCTCCGTGCAGTTCTGACTAGGGGAATGGGGTGGTATGAAGCGAGATGAGTGCAGGGGCTGGGTTGGGAGGTCCTGCAGGCCAGGAGAAGTTGAGTGGGGATTGGAGACAGCACAGAGAAGTGGGTGGGCACCGACCCAGCTCAAGGTAAGGAGAGATGGTTTTAAGTGAGAGTGAGCAGGCAGTTGTAGACAACTGAGGTGCAGAACAAACAAAGGCAGAATGGATGGTTCCCCCATCACCACCACCACCAGTTCTGCCACATCTCACCCAGGTCAGGATTGTTCCCAACAGCTGTTGGATCCTCCTGACAGCCATCACTCACAATTTCCCACAACATCCGGGAGTAGTCCCCTCCCCTTGAGAGCTCGGCAGGGTGTTTGGGGTGGGGGGAGATTCAGCTCCTGATTTTTCGATCTCCCCAGCAGCTCTCTGGGCTAATCCCCACCTTGGCCGATCTCCCTTCCCCCTCGGTGCAGGGACTGACTTGTGTCTGGGTTCTCCAGCAGGTGACGGGGCGCCAAGTGACAATGAGGAGGCGACCCCCCCCCAGGAAGGTTCTGAGAAGGCGGAGTCACCCGAGGCCTTGCCAGGAAAAACCGAGGGCCCCGATCAGGGTAAAGCCAGCGGGAGCCAGTGCCGGTCGGAAGGGCAGCCACCGCAGCAGAAGAGCCCCACGCCAGGGAAGCAAGAGGGCAAAGCCACTCGCCGCACCAGCGTCAAGAAGGGGAAAGAGCCCCCACTGTCGCAGCAGCAGCGGGGGGCAGGCGTCTGCACCGAGTGTGGGAAGGACTACGGCTGCGGGCGGGCAGCGCAGCGGGTGCAGACACCGGAGAAGCCGCACCAGTGCGGGGAGTGTGGGCGCTGCTTCCGCCAGCGCTCCATCCTGGCCAAGCACCAGAAGATCCACACGGGGGAGAAGCCCTACCGCTGTGACGACTGTGGCAAGTGCTTTAGCCGCGGCTCCAACCTGACACAGCACCAGCGCATCCACACTGGCGAGCGCCCCTTCCATTGCAGCGACTGCGGCAAGAGCTTCATCCAGAAGTCGGACCTGGAGCGGCACCAGCGTGTCCACACCGGCGAGCGCCCCTATCAGTGCGGCCAGTGTGGCAAGTGCTTCAGTGTCAGTTCCCACCTGGACCGGCACCGGCGCACCCACCTGGGGGAACAGCGCCGCCACCATGCCTGCGGAGGAAGCAAGGGCTGCGGCGGCGGCCCGGCAGCCCGTCACCGGGCCTGCCAGGCTGAGGAGGAGGACGAGGAGGAGGCGGTGGCTGCCCACCAGTGTCCCGAGTGTGGGAAGTGCTTTGCCCAGCGGGCCTCACTCTCCAAGCACCGCAAGACCCACAGCGGCGAGCGGCCCTACCAGTGCGGTGACTGCGGCAAGCGCTTCAGCCGCAGCTCCAACCTGACCCAGCACCAGCGTATCCACACCGGCGAGCGCCCCTTCCAGTGTGGCGACTGCGGCAAGCGCTTCATCCAGCGCTCCGACCTGGAGCGGCACCAGCGCGTCCACACCGGCGAGCGGCCTTACACCTGCCCCGACTGCGGCAAGAGTTTCAGCGTCAGTTCCCACCTGGACCGGCACCAGAAGATCCATGCTGCTGAGCAGGCCTCCTACCGCTGCCCCGAGCACCTCAAGGGCTTCCTGGCCGCCCACCAGCACGGCAAACTCTTCAAGTGCTCTGACTGTGGACGCTGCTTCAGCCAGAGCGCGGCGCTGATCAAGCACCAGCGGGTGCACGCCAGCGAGAGGCCCCACCAGTGCACGGACTGCGGGAAGAGCTATGTGGCCTGCGGCGCTGGCCCCAAGGCCCAGGCGGCGGCTGGAGGGAAGCCCCACAAATGCACCGACTGCGGAAAGAGTCTGGGCGGCATCTCGCCCCCTGTGCTGCACCCCAGGCTGCGCGCCCAGCAGTGCATGGACTGCGGGAAGAGCCTGGCAGCAGGGAAGCCCCCGCCACCACCGGCGGAGAAGCCATTCAAGTGCACGGACTGTGGGAAGGGCTTCGGGCAGCGCTCGGCCCTGGTGAAACACCAGCGGATCCACACGGGTGAGAAGCCCTACGCCTGCCCTGACTGTGGCAAGGGCTTCATCCAGAAGTCGGACCTGACCATCCACCGGCGCATGCACACCGGGGAGAAGCCCTACCGCTGCCCCGAGTGCGGGAAGTGCTTCAGCGTCAGCTCCAACCTCATCACCCACCAGCGCACTCACCTGGGCGAGAAGCCCTACCAGTGCTCCGAGTGTGGCAAGAGCTTCATCCAGCGCTCAGAGCTCACCATCCACCAGCGCGTGCACACCGGCGAGAAGCCCTACAAGTGCCCCGAGTGCGGGAAGTGTTTCAGCCGTAGCTCCCACCTCAACCGGCACCAGCGCACCCACGCCGGCGACAAGCCCTCGCTGCTCTCCGCCACCAAGAACTCCGTCGCTGCCACCAGCAACCCCCTGCAGGCCTCCTCTGCCTTCTCCTCTGCCTCCTTCTCCTCCCCGCTGGGCACCTCCTCTGCCCCCCTCCCCACCCTACCCTCTTTCCCTTCCTCACCCTCACCCATCTCCATCCCCGCCCTCTCCAATAACCCACTGGATCTGCCCTGGGCCCTGTCCTTCCCATCCCGTGCCTTCCCCCACCCTTCCTTCCCCTCGCCTGCTCCGTCCGGGGCCCCGGCCTCATCACTGATAAACTAACCGCCCCCCGCAGCCTCTCTGTTCCCCCTAATTCTTGCCTGCCTCCCTCCTTACTCCCCATGAATCTTGCCTCTCCCCCTCCAATCTCCCACTGGGCACCACATAATCTCAACTCTCTCCCCCCGGTACCCCATGAATCTCACCTTTCTCTCCAACACCCCCACTGTCTCCCCAACCCTCCCCTCCCCCCCCAATCCCCACCAGCACTGCCAAATCTCTTGCAGTTTCATGGTGAGTCTCGTGATATTTGGCATTTTCCCTAAAGTCTCAGTTCCTGGAGCCAGGGGATTTTCATGAGAATCTCAGCTTCGAAAATTTCTCGTCCTGGTTGCAGAGAGAGGCAGGAAAACATGATCCCTGGTGGCTCAGACACCAGAAGGCAAATAATCCCAACGCTGAATTTAGTATTTTTAAGCCAAATTCCTGATTGGGGGCCTGCGAAGGCATGGGGCTGGTGATACTGCTATGGCTATGAAGCTGGTCTTGTCTTTCTCCTTTCCCCAGTCCTTCTCTTCCTTCGGCATTCACGCCATCCACCTCCTCTCTCCTTACCATCTTTTTGGCCTTTCCCCCGGACACTCCTGGTTCCTCCACCTCTCCCTTTCGTGTCCCCAGTGCCTGTACCAGTGGCCCCTCTGATTCTGCCGCACAACATCCTCATTCAGCTCTGCAGCACTGGACCAGATCCCCTTCCTGGCTCGTCACCAGCTTTTGCCCATCTCTGGGCAAGGCGGTTGCTGAGCCCTCTCCATCTCTGATCCTCTCTGTCTTCACTCTGTGTGATCCCCACAGGGATCACTGTGCTGTTGTAAAAGAAATCTTAGGAGGCCCAGACCTGAAGGGAAAGGCAGATAGGCCGAGACTGGAAGCATCCTGTGCTGAGAGCAGCAGCAAAGTCCCATGCTCCTCCGGTGAGTGGAATGAACAATTCAATCCCTACCCTGCAGAGTTCAAGTGTCCAGAGACACAACAGCCTAGCAAGCCAAGCCGCTGACTGCGTGGGCTACTGGAGGGCTGGCATCTCCATACCTGTAGCCAAGCATAGGTTGGCGGGGGAAGGTTAGAGTTAGGGCTGGTCAACAATTGTCACATTCTGATGAAAAATTATGTTGACCTCTTGAATTTTGATGGAAAAGAGAAGAAATTAATTTTCCAACATTGTGAATCCCCCCCCTTTATTCCCCCCCCCTTCTTTTTGAACATCTCTAGAGCATGGCCAACATCGTCTGGACTTTCAAAACTTCTGTGCAAATTTTAGAATTTTGAAATTTTGAAAACTGGACCTGACATTTTTATTTTTATTTTTTTGCTTCCCCTCCCCTTCCACCCTGTTTTTCAGCTGCCTCTAGTTAGGATCATCACTGAAAAGCTAGGTAACAGTTATCACTCAAACTAATTTCATTTGGCTCGTCCCGTATTTCTGCTTCCATCTTGGATCAATTACTATCTCTGACTGCTCTTGCGACTCTGTTTTCCAAGTCTGTTTCGATTTTCCTTTTTTAAAATTTTTGTAACCTTGTAAATAGACCGGTGATAGTTTTAGACTCTGTAAATATTTTTTTAAAATCTATTTTCCTGTTACTCGTAGAGGAGAATGCTGTGTTTTAAACACCTGCTGTACTGTAATGAAGAAGGAGGGAGTCCGGGAGGACTTATCCGGACTTAGCCACCCTCCCAGCACACTACTTGATACCCAAAGAGAGATTCCCCTTCAGCCCCAGACCATTTAAGAAACTAAAGAGTCAGTGTGGTAGCAGGTAGCAGCAAATACTTGAGACTACTTAAATCCATATTTAGGCTGGTGTATCCAAACGCCAAGTGTCCAGCATATCCCAAATCACCCTTGCATTTTGCAACTGCTGTCATGTATTCCCACATCCCAGCTGGAATTTCATGCACCCCCCCCTCCCTGCCCCCCAAGTGTTTGCCTTCAGCTCCCTCTTTCTGCCACACGTGAGCAGGCAAGGCGCCTCCCTGGCTTGCCTTTTGCTGCCCCCTGGCACTGGATCCCAGCAGGGAAGAAACGCATGGGAAAAGCAGAAGGCAGCAGCAGTGTGCCCAGCTGGCAGGGATGGAATATGAGGAGATTCAGTACAAGCCACATGATCCCCTGGCTGCCTCCCAGACAGCAGCCCTGACACTTCAGCATCCAGCTCCCCCAGCATTTTCAGCACCCTTCAGACAGCACCAAGACACTCTCTCCACACTCAGCAACCCATCCATCTCCCTGCAGCTTTCCAAGGTTTGTGCAGCCCCATGTCCTGCCCCATCATTGCTGGGGGCAGGACAGTGTTAGAAGATAAGAACATAAGAACGGCCATACTGGGTCAGACCAATGGTCCATCTAGCCCAGTATCCTGTCTTCCAACAGTGGCCAACGCCAGGTGCCCCAGAGGGAATGAACAGAACAGGTAATCTTCAAATGATCCAACCCCTGGATCATTTACCCCAGCTTCTGGCAAACAGAATCTAGGGACACCATCCCTGTCCATCCTGGCCAATAGCCATTGATGGACCTATCTTCCATGAATTTATTCTTTTTTTGAACCCTGTTATAGTCTTGGCTTTCACAACATCCTTTGGCAAAGAGTTCCACAGGTTGACTGTGCGTTGTGTGAAAAAATACTTCCTTTTGTTTGTTTTAAATCTGCTGCCTATTTTTCATTTGGTGACCCCTAGTTCTTGTGTTATGAGAAGAAGTAAATAACATTTCCTTATTGACTTTCTCCACACAAGTCATGATTTTATAGACCTCTATCATATTCCCTCTTAGTCGTCTCATTTCCAAGCTGAAAAGTCCCAGTCTTATTAATCTCTCCTTATATGGAAGCCGTTCCATACCCCTAATCATTTTTGTTGCCCTTTTCTGAATCTTTTCCAATTCCAATATATCTTTTTTGAGTTGAGGCAACCACATCTGCACGCAGTATTCAAGATGTGGGCGTATCATGTATTTATATAGAGGCAATATATTTTCTGTCTTATTATCTATCCCTTTTTTAATGATTCCCAATATTCTGTTCGCCAGAAGCTGCAGTTTATGATGACATGCAAAGTGGTTGCAAGCATGCAGATTAACTTATTAAATCATTAGAGAGCCAAGGTGGGGGAGGTAATATCTTTTATTGGACCAACTTCTGTTGGTGAGAGAAACACGCTTATAAGCTACATAGAGCTCTTCTTCAGACCTGGGAAACTTAGACCTAGTCTACACTGCAGAATTATTTGATATAACTACATCAATCAGGGGTGTGAATGATCTACACCCCAAAGCGACATAGTTGTACTGGCCAGACAATCACTTTGTTCTCGAATGAACTCTCACAGAAAAATGATAAAAGACAAAAACTCTGTCACCAGTGTGTGAACACTTGTCACAAAGTAATCCCCCCATATCTGACCTGCTGAACACCTTCAAAACATGAGCCTGGGAGTTTAAATTCATAACTTTGCTAGACACTTAAAATCATGGTCTTAATAAAGACACTGGATTTATGACTTATTATATTTATGTAACCCACTAACCCCCTTTTTGTTCTGTGATTACAAGGGTGTTAGTCACACTTTGCCTTGAATGGTCCCTTAGAATAAGGACTTAGTACTTATGCTGAACTATCTTTTTGATCTTGTATTTAGCTGTGACACTCTGAGCCCTGGTCTACACCACAGAATTACTTCGGTATAACTACATCACTCACACCCCAAGTGGTGTTATACTGACCTAAGTGCCAATGTAGGCAGTGCTATGTTGGTGTCACGGATTAACCTGTGCCACTGAGAGAGTTCTCTCCTGTCAGTGTAGAACGTCTTCATTGAAGCACTACAGCTGTGCCGATGCAGAGTTTTAAGTGTAGACTTAAAACTGAGTACCTTTCACACTCCATGTCGCTCGAAAGCTTGTCTCTCTCCCCAGCAGAAGGTTGTCCAATAAAAGATATTACCTCACTCACCTTGTCTTTCTAACATCCTGGGACCGACACGGCTACAACAACACTGCATACATCATTACATCTTTGGAAAACTCCAGCCTACATGAGTGGCCTAATTTTTCAGAGGTGCTGTGCTCCTGGCCCATGACTGGGGCACCAAGTATTACACCCATGATAGTAATAAATGAAATACTGCTGCTTCTCCTTGACACTGATAGTCTTTATGGCTGCCCAGTGCCCCTGAGAACCAGGCAGATTTCATTTAGATGCCTTCATATGGCTATAGGGACCAAATCCTCAGCTGGTGTACATTAGTGTTGTGTCATTGACCTGAAGGCAGTGAAAAACTCCAACTGAGAATTCTATTCTAGTAAAGAAGTGGGGTTTTTTACCCACAAAAGCTTATGCCCAAATAAATCTGTTAGTCTTTAAGGTGCCACCGGACTCCTCGTTGTTTTTGTGGACTCAGACTAACACGGCTATCCCTCTGATACTATTCTATCCGAGTGGTTTTTATACCACTTTCATCACCGTAGCATCTGAGTGCCTTCCAGTAGTGCATTAAACATCTGTATAATATCTAACAGTTTAGGCACTGAGGTCTAACAATTCGGGCCTAAATATATGTTTTTAACCCTCCCATAAAAAGACCCAGAAAACTGTACTGTACCGCTGACTAAAGAACCAGGCTTCATTTGGACTCTTGTGTTTTGGGATGATCCTAGCTTTTTTGTGGGTCATGAAAGAGAAGAAAAATGGGATTTGGAATCCCCAAGCATTTTCAAATTTGGGTTTTGGCTTGGAGTGTCTGTTTCTGACAGTGGGGCTTGGCGCTTCAGAGTATAAACACCCCACAGCCCAGTGAAAAAACCAATCCTCCCACGAAGTCTATGAATGGGTTTTGCATCATCAGGATGGGAAACTTGGAACCAGAATGCAAGTGCCAGCTGATCCAGAGTTCTGTTCGAATATTCAGCGCTACTTGGTCCAGGAAGTTCCTTGTTATTAAAGAAACAGACACTTGAAGTGACAGGAGAAAACCTTTGTTGTTTTTGGTTTGAAGTTTGATTTCATGCATATGGTGAGGAACCATAAAATCAATTAACCTGATTAAGTGACAAACATTAAACTTAGATGTTAAATTATTTGCAGCCTTTAATTTTGTGCTAGCACCTTAGGTGCCACGATGATGGGATGCTTTGAAGACAGACACTTAGATAGACCTATTAAATAGAAAGACAGGTGGAAAGACGTGGGATATCAAGAAGGAACTGCATCAGGAGAGGTATAGCCTACGTAACAGAGGCCTTTGTGCAACCTGAGACTCAACCTCATGTGTGAACTAGAAGACCAAAAGATTCAGACTTGTGATCTTGTTCAGCAATAAGGATGAGGTATTTTTTGGTGGAAGACGAGTGTGTGGTATTGCAGCTGGAACTGGAAATGTTACACATGGAGTGAACCCTCAATAACCAGAGAAGTATCAATGCCAGGAGGAATGTTACATTGACAAGGAGCAAGATCTCGAGGGATGGCATTATCAGGAAGAGCCACAGGACTGTCGCGGTCATGAGCAGAGAGACTGTTCCAGCAGCTGTTGGTCTTTCACCTGAGGGTGATGGTGAAAGATGAAGAATAACCTCCACCGCTTTAAACAGTTATTCTGTAAACACACCGCTGAAGGATGCCTGATCTGGAGTGGGTTTGTTATGTGCCTTCGAGAAAGTTTGTGAATGGTGCAAATTGAAAGAAGAAACAGGAGTTTTCCACCTGTCACTGCTGTTTCTGGGGAAACACATAAGGCTGATGCTAGAATGAGCTCTTGTGCTACCATGAGAGCTGTTCTGCTGGTGACGGAAGCATAGTGCAGATGCTTCTGCCTGCTCAGTAAAGGGGCTGGTACAAATTGTATGCAGGGTTTCCATGCCAGTGACTTTGAGAAGCTGTCAGAGGCGTCTCCCTAGAAAAACTGAAATGTATCTCTTCGTGGACAGTTTGAGGGCATGTCACAGGGATCTCAGAGTCTGAAAGCTGAACCCAGTCGGAAAGGCCAATGAGTTGGTAGATCGGTACCATATCTGCCAAGGGCTCAATGGCACAGTGAGCCCTTGGAAACGCTGGCCAGTTTGCCTGCTGGTGCTTCCTTTTGGAATGATAAATGCTCCAGTGGCATTTCAAAGGATGGGCAACAAAGAGGCACCAGGGCTGAATGGGAAAACATTTGTCTGCAGCTAGAGGTGTGAGGTATGCCCAAACCATGAACCAACTCTGTCTGCGAGGCCACTACCGAGAGCAGCAGACCTGTTGCTGGGGTGCTAAAGTGGGCAGGGTGGAGGTGCTAAAGTGGCGAGCCTGCTAGAGTGGGGTGTACCAAAGACTGGCCCACTATGAAGAAGGCTTTTTGGGAGCAGGGGGGTTACTGCTGCAGTACCATTGGGAGCACTTGACACAGACCAGCATGCGCTGAACCGCATCCAGCCGAAGGAGACAGAAAGCTGTACTGAGAGTATTACTGGAAACGTAATGGGGGTGTTTTCTGAAATGATTCCCTGAGTCTGCTCTCGCTGAAATTAATGGGAAGACTAGGCAGCTCGGTCAACGCCCCTTGCCTTTGAAAATCCCAGCCTCTAAGGCCATGCCCTAAAGGGTCAACCCACCCCTCATCTTGGGTACTGCAGCCAACTGTCTTCTACTCACAGGAGAAAGGATATGGCACAAATAGAGATGTGATGCAGAAGAGCAAAGAAAAATATCAGGGTCTTGGATAGATTTATAAAGGTCAGGACTTAGTGTAGAGGGGAAGTGGCATGATGGAGGAAATGAACGGTGCAGTGGGTGCTCCCCTTCATGCCATTCCCATAACACAGCCACTATAGGGAGCACACGGTGGAATTGAAAAAGCCACCTATTTAAAGATGGTAAAAGAAAAAAAGTAGTTGCGCCCAGTGCGTAATTAACCTGTGGAACTCATTCCCACTAGATACTACTCAGCCCATTGCCACAGTACTAAGTGTTTCATGAATGGGCTACATTTTCCAAAGTGGCTTAAGACGCCTTTGAAAGTGGCCTGGTTTTCAGAAAGGTGCTGAGCCCCCACTCTCTGAAAAGCAGTCCCCGGAAAGGGTCTCAAGTCATGCTTCCAAAAATGGAGGCATCGAAAATCAATAGTCACTTCAGAAAAGTCAGGCCTGCTGCAGGTAACGAGCTCTGCCATTCCACGACCAAAGCGAAAAATGTGGGCATGTTATAATGCTCCTGCTACTGGGAAATGAGCCAGTCACTGGCTGATGGAGGTAAGGAACAAAATTCCCCCTGGGGCAGGGAATTGTATAAATGCACCTTCATCTAAAGCAGCTGACGCTGGCCACTGTGAGAGACTGGATACAGGGCTATGTGGCGCCTAATCCAGTGTGGCAGTTCCTCCTTTCCTAGGGCATGAGCAGGTTTTAACTCACTAAAGTGAATGGCAGAGATTGTGACACCTCTGTAGGCAGCATTACTGAAATACTGTGTCCAGACCAAAAAAACCCTATTCCCTAGTTAAACCTTTTCAGCAGAGCTAGTGTCAGGGTCCTTGTAGCATTGCTATTCCAAGATAATACAATGACTTGGCACACCGATGAGTTGCTGTGAAAATGGGGCTGAATGATACTAAACATAGGGTTGCCAACTCTTACAATTTTAGCATGAGTCTCGTGACATTTAATGTTTTCCTTTAAGCCCCAGCTCCTGGAAGCATGTGATTAGGGGTGAATCTGAGCTTTCATTTAAAACAGTTTCTAGCCTTTGTGGTTGAAGAGAAAAACTTGAAAATTGGACCCCAATATGAACCGAAAGCAAAATAAAAATCCCTAACTTGATTTTTTTTTTTTAAAGAACCTCTTGATTTTTTTAAATCAGTCTGATGATTTTTGGAGCTTGACTCTTGATTTTTTGACATCTTGGGATTCGTAGCGTGGTAAATGTGTCCTGAGGCCATAGGAAGTCTAAGCCAGTGGGGCTATGGAAACGAAAAGGGAGGGATGAAAATGGATAGGTGGGTGACAAAGATTTCTGGCCACATGCACTGCCAAAGAAATGCACTATGCCCGTTCTCTTGTGGGGAACAAAGAGGCAGCTGAAGTGCGGTTTTAACTTGGGGAAGTGACTGCAAAATTGTATCGGGTTTATCGTCTCTCAGGGGAGAAGTCGAAAGATCCTGCTTTTAAATGCCAGCTCCGCAAACTCAGCTTGGGAGCTGAGTGTGGAGCTGGGCTCTTTTTGTATTGTCAACACTGACACTGAGTCTGCAACTGGACTCAGCTCTGGAGATGATACACAAACCAGATGAGAAGCATGGGAGAGGGGTGGGCTTGTCTGGTCTGGAGGGGAATGAGCACAGGGCTGGGCCTGGGGAAGCCCTGAGTTCCAATCCTCACTCTGCCGGAGATCTCTATCTGGGGTGGGGTTAGTCATTGTTGCCTTCTTGTGCCTCAGTTTTCCCACCTGTAACCTGGGGGTGGATAACAATGCTACCCACTCACCTTGCATTGGCGCTCTGAGGTGAATTGCATAACTCTGCCCTGCATTTTGAGCCTGTAAATTGCCATATCCCTTCTGGGTCATGTTATCAGGAGTATAAAGTAGGGAAAACTTGCTCCAGTAAAGACATACATGGGGAATAGGATGATGCAGTAAGAAGAGGCCTGTTTAAACTCTGTCTAACCCTTTTCTCATTGTAGCATCTCACACACCCCTGTGAAGTAGGCAAACGCTAACATGCCCATGTTACAGATGGGGAACAGGGGCACAGAGACGCTATGGGGAAGACCACACTACATACATCACTCTAGTATCCCAGCTGAGAGCCCACCTCCCCGTGGGGAGACAGCTGTTTTCCCAGTATAATTAAACCACTTCCCCGAATGACATAAGCTATGCCAGCAAAAGGGCTTGTTGGCCAGGGTAAGCTGTGGCTACATGGGGGTTTTGCTGGCACAGCTCTGGGGACATGATTTTGTCTCACTCCCAACTGACAAACCTTTGCTGGAAAAACTGGTAGCAGAAAATTGGTAGCATAGACCTGGCCTAAGTGATTTTCCCAAGGTCATGCAGAAAGGCGGTGGCAGAGAAGGGACCTGAACCAAGAGCTGGGGAGTCTCAAGCCAGTGATCTAACCACTGGGCCATCCTTGCTCCCTGAAAAGCTGCTCTTGAGAGCAATATTGCACTTAGTGGTTCATCTGGGCAGCATCTTTGCTGAAGGACTGGCCCAGCAGAGGGTTTGTCTGTGGGGGAGGGGAAATGGCCAGCATAGCTGTAGTGCAATAACTATTGTACGATAGCTTTTCTAGAATAACATTCCAATGTGGACACACTATTGGGAAATAAAAAGTGATTTTACTCTGGAGTTAGCATTCCATGTAATTATTCCAAAATAAAAACATCTTTATTTCGGACAAGAGTGTCCACCTGGGGGAGTTAGGATGGAATAGCTAAACTAGACCAGAGTGGAATAGCCATGCCAGGAAATCTCTCCCATGTTGACATGGTCTCAGTATTCGCCCTAAATGCTCTCACGTGTCCCTCCTGGACAGCAGAGGCTGGACGGGCTTGCTTATTTGCCTGGGTGAGGGATGATGGGAACAACCTATCTCCAGGACTAGGATCCTAAATGCGGAGCTGGTTGATGGTTATAGAAGCAAATGCGTTTCATTTTGATAGTCCTGTATTTTACTTACGCGTCACCCCTTGGAGTGTTTTTATGAGTGGTGTTGTTTGTTTTCTGAGCCTGTTTCCATTTTGCTATGCTTTTGTATCCTCTGTAAATAGCCCAAGCGGTAGCATTAGAGCCTGTAAATAAATAAACTTACCTTTTTATCTGTTTGTCCCCAACCTTGTGGAGGCTGCTTTATTGGAGCCCCTTGTTGCCACGTGCGGAAGAAGAGAGCAGAGCTAAAGGAGACATCCTTGAACCCTGGAGAAGCTAAGCCAGGACCTGCTCTATTCGGGCTTGGCTACACTAGGGGAATTTGCACTGGTGTGACTATAGCAATGTACTGGGGAGCTCGCTGGTGCAATGAGAACCACTCTCTGTCTATTGAAAATATGGGTCTAGGTGATAATCAGTGATAGAGAAACCCAGGCTTCTTCATCTCCTTCCCCCACTTTTATTAACTAGCTCACATTCCTTTCCCTCCAACCCATCCCACCGATAGAACCGCGGAGTCCTGGCTCCCAGCCCCTCCTGCTCTAACCCGCTAGATGCCATTCCCCTCCCCCAGAGGCAGGAACACAACCCAGGAGTCCTGATTCCAAGCCCCCCACCTCTATCCCACTAGACCCCACTCCTCTCTCCAAGCCAGGGATAAAATCCAGGAGTCCTGGCTCCCAGGCCCCCCACCTCTAACCCACTAGATCCCACTCCCCTCCCAGAGCCAGAGAGAGAACCCAGGAGGTGTTCTGGGGGTACAGCAACTCCTCTAGATAGTTGCCTAGTTTTACAGCAGGCTACATGAAAAGCACTAGCAAAGTCAGTACAAACTAAAATTTCATAAACAATGACTTGTTTATACTGCTCTATGTACGAGATCAGCGGTTCTCAAACTGTGGGTGAGTTTGTTTAACGGGTTCGCCAGGGCCAGCATTATCGCTGGGGCCCAGGGCAGCAAGCCAAAGCCCGAACCCCGCCACCCGGGGCCAAAGCCAAAGTTTTTAAGTGAGGTGAATCTTAGGGGTAGGCAAGACAAATCAGCCACCTGAAAGGGGGCCAGTTGTCTGGAAAGGTTGAGAGAGAACTGGTTAGAGCATGTGCTGATCTTCCTCCCTCCCCCCGCCTCCAAGTAAGAAATTGAACATCAGCTGTGTGCTGCCCTTAGGAAAGGAGTGACTGCTGCTGTCAGCCTGTCCGGTTGTCTCCAAGGCGAGGCTACGTGCGCCGTCTGTCTGGAGTATTTCCAAGATCCGGTCATTTTAGACAGTGTGGCCACATCTTCTGCTGCTCCTGCATCAGCCAGTGCTGGGAGGAGTGGGAGACAAATGTCCGCCGTGTGGAGAAACCGCCCAGCATAGACACCTGAGGCCCAACGGGCAGCTGGCGAGCATGCTGGAGCTAGTGAGTAGCCAGCAGCAGAAAAGCCCGAGGGAAGGTGTGTGAGACAGATACAGAGAGAGGTTGAAGCTATTCTCCAAGGAGGATCAAGCCCCCATCAGTATCATCTGCAGGGATGCTGGGATCACAGGGCTCTCATCGTGGTCCCCAGCCAGGGGGCTGGAGTCGTAAGAAATGACCCTGTAGTGTCGCACTTCCAATAGGTCATTATAACCAGCTCTCCAGCAGGCCCAACCCTACCTGGGTAACTTGGCCGCAGTTAAAGCACTGTCTTTCACAGAGTTGGGCAGCTCAGCCTGGCAGACGCAGTATCTGTGTGCAGATTTAGGGTCCGATTCCCCTCTAATTAACCCTGGTGTAAATCAGGAGTAACTCCCATTAGCGTCACCAGGGCCAATTCCCCCTCACTCACCTGATATAAATCAGGAGTAATCCCATTGGAGTCACCAGGGCCAATTCCTCTCCTGCTTACCCTCATGTAAACCAGGAGTAACCCCACTGGAGTCACTGGGGCTTATTCCCCTCCCCTCACCCTGGTGTAAATCAGGAGTAACCCCACTGGAGTCACTGGGGCTGATTCTCTTCTCACTCGCCCTGGTGTAAACCAGGAGTAATGTCACTGGGGCCAATTCCTCTCTCGCTCACCCCGGTGTAAACCAGGAATAAGCCCAATCTGCAAATTGAAAGCAGCACCAAACCTTTTCAATTTGAAACAAAGTGGACAAGTTTTGTTTTGTTTGTATTTTTGTGTGTGTGTGGATTATTTTAAACAGAAAAATTTGAGACAAACCCAAAGTGTTCATTTTGTTTCCGTGTTTTTCCCATTTAAAAAAAAAAGCTTCACAACAAATTTCAAACTAAAGAAAAGGTTTTCATTGCATGTGAAATTCTTGGTTAAGGATAATTTGGAGTTTGGGTCCAGTCCTAATATTAAATGACATATCACTGGCCTTCTGTGATGGAGTCAAGGTCATAGCTTCCTTGATGAAACCCTTGAATGGATTCAGAGTCATTCTTGTGTCCATACAGAAACTCCTTGAAGATTGGCGCCATCAAGGAGTTCTCGGCTGTGTCCTCCAACAGAACACTCAGAGGACAACTCTGCAAGGAGAGCCCCCAGGAGTTGTCCACCTGCTCCTATTGCGATTTCCATTGGAAGGAGTGAGCCAGGCCTATGTACATATCAGTAGCAGAGCTGCAATACTGCTAACCCCAAGCAGTCAAAAGTCATGAGCCAGCTCCCCCAAAAATCATGACATTGGCTAAGAGATCAAGAAATTTTCAAAATAATTAATGTTGGGTTCTGGTTATTTATCTTCCGGGTTGTGAGCCTATAACAGTTGTGCTGTGAAATTTTTTTCTGCCCCTGCACAGCATAAAAGTTACCTTCCTAAAGATTCTCACCTGACACCTGGAGTTCAGGGAGGAGGTGAATGGGAAAGGGGCTTAAGAAAACACCAAGTGTCATGAAACTTGTGAGAAAAATTGGCAAGACGAGGTGGTTGAAAGTTTGTATTCAAAAATTTTGGGGAGAAAGGCTGCATTTCTCCCGCCCCCCCCCCCCAAAATGGAATTATGTTTTGGCAAAACCCACGAAGCTTTCCTTGACTTTCCTCCTCCCCCCCCCCCCCTTTCTGGATGGGCGGAGGATTTGTTTGGCATAGAAACATAGGTATCAGGCACCAGACTGGATCAGAACCGCAACCCATTTAGCCCCATATCCTATCTCTGATAATGACCAGAGGCAGCTGCTTCAGAGGAAAGTGTAAACTCCACAGTGGCAGACATGGGATAATTTGCCCCCCGATTTAGATCTCATCCTGGTCTCTAATAGCTAAAGATTGGCCCAAACTCTGGAGCAAGAGGTTCAATATCCCTTCCAAAAACGGCTGGTAGCACCAGCTGTCATAACTCTGGCTATTTTTGGCTATCCACAGCCATTTCTGGTTTTCAGATGGCCAGTTTCGATTGGCTAGCTCAGTCACATGGCGGGTTTGTTGGGTTATTCCCAAAATGGAAATATTTTCAGTTTCTGTGATTGAATGATGTTGGAAAGGAACAACATTTGAGTGAAAACAAAATCTACAGAAAACTTCAGGGAAAAAATTAATCTGCTTTGGAAATGGAAGGCGTTTGAAATTTTTTAAAGTTTTCATGGTTAAGAACATAAGAATGGCCATACTGGGTCAGCCCAAAGGTCCACCTAGCCCAGTAGCCTGTCTTCTGACAGTGACCAATGCCAGATGCCTCAGAGGGAATGAACAGAACAGGTAATCATCAAGTGATCCATCCCCTGCTGCCCATAAATACATTTTTGCTCATTCTAACAAACTTCTTTTTTTCCTACATAAGGAACAATGAAACACACTGGCAACAGGGCATGTGTTGTTGCTCTCCAATCTACTCCAGCCAGCCAACCTAAATCACCCAGATGCTTTTTAATGAGATGCTGCTTTTTAATGAGTAAATAAATACCCCAAACAAACTGCAACCAATGGAGAGCTGCAGTCTCTCCATACATGTCTTTCCCAGTCAGCAGAAAAAAATTGATGGTTAAAAGTGAACCAAACTAATAATCTTTGCCAAGCTCTGGAAATTTACCAGTTGCAAACTTGACACTTTAGAAAGATCAGACTCTGGCTCTCTTTATTGTATTTCTTAGGTCTGGTCACACAGTTTTTGTATGGGTTTAACTGTTTCGGTTAGGAGTATGATTTTTCTAGTTACATCAGCTCAACTCCTAGTGTAGACACAGTTAGATGAGTACTGCTTTATCCTCGTCAAATACAAGAATAAACTATTGATTTAACTGTTTCCACACTACGGGAGTGTTGTGTCACTTTCACTATGCGGGTGTAGTTTAGGTAGTACAATATTTGTGTGTAGACAAGGCCTTACAAAGACATCCAATTTGGATTCATTTGAAGCCTGGGATTTCTAAGGAAGCCGGGCAAATTTTTAAAATCCCAGCATGAATTGAGGTTGGAGGTCTCTTTCCAAAAGATATGCTCTAGCTCAATCACAAGCTATGGGCTAGGTGTAGGACTCACTGATTAAGTTTCTATGACTGTGTTATACAGGCGATCAGACTAAATGATCACAATGGTCCCTTTTGGCCTTGGACTTTATCAATCTATAAAACTCAGTCCTTTCTTTCTCAGGAATGAAGGGACAAGAGATATTATTATTGTTTTTTATTATTATTATTTTATTTTTATTATATTTAATTGATAAATTAAACAATAATAAGTCACCAGGACCAGATGGTATTCACCCAAGAGTTCTGAAGAAACGCAAGTGTGAAATTGCAGAACTACTAACTGTGGTATTTAACCTATTATTTAAATCTGCTTCTGTACCAGATGAATGAAGGATAGCTTATTAACATATTTTTTTTTAAAAGGCTTCAGAGGCAATCCTGGCAATTACAGGCCAGGAAGCCTAACCTCAGTACCAGGCAAATTTGTTGAAACTATAGTGAAGAACAAAATTATCAGACACATAGATGAACACGATTTGTTGGGGAAGAGACAACATGATTTTTGTCAAGGGAAATCGTACCTCACCACTCTACTAGAATTCTTTGAGGGGATCAACAAGCATGTGGACAAGGGTGATCCAGCAGATATAGTGTACTTAGACTTTCAGAAAAGCCTTTGACAAGGTCCCTCACCAAAGGCTCTTAAGCAAAGTAAACTGTCATGGGGTAAGAGGGAAGCTCCTCTCCTGGACCAGTGACTGGTTAAAAGACAGGAAACAATGGGTAGAAATAAATTATCAGTTTTCAGAATGGAGAGAGGTAAGTAGTGGTGTCCCCCAGGGGTCTGTACTGGGACCGGTACTGTTCATCATATTCATAAATGATCTGGAAAAAGAATTAAACACTGACGTGGCAAAATTTGCAGACGATACAAAATTAATCAAAATAGTTAAGTCCACAGCAGACTGCAAAGAGCTACAAAGGGACCTCACAAAACTGGGTGACTGGGCAACAAAATGGCAGATGAAATTCAAGTGTTTATAAATGCAAAGTAATACACATTGAAAAACATAAGCCCAACTATACATATACAATGATGGGAGTCTAAATTATCTGCTACCACTCAAAAGAGAGATCTTGGAGTCATTGTGGATAGTTCTCTGTAAACATCTACTCAATGTGCAGTGGCAGTCAAAAGAGCTAACAGGATGTCAGGAACCTTTAGGAAAGGGATAAATAATAAGACAGTAAATATCACAATGCATCGTAATTTTCATAATGAAAATTTTTAGTAAATATCATAATGCAAATATCATAATGGTATGCCCACACCTTGACTACTGTACACAGTTGTGTTCGCCCTATCTCAAAGAAGATATATTGGAATTGGAAAAGGTATAGAGAAGGGCAACAAAAATGATTAGGGGTATGGAGCAGCTTCCATATGAGGAGAGATTAAAAAGACTGGGACTTTTCAGCTTGGAAAAGGGATGACGAAGGGGGGATATGATAGAGGTCTATAAAATCATGAATGATGTGAAGAAAGTAAGAAAGTGTTATTTACTCCTTCCAATAACACAAGAACCAAGGGGTCACCTGATGAATTTAATAGGCATCAGATTTAAATCTAACAAAAGGAAGTATTTCTTCACATAACACTGTCAACCTGTGGAACTCATTGCCAGGGGATGTTGTGAAGGCCAAGACTATAACCGGGTTAAAAAAATAATTTGATCAGTTCATGGAGGTTAGGTCCATCAAAGGTTATTAGCCAGGATAGGCAGAGATGCAACCCCATGCTCTGGGTGTCCCTAGCTTCTATTTGCCAGAAGCTGGAAGTGGACAACTGGGGATGGATCACTGGATGATTGCCTGTTCTGCTCAGTCCCTCTGAAGCACCTGGCTTTGGCCACTGTCGGAAGACAGGATACTGGGCTAGATGGACCATTGGTCCGACCCAGTATGGCCGTCTCATGTTCTTATTAACAAAACCCTAGGACTGATAACACACATACAATGGGATGTCACATCTTTCACTCTTTCTTTCCTCTAGAGAATCTGCTATCAGAACCAGGGAAACAACAAGGTAAAATTCTGGGAACTGAGTAGATAAGTGAAAAAAATATTGGGCTGAAACCTCAGCTGCTATAAAATGGGCTTGCACCAATGAAGCCAATGGAGAAATGTCGATTCACACCAGCTGGGGACCTGGTCTATTGACCCCAATGGAGCTACAGCTAATTGATACTTTCTAGGGGTCTGGACCCATTGACTCCAAAAAAGCTACGGCTCATTGACACCAGCTGGGAATCTGGCCCCATTGACTCCAACGGAGCGATGCCCATTGACACCAACTGTGGATCTGGTTCATTTTGTGAAAGATGAAGATTAACTAAAAATATAATTTTTATTCCATATGCAGTTACATGTCCCTTGACCGAACATCCTAGCTTGAGACCTAGAGCTAGAGATCAAATAAATGACATCAAAATCATCATTACTAATAAATATTTTGTGCTCCCACCTACAGCGCGTGGCAAAGATGGGTAAGTAAATGCTTCCCCCTCGCAGCAATTGGCTCAGGCCCTCTGCAGACACAGGCAGTGTCGTTGTGCCAGTTACACTCATGTCACATTTCCTAGCATTTGATCCCAACCTTGAGGGCTTAAATTGACAGCTGAGCTTCTGGTGCAATCATACAGCTCCAGGAGCATGGGTCCTAAATATGGGTCTTAACATGGCTCTTGGCTGCTCCAGGGGATAATACTAAGAATAGGGCAGGAATCTCTCTCTCTCTCTTTCTCTCCTGAAGATTTGACTCTGATTCCTAAGACATCCGCTTTTCTAAATCTCTCTGATGGACGTGTGTAGATGAAGGGATGGCGCGGGAGGAATTATTGGTGACATAGATCTTCTCCCAGACTATTGAGGAGTTGCAGGGCGGATGTGCTCCCCTGGTGCCAGCTGTGTCTGGAACATCATTCACTGCGTAGAGTCCAGTTTGCCCCCCGGGCAGAAAGCCCAGTAAAAACCCTTGACATTCCTTAAAGAGGCTGCTTTGGAGGTCTCGTTTCATAGTCACTTTCAGATCCTCAGCTCCCAGGCACCAACCCTGCAGCCTGATCGATGCAAGAGCCAGGCTCCAAATGCAGGGACAGGGCCGTAATTTCTGTATCATCAGGCCCAAGTTCATTTGAAATGTTGCAGGAGGGTTTTGTTCTTCATCTACAAACATCATTCCGATTGAGATCTGTTGTCCTTTCAATTTTTATAAAAACATATGTTTCACTTTCCTTCAGTGAGGCAGAAAAAAATAATTTCCCACAAAAAGCCATCACAAATGTTTCCATTACCATTTTCCCACTCTCGATTTACTATGGTGGTGAATTTTTTTTGGCCTGTAACATCACTGCTGGGATGGGCTGTTGTCCAGTTGGGATGTCTGCACTTCAGAAAGGTGTGGACTAATTGGGAAAGGTTCAAAGAAGAGCCACAAGAATGAGTCAAGGTCTGGAAAACCTGCTTGACAGTGAGATACTAAAGTAACCCAGTAAATTTAGATTATCCAGGAAAACGTTAACATTGGAGTGTGATTTGATCCCAGTTAATAGGAAGAGATGTCTGGTAACAGAGAGCTCTTTAATCTAGCAGACAAAGGTAGGATGAGATCCAACAGCTGGAAGCTGGAGCTACATAAATTCAGACTGGAGATAAGGTGCAGATTTTTGACAGCAATTAGGGGAATTAGCCCATGGCACAGCTGTCCCAGGGAAATGGTGAATTCTCCACCAGTCACGTGGATTCTTTTAAATCAAGGTTGCCCATCTGTTTCTAAGAGATCTGCTCTAGCTCAGCCAGACACATCCCTGGGGGAGGGTGTTTGCTGGTCGTTATGGTCGCTTATGGCCTTCAAATCTAGTTCTGTGCTGCACCAAGGGGCACTGGAATGGGGGGGAGGGCTATGGTCCTCCCACTTTTTGCTGGCTGTAAGAACGAGTGATGCGGGGAGGGTGACCTTGGGGAGAAGAGGCGGTGAGGGAGCAGGGCCTCAGGGGGAAGAGGCAGCACAAGGCGGGGACTTGGGGAGAAGGGGTGATGTGGAGGCGGGGCCTCGGGAAGGAGTGGCATGAGGATGGGCCTTTGGGAAAACGGGCAGTGCAGCTGCGGAGGCTCACGGGGAAGGGGCGGTGCAGGGGGTGGGGCCATGGTTTGGGCATCAGTGACCCCCTCCCACTGTTAGAAAGCTTCCGCCGCACCTGTCAGGGGAAGGGCAGGCTCTAAGGTGGCTTTAAGCCATCCTTGCACCTCCTAATATGGGCCGCTTGGGGGGTCTTTTAGCCAGGTCTGGAGGCTGGCTCCCCCCTGTTTATATCAGCCATGCTGCCCACAACATGCCGCTCAAACCCTCAGCTCTATCCCCCCAGCATGCCCAGGACATGGGAGGGTGGCTGGTGGCTGTCTCCATGTTCCTGCCACAATTCAGTTCTGAGGCAGCCTCTGCGAAGCCTTTCACAGCTTCCCAGGCCAGAAGGGACCCTCCTGTGTGACCTCCTGTATAGCACAGGCTGGAGAATTACACCAAACCAGTTTCTCCCTCCAGACCAGTAACATCTGGCTAAGCTAGAGCAGCTGTCGTTCAATTTCAGTTGGGGGGTTTCAAATGACGGAGCAGGCTGAAGGTTTGTTTTGAAGTAAATAAATAAAAAAGCCTGGGATCCAATTTGACCCAGCAACATCCTGTCAACATTTTTAAATGTGATTCAGGAAGAGAAATTGAGGGGATTTTCTTTGGGCTCTTGAATAGGAAGATCAAAAGGCCACAAATCTGGGGGACTTGGAGGTTAGAAACTGAATAAAAATAAATGATTGTGCCCTCTTTCTGCTGGGTGATTTCAAAGTGGATTAAAATATGCACGTGGGTAAAATACTTCCAAATTCAGACTGAGGAGGAAGGGGAACTGGATTAGGGTTGCCTACTTTCTAATTCCAGAAAACCGAACACCCTTGCCCTGCCCATTCCCTGAGGCCTTGCCTCTTCCCAAGGCCGCACCCCCTGCTCACTCCATCCCCCACCCTCTCTCACATGCTCATTTTCACTGCAAGGCCCAAACAGGCATATTTATTGTTTTGACAGCTGTATTATGCTAAATTCAGGTTTTATTTGTTACAGGATGCTAGAGCTGGCAGCAAAATAGTTTAAAAGGGTAATTTTTAGGGCTGACAAGCAATTAAAAAAGTTAATCGCGATTAATCGTGCGATTAATCACACTGTTAAAACAATAATAGAATACCATTTATTTAAATATTTTTGGGCATTTTCTACATTTTCAAATATATTGATTTCAATTACAACACAGAATACAAAGTGTACAGTGCTTACTTTATATTTATTTTTGATTACAAATATTTGCACTGTAAAAAACAAAAGAAATAGTATATTTCAATTCACCTAATACAAGTACTGTAGTGCAATCTCTTTATAATGAAAGTTGAGCTTACAAATGTAGAATTATGTACATGTAAGCAGAGTCAGGATGAGCTCTACCCTGACATCTGGTGGTGAATTATGGCGAGTGTGGAAAAGAACTCCAGGGGCTGATCTGGTTTGCATAGGCACACCCACTCGCCTGGCATGAAACAACAGCAACTCAAAGTGGTTACTTTGGCTGGTGTGGGATCCCCAATTTCTCTATTATTGGGGCAGGAAGAATAAAGTTTTGTTACCCTGATTCTGTGAATCAAGGCCAGTGGAACTGTTGTATGACAGAAGGACTGAGTGAGTCCTTCACCATTACCTAAGTAGCACTTGCTTGACAAGGGGTATTGGTTACAAAACCCAGTGAATTGAGAGAGGCTGGTGACAGGTATTTGTACCTGATGGTATGGACCCTCTTTGAGGGTTTGGAACACCAATTGCACTATTGCCTCTCTCCACTGTTCAATGTCAGAGATAACTTTGATTCTATTAGGAGTCTAGTTATAGGCTGCTGAGCTGAATTCACTTTGGGCTAATGGTGCACTAGCACTGGGGCTCCCCTACTATGAGCTGAAATTGCTAAGAGCTGAAATCACAAAAGAGCTAAAGTTATTAAGAGCTGAGATTACTGAGACTGTGTTAACTAGTGGGGGAGCCTGAAGCTATATTGCTAAGTGGCTGGTGGAGCAGCTAGCAGAGTGGAGCTGAGTGACTCACAGGTCGGTGAGCAGGGCGGAGTGGTTGGAGAAGCAGCGAGCAGAGCGGAGCCTTGTGGGAGCGGCCCAAGGAACAGCTGAAGTGGAGCAGAGTTGAGTGGCTCACAGGTCGGTGAGCAGAGCGGAGCAGCTGCCAGAGCAGTTCGTGGACGGCGGAAGCGGCTCACGGGACAGCTGGTGGAGTGGAGTGGAGTGGAGTGGAGTGGAGCAGCTCGTGGAGAAGGCTGCGGCGGAACCCCACCGGGAGGCAGCCAGTCAGCCTCGGATCACGTAAGGTGCCCCTTAACACCCTGCGTGCCTTCCCCTTTCCCCCCTCCCCCCGCTTGAACTCTGGGGCTGCACTGACCAGGGACAGAGACTTTGGGGGGTTGTTGGACTTTTGGGACTTTGGTGATCCTTGGGTTGCAACACAGCCCAATTTGCTGGGGTGGGTTTTTTGCTCATGAAGCCTGTTTGTGTTGTTTTTCCAATTTAATGCTGATGTCGTTTACCTCATGTTATTAAACATTTTCTGTTACACTCAGACTCCGTGCTTGCGAGAGGGGAAGTATTGCCTCCTAGAGGCGCCCAGGGGGTGGTATGTAATTGTCCCAGGTCACTGGGTGGGGGCTCGAGCCGGTTTTGCATTGCGTTATTGAAACGGAACCCCTAGATACAGAACCCGGCCCTTGTTGCTGCCAACTTAGATGGGCAGAAGGGTTACATACAAAAAATAACTGCATTCAAAAATAATACAATGTAAAACTTTAGAACCTACAAGTCCACTCAGTCCTACTTTAGCCAATCGCTCAGACAAAAAAGTTTGGTTACAATTTGCAGGAGATAAAGCTTCCCACGTCTTGTTTACAATGTCATCTGAAAGTGAGAACAGGCGTTCGCATGGCACTGTTGTAGCTGGCATCGCAAGATATTTACATTCCAGATGTGCTAAAGATTCATATGTCTCTTCATTCTTCAACCATCATTCCAGAACATATGTGTCCATGCTGATGACGGGTTCTGCTCGATAATGATCCAAAGTAGAGCGGACCGACGCATGTTCATTTTCATCATTTGTTTCAGATGCCACCAGCAGAAGGTTGATTTTCTTTTTTGATGGTTCAGGTTCTGTAGTTTCTGAATTGGAGTGTTGCTCTTTTAAGACATCCAAAAGCATTCTCCACACCTCATCCCTCTCAGATTTTGGAAGGCACTTCAGATTCTTAAACCTTGGGTCAAATGCTGTAGCTATCCTTAGAAATCTCACATTGGTACCTTCTTTGCGTTTTGTCAAATCTGCCGTGAAAGTGTTCTTAAAACGAACATGCGCTGGGGTCATCATCCGAGACTGCTATAACATGAAATATATGGCAGAATGAGGGTAAAACAGAACAGGAGACATATAATTCTTTCCCAAGGAGTTCAGTCACAAATTTAATTAATGCATTATTTTTTTAACGAGCATGGAAGCATGTCCTCTGGAATGGTGGCCGAAGGGGCATATGAATGTTTAGCATATATGACATGTAAATACCTTGCAGCGCCGGCTACAAAAGTGCCATGCAAACTGAAAAATACTATTTCTTTTGTTTATCATTTTTACAGTGCAAATATTTGTAATAAAAAATAATAATGTAAAGTGAGCACTGTACACTTTGTATTCTGTGTTGTAATAGAAATCAATATATTTGAAAATGTAGAAAACATCCAAAAATATTTAATAAATTTCAATTGGTATTCTATTGTTTAACAGTGCGATTAATTGTGTTTAATTTTTTTAATTGCAGTTAATTTTTTGAGTTAATCGTGTGAGTTAATTGTGATTAATCGACAGCCCTAGTAATTAAAAAAAAAATGAAATTTCACAAAGGTTTTCATGATTCTGTCCCTCCCCTCTTTCCATTTTTTGTAACCAGCTCCATGTTTTTTGTTCACTAAAGTTATTGTCCTAATTCCACACATAAAATTACCACACATTATCACAGCTACAATGGGTCCATTAAAGGCCCACTCCTGAAGCCCAAATACACATCCATAGAGCACAACCACAGAAATGCACCTGTCCAGATACCTATATAAATAAATCTGTGGAAACGGACTCCCATACCTACATGCAGATACACACGTGTATTCATATATACACATCTAGCATGCACTAATACATATACTTCCACATTATTTAATATTAAAATTGTTGTTTAGTGCCTAGAGACCCCAACTAAGATCAAAACTTCAGGGTGGTAGGTGCTGGACATACACATAAAAAGAGAGAGTCGGCAACAGTTTGTAATGTAGCTAGACAAAGGTGGGGAGAAATGTATGATACATTGGCTCTGCTGCAATTACTAGTCAACAACATTCACTTTTTAAGAAATAATACATTTCTCTTTGAGTTCCCTTCTCTTTTAAAAACTTGTTATGAAATGAATACACATATTTTATGTCATCAGTTTTTTTTGTGCACAAGCCAGCAAAAGGAATAAAAGTCAAAGAGTTAGGCTGCAAATTTTATTCACACAGGTATATACACATGGCAATACACGCACCTCCCTACACAAAGACACACAGTCTCTTACGCACATACAATGTATGCATGCACACACTTGCCTACACAGAGACACTTTTTCATACACTTTTCCAAGGGCTGCCTAAATCACCCAGCAGGGAATGGAGGAGGGTGGGCTAGAAGGGAAAAGTTGGGGGGTGGGGTGAAGGAGAGAGGATGGGGAGGGAAAGAGGCCAAATATGAGAGCAGGGTAGGGGTGAGAGAGGGCAGTGAAGCAGAGAGGAGGGGTGTGGGGGACATGTGGGGTGGATGGGGATGCAGGGGGAGGCAGAAGACTACAGGTGCATGAGGATGTGGGGGGCACAGGGGTGTATAGGGACATAATGGGAGTGCAGCAGTGTATGGAGGTAAATGGGATGCAGGGCTGTGGAGGAAGAGGGCCATGGGGGTGGCGGCTCTGGGAGGTGGAGAGGATGGGTGGGAGAGCACTGTAAGGGGTACAGGGCTGGGATGGGTCGGTGTGGGGGGCAGGACAGGATGGGATGGATGCAGTGAGGGGGATGAGGGGGAAGGGCTGGGATGGGGAAGGATGCAGTGAGGGAGATGGGGGTGCAGCCCCATTCCCAGCACTCAGAGATGAGGATACACATGCCTCGAACTCCTGGGTGCCGGCAAGGGGGCTAGAGACAGACTGCGGTTTGCTGCAGGGCATGTGCTGCAGCTTGAGCCCAGCCACACGAGGGAGGCGCATGAGGAGAAGAGGGCCAGGCAGCAGCGGGAGAAGCGCAAGCCATGCAACCCCTCAACAGCCGCCTGCTGAGCACTCGAGTCGTGCTTGCACTAGTTCTCCCCTGGCCTGGCTTAACCAGTGGGAGCTGCGCCAGACATGCCAGCTGCTTCCCAACCTGGGAGCCTGCCAGCCCCGCAGCGCAGCGGAGCCACCAACTGCACAGTCAACGGTGCTAACGGGAGTTGCCAGGATCCCTTTTTGACTGGGTGTTCCAGTCCAAAACTGGACACTTGGTCACCTTAAACTGCAGTGAAATATCCCCTGGAGCCATTCTAGAAAGAAATTCCAGGAGCACAAGCCTTTAATCTGGATTCACTTTAGAATCTGGATTTATAACCTTTGCTGGTAACTTTGACAGCACGTCCATGCCAACTGTGTTTGGGGGGAGGGATAGCTCAGTGGTTTGAGCATTGGCCTGCTAAACCCCAGGTTGAGTGTTCAATCCTTGAGGGGGCCGTTTAGGGATCTGGGGCAAAAATCTGTCTGGGGATTAGTCCTGCTTTGGGCAGGGGGTTGGACTAGATGACCTCCTGAGGTCCCTTCCAACCCTAATATTCTATGATTCTAACCCGCATAGGGAGAGGCTGCTTTGGAGCATCTTTCTTCGTCAAATGAAGAACTAGATTTTGTTGCATAAGGGATTTTCTTGAAATAGACCATCCCCCACTCAGATCTAGTGCTGGAGATTATCCTAAATCTGAAAGCAAACCCACTCAGGGTCAGGATGAGCTCTCCCCTGACATCTAGTGAGGCCTGGGAGGAGAGATGCCAGGAGCAGACTTGACTTGCAATGGACACACCTACTCCGCCTAGGCGCTCAAAGTGATCAGCTTTGGCTGGTGTTGAGTTATAAATCACTTTAGCATTGAGCACAGGGGGAGTGACATGTTATCCTGACTGTAGGAGCAAAGGGCAGCAGAACTGTGTCCTGATAGAGGGGGTCACCCTCACCTGAACCTCACTAGCTAAGCAGATGTCAGATCCCACTGAAGGTGGGAGGGTGGTGTGTGCAGAAGTTCTTCCATGCTGCAGATTCTGCCTAAAGAGCCCTAGACAGTATTTGACTCTCCCCTCTTCAGTGGCTAAAGACAGAGCTGATGAGACTCAATTGAGAGTGCTTGCTTCTGTTCAGAGGTTCCTAGAGCTGCAGTCACTAAGGAGCAGGTCTAGGGGCTAAGCCTTAGCCCCAGTGACAGGACAGTGTTGCAGAGAAAGACAACGAAGGGTCAGCAGCACGGAGGACCCCCCCCACCCCACCCCCACACACACACAGTCAGGGAAATCACTAAGAGTTGGGCTGAGTGGGGGGATCTCAGAACGGGGCATCGCAGATGTGGCAGCGAGTGGCCAACAGCAGAGGTGACAGCAAGCGGCCAGTGTGACATTTGTTCGTGGGACTTTCACATGGGCAGGTGGGCACATGAGAAGACATGCTTTTGAATCAGTGGGTGTGGTGGTTTCACAAACTAATGCTGGGATCCTTTCCCCCTTTTTATTTAAAAGTTTCTTTGCTGTGCACAGTTTCAGGGTTTAGTTTTCCCAGATTACTGGTGGGGGCTTGAGCCGGTTCTGTGTTATATTGTCAAGAGGAACCCCTAGATATTGAATCTGGCCCTTGTTGCTGCCGACTCCACCTGGCTGAAGGGTTACACATGTGATTTTGCTGAGAATAGTGAGCACCTATTGGCTGCTTCAGAAGACAGGCAGCTCTCCGAAGCAAAGATCCCTCAGGCCCAGAGGAGTTAGGAGCCTAAATACCTTGGAGGATCTGGGCCTCAGTTAAGACAGTGGAGCTGGTTGGCTTTGACAATGGATGAAGGAGAAATAGCACAGACTGTAACATTTTTCTGAGTCTAGAACCCTTGTGATATTTTGTCACTCAGTGCCAAAGCTTCCCCTGCAGATGAGGTTTGTTGTAACCAGAGCTAAGGGGCATTTTTTGAATTTTGAAATGTTTTATAAGTTGCCACAAGGCCAATGCTGAACTTTCAAATTTTGCTGCAAATAAAAAAAAGGGGACAAAACTTTTGTGAAAATATTAAAACAAATGGCATTTGAGGGTTTTCTCTGTGCATGTGAAAATGCCAATAAAGTACAATTTAAACTTTTAAATTAGTTTAACTTTTTTAACTATTTAACTTTCTAAAACTATTTTTAAAACTATTTTAACCATTTCAACTTTTGAAAACTATTTTAATTTTTACTTAAACTATTTTTGTGTGTTTTTATTTTATGATTGCATGTGCATTTTTAAATTATTTTAAACTTTTAACTCTTTCAATTTATGCCATTTGGTAGATTGTCTTCCTTCTGCAGTCTTGCGCACCAGTACAGAGTGGATGTAAAATGTGACTGTCCTGATCTCACTTTACACGGCATGTACATTTTTGTGCTCACTTTACACTAGTATACATGGCCACACATTGTGAAGAATGGGGAAAAGGGCCTTGAGAAAATCAGTGTTGCCAGCATTTGCAATTTTTTTGCATTTCCTAAAGACTCAGGGCCCGAATCAAGAGACTGCATGAGAATTGCAGAACAGCTGGGCAAATAAGGAATGTACCAGTTCACTAGCAATGACGAAAAATAAACAATAAAACATTTGCTTTTGAGTTGAATGAATTTTTTTTTTAATTGACAAATCAAAAAGTGAAAACAAAATGTTCAGGTCAGAACAAAACATTTCACTTGGACATTTCCAAAATACTTCATTTTTTTCTGGCACAATTTTGCAAATAGTTTCCAGCTGACAAAAATGACTGTATTTGATGAAAAAATCCACCCAGCTCTAAATCTCAGCTCTCACCAGTGGTGCTGGAATGTTTTTTATAGTGGGGGTGCTGAAAGCCAGCAAAACTGTCCCCAAACTTTTTACCTCGCATCTCCCTTACCCCTATCTGCACACCCCCCACCCAGAGCTGAGGCCAGGAGCAGGGCTGTGTCTCTGGAAGGGGGGGACTCGAACAGGGGTAAGGGGGCCAAGGCTGGGGCCACAGCTGGTGGTGGATGCAGGGCCAGGAGCGGAGCCTTGCATGTGGGGCCAAGAGCAGATCCCCAGGTGCAGGGTTGGCAGCCAGGACCCCGGATGCGTGGCCGGGAATGGAACCCCAGGAGCAGGGCCAGCAGCCAGGACCCCACGTAAAACCTGGGGGTGCTGCAGCACCCCCTGCACCCCTACTTCCCATGCTTATGGCTCTCACGAAGAGCAAGTTTCTTGCCCTGGAGACTGTGGGGAAAAGCCCGAGACCCCTAAAGGCTTGGAAACAGGAAAGCAAAGAAAAAGAAACCCCCATTCGGTATTTTGGCAAGTGCATGATTTGTAAGTATAGCTCATGATTTGGGGGCCTGACTCATCATTTTTGAATGCTTGAAGCTGGCCTTGTTCAGACTGACAACAATGACTGTAATAAACAGAAGTGTGCATGGATGGTCGGGGAAAACTGTGTGGGGCAGGGACTGAGGTTTTGTTCCGTGTTTGTACAGCAGCAATGAGGTCCTGGGCCGGGATTGGGCTGCTCAGTGCTAGATATTATTTATGTTAATAAAAATAGTAAGCAATAAATAATCCAGCATCCCAGATCCTCAGCGCTGGCAGGAGAAATAGGTTCCTTGGATCGGGAGCCAGTGCTTAAAGTGGTCTGAAAAAGGGGAAGGTGTCTCCCTGGGAATAGCAGCTTTGGTAGAACATAAGAATGGCCATCCTGGGTCAGACCAAAGGTCCATCTAGCCCAGTATCCTGTCTTCCAACAGTGGCCGGTGCCAGTACTTATAGTCCCCTCAGGGACCTGGCTCGATTTTCATTTATTTGGCTGTGTCTGGGACTTCCTGAGAGCCCCCTAGACACACACTGGTCTCAACAAGAGGTGCCCAGGAACTCAGCGTGTTTAGCACTGATGATGCCGCATCAGAAGTCAGGGCTGGATGTGTACCGGGAAAGGACTGTCCCTGTCCCAGAGTGCTGAAACAATGGGTGTGGGGAGTGCAGCCGCATCCACGGCTTGAAGTGGCTTCCATATAGACAGGGTTCACAGTTTGGTTCAGTGGCTCTCAGCACCCCCACTGTACAAATTGCTCCAGTGCCCCTGTCCCGGATCCAAACCGCCCTGATTTGGGTGCGCTTCCAGGGCGCTGGAGGACTTGCCGGGGGGGGGCAATTAACAAGCTATTTCTGGGGGCCCTCAGGCGGGACCCCTGGCCCGATTCACTTCCCATTCAACAGGGAGGTTCGCTTTTGCTTCCAGACTTGTCCCAGCCAGCTGGGAGCCAGTCGGGCTGCTCTGCCCAGCGGGGTCCCAGACGGTTGGGAGGTTGTGGAATCTCCATCTAAGGAGATATTTAAGAGTAGGTTAGATAAATGTCTATCAGGGGTGGTCTAGAATAGACAGTATTTGGTCCTGCCATGCAGGCAGGGGACTGGACTTGATGACCTCTCGAGGTCCCTTCCAGTCCTAGAATCTATGAATCTATATGGGGCCCAGTGACAGGCTTGGGAACCGCTCAGCCCCCGGGGCTGGCTTCTCGCTGGAGCGGCCGGGGAGGAGGAGCTGTTGCCACTAGAGGACAGTGGCTGATGTTCAAGGAGGGGAAACTGGTTCCTCCTCTGCCTACCCCGCTTCCTCTTCCGCCGGGAGAGAGCTGAGCTTCCCGGGCAGAGAACCTGCAGCCCGGGCTGAGCCGCTGCTGCTCCCCAGCGGGGTCTGTGCGGGGAGAGACCTGCACTAATCCCCCTCTGTGCCCAGCCTGGGGAGGGGACTTTCTGCGGTGGCTGGAACCAGCCCCGAGCTCTGCCGACACCAGCCCCTGAGCCGGAGCCTGCAGGTGAGGGGAGAGACCCGGGCAGGAAAGTGACTCCGCACCAACGGCCCCTCCTCGCCCCAGCTCTGCTCCGGGGGGGGGGGGGGCGGGGGTCTGCGAGTCCCAGAGCTGCTGCCCTCCCTGACCCCCCCCTCCACCCCCCCGCCGGCTCTGCTCACCTGAGCGCCTGCAGGAGCCGAGCCAGCTCCGGGAGACCGAACGCCCCGGGCCGGGCCAGGGACCGAGTCTCCCAGCCCCAGAGGAGGAGAGAGGAGGCAGGAGGGAGACAGAGATAGAGGCTGGAAGGGGCAGCAGGAGCAATCAGTGGGGTGGGAGGTTCCCGGCTCCCAGCCGTGCCCAGCCCCATTCCCTGCAGCCCCCCGGGGCAGATTGACTTTCCTGGGGAGAAGGGGAGGAGCAGCGAGAGGAAAAGCCAGTTCCTGCCTCTGCCTGGTCCCCGCGCTGCTGGGGGGATGCGCTGCCCTGGGGACAGTGTCAGGAGGGATCCCCCAGAGCGGCTCCTTTGGTTCTGCGCTTGGCTAAGAGGCTCTGTGCCTGGGAGTGGGGATACCAATGTCTGGGGGGGGGGGGGGGTTGGACCTGGTGGGAGGGGCCGGGTCTGCCCAGGAATAAAGTGCCCCAGGGTTTTCCAAGCATCTGTGGGTCTAATTCTTCTGTATGCAGGGAAAGGCTCTGGGGGAACTGGGGTGAGAAATGGGCCAAAAGCCCCTCCTGAAATCTCCCCCTGCTCACCCTTCTCGGCTGCAGGATAACGCTCCAGATCCTGCCCTCCCGCAGGCCGGGCCGTGGGATTGAGGTGGCCCATCCAGGAGGCTGGGGGAGCAGTGAGCAGGCGGGGGGAAGGGGTTAATGACGGACTTGTCTAGCATGGCGCTGACATTCCAGGGAGAGGGGTACCAGCCGCCGCCATCCCAGCGGCCTGCCATGGCAGTAGCCAAGGCACCAATGGCTTCACACTCCGCAGTGGGGAAAGGTGTCTGGGAACCCCTCATCCCGGACAGGCAATAGCAGATCATCTGTGCCTCACTAGGATGGCTGTGCCTGAGCCTCCAGGCCCAGCTGGAAACACCCGAGTTAAAGGCTAGGGCTGGGCGGGGGAGGATGAGGGTGAGAATGCTAATAGCAGGAGCTTTCCTGTCACGCTTTCCATCCCCAGATCTCCGAGTGCTTTACAAAGGAGCTCAGGGTCATTCTCCCCCTTTTACAGATGGGGAAACCGAGGCATGAGTGGCAACATGGCTCTGCTGTGGGCACCAGGGGCAGAGCCGGGATAGAAGACCACCCCCTGGGTGCCTTTCAGAATGCTGCCTTTCAGAGTGCTATTCATTAGGTAGCACCAGAAGGTGGGGCAGTGGGGCCCATGGAAGAACTCGGGGGCGGGGGGTGGCTGGGACAGCAGGTTCTGAGTGAGGGTCTCTGGCTGTTCCAGGGGCCGGCGGCCGGCAAGGAGGTGGGTGTGTATTCCACCATGGAGCCGTGCGTCCTGCTGGATCCTCACCAAAAAGCCCTGTACAGGGACGTCATGCAAGAAAGCTACGACACCCTGATGTCGCTGGGTGAGGATTCCTGTCCCCTTGGGTGTTTGGACATGGGGGGTGGGGGTGTCTCTGAAGCGCTGCTCAGGGTCTGGGTCTTTTAGATTTCAGTGGGATCAGCCCCATAGTCCACAGATGCCAGCCTGAGAGAGACCATCCCCTCTCCGGCCCCTGCTAGTGGACTTCTGCATGCCCAGGGCAGTGGAGTCGGCTTACAAGAGGAGCGTGGATGAGTTCAGCTTGTTCAGCCCAGCCAGACACAGACTGAGAGAGGGCTGCTTTTCATTTGGAGTGCGGGGGGTGAGCTCCGGGGAGAGGGAAGATCTGCTAATGCAACCGGACCATGTCGGCACAAGAACAAATGGGGATAAACTAGTCAGGAGTAAACTGAGGCTGGAAATTGGTAGGGTTCTACCCATCAGAGGAGGGAGGTTCAGGAACAGCTAGTTTGAAGCTGCAGCTTGAATGGGATTATATGACCGGGCTGGCAGAGATAGCTGGGGACTCAATGTGCCAGGTGGTCCCTTCTACTACTATGTCCTGTGATCATGAGTCTCATGTCACTCACACGTATTTCCCATCCCCAGGGAGGGCCCAATCTCAAGGCATGGTTAGGGGTGGGCTAGTGCCCTATCGTGCTACGCTGGAGTCACTGTAACCTGTACTGGTGTTGGAGATCACCGGACCCCCTCCAGGGGGCACTGCCCATCCCCTTTGCCCCACTGGCCTGCCCACAGCATCTCCCAGGGATCCCACACCAGCACAGAAGGGGGCTGGGGTTAAAAAATGTGGCTTGTCCTTTCTAATGACCATTGGGGTGTTATTCTTACCGCAGCCAAACTCCTGAATCAGACCCCCGGAATCATGAGATTGGCTTTGAAATCATGAGATTGAAAACATAAAAATGTTGGGCTTCTTTTCTTCACCTTCTGGTTTTTGAGCCATTAGCATCACACACAGGGTCACATTTTCAAACTGTTCTCTGCAGCTCCCTGTTGCGTTCCTGGCTTACATGCAAAGAAGCGAAATAGAAACATAATAGACTCTAGCTGGAAGCAACAGAACTTGGTTGCTTAGAATCCAGAACTGAAATGCACAAGAACCAAAAACAGAGAGAGAAAAAACAGGCTGCTCCCTCAGGCAATGTGGCACAATTCACCCCACCTTGCTCTATGCTGGGTCTTTGCAGACTGACTGCTGCTAGACCCAGGTCACATGCTTCACTATAGCGCCCACTAGCCTGCCAACAGGACCAGGAAACCTCCTGAGAATTTAAAGTGATAGCTTGTCAATGCCCCTCACCACCTGGGCTAGAAATTTACATCTTTCAATCTCTTTTTGTAGTGAACCCTCAGATTCTGGCACAATCTCACAATTCCAGCAACCAGGGCTTGAGGTCAAATCCCGAATATTGCGAGACTTGTGAGACGATCGCAAGGGCTGGCAACACCATAGCATAGCGGGTGCTTGGGGCTCTGCAGATGCAGACCCGGGCCTGGGGATAGGGCAAGGCTGGTCAAAGAGTCCTGGGGGAGTGAGCAACCGAGCTGCCATTCGGTAGGGGAATAGGGAAACCCTAGCTGTGTGCTGCTCACTGTGTATGGGGACCTGTCCTTCTCTAGTGGCTGGGACAAATAAATCCCCTGGGGTAGACGTGGCTTCTCTCCATGTGCAGCTTATCACACAGAGTGAGTTGGGGAACCCCCATGCAGCCCCATAGCCTTCCAGGGAGGGGCTGTGGATTGTGGTGATCACAGCCCCGCTGGCAGCGAGCAAGGAGAGGGGGTCGCTGCCTAACGAGCTCTGTTCCTCCCCCCCCGCCTGACTCCCCCCCCCACAGAATTTCCCTTTCTGAAAGCGGAGGTGATCTCCCGACTGGAACGGCGTCACAGAGGCTCCAAGGAGAGGGAGATCCCAGCAGCGTCTGGCCCAGGTGAGGGATCAGCTATGCCGACTGGGCAATAAACAGCTGGGGTTCCCACCCGGGCCCCATCAGCGTCCCGGCTCTGCCACTGCTGTCCCAGGTCTGGACTGTGCCCAGCGGGCGTCATAGCCTCCTGGTGAGCATCACTCACAGCTTCTCACCCAGCCTGACAACACCTGGCTGTGGCACCCTCCCCACTGAGGGCTTCGATGGGGTGTGGGGGCAGAATTGGTCCCCTCCTCTGGGCGAGGGCTTGGGGGATTCAGCCCGTGATTTTCTAATCTCCTGGGGAGCTATTTTAGTTTGTTTCCCCCCTTTCCGAGTTTCTTTCCGCCCAGAGCAGGGAGTGGATTCCAGGCAGGCAGTGTCCGACTGGACAGAGCACTGGACAGGGACCTAGGAGACCTGGGGTGCATTCCTGGCTTAGCCACTGGCCTGCTGGGTGAGCTTGAGCAAGTCACGCCCTCACTCCGTGCCTCAGTTTCCTCATCTGGGGAACAGGGGTTTGTAAAGTGCTTTGAGACCTAGCCATGCAGGAGCGGAGTGTGGGAGTTATTCTCTCTCTGTCCTGGCAGGTGATGGGACGGCGAGTGAGACCGAGGAGGAGAATCCCCCGAAGGAAGGCCCTGAGCCAGCGGAACCACGGGAGATGCTGCCGGAAGGATTTTCAGGAGCTGTTTGCCAGGGGCCTGCTGGGGTGAGGCTGGGAGGGGCAGGGAGGAGACAGGGCAAACCCACCCCTCAGGGGCCCAGCCCCAAGAAACTGCAGGATATCACAGCTCACCAGCAAACACCCCAGGGCCAGAAACCCTACCGGTGCCAGGACTGTGGCAAGAGCTTCATCTGGAGCTCGCACCTGGAGCGGCATCGGCGCGTCCACACAGGCGAGCGCCCCTATGCCTGCCCTGAGTGCGGTGAGCGCTTCACCCAGAGCTCCCACCTCCGGCAGCACCAGCTGGCCCATGGCGGCGAGCGCCCCTACAAGTGTGGCGACTGTGGCAAGCGCTTCGGTGACCCGCCAGCCCTGGCAGTCCACCGACGCGGCCACCTGGAGGACAAACCCTACCGCTGCGCCCAGTGCGGCAAAGGCTTCGCCTGGAGCTCCCACCTGGAGCGTCACCGGCGCGTCCATACCGGCGAGCGGCCCTACCGGTGCAGGGAGTGCGGGGAGGCCTTCGCCCAGAGTGCCCACCTCACCAAGCACCGCCGGACCCACACCGGGGAGCGCCCCTACCGCTGCCCCCACTGCGGGAAGGGCTTCGGGGACAGCTCTGACCTCACGCGACACAAACGGACCCACACAGCTGGGAGCATCAGGCAGCGCCAACAACCCGCTCGCAAGCAGAGTCCGGCCAAGCCCAGGAAAGCTCAGCAGAAGGGGAAACACAGCCGCTGCAGCCAGGGCGCTGGGGAGAGCTTGGGGCGACCACAACAGCAGCAGGGTCCCCAGTGCCAGGACTGCAGGCTGGGCTCCAAGCCCCGGAGAGCCCACCAGGAGGGGACGTGCAGCTGCTTCAGGGAGAGCTCGGAGCTGTTTCAGGGTTCAGAGGCCCTGGGACCCCAGCCCAAGCGGAAATCCCACCCCTGTGGGCACTGCGGGAAGGTCTTCACCTGGAGCTCCCACCTGGAGCGGCACCGGCGCGTCCACACCGGCGAGCGGCCCTATGCCTGCCCCGAGTGTGGCGAGCGCTTCGCTCAGAGCGCCCACCTCACCAAGCATCGCCGGACCCACACCGGCGAGCGGCCCTACACCTGCCCCCACTGCGGGAAGGGCTTTGTCGAGAGCTCCGACCTGGCACGGCACCGGCGCACCCACACCGGGGAGAAGCCCTACAGGTGCAAGCAGTGCGGGAAAGGCTTCAGTGTCCACTCAGCCCTCACCAAGCACCACAGGGAGCACGCGGGGAGCACGCCGTGAGTGGTTGCCACTGAGAACCTGCGCCAGGCTGCCCCGTCCCCTCCTCAGGGAGAGGAGAGGAAAACCTGGCACTTCCATTTCACATTGCACGCTTGGGAGAAGGCCCCCGGGATGGCCCGAGGGCCTCTGGGCTGGAGACATCCCCGCCACACAGGACGGCCCAAGGGCATCTAGACCAAGACCCCTCCAGGATGGCCCGATGGCCTCACTACCTCTGAAAACCCATGCTGGAAAGCACACTTCCAGCTTTAGTACTGACGTATCCTAAAAGTGACTCTTCAAACGTGGCTGTTTTGTCACCCTATAGTGCCCTGCAATCACAGGGGCTCCGTTTCCCAGCAATAAGATCTTTATTCTCACTGCCAGCCCTGGGATGGAAGAGAAGCACTGGGTTCTTTCCTTCTCACACGTCATCACCAGGAATAAAGGGTTCACAGGGCGAATTCTTGCTTGTGCAGCCGCTGGCACCCTCACCCTCTTTGACCCCTCCATGACAGATTTCATGCCCCGAGGGCCATACGTAGGTCGACCCCTCCCCCCCGTGGAGACGCAGCTAGGTGGATAGATTCTTCCCTCCACTTCACTACTGCCTCTCAGAGAAGTGGATTTACTGCATCACTGGAAAATCCCCTTTTGTCAGCGTAGGCAGCGTCTACACTACAGTGCTACAGCATCCCAGCTGCAGTGCCGTAGATGTGTTGCTGCCGTGGCTGTAGAGCAGATGTGGCCTCAGAAGCAGTTCTGTTGCGATTGCCCAGGGTGGGATGGGGTAGTTGCAGAGCAAACGGGAGATAGAGGCAGCAAGCACTCGAGGCCCGACTCTGCTACATGCAGGGAGCAGGGCAGCGGGGTGGAGAAAAGGGGCTAGTCCTGTGGGATACGTTCTCAGATTGCAATCACAAGAAGAAAAATGTGCTACAGGGGGTAAGTGGCCATAGTGTGTCTCCTCTCTCCACCACCGGCCTACACAGCTGGGACTCCTTTACAGCAGGATGACCGAGAGGGGAACCAGCCCCTTTAAACTTTCTTTAAAGAACGTTGAGCGTTAAAGAGGAAGGGCCCAGCACTCACTGGTTGACCCTAAAAGAAAGTGGCAAATAACCAGCCAGGGGGTCTGGCTTCAGGGGTTTCAGAGTCTGGCTGGTCCAAATTTTAATTTTTCATTCCATTCCGAGAATGACATTTTTTTCATGAAAAATCTTTCTTGCTTTTTTCTTCTTTTTAAGGATGAAAAAAAATCTGAAATTCAAAACGTTTTCCTCTCCAATTCAAGGCTTCCGTTTTAGAGGGGGATCGAGGGTTGTTGGTGCATGCGTGCATGTGTCTTTTTTCTACGTTCTCTTGCTATTTAACTTTCCCATCTTTTTTTTTCCCTCTGGAAGAGGAGTGTGAATCAAATGAGAGCAATTTGGAGGCAGAAAAAACACTTTCTCTAACTTTTTTTCCACTGGAAAATTAAAGAAAAACAAAGAAAGAAAAAGTGAGAATGGGAAATGCAGACACATGCAAAAAATGAAAATTTTGGAAATAAAACAAAAAATTAAATTCAATTCATTTTACAATTTTGGATTTAAAAAAAGGGGTTTCTGGGTTGATCCTCACAAACTGTTTGACGAACAAAATACAGACCTCTGTATTTATGTTTAAAAAGGAATAAAATTAAAAGGAATTTTGATCGAACGAAGAGTCGTTTAAATCAGAAAAATAGAAACAGTTCCTTTCTAACAGGTCAATACTCAATGTTTTGGGTTTGGGTAGGGGATTAATTTATTCATTGGATCGAAACAATTTTTTGCAAAATTAACACAGATTTGCAAAATGCTTCAGTTGACCCAAATCTGCATTTTTTGCCAAAAAATGTCACGTGCGGTGCATCCCAAATGGCAGGGAGCTGTCTTTACTGGGTTGTTTTGTTTTTGTTTTTTTGATTGATTGATTTAGCGAATCCATGGGCAGGCAGCCATCTAAATGCCTTCAGAATCAAAGACCTTAGAAAAAGAGTGGGAATTGAATGGAATAAATTTATAACAAATGCCGAGATTCATCAGCAAATTCAACAACCCCTAACTGCTAACGATATCCGGAAAAGAAGACTGAGATATTGGGGACCTGGGTTATGAACGAAATCAGACTGACAGCCATAGCAGGGCTGTCTCAAAAGGGGCTGATCAAAAGAATCTATCAGACAATATGTATGGGGGGCGGGGGCATTATGGGACATAGAGGCCTCTCCACAGAGGTCTAGACTTTGCATGGTCCCTACCAGCCCTACATTTCTATGACACTCAAAGAGCAACCCATGATAGCCGGGGATGGTGGAGCCCTGTTCGTGCCCACAGCGATGTCTGGAATGAATTCAGATTCACTCATACTCATCTAGCTGCTTCAGTGCACAGCTCAAGTACAGACATGTTAAAAGTGACTTGCATGCCCACCCTGATCTCGCTACAACAGTGCAAAACCCTAAATTAGCTAACATAGCTTCTCTGCACCCCCATGGCCAGAGCACCGCAGCACCTCATGCCATAGGCACTGGAACTAGTAGTGAGGGGGTGCTCCAGCACTCCCTGCCTTGAATTTATTTCCATCATACACAGGGTTTACAGTTTGGTTCAATGGCTCTCAGCACCCATTAAAAATAGTTCCAGCACCCCTGCCTCACGCGATCTTTAATAGCAGCGTGGACTGGTGGATATAGCACTGCACTGGACTCAGGACACCTGGGTTCTTATTCCTGGCTCTGCCACCAGCCTTCTGGGCGACCTTAGCTAGGACTCCATATGAAGCCAGCCAGGATGCTGGTGTAGCATGCCTGCCTCTCTCTGAGCATACTGTCACCAGGGCAAGAAGCTTACACAGCTTCAACCTTCCTGGATCTGACCTCGGAGCATTCAGCATCCCCTTCCACACCGTGTGCTTCCCACAGTGAGTCCGCCCGGGCAGGGCTCCTGGGGAAGCCAGAGGGCCCTTCACCCCAACTCAACAGTCAGCAGTGATTCTCATCTAGCGTGTAGAACAGAAGGGTTTATTAGTCGACAGGGACACAGCGTGGAACAGAACTTATTAGCACAGAAAACAGTCAGTAAAGTCCATCTTGGGGGGAGGGGAGCCCAGAGCCAGGGTTCTGGCCCTCCCCCGGCACCCCAAGCCAGCCGAGACTGACTCACTTCCAGCTGTCTGGCCCCTGCCCTGCCCGTTGCTCCCAGGGCCGCCCAGAGGATTCAGGGGGCCTGGGGCAAAGCAATTTCAGGGGCCCCTTCCATAAAAAAAAGTTGCAATACTATATTTTTTATATTTCCAAATACATGATACTAACCAGTGAAATACATTCAAAAATTAATTTTTAATAATTTGAAAATATACAGAATACATTATTTTAAAACATTAAAAGCTTTAATGGTATGTATACATTTGCAATTACATAATGGGCTGTCGCTGGGGGATGGTAATGGTTGGTGCCAATGGGCTGTCGCTGCCTGGGGGTGGCGCTGTTGTTGCCCAGGGCTGGGTGGGGAGCTGGGCTCTGGGTCGGGGGGTGCCCGGTTCACAGGGGCTGGGCTCAGAGCTGGGGGTCAGGGCTGTGGGGGGGGATCAGGGGGTTGTCTGGCTCAGAGGGGCTGGGCTCAGAGCTGGGAGTCAGGGGGGTGTCTGGCTCAGAGGGGCTGGTCTCGGAGCTGGGGGGTCAGGGCTGAGGGAGGTCAGGGGGGTGTCTGGCTCGGAGTGAGGGGTCGGGGGGTGTCCGGCTCAGAGGGGCTGGGCTCGGAGCGGAGGGTCAGGGCTGGGGGGGGTCAGGGGAGTGTCCAGCTCAGAGGGGCTGGGCTCAGAGCTGGGGGGAGTTAGGGGGGTGTCTGGCTCAGAGGGGCTGGTCTCGGAGCTGGGGGTCAGGGCTGCAGGGGGGGTCAGGGGGTGCCCAGCTCAGAGGGGCTAGGCTCAGAGCTGGGGGAGTCAGGGCTGCAGGGGGAGGGTTGGGGGTGCCCGGCTCAGAGGGGCTGGGCTCAGAGCGGGGGGTCAGGGCTGCAGGAGGGTTTGGAGGGTGTCCGGCTCAGAGGGGCTGGGCTCAGAGCTGAGGGTCAGGGGGTGCCTGGCTCAGAGAGGCTGGACTTGGAGCGGGGGCGTCAGGGCTGTGGGGGGGGGCAGGGGGTGCCTGGCTCAGAGGGGCTGGGCTTGGAGCGGGGAGTCAGGGGGGTGTCCGCCTCAGAGGGGCTGGGCTCAGAGCAGGGGGTCAGGGGGATGTCCGGCTCAGAGGGGCTGGGCTTGGAGCGGGGAGTCAGGGGGGTATCTGGCTCAGAGGGGCTGGGCTCAGAGCTGGGGGTCAGGGCTGGGGGGGATCAGGGGGTGTCCGGCTCAGAGGGGCTGGGCTCAGAGCAGGGGGATGTCCGGCTCAGAGGGGCTGGGCTCGGAGCGGGGGGTCAGGGGAGTGTCCGGCTCAGAGGGGCTTACCATGCTGCTTCCTCCCGCCTCCCCCGTCTCCTGGAGCCTCAGCGTGCCACATCCAGAAGCGGCCCTGGACAGAGCTAAAGCAGTGTGGCTCCACAGGACTTGAGCTCCCGCCACTTGGCCGCAGGTTGCAGCCCCGCCCCCTTACCACGCAGCTCTGAGCAGGAGGCGCTCAGGCCCCGCCCCCTTACCATGTGGCTCTGAGTGGGAAGATCTCAGGCCCCAGTGGAGCCACGCCGCTTTAGCTCTGTCCCGGTCCTGGACCGCTCCTGGACACGGCGTGCTGAGGTGCCGGGAGATGTGGGAAGGCGGAGGCCAGGGGGAGCCGCCAACATTCTCGTGGGGGCCCCTGTGGGGCCCGGGGCAAATTGCCCCACTTGCCCCCCCCCCGGGCAGCCCTGATTGCTCCTCCTCATCCAGCCTTTGTCTCGCTTTCCAGGCCAAGAGTCACCTGGTTGCATCCCCTCCTGGGTCTCAGGTTATGAAGGGGGTGGCCATAGCATCCATGCAGGCAGCTGGAGCAGCCACACAAAAGTCACACACCCTTATTCCCACCACCTAGACATTGGTGCAATACACAGGGAAACTGAGGCACACAGAGCATTCATGCAAAACAGTAAGCCTCACATAGGCTCACATACAACATAAGGGAAAATCCCCACCTCGTCACATCAATCCCACTCCGTGCCTCAGTTTCCCCACCTGTAAAATGGGGGTTGTCAGGGTTCCCTCCCCACTCTGAACTCTGGGGTACAGATGTGGGGACCCGCATGAAAGACCCCCTAAGCTTATTTCTACCATCTTAGGTTAAAAACTTTCCCAAGGCACAAATCCTTCCTTGTCCTTGGATGGGTACTGCTGCCACCACAAAGATTCAGGAAAACGACCACTTGGAGTTCCTGTTTCCCTAAAATATTCCCCCAAGCCCCTTCACCCCACTTCCTGGGGAGGCTTGAGAATAATAAACCAACCAAATAGGTTAAGAAGATGAGCACAGACCAGACCCTTGGGTTTTTCGGACACTAAAAACCAATCAGATTCTTAAAAAAACAGAACTTTATTATAAAGAAAAAAGTAAAAGAAGTACCTCTGTAAAATCAGGATGGAAAGTAATTTTACAGGGTAATAAGATTCAAAACACAGAGGATTCCCCTCTAGGCAAAACTTTAAAGTTACAAAAAAACAGGAATAAACCTCCCTCTTAGCATAGGGACAATTCACAAGCTAAAACAAAAGATAATCTAACGCATTTCCTTCCTATTACTTACAATCTGTAATCTTAGATGCTTAGTTCAGGTCTGGCTTTGGGAGATGTATTTTCCCTGCCCTGATTTCTCACTGACCCAGAGAGAACACACAGAGAGAGACAAAACAAAAACCTTCCCCCACAGATTTGAAAGAATCTTCTCCCCTTATTGGACCTTTTGGTCAGGTTCCAACCAAGTTATTTGAGCTTCTTAACCCTTTACAGGTAAAGGAGGGATTTTATGCTACCCTTAGCTGTATGTTCATGACAGAGGTAATAATCCGGACCTCCTTTGTAAAGTGCTTTGAGATCTAGTGGTGGAGTGTGCTAGATAAGAGCTCCCCACCATCACCACCTGTGTATTATCTGTTTTACAGATGGGGGAACTAAAGCACAGACAGACTAAGGGCTGGTCTACATTAGTCCAAGCGCAGGGGAGTACATTCTCATGCACAGCAGTGGGTAATGCATTAACTGGCCCCTGTGCTATATTAACACACACTAGGGCACCTGAAGAGAGAGAGAGCTGTTTGGGCACAGAGCGCTGCATGGAAAAGCAGATTTGGAACAGCGAGGAAAGGGATTGTCTCCTGCTGTTTGAACCCTCCTGTGTTCAGGGAAACAGGACTCGATATATAAGTAAATAACCAAAGAGAATCCCTGGCTTTTTCATCCATTTCTCCTAATGGACGCAACTAGCAGGGCCCCGAACTTTGGCTAGCCCAGGCCAAACATGTTGGGGGGAAGAGGGGATTCCAATTCACTCGGCCCCTGTCCCCAGCAGCTGGGCCTGTATGGGATGTGTGTGACGAAGTGGGGATTTTCCTTTATGTTATATGTGAGCCTATGTGAGTCTTACTGTTTTGCATGAATGCTGTGTGTGACTTTTGCAGAGGCTGCTCCAGCTGCCTGCATGGACGCTATGGACGCTCCTTCGTAACCTAAGACCCAGGAGGGGGATACGACCAGGTGACTCTTGGCCCACAAACAAGACAAAGGCCGGAGAAGGATCAACAGGCAGGGCAGGGGCCAGACAGCTGGAAGTGAATCAGTCTCGGCCGGCTTGGGGCTAAGGGCTAGGACCAGAGCCCTGGTTCTGGGCTCCCCTCCCCCCAAGATGGACTTGGCTGAAAGTCACTGATTTCTGTGCTAACTAGTTCTGTCCTACGCTGTTTTCCTGTTGACTAATAAACCTTCTGTTTTACTGGCTGGCTGAGAGTCACATCTGACTGCGGAGTTGGGGTGAAGGGCCCTCTGACTTCCCCAGGAGCCCCGCCCGGGTGGACTCGCTGTGGGAAGCACACGGTGTGGAAGGGGATGCTGAATGCTCCAAGGTCAGACCCAGGAAAGTCGAAGCTGTGTAAGCTTCTTGCCCTGGAGACAGTATGCTCAGAGAGAGGAGGCTCCCCCAGAGTCCTGACTGGCTTCGCAGGGAATAGCTCCAGAGCATCACCCCAGTGACTCCATGACAGGGTAGCCCATTGCCTCTCCAGCTGGGCTTTCACAGGCAGCCGCTGAACTGCATGGAGGAGTGACCCGGAGAGGCCAGCTTCAGCTGCCCGACTGCCAGAGACGTGCCGGGGGTCAGTCACAGTGGGAGAAGGACACAGTCCCTCCCCTTGCAGGCAACGTTGGGTGGGGAGAGCATGGTGGCCCTGGGCTGGGTACAGGGCAGGGGGGTTGCTGGACAGAGGAGACACACGGGATGGTCATATGTCCTCCCCTTTAGATTGTCCCCTCCTCCCCCTCCCCCCAGTACCAGGAGGCACAAGTCATCTATGTCCTAGGGTCTCTGCCAGGCTGACCCAGGGGGAAATTCCTTCTCAATCCCAAATGTGGCGATCAGTTCGACCCTGAGCATGTGGGCAAGACCCACCGGCCAGACACCCGGGGAAGAAGTTTCTGTAGTAACTCAGAGCCCTCCACATCTAGTGTCCCATTTCCAGCCATTGGAGATATTTGCCGCTACCAATTGCAGATCGGGTCCATCATTAAATATCACCCACACATACATCTCGCCATGACTGGGACAAGCCTTGGGATTCTGGCTGTTGGCAGAGAATTCGCATGCCGCTCTCTGATGCACTGTAATGTAGACTGTAGACCTAGGAGAGCTGGGTAGCCTCTGTGCTCTCTGCCAGGTGGCACCATGACGTCTCTGGGTCACCAAGATGCCTAGCACAGCTGGGTGCCTGGGGCCCCAATCTCCCATGGAGCTCCTGCCGGGGGCTGGACTGGGGATCACAATCACAGCAGGAGAGGATTGGGACTCCCTGCTTAATGGCGCTCTGTGGCCGAGGGGGGAATCTGGAGCTCCAGACTTCCCTGCCAGCCTCAGTGCCATCAGCTGGTTCAAACTGTTCTTCAGTGGAAAACCGATGTGGGGAGAAAACAAACGTGAGTCCTGGGAAATGTCTGTTTTACATGGGAAATTCTGACTTTCCTTAGAAACCTCAAATGCCCCAAATCTTTCTGTTTGGAAATGCTGTAGTAATGCGCCCTGAGAGGTATAGCGTGTGCTGCCTTTCTCCTCTCTGTGCAGGGCACCCCATCCAGATTACACCCCCCAGCATGCATCATGGCATCTCACCAGGAGGGGATGCATCATGGTAGAGGCCCTCTGGCCAGAGAGCCCAGCGGTACAGGAGTCTGGGAACACTCTCCTGAGGCACCACGCCTGCACTTCCCAATCAAAACATTTCCCATGTCCAGTTGTCTCCAAAAATTCAAAGTGACAAAAAGTCCCATTCCCTCACCCACTCTGGCAGGTGGCTCCCGCGGGCATCCCAGGGAGGTTGGCATAGAGTTCTCCAGTGTTGACGTGCACTGGAGTGTCAATCCATGATGACTTCAATTCTCGGTCCTTGCTGTATTTCATGCACCTGCCTCTGGAATCTCTCTAGGGCAGATAGCACAACAAACAGTGTTCTGCTGAAGGTCCAGCTTTTGGTGCCGGTGTCTGACCTGCTGCTTTCTTCAGCCAGCCTGACCTGCCAATACCCAGACTGAGCATCTAGCACACTGAGTACACTGGCTGTGGATGGCCTGTGAGCAGGGTCACTGAGGCTGGGGAGGCTGGAGTGTTCCCGCATTATTGCTTTGCTTAAGTCTCAAGGGGCTACTCATATTCACACTGCACCCGTGTTTTGGGCTTTTTCCTGCTGCAACCATCAAGTTAACCCATCCCAAAGGTTCCCCTGCCTCTTCGGTTATACCCAGTTGTTCTATACACTGGAGCCCTTCTCTGCTTTGGGCATCACTGTTCATGGCAGGCGTGGGGCTGCATGCCCAGCTGGCACTGCACTGGTAGATCGCTTGATTTTGCAATATCCTGGTAAACATCCCAACCCTTCTGTGACACAGTGCAAGTGTTCAGAAAGGGTTAATGCTGCTCCTGGAACAATGCAGGAGACAAAGGTGTGTGTGAGACCTTGCTGGTTGGGTGGAACATATGAGTCATTAAAGAACTGGTTGAAACCGACCCAGATCGACAGAGGATCCGAAAAGACAAGGAGACCCCCCCCCCCCTTCCCCGACAACTGAACAAGGGACACTGGCAGGAAAGGGTGGGCAAGAAGGCCGCTGGAGAACAAAGGGGGAAAGGGGCCGGGTGACTGGAGAAGGGCTGCCTTTGGGAGAGATTCAACAGCTCTCCCTGCAGACTGAAAAAGGGACAGAGACAGAAATGGGGTCCATCACAGCTTGGCTGGCTCGTTATGGTGCTGGCTTGACTAGGGTGGCCCTATAGCTTAACCTCTACCTCTCTGGGCTAACCCAAGCGTGACGGGTTCGGTCACAGAGACCCCCTTGGGACTGTTACCTGTGTGACAAAGTAGGAAGTATTAACCTGGTAATGCTGCATGGGAGTTTTACTAGTTTACTGTCTGCATTAATACTAGATGATGATGGGAAATAAGGGTGTGACTTCACTGAAGGATGACACTTGATGGCCAGCACATAAAGGATGGTGGCTGCCCTTCGTAACCTGAGCCCAGGAAGGGGTTGGGGCCAGGTGATACCTTCTGCCCAGGAAATTGGACAAAGGCTGGAGGAGGGGCCTGGGATGTGGCTGGGTGAGGTTGCTGGAGGGAGTTTTCAGTTTGGAGCTGGTGGGGAGATTGGGGGAGGCCCAGAACCTGGGTCTGGGCTCCCCAACCCCTAAGATAGACCTGACTGAGGGGTCCTGTTTTCTGTACCTACAAGCTCTGCTTTAGACTGTGTTCCTGCTGTCTAATAAATCTGTTTTACTGGCTGGCTGAGAGTCACGGTGAATCGCAGGAAGTGGGGGGTGTAGGGCCCTGAATCTCCCACACTCCGTGACAACCTCATGTGCGGAGACTACCTCTGAGCCAGTTTTCTTTGCCAGTTTGGGACTCTAGAACCCTGTCTTGTTGAGCCAGACATGCCAGCCTGCTGCAATACAGACCCAGGGTCTGAACCATGCCCAAAGCTGCTGACTTAACTGAAAACAGCTCAGCAAGTACTCCTGTCTCCAGCACCCAGACACCCAACTCCCAATGGGATCCAAACCCCGAATAAATTCGTTTTGCTCTGTATAAAGCTTATACAGGGTAAACTCATAAACTGTCTGCCCTCTATAACACTGATATAGAGATATGCACAGCTGTTTGCTCCCCCAGGTATTAATCACTTATTCTGGGTCAATTAATAAACAAAAGTGATTTTATTAAGTATACAAAATAGGATTTAAGTGGTTTCTAGTAATAACCGACAGAACAAAGTAAGTTACCAAGCAAAATAAAACAAAACACGCAAGTCTAAGCCTAATACATTAAGAAACTGATTACAGATAAATCTCACTCTCAGAGATGTTCCAATAAGCATCTTTCACAGACTAGACTCCTTCCTAGTCTGGGCCCAATCCTTTCCCTTGGTACAGACCTTGTTAGTTGCAGCAGGCATCTTAGGTGAAAAGCAGGGGATTTCACATGACTGGGGCTCTTTGTTCTGTCCCACCCCCCTTTTACAGCTTTGGCACAAGGCGGGAATCCTTTGTCTCTCTGGGTCCCCACCCTCCTTCTAAATGGAAAAGCACCAGGTTTAAGATAACAAGGAGTCTGGTGGCACCTTAAAGACTAACAGATTTATTTGGGCATAAGCTTTCGTGAGTTAAAACCTCACTTCTTCGGATGCAGGTTTAAGATGGATTCCAATAATCGGTGACATGGTCACATGTCACTGTAAGACCTCCTTCTTCATTATCTTCATTACATAGGAAGGCTTGCAGGGAAACAAACCCATTCACAGGTCATTGATTCTGAAGCACTCTTAATGGCTTCCACTTAATATGTTTACATCAGTAATACAAGTTTATATCTTATTCTCCTAACTCTAGACATAGAAATAATACATGCAAACAAATAGGATGAACACACTCTGTAGATCATAAGTTTTGTAATTATACCTTAGAAGAGACCTTTTGCATAAAGCATATTCCAGCTACATCATATTCACACCGACAAACATATTTTTATAAAGCATATGGAGTGCAACGTCACACCAAGAACTTCCAGTTGCTGCAGCCAGGTGACTAATAAATGGGTCCCTTATTTTGCAAAAGCCTCTGGTGTCACTGCAAATACATTCTGAGAGAGTTGAGCCCTGGTGGGGCCCAGTACAAGCCTCCAGCACAATTCCAGCTTGGCTGGATTTGCCGCAGGGAGACCCGGAGACAGTAGCGTAGCTAAAGGGGTGCAGGGGAAGCAGCTGCTTCCCCTCAGCACATTTTTCAAAAGCAGCGCCTTCCGGGCCAGCGCTGGGCTCTGCAGGCAAGGGGGGGCAGCACGGTCGGAGGAGCCATGGGGCGGGGCACGGGCACGGCCGGAGGAATGAAGGGGCCGGCTCCTCGGAACATTGCACCCCATGCTCAGCGCAGCCCCAACATCACCGTGGCCGCCTCCTGCGGCAGCTCAGGGCTCGGCGCCCGAGCGCTCCCCACCCCTGGATGCGGCAGCATCTCCCGGCAGCGGCTCGCGGCCACCAGCCCCGCCACGCCGTAGGTCAGGCCTGGGCCGAGGGAAGCAGAAAGCTGCTGGAGAGAGGGGGGGATCTGCCCGCCTGCCAGCTGCTGCCCGCCCCACTGCTCCGCTCCCTCCAGCCTCCGGAAGAAGCGAGCAGCGCCCACCCGCCACCCCTTCCCCGCGCCCGCAGCCTCCAGCCCGGCCTCAGGGCAGGTGGGCAGCCCGCACCGCCTGGAGCTTCCCACGAGCCTCTCCCCTCCCCCTCCCGTGGTGGCCGCCCAGCGCGGTGTCATAGCTTCCTCCAAGTCCGAGGTCGCTCGGCAGCGAGTGAGTCCCGCCCGCGGGAGCGTGAAACTTTCTCGCCTCTTCTCTCCCCCCCCCCCCCTTCTCCGACTGCACCTTAAAATCTTCCTCGGCCGGGCCGCACTGTGCCCGGCCCTCTCCCCCCGGACTGAGCCCCTCTGAAGGGGGAGGAGGGGGCACAGCATGGCTGCAGCGTGGCCAGCGGAACCAACGGGGAGGGGGCGCGGCTGGAGAAGCCAGCCAAGGGGGGGGCGTGGAGTGGCTGGAGGAGGAGCCAAGGGGGGCGTGGCCAGAGGAGGAGCCAAGGGGGGGGCACCTTTTTTATGTTTGCTCCCCCTGCACTTAGAACCTGGCTACGCCACTGCTCGGAGGGAGACAGCCCAGTTCAGGAGGCTTGGAGGCATGGCCCTACCCCTGTGGAGCTGTGCAGATCCTTGAGGCCTGGCCCCCTATTGGGGGGTCACTCCCAGGGGACTGGTTACAGGCTGGGGCATAGACCAGACCCTGTGGATCCATACCTTCAAATGCAGCATGAAATCTTTCCTCAATTCCCTCTGCTGCGATTTATCCTTTCGCGGATGTAGCGGGGTAGAAACCCACTCCTGCCTGGGAAGGGTTAAAGCCAGCCCTGCAGAGGGCTGGGGCTGTGGGAAAAGCTACCTAGGCTGATTGGGGAAGTAGCCGCAGCTGGGCCATGCCCCAATCAGGCCTCAGCTGGCCTATATAAAGAGGCTGGGGGCTCAGCAGTCTCTCTCTGTGTTCAGGGAGAGAAGGGCTTGGCTGCAGGGAGCTAAGACAGAGTACCTGAGTGGAGCAGGGCTGGGTAAAGGCTGAGGAGCTGGGGAACTTCAGCCTGGAAAGCTCCAGGCTGTGGCCTAGTATTAGGCCAAGGGGTACTGGGGGTTGCAGAGGGTAGCCCAGGGGTAGGCCAAGGCAGCAGGTCCAAACCCTCCTTGCCAGTGATGAGTAGGCTGATACTGCAGTCCGCCCCAGGCGTGGGGCCAGACGATGACTGGCAGTAGCCTTACACTGAGGCGAGGTTGGGTTAGTGGGTGGGGGTTCCCCTGGGAGGGGAGACCTAGTGTGTGTGGGTATTGCCAGGGGGCAGAACCGAGATCAAGGGGCACCAGGGTCCTGGGAGGGACATGGGAGCCAGTGAATCACCGGCCTGCAGAGGGCGCTGCGGAGGCTGGATTGAGCTGATTCCTCAGATGACCAGCAGGAGGTGCCGCAGGGGTGAGTCTGACCCCTTACAGCGGACATGAGGAAAAATTTGTCATCTCAGGACTGTTTGTCTTCCCACAGGGCAGAATAACAAGACGAGAAGAAGAAGCTCCACAGAGTCACTCTGGGTAGCCCTGAAGGACTCTCAGGAAACTGGCAGATTACTACAGCTCTGCTATGTTTTGAAATGATAGCCTGTGACTCATCTGTGCATATATTTGAACCTCTCAATCTCTCTTTTTACTCAGCTAATAAACTTTTAGAACATTTACTATAGAAGTGGCTCCCAACCTTGTTTTTGGGGTGAGATCCTGGATGCCCATCGACCTGGGTGAGTGACTGGTCTCCTGGGACTGGGTGTAACCTGTGATATTTGTGATTCTTGGAGTAAGTGGCCATTTATCACAGGCCAGCTTGCCTGGGTAGCAAGCTAGACCGGAGTGTCTAAGGGGACTGTCTGGGACTCTGTTATAAGACGACTGTAGTACTTTGGGATTCACATTTGTTACTGGCTTGGTGAAATCTAACACCCTAAAAGTAAGTGTGTGTGTGTGTGTGTCTCTCTCTCTCTGTTTCATCGTGTGCATATCTTGACTTGTGTTAGTAAGCACTTGCACTTACTTTTTGCATCATACATGTCTCCTGTCCTCTGGCTAATCTAAAAGCTTTTCCTGATGTTAAATTATCCTCCATTAGTTGTTGGGGGGAGGGGGGTGTTTCTTGTATTCCTTTTGAGTTTGATCCCATTTGGGTTCTATCCTGCAGTATGTCCTCACCATCTGGCAAAGCAGTCTTTTATTCTCAGCGATAGCTGGGTTACCAACTCATCAGTTGTTTCAATAGACCCCTGGTAGAAAACTCTTCTTTGTATGGAGGTGTTTTTTCTTTGTAAAACAATAGGCGTGAAAGGAACAATCCAGAAAAGCTCTATGTTCTTCCAAGAGCTTGCCTATAGAGACCCCTGCTCTGCAGATATCCTTGCCTTTTTGTTCACGACATATTACAAAGGATCGCTTCTCCAGGCTGCACACCACTTTTCTAATTCCGCTCCTGCAAACATCAGCTCCTTCCACCTAGCCCAGTTCTGTGCTGTGCTTCTGGTCCCCCTGCCCCTGGGTGGTGCATTTCTCACATTGTGCTGAATGAAAGCCAGGGTCTGTTTTGGGTTTTGTTCTGACTCAATGTATTGCCCGTGGTGCAGACTGTTCCCAGGAACAGAGATCCACACAGCACAGGGGGAATTACATAGGCTTTCAAATACACTGGCTGTCTCTGAGCGTGTGTATCAGACTCACTGCCATGCCTCTGGTGGAGGGATAGCACCCTGCAGAGGTGCTGACTACGTGGGTGTTCTGTGGCTGGAGCACCCAGGGAAAAAAATAGTGGGTGCTCAGCACTATGGTGACCAGATGTTCCGACTTTAATCGGGACAGTCAGGATTTTTGGGCCTTTCCCTTAAATAGGCTCCTATTACCCCCCCCCCCACCCCCGTCCTGATTTTTCACATTTGCTGTCTGGTCACCCTACTCAGCACCCCCTGGCAGCCCCATGGATCAGTGCCTCCCCTGTCCCTCCCTCCATCCCAGTGCTTCCCACCTGCTGATCAGCTGTTACTTTGGTGGGCCCCACCAATCAGCTGTTCGGTGGTGGGCAGGAGGTACTGGCAGGAGGGGACAGAGTGTGGGCAGGAAGAGCAAAGGTGGGGGGGCCTTATGGAGGGGTCAGAATAGGGACAGGGCCTTGGAGTGGAGCAGCCACCCGAAAAAATGAAATTCCATGCCTCTGGCACTCTGGGCATGAATACATTACAGGGGGTGTTGCTGCCTGCTGCTGGGGCCAACATGTCATGTACACCTCATGCTCTGGAGGTTGCAGGGCTGCTACTAGCAGGCCAGGCACCAGTACCAGATATAGACTCACTCCTTCTCGGGGTATGTCTTCTCTATGAAATTAGGTCGATTTAATAGAAGTTGATTTTTTAGAAATCGATTTGATACAGTCGTTTGTGTGTCTCCCCACTAAGCGCATTAAGTCGGTGGTGTGCGTCCACAGTACCGAGGCTAGCGTTGACTTCCGGAGCATTTCACTGTGGTAGCTTTCCCACAGTCTCCACCCCCCCCATTGGAATTCTGGGTTGAGATCCCAATGCCTGATGGGGCAAAACATTGTCGTGGGTGGTTCTGGGTACGTGTCATCACCCACCCCCCTGTGAAAGCAATGGCAAAAAATCATTTCTCACCTTTTTTTCCTGGGTTACCTGTGCAGATGATATACCACAGCAAGCATGGAGCCCGGTCAGCTCACTGTCACCGTACGTGTACGTCTCCTGGGTGCTGCTGACAGATGTGGTACTGCAGTGCTACATAGCAGCGGCTCCTTGCCTTTGCAAGTTGGCAAAGATGGTTAGCAGTCATACTGTACCGCCTGCTGCTGTCTCCTGGTTGCTTCTGGCCGGCCTCAGTGAGGTTGGGCGGGGGCACCTGGACAAAAATGGGAATGACTCCCCAGATCATTCTCTTTACGTTTTGTCTACTGGAGATTCAGTCCTGCCTGGAATATCAGGCAAGCCTACTAAAGAACCAGAGAGGCAAACAGCCACTCCGGGTCAGAGCCCCAGACATCCTGCAGAAATGATGAGCTGCGTACCATTCTAGGGGGTGCCCCTACAACTACTCCACCCGTTGCTTCCCTCTTCCCCCAACCCTCCCGGGCTACCTTGGCGGTTATCCCCCCCCCCCCATTTGTGTGTCGAATTAATAACGAATGCATGAATTTGAAACAACACTGACTTTATTGCCTCTGCAAGCAGAGATCAAAGAGGGGAGGGGAGGGCGGTTGGCTTACAGGGAAATAGTGAACCACCATTCTGCCCTTGCTCAGCCTATAGTTGGACTGCTCCTTACTACTGTCCAGGCTTCATGAGCCATGGGAGCAAGGGGTAGGCTGGGGTAGGTGCAACCGTGCGGTGCTGCTGACTGGGAGAGCAGCCTGAGGCAGAAGCCTCCAGCTGGCATGATATTCCAGGTAGGACTGAATCTCCATTACACAAAGCTTAAAGAAGAGAATGACCTGAATTCATTCCCATTTTTGTCCAGGCGCCCCCGACCGACCTCACTGAGGCCAGCCAGGAGCACCCATGTCTGCCCAGGCGCCCCTGACCGACCTCACTGAGGCCAGCCAGGAGCACCCATGGGACGACGATGATGGCTACCAGTCATACTGTACTGTCTGCCGTCTGCAAGGCAAGGGGATGCTGCTGTGTAGCACTGCAGTACCGCATCTGCCAGCAGCACCTAGGAGACATACGATGACAGTGAAAAAAGGAGAGAAACGATTTTTTGCTGTTGCTTTCACTGGGTGAGGGGGAAGGGGGGGAGGCTGACGACATGTACCCAGAACCACCCGCGACAATGTTTTTGCCCCATCAGGCATTGGAATCTCAACCCAGAATTCAAATGGTTGGCGGAGACTGCAGGAACTGTGGGATAGCTACAGTCATCAGTCACTCCCTCACTGAGAGCAATGTCTGAGAATCGTTTCATGCCTTTTTTTCCACACAGACGCCATAACACAGCAAGCATGGAGCCCGCTCAGATCGCCGCACCAGTTATGAGCACTGTAAACAGCACGCGCATTATCCTGCAGTGTATGCAGCACCAGGACCTGCAAAGGCAGGCGAGGAGGCGACCGCAGCGACGGCAGGGCGGTCACGAGAGGGATAAGGACATGGACACAGACTTCTCTAAAAGCACAGGCCACGGAAATTTGTCCATCCTGGTGACAATGGGGCAGGCTCATGCCATGGAACGCCGATTCTGAGCCCGGGAAACAAGCACAGACTGGTGGGACCACATAGAGTTGCAGGTCTGGGATGATTCACAGCGGCTACAAAACTTTCGCATGCGTAAGGGAACTTTCATGGAACTTTGTGACTTGCTTTCCCCTGCCCTGAAGCACAAGAATACCAAGATGAGAGCAGCCCTCACAGTTCACAAGCGAGTGGCGATAGCCCTCTAGAAGCTTACAACGCCAGACAGCAACCGGTCAGTCGGGAATCAATTTGGAGTGGGTAAATCTAATGTGGGGGGCTACTGTGATCCAAGTAGCCAAAGTGATCTTTGACCTGCTGCTATCAAGGGTAGTGACTCTGGGAAATGTGCAGGTCATAGTGGATGGCTTTGCTGCAATGGGATTCCCTAACTGTGGTGGGGCAGTAGACGGAACGAATATCCCTATCTTGGGACCGGAGCACTAAGGCAGCGAGTACATAAACCGTAAGGGGTACTTTTCAATGGTGCTGCAAGTACTGGTGGATCACAAGGGACGTTTCACCAACATCAACGTGGGATGGCCGGGAAAGATACATGACGCTCGCATCTTTAGGAACTCTGGTCTGTGTCAACGGCTGGAGCAAGGGACTTACTTTTCAGACCAGAAAATAACCGTTGGGGATGTTGAAATGCCTATAGTTATCCTTGGGGACCCAGCCTACCCCTTCATGCCATGGCTCGTGAAGCCATACCCAGGCACCCTGGACAGCAGTCAGGAGCTGTTCAACTATAGGCTGAGCAAGACAGAATGGTGATAGAATGTGCATTGGACGTTTAGAAGTGCACTGGCGCAGTTTAATCACTCGGTTAGACTTCAGCGAAACCAATATTCCCATCGTTATTACTGCTTGCTGTGTGCTCCACAATATCTGTGAGAGAGAGTAAGGGGGAGACGTTTATGGTAGGGTGGGAGGTTGAAGCAAATCGCCTGGCTGCTGATTACGTGCAGCCAGACACCACAGCGATTAGGAGAGCACAGCAGTGTGCGGTGTGCATCAGAGAAGCTTTGAAAACCATTTAATGACTGGCCAGGGAGCTACAGTGTGAAAGTTCTGTTTTTCTCCTTGATAAAAACCCGCCCCCTTGGTTCACTCTACTTCCCTGTAAAACAACCGCCCTCCCCTTCCCCCTTTCTCCCCCCTTTGATCACTGCTTGCAGAGGCAATAAAGTGCATGAATTTTAAACAACAATGATTCTTTATTACTTTGGCAGTTATCCCCCCATTTGTGTGACAATGTAGCCCGGGAGGGGTGGGGGAGGAGGGAAGCAATGGGTGGAGTGGTGGAGGAGGGAAGGACAACGCCTAACTCCACTTCAAAACTTATTGAATGCCAGCTTTCTGTTGCTTGGGCAGTCCTCTGTGGTGGAATGGTTGGGTGGCCAGAGGCCCAGCCACCCCGTTCTTGGGCAGCTGGGTGGGGAGGCTATGGAACTTGGGGAAGAGGGCGGTTGGTTACACAGGGGCTGCAGCAGCGGTCTGTGTTCCTCCTGCTGCCTGTCCTATTCAACAATATGCCAGAGAATATGAGTTTGATCCTCAAGTAGCCTGAGCATTGCTTCATGCCTCCTTTCATCACGCTAACACCACATCTCCTCTCGCTGGTTCCTCCTGTCCTCGCATTCATTTTGTGTTTTCCTGCACTCTGACATTGTCTTTCAGTGTGGGAGGACTGCATGAGTTCAGAGAACATGTCATCGCGAGTGCGTTTTTTTCACCCTCTAATCTTTGCTAGCCTCTGGGATGGAGACAATACAGCGAGCGTTGAAACATTTGCAGCTGCGGGAGGAAAAAAAAAGGGAGAGTAGTATTTAAAAAGACACATTTTAGAGAACAATGGGTAGACTCTTCCATGGTGAACCAAGCTGTTAACATTACATAGCACGTGTGCTTTCTTTACAAGGTCGCATTTTGACTCTTATATCGAGGGCCTGCCAGTTGGAATTCCATGTTGGAATGGTTTCAAACAGCAGCGCCTTCATGTCCCATACCAAGCACCCGTTGGGTTGGCCATTTAAAAGGGGGGGCTATGGTTTTCGGGTTAACATGCAGCACAAACCCAACTAAAGCCCTCCACCCCACCCTATTCTCTGGGATGATCGCTTCACCTCTCCCTCCCCCACCGCGTGGCGCACGGCGGGGATGATTTCTGTTCAGCCACAGGCAAACAGCCCAGCAGGAACGGCCACCTCTGAATGTCCCCTTAATAAAATTCCCCTATTTCAACCAGGTGACCATGAATGATATCACTCTCCTGAGGATAACACAGAGAGATAAAGAACGGAAGTTGCTTGAATGCCAGCAAACACCGGGACCATACGCTGCCATGCTTTGTTATGCGATGATTCCAGACTACGTGCTACTGGCCTGGCGTGGTAAAGTGTCCTTCCATGGCGGACGGAATAAGGCTGCCCTCCCCAGAAACCTTTTGCAAAGGCTTTGGAAGTACATCCAGGAGAGCTTCATTGAGATGTCCCTGGAGGATTTCCACTCCATCCCCATACATGTTAATAGACATTTCCAGTAGCTGTACTGGCCGCGAATGCATCCCAAGTCTTCAGGGCAAATTAATCATTAAACACACTTGCTTTTAAACCATGTACAATACTTACAAAGTACACTCACCAGAGGTGCCATCGCTGCCTTCAAGGTCCGTGAGCCCACCTTGGGTGGGTTGGGAGGGTACTGGGTCCAGGGTGATAAACAGTTCCTGGCTGTCGGGGAAAACATTTTCTCCGCTTCCTTGCTGTGCACTAACTTCAATGTCGTCGTCGTCCTCCTCTTCCTCGTTGCCTAAATCCGCATCCCTGTTGCATGAGAGTCCATTGACAGAGTCCACATATGGGGGGTAGTTGTAGGGGCACCCCCTAGAATGGCATGCAGCTCATCATAGAAGTGGCGTGTCTGGGGCTCTGCCCTGGAGTGGCCGTTTGCCTCTCTGGTTTTTTGGTAGGCTTGCCTGAGCTCCTTAAATTTCACGCAGCACTGCTGCGGGTCCCTGTTATAACCTCTGTCCTTCGTGCCTTGGAGATTTTTTCAAATATTCTGGCATTTCATCTTTTGGAACGGAGTTCGGATAGCATGGATTCGTCTCCCCATACAGCGATCAGATCCAGTACCTCCCGTTTGGTCCATGCTGGAGCTCTTTTGCGATTCTGGGACTGCATGGTCACCTCTGCTGATGAGCTCTGCATGGTCACCTGTGCTGATCAGCTCATGATGCTGGGCAAACAGGAAATGAATTCAAAAGTTTGCGGGGCTTTTCCTGTCTACCTGGCCAGTGCATCAGAGTTGAGAGTGCTGTCCAGAGCGGTAACAATGGAGCACTCTGGGACAGCTCCCAGAGGCCAATACCGTCAAATTGCATCCACACTACCCCAAATTCGACCCAGCGAGGTCGATTTGAGGGCTAATCCCCTTGTCGGGTAGGAGTACCGAAATCGATTTTAAGAGCCCTTTAAGTCAACAAAAATGGCTTTGTCATGCGGACGGGTGCAGGGTTAAATCGATCTAACGCTGCTAAATTCGACCTAAACTCATAGTGTAGACCAGGGCTCAGAGAGACACACTAGAGATGTGTCCGCCATAAGATCCTTTAATGGTCTGCCAGGTGTGGCTGAGGTGAACGTAAAAAGGTATGTTGCACACAGCGACACCTAGTAGCTGAGAAGTGTAATACATTTTTAGCATTCCAATACATCTCTGTCTTTACGTTTTACATTCCAACCATACACTATTGACACTATCACATTGTCTTTGAAGTTCAGTAGTGAATAGTCAGTTAAATATCTCTGAATCGTACTGGCTTTCTAATTACACATCCCAAACACATAACAGCTTAGTCATCCATATTGGAAGAGAAGGTTCGAGGGCTGGAGAAACGAGTATCGACTCTGCGTTGCATAAGGGAAAATGAAGATTTCCTGGACAGACGTCAGGAGATGCTTCTACGGCCACGATGTTCTGAAGATTCAGAGCAGGCGCAGCAGGGACAGAAGGATTGTGAAGAGGTTTGGCAGCATGTGACCTCCAGAAGGAGAAAGAGGAGCGTCCATGCACCAGCAATGGAGATACAGGTGAGCAATCGTTTCCATGTTCTCTCTACAGGTACTAATGCGGAGAGTGGACTAGATGACCCATCTGAGGGAAGGGAGCAGAAGGAGACTCCACCGATTGGAAGGCAAAAGATGCACTGTCCTAGGGATGGGGGTTCCACGACCACCACTCCCAAGAGGAGGAGGAGGGTGGTGGTGGTCGGGGACTCCCTCCTCAGGGGGACTGAGTCATCTATCTGCCGCCCCGACCGGGAAAACCAAGAGGTCTGCTGCTTGCCAGGAGCTAGGATACACGATGCGACGGAGAGACTGCTGAGACTCATCAAGCCCTCGGATCGCTACCCCTTCCTGCTTCTCCACATGGGCACCAATGATACTGCCAAGAATGACCTTGAGCGGATCACTGCAGACTACGTGGCTCTGGGAAGAAGGATAAAGGAGTTTGAGGCGCAAGTGGTGTTCTCGTCCATCCTCCCTGTGCAAGGAAAAGGCCGGGGTAGAGACCGTCGAATCGTGGAAGTCAACGAATGGCTACGCAGGTGGTGTCGGAGAGAAGGCTTTGGATTCTTCGACCATGGGATGGTGTTCCAAGAAGGAGGAGTGCTAGGCAGAGACAGGCTCCACCTAACGAAGAGAGGGAAGAGCATCTTCGCCAGCAGGCTGGCTAACCTAGTGAGGAGGGCTTTAAACTAGGTTCACCGGGGAAAGGAGACCAAAGCCCTGAGGTAAGTGGGGAAATGGGATCCTGGGAGGAAGCACAAGCAGGAGAGCGCAAGAGGGGAGGACTCCCGTCTCATGCTGAGAAAGAGGGACGATCGATGACTTATCTTAAGTGCCTATACACAAATGCAAGAAGCCTGGGAAACAAGCAGGGAGAACTGGAAGTCCTGGCACAGTCAGGGAACTATGATGCGATTGGAATAACAGAGACTTGGGGTATGTCTACACTACGAAATTAGTTCGAATTTATAGAAGCCGGTTTTATAGAAATTGGTTGTATACAGCCGATTGTGTGTGTCCCCACATAAAATGCTCTAAGTGCTCTAGTCGGCGGACCGCGTCCACAGTACCGAGGCTAGCATCGACTTCCGGATCATTGCACTATGGGTAGCTATCCCACAGTTCCCGCAGTCTCCGCCGCCCATTGGAATTCTGGGTTGAGATCCCAATGCCCGGATGATGCAAAACAGTGTCACGGGAGGTTCTGGGTACATGTCGTCAGGCCCCTCCCCCTCCACCACAGCAACGGCAGACAATAGATTCGCGCCTTTTTACCTGGGTTACCTGTGCAGACAACATACCACGGCAAGCATGGAGCCTGCTCAGCTCACCGTCACCATATGTCTTCTGGGTGCCGGCAGACATGGGACTGCATTGCTACACAGCAGCAGCAGCTAACTGCCTTTTGGCGGTAGATGGTGCAGTAGACTGGTAGCCTTCATCGGCGATCTGGGTGCTGGCAGCCGTGGGGCTGGCAGCCGTGGGGCTGCATTGCACCAGCCCCTTGCCTTTTGGCAGTAGATGGTGTATTACGACTGGTAACTGTCCTATTACAAGTTGGATCATCGCACATTAGCAGAGTCTTCCCTGAGCAGCAGATCGTGCAATAGGCCTGAAGGCCATTGTAATACACTAACTGCCAAGCGCCCAGAAAGATGCCGAGGGCTATCAGTCACGCTGCACCGTCGTCTTAAGATGTAAAACATAGATTTGCTCTATATTCATTTGCTTCCTCCTCCCTCCGTCAAATCAATGGCCTGCTAAACCCAGGGTTGTCAGTTTAATCTTTGGGGGGACCATTCTGTGTGACAGTTGTTTGTGTTTCTCCCTGATGCACAGCCACCGTTCTTGATTTTAATTCCCTGTACCTGTACGCCATGTCGTCACTCGGCACGCCCTCCCTCCCGCCCTCCCTCCTTCCCCTGGTCCGTCAGATACTAGTTTCGCGCCTTTTTTCAGACCAGGCGCCATAGCTAGCACTGGGATCATGGAGCCCGCTCAGATCACCGCGGCAATTATGAGCACTATGAACACCACGCGCATTGTCCTGGAGTATATGCAGAGCCAGGACATGCCAAGGCAAAACTCAGACCAGCCGAGGAGGCAATTGCAGCGCGGCGAAGAGAGTGATGAGGAAATTGACATGGACATAGACCTCTCACAAGGCACAGGCCCCAGCAATGTGGAAATCATGGTGTCACTGGGGCAGGTTCATGGCGTGGAACGCCGATTCTGGGCCCGGGAAACAAGCACAGACTGGTGGGACCGCATCGTGCTGCAGGTGTGGGACGATTCCCAGTGGCTGCGAAACTTTCGCATGCGTAAGGGCACTTTCATGGAACTTTATGACTTGCTTTCCCCTGCCCTGAAACGCCAGGATACCAGGATGAGAGCAGCCCTCACAGTTGAGAAGCGAGTGGCAATAGCCCTGTGGAAGCTTGCAACGCCAGACAGCTACCGGTCAGTCGGGAATCAATTTGGAGTGGGCAAATCTACGGTGGGGGCTGCTGTGATCCAAGTTGCCAGGGCAATGAAAGACCTGGTGATATCAAGGGTAGTGACTCTGGGCAACGTGCAGGCAATAGTGGATGGCTTTGCTGCAATGGGATTCCCTAACTGTGGTGGGGCAGTAGACGGAACGAATATCCCTATCTTGGGACCGGAGCACTAAGGCAGCGAGTACATAAACCGTAAGGGGTACTTTTCAATGGTGCTGCAAGTACTGGTGGATCACAAGGGACGTTTCACCAACATCAACGTGGGATGGCCGGGAAAGGTACATGACGCTCGCATCTTTAGGAACTCTGGTCTGTGTCAACGGCTGGAGCAAGGGACTTACTTTTCAGACCAGAAAATAACCGTTGGGGATGTTGAAATGCCCATAGTTATCCTTGGGGACCCAGCCTACCCCTTAATGCCATGGCTCATGAAGCCGTACACAGGCAGCCTGGACAGTAGTCAGGACCTGTTCAACTATAGGCTGAGCAAGTGCCGAATGGTGGTGGAATGTGCATTTGGATGTTTAAAAGCGCGCTGGCGCAGCTTACTGACTCGCTCAGACCTCAGCGAAAAGAATATCCCCATTGTTATTGCTGCTTGCTGTGCGCTCCACAATATCTGTGAGAGTAAGGGGGAGACATTTATGGCGGGGTGGGAGGTTGAGGCAACTCGCCTGGCCACTGATTATGCGCAGCCAGACACCAGGGCGGTTAGAGGAGCACAGCAGGGCGCGGTGCGCATCAGAGAAGCGTTGAAAACGACTTTTGTGACTGGCCAGGCTACTGTGTGAAACTTCTGTTTGTTTCTCCTTGATGAACCCTCCAACCCCCCCCCCCCCCTCCAACCCGGTTCACTCTACTTCCCTGTAAACCAACCACCCCACCCCACCCTCCCCTCCCCACTTCGAGCACCGCTTGCAGAGGCAATAAAGTCATTGTTTTTTCACATTCATGCATTCTTTATTAATTCCTCACAGAAGTAGGGGGATAATTGCCACGGTAGCCTGGGATGGGTGGGGGAGGAGGGATGGAAAAGGACACACTGCATTTTAAAACTTTAACTCTTATTGAAGGCCAGCCTTCTGATGCTTGGGCGATCATCTGGGGTGGAGTGACTGGGTGGCCGGAGGCCCCCCCACCGTGTTCTTGGGCGTCTGGGTGAGGAGGCTATGGAACTTGGGGAGGAGGGCTGTTGGTTAAACAGGGGCTGTAGCGGCGGTCTCTGCTCCTGCTGCCTTTCCTGCAGCTCAACCATACGCTGGAGCATATCAGTTTGATGCTCCAGCAGACGGAGCATTGACTCTTGCCGTCTGTCTGCAAGCTGACGCCACCTATCATAGAATCATAGAATCATAGAATATCAGAGTTGGAAGGGACCTCAAGAGGTCATCTAGTCCAACCCCCTGCTCAAAGCAGGACCAATTCCCAGCTAAATCATCCCAGCCAGGGCTTTGTCAAGCTGGGCCTTAAAAACCTCCAAGGAAGGAGACTCCACCACCTCCCTAGGTAACGCATTCCAGTGTTTCACCACCCTCCTAGTGAAATAGTTTTTCCTGATATCCAACCTGGACCTCCCCCACCACAACTTGAGACCATTGCTCCTTGTTCTGTCATCTGCCACCACTGAGAACAGCCGAGCTCCATCCTCTTTGGAACCCCCCTTCAGGTAGTTGAAGGCTGCTATCAAATCCCCCCTCATTCTTCTCTTCTGGAGACTAAACAATCCCAGTTCTCTCAGCCTCTCCTCATAAGTCATGTGCTCCAGACCCCTAATCATTTTTGTTGCCCTCTGCTGGACTCTTTCCAATTTTTCCACATCCTTCTTGTAGTGTGGGGCCCAAAACTGGACACAGTATTCCAGATGAGGCCTCACCAATGTCGAATAAAGGGGAACGATCACGTTCCTCGATCTGCTGGCAATGCCCCTACTTATACAGCCCAAAATGCCGTTAGCCTTCTTGGCAACAAGAGCACACTGTTGACTCATATCCAGCTTCTCGTCCACTGTGACCCCTAGGTCCTTTTCAGCAGAACTGCTACCTAGCCATTCGGTCCCTAGTCTGTAGCAGTGCATGGGATTCTTCCGTCCTAAGTGCAGGACTCTGCACTTGTCCTTGTTGAACCTCATCAGGTTTTTTTCTGCCCAATCCTCTAATTTGTCTAGGTCCCTCTGTATCCGATCCCTACCCTCTAGTGTATCTACCACGCCTCCTAGTTTAGTGTCATCTGCAAACTTGCTGAGAGTGCAGTCCACACCATCCTCCAGATCATTAATAAAGATATTAAACAAAACCGGCCCCAGGACCGACCCTTGGGGCACTCCACTTGAAACCGGCTGCCAACTAGACATGGAGCCATTGATCACTACCCGTTGAGCCCGACGATCTAGCCAGCTTTCTATCCACCTTACAGTCCATTCATCCAGCCCATACTTCTTTAATTTGGTGACAAGAATACTGTGGGAGACAGTATCAAAAGCTTTAGAAATAACACATCCACTGCTTTCCCCTCATCCACAGAGCCAGTTATCTCATCATAGAAGGCAATTAGGTTAGTCAGGCACGACTTCCCCTTCGTCAATCCATGCTGACTGTTCCTGATCACTTTCCTTTCCTCTAAATGTTTCATAATTGATTCCTTGAGGACCTGCTCCATAATTTTTCCAGGGACTGAGGTGAGGCTGACTGGCCTGTAGTTCCCCGGATCCTCCTTCTTCCCTTTTTTAAAGATGGGCACTACATTAGCCTTTTTCCAGTCATCTGGGACCTCCCCCGATCGCCATGAGTTTTCAAAAATAATGGCTAATGGCTCTGCAATCTCACCCGCCAACTCCTTTAGCACCCTCGGATGCAGCGCATCCGGCCCCATGGACTTGTGCACGTCCAGTTTTTCTAAATAGTCATCTTCAGCCCACCACTTGCTCTTTTCATCCCGCCATTCAGCCCGCCACCTCTCCTCTCGTTCATATTGTGCTTTTCTCATGTCTGACATTGACTGCCTGCATGCATTCTGCTGTGCTCTATCAGCGTGGGAGGACATCTGGAGCTCCGTGAACATATCGTCCCGCGTCCTCCGTTTTCTCTTTCTAATGTTCACTAGCCTCGGCGAAGGAGAAACATTTGCAGCTGGTGGAGGAGAAGGGAGAGGTGGTTAAAAAAGACACATTTTAGAGAACAATGGGTACACTCTTTCATTACAAGGTCGCATTTTTCCTCTGCCTGCCGGTTTGGTATGAGAGATCACTCACGCAGTGCCCCAGGTAACATATTTCGGCTTGCAGGCAGCCATGGTAAGCCACAGTCTTTTGGCTTTTTTAACCTTCTTAACATGCGGGAAAGGTTTCAAACAGCAGCGCATTTCCCACATCAAGGATGAATTGGGCTGGCCATTTAAAATGGGTTTTCAATGTAAAAGGAGGGGCTGCGGTTTCCAGGTTAACATGCGGCACAAACCCAAGTAAACCACCCACACACACACACACCCGATTCCCTAGGATGATCACTTCACCCCTCCCCCCACCGCGTGGTTAACAGCGGGGAACATTTCTGTTCAGAAGAGCAGGAACGGGCACCTCTGAATGTCCCCTTAATAAAATCACCCAATTTCAACCAGGTGACCGTGAATGATATCACTCTCCTGAGGATAACAAAGAGAGATAAGGAATGGATATTGTCTGCATGCCAGCAAACACCGGGACCATACGCTGCCATGCTTTGTTATGCAATGATTCCAGACTACGTGCTACTGGCCTGGCGTGGTAAACTGTCCTACCATGGCGGACGGGATAAGGCAGCCCTCCCCAGAAACCTTTTGCAAAGGCTTTGGGAGTAAATGAAGGAGAGCTTTCTGGAGATGTCCCTGGAGGATTTCCGCTCCATCCCCATACACGTTAACAGACTTTTCCAGTAGATGTACTGGCCGCGATTGCCAGGGCAAATTAATCATTAAACACGCTTGCTTTTAAACCATGTGTAATATTTACAAATATTTACAAAGGTACACTCACCAGAGGTCTCCTGTGTGCCCTGAGGGTCTTGGGTGAGTTCGGGGGTTAGTGGTTCCAGGTCCAGGGTGACAAACATATCCTGGCTGTTGGGAAAACCAGTTTCTCCGCTTCCTTGCTGCTGTGAGCTACCTACAGTACCTCCATCCTCATCTTCCTCGTTCCCCGAACCGTCTTCCCTGTGTGTTTCTCCATTGACGGAGTCATAGCACACGGTTGGGGTAGTGGTGGCTGCACCCCCTAGAATGGCATGCAGCTCCGCGTAGAAGCGGCAAGTTTGCGGCTCTGCCCTGGACCATCCATTTGCTTCTCTGGCTTTGTGGTAGGCTTGCCGTAGCTCCTTAATTTTCACGCGGCACTGCTGTGTGTCCCTGTTATGGCCCCGGTCCTTCATGGCCTTGGAGACCTTTTCTAATACTTTGCCATTTCTTTTACTGCTACGGAGTTCAGCTAGCACTGATTCATCTCCTCATATGGCGAGCAGATCCCGTACCTCCCGTTCGGTCCATGCTGGAGCTCTTTTGCGATCCTGGGACTCCATCACGGTTACCTGTGCTGATGAGCTCTGCGTGGTCACCTGTGCTCTCCATGCTGGGCAAACAGGAAATGAAATTCAAACGTTCGCGGGTCTTTTCCTGTCTACCTGGTCAGTGCATCTGAGTTGAGAGTGCTGTCCAGAGCGGTCACAATGAAGCACTGTGGGATAGCTCCCGGAGGCCAATAACGTCGAATTCCGTCCACACTACCCCAATTCCGACCCGCAAAGGCCGATTTTATCGCTAATCCCCTCGTCGAAGGTGGTGTAAAGAAACCAGTTTAAAGGGCCCTTTAAGTCGAAAGAAAGGGCTTCGTTGTGTGGACGTGTCCAGGCTTAATTCGATTTAACGCTGCTAAAGTCGACCTAAACCCATAGTGTAGACCAGGCCTTGGTGGGATAACTCACATGACTGGAGTACTGTCATGGATGGATATAAACTGTTCAGGAAGGACAGGCAGGGCAGAAAAGGGGGGGGGGGAGTTGCGTTGTATGTAAGAGAGGAGTATGACTGTTCAGAGCTCCGGTATGAAACTGCAGAAAAACCTGAGAGTCTCTGGATAAAGTTGAGAAGTGTGAGCAACAAGGGTGATGTCGTGGTTGGAGTCTGCTATGGACCACCAGACCAGGGGGATGAGGTGGACGAGGCTTTCTTCTGGCAACTAGCAGAAGTTGCTAGATCGCAGGCCCTGGTTCTCATGGGAGACTTTAATCACCCTGATATCTGCTGGGAGAGCAATACAGTGGTGCACAGACAATCCAGGAAGTTTTTGGAAAGTGTAGGGGACAATTTCCTGGTGCAAGTGCTGGAGGAACCAACTGGGGCAGAGCTTTTCTTGACCTGCTGCTCACAAACAGGGAAGAATTAGTAGGGGAAGCAAAAGTGGATGGGAACCTGGAAAGCAGTGACCAAGAGATGGTCGAGTTCAGGATCCTGACACAAGGAAGAAAGGAGAGCAGCAGAATACGGACCCTGGACTTCAGAAAAGCAGACTTTGACTCCCTCAGGGAACAGATGGGCAGGATCCCCTGGGAGAATAACATGAAGGGCAAAGGGGTCCAGGAGAGCTGGCTGTATTTTAAAGAATCCTTATTGCGGTTGCAGGAACAAACCATCCCAATGTGTAGAAAGAATAGTAAATATGGCAGGTGACCAGCTTGGCTAAACAGTGAAATCCTTGCTGATCTTAAACGCAAATGTAACCCTTCTGCCTATCTAAGTTGGCAGCAACAAGGGCCGGGTCTGTATCTAGGGGTTCCGCTTCAATAACGCAATGCAAAACCGGCTCGAGCCCCCACCCAGTGACCTGGGACAATTACATACCACCCCTGGGTGCCTCTAAGAGGCAATATTTCCCCTCTCGCAAGCACGGAGTCTGAGTGTAACAAAAAAAATGTTTAATAACATGAGGTAAACGACATCAGCATTAAATTGGAAAAAACACCACAAACAGGATTCATAACACAAACCATGAGCAAAAAAAAAAACCCACCCCAGCAAGTTGGGCTGTGTCCTTTCCCTTGGGTTCTTGAAACCAGCAACCCAAGGATCACCAAAGTCCCAAAAGTCCAACAACCCCCCAAAGTCTCTGTCCCTGGTCAGTGCAGCCCCAGAGTTCGGGGGGGGGGCACACAGGGCGTTAAGGGGCACCTTACGTGATCCGAGGCCGACGGGGTTCCGCCACAGCCTTCACCACGAGCCGCTCCACTCCACCAGCTGTCCCGCGAGCTGCTCCCGCCGTCCCACGAACTGCTCTGGCAGCTGCTCCACTCTGCTCACCGACCTGTGAGCCGCTCAGCTCTGCTCCACTTCAGCTGTCCCTTGGGCCATTCCCACAAGGCTCCGCTCCGCTCCGCTTTGCTCTGCTAGCTGCTCCTCCAGCCACTCCGCTCCGCGACCTGTGAGTCGCTCTGCTCCACTCCAACCGTCCCATAAGGCTCCACTCTGCTAGCTGCTCCACCAGCCGCTTAGCATTATAGCTTCAGGCTCCCCCACTAGTTAACACAGCCTCAGTGATCTCAGCTCTTTTGTGATTTCAGCTCATAGTACATAGTAGGGGAGCCCCAGTGCACCATTGGCCCAAAGTGAATTCAGTTCAGCAGTCTGTAACTAGACTTCTAATGGAATCAAAGTTAGCTCTGATATTCAACAGCGGAGAGAGGAGGTAGTGCAATTGGTGTTTCAACCCCTCAGAGAGGGGCCCATACCATCAGGTACAAATACCTGTCCCCATCCTCTCTCTATTCACTGGGTTTTGTAACCCATGCCCCTTGTCAAGCAAGTGCTACTTAGGTAATGGTGAAGGACTCACTCAGTCCTTCTGTCATACAACAGGTTCACTGCCCTTGATTCACAGAATCAGGGTAACAAAACTTTATTCTTCCTGCCCCAATAACAAAGAAACTGGGGATCCCACACCAGCCAAAGTTACCACTTTGAGTTGCTGTTGTTTCATGCCAGGCGAGTGGGTGTGCCTATGCAAACAAGATCAGCCCCTGGAGTTCTTTTCCACACTCGCCATAATTCACCACCAGATGTCAGGGTAGAGCTCATCCTGACTCTGCTTACACAAAAAAGAAGCTTACAAGAAGTGGAAGATTGGACAAATGACCAGGGAGGAGTATAAAAATATTGCTCAGGCATGCAGGAGTGAAATCAGGAAGGCCAAATCACACTTGGAGTTGCAGTTAGCAAGAGATGTTAAGAGTAACAAGAAGGGTTTCTTCAGGTATGTTAGCAACAAGAAGAAAATCAAGGAAAGTGTGGGCCCCTTACTGAATGAGGGAGGCAACCTAGTGACCGAGGATGTGGAAAAAGCTAATGTACTCAATGATTTTTTTTCCTCCGTCTTCACAAACACGGTCAGCTCCCAGATTGCTGCACTGGGCAGCACAATATGGGGAGAAGGTGACCAGCCCTCTGTGGAGAAAGAAGTGGTTCGGGACTATTTAGAAAAACTGGACATGCACAAGTCCATGGGGCTGGATGCGCTGCATCCGAGGGTGCTAAAGGAGTTGGCGGATGAGATTGCAGAGCCATTAGCCATTATTTTTGAAAACTCATGGCGATCGGGGGAGGTCCCGGATGACTGGAAAAAGGCTAATGTAGTGCCCATCTTTAAAAAAGGGAAGAAGGAGGATCCGGGGAACTACAGGCCAGTCAGCCTCACCTCAGTCCCTGGAAAAATCATGGAGCAGGTCCTCAAGGAATCAATTATGAAGCATTTAGAGGAGAGGAAAGTGATCAGGAACAGTCAGCATGGATTCACGAAGGGGAAGTCGTGCCTGACTAACCTAATTGCCTTCTATGATGAGATAACTGGCTCTGTGGATGAGGGGAAAGCAGTGGATGTGTTATTCCTTGATTTTAGCAAAGCTTTTGATACGGTCTCCCACAGTATTCTTGCCGCCAAGTTAAAGAAGTACGGGCTGGATGAATGGACTGTAAAGTGGATAGAAAGCTGGCTAGATCGTTGGGCTCAACGGGTAGTGATCAATGGCTCCATGTCTAGTTGGCAGCTGGTTTCAAGCGGAGTGCCCCAAGGGTCGGTCCTGGGGCCGGTTTTGTTTAATATATTTATTAATGATCTGGAGGATGGTGTGGACTGCACTCTCAGCAACTTTGCAGATGACACTAAACTAGGAGGCATGGTAGATACACTGGAGGGTAGGGATCGGATACAGAGGGACCTAGACAAATTAGAGGATTGGGCCAAAAAAAAACTGATGATGTTCAACAAGGACAAGTGCAGAGTCCTGCACTTAGGACGGAAGAATCCCATGCACTGCTACAGACTAGGGACGAATGGCTAGGTAGCAGTTCTGCAGAAAAGGACCTAGGGGTTACAGTGGATGAGAAGCTGGATATGAGTCAACAGTGTGCTCTTGTTGCTAAGGAGGCTAACGGCATTTTCGGCTGTATAAGTAGGGGCATTGCCAGCAGATCGAGGAACGTGATCGTTCCCCTTTATTCGACATTGGTGAGGCCTCATCTGGAATACTGTGTCCAGTTTTGGGCCCCACACTACAAGAAGGATGTGGAAAAATTGGAAAGAGTCCAACGGAGGGCAACAAAAATGATTAGGGGTCTGGAGCACGACTTATGAGGAGAGGCTGAGGGAACTGGGATTGTTTAGTCTCCAGAAGAGAAGAATGAGGGGGGATTTGATAACAGCCTTCAACTACCTGAAGGGGGGTTCCAAAGAGGATGGAGCTTGGCTGTTCTCAGTGGTGGCAGATGACAGAACAAGGAGCAATGGTCTCAAGTTGCAGTGTGGGAGGTCCAGGTTGGATATTAGGAAACACTATTTCACTAAGAGGGTGGTGAAACACTGGAATGCGTTACCTAGGGAGGTGGTGGAGTCTCCTTCCTTGGAGGTTTTTAAGGCCCTGCTTGACAAAACCCTGGCTGGGATGATTTAGTTGGGAATTGGTCCTGCTTTGAGCAGGGGGCTGGACTAGATGACCTCTTGAGGTCCCTTCCAACCCTGATATTCTATGATTCGATCTGCTTGTCCACTGGTGGCAATGAATGGCTGTGGTCGGTCTGGAAGCCTTGAGTGTCTCTCTTCTAGTGTGTAGAGTTTGTTCTGCCAATTGTTCTTTCTGAGGTATACACTGTAGATGTCGATGGTTCCTATTGAACTCACCCTGTCAGTCTCGATCACATACGATGTGGGCATTGAATTCTTTTTCTTCATGAAACTGGAGTTCTCCATCCTGTTTGACACCAACACAGTCCAGAGCCGACAGTTCTCTAATTGAGTGATGTCTGCTGTAAAAGTGTTTGAAAATTCTTTAGCCTTTTTATCCGATTTGGCTTCTCTCTTCATCTCTGGCCACTTTCGAGATAGAACTACTGTCCTGACTTTGGAAAAGAACCTGAGTTGTCTTCCCATCATGAGTTGTGCTGGACTGCATCCAGTAGCTGCTGTTGGTGTTGATCTGTAGCTCTGGAGAGCAAGGAATGGATCTTCCTGCTATCGGATTTTCTTGCTTGTCTGTACATTTCGCTCAGCCTCTCCACTCACTTGTGAGTAATCTAGGCTGCTAGTAATGTGATCAAAATCCTATTTCATTTGGAATTACTTGAATTCTGCTGCAGTGAATTGTGGTCAGTTGTCTATCATTAGATGTTCTGGAACACCGAACTGAGCAAAAGCATACTTCAGTTTCTTGATAACACTGTAACCTGATGTGACTTTCAAGTACATTATTTCTATATACCTGGAAAAATAGTCCATGCCAACCAGGTCCTCTCAATCTGCATAAATCTGCAGCCAATCTCTTCCAAGGCCTGGCTGGTAGAGGTGTTGTGTTGGTCTGTTAGTTCTGCAATGTTCACATGTAGATACTTCATTGCATATGTCCTTGCTGGTGCCAGACCACCATGCCGACTGGTTGGCCTGTTCACAGTCAATCCTTGATGTCCTTCAGGGATGAGGTTTAGGATTTGTCCTCTCATTTCGTTCGGAATCACAATGCAATTGCCTTTAATCGTGAGTTCTGGTGCTGGGGCCCAGGCCGGGGGAGGTCAGTGACTGGTGCTGGGGTCAGGGAGGAGTGTCACTCTTTGGTGCCCTCTTTTCCCTTGATTCCCCCCCCCCCGCCCCGATATCTCCTGGAAGGTGATGAACATGGCTCCTGTGCGCACTCTATGAGCTCAGTGATGGCATCTGGGCCCAGCCCCTGTGTCGGCCTCTGTAGGAGGATCTGGACAGTGCATTCCCCTGAGGGAGAGATGGGGAGAGGCGAGCCAGGGATGGGGGGGGGGGGGCTGTAGGGCCCCCACATGGGAGGAGGTTGATCCCAGGGTTTCAGCCCTCCTCCCCCACTGTGAACCTCTTGCTGAAGAAGTTGCGGCACGATGACCTCACCGAGGGGATGATGGGGACCTGGGGGGGAAGGGAGCCAGGATGAGACTCAGGGTGGGACAGGCAGAGCCAGGGAGAAAGCTCAGACCTGGGCCTGCACGGCCAGGTGGAAGGGTAGCACAGGGCTGTCGTAGGTTCAGAGATTCCCAGGCCAGAAGGGATCTCTGTGCCCATGATCCAGTCTGAACAACAGGCCGAAGAACTGCCCCGCAATAATCCCTAAACATATCCCATCAGGACAGGGTTGTGCGGGCGGAGGCATCACCAGCACTGGGGGATGGGCTGGCAGAAGGGGGCGGGTGTGTCACCTCCAGGGGCTGTTCTCCTGCCCACCCCTAGCAGGCCCAGTTCAGGCTCACAACTTGCCCCAAATGCCATGGCCAACCCCTGGGTCACGGCACCTGGTCCTGCTATGGAGGGTCTGCACAGTCGCATGTCACAGTGATGGTGTGCCCAGGCCTGGCGTTGGCGGCAAGCAGGGCATCTTCCAGCCCTGGTCGTCTGAGCACCAGGCTCTGGCCTCCTGCCTCCCAGCTGGCCAGGCGGTGGGAGCCCCCTTCCCAGAGTGCATTGCTCTCTGCCCCCTAGTCCCATTCTCCCCAGCTATGGGCACTAGGGGAGGGTAGCCCAGGCTGTCCTTGCTTGTGCACTGTGTGCACGGGAGCTCTCCCCCCGCTGGCAGCAGTAGTGAGACCCTTACCCTCACTATGGTGTCACTCCAACCCCTTGCCCTGGAGAGACAAATGCCCAGCCCCGCAGCTCCCCCACCAGGACCAGGTCCCGTACCAGGGGCAAAATCCTATCCATCTGCTCCCCGCTGGCTCAGAGGGTTTGATCCCCCCATGGCACCCCCCTTTTCCCTCCAGGCCACGTGAGACGGATCCCCCCACATACAACCGCATGGAATAGGGGCATTGTGAGGCGAGTGCCCGCTGCCGTGGCAACCGTCTCCACGGTGAGGCACAGACCCTGATAGGCGGTGCAGGCGAGGAGGGAGGCGGGTGCCCTGGAGGAGCCCTCGGGATCTGGCAGCGCCGCCGACACTGGGGCATCCACTCGTGGGGCACAGGGAACCCGGTTCAGCCTGATCCCAAATCAGGCAGGAAAGCACCTCGCAGGCAGGGAGAACCACCATGGGGCAGCCAGCCCCTATCCCCCCACCTCTCCCTGCCCTGACCACAGGCCTGCCAACCCTCCAGCCCCCTGCCCGTTCCTACCCCCAGCTCTGATCCACAGGACAGCCAGACCCCTAGCCCTCACTTCTCCCTGCTCTGACCATGGAGCAGCCAGACCCCTAGTCCCCGGCCCCTCCCTGCCCCCGAGGTCTGACCCAGCGGTCAGCCAGTCCCCTATTCCCCCCACCCCTCCCTGCCCCCAGATTTGACCCACCAGGTAGCCAGCCCCTTATCCCCCCATCTCTCCCTGGCCCCTGAATCTGACCCATAGGCCTAGGCAGCCCAGTATCCCCTGCCCTGTGTCAGACCCATTCACACACCGTGGGGCTGGAGTAACCCTGAGTTGGGTGGTCTCAGGCCAGAAGGCACCTTGAACGGGTTAAGGGGCGGGGCTCAGGACCCTGGCTGTCTGTGTCAGAGGGGTCCCTCAAGCCAGGAGGTGCTGACCCCTCTTTTCCCCCCAGCTCGGCCATGGGGCCCCCCGCTGAGCTGCTGCGGGGCCGGGCGGGCCCGGAGGCCTGGCGCAATGAGGCCAAGGCCACGGTGCGGGCGGCGCAGCAGCTGCGGGGGCGCTGCTGGCGGGAGGCGGTGGCACAGTGGCGCCCACCGCACCCCTCAGGCCAGCCCCAGGAGACACCCTACGAGCGCCGCACACGGCTGCAGGGCTGGCGCTTCAAGCTGGACGTGACGGCGGCTGGTGAGACGCTGGAGAAGCCGCCCGAGGGGCCGGGCATCACGCTGTGGAAGAGCAAGATGAAGCCCCCACCCTGGGTGAGCCAGCTGCCCCTGCCCTGCTTCCGGGACCACTGCGCCAGCCAGAGCAACGGGCTGGCTGCCCGCTACGCCAGTGCCGTGCGCCTGGTGGTCAGCCGGCTGCGCCAGGCGCTCACCGAGCTCAACGAGCAGGCCAAGCGCCTCAACCTAGCACGCCAGCGCCTCGATGCTGCCCTCGCCAAGGTGCGCACCGCGCTGCTCACCAACCAGCAGAGTGCCCTGGTGCGCGAGCACCGGCCCCCGGCCGAGCAGGTGAGACCCCACGCCTTGTATCTCCCCGCACACCATTTCCCTGTCTGTGCCCTCTATTGCCCCGTATCCCCTGTGCCCTCTATCCCCTCGCACCCTGTATCCCCCGTGTCCCGTATCCCCCCAGCATGGCCAGGTGTGGGCACCAGTCCCCAGCCAAGCAGGTGAGAGCCCCCACCCTATATACCCTGCACCCCATTTCCCCTGTGCCCTCTATCCCCCTGCACCCTGTATCCTCCGTATCCTGTAACCCCCCAGCACACTCAGGCAGGGGCACCAGCCCCGCATGAGGCAGGTGGGAGCTCCAATAACTTGTATCCCCATATGCTCCATATCCCCTGTATCCCCATATTCTCCGCACCCCTTATCCATGCCCCATATCCCCCCTTCATGCCCAGACGTGGGCACCGGTTCCCCACCAAGCAGGTGAGAGCCCCCCCAGATCCCAGATCCACCCACACCCAATATCCCCCCCTCGTGCCCATCACCCCCCAGTATGGCCAGATGCTGACATTGACACCCCCACCCTCACTGAGCAGGTGACAGCCCCCACCTCATATCTCACCACTCCCCATTCCCCCCCAGACTCCATATCCTGCCCTGTATCCCTCCCGTGCCCCATAGCCCCAGCATTCCATGTTCCCCCAGCGCACCCAGACACAGGCATCAGCGGGTGACATCCCCCCATGGCCCATATGCCCGATACACCCTGTAATCCCCCAAGCCATGCCACTCCCCCAGCATGGCCAGGTGCTGGCACTGGCCCGCCCCTCCGCCCCCCACTGAGCAGGTGAGAGCCCCCTGTGCCCCATATCATACCCACTGGGCTAGGTGCAGGCATCAGCTCCACACTGTGCCAGTGAAAGCCCCCCCACTCCCCAGATACCACTATGTTGCATATCCCCCGCTGTGCCCCACCACCTCCCAGCATGGCCAGGCACCGGGACCAATTCCCCACCAAACTAGTGAGAAGTCCCCCATATTTCACCACACACTCTTTATCCACCCACTATGCCCCATCACAACCTGTCACGGGCACCGACAACACCTCCACACAGAGCAGGTGAGAGCCCCATGGACCCCATATTCCTCCCATGCACCCCACATCCCCTCCCAGCACAGCCCCCACTGAGCAGATGAGAGTCCCCTGATGTTCCCCATCCTCCCCGTACCCCATATCCCTCACAGTCACCCCCCCCAGCACAGCCACCCATGGACACCGCCCCCCCACAGAGCAGATGGTACCCCCACACCTATCCACCCCCTGCCCCATATCCCTACCACACACCCCCAGCCCTGCTCCCAGCCCAGATCCCCCCAGTGCAGCCAGCACCAAGCCTGCAATGGCTGGCATTGCCGGGGGCTAAGCGTTCACTCTGCCCCCGTCTCTGCTCGTCCCCCCCCCGCGGCGCAGGCCCCAGACCAAGTGGACGCACTGCTGCGGTGGGAACACAAGGAGCTGCAGAGGCTGAAGGTGGAGCTGCAGGGGGACATGGACATGTCGGAGGTGCACCTCAAGGTGGGGCCGGGACAGGGGCCAAAGGCCTAGACAGCAACTAGATGTCAGGGCAGGTGCTGGGCACTGCCTGGTCGATCTGGCAGTGGGGTGGGCAGGTGTGTCGGGGGGTTGCCATCCCTGCCAGCATGCCCCCTTGGGGCTGGGCTACCAGCTCCTTTTTCTGCCGGGCCCCCTGCTGACAGGGGCTTGGGCTCCGCAGTGTACTCAGCACTCCATCCCAGGCACCGAAAAGCCCAGCAACCCACAGTCCAATGTCCCACTCTGGACCCCCTGGAGCACTGGGCCAGGTGCTGGAGCTGGGGACTCTTCTTAGCGGGACGCCAGCAGCCCTTAGCCCACTACGTCAGGCCCATGAGTACTGTCATCTCCCTGGTGGCTGGCAGGGAGCCCACCCCCCTCTGGGCCGCAGCCTGGGAACCCCGTAGTGAGAGGTTGGGGCTGTCTACCCTGCCCATGCTACCCACTGGGGCATCTTCCCATCGTAGCCTGGGCGCTGGCCCCTCCCCTGGGCACCTGATGTGCCAGGTCCCTGCCGGTGTCTCCCCGTTTGCCCCTCTCACTGGGCTGCCCTGGCATCCCCCACCAAATCCCATCCCAAAGGGAGCAGCTCAGCCAACCTGCACCCCCTCGGGCCATCCCCTGCTGGCCTGTCTTGAGTCCCCTGCTCTGTCCCTCGCCATGCTCTTTGCCTACCAGTCGCCAGCCTGCCCTGCGGTCAGGGCGCCTCGCCCCTGGACCCTGCTCCATCCCAGGGATTGCCCCACGTCTCTCCTTCCACCCCTCCCTGCCCAGGTTCCACCCCCCTTCCCATGGCTTTCCCCTTGCCCTGCTGGGCCCTCCACAGTCTCGTGCCGAGAGAGGTGCTGCAGAGATTGGTCCCTCTGCCCGCAGCTGTGTCTGAGCTGGGCACTCACACTGGCGCGCTCTCTGGCAGGAACTGGGCAGGTGTGGGGGGCACACTGACCTGTGTTTCCTGTGCCAGGCCCTGGGCGGATGTGGGGAGTGAGGGGTGTGGGGGACACACTGACCCCTGTTCCCCATGCCAGGCGCTGGGCGGGTGTGGGGGTTTGAGGGTGTGGGGAACACACTGACCCATGTCTCCCATGCCAGGCGTTGGGCAGGTGCCAGCAAACCCTGGGCATGCTGTGCCAGGAGCGGGGACAGGTGCTGGAGCTGTTGGGGCAGCCGCTGCGCATGGTGCTGCTGGAAGCCGAGCGCGAGTCCTGGCTCAGCCTGAGTCGTCCCCCGTCCCCCTTCGTAATGAGGAACCCCACCCCGGAGCCCAGCCCTGTCGGGCCGTACACGCCAGGTATGGCCTGGCCCGCCCCACCCCAGGGACCCTCCATAGCCCTCCAAGAGCCCCCCTCAGCCCCTGTGTACCACCATTAGCCCCCGCTCACGAGCCCAGCCCCGTTGGGCCCTACACACCAGGTATGGCCTGGCCCCACCCCATCCCAGGGACCTCCCGCAGATCCTCCAGAGACTCTGTGTATCCCTGGAGACCACCCTTCACTCAGCCCCCCTCAGCCCATGCATACTCCCAGGGACCCCCACCCTACTCAACCCCCCACTCAGCCCCCCAAGAGCTCCCTCATCCCCTGTGTGCCCCCAGGGACCCCCACTCCACTCAGCCCCCCACAGCCCATGAGTACCTTGATTGCACCCCACTTTTGAGCCCAGCCTCACTGAGGCAGTTCTGATCCCATGTCCCTCCAGAGTGCGCGGCGGCCATTGAGGAGGCACGGTGCCTGACCCTGCGCTCCAAGGAGGTGCTGGCCTCGCTCAGGGCAGCCACAGCCCAGGCCACGGCCTCGCGCCACCAGGCCCAGGAGGCCTTAGATGGCAGCCTGCAGCGCAAGATGGACGAGACCCTGGTGCTCAAGGTATGGGGGGGGGGAGGCATGCTCCCTGCCCCCCCACAAGCTGCCCCCCACGGAACCCCTGCCCCCTGTGCCCCATGGAACGCCTGCCCCCCACATGCTACCCCCCACGTAACCCCACCCTTTCCTCGGCCCCCTGCACACTGCCACCACGGAACCACTCCCTCTGTCTCCCACAGAACCCCTCCCCCTGCCTTTGTCCCCCCGCACACTGACCCCCATGGAACACTTTCCCTGCCCCCCCGCACGCTGTCCCCCACAGAACCCCTCCCCCTGCCAGTGTCCCCCGCACGTTGCACCCCACGGAACCTCACCCCTCCTCCTGCCCCCCCACACACTGTCCCCCATGGAACCCCTCCCCCTGCCCCCTGCATGCTGCCCATCTCGGAACCCGTTCCCCTGCCCCTCGCACGCTGCCCCCCATGGAACGCCAGCCCTGTCCCCTGCATGCAGTGCCCCCACACACTGCCCCCCCCCACAGACTCCTCCTCCTGCCCCCCTACACTGCCCCCCATACCAGACCTATAGCCCCTGCCCCATACTCCCCCATCCCCCCAGCTCTATACTAGACCCACAGTCCCTGCCACCCACTCTCCCATGTCCCCAGTTCTATACCAGCCCCGCAGCACCTGCCCCATGTTCCCCCCATCCCCCAGTTCTATACCAGACCCACAGCCCCTGCCCCATGCTTCCCCCATCCCCCTCCCAGACCCACACCCCTGTCCCATGCTCTCCCCATCCCCCCTCTCAGACCCCCACAGCCCCTGCCCCATGTTACCCCATCCCCATCCCCGACCCACAGCCCCTGCCCCACGCTCCCCCATGCTCCCCAGCTCTATACCAGCCCCACAGCCTCTGCCTCAGGCTCCCCTCATCTTCCCAGCTCTATATCAGCTCCACGGTCCCTGCCCTATGCTCCCCCATCCCCCCAGCTCTATACCAGCCTCACAATCCCTGTCTCACACTCCCCCCATCCCCATAAGCAGCTCTATAGCAGCCCCACAGCCCCTACCCCACACTGCCCTCATGCCCCCATCCCTATATCAGACCCACAGGCCCAGATCCACACTGCTGGGGCAGGGGATGGCACACTAAAGGACTGATTGTGCCCCACCCCCATTGGGAGGCCATGGGGGGCTCAGGCCCCACCTACAGGCTAGGGGGAAGGTCTCTGGTGTGGTCCCCAAACCTGGGGGTTGAGGGGTGGGGTGACCCATCCCTGCGGGGACCCAATGTGTCCCCCACACCTCATCCTGTGCTCCCTCCCCGGCTAGGAGCGTCTCTACATGGCTTTGGGGGGCATGCGCAGCACCCTGAACCGCTGCCAGCGCTTCCACGGGGAGCTGGGCATCACCCAGGGCATGACCATGGTGAGTGGGGGCAGAGGGGGTTGCGGGGGATGACCCTGTGCTGGGAGGGCAGGCAGGGACCAGCTGTGGGCAGGCGGGGAGTGACACTGCTAGGGGGCGGGCAGGGGTGTTACCCGCTAAAATTCTCTGTTACTCACACACTCTAGGGCACCCACCTTTACCCAGTTCCTAGGGCTCAAGGCTTAACCCTCTTTATTTAGGCACCCCAACCCTTTCCCAGTTCCTAGGGCTCCAGGCAAAAGGCACCTAACTTTACCCCTCCATGGGCTCCAGGCAAACATCCTTTCCCTGTGGACTCAGGGTTTAATCTTTTGAGGAGTTTACGGGATCTTTTACCAGTGAAAGAGCCCTGCACAGTAATATCCTACGTAACCTCTATTTATTAACAATCACTAAAAACCAGAATGCACACACCACACATACAATGCTCACCTCTCCCAATAAGATGAACTTTTCTTGATGGCCCGTCAGGATCAGGTCATCTGGGGGACTCCAGGTTCTGCACAGTGTCATTGGCAGGGTGTTGAGGTCTGGCAGCTCTGTTCTTGGGGCTGTGTCCTGGAGTTGGTTCCCAAAAAACTTCCTTTTGGACCCCAGTTTATACAGTGAAACTTGAAGCCTGCTTAGCTGTACTTTAGCCAATCATTTTACTAAAATTTTACTAACCAATGCTAACATATTGTAACAATTTTTTTAACCAATCCTACCCCACCACCTTAATTAATTTACACTTAGCAAAATTAATTATGTAACAGACAGAAACAATTAAAGAACCAGACAGAGATCATACAGACAAACAACAGGGAAGTGGGGACCATAATGACAAAACAATAAAGAAATGAGGATTTCACAACCACAACTATTGAGAAGTGATTTCTTGACAGACACAATGCTGTCAAACTAAGTTTTCTTTAACTATCTTAAGATCTGTTTCTTTATCTGGTGATAGTGGGTGCCATTAGGACAGGGTCTCCTTCTTAACAGCCTGATATTACATTGTTTTAATGTAATTTAGATGGAATGTGAGAATGTGACTTCCTGCTTCTCAGCTAAGGAAGGCCTTAGGCTTTAGGACTTGCAATATGGCTACAGACAGAGGCCTTATCCTTACCAGGGGACCAGCTGGGGGCAGGTAGGGAGTGACACTTTGCTGGGGGGGCGGGCAGGGAAGAAGGGAACAGCTGGGGCACCCAGGGGATGGACAGAGAGGAAGAAAGGACCAGCTGGGGGCACCCGGGGGATGGGCAGGGGAAGAAGGGACCGACTGGGGCTGGAGGGGGATCCTCCAGGTGAGGCTGCCCTGCTCTGACCCCTGCTACATTGTTCTAGGGCCCTGAGTCCAGCCAGTACCTGGAGGCGCGGGAGAAGCTGACTCGGCCCTTGGTGCGGGTGTACCAGCGCCATGTGGGCACCCAACTGCCTGAGGCCCAGATCCTCACCCAGGTAATTTCCAGTGGTCGCACCCACTGGTACGGCTGCAGGGAGAGGCATTGTTGCCCATCTGGGGGTACCTTGCCTGGTTGTGATGGCTGTAGAGTGGTGACAGTATTGCTGGATGGGGGTACTTTGCATGGCTGAGATGGCTCTAGGGGGTGATGGTCTTTCTGAGCAGGAGTACTTTGCCCAGTTGTATGAGGGTGAAGGTGTTGCTGGATGGGGGTACCTTGCATTGCTGGGATGGCTATGGGGGTGATGGTTTTTCTGGGCAAGGGAACCTTGCACAGCTGAGGGGGCTTTCAGGAGTGATGGTGTTACTAGTTGGGGGTACCTTGCCCAGCTATATGGAGTTACTGGATGGGGATATCTTGCCCGGCTGTATGGAATGATGGTGTTGCTGAGTAGGGATACCTTGCCTGGCTGTGATGGCTGTAGGGGTGACAGCATTGCTTGGCAGGGGTACCTCACCCTGCTATGGGGAGGTGATGGTGTTGCTGGAGGAGGGGTGACTTTGCCTGGCTGCTAGGGGTGAGATGTAGCTAGGCGGGGGTACCTCCCCCTGCTGCAGGGAGGTGACGATGTTGCTGGAGGAGGGGTGACTTCACCAGGCTGTTAGGGGTGAGGTGTAGCTAGGCTGGGGTACCTCACCTGGCTGCAGGGAGGTGACAGTGTTCCCTGTCCGCCTGTCCCTCCCCCAGGGCAGTGTGCTGCTGGAGCGCTCCATGCAGAAGGCGGCGGCTAACGTGCAGCAGATGCAGGCCACCCAGCGGCACCTGCACACCTCCATCCGTGACAAGCAGACGGGCTTCCACGTGGACGCCAGTGTGCAGCGCCTGCGCCGCCGCCGCATGCACCCCCGCAGCAGCCTGGAGGAGGCCCGTCAGATGCTCTGCTCCTAGGGGGCCCCCACAGCCAGAGCACGAAAATAAAATCCCCAGAGACCTTTGACCTGCCCAAGAGTGTTACCCCACCAGGGAGGGGCGGGATGCGGGTCCTGGAGCAGGACAGGCTGGGGAGGCCAGGGGAAGTGGGGATGGGGGGATCAGGGGCATCACAGAAGCCGAATGGGGTGGGGGAGGTGTCACAGAGCCACAAGATCGGTGCTAACCCCCAGCTTTTAAACAGTCCCTACTGAACTTGGCCCTTGTTGCTGCCAACTCAGAGGGGCAGAAGGGTTACACTGGTATAGCTACACTGGTGTCCAAATGACATTAGGACCGGAGAGCATTCCCTTCCTTCCCTGTGTTTGGGAGGCAGTGCAGCCCAGTGGATACAGCTCTGGCATGGGAGTAAGGACCACCGGCGGCTCATGACTTTTGTGTCAGGTGATGCACCAATCACCTCCCAGGGCTGTGGTTTTCAAACTGTGGGTCGCGACCCAGTACTGGGTTGTGGAATGTAAGGCACTGGGTCGCGGTGGCTCTGGTCAGCACTGCTGATCGGGCCATTAAAAGTCCTGTCAGCAGTGCTCCCTGGCTAAGGCAGGCTAGTCCCTTCCTGTTCTGACACCGTGCTGCGTCCCGTAAGTGGCCAGCAGCAGGTCTGGCTCCTAGGCGGGGGGGCCACAGGGCTCCGCACACTGCCCCTGCCCTGAGTACTGGCTCCGCTCCCTGGGGGGATGGTGCCTGCGGGCGACAGCCGTGTGGAGCTGCTTTCATACCTCCACCTAGGAGCCGGACCTGCTGCTGGCCGCTTCCGGGGCGCACTGCAGTCCGCGGTGCCAGGAGAGGCAGGAAGCCTGCCTTAGCACCTCTGCTGCAGCAGTGCCCGGGAGCCACCTGAGGTAAGCCCATGCCGCAACCCTGTGCCCCAATCCCCTTCCCCAGCCCTGAGCCCCCCCAAACCTGGAGCCCCTTCCTGCACCTCAAACCCCTCATCCTTGGCCCCACCCCAGAGCCTGTACCCCCAGCCCAGAGCCCTGACCCATTCCCACACCCCAACCCCCTGCCCCAGCCCAGAGCCCACTCCCACACCCTGAACCCCTCATTCCTGGCTCCACCCCACAGCCCTCACCCCCACACCCGAACCCTCTGGCCCAGCCTTGAGCCCCTCCCACAGCCCAAACCCCTCATCCCCAGCTCCGTTGGTTGGGTGTTGCGTTTCGCTACTGGCGAGAGGGAGTTGGGACAGATTTCAATTAAATCACAAGCACTTCTTGTGGCCTTGTGTTATCTTATTGCATATACTTTCTGGGGGAATTCTGCACCAAAAATTAAAAATTCTGCATATTTTGTTTGTCAAAATAATGCAATATAATCAATACAGAAAAAAGTCACAATAACTATTTAGCGCATTTCCTAAACATATGAAAGTTAAATTACAAATACTAGGGAACCAATACCCTGCATTCCCGTTTATAATCCTGGCTGGCTACTTTGGGAAGTGCTTGGTTCTGATTGTCCTGACATTTTATTGGTTGCTTGATAAATGTTTTATTTGCCCTCAAAGTCTTTTTTTTTTAATGGGTAAGTAAAATAGATCCTGACCTGTAATTAACACCATTTTGCCACTCTGACACAGGAAAAAAGTGAGACAGAACCTAGATCTTCCTAGCTGAGGATTCCCTCACTGTTATTCATAATAAGGCTCCTTTCCACCACTCTGGCAATGTAAAGGAGCCTTAAAACTTTTACACGTGTTTTATGAACCTGGGGGAATTGACTAAGAATGGGAACAATTAACTGCCTCAGAGGACAGAACCTGCCTCATGCCTACTTCCAAACAACCTGAAGCCCTACCCATCCAGGCCAGGTGAGTGAGAGGGACAGAGTCCCCCCCATGCATGCTCACACGCCCAGCCCCTGCCCCACCATGGTGATTTACGCTTCCGCCTGCTGCTCCAAGCGTGGGGAATGTGTCCCCGCATATTTCTTTGCTTCCCCATTTTTCTGGGGCGGGGCAAAGAAATCTGCGGACAATATGAATTCTGCACCCGCGCAATGGTGCAGAATTCCCCCAGGAGTAATATACACAAGAGTCACTGTCCTTAAATCTGTATGTGTACAAAATGTATTTTGTGGCTTTGGGGAATTCTTGGTTAGGCTGCACCTCCTGGGCCTGGGCTGATGAGCCACCACACCTCAGGACACCTGGGTTCTATCCCTGTCTCTGGCCTGCTAGGTGACCATGGGCAAGTCTCATCCCCTTTGTGCATCAGTTTCCCCCATGTGTAAAAGCGGGATAACAATCTTGCCCCTTCCGTGTAAAGTGCTCTGAGATCTGCAGCTGGAAAGCGATAGGTGTTTACCCTCATGCTGCAGCTGAGGTAGTGGTGGCCCGAGACTGACTCTGCCCTAGACCACCCAGGCGTCTTACACCTGAGTACCAGCCCAGCTTGCTGCTCTTGGTCAGCCGTGTGTGCACACCTCTGCTCCCTCGCAAAGCCTTTCTCTACACCTCACTACAATACCATGGAGCTTTATACGCTGTCTCTGGGTGGGACCCCAGCCCAGGTTCTCAGGGGGACCCACAGCACCCAGTCTCGGGGGGGACCCCCAGTCCCCGGTGGGCTCCCAGCCTCAGTCTCCGGGGGAGGCATAAGCCTGAGCTCAGGAACGAGCCTTACAGCTGCTTTCCATTAATACCCATGGAGAGGATACATAGGGCAGCTGTGCCCTCACTAGACATGGCGTTGTTCGCTTCGCAGCTGACAATGCACAAGCGCGGTAGCAGCGCAGCCTGGCAAATCCTACGGCCGCGGGCTCTGGGCTTCGTGCTTCCTCAGTGCGCACGCGCGAGAGAAGTGGTGGCGGCACATGATACATGCTGCGCATGCGCTCTCTCGAGCGGCCATTTTTGAAACGCCGGGGTAAGCGACGCGCGCATGAGTCAGAGAGGGGTCAGTGCTGGCCGACGCTTCCAGCACTGCACATGCGTGAGCACCCTCTCCGGACGTAGAAATGGGAGCATGCCTACACACGCGCCCAACAGATTAACGGGCAAAGCCCTGGGCGGAAGCGAGGCTTCGGAACCCCTCGTCACGCCTACCTGCCGCCCCTGGACGCAGAGTGGCGCATGCGCAGTTCAGCACCGGAAGCTCTTCTTGGCCCTCTAGATCATAAGAGCCTGGGAAACCCCGTATAGAGTTCTCTTTCCTGTGCTAGACGCCGCCGGAGCTACCGCCATGTGAGTGCGGGGGGGCTGGGATGGAACGCTGATGGGGGGCGGCCGGGGTCCCGCGTGTGGGGATGGAATCCTGGGGCTGTGTGTGGGGCGAAGGGGGGGGGTGGAACCCCAGGGGTGCGAGGGGCCCGCGCGTGGAACGATGCGGGGCGATTGGAACCCCGGGGCTGCGTGTGTGGGGGGGGGCGGAGTGGAACCCCAAGGGCTCGCGCGTGGGGCGATGGGGAGTATGGAACCCCAGGAGATGTTTCCAGGTGCAGCGCCCTCCCTATGTGTCTTGATCCCCACCCGAGGCGCGTCCTGTTCCTGCCGTGCAGACACCACCTGTTTCTCTCAACCCCCCCACCCCCCAAATCTCCACCCACGGGCGCAGTGAGCCGAGCAGGCACCGCCGGGCCCGTCGCCCTGCCCGGTGCAGTGGGGGGCGGAACTGACGCGCCCCATGCTGGAGGGGAACCCATAGGCCTTACTGGAAATATCCTGCGCCGGCCCTCTGGGTGCCTAGCTGGCAGGAGCCAGAGGCTGCAGATGGCTGTTGCCCCCCAAGCTGTGCGCTCCCCACAGCAGCTACCCTGGAGATGCCTCCAGAGGCGTCATTTTGGGCAGCCCCCCACCCCAGAGGAGCTGTGTGTGGGACTTGGGGGGGCTGTCCCACGGGGGCTAGCAGGGATTGCACACTGCTGTGGGGTGCTCTCCTTGGTGGGGACATTGAGGGGGGCTGCTGGTGAGGTGGAGGGGTTGCTCTGCCAGGGGACTGGTTTGGGGGTTCTGCCCTATAGGGATGGGCATGGCATTGGGGTCCCCCATATATGGGAGGGTTGAGTGTGGGACATGGGGGTGCTGCATTGCCTGACCTTCCCTTCTGCCCTCCCCAGAATGACCGAGTGGGAGACGGCGCCCGCTGTGGCCGAGACCCCCGACATCAAGCTTTTCGGGAAATGGAGCACAGATGACGTCCAGATCAATGATATCTCCCTGCAGGTCCGGGGAGCCTGAGTGGGCGGGCCAGGATGCTTGGGTTCCCCTTCTCTCTCTCTCTCTCTCTCTCTCCCTCTCCCCCCCCCGCCCCAACACACACACACACCTCATGCTCTCTGTATGCAGCGGGCGGGGCTGCAGGGAGTGAGGCAGGATGCCTGGGTCCCCCCCATACCTCACACCCTCTGTGCACAGCAGGAAGGGCTGCAGGGAGTGAGGCAGGATGCCTAGGTCCCCAACTTACAGCTCGCACTTTGGCGGGGAGGGATACCTAGGTCTCTTGCCTCTCCTCACAGCTCATGCCTTCTGTGCACCGTCATAGTGGGTGGGATAGGATGCCTGGGTTTGCCACCCTGTTGCTCTCAGACTGTGGCTGCCTCTGTCAGCGTGGGGTGGAGGTGGAGGGTGTCTCCCCCTCCCTGTACCACCCCTGAACTAGTCTCTTTCCCCGGCCCAGGACTACATTGCGGTGAAGGAGAAGTACGCCAAGTACCTGCCCCACAGCGCCGGGCGCTACGCGGCCAAGCGCTTCCGCAAGGCTCAGTGCCCCATCGTGGAGCGCCTCACCAACTCCATGATGATGCATGGCCGCAACAACGGCAAGAAGCTCATGACCGTGCGCATCGTCAAGCACGCCTTCGAGATCATCCACCTGCTCACCGGGGAGGTGAGCTTCCGAGGGCAGGGGTGCTGACTGTCCTGGCCAGGCAGGGGTGCGGGAGGGACGGTTTGGGGGCTGGGCTCTGTGCATGTGATCTCAGCTGGGGTCGGGGTTTGGGTTATGTGGGATCTCCGCCCTGGCTGACCTGTCCATGCGATTCTCTCTGTGCAGAACCCCCTGCAGGTCCTGGTCAACGCCATCATCAACAGCGGGCCCAGGGAGGACTCGACCCGCATCGGCCGTGCCGGCACTGTCCGGAGACAGGCCGTGGATGTGTCCCCACTGCGCCGTGTCAACCAGGTACCTGGCCATACATGTGTTCATAGCATGCCCCATCATCCCTGAGCATGACTCCCCTCCCCATGCAGCTGTGCATAGTGCCCACTCCACAGTGCGTATGGGCTGGGCACTGCTGCCCACTGGCTCTGGGCACCTGGTAACCCCTCTCTGCCCCCCCCCCCCCCCCAGGCCATCTGGCTGCTATGCACCGGGGCCCGCGAGGCCGCCTTCCGCAACATCAAGACCATCGCCGAGTGCCTGGCTGACGAACTCATCAATGCTGCCAAGGTGAGAGGTGGGGGCCAGGCACCTGCCTGCGCCTGACCCATCGTGCTGGGAGATGTCTGCCCACTCAGAGTGGAGGACAAGGGCAAGTGCTGGGCTCCCAGACAGCATCCTGCCCAGCTTCGTGTTGTCTGGAGTGGAGGCCTGGCATGTGGCTCCCCCAGCTCAGCCCCTCCTTCCTGCAGCCTGCTCTGCCCTTTGTCGCTTAGGCGCTGGCTGTGCACGGCGACAGTCCCACCAATGCAGCCACTCGTGTTGACACAGACTGGTGTCAAAGGGCTTCTGTGCCACATAGCTGCTTCCCCTCTGGTGCATCGCCAGCCTGGGTCACTGCCGGGGCGTGACTGTGCCCTCTGGGGGCTGTGCGGATAACTACACCCGATAGAGGGGAGATTTCTCCAGCTGCCCCCTGGCTTTGAGTCCATGTGTGTCCCTAACAGTGAAGGGCTGCAGGACTGCTCCTGTCCCAGGGCCTCCAATGGCCCCCTTTCCTTGCCTGCCCCTGGCAATTGGCATGAGCCTTTGACTGAGCCCTGCTGGCAGAGCCCTGCCCTACAGCTGTCCCCTCTGCAGCACAGTGCCATGTCACCACTGGGGGGTGCCCCCTGAGCTGGCTCTTAGGGAGCAGGGGTGGCTCCACCATGGGGGGGAATCTCACCATCTCTCCCCTTCCCAGGGCTCCTCCAACTCCTATGCCATCAAGAAGAAGGACGAGCTGGAGCGTGTGGCCAAGTCGAACCGTTAAAGCTGCGGGAACCACCTCAATAAACTGATTCCACTCACTCCCCTGTGTGTCCTCTCTGAGCTGCTGGCCCCCGCCTGCGGGAGGAGGGAGTAAGCTCTGCTTGATGCTGCCCTTCCATGACCACCTCCCACCCTCCTACGGCCTGCTCTGTTGCCCTTTCTGGGGATGGGCAGGTGCCATCTCTTGCCTGGAGAGGTGTGGGTGGCAGTGGGTCTCCTTGGAGTGGGCTTGGGGTTGGTGGAGGGCTGCAGCTGGCTCCAGCTGTGGGGGGCGGGGTGGCTGCTCACCAGTGCAGGCATCACAAGGCAGTAGAGCCTGCTCTGCCTTGCTGTCTCTGGGGAGCAGCTGCTTGCAGGCCTGTCTCTGCCCCATATTTCCCCTAATAGCAGCTGCCTCTGGGGGCCCACAAGGCATGGATGGGCTGGGAGCTGGTTGTAGGGCCTGGCCCTGTTCCTCCACCCCCCCACCCTCAAGAAAAGCTGGGGGAGCACGAAGAGCAGGGCCCCCTCTTGAAATGGAGAGTCACTCCCCTCTGCAATGGGGCGGTCCTAGCTCTTCGCTTCCCCTGTGGGTCCAGCAGGACTCCTCTGCCTGTCCTGTGGTCCTGGCTGGATGCTGATCTATGTTCCCAGGGGCTGAGGGTGCTATGTAGGGCATGTGGTCACAGAGCAGGGAGGAGGCCCATGGTGATTGGTCTGGAGGGGAAGGGCTAATTGGCCATAAGCCACGGGGGTGCGTGTGTTTTGTGAGATAGAAGGAGCCAGTTCCCCCCAGGCAAGGCTGGCCACACCAGTTACACCAGTCCGGCTGGCCCAGAGGCCCTAGTTCTGAGCTTGCCAGAGCTGGCTGGGACAAGGGGGCTGTCTCTCCAGAGCAGGTTTGCTGGGCTGGGCCTTGGCCTCGGCACAGGGTCTAGGCCTGTTGGAGTAGAGCAGGGCCCCCTAGACTCATTACACAGTGTGGGCAGTAGATCTGACCTCCGGATGCCTGCCTGCTCCTAGACCATCTGGGTGTGAGGTGTCTGCCCTCCCCTTCCCTGCACCGCCAGCTCCTCCGAGTCAACCTCTCCAGCCCCATGGCATCCAGACCCTCCTGCTCAGCTCTTGCTTTTTGTCCAGCCTTCACAGCTGGAGTCAGGGCCCAGGGTGTGACTGGGGCAGGTCGCCCGGCAGACCCTGCTGCATGGCACAGCTATGCCCTGTGGCACAGCTGGGAGAGTGCCTGCCCCATGCACCCACCCTTCCCTTTCCTCCATACACACCTCTCCCCTGCCCAGACCCTTTCAGAAGGAGCTAGCTTGAGGGGGTAGTAGATCCCCTCTCAGCTCATGTGCAGGGGCCCATGTCTTTCTCTGCTGTGCTGCCCAAACAGTAGGGTATAGACCCAACTTGAGAGACTGGAACACTCCATGGGTTAGATTCGCTATAGGGCTGGTCCGAAGCCCCCAGTGTGGCACAAGGGCCTGCTGTTGTATGGGGGCAGGGCACGGGTTCAGCATGGGGTACTGGTTTCCATGGAGTGGGGCAGGGGCTGCTGTGCTGCAGGCAGCAGTGGGGTTCTCAGCGGGGTGCTGCAGGGAGCAGGGGAGGGGCTCAGTAGGGGGTGCTGGGTTGCAGGGAATGGGGTGGGGGCTCAGTAGGGAGCACTGGGCTGCCAGGATCAGGATGGGTTCAGCAGGGGGTGCTGGTCTCTGGGGGACGGGGGACTCAGCGGGGGGTGCTGTGCTGCAGGGAGCGGTTGCAGGGGCTCAGTAGGGGGTGCTGTGTTGCAGGGAACAGTTGGGGGATCAGCAGGGGGCACCATGGTGCAGAGAGCGGTCGGGGGCTCAGCAGGGGGCACTGTGCTGTGGGGAACGGTTGGGGGCTCAGCAGGGGGCACCGTGGTGCGGAGCTCAGCGGGGGGTGCCGTGCTGCGGGGAGTGGTCCGGGGCTCGGCAGGGGGTGCTGTGTTGCGGGGAGCAGTCGGGGGCTGAGCAGGGGGCGCTCTGTTTCAGAGAGCAGGGTCGGGAGCTGAGCAGGGGGGCTCTGTGGCTGGGGCGTGGAGGGGGGTGGTGAAGGGTTAACCCTGGCAGAGCCAGCTACCGGTCGCATTCCTGGCTAGTAGCCACAGGAAGGGAATGTGGTGGCACCGGCTTGTCGCCCTGGCCGCACCCAGCCCCAAAAGAACTGGGCGGGCCGGGGCGGCAGGGCGGGCACCACTAGGGGAAATGCTCCCTGCAGGGGGCAGATTCCAGAGCCCGGGAGCTGCCGGGGCCAGCAGCACCAGGAGCCAGGAGGAGCAACCTGGCAACCCCAGCGCACCTGCTCCGATAACATCCCACCTGTGCCCAGGCCTGGACCAGGTGAGCCTGACTCTATGGGGACTGAGCCCAGGACTGGGGGGCACCGAAAGCTGTATGGAGGAGCCCAGGGCTGAAATAGCAGTGAGGGCAGACTTGAGAGCACCAACAGATCTGTGGGGAGTCCAGGGGTAGGATAGCAGGGGGTGGAGGAGGGGAGAAGCCAAGGGGTAGTATAGCGGGGGGCGGGGAGGGAGAGGGGCACCGGCAGATCTGAGGGGAGCCCACGGCTGGGGTAGCAGAGGCTGTGGGTTGGGCGTGAGGGGCACTGGCAGGGCTGGGGGAGCCCAGGGATAGGATGGGAGGGTGGGATTGAGGTCCACTGGCAAAGCTGTTGCGGGGATCCCAGGGATGGAATACCAGCGGGAGCAGGATTGAGGGGCACCAGCAGAGCTCGGGGGGAGCCCAGGCCTGGGCTAGCATGGGGCTGTGGGTTGGGAGTGAGAGACACCAGCAGGTCTTGGGGGAGCCCAGGGGTAGGATAGCGGGGGGAAGGGAGGATTGGTGGTCAAGGGGCACTAGCAAAGCTGTTTGGGCGAGCCCAGGCCTGGGCAAGCAAGGGCTGGGTCGAGAGTGAGGGCACTGGCAAGGCTGGGGGGCTGAGAGTGATGTGCTTTGGGGTGTGCGTCCCCTGGATGCCTCCCTTTTCCTTCCCCTCCCGCCGGCTGGGAGTGTCTGGCAGCTCCATGCCGATGCCCTAGCCCCAGGTGGTACTGTATCGGCGTGACTCCCGATTAGCTGGGGAGCGGCCGATAGCCTCCCCCTGAGGAATTGGGCGTGTAGGGGGTGGCGCCCAGCTGGGCCAGGTCATGGGGCACGTTATCTGCACCGGGTAAATATTGTCCTTTCTCCCTTCCCTCCCCAGAGACGTCAACGGGGCCAGGCCGGGACGTGTCTGCCGGCTGGCACCACCTCCGCCCTCACCGACTAGGGGAGCCAAACTTTGGCATGGCGGCACCAGGGGAAGTGGGGCTAGGGGGGCCCCAGGGCACTGAGCTGGTGGAGCAGGGGTCCTGGAGTGCTGAGCTGGTGGAGCGGGAGGACCGGAGCGCTGAGCTGGCAGAGGGGGGCCCCTGGGGTGCTGAGCTGGCAGAGCAGGCTTCCTGGGGCACTAAGGAGGAGGAGGAGGAGGAGGATGAAGACAAGGCCTCCATGGACTGTGTGATCTGCTTCTCGCCCTATGACCGGTTGTTCAAGGTGCCCAAGGCGCTGGGTTGCGGGCACACCTTCTGCCTCGAGTGCCTAGCCCGCATCAACGTCTCCTCGGAGCAGGTCAACGCCGTCAGCTGCCCCGTGTGCCGGGAGTTGACCTGCCTGCCCCCCCGCAAGGGCCTGCCTGGCCTGCCCACCTGCCTGGACCTGCTGGACCGGCTGCCCCTGGCGCCTGCCGCCCCCAGCAGCTCTGTGCGCTTCAGCCGGCGCCGGGGGCTGCTGTACGTGCCGGGCTGGGGGACCCGAAAGGGCCGGGGGCTCGCGCTACCCAAGCCAGGCCCTGCCCTCAGCACCGTCAGCCTGAGCGTGGATGTGGGGCGGCCCGCACCGCGGGGTGTGGGCGGGGGGCTGCGGGGGCTGGGCTGCTCCAGCTGGCCCTTCGCTGTGGCTGTGGCAGTGGCCGTAACTGTCACCGTGGGGCTGGTGATCTCCGGCGTCTACATCTTCTTCATGCTGCCGACGACCTACGGGCCAGGGCCAGGCGGGCTGGGCAACGCCACCTGGCAGGTGCCCTGGCCCAACGGCACTGCTGCGCCGCTGCCACCTAGTGACAGATGGCTGCTGGCACAGCCCCCCAGGGACGGGGCTATGGGGCTGGCTGGAGAGATGGCATCTCCACCGCCTGGTAGCAGGAGGAGGAGATGGAGAGGCCTGGGCCCCCCAACACTGAACCCAGCCAGGAACTGACATGGGGCCCAGTCCCCCTGTGAGCCCTGAACCCCAAGGCAAGAGGTGGAGGCTGGGCCACAAGCGGATACTATCACAGGGGCACCCCCCCGACTGCTTCTTCCAGCTTGCCCCCCCCCCAGACTTCCAGCCCCCCCCAAGGTTTTGGGGCTGTGGCTCGGGGGGGGGGAGCAGAAGCTGTGAGCCCTGAGAAGACTGCCCTAGATGGGGTCCATCGAGGGGGTTAAAGGCCCCACTTTGCTGCTACAGGGAATCAATGAGGGACACCCCCTGCTTCTCCCCTCCCCCCTTCATTAAATGATTTTATTTTTCATATGTGAAGGCTCTGGAGGGTCTGTGGCAGCAACAGGGGAAAGCCACAAAGGGCTCATTACTGACCCTACGTGAGGGGAGGTGGGGGCTGGGAGGCAGGACTCCTGGGTTCTAGCCTGGCTCTGGGAGGGGACTATGGCCTAGTGGTTCGAGCGGGTGGCTGGGGTGTGTGTGCTGGGAACCGCTTGTGCTCAATTCTTCCCCCGACTCCCAGTGCAGGGAGGGTTAACAGCATTTTCTCTCCTTAGCCCCAGGGGCCCAGCGCTGGCAGGTTTCCTGCTTGGGGCTGGTTCCTGGGTGCTGGGGCCCGCCCACAACTCCACCCTCATCCGTCCAGTTCCCAACAACTGGCCTCCTGACCTCAGCCAGAAGAGTGGGGGCAAGCCCAGCCACTGGAGTGCCAGCCTGCACCCAGCCAGGAGTCCGGTCTCCTAGTCCCCTACTCTAACCTCTAGACCCCACAGCCCTCCCAGAGCCAGGGACAGAACCCAGGAGTCCTGGGTCCCAAGCCACTGCTCTAACCACTAGATCCCATGGCCCTCCCAGAGCCACAGACAGGACCCAGGAGTCCTGCACTCACTCGAAGCACCCTGGAGCTCTACTTCCTCACGGGCAGAGCTCTGCAGGCATGGCTGGGAAGTCCCAGGGTAGGCAGATTCCTGGCAGCTGGGAGCCCTGGAGGGCTGTGTGGGGAGGGAAATGCCCCCTGGTGCAAACAGGGTCCCAGCAGGTTAGAGCAATGGGGGCTGGGAGCCAGACTCCTGGGTTCTATCCCTGGGGCTCTCAGTTGCTCAGCCAGCCCCCAGGCCCAGGGCTGGGTGGGGGTTATCTTTATGGGGCTCACTGTCCCATGGGCTGGGGGTTCTGGGAGGGTCACTGTTGTTGACCCTCCCAGAACAAGCTCCTGGGGGGCGGGGGGGATGTCTCTGGGGCTGGGGGTTCCTGTCGCTGGGGCTGGCTGGGGGCTGGCTCTAGGGGGCTCTTTCTCTCATAGATTTTTAAGGCCAGAATGAACCACGATGCTCACTGAGTCTGACCTGTTGAGCTCTGTCCTGCTGCGTGTCCTAAATGTTGTGACCCATGCGTACTACAGCGGGTGTTGTGCTGTGTACGCTGGGTGTTCACATGTTGTGCTGCCCCCACAGAGCAGCTGCCCGGTGCTGTGTCTAACAAATACCAATGCTCCCTGGCACATTCGCTCCCCGTGTGGGTCTGCTCTCCTGCCCTTCTCATGATTCCTGTTCCTGGGACTCAGATGGGGACAGTCTGAACACTGATGGGATCTTGTTAGGGAAAATCCCCCCGTCCCCATTCCAGCGGCTCTGGGCCCAGCTCAGGTGGGAGCTGTCGGGAGAGCCATGGGGACCACCCTGGATCCAGACTCTCAGCTCTGGGCCTCCAGGGTCCATTGTGGCCAGCTGGAGCGCTCCCCATCCCCCACACCCCCAGCAGAAGCACAGGGCTGAGGCTGTCTCTATCCAGGCAGGAAGAGGCCCTCAGGAGCAGCTGTGGCTGGGGAAATGGCTATACACTAGTCAGATTGCGGGCTGGCCCCCAGCGGAGCTCTCCACCCAGAGTCACCTGGTCAGAGCAGGGCTCAGATAACAATGTCAATCCCATCCCCCCACGAAAGCCCAGTCTATCTTTGGGAGAGTGTGACCCTGCCTCATCCCCCCTTCCAGTCAGTTGGGGTAGACAGAGTAACCTGACCTGACTCTGTACACAAGATATCCAGGTCTGCATGGCCATTCTTAGGGGTAACCAGGGCGGGTCATCCCCTACAGCTGGGACGCCGGCGGATGACGACATTCACTGCTGATTGTGCTATACAGGCTGACTGTACATGAAAGTCACTAGCTCATTCTATGCTCCTACTGTATCTAGGAGTTGCTAGAGCTGGTGTTACACCGTGATCTGACTGCAGAGCCTCCAGGTGACCTCCAGGGCCAATGTACGCAAAAGGAAGCAGATGAATTTTGCACATAAACAACACAACTGCACACAATAGTAACCAGATCCAGTTGTTCACTAAAGTGCAACTGAGAAACCAGATCTGGTTGTACACTACAGTCTGACAGTACATTACAGTAACCAGACCCGACTGTGCATTACATTTTGATAGTACAGACAAGTAACCAGACCCAGTTGTGTGCTACAGTCTGATTGTACATACAAGTAACCAGATCTGGTTGTGTGCTACAATCAGACTGCACTCACATGGAACCAGACCCAGCTGTTCACTAGTTTAAACATACAAGTAACCAGGTCTGGTTTTGCACTCCAGTCCAACTGTACCAGACTCAGCTGTGCGCTACAGTCTGACTGTACTTACAAGTAAATGAGACCTGGTTTTACACTACAGTCTGACAGTACATTACAGTAATCAGACTCACCTGTGCACAACGGTTTGATCGTACATACAAATCACCAGATCTGGCTGTGTGTTACAGTCTGATTGTACTTACATATAACCAAACCTGGTTCTAGGCTACAATAATACTGTACATATGAATAACTAAATCCGGTTGTGCACTACACCTTGACTGTATGTCCCAGTAACTAGATTCGGCTGTGCATGACTGTATGTTGGGGGCCACCGGGTCTGACTCTGTGCTACAGTGAGACTGCACGCCTTGCTGGAGTGCTCAAGGGGTAACTTTCCCTTCTCGATTCACCCTGCCCTCCCCACATCGCCTTGGTTATAAGCAGCTGCCCCTTCCCGCCTGACACTGCCCAAGCTAGTCACTCGGGATAGATCAGGCGAGGTGCACATTTTACTCTGCACCTGGACATCACTTGGCACCCGGATCTTGGATGGGGGAAGGGAAGATGGATGGATACAGAGAGATTTTACAAAGCTAAGTGATGTGATGGGTGGGAGAGAGGGGGGGAAGAGATCTTATTTAGCTCCGCCCCTTCCCGAGTCCCGCCCCCTTCTCAAGCCCCGCCACCTCAGTGGTCACTTGTAGAGCAGGTGGACGCGGCTGCCGTCGCAGTTGCTGCGGCCCAGCTTGTCGGCCTGCTCGGAGACGAGGCAGCGCACCAGGGGCAGGCTGGGCTGGTAGAGGGTGGGCACGGGCCCGGCCGCGTTGGTGAAGTGGTTGTCAGCAGCACAGCCATCCCGCGAGGAGGGGTTGGAGGGGCGGCGCCGGGAGCGCAGCTGCTGCCGGTCCTGGAGCTGCTGGCGGAGCTCGGAGACGCGCTCCTCCTTCTGCCGGAAAGAGGGGGAGGGGTGAATGAGTGTAATGCTTCCCCCACCCCTGAGTGGGTGATGAGCCCCCTTCCCTCCCACCCCCCTAAGTCCCCAGCTTCAGAGGGAGGTGGAGGAGAGGACGTCACCGTGTAGGGTTCTGGTGTCTCACCCCCACTTTATACCCCGCACCCCATAATCACAGTATGGGAGCGCCCCATCAGGTCCCCACCGCTCTCCCCCCCCAAAGTCGCAGGATGGAGGATCAACCCTCACCTCTGCAATGATCTTCTCCAGCTCCCTGTTCTCCTTTTCCAGCAGCCGGGATTTCTCCTCCTCATTGTTGTTGGTGGACGAGCCCGTTTTCATGGTATCCTGCTGCTCTGACTGCCACTCGCCCCTGGTGATGAGACGCCGCATCTGCAACAAGCGCAGTGACTATCAGGGACAACAGTACACCGGGAGAACTGATCCCAACCACCACCCCTGCCGACTGTCGGAGACAAGACTACATCTGGAGCACTGACTCCAAACCCCCTTCCAACTTGTTGGAGACCAGACTACACCTGGAGCACTGACTCCCAACTCCCCCCTGCTGACTGTCAGAGACATGGCACACTCAGAGCACTGACCGCCAACTTACTCCCCTCCCCCCCCACTGACTGTCGGAGACAAGCCTACACCTGGAGCACTGACTCCCAACTACCCCCTAACTGACAGAAATAATACTACATCCAGAGTGCTGACTCCCAACTATACCCCTGACTGACACTCAGACACAATACCCCAACACTACACCTGCCCCCTGACTGTCAGAGACAGTTCATCCACAGAACCAACCCCCAACTGCCCCACTGACTGTCAGAGACAATCACCTCAATGCTATACCCAGAAAAAATCCCCTGAAAACCCAACTACCCTCCTCTCTCACTCTATCAGACAAGAAACAACAAGCCAGTAGTGCACCTGGCACAGAGACCCCAGACCTCCAGCTACCCCCTCAACTGAGTGAGTCATAGAAAACACCCCAACACTACACCCACAGCACAGACCTCCAACTCCCTCCCCTCACTGACTGTCAGAGACAATATCACAATGGAGGGTCCTTGTGGCACCTTTAAGACTAACAGATGAATTGGAGCATAAGCTTTCATGGGTGAATGCCCACTTTGTCAGACGCATGTTGCATGCGTCTGATGAAGTGGGCATTCACCCATGAAAGCTTATGCTCCAATTCATTTGTTAGTCTTAAAGGTGCCACAGGATCCTCTGTTGCTTTTTACAGATCCAGACTAACACGGCTACCCCTCTGATACTTAACATCACAATGCTAACTCCAGACCAAAGATTCTGAGCCCCCCATGCTATCCCTGCACCAACAGTCAAACAGGGAGAGAACAGCCCAGCACTTTCCCAGTGCGGAGATCCTAACCCCTGTCCCTGCAGGTGGGCGGGGGTGGGGTCCTACCTTGGGCACGAAGAGCACCACCAGGGTGATGTAGGAGGAGAAGACGACGGCCAGTGAGGCGAAGGCAAAGGCAGCGTCCTGCTGGCTGTTCAGGATCATGGTGACGGGGGCAGTGATCAGACACAGCACCTGCGGCATAGCCGGAGCCGGCGGGCGGGTAGGGTCACTGCGTGGGGAGGGGGAGACAGAGAGACCTGCCCCGACACCCCAAACCCGCTCCATGTAGCTACTCCCCACACACACACACCTCACATGGCTGTGGCACAACATGGGGGTACTGAATGCACATGCACTGTCATAGCCCGGAGGGATGCTTGGGGGTCACAGTGGGATACAGTTAAGCGTTGGGGCGCAGCGGAGCACACTCACTGCCATGTTGTAAAAGGCCATTGACACAGCACAGTGGGGAGGTTTGGGGGTGCATTAGGTGGCTGGCGTGCAGTGGGTCACAGCGGGGCACACTCACTCACCGCCGTGGCATGGAGGTTGGGGGAGCAGTGAGGAGGTTTGGAGGGGCAGTGAGTCACAGTGGGGTGCATTCACTCACTGCCATGGTGGGAAGGTTGCAGGGGGGAGTGGGTCACAGCGGGGTGCACTCACTCACCGCCATGGCGTGGAGGTTGGGGGGGCAGTGAGGAGGTTGGGGGGGGCAGTGGGTCACAACAGAGTGCACTCACTCACCGCCATGGCGTGGAGGTTGGGGGGGCAGTGAGGAGGTTTGGAGGGGCAGTGGGTCACAGCGGAGTGCGCTCACTCACCGCCATGGTGGGGAGGTTGGGGGGCAGTGAGGAGGTTTGGAGGGGCAGTGGATCACAGCAGGGTGCACTCACTCACCGCCGTCGAGGTTGGGGGGGCAGTGGGTCACAGCGGGGTGCACTCACTCACCACCATGGTGGAGAGGTTGGGGGGGGGCAGTGGGTCACAGCAGGGCGCACTCACTGCCGTGGTTGGGAGATTTGGAGGGGCAGGGGGAGGTTGGGGGGGGGCAGTGGCTGTGACGAAGTGGGGATTTTCTCTTGTTATGTTGTATGTGAGTCTTACTGTTGAGCCTATGTGAGTTTTACTGTTTTGCATGAATACTGTGTGTGCCTCAGTTTCCCTGTGTGCTGCACCAATACCTCGGTGGTGGGAATAGGGGGTTGTAACTTTGGCGGAGACCTCTGGGGCAGGTGAAGCTGCTCCAGCTGCCTGCACATATGCTATGACTGGTGCTCTTCGTAACCTGAGACCCAGGAGGGGGATGCAAGCAGGTGACAACCAGGTGAGTGCCCGGGAAGCGAGACAAAGAGGCGTGTGTGTGTCAGAGGTCAGGTGGCTGGAAGCTGAGAGTCTGCTTGAGGGGACTGGAAGAGGGGGAGTCCAGGGCTTCTGGCCCGGGACTCCCGAAGATGGGACTTGGCTGAAAGTCACTGATTTCTGTGATGGCAAGCTCTGTTCTATGCTGTGTTCCTGTCGACTAATAAACCTTCTGTTTTACCAGCTGGCTGAGAGTCATGTCTGTGGAGTGCAGGGCCCTCTGGCTTCCCCAGGAGCCCCGCCCGGGTGGACTCGCTGTGTGAAGCACATGGTGTGGAAGGGGATGCTGAATGCTCCGAGGTCAGACCCAGGAAGGTCGAAGCTGTGAAAGCTTTTTGTCCTCAAGACAGTGTGCTCGGAGAGAGGAGGCTTCCCCAGAGTCCTGACTGGCTTTGTATGGAGTAGTTCCAGAGCATTGCCCGGCGACTCCGTGACAGTGGGGAGGTTTGAGGGGCAGTGGGTCACAGCAGGGCACACTCACTCACTGTCGTGATGGTGAGGTGGGGGGGTGTTCGGGGGCAGTGGGTCACAGTGGGGCACACTCACTCACTGTCGTGATGGTGAGGTTTCGGGGGGAGGTTTGAGGGGCAGTGGGTCACAGTGGGGCACTCTCGCTCACCACCATGATGGTGAGGTTTGGAGGGGGATTTGGGGGGCAGTGGGTCACAGCAGGGCACACTCACTCACCACCGTGATGGTGAGGTTTGGGGGGCAGTGGGCCACAGCGGGGCACACTCACTCACCACCGTGATGGTGAGGTTTGGGGGGCAGTGGGCCACAGCGGGGCACACTCACTCACCGCCACGTTGTAGATGGCCATGCCCACAGCTCGGTGGTCATTTATCTTCTCGGTGGAGACGCTCTTGGTCTCGTAGGCCAGGAAGATGCCCAGCAGCAGCAGCAGTCCCTTGAACCCATAGAATATCCCTGTGTGGGACGGGGGCATGGGTCAGATCTGTCAGGGGGCTGGAAACAGGATGGGAACACAAGAGACTGGGGTGGGGGGAGGTGAGGGAGGCCTGCAAAGGGAGGGAGGTGGGTGGGAGGGGACAGGACAAGAGCGGCCCCCGCCCCAGGGGGCAGGCAGCTGTGGGTCGACTATCCCAGGATCATTCCCCAGACACTGCCCTCGCAGCTGAGCCAGGGCCCTTCTCCTCCAAACACTGCCCATCCCCCACCTGAACCTGGGCCCCCTCCCGCACTGAGTCAGCACCCCTCCCCCCAGATACTGCCCATCCCCCTGCCCCCCACTACCTGTGCCCAGTGCCCCAGCTTACCCAGCCAGGTGTTCATCTTGGTGGAGCTGCAGTGCTCCAGCTGGGGCAGGATTGATACGTCGATGTCGGTTTTCGGTTCCTCTTTGGTGAATTCCTACAGCAACGGAGGGCAGAGGGGTGAATGCTGGGGGGCAGATCAGAGCCCCCAGCTGGGGCCCCCGGGGCTGCAAGCTTCCCCGCTGCGTACCCCCAACGCGGGGCCCCTGGGTCCACAAACTTCCCCAACGTGTGCCGCCAACACGGGGCCCCTGGGGCCATGAGCTTCCCTGACGTGTGCCCCAGACACGGGGCCCCTGAGGCTGCGAGCTTCCCCGACGCGTGTTCCAGACACGGGGCCCCTGGGAGCCATGAACTTCCCCGATGCGTGCCCCCGACATGGGGCCCCTGGGGCCGCAAGCTTCCCCGACGCATGCCCCAGACACGGGGCCCTTGGGGCCGCGAGCTTCCCCGACGCGTGCCCCAGACACGGGGCCCCTGGGGCCATGAACTTCCCCCACGCGTGCCCCCGACATGGGGCCCCTGGGGCCACGAGCTTTCCCGCAGCAGTGCCATGTTGGGGCTGTACCTCGATGGTGCGATGCAGCGGGTCGACGATTTGCCAGACGGCCAGCATGACCACGTCCAGCCCCACCAGCAGCCCCACGGTGGCGTACAGCTTCCAGGGCTCCAGGGTCTGCCAACCATGCAGAGTTAGCGCCACAGTCCAGCACCCCCTGGCACCCCCCACAGTGCCTCCCAGCAACCCATAGTGCCCTTACAGACTGCCCCCCTAGCGTCCTCAAACACCCAACACACTGCCTTCCAGTGACCCCCAGCACCCGACACACTGACCCCCTGGCACCGCCAAGAGACCCTTAGCACCCCCCACACACTTCCCCCCAGCGCCTCCTAGCACCCCCCATAGTGCCTCCCAGCAACCCCTAGCACCCCCCCACAGCACCTCCCAGTGCCCCCTGCTCCACAAGACCCCCAGCACCCCTTTACTCCACAGTGGCCCCTGGTGCCCCCCAACATAGCACCCCACTCCCTGCAACCGGGCGCCCCCTAGCACCCCTCACCTTGCGTCTCTCCTTCTTCTCCTCTTTCTTGGTAAAGACGGTGTGCACCCACCAGATTTTAGTGAACATGCTGCCGTAGGCCAGGCTGAACCCCAGCCCCAGCAGCCAGAGCCGGGCCTGCCAGGGAGCAGAGACCAGAGTGAGAGCACCTCCTGCTGGGGCCCCATCTTCAGCCCTGCCCTCTGCTGGGCCCCCCATCTTGCACTCTGCCCCCGCTCCCTGCTGGGCCCCCCATATTGTGCCCTGCCTCCCACCTTCAGCCCTGCCACCTGCTGGCATCCCCTGCTGAGCCCCTGTCTTCAGCCCTATCCCCTCACCCCCTGCTGGCCCCCTGGCTTCAGTCCTGTCCCCCGGCCCCTACCGGCCCCGTCTTCAGCCCTGCCCCCTGCCAGCACCCCAACTCGAGCCCTCCCCCCTCCCCATCGCTCTTTTCCCTCATCCCCCCATTCATAGAATCATAGAATCTCAGGGTTGGAAGAGACCTCAGGAGGTCATCTAGTCCAACCCCCTGCTCAAAGCAGGACCAATCCCCAACTAAATCATTCTTGGTCCTGGGCCCTCCCCACCCTGCTGCACCCCAGCCCTAATGCCCTGCCCCACCTGGCAGACGAAGGGGAAGAGCCCAGACCCGATGTGGTAGCCATCCAGCCCCAGGGGGAAGACAGCGGCCAGCGCCAGCGTGCAGCCCACGGCCGTCATGTTGTTGAGATAGGGCTGGGAGTTCTGGATGTACCTGCAGAGCAGATACGGCCATCACCTGGGGGATACCCCACATCCCGGCTCCCGCCCCCTCCCCCCGAGTTCAGCTCCTCCAGACGCAGCCATCACCTGGGGGGTACCCCCAGCCTGGCTCCCGCCCCCCCCGCAGAGACCGGCCCCTCCAGACGCAGCCACCACCTGGGGGGGTACCCCCAGCCTGGCTCCCGCCCCCTCCCCCCAGACCAGCCCCTCCAGACGCAGCCATCACCTGGAAGGTGGGGGCCACAGCCCAGCTCCCACCCCAAGACAGGAGGTGTGGGGGATAGCGGTGGGGCAGGGAGGTGGGGGGCACTAACCGGACGTGCCCGTTGTAGATGTTGAAGGCTAGGCAGACGATGGCCAGCAGGATGCCCAGGCTCGCGAGCACTGACACTGAGATGAAGAGCTTCTGCGACAGGAAACGGAAGGTGGTGATCACCTTGGTGTAGTCAGCCGGGGGGGCATCCCCTGCAGCAGAGAGCACAGTGAGAAGGGGCTGACCTAAGCACAATACTGCCCCCACATCCCCCCAGCCCTGGAGGAGGGGAAGGCTCCTCAAGCACCAGACCAGGCCCTGGCTCAAGGCAGGGGAGGTTCACACTCTCAGTGACCCAAACATGCCCCCAGAGCTCCCAGCACCCAGATAAGCCCCCAAATCCACAGGGATCCATGTCTGCCCCCATCCCCACAGGGAGCAATTCCCATAACCCCCCACGGCAGAGGGGCCAGATCCCTTGGTGACAGGAACCCCTGGGGGGAAGTTCCCATGATCCCCAGTGGCACGCAGGGCCAGAGACCCTGGTGACAAGAACCTCAGGGAGGCAGTTCCCACAATCCTTGGCAGTGGGCAGGGCCAGAGACCCTGGCAACAAGAACCTCAAGGGGGTGGTTCCCACAATCCCCGGCGGCGGGAGGTGCCAGATGCCCAGGTCTGGGAACCCCAGGGTGGCAGTTCCCACAATCCCCGGGGTGGGAGGCGAAGGATGCCCAGGAACAGGAACCCCAGGGGGGCAGTTCCCACTATCCCCGGCAGCAGGAGGTGCCAGATGCCCAGGAATGGAAACCCCATGGGGATGGTTCTCACAACCCCCAGGGGTGGGACGTGCCAGATGCCCAGGAACGGGAACTCCGGGGGGGCGGTTCCCACTCTCCCTGGTGGAAGGTGCTGCCAGATGCCCAGGAATGGGAACCCCAGGGGGGCGATTCCCACAGTTCCCGGCGGTGGGAGGTGCCGGACTCCCAAGAACAGGAACCCCAGGGGGGCGGTTCCCATAACCCCCAACAGCATGGGCAGCCCCGGCTCACCAATCCACTTGTCGTTGTTGTACCAGGAGAGGTTGTCCTTAGTGCTGTCGTAGTAGCCGATCTTCTTGTAGACCCCACCTGCCGGGAGAGGGGGACGGGTCAGGCTAGGGGGACGAGCTCCAAGTGCAAAGAGCTCCCCCCCCCCATTGCAGCACTGCAGCCTCCTGCCTCCGGGCCTGGGTGGGGAGCCCTGGGGGCTAGATGGGAGGAGCGACCTGTGTGATATGAGCATGGGGGGCAGAAGGGTCGAGCACGCCAGGCTGTCTGTCGCCCTGGAGCTAGGAGTTGTTGTGTGGTGTGTTCTGGGGTTGGCATGCTAGGATGTGTGGGGGAAAGGCATTGTTGTCTTGGGTGTCCTAGTGTAGTGCAGTGTGTGGTGTGTTCAGGGGTTGTTGTGTGGTGTGGTATGCTTGGGGGAATGCTGTTGTGTTGTTGTGCTGGTGGCTGTGTTGTGCTGCGGGGTGTGCGGAGTTCATGTGTTGCTCGGTGGCGCATCGCTGTGTGGTGTGAGCAGAGGGTTGTTGTTTGTTGTGTGTGGTGCTGTTTCATGGTGTGGTGTTGCATTGTGTAGTGTGGAGGGTTGTTGTGCTGTGTGATGTGTTGGGTGGGGTAGCTGTGCTATGTTGTGCAAGGGACTGTAGTGTTGTGGTGTTGCACAGTGAGGGGGTTGTCAAGCTGTTGTGCAGAGCGGTAGTTGTCAAGCTGTTGCGCAAGGTGGAGGTTGTCGAGCTGTTGCACGGGGCGGGGGCGTCACTCACCCTGCAGCTGTTCGATGAGGGTCCAGGCCATGCGGGAGCCACTGGCGTCGAATACCACGTGACCCTGGGCAGGGAGATACACACAGACCAGCGTCATCAGGCACTCCTCGCTGGCAGCAGCAGTAGAGCTGTCACCTGGTGGGCAGTGCTCACTGACGGGGGACTGCCCTGCTGAGCTGGCAGCAATGTGCAGGGCATGCAGTGCTGGGGGGCTGGGGAATTTGCAGGCCAGGGAGCAGGGACACTGGCCTCCTGGCATGGAGCTCAATGCCCACAGGCTAGGCTGAGCCCTGGGCCTACAGACAGGGGGAGAGGGGTTGGGGGGCGCTAAAGAGAGTGCAGGAGTTAGGGATGGGGGTTAGGGGTTCAGGGAGTGGGGTTAGAGTTATGGGTGCAGGGAGCAGCATTAAGGTTGGGGGCACAGGGTCAGGGTTATGGGCACAGAGTATGAATTAGGGGTCACGGGGGTCACTAACCAACACCCTCGCGAAGGCAGGGGAGTTGAGGGCACGGTAGATCTCGTCGGTGACAGGGCGGGCACAAGGGTTAGGGGACACAGGGTCAGGGATGGGGGCGCAGAATTGGGGTCAGAGGGTGTGGGGTTGGGGTCAGGGGGCACAGGGTCAGGTGGCACGGGGGTCACTTGCTGACACCCCCTCGAAGGCGGAACAGTTAAGGGCATGGTAGATTTCGTCAGTGACGGAGCGGGCAATAGGGGGCGCAGGGTCGGGGTCAGGGAGAGCAGGATGTGAATTATGGGGCACACGGTTCACTCACCGACACCCCGTCGAAGGCGGAGTTGAGGGTGCAGTAGATGTCGGTGATGAAGTGGCCATTAGGAGTGCGGAGTCAGGGGGGCGCAGGGTCGCGGTAGGGGGGTATGGGATTGGGGGTGCAGGGTTGTCACAGAGTGTGGGGGAGTCAGGGCCCTGAACCCCCCACTTCCTGAAATTCACTGCAACTCTCAGCCAGCCAGTAAAACAGAAGGTTTATTAGATGACAGGAACACAGTCTAAAACAGTGCTTGTAGGTACAGAAAACAGGACCCCTCAGTCAGGTCCCTCTTGGGGGGTGGGGAGCCCAGACCCAGGTTCTGGGCCTCCCCCTGTCTCCCCAGCCAGCTCCAAACTGAAACCCCTTCCTGCTGCCTCCCCCAGCCACACATCCCCAGCTCCTCCTCCAGCCTTTGTCTAGTTTCCTGGGCAGAAGGTGTCACCTGGCCCCAACCCCCTCCTGGGCTCAGGTTACGAAGGGCAGCAGCCATCGTTTACATACTGGCCGTCAAGTATCATCCCTCAGTGAAGTCACACCCTTATTTCCCATCCCCATCTAGTATTGGTGCAGTACCCCAGGGAAACGGAGGCATGCCCCATGTTAGCAGAAGACAGTAAACTAGTAAAACTCCCATGCAATATTACCAGGTTAATACTCCTTACTCCATCACATCTCTCCCCCCTTCGAGACTGAAATGAGTGGGGTCACTCTGACCAGTGACCTGGGGAAGTTCAGGCCCCACTCTCCAGGACAAGGCATCAACTATCATGTTGGCACTCCCCTTCACATGGACCACCTCGATATCGTAATCCAGGAGGAGCAGGCTCCACCTCAGGAGCTTGGCATTGGCTCCTTTCATCTGGTGTTGCCAGGTCAAGGGAGAGTGGTCAGTGTACACAGTGAAGTGTAACCCAAATAGATATGACTGGAGTTTCTTAAGGGCTCATACCATAGCCAGGCATTCCTTCTCTATTACCACGTAGTTTTGCTCCCGAGGTAACAACTTCTTGCTTAAGTACACAATAGGGTGTCTCTCCCCCTTTTCATCAACCTGCATTAACACTGCACCCAGCCCCATGTCTGAGGCATCGGTGAACACCATAAAGGGCTTGTTAAAGTCTGGGTTTACCAGAACTGGGCCACTGACCAGAGCCTCCTTCAGCACACAGAGAGCCCTCTGGCACTGCTCGGTCCAGACCACCTTGTCTGGCTTTTCCTTCTTGCATAGCTCAGTGATGGGGGTGGCTATGGAGCTAAAGTGTGGCACAGATCTTTGATAATACCCTGCTATCCCAATAAATGCCTGGACCTGCTTTTTAGTTTGGAGAGCGGGCCAGTCTCTGATCACCTCCACCTTGGCTGGTTCTGGCTTTAGGCAGCCGCTCCCCACCTGGTGGTCCAGATATGATTCTTCGGCCATCCCCATCTTGCACTTCTCAGCTTTTATGGTCAGCCCAGCCTCCTGGAATCAGTCCAGCACTTGTTTAACCTGGGACATATGGTCCTCCCAGGTCTGGCTAAAGACACAGATGTCATCAATGTACAAGGCAAAACTCTCCATCCCCTCAGTAGCTAATTCACTAGGCACTGGAAGGTAGCAGGTGCCCCTTGAGTCCAAAAGGCAGGGTCAGGTTCTTAGAGCTCCAGAGGGGTGATAAAGGCAGATTTCAGCCTGGCATCTGCATCCAGTGGCACTTGCCAGTAGCCCTTTGTAAGATCCATAGTGGTAAGGTAGCAAGCTCCTCCCAGCTTGTCTAGGAGCTCGTCAGGCCTGGGCATGGGGTAGACATCAGACACGGTGGTGGTATTAAGCTTCCGACAGTCCACACAGAACTGGATTGATCCGTCCTTTTTGGGGACCAATACCACAGGAGAGGCCCAAGGGCTGGAAGATGGCTGGATCACCCCCAAAGCCAGCATGTCACTGACTTCTCTTTCCAGGTCCTGAGCAGTTTCCCTGTGAATCGGAAGGGGGAGCATCTTATAGGAGGATGCGATCCTGTCTCCACCCAGTGGACAGTCAGATTAGTGAGTCCAGGCTGGTTGGAAAACAGCTGTTGGTACAAATGCAGCACCCTTCTGATGTCAGCTTGCTGGGCAGGTATTAGCTGATCAGAGAGGGGAACTGTTTCCAAGGAGGAGCCAGCTCCTGTCTCAAAGAATAGATCTACTAAAGGGTCATCTCCCTGCTCCTCCCAATGCCCACACATGGCCAATGCCACATTTCCCTGTCATAACATGGCTTCATCATATTAACATGGTACACCCGGTGGCGGTGCGCCCGGTCAGACAGCTCCACCACATAGTTCACCTCATTTAGTTTCTTGACAACCGTGAAAGGGCCTTCCTAGGCGGTTTGTAGTTTGTTTTTTCTCACGGGGATGAGAACCATCACCTGGTCCCCGGTGGCGTAGGAGTGGGCCCGCGCCGTACAGTCATACCAGACCTTCTGTTTCCTCTGGGCTCTGGCCAGATTCAAATTGGCCAAGCCCATGAGCTCAGCAAGTCTTTCTAGGAAGTTCAAGACATACGCCACCACTGATTCTCCATCGGGAGTGGCCTTCCCCTCCCATTCGTCTCTCATCAGGTCCAGGGGCCCCCTTACCCTCCTTCCATATAACCATTCAAAAGGCAAAAACCTGGTAGACTCCTGGGGCACTTCCCTGTATGCAAACAGCAGGTGAGGTAAATACTTGTCCCAATCCTGCGGGTGCTGGTTCATAAAGGTTTTCAGCATCATCTTTAGAGTTCCACTGAACCTCTCCACCAGCCCATTGGATTGGGGGTGAGATTCTGAGGCCAGATGTGCCGGACCCCACATTTCTCCCACAAGCATCGGAGCAGGACTGACATGAAGTTGGATACCTGGTCTGACAAGACTTCCCCAGGGAACCCCTCTCGGCTGAAAATGGTCAGCAGTGCATCTGCCACTGTGTCTGCTTCAATAGAAGACGAGGCCACTGCCTCGGGGTAACAGGTATCAAAATCTACCACCACCAGAATGTATTTCTTCCCCAACCGGGTCGTCTTGCTGAGAGACCCCACTATGTCCACAGCCACCTTCTGAAAAGGCTCCTCTAGGATGGGCAAAGATCTCAAAGTCGCTTTGCCCTTGTCCCAGGCCTTCCCCACCCTCTGACAGGGGTCACAGGATCTGCAATACTGTTGGACAGTATTAAAGATTCCAGGCCTGTAAAAGTTTTGTAGCAGCCTCTGCCCGGTACGCCGGATCCCCTGGTACCCTGAGAGAGGAATGTGATGCGCCAGGTACAGTAGCTTGTGGCGATACTTCTGGGGGACCACCAGCAGCCTCCGGATCCCCCACAATTCCACTTTCCCTGTGGGAGCACATTCTCAGTACAGGAATCCTTCTCCCACAAGAACCTCTCCTGACAGCCTTTCCCCATGGTCTGTGCTGCATTGAGGCCAGCCAGGTCCCTTAGCTTCTGCAAGGAAGGATCTTTCTGCAACTTGGCCTGAAATTCAGTGGCTGGGGAAGGGATAGAGGCCTGCTCTCTCTTGCTGGCTGGGTCTGAAGCCACAGCCCCTCTGAGCCTTGTCCCTGGGCACTCCCTCCCCACCATGGTAGGGTCCTGTACCTCTGGTGAGGTACTTTCCCCGATATCAGGGCGTAGTGCCCCTCGCCAGCTCTGGCTACGGGTCACGACTAGGGCGTTTTGGGGGTTGCTTGGACAATCCTCTAGGTCACTCCCTATCAACGCCTCAGTGGGCAAGTGATGGGGCACCCCCACGTTGTTGGCCCCCCATTTCAAATGTACCCTCACCACAGGCACCTTGAATGGGGTTCTGGTCACGCCTGTCAGGGTCAGGTAAGTATCAGGCACCACTCGACCTGGGGCCACCACCTCGGGCCAGGCCAGCATCACCTCAGCCCCATGTTCCAGTAGCCATCAACCTTCCTCCCATCCACCTCCAGGGGAACAAGGCACTCGCTCCGCAGGGACTTCCCTGTGCCCACCCTGTACACGGAGAACCTTGATTCTGAGGCATCAAGCCCCCCCAGAGGAGCTGGTCTGGGAAACTCCTTCCTCCTGAGCAGTTGGTAAGCTGCCAGCCCTTCCTGCCTGGGAAGCCTGCCCCTCCTCCAGTTGCGTCCCTATCCAGTTAACCCTGTGAGGGTTCGATTTGCACAGTCTGTCCTTGAGCTTGGGGCACTGGGTCTATATGTGGCCTCTCTGCCCACAGTAACAACAATTCATGTTCCGTTGGTCCCGATGCCGGTTGTTCCCCTTGAGAGGGGGTTCTTCACATTCCCCCTTTGTGGGGTCCCAGGGTGACTCTCTCTCTGCACCATGGTGGGCTTATTCTTTTGGGACTCCTCCATTCCACCCCGACCAGCTGTCCACAAACTCGTCAGCCAGCTGCCCACAAACTCGTTAGCCAACTGACCTGCGTTCTGCTTTTTGTCCACCAACCATATCCTCAGGTCGGATAGGCAATGTTCATACAGGTGCTCCAGTACAACCAGTTTAACCATGTCCTCCTTAGTCTGAGCCCCATCTGCCCACTTGTGGACATATCCCTCCATTCGGAGGATCAGTTCCAGATATGTGTCCTCAGGAGTTTTACGCTGACTCCAGAACTTTTTCCAGTACGCCTCAGGAGTCATCCCAAACTTGTGTAACAGGGCCTTTTTGAACAGTTCATAGTCCCCTGCCTCCACCCCTTCCATTTGATTGTACATCCCTACGACTTTGGGGTCCAGTAAGGGGGTGAGAAACCGGACCCTGTCTGTAGGATCAACTCTGTGCAGCCCGCAGGCTTTCTCAAAGGCCATCAGGAATACATTTATGTCCTCCCCTTCCTTAAAATGGGACAGGATGCACTTATCAAAGTTCCATGCAGTCCTGGGTCCCCTTTCACTCACCGCAGCAGGGTGCTCTCTGCTCCTCAGCTTTGCCAACTCCAGTTCATGCAGCCGCTGTTTCTCCCGATTCTCCAGCTTTTTCAGTTTTATCTCCCTCTCCCATTCCAGCCGCCTCAGCTCCAGCAAAGGGGAGCTTGGTCCTGAGGACCCCTTGCTGGCCGAGGGGGTCACAATGTCCCGGGGTTCGTCTGTATGCTTCCAGCCCCTCCCCTAGCCGCAGCAGTCTGACCACTCCCAGCCAGTACAGATACCGGTGCCGGCACAGCATCTGCCAGGCTGCTTCCCACAGGGACAGGGATCAGCTCCTCCAAGCGATCCTCCTCCTCCAGCTGGGCAATCAACTGTGCTTTGGTGCCCTTCCCTCTGTGAAGCCCCCTCTTCTTGCACAGCTCTATAAGGTCCCTCTTAAGGAGATGGTTATACATCTCCCCGCTGATCCCAAGTTGTTGTGGACTCCCAGGCCTGTGTGCTCTTAGCTCCCCATGGTTTCCAGGAAGAACCCCTACTGTGCCAGCCCTTCTCCAGGTCACCACCTCTCTCCCAGGGTCAAGCCACAGACTCCTCCACCCCTGAAACCGCTTGCCGCAGTCCCCAGGGGGACCCTGTTACTGCAACAGTCCTTCTCACTGGTCACACACTCCCAAGGGTTAAGTGTAGCTCCTCCGCCTCCTGAAACCACTCTCTCTGAGCCTTCAGCACGCCTGGTTCTCATTAATCCCCCATCGTTTTACTGCTCCCCAGACACTTACTGCAGGAAACGCCATCCACGAGGTGCAAGACATCCCACCGTTACCACCAGTTGTCACGGAGTGTGGGGGAGTCAGAGCCCTGCATCCCCCACTTCCTGAAATTCACCGTGACTCTCAGCCAGGCAGTTAAACAGAAGGTTTATTAGATGACAGGAACACAGTCTAAAACAGTGCTTGTAGGTACAGAAAACAGGACCCCTCAGTCAGATCCCTCTTGGGAGGTGGGGAGCCCAGACTCAGGTTCTGGGCCTACCCCCATCTCCCCAGCCAGCTCCAAACTGAAACCCCTTCCCACTGCCTCCCCCAGCCACATCCCTGGCCCCTCCTCCAGCCTTTGTCCAGTTTCCAGGGCAGAAGGTGTCACCTGGCCCCAACCCCCTCCTGGGCTCAGATTACGAAGGGCAGCCGCCATCGTTTACGTGTTGGCCATCAAGTACCATCCCTCAGTGAAGTCACACCCTTATTTCCCATCACCATCTAGTATTGGTGCAGTACCCCAGGGAAACGGGGAGCACTCACCGACATCCCCTTGAAGGCAGAGGAGTTGAGGGTGTGGTAGATCTTGTCGGTGATGGGATGGGCATTAGGGGGCATGGGGTCAGGGTCAGGCGGGCGTGGGGTCAGGAGGTGCAGGGGTCACTCACTGACACCACTTCAAAGGCAGAGGAGTTGAGGACGCAGTAGATCTCATCGGTGTTGGGGTGGGCATTAGAGGGTGTGGGGTTGAGGTCAGGGGGCGCAGGGGTCACTCACCGACACCCCCTCAAAGGCAGAGGAGTTGAGGGCACGGTAGATCTCGTCTGTGATGTTCTTGTTGTTGTAGTTGAAGTCCTCCAGCCGCAGCCCCTTCTTCACCAGTTCGGCCGAGGTCTTGTTGAGTGCCAGGGCCAGGGCCCAGATGGCATCGTAGGCCAGCGGCGCCTCCTGGAAACCCCCCGTCTCCTCCGGGTTCTTGCCCAGCCGCTTCTGCAACTTCTCAATGAACTCCTGAGAGGTCTGCAGGGCCGGGGGGTGGGGACAGTGAGCCAGAGGAGGGGAAGTGATACGGGGGCCCACTGCCCCCTCCCTGCCTTTCTTCATCAGTCACTTCAGGTCTTCCTGTCCCACACTGACCCCCAGTCCCACTGCCTCCTCCAAGGTCTTCTCTGATCCCCCTCTTCTTCCCGGTCTCTGCTGCCCACCCACCCCAGCTCCCGTGCTCTCATGTCCCCCTTGGTTCCCCCACCCCTCAAGTCCCTCATGCCCCCCAACAACCCCCTCCCAGCTTTGTGTCCCCTGATGTCCCTGTCCCAGGGCCTCCCAGGCACTTGGCTCTTCCTGCCCTCACCATGTTGGAGATGCTGCGGGTGTTCTCAGGGTTCAGCATAACGATCTCGGTAGTGACATGCCCCTCCACTGCCTCCGCCATCTCTGCCTCCGTGCAGTTGATGGCGGGGTCCTTGATACGAAACCAGTTGTCGGCGTACCAGCCGATCAGGAACCAGACGTACCGCTTCCCATACAGCTTCTCCTTGTACACCTGCACAGAGGCACGTCCGAGAGATGGGCACCCGGCTCAGACAAGCATGCAGCTCCATCCAGCCACCCAACCAGCCCTCCATCCCCTACTTCCCCTCCATCCATCCATCCACCCAGCCCTCCATCCCCATACTCCCCCTCCATCAATCCACCCAGCCCTCCATCAATCCATCTATTCCCATCTGCCCCCTCTCCATCCAGCCATCCGTCCACATGCGCCCCCCTCCATCCATCCATCCTGATGCGCCCCCCTCCATCCATCTGTCCCCATTCCCCCCCATCCATCCATCTGTCCCCATGCGCCCCCCTCCATCCATCCATCTGTCCCCTCTCCATCCATTCATCCATCCATCCGTATACGTCCCCTCTCCATCCAACCCCCCTCCATCCATCAATCCGTCTGTCCCCATGCACCCCCTCTCCATCCATCCATCCCCATGTGCCCCCTTTCCATCTATCCATCACCATGCACCCCCGCTCCATCCAGCCATCCCCATATGGCCCCTCTCCATCCATCCCTACACGTCCCCTCCCCATCCATCCGCTTACATCCCCTCTCCATCCAGCCATCCATCCATCCGTCCCATGCGCCCCCTCTCCATCCAGCCACACGTTCCCACGTGCCCCCTCTCCATCCATCCATCCCCATACGCTGCCCTCTCCATCCATCCCCATTTGCCCCCTCTCCATCAATCCGTCCCCATGAACCCCTTCTCCATCCATCCATCCCCATACGCTGCCCTCTCCATCCATCCATCCCCACACACCTCCTCTACATCCATCCATTCATCCTCATACACCCCATCTCCATCCATCCCCATACACCCCCCTCCATCCATCCCCATACACCCCCCTCCATCCATCCCCATACACCCCCCTCCATCCATCCATCCCCTCACCCCTCCGATCTAGCTAAGCTCTGTACCTCTATTTTTGGATCCACCTGTCACTTTCCACACAGCCCCTCCCCACACCCCCAGGCCTTGCTCACACAGACACACATGCTGTCCAGCTGTCACTCTACGGTGGTAGTTATCTGTACAGCCCGCTAGGTGGACACAGTTACACCGCGATCAAGGGTCTGAGGCTAGTCTGGCTATTCCCAGACTCCCAGATGGGGAAGGGAATCGCCTCCGCTGGGACAGGGCACTTGGAGATCAGTACAACTGAGCCAGGTGAGGGGCTGTGCAACTGTGACTGACCCAATATCAAACTACCCACAAAGGACACCATTACACATGGGCACCGACAGGCGGCACAGCAGGCCTGGGTCCCTACAGCAGAGATGTGCAGGCCACAGGCTGCAACAGCAGAAGTGACACAGATAAGATCTCGGGCTGAGGGGTGGCACTGGGGGTGTCATGGGAGGCTGTGGGGCTCAGCCTTACATCACCCGAGAGCCACTGGGACACTAGGGGGAGCCCCAGAGATGTTCGGGGAGCTGGGAGGGGAGCAAGAGAGAGAGCAGAGACAGATCTGGCTGGCTAGGCTCAGCAATCTCCTGTCTGTGTGTGTTGTGCAGTGTGTGTGTTGTGGGGGGTGAGGCGTGTGCCTTGTGGGGGGCAGGGCATCTGCGCTGCAGGGCGTGGGGTGTGTGCACGTTGTGGAGCATGCACGCATTGCGGGGCGTGTGTGTGTTGTGGATGTGTGCGGGGATGGAGGGGGTCTCCCTGCAGTTAAAAGGCACACAATGGGGCAGGAGAGGCGAGGCTGCGTCAGGGACCCATCCCAGCAGGGCTCTGTGGGGTGGGTGCAATGTCTCCCCAGGGAAGGGGTGACCCCCGGCTTGGACCACACACAGCCCAGCCATTCTGGCACTGGCCTCTGGGGGACTGGAGGGGATAGGGCCCTGGTGTCTGGGACTATGGGAGGTAGCCATCCTTGCTCCTCTGCCCCCCAGCTCCTCCCCAGATCTGGGGGCATCCCCCCATGGCTGCCCCCCAGCACTGAGCCTGATTCCCCCATACCAGGTGTCCCCCAAGTGCTGAGCACAGCCCCTCCACCGTGGCTGCCCCCCAACACTGAGCCCCACCTCCCCCGCAGGTCTCACCTCACAGAAGACCTTGCGTGCTTCAGTCTCGTAGAAGAGCCCCACGATGATGCGAGCATCCTGGCGCTGTGGGGACATGGCCACCGAGGGGGCGGGGGAGGGAACTGTCACGACCCACGTGAACCGTGGGGAGACACGGTTATCCCCCTGCTCTACCTCCGGACACCCCAGCACAGCCCCCAACCCCATGTACCCCCACAACAACCCACTGCCGCCCACTCCACTCCCCACTTCACAGGCGGTTGCCAATTTGCATACGTTTTCATATCTTTGCATGGCTCCGAGCATTCCTCACCCCCGTGCAAGGCTGTGACACCCCTCCCATGGGAGGAGGTTGTGGGAAGATGGAGGATGTCCCATGGGTCCTGCCAAAACTGGGGGCACCCTGGGTCCCTGACCACCTTCCCTGACCGCCCTGATCCCCAGATCCCAGGGGAGCCCCATTGTGTGTCTAGGGGGCGGTGTTGTCCCAAGGCAAACCAGCAGCAGATGGACAGAGCGCCCGGCTGGGAGGGGGCGTGGGGAGCACAGCGGGGATGGGAAACATATGGGGTGGGGCAGGGTTTCCCACCACGGGAGACAGGGAGTGCCCCCCAAGTGCCCGGCCCAGCCCCGGGCACTCGTCAGCCATCGGCCCATCCTCCCTGTGCCCTGAGCTCTCCCCACCCAGCTCCAGGCGCCCATGCCCCCGCCATCTTAGCCTTGGGTACCCCCTCCAAGCCTAGGCCCCTCCTCCTTCAGCCCCAGGCCCCTCCTCCCTCAGATCCCCCGCAAGCCCCAGCTCAGGGGTCTCTCACCTTAAGGCTGCGGACAGGTGCAGAGGGGTCGGAGAAGAAGCTCTGGCGGAAGGTGATCTCGATGCCAGCCTCCTTCACCCGCTGGTCCAGGTCATCCAGGGTCTGGGGGTGGGGGCGGAGAAAGAGCAGAGAGCGTCAGGGAGAGCTGAGGAGCTAGCGGGAGGGAGAGCAGGAAGCTCTGGGGCATGGTGGGGACAGGGAGCGGGGGTCGGAAGGGAGTCGGGGCACCGGGAGGGAACTGGGGAGGATGAGGGGCACTGGGCAGGGGGTACTGTGGGCTCCAGGGTAGCTGTAGGAGTCAGAAGCACAGGGCAGGGGAGTCTGGGGTGGCTGCAAGGTCAGGGGTGCTGTGTGGGTCACGGTGGGGGTCTGGGTCACTGTGGGACTTGGGAGGTGCTGGACTGGAAGCCTAGGGTGACTACAGGGGTCGGGGGTCCTGGGCCCCGTGGGGGTCAGAGAGGATGTGGGGTGTGGGGGCCCGGATTCCTGTGGGGGGGGGGCCGGGGCACCCGGGGCACCGTGGGGATTGGAGCCCAGGGCTCAATGGGGGTCTGGGAGAATGTGGGGGGCAGATCCCTGTGGGGGTCAGGGCACCGCAACCGTACCGAGGTGAAGACCTCCGTGGTCTGCTGGATGGTGGCGATCTTGGTCCAGCCCCACTTCTTAAAGAGCTGGACGCGTGTGGGGTTGTGCAGAGTGGCTGAGGGGTGGGTGCGGAAGAAGGTGGGGAAGCGCTGGCGATTGGAGAGCGCTGGGGAGCTGGAGCCGTACGACAGCTGGGGGAGGAGAGCTGGCTCAGGGCGGGCACGCCAGCACATGCCCCCACAACACAATACTCCCCCCAACCCATGCACCAACAATACCCTGACACCCAGCCTCCTACCCCAACACACCACAATACCCTGACACCTAGCCCCTCACTCCAACAGCCCCCCAACACAATACCCCAATGCCCAGCCCCCTCCCCAACAGCCCCCCAACACACCCACTCCAACACAATACCCTGACACCCAGTCCCCCACACTAACCCACTCACCCCAACACACAATACCCTGACACAGAGCTCCCCACCCCAACACACCCACACCATACCCCGACACCTATCCCCCACAAAATACAATACATGCAACACCTCCCACCTCAACACACACAACATCCCAAGACATGACTTCCTGTGACCAAGTGGGAATATTTCATAATGTTTTGCATGAATAGTGTGTGCCTCAGTTTCCTCCATATGCTGCACGGTTGACTAGGTGGGCGGGGGGAAATTGTTTTCTCTTTGCAGAGATCCAGGGATGACTGACACCTGGCTGCCCCATGCCATGAAGAGTCCCAGAAGACAATTGCCCGGACATTCGGTACCTAGCGACTACTGACCATGGATGACCCTCCGCAGGAAGCCAGCCAGGTGTGACCAGCTGGAGAACAAAGGGCCAGGGGACAATGTTTGCCCGGGAACAAGGGCAAAGGATGGAGGATAGGCCCGGTGGGGTTGCAGGAAGCGGGAGAAGTTTCTGGACAGGGCCGAAGAAATGGTCGGTGGGGAGCTCTAGGCTCTGAACCGACCCAGATGGAGGGTGCTGTTCTCTGTGCTCCCCAAGGACTCGGCACGCTGTGTTCCAGACATCTAACATTCACAACGCCAGCAGGGAGGCACTGCGGCTTAAGGACACCGGGGGTGCATGGCTCCCTTTGAGGGGAACGAGTCTCCCTCTGTTGGGGAGCCAAGCCACGTGGACTCGCTGCAGGGAGCTCATGGCTGGGGTGCTCCAGGCTCAGTCCCAGGAGGCACTGAAGCCAAGGGGCTCACCCCGGGGAGGGAGCATGACCCTAAGGGGGCTGCTGCACTGAAGGGGTCCTCCCAGGGACTGTTCCGGAGACCTCCATGTGAGATCCGTGACACTTCCCCACACACGCACCAACCCTCACACAACCACCGCACTCACACATACGAATGCTTACAACCCTCCCCCACCACGTAACCACCCCTCCCCCCTCCAATCCCCTGCCCCTCTCACCACGATGAGGTTCCACATGCGGGCGGCCTCGGCCACCAAGGTGGAGACACTGCTGCAGCCGGGCATAAGGATGATCTTGATGGGGTCATTGTAGAGCAGTTCATACAGGTATTTGGTGGCTTGGCCTGGGTCGCACTGCAGGGCACAGACCCACCATCACGCCCATGGTACGCCCCACCCCAGCTCTAACCCCACACCCCACCACGCCGCTCCCACAGCCAGGAGTCCTGGCTCCCAACCCACCCAGCTCTATACCAAGAGTCCTGACTCCCAGACTCCCCGCTAGACCCGATTTCCCTCCCACAGCCAAGGAATCCTGGCTCCCAGCCCCCCTGCTCTAATTCACTAGAGCCTACTCCCTACCCACCCCCAGGGATAGAACCGAGGAGTCCTGGCTCCAAGCCCCCCTGCTCTAACCACTAGATCCCATGGCCCTTCCAGAGCCTGGGATTGATCCCAGGAGTCCTGGCTCTCTGCTCCACCCCTCCCCCAACTCCTCTCTAGAAGGTCACAGCCCATCCTCCCTATCCTGGCTGGACACCAGGAGGGGCCCATGAATTATTCAGGGCATGGCAGCTGGGGGAGAGAAGATCAGTTTCCATGACAACCCCATCAGCAGGAGAAGCAGCTTGTGCTGCCATGGCAACCTGTCAGCCACAGGGAGCAGAGGAGATTGGGGGGGCGGGATGACAGTTGGGGAGCTAAGGGGAGGGTGAGACAGAGAGGTGGGGACATGAAGGCAGGGGAAATACAGAGACATGCGGACAGGCAGAGAGATCAGAGAGAGAAGGAGGTCAGGGTAGGTAGGTAGGTAAGTAGATAGATAGATAGATAGAATAAAGCTGTTGGGGGAAGTCAGGTCTTGCTCTCAATACTGTGTATTTTGAGAAGGGAAGTTTTAGTTTCTTGGAATTTTTTCCCCAAATTTCATTGAAAAATTTGCCCCCCAGGGAACAAAAAGGGGGGAGAGGAAAGCGGTTCACCCACACCCTAGCAAGATCCCACCTTTCCAAGCAGAGAATAGCAACAACCACCTCCTTCCCACAGGAATATTCTGCAGACTTTCCCACTCCAGCCAATTCCTTGGATACACTTTAGACAGCTCTCGTGGTGACAGACACACAGAGGGAGCATGGCAGGTGTAGGGGTGGGGGAAGAGTGGGAGTCCTGGCTCCCATCCTCCCTGTTCTAACCCACCAGACCCCACTCCCCTTCCAGAGTGAGGGATAGAACCAGGAGTCCTGGCTCCCAGCCCCCCTTCTCTAACCACTGAACCCCTCTCTCCTCTCAGAACCAGGGATAGAACCCAGGCATCCTGACTCCCAGCCCCAGCTGCTCTAACCCACCAGACCCCACTCCTCTCCTAAAGGCAGTGAGGGCTCCGTGAAGAAGGCACTGGAAGAGAGGAGGCGGATGTGAGGGAAGGAGTGAGCAGGGATGAGTGTGCCAGAGGCAAAGTGACTCCGAATGCCCCAGGAAACCAGGGAGTGGGCGTGCAAGAGAAGGGCTGGGCACCGGGTGCACAAAAAGCCAGTGAGTGTGCAACAGGTCAGGTGTACATGGAGTGGAGCGAGTGTGAACACACAAGGAACAGAGCCAGCAAGGGCAGACCCGAGGGTGTGAGACACACAGCACAAGGAAGTGAGAGGGGCAGGACGAGCGTGCGAGGGGCAGAATAGGGAGTATGGGAGGGGCAGGGTGAACGTGCCAGGGGCAGCACAGGGCAGTGTGTGACGGGCAGGATGAGTGCGCGAGAGAGACAGACAGGGAAGCGTGCATCTTTCAGTGTCTCCCCTCCAGCCATTCGCCTCCTCAGTGCAGCCCCCCCCACACACACTTCTGGAATGCCACCTCCTCCTCCCATTGCCCGTCCCCTGGTGCCCCCCAGGCCCACCTCCCCCCTGGATGGTGCCACCTGAGCCCTGCTCACCTTGCTCTTGGTACCCCCATCCGGTTCTGTACCCCCGATATCGCATGTGCCTAGCCCAGTGCCCCTGAGCTCACCTTGATGTTGGTGCCCCCTGTGAGCCCCCCCTGTTGGTGTCCCCCTTGTATCCCAGCCCCCTGTGCTGGTGGTGCCCCCCATGCTCAGCTCTGGGCCCCCTATCGGTGCCCCCAGTGCCCAGCCCCATGCCCAACCCCATTGGTGTCCCCCTTAATCCCCAGCCCCCTGTGTTGTCAGTACCCCTCATGACTAGCCCTGCACTCCCTGTCAGTGCACCTCGTTTGGTGCTCTGTGACCAGCCCTGTTGGTGCCCCCTTTCCCCCTGTGCTGTTGGTGCCCCTTATGCCCAGCTCCCCGTGTCATCTGTGCCCCCCAGCCCCATGCCCCCTATACTCAGCCCTGCACCTCCTGTGCCCAGTCCTGTGCCCCCCATACCCAGCCCTGTGCCCCGCCATGGCCCAGCCCCGAACCCCCCATACCCAGGCCTGTGCCCTCCCACTGGTGCCCCCATGCCCAGCCCCGCGCCCCCCACACCCAGCCCCCCACCAGTGCCCCCCATGCCCAGGCCAGCACCCCCCATGCCCAGCCACGTGCCTCCCGCTAGTGCACTCTATGCCCAGCCCCGCACCTCTGCCGGTGCCCCGCGCCCCCAGCCGGCGCCCCCCACTGGTGCCGAGTCTCGCGCCCCCCGCAGAGGCCCCCCGTGCCCGCCCCCGCACCTTGCTGTCGTGGTGGATGAGGCGCAGCTCGTGGTCCGGCAGGATGTCCCGGCGTCGGTTCACGTCCTCCAGCGCCATGCGCACGGCGGGCAGACAGGCCTGGCCCCCCGGCCAGCCGCCGCTCATGGGGAAGAGCGCCCCGATGTGCACCGCCCGCCTGCCTGCGGCCAGCGGCCAGCCCGTCAGCAGCAGCAGCGGCAGCAGCGCGGCGGGGCGCATGGCCGGGCCGGGCCGGGCCGCTCAGGGCTGGGGCGCGCGGGGGGCGGCGGCGGCGGCGGCCCGGGGCCCGGCCATGGCGCGCGGCTCTGCTGCGGCGGGGGGACCGGCCGGGAGGGAGCGGGGCGGGGGGATGCGGTGATGCAGGGAGGGGGAGGAGCGAGGGGGAGGGGGAGGGGGAGGAGCGAGGGAGGGAAGGGGGAAGGATGGAGGGATGCAGGGAGGGGGAGAGACGGAGGGGAAGGGGAGGGATGCTGGAAGTGGAGGGGGAAGGATGGAGGGATGCAGGGATCGAGGGAGGAGGAAGAGCAAAGGGGGAAGAGGGAGAGATGGAGGGGAGGGGGAAGGATGGAAGTATGGAGGGGAGGAGGGAGAGGATGCAGCTATGGGAGGGGGAAGGATGGAGGGGTGGGGGAGAAGTGAAGGGATGCAGGGATGGGAGGGGGAGAGGAGGGGAGGGAGAAGATTGAGGGAGGGAAGGGGAAGGATGGAGGGGCAAGCATGAGAGTGAGAAGGAGAGGAGCGAGTGGAGGGAAGAATAGAAGGATACAGGGATGGGAGGGGGAGGGGAAGTGGGATGGAGGGGAGGGGGGATGAAGAGAGGAGAGGGGAAGGAGAGGAGGGAGGGGGAAGGATGAGAGTGGGCAAGGGGAGGGCTGTAGGGGAGGAGCGGGGGAAGGATGGAGGGAGGGAGAAGGAAGAGAGTGGGGAGGGTTATGGAAGAGGAGTGGGGGAGGGGAGGGAAGGATGGAGGGATGCAGTGAAGGAAAGGGAGGAGCAAGGGGGAGAGGAGGGGGAAGGATGAGAGTGGGCAGGGGAGGAGCGAGGGGAGGGAAGGATGGAAGGATACAGGGATGGGAGGGGAAGAGGGATGGAGGGGAGGGAAAAAGGAGAGGTGAGGGAGGGGGAGGGAGAGAGGGGGAAGGGTGAGAGTGGGCAAGGGAGGGATGTGGGGTGGGAGTGGGGGAAAGGAGGGAAGGATGGAGGGATGCAGGGATGGGAGGGGGAGGGGAGGAGGAAGGATGAGAGTGGGGAGGAGAGGGATGGAGAGGGGAGGCACTGGGAGGGGGAAAGATGCAGGGGTGGGAAGGGAGGGGAGAGAGTGAAGGATGGTAGGATGGGTATGTGGTGAAAAGCAACGGAGTAGGAGTGGGGCAGGGGGGTTGGTGGGAGAGGCGGTGTTGTGAGGGGAGGAGTGGAGGAAGCAGTTGGTGGGGGGTTGTGGGGCAGAGGCAGGGAGGGAGTTGGTGAGGGAGGAGTGGGGAAGGGGACTGTGTGGAGGGGCAGGGCAGAGGTTCCCTCCCACCATGCGCTGGCATTTGGCTGCATTAACACCCAGTGGGGCCACAGACCCTGTGGGATCCCCGCATGGAGGGGGGAGGGACAGTGTGGGGACACCTCTCTAAATCAACATGCTCTAAGAGCAGCACCCTCCCCCTCCCACTCTTAGCCCAGGTAACAACCCACAGCTGCACTCAGATGGACCCCAGCAGAGGGATGCTTGGCAGGAGGCAGAACTTGGAGTGGGGTGTCCCCCAAAGACACATGGCAGGAGCTCCCTAGGTATGGGTGAGGGAAGCTCCCCTGGGGAGCAGGCAAGGGGCAGGGGGCATGCACATGGCAGAGTGCTGGGCTCTACCCCTCTCCCAGGGGCGTAGGGGCCATGGCCCCTTGGAGCAGCAGGGGGCGCTCTCCACCCAGGCTTCACCCACCCTTCTTCCTGCAGCCTCAGCTGGACTAGAGGACAGGTTGGTGGCTAGACAGAGAGAGGAATAGCTAGCTAGAGAAATGGATAGGGGGAGAGAGCGAGATGGATGGGAGGGTGGATCGATGCTAGAAAAATGGATGAAGAGAGACGGCTAGATGGATGCGAGGGATGGATAAAGAAATATGGATAAATGGAGACAGGAGAATGAATGGGTGAACAGGTAGAGGGATGGACAGCTAGGGAAATGGATGGGTCAACAGATGACTGGAAGGCCGGATGGATGCAGGGATGAGCAGTTGGCTAGAGACACGGGGATGGACCGACAGGTGGACAGATAAATTGACAGATGGATAGACAGCAAGAAACAGAGTGAGGTATGGGTGGATGGATGGATGAAAGGATAACGGGATGGGATGGAGGGATGTAAGTGGGCGACAGGATGCAGATAACAGGGATATGAATAAGGAAATAGAATAAGGAAATAGAGAGAGAGAGAAAGAGAGAGATGGGGTATATGGGAATAGATAGATAGATAGATAGATAGATAGATAGATAGATAGATAGGAATTCAGCCTTTGCCCAGCTTCACCTGTCCTCACCCAGGCAGCAATGTGTGTGTGTGGGGGCAGGGGGGTAGGTGCCAGGCCCCTCACCAGCCTGTCCCATATGTGGACGTCTGCCATACACAGATGGGGCTGAAGCTAGCCGTAGCCAGGCCCCGTGGCAAAGATTGGCACCATGGTTTCTATCTCCCAGTTCCTGGACTTCACTGCCCATCCCCAGAGGGCTGGTGCAAGTCAGGACATGCAGGGTCTGCAGGAGAACCTCCCCCACCCCAAGGGGCATTCGGAGTGACCCGGATAAAAGGCAAATGAACATCCTGAGGTTGGGGCCCTGTCGTGCCAGGCGCTTCCCAGACATGTAGTGACCGAGATCAGGGTCTTGTTGTGCTCCGCGATGCACTTGGAGTCATTCCCTGCCCTGTAGAGCCCATTTACAGATGGGGAAACTGAAGTACGGGCAGGGGAAGTCACTTTCTCTCGTGTGAGGAGCCTGTAGCACGGCTAAAAATGGAACCAAGGCGTCTTGAGCCCCAGCGCAGTGGCTGATGCCCTCGAGCTGGCTGCCAGACTCTGGGACAGAGGCATTTGGCTGCGGGTTTCAGGCGAGGCTCAGCATCGCCCTGGTGGGTCAGCTGGCTGGGCCGTTAGGACAGGGTGGGGGAAGGGAACGTGGGGCTCATCCTCCCCCAACCCAGCAGCGTGGTACTGGCTACAGGACGGCCCCAGGAGTCCACCCCGTGCCCACACAACAAGCGCATAAGGGGAGAGAGCACAGGGGGAGGAGCCAGTTGGCTCTGGAACCTGAGGGAGTCACCAATCTCTCTGGGGCGCTGGGAGGTGGGGGACCCAGCCCCTGGTTCTGTGGCTAGCTGGGGGAACCAAGGAGGGTAAATGCCCCGGAGTGACCCGTGCCAGGCTCAAATCCCCAGGGCGCCTGGCATGGGCAGCAGAGGAGCTGCCCATGGGGCCGAAGGGCACTGCTGAGAATGGGCAGAGCTCAGCACTCGCCCCGGGGGGGTGGGAAGACGGAGGGAGGGGACCTGCCGAGAGCCACTCACCTGTGGAGATCAGGCGTCGCACTGTGGGGGAAGGAGAGAGGGGCTGAGATTGATGGGAGAGGGGAGATGCCCCAGGCACCCGTCCCCACCCCAGAGATGGCCCAGAGGACCCAGCCCCTCCCATAGCGCTGCCCCAGAGACACCGCCCATGGACTCTGGTGCACCCCATGGACCCTGCCCTACATACCCCTCATCCCAGAGACTCCCACACACAGACCCTAGCCCACCCCATTGACCCTGCCCTACACACCCCTCTACCCAGAGAACCCCACACACGGACCCTGCCCTACAAACCCCTCTTCCCAGAGACCCTCACATGTGGACCCTGCCACACCCCCTGGACCCTGCCCCACACACCCCTCACCCCAGAGACCACAACATACAGATTCTGGCCCACCCCACGTACCCTGCCCCACACACCCTTCATCCCAGAGACCCCCACACATGGACCCTAGCCCACCCCAGGGACCCTGGCCCATACACAGCTCTCCCCAGAGACCAACACACACAGACCCTGCCCCAACCCAAGGACCCTGCCCCACAGACCCCTCATCCCAGAGACCCACACACACAGACCCTGGCCCACTCCATTGACCCTGCCCCATGCACCTCTGTCCCCACAGACCCACACACATGGCCTCTGACCCACCCCACAGACCCTGCCCCCGAGCCAATCGGAGGGGGGCCCAGGAGGGCCATTTGGCCTGGGCCTCAAGGTCAAAGGGGGCCTCAAATGTAGACGCTTGTTAATTTTTTGTCATTTGATAAGTTTCACAACTTATTTTTATGCACATCCCTATCGGACCAAAATGTGACACACACTCTCAGCTTAGAGCTGCAAATTTAAGCAAATAAGAGATGTGATTTGGTAAAAGACAATTTTTTTGTTAACTGATATAGATTTCATCATATTAAAGAGTTTAAAATGTTCAATAAATGTTAATAAAAATATATCGGTTCTAATGGCACAAGATTAGACCGTGATGAATGTGTCCTCTCAGATCAGCTGATTATATAAACAAACCACTACTAGTGGCTGGTGCTGGATCAAGTGCGTATTGAAAGGTAGAGAATTGTTACATTTTAGTGTCTTTATAGTTTTATGTCTAGTAGACTAAGGAATTATTTATGTGTGAGAATTCCTCATTATTATCTTCATATGGTAGCTAAAAGAGGTGACTGGTTGGTTGGTTGAGCCCTAGCTCGGTAGCTTGGCCATCATCATAGGCTTTCGTAGTCTATAGGTCCAGATTCAAAGTGAACATTTTTGAGGACAAATTTGTAAAGTGAGTTTGGTGAGGGCACATGTTTGAAATTTTTGGACATTATCCCTCTATCTGTATCTGTGTCTGTGTTTATTATATATATGTCATCCCTTTGTCTTCAGCTCAGCCTGTTATATTATACCTTGCGTGCTTGAGTTTTGATTCAGTGATAAGGATAATAACTTGTCTGACTGTTTCTTTTGTGTTCTTCATTAGTATTCCTTCGTTTTAAGTCTTTTCAGCATTTGTGTACATGTTTACAGTGGAAGATTTCAAGTGTAGATAAGCTACTTATTTACAGCAGAATATTTCAAGTGTGGATAGGCTACATATTGACCAGATAGATCACTATGAAAAGGACATTTGAAAATGGTGCAAGCAAGAGACGGAGAAAACAACTGAGTGAAGCAGCAGCTAAGAGCTCAAAGCCAATAACTTCATTTCTCAAACCACTGGAAAACACACCTTACCCAACAAACAATGCTACAGATAATGAAAACTCCGCAACTGCAACAGGTGATATTTCAATGCCAATACCTGAACATGAGGACAGTAGTCAAGAAGGAGATGTGCCAACAGTAACAGATACAGCAGAAGATCCTGTGTACGATCAAGAAACTCAACCGCAACAGGAAGATGTAGATCTTACACAGCAAGAGCAATTCATGATTACTACAGGTTTGACCGTGACTGACATTGGAATTATTGACAAGAGCAATGCTGCCCAAATGCAGTCTTTTCTTCAAATTAGTTGTTTTGAAATTCCAAGTAACATTCCACGAGATGCTGATAATCTTGCTTTCCCTACTCATCTGCTGACACTCAAAAACTCTTCCAAAGGTGAGACCTGCACAAGAGACTGGTTATGCTGGAGTACGGAAAAACAATCTCTGTACTGTGCACCCTGGTTCATTTTGAACAAAAAAGCTACAAATACATCAGTTCTCTCTAGTCAATCAGAATGGAGCATCAACAGAGGTTGGAGGAAGTTGAAAGACCGAATACCATCACATGAGAGTTCAATGTCACACAACGAAAACTATGTTGCATGGAAATCAGCCAGTAGGGCAGCATCAGCTGAAAGTTCAGTTGAAAATTTACTCTTGATTGAACTCCCTACAGAAACTAATAACTGGAAAAAACTGCTTGAGCACATCCTGAATATCATCCTTTTTCTTTCTGAGCGGGTATTGGCTTTCTTTGGTTCCAGTCAACGTATTGGTGATCGTGCAAATGGAAACTTTCTAGGCATAGTTGAGCTCCGCAGCAAATATAACCCACTTTTATCAGAGCATGTTAGAATCATAGAATATCAGGGTTGGAAGGGACCTCAGGAGGTCATCTAGTCCAACCCCCTGCTCAAAGCAGGACCAATTCCCAACTAAATCATCCCAGCCAGGGCTTTGTCAAGCCTGACCTTGAAAACCTCTAAGGAAGGAGATTCCACCACCTCCCTAAGTAACCGATTCCAGTGCTTCACTACCCTCCTAGTGAAAAAGTTTTTCCTAATATCCAACCTAAACCTCCCCCACTGCAACTTGAGACCATTACTCCTTGTTCTCTCATCTGCTATCACTGAGAACAGTCTAGATCCATCCTCTTTGGAACCCCCTTTCAGGTAGTTGAAAGCAGCTATCAAATCCCCACTCATTCGTCTCTTCTGCAGACTAAATAATCCCAGTTCCCTCAGCCTCTCCTTATAAGTCATGTGCTCCAGCCCCCTAATCATTTTTTTGCCCTCCGCTGGACTCTTTCCCATTTTTCCACATCCTTCTTGTAGTGTGGGGCCCAAAACTGGACACAGTTGGCCTCAAGATGAGGCCTCACCAATGCCAAATAGAGGGGAACGATCACGTCCCTCGATCTACTGGCAATGCCCCTATTTATACTGCCCAAAATGCCATTAGCCTTCTTGGTAACAAGGGCACACTGTTGACTCATATACAGCTTCTCGTCCACTGTAACCCCTAGGTCCTTTTCTGCAGAACTGCTGCCTAGCCATTCGGTCCCTAGTCTGTAACAGTGCACGGGATTCTTCCGTCCTAAGTGCAGGACTCTGCACTTGTCCTTGTTGAACCTCATCAGGTTTCTTTTGGCCCAATCCTCTAATTTGTCTAGGTCCCTCTGTATCCTATCCCTACCCTCCAGGGTATCTACCACTCCTCCCAGTTTAGTGTCATCTGCAAACTTGCTGAGAGTGCAGTCCACGCCATCCTCCAGATCATTAATGATGTTAAACGTGTTTGAGAATTGCAAGAGAGTGAAAAGCGCGTGCAAGTCCATTATCTCTCCACACGCATACAAAATACGTTTATTGAGCTATGTGGGTCATTTGTACAAACAACAATTCTTGATGAGATTCAAAATGCCAAGTATTTTCAATCATTGTTGATGTCACTCCAGATTGTTCTCACAAGGAACAGACTACTATAGTTATTCGGTATGTTAAGATTGTAGACAGCTGAAAATTTTCAATTGAAGAAAGGTTTATTTTGTTTGATAATTTCATGAGAAAAACTGAAAAAGAAATTGCTGCTTGAGTACTAGCAATTCTAGAAGGTTTTAAGTTAGATTTTCAAGTCTGCATTGGTGAAGCCTATGACAATGGATCTAATATGGCTGGGAAGTACAAAGGTGTACAAGTAGTTCTGCTTGAGCATAATTCAGACTGTATTTTCTCCAGCTGTGGAAACCACACGCTAAACCTTGTAAGTGTTGACTGTGCTGAATCATACAAGGAGGCAATGACTTACTTTGGAACTGTTCAGCAAATGTACAATCTCTTCAGTAGCAGTCCACAAAGGTGGGAAATGCTGAAGCAATATCTTCCTGTTTCACTGCATGGGATGTCCAAAACTAGATGGTCTGCATGGATTGATGGTGTTCAACCGGTTGCGCAGCATTTGAATTCAGTGAGAAAGGCTTTAAATGAGCTTGAATCTCTCAATCTCACTGCACAGGCTCGAACTGAACTTCAGTCTATTCAGAAGCACATGTCCAAATTTGAATGCATTCTGATGTCATCTTTGTGGATGAAGCTACTTACAATGATCCACCAAACTCATCTGGTAATTGAAGCACACAATGCTACACTTGATGTTGAGAAGGATAACATTGAAAGTCTTATCAATGACATTAAACAGATTCATGAACAATGGGATGTGATCCTGACTGAATCCAGATTAGTAGCACAGAATATTGACAATTCATCTGAGTTCACCAATTGCAATTTACCTACTGAATCCGATGCCGAGCAGCATTATAGGGTCAATGTCTTCCTTGTCATCATTGACTCTATTCAATCAGGTCTTACATGTCGATTTGAGTCATTGTGACTAATTTGTACCCTTTTGGGGTTTCTTTGGCAGTTCAACAGACTGAGTAATGAAGATCTACTTTCTGCAGCTGAACAATTTCAGCAACAGTACAACAAAGAAATCTCAAAAGATCTTAGTGATGAGGTCATCTTTCTCAAACAAATATATTCCATGAACTTCAAATTGGTTTGCAAGCCAAAGGAATTGCTTCAAGAAATCATAGAATCTCAGGGTTGGAAGAGACCTCAGGAGGTCATCTAGTCCAGCCCCCTGCTCAAAGCAGGACCAATCCCCAGACAGATTTTTGCCCTAGATCCCTAAATGGCCTCCTCAAAGATGAAACTCATAACCCTGGGTTTAGTAGGCCAATGCTCAAACCATGGAGCTATCCCTCCCCTCTTTGGATGTTCTGGGGTGTTTCCTAATATCACAATTGCATTGCGTATTTTTGTCAGTTTACCTGCATCAGTGGCTTCAGGTGAATGCACCTTCAACATGTTGAAGCAGGTAAAGAACTATCACCATTCAACTAGGGGACAAGAGTATTTGAATGGGCTCGCCATGTTTAATATCAACTGTGACATTGCACGAAAGCTAGATTTTTCCTCAACAATTAGTGCATTTGCACAGAAAAAGGCTAGAAAACATTTGTTAAATAAAAAAATATTCAAATTATGTCTCACTCCTTTTTTGGTGCCTTATTTTGTTTTCATGTGTCGTCATTTTTTATTTTTATTATGGCTAGGGGGCCTCAAAAGCTGAAAGTGGCCTGGGCCTCTCTGGACCTCTGAGAGGGCCTGCCTGCCCCACACACCCCTCTCCCCACAGACCCATACACACAGACCCTGCCCCACCCCACGGACCCTGCTCCACACATCCCTTTCCCCAGAGACTCCCACATATGGACCCTGCCCCACACACTCCTCTCCTCACAACCCCCCACACATGGACTCTGGGCTGCCAAATGGACCCTGCCCTACATACCCCTCACCCCAGAGACACCCACACACAGACCCTGGCCCACCCCACGGACCCTGCCCCACACGCCCCTCACCCCAGAGACCCCACCACACAGACCCTGGCCCACTCCACAGACCCTGCCCCACACACTCCTCACCCCAGAGACCCACACAGATGGACCTTGCCCCCTCCCCAGCCACAGACCCTGCCCCACTCACCCCAGACATGCCCCTAAGGGGCCCCCTCTGCTCACCTCCCCCCGTGCCCTGACTCACGTTCGCAGATAGGTTTGGGGAAGCTCCAGCGCCCCACCTTGGTACAATTGCTGCGGGCGCTACCCACCAGGCGGAAGCCGGGGTTGCAGTGATATTCCACCCAGGTGCCCTCAACGGGCACCCGCTCCATGCCGCGCGGCACCGCCTGCCCATTCTCCAAGCTCAGGTGTATCTTGGGACAGGTCCGCACTGCCGGGGAGGGGGACAGTCAGAGCCAGAGCCCAACTTGGGTTGGAGCCAGCGCCCCCTAGAGAAGAAAGACCCCAGGCCCCATTCCCCACCCCCTGAGCCAGGCAGTCCCCACCCTGAGGCCAGATGGGAGCCAGCGCCCCCTAGAGGGGAAAGGCCTTGTGCCCCATTCCCTGCCCCCCTGAGGCAGCCAGTCCCCCAGCCTGGGGCCGGATGGAAGCCAGCGCCCCCTAGAGGGGAAAGGCCCCATGCTCCATTCCCTGCCCCCGCCCCCGCAAGCCAGCCAGTCATTCCCCGCCATGGGCCTGGGTTGGACACAGTGCCCCCTGGAGGGGAAAGGCCCCATGCCCCATTCCCCACCCCCTCTGAGCCAGCCAATCCCCCCGCCCTGGGGTCAGATCGGAGCTGGTGCCCCCGAGGGTGGGCGTGGAGGCCGGGGGTGACTCACGGCAGCGGCTGGCATGGCCCATCTCAGTCCAGGTCCCGTTGGGCAGACACTTGCGCACCTTGGGCCCCACGATCTCGCGGTCGGGCCGGCACACATACTCGATCTCATAGTCGAAGGGCAGGAAGTGCACTGTCTGCACCTGGTCCGGGGTGAGGCCCCGGTACCGGATCCCCCCGTCCCGCGGCGGGTGGATGATCTCACAGCCTGGGGGGCGCAGAGCGGGGCACCGTCAGGTGGGGGGGTCTCCGGCTGAGCTGGGGGGACAGGAGCGGGGTGGGTGGGGGAAGAGCAAGTGTGTGTGCAGGGGGAGGCGTCCTCGCGCGTGTGTACTTTTGTCGGGTTCCCCATGCTTGTGTCTGTGTGCATCCCCAAGTGTGTGTGAGCGTGTGCACGTGCGTACACAGAGGAGAGGAGTGCAGAGCTGAGCGTGTCTGCGTGCTCATGGGGGTACATGCAGGGGTATATGTGGGAGTCTGGGGGGAGCTCCTTGGGGACTGAGCACCGCTGGCACGGAGGGTTCTGGCGTAGATTATGGGGCTTTTGGGGGTGGGGTGAGCGGAGAAGCTTGGTAGGTCTGGCCCAGCATGCGAGGCTGGAGGGGGAGCGGGTCCCATGTACCTGTCGTGCTGTTGAGTCCCAGCGCCCCAGAGCCAGGAGCTGGAATTAGCACCACGCTCAGCAGCAGGAGCAGCATCTGCAGGGGTGGAGGGAAGAGGCAATGAGAATGGGGATAGGGGAGGGGGATACAACCTGTCCCCCACATGATTACACAGAGGGCCAACTGCCACAGGGTTACGACAAGGCAAGAACCCACGAGTCCTGGCTCCCAAAGACCTTACTCCTGCTCTAACCCACTAGACCTCACTGCCCTCCCAGAGCCAGCAGAGAACCCAGGAGTCCTGGCTCCCAGCCCCCCTGCTCTAACCCACTAGATCACACTCCTTCCAGAGCCTGGGGTAAGAACATGAGAATGGCCAGACTGGATCAGACTAATGGTCCATTTAGCCCATTATCCTGTCTTCTGACAGTGGCCAGTGCCAGTGCCCCAGAGGGAATGAACAGAACAGGTCATCATCAAGTGATCCATCCCCTGTCGCCCATTCCCAGCTTCTGGCAAACAGAGGCTAGGGACACCATCCCTGCCCATCCTGGCTAATAGCCATTGATGGATCTATCCTCTATGAACTTATCTAGTTCTTTTTTGAACCTTGTTATAGTCTTGGCCTTCACAACATCCTCTGGCAAAGAGTTCCACAGGTTGACTGTGCATTGTGTGAAGAAATACTTCCTTTTGTTTGTTTTAAACCTGCTACCTATTCATTCCATGAGGTGACACTAGCTTTTGTGTTATGCGACGGGGTAAATAACACTTCCTTATTTACTTTCTCCACAGCCGTCATGATTTTACAGATCCCTGTCATACACACTGTATGCACTGGGTCACCTTTGTCCACATGCTTCTTGACCCCCCCTCAAAGAATTCTAGTAGATTGGTGAGGCATGATTTCCCTTTACAAAAGCCATGTTGACTCTTCCCCAACAAGTCATGTTCATCTATGTGTCTGGCAATTCTGTTCTTTACTATAGTTTCAACCAATTTGCCTGGTACTGAGGTTAGGCCTGTAACTGCCAGGATCACCTCTGGAGCCTTTCTAAAAGACCACAGCTAGATAGGACTAACAGTCTTGGCTCCCAGCCCCCCTGCCCCAACCACTACTCCCAGGGCTTTAAAAAGGTCTGAATGATGCAGTAAGCACCACAGAGGGAAAGGCTAAAGATTCTGGGCATAATGGCAGAGTTAGAGAATAAGCCCCAGAACATCCTGTGAATACCTAAATATTCCTAGTCCCCAGTGCCCCCATGTGGCCATTTGTGACGAACTGTGGGGGGTTTCCTTGTTTTGTCAATGGTTTTTATGCAGAAAGGGTGGGACTCAGTTTCCCTGGGTGTTACTGGTTTAACAAGGTGATGGGAGAGGGAGTTTGTTGTTACAGAGGACCTGCGACAGAACCTGGGACCCCAGCCAATGGCCTGGAGAATGGATACCCCAGCGACTGGTGACCTGATGACCGGGAGGCCCTGCTCAGGAGTCACAGATGGCTCCGGCCAGTGGAAGGACAATGGGCTGTGAACCCCAGTGACCTGACCAGTGGGTTCCAGCCAGAGGGGGACAGAGGACGGCGGAGAGGAGGCCCAGGCAGCCCTGTTTACCTGGATAGAAGACAATGGACAGAGGCAGGGCTTGGGGAAGGTGATATCAGATGCCCAGCTGGAAAGCAAAGGGAGCTCGGGACTGGAGAGAGAGAGCAGGCAGAGCCCACATGGATGGAGGGAAGATTTGGATGTGCTGTGCTGCGGGAGGCCAGGCCTGAGGGCCTTGAGAGTTTCCTATGCTGTGTTCAGATGCTCAATAAACCCTCCTGTTTTACGCTGGCTGACAGTCACTCGGTCTAGAGAACAGGGTTGCATTATTTCCTCTGGGAGTGGAGGCCCCAGGTGTCCAGAGCGAGTGGACCCCCTGAGGGGGCCCACAGAGAGAAACAGGCGTGCTAAGGCTCAGAGAGGTGCGGTTCCAGGATGCGGAGGATCTTAACCCCCAAGAGTGGACCCCCAAGAAGGGCTGTCACACTGAAGGGGCTTCCCCCAGGGACCGCATGGGGCCAAGAGTGGGCACAACCTGTGAGTCTGTGACACCATTGCATAGGAATAGCTGCCCCCACTGCTGCCCCCCACCCCTGTGTGCCTATTACAGGGGAAGAGCTGCCCCTGACCCTGAGCCTACCATATCCAATCGGTTCCCCTCCTGCCTGTTTGTGAATTGGATCTAGTGGGTGAGACACGGGATGTCTTAGAGCCAGGACTCCTGGGTTCTAGCTCTGGCTCTTTAGAGGGGAGTCCGGTCTAGTGGTTGGGGGGGTACTTGCTAGAGTACCCCAAATGCCTGTGGCAGTGATAATGTGTGATATGCCCTGTCCCAGCACAAACAGAGACAGCAGTGTCCACAGGGGCCACTGAGGGTGACTTACACAAACACACAAAGCGCAGGGCTCGTTCCCTCCCACTGGGGCAGCCAGGAGGGACACACACACACACACACACACACACACACACACACACAGCAGGACTCATTCTACAGGTGGGACAAATGCATACTGAGTAAATCTCATTGCCTTCAGCAGGGGGCAGTGTGCGCACGCGCTCGCGCGCACACACACAGTATACGACTCATCTCGTCCAGCAGGGGGCAGTGGGAATTTACACAGACAACCCATGCCAGCAGAGGGCAGGCAGCAGCGTCACTTTCTGCGTGCACACACACACACACACAAACACACACACAGCAGCAGCAGCAGCACCACTCATCTCGTCCAGCAGGGGGCAGCAGGAATTTACACAGCCAACCCATGCCAGCAGAGGGCAGGCAGCAGCGTCACTTTGTGCACACACACACACACACACACACACACAGAGCAGCAGCACTCATCTCGTCCAGCAGGGGACAGCAGGGACAGACAGACAGACAGACAGACACGCACACCCCAGGACTCATCCCGCCCAGCAGGGAGCAGCAGGGACCCGAGCCTGCACAGTCCCCCCATACCTTGTGGCAGGCGTGTGGTGGGTGGTGCCGGCCTGTTCTCCCTCCCAGCCTGGGGCTAGATCCGTGCGCAGGGCAGTCGCTCGACACCGCGGCACCCGCCAACCAGCCCTGAAAGCTGGAAACACAAACACCCCTCTTAGAAACGACCTGGCCTCCTCCCCACCTGCTCCACTGGCCCCCCAGAAATGGCTTCCCCGACCCCTGCATATCTCACCACATGGCCTCCTTTGGGGTTGGGTGCAAAGTGAGCAATGCGGGTACAATATCCCTGGGGAGGCGGGATCGGCCCGGGGTATCTGGACCTCCCCACTGCCTGCACTACCCTTACACATGGTCCAGCCACTAGCCTGAGCTCAAACCAGCCCCCGTGCGAGCCTGGCTCCTAGATGGGAGGCAGCTGTGGTGAAGGCTCTGAGGGTCGCTGCCCAGAGCTGGCTGCATCAGCCCAACGTGTTGCCACGTCATAACCAGGGGGGCTCAATGACTGTGAGGTGGGGGGGTTCCCAAGCTTTTCCCACTAGGCACAATGAGTCTGTGGAACCCGCTGCCACAGGACATAGCCGAGGCCAAGAGCTGGGCAGGAGTCCACAGGTGACGGGCAGGTTCCTCAGAGGGGAACATGCAGCACGATCAGCGTGAATGAGCACAACGTCCAGGGAAGGGTGGTGAGACTACTGCTTTGGGGCTGGAGCTGACCTCTGGTTACGGGAGCCCAGAGTGGGGGCAGGTTACACCCAGTGGCTGCTGTGGATTCTCACACCAAACAAAGGGGGAAATGTTCAGCCAGCTCTAATCAGAGCCCCTCTGGAGACTGCGAAGACCACCTGCAAGGGGCGCTCACTCCCATTTCACAGAGGGGGAAAGTGAGGCACAGTGACTCAGAAAATCCATAGCAGAACCCAGGCCTCCTGCTGCCCCACTCCTCCCTCTAACCACTAAATCTCTCCTGCTCTTCCAGAACCCAGGAGTCCTGCCCCACACCCTGTATTGCAGTGCACACCCGGAGAGATTGCTGGTTCATTGTTACCAATTACCATGGCAATGAGGCCTTCACCTGTGCAGCCCAGCGTGCGTCCCAGGCCTGCGTATGAGTCACGGGCAGATCTAGGGCTGTTTAGCCCAGGCAGCAGAGGCGTGTGCCCTCTGCTGCTGAGGGCACGGGCCCCAGCTGAGCAGGTGACCTGCTGGGCTGCGGACATGGGGCCCCCAGCACTTCAGAGAAGCCAGCTCTGGAAAGCCAGGGAGAGCCAGGCAGGGGAGCCAGGGGGAGCCAGGCAGGGGAGCTGGGGGGGCAGGCAAGGGAGCCAGGGGGGAGCCAGGCAGGGGAGCCGGTGGCAGTGAGGCAGGGGAGCTGGGGGGTGGGAGCCAGGCAGGGGAGCCAGTGGCAGTGAGGCAGGGGAGCTGGGGGGCAGGAGCTAGGTGGAAAATCTGGGGGGGAGTCAGGCAAGGGAGCTGGGGGGGAGCCAGGCAGGGGAGCCCAGAGGGGGAACTGAGGAGGAGCCGGGCGGGGAGCCAGGGGAGAGCCAGGCAGGGGAGCTGGTGGCAGTGAGGCAGGGGAGCTGGGGGGCGGGAGCTAGGTGGAAGAGCTGTGGGGGAGCCAGGCAGGGGAGCTGGGGATTGGGGTGGGAAGCAGCAGGCGACCGAAACCCCACTGGGTTCAGCAGGGTGGCACATGACTCAGCCGGCAGTCCTGGGTCAGCATGACAGCCGCAGTGCTACTGTCTCACCAGTAGAGGGAGCCGCCAGGGCGTCTGGGGCAGCCAGGGGGGCCCTCGGGTGAATGCAGGGCTGGGAACTGAAGGCTGGGCTCCTGCCAGCATCGCAGCTGGGGGGGGGGCGAGGCAGGTGCAGGCTGAATCCCGGTCCCGGGGGGAAATATAACCCCCCAGGATCTCAGCAGGGGCCCCGCCTGGTGCAGGGACGAGCCGGGCTGGTCCAGCAAGGGGCGACGTGCCGAATTGTGGCAACTGCTGGGATGGTGCTGGCTGCCTACCGAGCTGGACGCAGCTGGCCAGGGAGCAGCAGCCCACGCTATGCTCTTGCTCTGGCTGGGCTCTGTGCCGTGGTGACTCCGGGGCAAGGTGCTGAGGGGCTGGGCAGTGAAGCAGTTAATGCCATGGGGCCAGGTCCAGGGCCAGAGAAGAAAGGCCAGACACTGCACTGCACAGGAAATTCCAGAACCCAGATGGGCGTGGCCTGCAGCGGGTCGGCCCCCAGCATTTATTATTGATACCACAGCACAGCTGGGTGGGGCCCAGCCTGGAACGCAGGGCACCTTGGCCAGACTTTCAGCTCAGCTGGCCCCTCTAGGAGTCAATCTGGAGTCACCCCTGACTGCAATGGGGGCAGGGCTGGGCTCTGAGCTCAGCTCCAGGGGTCAATCCAGAGTCACCCCTGACTGCTAGGGGGGCAGGGCTGGGCTCTGAGCTCAGCTCCAGGGGTTAATCCGGAGTCACACTAACACACACTGTACACACCACCACTCTCCCACAGCCTCCCCACAGCTGAGGGGAGCAGGGGGCTGGGGGGGGAGCTGAGGGCACTGGGCGGGGGGGGGCGAGGGAAGCAGGGAGAGCTGAGGGAACTGGGCGGAGAGAAGGGGGCGAGGGAAGCGGGGGCTGGGTGGAGTCCCTGATAAACTGGGACAGAAGCAATTGTGGCTCATGAATCTTTTATTGAACTGAATAAATCCCGAGAGAGAACGAGGGTTTTTGTTTGGGGCTGGTAGCAAATGATAGGGCTGCAGGTCGGAAGTGAGGAGCACCGGCAGAGCTGGGGCTGGGCTAACAGGGACTGCCGGTCGGGGGTGAGAGCCACTGGCAGAGCTGGGGGTGTCCATGGCTGAGCTAGCAGGGGGCTGCGGGTTGGGAGTGAGGGGCACTGGCAGAGCTGGGGGTGTCCATGACTGAGCTAGCAGGGGGCTGCGGGTTGGGAGTGAGGGGCACTGGCAGAGCTGGGGGTGTCCATGGCTGGGCTAGCAGGGAGCTGCGGGTTGGAAGTGAGGGGCACTGGCAGAGCTGGGGAGCGATGCCCCTCCCCCACACTGTTTGCTTCCTCCCAGCCCCAGTGGGGTAATTATCCCAGGTACTAATCACAGTTGACAACAATTCCTAAGCTGGTTGCCTAGTTACCTGCTCAGCCAGCCCCAGGCCTGCACAGGACACAGGCTCCTCCCCCAGCCTCTGGTCCCTCCTGCCACACCTGCAGGGGTTTCCCCACACCCCCCTACAAACTCTGCTCACTGGAGTCCCAGCTAGGCACAGGCAAGGTGCTGCTGTGGGGAAACTCACAGCACTGGGCCCCATCTGGGCACTGCTGCAAGGAAGCTCACAGCATGGCGCCCCCACAGGGCACTGCTCTCTCCATGCTGACTCCTGCCCTTGAGGGCCCTGTGGGAGCAGACAGATCCACTACGGGATATTTATAGAGTCGTGGGACTCAGCACTTTGGAAAGGAATAAATAACTCGCCAGGACTCAGTGTCTTCATCAGCCAAGCGCTGCGCTCCCCCACCCAAAAACTAGATCTACACCCCCACCCCCACTTTGCCGGTGCCCCTCAGTCCTGACCTGCAGCGCCCAGCTAGCCCAGCCCTGCGCTGTTTGCACATTGTCCTCCTGGTACCCCCAGCACCTGTGGGTGGCCTGGGGAGCACAGACCCGGGGGGATACAGTGAGGGATCCCAGCAGTGGGGGAGCTGGGTGGCATGGGGAGCTTCATGGGGAGAGTGGGCTGTGGGGGAGGGTCGGGGGAGGGATCCTGGCAGAGGGAGAGGTGGGGGACATGGGGAGCGCAGGCCAAGGGGGAGGAGATCAGGGAGGGATCCCAGCAGAGGGGGAGGTGGGCATCGTAGGGATCGAAGGCTGGGGGAGGGGGTGGGACTGGGAGAGGAATCCAAGTAGTGGGGGAGGCGGGTGGGAATGGGAGAGGAATCCAAGTAGTGGGGGAGGCGGGCAGCCTGGAGAGCGCAGGCCGGAGGGGTGTCAGAGGAGGCATCCCAGCAGTGGGGGAGGTGGGAGGTGTGGGGAGCGCAGGCCGGGTGAGGAGATCGGGGGAAGGATTCCAGCAGTGGGGGAGGTGGGTGGTGTGGGGGAGTGCAGGCCGGGGGAGATCCTGGGAGGGATCCCAGCAGAGGGGGAGGTGGACTGCGTGGGGAGCACAGGCCAGTGGGGATCGGGGATGAGATCCCAGCAGAGGGGGAGGCGAGCGGAGTGGGGAGCCAGGCCGGGGGAGATCAGGGGAGGGATCCCGGCAATGGGGGAGTGGGTGGCGTGGTGAGCATAGGCCGGTGGAGATCAGGGTGGGATCCTGGCAGTGGGGGAGGCATGCATCGTGGTAAGCGCAGGCGAGCGGGGGGGAGGATTGGGTACAGGATTCCAGCCTAGGGGGAGGTGGATGGCGTGGGAAGCACAGGCCGGTGGGGATGGGGGGTGGGATCCCAGCAGAGGGGGAGGTGGGCAGTGTGGGGAGCGCAGGCCAGGGGGAATTGGGGGAGGGATCCCAGAAGTGGATGAAGTGGGTGGCGTGGGGAACACAGGCTGGATGGGAGGATCGGGGGAGGGATTACGGCAGTGGGGGAGGCGGCGGGGTGGGGAGCGCAGGCTAGGAGTGATGGGGGAGAGATCCTGGCAGTGGAGGAGGTGGGTGGCGTGGGGTGAGCGCAGGCCGGGCGGGGGGTTGGGGGAGGGATCCTGGTAGTGGGGAAGGCATGCGGCATGGGGAGCGCAGGTGAGGGTGGGGGATCAGGGGAGGGATCCCAGCAGAGGGGAGGTGGGCGGCGTGGGCAGCACAGGCCTCGGGGGGGGGGGGGTCGGGTGATGGATCCTGGCAGAGGGGGAGGCGAGCGGAGTGTGGAGCACAGGCGGGGGGAGATCAAGGGGAGGGATCCCGACAGATAGGGAGGCAGGCGGCATGGGGAGCACAGGCCAGGGTGAGGGGGAGATCTGGGGAGGGATCCCAGCAATGGGGGAGGCAGTCAGCATGAGGAGAACAGGTCGGGGTGTGTGTGCAGTCAAGGGAGGATCAGGGTGGGATCCTGTCAGTGGGGGAGGTGGGCCTGGAGGGGGAACACAGGCTGGGGGGAGTGGGTGTGGGATCCCAGCGGAGGGGGAGGTGGACAGCGTGGGGAGCGCAGGCCGGTGGGGATCGGGGGGTGGGATCCCAGCAGAGGGGGAGGCAGGAGGTGTGGGGGACTGCAGGCCGGTGGGGATCGGGGGGTGAGATCCCAGCAGAGGGGTAGGCGGGCGGTGTGGGGGAGTACAGGTTGGGAGGGATTGCAGGAGGGATCCCAGCAGAGGGGGAGGCGGGTGGAGTGGGAAGCGCATGCCAGGAGGGTCAGGGGAGGGATCCCAGCAATTAGGAGGGGGGGCAACGTGGGGGAGCACAGGTCGGGGGGGCAAGGAGGGATCCCAGCAGTGGGGGAGGCAGTCAGTTTAGGGATTGCAGGCTGGGGGGCAGCGGTCAGGGCAGGATCCCAGCACAGTTGGGCAGCCTGGGGGTGGAGCTCATGCTGGGGGCAGTGGATCAGGGACGGAACCCGGCAGTGGGGGTGACAGGTGGGGCCTGTCCATTACCCAGCATCCCGTGGCGTGTTCTCCTCACCCCATCCACTGCTCCGATCCTCTGCCCCGCACCCTGACCCTGCCCATTGGGTACTGGGAGTGGGGAGGAGGCGCCCATTGAGTTGGCAGTGTCTGGGCTCTCACTGGAGCGAGGGGATCTAACCCCTGCCCTGCATCCCGTCCCGGCCGTGGGCACAGCCCCTGCAGTCCTGGCACCATCCTGCCTCCTCACCACCGGCCATACCCACTTGTCTGGTTCCCCCCTACGCCCACCCTGGCTCTCACTCATCCACCCGCCCCACCTGGGCTCTCCCCCACCCCAGCTCCCCTCCCTGGGCTGTCCCCTCCTTCGGCCGCCATCCTCCCACGGTCTCCCCCACAGGCCTGGTTGGCCTCCCCGCTCCTTCCGCCCACCAGGGCCTGGCCACTGCTCTCCCTATCTCCTCGTGTCTTCCTCCCCGCCCCAAGCTCCGCCACCAGGTCCCCCCACCGCGCCCCATTCCTCCCCAGCGCATCCAGCGAGCCCCGGTAGGAGCCTTCCGCTCCCCCCTCTTCCCTGCGAGGGGGGCACCCGAAGCTCCCTCCCCGCCGGCCCCCCTGTCCCTCCCGGCCGCAGGATCGGGGGCGCGGGGCCGGCGTGTCCCTACCTGGGCTCGGGGCCGGCTGGAGCGATGGAAGGCGCCGATGGTGCCCGGGGGAGGCGGCGCGGTCCTGGGGCGGGATCCGGGGATGCGGGGACCGGGGAGATCCGGGTCCGAGGGGCGCCCGACGCTGGTGCGCTCCCGGGGGCGCAGGGACCCGGCGGACGGGGGCGCAGCGCCCAGGCGCTCCGGGACGCACGGGGCTGCTGGGCGCGGCGCTCGGCCGGGGCAGGGACCGGGCCGGGAGGGCGGAGGCGGGGCCGGCTCGGTGGGTCGCTCGGTCCCTCCCCAGCCCGCGCCGGGCGCCTGCTCTCTCCGGCGGGGGAGGCGGTGGAGACGGCGGGAGGGGAGGAGAGTGGAGTGGGGCGGGCGGGGGAGCCTCCCTCCCTCCCTGCCCAGACGCCGGGGGGGTGGTGGGGGCAGCTCACTGCGCCCGCCGCGCCGGGGAGCCACCGACCGGCCGCCCCCGGCCAGCCCGGCGCTGTGGCCGAGAGCTGGCCATGGTGCTGAACGCCCTGGTTGGGAGGGGGGGCGGGGAAGGAGGGCAGCGGTGGGGGAGGGGAAGGGAGGGATGGGGGAGGCGATGGAACAGAGAGGGAGAGGATGCAATGGGGCAGGGAGTGAGGGGAGGTGGATGCAATGGGGCAGGGGATGAGGGGAAGCAGAGGAAATGGGACGGGGGGTGAGGAGAGAGGCTGTAATGGGGTGGGGTGAGAGGAAGGGAAGCAATGGGGCAGGGGTGAGGGAAGGGGGTTAGTGGGGGAGGGCTGTGTTGTGGTACTGCAGGCGGTTGTGGTGCTGGTGGGGGAGGGGTGTTTGTGGGAGGGGGGCTGCTGGGCCAGGAGTTGCTGCTGACGCCCCCAGCACACGCAGTTCCCACCCCACACCTCTACAACACCCCCTCCTGCCGCATGACCACAGGCACCAAACCTCTCCCCCATCCCCCGCCCGTCCTGCCCATGCACCCAGCCACTCCCGGCTCAGCCCTGTCTCCATCAGCCCCCCAGCTCCAGCCCCCCACAACACCCCCCCCCACACACACACACACATGGCTGGTGACAGCCAGGGCGACACAACCATGGAGATGAAATCACCAGGGGCAGAGTTACACACGGCTGGACTTGAGCCCTAAGGGTCTCTCTCTCTCTCTCTCTCTCTCTCTCTCTCTCTCTCTCTCACACACACACACACACACAGAAACACACAAACATTATCACACACTGTCTCTCTCACACACACTGAGAGCCTACACATCATACACTGTTATACACGCACACAAACACAGAGCCTACAGACACAGAATCACTTCCCTGTCATACACTGTCACCTCCCTGTCATACACACAGACACATACACACCCCACCATACACTGTCACACACACACAATCTACACACACAGGAACACACCCTGTAACACACCCACACAGAGCCTACACTCACAGAAACACACACAGCCCATCACACATGTGCACACTCACACAGAGTCTGCACACACATAAACACACACACCATCACACTCAAATCCATGTGTGCACACCAGACTGTCACATGCACACACACACTCACACCATCACACACCCACACAAACATAGAGCCTCCACATGCAGAAACACATGACGCACTGTCACATGTGTTCACACACACCATCACACATGCACACACACCATCTCTCACACACCCCATCACACATGCATACACACAGGCATGCACACGTACATCCTATCACACACACACACACACACAACTTGTCCCACACACAACCGTCCCACACATACACACACACACAAACCCATACAAGCTCCCATCCTGTACACACAATCCTCTCCCCCCAAAACATACACATATCCCCTCCAAGGGGCAGCAGGGACACACACACACACACACACACACACACACACACACACACACACACAGCCTTCCCAGGTGGCCCTGGCAGCCCACGGTATGGGGAGTAGATGGGGGGACACAGGGCCTGTGTGTCTCCACCTCCCCTCCCCCAATGGCATCTGCAACTCCCTGGGGTCTGGGTGTGCCCCTGGGTGTCTACCTGTGTCTATGCGTCCATCTGTGTCTGTGTGTCCGTCTGTGTCTGTGCATCCGCCTGTATCTGTGTGTCCGTCTGTGTATGTGCATCTGTGTCTATGCGTCCGCCTGTGTGCCCATCTGTGTGTGTGTGTGTGTGTGTCCACCTGTGTCTGTGTGTCCGTCTGTGTCTGTGTGTCTGACCTTTCTGCCCCTCCCCCTGGCCCACGGTGGGGATTAATGCGATCGGTGGATTATCCCTTCCTGGCACCGCTCACCCAGAGAAGAGAGAAGAGACACATGGATGGCCCCATCCCTCCCCCACAGCCAGCCCCTCCCCCACTCCTAGTCAGCCCCCCCTCCACACCAACCCCGCTCCCAGCCTGCCCCATCTCCACACCCAGCCCCTCTCCCTCCGCACCAGCTCCACCCCCTTCCCCACACATGGCCCCACACCAGCCTCATGTTCGGCCCCACCTCCTCCCCCTTCTACCACTGGAGCTCTGCGGAGGATCTAGGGGCACTTCCTAGCCACCCCCTCCCAGCCCTTGTTCCCCCCTCCCTCATATCAGGGGTGCTCCCCAGTCCTGCCCACTGGCATCCCCCTGTCCTTCCCTCACCCCTACTCCCCTCCCACCCCTAGACTCAATGCCCCTTCCTCAATCCCTGCCCCCACCCCTGTCTGCCCAGCACCTATGCCCCATGGCTACAGCCCCATGCCCCCCAACCTGAGCCCAGAGAGGCTGGGGAGCCAGACTCCTGGGTTCTATCCCCAGCGCTGTCCCAGACTTCCAGTGTGACCTTGGGCCAGACATTGCCCCATTCCCCGTGCCTCCGTTTCCCCTCTGTAACTTGGTGGGGCCCTGCCCCAGAGTGTTCACTGAGGGGCCACTGCTGGGGGCCCAGATGCTGCTGTGATGGGCCTGGAGGGACATAACGAGGCTCAGAAACCCTGACACCCTCCCCCCCACCCAGTACATCCCATCCCTCCCCTCTGTGACTTTGCCCCAGAAAGACCCCCATGGGACGCCCCACCACACACACCCAACCCAATTCTGGCCTGGCATCTGCAGTGCCCAACGCTGGGCTCCTTCTTCCCCTCACCACCTCTCAGCCATGCAAAGGTTAACTCCTCCTCCCCCCACCCCCATGCCAGGGCAGAGTGGCACAGGCCCTGGGCAGCGCAGGGTTAATCCGAGCCTCAGCTGCCAGCCCCGCTCCCCGCTGCGCCCTGTTCAGCTGCAGGAGCCCAGGGGCGCTTTGATCTGGGAACAGGCAGCGGCTGTGATCTGCCTTCCAGCGCCAGCTGAGCTCAGGCGGGGGGGCGTTGTCTCGGTGTGTGCAGAGACTGGCTCTGCCGGTGCCCCTCACTCCTGACCCACAGCCACTGCTAGCCCAGCCTGACCCCCCCCAAGCTTTGCTGGTGCCCCTCAACCCTGACCCACAGCCCCCTGCTACCCCAGCCCTGACCCCCCCCAGCTTTGCTGGTGCCCCTCAACCCTGACCCGCAGCCCCTGCTATCCCAGCCCTCTGCCCTCCCAGTGCCCCTCACCCCCAACCCACAGCCCCTGCTAGCCCAGCCCTGGGAGCCCCCTGCCCTGCTGGTGCCCCTCACTCCTGACCCGCAGCCCCTGCTAGCCCAGCCCTGGGCTCCCCCCAGCTCTGCTGGTGCCCCTCAATCCCAACCCACAGCCCCCTGCAACCCCAGCCCCAGTCCTGCCCCTGGGTGAGTGTTGGGGGAAGCCTGGGGGTGGGGCGTGATGGGTTTGCAGGGTTAGCTGTGGTCTGTCCCTCCCTGACCCACTAGGTCCAGCCAGTCCCCAGAGTCTGTGCCTCACTCTCCAGTGGGTGAGTGACCCTGGATACGCTGGGCACATGGGGTGACACCCAGTCCACGCAGCCTAGCCTCAGAGACCTCTTGAACTGCGCGTGCACACTGTACACACACACTGCAGCACACTCATCGCATTATAACCACCCTTTGCACAATATCGTGCACACATACTCATTACACTCCCCCTCTGCACACACACTCATCATATTGTACTCACCCTCTGCACACTGCATGCACACATAATCACACTCACTCTCTGCACACACACACATCATACTGTACTCACCCTTTGCACACTGCATGCACATATACTCATCACATTCACCCTCTGCACACTTACTCATCGCACTGTACTTACCTTATGCACACTGTGCATGCACACATAATCACACTCACCCTCTGCACACACACACACATCATACTGTACTCACCCTCTGCACACAGTGCATGCACACATACTCATCAATTCACCCTCTGCACACACAGTCATCACACTCACCCACTGCGCACACACACACACATTGTACTGTACTCACCCTCTGCACACAATGCGCACTCACACACTGCACCACATCTTCCTCTGCACACACTTACTGCACAAACCACACACACTGCATGTGCTCAGGAAACTACAATCCCTCACACATACCCCCCACAACCATTCGCACACACACACACACACGCAACCATTCACAAATGCACTGACATTTTAATTGTGTGCATGCACACATGTGCACAGCCACAAATTCAGCACCAGCCACGCGGACACTTGCACACTTGTGAACGCTGGCTCTACCCACGGCGCAAGCGGGGACATGTGCACACCACCCTGCACTAACACATGCACATGCATGCACACACACGCATGCACACATACACTCACTGCTGTATTCCCAGGGATGCGGAGGGCCCCAGGCCAGAGATGCTCTCATCTGCCACATCACACTGCACAGGCTGCGCTGATGGGCTGCAGGCCCCATGGCAGCTCCCCCATCCGCCTGGGAGATGGGCTCCTTGGAGAGGCCAGGTGGGCGGGTGGGGGGGGGGGGGGGAAATGCACAAAGCCATGCCAGGGAGGTCCTAGTGCCCCTGCCAGGGAAGCCCAGCTCATCTGCCCACAGTGCCAGGGACATCGGGGATACCCAGTCTCCAGGGTTTGGGCCCCCTCACCTGCCCCACAGGCAGACATGGCCACAGATCCCCCCCACTGGGACGGGGCCCCCAGAATCAGTGGGGCTGGGCAGATCATAGAGAGAAGAGGGTGGCAGGTTGGACTAGAGCATGGTCCTGGGACCCTGGGGGTCTGTTCCCCATTTGGCTGCTAGGTGACCTTTGGCCAGTCACTTCCCTGCCCCGTGCCTTGGTTTCCCCATAATTCTGCTGGCCTCCATTGTACAGAGCTCTGAGCTCACCGCAGGGAAGTGAGGCAAGAAGAGACCCGGAGCGCAGAGGGGCCTGGACAATGGACAGGCAGGGCATCTGGGGCAGGGCAGGGGATGGACTCTGGGAGGGGAGGGTCTGCTTCAGTTGTTGGGGGGCTGTATTTATGGGGGGGGTCTGGCCAGTGACCCAGCCAATCACCCCCTCTCCCTATACACATGCTTCCCATCTCTCACCAGCCCTTCCCCTGGCTCCAGGTCTCCCTGTCACACAATCCCCAGCCATTCCCCCCACCCCAGTGCCCTGCTGGCACCGCTGGGTCTCTGCCTTGGTGCAGGGCTTTGTGTGTGTGCGGGGGGGAAGGGGGAGGTTGCACACATATGCCAGGCTGCATGGCGGGTTCCCCTTTCCGCGCCCATTTGCTGCAGGAGGCTACTGGATTGGCCGTTCCCTCCAGGGCTGGGAGCAGAGTCCAGGAAAAATGTAAGCCTGGATGCAGGACCAGGGGCTGCTGAAGTAGAGTCCAGTGGTTACAGCAGGGGCAGGGACTGGGAGTGAGGACGCCTGGGTTCTACCCCTGGCTCTGGGAGGGCAGTGGGGTCTAGTGGTTATAGCATGGGGGGGGCAGGACTCCTGGGTTCTATCCCCGGGGTGCTGGGAGGGCAGTGGGGTCTAGTGATTATAGCATGGGGGGGCAGGACTCCTGGGTTCTATTCCCAGGGTGCTGGGAGGGCAGTGGGGTCTAGTGGTTATAGCATGGGGGGCAGGACTCCTGGGTTCTATCCCCGGGGTGCTGGGAGGGCAGTGGGGTCTAGTGGTTATAGCATGGGGGGGCAGGACTCCTGGGTTCTATCCCCGGGGTGCTGGGAGGGCAGTGGGGTCTAGTGGTTATAGCATGGGGGGCAGGACTCCTGGGTTCTATCCCCAGGGTGCTGGGAGGGCAGTGGGGTCTAGTGATTATAGCATGGGGGGCAGGACTTCTGGGTTCTATCCCCGGTGCTGGGAGGGCAGTGGTGTCTAGTGGGTAGAGTGGGGGAAGCTAGGAGGCAGGACTCCTGGGTTCTATGCCTGGCACTGGGAGGGCAGTTGGGTCTGGGAGGGGGAATGGGAGGCAGGACTCCTGGATTCTGAGCCCACTCAGGCTGTTGCCCTGAGTTGAGAGCCCTTTACTGCTAGCGTGACATATGGGGAGGGGGGTCTGAGAGCAGAGATGGGAGACGGGCCCCTCCCCACACTTCCCTCTGCTCTGCACTCCCCACGTGGCCAGACAATAACTCAGCTCATCCCTCATTCCTTAGCAGCTGCTGCCACATTGTGGCTCATGGACAGGGGCAGGCGGGCCTGGGCTGTGCTGAGCAATCTGGCTTTCTGCACACACAACCCCCCCATCCCCTCCCCCCTGTTCCTGGGCCCCGGCCCAGGCCGCAGAGCGCACACATAGGCCTAGATTGACTTCTGTATGGGGGCAGCTCCAGCCAGGCCACTAGGGCCGCGCGTGGGGGTAGGGGCAAATTGCAAGCTTGCCCGAGGCAGTAGGGCTGTGCCGGCCGGGGGTCACTGCTGGGCCGTGGGGCCGGGCGCCTGTCCTGGTGTTTGTTCAGATCTTGCACAGGAAACTGGAGGGTGAGGGGAATTTAACCAGTGTACCGATGCTGGCTTTGGTGAGACCCAACAGAGTGTCAATTCAGGACAAATTGCTTAAAGCAGGGCAGTTACAGCCCCAGGCTGAGGTTCCTTTGCATACCAAGGCAAACCAAACCAGCCAAACAGAGAAGACTTTGGTCTCACCCCACTGGCTAACCATAAGTCACACAAGCAATTCCCATAGACACTCCAGTTTCCCAGTATCACCACCAGTGCCACTTGTTATGGGGACGAATGGTTATGAAAACCAATACCCCAGTAAAAGAAAAAGGTTCTCCCGCTCCCAAAGGACCAAGCCCCAGACCCAGGTCAATATACAAATCAGATCTTACCCACAAATCACGCTGTTGCCAATCCTTTAGAATCTAAAATCTAAAGGTTTATTCATAAAAGGAAAAAGATATAGATGAGAGCTAGAATTGGTTAAATGGTATCAATTAAATACAGTAAACGCAAAGTTCTTGGTTCAGACTTGTAGCAGTGATGGAATAAACTGCAGGTTCAAATCAAGGCTCTGGAACCTCCCCAGCTGGGATGGGTCATTCAATCCTTTGTTCAGAGCTTCAGTTTGTAGCAAAGTCCCTCCAGAAGTAAGAAGCAGGATTGAAGAGAAGATGGAGGAGCTGCAGCAGCCTTTTTATAGTCTCTTGCCATGTGATCTCTGCTTTCTTTGTCCCAAAGACACACTATCCAGCACATGGCATAGAAAAACCTTAGAGTTCTGGCCATAGGCATGTCCCTGCATGCCTTGCTGAGTCACCAGCTGTATCTGCCTTCTCTCAATGGGTCAGTTGTATAGCTGATGGTCCTTAATGGGCCATCAAGCAGGCTAGGCAAAGCTGATGCCATATTATCTGGGGTGTCACCCAGAAGCATAGCACCAGTTTGAAATACAGGCAGTATAGCGCCAATACTTGTAACTTTAAATACAAAAATGATACCTGCCCCCAGATAGCATAATCATAACCAGCAACCATAACCTTGTCTTAGACACCTTATTTGATCCCCTTTATACAAGATTTAGTGCCATTACAGGACCTTGGTTGCAACAATGATCTATACGGTCCTAGTTCATATTAATAATGTCACAACCAGGACCATGGGGTGGGGGCAGGGCTGCCTCACTCCCATGTGTGGGTTTCCTGTTGACTCAGAGTAGCCCCCCCTTTGGAGGCCAGGTGAACCGCCAGCCACGCCCCGCGGGGAGAGGCAGGAGCAGCAGCTGGGTGCTGCTGGGAGAGGCCACTGCTTTCTGGGAGGGGAGCCTGAGGGTAACGGGGCGGGGGGCCTGCCCGGGGGGGTGGAGACTCAAGCTGTTCAGGGGTGGTGGACAAACCTTTAAATTGTGCACACACCCCACTTTCAACATATACAATGTTGGGGGGGGCAACCCCCCCATTCCCACCCAACTCTGCCCATGAGTACACTGGGTTTGCACGGATAGTTCCGTGTTCCGCACAGCCATGGTAACAGTCATGTGGGGGGGGAGGGGGGTTGCACACAGGGAGCAGGTGTCTGGTTGGGCTTGGATTTTGCACAGACTGTGCTGTGTGCACAATCATGGTAAATGCACGTGCACAAGCAGGCCTGGCTGCTGTCACAGGGCCACCCCAAGTGGTGCGTCTGGCTCCCAGAAGAGAGAAGTCAGACGCATGTCCCCTTTCACTCTGGAGGCTGGAATAAAAGTTTGATCGGTAGCTTCCAGCATCTGAACTGCCTCCTTCCCAAAACCCGCAGAGCTGGTCTGCTCTGGTCCTGACTGGCCCCAGACTCTGCTTTCTTCCAAGGCCACGTGGGACTTGTCAAGGATCAAACCACGACAATTGGCCCCTGTCTTTCCTGGCCAGATAGGGGTTAAGGGCCCCCTGTCCCCTGTGATTCCCAGGGGTCAGGAATCGCTGCTGTTCATTTCATTCCCAAAAGTGAATCAGAAAGGAACTGAAATAAACAAACCAAAGATGCTGAAGCAAAGACAGACAAAGTTGAATAAACAAAGGAGACTGTGTGTGTGTGTGTGGGGGGAAGATAAAAGCACCACCACGAGGATTTTTCATGCTCCATTTGTATCACAGTCTCACTACATCCTGCCACAGGCTGGAATCCCCCCCACAAAGATCAGCCCCCCCCCCCCCCCGCAAAGCCCCAGCCCGTGCTATCACTGCTGCCCAGGAGGTTTCCTCACATATGTCTCAGGTTCTCTGCCCAATCAGGGGAACTGCATGGGCACCAGCCAGCACCTGGCTGTGCATGACTGGTCTCATGGTTAAGGCATTGTATCGGGACTCAATAAACATGGGGACAGTTCCCAGCTCTGCCCCGCTCTCGGTCACCATGTGTCTGGGCACAGCCCATCACACCAGGGCCCTGATCTCAGATGGGAACTTCCCATGCTAAGAAAGAATGAGCTGTGTATCTCAATGTTAATTTCACAGTTAAATACCCTTATGTAGACTTAGGTTGGTTCCAGGGAAAAATGAAACAAGTTTACAAATAAAGTTTCCTGTGTAAACATTTAAGCTTTGGAGTTTTGCCGGCTGGTAATACTGAGTAGTAGTTGCATCTCCACAGGAAAGTCTGATTGTGCCTGGTTCCCTGGCTGTAGCCAAAATTGGTTCAAATATTGAAATAAAACATGCCTTTTAAAAAATAGGTAAGTTCTAAGCCCTCAGTAAAATAGGTTCATTCAGTAATAACTATTTTGGGCAGATGTTTTAAGGCACAATACAAAAGTCAGAGGATCACCCAACTGCCAAAAGCAGACACGATCTAACTCTGTTCAGCATCGCCCTGTAAATTAACAATTCAATTCTAATCAAGCAGCTATTTGAAAGAAAGGAAATCCCTGGGCAAACATCCGTAACACTGTCCCTTTGCAAGGAAATTCCTGGTTAAAACCCTTAACTCTGCCCCTTGGAAGACAAAGGAATTTAACACTCTTAATTTTGCCCCTTTGAACGCAAGGGAATTCCCAGCCAAACACCCTTAACTCTGCCCTGGCATGATCAGAAGTTCTATAAGACTGCCCTGCCTTTTCCCCAGTTTGGGTGTTACTGTACATGTTGTCCTGTCCATCTGCATGGCCTTTCTCTGCCCCGGACATAGTATGGTCAGCTGAGTCCCAGAGGTCCAGAGCAAGAAGAAGGGGAAGAGAGGTTTCCGGGAACAGCCGGTGAAGGTGAAGATGTGTGACATGCCCTCGGCGTTGTAGAAGGCCAGGCTCCCCCGCTCGCAGTCCAGGTGTACCCGGACTATCCTGGGTGCTGACTCCAGCTGCAGCGGGGTCTCGGGGCAGGTGAGAGCACTCCACTCCCCCTCCTGGCACTGCAGGGCCCAGACCCCCACATCCGGGGACAGCTGGAACACCCCCATGCGCTCCATGGTGCCCAGGGCTGCTCCGATGGCCCAGTCTCCCCACTGGCCCACCTCCACGTCCCAGTAGTGTTGCCTGGCTGCGAAGCACTGGGAGGCCAGGACGCAGGGGAGGGGGTCAAATCTCTGGTCACTCTTGGGGACGTCTTGCCAGAGGATGCCGCACGTCACACTCCTGCTGTCCACTGAGAGCACCAGGAAGGGGTTGGCAGTGTTCTGGTCCAGCGTCACATCTGCTGCTGACAGGGACACTACGGAGAGATGGATACGGGCGCTAGGGCAAGTCACAGCAGTACCTCCTCTCTGCTCAGCTCCTCAAGTCTCTCGCTATGGGGCCTAGTGAATAGAGCACTAGGATACCTGGATTCTATTTCCAGCTCAGGCCTGATGGCTGACCTGGGGCCAGTCACTTCCCTTCCCTCCCCCTCGCTTTCCCCATCTGTAAAATGGAGCTAAGCATGATTTGGCTCTTCTCTGACCTAAGAAGTCAACCTCTTTTGGGAGGACCTCTGAATGGGACACAGGATCCACCAGGACTGGTGGGATATTTTCCAAGGGAACAGTTTTTTGCTGGAAAAATTGGACAACAGGGGCTGGATCACGTGATGATTACCTGTTGTGTTCATTCCCTCTGGGGCACCTGGCATTGGCCACTGTTTGAAGATAGGATACTGGACTAGATGGACCTTTGGTCTGACCCAGTCTGGCTGTTCTTATGTTCTAAAATTCTATGCCTGCCTTCTGGGGACAGAGTGGATGCTTTGTTGAAAAACCAGATGCTCCAAAACCAAAATATTTTGGCCAAAAAAACAGACAACCTTCACCCCAAATCCAGAATGCTTTAGTCCCAAAACCAGTGTTTGCCCAAAATATTTTGGCTCCAAACCAGATCATTTTAATCTAAAATGCAGAATACTTTGGTCAGAAGCCAAATAATTTTCATCCAAAAAACAAACTAGGGAGATTTTTGGCTGGAATGTTTCAGGTTTTGACATTTCGATGGAGAGTCGGAATTATCCACAGAAAATACGAACAAAAATGAAAAGAGAAAAATCTTTCTTCTTGGACTTTTCCATGGTAACAGACCCCTCTTTTCCACTAGCCCTGTGCTCAGGAAGAATCTCACCGGGGCCATCTACAAAGGTCACTGCATCTCCATGCTCTTGCTGGGGAAAGCTGAAGGATATTGCAGTGGTGTCCTGTGCTTTGTATTACCCAGTGTCTGTGTGCGGCTAGCAGAGCTCCCGGGGTCAGGAGGGAGGGCTGGAAGCGGCACTTGTCCCCCGGTCTCCAGGCAGCCTGTGAGCACAGCCAAGTCACCGCAGGGCCGCCTGATCACCCGCGGATGTCAGCCCACCAGCAACAACAGATCTCAAGCTGCTCAACCCACGTGCCCCCAGCTGCGATCTCTCCTGGGCCAGCCCTGCTCCCCGCCTTGCCCCCTGTCCTGCCCAGTCTGTTCCATTGCTGACCCTTGGCCCTGACTTGGCTCTGACCGTCAGCACCGTTTCTAGCCACTGACTCCAGCTCCAACCACAAGGCCTGGCTGCCCATGCCCCAGTTCATAACACCCGTCCTCGTGGTCCTAGCCTGGGAAAGATCCATTGTCTAAGCTCAGCTGGGAATCTCAGATCCAGGCTTTCAGTGTGATGACTGTGGTCAAGTCTTTTAGGCCCAGCTCCTCAAAGCTACTTAGGCACCAAAGGGAGTTAGGCACTGTTCCTTTGAGCCCTACCTCTGGCCTGTGATAGTCAATACATGGAAGACAAGGAGGGAGCTCAGAGACAGCAGGAGTCAAACCATGCGAGTACTGGAGATAAGTAGAAAACTTTTTTTTTTTTTTTTTTTTTTTACCTTTATCAAGAAATTGTCTCCATTCTGCAATGATAAAAAAAGGAGGTCAATTAGCTGGGGAAGCAGCGAGAACAGATGAAACAAATCCCATCTAAATTTGGGGGGGGGGTTAAACAAAACACAGCCATTTCCTCCCCAATGAAAGTTTTCATTTTGTTCAAAATTCTCCATTGTTTTTTAATACAAAACCACAATTTTTTAAAGTAAAGAAACAGTTTTGGTTTGCAAATATTCTCTGTTGTTCACTAAAAAACACTAGGAAAATTTCTATGAAAAGTTTTTAAAAAAATCTTTTGAAACTTTACTGAGGAAAATTCCTTCCCATTTGCTCAGCAGCCCAATACTGAACCACAGCTCGCACACTCATTGGGCGGGAGCCTGATTCCAGCAACCGGAGAAAACTGGGAGCAAGCAGGCCAGACCCCCAGCTGGTGTCAATCAACCGTAGCTCCATTTGGGTGAACATGATCACAGCAACTGGCAGCAGCTCTGGGTCTGGACCCATCCCGCGCTGGGTGCCATCCCCTGCAGATCTCTCTCCACCTCAGCTGACTCTAACCCTAGACAGCATCTTTTGCTTTCCCCACTCCAGCCTCTGAAGCATCTCTGGTCCTTCACACTCTTCCAGGTCCCTCAGACTCCTTCCTGGCTATGCAGGTGTCTGTGCAGAGCCTGGCACAATGTGGCCCTGATCTTGGTCACTGCGTGTCTGTGCCGCGCCTGGTGCGACGGGGCCCTGATCTCGGTCACTGTGTGTCTGTGCAGTGCCCGGAACTATGGGGCCCTGATATCGGGTGGGATCTCTCAGTTCTGCCCTGATAAACTATTATGTGATGGCCGCTGAGGCGATGTTACAGAGACACGAGTGATCGTGTGTCGGGAATACTCACCGCGCTCTTTGGACACCTCCTCTGGAAGAGAAAGGAAGAGGTGAGGCTGTGAGCAGGAGCGACATTCAAGGGGGATTTACTGCGCTCTGTGTGGCTCATCTCTACCATCCCGCTACGGCTGTTTCTCCCTCACCTCCCCACTGAGCACGCACGCCACTCCCATCCCGTTCCCACCTCCTGGGACAGACCAAGGGGCGCGCATGGCTCTGGGGAAATGTATGTATGTCCTAGAAGGGGCAGCCAGGGAGAATCCATTGGCCCAGCCCTCCCAGTGGGTGTCCATTTTCACCCTCTAGGAATGAATTTTTAGCCAGATCTGTGCTCTCGAAAACCCTCCAGAAAGAGCCTCATTGCCGGAGGCCATACAGGCCGATCAAGCCTGAGAGAGAGAGACGTGGCTGGCCAGGCAGAGTGCAGGGACTGGCTCGCCCAATGGCCAGTTTCCCTGGGATCCATGGTGCTGGGCAGGGCTTAGGCACAATCATTTGGGCTTATCCTTCTCCTTCCTCTCAGCTTTTCCCCTGATTAAGCCAGAGGCAGCATGGGCCAATGGTTAGAGCACTGAACAGGCCTTTAGAAGTGCTGACTTTGGTTCCTGGATTTGCTGCTGAACTGCTCGGAGAGCTTGGGAAAGACACTGCTGCTCTCTCTGCCTCAGTTTCCCCTCCCACCCTTTGTTTATGTTGACTCTATTTTATTTCGCTCTTTAGGGGAGGGAGGCTGTCACCATGTGTCTGTACAGTACCTGGCGCGACGGGGCCCTGATCTCGGTCACTGCGTGTCTGTGCAGTGCCCGGAACTATGGGGCCCTGATATCGGGTGGGATCTCTCAGTTCTGCCCTGATAAACTATTATGCGATGGCCGCTGAGGCGATGTTACAGAGACACGAGTGATCGTGTGTCGGGAATACTCACCGCGCTCTTTGGACACCTCCTCTGGAAGAGAAAGGAAGAGGTGAGGCTGTGAGCAGGAGCGACATTCAAGGGGGATTTACTGCGCTCTGTGTGGCTCATCTCTACCATCCCGCTACGGCTGTTTCTCCCTCACCTCCCCACTGAGCACGCACGCCACTCCCATCCCGTTCCCACCTCCTGGGACAGACCAAGGGGAGCGCATGGCTCTGGGGAAATGTATGTATGTCCTAGAGGGGGCAGCCAGGGAGAATCCATTGGCCCAGCCCTCCCAGTGGGTGTCCATTTTCACCCTCTAGGAATGAATTCTTAGCCAGATCTGTGCTCTCGAAAACCCTCCAGAAAGAGCCTCATTGCCGGAGGCCATACAGGCCGATCAAGCCTGAGAGAAAGACGTGGCTGGCCAGGCAGAGTGCAGGGACTGGCTCGCCCAATGGCCAGTTTCCCTGGGATCTGTGGTGCTGGGCAGGGCTTAGGCACAATCATTTGGGCTTATCCTTCTCCTTCCTCTCAGCTTTTCCCCCGATTAAGCCAGAGGCAGCATGGGCCAATGATTAGAGCACTGAACAGGCCTTTAGAAGTGCTGACTTTGGTTCCTGGATTTGCTGCTGAACTGCTCGGAGAGCTTGGGAAAGACACTGCCGCTCTCTCTGCCTCAGTTTCCCCTCCCACCCTTTGTTTATGTTGACTCTATTTTATTTCGCTCTTTAGGGGAGGGAGGCTGTCACCATGTGCCTGTACAGTGCCTGGCGCAACAGGGCCCTGATCTCAGTCATGTGTGTGTCTGTGCAGCACCTGTTACTATGGGGCCCTGACTTTGTTTGCACAGGGGTGACTAACTTTCGCCTTCCAGGAAAGAAGTAGTTTGTATGGAATTTTCTCTCTGTAACCCACACGTTCCCCTAGGAAGAAGTATTGGCCTCTCAATGAAACACGTTCCCTACTGCACTGCCTGGAATGAGATTGTTACCTTTGAGTACCTGGAGCTTTCGGAAAAGATAAACAGCCAAAGTCACGAGGAAGACATATACTGGTAGAAAGATGAAAAAGGCCGTCATTTCCGGGGCAAGCCTGGGGAAGAGCCCTGAGGGAGAACAAATATTGCAGCTTCTCAGAGGAGCAGCGAGAGCACTCCTAAGCACTTTGCTGGGAAAGGTGAAGTCAATGGAGGTACTGAGGGCTGAGAGCCAGATTCTGAGCTCAGCTCCCATGGGCTAATCTGGAGTCACCCCCCAAGTGCCCTGGGGGCAAGGCCAGATTCTGATCTCAGCTTGCCTTGAGTCAGTCTGGAGTCACTCCCCAACTGCAATGGGAGCAGGGCTGGATTCTGATCTCAGCTCCCCTGGGGTCAATCCAGAGTCACCCCCTGTCTGCAATGAGGCCAACCAACGTGAGTAAGCATCAGGGAGGAACCTGAGGTGTGCAGGCAGCCCACCTGTGATACGAATAGTTGTCTCTCTCTCTGGGCCGGAGAAGCCGGCTCTGACAGTGCAGGTCAGTGCTGGGTCCGAGCTCTCAGTCACCACCAAGGAGCTGGAGACGTTGAATAGGCCGTTGTCACTGCGCGGTTTCTGTTCAGACTCGGGGCTCAGGGTCTCCCTGCGGCCATTCCTCCAGATCACGCGGGGCTCCGGGTACCACCCCACAGAGAGACACAAGACCCACACCCCCAGGTCCTTGTGCCCAGCCATGTGCAGGACGGGGTCTGAGCCAGAGCCTGGGGGATGGACAATCAGTAGCAAAAAGTTAACACATCTGTGATAGCAGTGATCTCAAAGCACTTTACAAAGCCGTGGATATGCCCCACTGACTCTAATGGAGCTACAGCCCATTGACCCCGGCTGGGGATCTGGCCCCATTGACTCCAATGGAGCTACAGACACCGGCTGGGGGTCTGCCCCCCACAATTTTAAGCCTTTGATTCTGGGAATGGCACTTCTAAAGGCTGCACTCTGGGGAGGCATCCCAGGGAATTTTAATGGGAGCTGGGTACCCAAATCCCCAGGACAACTGTGGAAATCTCCACTCCTGAATCTGCAGGTGAAATGCAGCAGGACAGCGCACGGGTCCAAGGGCGTGTCATGATCCCCCATTGCACTGCGACGCCCGGCGCTCCCGTGGGAGTGAGCCACACGCTGTCAGAGCCGCTCACCTGTCACGCTGAGCTCCAGCAGGGCCGTGCTGTAGTGAGTAGGTGACTGGACCTCGCACAAGTGCTGCCCTTCGTCTGACAGCTGGATGTCCCGGATCCTCAGGGAGACATTCCCGTTGGCCAGGCCCTGGATGACGAGCTCCGTCCTGCCCTGGTAGCCCGTTCCTTGTACCTCGCTCCCGTCCGGCAGGTACACGTGGACATCCTGGCCCAGCTGGGGACGGCTCCATTTCACCTGCATGGCCTGGGCACTGAGTGCGGGAGAGAGGTAGCAGGGCAGCAGCACAGTGCCCCCCAGCGGGGCGGAGACGGGGCTGGCGGGACCCAGCACATGGAATGACTCTGGGGGAGAAAACAGTGTCTGGTCAGAGAGCATGGGAGGGGGAGGGGCTGATGTTCAGCGAGTCCCCGCCGAGAGGTGGCCAGCTTGGCGGTCTCAGTTCCCAGCTCTGCCACCAATCCCTGGTGTAGCCGCAGGCCAGTCACTCCATCACCCTATGCCTCAACGCCCTTGCTGGGACACAGGGATAAAGATCCAGGCTTCTTTAGAGACACTGTGGCCAAGTGACTAGAGCGCTGGCCTGGGAGGCAGGAGTCCTGGGTTCATTCCTGGCTCTGCACTGGCCTGCTAAGTGAATGTGGGCAAGGAACTTCCCTGTCTGTGCCTCGGTTTCCCCATGTGTACTGTGAGAATAATGATACTGGTCTCTTCTGCAAGACACCCTGAGATCTATGGCTGTAAAGTGCTAGATAAGAACTAGGTGCTATTATTAGAGTATTTGCTCTTTGGGGCAGGGACTGTCTTTCATTGTGTGTCTGTGCAGCAACAGGGCCCTGATCTCAGTCACCGTGTGTCTGCGCAGCGCTCAGAACGACGGGGCCCTAAGCACGGCCACTGTGTGTCTGTGCAGCACCCGGCATGACGGGGCTCTGATCTCAGCCACCGTGTGTCTGCGCAGTGCCAGACACTATGGTATCTCTAGGTGCTACTGTAACAGTAATTACCTCCAATGACACTACATCAAAAGAATACCAGGTAGTTAATCAAGCATTCAAAAGTCAGGAGCGGTCAGATTTCCAGAGGCTTGAAAAACCTCAACTCTGCTCCCCTTGTGGGCTCATCCTATGCGCTGAAAAAGTGTAAAACCAGCGTGTGAGTGTGTTATTACAGACCAACCCCAGAATGAGGAGGCCTAGGTACAGCCGTGATGTGAAATAGATTTAACTGAACCTGCGGGTGTGTGTTTGCACGTGTGCACACTTAAACTGATTTAAACTTAGCTCACACTCATCAATACCCAGGCCTGAGGCCAATTGGGAGAACTAGTGGGAAGCCACCAGAGAGGTGCCCACACTGGTGGTAGGGCCAGTTTAACTAGAGAGCTTTTAACCCATTCATGCTGGCGAATTGTGGGGTATAGACGAGCCCCAGTAGAGGGTGGTAGGTGTATCTCGGGGCACTGGCCCCTGCTAACCAAGAGGGCATCTTCTCTAGCACCCAGCACCTTGTGAGGGTTCAAGCTGCCCATGGCTCGCTGGGCACTGGCCATCCGAGGTGGTTTGAGCCCTGTGCTACCCTTGGGATGTGGAACTAAGACGCAGCAGTTGTGGAATTGCACTGGATGTGGGGGAGCATTGGTTTGGAACAGACTGGATCACATCCTGACGGTGTCCCCTTGGCACACATGCCAGTCTCACCTGGGGCTGCTGTCCCAATGCCCAGGAGGAGGCAGAGGGCAACTGGTATGGCCTGAAAGCGGTGTTGGGTGCTCTGCATCCTGCGGGCCTCTGGCAGACGTCTCCCGGCACCGTCACAGAGCACCGGTCACCGGACAGAGGGGGCATCGAGCTCTGGGCTCCTCATCCGCATGGGACCTGGAAAGGCACAACACCCGGGAGCCCCTCAACAGGTCAGTTCTTCACCAAAAGCTTTCCCCTCGAAACAACGGGGCCTCCTGCAAAATCAGCATTTTCTCTTAAGAAATTGTATTTACTTTCCACAGGAAACAAAACCGTCAGCACCAAAACCTGCCAGGGGAACACCCCCCCGCGCGTTTACCTGGCGTTTCCACGCTGTGTTTTGCTTTGAAATGGCAGATAAAAGCCCAACTCTTGGCTCCTTTTCAGACTTTTCCCCTCCCTAGTACAGAAAGAAGAAATGCAAAGTGAAAGTCGCCCCGCGTCCCAGCCGGTAATTGTCTCCCTCTTTGAGCTGGAGGAAGTGACATACGGTAACATGGCGGTAAGAATAATTCAGCAGGAGAGAAACTAGTTAATTGACTCATTAAAACGTGGGGAAATGGAGAAATCACCCTTTCTCCCCAGGGGCTGGTGAATAAACCACAGGGGCTGCGGCACCCCCTGCTGGAAGTGGTTTCCCAGGGTTTACAATTCCAGAGCTCTCAGCACCCGCCCCCCGTGCACTTTGTTCCAGCGCCGCTGCAAGAAATCGTTTCCTGGCGTTGTCCCCCGGAGCCCCCCATCTTTCTGGGCAGGGCTCCCCCGGTCCCACAAGCGGAGGGGGGGCTGGGAAGCGGGGTGCCAGCTGTCCGGGACGGGTTGTCTCAGAATCTCCCCTTTCTGGAGGCAGCTGGCCCAGGGAGTGTGTAATGTGCTACTTACGGTTACTGACACCTGGCGCTCAGGGCCAGGGGGTGGTTTCAGGGGCTCGGGAGCAGGCGGGATGTCCTGGGGGTTTGTAAACACGAGACCCGGACGGGAACCAGGCGGAGCATTTTGGAGAGTCCCCCGCGGGGTGAGCTGGCCCCCGACACGTCCCACCCCGTCGCAGGACAAGGAAATATCCCTCCCCCGTTCCGGGGCGTTCCCGGCCTGGCCACTGAGTCCGCCCCGGAACAGCCAGACATCGCATGGCTGGGGCTGGGCTGCACAGCAGGGCTGCACCCAGCGGACTCTGATCTCCCCCATCCCTCCCTGTCCCCCCGCCCCGCAGCGATGCCAACACTGGGGCTGTTTTCTTAGGATTATGATCATTAATAAGAACACCGAGCAACTGGGGCGCTGGGACAATGTGGGGGCGGGGGATGCTGAGAGCCACTGACCCACGCTGTGAACCCCATGTATCATGCAGCACTTTTACCTTCACCAGGGGCATTTCTTGCTGCTTTCTGCAGCACTCGGCAACTCCCCGTCTTGTTGTACAGAGATGAAGAAATAAGGGACGTCCCTTGTAATAAGGGACTGTTGGCAACCCCAGGTCAGAGACCCACAGGCTCAGCCAGTCTGGTATCGTCCCCCCCCCCCAAAAACAGATCAGTGGGCTCAGCCAACCGGTATCTGACCCCCCCCCTGCCACCCCAGAACACAGGGCCGGCTTTAGGACGATTCACCCAATTCCCTGGACTTGGGCCCCGTGCCTAAGAGGGCCCCACGCCCGCGCCTAAGGGCCCTGCGCCTTAGGCACCTTTTTAATTTTTATTTTCTCACCCAGCGGCGGTCCATTCCGGGTCTTCAGTGGCATTTTGGCGGTGGGGGGTCCTTCAGTGCCGTGGAAGACCCGGAGCTGAGTGAAGGACCCCCCCGCCGCCAAAGTGCTGCCGAAGACCCGGACCGCCGCCAGGTATTCAAATCGGGCCAGCAGGTCCTAAAGCTGGCTCTGCCAGAACAGATCGGTGGGTCCAGCCAGGGGGTATCTCGCCCCCTCCCACCCCAGAACTGATAGGTGGGGCTAACCACCCATTATCTCGCCCCCTGGCACCCCAGAACTGATCAGTGGGCCCAGCCAGCCCTGTGTCCAGTTTCCAACAGTACCAGCTGTGCAGTGGCAGATGTAACAGCCCGGTGATGGGGCTCTAGCAGGATAAACCACCCACATGGGTTAATTCCTTCCTCGCTCTCCAGCGTTAGACAGTGTCTCTGTCTGTGGCTCTCCTGGCTGTTTGTTACAGCGCAGCCTCCTTTGGGGCTTTTTCTTATATAGGCTCCTATTACCCCCCACCCCCGTCCTGATTTTTCACACTTGCTGTCTGGTCACCCTTCTCCTCTCTCAGACCCCAGCCCTGCTAATCTCACAGTGACACATGGTGACAGGGGGTCCCACAGGCTAACCGTGGGTGACACAGGGAAAAGTGAGAGCCAGCCACCCCATTTCCTCAGGCCACATTTTGAATGTCTCCCCCTTCCATTTCCACTGACCCGTCTCCTGGCTGGGAGCAGCCGGTCTTGGGCGTCACTCATTATCTTCAAAAAAAGAACAGGAGTACTTGTGGCACCTTAGAGACTAACAAATTTGACTAACTGTCATTATGCAAGGCACTGCATTTAGCCGTATGGAGTGGAAATCCATCAACCTCATGAAAAAATTCGTACAGATACAGACAGACATCATCTTCCTTTCCAAATGCAAGCAGATGGACATCATACCAAAAAAATTTGTTAGTCTCTAAGGTGCCACAAGTACTCCTGTTCTTTTTGCGGATACAGACTAACACGGCTGCTACTCTGAAACCACTCATTATCTTGGGGTCCTCTGGTGGGTCCAGGGATTATGAGCACTCCCAAGGCAAATGGGCGGATTGGAGGTATCAGGGCGGTGAATTGTCACACCCCTGAGGTGCGTAAATGGTGACTAGATCTTGTACCAGGTCTTAGCCCTGGGGCAATTCCTCCCCCCACCAGGCACCTGGTCAATATCCTCCAGGCAGGCGCTATAGTGCTGGACGCACCTGCCCCTCCTGCTGTCCTGCAAACCACCACCTCGCTCTCAGCTCCATTCCCTGCGGGCCACCCCTGGAGCGGTGCCACAGGCCCCACAGACAGCGCTGCCCCCTCGGGATTGGATCCCAATGGACCCTGCCCGGAGAATTTTTAGCCTTTGCTGCAGCAACGGGTGTGGTATCTTGCTCTTTTGGTGGCAATCACCGAGGGCTATGGACTTTGTGCCAGGGCTGGGACGATGGAGGGGTGTGAGAAGGAGACAGCTGCTAGCTAGCAAGCTCCCACTCACTTACAGAGCAAGCTTGGGAGCTCTGATCAAAGGGACGCTGACTCCAGTGGAGTGACGCTGATTGTCCCCAGCTGCAGATCTGGCCTCATTGACTCCAATAGAGCTAGGGTCCATTGATCAAAGTCTAAAATATGGAAAGAACAAGTCAAAAATTACTTAGACAAGTTAGATGTCTTCAAATCATGAGGGCCTGATGAAATGCATCCTAGATTACTCAAGGAGCTGACTGAGGAGATATCTGAGTCATTAGCAATTATCTTTGAAAAGTCATGGAAGCTGGGAGACATTCCAGAAGACTGGAAAAGGGCAAATATAGTGCCCATCTATAAAAAGGGAATAAGGACAACCTGGGGAATTACAGACCAGTCAGCTTAATTTCTGTACCCGGAAAGATAATGGAGCAAATAATTAAGCAATCAATTTGCAAACACCTAGAAGATAATGAGGTGATAAGTAACAGCCATCATGGATTTGTCAAGAACAAATTGTGTCAGACCAACCCGATATCTTTCTTTGACAGGGTAACAAGCTTTGTGGATAGGGGGGAAGTGGTAGATGTGGTATATCTTGACTTTAGTAAGGCTTTTGATACTGTCTCACATGACCTTCCCATATACAAACTAAGGAAATACAACCTACATGGAGCTACTACAAGGTGGGTGCATAACTGGTTGGAAAATCATTCCCAGAAAGTAGTTATCCGTGGTTCACAGTCATGCTGGAAAGGCATAATGAATGGGGTCCCGCAGGGATCGGTTCTGAGTCCGGTTCTGTTCAAGATCTTCAGTGAAACACTGTTGCAAAAAAAGCAAACATCATTATCAGGAATATTGTAAGCGAGACCCGAGAAGTAATTCTTTTGCTCTACTCTGTGCTGATTAGGCCTCAACTGGAGTATTGTGTTCATTTCAGGAAAGATGTGGACAAATTGGAGAAAGTCCAGAGAAGAGCAACAAAAATGATGAAAGGTCTAGAAAACATGACCTATGAGGGAAAATTGAAAAAACTTAAAAAATGGAAAAGACTGAGAGGGGACATGATAACAGTTTTCAAGTACATAAAAGGTTGTTACAAGGAGGAAGGAGAAAAATTGTTCTTACCCTCTGAGGTTAGGACAAGAAGCAATGGGCTTAAATTGCAGCAAGGGCAGTTTAGGTTGGACATCAGGAAAAACTTCCTATCAGGGTGGTTAAACACTGGAATAAATTGCCTAGGGAGATTGTGGAGTCTCCATCATTGGGGATCTTTAAGAGCAGGTTGGACAAACAGCTGTCAGGAATGGTCTAGATAATGCTTAGTCCTGCCATGAGTGCAGGGTACTGGACTAGATGACCTCTCGAGATTCCTTCCAGTTCTATGATTCTATGATTTTATGACTTCAGCTGGGGATTTGGCCCCAACCCCAGCTGAAGATCTGGCCCCATGTCTCCAATGGAGCTATAGCCTATTGACACCGGCTGTAGCCCCATTGACTACAGCTACATTGGAATACAAGCCCCACTGCATGGCTGAGGCTGGCCTGGGTCAGCTGAGTCAGGCTCGCGCGACTTGGCTTCGGAGGTTAAAAGTTGCAGTGTAGACGTTCAGGCTTGGAGCAGAGTCCTGGCTCTGGGATCCTCCCGCCTTGCATGGTCCCAGGGGCCAGGTTCCAGCCCTAGCCTGAATGTCTACACAGCAATTTTTAGCCCCACAGCCTGAGCCCCACAAGTGTGAGTCAGCTGCTCCAGGTCAGCCATGGGTCTTTTATTCCAGTGTAGATGTCCCTCGGTGGGCCTCACTCCATGGCTGGGCTAGTACAACCCAGATAATAAACACTGAATCATGCCTGGGAATGTTTCAACCCACCCTTTCCCCCACCCAAAAAGGTGTCGTCGTTGATGTTTTCCATGGGGAATTTTGGAACGAGGCCCTTTTCCTGTTGTGTTGAATGGCGGTTTTCATTTGGGTTTGTAATATATATTAGACTTTGGTGGCATTTCTCCCCAGGTTTCCCCCCTTTCTTGCCACTGAATGCAAGAACCCAAATGACTCACTTAAAGCTTTCTTTGATTATCTTTCCCCTGTCTTTTTGCAGACAGCACCCAGCGTCGGGGGCTCCCAGGTGCTGCCATGCTACAAACACAGCCATAAATAATAAGCACATATCATAGAATCATAGAATATTAGGGCTGGAAGGGACCTCAGGAGGTCATCTAGTCCAACCCCCCGCTCAAAGCAGGACCAATCCCCAACTAAATCATCCCAGCCAGGGCTTTGTCAAGCCTGACCTTAAAAACCTCTAAGGAAGGAGATTCCACCACCTCCCTAGGTAACCCATTCCAGTGCCTCACCTCCTTGTTCTGTCATCTGCTACCACTGAGAACAGTCTAGATCCATCCTCTTTGGAACCCCCTTTCAGGTAGTTGAAAGCAGCTATCAAATCCCCCTCATTCTTCTGTTCCGCAGACTAAGTAATCCCAGTTCCCTCAGCCTCTCCTCATAAGTCATGTGCTCCAGCCCCCTAATCATTTTTGTTGCTGTCCGCTGGACTCTTTCCAATTTTTCCACATTCTTCTTGTAGTGCGGGGCCCAAAACTGGACACAGTACTCCAGATGAGGCCTCACCAATGTCGAACAGAGGGGAATGATCATGTCCCTTGATCTGATGGCAATGCCCCTACTTGTACAGCACAAAATGCCTTAGCCTTCTTGGCAACAAAGGCACACTGTTGACTCATATCCAGCTTCTCGTCCACCATAACTCCTATGTCCTTTTCTGCAGAACTGCTGCCTAGCCATTTGGTTCCTAGTCTGTAGCAGTGCATGGGATTCTTCCATCCTAAGTGCAGCACTCTGCGCTTGTCCTTGTTGAACTTCATCAGATTTCTTTTGGCACAATCCTCTCATTTGTCTAGGTCCCTCTGTATCCTATCCCTACCCTCCAGCGTTTCTACCACTCTTCGCAGGTTAGTGTCATCTGCAAACTTACTGAGAATGCAGTCCACGCCATCCTCCAGATCATCAATGAAGATATTGAACAAAACCAGCCCCAGGACCGACCCTTGGGGCACTCCGCTTGATACCAGCTGCCAACTAGACATGGAGCCATTGATCACTACCTGTTGAGCCTGATGATCTAGCCAGCTTTCTATCCACCTTCTAGTCCATTCATCCAGCCCATACGTCAGGGCCGGCTTTAGGCCGATTCAGCCGATTCGGCTGAATTGGGCCCCGCGCCAAGAGGGCCCCGCGCTGCAGCTATCAACCCCGCCCCGCCCCCAGCTCACTTCCCTGGCCCCTCCTCCCCTCCCCTGAACGCCCCGCCCCCTCCCCTGCTTCCCGCGAATCAGAGATTCGCGGGAAGTCTGAGACGAAGCAGGGGCGGGCCAGCACCACGAGGTAAGCTGGGGTGGGGGCGGGAGAAGGGCTCCGGGGAGGCGCGCCCATCCCGCAGGCCCCAGCGGCTCTGGCCCGGCTTGGCTCCAGCCCGGCCCAGTCCCCGCGGCTCGGGGCCCCCCGTCCCCCCCGCGGCGCGGCTCGGCTCGGGTCCCCCCCCCCCCAGCGCGGCTTCCGCGGCGCGGCTGGGATCCCCCCCACCCCCGGCGCGGCTCCCGCGGCGCGGCTCGGGTCCCCCTGTCCCCGGCCCCCCGGTGGCGCGGCTCGGGTCCCCCCGGCCCCCCGGCGCGGCTTCCACGGCGCGGCTGGGACCCCCGGCGCAGCCCCCGCGGCGTGGCTCGGGTCCCCCCCCCCGGCACGGCTTCCGCGGCGCGGCTGGGATTCCCCCCAGCGTGGCTCCTGCGGCGCGGCTCGGGTCCCCCCATCCCCGCCCCCCCGGCGGCACGGCGCGGCTCGGGTCCCCCTGGCGGCGCAGCGCAGCTCGGGCCCCCACCCCCACCCCCGGCGCGGCTTCTGCGGCGCGGCTGGGATCCCCACCCCCGGCGCGGCTTCTGTGGCGCGGCTGGGACCCCCCCCCCGGCCCCCCTGCGGCGCGGCTCAGGTCCCCCGGCCCCCCCGTGGCGCGGCTCGGGTCCCCCCGGCCCCGGCCCCCCCGCGGCGCGGCTCGGGTCCCCCCGGCAGCGCGGCTCGGGTCCTGGGGGCGGGGCTTGCAGCAAGCCCCGCCCCCAGGGATCGGGCCCCGCTCTTGGTAAAGCCGGCCCTGCCATATGTCTTTAATTTGCCGGCAAGAATATTGTGAGAGATCATATCAAAAGCTTTGCTAAAGTTAAGGAATAACACGTCCACTGCTTTCCCCTAATCCACAGAGCCAGTTATCTCGTCATAGAACGCAATGAGGTTAGTCAGGCATGACTTGCCCTTGATGACTTACCCCCCATGTAACAGCTGGGGGGCGGGGATGTTCTTTATCTTTGTCCATTCTGTACCAAACTTATCCAGCTTTGGAAAAGTGACAGAGCAGCAAAAAGAAAAGAGAAACTGGGTGCTGCCCTGCTGCAGTCTGGGTACTGGATCCCATGTTACCTGGGAACCGGACCAGTGCTGCCTCTAATTTTTCCCAGCCATGTGCGGAATTAATTTTGTTATGTGCACCAATATGAAGGTCATGTGTGACACATCACCTCCATATTGGCGCACATAACAAAATTCATGTGGCGGGGGTAGGGCCGAGGGGTTTGGAGTGTGGGAGGGGGCTCAGGGCTGGGACTAAGGGGTTCGGAGGGCAGGAGGGGGTGCAGACTCTGGCTGGGGGTGTGGGCTCTGGGGTGGGGCTGAGGATGAGAGGTTTGGGGTGCAGGAGGGTGCTCTGGACTGGGATCGAGTGGTTTGAAGGGTGGAAGGGGAATCAGGGCTGAGGCAGGGGGTTGTGGCATGGGGAGAGGCTCAGGGGTGCAGGCTCTGGGCGGTGCTTAAGCGGCTCCCGGAAGCAGCGGCATGTCCCTTCTCCGGCTCCTACCCAGAGGTGTGACTAGGCAGCTCTGCGCACTGCCCTGTTCACAGGCACCGCCCCTGCAGCTCCCATTGGCTGTGGTTCCCGGCCAATGGGAGCTGCGGGGGGCAGCACTTGGGGTGGGGGCAGTGTGCGAATTGGAGCGCCCTGGCTGCCTCTATGTGTAGGAGCCGGAGAGGGGCCATGCCGCTGCTTCTGGGAGCTGCGCGGAGCAGCCCCCAACCCTGCTCCCCAGCTGGAGCGGGGCAAGCCCCAGATCCCGCACCCCAGTGGGAGATCGAGAGCCAGATTAAAACGGCTGGTGGACTGGATCTGGTCCGCAGGCCGCAGTTTGCCCATCCCTGTGGTAGAGATTTGTCCATGCTTCAGGGACTCATGCACCTCAGCCAGGATTTGCAGTGACACTCAAATAGCATTGTCCAAACAGTCAGGTTTATTAGTCAGCTGGACACAGCCTAGGAAGTCCCTAGGTTAGCACAGAGAACTGAACATTAAAGCATAGACCTTTCTGGTCAGTCCAGAGCCCAGCCAAGCTGTAGTGAACCCCCATGGTCAAGCTCCATCTGTCTCCCCGTCTGACCTCTTTGGTCAGACTCCAGGTGAGCACCCAAATCTTATACCCCAACCTCCCCATCTCCAGTCCTCTGTTCTCCAGCTGGTGGATGTTGCTCAGCTCCCTGCGGAGACGGAATCCATCTCCCTCTGGGTCCCTGGATGGTAGGTGCCAATGTCCTGGTGACTGGATTTGCCATGGTCTTCCCAGATGCTCCACTGATATGGGGACGGAGGCCCAGACAGCCGGGCAACATCCACACCTATGTCTCTTAGCCTGCCCTGAGAGCAAACAGCTCTTTCCCCCCTGTGACAATGCGGTTCTGGCGGGACCCAACTGAGAGTGCCAACTCAGGACAAATTGCTCAAACAGGGCAGTTACAGCCCAAGGCTGGGGTTTTTCCACCTCTAAGGCAAACCAAACCAGCCAGACTAAGACTTCGGTCTCATCCCACTGGCTAACTACAAGTCTCACAAGCAATCTCCTTAGACACTCCAGTTTTTGAGTATTACCACCAGTGCCACACGTTATGGGGACAAATGGTTATAAAAACCAATACCCCAGTAAAAGAAAAAGGTTCTCCTGATCCCAAAGGACCAAGCCCCAGACCCAGGTCAATATACAAGTCAGACCTTACCCACAAATCACGCTATTGCCAATCCTTTAGAATCTAAAATTTAAAGGTTTATTCATAAAAGGAAAAAGATAGAAATGAGAGTTAGAATTGGTTAAATGGAATCAATTACATACAGTAATGGCAAAGTTCTTGGTTCAGGCTTGCAGCAGCGATGGAATAAACTGCAGGTTCAAATCAAGTCTCTGGAATACATCCCCAGCTGGGATGGGTCATTTAGTCCTTTGTTCAGAGCTTCGGTTTGTAGCCAAGTTCCTCCAGAGGTAAGAAGCAGGATTGAAGACAAGATGGAGATCAGGCATCAGCCTTATATAGTCTTTTCCAGGTGTAAGAACACCTCTTTGTTCTTACTGTGGAAAATTACAGCAAAATGGAGTCTGGAGTCACATGGGCCAGTCCCTGCATACTTTGCTGAGGTACAAGGCGTATCTGCCTTCTCTCAATGGGTCCATTGTATAGCTGATGGTCCTTAATGGGCCATCAAGCAGGCTAGGCAGAGCTAATCTCAGCTTGTCTGGGATATCACCCAGAAGCATAGCATAAGTTTGCCATACAGACAGTATAGAGCCAATATTCATAACTTCGACTACAAAACTGATACACACATATAGACAGCATAATCATAACCAGTAAACCATAACCTTGTCCTAGACACCCCATTTGACCCCCTTTATACAAGATTTGGGTGCCACTACAGGACCTTGGTTGCAACAATGATCTATATGGTCCCAGTTTATGTCAATAACGTCACACCCCCGCACTGGGTAACAATGCAGCATGTAGGGGAAACTGAGACACGTATAGGTGTCATAAAAATATCACAGACGATTTCCACTTTGTCAGCGGGGGATGTTACCTTTGTGTGTGATGGAATTTGCTTTTCTTTTTTGAAGAACAGGTTTATTTCCATTTACGTAGTGTGAAAACAGCCTTCCAGCAAGGGGTCGTCACTAATAAAACATGGCCAACAACCTATACATGCATCTCTTCCATCCCTCCCCCCCATCCATTGTGGCGGCTGGTGTGTTGCATCAACAGGTTTGCATGTGCAGAGATCTGGCTGGGAAAGGCTCAGGGACACAGTCTAAGGCAGGTCCCTACAGACCAGACCCAGAAGAACGGGTAGATCTTCCCAGAAAAGGAGGAGGTGAAGGTGTGGAGGGGGGCCATGGTATCAGCATCGTAGAAGCACACAACCCCTCCTTCATAGTCCAGATACACTCTGATCTTGCCAGGGTTCTGGGGCGGGTCCAGCGGGCTCCATTCCACAGTGACTTCCCGGTACTGGCCCCTGGAGAGCTGGATGGCCCACGTGCCTTGCTTGGGGCTGAAATTGAACCGTCCCTTCCTGCTGGCAGACTCCCTGGTGACGCCCAAAGCCCAGCCCCCTGTGCCATCCACCTCCACGTCCCAGTAATACGTCCCTGACTCATAGCCGTTGGAGCCGAGCACGCAGGAGTAAACGTCGAATCTCCCCGGGCCATCAGGCAGTGATTGTCTTGGACCTGTGTTCCTTAGGCCCTTCCTCTCTGCAAACAGCTCCAGACTGGGGTGAGCTGTTTTTGGGTCCAGGGTCACGTCCGCTAGAGACAGACAGATGGGGGGCGGGGTGGGGGGACAGATTCAGGGAAGGCAGTTTGCTCATTTCAAAGACTTAAATTGGTCCAGCTGGAGAACGAGACGTTTTAAAGCAAAACTCCAGCAAAAGCTGGGAGTCAGGGAGAAACATCTGCCAAGGAGCATGGTGCACTCTGCTTAAACCATGACTTTCCACACCCCTCCCAGAGCTGGGACAGAACCCAGGAGTCCTGACTCCCAGACCCCAGTTTCCCATATCTATTAGACCCCTCCCCCCCCGCCAGTGTTAGAACGCAGGAGTCCTGACTCCCAGCTGCCCACCCATAACCCACTAGACCGCTCTTCCCTCCCACAGCCAATGTTAGAACCCAGGTGTCCTGACTCCCACTTGCCCACCGATAACCCACTAGACCCCACTTCCTTCCCAGAGCTGGGAATAGAGCCCAGGAGTCCTGACTCCCAGCCCCCATTTTTCCTTAACTACTAGATTCCTCTCCCCTCCCACAGCCAATCTTAGAACCCAGGAGTCCTGACTCCCAGTTGCGCACCCATATCCCGCTAGACCTAACTCTCCATTTTGGATTTACCGGCTTTGAGAAATGCTTCTTTCCAACCTGAAATGAGAAGAGAACAACAGGCCAGGGCTTAGTCCAGGGCAGTTAACTGCCTAGCTAAGTTACATATAGTCTAGAGATCAAATTCACACTCACTTGGTCTGCCATGGCTTTCCTCTGTGGACACAAAGAGACAGCACGTTAGCCTGGGCCTGGGTTCCAAACCTGTCCATGTCTCGCTCTGGGCCCAGCATTAAACCCACCCAGCCGGGAGAACCGATGCTCAGAGACACCCAGGGCAGCCTAGGTCTGCCCACCTCCCTTGTCCCAGCAGAAGAACCTTCTCGACCCAAACAAAACCTTCAGGTCCGGATTCGAGCCTTTTTGAACTTATTTTTGTACACCTGAAATTCAAGGCAATTCTGAGAGGAAAAATCTGCATGGATCACATTGGGAAGGTCGAATCTAAACATTTTGATTTTCTTCAGCATTTTAGTCGATTTCATTTTTTCCCCCAGCTCAAATAACTGGGAGAAAGAGACACGAATTCACAACACATTTTGGTGTCATCGAATCTGCATTTTTCACCGAAAACAAAGTTTCAGTCCAAAAACTGCACCCCAATCTAGACACCATGCTGGGGTGGGAAGGGCTGATGGATCCTCTAGGGGACCCACTCACTGCCTCTCTGGGCGTTACACTGCAGCCCCAGATTTGCTAGGGCATTTGCGTTCCCCAAGTCGCTTGCGCCGGTGCCACCAGAAACCTCGCCGCGTGGCGCCTGATTTAAAGGAGTCGTTACCCAGTCTGAGTTAACATGGCCCAACTCCCAGGAATGGCTGAAGGTGAAGAAGAAACTTACTTAGAAATGTGTAGATGGCACCTGTAAAACAAACGGAGAAACACATTCACCGACAGGGCACCGGCCACCAGAGGGTGTTGTTAACTCTCAGGACAGCAGGGTGTCTGTGCAGCGCCCGACACAAGGGGGCACGGATCTCAGGTGGGGTATCTAGAGGCTACTGTGGTATGCACATAGGTGACGACTGGGGGTGCTCCGGGGCTCAAGCACCCACGGGAAAAAAAAACACACCCACGGACCATGGCCCTGCCCTGAGGTCCCACTCCCACTCCACCCCCAGGCCCCGCCCCCACTTGGCCTCTTCCCCCATGGCCCCACCTGTGCTGCACCTCTTCCTGCCTCCCTGCTCGCTCCTCTCGGCACTCTCCCCCCGTCACTTGCCCTCAAGGCAGGAAAGGGTAAAAAGGAGCAAGTGGTAGGTAGGCAGGTGGGGGGGTCTCAGGGGAGGGAGTAGACAGGAGTGGGCGGGAGGCATTCAGGGGCAGAGAGGAGTGAGTGGCGGGTAGGCGGGCGGGGGGGACACTCGGGGGAGGGGCAGAGAGGAGTGAGCGCGGGCGGGAGGCACTCAGGGTGGAGAGGAGTGAGCAGCGTGTGGGTGGATGGCGGGGACACTCGGGGGAGGGGGCAGAGAGGAGTGGGTGGAAGACACTCAGGAGAGGGGGCAGAGAGGAGTGAGCGCGGGTGGGAGGCACTCTGGGGTGGAGAGGAGTGAGTGGTGGGCAGGGGACACTCAGAGAAGGGGGTGGAAAGGAACAAGCAAGAGGTGCTTGGGGCCGAGGAGGAGTGAGCGGTGGTGGGTGGATGGGGGGGACACTCGGGAAGGGGCGGAGAGGAGTGGGCGGGAGGTGCTCGGGGTAAGGGGCGGAGAGTAACAAGCATGTGCGGGAGGCACTTGCGGGTGGAGAGGAGCAAGTGGCGGGTGGGGGGACACTCAGGGGAGGGGCTGAGAGGAGCGAGCGCAGGCGGGAGGCACTTGGAGGTGGGGAGGAGCGAGTGGGGGGTGGGTGGGCAGCGGGACACTCGGGGGAGGAGGCGGAGAGGAGTGAGCAGGAGGTGCTCTGGGGTGGAGAGGAGGGAGTGGCGGGTGGGCGCACGCTAGGGGAAGTGGTGGAGAGGAACGAGTGCAGCGGGAGGCACTCGGGGGGTGGAGAGGAGTGAGCAGTGGGCGGGCAGGCAGGGGGACACTTGGGGGAGGGGGTGGAGAGGAGCAGGCGGGAGACACTCAGGGGTGGAGAGAAGCGAGCGGTGGGTGGATGGACGGAGGGATACTCAGGGGAGGGGGCAGAGAGGAGCAGGCGGGAGGCGCTCGGGGGAGGGGAGCGAGCCTGGGCAGGAGGCAATTGCGCTTGGAGAGAAGCAAGCAGCGGGCAGGTGGACACTCGGGGGAGGGGGTGGTGAGAAGTAGGTGGGAGGCACTTGGAGGCTGAGAAGAGCGAGCGGTGGTAGGTGGATGGTGGGGACACTCGGGAGGGAGTGGAGAGGAGTGGGCAGGAGGCACTTGGGGGAGGGGTGGAGAGGAGTGGGCAGGAGGCATTCGGGGATGGAGAGGAGCGAGCACCATGTGGGCAGGCAGGGGGAAGGGGAGGGGGTGGAGAGGAGCAGGTGGGAGGTACTCGGGGGCAAAGAGGAGCAAGCAGTGGGTGGGTGGGCGGGGGACACTCAAGGGAGGGAGCGGAGAGGAACGAGCGTGGGCAGGAGGCACTTGGTGGTGAAGAGGAACGAGTGGCGGGCGGGAGGCGCTCGGGGGGTGGAGAGGAGCGAGTGGTGGGTGGTTGGATGGAAGGACACTTGGGGGAGGGGGCGGAGAGGAGCAGGTGGGAGGCACTCAGGGGTGGAGAGGAGGGAGTGGTGGGTGGTTGGATGGAAGGACACTTGGGGGAGGGGGCGGAGAGGAGCAGGTGGGAGGCACTCAGGGGTGGAGAGGAGCGAGTGGTGGGTGGTTGGATGGAAGGACACTTGGGGGAGGGGGCGGAGAGGAATGGGTGGGAGGCACTTGGGGGAGCATGTGGAGAGGAACGAGTGTGGGCAGGAGGCACTTGTGGGTGGAGAGGAGCAAGCAGCGGGTGGGCGGACACTGGGCGGGGCGGTGAGAAGCGAGCGAAGATGGGAGACGCTTGGGGACGGAGAGGAGCGAGCAGTGGATGGATAGGCAAGGTAACACTGAGGGGAAGGAGTGGAGAGGAACAGACAGGGGGTCTTAGAGGATGGTGGAAAGGAGTGTGCAGGAGGTGCTCGGGGGAGGGGATGAAGAGGAACAAGCAGAGAGCAGGCGAGGGGTCTTGGGGGTGGGGACAGAGTGGGGGCGGGGCCTCAGGGTGGAGAGGGGGTGGAGCAGCTACTAGCAAAAACAAAAGTCAGCACCTGTGGGTACACACAAGGAAAATACTGATAACGGAAAGGCTGGGAAATGTTATAACATTTGACACCCAAGTGAAGATTAATTTCCTTTCCTCTCTTAACATGAATTACCGGCAATGGGAAAAATATGCCCAGGTAGAAAGAGGGAGGGTCAAATCATGTGAGCATCCAAGGATCTATGCGGTCTACAGCACCAAGGACCTGCAGATCTGTCGAAGGACATCTCGTTTCTTTCTTTCCAGTGGCAAAAGGGTTAAATAGGAGCTTTACCTTTCTTTTTGTGAATCCTCCATAGGAAGAGGGCAGCCAAGGCGAGGAAGCAAACACAGATCGTCAGGATTACAAAGAGGGGGACCCGCCAGGAGGAAACTCTGGGGAAGAAAGTGTCTGCAGGGAAGAGAAGAACACAGGTTAACTCACGTCACCCATTCTGCCCCATGCAGATGTGACATAAAATAATTAATAAACCTAGTAACAGGTTGTGGGACCCTTTTAGCTCCTTGTGCTAGATAGAAAAGGCTGGAATCAGTTCTTTTGTTTTTGGTAATGTCAAAAGGTTACAATACAATACAAACTATTAAATAAAAATATATCCTATGGGTTAATATAAAATATATAAATATACTATAATCTAGTAGAGTATGAATACGCCAATATAATATCAAAGTCCAAACAAACTGAATCCAAAGGATGACACTGAAATGAAACATTTTTGGAACGAAATGAGAAAGTCAAAATTATTCAATTTGACTAATTCCAGTCAAATATCTAGTTTACGTTCCCAGTAAAGGTTTGCTTCCAACAAAAATGCACCTGCCTTGAACATTTTCAAACCAGCTCTAATCAGGATATTCCACTATTATTATTTATTATTCGTATGACCTCGGGTCCCTAGCCATGGACCAGGAACCTACTGTGCTAGGGACTGGACAAACACAGAACCAAAGGATGGTCTCTACCCCAAACAGCTGACAATCTAAGAATAAGACAGGAGACAACAGATGGATAAGACAGATGTGGAATAGAATGGAACAATGAGACAACAGTGGTCAGCATGATAGATGAGGGTCCCATGGCTCCAGCAGCCTAACTGAGATGAGGGCCCTGTTATTCTGGGTGCTGCACAGACAAACAGTGACCGAGATCAGGGCCCCATTGTGCCAGGTGCTGCACAGTCATACAGTGACTGAGATCGGGGCCCTGTTGTGCCAGGCGCTGAACAGACACACAGTGACTGAGATCAGGGCCCTGTCACGCCTGGCGCTGCACAGACACACAGTGACTGAGATCAGGGCCCTGTCACGCCTGGCGTTGCACAGACACACAGTGACCAAGGTCAGGGCCCTGTCACGCCTGGCGCTGCACAGACACACAGTGACTGAGATCAGGGCCCTGTCACAACTGGCGCTGCACAGACACACAGTGACTGAGATCAGGGCCCTGTCACGCCTGGCGTTGCACAGACACACAGTGACTGAGATCAGGGCCCTGTCACGCCTGGCGCTGCACAGACACACAGTGACTGAGATCAGGGCCCTGTCACAACTGGCGCTGCACAGACACACAGTGACTGAGATCAGGGCCCTGTCACGCCTGGCGCTGCACAGACACACAGTGACTGAGATCAGGGCCCTGTCACAACTGGCGCTGCACAGACACACAGTGACTGAGATCAGGGCCCTGTCACAACTGGCGCTGCACAGACACACAGTGACTGAGATCAGGGCCCTGTCACGCCTGGCGCTGCACAGACACACAGTGACTGAGATCAGGGCCCTGTCACGCCTGGCGCTGCACAGACACACAGTGACTGAGATCAGGGCCCTGTCACGCCTGGCGCTGCACAGACACACAGTGACTGAGATCAGGGCCCTGTCACGCCTGGCGCTGCACAGACATACAGTGACCGAGGTCAGGGCCCTGTCACGCCTGGCGCTGCACAGACACACAGTGACTGAGATCAGGGCCCTGTCACGCCTGGCGCTGCACAGACACACAGTGACTGAGATCAGGGCCCCGTTTTCCGGGCGCTGCACAGACACACAGTGACTGAGATCAGGGCCCTGTCACGCCTGGCGCTGCACAGACATACAGTGACTGAGATCAGGGCCCCGTTTTCCGGGCGCTGCACAGACACACAGTGACTGAGATCAGGGCCCTGTCACGCCTGGCGCTGCACAGACATACAGTGACTGAGATCAGGGCCCCGTTTTCCGGGCGCTGCACAGACACACAGTGACCGAGATCAGGGCCCTGTCACACCTGGCGCTGCACAGACACACAGTGACCAAGATCAGGGCCCCATTTTCCAGGCACTGCACAGACACACAGTGACCGAGATCAGGGCCCCATTTTCCAGGCACTGCACAGACACACAGTGACCGAGATCAAGGTCTGCTGCGCCTGGCGCTGCACAGACATACAGTAAGAGATTGCCCCTGCCATAAAGTTGTCACTATCTATAAATGCCATTCTCCACCACTGGAGATCTGGCTCCAGCTCTGTGTTTCCTTGTTCCATCAGCAGCTCACCGGAGATGAAAATGGCCGATACTTTCTCTGGGTCGGGCGAGCCAGGGCTGAGGGTGCAGGTCAGTGCTGGATCCGAGCTCTCGGTCATCACCACGGTGCTGGAGACGTTGAATAAGCCGTCGTCACTTTGCAGTTTCTGTTCGGACTCTGGACTCAGGATTTTTTTATGGCTGTTTCTCCAGAGCACATTGGGCTCCGGGTACCACCCTGCAGATAGACATGTGACCGAGACCCCCTTGTCCTCATACAAACCGACGTGGAGGAGGGGATCCGAACCAGAGCCTGGGGGAAACAAATCAACAGGAATTCGCCCTTGATTTCATGCTCTCCTCATTCCTGCTGGTCACACCAGGGCTTGGTTCCCCTCTCGCTCACCCGTGTAGGTTAGTTTACCCAAGAGAAGACTTAGAGTCACAGAAATGTCGGGCTGGACGGTATCTTGAGAGGTCATTATGTCCAGCCCCTGCACTGAGGCAGAATCAAGCAAACCTAGACCATCCCTGACAGGTGTTTGTCCAACCTGTTCTTACAACTCTCCAGTGACGGGGTTTCCACAACCTCCCTTGGAGCCTGGTTCAGAGCTTAACTCCCCTTACAGTTACAAAGTTTTCCCTAATATCTCACTTCAATCTCCCTTGCTGCAGATTAAGCCCGTTACTTCTTGTCCTACCTTCAGTGGCCATGGCGAACACATGATCCCCGTCCTCTTTGTAACAGCCCTTCATGTATCTGAAGGCTGTTATCAGGTCCCCCCTCAGTCTTCTCTTCTGAAGACCAGACATGCCCCGTTCTTTCAACCTTTCCTCCTTGGGCTGGTTTTCTAAATCTTTGATTGTTTTGTTGCTCTCCTCTGGTCTCTCCCCAGCTTGTCCATGGTTTTGCGGCCCCCTGAACTGGACACAGGCCTGCAGCTGATGCCTCACCAGCGCCACAGAGAACGGGACTGTTACCTCCCATGGCTTACAACACTTCTCTTGCTGGGCTCTACCCAGGGAAGAGATTCTGAGGGTAGAAGGCTCCTCAGACACAGGGAGAGGGAGAGCTGATGGCTGGGCACTGGACCTGAGACATCCACACTGGAAATAGGGGGCACATATCTGCCATTGCGGGGCATCCTCTATGGAAGGAGGCTCTGTCAGGCTGCTGGGGAGCCCACGTCCCTCAGGGTCCTTACATGCAGCCTGGACATCTCTGCCCCACAGGCTCTGCTCTGGCTGACCAGGAGAGCTGGGCTGGACGAAGGTGTCACTGGGGGAGGTTTTCTGGCCTGTGACTGCAGCAGGCTGCATGGGGAGGTCCCCCCCTCGGCCATCTCCCCCCGCCCCAGGCTGAATCCGGCCTCTCCCCATCCCAGGATCACTCACTCGTCAGGCGGAGCTCCAACGCGGCATCACTGAAGTAGGTGTCGGACTGGAAGTCACAGAGGTAGCGCCCTTCGTCCCGCAGGGTGAGGTTCCAGATCCGCAGGGCCAGGCTGCCGCTCTGGATCCCGTCCCGCAGGAGCTCCGTCCTGCCCCGGTACCTCTCACCCTGCACCTCGCTCCCGTCCGGCAGGTACACGTGGACATCCTGGCCTAGCTGGGGCTGGCTCCATTTCACCTGCATGGCCTGGGCACTGAGCGCGGGGGAGAGGTGGCAGGGCAGCAGCACAGTGCCCCCCAGCGGGGCGGAGAGGGGGCTGGTGGGAACCAGCACCTGGAAACTCACTGGGGAAAAGGGCAGAGAGACAAGCCTGGGGTCAGAGGGGAGTGGGGGGAAGCGGCTTCGCCTCTCACACAACCCAGCCCCCAGCCCCACCACCCCAGCGGATCCTGGAGAGAGGGGCTCAGGGAGAGCTGTGAGCAGGAGGGGGAGGGGTAGAGTGGGGGGGAAGGAGGCAGGGAGGGAGGGATGGTGTGTATGTGGAGGCCAGGGTGGAGGGGTGTGTGTATGGGAAAGGAAGGAGGCATGTGTGGATGGATGGATGGACGGAGAGGTATGTATGGGGATGGTTATGGGGGGGATGGGTGCAGGGATAGAGGGGTGAATATGGGGATGGATGGAGGGAGGGAGGAAGTGTGTGTATGGGGATGGATGGAGGAGTGTGTATGGATGTGGGTGGATGGATGAGGGGTGTGTATGGAGATGGATGTGGGGAAATGGATGGATGGATGTGGGTGGATGGCTACAGGGGTGTGTATGGGAATGGTGGAGGAGTGTGTATGGATATGGGTGGATGGTTGGAGAGATGAGTATGGGAATGGATGTGGGTGGATAGAGGGGTATATATGGGGATGGACAGAGGGGTGTGTATGGGGATGGATGGGTGGATGGATGAATGGAGGGGTGTGTATGGGGATGGATGTGGGGGGATGGATGGAGGGATGGACAGTGACTCCATTTGTCACACGTTACTGTGCGTATGAGTGAGCGCTAGATCCTGCGCTCTCACCCCCGAGCCCAGTGCATTATCAGGGCAGTCACCCCAGACTGTTCCCGCTGTACGTGAGAGCCGGCTGGGGCCCCATGACCACCCAGCACCATTAAGGACAGAGCCTCCTTACCAGCCACTGCAGTCTGAACGTGCAGGAGGAGGACGGCTGAGAGCAGGGCAGCGCTGGAGTGTGGGTGACGGGATCCCAGCATCTGGCAGGGCGGCTCTTCCTGGCCTCAGGGCTGGACAGGAGCCAATGGACTACGGGGAGACCAAGGAGACAAGGGATGAGAAGGGGAATAGCTGCTCACCCGAAGACCCCCTTCTTGTGTCAGTGGGAACCAGGAGGGTGGTTTATCCCACGAGGGAAAGCTGCTGCACGGGGAGCCCACACAAACACTGGGCGTGTCCCCCTTTGGGCTCTGCTCCATGGAATAGGATAATAGCCTGCTACTGCCACCACCTGGAGGAGCTACTCCTTCAGCTCCAGCAATTGAGGCTCCTGCTACAAGCGATGAAAGCCTGGGGGTCAAACCCTGCAGTCCACTTACATGCCGGGGGATGCTGGACATCTTGCTGGGCAGGCAGCACGTCTGGGACTATAGGCTGCACGTTTCAAAGGAGCAGAAAGGAATCAGTGGCCTGAGCAGAAGAGTGGGTGGGAAGTTTGTGGGGATGGGCGCCTTTTTCATAGAAAAGAGCAGTTTAATCATAACTGAAATATTTTGCAGGAACATGTCCACTTTTGACAACATTTTACAGGGGAAAAGTCAAAGGGACTCATTTCAGTTCAATAAGGGCAAAATACTGCCTTGGAAATGGGTCCTTACAATTAATTTCACTGTGACTTTTATCCCATTAAAGTTTGAAATAAAATATATATTATTTAATATTCCATATAATGCACAATATTTAATAATGTATATCATATACAGATTAATGAATACAATATATATTATAAAATAATAATTATATAGGCTTGGGAGAATTCAATTTTTTTTTATAATTTCGATGGATGAAATCAAAGTTCCTTTTAAGCATTTTTTCCCCAGTTTTTATCGATTTAACTTTCCACAGTTGCACCAGATCATGGGTTTAAACATTTTCCCCCATTTTTATTTATTTGAATTTTCACAGTGGTGGGAAATTATTGGGGACAGGGTCAGATAACTATTTAATGACAGTAGGCGCTGAGATATAACAAGTGACCACTTTATAACTGGTAACACAAACTGTTCACATCACATGGCAAAACATACAAAGTAAGCATGTTTAAATAACTCTAAGAAGTTCCCAAGCAGCAGTATTCTTATTTTGCCTATCTGCAAATTTTCAGTATCATCGAGGGAAATATTTTTTTTATCAGTTTGGTAAAATCGATGTTTACTGACATTTACAGATACAAATCAAATCCTTCTGAGCCTATTTAGCATTTAATATAATAATAAATGTAATATGCACTATATATTAGTCAATATAATATAATATAGACCATAGTATACAAATAATAATAAACGTAACAATATTATATAATAGTCAATTTAATATACAATAGGTCACGCTAAACAAAATGAATTGAAACAATACGGTTGAAATGAACCAGTTTACCTCCCCAGCTGCAGGCATTTGTATAGAAAAGAAATGATGAGTAAAACAAAGATCGAGATTTTGCAGAATTTTCATTTCATGGGAATTTTGGGGCAGAAACAGGGGGAGTCATGCCAATTTAGAACAGAAACATTATTCAGCCTGTCAGAATTCCCCACGGAAGGGAAATTCTGGTTCCCGCCCAGCCCCACTGCATGGCCCATTGGCAACGTCAAAGTGCCCAGATTTCAAGAAGGGCCTCAGCAAGGCCGGACGCTAGACAATCCTTTGTGCTGGAGTGGCTGCAGAGTTTTGACGGCACATGGGGCCCAGGGGCCATGGATAGAATAAATCTGCTGTGCAGGGCGGTGTTTGGGGCCATGATTCTCAACCCTTGCATGGGCAGAGCATGATATCAATGCAGGCTGAGGATCTGTGGGATGGACAGACAGACACAAGGGTGAATATAGGTTGCACAGACAGGCAGAGGGTGCATGGGATGCACAGAGAGACACAGGCGTGTTTCGGATGCACAGTCAGACAGAGGAGTGTATGGGATGCATAGACAGCAGGGTGTTTGGGATGAACACACAGAAAGGAGTGTATGGGATGCACAGATAGGCAGAGGGTGTATGGGATGCACAGAAGGAAAGACAGAGGGATACAGGCATGCACAGACAGACAGAAAGAAGGTGTAAGGGATGCACAGATGGACAGAGTATTGCATGTGATGCACAGACAGACATGGGGGTGTTTGGGATGCACAGATAGACAAAGGGTATATGGGATGCACAGACAGACAGAGGGATGTTTTGGATGCACAGACAAACACAGGGGTGTAAGGGATGCACAAACCGACAGAGGGGTGTTTGGGATGCAAAGACACACACAGGGTGTATGGGATGTAGAGACAGGAAGAGGATGTATGGGATGCACAGACAGACAGAGGGTGTATTGGATGCACAGACACAGAGAGAGAGTGTGTATGGGATGCACAGACATACAGAGGGGTGTATGGATGCACAGATGAAAAAACAGAGGGGTACATGGGATGCACAGACAGACAGAACTGTGGATGTGATGTACAGATGGACAGAGTGGTGGTTGTGCTGCACAGACAGACAGTGGGCATGTATGGGATGCACAGACAGACACAGATGGAGTGTATGGCATACACAGAAAGACAGAGGGGTGTTCAGGATGCATTGACAAACAGAGGGTGTCTGGGATGCACACACAGGCAGAGGGGTGTTTGGGATGTAAAGACAGACAGAGGGGTGTTTGGGATGTAAAGACAAACAGAGGGTGTATGGGATGCACAGACTGTCAGAAGGAGTATGGGATGCACAGCCAGACAGAGCGTGTTTGTTATGCACAGACAGAGGGGTGTATGGGATGCTCAGACAGAGGGGTGTATTCGATGCACAGACAGGGACAGGTTGTAGGGATTTAAAGACGGACAGAGGGTGTATGGGATGCACAGACAGACAGAGCAGTATATGGGATACACAGAGAGCGGTTTATGGGATGCACAGACAGAGGGGTGTTTGGGATGCACAGAAAGAAAGAGTATCAGAGGGGTAGCCGTGTTAGTCTGAATCTGTAAAAAGCAACAGAGGGTCCTGTGGCACCTTTAAGACTAACAGAAGTATTGGGAGCATAAGCTTTCGTGGGTAAGAATCTCACTTCTTCAGCTTTGCATCTGAAGAAGTGAGGTTCTTACCCACGAAAGCTTATGCTCCCAATACTTCTGTTAGTCTTAAAGGTGCCACAGGACCCTCTGTTGCTTTTTACAGAAAGAAAGAGTGGTGTCTGGGATGAACAGACGGACAGAGGGGTGTATAGGATGCACAGTCAGAGAGATGTTTGGGATGCACAGTCAGAGGGGTGTTTGGGATGCACAGACAGAAAGATGGGTTTGGGATGTAAAGACAGACAGAGGGGTGTATGGGATGCACAGACAGGCAGAGGGTGTATGGGATTTACAGAGGGATAGAGGGTTGGATGCGATATACCTACAGACAGAGGGTTGTATTCGATGCAAAGACAGGGACAGGGTGCATGCACAGACAGAGGATGTCTGAGATGCACAGACAGACAGAGGGGTGTATGGGATGAACAGACAGACAGAGAGTGTTTGGGATGCACAGATAGAAGGGAGTATGGGATGCACATACAGAGAGGTGTATGGGATGTGCAGAGAGAAGGGAGTATGGGATGCACATACAGAGGGGTGTATGGGATGCACAGACAGACAGAGGGGTGTAAGGGATGCACAGAGAGGCATAGGGTATACAGGATGTAAAGATGGACAGAGGGCTGTATGTGATTCACAGACAGGGGAGTATGGGATGCACAGAGAGAGCGGTGCATGGCATGTACAGAAAGAAAGGAGGTGTATGGGATGCATAGACAGACAGAGAGGTGTTTGGGATGCACAGACAGAGGGGTGTTTGGATGCACAGACAGAAAGAGGGGTGTATGGGATGAACAGACGGACAGAGGGGTGTATGGAATGCATAGGTAGAGAGGAGTATGGGATGCACAGATGGAGAGGTGTATGAGATGCACAGACAGAGAGTTTATGGGATGCACAGATGGACTGAGGGGAGCATGGGATGCAGAGACAGGTAGAGGGTGTATAGGCTGCACAGAGAGGCAGAGGTTGTATGTGATGCACAGACAGGCAGAGGGTGTATGTGATGTACCGATGGACTGAGGTATGTATGGGATGCACAGAGAGGCAGAGAGTGTATGGGATGCACAGACGGACAGAGGGGTGTATGGGATGCAGAGACAAGAACAGGGTGTACAGGATTTACAAACAGCCAGATGGGTGACTGGGATGTGCAGACAGACTGATGTGTGTATGGGATGGATGGACAGATAGAAGGGTGGATGGGATGCACAGAGGAGTTTATCGGATGCACAGACTGAGGGTATATTGTGTGCACAGACAGTATCAGGAGTGATCCCGGAGTCCCCCTTGGTATCTGCAGTCCCTGGCAGCGCAGTGGAGCTGATCCCCTAGTGCGTGGGAGGGTGCACCCAGTCCCTCAGCTCACTGCCACTCCTGGCCAGGCCTAGCTCTGGGGCGATTCTTGTCTCCAGCCACTCCGAGGGCCCAGACCCCCTTTCAGCCAGTTGTCTTCCGTCCCTGCGAGCTGGGTGGAGGATTTCCCTCCATATGCACTTGCTGAGCCTGCCCTGAAAGCGGGCTCCTGCCCCAGCAAACGCCCCCAGGGGTGCAACCCAACTGGGCGTGGCAGTCCTGCCCTCCTCTCTCGCTCCCCCCAGTTTAAATGAGGAGTAACCCACTAGAGTCCCTGGGGCTGGTTCCCCCTCACTCACCGCGCATAGATCAGGAGTAACCCCACTGCAGTCCCTGGGGCGGGTTCCCCTCTGGTTACAAATGTAACTTTCGCTTTCGCTTTCCTTATCCTCTGCTGCCCCCGTGTGGCTATTTCCCAGCATTGTGAGTCTCTGCCACAGACTGCCTGGTTCACCTTGGGCAAGGTCCCTGAATGCTCTGTGCCGACAGTGCTCGCTCCCTGCCCCACAGGGGGTGTGGTGGGTGAACACGCCCTTTGGTGGGAGGTGTTCAGATACTACAGTGAAAGAGGCAAATAAGCACTGAAAGCTCCATCCATGTCTAAAACCCAGGAGACGTGACACCTCCTCTGTCCTTATGGGACCCCATGCCCCTCCCGGAGTCACGAATAGAACCCAGAAGCCCTGACTCCCAGTCTTGTGCCCCCACATGGAGGGGAGCAAGCTGCCCTCAAGTGAAGTCCTGCATTTTGCTCAGCTAGGCTTGCTAAAGCCATGACAAATATCAGGGCGTGTATTAAAGAAATCCGTAAAGTCCCAATCAAGATCGGGACCCCGTCGTATCGGGCACAGCACAGACACATGGTGACTGAGATCAGGGCCCCGTCGTGCTGGGTGCTGCACAGACACATGGTGACCGAGATCAGGGCTCCATCGTGCCAGGCACAGCACAGACACACGGTGACTGAGATCAGGGCCCCATTGTGCCGGGCACAGCACAGACATACGGTGACTGAGAGCAGGGCCCCGTCATGCCGGGTGTTGTATAGACACACGGTGACTGAGATCAGGGCCCCATCGTGCCGGGCACAGCACAGACATAAGGAGACTGAGAGCAGGGCTCTATCGTGCCGGGCACTGCAGAGACTCAGTGAGAGGCAATCCCTCCCCCAAATCTCAACAGAGAACAGTTTTATCTCCATTTACAGATGAAGAATAGAGGGAAAGAGCAATGAAGTGTTAGATTTTAAAAATTATTTAGGTGCCTGCTTTTGCAGAGAAGCACCCTGTGGGATTGTGCAAGGCACCTACTGGCCTAACTCCTGTTCAGTGTAATTTAAGCCCTTGGGCACTTTTGATTTTCCCCAGCTGGGGATCTAGCCTCATTGACGCCAGTGAAGCGACACTGGGAATTACGCTGCTGCTGTGGTGTAGCAGAGCCTTCTCCTTGGCCAAGGCTGTTGCTCCGCCCTGGGTGGCCCTGGCTGTGGGCTGTGGTCTGGCTGAGCCAGGCCCCTCTGGGGCGTGTGGGGACTGATATGCCAGGGGGCAAATTTGTCACGTACACATGGAAGATATACAGCACAGCTATAGCTATGTCTTAACTCAGGAAGTTCCTTCGAGAGGAAATGTAGCAAAACGCCAAACCTGCAGACAATGGACCTTTATGTGCCTGCGTCCTGTAGATAAACTGCTTGGTTTGCAAAATAAGCAAGGAGGAGGGGGCAAATAGGTGAACAATAAGGGGTCATAAGAGGGGCAGATACATGTAGCTTGCTAATTATGTATGGTAATGATGACAAATTTTGGCCAATCATAGAGCGATAGATTATCATAAGCAACTGCATATAATGCTTTGGTGTAAGTGTTTTCTTTGTTCTTGCTGACTTATGAGCTTGAACCCAATTGCAATTGAAATAAACAGATCGCCCCTCCCAGGGCTCCTTGCTTAGCTAGCTGTGTCCGTCTCTCCTTATTCCTCAGCTGGAACGGACAGAAATTTCTATGACAGGGTCTCTGCCCTCCCCTGCAGGCCTTGTCTGGGCTCTGAGCTCCCCATGTGTTGGCCTGTGCCAGCCTGGCCCCAGTTCCAGGAGGGGTGGGGGAGGAGGGATGAGATCCCTCCCTGCTGTTTGGGGGACTTCAGGCCGGTGTGCGCACAGCCGTGGAGTCAGCGAAACAGGCAGTGGCCTCCTGCCCTGGGCTAGTCCCCCATGGGGTGGCTCGGGAACAGTCACCCTCCTGCACTCCCCATTAATTTTCAAGTGCTGACAAGCCCCAAGCCGGGAGCTCGGCCTGCCCCGCGCAGCTGACAGGAAATGATGCTCGGCTCCCTTGGCTGTGGGGTGGAGGGGAACTTTCTCACTGAGCGGGTGCACGCTGGCTCTGTGGGGCTGCTCCTGAGGAGCCTTTTCCTGCAGCTGGGCAGGCCGGGACAGCAGAACGGGACGGAGAGGCTGCAGAGAGGACTCGCTCCCCAGTGCTTCCGTCCTGGCCGGGATGCGGCGGTGAGGGGCTGGGCCTGCCCCCCTCCCTACCACTCAGGGAACAGCTTCACTGCAGGATCCGGGGCTGCAGGTATATAGGGGATTCCTGGATCAGTGCAGATCCTGCCTGTCTGTCTGTCTGTCTGTGCAGCCCGTCCCTGCTTGGCTGTTTCTCTGTTGTGAGGCTGAAATTGGCTCCTTTCCCCTAGATCCTCATTCGTGGTACTGGTTCCTGATTCCGAGAATCGTTGCTGTTTTTCATTCTGCACTGGCAAGTCAGACTTTCCGAGTTTTCCCCACCACTGTACAGCTGAACGAGAGGACAGTTTGTGTCAGTCGTTCAGCATTTATTGAACCATTCAAGAGAGCAGCTGGGTTTGCCCGGCTGGACACGACACACTGTGGTTTTGGGGACCCCCAGGTGATGTATCCCCATGGCCGTCAGGCTGTCTAGAAGCAGCTGGCATGTGCCTCTCGCTGATCCAAAGCTTTTTTTCCTGCACAATGTGCTGCCACGGGTCATGCCCCCTGCCCACTTCCATTCTGTTTAGGTGCTTGAATAAGTAACTGGGAATAAGGAAACTAACTTCAGCCTCATCTGTCTATCTGTCCATCCCCAACCATACCCACCGGTCTGTCTCTCTGTTCCCATCTTTCTATATATTCATCCTCATAGAATCATAGAATACCAGGGGAAGGGACCTCAGGAAGTATCTATCTATCTATCTATCTATCTATCTATCTATCTATCTATCTATCTATCTATCTATCTATCTATCTATCTATCTATCCCCCTTTCATTCTCTAGCCACCATCAGTCATCTTGTCACATAGGGCATGTTAATTTCCACATGTGTGTGCATTTGGGGCAGGGGTGGCTGCTGCTCCCACATGTCCCCCCATCTGTGTGCGGATTAGGACACTCGGACAGGGGCCAGTGTGTTCACCAATATCCGTGCCAGTCCTTCCTCGCTAGCCCAAGGCATAGGTGGATTCACAGAGTGCACCAGATCTTGCTCCATCTAGCCCCATGGCTGGCCTCGCCTGAGATGTAAGGGCCCCGCAGTGCTGGGTGAGCTGCCCCCAGGAGAGGTGTAGTGTGATGACACCCACCCACTGCAATTTCCTGGAGCCAGCTGTTTGGGCAGTACTCATGGGAGACTTAGGCCATGATTGGAATGGGACGCTGCATTGCAAGCAGGAAAGAAAGGGTTAACCCCCAGCGGATGCCTCAACCAGGAGTTGTCCCATCTGTGCCTCGGCCCCACGCCCACTGGCTGTGTCCTGCAAGCCCACTGGCCACGCCCACCAAAGCACACTTGTACTTCCTAGGGTTAAAGCCCGTGGCCTGAAATCCAGCCACGCCCAGCAGATTTGTGGTGTCCAGGGCAACTTGGAAATGTTGGCGCTGACCCAATCCAAGGGAGCGATGAGAGGTGGGGAGTTTCAAAGGTGACAGGGAGAGTTAGGAACACATGACGCCTAATGCCCTGCGGCTTCTTTGAAACACCCACTCCTCAGTGCCACCACACCTGCTGCCCATCCAGAGACACCCATCACGGCTTCAGCTGACTGGGGGTTTGAACCCCAGGCCTTCAGAGCAGAAGCCCTTTGCATTGGAGCTGACGGTGTAGGTCCACCAGGTGGTGGCAATAGCAGGCTATTTTCCCATTCCATGGAGCAGCCTCCAGAGAGATACATGCCCCACGTTAGTGTGGGATCCCAGCATTCAAGAAATGTGGGAAGAACAACCATCTCGGGCCAGTAACGTCATACAATACGTCTTGGCCCTATGGGAGAAGCTTGACACCCTGGGCTCATTTGCCAGGGAGAACCGTCTACACACTCAGAGCACCCAGGATGCAGCCTATAATTAAGGATATTATTTTGTCATGGAGATCATGGAATTCTGTGACTTTAATGGACCTCCGTGACTTCTTTGGCTTCAGCCCCCTGCCTGGCCCCACTGCAGAAGTAGTAGTGGGGCTGGAGCAGTGGCCGGCGGTCAGCCACCAGGGCTGGAGCAGTGGCTAGGGCTGGGACTAGAGCAGTAGCTGGGGATGAGTACAGGGCTGGAGCAGCCATAGGAACTAGGCTGGAGCTGCAGCTGGGGCTACGTCAGCCCCCCGGGGCTGGGTGGGTCCAGGCTGGAGCAGTCCCCAGGGGCTGGAGCAGCGGCTGGAGCTGGAGCAGCCCCCCCTGCAGCAGCAATGGCCGGGCTGGAGCAGCGGCCAGCGCCCCTGATAGTCCCCTCCCAGTATTTTTAGTAAAAGTCAGGGACAGGTCGTGGGCTTCTGTGAATTTTTGTTTATTGCCAGTGATCTGTCCCTGACTTTTACTAAAAGTACCCGTGACAAAACCTTAACCTTACTTATCATTAAAGGGCTGACCTCCGGGAGTTCCAGCCCAGCAATCATGTTCTCTTGTTATTACCTAGCTCCAAATCAAAACTCCCAGCCCGCTGGCAAGGGCCCCATAAGGTGGTGCGCTGAGTGGAGCAGGTGAGTTATGAAATCCAACAACCAGACAAGTGACAGGCACAACAAATCTACCAAGTGAATCTTTTAAAACCATGGAAAGACCAAGAAAGTCTACTAATAGGCCCCTACGCACCTGAACACCAATAGCCCCCTACACACCTGAAGCCCAATTAGGCTTGCAGGTTGTCGAAGACTCGGAGCCAGGGATGGTCAAGACTGGAAACACCCTCACCCCAAACCAGAGAAGCCAGGCTTCACAGGTGATCACCACCTTCTCTTCCATGTTTTCTACCTACCCTGGATGGACCCATTTAATAACCCATAACAGTCAGACAGAACCGGGGCTTAAAGTCAGAGAAAACCCTCGACCATTTCTCCCAAAGTTGAGGGAAACCATGAAGCGAGAACTCCAATCAGTGCTAAAACTGGGAGTAATCAAAGAATCATGCAGCAACTGGAAAAGCCCCGTAATGTTGCTTCTCAAGACTGATGGGACCACCTGGTCATGTATCAATTTCCAGAAGGTCAATGCAGTCTCAAAATTTGATGCATACCTGATGCTATGTGTTGATCAACTTCTCGACCAGCAAGGGGAAGCGGAGTACATCACTACTCTCGATCTGACAAAGGGATATTGGCAGAACCCCGTCACAGAATCCAGGGAAAAGACAGCTTTTTCCATCCCCTTTCAGTTCCGGACAATGCCCTTTGGGTTGCATGGGGCTCCGGAAACATTCCAGCAGCTAGCGGACCAGATCCTCCAATCCCATAGCCAATATGCTGCCGCATACCTAGACGACGTCACAGGTATCTACAGTCAAAACTGGCAGGACCACCTAAAGCATGTGACAGCCATGTTACAATCCCTCCAGGAGGCTGGCCTGACAGCAAATCCTGCTGAATGTCACTTGGGCAAGGATGAAACAACCTGCCTCAGGTACACTAGGAAAAGGTGCGGTGTGACCCTTGGTCAATAAGGTTCAGGCCCTCCAGACGTGCCATGCCACTTCCTTGAGGAAACAGGTACGCCAGTTTTTAGGAGTAGCTTGACACTACTGCCGATTTATTCTGGTTTTCTCAACCATTGTGGCCCCTCTCACTTATCTGCTCAAGAACGGCCCAAACATGATCCAATGAACCAAAGCTTGTGAGGAGGCTTTTCAAGCCCTGAAGAACCCGTCTTGTACAGCCCCGATTTCACCAAGGAGTTCCTGCTACAGACCGATGCATCGGATGTGGGTCTAGGAGCCGTTTTGTCTCCGGTGGTGTAAGGTGGTGACCCTCTTGCCAAATTCCAAGTCTCCCGGAGTAGTAGGGGGTTAGGGAAGCAGCACAGTCTCTTAAGGATTGTACACTGAATGCCGCTGTATCCAGCGCTGTGGTGTTGCCCCACGGTGTTAAGCCGGCCATTATCTGCATCAGACGCCATCGGGTTAAATAATTATTGGGGTTTTCATTGGGCTCTTGGGTTGTGGCTACAGCTTGTGCTATAAAATTGCGCCTGCCTATTTGCTCTCCAAAAAGTCCCATTAGAGTCAATATGCTATTGTTCTCATCAACTCTAATCCTATCTAGGGCCCTCCGAATCTCTGAAGCCGCACAGATGTCCATCAAGCGGCAGACTTCAGTGGTGTTCAGCTGTTCCCTTATAGTGAGCAAAAACGCGTTAGAACACCATCTGGAGAAATTGTCCTTTTTTAGGGGTCCCAAACTATCAGCCATGGCTTTTAAGTGAGCAGCTGATACAAGGACAGTGGTGACGGTTGTACTTCCCCCTCCCTCTGCAGGTGTTGTGACTGTAGTTCATCGTATGGCTGCGATAGGGTTTTGTTTGATAGGTTTCAATCCCTGGGGCTCATCCCATATATCTCCATTCCAAGCTTCACTAGGGTCCCATTTTCCCTCCCATTCAGGGACCTCACTATCTTGGGCTTGGCCCCATTCTCTTGTCATCACAGCTGCTACTTGGCGGGTAGCAAACCCCAATTTTGTTTTAAGATGCTTAATAATAGATTCACAGTGGTTGTGATTGGCAGGGGCTCTACCTTGTTCTAATGTTAATTTCTTTATCATTCCCTGTAAAGCCTGATTCTCTCTTTGTATTTTTCCTCTATTCGTTCAGATAATCCCCTCTCTTCTATTTTAACTTCTCTTAGGGTATCTTTGAGAATGTCTAACTGGCTTTGAACTCCAGTGACCAGTATTTTCCATTTGTCAGTTTCTCCTTCAGATACATTAAGTTTCTCATGCAGTGCAGCATTCTCCTCCTGGTGGCTAGCCAAGTGAAGGAATGCCTCATTGCATGCTTCCCACAATAGTCAGATTGCAGCCGAGTCTCTTTTATTCGGGGTCGATGGCCTGTAGACCAACAGATATTTTGCCAATCTATTTTCCAAATCAGCTATAGTATGAACATCGGCTAATGCTTGTTCAGTTCATGGGCTGTGCCCAAACTTTTATAAAATTGTCTTAAAAGGAGTCATTTCCTGTATGAATGGTAATTTTTTCTGCTCTTCTTGAGCTTTGTCCTTAGGGGATTCCTTTCGCCTAAACATATTTCTTTATAAATCTCTTTTACCTTTATAACACTTCTGTGCCCAGGCTGGTGCTGGGACTTACACAACACAAATGTCTATACCCACTAAAAACTCTACCTGACAGAACAGGAGGGGGAACGCTAAGCCCCCTACCTTTTGGGCTTGATCCTGCTATGACTGAGGGTATATTCACCTATGCAATTTTTCCCTGACAGACGGGTAGGAGCGAGGACTCTAATCCTCCCCCTTATGGCCCAGCACCTCTACAACCGGGGGTGTATATACCTGGACAGTTTGTATATATCTTATCTGTATAGTTTTCCCTGACTGACGGGTTGGAGTGAGGCCTTTAATCCTCCCCCTATTGCCAGGCACTTCCACGACCGGGGGTGTGCACACCTGAATGATCCATCACTTTATACAAATGGTATAACCTTTTAGCAATATTTAGCAGTATTTTCAACAATCACAATGCATGTCTTCCCCCTTTTGCAATTCTCCACCAAAAATGTTATGCTTATAAGAAGCACACGGGATCTTTTTCAGGGGAAAAGGCAATACACCGCATTTATTGAAGATACAACAATTAGCATATGCATTCAATCACACCACACACACACTCACACTGTCCCGCCAGTCAATGTGATAGTTACCAGTCCAGAGTCCGGATCAAGCTAGTGGCCAGCTAGGTTGATCACAAGTGGGGAGGAGCTGGGTTCCGTCTGTTGCGACATGATGCTCCAGGGAAGTCTTGGCAGGATGAACCCAAAGTTTCATGGCAAGACACTCTGTTTATATAGTGATTTTCCTTCATTGGGACCAATGAGTTTTGCACCGTCATGCTGTAATCAATTGTTTGACGAGTGCTTGTTTTCTTAAATTGTCCTTCTCATTCTTTACGTCATGTTCCTCAGGGAGTTATTCCATGCTGGTTTTGATCACAGCTATCTTGTCCCCATTGATAGGTGCCTGTCTCATCTTTAGAGTCGTCAATCTGCCCTGCAATGCTTCAATAGGGGCGTGTTGCAGCCTCCTGGTGCCCTTGCGTCTGTCTCCGTCTCCTCCCTAGACCAGCCGGTTCAGCAATGGCCTTCACACTTATCTCTTAACCCACACATTCCTCATTCACACACAAAACAAAATTAATGTACACAGAACATTTTGAACAGGAACATCAAATTGCAATGCCAAAAAAAAAAAAAAAAAAAAAAGGAATGATCATGGCATTCCTTTACTTATTTTAAAATGCTAAACCTACAACAAATTGGTGACCCTCAAAGGATCTGTTACTGCCTTGAAATCAGTCCAGACACAGATTCTGGCTGATGGCCCATTAGGCCATTCCTTTCTGCTATTCAAAAAGGGTGACTGGCAGAATATGATCAAATCATACACCAATACATTTAATACATACTATATTATTATTCTTTATCCTTCATTCTAAATGATATAAAATACAAACATAAAATCCTACTACTACATCAGCAGCTGCTGCTCTCCTGCCCTCTCCTTATGCAGCCCAGGGGTGCCTGGGGCAGAGGAGCAGCCGTCCCGTGGGGGAGCGAGAAGCAATGCCAGCTGCTTTGTGCATCCTGGTGGGTCAGTTTCCCCATATGGGTGCAGGAGGGGGATGCAGGGGTTAGGGGCACAAGATACAGGTGCAGGTGTTGGGGTGAAGGGGGCACAGTGCAGGGGTTAGGGAAATAGGTGAGGAATGCAGGGGTCGGGGTGAGGGGAGCATGCACAGTGCAGGGATTAGGGGCGCAGAAGGAAAGTGCAGGGATTGGGGTGAAGGTGGCACATTACAGGGGTTGGGGGAAGGGGGGGGAGCCTGGGGAGCCCATGGGGGACCAGGGGCAATTGGGGGGCACCATGCCCATGGGGGCCAGGAGCACCAAAATGCAAGTTGCCCTGGATGCCATTTTCCCTAAGGCTGGCACTGTCTACAGCCATTGGTGTTGGCATCTGTCGGCTTTAAATACAATACCACTTCTTAGCATGCGTTTATAAGGGGAAAGCTGTGCTTGCACAAATGGAAATAACACGGTGTTCATCCGAGCCCAGACGGTTTAATTTTCACTTGCTAATGAGAAAATAATTTCCACTGCACCCTCTTTGCTTAGGGGAATGAGCGACCTTGAAGTCCAGGATCCTGTTTCACGGCTTCCCTTGAGAATTTGATTGCTCAGAAACATCTGTAAAGTATTCCCTTAGCACAGCCAGCCGGCAGCTGTAACACCTGCTGCTAGCAGGCCAAATGCCAACTGTCAAATGTTTCTGAACTGGCATGCCATTTCACTTCATGCACTGTCATTTTTTCAATGCAAGCAGGGAGGAAAAAGGTCTGTTTCTTTGGAGGAAATGTTCCCAGACTGCCAGTAGATAGCAGACATGCAAGGTGGGTGAGATAATATATTTTATTGGAGCAACTCCTGTTGGTGAAAGAGACGAGCAAAACTTGTCTCTGTTGTCTCTTTCATCAGCAGAAGTTGGTCCAATAAAAGATATTAACTCACGCACCTTGTCTCTCTGATATCCTGGGACCGACACAACTCCAGCAACACCGCAAACAGTAGATAGCAGGGGAGTTAATAGAAATAACTTAAAAAAAACTAAACAAACAATCCAAACTCCCAACCACAAAGGGAAAATTATTTCAGTGTCTAAAAATGGAGAAACATCCCAAGCGAATTTTTTTCTTGGCTCTCTTCCAGAATTTCAGCATTTCTACACTGCTATAGGGTGCTTGGGGAGCTGGCATTCCCAATTGAAATCATGGGCTCTGTGTCAACAAACGGGAATCAAGAGTCCTGCATTTGCTCCAGTAAAAATTGCTGATCTCTGATCTGCTAAGAGAGATCTTCCAAGAAGTGTGTGGCTTTTCCAAACATTGATGTGTTGCTTTGTTCTTAATGGGGTGGTGTCTAGAGAAGGATCGGACCAGATCTGATTTCTGAAACGCATGTTTTTGCAGGAGGAAAAAATAATACTTTGAAGAAAATTTTTTGGTTAAAAAAGTCTCAGATGGAATTTCCATGTTGGTAGAAAATTATAAACAGCTGCTCACCTTGGCATGAGCTGTCCACTTCGAATAGTGGGTTTACCGACAATATTACATGTTGGTGGTTAAAAACAATGCTTTTAATGAGATTATTTTCAATTTTTTACGCAACCTGGGGGGCTTCACCCACCCAAACACCCAAGCATAGGGGCTCTGCCCCATCCACCCCAGTGGGGGCTCTGCCCCTCGTCCATGGGCCCCACCAGAAGACTTACAAACCCAGCATCTGCACCTCCTGGGTCTTTCCCCACAAGGGCTCAGTCTCCAGGTGCTCCTACTCTAGGGTTACCATACGTCCTCTTTTTCCCGGACATGTCCGGCTTTTCGGCACTCAAACCCCCGTCCGGGGGGAATTGCCAAAAAGCCGAACATGTCCGGGAAAATGGCGGCTCTGCTCCTCCCCTGACTCTTCGGCTCTGTTTAAGAGCCGAGCTGCCCCAGTGCTACCGGCTTCGGGCAGCCCCCTTGTCTCCGGACCCCAGCCACCGGCCGGGCACTTCCCCTCCCGGGCTCCGGCGGCACAGGGTCCGGAGGCATGGGGGCTGCCCGAAGCCGGTAGCGCTGGGGCAGCTCGGCTCTTAAACAGAGCCGAAGAGTCAGGGGAGGAGCAGAGCCTCCAGCCGTGGAGGCTCTGCTCCTCCTCTGACTCTTCGGCTCTGTTTAAGAGCCGGGCATGGGGGCTGCCCAAAGCCGGTAGCGCTCGGGCAGCCCGGCTCTGTTTAAGAGCCGGGCTGCCCGAGCGCTACCGGCTTGGGGCAGCCCCCATGCCTCCGGACCCTGCGCCGCCGGAGCCCGGGAGGGGAAGTGCCTGGCTGGGGGCGCAGGGTCTGGAAGCAAGGGGGCTGCCCGAAGCCCAAGCGCTACCGGCTTCACGGTTTGCCGGGCAGCCTCCAGACCCTGCGCCCCCGGCTGGGCGCTTCCCCTCCCGGGCTCCAGATGTGCTGGGGAAGCGCTCGCCGGGGGCGCAGGGTCTGGGGGCTGCCCGGCAAACCGTGAAGCCGGTAGTGCTCGGGCAGCCCTTTCCCTGTGGCTGGGAGTGGAAGGGAGAAGGGGGCAGAGTTAGGGCGGGGAAGGGGTGGAGTTGGGGCGGGATTGGGGGGTGGGGAAATGGGCGGGGCCAGGGCCCGTGGAGGGTCCTCTTTTTTTATTTAATAGATATGGTAACCCTATCCTACTCCACCCATGGGTGAAGGGAGGGAGTTGTCGGGTGAGCAGCTATTTCCCTTCTCATCCCTTGTCTCTAGGGTGACCAGATGTCCTGATACTATATATGGACAGTCCCGATTTTTGGGTCTTTTTCTTATATAGGCTCCTATTACCCCCCAGACCCTGTCCCGATTTTTCACATTTGCTGTCTGGTCACCCTACTTGTCTCCTTGGCTTCCCCATAGTTCATCAGCTCCTGTCCAGCCCTGAGGCCAGGAAGAGCTGCCTTGCCAGATGCTGGGATCCCGTCACCCACACTCCAGCGCTGCCCTGCTCTCAGCCGTCCTCCTCCTGCACATTCAGGCTGCAGTGGCCGGTAAGGAGGCTGTGACAAACTGGGACTGTTCTTAATGTGGTCTTTAAATGCTGACAGGTTTCAGGGTAGCAGCCGTGTTAGTCTGTATCCTCAAAAAGAACAGGAGTACTTGTGGCACCTTAGAGACTAACAAATTTATTAGAGCATAAGCTTTCGTGGGCTACCGTATGCATCCGAAGAAGTGGGTTGTAGCCCACGAAAGCTTATGCTCTAATAAATTTGTTAGTCTCTAAGGTGCCACAAGTACTCCTGTTCTTTTTAAATGCTGAGTGGGGAGTGTTGGCCGGGGAAGGTTGCAGGGGAGTTTGGCTGGGACGGTCTGCATTGGGGGATGGGAGACTGGCCTTGAGGCAGGATACCTGAGCACGTAACATGAGAACCCAGGAAGGAGGTTGGAGGCCAGGTGACACCTCTGCCTGGAAAACTGGACAAAGGCTGGGGGAGGAGCTGGGAAGAGGCTGAGTGAGAGATGCTGGAGGGAGTGAGGGTTTTTTTGGAGCTGGCTGGTGAAATGGAGTGGAGCCCAGATGGGGCTCTGACCCCCCAACGGGGCTGTGGTGTCCCTGGGGCCCCTAGCTGGACCAAACTAAGGAGGCCCTGTTGTTTGTACCTGAAAGACCTGTCTTGGACCATGTTCCTGTCATCTAAATAAACCTTCTGCTTTACTGGCTGGCTGAGAGTCATGGTGAATCGCAGGAAGCCGGAGTGCAGGGCCTTGTCTCCCCGCACACTTCGTGACAGAGGCTCTGTCCTTAATGGTGCTGCATGGTCACGGGGCCCCAGCTGGCTCTCACGTATGGCGGGAACAGTCTGGGGTGACTGCCCTGGTAATGCACTGGGCTCGGGGGTCAGAGCGCAGGATCTAGCGCTCACTCATATGCACAGTAACGTGTGACAAATGGAGTCACTGTCCATCCCCCCACATCTATCCCCTCCCATCCATCCCCCCACATCCATCCCCATACACACCCCTCCATCCATCCCCCCACATCCATCCCCATACACACCCCTCTATCCATCCCCCCACATCCATCCCCATACACACCCCTCCATCCATCCCCCCATATCCATCCCCATACACACCCCTCCATCCATCCCCCCACATCCATCCCCATACAAACCCCTCCATCCATCCATCCATCCATCCATCTCCCCACATCCATCTCCATACACACCCCTCCATCCATCCACCCACAACCATCCCCATACACACCCCTCTATCCATCCATCCATCCATCCATCCATCCATCCATCCATCCATCCATCCATCCATCCATCCATCCATCCATCCCAATAAACACTCCTTCATCCATCCATCCCCCACATCCATCCATCCATCCATTCCCATATACACCCCTCCATCTGTCCCATCCTTTCTTCCATCCAACCCCCCACATCCTTCCCTCCATCCCGATACACACCCCTCCATCCATTCATTACATCCAGGCCTCCCCATACACACACTGCTCCATGCATCCATCTATCCATCATTTATCCCCACACCCCTCAATCCTTCTCCATATACACTCCTCCATCCTTCTCCATATACACTCCTCCTCCATACATCTGTCCTCTCCCCAATCCATCAATATACACTTCTTCCATCCATCTCCCCCATTCATCCATCCCTATACACATGCCTCCACCCTTCCCTCCCCAACCCCTGCTCACAGCTCTCTCTCAGCCCCTCTATCCAGGATCCGCTAGGGTCTCCGGGCTGGGTGGTGGGGCTGGGGGCTGGGCTATGTCAGAGACGAAGCTGCTTCCCACCGCTCCCCTCTGACCCCAGGCTTGTCTCTCTGCCCCTTTCCCCAGTGAATTTCCAGGTGCTGGCTCCTGCCGGCCCCCTCTCCGCCCCGCTGGGGGGCACCGTGCTGCTGCCCTGCCACCTCTCCCCCGCGCTCAGCGCCCAGGCCATGCAGGTGAAATGGAGCTGGGTAGGCCAGGACATCCATGTGTACCTTCCGAACGGGAGCGAGGTGCAGGGTGAGAGGTACCGGGGCAGGACGGAGCTCCTGCGGGACGGGATCCAGAAAGGCAGCCTGGCCCTGCGGATCTGGAACCTCACCCTGCAGGATGAAGGGCGCTACCTCTGTGACTTCCAGTCCAACAACACCGTTGGCAACGCCACACTGGAGCTCCATGTGACGAGTGAGTGATCCTGGGGTGGGGAGAGGCTGGATTCAGCCTGCGTGGCTCTGGGGAAGGGAGGGATGGACTGGGGGGGACCAGCCCATAAAGCCTGCTGCAGTCACAGGCCAGAAAATCTCCCCCAGTGACTCCTCCGTCCAGCCCAGCTGGCTGAACCAAAGCAGAGCCTGTGGGGCAGAGACGCCCAGGCTGCATATAAGGACCCTGAGCATGTGGGCTCCCCAGGAGTCCTGTGACAGATTTTTGTTACCAATCTGTCTGGGGCCACAGTTGATCAGGCTGGGGCCACAGGATCTTTTTGGGGAGGAGATGATGAGGCACACCAAGTGTCTAAATTTTAAAGCTTTATTAAATAAAATAATAAAATAACAGCAGAGAGTGCTGGGAACGCTCCCACGTCACTCAGGGGAAGAAAGAAAGCATTAATGCCCCAAGCCATAACCCACTTTCATGCTCACACACACACGACCCAGACTGGCCAAGTCTGGGTGTAACATCAGAAGAAGGGTGGGGAAGAGGTGGACGGGAGTGCTGTCCTGGGCCCAGGCCATCCAAGGATCTGCTGTGCTCTCCAAATTGCTCCAGCTCTCAGGAGGGTTTTAAGTCCTGGCTCCTCGGTGGTGTTCCATTCCGCGACCTCCGTTCCTGGGTCTCTTTCATAGAATCATAGAATCATAGAATATCAGGGTTGGAAGGGACCTCAGGAGGTCATCTAGTCCAAACCCCTGCTCAAAGCAGGACCAATTCCCAACTAAATCATCCCAGCCATGGCTTTGTCAAGCCTGACCTTAAAAACCTCTAAGGAAGGACATTCCACCACCTCCCTAGATAACCCATTCCAGTGCTTCACCACCCTCCTAGTGAAAAAGTTTTTCCTAATATCCAACCTAAACCTCTCCCACTGCAACTTGAGACCATTACTCATTGTTCTGTCATCTGGTACCACTGAGAACAGTCTAGATCCATCCTCTTTGGAACCCCCTTTCAGGTAGTTGAAAGCAGCTATCAAATCCCCCCTCATTCTTCTCTTCTGCAGACTAAACAGTCCCAGTTCCCTCAGCCTCTCCTCATAAATCTTTGTGCCAGTCCAAACCGGCTTTCTGTGGCCTTCTTGGCTGCCCAAAACACACTGGCTCTGGAGACTTTGTTTTCCCTCCTGTTGGCCTTCACTGTCACCGCCTCATTCGCTCTCACTGTTCTTACTGCTATCTCTGCAGCTCTGCATCTCATTCTCTCTCACTGTTCTCGCTGCTATTTCTGCAGCTCTGCTCAACTTAGTTCTCATCCTCTCATGGCTGGGCATCTGTAGATTTCTCGTCTAGCCCATGACCTTGGGCCAGGGCCAGCGTCTTATCTTCGGACTGAGCTTACTAGCTGCAGTGTTGAGTTAACTTGTTCTCTGGTCTTTTCTTCTTCTTCCCCCCTTCTCAACCTCTTGTAACCTACAAAGGAAACTTCCACTCTCCACTCACACACCTTTAACCCTCCCCAAAATGCTTTGCGATGCTTGCAACAGCATTAGCAATATACAGTGCTGATCTACCTTCCCAGGGGACTCCCTAAGGGGAGGGGGCCATTGGGTTGTGACAGCCCGACAGAGCCTCCTTCCATAGAGGATGCCCTGCAATGGCAGATATGTGCCCCCTATTTTCAGTGTCAATGTCTCAGCTCCAGTACCCAGCCATCAGCTCTCCCCAGCTCTCAGAACCCCACTCTCCGGGGCAGTCCATAAGGGGATCAGGAATGAGGATAGCATGAAATCAAGGGAGAATTCATGTTGATTTCTCTCCCCCAGGCTCCGGCTCGGACCCCCTCCTCCATATTGGTGGATATGACGGCAAGCAGATGAACGTGACATGTCTCTCTGTGGGGTGGTACCCGAAGCCAAAGGTGCTCTGGAGAAATGGCCACAGGGAGAGACTGACCCCATCTAAGGAGGAAAAAATCTCCATAAACCAGGACCTCTTTGATGTCTCCAGCTCCGTGGTAGTGACTGAGCAGTCGGCCCCAACACTGATTTGTGTCATCAGACCCGGCTCACCTGGCCCGGAGAAAGTCTCAGCCATTCTCATCTCACGTGAGCTGCTAATGGAACCAGGACACAGACCTGGGTCCAGATTGGCATTGATAGACTGTGAGAACTTTGGGGCAGTGATTGTCTTTTACTGCGTGTCTGTGCAGCACCCGGCATGATGGGGCCCTGATCTCAGTCACCGTGTGTCTGTTCAGTGCCCAGCGCGATGGGGCCCTGATCTCGGTCACCATGTGTGTTTGTGCAGCACCCAGAGCTATCGGGCCTTGATCTTGATTACCGTTCATCTGGGCAGCACCCGGCGTGACGGGGCTCTGATCTTGGTCACTGTGTGTCTGTACAGCGCCCAACGTGACGTGGCCCTGATCTTACTTGGGGCCTTTAGGTGCCACTGAAATGAAAAAATGAAATACAATTATATTCACTAGGCCATATTGAAAATGCCACCATTATTTAGTTCTAGGACTCAAATGCCCAAGCAAAACCCCTCTTTGTTGGGCACCCTATTATTCAAGAATTGCCAAAACTCTCAGCCCACATCCCTGGGTTCTCCAAAGAGAGGTCCAGTGCGGAAAACCTGAATTCAATATTTCTGGGGTTTGAATGCTTTAAAAACAAAAAGGGAGAAAATAAACAACTTTTAGAAAATAGCACTGAGGGCTTTTTCATGCATCATGAAGGAGACAAAACAGGGCCCATGTCCAATTGTTTTGTTTGTTTATTTGCCTTTGCATGTTGCAGAAGACTAACATGAGGTCTCTTCTTTCTTCCTTTTGCAGATGAGTTTTTCCCCAAAGTCTCCTCTTGGAAGGTTGGCCTCTTCTTGTTCCTGTCAGTGTGTGTTTGCCTCCTCTTCTTGCCTGCCTGCTACTTATGGAGGGTTCAAAGAGCAAAAAGGAAATCCTCCAATTTAACCACAAAGAAGTGATGGATCCTTCGATACAGGGGAAAGGAAATTCCTACGTGGGTATCAATTGTTATAAATCAACACACCTGCTTTGCTCCCCCAGCTAGCATTATTTTCATTATATGTATTACAGATACACTTATGAGACCCAACCAAGATCAGGGCCCTGTAATGTCAGATACTGCACAGACACACAGTGACCGAGATCAGACCCCCGTCGCATCGGGCGCTGCACAGACACACAGTGACCGAGATCAGAGCCCTGTCGCACCGGGCGCGGCACAGACACACAGTGACCGAGATCAGAGCCCTGTCGCACCGGGCGCTGCACAGACACAAAGTGCCAGAGATCAGGGCCCCTTTATACCGGGCGCTGCCCAGACACATAGTGACTGAGATCAGGGCCCCGTCGCACCGGGCGCTGCACAGACACACTGTCAAGGCTGCTTCCCCACTTTGAACTTTAGGGTACAAATGTGGGGGCCTGCATGAAGACTTCTAAGCTTAACTACCAGCTTAGATCTGGTCTGCTGCCACCATCCCAAAGCTAATTCCCTTCCCTGGGTAGCCTTGAGAGGCATTCACCAATTCCCTGGTGAATACAGATCCAAACCCCTTGGATCTTAAAACAAGGAGAAATTAACCATCCCCCCCTCCTTCCTTCCACCAACTCCTGGTGAATACAGTTCCAACCCCCCTAGGATCTTAAAACAAGGAGAAATTAACCATCCCCCCTCCTTCCTTTCACCAACTCCTGGTGAATACAGATCCAACCCCCTTGGATCTAAAAACAAGGAAAAATCAATCAGGTTCTTAAAAAGAAGGCTTTTAATTAAAGAAAAAGGTAAAAATCATCTCTGTGAAATCAGTATGGAAAATAACTTTACAGGGTAATAAAACTTAAAGAGCTCAGAGGACTCCCCCCTAGCCTCAGGTTCAAAATACAGCAAACAGAGATAAACACTCTAGTAAAATGTACATTTACAAGTTGAGAAAACAAAGATAAAAACTAACACGCCTTGCCTGGCTGTTTACTTACAAGTTTGAAATAGGAGAGACTTGTTTAGAAAGATGTGGAGAACCTGGATTGATGTCTGGTCCCTCTCAGTCCCAAGAGCGAACAACCCCCAAAACAAAGAGCACAAACAAAAGCCTTTCCCCCCCCAAGATTTGAAAGTATCTTGTCCCCTTATTGGTCCTTTGGGTCAGGTGTCAGCCAGGTTACCTGAGCTTCTTAACCCTTTACAGGTAAAAGGATTTTGGAGTCTCTGGCCAGGAGGGATTTTATAGTACTGTACACAGGAGAGCTGTTACCCTTCCCTTTATAGTTATGACACACACAGATCTGGGCCCCATCATGCTGGGCACTGCACACACACAGTGTTAAGTTGTCCAAGGTAACAGATGTCCAACTCAGCCAACTACATACAATTATTTATGAAAGGCAGGAAAATTAAAGGCAGACTGAATTAGTCCAAACACAATGGCCAACCAATACCACCCAAGGAGTGTGCTGAGAGCGTGCCTGGTAAATAAGAGGAGAATGGAACCAGAAAGGAATGGAGCAAAACAGACTTGTTGGAAATTTGGCTTAATTGGTGGACAAAATAATGAGGGGAGGGGCTGTTCCCCCCCATCATTCTCTTTTAGGGTCCTGAAAAAGAGTCTTTGGTGGGGAGTCACAATGGTGGAAGCTAAGTGGACTGGAAGGAGTCAGGCCTACCAACATGTCTGCCACCCCCACCGTCTCCTGGGAGTCCGGGATCTACCATTACACTGTGGGGCCCGCACCATCCTGATCCTCAGTGCGGTCCAGCCAGATTGACCCAGACGACACTACCACCTCCACTGGCTTTGGCTAAATCCTGAAGAGAATCTGGGACATGAGACTTGGGTCTTCGCTGCCACCTGGCCCCCCGTGTGTCCTTTTCCTTCCTTCCTTATTATTTCTCTGTCCTATTGCTCTCCTTTTGCCTTCTGTTTAATGAGAGTCTGGCTTAGTTGCCCAAGACTGTATATTTTGCAATGCTGCTGTGAGCCCATGACCAGAGAGGCAGCTAAAAGCAATGCCCTAAACTGGCCCAAGGTCTCGGAGTGGCTGATGGGACCATGTGCTGGGCCTGTGTTTCTCCAACAGTGAGTTTGTGAGTGCGAGTTAACGCTAGAGACAGAAGCTGCATTTTCTCTCTCGGCTGTTCTTTCCTTTCCTGTCTTGAGTGTGTTTGTCTTGTTCTGTCTTAAAGGAAGCAGGAGCAGATTCTAGCAACAACAGCTTCAGCCCATCTCAGCTCAACTTTTGTCTATTCCCGCAAATGGACAGTTTAATACCCTCTGTAATACCAGCCGAAGGATTGTCAAACGGCTAGAACTCTCTCCAGTGAAAGGGAAAGGGGACAAGGGATGTTGTTACAACAAAAATCTCCCTTAATAGTTCACATTTCAAAGGCTGGATCATTTTCCCTTCTTTTCCTGTCTCTTTAATAAAAGGTTACACTGATTTTTAAGGGTGGTCATTGCCATGGGACTAAGCAGGCCGAGGTCTCTGCCCTCGGAGCCCCGGCCTGTGTTGAACTGTTTCGTGTTGGACAGTGACAGGGTCATGCTAACACCTTGGAATCTCTGGCCCCATTTCTTCCATCGAAATTAGCACAGACATGTGGGAACTGAGGCTATGTCTACACTACCGCGGTAAGTCGACCTAGGCGATGCAACTCCAGCTACATGAATAACATAGCTGGAGTCAACGTACTGTAGGTCGAGTTACCGCAGGGTCTACACTGCGGGGGGTTGACTGGAGAAACTCTCCCGTCGACTTACCTTACTCTTCTTGTCGGGGGTAGAGTACGGGGTCGACTGAAGAGCAATCTGCTGTCGATTTGGGGGGTCTTTACTAGACCTGTTAAATCAACCTCCAGTGGATCGATCTCAGAGCATCGATCCCAGCCGTAGTGTAGACCTGCCCTCAGATATAGGCCCCTTTGGCAAGTGCAGTGTCATGGAATAGTGCCCCCTTGTGGACTTTCCCAGCATCCTGACCCAGCCGCGGTTACAGTAGAACCTCAGAATTAAGAACACTTCGGGAACGGAGGTTGTTCATAACTCTGAAATGTTCGTAACTCTGAACAAAACGTTACGGTTCTTTCAAAAGTTTACAACTGAACATTGGCTTAATTGAAGGGTTAAAATCCATGTGCATGTTATATAACAACCTGGTATATGAATTATGCCAGCTCTTTTCCAGACCCAAAGTCCAGAGTTTGGTCTGGAGACCAGAGGCCTAGCTAATAGTTATCAGCTAAGAGAAAGCTGGGGTAAACAAAATAACATTGCCTTTGCTAAGATATGCTTGGTCAGTAGAAATGCCAGATGTTAAGGCAATAACTGAATAATTATGTTTCATCCAATGTTTCAAATTGAACAAAGAATCCCTGTTCCTATTGTGTTTCTCCTGAAGGGAAAACAGTTTTCCCACAGATCCAACCTTGAGTTTATGAAAAATTGGCACATGTCAGTATAATGATATGGCATCCTTCCACCTCCCTTCCCAGGGACCAATGCCCTGCCTTAAGGCATAAAGGAGACAATCTGTATTACCATATCCTTTCACTGTTTCTTTGCTTTAACCCCTAGGAATGTACCTGTTGAACAATCAAAGAAGTTGCTCCATTCCTATGGACCCCAAATCAGAATTCAACATATATATTTTATACTAATAACATTTTATCAAAGTATTAATTAAATGTTAACTTGCTAATTTGAGACCATGGGCGGAGACATTATGTAACCTTTTAACCATTGGCTAATGTGCTATCTTGTCTTGCTGCAAAACCTATCCCGGGGTGTGGAACTGCCTACCCCGTCACTTTCCCCCGCCCATGGAAAATCTATATATTTCATTGTAATCAATTGATTGACAGTGTCTCTGAGCCTAATAAGCCAGGTGACACTCCACCAGCGCTGTGTGTAATAAACCCCTATGCTTTGACCTCTACATGGTGTGGATTTATGTCCTTCATAATACAGCTTTCAAACTTTCCACAGAAGAAAAATGCTGCTTTCCCTTTATTTTTGTAGTAGTTTACATTTAACACAGTACTGTCCTGTATTTGCTTTTTTAGTTTTTGGTCTCTGCTGCTGCCTGATTGCGTGGTTCTGGTTGCAACTGAGGTGTGTGGTTGACCAATCAGTTCATAACTCTGGGGTTCATAACTCTGAGGTTCTACTGTATCTCCATGGGGTGTGGGGAGGAGGAAGCCTCTGTCCCCTGTGTCCACTGGATGCTCCTACAGTCTTAACCCTTTTAGGGCACTGAAGAGGCTTAGCTCCTAACTGTAAAGTAAAGTTAACTCACTACTGGGTTGTCCCGTCTCCTAAACAGTTTCTTAGCAAAGCGGCGCTGTCTCCTGGGGGCTGAGTGCTTCTCCCCCAGCGGCTGCCCTACTACATCAGGCCTGTTTCTCCACCCTTCCTGCAGAGAGGGAGAGCTCTGTCTCCCTTCCTCGCCAGCCAGCCCTGAACTTTGCCTCTTTTTGTCTATGGTGGCCACTTCCTTCATTCACTGCTAGATGCGTTTTTTATCTATCTCCTTTTGCACAGTCTAGTAGCCTTAAGAAAACTCAGCCAGACTTTCTTTGCACAATTCCATTTCCCTGGCACTCTCACATACAGTTACCATAGTTCAGGTTCCCAAAAAAGAGAACACTGCCGGGGGGGGAGGGTGAGCTGGAGGGGGTACAGTTTAGGGTTACCATTCGTCCGGATTTACCCGGACATGTCCTCCTTTTTGTTCTAAAAATAGCGTCCGGGGGGAATTTGTAAAGCACTCACAATGTCCGGGATTTCCCCCCTCCCCCGGCAGAGCAGAGCGAGTGGCTGGGAGGGCTGCAGGAAAGTCCCGGGCTGGACTCTGGAGCAGCTTCCTCCTCCCTGCATTCTGAGCCGGCAGCAGCTCCTCCTCCTGCAGCCCGGTCCCGCAGCCCTGTGCAGGGCCAGGGACCGGGTTTTGTTGTGCTGGGGAGCTCAGCCATGTGTCCGGCTGGCACAGAGCCCAACACCCTGTTCTGAGCAGCAGGGTAAGGGGGCCAGGGGGCAGGAAGGTTCTGGAGGTGGCAGTCAAGAAACGGGGGGGGGGGCTTTTTGGGGGGAGTGGAGAAAGTTTTGGGCAGTCAGGGTACAGGTAGGGGGTAGGGTCCTGGGGGGCAGTTGGGGGGGGTCTTAGGAGGGGGCAGTTAGGGGACAAGGAGTGGGGGGGTGGGGGGCTGGGAGTTCTGGGGGGGAGCTGTCAGGGGGCAGGAGTGGGGAGAGGGATCGGAGCAGTCAGGGGACAAGGACCGGGGGGGTAGGGGGCTGGGAGTTCTGGGGGGGAGCTGTCAGGGGGCAGGAGTGGGGAGAGGGATCGGAGCAGTCAGGGGACAGGGAGCAGAGGGGTTTAGATGGGTTGGGAGTTCTGGGGGGGGCTGTCAGGGGGTGGGAAGTGGTTGGATGGGGCGTGGGAGTCCCAGGGGTCTGTCTGGGGGTGGGGGTGTGGATAAGGGTTGGGGCAGTCAGGGGACAAGAGGCAAGGAGGCTTAGATAGGGAGTGGAGTCCTGGGGGGCAGTTAGGGGCAGGGGTCCCAGGAGGGGGCAGTCAGGGGACAAGGAACGGGGGGAGGGTTGGGGGTTCTGGGGGGGCGGGAAGTGGGAGGGGCAGGGGCGGGGCTAGGGCGGGGCTCCTCCTGTCCTCTTTTTTGCTTGTTGAAATATGGTAACCCTACCTAAGCCAGCTCCTGGTCAATGGCACACCGGTGCTAATGCAGGCTCCTGACCCCTGGTCTCCCTCCGCTGGCAGGCTCTGAGCAAGGCCTGCCCAGAGAACATGGATGACGAGCTCTCGATCCTGCTGACAGTACCCCCCAGCACAGACAAACTCCAGCACATCTTGGAGGTGAGCAGAATGGGGAGGGGCAGCAGGGGTTTTACCTTAGCCCTGGGGACTCCTAGAAAGAAGAGACTGGAAAATCCATGTTTCTATTCGATCCTTCCGAGTATGCATTCGTGATATAAACTCACTGGGTGACCTTGGGGTAACTCACTTCCCCCTTACGGCATCAGTCTTCTCCACTATCAAATCTACACTGGGGAAGAAGGACAGAAGCCCCGACAATCACCTTCACCTCTGGGTGTCTGGTCCTGGGAGCCGAAACCAACTGGACTATCTGCCCCATCTCCTAAACTGCCCTGTCTTTCCCTCCTAGGGCCTTGTCCTTAGTGCTCAGCCTGGCCCCTTCCCAGCTTGTCCCTGACCTTTGAAGGACTCTCCAAGCCCCTCCCATGCCTGCTTCCCTTGGGGTCTCTCTCCTGGCTGATCACAGGCTGCCCTTCTATCTCTCAGCAGGCCTGGGTCCTAGTCACAGGCTGCGTCTTGTCACGTGACCCACACACTTATTCCCTTCACCCTAGGGAGCTGCATCACCTGGGCCAGGTGCAGTTGAGCTCCAACCCCTTTCCTGGCCATCTCACCCTGGGACAGGTTGAAACTGGTAACCTGTGGTAACAGTAACTGGTTGCTCGCAAAGGTGCTGAAGACACAATGGAAGAGGAAATCCTTTGGCCTGGATTGAAATTATTCCGACTGAAAGCGAATGAGAGAAAATAGGTCCAGAGTTCTCTTCCTAGCAGCAGAAAATGTAGCGATTGATAGAGGTTCAGGTCAGAAAGGACCATTATGTGCATCTAGTTGCCCCTCCTGTATAACTCAGGGCCTAGAATGTCACCAAGTGGTTCCTTCAGCCAACCATAGCATGGGACTGAGCCAGAGCACGTCTTTTGGAACGACATCCACATGCAGGAGAGCCAGCTGGCTACCAGAAAATCTCTCTTCTGCAGTGACCTGGGGTTAAGGGACACAGGGGAAAAGACATGGAGGCTGTGACTAAACTTAGAGCAGCAAGGCCAGGAAAACCAGGGTTAGGTCCCAGGCCTGGCTATCAGATCTGCTGTTTTCTATTCCTGGCTTTGGGACCATGAGCGAGTCTCTGCACCGCTGGGTGCCTCGGTTTCCCCAGCTATCAAATGGAGCTAATCAAGGTTTTGTTTGTTCTCCCCATTTTACAGGGTGGGAAACCGAGACACACTTGGGACCTGTCTACACTACAGGTCTGTCGTGCGTTTGTAATCTGCTGACCCCCACAGAGCCTATGGACAACCCAGCTCCTAAAGGTACGTTTGTTCTGTGCTTATCCCCTATGTACCAGCAGGGCTGGACAGCATTTCTCACTGTGATGTGGGGAGCAGGTCCTGGGTACTAAGGGTCTGAAGAAGCTCTCAAGGACTAATTTTTTAAAAATAATTGTTATCAATGAATTGAGAGAAAACATACAATCACTGCGGATAAGATTGGGGGGTGACAAAATACAGGCAGAGTGGTAATTCCTGATGGGGAGAGGGCAGTGATACAGAGCGATCTGGCTCATTCGGCCAGCTGGACCCATTCAAAGAAAACAAATTTGAGCAGAGCCCAATGCAAGGTCCTATACGTGGCAACAAAGCACGCCGGCCACACCTCCAGAATGGGGACGTGTATCCAGGAAAGCAGTGACTCTGAAAAGGATTTAGGGGCCAGAGTGGAGAAGCCACTCAACATGAGCTCCCAGTGCGATGCTGTGGTGAACAGGGCTAAAGCCATCATTAGACGAAGGAGCAGAGCCGTGAGTAGGATAGGGAGGTGACACAGCAGCAGTGAGACTGCTATTGGAATACTGCCTCCAGTGTTGGTGTCCTCCTTTGAAAAAGATGGTCCTAGAAATTGGAGCTGGGCAGCAAAGAGCCACCAAATGTTCTGAGGGCTGGAGAAAAATGCCTTCTAGTGAGCTATTGAAAGAGCTCAACCTGTTTAGCTTATCAAAAGAAGATTGAAGGGGACTTCATTGAAGTGTTGAAGTGCCTTAATGGAGAGAAAATACTGGGTATTAAAGGGCTCTCTAGTCTAGCAGAGAAAGGCAGAACAAGACCCAATGGCTGGAAGGTGAAAAGAGACAAATTCCTATGACAAATAAGGCACAAATATTCAACAGCGAGGATGATTGAACACAGGAAGAAGCTACCAAGGAAAGTGGTGGGTTCTCCATCTCTTGATGTCATTAATAAAGACTAGATGCCTTTCCGGAATGTGTTTGCCCCAAAAGTAGCTATTGTGGTAGACAGGAGGCCTGTGATATGCAGGGGGTCAGATTAGATGCTCTAACTGTCTCTTCTGGCCATAAAGTCTACTCATTTCTGAGAAACCGAGTGTAGCACTGGGAGCAGCCTCTGCTGTTTTACTGTCTAGCCGGCTTGCTTCCTAGAATGAACACTCATTGAGTGGGGTGATCCACAGGGAGTAGCTCAAACCTCCAAAGTGTCTGCCCTGTGGCAGGACATTAGCACTGCAGGGGAGGGGTGGGTGTGGCAGTGACATCACAAAGGCCTTTTTCAGGACCTCAGCCTATTGGCCAAAGGTGCAGGGAAGGTGGTGACCTCACAGAGAGATGCTGACATCAGCCAGGCAGGACAGGGGCGCAGGGCCAGGGAAACCTCAGAAACCCCTGTGGCTTTGCTTCAGCAAGTCTCCTTCTCGAGATCTCTCTTTGAGGTCTGAGAGAGTATTTGGGTTCATGTATGACCACCAGGAGGAACCTCTTTTGAGTTTTCTCCTTTCTTTTTCCTGATTTCACTAGAAAACTGACGTCCCTGTTTAGAAGGTAAGAGCCTCCGAGAGGTTTGGAACCTGTTCAGTCTGCTGCATCTGGTGCCAGCTGAATTCTAGGCATGGAAAACAGTAGCTTAAGGTGGCCAAATTTTATTCCCCACCTGGGATTTTGTCCCTTAGAATCTCTGGGGACATTAAGGTTTGTCCTTTTTCTTTTACCTTTTCCTCCATCCCTCCCTCCTTTCTCTTCATCTCTTACTTCTTTTGTCCTTTCCCTGTTCCCCTCCCACCACCAGGAGGGGTGTGTGTGTGTCGTGGGGGGTGCTTTACAACTCCCATTGTGGGAGGTCCACCGAAAAATGTGGGGCTGAAATAGTGCTCAGACAGTGATCCCCAGCGGTGACCTGGGCCATCCTTTGGGCTCTCTGGTGAGAACCCTCATCCTCCCGCCCCTCGGTCTCTACCCTGATTGGCTGAGCAGGGGGTTATTGACAGGGAGGAGACTCAGGTCCCTGTTGTTTTCTTTTAAGACCAAGTAAATAGTCATAACCAGTCATATGTTCGACAAATTTTGCTCCTTCTCTGCAGTTCATTATTTTCTCTACCATTCCAGTTCTCCTAAAATACTTGCTGAATAATTACTATGAACTCTTGCTGGTCTGGAACTCACTTGAGAGCACTTTAGTCAGGTCATTCAATGTCTGAAATTCAAGATCCGATGGTTAGTTTGAAAATCAGGGCTCTTGGGTCCTATTCCCAACTCTGCCACGGAGTGGCTGTGTGACCTAAGACAAGTCAATTCTCCTTTCTCAGCCTTAGTTTCTCCCTCTTTCAAGTAGGGATAACAATCCGCCCCTACCTAGCTCCCGGCTGGTGGAGGATGGGGATCTATTGGAGAGTGTCACTAGGAGCAGTGCATAAGATGTGGT